>NC_141464.1:36502500-39002500 GCF_015680905.1 Coptis chinensis
GGGTATATAATCCAAAAGTAAGGGAGAGAGAAACCATCCATTGTCTTAGGGTCCAAACCATTTGGTTTGTTTAATTCTTTGTCTAGTTTTTCAATTCAAGTTTTATTTTATTGTTTGTTTTATTTCCTTTCAATCAAAACTTGTTATTTTACTTGTTCTTATTTCAATCTTCAGTCTTATTTTACTTGTTCTTATTTCAATCTTTAATTTTATCTTGTTTTCTTATTTCAAGCTTTAATCAATCTTTCTTTCAATGTTTTCAAGTCAATTTAATACCAACAACTAAAGTTTTCAATATTTTCATTAGCTTAAAACCAATCTAATCCATACAAGAGTCTACTATTTTTCTTCAAAACTCCCACACTCAAACTCTAAACAATTTAGGATGAACCTCACTTCTAAAACAAACTTTTTTAAAGTTACCACCACTATCTAAAGCTTCAATACTCAAAGGAAATAATGACAAGTTAGAATCAAGAATAGAAGTATGTATGTTTATTGGGTATCCAAAAGAAACTCGAGGTGGTTTATTTTATAATCCAAGAGAACAAATAATGTTTGTGAGTACAAATGTTAAGTATCTCGAGGAAGATTATATTGTGAAACGAAAACCTTGTAATGAAATGGTTATTGAAGAAATGACGACAGATATACCTAGTAATGTTCAATTTGAATTAACTCCTAGTTTAGATGAAAACCTTCCAAATGAAGTTCTGAGTTTATCTGAACCTACTCTAGTATTTTGTTGTAGTGGGAGGACAATTAGGCCTCCAGAAAAGTTAACCCTATTAGGGGAACCTTCTCTGTTATATCAGATGATCAGGATGTAGATCCTATGAACTAAAAAAAAGCAATTTCTAACATTGATTCGAGAAAATGGCTTGAATCAATGAGATCAGAAATAGACTCCATGTATTCCAACAATGTCTAGGAACTTGTTGATCCACTGCCAAATATTAAGCCTATTAAGAATAAGTGGTTATTCAAAAGGAAAAGAGGAGCTGATAGAATGGTAGAAACTTTTAAAGCGAGACTGGTGGTGAAAGGATTTACTCAAAAAGAGGGGATCAATTATGATAAAACTTTTTCGCCAGTGGCCATACTTAGGTCCATTAGAGTCCTTTTTTCGATTGCTGCTCATTATGACTATGAGATTTGGCAGATGGATGTAAATACTGCCTTTTGAATGGTATAATCAAGGAGGACATTTATATGATCCAACCTGAAGGCTTTATAGTTCCTGGATTGCTGGACAAGAGCATAAAGTATGCAAGCTAAAAAAAGTTCATTTATGGACTTAAACAAGCTTCAAGTAGTTGGAATGTATGCTTTGATCAAATAATCAAATTGTTTGGTTTTGATCAATGTGAGGAAGGGCCTTGTGTTTTACAAATAGGTTGAAGGTAAGATGGCTGTGTTTTTGGTCTCATATGTATATGATACACTATTCATTATGAATGATATACTCTTGAGGACCAAATTCTAATATTGGTCTATATGTTTGTGCAGACCCTTATATAGATATTATGGGTTTTAGAATGGTTGCTAAATAGCTTTGAATGCCAGTGAGAGATTGTTGGGATATTTGGCCTTTACAAAGCAAATGAACATTTATTGTTTATAGATGATGATGTTTAATTAAATACACAAATCTTATTGTTATGCACATAGGTGAACTAATATCATTAGATGAAACTATAAGTTCCATAGGTAATAGAATTAGAACAATCAAGCATATGAAGAGTCATGTGTGGGAGATTTGATTGTATCTATTTACCTAGAATGCTCACAATTAGGGGTGAAGTCGGACGCTTCACTTATACGACTGTAATTTACATAACTACTATATAATAGGATGATAATATCTCTATCATTTGAGTATATGACTCTAAGTTTGTATATTGGTGTAGTCACATGACTGACACTGAGGGGATCAAAGTGAGAACACACTATAAATTCGCTGTTAAAGTTAGTGTGCAAATCTCACTCTACCAATTAATCCCTAGACTTGAGGAATTGTGAAAATTCATTGTGTCTCAAATTTATTACTTTAAGACATTAAAAAGTAATGTATATTCATAGACTAGACTTGTCATTTTAGGTAATGAATGTAGGATGTCTTGAATCACTAATTCTAATAAAGGATCCACCATTCTACAAAGTTATGTATTAGGACATTGTGACATAACTAATTGAGCTCAAACCTGGCCAGTATAAGAAATAGTTTCTTAATGCTCAATTGATGTTGAATGTCACATTAGGTCTATTAGACATGGGTGTGACAGTGAAGAACATATTCCTTGTAGGGGATTTTCTGGGTATCCCATGATCCTCCTCTGTGCCTTGTGATTCAGAACCATTTTCTTGGTGGAGAAGTGATGAGATGATTTAATGTTCATGGTTGAACTACATGGCAGCTGTCTACATATCTCTTTGTTTATTTAGAAGAATCAAACCCTATTTTGCGTAGTTCTTAAGAGCAAATTCCTATGGTTTATATAAGAAGAGCCTTGAGAGTCCTAGGGTTAGAGTTAACCTCACCGCTTGTGAGTTCCCTTCCTTCTTTAGACTCTGCCTTCCTATTAGGAATCCTCTCCTTATGGAAGTGTGAATCTGGACCATATCTTATTAGTGGTAGGTTTCCTTGTTAGTCATAATATCCTATCGCATATGGGAAGATTAGATCTAATAGGTAACTCTTAAAGATATGTCATTATGATTTCTTCCTTACCATCAAAGATCTCCCTCTCCAGTTTTTTTCTATTCAGGAACTGTCTTTACCAGTTCCTAACAACTTGGAGAACTGGTATATTCAGAGGCGGGTCGTCACGTGACTAACACATGCTTACGACACACTCGTGATAAACACGAGATAACTTATTCCCAGAACTAATCCGATGGTTCTCATCTTATTCCAAGTATCTATAGTCCTAGGTCATTTCCCATCCATGTGTCATCTAATCAATGATGGGAAATCCCCCTTACAGATGCCCCCTCTCGTGCCATCTAGCATGTGGGCGCTTGAAGCGACACTACTTTTGGCACGAGAATCTTTTTCATAAACAGTTGTTGGAACTGCTTACAGACTCACCTAACACGTCGTTTCCCAAAAAAGGTAATGATGACAGTTCTATCCCGAAAAGGCACAACGCTTGGGTTAACCGTAACCGTCCATCCTATTTGTATATAAGGGGTTTGGAGAGAGAATCATCCTTATCTCTTCTGGTAGCTTTCTCTGTATACAAACTTTTTGCTCTCCCGCTAGGGTTTAACTAAAAATTCAAACTTTCTACTCTTTCTGACTATGACGAACCTAAATTGGTCACTTATCAACTTCGGGGATCTCTCTTCCCTAGAGTTGATTAAAGAGAGATTTCACATCCCTGCCAACATTGGGCTTGATTGGGGGAGATTATCTGACGAGTTGGCCTACAAAGAGGTTGCGCTCGTCATAATTGGTCAACTTAGGACCGGTCTCACTCTTCCTCTCCACCCATTATTGAGGAATGAGGGAGTGTCTGATCCACTTCAATCTTGTCATTGGTCAAGCGGCGCCCATGTTCTATAGAACTGTCATGTACTCCACCATACTGGCAAAGAGGCATGGATTCGTCTTGAACAGATGGGTGTTTGGGTATTTTTATGAGGTCCGTCGCATTCAGGACTAGTCTTATTACTACCTCATGACCAGGAACAAGAATGCACTGATCATCTTTTTCGAGGGGAAACATAGTGATGATGGTTGGGCTGATCACCAAATTCGGGTGCTGGGTGACGAGTGGGACCTTCGTCTTCAAGATGCTCATGGTGAACCAGTAGGGATTCCTGTCCCCAGATAACATACTCATGCATCGACCAGTAAGCATACTTTCTCATGAATTTACAAATCCTCCATAAGTGCTTTCAACTGATTTCTCTTGTTATTATCCCTTAGATAACTCTTCCCCATGGAACCAACTTATTGCAACTGATGCTACTACTATGGATTTCATCAACAAGATCTTCAAAGACCAGAGGATGCCTTGGGTGGTAGTTCCTGATCCCACCTGCCTCCTTGAGTATTTCAACATGTCTGCTGAAGAACTGCTGGCACTTGCCCCCGGCTTTTCTCCGTTTGAAGTTAACATTGTGAACACTAGGCGCATAATACTCCCTCTTCTAGTTGATCAAGATGCTGGTTTTCTTCCTCTTCTAGGTCAGGACAAATCTTCTCTTAATATTAGAAGAAAGGGAAACCGTAAAGAGAAGAGTTCTATCGTGACTTCTAATGACGCTGCCATATCGAGTATAGTTCAGGAGCTTGATGTCAGCAATGATTGTGCAATTATTGGTGGGAGGGGCCTGAACTGCCGCACGAACTTCTAGCAGCTAGCAATTTTAAGAAGGAAGTACGTGCATCCAACCGCTCAAAGTCAAAGAGAACTGATTTTGCTCTTGCTCTTGGTGCTGCACCTTCAAGTAAGAGAACCAAATTTCATCCTCTATTTGTGGATGAAGAGACATCTTTTAAGGCTCCTGTGAATGTTCCAAGTTTGGGTAAGTTTTCTGAGGAAGTTACTGCACCACTACCAGTTCCAGATCCTCTCCTAGGTTCTGAACAGCCTGGTGACCATGCACTGTTGACTGCTAATCCTTCCCTCCCCGATGACCGAAAGGGGAAAGGTGTCGTTGAGGCGGCCGCTGCAACTGTTACTCTCCTTCCTCCTCGAGCTGGGGATAGACATAGGAGGAGGAGAGCAGATGATATGCCCTTCTCACCAGAATCCCTAGACTCTCCTGAGAGGGAGATGATCGTGGAGATGAGGTGTTGGGGCAGACCTGATGAGCTTCCCATTACCAATAAGCACTCAGTTAATGATGTTGACATCGCGCTTGTAGTTCTGGAAGCTGCGCAACTTCCTGTTGATGGAGCTAAAGCTAGTATGGCTGGTAGTTTGTATTTGTCATTTCACAGATGATCTGTCGTTTATCTTGGCAAGGTAAAACTTCCTTCTCTGTACAATGTTCTAATTTTCTCATTATGTTGTTTACACACCTTATATTCTTTTCCAGTTAGTGAATAACTTCTTGGCCATGAAAGAACCAATCTTTGCGACCTCAGCCAGTACCGCTGCCGATGACATGGGCACTGGTGAGTTGAACTGGGCGAAAGAGGCTTGTGAGAAAAGAGCTAAGGAGTTACAAACCCATGTCGACCAACTTTTGGCTAAAGAGAAGAAGTCAGATGATGGTTTCAGGAACATGAAAGAGACGATTGCTAACCTTAGAAACTCTCTAGATAAGGCCCAAAAGGGAGCTGCCTAGTTTACCTCTTGGAAAGTGAAGTTCTTGGAGCTGCACTCCCAATTCACCACACTACAGGCAAAGCATGACCAAGTCCAGGGGGAGCTTAACCGTAGGAATACTGAGATGAGAACCCTTGGCCAAGATATTACTCATGCAAATGAAGTTATGACAGGTTATGAGAGGGCTCTCAAAAAGAAGTGTTTACATTCTGAAAAGAAGGCTGGTAATCTCTTGGCGGAGACCTCTGAGTTATATTCCAAGGTGGTGCAAGACGTCAAGAAGAGGTCAGCTGAAAATGCTATTAGTTTTGCCTTGAGAGTACTTGATGTTTCTGAAGACTCCTTCAATGTAGCCAAACAAGTTAAGTTTGAAGAGGCTATTGAGGCTACTGGGTACATTTCTTAGGTGGATGATCAGGGGCGAGTGACTAACTATTTCATCTTATTTCCTGACCTGACTATTAGTATCTCAGCGATTCAGAATGAACTTATGCCTGATGCTTCCTCATCTTCTAGAGAAGACACCGATGATGACATGCCTGCCGTCCAGCTTCCTTTTTTTGCCTGTGCCCATTTCAGGTGAATGTTCTATTCAGCCTTCAACCGTCCCAGCCAATCCAACCGCACAGTCAGTTCATGAGAGTGGCCCAGGAGCTCTTGATACTGGTGCAGTAGCAAGTACTGATGCTGAACCAAAATTCGATTCTACCCCTGCTCAACAGGCTAAGTAAAGACTTAGCTATTCAGTTCATGATTTAGAAAACATTTATTTTGAAACAATATTGCTATGGGTCTGTAATATTGAGCTATGTTGCTCACATACTATTTACTTATTGAGCTCTGCAGCTCTTCTAGTTTATGCATGCATTTAAAACATTCTATGTTATATAACATATTATGACATGAACTACTATGCATACTCTACCTTTGATGCCCCCAAAGTTCATATGGAATAACAATAGGTGACCCTAATATGCTAAACACGTTAAGGATAAATGTAACTAGATTCTGATCAGGATATCGTGGGAGCCGTCCAAGTTTAACCGTAACTAAAAGTTCAATCGTAATAGAGAAAACAACGTCACAGAGGAGCCATATATGTATGCGAAGGTAACTTGGTGCCTCGCCATTTGACCTTACCTCTTTTTGTGTGTGAGATGGTATATGGATGATGTAGATAGATGATGGTCGTTGAACAAAATAGAAGTGTATCAAAACCTAATTATCCCTTAATAAGTAAAGGATGAGTAGGGTATCGTTCCACTTTTAAGTGTATGTTTATATGAAGGACAGGACTGGAAAAAGGGTTTAAGGGATTAAAAACTATTATTATAGATATTGTAGATTCTAATGCTAAACTAAACTAAACTAACTAAACTATTGAGAATCTATAAGAAAGGGAATTCAAGAGATTAGAATCCACCAATACTTTTGATTCAATGACCTTTTGCTTCATGGTTGTTCTCACAAGTATACTACAATTAGGCAATCGAGCGAAGTGTCGATGCCCTCTTGGACAAAACATCGTTAACGAATAACTCTACTTAAGGTTATTTCTATGTTCATGTTACTAGTATCTTCTTTCTTTTTATGTGAGTTTGGGCAGCTATTCAATGAATCACCATCTAAGGCAAACACAAGAAATACATCCCTTACTCTAAAACACTACACAACTAGAAGAAAAGTAGAGAATAATAGTATAATATTCAATTACAATAAATAAAACCCTATTCTAGCATTATATTCAATTGCAATAAATAAAAGCATGTCACTAGCAAATATTCAATTGCAATAAATAAAACCCTAAACTAGCATGATATTCGATTGCAATAGATAAAAACTTTAATCTATATTTCTATCCTCTGGTCTGGGCAATGGAACTAATAACTAAAAACATAAAGAACTAACCTGATTGAATAACACCATGAACCAAAAGAATCAACAAACCTTAAGCACCGGCTTCATCTTCTCCTTTGAAGGAGAAGATTAGCCTTCCATAAAGAAGGAAGAGGACGAAGAACGAGAAGAAGAAAAGTCGAAGAACATAAGACTATAAAGACTAATTTATTAAGACTCAGCTAGTTAAAACCGATATTTTATTATTAATCTCTCTCTGCCTCAAGTTATGGAGACAAGAATATAAGTGAATTGGCAAATTGCATGAGGCACTTAGGTCCTCTATTTATAGAGGTTACAATGAGCTCTAGAAGTATTCTAAACCGCCATTTGTTTCCTAATACAAATAGACTTCTTTTCGTGAGTCCAAATTGCCTCCAAACCGAGAAGGAATTGGCTACAGTGTCGTTTCATGCGTCTGGACTCATGATCCATGCATCTCAGACTCGAGAAATGTGTCTGGACTCACGATCCATACATCCTAGATGTGAGCATTGAGTCTGGACTCACGATCCATGAGTCTCAGACTCAGAAGTCTATTTTCCCTATTTTGCTCCATCCTTCTATCCTTTTTTGCGGGCTTTGGTCCAAACAACGAATCATTTGGCCTTGGGCTTCCAAATAGGCTTTAAAATAGGTCAAAGTCGCATCTTTAATAACTTCAATTCCTTGGCCCTCTCCATGATTGTCCACGAGCTTCCCATGTGATATTTAATGCTCCGAATTGCTCCGTTTTACCCCTTTTTCTCTAATATTCCACAAAACTCACTTTTTCTTCTGTAGAATCATAAAACATAACTTACAAACACTATTAGTCCACTAAGATGGCTAAACAAGAGGCATAATCGAGGGTTAAATTGTACTTTTTGAGCACTTATCACACAACACTGTGTTTAATAATGATATGTCCGGTTTATTTAAAAAATAAATAGGTTATTGCCAAAACAACAATGGGGGAGTCTTCCTCAGTGCAATCATGCCGATATAAATCCAGGCCAATGATCACGTGCTAGGATCTGGATCCAACCCAAATCTTCCCAGCAACCCCCATTAGTGATGTTATGAGAACGCAAGGAACTGGCATACAGTTCGGGCTCCCAAGAACACTATCTCTAGTTCCAAGTCAAGCTGGCATACAATTTACTGAATAATTAGTGTGGTTAGATTCCCTAAAGACTTAACCCATCGAGGATAATCTCAGTCTTAAAGAGCTGGCGTATAATTCATGCTGCATGGGGACGAGAAGGGAACTGACATACAGTTCGGCGTCCCCAAACTCAGTATCTCTGGTTCCAAAGTAAATTAACATACAATATTCTTGAACAGATAGTGAGAAATTAATTCCCTAAAGGCTTAGTCTATTTTGGATAATAAATAAAGAGCTGACGCAAGGAAGAGATTTGATTGCAAGATGAGGAACTTTATTGATAATTGGAGAGAATAAATAATGCATACAGAAGTATAAAATAACAATTTACTGATAGTACTTGTGGAGGTGCTTTGCGTTCCATGGTTTGGCAAGAACGTCCCCTTCAACACTACATAAGTAGTAAAAACTAGTTCGGCCGACCTTGTTGATGATGTAAGGTCCCTCCCAGTTAGGCCTAAGCTTGCCGTTATACTCCGGGATCTCACGCATAACAAGATCGCCAGATTTGAAAGCTCGAATTCAGACTCTCTTGTTGTATGATCTTTTCAGAATTTGCTGGTTGGCAGCCAAGCGAAATGCGGCGGCTTCCCACTTTTCATCTAAGAGATCCATTTCTCTGCATAACAATTCCTCATTATCTAGTGTGTGCACAATGTCTGACTTCTGAGTGGGGGCTACTAGTTCAGGAGGTATGGCAGCTTTAGTTTCGTAGGTGAGTGAAAATGGAGACTCACCAGTCGATCGTCTGGGTGTAGTTCGATACGCCCATAGGACCTTGGATAGTTTCTCGACCCACAAACCCTTCGCGTCATCTAGTTTGTGCTTCATGTTATCCAAAATAACCCTATTGGAGGCCTCAGCCTGGCCATTGCCTTGTGGATACCTTGGGGTTGAGAAAAGATAGGTGACGTGTAACTCTTCACAGAGTTCGGCCAACGATCCGCCAGTGAACTGTTGCCTATTATCTAAGGTGATGACCTTGGGTATGCCAAACCTACATACAATGTTGTTCCAAAAAATGTTTTGACGTCCTATTCTTGAATGAAAACAAGGGGAATTGCCTCTATCCACTTGGTGAAGTAATCCGTCGTGACCAGTAAGAATCTGACATTGCCGGGGGCGGGTGACAAGGGTCCTACAATGTCAGTTCCCCACACCACAAATGGCCATGGGCTGGCCAATGGGTGCAGCTCTGTCGGGGGAGCATGGATAAGCGGAGCATGTCGCTGACACTTTTCACATTTGCAGGCAAAAACTTGTGCATCCTTTTGCACGTAAGGCCAAAAGTACCCTTGCCTTAGGATCTTGAAAGTGAGTGTTCTACCCCCAGCATTGTTGCCACAAATTCCTTCGTGAACTTCTCGCATGACCTCTTCAGCGAGGTCTGGGAGAGACATCAAAGGTGAGGTCCCATAAATGACTTATTGTATAGATCATCCCCAATGAGGGTGAATCTTGGTACCTTTGCAAGCAGCACCTTGCCATGTTCCTATCCTCTGGGAGTGTCCCGTCTTTGAGGTAAGACTTATATGGATCCATCCAGTTTGGTGTGGTTTGTCCTATAATACAAATTGCTGTAACAGTATGTGCATGGATGCTAGGTTTGTCCTGAAACTCTATAGGGATGGAGTGAGACTCGTTGTTACCCAACATTGAGGCAACATATGTCAGCGCATCTGCATGTCAATTTTCTGATCGGGGCAGCTGATAAAACTGAATATTCTCGAACTTACTCTGAAGACGCCTTACCAGTTCTAGGTATTTAGCCATTCGTTCATCTTTGGCCTCGTAACCTCCATCAACTTAAAACACAACCAGCTGTGAGTCACTAAAAATAGTAAGGTGAGTTAAGCCCAAGTCGAGAGCCATTGTGAGGCCAACAAGAGTCGCCTCATACTCTGCTTCATTGTTATAGGCATTCCAACCTAACCGAATAGATTTATCCAGTCGCATGTTGTCAGGAGTAACTAACACAGCTCCAACTCTTGTGCCTCTATCATTTGAAGATCCATCCACAAACAATCGCCATCCAGATCGTGGCTCCCAAGGGTCTGGATGCATACTTGGAGATTCCGACAGGATACCATCATCTAAACTGGGGATTGTTGAGTCGTACCCAGTATAGGTCATTGGGAAATCTCCTAAGAATTATGCTAGTGCCTGACCCTTCTCTGAGATGCATGGGACGTAGATTATATCATACTCTGACAGTTGCATGGACTACTTAGCTAACCTTCCTGACCTGTTCAGTCTTTTCAGAACTGATCGTAACTGGTATTATGAGATTACTTTGATAGCGTGGGACTGGAAATATGGTCATAATTTCTCTGCCATAAAAATGAGGGCTAAAGCGACTCTTTTGAGTCTAGGGTACCTTGTTTTTGCCGGTAGGAGTGTTCAACTCAAGAAATAGACAGATTTTTCAACCTTCTTTTCGTTCACACGTATCAGTATAGAACTAATACCGTAGTCAGATGAAGAGAGATAAAGACCCAAAACTTCTCCCTTAACTGGTTTGGAAAGGATTGGTGGTGACCCCAGGTACGTTTTGAGCTAATCAAATGCTTTTTGGCAGTCTTCCGTCCATGCAAATGAGGTATTTTTTTACAATAATTGGAATAGAGGTCTACACTTATCTGAACTCTTGGAAATGAACCTGTTCAAAGATGATAACCTACTTGTGACTTTTTGGACCTCTTTTCATGTTTTTAGGTGAAGGCATTTCTATAAGCGCCTAGATCTAATATGGGTTTCCCTCGATTCCTCACTTAGTAACTAGATACCCTAAAAACTTCTCTGATGAGACAGCAAAAGTGCATTTCACTGGGTTGAGTTATTTCATGCGATACTTTCGCAGAATGTCAAATATATATTTCAGGTGAGAGAGGTGATCTCCACGTCTTGGGCTTTTGATCAAGAGATCATCTACATACATCTCCACAATACCGCCTATCAATCCCTCGAATATCTTGTTTACCAAACGTCGGTTCGTGGAACCCGCATTTTTCAGTCCGAACAACATAACCTGATAACAGTACAGGCCATCCTCGGTTGTAAAACTAGCATGCTTGTGGTCTTCCTCATGCAATGGGATCTGGTTGTAGCCAAACGACCCATCTGTGAAGGATAACAATTCATGTCCAGTCGTTGCATCCACCAACTTGTCAATTTGTGCTAGAGGGTAACTATCTTTTAGACACGCGCGGTTCAGATCTGTGAAGTTGATACAGATTCTCCATGACCTATTCTTCTTATGTACTGGGACAATGTTAGAAATCCAGATGGGGAAATTGATTTCCATAACAAAATTAGCTGCCTTCATCTTTTCAACTTCGGCTTTCACTGCGTTGGATATGTCAGCACCTATTTTTCTCGGTTTCAATTTGACTACTACTACATCACTACAGACATTTAGCTGGTGGCATGCCACATGGGGGTCAATTCCTGGCATTTCTTCGAATGATTAAGCAAATACGTCCTTGTGTTCTCGGAGGAAATGTATTAGCGCCTGGCGCTTTTCAAAACTCAACAAGGTGCCAATGAAAGTTGTTTTGGGCGAGCTTCCTCCCACGATTTCCACTTCCTCTAACGACTCTAGTGAGGGAGGGGGGATCCTCCTTCTCTCTTGGGACCAAGTCTGGGAGAGGGGGATCCAACTGTAATTGCTATTTGGTGGATTGCCCTACCTCTATTGGTTCGAAAGGGAGTGGGGGCTACTTTGTCGCCAGAGCGTAGCATGTTTTGGCAACCACCTGATCTCCTTTGATTGTCTCGATTTTCCCATTATGTGGGAATTTTAGACATTGGTGATAGGTGTTAGGAACATCACAGAGTCTATACAACCAGGTCCTTCCCAGGATCATATGATAAGGTGTGTTAGCTTTTACCACAACAAAAATTTATTATATATGAGGGTTACCGGATCGGTAGCTACGAGTAGCTGGACCTCCCTAACTGTTAGGGTTTTGTCTCCGCTTAATCCATACAGGTAGGAGTTGGTGGCGACCATCTCTGAGTTAAGAATCTGTAGTTTTTTTAATGTGCCATAGTATAACATATTTGTTGAACTTCTTGGATCAACCAATATGTGATGCAAATCGTAGTCTCCAAAAGGAAGTGTAAGAACCAGTGCGTCCTCATGCGGACTCTGGATACTGAGACAGTCAGCTTCAGTTAACAGAATGAGTGGATTTTTGTGGGGTAACGCATTGACTTGAGCGTAATCTACAGTCAATTCGTTGTTCATGATCCTCATTTGCTTGGCAATGCGCATTTGGTATCGCGCACCTTTTTCTGTGACATGTCTACTTCGCTTGCTTACCTTTACTAAAATCTTGTTTATCTGGACGCGGCCATTGAGTGGTCCAGTATTTGGGGGATCCTAAACTGACGTGCTGATCTCCTTAGGTTGTACTGCGTTCACTTGCTCTTGTGCTACGAATTACTTCAAGTACCCCCTCTCAATCAGATCCTGTAGTTCATTTTTTAGGGTCCTACAGGCTCTGGTACTATGACCCTTACTCTTGTGGAACTTGCAGTAAGTCTGCTGGTCTCTAGTACCCAGGGAGCCTAGCTTGAGAGGAGCTGGCCATTTGAGGTAGCTCTGGTTCTTGATCGAGTCCAGGACCTCGTCTGGCATATCGAGGGAAGAACTTCTTCAGCTCCTTCTATCCTTGGTTTCTTTTGTGGTTTTCCATCTCCATTGCTGGCTAAATTTTGGTACTGCCCTCTTGGCATTTCTCCCTTTGATGGGGATTCAGCCCTTTGGCAACCACGATGGCAGTCTCTATTTGGTTTTTGAGGTAAAGAGTTCCCAGTACCCTCTCGTGGGACCAAAGGGGTTGCCCAATTAGTCTTCTTTGCTTCCTGATGTCTGTTCAGGATGTCCTCCTCCCACCCTGCATGAGTTTCAACTCTGTCTAGGAGTTCCTCCAAATCATGGGGTAGTTTCTTATAGAGGGACCTGAATAAGGCGTTGTTTTCGTCCAACCCTTGTTTGAAAGCTATTATAGTAGTCTGTTCATCACAAGACTCTATCTAGATTGAAATTTCTATAAACCGTTGCATGTAGGATCTCAATGCCTCTTCGCCCTTTTTCTTGATATTGAAGAGTGCATCGATCCATTTTGGTTGGTGCTTGTTGCATGAGTATCTGTCGATGAAGGTTCTAAACAGCTCTTCTGAGGACCTGATCTGCCACTCAAGTAACCTGTGGTACCACTAGAGCGTGGATCCAGACAGGGAAGCTTTGAACTCTTGACACATGACATGGTCATACCTTTCATACTATCCCATGGTGGCACGATATTTGAATACATGATCTACCAAATCTTACTTGCCACTGAATATACTGAACTTTAGTTGTCTGTAACCGCAGGG
This sequence comes from Coptis chinensis, assembly GCF_015680905.1. Taxonomy (NCBI): domain Eukaryota; kingdom Viridiplantae; phylum Streptophyta; class Magnoliopsida; order Ranunculales; family Ranunculaceae; genus Coptis; species Coptis chinensis. Next base: position 36,516,211 of record NC_141464.1, read on the forward strand.
ATATGGCTTTCTCATTACTCGCGATGAGAAAGGAGATATGCCTACTCCCATTATAGCGGATTGAACAAGGGAGTCTTGCATTTTTCTTCCTTTACTAGTTATCCTATACATCTGACGGATCAGGTCATTTTTATATTTCTCAGTTTTCCATACATTTTCTTTGGTAGAAAGTCTCTTGTTCTGGATTCTTTTTTGGTGTCGGGGGTTGACATCACGATCCTGGTCAATTGACTCTGATTCTGATGTCGTATCCGAGTTCTCATCCGAATTACTGTACTCTAATTCTGATGGTTCACGTCGAACTGGATCCCCACGCCTTGGGTTCCTAGCTCGACCGCTTTCTGGAAGGCTGTCACCATCAAGATCGATGAACAGCTCCTTCCCTATATAAGATTGATACAAATGCCTCAGCAACTGTACAAGGTTGCTTTTTAGCTGTTCCAGAGCCTATACCGCTTGGCTTGCGTGAACAGACTTTAGGTTGGTAAGAATAGCATTCTCACCATTTTGGCGTTCTCCTTGAGCATCATTTCCAGGGCCCACACCGGGAGCAACTAGTCTGTCGGTGCTAGTTACCTATCCTTGAAGGGGATTATTCGCATCATGATGATCGACATTCTCGCCCCACTTCAAGCATCTCGTGCTCTTTTTCTCTGATAGCGATGTTGTGGGTGGTAGCACCACCTTTTGTTTTCTTAGTTCCTGCCATCACAATATTAAGAGTTTTTAAACTAAATCAGTCATCGAAACAAATGTTTACCTACTTCAGTCCCCACAGACGGTGCCAAAAGATGTAGGGGATTTTATGAGTATCCCCTGATCCTCCTCTGTGCCTTGTGATTCAGAACCTTTTTCTTGATGGCCGGAGAAGAGATGAGATGATTTAGTGTTCAGGGTTGAACTACTTGGCGGCTGTCTACGTATCTCCTTATTTATTTAGAAGAATCAAACCCTATTTTGTGTAGTTCCTAAGAGCGAATTCCTAAGGTTTGTATAGAAATAGCCTTAATAGTCTTAGGGTTAGGGTTAATCTCACCGCTTGTGAGTTCCCTTCCATCTTTGGACTCTGCCTTCCTATTAGGAATCCTCTCCTTATGGAAGTTTGAATCTGAACCATATCCTATTAGAGGTAGGTTTCCTTGTTGGTCATAATATCCCATCATATATTGGAAGATTAGATCTAAAAGGTAACTCTTAAAGATATGTCATTCTGATTCCTTCCTTATCATCAAAGATCGTCCTTTCTAGATTCCTTATGTTTAGGAATTGTCTTTATAAGTTCTTAACAGCTTGGAGAACTAGTATATTCAGAGGCAGGTCGTCACATGACTAGCACATGCTTACGACACACTCGTGATAAACACGAGATAACTTATTCCTATAACTAATCCGATGATTCTCGTTTTATTCCAGGTATCCATAGTCCTAGGTCATTTCCCATCCACATGTCATCTAATCAATGACGGAAATCCCCCTTACATTCCTAATGATCTAATTGTGAATACAAGTGAGGTGGAAGGACTTAGATTTAAATAATGGTAGGAAAGGACTTTCTTAATAGTTCTATGGGCCTTATTGTAAATATGGATTTGTCAATGGGCACTTTCCATATTAAAGAGATATATATTAAAAGTGTTTTAGTATATCAAGTACAAGTACTTGTATGACAAGGACTTATCCTCTTTGAGATAAGACTTGGAATCCTAAGTGGATCCCACTACACACACTTACGTACTCTCAAAGTTTCTTTATATAAGATAATGACTTTTTGGTGAAAGAGACCATTAGTTTTTCCAGGAAAAGTACAACTTAAAAGTAGGAGAAAAGCAAAAGTGTTTTGTGGTGTGTTGTGTGGTGAATACTACTAGAAGGCTGAAGACTAAGTTTTTGGATTCAGCTTTGGAAAGCTTTTCTTTATTGTCAACCTCCAATTCCGGCTTTGAAGGTATTTTTCTTTTAATTCATTTTTTATCAATAATAGATTAACATGTTAAAGATGTAGGATTAAAGTAAATCCCAACATCTAAATAAGAAAGAACTTTGTTTTCCAGATTAACATTTTCTTTTATGGGTGCCTTAGATTGAATGAGCGCAAGTTGGTTTTGTAGGTGAGAGATCTCAAGAAAGATATTCCCAAAGGTGGTTTTGTTCCATTCCTTGAGTGCTTTCTTCATAGAGTATAGAAACTGTGGAATGATAGGGGGGGGGGGTGAGAAAGATGGATTTGTGAAAGGTACTCTTGTCCAAGCATTCAAGATAACATTCTGGTACTCATGATGATCAATCCACATTTTTTGGAACTTGAAGGGCTTTTAGAGGTTGGGTAGAGTGGGATGAGTGTTTAGCAAAAGTAGGCAATGATCTGAAGCAGTGACTGGTAGATGTTGAACCATAGTGTCTTGTAAGAGGAGATTCCATTCAGGAGGGCAGAGGGCTCTAGTCCTTTTTAGATAGTATATGGGTGAGTTCTTTTATTAGACCAGGAAAGGATTTCCTTGATTGGTAGCCTAAGGGTGTGTTTGTTAAATTTTAACTCATGGAAAGGAAAGGAAATAAAATGGGTGGTCCACTATGGAATGGAAAGGAAATAATTTTGAATGGTATGTGTTCGGTAAACTGGGGAAAAGAAAGTAAAAACTGGGGAAAAGAATAATCATGTTTGTTTGCAAAATCTATGGAAAGAAATAATTGTATTGTTGGGTGTGCTAGTAGTAAGTCCCTAGCTATCTATTTCCTTTCCTTTCCACAAAATTTTCAGGGGTTAGCTGATAAAATGATAAAATTGAATTAATTCTACTTACGAATAAAATGATGAAGTTCAAAACGCAAGTAAAACTATTTCTTTTACGAATGCAATTCTTATCAAAGATTTCTACTCTAGATACTATTGAAATAGAGTTGGAATAGAAGATTCGTTCCACTCCTAGTTCTTTAGCATTCAAAGTTTTCTATAATTATCAGTTTATCCAAAGTCTAATGAGAGTAATGGTGGGATTATACTACGATGTGAATTCTAAGAACAAGATACTAACTATAATGATTCAACTACGAAATGCTACGGAATACTAAGGTTGAATCTAGAATAAGAATTAGGGGGGAATTGAATCCAACTTAATAAATTAGCATAGATTGTTGTAATCCAATTCGTACGTTCTTACGGTAAGAATTGGTCATTCTAATTCTTAATTATACATGGCATCTCTAACAATTCATAACTAGCATGTGAGGAAGTCCAACCCATTCTCATGGCGAATCAACGACCTTCTAGAGTGGAATAGACTCTTACAACGATTCTACATTACAAAATCAAGTTTTCATCAAGGTTTCATCAAACCCCTCTAATGGAGGTTTAGCCTTGATTAATCAAACTATCATTTCCATATGAAATTGAATAAGACATAATATAAAGATTCTAACTTTATTAAATTCAACTAAACAATAATTGAAATATAAATTAACAACTAAGAAATCATTAACAAACAAGAATTGAAATTAGATCTAAGCAATTTTAAATAACAAAATCGAAATTATCAAGAACTAACTATTTTATTTATCTAATGAATGATAAACAATAATTCCAATAATTAATCTAAAACAAGGAATGAAACTAAGTAATGGAATGAAAACTAATTAATTAACTAATTAAAAAACTAAAACTAGATCTAGATTATTCTCTAATGGCTACTTTCTATCCTAAGCTAATTGATCCTTAAGAGCTAAGTCTTGTGTGTGGAAATGGAGGAGACCAGATCCACATTTTCGTACATGGGCTGAGGTTTTGGGCCGGAAAATCGAGCCCAAAGCCTAATTTTTCAGTCCATAAGGCCCTTTTCAGCTGACTTTGACTCTAGCAGGCTTTTTGTCCACTTTTTCTTCTCTGATTGGGTCAAGGTTTAGACCATTGGAAAGCTCTTTCCGAGCCGGTCGTTTTGACATAAGGTACGCCCAATTCCGAGGACTGAGTCCAAAGATACGGTCTTCGGAAGTTCTACTGACTTTTGTGTGCTGTTTTTGCCCGCGTTGACTTTGACTTTTCAGCTTCTGACCGGGCTTTACAAAGGCTTTTTCTCCTTGAATCTTGGCCATTAATCACAGAACTTCTTAGCAACCAACCCTTGCTCCTTTATATCGCCAAAGTGGCACATTTCTACACATAATTGACTCAATGCCTGTGAAATACATAAAAGCACGTAATTAGCATTAACTCTTATTTATTACTCACATAATTGGTCTAAAAATATTATTGTTAAGGGGTTAAAACTACAGTTTTGGTCTCTTATCAAACCACCCCCAAACAGCATTTTGCTTGTCCTCAAGCAAATATGAGAAATTAGCATAAGTGACCAAAAATAGAGTTCTAACTAATCTCATTTCGCCGAGTGCGATTGCATTGACCATATGCAATAAGGCCTTAAACCACTAGGAATTCCCTAGTGGACAAGTTATAGCCTCGTGAGAGTTTTCCAGTGAAGGTACTAACAAACTTCATCTATACTAGAATGACTCAGAAATAAAACTATTGTTTCCTTATCTATGGCTCAATTATCTATACATCTCACTAGCAATGAATACAAAATAATCGAGTCGAAACCTAAGCTAATATATGTATAATAATCAATCATCTACGAATAAAGATATACAATGAGTAATACTATGAGATGTACTAGCAGGTCCGTTTCTGAAAACTCGAAATAGCGTCCTTTAGTAGGTCCTCACATAAATGTAAAGACGAAAACCACTCTGATTTTTCCGCTCAAGTTTTGCTACTCCAGTGTGCAGTGGGCACACTTTACCTTACAATCTCAATGACATACAAGGAAGCCGAAGTCGATCAAACACATCTGCCACTTACTATCACACTAACCTATTCCTAATTGAGCTAGAGGTCTTTATTAGGTGTTGCGGGGATTAGGAGGTGGTTTAAGAAGGAAGAAAATGGATATTCAAAAAGGACAAGTCTAAGATATTAGAGTCTTTATATTAAGTAATTAGATAAAACCTTGTTCTTTACTTTTGCTTCTACACTTTGTTTCCATCCTTAGCCATATATATATTTTTTTCTTTGGCTTCTGACTCCTTGATTCTATTTTTGGACTTCTAACTCTTTATTTTCTTTTATTTTTTTTTTCGGATGGAAACTTACTTTTCTCATCTGAAGTGACTAACAAATTCTTGATTTCAAAGGTTTTTCTCTTTTCTATTCTTCATCTCTATTCTCAGACTTATTCAAAGAATTGGGTAGGTTGATTTTTTTTATTTTGTTTTGTTTTGTAACAGGGTAAAGGATTTGCGGTTTATGAAAGGCTAAAGAAAGGCTTAGAGGAGCGACTAGCGGAAAATAATTTATAGGTTTGAATTTCTGCCTATATCGATCCAAAGAGGGCCTAAATTCTCGCTTAGGATATGGTATAGTGATCAAGCAAGTGGACGTGTGATTTTTCTTTCTGGATTTTACTTCTCCCTTGTGTCATTTCTCAAATGTTCACTCATATAAGGCTTTAGGCTATATTCTCACAGGATTTATAGAATAAGTACTCTAGCCTAGATTTCAGAAACTTACTGCCAACAATCATAGATACTCATGTAACATATTTATAGATAGATGCAAGGATTATTACCTACATATTAGCCTAAGTTTCTAAAAACTATTCTAATGCAAAAGCTACGTGAGATTTCTAGATTATCAAGGGCCTAGAGAAGGAAAACAATACCAATATTCCTAAGTGTACAACCTAAACTTTTTATTAATATTTTTAAAATTTTTGATTTTTTTAACTAGAAAACAAGTGCATACTGTACATATCTATATCCTAACAGATGCCTTAATTACACGTGTTTCTATGCCCTCTCCCAAACAAGAAGCATGCTTTGTCCTCAAAGTATTTAAATAAATAGGGTAGAGAAATACCATGGAAACACGTGAAATTCTGGAACATCTGCAAAACAAGGTTAAACATACTAATATAGAAAATAAAAACTGACGCAACTCTATAAGAGTTCCACCCGTTATGGGGTTAATAAGAAATAAATTGCTTGGGACATAAGCAGACACTAACTGAAACTAAAAACTAACTTGAACTTCGTTTAAGCATTTTTCTCCTCATCCTCAATAAAGAAATGAGGTTCCTTCGCATCCTGCCATGCCATGATAACTTGCCAAGCCCGCCGCCGTGTGCCGTCACCTTGTGCTAACCTGTCTAGTGTTACTATGTCTGATGCGGTGTAAGGAGCAACCAAATGAGGTTGCACCTGCCATTCCGGCCAAGTCATTACTCGAAATGAGCGAACCACCCAATTGGTGGGTCTCATGACTTCAACCCTTTTCCAATCTGTGAACTTGGTACAGAATTCAGGTAGACAACTGAGCATGATGCGGCAAACCAAAATAGGCATAAGAAGATACTTATGTCGCATGCTTAGGGCTCTCTTAAGACTAGCCACTAATACTCGGGGAATGTCATATCGATGACGTCCCTCAGCTAAAGCAAGGAAAATGTCACCAGCGGTACTATTTGCAGAGGTAAACTGCCAATCCCCTAAAATATTCATCAGGATGAATAACATATTGGTGCCTACATTTAGGGACAGGCTACCAAGGGCTATGTTGTAACGCCCTTAGTCCATTATACGAAATACCCCTCCCCCATAATACTCATGTATAGTCATAGAGGTATACATTATCGGTCATATATCCCCACATGTGAATTGGATAAGGTATTGGTATTCCCAAAACTAACGCTACCACATACTTATTGAATTCTAGTGGTGTGTCATCAATCGTGATTGAGAATTCTTGTTCTCCATCCTGGTTACAATAGAACTTAACATTATGGTAAAAAAATTCAGTAAGCTTAAGTGAATATGAGTCGTCTTCACTTACCAGAAGATGCCTCCATCCAAACTGCATGATCCTTTCGCGGAACCAATGTCCATAAGTCTCGCTCCCCAACAAGTGTTTGAAAGACTGCTCCGGTATTACTATAGGAGAAGTCATCACAAAACTACTCTCTAGAACAGCTGCAACGATGCTGAAACAACCCATAAAAAATTAGAGTTTTTCATGCCCACGGGGGCAAGGGCGCGGGGTGCGCTCACTTTTTGCCTGGGATGGGCGCAGGTCGCTCTCTGGTGAATTTCGAGTTCCAAGCACTTAGGCGTAGGTCACGCTCACTTTTTGCCTGGGATGGCCGCAGGTCGCGCTCATGATGAAAACTGGAATTCCAAAGTTTTGGGCGCAGATCGCTCCGACTCTGGCTTTGGTAGGTGCAGGTCACGCCCGATGAAATTCTCGGCCGACCGATTACCTAGAAGCGGTGCGCTCCCATCAAGCCCATGGCCTCCGAAGTCTTGAGAGTTGCTAAAATGGAGAAGAAAAATGGGAAACGTGGGAGTAAAAGGTGAGAGATGAAAGTGAGGTGTAGTGTGGGTTGTGAGTGTAGAATGAATGAAGTTTTTATAGGTTTTAAGTTGCTAATACGAATCGGGAAGTTGCCAAAAAGCTTTAAGGCAATTGCCGGAAATAAAAAATTTCCAAAACCGAAAATGCAAACAACTCATATTCTTGATTCTAAAACAACCCTAATATCTTTTAGATTGAATTTATGATAGAAACTGCCTAACTCATCGAGATTTCATCCTACCACAATATCTATTCATAGCCATGCCCATATCAGCAATATTCTCAACCCTCACTCCAAAACAAATTCTAAACTGGAGGATCATATCACAAATCATGCTAAAGTAAATAATACCACCCCCAAACAATTCGGGAAGGTGGGATTAACTATAAAAACAATGCATAATTTGAAAATAACCATATTATATTAAAATTCAAATTCAAACAACATTTAACAACCAAATTCAAATTTAACTACGGAATTCATAAATTAACATTCGAACTACATAAAAAGCAAATACAAAACAACATCAACTCATAATATTCCTAAACCAGTCGCTGTTGGTAGTGGAAGGTACATGGGAAGGTGATGGCTCCTGAGCTCCTGATGGGCCATAGCCATCCATCCTGCGGCGACGACGCTCGTGCCTCATAGACTGCTCCTCAGAAGAAGAACCCACCTGGGGTGGAAAGTGTGCAAGCATATCGTCTCGAAACTTGCACTGAGCTTCCATCTCGGCCCTCATCTGTCTCCAACACTCATCCTCGCGCTGGGCACGAGTCTCAAAGTTATGATGCATGGTAGCCTGCCGAGTCCGGAGGTCTTCACAAATAGTATTGAGAGAACGCATGCCACGATGAATCACAGTCATGCGTTCTGCATCCGACTTACACCTCTCCAAGGCATCGACATCAAAACATGTCGTGTCCTCCTCATCCTCTTCAACTACCCTCTCTTCAAGCAACCTCCAAACTTTTTGGATACACTCCGTATAAATATGAGGATTTCGGTGCTCTTTTAGGCAAATCCTATCAGATGTCGGAGTCGCTCTCAAGGTCATCATGATCTTCGTTATCAAAATAGGGAGAGGTGCAATACTCTTCCCAACTCCCCTAATCATGTTACTCAAAAACTCCAAAATACAAGAATTCATACTTCTGCTCCTAGAGTATCCATAGAACGTGAAGGCAGTTCAGACCGATATCGCTGACTTTCTCCTTCCCTATGACATTCCTACCAATCCATTGAGCTACAGCCAGTTGGTTGGTTCTGAGAGACGACTGGCCAACACAATGCGAGCTCGTATTGTAGTTCCCTTCCGAAACAGTCGCGTTCATCAAAGGCTCGACCCCAGTAAATTGGGAATCCTATAATGTGGCATCGAGATGGCGTCTAGGTGGAATGCCTAAAATCTCAGCCAACAACCCAGTAGATACTTCTCTCTTCCTCCCAGCCACCTTAACAAAAATTATATTCCCATCCAACTCCCTCATCCTATAAAACTGTCGGACCAAATCTTTGTGGTAAAAATTGTCTGTCGAGTGCCACAAACCACTCCAATCTCTCCTAACCATCTCGTCATCGTAAAACGGCGCGAAGTGGTCGGCAGTAAACGCGTGCTCTAACAAAATCCTACATCTTTGAGCCATTTTAAGTGTTGAAAGGATTTGAGGGTTTGTAGAAGGTGTAGGAAACAAGGTGAAACAACCTTACAAAAAAAACAATGGTGGTGGCGCGGCAGTTCAATTTTTTTTATTTTTTAAATTTTTCTAATGTTTTTGGTGGTGGAAATTGGTGGGGGAAAGATTTAGAGAAGAAAATATGTTTTGGGAATGAACTTGGGCGTGGGTTAAGTTAGGTTTTTTATTTTTTATTTTTTTTTATTTTGGTTCTAGGGTTGAAAACATGTTAATGGCGGTGGTGAAGGTGAATAAGAAGAACGCGATGCGTTCTTGGGTTGTACTGTTGGCTTGGGCCCAAGCCCAATTCGAATCCCAAAAAAATTCAATTTTTAGCGCAACTTCAAACTAAAATTGTTGCTTCATTACCAGTCTGATTTTTGCGAATGAGATATGGAAATGATCAAGAGAGAGTTTCCAATCCAATAATTTATAAAAACACTCTATTCCGACTGTGGATGACATATAAGAAGATGGAAAATGCCTTGAAGTGCGTGCATGATGTAAGTTATGTGAACGAATGAACTCTAATTTCATAGATAATGTCAACCTGAATCGAAATACAATTAAACGGCCTAAACAACACAACTGGAAAGTTGAACAATCCAGGACGGAAATGAACACCCCACCCCCAAACAAATTTCAGACAATAGCGTTTAGAAAATTTGTTTTTAAAAGTGGCTCTTTTAAAGTCAGATTCCCGAGACTTCCTAAATTACTATGTTTGTGATTTTAACAATTTTTATTTTTTTATGAAAAATATTTAATATAAGAAAAACAAGAAAACAATAATTGCATAATTCACACCATAGAGGAACATGACTCAAAATCCGAGAAAACATGCAAGAGTGGAAAACGTGAATTATGTTTAACGTAGACTTAGGATCCGGTACTTACAGCCACACACTCCATAAGGAGGGCCTGGTTATCTAAATGGTGCACTTACCAATATATGGAAATGAAAGGAAGTACACCAACGAAAAGGTCAGTCCGCATAGATAGGGTCCTGTAAAAGGACTTCCTCTACATCAGGGGACAAAAGTTCGTGGAAATATTTCAACCGTTGGCCATTGAATTGAAAGGTACTATTGTCCTTGGGATTTACCAAGGTGATTGCCCCGTGAGGGGTGACTTCAGTAACCAGAAAAGGACCAAACCAACGGGTTTTTAATTTCCCTGGAAAAATATGTAGATGAGAGTTGTAAAGTAAGACCTTTTGACCTACCACAAACTCTTTGCGAAAGATTTGCTTATCATGAACACGTTTCATGTTAGCTTTATAATCCTTCTCAAGATCATAAGACTCGCTACGAATTTCTTCAAGCTCATTCAATTGCAACTTGCGCTTGACACCCACCTCATCAAAATTGAAATTAAGGCTTTTTATAGCCCACATAGCACGATGCTCCAATTCAACGGGCAAATGACAAAGTTTCCCAAATACAAGTCTAAAGGGAGACATACATATAGGAGTTTTGAAAGCAGTCCTATATGCCCATAAGGCATCAGAAAGACGCTTTGACCAGTCTTTCCTATCAGGATTTACAGTTGTTTCTAATATCTTTTTGATTTTCCTATTAGAAACTTCTACTTGTCTGCTAGTTTGTGGATGATATGGAGTTGCTACCTTATGTGTAACTCCATACTTTTTCACGAGAGATGCAACAACTCTATTGCAAAAATGTGTTCCACCATCACTAATGATGGCTTTGGGAATGCCAAATCGACAGAAAATATACTCTTTAACAAAAAACACAACTGTCTTATGGTCATTGCTACGGCAAACCATGACTTCTATCCATTTATACACGTAGTCCACGGCAACTAGAATATAAATGAAACCGTGGGAAATTGGAAAATGACCCATGAAATCAATGCCCCATACTTTAAAAATTTCTACTACCATGATTGGATTTAATGGCATCATATTACGCTTCGTGATTCGCCCAAATTGTTGGAAATGAATGCACGTCTTGCAATGCACTTGGGGATCTTTAAAGAGAGTAGGCCAATAAAACCCACATTGAAGAATTTTAGCAGCTGTTTTCATACCACTAAAATGGCCACCACACTCTTTGTCATGGCAGAATGAGAGAACCTCATTATATTCCCATTGGGGAATACAACGACGAATAATCTGATCCGCACAATACTTGAAAAGGTAGGGCTCATCCTAGTAGTATAGCTTAACTCTGGCCAAGAACTTCTTATGTTCATTTCTTGACCAAACATAAGGAATAACATCAGATGCTAAATAATTCACAATGTCAGCATACCATGGTGCAGAAAAAATAGCATATAGATGCTCATCAGGAAAAGAGTTCAGTATGGACTCATAATCACTATCATCGTCGTTTATAAGTCTAGATAAGTAGTCGGCAACTACGTTTTTGACCCCTCTTTTGTCCTTTATTTCTAATGTGAACTCTTACAGGAGAAGAATCCATATGATTAATCTCTGCTTAGCATCCTTCTTTGCGAGAAGGTACCTAAGGGCTGCATGGTCCGTGTAAACTAGAGTCTTAGAACCAACTAAATAAGGACGAAACTTACCTAAAGCATAAACGACAGCTAACAATTCTTTTTCAGTAGTTGTATAATTCCTTTGAGCATCGTTTAGAGTTTTACTAGCATAATAAATAACAGTGGATTTATTATCTAGTTTCTGTTCCAAGACAGCACCAACTGCATAATTACTAGCATCACACATGAGTTCGAAAGGTTTAGACCAATTGGGAGGCTATATAATAGGTGCAGAAGTTAAGGCGGCTTTTAAAGTTTCAAAAGCCTGTTTACAGTTAAAATTAAAATCAAAGATGGCATCCTTTAAAAGCAGATTAGTTAACGGCCTAGCTGTTTTCGAAAAATCTTTGATAAAGCGCCTATAAAAACCTGCATGGCCTAGAAAGACTCTAATATCACGGACAGTCTGTGGTATAGGTAAAGTAGCTATCTTATCTAGTTTGGCCTTATCTACTTCGATGCCATCACTAGATACTATGTGACCTAGTACTATGCCTTTTTTCACCATGAAATGACATTTTTCCCAATTTAAAACTAGACTTTTGTCTTCACACCGTGTCAAAACCTTAGATAGGTTAGAGAGGCAGTCCGTGAAAGAGTCTCCATAGATAGAAAAATCATCCATGAATACTTCCATGAAACGCTATACCATGTCACTAAATATATGAAGCATATACCACTAGAAGGTACCAGGAGCATTACAAAGGCCAAAAGGCATTCGTTTATAGGCGTATGTCCCAAAAGGACATGTGAATGTAGTCTTTTCTTGGTCATCAATATCAATAATAATTTGAAAATAGCCAAAGTAGCCATCCAAAAAACAATAAAAAGCATGACCAGCTAGGCGTTTAAGCATTTGATCTATAAAGGGTAAAGGAAAATGATCCTTTCGTGTCATGGCATTTAAACGTCTGTAATCAATACAGATCCTCCATTTCATAGGACCATGCGTGGCAACATATTCACCCTTGGCATTACGTACTATGGTAATCCCTGATTTCTTAGGAACTACATAAATGGGATTGACCCATTCGCTATCAGAGATTGGGTATATGATACCCGCGATCCAAGAATCAGAAGACTTCTTCCCGACCACTTCTTTCATGGCGGGTTCAAAAGCGTAGCGACGAGGTTCAAAGAAGTCTTTGCGTTATCCTCCAAATGGATACGATGAGTGCATACATTAGGGTCAATTCCCTTAATGTCGGCTAGGGACCAACCAATCACAGAACGATGTTCCCTAATCACCCTGATCAACCGTGTCTCTTCCTCCTTAGATAACAGAGAAGATATAATTACTGGATGACTACCATTCGGATCAAGTTGAATATACTTTAACTCAGGAGGAAGAGGTTTAAGCACCGGGGTGGAAGGAATATCGATAAATGCTTCTGGAAGGTCCTCATCTTGAGTAATGAATACTTGCTTAGGCAGCAGGTCTTCAAACTCTATATATGGAGCAACCGAAGGGTCTACGATTTATGTAGACTCGAAGATGGTGTTGACTTTCTCTACGTAGGAGTCATCGACAAAATCTGAACTTCCAAAAGAAAGGAATTTATGCATATGGTTTTCTGGAAATGTGTTATTAAAGTAATCTTGAATTAAACTCTCGATCATGTTAACCTCTCCATCTATGGACGAATCTAGTAACTGTTTCATCATTTTAAAAACATTTACCTCAACCGAAAGATGGCCAAAAGATAAGGACATCGAACCATCGCGGCAGTTTATAAGCGCGTTGGCAGTTGCCAAGAAAGGATGCCCTAAAATTATTGGAACAGAGTTGTTAACGACTTCTGTATCGAGGATAACATAATCAGCAGGATAGTAGAAATCTTGGACCTTAACAAGCACGGTTATAACCACACCCTTAGGGTACTTAATAGATCTATCCGCTAATTGCAACGTCATTTTAGTAGGTTACGTCTCTTGTAGACTTATTTGTTTGTATAGGTAATACGGGAGTAAGTTAACACTCGCCCCTAGGTCTAGTAAAGTGGTCGTCGTGTGGGAATCTCCTAAAGTGCATTGCACCATAGGACGACCAGGGTCCTTGTACTTTACGATTCCATTATGTTTTGATAAAGTTGGAAACTGTTTAGTTAGAAAGGCGTCTTTAGGAATATTAGTCTTACGCCTTTTAGTGCACAACTCTTTGAGAAACTTAGCATGGTGAGGTAATTTTTTAATTGCTTCGAGAAAGGGTAGGTTAATCGTTAGATTTTTGAAAATTTCCCTAATCTCGTCAAAGTTTGTATCTCTGGTTAACATAGCTAATTTCTGGGGAAATGATGGTTTCTCTCTATATTTAGCATATGGATCAACTTGATGTCTAACCTTTGCTTCCTATTTCTTAGGCTGTGGCTTAACTGGTACCTCTACAGGGGTAGGCTCTTCAGTTTCTATTAGGGTATCTAGTTCAATCTCCGGTGTAGGGACAACTGGTGGGGTAACTATAGGCATAGTTGCTTTGTTATCAACCACTCTCCCAGAACGGAGAGTGGTGATGGCATTTAGCTCACCTACGTTTGCATTTTCCATACTAGTATTACCATTCACCTCAAAGGCTGTGTTTGTTGTTTAAAGATTAGCTATCGCTTGACCTGGAAACACACCTTTGGGTTGTACTTTCTCTTGAGCTAACTGTTGTAAAGAAAGTTGGATGGCTTGTAAAATCTGTTGTTGAGATTGCATAAAGGTATCAAAACGATCCGGTTGTGGAGGAGTGTTAGCTATAGGTTGTGTGACAGGAACTATGTCACGTTGATTATTAATTGGTGGATTTTGATAGTTATTATTATTAACCGGAACGATACCTCTATTAACATTATAATTATTATTGTTATAATTATTATAATTACCCTGACCTTGTCCTTGTCGTGGTTGAGCTTGGTTGTTATAATTATAATTACCCTGACATTGTCCTTGACCTTTGTCGTGGTGGGCCTTGGTTATAATTGTTCATTGGCCTAACATTTTAATTATTAAACCCTGGAGGTGTTACTTATTGATTATTTCTCCAACTAAAGTTGGGGTGTTGTCTCTAAGGGGCGTTAGGAATAGGATAACTATTAATTGAGCAAACGTTATCTTGTTGTAATGTTTATTGTTCGTAAACGAGAGAACAATAGGAGTCGGGATGCTCTGGACTCAAACAGAAATTACATGGATTGGAGTTGACATTCATGACGGGGATAGGCGTTTGTTGAACAGAAATAGCCTATACATTTTTAGTTAGAGATTCGATTAAATTTTTAAGTCCCAGATCGGGTTTCATCTCAAACATACCGGTGGCTTTAACTGTTGTAGAAGAACTAGCGGAATGGGAGAAATCGTCACTACCCCCCCCCCTTATTATTACGCTTAGTTTGATCTTCTAAAAATTTATAAGTCTTTGAGGCTCCCTTACTTAGGAAACTACCCCATTCATTATGTCAAGAACTTCTTTATGGTGGTGTAGAAGTCCTTTGAAAAAGGCACGAACTAACGTGTCTTTCGCTAGGTTATGGTGTGGACACTTTATAAGAAGATCGGTGAAACGATTCCAAGCTTCTGAAAATGATTCATGAGGATTCTGTCGAAAGAAATGAATCTTGGAAAGCATTTCATCGGTCTTCGCAAGGGTAAAAATGTTCTATAAATAGTTGAACAAGTTTAGCCCACGAGTCCACAGAATTAGGCGCTTGGGCAGTTAACCAAGATGCCGCCTTATCGGCTAAAGTGAAAGGAAATACCCTTAGTTTAATTTGTTCAGTACCAACCGTAGGATGGTGGAATGTAGTAAGGACTTGGTCAATCCTACGCATGTGCTAATAAAGCTTTTCATGGTCTAACCCATGAAAAACGGGTAACAAATTAAATATATTTGGGGGATTCAAAATCCCCATCGGTCCGATAGAACGATGCAAGATTTAAGGCTATCGTTCAAGGCTTTGTAAAAGTTAGAGAGAGGAGACTCTCTTTCTTCAGCCTTTATTTCAGGTGGTGTGTGTGGTATATTAGCTAGAGGTGTAATGAGTGGTATACTAGAAAGGCGTGTTTGTTGACGTTGCCGGTTGATTACATTAGACATTTTTCTTCTGCCTGATCTTAATCTCATGTAAGGCTAAGCCAATCTTAACGAAACACAACAACACTCCAAACAATCCTGATATGCTAGTATGAACCTCTAATAGGGATGCGAGGTGTGGAAGAAAAGAGTACATGAATGCCTCCTTGCTTCGCTTATGAATAGCGTCTTGTTTACACGTGCTCAATGTGTATAACAAGTTAGAACACTGAAAACCTTGAAAGAAATGGAAGTTTGAAACAAACCTGTGGAAATCGGGCAGTTTCAGCAGAGGGCGTCAGTCGCTTCGGGATAGATAGGCCGCAGTGGCGGGGTAGCGCGTTCAGTCAAGCTGGAGTTCTAGGCGTTTAGGCGCGGGTCGCGCTTAGGGAAAAACTCAAGGTCTAGGTGCTTGAGCGCGGGGGACGCTCGTGTTTTGCCTTGGCAGGGCGCGGGTCGCGCTCAGCTAAAAAGTGGAGTTCTAGGCGTTTGGGCGCGGGTGGCGCTCCAATTTAGCTTGCCCAGGGCACGGGTCGCACTCCGTGTAATTCTGTGAGGAAAATTTTCGATGTTGAAATGGACAACCATAGTGAGAATCAAACAAGGGTGGGTGGGTTATGGGACTTTGGAAAACTAACAATTCTAAAGAAAATAATATTAAAGGGAACTAAGATGGTAGCGGCGCCATTTGATAAACCTATAAAATTGAATATAATTCTACCTAAGAATAAAATGATGAAGTTCAAAACGTAAGTTAAACTATTTCTTTTACGAATACAATTCTTATTAAAGATTTCTACTCTTGATACTATTGAAATAGAGTTGGAATAGAATATTCGTTCCATTCCTAGTTCTTTAGCATTCAAAGTTTTCTATAATTATCAGTTTATCCAAAGTCTAATAAGAGTAATGGTGGGATTATACTACAATGTGAATTCTAAGAACAAGATACTAACTATAATAATTCAACTACGAACATGCTATGGAATACTAAGGTTTGAATCTAGAATAAAAATTAGGGGGGGAATTGAATCTACCTTGAATCCAACTTAATAAACTAGCATAGATTGTTGTAATCCAATTATTAAGTTCTTACGGTAAGAATTGGTCGTTCTAATCCCTAATTATACATGGCATCTCTACCAATTCATAACTAGCATGTGAGGAAGTCCAACCCATTCTCATGGTGAATCAACGACCTTCTAGAGTGGAATAGACTCTTACAACGATTCTACACTACACAATCAAGTTTTCATCAAGGCTTCATCAAACCCCTATAATGGAGATTTAGCCTTGATTCATCAAACTATCATTTCCATATGAAATTAAATAAGACATAATATAAAGATTCTAACTTTATTAAATTCAACTAAACAATAATTGAAATCCAAATTAACAACTAAGAAATCATTAACAAACAAGAATTGAAATTAGATCTAAGCAATTTTAAATAACAAAATCGAAATTATCAAGAACTAACTATTTTATTTATCTAATGAATGATAAACAATAATTCAAATAACTAATCTAAAACAAGGAATGAAACTAATTAATGGAATGAAAACTAATTAATTAACTAATTAAAAAACTCAAACTAGATCTAGATTATTCTCTAATGGCTACTTTCTACCCTAAGCTAATTGATCCTTAAGAGCTAAGTCTTGTGTGTGGAAATGGAGGAGACCAGATCCACATTTCCATGCAAGGGCTGAGGGTCCATGTTTTGGGCCGGAAAATCGAGCCCAGAGCCCAATTTCTTCAGTCTACAGGGCCTTTTTCAGCTGGCTTTGACTTCAATAGGCTTTTCATTTACTTATGCTCCTCTGATTGGGTCATGGTTTGAACCATTGGAAAGATCTTTCCGAGACAGTCGTTTTGACATAAGGTACGCCAAATTACGAGGCCTGAGTCCAAAGATACAATCTTCGGAAGTTCACGACTTTTGTGTCTTTTTTTTACGCCTCAAGGCTGACTTTTCAGCTTCTTACCGGGCTTTACAAAGGTTTTTTCTCCTTGAATCTTGGCCTTTAATCACATAACTTCTTAGCAACCAACCCTTGCTCCTTTATATCGCCAAAGTGGCACATTTCTGCACATAATTGACTTCAATGCCTGAAATACATAAAAGCACGTAATTAGCATTAACTATTATTTATTATTCGCATAATTGGTCTAAAAGTATTATTATTAAGGGGTTAAAACTACAGTTTTAGTCTCTTATCATTAGCTAAGGACACAAAATCTTTTCTATTTCCATGATTTTGTTTTCATATGGAAAAACTCATTTCCTTTCCATGGGTAAACAAACGACTTAAATACTATGGAAAAGGTGGACCATAAATCCACGAGAGATTGATCACTAATGATGTCATGAGCTGGTTGACTATCATTATACTCATAGTCTTTCCCTCCCTGTTTTTCTCCGGCATGAAGAATGACATTCATGTCTCCAATAATTAATATTGGGTGATAATTTACATCTAGTTCTCTAATAGGGTCCCAACTTTTGTTTTTCTCCGGCATGAACTGTTGTAGAAAAAACATGCTAGCCATGGGGTGGATGAGGTTCCAAAGATAATGGAGGTAGTAATATGGTAAATAGGAGAAGTAGTGATTGTGATATGAAGTCATGCCTTCCACATTAGACTCCGACTCTAAAGCACGGACGCACCTACCAAAGGGCTGTGTCCGCGTCGGACGCGGACAGGGCATGGACGCGCGTCCGTCGCGGTCAACACAGTCAAGATGTGGTCAACTAAACCGGACACAAGTCAAGACGCAGTCAGGACGCGGTCAATATAGTCAGGATGCGGATTTTGATTAAAAAAATATAAAATAAATCAAAATAATGCTAAAAACTCAATTTTTCCGGTTTTTATTTTGGTATAACTTATGACATGTTTTTAAAGTTTGATTAGGAAATATTAAACTTAATTTTATAGCTATTTATCTTAAATAGTTTTGAATTTATGAATGTTGATACAATTAATTTATATTTTAATGTTCTATTTATATAAAATAAAATTATAAATATGAATTAATTTATGCGTCCTTTGCCGCGTCCATGTCCTACTTTTTTGAGATATAACCAAGTCACCGCGTTAGTGTCTGCATCCGTATCCATGCAACATAGGACTCAGACCTCCAGCAGAACTGATAGATGGAGCATAGAAGTGATTTGTCATTTGTGTAGTTTGGTTGCTCATGGCACAATAACCCGGCGCCCTGCCCTGCTCGACCCATTACTAGCTACCTGTAGTTCCTTAAATGGGAGAAAGTCAAAGAGTTTATGGCCAACTACAGTATCCATTTTGATCGCAAACATGACACACTTTAATTTCTACAACAGGATAAATGTTGCGTTGACTGCGAATTTAGCTCAGTGTATACAGAATGTCTAAGATGTCTATTGTGCATTTAAATGTGGGTGTGTGGTTGGTTCAGCACTTAAACCGAAACGTCTCTATTACCTTACTTCCTAGGAAAAGAAGGGAACGGTTAAAAGAATTCAATAAATGTGTCTGTCAACCACATTTCCATGCAAATATAACCATTTCGTGGACGTCTTCCATTTATTGGGTGATCAGGATATTAGCTGTTCAAACTTCAAAGGACATTTCTTTGGTATAAGTGCGACTGATAGTGAGATGATACTTGTAGATCTTGATGCAATGTAAAGTTGTGAACCATCCAATAGTGCATCGAATGATCGAATGGTGTCTGATGAATTGAAGTAGTACTTAACTCAATGCGGACTCCTGTTTATTGGTAGTGAATATATATCCCCTCAAGTGGAATATTTTCCAGTGCGACAGTGTACTACTCGTCTATTGAGAAAACGTTTTAAACATGATTTCCTTCAAATGTCACCCCATTGTACTAAAGTACAAACCAGATTAGTCGACAATGCGTAATCACTTTTTTCTTTTTCTTTTTTCTCTTTTTTGGTTAGAATGCTTCTAATAACTACGTCCATCATAAACTCATTAGTATATGCATGTATATCATCTCAAAATACATTTCTTGAATTGTGTAGTAATTAAGTAGTTTGGTTCTCCATCAGTAAAAAAAAAACACTTTTAATATGTATAATTGTATAAAGCAAAAATCTTTGACTACCTCCTTTTTAAAAGGAGATCATGTCATCATCCTGAAACATTTTTGTCGGCAGCCAGCCCCCACAAGCTCACTATGCCAGAAAGCAGCGGCAATGTCGAACGACGATAAAACAACAAGATTGGGGGAAAATTAGCCATGAGCCCATGATCCTAAGCTACTAGGCTCTTGGATCTACAAAGTGTCAACCATATATACTTGGTAAAGTTTAAAGTAAGATTGCAAACCATAAAACCATTCACACAAATATAGAATGACAGGCACTTAGTCACCAGATCGTAAAACGGGAGCAAGAGCAGAAGCGAGATCGTGAGAGCGCCTATGTTGGGAAGCTTTGTGTTTTAGAGCATTTTCAGAGCGTCAATAAATATTGAATATAATATATTATGTATATATTATTATAAGAATTAATCAAATAAATAAATTTTGAATTAAAAACCAAAAAAAATATGAATTATCTTAATTTTTCATATGAAAAGGAAAGTTATATTGATGTGAGTAATGAGTATGTCCATATTGCCACGGTGTTGCATAATTAAGATTTAAGAATAATACTTTATTTGGGTTGGTTTAAGATTGAGCCCAACCAAAAATCAAAACCCACTTATACAATTGTAGCAATCTCATAGTTTAAGTGTAAAATTATTAGTAAGGCACTGATTTGTGACTTTAACCAGACACAAGAACCAAAAAGTAAAAATATTAGTAATTTTATCTTCTCTTTCTCTAAAACTTTATGGGACCAAAGCTTTATTAGTATTTCAGTCAATTTCTCATCTTCCTTCGTCCTCAACTCCAGCAACCTAAAAACCAGTTAAAAAAGTCATTTCAGAGTCTTTTATTATAATATCTCTAACATCTCAAATTCTCAACACAAATACTATTTGGTTTGGGCTAAGTAGATGAACAGATGATGAAAAAAGTAAGTTAAAAACTATGTTTTGCAACTTTTATGCAGAGAAACAGACGCTTTCTGCACATTTTTTCCAGACCGCGGTTTATTAATCTCGAAGCGCGGTTTCTAGTTTCACAGATCGCGTTTTTATGGAGCTTTGTCTCTCAAATCGCTAGAGCACGGTTTGAGAGCGAGAGCGATGAACACTTCCCATGGTTTGTGTGACTAAAAACAGGCATGCCTGCCAGTTGTATGTATCAGTACTAAATCTGTAAATATCATTAGATAGAGTCATAGAACAATTTTGTTACATTAACAAGACTGATTAGTACCTAGAGGCTAGAACCCCGTTACAAAAAAATGGATATATAATTGACTAGTATATATCCCTATATCACTTCAATAATGGAGCCAAAGATAAAAACATTTATCTATAGGATTTAAGAACAGCACCACAGAATGTACAAATAATAGCTCTCCAATATTTCCAGTAGAAAGGAACGTAAAGAAATCTTGTTTGAGTCTTCATATCAGCGACACTAGCCCCACCACCACATCTTGAACAAATCCCAGCTGCTGGTTTGCTACTACTCACCATTTTCTTCTGATCAACAAGAAAACAGAAGAACACCATTCCGTATCGGGTTCCTGTTTTCACGTTTCGGTTTTTCTGTCACTTGGTGAGCTGTGTGAGAAAGGAGTTGGTATATATAGTTGAGTTTTGAGGTAAAGCCTTAAAGGTCGAACGGGTTGGTCAAGGAAATTAATTGCGGCATGGCAATGGATGAGTGACACGTGTACTGTTGGGAATTAAGATGTGAGAATAGTTCGAGATCTAAATATTCACGTTGTTTTCGCTGGGAACCTACAGTATATGGGTTTCATGATAAAACCGTGTGAATTTATGCCACGTGTAAGAAACAGTTGGGTAGTAGCATAGTTCATGAACTGTGGTCTGTGGAATTGTGATGTTTTGATGAATCTAGGACGTACACTGGTACACGTTAGAGATAGGATACCGATGTATGGCATACTCATGAGGTCATTTTAGTGGTGCCACGTTTTTTTTCTTCCAAATGTTTGATTTTCTAAATATACGGGAAATATTTGAGTTAAATGCAATAATAGTAACGAACTATACACGAAATCAAACATTAGTGTATAAACCTTTTTTTAAGTAAATTTGGGTAACGAAGTGTACCACGTTTTGCAATGTTGGATTATGTTTTACTTCTGTCCAATTTTTTCATCCATGTCAAGGTTTTTTATACGTGTCAGATTACCACTAGATCGCCACATAGGAAAATAAGTGACACATAATTAAAAAAAGAAGAAGAAAAAACTTGGCACGTGTAAAAAAAAATAGACAGAAGTGAAACAGAACCCAACGTTGCAAAACGTGGAACATATCGTTACCCAAATTTGCTTAAAAAAATGTCAAGTTTTTTCATACGTTAGATTGCCACTAGATCGTCACATAGGAAAATAAGCAACACATAATTAGAGAAAAAGAAAAAAAAAACTTGACACGTGTGAAAAATATAGGTAGAAGTGAAATAGAACCCAACGTTGCAAAATGTGGAACATTTTGTTACCCAAATTTGCTAAAAAAAAAAGTTTATACACCAATGTTTGATTTCGTGTATAATTCGTTACCAATCTATGCATTTTTTTTCGAAAATATTTGTGTTATGACATTTGAATTTTCCGAAAAATATATAGATTTAAAAATTTGATTCGATCAAAATCTTAGTAGAGAAAAAAAAAAGATTTCCCGAAGAAATCATGTGGGTTTATAAGTTGCAACATACACGTATCTTAACTTTTCACTAGCTACTCTGCCCGTCCTATGGCCGGGCTTACTACCATTCTTTTGGGTAGAAATTGAAAAGCTAAAAACCATTGGTATATGCCGGGAGCTATTGGGAAAGAGATACGTGAACTTCGATGAAAAATGTGATAAACAGGATTTTGGGGTTTGAAAGAATAGCCAATATGAATTTTTTTTGGGCTTTGCTATCACTTGCTTCATAAATTTCAGACCTTCATAACACTTGTTTGTGCACATTAGGTATTCAATTTCACAATTATTATCAAGCATATATGTACTCAAAGTGCCTTGAGTGTTTGAAATATAGAGAACCAACTATATTTAGCGAAGAAAGAATGATTGGTTCCTAAAGCTTATGATATTGATATCAAAATAATCAAACCATTATAAGACTACATATACATACAACTCCATAACCACAATTTTTTTATTATAAAGAACTGGTTATAATATGAAAAAATAATAATAATAAATAAATAAACAAACAAAAATGCTTTTCAATGTGAGTGAAGTCAAATTTGCTTCAGCACCACATACATATCCAAGGTAGAAGGGAAATTAAATTCTAAAATTTAAAATTACACATAAGATTACAACAATTCATATCACTTAATACACCCAAGTATATCCACAAATATAGATAGTTATTCCCCAATATCCAACACTCTACATATGGTCAAATACTCAGATTAGTAATTGCAGTTATAGCTAGGAATACGTAAGACAATATCTATGTGTTTGATGACCATATGTGGAATTGTGATGGTCATGCATCATGTGGGTGTGCTTGACGTCAAGTCAATCAACTTTGCACTCAGCTTTAGCTTGCAGAGCTCCATCTTGGCCTTGGTTTTATGTTGCTTTTCTTCACTCCTCCACTAACTCCTCTTTAGTCTTTGCCATTGCTTTTTCATCCTGCATGCATTTTTCATATCAAAGTAATTAGTGGACAAAAATTAACTAACTTTCATTATATATTTGCGACAATTAAAACGTCTTAAGTTCATCATTTAGACTTATTTCAAATGTTATGAACCAGCGAAATGTTGTCACCTTACGTGCTGCACTTCGAACTTTTTTCTAAATGCCACAAGACATAAAGCTTTAAGCTACTCTACAAAGACGAAAATGGATGCACCATTTCTCAGCAGATCAATAATCTATTGATTGAAAACATGTTAGTAAAGGGAATAATTAAATTCAAGCTGAATTCAAATGAAATTGTAAGAAGGGAATCTCACCGTATCAGTACCAACTAACATCGACTGCATATTATATCTATGTTAAAGGCTACGCTAGAAAGTAAATATATTAATCATTGCTCTTATTCAGAACGAAAACAGCTAAGTGCTCTGATTTACATCAAATACAATGCTACGTAAACCTTAAGTGATGCTACTAGCCATGAGGAGATGATTGATGATATCTCATCAAAGACATGAATGATTGCGATGACTGCATACTTAAATTGTATTCATACTCTGCTTATGTATATACTCTCCAACAAAAATGTTATCCCCCATATGTATTATTAAGCTACATATCTACCTATTCAAGCCTTAATCCTTACTATTATCTAAGGAATCTGGCCCATAAACAAAACCCCATTATTAGGTTCATAGCCTCTGGACCAACTCATTTTTAACTTTTAAACAAACTACTGAGCCAAGTGACACACTCTAAATAATGCCACAAACTATTTCACCGATGCTTGAAGACACTAATTCGCACATATAACCACAACACTTCAAACTGCAGGAGCTTTAAAACACCTAACCAGCACTTAACATGCACAAGGATATAATAACAAACTAACTTAATAACCACATTGATGAATGACCAAATAACTAACCTTAGGTAAGGAGTCAAATAAACAATAGAATACACCACATAACACTTGCTACCAGTATGCAACCAAGAAAGTATCCAACTCTATAATATAAATAAGTATATAATTAAGCACAAATAAAATTAAAATTCATTAACAAAAAATAGGGGATGAAGCTAATAATCCCCATAACAGCAAACCTAGCATCAGTAGAATCCACTGGATAATCAGAATCATCATCATTTCACTTTTAGGAAGTGGAAAAACTAATGAAGTCAGCACATAGGTTCCAATCGCGCCATAGCAAAAAGGGCATCTTGCGTTAACTCAGCTATACTTTTAAAACAACCCATTTTCATCTTTTTCTACACCAAATTTAATATAAATATCAAAATTTACACCATTTAAATTGAAATAAAGAAGATTTTAATTTGGGGGTTAATTAAGTTGTTTGTACATTAGAACAAAAGGGCAATACCCTAACTATGTATAAAATTTGTATTTTCATTTCTTTTCAAATATATATTGTGTGCTGAACCTATCACATCAATGTGGAGTATGAATGAATGCTTGTGGTTCCAGTACGTACCACTTAATCTTAAATGAGACTGAGAGTCTAAGTTGCTTAATCCAACTATATACTTAAATAAGTTCCCAAAATGTTCTTCTACTGTAAATTAAATAAATAAATACTTTAATGATAGTGAGGAGAACATATTTTTCAGGATATAGCTCAACCTTATGGTGTATGTACTTAGGACTTTCACATGAAAATTTGGGTATAGAGACTTTAATTTTTAAGTTTTAACAAAGGGTATATTTCAAGTGAGCATATCATTTTTTTTTTATCAGGCCATAAGATATATTTCAAGTGAGCATACCCTACACTTATATGGAGGTGACAATGCAAAAGTTCTTTACCTGAGAACCATTCAAAATTTTATGTAACTTCCAACACACAACACAACAAGACTCTAGCCATTTAGAAGTTGAAAGCACAAAGTACAAAGAAGAATATGTGTGGAACAAAGAAATTAAAACAATATGTACATGTTAAACTAATTAAGAAAAACAATGGCATATCCCCATGGTATACAACTAAATATATATTGAAATTATTAGACCTTTGACTAGGTACAATCAAGTGGTACTATTGAATCATAATAATACTTCTCAATAAGTTCAACAACTAATGTACCTGGTGAAATTCAAAATTATGGAAAATCTATTTTAAATTAGCAAAGGTGTTAGTGTGTTACCTTGTAAGCTAGACTACGATGCCATTGAGGATATATGCATAGACCAAACCCAAATTCATCCCAACCCGCTTCCATGAAAAAAGATCGAACGAGTTTGAAAAAGGTAATTCTTGGACAATTTATCATTATAACATTCAACACTCAACCATCTTTCAAGAATTCAAAATCTGTTTAACCATGAACTATTCACTTGAATTAATAATATGTATGCAAAAGAATAAAGATCTAACTAACCACCAAAAATATAGGTATGTATGTATGTATGTATGTATATATGGATGTGATAACATAGACATTTGCAACTTCAATTCGAAGTACCAAGGAACAACATAAAAATAGTTTGTTATTGATATGATCTAGAAACATTATGCATGCCTGACAATCTGAGCAACATAGTTCAAGCGTAATTTACCTCGACTACAACAACGCAGTTCAAGCCAGTGTGCAACATTGTATATAGTAACATATTTGTCTTTCAAGCTTTCTGATTGAGATCATTAAACTGGTAAAATTGCATCACTTTTAAGATAGAAATGCAAATCTAAATCATCCAGAACTAAAATATTCATTCTTAACTTGATGGAATTAAGAAAACATACCAAAAATGATGATGAAGTACAAACTACAAAATACAAAAGAATCATGATACATAATAGCAAAGTGAAGCCAAGGGATGACTACCAAACATTCTAGAACCTATTTTGCATCAGCTGGGAACTTAAGATTTACACTCCATGTTGCTAAAACAGACACCAAAACCTATCCAACTAAACCTTTTTTTTTTTGCACGCAAGTAAGGGAATTTTATTAGAAATGAAAGGGATTGTCAAAGACAATACAAGTTACGCTTTCTATCAGAATCGATAGTAGGGCCTAAAGGGACTTTCTATCTTAGTTACAAAGTCTGGTCTACTAGTGCTCCATACTGAAGTGTCGTGCAATAAGGTGGATCCCTTCTTGGCTGTTGCATCTGCACTAAAGTTGCCTTCTCTCCAAACACAGGATAGCTTCCAGTGTTGTAAAAATGCAATTGCTCGCTTCCATCTCACTCTAAACGTCCATGGAATAGCATCGCCATTGAAGGCCTTTACAATAGCTTCTGAGTTGGCTTCAATCCATATGCAACCCTAATTCATCTCCACAGCTTTCTCAGCTGCCATGACTATGGTTGTGCATTCGAAAAGATAACTATCTATCCAGCTAAACCTTTTAAATTTGAAATTCTGATGAAATTGATGAAACCCCTTAATTTAATTGAGTATATGTTGAAGCATTTGCATCATCGTCAACCTTGAAAAAATATCTAGAAGAATATGTTGTTGGTTTTTTGTTCTTCTTTCACAAACCTTGTAGCTCTCTTTCTTCAAATTGATAAAAGTTAACAGATTGGAATAAAAAAAGGAAAGACTTTTTTTTTAATGAAGTGGGGCTTTTCATGAAGAGTGGTTTTGTTTATGTTTTAGTGTGTAATTACTCAATTACCCCTAGCATATAGTACAAATAAAGGGCGTGTATATGGTTTTTTAATTCCTAATTGTAAAGGTTGTATTTCATTCAACTCTACTGAGGTAGGTAATTTGAGGGAGAAGGGTTGATTAATTGGGTTTGACCAAGTTCGTTTGGACGAACTACCTACGTATAAAGTTCTTTTTGCTGGGGGGAAACTTGAATCAGATCAGACGTAGTTCCTCATCCTCTTTATATAGGCAAGGTGCCCGCGCCTCTTACTTTCCTGCGTCAGGTCAGATCCAGGCTTCAGGTCACTTGCGAGTTATGATGGTGAGTTAAGGGCATTTACTGTGATGCATACTTGAAGCTTCAGTCTTGATGGCAGTCATAAAGATATACGTTACTAGCTGTTGTGAGATGGGGAGAGTGAGCACTGAGGAGATCACTTCTAGGTGAGGTCGTCTATTCTACTCGAGTCACTTTGAAGCTAACTGACGGGATGAGTAAATGAGATTGGTTGGTGGTGATATCGCTCTGGGCGCGAGTTGCATGAGACACTGGCCTAAGTTGCGTCACTATGAAGCGAGCTCTGAGGATGAGGATATGAGGTTGGTTGTTAACTCTATTGGGTTGGACTGGAACGGTGGCCGCTTGGGAGGAGAACTGGTATACTTCTTGGAGAGCTCCAACTCTTCTCCTATTCTCCCTGGAGGTCGTGACAGAATCATCATGGAAGGTGATCATGTTGATCATCATGTTATTATCTCTGTCAAATGAGTCTTAGTGGCGCTCACGATGAGATCGCTCATTTGAGCATCCTCGAGTGTAGGAGCATTCCCTATTGGTGTTGCGCTGTGGAGTTTGCCTTCGCTCTCTGCGAGCCATGAGCTTGTGGCGCAGGTCGCCATCGGCAATATTAGTATAATGCTTGATATGCCCTGCCTTAATGAGGTCTTGGAGGTAGTGCTTGAGCCCATGACATTCGTTGGTCTCATGACACTTTGCTTTATGGAAAACGCAGTACAGCTTTCCTGGTGTGTCTTATGGCCATTTTACCTCAGGTCGGTAATAGGTTGATTTTTTTTTTTTCTCTAGTATGTAGCTTGGAGATCTTGTCAGCACAGCGAACTCGCGTTTCTTGTGCGTCATGGGTACCAGACTTCTGTCCTTGTGGTTTAGGTCGCTTTTTTAGGGATGGGGCAGCATATAAGATTGCTGCTACTTCCTCTTGTTCGCCTTCGTGGTCTAAAGCTTCCTGTAGCTTTATATAATTGTACATGCGAGTGTACAAGTCTTCCAATTTTTCAGGACACTCCTTCATGAGCGACCTGTATAGCCAGGTGTTTTTCTGGATCGCCTTGGTGAATGCGAAGGTTGCGAAGGACTCTTTGAGGTCGTTATCCAGAGATAACAACTCGATCTTGAATTGTCCTAAGAAGGAGCGGATTGACTCATCACTCTTCTGAGATAGCATGAAGAGTGAGTCGAAGTCAGTTTTCTTATGTTTGTTGTGGACGTAATGGTTAGCGAACTGATCGATTAGCTTCTCAAAGCTATCAATGGAGTTCGGTTCCAGTGAGTAGAACCAATCGAGTGCTCCTTTTTTCATGCTTGCAGGAAGCAAGCGGCATTGCAAGTAATCGAACTCTTGCACACTATATAGTGCGAGACTCTGGATATAGCGAGCTACGTGTTAACCGAGACACGCACTGCCATCATACATTGCAAAGCGTAGCTGGATAAAATCGTGCGGGAAGGGTTTACTGAGTACCTCCGTTGTGAATGGGGATGCTCGATAAGTTTTCAGCATCTTTTGGACGATCTGAGTGCGTCCTTCTTCACAGTACTCTGGTCGATTCGCTAGGATAACTCATTGATATGCAGGTTCACCTCATTTATGCCGTCCTCAGTAGTGACTCTGTTTGCGTTTTGGGATGCCATTGGGTTTTTTAGTGTGGTGTTTTCCTACTGTAAGAGGTTGATGCTGTCGTTCATGGCTTCCATTTGGGTGACCATAACCTTCATTTGTTCTTGTAGGTTTTCCATATTTCGTGGGCTTGAAAATTGATGATTTTATGAAGATGATTGGAAGAAATTGAAATTTGCGTGTAGATGAATTTTCAAGTAATTCGATCTACAGACAACGCCAATGTAAAGGTTGTATTTCGTTTAACTTTACTAAGGTAGGTAATTTGAGGGAGAAGGGTTGATTGATTGGGTTTGATCAAGTTCGTTTGGACGAACTGCCTACGTATCAAGTTCTCTCTGCTGGGGGGAGACTTGAATCAGGTCAGATGTAGTTCCTCATCCTTTTTATATAGGCAAGGTGCACGCGCCTCCTGCTCTCCCGCGTCAGGTCTGATCCAGGTCTTCAAGTCACTTGCGAGTCATGATGGCGAGTTAAGGGCATTTACTGTGATGCGTACCTGAAGCTTCGGTCTTGATGGTAGTCATAAAGACATACATTACTAGCCATTGTGAGATGGGGAGAGTGAGCACTGAGGAGATCGCTTCTAGGCAAGGTCGTCTACTCTACTCGAGTCACTTTGAAGCGAACTGACGGGATGAGTAAATGAGATTGGTTGGTGGTGATATCGCTCTGGGCGCGAGTTGCATGGGATGCTGGCCTAAGTCGCGTCACTATGAAGCGAGCTCTAGGACGAGGATATGAGGTTGGTTGTTAACTCTATTGTGTTGGACACGTGTTTGATATCCATTGGATGTAGATATTACTCTCTCACACCAATCATGTGAAAAGACTGAAATGATTTTATTAAAATTTAAAAATATACCAATAATAAGGTTAAATCAGTAATCTACGAATTAATTATGTTTTAAGTGAGGACTTTTTTAAATTTTTTGCTGATGTGGCTCTCTCTATAAGCATCTTGGAAGAACGGATATTAATATAGGTTAGGAATATCTTATCCCATCACTGAATGAAAACCACAAATAGTTTGCAAACCAAATAAAAAAAACTAAATATTAACTAAGTCTACTTTGGGCAGCTTTTCATGTTATGCTTTTGTTACTTCATTAACGTGTTTGGAGTGTTGTTTGAGTTGTACATGTTTTCGCCAAAGTTGAATATGATTGTATTCACATTAAAATAGTAGTTACAAAATAAATATATTAATAAATTCAAAATTGTTAAAAAACAATTAACAAAAGTTCCTGTCGGTTTTGTGATTTTTCATGCCGAATTTGGCGATTCCAAATTTTCCAGTTGTTTTTTGAAATTCTGAAAATTCTGAATTGCAAAGGGTTTTTACTTCCAAACAATATCAACAATATTAGATATTTTTCCAAAAGCTATATATTGATCTAATCCAAAGTCACACCTTGAGGTCATTGAAACAAATGTTCATCTCTATAGTAGTATTTAATGTGCACCACAAATGTTCATCTCTATAGTAGTATTTAATGTGCAGGCTACTTTGAAACTTTGAAGCAGCCATCCATCACTGGTTTTACGACTCGGTCGGTTCAAGTTTGAACCGGAGTCGAAGCTCCCCAGGTTAAATTTCCTATGTTGAACTGGTTCAATATAGAGCCGGTTTGAATCGTTTGAACCATCCGATTCAAATTAGAAATTGGTAAATTTGGGGGTTCAAGCATAACTCAGTTAAAAAACCAGCTCAAATTCGGTTCAATTTGGTGGTGTTTACTCAATCCGGCCGAGCTGACTTAACCCATATATATATATATTATTTAATATTTTTTTAACAAAAACCGGCCGGATTTTAGTTGAACCAGTAGTTTGAACCGGGACCAGTCTGACCCGTTTCGGTTAATAAACCAGTTTTGGAAACCATGCATCCATCCATCCAAAAGATCATCTAACTTTTTTAAAAGATACGCCCCCACCTATAGGACATTTGGTGCATCATTGATTTTTTCCCATTTTACCCCTTCTGCTTTTCGGTTATTACGATTGATATTCAAACAAGAAATGTAATGACTTATGTGATTTAAGGGTCAAAATGTAATTTAGATGCCCCACTAAAGGTAAATTCATAGGTCATTAATTTACATATTGAAACTACCCCGGTGTTTTTTCAATTATTTCAAGTATTATATAAAGAAAATAATGTAATAATTAAGTGATGTAATAGATGGGTACAAACGGTAATAGTGATGTAATAGATGGGCACAAATGGTAATTTAAATTTAACATACTCTCTCTCTCTCTCTCTCTCTCTCTCTCTCTCTCATTAATGTATTATTTCATCTATTTATTTTTTCTCCTCGATCAATATCTCATTTCTCTTTCACCTAGGTAGGAAAAGTCACTCTCATCAAATCAGTCACTTCAGCCATACCATCATATCTTATGTCAATATTTAATGTACCGGCTACCACATGTTCCAAACTAGACTTAATGAATGCAAACTTCTTTCGGGGATAGAATGAGAACAATGCAAACAAAACCCATTTCATATACTAGAACAAAGTTTGTCAACCCAAATCACAGGGCGGGCTAGGCATCAAACTTGCCTCAAACCACAACACAACTTTACTGCCTAATTAATTAAGCTTTTCTGGAGATTGATCAAGGAACCTTAAAAGAATTGGGCATCTAGCCTTATCAAAAACTATTCTCCTAGAACACGCATTCTCATAGCAAAAAGCTCGTCTCATTCCTCTAAAATTTGGAAGGGCATTATAAAAGTTCACAATGAGATCCTACCAAACTTGTGTTGGCATATTGGTAATGGTGCAAACATTGACATTTGGTTGGATCCATGTAGTGGATCCCTGCCATACGTGGCCATAAACCTTTTGGGCCACCACCCAGGCCAAACCAGTTTAATTTTGTGTCTGATCTTATTGATCCCATAAACCTGGTATGGAACTTGGATATTATAAACGATCTATTTGTCTCTACAATGGCAAACAAAATCTTAAGATCCCACTCAGTCTCAATCGTCACCCAATTCAATCACCTGAAAAACCCAGGGTGAAACGAAAACCTAATACCCTATTATCAAACGCAACATAAAAAAATGAGATCAAATTAAAACCAAAAGGTGCAATCCCTCAATCACGTTATTAAATTAAAAAGAAACTAACCAACTGCTATTACATCTGTCTGAAACAAAACCGTACATACACTTTAGAAAACTTAAACCAGAAAGACTCTAAGAGCGAATCCAAATCAAACATTCTCATCCACTGCACTCCACCATATATATTCCCAAGAACACACCCACGTTGCAAAAGAAAGCAAACATAGGGTCAGCAAATTGAATTTGCTGGTATGAGTAAAACTAAAAATAAAATATACAGTACCACATTCAATCTTTCAAATAAATTAATATAACATTATTACCAACCATTTCAACTTGGAAGACAAGATAGTTCCATTTTCCAAAACGGCGTGTAGTTTCTTCTAAGCAAGCTTATTATACATAATTTCATACTAGTACACAAACAAATTATACCTTACATTTAATCTATCACATCTTGTCAGGGTAGGACAACGTCTCTGCATAAAAAGTTAATAAATCCTACCCTCCTGCAAACAAAGTTAGATTTTCCAAACGTAATCATTTAAAATATACATCTATTTCGCTCTCACTACAACCACCATGGGTATACATAATCGGACAGAAGATATCACAAATATCAATATTCATATCCCACCACCACATCCATCGTATCACACAAACCAGATACACATCTTTTATTTAAAAACCACTCGTTTACTTATGAGAACGAGAAATATATATATCACAACCAGGGAGTACATTCATCCCTCATGAGTATCAACTCGCACAAACCACATATACATTTTTTTGCAAGAAATCATATACATCATAATACATAAATATTCATATGCAATAACTTACTCATATGTAAAATTAATATTTCACTTGCTTATTAATTATCTTGTTGACTCATTTATAAACAGACACAACCCAACCTTTAGTTCCTACTCCACGATTTGCATTTCACATATTTGCCAAATCACACATACCCGTGTGCCTCTCTCACACCGAGTACCACTACAAAACATATATCCTAAGTGGAAATATCACCTCAAGGAACATATTTTGCATCTTGTAAACTCATAACTTGTGAGTCATATCTATCTCTGGGCTTTCCATGCGCATAAACAAAGCCTCTTTTAGGTATAAAAAAATAACCGGTCATTCCCATACATTTAGGGAATCCAGACCTACATTCACGTTCACTCAAGGAATATAACCAGCCCGCAAACCGGCTTTTCACATGACATCATTAGTTATAAACATGATTTCATTTCTTTAACAAAGAGGTGTGGAGAGATCTAAAGATGTGGGCGACACATTAAATTTTCACAACACTTTTTACAACACTTTTTAACACCCAATGGTTCTCATTAATGTAATTCTTTAATTATGAAATCATCTTCTCAAGCAATAAAATATTTATGAAACATACCAAACACAATAGCCATTCAACTCACCACAATATCACTTATATAAATTGTATATATCAATATTTTCAATCATAACAATGCATTAATAAATGCCTCATCAATTAAAATACACTCCCAACCGGGAGCAATACTTTGAAAGAGTACAATCAAGTTTCACATACCATTTATCACAATACTTTAAATTTAAGAGATACACCAACAAAATTCATAAACTAACTGATAAGCACCCAAAAATGTAGTTTAAACCCCTTAATAGTATTCTAATCAGGCCAATTATGTTTATAATAAATGAGAGTTAATACTGTTTATGTATTTTTGTGCATTTCAGGACTTAAAGTTGATTAGGTGACTAAACACTTTTGCATGGAAAACGAGTCAAGATAATTGCTGAGAAAGTTCTATATTTAAAGCCTAAGAATCATGAAGAAAAGCCCTTTTCAAGTCCAGTCAAAGCTGGGAAGTCAAAGTCAATCAGGTTAGAATAGTTTCATAATTGTAGCATCCATTAAACCTTCTTCAATAAAAGCTTTAGTATTAATTTCAATTATTGTTTTTATCATTATGTCTCTATTTAATTTTTTAGTTAATATGATTCCAATGACACAAAGCTAAACCTCCATTAGAGGAGGTTTATGAAGCCACGTGAGTATGACTAGCCATTAGTTTATTTATTGTTTTGCATAAAGAACTTCAAGTTCTTCGTTGTGAGTGTCTAGAGATAGAGCTCATAACGAAGAACTAAAGTTTAGAGTCACCACCAAAGAGATTTGTGGGGAGCTAAACTCTCAAGCTAGTGAAACCTTGATCCGAGACGACTTGGTGTTCACTAGGGATCAAACAAGCGATTCGATAACTAACTAATAGTCAATCGAATCGCGTGGCGGATTAACCTTCTCTATATCTTCTCTCATCATATAAAACACTGTTTAGTATCTCAAATTTATTGTTTTTACTTTCACTAGTAAAACATTTATTTATTCTAGACTTGCATTCAAGTAACGTATGACTAGAGTGGACCGAACACGACTACTCCTTATTATTTCTATGATATTGAGAGTATTTTAATTACTATTTTCCATCATAAATTCACTGTTAACGCATCTCTAATCTACTGTTCATCAACATACAATAATCCATTCTTATCAATGGCGCCGCTATGGTCTAGTTCATTTACATTACGCGTGTTTATATTAGGAAACAATGTTTTTACTATTCACAAACACAAAACTGAAACACTGTTCACAATTTCTTTTAATTTTTCTACTATTGTTTGACTACATACGAATTGTTAAACAAACTTCTTGCACTCCCATGACCTGAACCTAAAAGTTTCACGCCTAGTTATTGCCTATAGAGAGCGTGACCCGCACTTTACTTTGACTCACGTACCGCGCCCAATATATATACCTTATTTTCAAGTGTGCGCGGACCCTAGGTTAATTAGCTTAAATTAATTTTTTAATATTAATTGCAATATTCTCTCACGAGTACAGTAAAGTACTCGTATGCTATCAACTACAAAATTTAAAAAATTATTTTTCTCATTCTAAACGGTGTCTAGAAAACTCAAAGAATTGGGGTCTAATTAAAGGAACGTGCACGCACGAACAACCTCCCTTAATTCTTAGGTGGCACAGGCATTAAAAAAAATTCAAAAAAAAATATTATATATATATATATATATATATATATATATATATATATATATATATATATAAAACAATTAATCTAAGTTAAATTAGTAAGCCCACTCAATACCAAAGCCCGTTTCATAGGCCTATTACCAAGGCCCAACATGAAGCCCATAGTAATTAGCTTAAATCTTATTCTTAAACGTTAACACTAATAAGGTTAATATTTTTACAGGACTTCACAATCCACACTGTGTACCCAGACCAGTACTCGTATAATTGTTCAAATAACATAAACGTACTTCAAGGCTATTGAAGACGCTATTTATACGCGTAGTAAGGACGCTCCAGGTAACACCTCTATACATCCTCGAATTAACTGTCAGAGGATTTTATTTCTAGTAATAATCAGGCTATTTTTGCATGCTCGTTAGGGCTTGCCTATTAGACTTAAAACTTGTATGAGATTAAGATCTAGTACGCATAAACCTGCTATATTAGTTTATCATAGACGGAGAAATAATCGTCTATCTAGAAATTCACCAATCACCACACGCACACCACCTACACCCACCAACAATATATTTGTAGCAATGGGTGAAGAAATAGCAGAGAGACCCCTCTCTGATTTCTATAAAGCTTTAAATAATGGACCTGAGTCTTGCATAATTCTTGCAGATACTATAGGAGATTTTAGAATCCCCCCCAATATATATTTAATCTACTACCTGTTTTCCATGGCTTAGACCATGAGAAGCCTTATCAACACTTACGTAGGATATAACAAGTTCTAACTACATTTCATCATCCTAATGTAAGATGATAATAGCCCAAAAATGTAGTTTTAACCCCTTAATAATACTACTTTTAGACCAATTATGCGAGTAATAAATAAGAGTTAATTCTAATTATGTGCTTTTATGTATTTCAGGCATGGAACTCAATTATGTGCAGAAATGTACCACTTTGGTGATATAAAAGAGCAAAGGGATGGTTGCTAAGAAGTTCTGTGATAAAGGCCAAGATTTAAGGAGACAAAGCCTTTATAAAGCCCAGTCAAAAGCTGAAAAGTCAACACGGGCAGAAATAGTGCACAAGTCAGCAGAAATTTTGAAGACCATATCTTTTGACTCAGGTCTCGGATTTGGGCCTACCTTACGTCAAAACGACCGGCTCGGAAAGAGATTTCCAATGGTCTAAGCCTTGATCCAATCAGAGGAGCAAAAGTGGACGAAAAGTCTGCTGAAGTCAAAGATAACTGAAACGGGCTCTGTGGACTGAAAAAAGTGGGCTTTGGGCTCCATTTTCCGGCCCAAAACATGGCTCTTTAGCCCATGCACGAAATTGTGGATTTGGTCTCCTACTTTACATAAAACAAGACTTAGCTCTTAAGAAAGGGATAGTTAGATAGCTTAGAATAGAAAGTAGCCATTAGAATAGCTTGTAGATCTAGTTTTTGAATTTCAATTAGTTAATTAATTAGTTTCATACATTGTTTTAGATTAGTTATTTGAATGATTGTTCTTCATTAATTAGATAAATAAAATAGTAGTTCTTGATCATTTCGATTTTGTCATTTAAATTTGTAGATCTAATTTCAATTCTTGAGTAGTTAAATTAGTAAAGTTCAAATCTTTATATTATGTCTAGTTTTAATTCAATTGGAAATGATAGTTTGATGAATCAAGGCTAAACCTCCATTAGAGGGATTTGATGAAAACTTGATTTTGTTGTATAGAATCGTTGTAAGAATCTATTCCACTATAGAAGGTCGTTGATTCGCCATGAGAATGGGTGGACGACCTCACATGCTAGTTATGAATTGGTAGAAATGCCATATATATTTAGGGATTAGAACAACCAATTCTTATCGTAAGAACGTAAGAATTGGTTTACAACAAATCTATGCTAGTTTATTAAGTTGGATTCAAGGTGGAATCAAATTCCCCTAATTCTTTATCTAGATTCAACTCTTAGCATTCTGTCATTCCGTTATTTATATCTTGTTATTTGAATTCACATCGTAGTATAAATTCTCTTCGTAAATTTCTCATTGAACTTGGAAAAACCATCAATTATAGAAAACTTGAATGCTAAAGGACTAGGAATGGAACGAATCTTTTATTCCAACTTTACATCAATAGATTCGAGAGTAGAAAACAAATATCTTTGATAAGTCTAGTATAAGCAATAGTTTATAGTTTTACTTTCGTTTAGAGTTCATCGCTTTATTCATTAGTAAAACTATCTTTTTACGGGTTATCAAATGGCGCTGCTGCCATCTTAGTACTCTTTAATATTGTTTTTTTTAGAATTGATAGTTTTTCAAAGTCCCATAACCTACCCACCTTTGTTTGATTCTCACTATGGTTGTCCGTTTCAGCATTGAAATTTTCCTCGAAAAATTACTCGGAGTGCGGCCCGTGCCCTGGGCAAGCCAAATTAGAGCACAGCCCCCTAGCCCCACACTGAAATTCCACTTTTTGCCGAAATACCTGCCCTGCGCTGAATTCCACTTTTTTCCTCAGCGTGACCTGCGCCCTACCAAGGCTAACTTGGAGTGCGACCTGTGCCCACACGCCTGGAACTCCAGCTTGACCTGAGCGCGACCTGCGCCCAGCCTAAGGCCTACTCTGAGCGCGACCGCGCCCTCTGCTGACACTGCCCGATTTCCACAGGTTTGATTCGAACTTCCATTTCTTCAAGATTTTCAGTGTTCTAACTTATTATATACACTAAGCACGCGTAAACAAGACGCTATTCATAAGCGAAGCAAGGAGGCTTTTAGGTACTCTTTTCTTCCACACCTCGCATCTTCTGTTAGAGGTTCATACTAGCATATCAAGATTGTTTGGAGTGTTGTTGTGTTTCATTAAGATTGGTTTTAGCCTTGTATGAGATTAAGGTTAGGCCGAAGAAAAACGCCTAACGTAATTAACAAACAACGACAAGAAACTCGCCTTTCTAGTATACCATCGACTACACCTCTAACTAATATACCATACACACCACTTGAAGCAATGGTTGAAGAAAGAGAGTCTCCTCTCTCTGCATTTTACAAAGCCTTGAACGATAGCCCTAAATCTTGCATCGTTCTATCAGACCCAGTGGGGGATTTTCGAATTCCCCGAATATATTTTATTTGTTACCCATTTTTCATGGGTTAGACCATGAAAAGCCTTATCAACACATGCATAGGATTGACCAAGTTCTTACTAGATTCCACCATCCTACGGTTGGTGCTGAACAAATTAAACTAAGGGTATTTACCTTCACTTTAGCCGATAAGGCGGCGTCTTGGTTAACTGCCTAAGGGCCAAATTTTGTGGACTCGTGGGCTAAACTTGTTCAACTATTCATGGAACATTTTTACCCACCACTGAAAACCGATGAAATGCTTTCCAAGATTCATTTCTTTCGACAGAATCCTCATGAATCATTTTCAGAGGCTTGGAATCGTTTCACCGATCTACTTATAGAGTGTCCACCATAACCTCGCGAAAGACACGTTAGTTCGTGCCTTTTTCAAGGGACTTCTATACCACCATAAAGAAGTCCTTGACATAATGAATGGGGGTAGTTTCTTAAGTAAAGGAGCCTCAGAGGCTTATAAATTTTTAGAAGATCGGACTAAAGCGTAATAATAATCATGGGGTTGGGGGTAGGTGACGATATCTCTCGCAACGCTAGTTCTTCTACAATAGTAAAGGCCACCGGTATGTTTAAGATGAAACCCGATCCTGAACTGAAAAATTTAATCGAATCTCTAACTAAAAAGGTAGAGGCTATTTCTGTTCAACAAATGTCGATCCCCGTCATGAATGTCAATTCCAATCCATGTAATTTATGTTTGAGTCCAGAGCATCCCGACTCCTATTGTCCTTTCGCCTATGAACAACAACAATCACAACAAGATAACGTTTGTTCCATTAATAGTGAACCTAACGCAGCTTGGCGACAAAACCCCAACTTCGGTTGGCGAAATAATCGACAACCTCCAAGGTTGTTTAACCCAAATGTTAGGCCAACAAACAATTACAACCAAGGTCCACCAAGGCAAGGACAAGGTCAAGGTAATTATAATTATAACAACCAAGCTCAACCACGACAAGGATAAGGTCAGGGTAATTATAATAATTATAACAATAATAATTATAATACTAATAGAGGTATCATTTCGGTAAATAATAACTACCAAAATCCACCCATTAATAATCAACGTGACATAGTTCCGGTCACACAACCAGTAGCAAATACTACTCCATAACCGGATCGTTTTGATACCTTTATGCAATCTCAACAACAGATTTTACAAGCCATCCAACTTTCCTTACAGCAGTTAGCTCAAGAGAAAGTGCAACCCAAAGGTGTGTTTCTAGGACAAGCGATACCTAATCCGAAAACACCAAACACAGCCTTTGAGGTAAACGATAATACTAGTAACGAAAATGCAAACGTAGGGGAGATAAATTCCATCACCACTCTTCGTTCAGGTAGAGTGGTGGATAACAAAGTAACTATGTCTATAGTTACCCCACCAGTAGTCCATATACTAGATATTATACTAGATACCGAAACCGGAACTGAAGATCCTACCCCTATAGAGGTACCAGTTAAACCACAACCTAAGAAACAGAAAACAAAGGTTAGACATCCAATTGATTCATACGCTAAATATAGAGAGAAACCATCGTTTCCCCAGAAATTAGCTATGTTAAACAAGGATACAAATTTTGACAAGATTAGGGAAGTTTTTAAAAATCTAGCGATAAACTTACCCTTTCTTGAAGCTATTAAAAAGTTACCTCACCATGCTAAGTTTCTTAAAGAGTTGTGCACTACTAGGCATAAGACAAAGATTCCTAAAGACGCCTTTTTAACGGAATAGTTTTCAACTTTAACAGAACACAATGAAATAGTTAAGTACAAGGACCCTAGTCGTCCTATTATACAATGCACCTTAGGGGATACTCATACGACCACTGCCTTATTAGACCTCTGGGCAAGTGTTAATTTACTCCCTTATTATGTATATAAACAAATAGGTCTACATGAAATGCAACCTACAACAATGATGTTGCAACTAGCTGATAGGTCTATCAAGTATCCTAAGGGTGTAGTGGAAAACGTGCTAGTTAAGGTTCAGGATTTCTACTATCCTGTAGATTTTGTTATCCTCGATACAGAAGTCACTAACGATTATGTTCCAATCATTTTAGGACGCCCTTTCTTGGCAACTACCAACACACTTATAAACTGCCGCGATGGTTTGATGTCCTTGTCTTTTGGCCATCTTTCCATTGCGGTTAACATTTTTAAGACGATCAAACAGTTGCCTTATACAAATATTGATGGAGAGGTTAGCATGATTGAGAGCTTAACTCATGATTATTTCAAAACCATGTTTCCGAATAACCAGAGGAACAAATTCCTTTCCTTTGGAAGTTCCAACTTCAACAAATACTCCTTGGACGTAGAGGAAATTGAGGAAGATTTCCTTCAACTCTTTTTCAACTCTTCCATGCCACCTCGCGAGTCCCACCCTGCCAACATCCCTTTATCCCTTGACGCTATGACGGAAGATACATTTTTCACCCTCTATCCCAGTGATTCTTTTGACCCACCTATTGAGGAATGTCAGGCATATCTCAAGGCTTCTAATGATCTAGACCTGCGAGCTCTAGCTAACACTTATTTATCTTCCCTCACTAATATTCTCCACCTTCCACCCTTTCAAAGGAACCTAGAGTTTGCACTTGACCCTTTCGTTTCTTCTGTACTTAATGATTTTCTAATTCCTCTTAATACAGAAATAATTCCCAAGGGAAAGGCACTTGACATCTTCATTTTCAGAATTGAGATAGTTCCTACCTACACCATGAATGAGTTTTGTGCTAAACCTACATTCTCATTTTTCCATTCCTTACATCTAAAATTCATCCATATCCACCATATCTTCTACAAACATCCACTTTCTCACAATCATTCACTTGGAAACCCTCTCGTTTAAAGGCGAGAAAGAAGGTGCATGCGCGGTTACATTCTAGATCCATCAGACTTCGCTTTCATTTCAATAAGTTGCGTCATAAAGAATTTTGGTACTTGATTCTATTTGGGGGTACATTCCATGGTAATTATTTATGGAAAGACCCACAACTATTTAGGTTGTTAATATATGGAAAACTGCATGGTATATATATTAATATATCCAATTAATTGTTAAAGGTCTCGGGAATCTGACTTTAAAAAACCCATTGTTAAAACAAATTTTCTAAACTCTGTTGTTTAAAATTGTTTGGGGATGGGGTGTTCGAGTTTCTTTCATTGATGGTCAAACTTTCCATTTATGTTGTTAAGACTATTTAATCGTATTTTGATCTGGGTTGACATTATCTATGAAATTAGATTTCATTCATTCGCATAACTTACGTCATGCACGCACTTCGAGGCATTTTCTGTCTTCTTATATGTCACCAATGGTCGGACTAGAGCATTTTTATGGATCATTAGATTGGAAATTCTCTCCTGATTATTTCCATACCTCATTCGAAAAAATCGGATCAGTAACGAAGCGGGAATTTTAGTTTGAAGTTGTCTAAAATCGACAAAATATCGAAAAATCATTTTGGGCTTGGGCCCAATGCATGCGCGTGCGTCTCCTTCCTCCCAAACAAACAGAATCGCATTTCTTTCCAATTCCGCCATTACCAAATCCAAAAACCTAACCAAAAATAAAAATAAAAATAAACCTCAATACACCCACACCCACAATACAATTCCAAACTTCAAATCTTCTCCAAAACACTCCTCCACCAGTCCCAAAAATTTCCACCACCGAAAAACACCCAAAACTCAAAGAAATTTGAACTGCCGCGCCACCCCCGCGCCACCACTATTGTTTTGTTAGTAAGGGAGTCTCAAACTCCATTCCCACAACCCTTTTAAACCCCAAATCGTTCTAAAATATCAATGGCTCAAAGACGAAGGTTGTTGCCGGAACAAGCATTTATGGCCGACCGCTTCACGCCATTTTACGGTGACGAGATAATTAGAAGGGGTTGGAATCGGTTGTGGTACTCGACATATGATTTCTACCACTCCGATTTGGTCGAATAGTTCTATAAGAAGAGAGAGTTGGACGGTCAGAAAATTTTCATGAAAGTGGCTGGGACTAGGAAAGAATTATTGAGAGATAAGTTGGCTGAAATTTTAGGCATTACGCCTGGACGCAACCTAGAAGCCACCGTGCAGGAATCCCAGTATACTGGAGTTCCTACATTGATGAACGACACCCTCATGGAGGGTCAATATAATACGACTTCTCATTGTGCTCGACATTCATCTCTGCGAACCAACCAATTGGCTATAGCTCAGTGGATTGGTAAGAACGTCATTGGGAAGGAGAAAGTGAGCGACATCGGGTTCACATGTCTGTACGTTCTCTGGATATTGCAAGAGAAGAGGTATGAATTATGTATCCTCGAGTTTTTGCTAAATATGATTAGAGGAGTTGGGAAGAGTATCACACCATTTCCTATTTTAATTACAAAGATAATGTTGTCTTGGGGGAATAAACCAAAAACTGAGCGGAGGATGTTGAAATTGCATGAAAATGAAATCAGTTATAAGGAGTGTATCCAAAAGACTTGGATGTTACCGGAGGATAGGGTGGTGGATTCGGATGAGGAAATGGAGGACATGACATGTTTGGATGAAGATGCCTTGGAGAGGTGTACGTTTGATTCATAACGCATGTCATTGTTGCACACTAGCGTGTGTTGCATTTACGCTATTTGTGAAGATATACGAGATAGGCAAATTATAGTTCGAAATAAACAAACGAACCTTTAGACGAGTTTAAAAGTGCTCGAAAAGGGTTAGGAAGATATCTTGTATAACATGGAGACTATCCAACAGCGTCACCAGGCCCAATATAAAGGCTGAGATGGAACCACAGGGCTTGTTCCGAGTAGAGATTCTACGACGCATGCCACCCTTGGAGGGTCCCCTGTTTCAGATGAGTCTGAGCGGCATGAGCATCATCGCCAAAGAACGGATGGCTCGGGTCCTTCTTCATCCTAGGCCTAATCTCCATCTCAGGATCCATCTTCATCACGTGGCTAGGTTTTCTGAAAATATGTGGTTTCGATGTTATTTAGTTGTTTTTATTGTTTTTCTTAGTCCGGATATTAAGTTGTTTACATTAAGTAGTTAAATTTAAATTCGACAGTTAATTATATTTGAATTTCAAATTTAATATACTTTGGTTCTTTTCAAAGTGTGCATTGTTTATCGTTAATTCCACCTTCCCGAATTGTTTGGAGGTGGTATTATTTATTCTAGCATGATTTGTTATAGGATCCTCCATTTTAGTAGTTTTGTTGGAGTAAGGGGTGAGAATATTGCCGATATGGGCATCACTATGAATAGATATTGTGGTAGGATGAAATCTCGATGAGTTAGGCAGTTTCTATCCTAAATTCAACCTAAAAGATATTAGGGTTGTTTTAGAATCAAGAATATGAGTTGTTTCCATTTTTAGTTTTGGAAATTTTATTATTTTCGGAAATTGCCTTAAAGCTTTTTGTCAAATTCCCGATTCGGTTTAGCAATTTAAAACCTATAAAAACTGCATTCATTCTACACTCACAACCCCAACTACATCTCACATTCATCTCTCACGTTTCATTCCCACTTTACCTCATTTTTCCTTCGCACTACGGCCTAACAGCTCCCGAAGTGCACTCAAGGCGCTCCTAGTGGAGCCCACTTCATGCCTCTCAAGACTGCCGAGAAATTCTACCTACCCCTGCGACTGCTCCTCTCTAGCCAAAACCTGAGCGCCACCTGTGCCCAAAGCACTGGAATTCCAGTTTTCATCCGGAGCGCAACCCATGCCCATCCCAGGCTAAAAGTGAGCGCACCCTGCGCCCAAGTGCCTGGAACTCGAAATCCAACAGAGCGCAACCCGCGCCCTTCCCAAGCATACCTTGAGCGCACTTGCACCCTGACCCCTGTGGGCACCAAAAATTTTCAGTTTTTCAAGGATTGTTCTAGGATCCTTCGTAGCCATTCCACCAAGTTTATTGGGGATGACTTTCCCTCGTATCATACCGGAACAATCTTTTGAAGACGTATTCCAAAGTGACACCTATGGTTCGTGGTTTCCCAAAGTGATCATTCTAGCAGGATGGGAGCCACTATTAGTAAGTCCTGATGAACTTTATTCTCCTGCACTTACATCTTATTTTTATGATAATTGTAAGTTCTTTGATAGACCAGATGGAGAACAAGTGTTCTCCATCACCATCGGGGATGAACCAATGGAAATTTCCAGGTTCTTGATAGCCTTTGTGCTTGGACTTGCTATGACGGCCGAAATACAAGACTCATGGGCCTATTTGGTATATAATATGTACATGTATAACTATGATTATTTGCATGAGCATTATGGGGCAGGAATCTTTAGGATAGAGGACCAAGGGGATTATAACGTCGCCCTTGGTAGCCTATCTATGAATGTGGGCACTGTTATGTTTTGGATTATGCTAAACATTAGAGGGGAATGACGTTATTTTTCTGTGAATGACGAAACTTGTGATATTTTTCGTGCTTTAGCTGGGGGACGTACACTCTATGATATTCCCCAGACCTTAATGTCTAGTTTAGCCCGAGCCCATGCCAAGAGGCATGAGTACCTTCTTATGCCTGTTTTAATTTGCCATATAATGATACGTTTCTTTCCTATTTTTTGTGCCCGTT
This sequence comes from Coptis chinensis, assembly GCF_015680905.1. Lineage (NCBI taxonomy): Eukaryota > Viridiplantae > Streptophyta > Magnoliopsida > Ranunculales > Ranunculaceae > Coptis > Coptis chinensis. The sequence continues at coordinate 36,561,056 of NC_141464.1, forward strand.
TCACAGATTGGGTTGGGGTCGACATTGTGAGACCCACCAATTGTATTATACGATCGTTCCGTGCAATGACTTGGCAAGGGTGGAGGATACAACCTCATCAAGTTGCGCCTTACACCCCATCCGACCAAGTGGCGCTTGACAGGTTAGCTATAGTAGACGATAAGTGGAGTAAAGCCTTGAAAATCACCATGGCATGGCAGGATGTGAAGGAACCTCATTTCTTCATTAAGGATGAGGAGGAAAATGTTTAAATGGGAGTGCATGTAAGTGTTAGTTTCAGTTAGTGTCTGCTTATGTCCCAAGCAATCTATTTCTCATTAACCCTTTAACGGGTGGAACTTTTATAGAGTTGCGTCAGTTTTTCTATATTAGTATGTTATAACCTTGTTTTGCAGATGTTCCGGAATTTCACGTGTTTCAATGGTATTTTCCTACTCTCTTTATTTAAAATACTTTGAGGACAAAGCATGCTTCTTGTTTGGGGGGGGGGGGGGCATAGAAACACGTGTAATTAAGGCATCTGTTAGGATATAGATATGTATAATATGCACTTGTTTTCTATCTAAAAAAAATTCAAAAATTTTAAAAATATAAATAAAAAGTATGTTATACACTTGGGAATATTGGTATTGTTTTCTTTATGCTCTCAATAATCTAGAAGTCTCACGTAGCTTTTGCATTAGAATAGTTTTTAGAAACTTATGCTAATATGTAGGTAATAATCTTTGCATCTATCTATAAATATGTTACATGAGTATCTATGATTGTTGGTAGTAAGTTTATGAAATCTAGGCTAGAGTACTTATTCTACAAATCCTGTGAGAATATAGCCTAAAGCCTTATATGAGTAAACATTTGAGAAATGACACAAGGGAGAAGTAAAATCCGGATAGAGAAATCACACGTCCACTTGCTTGATTACTATACCATATCCTAAGCGAGAATTTAGGCCCTCTTTGGATCGATATAGCCAGAAATTCAAATCTATGAATTATTTTCCGCTAGTCGCCCCTCTGAGCCTTTCATAAACCACAAATCCTTTACCCTGTTACAAAACAAAAAAAAAATAATAATAATAATAAAAAAAAAAAAAAATCAACCTACCTAATTATTTGAATAAGTCTGAGAATAGAGGTGAAGAATAGAAAAAGAGAAGAACCTTTGAAATCAAGAATTTGTTAGTCGCTTCAGAAGAGAAAAGTAAGTTTCCATCCAAATAAAAAATAATAATAATAAAAGGAAAGGAAAGGAAATAAAGAGTTAAAACTCCAAAAATAGAATCAAGGAGTCAAAAGCCAAAGAAAAAGAAAAAAAAATATGGCTAAGGATGGAAACAAAGTGTAGAAGTGTAGAAGCAAAAGTAAAGAATAAAGTTTTCTCTAGTTACATAATATGAAAACTTTATTATCTCAGACTTGTTCTCTTTGAATATCCATTTCTTTCCTTCTTAAACCATCTCCTAATCCTACAACACCTAATTAAGACCTCTAGCTCAATTAGGAATAAGTTAGTATGATAGTGAGTGGCAGATGTGTTTGATCGACTCCGGCTTCCTTGTGTGTCATTGAGTTTGTAAGGTAAAGTGTGCCCATTGCACACTGGAGTAGCGAAACTTGAGCGGAAAAATCAGAGTGGTTTTTGTCTTGACATTTATGTGAGGACCTACTTAAGGACGCTATTCCGAGTTTTCAGAAACGGACCTGCTAGTTCATCTTGATAAGCACCCAAAAGTGTATTATGAAACCCCGTTGAGACATATAATTTGGTTAACTATGTGTTTAATAATCATGAAATAAATATGTTTTCATACTTTTGCAGGTATTCGCAGTAAACATGGAAATATGGTTTAAACCTGCAATAAAGCACGAGGAACGACATGTATATATATGAATTCTTCCAAATCCGCACAGAAGCATCAAACTTCTGAAGCTCCTACCTTTTGAACCAGGACTCTGAATGCGACAAGTGAGCTGCTTTCGGACAATCGTATGATGAACTCTACGCCAGAAAGGAAAGTTGTAAAACTGCCCAAAGACCGGATCGCCATCGGATCGCACATAGGACCCACTATATCGCCCCACAAGATTGGATGAGTCATCAATCATGGAGCATGTCAAGACAAAATGACAAATTATTGGTGCAAAGTTGACACCTTGCATGTAATTAATTAGATTAGGTGTTAATAGTGAAAAAAAAGGCAAGGTGTCACTTTGTTTTAATGTGGTGGATAAAAATGTGGTGGATAAAAATGAAGTAAATGTGGTTTGATGTTTCACATGGGAGGAAATGAGATGTCTCTCAAAGGAAGAAGAAAACAAAACAAGGGGGGGACACTCCATTTACTCCCTCGACTTCTTTTCCTTACCTTGTGTTATTTTAGTTCCTTAGTCATTCTTATTATTTAGTTTTTTAGTTTTTGTAAGAAAGCTTGAAATAGTTTTAATGGAGGAAACTTTGGTTTTCTTCTAGAAAATAAATAAAAAGCAAGTGAGTTTAGATAGTTAGTTTTTCTTCTTCCTCTTTCTCTCTCTCTCTTGTTCTTCTAGTTTGTAATCCTTTATCCCAAGGATCATGAGCTAACTTCCCTTTTGGGGAGTTAATCCAACTCATGTGAGGGAAAATAATTGTTGTTGGTTTGGTAGGTTGTTAGGAAGAACAACTAGACCTACATCCTATCCCAAAATGATAGTTGGTGTAGTGTCTAGTTAAGAATCAAGGAATGAGCTTAGAGATAAGTCATTGCTTGATTCCAATTGCTAACATGTATGAGTTTAGAAATTAGTCATACATGTTAGGGATAAAGTTTTCTTCCATTAGGACTTGTCTATGAGTCTAGGAAGATTCAAATGAACCTTTTCAAATCAACAACTAAATGTTATTTTCACATGAGGAGGATTAACTCTCAACCTTTTATTTAGTAAATTGTATTTTGTCTTAGTTGCATATTTCGAATCTTAATGTTTTTATTTAATGTTTGTGTAGGAAAGAAACCTAGTTTTAATATAAACTTACTCACTAGTTCCCTAAGAGTAACAACCAAGTTGTAGTTGTCCTAACCTTTAGGTTGGTTCGATCCTTACTTCAACTTTACGAACTCGAAGATCATGAGTAAGGAACTTTGAATTCGCTCTTTCGCCAAATTAGAGAGTCAAATCTCTAACGTAGTAAAAAAAAAGCTAATATCACATCTCATAGTATTATTCATTGTAAAAATATTTATTCGTAAATAATAGATTATTATGCATATATTAGCTTAGGTTTCGACTTGATTATTCTGTATTCATTGCTAGTGAAATGTATGAATAATTGAGACATAGATAAGGAAACAATAGTTATTTCTGAGTCGTTGTAGTATAGATGAAGTTTGTGAGTACCTTCACTGGAAAACTCTCACAAGGCTATAACTCGTCCACTAGGGAATTCCTAGTGGTTTAAGGCCTTGTTGCATATGGTCAATGCAACTCTCATAGTATTACTCAATCGCACTCGGCGAAACGAGATTAGTTAGAACTCCATTTTTGGTCATTTATGTTAATTTCTCATATTTGCTTGAGGACAAGCAAAATACTGTTTGGGGGTGGTTTGATAAGAGCCCAAAACTGTAGTTTTAACCCCTTAATAATACTACTTTTAGACCAATTATGCGAGTAATAAATAAGAGTTAATGCTAATTACGTGCTTTTATATATTTCAGGCATGAAACTCAATTATATGCAGAAATGTGCCACTTTGGCGATATAAAGGAGCAAAGGGATGGTTGCTAAGAAGTTCTGTGATAAAGGCCAAGATTTAAAGAGACAAAGCCCAGTCAAAAGCTGAAAAGTCAACACGGGCAGAAACAGTGCACAAGTCAGCAGAACTTCCGAAGACCATATCTTTTTACTCAGGCCTTGTATCTGGGCCTACTTTATGTCAAAACGACCGGCTCGGAAAAGCAAAAGTGGACGAAAAGTCTGTTGAAGTTAAAGCCAGCTGAAACGGGCTCTGTGGACTGAAGAAAGTGGGCTTTGGGCTCGATTTTCCGGCCCAAAACATGGCTCCTCAGCCCATGTACGAAATTGTGGATCTGGTCTCCTGCTTTACATAAAACAAGACTTAGCTCTTAAGAAAGGGATAGTTAGATAGCTTAGAATAGAAAGTAGCCATTAGAATAGCTAGTAGATCTAGTTTTTGAATTTCAATTAGTTAATTAATTAGTTTCATACATTGTTTTATATTAGTTATTTGAATGATTATTCTTCATTGATTAGATAAATAAAATAGTAGTTCTTGATCATTTTGATTTTGTCATTTAAATTTGTAGATTTAATTTCAATTCTTGAGTAGTTAAATTAGTAAAGTTCAAATCTTTATATTATGTCTAGTTTTAAGTCAATTGGAAATGATAGTTTGATGAATCAAGGCTAAACCTCCATTAGAGGGGTTTGATGAAAACTTGATTTTGTAGTATAGAATCGTTGTAAGAATCTATTCCACTCTGGAAGGTCGTTGATTCGCCATGAGAATGGGTGGACGACCTCACATGCTAGTTATGAATTGGTAGAAATGCCATGTATAATTAGGGATTAGAACGACCAATTCTTACCGTAAGAACGTAAGAATTGGTTTACAACAAATTTATGCTAGTTTATTAAGTTGGATTCAAGGTGGAATCAAATTCCCCTAATTCTTTATCTAGATTCAACTCTTAGCATTCTGTCATTCTGTTATTTGTATCTTGTTATTTGAATTCACATCGTAGTATAAATTCCCTTCGTAAATCTCTCATTGAACTTGGAAAAACCATCAATTATAGAAAACTTGAATGCTAAAGGACTAGGAGTGGAAGGAATCTTCTATTCCAACTCTATGTCAATAGATTAGAGAGTAGAAAACAAATATCTTTGATAAGTCTAGTATAAGCAATAGTTTATAGTTTTATTTTCGTTTAGAGTTCATCGCTTTATTCATTAATAAAACTATCTTTTTACGGGTTATCATAAGACCTAAACAAATAAAGCTCAGGGTGTTTCCTTTCACCCTAGCTGACAAAGCGGTTGTTTGGTTAACAACACAAAAGCCAAACTCTGTCGATACATGGGAAAAACTAGTAGAATTATTTATGGAACAATTTTACCCGCCACAGAAGACTAATGAAATGCTATCACATATTCATTTCTTTCGCCAAAAGCCTCAAGGATCCTTTTCTGAGGCTTGGAATCGTTTCACTGATCTTATAGTAGAATGTCCCCATCATAATCTTGGTAAAGACACACTAGTTCGTGCCTTCTTTAAAGGCCTATCCTAACATCATAAAAAGACTTTAAATATCATGAACATAGGTAATTTCCTAGGTAAATGAGCCACATATGCATATAACTTCTTAGATAATCATTCTAAGAAAAGTAATAACTGGGGAGGTAATGATTACTCCCACTCCATTCCTTCTTCTTCTACAGCTAAGGCAGCCAATATGTTTGAGGTTAAACTAGATCCTGAACTTAGAACTTTAATAGAATCCCTCACTCGTAAAGTAGAAGCTTTTTCTGTAAATAAACAAGAAGTGAAACTCATTCCTGTCATGAATATAAACTCTCTTCGCTGTAATTTCTGTTTTAGTCTTGAGCATTCCGATCATTATTGTCCTCTTGCCCATAAACAACCACAACCACAGCCAGAAGATATTTGCGCTTTTAATATACTTAACGTACCTTGGAGACAAAATCCTAATTTTAGTTGGTGTAATAATCACCTATTCTTTGACTTCCCATATTTGAGATATATGTGGACTTATATAAAGAAGGCGATGGGGTTAGAATAGCTGGTGAGAGACTCACATGTGGAATGGTACTACCTCATGAGATTATGTCGAGATAACTCCATGGTAAATGAAGTTATTAGAGCCATGGTTTGTGCATCTGTGCAAGCCATATGGAACAAACGCAACTGGAGGATAAAACGAGGACGAAAGAGAGGTGCTGAAATAGTAGCTGCAAAGGTGTTTGACGATATGAAGACATACCTTGGGAAAACACTAGAATCTGTAAAAGAGGATAGGGTTTTGCAAATGTTGCTACAAAAGCTGGGCATTGGAGTAGAGTTTACACAGAGAACACAACAGTGGGTGAGATGGGAGAGGGCAGAGGAGAAGCTACACACCTTGAACACAGATGGTTCATTATAGGTAGGTAGTGCAGGTCATGGAGGGCCAATAAGAGATGAAAATGGGGATGTGGTCCTTGCATTTAATGGAAGCTCAAGGAAAGTGTCCATCCTCTATCAGAAACTGTTAGGGGTTCTGAGAGGTCTGGAAGGTGCTGAAATGATAGGAATCAAGACACTTGAAGTACAATCGGACTCATTGAGAGTGGTGCAAATACTGAATATATATGGAAGAGGAACCGCATTGGTACTGTGGAAACGTGGTAGTACATATCCGAGAAGTTATGAATGAGTTCAAACAAGTGAGATACAAGCATGTCTATAGAGAAGGAAACAAAGTAGCAGATAACTTGTCAAAGAAGTGTAACTGTAATGCAAAACAAATAGTGTATTTTAGCCCTCCGCTAGATCAAGAACTATGTAATATGATCGGAGAAGATATAGTAGGAAAAATGTACTTGCAGACTAAGTTTTAAATTCTATAAAAGGTTGGGGTCTCCTTAACCCCTAGATTTTTCAAAAAATAAAAAATAAAAAAAATAATCACCATCAAATAGCACCTCTAGGTTTTAATAATCAAAACGTGAGGCCCACCAACAACTATAATCAATATCAACCTAGGCAAAGACAAAGGCAAAGTAATAATAATAATAATAATAATAAAAAAGTTTAGTGCCGGTAAATAACAATTATTAAAATCTACCCATTAATAATCAATGTGAGATAGTTCCTGTTACACAACCCGTGGCAACTCAACCTTCCCAAACTGATAGATTCGATGCATACATGCAGACTCAACATCAGATATTACTAGAAATCCAACAATCCATCCAACAATTATCCCAAGAAAAGACTCAACAAAAAGGAGTGCATATTTCCAGGTCAACCTGTACCTAATCCAAAATCAACAAACACAGCTTTTGAATTAACCGATAATCCTAGTAATAAAATTTTAATACAAGAAGAATTAAAGGCCGTAACTACTCTCCATTCAGGGGAAGTGGTTGACAACAAAGTAATAATGCCTGAGGATTCTCTACAAACTGAAAAAGATAAAAAAAAAAAAAAAACCTTACTAGATACCATAGTTGAAATTGAAGATCCAACCACTGTAGAAGTATCAGTTAAACCTCAACCTAAGGGGAAACCGACAAAAACTAAAGAAAATGACAATACTCCTATTGACCCTTATACTAAATATAGAGAAAAACCACCGTTTCCCCAGAGACTAGCCATGCTAAAGAAAGACGATAATTGTGAAAAGATTAGAGAAGTTTTCAAAAATTTAACTATAAACCTACCTTTGATTGATGCCATAAATTGTCTTTCAAAACACGTTAAGTTTTTTAAATATTTATGCAACACAAAGAGGAAAACAAACAAACCTAAAGAAGCATTCTTAACAGAACAATTTCCCTCTTTATCTGAGCACAACATAATCGTTAAGTACAAGGATCCTGGTCGTCCCATTGTACAATGCACCTTAGGAGATACTTTCACAACAACTGCTCATCTAGATCTAGGGGAGAGTGTTAACTTACTCCCATTTTACCTTTATAAACAACTAGGTAACACGATCTAAAACCAACTAAAATGACTTTGCAGTTAGTCGATCGTTAGATTAAGTATCATAAGGGCGTAGTTGAAAATATTCTTGTTAAAGTACAAGACTTTTATTATCTAGCCGATTTTGTCATTCTAGACACAGAAGTCGCTCATGACTCTATTCCTATCATCTTTGAGCGTCCTTTCTTGGCAACTGCCAATGCCCTAATTAATTACCGTGATGGTTCGATGTCCATTTCCTTTGGAAACCTTGCTGTTGTAAATGTTTTTAAGATGATGCAACAAACACCAGATATGACTATAGATGGCGAAGTTAGCATGATAGAAAGTCTCGCTCTAGATTATTTTAACAAAACTTTTCTAGATAATTAGATGCACCAATTTCTTTCCTTCGACAATATTGAGAATTCTTACATCCAAGAAGTATATGCCCTCTTAGAATCTACTCCTATTCATGATCTAGCTCCTGATTTGAAGAACTCATTCTAGAACAAATCTGTATTGTAGATGTAGAAGACACTCATGAATCCCTCATTCCCACCCCTGAGCTTAAACCTCTTCCCGCTGAGTTAAAGTACATTCATCATGACCCGGATGACACTCATCGGATTATTATATCATCTTAGTTATCTGCTACTGAAGAGGAAAATTTGATTAGGGTTATTCGTGAACATCGTTCTGCAATTGGTTGGTCTTTAGACAATATTAAAGGTATTGACCATAGCGTATGCAAACATCACATACATTTGGCAGATAATGCGGAAACCAACCGTGAGCCACAATGTCATTTGAACCCTGCTATGAAAGAGGTAGTTAGAGCAGAAATTTTGAGATTATTCAATGCTGGCATTATATACCCCATCTCAGATAGTGAGTAGGTGAGCCCAGTTCATGTAGTCCCTAAGAAATCAAGTGTTACAGTCATTCGTAATGCCGATGGAGAGTTAGTTTCCACCCAAATTCCTATAACATGGCATATTTGTATTGATTATAGGAAGCTTAATGCTTATGACATGTAAGGATCACTTTCATTTACCCTTTGTCGACCAAATGCTTGAACGTCTAGCAGGCCATGCTTACTATTGTTTTTTAGATGGCTACTCTGACTATTTCCAGATTATTATTTACCCTGATGACCATGAGAAGACTACATTCACATGTCCCTATGGTATGTATGCATATAAAAGAATGCCCTTTGGCCTTTGTAATGCACTGGGTACTTTCCAGCGTTGTATGGTGCATATTTTTAGTGACATAGTGGAGAAATTCATGGAAGTGTTTATGGATGATTTTTCCATTTATGGTCATTCCATTGAAGATTGTCTTTCAAATCTTTCTAAAGTTTTGAAACGGTGTCAGGAAAAGAACTTAGTTTTAAATTGGGAAAAATGTCATTTTATGGTCACTAAAAGCATAGTTTTAGGTTATATAATCTCTAAACAAGGAATAAAAGTAGACAAATCTAAATTAGATAAGATAGCGTCTCTACCTATACCATAAATTGTCCGTAACATTAGGGCCTTTCTAGGCCATGCAAGTTTCTACGACATTTCATAAAAGATTTTTCAAAAATAGCTAAGCCTTTAACACAATTGCTTTTAAAAGATGCCATTTTTTATTTTAATCATTATTGCAAACAGGCTTTCGAAACTTTAAAAGTCGCTTTAACCTCTGCACCTATCATACAACCACCAGATTGGTTAAAACCTTTTAAACATATGTGTGATGCTAGTGATTATTGATCAACTCCCAAATGTGTGTTTTATTATCCGTATATTGCTGCATTACAGTCTTTCTTACGCTTAACGAAAAAACAACTCATAGCTTTTACTACTTTTTTCAGGTTAAAGAGTATTTCAGACCACTTATCATAAAAGCTGCGTCTTAGCAACAAAAGGAGCCTTAATCATGCCAGGTCTTGACGTCAGCAAGGAGAAGGATCTTTTAGACGTCAAGACAAGTCACACATGGATTCTGACTAGGATTCCTAGTGTCCGTATAGTTGGATTTATTTATTTTTCTATTTCCTTTTCACGTGTTTGATGTAGTATAAGTTTAATTATATGCTTAATATTAATTGATTGTTTTATTTTGTTTTGTTTTTTCTTGTAGAATTTGGTATATAAGTAGAAGGTAAAATAAATACATCATGCCAAATTTTCCATTTCTCTTCCATACATTTCATTTATGTTTTCAAAAAAAATACAAAAAACCCAAAAAGATTTTATAGTATAATAAATATCCCTAATATAATAAACCATGTATTTCTCATTCTATATCAAACAACCCATTCCCCAAACTTATTTGGGGTGGCGTATTTTCATCATGAAGAATATAATACATGTGTATCGCTGTTTTTGCTCATGTTTCTATGGTAATCTCTTTCCTTATCTCTTCATACTTTGAGGACAAAGGAAAGTTCTATTTGGGGGTGGTATAGTAATATTTTGCAAAAAATATGCATTTTCTATATAGTAGATGGAATAATAGTATATTTCTTCATTTCTAAATTTTTTTCGAAAAAGACCAAAAATATTTTTCCGTTTAGTATTAAAAAGTCTTGTTTTCTTTTTCTATGATGAATAAAAAGTTTAGAAGTCTCATTATAACAATACAGTAAGGACTTGTTCTTCGTACTTAGACTAATATATGTACAATAGTTTATGCACTTTTTCACGTGATAAGGTTATATACTAAAAACATTACTTTTGTATTAACTCTAATTCTTTATATTTTGAATGAGAATCATATGGGAAAATATTATGCATATTATATATATTATTAGTTATATGCATGCGCCTAATACTTTATGTTGTAGATTATATGTTGTATTAACACACAGAAGATCATATCATCAGTACCTTAAAAAGTATAAGTAAACGTTCATAACCTAGATGGATTTGGACAAACCATTGGTACGATTGTAGTATAATCTGGTATTAGTCTATCTTGACTACAGGATTACACTAGTACACTTTGTGTGTATTGAACAGGACCAAGTGAGGTTGTTTCTCTTTATACTGACTATATAAAAGAACAAACACCTCTATTATTATGGATGCTTGTCCTCTTAATCCAGATATAATAACGGGCACCTACGTGCATTGTACATTGCTTTAAATCATCAATGAGTAAGATTCATTTGTGAATCAACAAATTCGATGGATTGGGTAATAACATTGTATGTAAGGTGTGCTGTTAATTATAGAAGGAATCCATGACCCGCAAGAAGTCGAGCTGATGATGTCCCCTTGAGGAGCTCATAAGGATTGTCATGTAAACCCTGCAGGTGGATTTGATCCGACATGACAATGAGGTTGAGTGGTACTACTCAAGGACATAAGAAGTTGATTAATGTAGTTGTCAATAACTTCACTTAATCAACGGGCATTCGATATCTTAAACACGGGGAGATCAACGAGCATATAATATGGAGCCCATAAACGTAACACGTAATTTGGGATTAGGGCGGTAGTGCAACAATGGTCTTTAGTGGAATAAGCCATTTGTTGATGGAGTTGGGTCGTGTGTTCTGTGCGAACGTGGGAAGCCCAAGCCCGTCAGGAGGCCCAACCCTAATTTCTCCTCATGGTCCCTATTGTAGCTTATAAATAGAAACCTCTTTCTCTGGCCGTTTTTTATACAAGAAAAACTCAGGTTTTGCTCAAGGAAAGACAAGATCCAAAAATCGGTTCTAACTTTGTGAGTGAGAGAGGCCAAGAGAAAAAGAAGAGGTTAGAAGATCGTTGCTCACACAACGTCCATTCTAAGGATAGGAATACAACAGAAGATCAAGAGGTTGCTGACTCATAGATCTTGGATTCTCAGAGTTATCGTAGCCGATCTAAAAGTATAAATTTCTAACCAAACCGTGAACACCCTTTATTCCGCTGCGCATGGGTTTTCGCGGTTCGTAAATCATTCGGTGAAACCATAACGGTTCCTATATCATGAATGGCATGCATTTGCATTTGTTTGTATATAACAGTGAGTTTCCAAAGTCAAGGTTAGAACAATTAAGTTCCATATCCTGTGAGAATCTAGCCAAAAGCCTCATCTGAATGTTTATTGAGTGATGACACAAAGAATGTCCGGATAGAAAGACCACATGTCCACTTGCTTGATCACCACGCCATATCCTAAAAGAGAATTTAGGCCATTTTTGGATCGATATAGCCAAATAAAAGTTTAAAACCCAAAAAGATAGTTTTCTTCTAGTTACCCCTCTTGAGCCTTCACCTTTTCTAAAAGCATTTTTATTCTTCACCTAAAATTCCTAACCCGTTACAACACACAATAAAAAGCTTACCTAGCTGACAAGTTGAGAACTGGATGGATATAAAAAAAAGAGAAGAGAAGACCTTGTACAAAAATAAAACAATTATTTGCTTCAAAAAGAAAAGAAAAAGAAGAAAAGAAAGACCCATAAAAAACCAAAACAATCGAATATCCCAAAAGTTCAAAATCAAAAGGAGATGATATCAGAAACAAAAAGAAACAAAAGCAAGTTAGAACTCCCAAAATTCAAAATCATATGGATTCACAAAGCCAAAGGGCTAAAAGAATGTCTCACAATTCGGAAGCAGAAGAACAAAGCGAGGTTCTTCTCTGCTTACATGTATCTTGAAGACCCAATTTCTCGACTTATTAGACTTTGTTTTCCCTTCCTTTTCCTTTCTAAACCATCACTCTAGCCCCGTAACTCCTAATAAAAAACCTCTAGCTCGATTAGGAATAGGATGGTGTGATAGTAAGTACGTGGCAAGCGTGATCAATCAACCCCAATTTCTTTGGACATCATTTGAGTATGGGAGGAATATAAGTGCCTGTTGCACTTGAGAGAATGAATCTTGAGTGAATCTATCAGAGAGTTGTGATTGCAACACACCCCTGTGAGAACCTACCTTAAGGAACCTCTCCAAAAGCCTCGGAAACAACTTTGCTTTTGCATTTTATTGCTCATGTTTTGCACATTTATCTTTAGATGATTTAATTACTATACATATGTTATTCTAAGTTCAAGGGAGCTTTTCCTTATTCACCGCTAATGAGATGTATGAATTTCTGAGAATAAATAAGAAAACAAGACCCTTTGTACTAAATAGAAGAAGTTTGTGAGTACCTTCACTGGAAAACTCTTACAAGGCTTAAATCTCGTCTACTAGGGAAGTCCTAGTAGCTTAAGGCCTTGTTGCATATAGTCAATGCAATCACACTCTGTAAAACGAGATTAGTATAACATATAATAAATCACTCATTTGTGATCTTAGTTTTTTCTCTCATCCTTGCTTGAGGACAACTAAGATTCTATTTGGGGGTGGTGATCAGCTCCCAAATGTGCGTTTTATTACCTGTATATTGCTGCATTACAGTCTTTCTTACGCTTAACGAAAAGACAACTCATAGCTTTTACTGCCTTTTCAGGTTAAGGAGTATTTCATACCACTTATCATAAAAGTTGCGTCTTAGCACCAAAAGGAGCCTTAATCAAGCTTATTATAAAGACCAGTAGTTGCTATGGAAAAGTGCTAAAAAAGTCAAAGTTAATGGTCAAAGTCAAAAGTCAAAGCCTTCAATTCAAAATACCATAGATAGAGGCCCTTATCTCAAAATATGATAACTTTCTCCCTAAACCTACCTTGGTCAAGAAGAAAGCAAAAAACAAAAGAAAAAATGAAGTGTGAGGTGTCTAATTTGTAATGAAGAAGGGCAAATCTGTAAAAGGCAAAATTAGGGGTATATAAGATAAAAGCAAGGGAGAGAAAACCATCTATTGTCTTAGGATCCAAACTATTTGGTTTGTTTAATTTCTTGTTTAGTTTTTCAATTCATGTTTTTACTTGTTATTTAAATCAAACTTGTTATTTACTTGTTTTTATTTCAATCTTCCTTTCATCCTGGTGTTCTTATTTCAAGTTTGTTTCAATCTTCCTTTCAATATTTTGAAGTCATTTCAACACCAATAATGAAAGCTTTCAAGTTTTCATTAGCTTAAAACCATTCTAATCCATACAAGAGTCTACCTTTCTTCTTCACATCTCCCTCACTCAAACTGTAAACAATTGAGGATGAACATCACTTCTAAAAACAAACTCTTTTGAAGTTACTACCACTATCTAAAGCTTCAATTATGTCGTTGGTGCTGTGCTAGGATAGAAGTTAGAAAATAAGTCTACCGTTATTTTTTATGCTAATAAAACCTTAAATGATGCTCAACATAAATACACTACTATTGAAAAGGAATTTCTAGCTATTGTTAATGCCTTAGATAAGTTTTGTCCGTACTTAGTTGGTTCCACGACCATCGTCTATACAGACCATGTCGCGCTTAGGTACCTTCTCGCGAAAAAGGATGTTAAGCAGAGATTGATCCGTTAGATTCTTCTTCTAACTGAATTTACCTTAGAAATTAAGGATAAAAAAAACCTGAAAATGTAGTTGCAGACCACTTATCTAGGTTAACTAATGAGGATGACAGTAATTCCGAATCGATATATGATTCTTTTCCGGATGAGTATCTTTATTCAATTTTTTTTTTTGCACCTTGGTATGCAGGCATTGTTAATTTTTTAGTGTCTGAGATCATTCCTGAGATATGGACCAGAAATGAACGCAAGAGATTTTTGGCCAAAGTTAAATTTTACTATATGAACCCTACCTTTTAAAGTATTGTGCGGATCAGATAATTCATCGTTGCATTGCCCAGTGGGAGCACAATGAAGTCTTATCCTTTTGCCATGAACAATCATGTGGGGGTCATTTTAGTGGAAAGAAAACTGCCGCCAAAGTTCTTAAATGCGGTTTTTATTGGCCGACCCTGTTTCAAGATGCCCATGCACACTGCAAAGTGTGTATTAGACGTCAAAAACTTGGGTGTATTACTCAACGTAATATGATGCCCTTAAATCCCATTCTCATAGTGGGGATTTTTTATGTCTGGGGTATTGATTTCATGGGTCCGTTTCCCATTTCACATGGTTTCATTAATATTCTTGTAGCTGTAGACTACGTTTCTAAATGGATTGAAGCCATGGCTTGTCGTAATAATGACCATTGTAGTATTGTTTATGAAGGAGTACATCTTCTCATGTTTCGGCGTACCTAAGGCCATTATTAGTGATGGAGGAAAACATTTCTGTAATAGAGTTATTGAAGCTTTAGTCAAGAAATATGGAGTTACCCATAAGGTGGTGATTCCGTATCATCCTCAAACTAGTGGTCAAGTAGAGGTGTCTAATAGAGAAATAAAAAAGATTTTAGAAATGGTAGTTAATTCTAATAGGAAAGACTGGTCTAGACGTTTAACAAATGCTTTATGGGCATATAGAACGGCTTTTAAAACACCTATTGGTATGCCCTTTTACCCCTTAGTTTTTGGTAAACCTTGTCAATTGCCTGTTGAGTTGGAATATCGTGCCTTGTGGGCTATTAAAAGTCTTAATTTCAACATTAACGCCGCTGGTTTCAACATTAATGCTTGAAGATATCCGTAGCGATTCTTATGATTTAGCAAAGGATTATAAAGCTAACATGAAACGTATTCATGATAAACATATTTTGTATAAAGAGTTTGATCTTGGTTAGAACGTTTTGTTATATAACTCATGTTTGCATATTTTTCCTGGTAAATTAAAAACACGTTGGTCCGGACATTTTCTGGTTACGGATGTCACCCCTCAAGGGGTAATTACTTTGGTAAATCCCAAAGACAATAGTACCTTTCAAGTAAATGGCCAACGCTTAAAACATTTCCACAAATTATGTTCGCCCGCTGTAGAAGAAACCCTTTTACAAGACCTTGTTTATAAAGACTGGCCCTCTATGTTTGGTGTACTTCCTATATTAATTCTATATTTTGGGAGTACTCCATTAAGATAACCAGACCCTCCTTTCGGAGTGTGTGGTTATAAGTACTGGATCCTTAGTCCACGTTCATGTAATTCACGCATTCCTTTCTCACACTTTTGCTCATTTCTTTTGAGTAGTGTTTCTCTATGGAGTGATTTACATTTTTACTTGCTTTATTCTTGTATTTTTCAAAAATCAATTTCATAAAAATTAGAAAATATAAAACCCATAAATTATAGATAGATTAGAAATTCTAGGCTGGGTATTTGACTTTAAAAGACTTTCTTTTTCACCACAATAAATTTTTTTCATCTTATTCCAAAATTTTGATAGGGGGTGGGTAATCACCCCACCTTGTTCTCTCAATTCCTTATCTTTCTTTATGCTGCTTTCTCAATTCTTATAACTTATGCTATTTACGTATTTTGAGGCGTTCTTCCACTATTTCATATGTCACCCACGGTTTGATTTGAGATTTTCCTAGATCATTAGATAGCATTCTTCATGCTGATTATTTTCATAGCTCATTCGCCAAAATCGGACCGCAAAGAAAACGGGAATCTTAGTTTTAAGTTTACGAGGCAGCAAGATAGGATGTGTATTTCAGAAAAGATTTGGGCTTGGGCCAATATTCATTTTTCCACCCAGCCCACGATATTTACACCCCACCGACCATCCCATTTAACACCCAACACCAGCCCAACTTCATTATCTTCCCCAACCAAAATCAATCTAACCTAAATCGATCCAAGCGCGCACCGTGCCTTTCAAATTCTAAGCGCGCCCCGCGCCTCCATCAAAACAGACCTTCACCAATTTTGTACACCACCTTCCCACAATCATCCCCTACTTAAACCCCTACCCGTATTCAAAATCCAACCATACAATGGCCCGACCAGCAAAAATCATGCCGAAATTTGCATTTAATGCGGATCTTTTCCAGCCATTTTACGGTACAAAGATTCATGCTAGAAGGTGGGATATAATGTGGTACTCTACTGAGGAGTACTTCCATGAGGATTTGGTGTTGCGATTTTATCATAATAAAAGGATACTTCCTTCAGGGAGGATGTTTGTGGATTTGGACGAAGTTCACAGGGATGTGACGCACAATTTGCTAGTATCCATCAATGGGATACCCGCAAAATAGGTCACCCTGACCTTACAGAGATCCTAGTTTGATGGAGTGCATAAGTTGATACTGGAGACACTGCTTGAGGGTCGATACAATAATCGTTCTCACTGTGCCAAGTAGCAGTCGTTTAGGATTAACTAGCTGGCTGTGACGCAGTGGCTAGGAAAGAACCTTTGTAGCACTTCAAAGCTGAGTGACATCAGCTTGTCATTACTACACGTTCTTTGGGTTTTGCAGAATAGGAGGTATGGTTTTTGCCTCATTGATTTTCAGCGTGAAGAGCTTATGGCTGTAGGCTTGACCACTACACCCCTACCTATTTTAGTTACTAGGATTATGTTATTTTGGGATTGTGTGCCTGAGTCACCTAGGACTCATATTAAGCTTCACTCAAATGCAAAGGGGTATAATGACTGTGTTCAAAGGCATTGGACATTGCCTGAAGAGAGAGCTAATGGTATAGATCAGGATGAGGATCGAGGAGGATGAATATCCTATTTGTTTTATTGAGAATGCTATGGATTGTGCTACTTCTGATTTTGCATGTTTTTCACTACTCCATAGAGGGATACATACGCTTTAGGATCATCAGCGAACCCTATCTGAGCTCTGTGAATCAATACACAAGTGCAAGGGTTCCATTCAAAGCCATCACCACAACTTAGAGCAGAACATTCGAACCACAGATGCCAACCACGCTGACATGCTTAATACTTTAGAGAATATGGAACAGGAGCAACAACAACACCGGGATGCGCAAGCAGCTTTTTAGGCTGAGGTCTTAAGACATTTGCCCCAACCCGGAGGTTCGTCTTCTTCTTCTGACTCTAGACATACGTGTCATCGTCGTTGTCATTCTGATGGTTCTAGACCATCTTCTTCCAAGGATAAATCATTTCTTTTTGATTTGTTGTTATGAAATTGATTTAGATTTATTTTTGTTTTGTAATAACTATTTAATTTCCGTATTTGTTTTCATTTCAGTACCATAGTTTAATTATTTGTTTATTGTATTTTGTAGTTAAGTATTTAATATATTTTGTTTATGTGATTATTCATCTATGCACGTATTATTAAATTTAATGCATGAGTAATCACATATTCCTTACCATATATTTTTTCTGTTGCATATCACCATGTTTAAGTATTTTTTTTTGAAGTATATCATGACCCCCACCCTATCAAATTGTTTGGGGGTGGTATATTTAAATTTAGCACAATATATGTGCACGTATGGAATTGCATGCCTTAATCACATTTTTATAAGTTTTGGGCCAAAATATACCAACCCTTGGGCCTTGAATTGGGATCCACAATGTAATCAGGTACCTGATGTTTCGTGGAATATCAAAGTTTCACAGAATTATAGAAGTTAATCTAATAGAGAAAACCCAAAATATAACAACCCATGGGCCTTGTTTTATTCAATTGGGATCCATAATGTAATTAGGATCCTTAAATTTTTGTGGAATATCAAAATTTCAGGAAATTTCGAAAGCTAATCATATATAGAAATTCCAAAAACTTAAATAGAATTCATGTGTAGGAAACTATTCTAAAAATATGTTTTTGCACATATTTTTATTTTAACAACCATCCGGCCTTAGACTTAGCAACCAAACACTATAAAAACAATCTCTAAGCATGCTCTTCCATAACTAAAATCCCTAAACACATCGCTGCAATGTAACTCAGAGCGCGCACGCGCCCTCCCCAAGAACAAATATAGCGCGCCCCGCCCTTATATATTGCATATCAGTCTATTCTTAATAGCGCCACGCGCCATACGAAGGTATATTCAAAGCGCGCACACACCCTCACCACAATCTTCCAGGCTTGGATTTCCAGGTTTTTCTTCTCTAACTTCCAGTAGTTACTTTCATTACTTGTTTGCTATTACTACTCCAAAAATTATACCGAAACAGTCTTTTGAAGATATATTTCTCAATAACAAGTACAATGCATACTTTGATGATATGGTAAGAGAGCACGAATGGGAACCCCAACTGGTAAGACCTGATCAAACTTATTCTCCTACCCTTACTAAATATTTTTATGAGCATGTTGAATTCTTTACACGCTCCCATGGAGAACAAGCTCTCAGAGTGATGTTAGACGACGAACCCTTTGAATTGACTAAGTACTTAATTTCATTTTCATTAGGAATTCCAACCCCTGCCCAACACACCCATATTAATTATATAGATGATAATGACAACCAGTATGACTGGGTAAACTTCCACGAGACCTATGGTGTGGGTATATTCCAAGTAGAACACCAAAGCCAAAGTAATGTCTCCTTATGAAGCATGGCCCTTAATATGGGCCTTGCTATGCTTTTCCTTAAGCTTAATGTCCTAGGAGATTGGCATTTCAAATATGCGGATTGCCACGCATGCAACGCCTTCATTATTTTAGTAGAGGGGCATTGGTTTTATGATATATCCAAAACCATGCATAGTGGCTGGTCTTGCCAGAGCACAGACTGTAAGGCATCTATACCTTCTTATGCCAGTCACAGTCACTCATATCATGACCTTCTTTTTCCCAGAATTTTGTACACGTTTCACCGATTGGGTCAAGGTTGATATAATGCGCACGACCAATGTTATAGTCCGTTCTTTACGTGCTATGGTTTGGCCTGGCTGTCACCTCCAACCTCACCTAATAGCCCCGTATACCCCGTCCGACCAAATTGCACTTAATAAGTTGGCAAGGGTAGATGAAAACAGAATGAAGGCATGGAAAGTGGTCAGATTGTCAAGACTTAAAGGAGCCTCATTTCACAAGTGAGGAGCAAAGGGAGGATCATGCCTGATTAGCATAACTATATATCGTAATATTTATAATTTCCTGTTAGTGTCCACTTATGTCCCAAGCGATTTTTAATTCCCGTTATCTCCATAATGGATGATACTCATATAGGAGTTGTGCCTGCAATTTATTTCTTTATTCCTTGTATCGTTTAACTTTCTTTTATAGGTGCTCCCATTTCCAAGCACGCTTCTATGGTACTCTCTATCCTTTATTTTCATTTCATACTTTGAGAACAAAGTATGATTATGTTTGGGGGTGGTATAGAAACACACTGTAAATGTTTAAACACATATTAGGTTGTAAATTACGTATTATTTGTCGTATAAAAAGTAAAAAATAGAAAAAGCAAAAAAATAGTTTAAACTATGCATTTAGGATAATGGTATTATTTCATTTTCCATGATGATATTAGTCTAAAAATTTCAAGTACTAATAGAATTAAGCGTAGTTCTTAGAAACTTAGGTTAATATGTAGGTAATAGTCATTGCATCTTTTCATTAACATTTTGCACGAGCATGTATGAGTATATTTGGCAATATTTTTATGAGAATAAGGTTAGACTACTTAATTTTACATATCTTGTGAGATTCTAGCCTAAAAGCCTCATATGAGTGAGTATTTGAGTGATTGATAAACGGTAATTTCAGGTTTGGTTTACTTAAGTCCGAAGTCCACACTCTAAAGTCCAAAGTCCGTAAACGTCTGTTTAGTCAAGTTACTTTACTCATGTGGGTTTGTAGGATAAGTCGAGTAAGGGATCGTCCATACTTTAAGGCTCGACAAGGTTTACAACTAGATTTACAACTTTTGGTGAGTAAGATTTTAGGTTATTTAGTTGGTTTAAGTAAATTATCGGTATGCAAGTAACGTAAAATAATAACGATCGATTTCTACATAAATAAACAGAGATGGAGAAACAGGAAAAATGGTTAACCGTACTCATGCAAGAATCAGTTTCAACAGTTATAATACCACATCACTACAGCTCTAATTCGTCTCGAGTTCATAGACAAATCCAAGACGGTGTCGAGTATCGATCCCAAGTGAGATGCACGCATCTCTGAGCTTATCTCACTAGTATAAGGCGTTGAACTAATATTCCATCTCTAAAATATCATTTCAGCTCCTGGTTCAATTCTACATCAGCTGGACAAATTAGATAGCTATTTGACACCATAGAGTCACGCGCGAGACATTTTGGGTCTCTAGCGAGATTGTTTTGGAGCATCAACACTCCAAACTTGGACAGTCTCAATCATTTTAGGACTAGATGTATAATTTATACCTAATTCCTAAGTAGTGATTCTGGAACATTAAAGTTGTCAATCCAGATCCTCACACGAGCATCATTAACCCTCCCCGGGGGGGGTTTAGCTCATGGTCATTTGAAGATTAATTGAACTTGTTGTATACAATAAATAAGTAAATGCAGAACAGGAATTAAACGTGAAAAGAAATGACTTTTATTAAGTAAAAGGACTTACAGTACTTGAAGTTGGTATGAAATCTACTGGAAAGGAAAGCTACGTACTGGAATGAAACAGCGAAAAATGAAAAGCTAAAACTATAGGCTAAAACTAAAACTAATAAGCTAAAGACCCATTCTCATATATATAGCCTCCAGCCCCTTCACGTGAAACCTTCCCTATTTATAAGTTTTGTTTTTATTTTAAATGATAACTTCCAAACTTTGTAAAAGTTTGTCTTGATATGTTTTAATTTTGTTTTGTCCTTTTGCCAAATCAATTCAAACATTGAGTTGATCCGTCTTTTCCTTTTGCAAGGTAGGCACAAAATTGTGACAATCACTTGCCACATGCCTATGCTGACTCGTCATGCCTTTTGGGTCCACAGAGTGGGTCCACGTGGTGTGTCCAGTAGCGGCGCCAATTTTGGCATTTTTATAAATTTCTGTCTTTGCGTAGAGTTCATCGCCCTGGTTGCTTTGGTAGTTCACTAGCTGAAGTCGGCGTCTAGGTTTGAAATATGTGAGCTTCGGAAGTTTGCTGCTTCTTTTCATGTGGACCCGTTCTGCACTGGTTTTGTAACTTCGGAATCATCGGCTCTAGTCAGGCTTTGTTGGACTTCACTGAGGCTGAGTGGGAAGACTTCAAGTATTCTAGTATTCCTGTACTTCAATGCATGTTTTATCATCATATTAACGTTAACTACGAAAACGTGCAAAAGTACGAAAATATAATTATTTTATGATTGTTAAACACATAATTAACCAAAATACTATGTCTCTATGGGGTTTAATATTACAGTTTTGGGTGCTTATCACACCACCCCCAAACAACACTTTGCTTGTCCTCAAGAAAAGAAGAGACATTAAAACAATAAGTGGCTAAAAATGTGCTGTCCTAAACTAAGTCTCAATTTGCAGAGTGCAGTTGCATTGACCGTATGCAACAAGGCCTTGAACTACTAGGAATCCCCTAGTGGATGAGTTATAGCCTCGTGAGAGTTTTCTAGAGAAGATACTCACCAACTTCATTTATACTACAACGACTCAGTAACAAAGGCTTGTTTCCTTAATTAATCTCAGATATCCATACATCTCACTAGCGGGGGAAACAAGGAATAATTCTTTCGAAATTCAAGTTAATATACATACAATAATCAAAACATATACATATGAGCATGCATGTAGTGATCTTTACAATGAAATGTACAAGCACGGGCCGTTTCTGGATCCTTTGGATAGCGTCCTTAAGTAGGTTCTCACAAGTATGTGTCGAAACACAATTTCTCTCTCATTTTTTCACTCAAGTTTTGCTAACTCCATTGTGTAGTGGGCACATGTTTTCTCACATACTCAATGACAGTCAGAGGAGCTGAGGTCGAGAATTCACATCTACTACTTATTATTATACCACCCTACTCCTAATTGAGGTAGAGGTCTTTATTAGGTTTTATGAGGCTTAGGTGGTAGTGTAGAAGAAAATGGAATGGAAAATTCAAAAATAATAAGTATGAGATAATAAGGTCTTCGAGATATTTATACTAGAGAAATCCTTATTTTCTTTCCTGCTTCTAACATGGGTTTCCATACTTGGGCTTTTTAAGCTTTTGTATTCCCTTTTTATTTGATTTTGGGGGAAATTCTAACTTTGATTTTTCTTTCGAATATTTTTTTTGGAAACATAATTCTATTTTTCTATTTCTTTTCTTCTAAAGCAAGTAACTGATTTTGACTTGTGACAAGTTTTTCTCTTCATTTTTCCGCACTTCATCCTATTTCTCATACTCATCATCTAGGTAGGCTTATTTATTTGTGGTTAATAAATGGGTAATAAATTTTTGGTGAAATAGAAAAGGTTAATGAAAGGTTCAATGGGGCGACTAGAGGTAATTTTTTTTTCAGGGTGTGAATTTTTGGCTATATTGATCCAAAGAAGGCCTAAATTCTCGCCTAGGATTCGGGTAGTGATCAAGTAAGTAGACGTGTGAACTTCTCTATTCAGAAAAACTACTCCCCTGAGTCATTACTCACATATCACACATTTTGAGGCTATTTAGTTAGATTCTCACAGGATATGGAAATTAGGTTGTCTAACTGTGGGTCCTAGAAACTTACTGCTATATATGTACATTTAATGAAGTCAGTGCATGAATGTTCATGAAAAGATGTAAAAACTATTGCATATGTATTAACTTAAGTTTCTAAAAACAAGTCCTAATTCCAATGCTAGGGTGAGATTTCTAAATATTTTTCATCATAGAAAAGGAAACAAGACTTTGTCACTAAATACACTTATTTAGACATAAAATAAAACTATATACAACTATGAATGCTTAATTTTTGCGAAAAGTTCTCACCACCCCCAAACAGTCGAACGCTGTGTCTTCAAAATGTCAAGAGGAAGAAAGAATATACCTAAGGGGTTTTGAGCAAAAATATAGCTGACATCTTCCACAGAAAATTATGGTAACACATTATATATTATACAATATAAAAGTGATCGAAAGCACATTGTTAGGTTATTTATTTTTCACATCAAAACGTAAAACAAATATGTACATCAACTCATACTGCCCCAATTATGAACTGGGGGTAGGTCCATTCTCGCTTCATCTTTATAGAAATGTCATTCCTTTGCGTAACGCCAATCTATCATAGTTTTCCAGATTTCGCTCCACTTCCTCTTTCTAGAAGTTTCCAGATGAGCTATCATGTTTTCCTCATTAGGGAAGCAACGAACTTTCTTTAGATACCTTGAAGGGCACCGCCATACCCGAAATTGCAAAAACGAATTATCTTGTTCGTCAGACACATAGAATCTACCTATACCCAGTCATGAAAAGTGGCCGCAAACTGTGGGAAGTACATCATTATTATCCTGCATGCTGTAACTTGCAAAGTGATATAGTGCTGCAGAAAAAAAACGAGACCTTTTAAGGTTCTCAATTACTAGGTTTGTGATGTCGAAGGCGGTATGTTTCTGGGCCAGAGTATGGAAAGTCTTACAAGCTGATTCGGAGGTAGTGGAAAAATGCCATTCCCCCATGATGTTCAGAAGGATAAACAACATGGCAGTCCCAACATTTACGGTCATACTGGCTAGTGGAATAGTGTTGTCTGGCCATCGGCCAGATTCTACACCTTCAATGACTTGGGCGAGGCCATCACCATAACTGCTGGAGAAATCTTCCCAAGAATAGTCATTAAAGTTGTTTTGTATGATGTATTGAATGGGGGTGTCTGGCTGAATATAAGGAAGGTCCAAAGCCATAGTAACTGCTGGCTCGTAAAAGAGGTGTCTGGTGTTACCAATACGGATTGCAAATCCGTTCAACACAAAACCATGTACAGCAGGTGAATCCTTTATATGATCATAAAAATAAGTTGCCAAACCTGGAGAGTATGTCTGCTAAGGGTGTAGAATGAAGGAGTTCCAACCAACTTGGGTGATAAAGTCTCTGAAAAGATGTCATATGCAGGAGAATTCAGAAAAGCATGGAAAGATTGTTTTGGAATAATCTTTGGAGATGCCATTGTAGAAGATGTGTGAAGAAAGATACCACCTGTAGACAATGATAAACCAAAAATTAGAATACGTTGGGAATGACTACGTAAAAACAAATGACATTTATAACCATAGGAAAATTACACTATATTAACAACTAAAAAGAAAATGACAAAGAACATAAAATTCCAAAATCTAATTTGTGTCATAGGCCCAAGTAATGGTGAGGATCCTTTTGTGAGAGAAATCCATTTATAAGATTCTCGATGTCGTCAATCCGTGCAACAGCCCGTTGCAACAGGGTGCTCTGTGTCTAGTAAATCTCAGCGTGGTTCTCCATTATGAGAGTTTGATTTGTCAAGAACTGGTTGTGGCTGTGCAAGAATTATGCTTGTTCCTCATCTTGTATTGTCCGCAGGTCGTGAAATTCAATAAGACTAGTGATGATGATGTTTTGACGTGTGTATAATGTCATTAGTCCTTGGTGAATTAGATGAAGGCCTTCCATAGGATTAAATACGTTGTATATTGCATTTTCAGTGAAGATGTTGACAGCGGAACAAGCTTCACCGGTTTCTGCACCGACATGTTTCTTAGCAACGTCGGGAGTCCAAAAACCGTTCATACAAACTGAGTGAATGGTGAGAATGTTAAATGTTCTGAGAGGTGTATTAGGAGCAGTGATAGGAAAACCCCAACGCATCATGATAAGTGTCACAATGGTTGGCAAAGGAGCTGCCTTTTTCCTGGCACTTGCGATCGCGTGTTCAGAGAAATTTAATTATGCAAAAATCATTGCATTTAGTCTACAAGACGCAGAGTAGATGGAGGAGGGATTTTGTTATTTCGGAAGTCTTAGATGTGTCGAGCACATTATGAGCTAGCCATTGGATCACATATAATTGGTTTCTTTGCAAGGATCGTTGATAAATAATGCGGTTTTCCGGTTGTATTCGTCGTAAAAGAATAGTTGCAAACATCAGGTGTCTGATATTGTTGAATGGTGAATCCTGAAGGTGTACCCCCTGGTTCGTAATGGGAATTTGAAGTACCTCGAAGATGATTTCCATAGTCAATTCACGCTCTCAATCGTTTGCACGGACAAAGAATTACCCGTTTTGGAAATAATCGTGTTTATAGAATAGCATGACCAATTATCTGGAATAAAGTTCCTCCTTATGATGTAATAGAGGGAACCATCTTCGACGTAAAATTTCAGTATCAAAATATGGGTGAAATAGACCGCTCTGGAAATTTTCCATAAAATTTTGCTCGGGCACGAAAATTCAAGTGAGGGCCATTAAAGATAGAGTGGTGAAGAAAATTTAATGGAAAAGGGAAGATTGGATTTTAGAGGTGTCTAGCCTATCTATAAATAGGCACCAATCCAAAGATGTAGAAAATACGAATCGAGGTGTCACAGGGTAGTTAGACCACGTGTATCTTCTAAAATAGTTCTATAAAGTGTGGATGGAAAGAATAGGGCATGTGACTACAAAGAGTGCTCTTTTTTTTTTTTTTTAAATAGCGTAAGTAGAAGGACAAGGAAGATGTAAATATAATATCACAATAAGATGTAACAACGTACAGAGATGTGAAAACACACCATAATGACATGAGGAATAAAATACAAACCTAAATATTAGATAGGACTATATGCCACATTAACAACATTACTATAATAAAACAAACGAGCATGAAGACTTGAGTAACATATTCAATTTGCCGCTGCTCAAACTTTTCTAGTGCATCCATGAAGCTTGAAATTTAGTAAGAACTTAAAAAAAACGATATTAGAATTAAAGAAGAAGTGTAGAGGGAAGAAGATGAAAGGAGTTAATGTGAAGGATGTGGTGAACTTTCTATTTATAGAAAGGAAATGGAGTCGTTTTCTGACCGTTTGGGTGCGATTTCATGACCATTTTCTGATCGTTTTTTGTGCGATTTCATGACCGTTTTTGCAAAACGTTAGTGGACGGAAAAATTCGCCGTTAAGTGTGACGTCAAAAATATATATCTATATATATTATTAATAATAATATTATTATATATGTTTCTACCTATATATAATATAATATTAGAGATAACTAATATAATATTTGACAAGGCAGAAGCTTTGGAAAATGTAGGAAATAACAAACATCCTAGGTTGGAAAATTAAAATGCAAACATGTAAATAAAATATCCTACATAAATAATATATAATACAGAGAAAATAAACTGTCTACTAAGAATCCTCAGGGGCTGCAGAAGAAGAACCAGGAGTCCTGCGACAGCGTGCAGTACGAGCTCCCATGGAGGCTAACTGTTCCTGGATATCGCCTAGAGTATCCATCACCTGAGCCTGTAACTGGTGCTGGTTTGCCATGAGCATTCGCTGGAACTGGTGCTGTCGACTAGTCATATGATCCTGAAATGCATTCAAGGAAGTACGCATATCTTGCTGAAATTTGCCCATGTTGTCTGTCAGCAGCTCATGGCGAGTGGTCATATCCTCCCTGAACTCGCCCATGGTATGTTTCATTGATACCTGGCAAGTGTACATCTCTCTCATGCCACTATTCATAGCACGTAAGGCATCCATAGGATGGCTCATCTTGCTCAGAGCAGTCTCATCAAAGAAGGGTGGGTGAGTTGGACCTACGTTAGCATGTTCAGCTACCATTGGTGTTGTGGGTTCCCATGGGGCACTATGCATTTCTTGAAAACAAGCATATTCTCATATGGTAGCATAGGGACAAATGGGGTGGCAAACAGAAAACCACAATTAATCATAACTTGCTTTACAAGAACGGCAAGAGGGGCTGACCTGAGTGTGGTATGCATAATGATATGAAAAAGAAAGGTGACTATGCATAAGTTACCCTTGCGCTCCTGGAGGATCCAGAGTAGGTGGAGAAATGTCTTGTTGATGTCTGATGGCTTTGAGGTGTCAATGACATTCTGTCTCAGCCATTGAGTCACGGCCAGCTGGTTCCGTCGTACCGAGCGTTGATACACACATTTCCCATCCATATTATACTCGCCCTCGATTAACGTGTTGAGCATTAGGTCGTAAGTCTATGGATACACGGACTGCTGCTGAGTCAGCACGTGGTCGATCACATGTATGCCCATGATCCCATAGATCAAAGCGGGTGTGACTTGGCGGCACACGCCGTCGATGTTGACCTAAAAATGGTCGCCATTAAAGCTACCATTGTCGTAAAATTTCAACACCAAATTCGTTGAATATACCCCGCCATTGGCATACAACAAATACTCCCATCCTCTAGAGTGTATTTCCGTATCAAAAAATGGAGCAAACATCCCATTTTCAAATAGTGGTCCAAAAATTTTCTCCACCGAAATTCGCCTATTTCCGGCCATTGGTGATCATAGGAAGAGGATAGATATTGATTTGAGATGAGGGGAAGAATTGGGAGTTTCTGACGAAAGGGAATTTGTTTCTAAGCTGTGGTGGTCGTGTGCGAGACTTGGGTTTAATGTGGGCCTGTCTCGTGCGAGACTGAAACGAGAGGGAACAAGATCCGGTTTTTGTGGGAGACGAAGGATGGAATGATGATGCGTGTGGTTGGGTGTCTCTGTTTTAAATGGGCCGAGAATAACGAGACTTAGTCGGGCCCAAAAATTTTCCCAAGCCCAAATCAAGCCTAAAGCTCGATTTAAGCCTAAAAAATGTAAACGCTCATACACGACTCGTTCGGACTCCAAATTGGATAAATGAGCTATCGAAATGATCAACACGAAAAATACCATCCAATTATATGAGTCATTCTCAAAGGCTACAAGAATTTTTGAAGATAAGGCGGGATGTTTTATTTATAAACAATTGTTTTATATATATATGGTTTTATTTCTATACAAGGGAGATTAATGTGAACAACATTGGATGTCCAGAAGAGTCACCATCTAAATTTATAGGCAACTGTCATGTCGACTTTGGAGCGAACCCAATCCAGCTAGACTGTGGTTTCACCTTTATGTATTATGGGTCTAGGGGCAGAATGGTACCATCCTGGACTGTGCGTGCTACGGTCTAATAATATTGCCCTTATTACATACGGCTATCGTTAAACTGCCCCAAAGGGAACTCAAAGTAACCAATTCTAGGGGTGGCCTGGTGGAATCCACTGCCCGTACGTGTTCCAAGTATGCAACATCCGAGGTTGAACACGAATCTCTATGTGCACAACTTAATGCAAGGGGATTTTTTTTAAAAGACAACAATATATACATATCTACAAGGTGAGTCTTTTAACGTTAGATCTTCAAGATGAATCAAGTCTTTTAACGTCAGATTCTCAAGACGTTTGCGAGTCTTTTAACGTCAGATTCTCAAGACGTTTGTGAGTCTTTTAACGTCAGATCCTCAAGACGATTCCCAACCGGTGGGAGAAACAGTGCGGCGATGAAGTTTATCCTGCGTAGCTGGTGTCAGACAAAAGCTATACCTTATACCAGCTAGTATCGGATAGGAAGTCAAGACTTGGATAGAAAGGTGTTTGACAATGCATACACCACCCCATCTTTCGTGCACGTCGTTTACGAGCAAAAATACTACAACCATTACCTATTCATGATGAGTGAGACTTACACCAAATGATTAGCTAAAGTTTGCGAGGCAGAGAGTAAAAAAGGGAAGAGAAGGAAGGAGGTGAAATTTTTGGTACCCATTGTTTACCAGTAGGAATGTTTGCTCGTGTTGCAGAAGACATTTATACTCAGTTCTGAAATAGAGTTTTTGTGGACTACGGTTCCGGCGCTTGCAAACACACACTTCAAAAAACTTTTGAGATCATAAAATAGAAGATGGCCCAGCTACCAAAATGGTGTACCCTCTATAGAAACAAGGTTGAGTACGCCAAAGGAAACATCTAGTCTATGTAGACCAGATCCTAGAGAAGAGTATGTTCAATAGTTGGAGAGCGTAACTCATGGAAATGTTTGAGGCATTGTCCATTTACTTGAAATTCATTGTTATTTTCTGGATTAAGCAAAGAGATTGCCCATAATGGGTCACAGCTGACACAATGAAAGGACCAGACCATCGTGTTTTCAATTTGCCAGGAAAAATGTGTAATCTGGAGTTGTAAAGTAAAACTTTTTGGCCAATTTTGAAATCTTTACGCAAAATGTGTTTGTTGTGCACTCTTTTCATATTAGCTTTGTAGGATTTCCAGAGATCATAAACATCACTCAGAATCTCCTCAAGCTCATTTAATTACAGTTTTTGCTTTTCGCCTGCCGCATTGATATTATAATTTAGGCTTTTGATGGCCCATAGGGCACGATGCTTAAGTTCAACTGGCAGATGACAAGGTTTTCCAAAAACAATGCGGTAAGGAGACATCCCTATATGTGTCTTAAATGTCATTCGGTATGCCCACAAGGCATCCGATAAGCGGAGAGACCAATCTTTTCTTGATGGATTGACAGTTTTATCCAGAATGGACTTTATCTCTCTGTTGGAGACTTCCACTTGGCCACTCATTTGTGGGTGATATGGAGTAGCAACTTTGTGAGTAACTCCATATTTCTTCATTAAAAACCCATAAATTTTATTACAAAAATATGTACCGCCATTACTGATGATAGCTTTGGGGACACCAAAACGAGAGAAAATGTTTTCTTTTACAAATTTCATGACAGTCTTATGGTCATTTGAGCGACATGCGAGTGCCTCAATCTATTTGGACACATAGTCCACAGCGACTAGAATGTAGAGAAAACCTTGAGAAATAAGGAAGGGTCCCATAAAATCAATGCCCCAAACATAAAAAAATTCCATAATTAAGATAGGATTTAGGGGCATCATATTACGTTGGGTAATTCGACCTAGATGCTGACAACAAATGCAAGTTTTGCAATGTTCGTGTGCATCGCAAAAAATGGTAGGCCAGTAAAAACCACATTGTAAAACCTTTGCCGCAGTTTTCTTTCCACTGAAATGATCGCCGTAAGATTGTTCATGGCAAAAAGATAACACATCAGTGTATTCCCAGTCGGGAATGCAGTGATGAATGAGTTGGTAAGAAAAATACTTAAATAGGTAGGGGTCATCCCAGAAATAATATTTTACAGTGGATAAGAACTTTTTATGATTAGAACGTGACCAAGAGGAAGGAACTTCCTCAGTAACTAGGTAGTTAACGATATCCGCATACCATGGAAAGGAGAAAATGAAGTACAAATATTCGTCTGGGAAGGAATCACAAATGGCTTCAGAATCACTATCAACGTCACCAACCAGCCTTGATAAATGGTCGGCCATGACATTTTCGGTTCCTTTCTTGTCTTTGATTTCCAGGGTGAATTCTTGTAAGAGAAGGACCCAACGGAACAATCTTTGTTTCACGTCCTTTTTCGCGAGTAGGTACCAAAAGTGCGGCATGGTCAGTATATACGATGGTGGATGATCCAACTAGGTAAGGGCAAAATTTATCCAAAGCATAGACAACAGCTATGAAATCTTTCTCAGTTGTTGTGTAATTACGTTGAGCGTCATTAAGAGTTTTGCTAGCGTAGTAAATGACAATGGGTTTGTCATCACGTCATTGGCCTAATACGACACCAATAGCAAAGTCACTAGCATCACAGTTCAGTTCGAATGTTTGAGACTAATCAGGGGGGTTGAGTGATAGGTGCGGTAGTCAGAGCGGTTTTTAAAGTTTTAAAAGCTTGTTTGCAATTGAAATTGAATTCAAAGACTGCATCCTTAAGCAGGAGATTGGTTAAGGGTCGAGCAACTTTAGAAAAATCCTGAATGAATCGCCTGTAAAATCCAGCATGGCCTAAAAAGGCACGTATATCGCGAACTGTTTGGGGAATAGGTAGTGAAGCAATTTTAACAATTTTAGCTTTATCAACCTCTATCCCGTCTTTCAAAACAATATGATCTAGAACAATTCCTTTAGTAACCATGAAATGACACTTCTCCCAATTAAGTACCATATTTTTTTCTTCACAACGTGTTAACACTTTAGAAAGGTTGGATAGGCAATCGTCAAAGGAATTTCCATAAATGGAAAAGTCGTCCATGAATACTTCCATATAACGTTCCACCATATCACTGAAAATGTGAAGCATGCAGCGTTGGAAAGTGCCTAGGGCATTGCGAAGACCAAAAGACATTCATTTGTATGCAAAGGTTCCAAAGGGACATGTGAAAGTTGTCTTTTCTTGATCGGTGAGATCGATGACAATTTGGAAGTAGCCGGAATAACCATCAAGAAAACAATAGTAAGCATGATCGGCTAAACGTTCTAGCATCTGGTCAATGAATGGAAGAGGGAAGTGATCTTTACATGTTCTGGCATTAAGTTTGCAATAGTCAGTGCAAATTCTCGATTTCAATGGAATGCGAGTGGAGATGCATTCACCATTTTTATTTTGTACAACTTGAATGCCAAAATTTTTGGGAAAACGTGGACAGGACTAATCCAGTCACTATCAAAGATAGGGTATACGATACCCGGATCAAGTAAACATAAAACTTCCTCTCTGACTATCTCTTTCATGGCGGGGTTAAGAGGACATTGCGGTTCCGGCGATATCTTTGTGCTGTCATCGAGATGTATACGATGCATGCATACGCTAGGGTCTATTCCCTTGATATCATCTAAGGACCAACCGATAGCGGAACGGTGTTCACGAATGACACGAATCAAACGTGTTTCTTCGTCGGTAATCAAGTGAGAAAAATTATTATAGGGTGACTACCATCGGGATCGAGATGCACGTACTTCAAATCAGATGGTATAGGTTTTAAATCGGGAGTAGGAGGAGTGGGGATCAAGGATTCGTGAGGGGCCGTCTCTTCAATGGAAAAGAGCGAGTCCGGTTATTCTGAATCAGTTGGTAATGCAGTAGTAGGGTCAAATAGTGGTACTGACTCTAATAATGCGTGGACATCCTTAATGTACGAGTCATCATCAAACTCAGGATTATCAAAAGAAAAAAATTGGTGTACCTCATCTGGGGGAAAAGAGTTTGCAAAATATTCCTATGCCAGACTATCAACCAGTCTAATCTCACCCTCAATATCAGGATTGGGAAGTTGCTTCATTAAGTTGAATACATTGACTTCTACAGAAAGGTTCCCAAAAGACATTGTCATTGAACCATCCCGACACTTGATGAGAGCGTTAGCAGTTGTAAGAAATGGACGTCCTAAAATGATCGGAATTGAGTCACAGGAAACTTTGGTACCTAGAATGACAAAATCAACGGGGCAGTAAAAATCGTAGACCTTTACTAGGACATTTTCTACTATGCCCTTTGGGTACTTAATGGAGCGATCTATGAGTTGTAGGATCATATTGGTAGGTTTTAATTCATGAAGACCTAACTGCTTGAATAAGTAGTATGGAAGTAAGTTAACACTCGCACCTAGGTCTAGAAGTGCAGTAGCGATATACTTGTTGCCTAACGTGCATGATACAGTTGGTCGACCTGGATCTTTGTATTTAACCACACCAATGGTAGTAGTAATGGAGGGAAACTGCTCAGTGAGGAACACTTGTTGAGGAACATTCGTTCGTCGTTTGTCAGTGCACATGTCCTTCAAAAACTTGACATGCTTGGGCAAATACTTAAACTCATCTAGAAAAGGTAGGTTTATGGTCAAATTTTTGAAGGTTTCTTGGATCTCATCGAAATGTTCATATGGTTTGTTCTTTGCCAAACTAGCAGGGAACGGAGCTTTTAGGCGGAATCACGCATATAGGTCAGTGGCGTCTTTCCCTTGGGACGTGGATGTAGATTTGGCAGGAACAACTTCGTGCGCTATGGGTTGCGAGGTAGGAGTTGGAAGGACGTCAGCCGCGGCTTCCGTTGGTTCAATAGTTGGCAAACGTATGTGATTAGCGACGGTTCGACCATAACAAAGAGTGGTGATGCCATTCACCTCACCCTGGATGGGATTACTAGATCCTGGTGCATTGTTGAGTTCAAAGGCAGTGTTTGTGGGCTTAGGGTTTGGAATTGCTTGGCTAGGAAACACGCCCTTTTGACTTTTATCCTGTGCTAACAGCTGAAGAGACTGTTGGATAGATGCTAGGATTTGATTCTGTTAATTCATGTAAGTCAGAAAAGTTTCAAATTGTTTTATCGGCGGCAGGATTGTATCAGTGAAGTAGCAGGAACAAGTTCACGGTTATTGTTTACAGGTTGATTTTGGTAGCCATATCCTTAATTAGCGGGACAAGGCTGCGGTTGTTTTGGTACCCTATATTGGCAGTGTTGGGAGACTGACTTTGCCCTTGTTGGAATTGCGGAGGATTTCCTTGATGGTAGGAATTGTAGTTTGTTGGAGGTCGTACAGGAACGTTGTTGAAACCCGAAGGAGCTTGTTGTGGAGCAGAGGGACGCCAAACCAAATTCGAATGTTGTCGCCAAGGTGCATTAGGGATGTTGAAAGCATAAGCCTCTTCGGATGGTTGGGGAGGGCACTCGTATGGCAAAGCACAATAAAAATTAGAGTGCTCAAGACTTAAGCAAATAAGACATGGGGAAGCATTGGCAGCCATGACTTGTTTGGGTTTTTGATCATTTACTTGAACCGAAAGAGCATCTACCTTTTTGGTTAGGGACTCGATCAGAGTTTTTAATTCTAGATCAGGTTTGACCTCGAACATAGACATAACTTTGGTAGGAGTGTCTTTAGAAGATCTGGAAGAATCAGTGTTACCCCAATGGGTGTCTCGTGAAGCCTAATTCTCCGGATCTAATGTTTCCTTTTTGATGGTTAGAGACCATTTGTCCATGAAATAACCGCCATTCATGATATCTAATGTTTCCTTTTGATGGTTAGAGAGACCATTAAAGAATGAATGGACTAAGACAACGGTGTCGAGTTGATGATGGGGACATTCGAGAAGCAGATCAGTAAATCTGCTCCATGCATCCGTAAATGATGATGGGGACATTTTCGAGAAGAAGTCGATGAAAATCGCCCATCCATGCATCCGTTTATCGAAATGATTCAACCTAAGGGGACTTGCTAGCAAAAGAATTGAATCTTCCGAAAGGTGATTGTAAGGTTTTTCATTTATGTAGTTTTCTTCATCGAAGTTTAAAGGCCATAAAGTATAGAACTTTATCATAAATGCTTATATGAGAACTTGTCTCGGTATGACTTATGCGTTGTTTATTGTCTTTCCGACTACAAACACAAATTTTAATTCAAGGCTCATAAATTTTAATTCAAGGCTCATAATGAACGAATTATGACAGGAGGATTGAGAATTAAGGAAGGACGGAGGTGAAACACGTCTTCCTGAGTTGTTGCTAACTTGAGCAGGTAAACTAGGATAACATGTGAATATTCCATCAGCCATGTTACCTGAAAGAATTGAGGGAGGTTGTTCGTGCTAGTACGTTCCTTAATTAGGCAACCTCAATCTTTCAAGTTTCCTAGACACTGATGGAATAGGATGATGATTATTAATGGTGTATTATGCAATAATTATTACTATGATTATGTTGAAATTTTTATTATTAGGACTTTTTATTATTTTTTTTTATTTACGTAATTAATGTATTATGGAGACGTGATTACGAAGCATGCAATTAAAGACGAGATATGCGAAACTAGAAGACTAAACATGCAATTAACACATGCTAGTTTTACATAGGAAGTCTACACATGCAACTCTATATTACTTATACGTGAATAGAAATACGTCCTACGCATGCAATAATCTATAGCTAAAAATACGTGCAACTATATGCGAGCTAGAGGAATATCGAGAATGAACTCATGCATATGAATACCGCGTACGTGAATTGATATAACATACACATACAAAAATAATCTAAGCAGGTGGTTTGAAATTACTCAGACATCCAAATATATTTGAATTATTTTAATCGTATTAATGTCAATATGTAATGACGAACCACACTTGCGTAGAAAAAATTCGATACATGCAAAAAGTTCTCATACCAACACACAAATATGCGAGGTAAAACAGGTTATAGCAATCAACCAAATAATATCCTCGACAAAATTTGAGGAGTTTAAGAATTCGAAACCTGGTATCCCGCGATTCCTCATATAACAATCGAATTAATCCTGAGCTCATCAACTTATTGGAAGTTGGGTAAACAGGTCTAGAGAGTCCAAAATAGTACTGAGAAAGAAAGTGGCTTGTACCTGAAAACCGGAGTGTTGATACTCCAAGTTAGTCTCGCGTGCTACTATTATAGTCTCGTCCGAGACTGTAATATCAGTTGAGTACTTCAACTTCCTATGGAATACTTAGACTATGCTAATAATGATAAACAAGATCTGGTTCACAGATATATGTTAATAGAAAAAGTTGGGGCAAATAGGTACGTAACACTTTAGTATCGCAAAACAAATAAAAATTGAAATGATGAGGGGGTAGGAGAGGAGAGTTTTGTTTTAAGTATTCCAGTTATTACATTTAATGTCCAGAGTCCTTTAGACGTGTAGTGGCGCCATTTGATAAACGGTAATTTCAGGTTTGGTTTACTTAGGTCCGTAGTCCACAGTCCGAAGTCCAAAGTCCATAAACATCCGTTTAGTCAGGTTTCCTTACTCACGTGGGTTTGTAGGATAGGTCGAGTAAGGGATCATCCATACCTTAGAGCTCAGCAAGGTTTATAACTGGATTTACAACTTTTGGTGAGTAGGATTTTAGGTTATTTAGTTGGTTTAAGTAAATTATCGGTATGCAAGTAACGTAAAATAATAACAATTGATTTCTACATAAATAAACAGAGATGGAGAAACATTGAAAAGGGTTAACCATACTCATGCAAGAATCAGTTTCAACAGTTATAATACTACATCACTACAGCTCTAATCCATCTCGAGTTCATAGACAAACCCGAGACGGTGTCGAGTATCGATCCCTAGTGAGATGCACGCATCTCTGAGCTCATCTCACTAGCATAAGGAGTTGAACTAATATTCCATCTCTGGAATATTATTTCAGCTCCTGGTTCGATTCTACATCAGCCGGACAAATCAGAGAGCTATCTGACACCATAAAGTGTCGGAACATTTTTGGTCTCTCGAGACCTGCTCGAGCATCGGACTCCAAACTTGGTCAGTCTCAATCATTTTGGGACCGAATGTATAATCTATACCTAATTCCTAAATAGTGATTCTGGAACATTAAAGTGTCAATCCGTATCCTCACACGAGTATTATTAACCCTCCCCCTGAAGGGGGTTTAGCTCATGGTCATTGGATCATTAATTGAACTTGTTGTATACAATAAATAAGTAATTGCAGAACATGGATTAAACTTGAAAAGAAATGACTTTTATTAAGTAAAAGGACTTACAGTACTGAAGCTGGTATGAAAGCTACTGGAAAGGAAAGCTACGTACTGGAATGAAACAGCAAAATGAAAAGCTAAAACTATAGGCTAAAACTAAAACTAATAAGCTGAAGACCCCTTTTCATATATATAGCCTCCAGCCCCTTCACGTGAAACCTTCCCTATTTATAAGTTTTGTTTTTATTCCAAATGATAACTTCCAAACTTTGTAAAAGTTTGTCTTGATATGTTTTAATTTTGTTTTGTCCTTTTGCCAAATCAATTCAAACATTGAATTGATCCATCTTTTCCTTTTGCTAGGTGGCACAAAATTCTAACCATCACATGCCACCTGCCTATGCTGACTCGTCATGCCTTTTGGGCCCGCAGAGTAGGTCCACGTGGTGTGTCCAAGATGTTTTGGCAATTTTACAATTTTTACAACTTGTCTTTACGTCTTTAGTATTGGGACGCCCTAGTTGCTCTGGCAGTTCATTAGTCAAGTCGGCATCTAGGTTTGAAAG
This sequence comes from Coptis chinensis, assembly GCF_015680905.1. Taxonomy (NCBI): domain Eukaryota; kingdom Viridiplantae; phylum Streptophyta; class Magnoliopsida; order Ranunculales; family Ranunculaceae; genus Coptis; species Coptis chinensis. The sequence continues at coordinate 36,598,354 of NC_141464.1, forward strand.
ATGTGAGCTTCAGAAGTTTGCTGCTTCTTTTCATGTGGACCCATTCTGCACTGGTTTTGTCTCTTTAGAATCTTCGGCTCTAGTTAGACTTTGTTGGGCTTCACTGAGGTTGAGTAGGAAGACTTCAAGTATTCTAGTATTCCCGTACTTTGATGCATGTTTTATCATCATATTCACGTTAACTATGAAAACTTGCAAAAGTACGAAAATATAATTATTTCATGATTGTTAAACATATAATTAACCAAAATGCTATGTCTCTATGGGGTTTAATATTCACTACTAAAAAAAAGACATATTATGATGCTTGTTTTTATCTATTTTAACTGTTGTATTGAAAACCGTCAAGATGGGTCTCTTCGTGATATTTTTATGACGGTTGTTGCAACACTATGTCGTGTATGATGCAGGCGCTCAAAGAAAATTTGGTGATTTTATGATAGTTGTTGCAATAATGTGACGTGTATGACACAGGCATTAAGAAATGGGTTTCCTAAAATAGTCAAATCAGTAATATAAAAACCAAAGTACTTAAAATTTCTTGACGATTTTGTCCAATTGTTTACATAACCAAGACAAGTGTCATAAAAATTTATAATGAGTTTGTCCAATTGTTTACTTAAATTAGTGTTTCTATTTTATTGTCAAGCGTCAAGAGAAATATCCAAGTAGAAAAAGTGAAGCATGGCTACTCAAGGCTCGGGTCCTTAGAAGAAAACCCTTAATCAGTAAAAACAACAAACCAAACAAAAAAAGCGAAAGTAACCAAACAAAATATCCAATTAGTTTTTTTTTTTTTTTTTAAGGTTTGAGGTATATCCTTGATTAGATGGGACTGCACGTGGATATGCTTGTTTTCCACTAACCTTCTTTCACTTTGAATAGAATGATGGTCTTCATTGTATCTCTCTTCGATATTTCCTTGTAATCTTCCTTTTGTGGTCTTTCTTCCTCTTTCATGTTACTGTCCCTCGTATTCTCGTAAAACATATGGGTATGGCTAATAAAGATTTTGGCTATACTCCTTGTCCGGAGTTGGGTAAAAGGATAAAGGGTTTTGGAAGAAAAACTAGCTTATTGTAAGGCTCAAAAGGGTTTAATATGATGGTCCTACTAGGTGGGATAAAGGCTGAATGGGTTCACTACTTGGCTTATCAAGATGATACTACTTTTTGAATAGACTACAAGACCTAATGGCTATCTCCCCTTTTAGTTGATGTCACTTAAGTGATTAACCAAATCAACAAATAATGAGACTATATTACAAACGACATAAAGAACTGAAAGATGTTGAGTCACTAAGACTTAGGTCCCTAATTTATTAAGGGTCGGATTTTTCGTAAGAACTCTCCAAAGAATGGGTATAAAGCTTAAGTCTCACGGGCTAAGTCTAAAATATCTACTTCCAGTTTACTAGGGATTAAATCTCTCTTCTAGCAAAAGTACACAAAACTGACCAAGTACTATGGTGGTGACTTGATAAAGAATTCTATCAATAAGAACTATGTCCGAGCATAATAAATAGTCTAAGTGGTAATGAAATCAATAATATCAACTATCTATCAAACTCAACACTAAGCAGTATAGAATATATATCCCAGACTCATCATTAAAATTCATTTTTCTCATCTTTCTACATTGCTGCAAAGACTCATAGAAACAAAAATATTTTTGTTTGTGAAAACTAATTTTCAAAATTCATTTCTCCAAGTACACCCTCCCCCAACTTAACATATGCATTGTCCTCAATGTATAGAAATTAAGTAAATGAAATGAATGAGAAAAAAAATCACAAGATGTTACCATTGATGCGAATTTTTAGGTCTTTTTACGCCGATCCTTGTGGGTCATCAAATACTCCTTCATATCTTTGGAAAGATTGTTGGTGAAGTTGCTTCTCTACCTTGAACTATTTCAGGTCTGATGATTATGTGATAGGCCTTGTGGTTCCTCTGTGTAGAAGATTGATGAAAATCTTTCTTTCTAACAGGATAATAATAGTATCCGATGTGTCCTTTACCACCACAACAAATAATGGTAATGATAATGGATGTCCGGGATTTTTGTAAGAACTCCAAGGGTGGGGTGGTGGACCTGTTTACATACTTCTCTTGTTCGACAATGATGGTGTAGAAGAAGCTTCAAATAATGGTAATTCTCCTTATCAATATGGTTCACTTTTGCTTTAGAAGACTCATTTCAGGTTTCTAGATTCTATTGTTTTTCCAAAATTTCTTTAAAAAAAGAAGATGTTACCATTGATTTTCTAGTAACCCCATTTTTTCAAGGCGATTGTTGGTGAAGTCCTATTTTCAGTTGTTCATCCTGAAATGTAGAGTTCATCTTCTCAAGATATGATACTCTCTCTGTCAATTTTCCATTCTGCTCACTTAAATTCTGAATTTTCTGCAGAGATTCCAAGAACATGGCTAGCAATGCCTCTGTGGTGGGGTTCTCAGGTTCATCACAGTTTTCTATAGATTGAGCACTCTCAATTGTATCTTCGAATGGGACAAATTCTTGTATCATGTTATCAAGGAAGTACACCTCTCCACCTTCAGTGTCATCATAATCTTTATGCAACAGGTGAAAGATATTTATGTCCATGGACATCTTACCAAAGTTTATCTTCATTTCACCGTTGTGACAATTTATCAAAGCTTTTGCGGTAGCGAGGAAAGGTCGGCCTAGAATAATTGGAATTTTATCAAAGGTTTCCTGGGTGTCTATCACAATGAAATCCACTGGATAGTAGAAATCGGTTACTTGAACAAGAACATCCTCAACTATGCCTCTGGGAATCTTGGTAGAGCGGTCAGCTAACTTCAATTTGACTTGTGTAGGCTTTAGGTTCTCCAGGCCCAATGCTTGGTACACATGATATGGAAAGAGATTAACACTAGCACCAAGGTCTAAGAGAGAATTACCCGTGAATTTTTCTCCTATCCTGCATGATATTGTAGGACTTCCTAGATCTTTGATCTTGACTGGAGCTTGCTGATGGATAATAGATGTTGTTTGTCCAGCTAGAAATGCTCACTTTGGAACATGAGTACTTCTCTTTATGTTGCATGCATCCTTCAAGAATTTGGCATATGATGGCAACTGCTTGATCGCTTTGAGAAAGGGTCTAAAAATTGCTTGTCCTTTTTGCTTTGAGCAAAAAACATAGGAAAAGGTGCCTTCGGTACAAACACATCAGCATGTGTTTGCTCTTTTTTCTCTTTGCCATTCTTGCATATCTTGTCTTGGTCATCTTAACAAATGGGAGTGGAAAGGATTTCCCCCACTTCCTTTTGAACTTTATTTGAAATCTTGACCGATTGCTCTGTAGCAATGTCATCATGAGAAGGTAAGTCAACCTTGTTGTCTATCTTCAATCCTGATCTGAGAGTAGTAACTAAGCTAACATGATCATGGAGGTGATCAATACTAGAAGTTGTCCCAATATGGCATACATCTTCACTCTTCGATATTGGTTCCAATAAGCTAGGTTGAGTGGCTTGTGTCTTTACGCATGAAAAGCAAAGAGTGAGTTAATTCGACCTTAGCCTCTAGAGACTCCATTCTAGACCATTGACTTGCCTGAGATTGCTGGAGATTGAGCTGAGACTGTGCAATAAGCTCTAGAACACTTTCAAACTTCTAATTTTTCTGTGATAGCAAAGTAATTGCATTCTCCAGGTTGGCAAGTGCGGCATAATTTCTCCTAGGATCAGGCAATAACTCTCCACTTGTATTGGAATTTTGTTGAGAGTATAATTGTTGTTGAGGGACCAACCGTGAAACTTGACTTGTCTGTGGAATATAACTTTGATCTTGAGAACCTGGGGTCCAACATTCTGTCTCCAATAATTACCTTGAAAGTTATTACCACCTTGGTTGGGCCTCTGAAATGAGTTAATATTGTACTCTCCAACTGATGCATGTTGATAGTAACCAGGACATTCTAGAGTTGCATGGGAAGTGTCCGAACAGACTTTGCAGTATTGGCTAGCTTGCATGACTGGGAGAGATTTAGCTTGAGACTTGTTGAACTTGGAGGGATTCATAGAGAACTGATTAAATTTCTTACTCAGAGTTTCAATGCTGGTGGCCAGGCTGGCCAATGTAGACTTCAGTTCTTGATCTGATTGTTCATGTGCTTGGTAACCAAATTGCTTTGGCTCCCCCTCCATGCTAGCGACATCCTCGTTTCTAGTAGTCCACTTTGTGTTTCTTCTTGACTAAATTCTCGAAAGTTGTAAGCTTCCTCTCCATCCATCGATGTAAACTTGCCTTTGTGCATTGATCAGATCATCATCGCTTGTTCATCATCGAGAGTCCTCGATAGAAAAAATGAGCAAGTGTGCTCTTATCGTATTCATGATGTGGACATGAGACTAGCATATTATTGAATTTCTCCCAGCTTTGATGATATTCTTCAATCACCTTCCCTTTGAAATTGTTGATGGCTTGTTGCATGGCATCTGTCTTCTGGGGTGGGTAGAACTTGTTCATAAACTTTGTTCTCAACTTCTCCCAGTTGTTTATTGAATTGATCGGCTGTGCAGTTAACCATTCAGATGCTTTACCTTCTAGTGAGAGCGGAAAAAGAATCAACTTGATACTCTCATCTTTGATATTCTGGTTCTTGAAAGTTCTGAGGACTGATAGAAATTTGTTCATGTGAACATATGGCTGAACATTGTCTGAACCATTGAACTTTGGAAGCATAGAGATTACTGATGCTCTAAGTTCAAACTGGTTAGCTTCTGTATCTGGAAAAACAATACTGCTGGGTGGGTCTCTAATGATTGGCGAATAGAAATCGCTCAACTTCTTCCTCTGTTGTGCTTGCATGGGTGGGATAGCTTCAGGATTATTGGTGTCTACAACACCTCCATCATTGCGTGCGGCCATTGTATCAATCTTGTCTAGTATTCTTGCTATGCGAAGATGATGAAAACTATCCTACTATGCTTGAATGCAATTAAACTAATATGCAACTATTCTAAATTATATTAATATGCAAAACTACTTTCCTTCAACTGGGTTGGGCTTTGCAGCTAGTATATCGCCCGTTGTCTAAAGCTGTCTCTTCTAGGGTTATGGTGAATCACTTGGATTGCTTAAGTACCACTTCCCACAGACGATAGTCTGTTTGTCAAGATTCAGACAAGAAACACTAGAGTTTGATTTTTCGCTGTGTTGGCTTACAACTTCAATTGTTGAAAAGATCCTAAATGCAATTATACTAGAAAACAATAAAACTAAACTATGATGCAACTAAACTAAGAAAGCAATAAAAAGAATGAAGATTCAACTAACCTGGATGGTAGATCTTGTCTTCAAGATGTCCTTCAAGCTTCTTTCTTTCTTAAAAGGATGGATGATGCAGCTAAAATTACCTCAAGATCCAAAATTCTAATCTTGAAAGAAAATGTTAAACATAAACAACTTAAAACGGCAGCGGCGCCATTTGGCACTGCCTCTTTTTGTGTGTGTAGATGAGATGATGATCGTTGAACAAATAGAAGCGTATCAAAACCTAATTATCCCTCAATAAGTAAAGGGTGAGTAGGATATCGTTCCACTTTTAAGTGTATGTTTATATGAAGGACAGGACTGGAAAGGGGGTTTGAAGGATTAAAAACTATAATTGTAAAGATTTTAGATTCTAATGCTAAACTAAACTAAACTAACTAAACTTATACTAAAGCTAAGAATTGGAAATAGGGAGAGAATATGAGAGAGATAGATTCAAGAGATTCAAATCCACTAATGCTTTTGATTCAATGACCTTCTGCTTCATGTTGTTCTCCAAGTAGACTACAATCGGGCAATCGAGCGAGTGCCGATGCCTTTTTGGGTGAAACATCATTAACAAATTAACTCTACTTAAGATTGTTCCTATGTTCATGTTACTAGTATCTTCTTTCCTTTTATGTGAGCTTGGGCTGCTATTCAATGAATCACCATCTAAGGCAAACACAAGGAATACTTCCCTTACTCTAAAACAAAGATTACAAATTAGAAAAAAAGTAGAAAATAATAGTATAATATTCAATTACAATAAATAAAACTCTATTCTAGCATTATATTCAATTGCAATAAATAAAAGCATGTTACTAGCAAATATTCAATTGCAATAAATAAAACCCTAAACTAGCATGATATTCAATTGTAATAAATAAAAACCTTAATCTATACTTCCATCCCCTGGTGTGGGCAATGGAACTAATAACTAAAAACATAAAGAACTAACCTGATTGAAGAACATCATAAACCAGAAGAATCATTAAACCTTAAGCACCGGCTTCATCTCCTCCCTTGAAGGAGAAGATTAGCCTTCCATATAGAAGGAAGAACACGAAGAACGAGAAGAAGAAGAGTCGAAGAACATAAGACTAGAAAGACTAATTTATTAAGACTCAGCTAGTTAAAACCGATATTTTATTATTAATCTCTCTCTGCCTCAAGTTCTGGAGACAAGAATATAAGTGAATTGGCAAATTACATGAGGCACTTAGGTCCTCTATTTATAGGGGTTACAATGAGCTCTAGAAGCATTCCAAACCGTCATTTGTTTCCTAATACAAATAGACTTCTTCCAGAGTCCGACTTCGTCTTCAAAACTGAGAAGAAATTGGCTACAGTGTCGATTCATGCGTCTGGACGCATTATTCATGCGTCCCAGACTTAATCAATGCGTCTGGATGCTGGTATGCATCTCTATCTCAATTTCTTTAAACCTATTACTGCTTCAATTCTTTTTTCGAGTTGATTGGGGTGCCATCTTGTATTTTGATCTGGTGTTCTCATTATTTGATGTCATTGATCAGATGATTATTTTTATGACATTCTTGACTGAATCAAATAAAGAAACGAGAATATAGCCTCCTCTAATCCTTCTGGTTTATATCTACTTGCACAAACTTCGCTTGCCTCTCCTTCAGAAGCGATTAAAGGTGCCCCATTTTCCCCAAATATATAGTTTAACTACTCTTGTCGTTGAATTTACACTGATTTTTGTAATTCAGTTCAATGATTTTTAGGTAGTTTTAATTTGGGGGTGAAAGAGAGGAATAGTTTTGTTCAGTAACAAATTTCATTGTTTCTATGAGAGTATGGCATTTGTCAAGATTTTTGGAAAAATGAAATTATTGTATCTATTTATTAATTATTTGATTATTTTTCAGTTTACTTGTTGATGCTTTTGCAATTCTAGTATACTATTTTGTTTCTTATGTATACGACGAACCAGTTTGTGACACCAACTCTAATCTCTGATTTGTTTCTATCGATGGTATCGGATTTTTCGGGGTTTCTTTTGTGTATGTGTTGTTGAATTTCAATTGTATGATAGTTATCAATTGAAGCCGGTATGTTATCAACTTAGGTTAGATATTCATGGGGAAGTGTTAACCTTGTGAATGACTTGGGAAAAGCTAAAACATGGGAAGGGTAATTGCCTAACTGGGGAGGGATAGGGAAGCTTTGTACTAAGGTGTTCATAAATCATTTGGATATAGTTATCTATTTTGCAGATATTTCGCTTTACAAATTTTAGGAACTAGTCCAAATCATGGGACTAGAGGACCAATTATAGTAAACATTTATTCAATTATCCCTGATATTAGGCCATTTGTATCTATGGGTGGTGTAAAAACTTTGGAGCAAATTCAATATTTTTATGCCACAGTTTCTGAGTGATGTGTGGGAAAGCCCAGGATAGACTCTTGATCTGGTGCGTTATATATACGTATTACTTTAATGAGTTGAACTAGATTCACTATTGAAAGTTTGTTTGATGTTCGTTTTTATTGTTTGTTTTTCAGAATGAGAAATGGTGGTGACTTCAGGAAAATTACATTATAGTACGTGTTATCATCAATGTTCAAGATGTGAAGGCCTTGCCAGTTGTACAGCCGGTCTTTGAGCAAGACATGTTCATTTTGAATATCATCATATTATGAGGATGTATGTTGCTCCTTTAGATCTATTGCTTGAATTTGATGTAGAATCATAAAGGTTGCTTATGAAATGATGAAAATAGCTTGGCGGCGGGTTTAATTTGTTGGTGTTGATGTGATTGAAGGGTTGATAAATTATTGTTGTAGGTGGTTTTGGCACTGGTCTTATGGCGATTATGTAGTAGGCATGTGCTGATTCCTTGGTGAGCGTTTGTTAGATGTTAACAAATCTTTATATGTTTTTTGAATGTATATTTTTCTTCTAGAAAAAAATTCTAGTACTTACTATTATATTAATTGGCATATGTTCTCATGTTGGTAGATTTTTTTTCTCTAGCACTTGCTTATTAGCAGGGATTCATTTCTGGGTACCTCTTGCTATTTTTCATATTTTCTCTTGGCACTCTATTCTTTTCTTTTTCATTCCGACGTGTCATTCATTGAAGCAGAACATGCATGAAGAAAAATATTTCACTAGATAGAGTTGATCGGAGAAATAAACGTCATGTTACTGACTCCAACATTTATGTCAAGACATGATCAAGGTGATTTTATACTTTTTCAGTATAAATTTATATGTTGGTAGTAATAGTGGTGTTTTCTTGTAGCCGCTGCAACTCATTTGAAGACTTCCATATTACTAGAGGAACTATGATTATTTAATAATCAGGTGTATGCATGGTGTTGTTCATAGACTTCTAATGGGGAGTAGGGCAAATATATGGATTCAAGCTCAAACTTTCTTTGATGAAGCGAAATGCATGGGTGCTTCAACATCATCTGCATTTTACAATGCGGTAACTAACGTGCTATGGTATTTTGGTTAGGTAAGCTACCTCTCTTGCATGTTCAAGCGATTGACTTAAAATTGCACAAAATACCATATCACTTGGTCTCCAACTCGTTACAAAGTGTCCGACATAAAGGTCCTTGTCTTATGACCAGTAGCTAGGTTTATACATTTGAGTGGATTTATTAGTTAGTTGCCTACTTGTTGCCCCATAAGGTGATCCAGGTAATGGTTGGAAATACTTTTTAGCACCCTAGTCTTATTGTTGCAATTGTTTAGCAATTCCATTGAGTTAGTGTTACCGTCTTGTCAAAAGTAACATTTTTTTTTCCTTTCGTTGTTTTATTCGAATGATAGACTCTTATTATTTTCTTTTTGGATTTCGATCTTTTGTAGGTGAAGTTTAGACAAAGTTCAATGAATGAAACTCAAACCACGCAAACCGTGTCTTTTTTTTAGACATTTTGTGGATATTTTTTATTAAATGTATGTAAAATTTTGAAATGGTGGAATGTAATGGATTCTATTTTGTGAATAGATCACGAATTGGCTAGTTCATTACATTCATGACTATGTTAAGTTGTTTGCAGTGGAGTTTGATTGTATGCTATATGATTTAATTTATTCAATTTTTTGAGTATAAAATATTTTTTAATAAATTTTTTTTTTCCAAAAAATGTATATTTTTATGACGTCTTTGCCAAAACCATCACAAATTGAACAAGTTTTTTGACATTTTTTGCTAAAATTTATGACAGTTGTACTAAAATTAATGACGGTTACTGTGGAACACTCTATTTCATTGCCTATTATGACAGTTTTAGCCCTATTTTTTACATAAAATCTTTGAAGTACATAACGATTTTTGTAAAACCGTCATAAATTTAATGACAGTTTTGGTAAACTTTTATGACGGGCCTTATAATGACGGCTGTTTTTTTAATGAAAATACGTTATTATAAGTCTTTTTTTTAGTAGTGATTACAGTTTTGGGTGCTTATCAGTGATGACACAAAGGAGAAGTATAATTTGAACAAAGAAATCACACATCTACTTGCTTGATCACCATACCATATCATAAGCGAGAATTTAGGCCCTCTTTAATCGATATAGCTAAAAATTCATACATATAAGTAATTATCCGCTAGTCACCCCACTTAACCTTTTTCATTAGCCTTTTCACAACCAAAAATTATTTACTCATTTTTAAAACCAATAAAAAAAAATAAATAAGCCTACCCATCTTGAATGAGTATCAGAAATAGGATGAGTAAGGAAAATAAGGAGAAAGATCTGTGGAAAACCAAAATTAGTTAGTGCTTCAAAAAAGAAAAAGACAATAAGTTTCCATCCAAAGAAAAGAAAAATAAAATAAAAAGTTAGAACTCCAAAAAAATAGAATAAATGGAGTCAAAAAGCCAAAATAAAAAGGCTACGGATGGAAGCTAAGTATAAAAACAAAGTAAGAACACGGTTTTCTCTAGTAAAATGTAATTGAAGATACTATTATCTCAGACTTGTTTATTTGAATATCCATTCCGTTTCTTCTTAAACCATCACCTCAGCCCCGTATCACCTAATAAAGACATCTAGCTCAATTAGGATTAATTTGGTGTGATAGTAAGTGGCAAATGTGATTGATCGACCTTGGTGCCTTTGGACATCATTGAGATTGTGAGGAAACGTGCGCCCACTGCACACTGTAGTGAGCAAAACTTGAGTGGAAAAATTAGAGTATTTTTGTCTTGACAAATTTTGAGGACCTACTTAATGACGCTATTCCAAAAGTTTCAGAAACAGATCTGCCATTGCATTTTATAACATAGTTCATAGCATGCATGTCTATCTTTAGATGATTTTGATTATTATGCGTGTATTAGCTTAGGTTTCAAAAGAATTGTTCTTATGATATTGTATAGAGATGTATAGATATCTGAGATTACTTAGGAAATATTACCTTTATCTCTTAGTTGTTGTAGTATAAATGAAGTTTGTGAGTACCTTCTCTGGAAAACTCTCACGAGACTATAACTAGTCCACTAGGAAATTCATAATGGTTTAAGGCCTTATTGCATATGGTCACTGCAATCCCACTCTACGAAATGAGATTAGTTAGGACCACATTTTTGTCACTTATCTGTTTTTATTTCTCATCTTTGCTTGATGACAAACAAAATGTTATTTGGGGGTGGTGTGATAAGCACTCAAAAGTATAGTTTAAACCCCTTAATAGTACTCTACTTATGCCAATTATGTTTATAATAAATAAGAGTTAGTACTGTTTACGTGTTTAAGGTTAGAATAGTTTCATAATTGTAACCTCCATTAAACCTTCTTCAATAAAAGCTTTAGTATTAATTTCAATTCTTGTTTTTATTATTATGTCTCTATTTCAATGTTAAACCTCCACTAGAGGAGGTTTATGAAGCCACTTAAGGATGATTAGCCATTAGTTTATTTATTGTTATGCATAAAGAACTTCAAGTTCTTCATTGTGAGTATCTAGAGATAGAGCTCATAACGGAGAACTAGAGTTTAGAGCCACCACCAAAGAGATTTGTGGGGGAGCTAAACTCTCAAACTAGTGAAGCCTTGATCTGAGACGACTTGGTGTTCACTAGGGATCAAACAAGCGATTCAATAACTAACTAATAGTCAATCAAATCGCGTGGCAGATTAACCTTCTCTATATCTTCTCTCATCATATAAAACATTGTTTAGCATCTCAAATTTACTGTTTTTACTCTCACTAGTAAAACATTTATCTAATCTAGACTTGCATTCAAGTAACATACGACTAGAGTGGACCGAACACGACTACTCCTCATTTTTTCTATGATATTGAGAGTATTTTAATTACTATTTTTCCATCATAAATTCACTGTTCACGCATCTATAATCTATTGTTCATCAACTATCACTAACCATAACCAATTCTCCATATATTTTATTAGTTACTATAAAAGGAAACATATAAATATCTTTTTGTTCCACGCCAATCTTTCCACAACAGTAATAATATAACAAAAGTATAAACACTGATCATATAATGCCATTATGCCAACACCCAAATTAAACACCTAACCATATCCATTATAAATTTTAGGTAATACTAACAACCTTGTTAATATGTGCCTCGACTGATAACCTACCATTGAATTTCTCTGAAACTCTAACATGTCAGACTTCCTAGTGTAATAAAGTTACAGATAAAAGTTTAGGTCAATCCAATAGGTCAACCTCCATCTAATCATATGTAAAAGACTACACACTGCAGTTTTCTGGTGTAATTTCTACTACGACCAATCCCACAAATGGAAGCCTCAACAAAAACTTAACCGTTGGATAGATCTAAACATCGAATATGTCATACTACAATATTTCAGGAAACTATGGAGTTAATTTGAGAGACATCCGAGTACGTGAGGATTGCCATTTAAGCAGAAACAAAAAACTCCGCAAAAATAGTTTTATGAGTAGTATTTTCTGTCTAATATACGTCTTATTCACATACAACACCTATAGTTCATTAATGTCTTCCTACATCCAATCTACATTCAAAATTCTACTATCATCGTCAATTTCTCATTTTGACAATATACTTCAATAGTAATTTGTACCAAGATAAACTATACATAAATCCATACTATCTGATTCATTATGACAATAGAACTTTCATGAGAATATTAATTTAGTATATTATATCATGCATGTTCCATAATAGTAAAATCAATGCTAAGGGGTGTATAACACGATAAACATTCAATTCATCCCAAAAATCAACTATAAAGCTCATACAATAAATTCTCATAATCAATACCACAATACAATACACTATTATGCAAAAATTAATATAACTTTCTAATCATATATCCAAACATAACAAAATATATACCAAAACGATTGTATTGAAAATACCTACGTTCGGTCATAAGGAACTTTTTTGATATTTCTGACGGGTTTTGTAGAAAACCTCAACAACTGACCCTACACTAATTAATTACAACATTAGCCGATAAATTTTATAAGCACACAAGTGAACAACCTTCTGAAACGGACTCCAAAAATTATGAAATTAATACTATAGTCAGTAGAAACTTCCAAGAACATACGTACTCACAAAAATCTAGAATTTTCTGACGACATATATAATTCCTAAAAATTGTACAAAACAGATATTTAGCAAAAATCATCTAAAAACAGTGAATCATATGCCTAAACACATCTACTCAAAAAGATTATCTACAGAAATTGGAATCAATTGATTATAACTTGTAATACAACGGGAAAACGCGTTTTAAGAAAACAATTTATATAATTATAGGAATTTACCTAGAATTATCAAAATGTGAAATTTAATGACCAATGAACAATTTATAGAGCACAACCATTCAAATATGAAAATTACTATATAGAGAACTTTTAACAACAATATATAATTCTTTACAACTCTACAAAAATTAAATTCTTACTCACTTTATTCAAGTCCACCTAGTAGCTTTTTCTTTTCAAGAAATTGGTCCCAAAGCCCAATTTTGGGGAAAATGAAGTCTAGAGGACACGGTTTTTTGTGAGTAACTCACAAGGATAAATTTTGGGGAAAAGTAACTCACGAACCCACTATTTCAAAATTAGTAACCCTCAAGGACAAAATAAGTTGACCCCACCTTTTTATATTTTTTAAAATGCCAGTTATACCCTTCTGTGAAAATAACCCTCAAGGACAAATGACCCGGATTTAAAATAAATATTTTCCGATTTTACCTTTTCTATCATTTTACTATGAACAATGAGTGTTCATACCTTTTGCTGGTGTATGAACAATGATTGTTCATATCCAAATAGGTGAATGTACCTTATACAATATATTGATGTATGAACATTGAATGTTCATACCTATGAACATTCAATGTTCATACCCAAAGACTATGAACATTGAATGTTCATACCCAAATGACCAAGGACTATGAACATCAAATGTTCATACCCAAAGGACTATAAACATTGAATGTTCACTATGAACATTGAATGTTCATACCCAATCAATGTTCATACCCAAGGACTATGAACATTCAATGTTCATACTAAATACACGGGTCATTTCATCTAGGCCGGGACGTTAATTATTTTGCGTCAGGGGTATACTTGACATTTCATCTACTCGATCCATTTTTTATTTCGCGTCAAGGGTATACTTGACCTTTCATCTACCCGGTCCTTATGAGTTACAAAAATAAAAAGGTGTCCTTGAGAGTTACTTTTTCAGCATTTTTGTCCTTGAGAGTCACTCCCTGTTTTCCTTTATTCTCCTTTTTGGGGGCTAGGGTTTCAACTTTTTGAAAAAATAATAATAATAACTATTAAAATCCTAAAATACAAAAACACTTTTTAAGTTGAGATGGGCTTCTAATGTATTCCAAAAGATCCTAGGTCCATACACAAATACACGGGCCGGTTTTCTCTTCTATAATGAACCTTAATATGGACTGTAAAACCCAAGAATCAAAAACAAAAAAAATAACCAAATTTGAAAATGAAATAAATATAAAATAAAATAAAAAAAAGGTCGGGTGTTACAATTTCTATCACCGTTATCCTTTTCAGGGCAAACACTTACATCACCAAGAAAAACCAACCACTTATCAGGAGTACCAATTGGCCCAACATAGGCTCAGATTGGCCTTATATATATATATATATATATCTACAGATGCATTTGGATTGGGTGAACAATTACACCGAAGCAAGCCTTGGCTTTGCTTTATAGAACTTTGATGGTGTATGAATTTTTGGTGCAGGGCATGATAGAGTTAGATCTAGGGACACAGAAGAGGCTAAAGCCAGAGCTATCCTTGAAGGATTGAAGTTAGCACTACAATTGCAAATCAATAAAGTGACAATATTATCAGACTGTACCCTTGTTGTTGTTTTGGAGCGGAGATGAACAATGCTTTCTTGGGGAGCAGCGTCTATAACTTATGATATATACTATTTATTTTCTAAATTAGTTGAGTGTAAACTTTATTATGTTAGTAGGACCATAAACTTTGTCGCCCATAGTTTAGCTTTCAGAGGTAGATGGGCCCCTTCGTACTTTTGTCTAGAGTACTCTGTTTCAGCACGGTCCTTAGTTGAGTTGTCATCAAGTCTATAATCTTATAATATTAGGGAGTCTAGAGTCAGCCCTAGGGGGCTAACTCTCTTTCGCTAAAAAAAAACCTGAAATTTCAAGGGTTCCAAATTGAAATTTAGGACGAAATTTTGATATGGTCTAAAATTTGAAATTTACATTATTTTACTCTACAAATTTAACGTATTTATATCCAATACAAATTAATTTCCAGTGGAACCCTTTATACATAGTGCATTGAATCGGGTCGGGTATTTGAATTTCGAATTGGGATTTCGGGTTCAGTTTAATTAATTTTACAAACAGGATTGGGTTCGGGTTCAAATAGATAATTTAAACCTACGGACTCGAATATATTGCATAATTACCTTTTTGTCCATTTATTATTATTTTTTATATTTTTTTGTAGAAATTAAAAAATACTGGTATACACGTAAACTTTGTGAGTATGAACGCTCACAGTCCAATTCACGCTCATCGTGCACAGATGGTTAGTCATAGATAAGGGTGTGTGCAAGGGTGTAACTTATGTGGGCTAAATCCGTGTCTTGGGTGTCGTTTGGTATTTTATTTTCATGTCTTGGGATCTGTGTGTGTGTGTGTTTTTTTCCATAACTAGGGGTTAAGGAGACCCCAACCTTTTATTACTGGCAAACTCTCAAGTACAACTTTCCTTCTTTATCCCCCTTGATCAAAGCACTAAGTTTTTGATCCATGGGGGGGGGGAGGAAGTACATGCATTGATTACTACATTCTATACTATGAGTACTACAATTACTACTAACTCTTGACAGGTAATCCGCAACTTGATGTCCTTCTCTGAACACATGTTGGAATTTAACCTCTGCAAATCTTGCTTTTACACACCCAATCTGACCCACCAGGTTCTTACAATACCAAGGTGGAGCTTCCCTCTTCTCGATATCTCATCACTCTCGGTGAGTCGGTGCACTACCACCTCTCTTATGTTCAGTTTTTCCACTCCTTCAATGCCTTTTTGGACCCCAAGCAGCTCGATATAAGGTCGACTGTTTTGTGGAGTTTCCGCGAAAAGCCATGAGAACCTCTCCATATCGATCCCTTAAAACCCCTCCATAGCCTGCTTTTTCCCTCTGTGTAAAGATCCATCCGTGTTAAGGACAAGAATGTCGAGTCGGGTTTCGTCCATTTGACCCATCGTCCTCCCTTCGGCGTGTCATGCGCAACACCAATCCCGAGCCTAGTCAAAACGGTTAAGCCTGCGACATCATCCTTCACGCTTCCGGCGATTTCCCTAGATACAATTTCATACTATTCCACGGCCTTCATGCTCACTGAATCGAAGATCGAGAAACCGCTACCTCTTGAGCCTCCAATTCCTCTCATTCCATATAGCTTGCACGCTGCGGCACATGTTAGCGCTCTCAACACTTCGGAGGCTATGGATTGCGGTTTACAAATCGCATGATGTAATACCATTCTACATGGGAATTCGAACTCGCTTGGTAACCCCATCGCCTCCTTAAAACTGCTCCACACCAGTTTTGAATAGGATCAATCAAACAACAAGTCGCCCGAACTTTCCTCATATAAATCCGCCGAGGCGGCCCGGCCGAATGCCCAATCACCTTTTTCGCCATGAGTCTATTCTGGTAGGTAGCGATCCGAGAGAACAAATTGCCATCGGTGAATGAATGCTTTGGCACCGGCGGCTTTCCCCATACAATCTTGTACCATTTTAATTTACTTCTAACGTTCTTCAAGACCGCGATAGGCGGAGGACCGCGAAAACAGCCCACGAACTTCGATGGTGTCCAAACTACTTGGTCCTCCAAGGTGTACGAGTTAATCTCGGTGTTCATGATCGACCTCTTCACCTCACATTCAGGTTGGTCGATGATAGTCCTTGCCCACTCTCCATTAAGAATCACCCGATCGACCGGCCGGACATCCATTGGAACGACTTCACCCGGAAGGGCCCTTGCATCGGGGGTCCAAGATGAGTGGGCCTGCACACTAAGGGTCATGCCAAAAGCTCGTCCCATTACCATTCGCTATGTTGTATCTAACAAACTTCCAGGCAGTCTCTCTGTTCTTTAGGATCCCTCGCCACACCCATGAGCAGTCCTGCGAAACTTTCATGGTCCAAAAATGCTTCTTCTTTATGTGGTTCTCCCAAGCCCACTTAACCCATACACAATCAATTTTTTGAGCTAATTTCACCACTAATCCACAATATGCAGTTTGATTCCAAACCCGTGGATCCACCAAACCAAGTCCGCCTTGCTCCTTGTCAAGTCTGAGGGTAGCGTGGCTCGCATGGTGCATTTTTTTTGCCATACTCGGTCCTACCCAGATGAATCTGCATTTACCGCTTTTAGCTACTTTATCCAAAGATAGCTTTTCGGAGAACAAAATTTGTGGCCCAATAATTACGGAAGGATGAAAGCACCGACTTCACAAGTCGCACTCTGCCGCCTGTTCAACTCCTTGTTTTTCCAGTTTGAGATTCTTCCGGCAATCTTCTCTATGAGCGGCAAACATTCTTTTACCCCTAATCTTGTAGCCGTGGAGTGGCAGCCCCAAATAAGTGGCCGGGTGGGGTTACAAGAGAGATGTTCATGGCTTACGCTAATGCTAGCCCTTCCGCTTCAGTCATACTTCCAGTTAGAAGAGTTGTCTTTGCATTACTGAGCTTTAGTCTTGTAGCTTCAGAGAAAGAATGTAAGATACCCTTAACAGCCATAATTGAGTCCATATTACCTTTGCAAAACAGGAGCACATCATCAGCAAAACATAAATGAGATATCTCAAGTTTTTTGCACTTTGAATGGGCTGAAATTTTCCGAGACTGCAGCCCTTGACGGAGTAGCGAACTCAGAATCTCCATGACTAGCATGAACAGATAAGGAGACACAGGGTCTCCCTGTCTTAAGCCTCGCTTCCCTTGAAAATAACCTTCAGGAGACCCATTTACCATCACCGAGAAATACGGCAAAGTATAGCACATCTGGAGCCATTCTATGAACAAAGGTGGGAACTTGAACTTGTGTAGAATTGCTTCAATTGCTACCCAAGAGACAGAGTCATAAGCTTTCTGAATGTCCAGCTTTATTGCACATCTCTTCTGCCCATTCTTCCTTGAATACCCACGCAACAGTTCATGGTCCATCAAAAGATTATCCTGAATCGATCGTCCCGGAATAAAAGCAGATTGGGGACTTGATATCAAAGATGACATGCAATCTTTCATTCTGTTAGTTAACACTTTTGATACACATTTTTACACGATGTTGCAACATGCTATAAGTCAAAAAGAAGCAATATGCGAGGCATTTTTCATCTTCGGGATAAGACACAGAAAAGTAGAGTTTATACCACCTGGTATCTGCTTGTGGCTGAAAATATGCTGAATAGCTCTAATGAAATCATCTCCAATAATATCCCAGCTGTTTTTGAAAAAACAAGCGTTGAAGCCATCCGGGCCTGGTGCCTTGTTGTCTCCCATCGCAAACAGTGCATCTTTAATCTCCATGTCACTAATTGGGGAAACTAACATCTAGTGAGTGCCAAGTTCTACCTCAGTAATATGCACCCCATTCAGAAAATCGGTGTCACAACAAGCTGCTGACGACACCCCAAGTAGCTCTTTATAGTACTACAGAAATGCTTCAGCCACTGGTTCTTTACCTTCCCTTATAGTTCCTTGTGCATCTGTAATACTCCACACCCTATTTATGATTTGTTTCTCCTTCAAACCATTGAAGAAAACCACATTGCATTTATCCCCGAAGCTCAGCTAATCTATATCAGTTTTATAGTACCACTCAGCTTCCTCCAGCTTGAGAAGGTGGCATAGCTTCTCCCTCACAGCAAACTCTTGTGCACTAAGAGTAAGGTCAAGCGGCTTACCGTTCAGTTTTTCTTGAATCGCTTCCAGTTCACTTCTTGTTTTAGCCACCCTTTTCTAAGTATCATTCCTGACCGATCGTGCCCACCCTTTCAACACACCTTTTAAACTTTTGAGTTTCCTTGTTAGCATGAATGGCGGACTCCCATGGTCCTCGATTTCCCAACAAGCTCTAACAGTAGGCATAAAATCCTGGCTCATTGTCCACACATTGCTGAATTGAAAAGGAGTGTTACTTCGAAAAGATTCCAAAAAACTCAGAATCAATGGGCAATGATTAGAGAGTCCTTGGGTTAAAATCTCCACCTTTGTTGCTACTGGAATTGACGTCCAAGGCGCATTGATGAGATACCGATCAATCTTCGACCACTTCCTTATTTTATCCCCACCGCTGTTCCATGTGTAAAAGCATCTAGATTCTACGTGATCAAATAGCCCTGCCGTATTTAGACAATTCGCAAAAGGGAGAGTCTCTCTGGGATGAACAGCCCTATCTCCCACTCTTTTAGATGCGAAAACAAAGACATTATGTTAAAGTCTCCCATCACACACCACGCACCTTGGGTTCTGGCACTTATCATTTTCAGCTCATCCCACAAGATGAGCCTCTCATGACTCCTATTACTAGCATAAACAATGGTAAGGAAAAAGGAGAACCCATCTTTGTAGGCTCACGAACCTTGCGATTAAGAACCGGCCCCTTCCACCTCTCTATGTACATCCAAACTGCTCGTATCCCATGCAATCCATATGCTTCCATGTTCATCACTCGCATAATTATGTATACATTCCCACGAGGGGCAAACGAAATCGGCAATAGAGAGGTGTTTTTCCCTCTTCACTTTTGTTTCCAACAAGCCCATGCAACTAATCTTCCTCTCTACAATAAACTTATTTAAATTTTTCGCTTTCATGTGGTCGTTCAATCCTCTTATATTCCAACTACACACCCTAATCATTGATGAGGAATAGGTTTAGTGACCCCGCCTCTTCCCACGCCCTTTCGGCCGTCCTTTTCCACGCTTCTCCCGCATCTGCTCTGATACGAGTTGCGTTTTTTGGGCTCTTGTTTGGGCCGGACTATTCTCTCGTTCTACTCACGGGACGAGTGGATTATGAGTCAACGAACAAACGGCTCGGGTTCTCGCATCCGAGGTCGTCCTCCTCCAAGTCCGCAAGTTCCTCAAAGATGTTTCGCTCAGCAGCAAACACTCCAGACTCAGGATGTATAAGTCTGCCTTGTTGAAGGGGGGGTTGCACAACCGTCAACATAAACTCATCAGCGCCATCCCCTTGCCCTTGAAAAGTACATTCAACTCGACCTGGCGATACTAGTTGAATGCTGTTCTGAGTACCTTGTTGGCCTTCTGCACTAGGGCTCTGATAGCTTAACCCACACTGTTCCTGTTCGCCACTGCTCAAACTCCGCGCATCCGATCCCCTCTCAACATTTCCAACAACCACAAGGGCATGAGAAGATTCTCCTTCTACCAGCTGCTCACCCCGACATAAACTCTCTTGTTCCCTATAAGCATCCCTCTCTGTTGCCATCTAACGACTTTCTTCTCTGTGTTCATTCTGCCTCGTACCCACACTCTACTTGTCCCTCCACCAACATACGGCTGCCCATCTCGTCGTGACCCCGACCTCGTTGCCCGACTTCCACATAGCTGAGTAGTGTGCCCAAAGCGACAACACTTCTCACAGGACTGAGGCTTCCATGGATACTCCAAAGGAATATCAATTTCGCGATCCCCAACTTTTATCTTTATGTTATCCTTATACTCGTGGTTTACCAGAAATTTAATACAAAATCGAGCAAACGTCAACCGTTTCCGCTTGGCAGTAGCATCGTCCATAAACTTTGGTGTTCCACCAACCAAACTTGCCAAAAAGGACAATCCATCCAAAGTCCACATCTCCTTTGGTACGTCCATCAGCTTCACCCATAACGGTATTGTATTCTTCCTTATTTATGTAGCTGTTGACGTCAATTGTCCAAGGCTTTATCACAAACACTCTCCCCGCAATAAATACTGGTCCTTCATCTAAAATCATTTGCCGATCTTCTGAACAGGTAAAGTTCATATAGAACAACTCCTTATCAGTCGTAATATCAAACTCTCCCTTGAGCTTCCACTTCTTTCCCAGGAAGTCTTTGACCATAGGGAACGACAACCGCTTATCCAAAAAGTATCCAACCAAGTACTCATCCCATTGTTTTATCCCCTGCTCAACCAGTTCCTCTGGTACTTGAGCAACGCCATCTATAATACTAGGAGAATACGATGTGAATGCTACTGTAGATTCCTCGGTTTCCATTCCGTCCAAACAGAGCACTCCACCTAGAGCCACCACCGTTATTTTGTACCGTATCTGTGTTTTAGTTGGGCTTAAGTTGGAGAAATTAAACAACCAAAATTTGACTTAGCAAATCTCCCCCCTTGTTTTTTTTTGGTAAAGAAAAATAAATCAAAAAAAAAAAAAAATCCCTCCTCCTCCTCCTGCTAGATCAGTAGATCATAGGCTTAAATTGTAAAAATGTTTGGGCTTCATCAATAAAGTTTAACTTATAAAAAAAAAAAATTGTAAAAATGTTAACGAAACGCAACCTTGACACAAATTTTATCTAGTAGTTTAGTAGCAAGCTATAAAAATGTTAATGATCGATCCAGACTCTTGAATTTGGACTACTTCTTAATGGTGAAGTGTTTGAGGGATCTCTGTCTTTGCATTCAAAGTGTTGTATTATTATTCCACAACAATTTCTTGGTCCAATGTTACAGATGGGGCCATGGGGGGATGTTTGACAATTGATCCAATCCACTCCACGAGTTCATTGGTCAGTGAAGAACAAAATCATGACTTAACAAATTTGATTTCACACCGTTATCGTTAGAAGTAATTTGTTCGTGGTAGATTACTCCATCATTTCGCATGAGTAGTACGCAGTATGCACACTATTAGTCCCCGCCTTTTCCAAAGTGTGTCCAAAAGGAGTACGTACATACATGTATCATCTTCATTTCGTTTTGGTTAAATTAGAGGTGACCAACGCACCAAACTAGCCACTTTTTGTTTGACTTAACAAGATCGTCCTTATACTTATTGGTGTGGATGAATTTGTCATGAATACTTGAGATACATGAGGAAATTGAAAATTAAAGTGTAATTTGGACTTGTTATCAAAATTGGGTGAGGAATAAAAACTGGGTCGAAATCAACCAGTGGGTTATGATGACAAATGTTAAGTGTCAAGAATCCGATTATAATCGACAAACATTATTGCCCCCACAACAAGGGTTGCCCCAGACAGGTATCTACTATTACAATAATTAGTATCCTTAACATTACACATTACATATATGCACAAATGGGTGACTAACGATTCTGACATTGTCCCCTCCCTTAATGTAGATTTATGGAGGTAAAATTAGTCTAGTTACAAACAACGTTCGAGAAACATTGGCTACACAAATTATTTTTGAGCCGGCTGGGATATCTCATAGCGACGCGCAAGTAGTACAGAATTACAGATTGTCTCAAATCTAAACTGATCCAGCACAATAAATAAATAGGAGAAGAAAAGTGGAAATTTTCACAAGGAAAAGCCGCTCTGATGGTCTTAGTTCTATTCCAAGTAACAAGAAAGGCCACATAATTAGGGTGTGTTTGTTATGATGGAAACGCTATGGAAAGGAAAGGAAAATAAGAGTGGTCCACCTTTTCTATAGTTTTTAAGGCGGTTGTTTACCCATGGAAAGGAAATGGGCTTTTCCATATGGAAACAAAATCATAGAAATGGAAAAGGTTTTGTGTCCTTAGCTAACCCCTAAAAATTTTGTGGAAAGGAAAGGAAAGGAAATAGATAGATAGGGCTTACTACTAATACACCCATGACCCAACAATACAATTATTCCTTTCCATAGCTTTTGCAAACAAACATGATTATTCTTTTCCCCAGTTTTTACTTTCATTTCCCCAGTTTACCAAACACATACTATTTAAAATTATTTCCTTTCCATTCCATTCCATAGTGGACCACCCATTTTATTTCCTTTCCTTTCCATGAGTTAAAATTTAACAAACACACACTTAAGCAACAATAAAAATCCTTACCCTCAAAATGTTTCACATAGAGCCTCTACGCCTGGTTCACTCTTTTCAAGCATAAGGGCTTTACCCGCTAAACCATCTTCGCTTTTCCCATCATGCCATGGAGTAAGTAACTAGCTCGGCTAACCACTAAGTCACTCATGCACAAATTCTCACTAAAAGGAGAGCCGCAAAGGGTGGAGATGAATCTATATCTGTCAATCACAAAGCCAAGACATCCCCAAACGTAGATTGTAACTGTGTTAACCCAATACACACATTTCAGTCTTCCGTGCCTCCACTCCATTGTTTCATCTCGAAGAAGAACTGAATCTCCTCCTTTCCATCACCAACCCATCTAGGTTTCATCTCCGGGGAATCCAAATTGTCCGTAGTTCTCCCCACTTTGTCTCCTCTCTCTCCTCTCCTCTTCACTACCGCCTCTCTCCTTCATGTAGGTCAAAGTCCTTGGGCCTTTTATATATGGGCCCATCTCTTGGGCCCAATACTATATGAAGCCCACTTGTAATTTTTGGGCCTGTCTCTTGAGCCCAATACTATCCGAGACCTACTTGTTTCTTTGGGCCCATCTCTTGGGCCCAATACCATCCGAGGCCCACTTGTCTCTCTATCGCTTCTCTTACATGTGATGTCCGTAGTCATGAATCTGGCCTACACTGTAACAACCAATGAATTTCTTTTCTATTCCAATCTGGTCTAACCAATTATCGAGGTTTAATTGCCATAGGATTTGCAGCTGTTAAGATATCTACACGTGTTTACTCCAAGAATCAAGGAACTACTTGATAAGATTTGGAGTTTATCCTTCTATTAGTTACACCAATGTAATCTTTGTTTAGTGATAAGAGCCCAAAACTGTAGTTTTAACCCCTAATAATCATCTTGTTAGATTATGTGAATAATAAGTAAGGTTAATCATGCATTTTGGGGCTTCAAAGTCCATTATGTCTTGGGCCCAGAACTTCCGAATGGCATATCTTTGGACTCGGACCTCCGATTGGGCCTACCTTATGTCAAAACGACCGGCTCGGAAAGAGCTTTGCAATGGTCCAAGCCTTGACCCAATCAGAGGAGCAGAAGTGGACGAAAAGTCTGTGGAAGCCAACTGCAGCTGAAGAGGCCTTTTTGATTTGAAAAGAATTGGGTTTTGGGCACGATTCTGCATCCAAACCATGGCCCAAGCCCATGCACGAATTTTGGATCTGGATGTATAAAACAAAAGCTTAGCTCTTTGTTAATGGTAGATAGTTAGGTTAGAAAATAAATTAGGTTAGAATAAGAAAAGTAGCCATTAAACCTTATAGATCTAGTTTTAGATTAATTAATTAGTTTTTATTCTTGCCTTAAATTCAGTATTAAATTATTGTTATTGATTTCATTAGATAAATAAATTAGTGTTCTTGATAATCTTGTTCAATTTCTTTACTTATTAGCTTAAATCCTTAGATTCATTTACTTGTCATTATTAGTTTAATTCAATTATCGCATGAGTAGTTTAATTGAGTTTAAACAAGTAAAGTTCAAATCTTTATATTATGTCTTGTTTAGATTTCATGAGAAATGATAGTTTAATGACTCTAGGCTAACCCTCCATTAGAGGGGTTGAGGAAGCCTGATGAAGACTTGATTTTGTTAGCGTTAGAATTATTCCTCATAATCTATTCAATTCTAGAAGTAATTAGTTCACCATGAGAATGGGTTTAATACTTCACATGCTAGTTATTACTTGGTAGAGATTGCCATGAATAGTTAGGGATTAGATTTACCAATTGTTATCGCGATAACATTTCAATTTGGAGTCGCGGCAGTTCTTTGTTAGTAGATTAAGTAGAGTTAAAGGATTCAATCCCCTTTATCATAGAGTCTAGTTAGTATTTCTGTAGTTTAATTATTATATCTTGTTAGTATAAATTGAATCCGTAGTATAATCATAGAATAGATATTTCATATAACTCTCCTCTCACCATTGTTCCTTGTGTTTGATAAATTGAATTCTATTTAAGTCTTGAAGGTTTAAGAGTGGAACTAATTCCTTACTCATTATATTGCATGATGATGTTTTGAGAGTAAGAGAAATTGATTTAAACGTAAGAACGGTAGGATTACGTATTAGTGTTCTTGTAGCATTAATATTTAGGATTCTACTGTTTTTTCGGGTTATCATTTAGTTAGATAGGCAGAGTGAATCTCTCCATACTGTTGTAATCTCTCCTTTAAATACAGGTTAATCAATAGAACAAAACATTTATGCAAATCAATATAGAGTGTTTCTTTTCTCATGGTATCGGAGTAACACTTCTAATCAAGTCAAAACACTCAATTTATTTTTCAATCTTTCTCTTTATTTTCTCTATTCAATGGTTGTACCACCAGAGTCTACTGAAACTCAAACCTTTTTCTTTGTTCATCACTCAAACAATCCATCCACTGTGTTGGTTGCTCCTTCTTTATCAGGTGACAACTATAGCACATGGATTCGTGCCATGACTATGGCCTTTCGAGCGAAGAACAAATTTGGTTTTGTTAATGGCATGATTAAGAAACCAATTGATGCTGCTAAAATTCTTCAATGGTAGATATGTAATGATCTTGTTTCATGTTGGCTCCTCAATTCTGTGAATCCTGAAATTCATGGAAGCATTACGTACTCTGGATCTGCAAGGGAAATATGGAAGGAAGGACCTTGCGGAATGCTTCTCTCAACCAAATGCTCCATTAGGTTTTCAACTCAAGGAATCCATTAAAGATACAAAGCAGGGCGACATGTCTATCTCTGCTTATTTTACCAAGCTCAAGTCCTTGTGGAATGAACTTGATTCTCCCACTATCACTCAGCCACGGACTTGTGGATATGGTAAGCTTCTTGCTGATCAAATTCTTGACGATCAAGCAATGAAATTTCTTCAAGGTCTCCATGATAGGTATAAACCAATACGCAGTCAAATACTTCCCATTACCAAGATTTACTCACTTGTCCATCAAGAAGAAAAGCAACAAGAGATCCATTCATTCTTATCTCCTGTTCTAGAAGCAGCAGCATTTGCTGCGAAGTTCGAGCCTCGTGGAAACATTCTCAACCGTGGCAATCAAAAACCATGTTTTCATTGCGATCATTGTGGTAGAGACAATCATACCATAGATCGTTGTTTTAAACTCCATGGCTTCCCTCCTAAGAAATATGTTGAACCACAAAAAGCAACAAAGAACAAAGAACATGAAATGTTCGCACCTCCTAACGTCACTAAGGAACAATACAACAAATTACTTGGCATGCTTTCTTCAGGTAGTGCAGATTATAGTGCAAACCTAGCAGGTATTGCTCTCACTGTTCCCACAAATTCGGTATGGATTATTGATACATGAGCATCCAATCATATGTGTTATAGCTTATCTTTGTTTTCTTCATATAAACCATGTCCCAATCCTTTTAGTGTTGGTCTTCCTGATGGTTCAAATGCTTTTGTAACTCATATTGGTACTGTTCAGTTGTCTCCCAATATTAAACTTGAAAATGTTTTCTTCATTTCCTCTTTCAAGTTTAACCTTTTATCTGTTAGTCAACTTACCAATTCAAATGATTGTGCTATAACAATTTTTCCTTGTGAATGTGTTTTTCAGGACCAATCAACGAAGAGGACGATTGGGAAGGGTAACATTCATGAAGGGTTATACTATTTTCAAACGGCTTCAACCATGGCCGTTATCAAACCACCTTCTATCGACTTATGGCATTGGCGCCTTGGTCACATTTCTTATCGCTCTTTAACTCATCTAGTTAAAGACGTTTCAATTATTTCTTGTTCAAAAAAATAAAGCTTGCAATAATTGCCCTCAAGCAAAACAACCTCGTTTATCATTTCCTTCAAGTTCTATTAATACTATTAGACATTTTCATTTAATTCATTGAGATATATGGGGGTCCTTTTTCTCAACCATCATTAAATGGTTCTCGTTATTTTTTAACTATTGTAGATGATTTTAGTCATTGCACTTGACTCTATCTCATGCATTTTAAATTAGAAACAAAAAAATTTTGCAATCCTTTTTTGCCATGGTTCACACACAATTTCAATATCACATACATCGTGTTTACTCTAACAATGGTACTGAGATTTTCCCATCTATTCAACTTGT
Source organism: Coptis chinensis (assembly GCF_015680905.1). Classification (NCBI taxonomy): domain Eukaryota; kingdom Viridiplantae; phylum Streptophyta; class Magnoliopsida; order Ranunculales; family Ranunculaceae; genus Coptis; species Coptis chinensis. Next base: position 36,625,368 of record NC_141464.1, read on the forward strand.
TCATTCCGATAATGGAACTGAGTTTTTATCTAAAGATATGCAAAAGTTTTTTTTTTTTTTTTTTTTTTTTTTTTTTTCCTGACAATGGTGTTATTCACCAACAAAGTTGTGTTGGAACTCCCCAGCAAAACGGGGTTGTAGAGCGTAAACACCGCCATCTTCTTGAAGTAGCTCGTGCTTTTCGATTCCAGGCACATCTCTCTTTAAAATTTTGGGGTGAATGCGTTCTCACAGCTACTTACCTAATTAACAAAATGCCAACTCCTATTTTGTCACATAGAAGTCCGCATGAAATTTTGTTTGGCTCAAAACCTGATTATTCTCGCTTACGAATTTTTGAAAGTTTATGCTTTGTTCATAACAGCAACATTCAACATAAATTTGATCAACGGTCTAAACCTAGGGTGTTTATTGGCTATCCTCATGCACAAAAAAGTTACCGTGTTTTTTATATTGCAACTAAAACTATAATGACTTCTCGTAATATTACATTTTCTGAAGGTATCTTTCCTTTTCATGACATATCCTCACTACCATTATCACCACCAACACACTCTCTTGATCTAGTTCTACCATTGTCCTTGAGTGAAAATTCAATCTTGTTATGACAATACACTTACTACTGCATCTTCACTTCCTAATACCTCCACTACCGTACCTCCTTCATCCAATGCCCATATTACTGAAAATTCAAACACAACATGTCCATCTTTGACTGCCCAACCAACCACTAGTACACCTACTACTACTACATCTATTTCTAAATCTATAGGTGCATCTCCTCCTGCTACATTAGAACCAACAGAACGCAATCGATGACCTCCACCTTATTTGGATGCCTATGTATGTTTCGCATCTGTTCATGAATGTTTACCTTCTTTATCTATCTCCAAGTTGAAAGGTACCATATCTTCTTCACCATTATACTTCTATATCTAACTTTTCCGCTGCACACAAGTCTTTTGTTTCCACCATTTGTTCTATAGATGACCCCAAAACCTTCTCCCAAGCTGTTAAATTACCTCAATGGAGGATTGCAATGCAGAAGGAAATAGAAGCACTAGAAAGAAATAATACATGGACTCTGACATATCTGCCTTCAAACAAAAAATCCATTGCTTACAAATGGGTATTCAAAACTAAGTACCGATCTGACGGTGCTATCGAGCGTCTCAAAGCTCGATTAGTTGCCAAAGGTTTTACTCAAATTGAAGGGCTAGATTACCATGATACTTTCACACTGGTTGATAAATTGGTCACTGTACGTGTTTTACTACCTATGGCAACTGTTAAACATTGGTTTTTGCACCAACCTGATGCTAACAATGCCTTCTTACAAGGTGATCTTAACGAAGAGGTTTACATGGCACTTCCACCCGGTTTTACTCGACAGGGGGGCATGTTTCAACTCCCACCTACGTGGCAAACATTCATTGGTAAGGGTCTCCACTCTATTCGTTTAATCGACAAGACTAAGGCCCAATTTGTAATACCATGGATTGATGTATAGTCCCATTAACTCATGTGTCTAGGGTTGAACCCTAGCCACATGGCTTGCCACTTACGTATATTAATTTATGTCCAGATTCATTTATTATCAAAAAGATAATTATCAATTAAGAGCTATATTCAATTACAATTACTTGAGCTATAAAAAGTCTCTACTCTACAAATATAAATACCAAACTATTTTTCATACAAAACTACGTTCTTGAGACTTGATCCTATTCATAATTTAGGTACGTAGGTAACCAAAAGGTACAGTCTCATCATTCTCTCGATCACCATAACTTTTCTCACTACTTTTCTATAGATTTCATCTCTTTTGTCACCACTTAGTGTTTTGATTATATTTGGTCGAAACAGGATACTCGGGTTTGTAAGCTTAACAAATCCATTATGGGTTGAAACAAGCATCTCGCCAATGGTTTACAAAGCTCTCTTCTACACTCCTTGGTGCAAGTTTTTCCCAATCTAAGGCTGATTACTCTTAATTCATTTATCATAAAGGTAATTCTTCGATATTTGTTCTCATTTATGTGGACGATATTATTATTACCGGCAATGATGAACATGCTATTCAGTGCTTCAAGCGGTTTCTTGAAGCCAAATTTTTCATCAAAGACTTGGGAAAATTGAAATATTTCCTTGCTATTGAGGTTGTTCACTCACATAAGGGCATTTTTATCTCCCAAAGGAAACACGCTCTGGTCATTCTCAAGGATACCGGTTTTATTGGTGGACATATTACTGATTTTCCTATGGAGCAGAAACTTTGATTATCTAGTGGGTCGCTTAATTTATATGATGGTGACACGACCATATATTACTTATTCTGTTAACATTCTAAGCCATTTTATGCAATCTCCTCGCACTACGCATCTTGATGCAACTCATTAAGTGGTTCACTATTTGAAAGGCTCTCTTGATACAAGGATCTTTTTCTCATCTTCTAGCAGTCTTCATTTACAAGGTTACTATGACTCTGATTGGGCAGGATGCCCAGATACTCGATGCTCAACAACTGGTTATTGCACTTTTTTGGGATCTAATCTTGTTTCATGGAAAACTAAGAAACAAGTGACAATTTCCCGTTCTTCTGCCGAAGCCGAGTATAGGGCTATGGCTACGCTCACTTGTGAATTACAGTGGTTAAAATACCTACTCAGTGATTTTGGATTGTCTCATCCATCTCCTATCTCCATGTTCTGTGATAACAAAGCTACTCTACATATTGCTAACAACCCTGTATTTCACGAGCGCACTAAACACATAGAACTTGATTGTCACTTCATTAGAGAGAAGATTCAATCCAAGCTTTCAGCCCCACGGTATATCTCTTCTAGTGCTCAGCTTGCAGACATTTTCACTAAACCATTGGGCAAAGATCAGTTTTCCAATTTGCTTGGCAAGCTAGGCGTTCACTCCTTGCACACTCCAATTTGAGGGGGACTATTAAGATATCTACACGTGTTTATTCCAAGAATCAAGGAACTACACCAATGTAATCTTTGTTTAGTTAGATAGATAGAGTGAATCTCTCCATACGGTTGTAATCTCTCCTTTAAATACATGTTAATCAATAGAACAAAACACTTGTGAAATCAATATAGAGTGTTTCTTTTCTCAGCAGCTTAAATTAAAGCCATGAAACAATCTTTTACTTGGAAAACGAGTGTAACTAGTAGGAAATATAGCAACGAATAAACTTCAATATTTAGTGACATGGGAGAGGGGCATACGTAAGATTGAAAATGCTCTTGCTTCAATCACGTGCTCGTTTTAAGCCTCATGAATGATCTACAAGTCAGTGACTTGTGCCCTCCTGGCACCGCGTCTATTATGAGTATTAGCGGACGTAGTTGATTCATCCGGATGCGTCTGCACTATGAAATAGCCGGTTATCAATGTAGTTCACCACTTATAGTCTGCCAGTAGGTTCTTTTTTTTCATCTGGCCTAAGAACTTAGATCGCCGAAAGAATCGTCCTTAGGGATAGCAACATGAGAATCGGTTTCAGTGGGTGACAATCTAATCTATCCGACTACGCTATTAGGAAGTGGCTGATAATTGACAATCGAAGCTAATGAGCCTCCGACCCTTACTATCTATGTCTATTAGTATTTCTGGAATAACAAGGGAATAAGACACGATTTATGATTACATAAATATGCATAAATTCAGATGTTGCTTGGTCAACTGAATAAAAACTCAGTTTTGGTAGACAGGTAGTGTAACTTCAACAAATTCAGATTCAACTTGGAATCTAATCCCCCCCCCCCCCTTTTCTCCTTTTTTCCTGGTCAGTTTTTCACTTATTTGTTGTATGTTGGATCTGTTTAGATTTGGAACAATCTAACGGTCCTAATTGTGAGGATATCCCTGGATAGTAGGGCTCATTATTTTAAAGATTTATTATGGTACCAAGAGACAAGATAGTGGATCATAAGAGTTTATAACTATTTATTACCGCGAACTTAATTATTTTTTTTCTAAATGGTACCTCTATTTTTTTTCTCCTATTAGTATCACATACTCTCAATTTTTCAATTTAGTACTTCAGTCTATTTGTCATCTCAATCCGTCTAATTTCCATAACGGTGAGCTCATCACGTGATTAAGAGTTTTTAACTATTTTGTACCACGAACTTTTCCATTTTTTCCTAAATGGTATACAAACTTTTTTTCCCACCTATTAGTACCACACTACCACGTACTCTTAATTTGCTTATGATTTGGTACCTTAGTACATTTATATGACCAAAATATCCTTAAGTCTTTAATTTCTAAATTGAAACTCCCTCACTTAAGTTATTAAATCATCTAACACGGCCCAATTCAATACAATAAATCTGAAGGTGATTATATATCTTTGACTTTTTTTTAGATAAAAAAAGTTTTGTTTAGTGGCGGCGAGAGTAGAGGTGGCGAGGTGAATGAAGAATATACACTTAATTGCATATTAGAGAAAATAAAATGAAATATGGGGGGACATTTTGGTCAGATAAATATCTAAATGTATCAAATTGTAAATAATTGAAAGTTCATGGTACCGATAAGCGAGAAAAAAAGTTCGTGATACTAAATAGTTAAAAACTCTAGCTACTCGCCGTTATGGAAATCATACGGATTGAGATGGCAAACAAACTGAGGTACTAAATATAATGAGTGGGTGTGGTTTATAATATATTTGGTATAATACTTTTTATAATAGATCAGGACCGAACACAACTAAAAATCTAGTAGTTTTAAATTTGTGTGAGCTGACACTCATTTAGCGTGAAAGAAGTGTGTAGGAACGGCTCCAGCCAAGCCGAGAAGAAAAAAAAACCCACGTAGTTTTTTTACTCTTCTTGTTGGGGTTAATACCAATACCAATTGATTCCCACTACACAGATAACTTGTAATATGAAACACTTCTACTCTAGACAAATTCTAAATATCCAATACAACCTAGCTAGCATGCCCAACTCTCTAAACAACTATCAACAACAAATAATAATGTAAAGAGAAGAACAAGCATACCACAACACAAAGATGTACTGTGGTTCAGCCAATGATGTCTACTTCCACAAGAGCTAGTCTTTTTATAAAGTGGGAAAGAAGATTACAATCACTCCTTTCAGTCTCTCACCTTACTAGATCACTTCTCTCTCTTTACAGGTTTTTCTCTCTGCAAAGGTTTTATCTCAACCTTGATTGCTCTCAAAATTGGGTTTCAATTGTGTTACTTTCTTGCCTTAGGTTTTCCAAAACCTTGTTTTTGGTTTATATACCAAAAAACAAAATTCGCGGTTACTGTAGCGAATTAGAAACCATAATTATAGGTATGGGCGCGGGCGCGCTCTCGGCAAGACCAATGTCGAGCGCGCACCCTCAACAACCTGTTCGTGACTTCTAGTACCAAGGGCGCGGGCGTGCCTTGGGTTTAGCCCAATCTGAGCGCGCGCGCGCTCAGACCTTTTCACGCAGAACTGATTTCTCTTCTTCCTCATTCTCATGTGAGGGATAACTCCAACACTTCTTCCTTTCTATTTTTGGCCTTTAGAAACCTTACACTTCACTTTCCTGAGAAATAATATTACCATTGCAACTCTCTCTTTATCTCTTTCTCCATATATTGACACCACTGTCGGGGTAAAGCGCCTGTTATGACCATCAATAACGCTACTCGACATTGACGACAAAAAGAAATTAAACGAGTAACATATAAAAGGTATACTTCTCTCAACCCAATTCTATTATACTAAGAAAAAACATTACTTTGGGTGATGTTATTGTTCAACTAGTTATAAAGTTAAATTTTCTGCGTTTTTTTGTCTAGTTCTTGGGTGATGTCGGTGTTCATGTTTTTGGGATGAAAACAAGATATTTAGTTTCTATGGGAAACTAATTGATGTCAACGTTATTTGACAATGTCGCTCATGCATTACAAACAATAATATGATAACATATGAATTGAAGTCTTACATTTTTTTTTAGAAATCATTTTTTTTTTCTTTGTATTAATTTTTTGTTGATCTTTTTTTTTTCATAGCTGCTACAAAAAATGGAAGAGTCTCATGACCAAGAATCTGAGCTTATGGGGAACTTCAGTGGAGTCCCAGACTGTGGAACATCTTATGTCCAAGTGGAAAAGAACAGAGTTGGATCTCCTACAAAGGATTTCGACGATGCCATAAAGACACCCTATGTAGGGATGACTTTTAAATCAATTGAAGAAGCAAAAAAATATTATGAACGATATGGTGTAAGCAAAGGATTCTCAATTGTTACAAGATCTTCTAACAAATCTTGGCTGCATTGTGACATGGTGACAAATATCGGTTTTGCGTACTCACATTTTGGTTCTCACAAGAAGAAGTTAAATGAAAATGTTGAGAGACCACGTTTGAATACATCAACAGAAAAAGGGGATTGCAAAGCGTATATGTACGTTAAGCTTAGGCAAACCACACTGAAGTGGGAGATTAGACAATTTTGTGAACATAATCACACATTTGTCTCACCGTCTAAAAAGATATTCCTTAAACAAAACCGAATGATGCCAACTGCGGCGAAAGGCATGGTGGAACTTTTTCAGAGGCAAAATATGCAAATAAACAAAGTTACAGTGATCTTTGGAGGTGATGTCATTGGTTTCACAAATCATAATTGTTGGAATCATCTTCGTGACGTAAGGCAAAAACTTGATGTTGGGGATGCTCGGTGGGTATTTAACCATTTCCAAAGAAGGCAAATTGAGAATCCACAATTTTTCTATGCTATTCAGTATGATGGAGAAAAGAGAGCAGTTAATATCTTTTGGGTTGATGCTAAGCCTCACATGTCGTATGAACGGTTTGGAGATGTAGTGTCATTTGATACTACATACAAGACTAATAAGTACAAGCTGCCGTTTGGACCATTCACCGGTGTGAATCATCACTTTCAAACTATCCAGTTTAGATGTGGGTTACTACAAGCCTAGACAGAGGAAAGTTTCATATGACTATTTACAACTTGGAAAGAAGCAATGGGGGGAAAAGCACCTATTTCCATTATTACTAACTCGGACCTGACCATGAAAGCTGATGTACCTAAAGTGTTCCCTAGCACACGTCATAGGCTATGCTATTTGCATATTAAAAAATGTTTGGTGAGAAGTTGGGACATTTGTACCATAAAGGCTTAGATTTTAAAGTAGATGTTAATAAATGCTTAAAATGGACATTTAGGATTGAAGATTTTGAGAGATGACATCATTGGAATATTTGAAGATCATGAGGCATGGGTTCCTATGTACAATCAAACTACTTTCTTTGCTGGTATGAACACTACTGGTCGTAGTGAGGGAATCAACTGGTTTTTCAAAAATCATATCAAAGGCACCACTAATTTAATGGAATTTGTTCAAAAATATGAACAAGCTTTGAAGACTATGGAATTGAATGAGAGAACATAATATTATGAGTCAGAACAAAAGAATCGTATTGTCACTGGGAGATCAAAGTTATATTTTGAAGCATGCGGCCAAGATATATACACGAAGGATGTTCGAAAAGTTTAGGACCCAATTTCTGAATGCTGAGTTATACAAAGCTGACATTGTTACTACTGAACCACTTACATATGTTGTGAAGTACATTAAAAGCAAGACTAATAGTGAGAGTGAGCATTGGGTTGTGCGATGGAATCCCCAAACATGTGAAGGTATTTGTGAATGTAATCATTATGAGTTTGTTGGAATACCATGTGCCCACATACTAAAGGTGTTATCAAAACTTGATGTCTACGAAATTCCTAAAAGTCTCATTAATAAAATATGGTTGAAAGGGGCTAATAGATTTTGGAGAGGTGGGAAGGAAGGGTCTCTTTGTCAAGAACAAGTTGATGCCATGAACCTTGGTTATTTGTGTCAAGAAGCAACTAAGTTTGCGTGTATTGCATCTCGAACTCCAGCAAACTATAAAATATTTTTGGACGGTCTAAGAGAACTCGGTAAACAAATGTTGAAAATTATACCCGATAAAGATGTTGATGAAGAAGATGTTCCAGAAGAATAAGATGTTCCATGTTCTTCAAGGGAGGACCCTTGTCTAGTTTAACCTCTAGTACTTTTAGATCCCAATGTTTCACAAACGAAAGGTAGGGGCAAACAAAAAGATGATGGGCAAACAGGAAAACATGGCAAAAATTTGCATCCTATTGAAGTAGCAGCAAACAAAAACAAAAGGAAGTGTCGTTCTTGCAATACTTATGCTAACCATGACAGTCGTAGTTGTCCTCAAAATGCAACATCAAAAAGAGCAAAGTCGGTTCCTCAGAATGATCCTGGAGCTGCTACAAAATGATTTTTATGACTAGTTGCTAGTGGTGGCATAACTTAGTATCGAGAAGCTTTTGTTTTTTGGAATTTGCATGCCATTTTATTTGCTAGATTTTGAGTAAGTGATTGTAATTGATACTGTCAAGTAATTGGATTTTTCTCAGGCAATTGCTTGTAATTGCTACTGTTAAGTAATTTGAATTTTCCTCAAGTAATTTCTTGTAATTTCTACTATCAAGTAAATGGTTTTTTTATTTTAGTATAGTAGCCGTGTATTTGGAGCAATCTCCTTCATGGTATCATAGCAAAATATAGGTAGTGACGAAGTGTGCAAGTTCTTGGTTCTTGAAATTTCTCAAGTTGACTATTTGTATAAAGAAAGTGTGCCTTTATAACAAAGCCACAAAGGTGTGTATAATGAACAAGCAGGAAATCATATCCATTTAATTAGATGCGTGAAAGCAACATCTAATCAACATTCCCATGGCTACTGAAAGTGTACTCCAATCAACATTCCCATGGCTACTAAAAGTGTATTCCAATCCTTTATGTTCATTACTTTGTAAAATCGACTGTTGGAAATTAAAGCTAAATATAATTCCACAATGATTCAGCTGGAAAAAATCACACACCCATTTACCATATTAATCCTTAATGAAATTTCGTCAAATACTTTGTGCACGGACAAAAGAAATCTTCATAATAAAAAATTATACATAATAGTAGCCCCAAACTACAGAACTTGAAGATAAAAAAATGATTAACAACATTGGAACCCATTATTCCAAAGAAATAGTCGGAACTTAAAAATGATAAATCCTTCAACCCATCGTCCACCTTAATATTTCAATCGATATTTAAGCCCATTCCTTGATTCCTGCTGCGATGGTATTTAAACCCATCTTGCGCAATAAGCAGTTTCACATAATCACATCCTTCATTCCTGTTGCAATGGTAGTTTTCAATGAAAAGAAAAGGACAAAGCTAAAAGATAAACGAAAAACGAATGAGAGAGAGAAAGTGAATTGGGTTGAGAGAAGTATACCTTTTATACGTTACTCGTTTAATCTCTTTTTGTCTTCAATGTCGAGTAACGTTGTTGCTGGTCATAACAGGTGCTTTACCTCGACAGTGGTGTCAATATATAAAGAGAGAGAGCTGTGATGATGATATTATTTCTCAAGAAGGTGAAGTGTAAGGTTTCTAAAGGCCAAAAACAGAAAGGAAGAAGAGTAAAAAACTACGTGGGGTTTTTTTTTTCTTCTCGGCTTGGCTAGAGCCGTTCCCACACACTTCTTTCACGCTAAATGAGTGCCAGCTCACACAAATTTAAAACGGCTAGATTTTTAGTTGTGTTCGGTCCTGATCTATTGTAAGAAGTATTGTACCAAATCTATTGTAAACCGAACCCTCTCGGTGAGAAGAGAGAATATGCACGAGCTATATATATATAGTATTGATCTTAGAAGTACATACTTATTTTAAGTTAAAAATAAGTACGTAAGTAACATTTTACCTAGACAATGAATTCAGACGTAATTTTTTGAGGATATGATATATTCACCATAAAGAACATTTCTACAAAATTTCAGCTCATTTGAAAACGTCTAACCTAGAAATCTAACTGAACCGTTAGATTTCTTCTTAAAGATGACATCAATTTTTATCTAGGTTAGAGGTTTTCAAATGTGCTAAAATTTTGTGGAGATGATCTTTATGGTGAATATATCATATCCACAAAATATTACGTTTGAATTCATTGTCTAAGTGCAGTTTTACTTAAGTACTTATTTTAACTTAAAATAAGTATGTACTTCTAAGATTGCCCCTATATATATATAGCTCATGCATATTCTCTCTCCTCACCATATGGCTCTATTTTTTCAAACCAAACAATATTATAGGCTCTTAAAAAAAAAGGAGGTGTTAATAATTAGAAACACCTCCCTACATTTGTTTAATTCTCCTTTGTCTATTCCCAAATTATAATCACTTCCCCATCACATGGAAATTTCGCCCAATTTTGAAACTATCATACCAAAAACACCGAAATTTTCAGGAAAAACAAAAAACCCTACTTTTCTTATTAGCTAAAAAACTTTGAAAACCCCAAACCACCAAAAAAGAAAAAGAAAAAGAAAAAACATAATAGCCCGTCTACGAGTAACAAGATCACAAGCAAACTCATAAGTAAAAAAAAATAGAAAACAATGAGGAGAGAAAAGAGAATTGTTGCACCACGAAAAACTGAAATTGTAGTAGCACCACCAAGGAGAAAGGGAAGAGGAGACTGTGGTGGCAATAGTGAGGACAATGATTACCAAGAGTCATCATCAGTGTCCTTAGGCGACTTGCTTAAAAAGAAGGGAGCTAAAAGAGAGAAGGCGTTGGAAACAATAGATGAGCTACTAACCAACAGTGTGCAAGAAACGTTCGTGAAGAAGTGGTCTTTAGTACTACTCTTGCGTTGCCTCGATTCAATCCAGTCGAAATATGTTAAAGAGATAAGTTTAGCTTATCGAGTTATTGGATTGGTCTATCAGCGTTGGTTCTGGGGATAGAACACGTGAAATACTAGAATACTTCATTCCCAGAATTTCCCAAGTTTTAAAACCAGATTTGGATTCGTCCAGTGTATCGTCTGTACTGGAATCATTAGCTATAGTTACGCTTCTTGGAGGAGATGGGCCAGAAGAGACTGAAAAGTCTATGAAGATTATATGGGATTTTCTTGAAGCAACAAGAAGTAAAGGTAATACTGAAATCTTAATTGCTGCGTTATCTGCATGGTCCTTTTTACTTGCTAGCATGAACAGTTGGAGTATTAGACCAAATATCTGGAAAGAGTCCATTCCATATCTATTTAGTTTTATCCCTCCCTACTTATGGTAGCTGGTGAATCACTAGCACTTATTCTTGAAATAGGTGTTATTGATAAGTTCACTAATTATGAAGGGCATACGTGCGTGGAAAGATTTAAGGAATTTTTTTTAAAGCAGGTGAAGAATATTATGTCAGAAACAGATTATCATAAAGGTTCAATGGACAAAAATCTTATTAAAAGCCCAAATTTTCTTATACTTCACGTATGGTCTTCTCCTTTTCATTTTTATGTTTTTGATTTTTGTGATTCTTTTACCAATTTCTTTTCAGTTTTATATCTTTTCTTTTCAACAGTCTGTGTATCTGATTTCAATGGGAATGAATTGAATAAAAAACTAAAGCTTTAAACCCCCAATCACAACGAAGAAGAAGACACCAATGTCGTTCCAGGGAGTTCAATCAAGTAAGCATTTTTTTAGTCTTCAATTTGGACAGGGTTATTTTCAATTTCCCCAACCCAAAAGCTCTATCTTCAATTAATTGGATTCAACTTTCTAAATCAAAGGTAACCATTCCAAAGTGTTGATATTTGTGACTTTCAATTTTTTGAAGTTGCCCTCGGTTCTTGGTGGTGCTGACGATTCTATTTTAATTGCTGGATGGAGTGGGTATTGGAATTATAGACATCAGGTAATGCCCATGTTTTTAATTACCTTGAATTTCCATGTTATATATATACTGTAACATTGTTGAGGACATTTTCAAATTTGCAACTGTGTAAATGTTGATATAATTTTTTTTAATTATTGGTAATGTTTGATAATAAAAGTATGAATTAGTATGTATCAAAAATCTTATTTTCAAAATATATTGAAACTCAGTAGCAACGCCAATAATTGATGAGGCTAAAATGCTCTATTTTTGTATTAATGGGCCTTAGAGTGTATTATTATTAAGATGTCTATTTTTTTTTATCATAGATATTAAACCCATCAGGCATAGCCATCTACTCCATCATACTACCACCAATCAGTTCATAACTACTATCATTGTAAGCGATAGTTTTCAATTGGATATAACCTGTACATGCAAGTATTTTTTCTCAACAATTTATGTGATATGGTGACACTTTAAATATTGATAAATATGTTATGCACACTGTTTGTTGAGTTTGTAGTAAAATTAATTGTAGATGGATGACTTAATTGAAATACAGTTTCGATTATGTGTGTATTGAATTGTATAGATGGACAAGGACCATTTTCGCTATGGGGTCTACCAATGGACACTTCACATGGTTTGTAGCTATTTTGTTACCTCTACCGTACTTTTAGAGGTCTAATAACTGTCAGGTAAGGTTCCTTCTATTTTTCTCCACATCTCAAGAGAACTTTGTACATTGCCATTTTTATGTAGGCTTATATAACTTTTGCAGTGGTTGACAATGGCCATGCATGGATTAATTGTCTATTTGCATGGAGTTGGAATTAGGAAAATGTGTTTCTTGAAGTTAATTATTTCGGCTTTTTTGAAGGAGCCGAAATAAAATAGCATACTCATTTTGTGACATTACGTAGTTACTTAATTATTATCAACTCCATGATGTACGTAGTCACTTAATTAGAACTACAATTTCTTAGTTTTTAAGTGACAATGATCAGAACCTCGGCCCTGACTATTTTCAGATGTATCTCAAAGTGTGAACAAGAATGAAAGTTAGGATTTATGTTGAAATATGGCCAAAGGAGGGTTTCGGGGATTCATGAAGAGCTCTAAGAGGGGAAATTGATTGTGCAGAAATAAAGAATTGGAAGTTGGAGAAATATTTTTCCAGACTTTTCAACATGATTTATTGGATTATGTAGGTATGTTTACTATTGTTTTAAAACTGAATAGTTTTGATTGGGTATGTTAATTCGATTGGATAATGCTCATAACTTAAATTTTTTATTTTTCTTTCATATTGTTAACAATAGTGCAACGAAAGTTTAGATATTCAGGGACACCAATAGTGTATCGATTATTGCTTGAGATGAGCTTGACACACCACTATACATAGAAAAGTAATAGATCACATCTTTCTATTGTGTTAAATTATCTCTCATTGTGACAATTAAAGTTTTACAATTGCTCCCTCCACCTCTTTTTTTACTAGATTTACATCATAAGAATAGAAATGATGCCTTAAAAGACAATATTTAGCTACAAGGCTAGATGTGTAAGCATGTTATTTACTTGGATAATCTAAGTTTTAACATGAAATGGGGTTTGAATCAGATTTTGTCATTCTATATGTATAGCCTATGGCATGGCACATGCTGATTTCTATTACATGTCAGAGATGAGCCAAAACACACAAAACACAGCCTCATGTTTGCTTCAGTTGGTTGAGGAAGTACAAAGAGTAGACTAACAAAAAAGAACCTAACAAAAGAGAATATAAAGCACTGCAAAAAGGTAAAACTTTGTGAATAAGAAAATTCAATCATTATTCACACCAGGCCACCGCATCTATGAGCAACCTAGGTACCATATACGTCCACCAGTCCATTACATCTAGCATTTGTCTTTGGGTTTTTTAGACTTTGGTCTTAACCATAGTTGGTTTATTAGGGTTTAGTCCAGAAAAGTTTGAATATTAGGGTTAGTCCTAGTTCTGGTTTTTGACCGCCAGTCAACTGAGTTGACTGTGGTCAATCAGCTTGTATTTTCAAAATTGCAATAATACCCCTCACGTGCAATATCACGTGCTTCTATTTTATCAAAAGTTTTTTGACACATGTCGACATTTGACTTCGACTTTCGATGTGGCCGTCAGATCTTAAATTTGTGCATCTCGAGAATACAGGTGATTATTTTTTTTTGATAATAAAATACATGTGAAAATGTGAAATAAGGAGCTCGAGAATATAGGTGAAATAAGGAAGGAAATGATCACTCACTCTCTCTCTCAACTTCTCTCACAAAAACCCTAGCTCTCATTTGTGAAAACACTAAGTTTAACACTCACATACAAACCCAAACACCGAAACCAGCCCCTCTTCTTCTCTAACCACGAAATATGAAGAACTTCCATTGGAGCTAGTGATCGTGTTTTTTTTATATGATTTTCATGAAGTGTACCTGTTGTTCGTCGGTTTTCTGGTTTTGAAGTTGTTGTGAGGCCATAATCGTTGATTTGAGGTCATCATCATCTGTTGTCGTCATAAAATTGAAGGTTGTTGCATACATGTTAGTTTTTTATGTTCATCTTAGTAAAAATATAATTTTTATATAAAGTTGTATGATAAACATGAAAGTGTTAGCTTGATCTGTTGGAAAAATGGTGGCTCTCTCGTATGCTTCTTATACCGTTATTGTTATTTTTCAGTGAAGCGTGAATTAAAATGGTGGTTTGTTGTATTGCATGGTGCATGGCTTAGTCTGTTGCTGTACACTTTAGAAAACATGGACTAAAAACTAATTTTTAACTATTCAGTGGGACTATGATTATATTTGGAAGTAATAACATGCACGTAACTCTATATGTGGACATGTGCAATTTGGGGTCTTTTCTTTTGTTGTCTGAGACTCTGATCCTTTGCTAGGAAGTAATAACATTTGGGATATGTTGTAAATGTTTGAAATTATATGCATTTGAATGATCTATGACTTATATTTGTCTTGCATTAAATTGATTGAATGTAATTGTGAGAAGGGTCCCCTTATTTGAATTGTTTCTTATTAACTGATTTATCCTATATGTTGTTTGTTTGTATGTTTGTGGACAGAGGAAGAATGGCCAATCCTTTGCTAGGTGTAAAGGAATTTGTGATACATTATGGTGGTAAATGGGAGAGAACTATTCCTGGGAAGATAAAAGCTAGTCAATACAAGGGTGGTAAGAGAAAGTGTGTGAAACATGATGGGGATGAGATATTTCTGCTAGATTTGCAAAAGGATTTGCAGAAACTGGTTGGTGAAGGAGTTAAGTTTGAGATTGCAAGTTTGATTGAAAGGAAGTTATGTAGCATAACAGAAAACAAATATCTAATGGATATATGGGGTAAGCTTACACTTAAACAATACCACCTATTTGTCCTCCCACCTCCACCAACTACTCATAACTCTCCCCCACCACTTGACTCCAACATCACTACTCATAACTCTCCCCTACCACTTGACTCCACCCCAACACAACTGCCCACAATACCCAAGAAACCTTTACAAGTCACTAAAAGTGCTAGAAGATCACCTACATTTAGTATTATTAATCCAGTTCCCATTGAAGTTCCGACTCAAAAACCTAAACCAGTTCCCACTCAAAAACCTAATACAGTTCCCACTCAAAAACCTAAACCAATGACACCTATAAGAAAGTACAGCAGGCTTAACATACTGAAAACTAAACCACTTGTAGGTCCCAATGGAGAGCCATTGGTCTTTGACATTTCTGATGATGAAGAAACTGATGAGCCACAAATAAGAGAGGAGGTGACTAAGAATGTGGTTAAGGGGCACAATGGTGTTCAGACATCTGGGAATGATGTGCACTTGTTTCAATTAGATCCTGTTGATGATGGTTTCTGTACTCATAATATTAATGAGTTTCTGGATGAATTGAATGAACCTGATGGTACTCATGTTGAAGTTATTGATGTGTTAGAGGATTTGAATCCTAATGGTAGTCATGGTGAAGTTGTTGATATGTTAAAGGATTTGAATCATAATGGTACTCATGTTGAAAGTGTTGATGTGTTAGAGGATTTGAATCATGATAAAAGGGATACTGAAGAGCCTTTGTATCAGTATAGTCAAACTTTTAGGCCAGTTTTTGGTACTTGGCTGGATGCAGGGTATTATAGCACTGAAGAAGATAGTGATGAAGAGTATTGTACTACGTGTAGTGATTACTCTGAGAATGAGTTAGATAATGATATTGATCCAATGATGGTTGATGAAGAAGTCCACAATTTAGAAGAAGAATTACAAGGCACTGTTTTGGGAAATTGGTCCATGGGAACAACAAATGTTTTCGAGATTAAGGAGATGGCTAAGGTTTTTGACCCTGTTGAAGCTTCTAAAAAGTTTGGCACATGTGAGTTGAAGCCTAAAATGACATGGGCAACTGTAGAGCATTGTAGAGAGTTCTTCTAGACAATGGCAATTAAGCATAAGTTTAGTACACAACAAGTGAGAAATGATAGAGAGAGATACATTTTGGCATGCAAAGATCCTAGCTGTGAGTGGACTATAACTGCTACTCTTACCAGAAAAGACATGCACACTTTTGTTCTTATAAACTATAATGATGAACATACATGTGAAGCTAGTGTGAAGAACAAGTTTACATAGGCTAGAGCACCATGGGTGGCTCAACCACTTGAAAATAAGATGAGAGATCATCTAGATTACAGACCTAGGGATATACAAGCAAAGATGTTTTTTTAGTTTGGAGTTAGCATATCCTATTGGATTGGTTGGAATGCTAGGACATTGATGCTTGAAGTGATCAATGGCAATTATGAGGAGGGTTATAGACTAGTCCCAAAGATGTATAGGCAGATTATAAAGTCTAACCTAGGTAGCTTTGCCAAGCATTTTGTGAATGAAAAGAATCAAAGTTTCATTGGTGTTGTTGTTGCATTCAAGTCATCACTTGATGGATGGTTGAATGGGTGTAGACCAATTGTTGGTCTGGATGGTTGTTTTCTCAAAGGCAAGTATGGTGGGTGTTGTTTAAAGGCTATTGGACTGGATGCCATGAATGGGATAGTCCCTCTTGGTTTTTACATATGCAAAGGGGAGAATAGGGATACATGGAGGCAGTTCTTATGTGAGATGAAGCCATTTCTTGACATGCATAAAGACAAGCTTACCTTCATCAGTGACAAACAAAAAGGACTAATAAGTGCTGTTGATGAGTACTTTCCAGATTCACATCACAGGTAATGCCTAATAAGTGATGTTGTTTTTTGTATATGTATATGTTGTTTTTGTATATGTATATGTTGTATATGCCTAATAAGCCATTTTTTTTTATATGTTGTTTATTTAAGTCATAATGATAATATGTATATGTTTTTTGTTCCAGGTATTGCTTCAGACATATGTATAAAAACTTCAAAAAGAATTTTGGTGGTGAATTATGGGAGAATCTAGCTTGGGGTTCAGCTAAGGCATACAAGCAACAAGAACTGATAAAGATATTATGTGTTATCAACAAAATAGATAGTAAAGCTTTGGATTGGTTAGACACTGAGCCAAGGAGTTGTTGAGCTAAGGCACACTTTGATTGGACATCAAAGTGTGATGAGTAAACCAATAATTTCAGTAAAAGCTAAAATTCCTGGATATTGCGCATCAAAGATAAACCATTGGTCCATTTTATGGATAAGTACAACCTAAATTTGCTGCAAATGGTTTATGATAGAAGGGAATTATCATTGTCATTGATGCCTGGTGAAGTTGTACCAAATGTGTTGTTCATGATAAAAAAGAGGGAGTTAAGATACAATTGGTATGAGATAAAGGGTGTATCAGATGTTGAATACTTAGCAATCAATACTAAGACTGGGACTAAGTACAATGTTGATATTGGCAAACTTCAATGCTCTTGCATTGAGTGGTAAATGTCAGGAGTGCCTTGTGTACATGTTGTTGCAGTCCTTAGACCAAGGAGGTCCCATGGGCAAGGTAATTAAGTAATTTACTTCATTGCATATTGTTTTAATTTGTTTTGTTTTTGTTATTAATTAAGTCCATTTTTTTATAGGTATTGCAGTCCATATTTTAGTGTGGAAGCATTCAGAACAACTTATGCAAATTATCTTTATCCACTTGATAATATTGAGGATTGGCTAGAAATAGTAAGTCCATACTAGTAAGGAACTTTAATAATTTTCTAATTTGTTCCTAACTTGTTTCTTAAGCCCTAACTTAATAACTTATTGGGGACCCTAACTTATTTCTTACTCTATACATGAAAGCCCATCAGAGTTGGTTCTGCCTCCTGAACACACTAGAAAGGCTAGAAGGCCAAAAAAACAGAGAATTAAGAGTGAAGATGAACCACTTAAGACTTACAGAAAATGCGCAAAGTGTGGAACACCTGGTCACAATACCTTGACTTGTGATGCAAGAAAGAAAGGGGTTCATGGCAAGAGAGGGAAGGGTAAAGCCCAAGGTAACTTTTCATAGTTAACAAATGAGTAATTAAAGTTAGTAATGGTAGTTAACTAATGAATAATGATTTAGTTAAAGGTGGACAAGACCATAATGAAGCAGCATCTCGACAACAACCATTTGAACAACAACCACCAGAGCAACATGCTCCACCTGAAGAAGCCAATAGGAGAGGGAGGAAAAGAAAGAGTGTTCCACTGCAACAAGAACAACAAGTGGAACATGAAGCACCACAAGTAGCTAAAAGAGGAGGTGGAAGAAGGCCAAGAGGAGGAAGAGCACCAAAAGTAGAAGTTGAACATGAAGCAGCAGCACCACCACCACCAGAAAGAGGAGTTAGAGGAAGGAGCACAAGGCCAAGAGGAGGAAGAGCACCAGTAGCAGAAGTTAAACATGAAGCAGCAGCACCACCAGAAGGAAGAGTAAGAGCAAGGAGCACAAGGTCAAGAGGAGGAAGAGCAGCAGCAGTAGAAGTTGAACATGAAGCAGCAGCACCACCAGAAGGAGGAGTTAGAGCAAGGAGCACAAGGCCAAGAGGAGGAAGAGCAGCAGCAGCAGAAGTTTAACATGAAGCAACAATAGCAGCAACACCACCACAAAATGAAGAATCCAGAGGAGGAAGTAGAAGGCCAAGAGGACCAACACCAGGCATAAGAGTGCGGACAAGGGGTTTATATAGGCTGATGTTTGGAGATGTCAATGTACCAACACCTTCAACACCTCCAATGAATTTAAGTCAGAGAGCTGTAGAGACACTTAGTCAGACACAGTGAAATCAAATCCAAGACTAAATGTTGTTGTGAAAACAAACTCTTTATCATTTCAGTTTTTAGTTTTAGTTACATTTTGGTACTTAAGCTATTGGTCTGGTGTACTTTTGGATTTGTAATGCTATATTAAGGTATGAAATTTGTCAGTTTAATGTGCTCTGCTATGTTTTGTTTGAAATTTGTCAATGTTATGCTATTTGGAGTACCAACAACAATAATAGATTAGATAAGTAGATTAACAAACATGAAGCAACAACAACAAGACTGGGACATGGACTTGAAATTAAAAACACTGGAAGAACATCAACATTAACATACTAAACATTAACACCATCATCATTATATCTCAAGAACTCCCAACACTGTCAGAAACAACTTCCTCACTTCATCATCTGCCTGAGCTAATATCTTTTTCATGTGCTCTAAAAAATTCATTTGGTCAACTTCATCATTCCCAGTAATCATGATAGTGAACTCATGAATTGTTGCTGCTTTTTTCGATGAATTTTCCTAATTTTCTTTCTTAATTGCATTGTTTGCACTGTGTTTTCTTGGTTTATCTTCTTTTTCCTTCTTCTTCTCTGCATGACCAACTGCTTTTGATGTCTTCCCTTTGCCTTTTGCCTTTTGCCCTATCCATGATTATATTTCCTTCAGAAGCTGCTTGACGCATTTTAATGAACTATGTTTCTTTTTATAGAACTCTGTTGGTAAGGTATGAAAGGTCACATTATTGGATTGCTTCTGTGACTTTGGAAACATGTGAAACCACAGTGCAATGCAATCAATAAATTAAAGGGGACCCTAAATTTAAATTAAATTAAACAAAATAAAGGAACATGTGACACCACAGTGCAATGCAAACATCTGTAACAAAATGTAGACAAACTGACATAGTATCCTACTGCCAGACATGCTTCCTTCAAAATACAAAATGACAAAGACACAACAAACCCTATGGGTACCCCACAACTCAACAACATTCATACCCACAAACATCACAATTAATGACAAGTGTGACCTCCTTCTCAATGGGCATTAGAAGCTGGTTGTCAGCAATAGTTAGTTGAACCTTATTGAAACATCCAACCCAATCACAATAGAGCCATAACTCATGTACTTTGCCAGATTTATCTTCAGACTTGTGCAAATCTATAATGCCTCTACAGTTTTCCATATTGCATCTCTTTTTCAGGTATGGACACTTACGAGCTGTGTGGTCTTCTTGGTAACATAGCTAACATATTTGTGAAAACCAAGATTATACAAGTTAGACTTTGATACAATAAATAAGGCCATATATCTTTTAGGACTTGGTCCCTACTGTTACTTGACAAATTAGAGTTTAGTCCTACTTGTCAGCCATTAGAATTTTGAAGTAAGGTGGAAAGGTAGAAAATGTGTACTTGTGGCGCAACAAAAGTGCTGACAAAGGTTCCTCCCATATTTTCTTCTGAGTGAGATTTGCAAAGGATGAAATGGTTTGTTTGATTTCTTGTTTGCTGATAAGAGCCCAAAACTGTAGTTTTAACCCTGTAACAGTCATACTATTAGACCAATATTGTGAGTAATAATTAAGAGTTAACACTGATTACGTGTTTTTATGCATTTCAGGCTTCAAAGTCCATTATGTGTAGAAATGTGCCACTTTAGTGAGATAAAGGAGCAAAGGTCGGTTACTAAGGAGTTCCATGATTAAAGGTCAAGTTTCAAGAAGACAAAGCCTTTCTAAAGCCCGGTCAAAAGCTGAAAAGTCGACGCAGGCAGAAATAGCACACAAGTCAGTAGAACTTCCGAAGGCCGTATCTTTGGACTCAGACCTCGGAATGGGGCCTATCTTATGTCAAAACGACCGGCTCGAAAAGAGCTTTCTAATGGTCTAAGCCGTGATCCAATCAGAGGAGAAAAGTGGACAAAACGTCTGTTGAAGCCAACTACAGCTGAAGAGGCCTTTTTGGACTGAAAGAATTGGGTTTTGGGCCTGATTCTCTGGCCCAAACCATGGCTCCAAGCCCATGCACGATTTTTGGATCTGAAAGTATAAAAACCAAAGCTTAGCTCTTTGTTAATGGTAGATTTTTTTAGTAGAGAATGGTAGATAGAAGTAGCTTAAAATAGAAAGTAGCCATTAGAATAGCTTCTAGATCTAGATTTGATTGTTTTAATTAAGTTTAGTTTCAAATCCAATTCTTGTTTTAGATTAAACTCTTAGAATCAGTATTCTTAATTAGATTGATTAATAAAATAGCTAGTTTGTTAATTTCGATTCTTGTCATTTACATTTGTGTTAGATCTGATTTCATTTATTACTTGTTATTCAATTCTTAGTTATTAATTAGATTTTAATTATTGTTTAATTTAGATTAGTAAAATTTCAATTCTTTATATTATGTTTAGTTTTATTTTAATCGGAAATGATTGCGTAATGATTCTCGGCTAAACCTCCATTAGAGGGGGTTGAGAAGCCTTGATGAAAGCTTGATTCCGATTATCGTAGAGTCGTCGTAATTTCCTTTCCACTCTAGAAACGATTAGTTCACCATGAGAATGGGTTTAATCGCTCACATGCTAGTTATGAATTGGTAGGAATGCCATGTGTAATTAGGGATTAGGAAGAACCAATTGTTCTAATGCGCTTCAATTCTGACATTTAATGACGATTAAATCGTTAATAGGATTAAGTTGAGTTAAGGTGGAATCAATCCCCCTCTAACTCCTTATAATCGAATCAACGTAGCATTCCCATAGTTATTTTGATAACCGACTAGTTGCATCTTGTGGGTAGTTGCATCGTAGTCTAGTTGCCACTTCGTAAATCTCTCATTAGACTTTTTAGTTAAGATTACTTATACATAGAGAACATAGCATGCGGAAGGACTAGGAGTGGAACGAATCATCTACTCCATTATATCTCATAGGATTGAGAGTAGAATCTTTGATAAAAAATTAGGCACGTAAACTATTGTTTAGTTTTACTTACGTTTAGAGTTTCATCGCTTTATTCATTCGTAAAATTATTCTTTTTACGTTTATCAAATGGCGCCGCTGCCATCTTAGTTTCACTTTCGCATTGTTTTCGTAGTGTAAGTACTTTTCTTAAAGTCCCATTTTCACCCACCCACCCTGGTTTGATTCATACTGTGGTTTTCCGATTCATCGTTGAAAAGTTTCGACAAAAATACACCGAACGCCGCATCACGCCTATAAAGGATGCGCACTGCGCTCTATAGCTGAACACGAAGCGACCCTCTAAAAAACACTGTAATTTGAAAATTACACAGAGCGCAACAGCTTCTATGAGAGAGCGCACATTCGAACTTTGCTAATTTTTCCGAATTCAACAGTTTGATACTTTAACTTTGATTTTTCAAGTTTTTAGTGTTCTAACTTGTTATATATACAACAACACGCCAAACAAGACGCTATTCATAAGCCGAAAGCAAGGACGAATCAAGTATTCCTTTCTTCCACACCTCGCGATCTCCCCGTTAGAGGTTTATACTAGTATATCGAATTGTTTGGAGTGTTGATGTGTTTAGCTAAGTTTGGTTTTAGCCTTGTATGAGATTAAGGTCCGGCCGAACAAAACACCGAACATAATTACACAACAACGCCAACAAACAAGTCTATCTAGTATACCACCCACTACACCTCTAGCTACTAATTCACACACATCACTTGACACAATGCCCGGGCGAAGAAGAGACTCCTCTCTCGACTTCTACAAAGCCTTGAGCGATAGCCCCAAATCTTGCATCGCTCTAGCAGACCCCAAAGGGGATTTCCGAATCCCCCAAATATTTTAATTTGTTACCCGCTTTTCATGGATTAGACCATGAAAAACCTTATCAAGACACGCGTAGGATTGAACAAGTCCTAACAACATTCCACCATCCTACGGTTGGTGCGAACAAATTAAACTCATGGTATTCCATTTCACCTTAGCCGATAAAGGCGGCGTCTTGGTTAACTGCCCAAATGCCTAATTACAGGACTCGTGGGCTAAACTTGTTCAGCTGTTTATGGAACATTTTTACCCACCCCTAAAGACGGATGAGATGCTTTCCAAGATTCATTTCTTTCGACAAAATCCTCATGAAACATTTTCAGAGGTTTGGAATCGTTTCACCGATCTCCTTATAGAGTGTCCACATCATAATTTAGCGAAAGACACGTTAGTTCGTTGCCTTTTTTTTAAGGACTTCTACACCACCATAAAGAAGTCCTAGACATAATGAATGGGGTAGTTTCTTAAGCAAAGGAGCCTCGGAGGCTTATAAATTTTTAGAGGATCAAACTAAGCGAAATAACAACTGGGTGGGTAGTGATGATATCCACCGCTCCGCTAGTTCTTCTAATACAGTTAAGGCCGCCGGTATGTTTGAAATTAAACACGACCCCGAGCTTAAAACTCTAATCGAATCACTCACTAAAAAGGTAGAGGCCATTTCTGTTCAACAAAAGCCTATCCCCATCATGAACGTAAATTCAAATCCATGTAGTTTCTGTTGGAGCCCTGAGCATCCCGACTCCCACTGTCCTATTGCCTTGGAGACAAAATCCCAACTTCAGTTGGAGAAATAACCAACACGTCACACCTCCAGGGTACAATAATCAATATGTTAGGCCAACACAAAGTTTTAACCAAGCTCCACCATGACAAGGACGGGGTCAGGGTAATTTTAATAATTATAACAACCAAATGCAACCTTGACAAGGTCAAGCACAAAGTCAAGGTATTTATAATAATTATAATGCTAATAGAGGTATCGTTCCGGTAAATAATAACTATCAAAATCCACCCATAAATAATTCACGCGAAATAGTTCCAGTCACACCACCCGTGACTACTACACCCACACAACCGGATCATCTTGACACCTTCATACAAGTGAGCCAAAAACTTTTCCAAACCATGGCTCAATCTAACCAACAAAATTTCTACAATCCGCTAATAATTTAACCCAACAGGTTGGCTCAAGATAAAGCCCAACCCAAAGGTGTGTTTCCAGTCACGAAATACCTAATCCTAAAACAACAAATACAGCCTTTTGAGGTAACCGATAATACTAGTAATGAATATGAAAATGTAGGTGAGCTAAAGGCCATCACCACTCTCCGCTCGCAGAGTGGTTGATAACAAAGTAACTATGCCTATAGTTACCCCCACCAAGAGCCCCTACACCTCGCTATTTTACTAGATAATCAAATAGAAACTCAAGAGCCTACCACCGTAGAGGGTATCGCCACAACACAACCTAAGAAATAGGAAGCCACGGTTAAACATCCAGGTGATACCATCGCTAAATATAAACAGAAACTACCGTTTCCACAAAAATTAGCCATGTTAACTAGGGATACTAATTATGAGGAGATTAGGGACGTTTTCAAGAATCTAACTATAAACATTCCCTTCCTCGAAGCTATTAAAAAGCTACCACACCATACTAAGTTTCTTAAGGAATTGTGTACTACTAGGCGTAAGACCAATATACCAAAAAACGCCTTTTTAACAGAACAATTCCCAACTTTATCTGAACATAATGGAATTGTTAAGTACAAGGACCCGGTCGCCCCATCGCATAATGCACCTTAGGAGATTCTTATACGACGACCCGCTATTAGACTTGGGGGCTAGTGTTAACTTACTCCCCGCTTTATTTGTATAGACAAATAGGTCTAGACGAGATGCAACCCACTAAAATGACGCTGCAATTAGCGATCGGTCTATTAAGTATCCTAAGGAGTCGCCGAAAATGTTCTCGTAAAAGTTCAGATTTTACTATCCGGCTGATTTTGTCATCCTCAACACGTAGTCGCTAACGACTCGGTCCCGATCATCTTAGGGCGCCCTTTCCTCGGCAACCGCCAATGCGTTCATTAATTCCCAGCGATGGTTCAATGTCCATGTCTTTTGGCCATCTTGTTGTTGAAGTCAATGTTTTTAAAACAAAGACACAGTTACCCGATTCGTCTATGGATGGAGAGGTTAGCATGATCGAGAGCTTTGCTCGAGATTATTTCAACAACACGGTCCCTGATAATCATATGCCCAAATTTCTTTCCTTTGGAAGTTCAGACTCCAACATTTCCATTCCTACACTAGTCGATACACATATTACGGATGAGGATGAGATAGATGACTTTCTCAAAGATGTAGAGGACTATCATAGTAACGAGGATATGACCAATCTAGATGAGCAATTCGATGAGTTTCTTAGAGCAGGTGATAATTCACCCTATCAAGAACTACTTTCCACAACATCCACCTCGACTTCCCTCCTTCCACCCTTTCAAAGGAATCTCGAGTTTGCACTCGATCCTTTTGTTTCTTCCGTGCTTCATAAGTTTTTAAATCCACCTAGTAAACAAATACTTCAGAAGACAAAAGCGCTTGACACCTTCATTTTAGACCGAGACAAATCCTACCTACACTATGAATGAGTTTTGTACTAAACCCACATCCTCATTTTTTCCATGCTTTCCTTCTACAACTTACCCATATCCACCATATTCTCCACAACCATTTACTCTTCCACACTTATTCACTAGGACACCCTCTCGTTCAAAAATGAAAAAGAAGGTGCATGCTAGGTTAAGTAATAGGGTTATCCGACTTCGCTTTCATTTTACTAGGTTGCGTCATAGGAAATCTTGGTGCTTGATTGTGTTTGGATATGTTTTCTGTGATATTTATTTATGGAATGATCCACAACTATTTCGGTTGTTGATATATGATAAACTGCATGTTCATACATATGTTTAGATAAAGTCTCGAGTATCTGACTATAAACGACTCAACTTTTGTGTTTGGTGCATTTTCTTTCATTTCCATATATTGGTGAGTGCACCATTAAGGTAATCGGGCCCTCCCTACGGAGTGTGTGGCTGTAAGTACCGGATCATAAGTCCACGTTTAACATAATTCATGTTTTCCACTTTTACATGTTTTTCTCAGATTTTTGAGTCATGTTTCTCTACGGGGTGAATTATGTCTTTCTTGCTCATTGTTTTTCCTTATAAAAGTAAAAAATATTAAATAATAAACATAGTAAACTAGGAAGTCTCGGGAATCTAACTTTAAAAGACTCACTGCTAAAAACAAATTTTCTAAGCTTCGTTGTAAAAAATTTGTTTGGGGGTGGGGTGTTCGTGTTTCCGTCCTAAAATATTTTATGTCCCATTATAATTGCTTAGGCCGTTTAATTTTATTCTGATTCGGGTTGACATAATCTATGAATTTAGAGTTCAATCGTTCGCATAACGTACGTCATGCACGCACTTCGAGGCATTTTCCACTATCTTATATGTCATCCACGGTCGGAATAGATTGTTTTATGGATCATTGGATTGGAAATTCTCTCCTGATCATTTTCATATCTCATTCGCAAAAATCGGACCGTAACGGCTTCAATTTTGATTTGAAGTTTCGCAAAAAATCGAAAAATTCACAAATTTCGACTGGGCTTGGGCCCAACCCACCTTCATCGACAGCCGCAGACCCGCCTTTACCTTCAACACAGTCGCTTCATCTTCTCCAAACCGCCATTAACGCCACCAAAGCTCCAAAACCTAAAACAAAATAAAATTAAAAAGAAAACTAAATTTACCCACGCCCACAATCAAGACCCAACCCAAATCGACTCCAACCGCACCGCCCCACACCCTACACCGATTTACATCAACAAAAACCACCGGAAAATCAAATTAAATTAAAAATTTTGGTGCTGTCGCGCCACCGTCGCGCCACCACCACTGTTTGCTTCAGTTGGTCGATACAAATTCCACCACCACATCCCATTTAAACCCCCACTACATTCCAAACACTAAAATGGCTCAACAACGTCGAATTTTGCCGGAGCAAGCTTTTAATGGCGACCACTTCGCGACCGTTTTACGGTGACGAAAATGATCAAGAGAGATCGAATAGCTTGTGGTACTTTCGACCAAGCCTATTACCACGAGGACTTAGTCCGACGATTCTACAATACGAGGGAGTTGGAAGGGACCGGATTTTGTTGTGGTGGCGAAGAGGAGAAAGGAACCGACGACGGGTTGTTGGTCGAGATTCTAGGCATTCCGCCTAGAATCCATCCGATGTCACGCTGCAGGAGTCCCAATATAATGGGGTAGAGCCATTGATGAACGGACGGTTACTGTAGTGGAACTACAATGAGAGATCGCGATTGTGTTCGCCAGCATCCCTTAGGACCAACCAAATGGCTGCAGCTCGCTGGATTGGTCGGAACATCCCGGGAAAGAGAAGGTCACGACATCGGCCCTGAATCGCTTCCACATCTTATGGATACTCCAGAGCGTAAGTACCAGCTTCAGATCTTGGAGTTTTTACTTAGCATGATTAGGGGAGTAGGGAAGTCCGTTGCACCTCTCCCTCGTGGTTGATAACCAAGATCATGCCGGTTGAGAGCAGCCAAAGGCCCGATAGGACATACATCACCCTACAATCCAAACCCTCGTGATCTATAAGGAGTGTGTCCAACGAAGTTTGGAGGTTGGGCGAGGATAGAGAAGAAGACGAGGAGGATGGGGAAACGAGAATGCCGAGGAGGATGGGGAAATGAGAATGCCTCGAGGATGAGGAGGATTTGACTTGTTTTGATACGGATGCCCCGGAGAGGTGTTGGTCGACGCGAAACGCATGGCCGTAATTCATCGCGGGTATGCGCTCGCCAACACCATCTCGCGAAGACCTCCGGACTTGACAGCAACTATCCATCATAACTTCGAGATCCGTACCCAGAGAGAGGATGAAAGGTGGGAACAGATGAGGGCCGAGCTAGAAGCTCAGCGCCAGTTCCGGACCGACATGCTCGCACGATTCCCACCTCACGGGGGTTCTCCGTCTTAGGACACACCATCGAGGCACGAGTGTCGTCGCCAAAGGACGAATGGTGCTGGCCCATCGGGAGCTCATCTCCGGACCGTGTGCCCTCCGCTACCAGTACAGGAGTGATTAGGGATAGTATAGTTTGATGCTCTATTTTTATTTGTAGTTTCATTATTGTCATTTATTTTCATGTAAGTTTTATTTCCGTAATTTGAATTTTGTAGTGAAATGTACTTCAATGAAAATTTTAATATAATGTGGTTATTTTCATTATGCGTGGTTGTTTAATATTGATCCCACCTTCCCAAATTGTTTGGGGGTGGTTTTATCTATTCCAGCATGATTTTTATATGACCCTCGTCTTAGAATTTATTGCAGAGTCAAGGTGAAAATATGGCCGTTTAGGCATATCTATGAATAAGTATCATGGTAGGATGAAATATCGATTAAATAGGTAGATTCTATCATTAATTCAACCTAAAATATACTAGGTTTGTTTTAGAATCAAGAAAATGAGTTGTTTTCGCTTTTTGGGTTTGGAAATTTTGGTATTTCCTAAACTGGCCAGAAAACCTTTTGGCAACTTCCGATCCGTTTTAGCAACTTAAAACCTATATAAACTTCATACATTCTACACTCACAACTCACAATACACCTAACCTCCATAACTCACCGC
Organism: Coptis chinensis; assembly: GCF_015680905.1. Lineage (NCBI taxonomy): Eukaryota > Viridiplantae > Streptophyta > Magnoliopsida > Ranunculales > Ranunculaceae > Coptis > Coptis chinensis. The sequence continues at coordinate 36,653,957 of NC_141464.1, forward strand.
TCACTCCCCACGAATCCCACGCTTTCGCCTCATTTTCCGAAGTTTCAAAGACTCTCGAAAGCACTCAAGGCTCGCAATTTTTTTCAGTTTTTGTCGAGAGCGACTCAAGCTTAAGGTGAATTGACCAGCCAAACATTGAATTTCCATTCTTCAGAGCGCACTCGCGCCTTGACTTTCGTGGACCTGAAAAATTCCAGTTTTCTGCGGGTAGTTTCCGGATCATTCGTAGCTATTCCAGAGCGTAATTTTGAGATGACATCTCCAACATTGATACCGGAACAGTCTTTCGATGATTTTTTCCAAAGCACTACTTATGGTGCTTGGTTTCGCGAAGCAATCACATACGTTGGTTGGGAGCCGCTTATGGTAAGACCTGATGCACTTTATTCTCCAACACTAGCATCTTATTTTTACGATAATTGCATTTTCTTTGAAAGACCAGATGGAGAACAAGTGTTCTCCATCAACATTGATAATGAACTAATGGAAATTACCGGGTTCTTGCTAGCATTTGTTCTTGGACTTGCTATGCCCGCTGAAATACAAGACCCATGGTGTTATTGGGTAGATAATATGTATGTCTACACTTATGAGTTTTTGCATGAGTCGTCGTATGGGGCAAGGGCATTTTCCGATCGAGGACCAAGGGGACTATAACTTCGCTTTTGGTAGCCTGTCTATGAACATAGGAACTGTTATGTTTTGGATCATGCTAAACATTTTAGGGGAATGGCGTTTTTCTTCTGTGAATGATGCCACTTGCAGCGTTTTCCTTGCTTTAGCCACGGACGTATGTGTCATGACCTTCCCTCGAACCTTGATGTCTAGTTTAGCTCGATCCCATAGCATGAGGCATAAGTTCCTTCTTATGCCCTTTCTAGTTTCCGTATTATGCTATGTTTCTTTCCTGTTTTTGTACACGCTTCACGGATTGGATTACGGCCCATTAATCGCATTTCGAACCACCAATAGTATTATTCGATCCTTCCGCGTAATGACTTGGCAGGGTGGAGGATACAACCTCATCAGTTGCACCCTACACCCCGGTCGCACTAAGTGGCTCTTAATAGGTTAGCAATAATAGATGATAAATGGCGGAAGCCCGGCAAATTATCATGGCATGGCAGATCGCCGAAGGAACCTCACTTCTTTATAGAAGAAGAGGATGAGAAAGATGATGAGTAAAGCGGGAGATAAGGTAAGTTTAAATTCTAGTTAGTGTCTGCTTATGTCCCAAGCAATTTCATTCTTGTTAACCCCATAATGGGTAGAACTTCAGATAGAGTTGAGTCGGTTTTATTTCCTATATTAGCACGTTCTAACCTTGTTTTTATAGATGTTCCTAAATTTCCACGATTCAATGGTATTTTTCCTACCCTCTTTATTTAAAATGCTTTGAGGACAAAGCATGTTTCTTGTTTGGGGCATAGAAACACGGTAATTAAGGCATCTGTTAGGATATAGATAGAGATAATATGCATTTGTTTTCTAGTTAAAAATTCAAAAATATAAATAAATAAGTTCATGCTATACACTTAGGAATATTGGTATTGTTTTCCTTCTCTATACTCATAATAATCTAGAAGTCTCACGTAGATTTTGCATTAGAATAATTTTTAGAAACTTAGGTTAATATATAGGTAATAATCTTTGCATCTATCTATAAATATATTATATGAGTATCGATGATTGTTAGCAGTGAGTTTCTGAAACCTAGGCTAGAGTACTTATTCTACAAATCCTGTGAGAATATAGCCTAAAGCCTTATATGAAATAAAACATTTGAGAAATGACACAAGGGAGAAGTAAAATCTGGATAGAGAAATCACACGTCCACTTGGTTGATCACTATGCCATATCCTAAGCGAGAATTTAGGCCTTCTTTGGATCGATATAGCTAGAAATTCAAACCTATGAATTATTTTCCGCTAGTCGCCCCTCTGAGCCTTTCTTTAGCCTTTCATAAACCACAAATCCTTTACCCTGTTACAAAACAAAACAAAATAAAAAATTCAACCTACCCAATTTAGATAAGTCTGAAAATAGAATGAGGAAGAAAGAAGAAGAGAAAAACTTGTGTAAGAGTACTTATTCTACAAATCCTATGAGAATATAGCCTAAAGCCTTATATGAGCGAAACATTTGAGAAATGACACAAGAGAGAAGTAAAATCCGGATAGAGAAATCACACGTCCACTTGGTTGATCACTATGCCATATCCTAAGCGAGAATTTAGGCCCTCTTTTGATCGATCGATATAGCCGTAAATTCAAACCTATGAATTATTTTCCGCTAGTCGCCCCTCTGAGCCTTTCTTTAGCCTTTCATAAACCACAAATCCTTTACCATGTTACAAAACAAAACAAAATAAAAAATTCAACCTACCCAATTTAGATAAGTATGAAAATAGAATGAGGAAGAAAGAAGAAGAGAAAAACTTGTGTAAACAAAGTTAGTTAATGGCTTCAAAATAAAGAAAAGAAGTTTCCATCCAAAGAAAAGAAAAATAAAAATAGAAATAAAATAAAAACTCCAAAAATAGAATAAAAGGAGTCAAAAGCCAAAGAAAAAAAAAAAAATATGGCTAAGGATGGAAACAAAGTGTAGAAGCAAAAAGTAAATAACAAGGTTTTCTAGTTACATAATCAAAGACTCTATTATCTCGACTTGTCCTTTTTTTGAATATCCATTTCCTTCCTTCTTAAACCATCTCCTAATCCCCGCAACACCTAATAAAGACCTCTAGCTCAATTAGGAATAGGTTAGTGTGATAGTATGTGGCAGATGTGTTTGATCGACTCCGCTTCCTTTGTTGTCATTGAGATTGTAAGGTAAAGTGTGCCCATCGCATTAATCGCATTAATCGGAGTAAATGAACTTGAGTGGAAAAATCAGAGTGTTGTATCTTGACTATTATTGTGAGAACCTACTTAAGGACGCTTATTCCGAAGTTTTTAAACGGATCTGCTAGGGCATTTCATAGTATTACTCATTGTATATATGTTTATTGTAGATGATTGATTATTATGCATATATTAGCTTAGGTTTTGACTTGATTACTCTATATGCATTGCTAAGTAGTGAGAGGTATAGTTAATTTAGAGCATGGATAAGGAAACAAATAGTTTTATTTCTTAGTCGCTAGTATAGATGAAGTTTGTGAGTACCTTCACTGGAAAACTCTCACGAGGCTATAACTCCTCCCACTAGGGAATTCTAGTGGTTTAAGGCCTTGTTGCATATGGTCAATGCAATCGCGACTCAAATAAACGGAGTAGTTAGAACTCCATTCATTTTGGTCACTTAGGGTTTATGATGGAAAGGAAAGGAAACACTATGGAAAGGAAAGGAAAATAAGAGTGGTCCACCTTTTCCATAGTTTTAAGCGCTTGTTTACCCATGGAAAGGAAATGGGCTTTTCCATATGGAAACAAATGGAAAAGGTTTTGTGTCTTTAGCTAACTCCTGAAATTTTTGTGGAAAGGAAAGGAAAGGAAATAGATAAATAGAAACTTACTACTAATACACTCCACTCAACAATATAATTATTCCTTTCCATAGCTTTTGCAAACAAACATGATTATTTCTTTCCCTAGTTTTTACTTTCCTTTCCCCAGTTTTACCAAACACATACCATTTAAAATTATTTCTTTCCATTCCATTCCATAGTGGACCACCCATTTTATTTCCTTTCCTTTCCATGAGTTAAAATTTAACAAACACACACTTATTCTAATTTCTCATCTTTGCTTGAGGACAAGCAAAATGCTGTTTGGGGGTGGTTTGATAAGAGCCCAAAACTGTAGTTTTAACCCCAGAATACCATACTATTAGACCAATATTGTGAGTAATAATTAAGAGTTAACACCGACATTACGTGTTTTATGCATTTCGTGCTTCAAAGTCTATTATGTGCAGAAATGTGCCACTTTAGCGAGATAAAGGAGCAAAGGTCGGTTACTAAGGAGTTCCGTGATTAAAGGCCAAGTTTCAAGAAGACAAAGCCTTTCTAAAGCCCGGTCAAAAGCTGAAAAGTCGACGCGGGCAGAAACAGCACACAAGTCAGTAGAACTTCCGATGGCCGTATCTTTGGACTCAGACCTCGAATGGGGCCTATCTTATGTCAAAATGACCGGCTCGGAAAGAGCTTTCCAATGGTCTAAGCCGTGATCCAATCAGAGGAGCAAAAGTAGACGAAAAGTCTATTGAAGCCAACTGCAGCTGAAAAGGCCTTTTTGGACTGAAAGAATTGGGTTTTGGGCCTGATTCTCTGGCCCAAACCATGGCTCCAAGCCCATGCACGATTTTTGGATCTGAAAGTATAAAAACCAAAGCTTAGCTCTTTGTTAATGGTAGATTTTTTAGGTAGAGAATGGTAGATAGAAATAGCTTAAAATAGAAAGTAGCCATTAGAATAGCTTCTAGATCTAGATTTGATTGTTTTAATTAAGTTTAGTTTCAAATCCAATTCTTGTTTTAGATTAAACTCTTAGAATCATTATTCTTAATTAGATTGATTAATAAAATAGCTAGTTTGTTAATTTCGATTCTTGTCATTTACATTTATGTTAGATCTGATTTCATTTATTACTTGTTATTCAATTCTTAGTTATTAATTAGATTTTAATTATTGTTTAATTTAGATTAGTAAAATTTCAATTCTTTATATTATGTTTAGTTTTATTTTAATCGGAAATGATTGCGTAATGATTCTCGGCTAAACCTCCATTAGAGGGGGTTGAGAAGCCTTGATGAAAGCTTGATTCCGATTATCGTAGAGTCGTCGTAATTTCCTTTCCACTCTAGAAACGATTAGTTCACCATGAGAATGGGTTTAATCGTTCACATGCTAGTTATGAATTGGTAGGAATGTCATGCGTAATTAGGGATTAGGAAGAACCAATTGTTTCTCGCGGGCGCTTCAATTCGATTCTTACGATTAAGTGTTAATAGGATTAAGTTGAGTTAAGGTGGAATCAATCCCCCTCTAACTCCTTATAATCGAATCAACGTAGCATTCCCATAGTTATTTTGATAACCGACTAGTTGCATCTTGTGGGTAGTTGCATCGTAGTCTAGTTGCCACTTCGTAAATCTCTCATTAGACTTTTTAGTTAAGATTACTTATACGTAGAGAACACAGCATGCGGACGGACTAGGAGTGGAACGAATCATCTACTCCACTATATCTCATAGAATTGAGAGTAGAATCTTTGATAAAAAATTAGGCACGTAAACTATCGTTTAGTTTTACTTACGTTTAGAGTTTCATCGCTTTATTCATTAGTAAAATTATTCTTTTTACATTTATCATTTGCCCTTCCCGAATTGCAAATGATGATTGGTTTCTCTTATAAAGAGGATCATCAACGGATCTATTGTTTTGGCCGTTAATTTATTTGTCAGTTCGATTTGTGACTTGGCAAGTTAATTTCAGCGAGATTCCAACGGCAACTTTAGTTATTCACGTGATATTGCAAGCGAGGGTATTATTACCATTTCAAAAATACAAGCTGATTGACCACAGTCAACTCAGTTGACTGGTGGTCAAAAACCAAAACTAGGACTAAACTCTAATATTCAACCTTTTCTGGACCAAACCCTAATAAACCAACTATGGTTAGGACCAAAGTCTAAATACCCCTTTGTCTTTTCAAGAAGTACAATATTACAAGTTAATGATGCACTATGCTTCTTATATACATTGCTCATATATTTGGTACGGTGTAATATTAACCCCCATTTGTTACTATAGGTTAAAAGGATAGCAACAATTTGCTTGACTAGGCATTAAGCTACTGTGCAGTGAGCCAACCAAAATATCAAAGCAATAAGGTAAGCAGAATTTCGAACTCCCAAGATTTGTTACTATGTATCTACATCCAAGTAACATGGACACTTAATATTCTTAAAAACATTTGTGTCAGACACACAAACACATGGATGCACATGTCAGACACATTGTGCATACAATTTTAAACTAAAGATTGAGAAAATAATCTATTAACATAGTTAAAACTTTATTATATGTCACTTTCATAGTTATTTATTTGTAAGGAGGTGCTTTGTAAGTTCTTGAGCTCGATTATTAGTTGTGTAACTAAAGATTAGTAATAGAATAGTTGTGTAACTAAAGTTTAGGAGCAATTCCGTTTTTAATTAGCCATGTCCCCATGTCCTAATCATATAAGTCGCCGTGTCAAATACTCCATATCCGTGTCGGACACCGACAGACATATCCATGTCAATATAGCTTAGATCTACATCTATAGGATTTTTGGACAATTTGCTTGAATGTTCGGTTCCATGGTTTGTGTTACATTGTTCCTTTTTTTTTTCTAAGAAATGACATTTTAGTTGAAATTAAACTAAACGTCTCTAGCATGCTACACAATGCTAATTTTTTTTTGATACTTTAGTGCATAAATAGTATTTGCATTCCCTTATTATATGAGAGCTCAATATCCTACTTTGTTATCCCAATATCCTTTTCAGCTTCTAAAATCTCAAGTCCTTGACCGATGACAGTATTAGAAAGGATACTTGATCTTGGGGTTTTTCCTTCATAAAAGGTAGAGATGCAATAGCAACACTTAAATTCAGGTATTATCTTCTTTCAATTGTTTCTATATATTCTCTGATTTGTTGAATGTATTCTTCGGATATAAAGTTAATAGTATGTATTCATATTTGGATGGGAGATACAACTGCCATAGGTAAACGGTGGAGAGAGTGATGTACACTTTTAAGGGTGTATAATTTATGTTTGAAACAATTCCCAATTCATTAATTACATATTAATTCCCTAATATTAAGCTTAGTGAAGTCTGTTTGAATGTTATATGGTGTGTGAGTGTGTGTTGGGGGTGTATGACATGGTATCTGGCACATTTAATATGATGGTTACCATATTGTGTACCGGATCTTGAAAGACTTGGATAAGTGACCAACTTAAGTGTTATTTTTTTAGCTTCCAAGAGTACCCGAATCCATGTGTACTATGGTGCTTCATAAGATGACTTGGTATTCTTGGCCTTTGGAATGTTTTTCCATTTTAAACTGCATACATTCACTCCCTATTACAGTTGAGATGGTGTCAAGTTGATCCTAATTTGAGCATCTGTTTGAGGAATTCAACAATCACCTATTCTATAGTGGGGTACCCAATTTATGCCTGTCCAAGTTCATTAGTATTTGCTTCTTCAGTCTTCCTAATAACACCCAGATGTCCTCATTTACCAGAGATAATAATATCTATCCTTTCTAAGTTCATCTATTTTCTAGCATTGCTTCTTCAATCTTCTTGATAACAGCACTAAGACTGTCTCCACTTCCTAGATCTTTAAAAGCACCCAAATGAACATGTTTATGCCACTTGAGAAGGTAATATGACTGTAGTATTGCCCACCTTGCTTGATATGACATTTGTATGTATATCAACTTATCAAAGTCTATAACTTTGATTTCAAACCATGTTATAGAAGGTTCTTTTTCCCTAAAACCAAAGATAAGAAAAAGGAAAATGTCTCCCTGGTGGGGAGAACTCCTTATCTTTTGCCATACATCTAATATATGAAAACGTTCTATACATCTTAACAAATGCAAACTTTGCTATGTGTTTTGTAATGTTGTCTTCTTTTTAAGATTTTTTGGTATAACTGTATGCTCATCTTACTTCATTGTTTTTAGTAGATTGTACGCTTTATTGTTGAATATCTATGTGTACATATGTTTAAGTTATAAATTTTGCACAACATAACTTGAAAATTTGCCCTGTAAATATATACAATTGGTGTGGGAATCCATAGACCGTAGTAATTCAAAATTATTGATATCATATAGATACCTTCCAAATATCAAATTAATATTCCATGCATGCATAATTTATTGATATTAATACTAATTTTTAGTATCAGTTTCACGGAGGTAGTGTTTAACTTATGTCAATCACTACACATTAATCTTATGCGTCAAGATTCCCAACATTTTACAAATAGTGGAATTGAATTTAGTTTTCTAGCAGCTTTGCAAGACCATTTAGATATCTAAGTCAAACCTTAGCATTCATATGTCTCCAAAGTAACATTCCATAGAAAGGGAATGCCACATGCTTTCTTTATCCACTAATTTCTCATTTTGGTATATATTGTGACTTTGGCGCAGTCAAATGGAAATGCCGACACTCAAACCTCATTAAAGCTCTGAATGCCAATACCATCAAAATGGTATGAAGATTATGCCATCAACAAACTCACATTTTGAATCTTTGTTACCCCGGCATCTTGCATTAACTGGCTTCTGCTTAGATCTATGCTCAAACAACCAGTACTTTACAACCCAATTAACTAACGTTTTCAATACATTCCAGGGTTCTTGGTTACAAAATAAGTTGCACAAAAGATCAAGATATATAGTTAGAATTCAAAGGAGCTTAGATTTTAGTAACATATTGCGAGTGAGTTTAGAATGTGTTTTCCATGAGGTTTATTACCTTTGTATAAGGAAGAAGTACCACCTTGGTATCGTGTCAGTTCCTCCATACCAATTTTCTATGATTAGAGAAGTCGGGTTGTTGCTTAATATTGCTATTTTGTTTTATGCAATATGACAATTATTGCTTTGGGCGTTGTACCTAGGTACACATTCCCTTATTCAAGATTCACAAAAGAAGTAGTTATGCTCAAAGACTTACATATAGAAGCATTCTTTCGGGATATATGAGGTAAGTAATGCTTCCACATCATTTATGTATCTTGGATATACAACAGTATCAAGGGATGATTGGACACTTGCTTTTGTTATTAATTAGCATCTAAACAAAGGTGTGGGTTATGTCATTATGTTTGAACTACTTATTATCTTGCTTGGTTAGTTTGTAACCACACTTTCCCAATCCATCTTCCATTTTTACAGTGATTGGCCTGATCATCTTTTGTCATCTCTAAGGTTTTATGATGTGAAGCTTTCACAACTTGGAGATCTAGATGCCAATTTTGGGCTCATGCGTGATCCTCTAAATCTATTCAATAGGCTCCGGAGTTTGCCAAGGTTAGTCCAAACCCACCCAGATGATGGAACACCCTGCTGCCGGCTTTATGTAGTGAAGGCCACATGCAACCCGAACCAAACAATCACATAAAATATCAACATGAATACCCACATACCTTACATGTTGGTTGCTTTTCAGATATGGTTGCAGCTTGAGACATTATCATAATTGTTCACCAAGAAATATGATAAGAGCCTAAAACTATAGTTTTAACCTCTTAATAATATTATATTTAGACCAATTATGTTTATATTAAATAAGAGTTAGTACTATTTGTGTATTTTTGTCTATTACAGGTTTCGGAGTCAAATAAGTGAAAAAATATATCACTTTTGCAAGAGAAAGGAGCAAAGGTTGGTTGCTAAGAAGTTCTATGGTTAAAGCCCAAGTTTCAAGGAGAAAAAATATTTTTAAAGTCCAGTCAAAGTGGGCAAAATAGAGTATAAAAATCAACAGAACGTCCGTAGACCGTATCTTTAGACTCAGACCACGAAATTGGGCCTATTATATGTCAAAACGACCAGATCGGAAAGAAGGTTCTAATGGTCTAGGTCTTCATCCAATCAGAGTAGTAAAAGTGGATGAAAATGCTGTTGCAGTAATTTCTAGCAGAGAAACCCTTTTTGGACTTAAGTAATTAGGTTTTAGGCTTGATTTAGTTGCCCAAAACATAGCTCCAAAGCCCATGCACGAAATTATAAACCTAGCCCTCCTATATAAAGAGGACTAAGGTAAAACTCTAACTCTCTCCTCTCCTTAGTTTTTCTTTTTAGTAAACCTAGTTTATGTTTTATTAGCCTAGCCACCATTAATTCAATTCAAGTTATTTTTAATAAAGTAGTTCTTTTTTTATGTCTTCTTCTTTCTATTATTTATTCCATAATAGTCCTATGATTCATAGCGAAACCTCCATTAGAGGGGTTTGATTGAAGCTTTGATATGTTAATATAGAATCATTGTATTTAAGAGTTTCAATTCTAGAGGGTAGTTCATTCACCATGAAAATGGGTTTAAACTTTCTCTCATGCTAATTATTAGTTGGTTAAAGATGCCATGAATAATTAGGGATAAAAAACCTAACCTTTATGTTGAATCTTGTGTGAACACATAAAGATTAGGGTTGCAATAAAAATATATACTACCATATTAGGGATTAATCAAGGTGGATATCAAATCTCCCTAATTCTTTCTTTATATTCACATCTTAGTATTAAATTGTCATAGTTAATTTAGAATATCTTTAATATTAGTTCTCACCATATTAGTTCTATTAGAATTATTACTCTCATCATATTGTTGAATTGTTTAAATTAATGATATTGTTACGTTCTAAGCAACTAGGAGTTGAACGAATTCTTACTCAAGTTATTGCATGATAATCGAGAGTAGAACTTTGATATAAAATAGTACAAATAATAGCTTTACTTCTTCCTAGCATAATTAGTTAAGATTAGGTAAAAGGGATATTTTACGTTTATCAAATGGCGCCGCTGCCATCTTAGTTGTCTTTAGATTTAAATTTTATTAGCTTTTCCAATTCTACAATTAGCCCAATTCACCCACCCACCCTTTTGTTTGTGTTCTAATTGTGTTTGCTATTTTTGAAAAAAAAAAAAAAAAAAGGATTTTGCTTTTGGAAATCTACTGGAAATTTTTGAACTTGTTACTTGAGCGCGTCTCCGCACTCGCTTTACATCAAGTTTTAAGCACCGCTACCATTTCTTTCTAGTAAGCTAATTTTGAGTTTTATTTCTAAATTGTAAGCCCAACCCATTAAGAAACCATGTGAAAGCTTGTTTCTAAAAAATCACAGAGCACGCTCGCGCCCTTGTTGCTTTATATTTGAGCGTGCCCATGCGACTCTGAAGAAAGCTCGATTTAAACAGGTTAGCCACAAGTCCTATTTTCATTGGAATTTATTGTTTCTTCAGTATTCCAAACAACCACAGGACAAGTAAATTCATATTAAAGACATTATTCATAAGCGTAGCAAGGAGGCACTCAGGTTCTCCTTCTTTCACTCCTCGTTTCTTCCATCATAGGAGTTTAAATTCTAGTATATCAGGTTGTTGTTTGACTGCTGTTGTGTTTCTTTCATATTGAACTTAGCCTTGCATGAGATTAAGGTATGGTAAAAGAAAACCATCTAACGTTATTTATCGTAAACGTCAGCACACACACCTATCTAGAATATCACACACTACACCTGCATCAATTGCTGAAGAAGCAGAGACTCCTCTCTAATTTTTACAAAGCCCTAAACGATGACCCTAAGTCTTGCATCGTTCTTGCAGACCCAATGGGGGATTTTTTAATTCCCCCGAATATTTTAAATTTGTTACTTGTTTTTCATGGTTTAGACCACGAAAAGCCTTATCGGCATATGCGTAGGATATAACAAGTTCCCACTACATTCCATCATCCTAGCGTAGGTTCTGAATAAATTAAACTGAGGGTGTTTCCTTTCACTCTAGCCGATAAGGCAGCGTCTTAGTTAACTACCCAAACGCCTAATTCTGTGGACTCATGGGCCAAACTTGTTCAATTGTTTATAGAACAGTTTTACCCACCGCTGAAGAGAAATGAGATGATTCAAAAGATTCATTTCTTCTTCCAGAACCCTCATGAATCCTTTTCAGAGGCCTAGAACCGATACACTGATCTTCTTATAGAGTGTCCACATCATAACTTTGCAAAAGACACGCTTGTTCGTGCCTTTTTCAAGGGGCTTTCACATCATCATAAGGAGGTTCTTGATATAATGAATGGGGGTAGTTTCCTTAGTAAAGGAGCCTCAGAGGCTTATAGGTTTTTAGAAGATCAATCTAAGCATAATAATAACTGGGGGGGGGTAACGACATCCCCCGCTCTACTTCTTCTTCTTCCACAGCCAAGGTTGCCAGTATGTTTGAGGTTAAACCTGATCCCGAGTTTAGAACTCTAATCGAATCCCTAACAAAAAAGGTATAAGCCATTTCTGTTCAAAATAAGCCTACTCCTGTCATGAACATCAATTCTCTTCCATGTAATTTCTATTTTAGTCTTGAGCATACTAACTACTATTGTCCTTTCGTCTATGAACAACCACCCGCACAGCTGGATAATGTTTGCTCGTTAAATAGCCTACCTATTCCTAATGCACCTTAGAGACAAAACCCCAACTTCAATTATTGAAATAATCAACCAGTTACACCTCCGGGGTTTAATAATCAAAATGTTAAGCCAGCAAACAACTATAACCCAGCTCCATCACGACAAGGACAAGGACCAGGTAATTATAATAATTATAATAATAATAATAGAGGTATCATTCCGGTTAATAATAACTATCACAACCTACCCGTTAATAATCAACGTGAGATAGTTCCTGTCACACCACCTGTGGCCACTACACCTTCATAACCAGATCGTTTCAATGCCTACATGCAAGCTCAACAACAAATTATACAGTCCATTCAACAATCCATACAGCAGTTAACCCAAGAGAAAGTCCAACCAAAAGGTGTGTTTCCAGGTTAAGTTATACCTAATCCTAAAACGCCAAACATAGCCTTTATTGAAGTAACCGATAATACTAGTAATAGAAATTTAAACGTAGGTGAGTTAAATGCCATCACCACTCTCCATTTCGGCAGAGTGGTTGATAACACCGTAACTATGTCTATTGATACACCACCAGTGGTCATTGAAAATGAAAATTTACTAGATACCGAAATAGAAACCGAAGATCCTACTCCTGTAGAGGTACCAGTTAAACCACAACCCAAGAAAAAAATGGCCAAGGTTAAAACTCCCATTGACCCATATGGTAAATATAGAGAGAAACCACCATTTCCCTAGAAACTAGCCATGTTAAACAAGGATACAAATTTTGATGAGATTAGAGAAATTTTTAAGAATCTAATGATAAACCTACATTTTCTTGAAGCTATTAAAAAATTACTACAACATGCTAAGTTTCTAAAAGAGTTGTGCACTACAAGGCAGAAAACAAACATTCCAAAAGACGACTTTTTAACATAACATTTTCCCACTCTATCTGAATATAATAGAATCGTTAAGTACAAGGACCATGGTCATCCTACTGTACAATGCACCTTAGGGGATACCCACACGACAACTGCTCTATTAGACCTGGGGACGAGTGTTAACTTACTCCCTTGTTCTCTATATAAACAAATAGGTCTACAAGAGATGCAACCAACTAAAATGACGTTGCAATTGGCTGGCCGTTCTATTAAGTATCCTAAGGGTGTTGTTAAAAACGTGCTTGTTAAAGTTCAAGATTTTTTCTACCCAGATGATTTCGTTATCCTTGACACAGAAGTCGCTAACGACTCTGTTCCTATCATCTTAGGGCATCCCTTCTTGGCAACTGCTAACGCGCTCATAAACTGCCGCAATGGTTCGATGTCCATGTCCTTTGGACACATTTATATTGAGGTGAATGTTTTCAAAATGATGCAACAGTTACCCGATACGACTATTGATGGAGAAGTTAGCATGATCGAGAGCTTAGCTCAAGATTATTTCAACAACACATTTCTAGAAAATTAGATGCATCAATTCTTTTCCTTCGGAAGTTCTGACTTTGATGATGACTCCTACGTAGAGGAAGTCAACGCCCTTTTCAAGTCTACTCCTATCTTAGATCTTTTTGTAGCTCCATCTTCCGAGTTTGAAGACCTCTTACCTAAACAAGTCTTTACTACTCAAGACGAAGACCCTCCGGAAGCCCTTCTACCCATTCCTCCCACCCCTATACTTAAACCTCTTCCTTGCTGAGTTGAAATATATTCAGCTTGATCCGGATAGTAGTCATCCGGTGATCATATCTTCTCAGTTGTCTGTTGATGAAGAGGCACATTTGATTAGGGTGATTAGGGAACATCGTTCTGCGATCGGTTGGTCCCTAGACGACATTAAGGGGATTGTATGCACACATCGCATACATTTGGAGGATAACGTGAAGACTTCACGTGAACCTCAATATTAATTGAACCCTGCCATGAAAGAGGTGGTCAGGGAAGAAGTCTTACGGTTGCTCGATGCGGGTATCATATATCCCATCTCCGATAGCGAATGGGTAAGTCCCATTCACGTAGTTCTTAAGAAATTGGGAGTTACCATTATGTGTAATGCTGCTGGTGAATATGTTTCCACACAAGTTCCTATGAAATGGAGGATTTGTATTGACTACAGACGCTTAAACGCCATGACACGAAATGATCACTTTCCTTTACCTTTTATAAATCAGATGCTCGAACGTCTAGCTGATCATGCTTATTACTATTTTTTAGATGGCTACTCTAGCTATTTTCAGATCATTATCAATCCCGACGACCAAGACAAGACTATATTCACATGTCTTTCTGGAACATATGCCTATAAACCAATGCCTTTCGGCCTTTGTAATGCTCCTGGTACCTTCCAGCGGTGTATGTTTCATATCTTTAATGACATGGTAGAGCGCTTCATGGAAGTTTTCATGGATGATTTTTCTATCTATGGAGACTTTTTCAGTGACTACCTGTCTAACTTTTCCAAGATGTTGACACGGTGTGAGGAAAAGAATATAGTTTTAAATTGGGAAAAATGTCATTTTATGGTTAAAAGAGAAATAATACTAGGTCATATTGTATCTAGTGACGAAATAGAAGTAGATAAGGCCAAATTAGATAAAATAGCGTCTCTACCTATACCATAGACTATCCGTGACATTATAGCCTTTTTAGGCCATGCAGATTTCTATAGGCATTTAACAAGGATTTTTCAAAATTAGCTAGGCCTTTAACTAATCTGCTTTTAAAAGATGTCATCTTTGATTTCAATTATGACTTCAAACAGGTTTTTGAAACATTTAAAGTCGCTTTAACATCGACACCGATTATACAGCCTCCCAATTGGTCTAAACCTTTCGAGCTTATGTGTGACGCTAGCGATTATAATGTTGATGATGTGTTAGGCCAGAAACAAGATGATAAGTCCAATATTATTTATTATGCTAGTAAGACTTTAAATGATGCTCAAAGAAATTATACTACTGTGGAAAAAGAATTTTTAGTTGTGGTTTATGCTTTACATAAGTTCCGTCCTTATTTGGTTAGTTCAAAAACCTTAGTATACACTGACCATACAACTCTTATGTACCTTCTAGCCAAGAAGGTTGCTAAACAGCGATTGATTCAATGGATCTTTCTCCTGCAAGAGTTTACTCTAGAAATTAAGGATAAATGAGGGGGTCAAAACTGCAGTTGTTAATCACTTATCTAGACTAACTAATGACAGTGATAGTGATTCTGAGTCCATGCCTGATTCTTTTCCTAATGAGCATCTTTATTCTATTTTTTCTGCACCTTGGTATGTCGACATCGTGAATTTTTTAGCTTATGATATTATTCCTGATGTTTGGTCAAAAAACGAATGTAAGAATTTTTTTGCTAGAGTTAAGCTATACTACTGGGATAAGCCCTATCTTTTTAAGTATTGTGTGGATCAAATTATTCGTCGTTGTATTCCCCAATAGGAATATAATGAGGTTCTATCCTTCTGCCATGACAAAGAGTGTGGTGGCCATTTTAGTGGTATGAAAATGGCAACTCAAGTTCTGTAATGTGGTTTTTATTGGCCTACCATTTTTAAAGATGCCCAAGTTCATTGCAAGACGTGTGTTTATTGCCAACAACTTGGGCATATCACTAAACGTAATATGATGCCTTTAAATCCCATTATGGTAGTGGAAATTTTTTATGTGTGGGGCATTGATTTCATAGGTCATTTTCTTGTTTCCCATGGTTTTATTTATATTCTTGTTGCCGTGGACTACGTTTCCAAATGGATAGAGGCCATGGCTTGCCATAGCAATGACCATAAGACAATTATGTTATTTGTTAAGGAATACATTTTCTGTCATTTTGGCATCCCTAAGGCCATCATCAGTGATGGCAGAACGCATTTTTGAAATAGTGTTGTTGCTTATTTAGTTAAGAAGTACGAAGTTACCCATAAGGTGGCAACTCCTTATCATCCACAAACTAGTGGCCAAGTAGAAGTCTATAATAAGGAAATTAAAAAAATATTAGAAACGACAGTAAATCATGATCGAAAATATTGGTCTAAGCGTCTAATAGATGTCTTATGGGCATATCGGACAGCTTTTAAAACTCCTATAGGAATGTCTCCCTTTAGACTTATGTTTGGAAAATCTTGTCACTTGCCCGTTGAATTAGAGCACCGTGCTATGTGGGCTATAAAAAGCCTGAACTTCAATATTTATGAGGCGGGTGTCAAAAGTAAATTCCAATTAAATGAGCTTAAAGAAATCCGTAACGATTTTTATGATCTCACGAAGGATTACAAAGCTAACATAAAATGTATTCATGATATACAGATTTTGTGTAAAGAGTTTGTAGTTGGTCAAAAGGTTTTGCCTTACAACTCACGTTTGCATATTTTCCCAAGGAAATTAAAAATTCGTTGGTCTGGTCCTTTTCTGGTTATTGAAGTCACCCCTTATAGGGCAATCACCTTGGTAAATCCCAAGGGCAACAGTATCTTTCAAGTCAATGGCCAATGGTTAAAACATTTTCACGAGTTCATGTCCCAAGATGTGGAGATTGTCCTTTTATAGGACCCTGTCTATGAGGACTAACCTTTGATGTTTGGTGTACTTCCTTTCATTTCCATATATTAGTAAGTGCACCATTAAAACCCTATCAATAGTAATCTAGTAAGTCTCAAGAATCTGACTTTAAAAGACCCATGTTTTTAATCAAATTTTCTAAACCCTGTTTTTAAAAATTTGTTTGGGGGTGGGGTGTTTGGTCTTTCCATTCTTGATCGCTCAACTTCTTATTCTTGTTGTTTATGCCATTTAGTCGTATTTTGATTCGGGTTGACACTATCTATGAATTTAGATTTCTTTTGATCATATAACTTATGTCATTCATGTTTTTCAAGGCGTTTTCCATCTTCTTATATGTCAACCACGGTTAGATTTGAGTTTTTTTTTTATAGATCATTGGATTGTAATTTCTCTACTGATCATTTTCATAGCTCATTCTCAAAAATCGGACCGTTAACGAATCGGAAATTTTAGTTTTAAGTTATACGAGGTATAGGACAGGATGGGTATTACAGATTTGTTTTGGGCTTGGGCCCGAAATTTTAAAACCCTACGCAGTCATGTGCCCCGCACGTGACTTCCTATTTAAAAGACCCCACGTGTTTTCTTCTTTTCTTCTTCGCCTCCATACTCAAGAACACCACTTGAACCCAGAAAGCCTTGAGAGTGATGCCCTCGTTTTCAGATCAACCTAAGCACGCCCGTGCCCTAACCTCCACACAACCCCACTTCCAATTTAAATTGAGTGATTGGTTCACTATCCCACACCTTACCTTCACCACAAATTCCAAATCCTGATCTCAATGGCTCTTAAAACCCCAACAATTCTTCCTGAACAAGTTTTTTCCAGTGCAAAGTTTGCACCCTTCTTCGATACCGAGATGCGTATTAAGAAGTGGGATGGGTTGTGGTATTCTACTGAGGATTTTTATCACATTGATTTGGTGTTGGATTTTTACAAGAAGAGGGAGATTAATGGTCGTAGGATTTTTCTGGATGTGAATGGTAGTCGTAAGGAGTTGACTACAGCAGTGTTGGTTGAGGTTATTGGCAATGAGGAACAAGACATCGTGATCACCATGCAGGAATCTTAGCTCGGGGGTATATGTCCGCTGATGATAGAGACAATATTGGAGGGACGTTACAATTCTGGGTCGCATTGTGTTAGACAGACGTCTCGAGAATAAACCAACTGGTAGTGGCTCAGTGGGTTGGCAGGAATGTTATTGCCACCATGAAAGCCAGTGACATCAATTTGAGTTGTCTGCACATTCTCTGGACCCTTCATAATAGAAGGTATGGGTTTTGCATCCTCGAATTTTTATTGAATGAGATTATAGCAGTTGGTCAAACTACCGCAACTTTCCCTGCATTGATTACGAAGATTATGTTGTTTTGGGGATGTGTGCTGGAGTCTGTTAGGGTTAAATTGAAGTTGCATGACAATGTACGTATTTATAGGGAGTGTATTTAGAAGGAGTAGAATTTGCCTAAGGTTTTGGCTGCTGAGATGGAATCGGATAAGGAAGAGGAGGACGATACAGCCTATTTTGATATAGGGGCTTTGGAAAGGGCTACTACAGATGTAGCCCGTGTCTTATTACTTCATCGTGGCCTGTGAACTCTCCATAACCAGTATGAGATGATTCGTACAGGTCAACGTTCTCTTAGTAACATCTGTGAGGCTATCCAGACTAGGCAAAGTAACATCCAACGTAACCAGACTAACCTTCAGAACAATATTCAGTTGCTCAGTGATAGTCACTAGGATCTCCAGGCTAACATGGAGACTCTCGTTCAGAGTAATAATGAGCGTTGGGAAGCCATGGATATTTTAATGGTGCAACAACGCACGTTTAAATGAAAGAAGGCTAAAGTGAGAATTGAAATGGGTGGCACAGAAAAAATTGCAAAAGAAATTTATGGCAAAAACTGTACCGAAATAATTACGTAATAAAATTGATTTTGACAACGCATGCCAGTGGGAGATTTATCTTAGGATTAGACAGTTAAAATTAAAAGTAGGGGCAATTTAGTAATAATGGGAAGAAAAAGTCGTTAAAGACGAATTGGATTCGAAGGTGAAGACTTTAGCGACTAAAACTGGATGCCAACTTTTATGTAGATAAGAATTCGGATTAGATAAGAATTCGGAGTAGATAAGAGTTTAGATTAGATAAGAATTCGGAGTAAATAAGAGTTTAGATTAGATAAGAATTCGGACTAGATAAGAGTTTGGATTAAATAAAATTTTGGATTAGATAAGAGTCCAACCAGCAATGTAAAACTAGATCGAAGAAATATTATATAAGCGCTGCTAAGTTCCAGATGCAAAACAGTAGAAAGAAAAAACTAAGTGTTTAAAACGAGACCAACGAGGTTTATGGCAATCGTAGAATTTAAGAGATGGAAAGAAGTGGTAAATATAGAGAACATATTAGGCTGCGGCGAGGGAACTGAGATCTGACAAAGTTTATAGTGCCGAACAATTATGAGGGAAGACTCACAAATGGCTCGACAACTCGTCATGATGTTGAGAGGGACTACAATACAATGCTCAACCCAACTAACACAAAGTATGAGACGTTCTCAACAAAAGGAAGAAAAGGTACGTATAGTAGACAAAGTGATACAGGTGCTTCTCTCTCTCCCCCTTTCTTGGTATTTGTTCTGTACGTGGTGTGCACTTGTTGTTTGAATATATTTATTACGAAAGAGAAGGTATAAACCAAGTAGGGTCATTAAACCAGGGGAATCATAAGCTAAAGTAGTGGGACTATGTTCTGAATATCAGAAAATAGAAGTAGGACAGGGACGTAAAAACTTGGGGCAAGTGAGGATTCCCTCTAACGAGTGCAAATTGCAAACTGCTGAATTAATGAAGTGTATAAAAAGAAAAAGACAATAGAAGAGTGCGAATTGCAAGCTGCTGAATTAATTAAGTGTATAAAAAGAAAAAGACAATAGAAGAGTGTGAATTGCAAGCTGCTGAATTAATGATGTATATAAAAAGAAAAAGACAAAATAAAGTCTAAGTATGATAAGGACAATTTGAGTAAAATAAAATTTGTAGGAAGACAAAAAGTATAGAAACTTGGATTGGTGATATAATGGGATTGTTATGGTGTATGCAGGAAAAATATAAAGGGGACGAGGACGAAACAGTAATGATTAGAAAAGATGATATGACGAAGAAAACAACATTAGTGATAGAAAACAAACGGAAAAGTGGTATCATTGCTAAGGAAACTGCTGGTGACGTTAGGATGACAGATACCGTCGCAGACGAAACAGAGCGTGGTTTTACAATTAAGTCTAATGGAATTTCTCTCTATTGTGAGATGTCGGTAATTTCGAATTGGATATACAACTAAAGATTGACCGGCATAATCTCGGGGGATTGATCGGGCCTTCAATTGGATCTGCTAGGACATTAAGTTCAAATTGTTAGGTTTCTATCAAAATTGAATTTGGGCTGCCGAATAAGACAAAGAAGACGGAGAAAAGTTCGGAGAATATGAAAAAGTAGTGTCAAAGAGTTTCAACAGCATGAAATAGGTATGTTAGTATGTTTTTATCAGTTATCTTAAAATTTTAGTTAAGTCTGAAAGAGTGACGAAAAGTTTTGTATTTTTTTTTGCAGGTTGAAATGGAGGAATTACGAGCAAAAGATATTGACAAAAATTTTTGAGAGGAAAGATCTCAATGCCTTAGAAAAAATAAAGAAACTGAAGAAAGGTTTTGCTCAAGGTGATCGCGCCACAATGTAGAAGAAATAAAGAAGTCGGAGAAAATTTTCACTCAGAAAAATCGACAAAACGTGTCTCTCATAAATATTGGCCCAATGACTTATAAAAAATAATGAAGCTGACAGAAAGTTTCACTCGGATAGTTCACTCAGAAAGATCGGCTGAATGCCTTAGAAAAAATAATGAGTGCGGAAGATAGTTAACCGAAAGTGCTAAGCGAAGCGAATGCAGATTTCGAAGAAAAACGAAGATTTAATTGAGCGACCGTAAGACAATTGACAGAGACAAATTGATTAGGTAATTGTGTGAATGTAATACCATAGAGCTAAAACTTCTTTTGATGAAAAATAAAAATAAAGTATGGGTTTGCTATTGTATATTATTGTTGTGTCAAATAACATACCTACGAAAATTGACAATGTTGTTGATTTATGTAGTTGAAATAAAATAGAACGAGACGCTCCCATGTAGAGAAAAACGCCCAATGCTAACTTAACTTGACAAAATTAGACTAAGCGAGTGTAAAAACGTTCAAACTTCGACTGACAAAACGAAACGCGGTGACTTAGTCGGATATTGTCGTAGTGATAGTAATGGATTAAGCGAGCGTAAAAGCGTTTAAACTTAGACTGACGAAGCTAAATGTGGTAACTTCTAGTAACGGACTAAGCGAGCGTAAAAGCATTCAAACTTAGACTGATGAAGCTACACGTGGTAACTTTGTCAGATTTTATCGTAGCGATAGTAACGAACTAAGCGAGCGTAAAAACGTTCAAACTTAGACTGACGAAGCTAAACGTGGTAACTTCGTCAAATTTTGTCGTAATGATAGTAACGAACTAAGCGAGCGTAAAAGTGTTCAAACTTAAACTGATGAAACTAAACGTTGTAACTTCGTCAGATTTTGTCGTAGCGAGAGTAACGAACTAAGCGAGCATAAAAGCGTTCAAACTTAGTGATGATCATAAAATTGAATAATTTACCTGCGAAATGAATGATGAAACTCAAAACGCAAGTGAAACTAAACTTAATTACGCGTTCCTATCAAAGATTTCTATACTCTCAATTCTATTGAAATAGAGTGGAGTAAAAAGTTCGTTCCACTCTTAGTTCTTTAGCATTCAAGTTTCCTAGATTGACTAATCTATTCAAAGTCTAATGAGAGCAATGGTGGGAATTATACTACGATGTGAATTAAAACTAGACATAATATAAATATTATAACTTTATTAAATTTAACTAAACAATAATTAAATTCTAAATTAATAACTAAGAATTGAATAACAACAACTGAAATTAGATCTAACAATTTTAAATGACAAAATCGAAATGAACAAGAAATAACTATTTTATTTATCTAATCAATAAAGAACTATGATTCAAAGAATTAATCTAAAACAATGTATGAAACTAATTAATTTAACTAATTTAATTCAAAAACTAGATCTACAAGCTATTTTAATGGCTACTTCCTATTCTAGATTCTCTAACTATCCCTTTCTTAAGAGCTAAGTCTTCTTTTATGCAAAGGAGGAGACCAGATCCACAATTTCGTGCATGGGCTGAGGAGCCATGTTTTGGGCCGGAAAATCAAGACCAAAGCCCAATTTCTTCAGTCCACAGAGCCCGTTTCAGTTGGCTATGACTTCAGCAGACTTTTCATCCACTTTTGCTCCTCTGATTGGGTCAAGGCTTAGACCATTGGAAAGCTCTTTCCGAGCCGGTCATTTTGATGTAAAGTAGGCCCAAATCCGAGGCTTGAGTCTAGAGATATTGTCTTCGGAAGTTCTGCTAACTTGTGCACTGTTTCTGCCCTTGTTAACTTTTCAGCTTTTGACCGGGCTTCATAAAGGCTTTGTCTCCTTGAATCTTGGCCTTTATCACATAACTTCTTAGCAACCAACCCTTTGCTCCTTTATATCGCCAAAGTGGCACATTTCTGCACATAATTGAGTTCTATGCCTGAAATACATAAAAGCACGTAATTAGCATTAACTTTTATTTATTACTCGCATAATTGGTCTAAAAGTAGTATTATTAAGGGGTTAAAACTACAGTTTTGGGCTCTTATCACTTAGACTGACAAAGCTAAACGTGGGAACTTCGTCAAATTTTATCGTAGCGAGAGTAGCGAACTAAGCAAGCGTAAAAGCGTTCAAACTTAGACTGACGAAGATAAACGTGGTAACTTAGTCAGATTTTTTCGTAATGATAATAACGAACTAAACGAGCGTATGGCCACTAATACCATTGGGTCATCGCGGGAAGTTTGACCCATATCACATATCATGTTTTTGACAAAGCATACACTTCTCGGACAAACGTTTAACATCCTTTGGCATGTATGGCCACCAATACCATTGGGTCATTGCTATGTGAGCGAGACTTCGCCCTCGGGAGTGATGTTCACATAGTCCTGAATGAATATCTTCGAGGCCCAGTAAATCATTCGTTCTGCTCAAACAACGAAGAAGATGATTGAGATTTGTGCCTTTGTGATAAAGTTTTTGGTCATCAGAAATTCTGGAGCATTGTCAGCTGCATGATCGTCGTTGGTAGCTATGGTAGATACCAAGACATTATCAGTGCCAAGCTCGTTAGAATCATCTGACAGGATAAGTTGTTGATCCAGTGTTGTCGTGACAGTGATGACTTGATTTTCCATGGATAAGTATGCGATATAATTGAATCAGGATGTCATACATCATAACGTAAAAACTACACAAAACTGATAGATGCAAAATTTCATGCAATTAGTTGAATTAAGTCAAGATAAACAACCATTCTATCATCGCGAGCTGCATTTTATCATTCAAAGTGGCTAGCGACTAACTTAGAATAATTAATCATAACTTAGTCGCCCCCAACTAAAGAGTTGTGCGCATACCGCAAATGACAGTGTCGTACCCGGCTATATTATTTGAAGCGTCAAAACCCAAATATAGAGACCTCTCAATTATGGCTTCATTCAGCTTCAAGATGACAAAACCAAGACCGGAGCCAGACTTATTATGCAAACTATCGGTGTAAATCTAACAATCAACTAATATATCCGATAAGTATTTCAAGTCAGCGCCCCCGGGAGGTAATGACAATTAGGGATCGACGTGTTCCTCATCAAGTAATACGTTCGACATAGGAATATCATCGATAAGAAAATCAACCATTAGCGAAACCAAAGTTTGTCTCTTCTTAACTGTATGAGTCTCAGAGACAATATTGTAAGCACTAAGGTAACTTTTCCATTTTGCGACTTGATCCGTAGACATTACGAAAAAACTTGTGCAACAGATATTCGATAAGTATAAACTTCGACTATTCCTTCTTTGAAATAAGTTTAAGACGTCCCGACAAAGATGAAACAAGGCTAATGCAATTTTCTCAAAGCAAGAATGCCTCCATTCAAATGATATAAGAGTCGTACTAACAAATAATATGAGATCTACCATCATCACTATCAAAACGACAATGGACAAATATAAATTAGATACGCTTTGCTGAGATTTGTGTAAAGTAACCATTGCGAAGTCCGTATTTATTGTCTTGAACTTGTGGGTAACCATTGCGAACAACAAGAATCTAATCATCATGATTAAACGATCCCACACGCAACTATGTTGTTGGCGTGTGTTATGTTGTAGTGTGATAGATACAACACCATTTTTGAGAACTCGTGGATGTCGTAAGTTGCGAACAACAAGAATCTCATCCTCACCACGTAAACGATCCCACACGCTACGATGTCGTTGGCGTGTGTTATGTTGGGGTGCGATAAATGTCACATCATCTTGGAGATGAATGGTTCATTTCAGACAACGTTTATAGTAACTGTTCTACTTCCGATCCGTACACGCTTGAACTTTTGAAGAAGTGCTTCTCGAGGTATTTGACTTATATTATAAGTATCAGATTGCGGAGACCATATCTTCGTGGAAAAGTAGTAATGTTGCACAGTGCTGAAGGGGAGTAAGACGGGGTTTTTTTTTTGTCCCTTGTCGTCAGGTTGACCTTGAACACCATGGTTGGGTTGATCGACAGTAATTGTATCGGGAACTTGAGTTATTCTAGTATTCGTCATAATTTTTGCAGAACGTAATCAAGGGTGTTGAATAAGAACCACAGACGGCGCCAATTATGTTTCGACCAAATATGATCAAAACACTAAGTGGTGACGAAGAGACGAAGAACGTAGAAAAGTAGTTAGAAAAGTGATGGTGATCGAGAGAATAATGAGACTGTACCTTGTAGTTGCCTACGTACCCAAATTATCAATAGGATCAAGTCTCAAGAATGTAGTTCTGTATGAAAAATAGTTTGGTATTTATATAGGTAGAGTAGACTCCTTGTAGCTCAAGTATTCTTGTAGCTTAAGTAATTGTAATTGAATATAACTCTCAACTGATAATTATCTCTTGATAAGAAATGAATCTTGACATAAATCAGTGTATGTTAGTGGCAAGCCATGTGGCTAAGGTTCAACCTTAGACACATGAGTTAATGAGCATGTACATTGATCCATGGTATTGTAAATTGGGCTTTAGTCTTGTCGATTAAACGAATAAAGTGGAGACCCTTACAAATAAGAAAAGGAAAGAAAGTTTACATCCAAAGTAAAGAAATAAAATAAAAAGTTAGAACTCTAAAAACAAAATCAAATGGAGTCAAAAGCCAAGAGAAAAAGAAAAAAATTGCTAAGGATAGAAACAAATTGTAGAAGCAAAAGTAAGAACAAGGTTTTCTCTAGTTACATATTTTTAAGATCCTATTATCTCAAACTTATCCTTTTGAATATCCATTTTCTTCATTCTTTAAACCATCACCTAATCCCCGCAACACCTAATAAAGACTTATAGCTCAATTAGGAATTGGTTAGTGTGATAGTAAGTGGCAGATGTATTTGATCGACTTCAACTTCCTTTTACATCATTGAGTTTGTGAGGAAAAGTGTGCCCACTGCACACTGGAGTGAGCGAAACATGAGTGGAAAAATTAGAGTGTTTTTGTCTTGACATATTTGTGAGGACCTACTTAAGGACGTTATTCCAAAATTTCAGAAACGGACCTGTTATTGCATTTCATAGCATAGTTCATTATATATATATATAATAGCTCAATGTGATTGCAAATGTTTCCTTATTTATTCTCAGATATCTATACATCTCACTATATATATATAGTTTATTATATATAGCATAGTTCATTATATCCATAGATGATTGATTATTATGCATGTATCAGCTTAGGTTTCGAATTGATTATTCGGTATTCATTGCTAGTGAGATGTATAGATATCTAAGAATAGATAAGGAAACATTAATTTTATTTCTTAGTCGTTGTAGTATAAATGAAGTTTGTGAGTATCTTCTATGTAAAACTCTTACGAGGCTATAACTCGTCCATTAGGGAATTCCTAGTGGTTTAAGGCCTTATTGCATATGGTCAACGTAATCACACTCGACGAAACGAGATTAGTTAGAACTCCATTTTTTGTCACTTATTTTAATTTCTCATATTTCCTTGAGGACAAGCAAAATGTTGTTTGAGGGTGGTTTGATAAGAGCCCAAAACTGTAATTTTAACCCCTTAATAATATTACATTTAGACCAATTATGTTTATAATAAATAAGAGTTAGTACTGTTTATGTATTTTTGTGTATTTCAAGTTTTTGAGTCAAATATGTGAGAAATATATCACTTTTGTAAGAGAAAAGAGCAAATGTTGGTTGCTAAGAAGTTCTATGGTTAAAGCCCAAGTTTCAAGTAGAAAAATCCTTTTAAAGCCTAGTCAAAGCTGAAAAGTCAAAGTCAACGCGGGCAGAAATAGAGCATAAAAGTCAACAGAACTTCCGTAGGTCGTATCTTTGGACGCAGACCTTGGAATTAGGCCTATTATATGTCAAAACGACCGTCTCGAAAAGAGATTTCTAATAGTCTAGGCCTTGATCCAATCAGATGAGTAAAAGTGGACAAAAAGGCTATTACAATAATTTCTAACAGAGAAACCCTTTTTGGACTTAAGTAATTAGGTTTAAGGCTTAATTTAGTGGCCCAAAACATAGCTCCGAAGCCCATGCATGAAATTGTAAACCTAGCCCTCTCCTATATAAAGAGGACTAAGGCAAAACTCTAACTCTCTCCTCTCCTACCTCTTGTCTCTTAGTTTTTCTTTTTAGTAAACCTAGTTTATATTTTATTAGCCTAGCAACCATTAATTCAATTCAAGTTATTTTTAATAAAGTAGTTCTTTCATTATGTCTTCTTATTTCTATTATTTATTCCATGATAGTCCCATGATTCATAGCTAAACCTTTATTAGATGGGTTTGATTGAAGCTTTGATGAAGACTTGATGTGTTAATACAGAAACACTGTATTTAAGAATTTCAATTCTAGAGGATAGTTCATTCACCATGAGAATAGGTTTAAACTTTCTCTCATGCTAATTATTAGTTGGTTAGAGATGTCATGAATAATTAGGGATAAAAAACCTAACCTTTATGTTGAATCTTGTGTGAAAACATAAAGATTAGGGTTGCAATAAAAATATATACTAGCATGTTAGGGATTAATCAAGGTGGATATCAAATCTCTCTAATTCCTTCTTTATATTCACATCTTAGTATTAAATTGTCATAGTTAATTTAGAATATCTTTAATATTAGTTCTCACCATATTAGTTCTATTAGAATTATTACTCTCATCATATTGTTGAATTGTTTAAATTAGTGAAATTGTTACGTTCTAAGCAACTAGGACTGGAACGAATTTTTACTCAAGTTATTGCATGATAATCGAGAGTAGAACTTTGATATAAAATAGTACAAATAATATATTTACTTCTTCCTATCATAATTAGTTAAGATTAGGTAAAAGGGATATTTTACGTTTATCGAAATACAAATGTACTTTGAATCCTAATATTGACCCACAAAAAATGAGTCATTTCATTATTCAGTTTAGTCACCAAGATATTCTAGAAGTTGTTTTGAATGTTATGTCGAGTTCAGCTAATGAAGCTGGTAGAAGTCAGGGTCAAGATGCTTTCCCAGGATGCTTTCTTCTTTACCTCTTAAACTATGTATCGTTATTATAAGAAGTCTAACAGGATCCTTTCTTCTTTACCTCTTAAACTATGTATCGTTATTATAAGAAGTCCAAAAGAGAGAGCGTATACAACTGAATCTTTTTAGGAGGATCAAAAGTTGTATTGCTTTGAGAACTCTCAGTTGAAGGTCATCTACTAATCACTCAAAAGGCTTGCAATGTGGATTGCAGTTTGGTTAACCCACTTGCAGTTAGAAAAGATATTATTTTGTGGATACAGGAATACCACTTAACGAACAGGCTAGGATGCATAACACATATAGTTGTGTACCCATTATTCTAGCTATGTAATCCTACATCGTAAGAAAGAATAGAAAGGGGATATCTATACCGTCACTCAAGAAGATATATAGCCTTGAAAGTCTGCTAAGTCATTTTTTATTCATCTTCATTTGCAATTTTCTCTTACACTCTTATTGTCATTTACTACTATGTTGATAAGTACATGTAATATTAGAAAAAAGAAATTTCACATTGGCAAGGTAAGTACATTATTTTTTAACAGTCATGATATTCACTATTGATTGATAGGAGAGGATTTACATAAGTAGATTATATTAAGTAATCTGCTAAAGATTTGGCTTCTTTTGAAGCTTGATGAATTTTCTAAGCAAATGTGCTTGGCTTGCTCAATTAAGATGAAGTAGGGTTTGAATAATATAGTCAGACACTAACTTTTCTTGGACTATTATATACCCAAAACTCAAACTGATTACTTTGGAACCAAATTATACTATTGGAGTGAGTTTGATGAGTTGATTCACAATTTCTTACCAATTTCTAATATATAAACTACTCCTTTTTCAAATTAAAATTCCTAATAATTCCTAATACATACACTACTCCAAGTTAATTAAAGTTAGTTTAGCGTATTGAATTCATTAAGTACTTGATGTCATGTCTTGATGTTGAAAGTGAAGAACACGTCTTGAAAATACTAATTTACATTAAGTGTAGTAACCATATTTAGGGATGTATCACATAGGTACTGGGCCAAGAGATAAGTCCCAGACCATAGTATGTATTGGGCCTAGAAAATGGGCCCAGGACCAAACTATGCCCCATGAGTAACCCTAAGAGAGGGATATAAAAGGGAGGAGAAGGGAGGAGAGAAAGGAAGGAAGAGGGGGTGGAGGTGAACTACGGCGGCTTGATCCCGAAAGGGTACGTAGGCAACCTAATTGGTGCAGCCGATCCAAAAGAGAGCGGGAGTATGAGTAAATTGTGATGTCGCGGTAATTGGGGTGCGACAAATGGCGCCGTCTGTGGGAAAAAGAAATATCATGTGTTTACAGTGTCTAATATTTTTGAGAGCTAGATCATTTAAATTATGGGTACTGGTTGGGGTTTGGGTTCGGATGACGAGTGTTGTGTAATTGGAGATAAAGGGGAAATTGGTTTTATGATAGTGAAGTCTGTTTGTAACTACAATTCGTTGGAAGAGGGACCAGCCATTACATCTGTTATGTTTCCTTTTGTTAGTGAGAAACCTCAGTCAGTCCTTGTAGGAGAAACTGCTTCGGATTTGATCACGATCGACAATACCCATCTTCTCGTTTCCTTTTCAAGTGCCGCCAAGATCGCCACATGTTCACATCAGTACGCCAGACTACCATAGCTACCGACCGACCACCACCACCACCGATCCGGATCCTCAAGGAGAAAGTTGAACAGCTCTCAGTCTTAATGACATAACTGTTAAGTATGTTCTCCATCGAGTCATTGTCATTTACTGCTATCTTTATCAGTACATGGAACGCTCTTCAGAGAATGGTGGTTGTTGAAATGGATGAGTCTGTTGACACCTCTCACTGAAGAGATTGGCCTTGTTGGTGGTGAAGACATGCTTGTTCTGTCAAGCTGTGGAGTTTGCCTTGGAGGTGGAGTTGGGGCGTCTTCCGACGCTTTCACTGAAGAGATTAGCTGGTAGAGACGTGTTCCTTTGTCGTTGATAATGAATGTGGGACGAAAATGGTGATCGTTCTGTTCCTGCACAGTGTGGAGGCGGAAAAATGCGTCTTCTGGTCGGTTATGCCATTATGGTGTCAAATTTGGTGTTAATCAGATCTTATTTGACTAAGGAAGCGGGTGTAAGAGGTGATGATATGGGTCGGTTTGGTTTAAGTGTGTATTGGGCTCCACCTTAGCGTCCGGTTATATTTATGTGAGATATGGGCCTTCTTTGAATCCTTCGAAATGGCTGGATTTGTTGTCTTTATGGGTTGATTTCATGTATGAGGCTGTATATGAGCCATTTTCTCTTAGTTGAAGTTTGCGGAAAATTGTAAAGGTCTGAGGAAATTATCAGTTGGGTCTTGTAATTTTGGTGCTAAAGGTATGAATGCTGTGATTTATAATTGCAGTATGCTTGAACAACTTTCAGTTAAGCGCCTTCGTGGGATAAAGAAAGGCACTGTTAGCGATTTAATAGCTCCCGATGTGGCCGCGGGGTCTTTGAAGACTATTTGTTTGAAGGAACTTTCTAATAGGCAATGTTTTTCTCCACTTATTGTCGGGGCGAAGAATTTGTGTTTAGGTGTTCTGAGGATTGGGATGGGTTGTTGGAAATGTTTGCTGAGAATGTTAGTTGTTTGGTGGAAGTTCATCTAGAAAGGCTTCAAGTTAGTGATAGAGGTCTTGGGGCCGTGTCGAATTGTTTGGGTTTGGAGATTTTGCACCTTGTTAAGACTCCGGAATGCACCAATGTTGGGCTTGTGGTGATTGCGGATAGGTGTAAGCATTTGAGGAAGCTCCATATTGATGGGTCGAAGAGGAATAGGATTGGGGATGAAGGATTGATTGCTATTGCTAGAAGATGTATGTTTCAAAGGCTCGCGCCATCAGTGTATTGGCCTCTGACGAAAATGCAAATTAGAGGGATGCCCAAGCTCTCAGGGTAGAGCTGGGTCTTACTGGAGTGAAAGAGGGACTGAGTGGTCATGTTGTCGTGGAGATGCGTGATCTTGACAATGAACCTGTAGTGAAGCTTGTTGGAGGAGAACTTCTTGGAACAGTAGTTGCACATTATGTAATTGGACGATTGGTGATACAGACGTTTGTGCTGACACTTTGGTGGGAGATGAAATGCTCAATGAGAGAGCCCTAACCGGCGACAACCCGGTCGAGCCCGCGGAGTGGGATGAGCCCTCCGCAGATCAAAGATGCTAGAGATACATGGGGCAATGAGAGAGCCCCAACAGGCGAGAGTCCGAGCGAGCCCGCGAGAGTGGGATGAGCCCTCCACGGATCAGAGATGCTAGAAATACATGGGGCAATGAGAGAGCCCCAACCGGCGACAACCCAGTCGAGCCCGCGGAATGGGATGACCCCTCCGCGGATCAGAGATGTTAAAGATACATGGGGCAATGAGAGATCCCCAACCGGCGACAACCCGGTCGAGCCTGCGGAGTGGGATGAGCCCTCCACGGATCAGAGATGCTAGAGATACATGGGACAATGAGAGAGCCCCAACAAGCGAGAGTCTGAGTGATCCCGCGGAGTGGGATGAGCCCTCCACGGATCAGAGATGCTAGAGATACATGGGGCAATGAGAGAGCCCCAACCGGCGACAACCCGGTCGAGCCCGCAGAGTAGGATGAGCCCTCCGTGGATCAAAGATGCTAGAGATACATGGGGCAATGAGAGAGCCCCAACAGGCGAGAGTCCGAGCGAGCCCGTGGAGTAGGATGAACCCTCCACGGATCAGAGATGCTAGAGATACATGGGGCAATGAGAGAGCCCCAACCGGTGACAACCCAGTCAAGCCCGCGGAATGGGATGAGCCCTTCGTGGATCAGAGATGTTAAATATACATGGGGCAATGAGAGAGCCCCAACCGGCGACAACCCGGTCGAGCCCGAGGAGTGGGATGAGCCCTCCACGGATCAGAGATGCTAGAGATATATGGGGCAATGAGAGAGCCCCAACAGGCGAGAGTCTGAGCGAGCCCGCGGAGTGGGATGAGCCCTCCACGGATCAGAGATGCTAGAGATACATAGAGCAATGAGAGAGCCCCAACCGGCGACAACCCGGTCTAGCCCGCGGAGTGGGATGGGCCCCTGGATTTTCGTGTCCAAACAGCGCGTGTGGGGCAGGCAGAGCTGTCCCGGACCAGCGTGTCCGAAGCCTCGAGCGGGATAGGATCCGCGGACCCTCGTGTCCAAACAGCGCGTGTGGGGCAGGCAGAGCTGTCCCGAACCCTCATGTCCTTAGCCTCAAGGGGGATGAGCCCTCCACAGACATAAGATCCGAGTCAAACATGGGGGCAAGCTGAGTTGCCCCTCATCAGACTTTCCACTCCATAGCAAAGGCAGCGGGGGGGGGATGAGCCATCCGCGGACATAAGATCCGAATCAAACATGGGGGCAAGCTGAGTTGTCCTTCATCAAGCTCCATTTCATAATAGAGACAGCAGGGGGGATGAGCTTTCCCCGAGCTAGAGTTCCAAACTGCAATTGGGAGGGGACGAGGTCTTTTGCGGACGGGATATCGAGGTCCATGAGTAAGGGCAAAGATGATGATCCCCTTGGCGGATACAATGTTGAGTTCTACGAAAGGGTGAGACACTCCGGGCACATAGTAGTAAGTTATGTGGAGGGGAGCTTATAGCCGGGATGAGACACTCTACGGGTATGGTAGTGAATTTTGTAGATGAGAGTGGATAGCTGGGTTGAGACACTTCACTGGCATGAGGATTGAGTTTGAAGAGTGAAAGCGAAGGAGATGAGACCCTTCGTGGATATGCTAATGAGTTATATGAATGAGAACCGATAGAGTGAGACACTTCACAGACATACGGTCCAATAGCAGAGTACATGGATATGAAATGTCCTGAGGAGAAGAAGACTACGTACAGTCACAGGACACTGTGGATATCTAAAGTTCAAAGAGAGAGACAAGGAAGTTTGAGGACTTCTCGGGTCCGCCGTCGTCATCGCCGCCGAACCCGAGAGGGGCAATTGTAGTAACCATATTTAGGGATGTATCACATAGGTACTAGGCCAAGAGATAAGTCCCAGACCATAGTATGTATTGGGCCCAGAAAATGGGCCCAGGACCAAACTATGCCCCATGAGTAACCCTAAGAGAGGGATATAAAAGGGAGGAGAAGGGAGGAGAGAAAGGAAGGAAGAGGGGGTGGAGGTGAACTACGGCGGCTTGATCCCGAAAGGGTACGTAGGCAACCTAATTGGTGCAGCCGATCCAAAAGAGAGCGGGAGTATGAGTAAATTGTGATGTCGCGGTAATTGGGGTGCGACATTAAGCTTAATTATTTAGTAGTTACTGCTATATTGCTTATTATTAGCAATTGTTGTAGTGTGGACTCAAGAGCTTCCTCTCTTAAAGCATAAATGTCTTGTATAAGTCTTTATTGCTTATCATTTTTCTTATTGTTTGAAGTCTAGAATGAAATCTGGCAAATAATTGGTGCTGAGAAATTTGATAAATTAATTTACTGTATGAGTTTTAATATAGTTTGGAAATAACATTTTTGATACATAATAATAAAATGAAAAAAATATATATAAAAAAGGTCCCCGTTCGTTGAAAGGGTCCAAAAATCTAGTTGAAGCAAATTGAGAGTACGTTATACTAATCGGCGGGAAAAAAAATACGGGTACCATTTACGAAAAAAAAAATAAAAGTTTGTGGTACTAAATAGTTATAAACTCTAGATCATGATGAGAGTGTGAATGTTACTAACATAACCAACCTCGCCAAAGCTGAAGCATGGATGGGACTGACCAAACATACTGGTTAATTGATCGAAAACTGTGTTTTATATATAAATTTATCGTTGATGTCTTATTTGCAATTTTGATCAGTTTTACAAATTGTCTTGGTATAATTGGTCACTGGCCATGAAATTGTACCATGTTTGTATAGACAACTTAGTACTTAGTGTGCGTTTTAAATAGAGACCTATAGTAATTGCTCCATGGTGTCCTTGTGCTTTAATTGGTTGATCAAATAAGTTGAACTATACATACCTGTAACTAGGTTATTAGTTATTACTTGTTGGCTCATGCTTTGCTTCATTCCCAAATGCCAAATTCGTTATTGCTTAGTACACAAGAAAATAATTTGCATGAAGCATAACAAATGTATGCTTATTATGTGTTAACATAATAAAGCTTGATCAAGATATTGTAAAGCTTAATACAGATGGATCTATAATAGAGGACTCAGCCGGTATAGATGGTGCAATCAGAGACCATGTAAGAGAAGTGTTGCTTGCATTCAATGAAAGCAACTCGGGTAAATGCATACTTACTCAAGAGCTATTGGCTATCAGAGCTGGACTGGAAGGATGCATTATGAAAGGATTCAAGAAAGTGGTGGTGGCCTCAGACTCTTTACATGCAGTCAAGTGCATTAACAAGATTGAAGCCCCCTTTTGGTACTACACAATCTTGTTTTGAGCATTCAATGCTTGTGTCCTCTTTCTGAGATTATCTCTTTTATACATGTTTATAGGGAGACAAATAGGCTTGCAGATCATCTAGCTATAGCTACAGTAGGTAAGTGTTTAGAAGAGAATGTAGTGTATTTTGTATCTCCTCTTGATCTTCAAAGTGATATTTTTGCGAAAGAGGAGGTAGCCAATAGGGTTGTACACTATGTTGGTTTCTTAATACAGGTGAGAGTCTGCCTAACCCTAGCTTAACCTTCAAAAAAAAAACATACTATATAAGTGTATGTTGGGAACAATTGCTGCAACAAGAACAAACAGTGAATAAGAAGGCTGGCTGAGGCACGGATCAAACACTTTCTTTAAGGTTGTTTCGCGTCTGTTCCTCTTTATGTAGACAAAGCGCGTCAACCTCTAGGATACAACAGCCAAATAGACTCTCCTTTGTTTACTGTAGATAAACCAAAGAAGAAAAGAAGAACCATGATACTGATCTTATGAAAGCCCTCAACTTAGTATAGAAAATCATTTTTCGCATATTATATTAGCTGCTGCTCTAGGAGTATTTATAGAGGAAAAAATGTGAAGCACTTAGTATATCCGGATAGGGAACTGATCCAGTTTCCCGATAAGGATTGGATTCTACAAGTCTATCACATTCCTGTTTCCTAATCCATATCCAATTCTGTTTCCAAATTTATCTGGAAACAGTTTAAGGAAAATGGTTTACCAAAAAGAAGATAAGGGATCAAAGGGCCCAAGCCCAAGCCTAAGCCCAAGTTCACCTCTTGTTTTATTCAAAATAACACAACAATCCCCCACTTATTTTTGATAAAAACAAAATATAAAATATACTTAAGGGCAATCAATATTAGTATCAACATGTTATGCATAGATGAAGGTGTCCACGACTTAAACCTTTACGTAGTGAAAATTACTCAAAGTATAAGAGTCATAATTGACTAAGTCTTAAACTTAGGTCTTGAGTATACAATAAGTCATAATCACACACAACATATCCAGTGTTCTCCATTCATGTTCTGCACATTAAAGGCTCTGTGCTCTCCTGGATTCGTGAATGATCTAGAGAATCAGCCCTTATTCTCATAGAAAGCGGCCTCTACTTTCACATTCACTAGGTGAGTCTATCAAGAGTGCTCCTGTAGCTATACACTCCGCCCATAAGGACCATAGAACTTCATTAAGAGTTTTTCCCATAAAACCTCAACCTTTATTTATTGCTGCATGATTTCATACATTTTACTATCCAACTATGGGACAGATAAGTAACAATGTATGTCACACAACCAACATTCTATGACTTGTTCTTCCCTTTGAACCTAGTTCTTGGGATCTCCAGTCCCTAGGTTGGGTTATCATCATAAATATTCATCTTTCAATTGGCTTCAGTCCCATGCTAGTAGAGTAATCCACATTGTATCTCTAGCCAGAGCTTTGGTTTGTGAATCTGCAAGGTTATCTTCAGATCTCACAAAATCAAAATAATATGGACTCTCCCAGTAATAGCTGTAATGCTATCAACAAAGTATCATTGTAACTAATATCGTCTATCTTAGACTAGTATATGAGTAAGAAAGCCTAGTACTTAACTAGCTTCTTCACTCGTACTAGCCAAAGCAATAATCTCATACTCCATAGCATACTATGCTATTATGGTCTGTTTCTTGGACTTCCAAGATACAACACCTCCACCAATGCTAAACACATAGCCACTGGTGACCTCGGAGTTTTCTGAAAGGATGTTCCAATCCGAATCTATTGCCTGCTAGTATACCTGCAAATAACACCTACTACATAGGCAATGTCAGGTCTTAAACAATATGTAGCATATCTTAAACTACCAATGATACTTGCATATTCCTTCTGATTCACAGGTTCACCATTATTCGCAAATAATTTAACAAAGGGATCAAAAGGAGTACTCACAGTCACGCAATAAAAGTAGTTATACTTCTTCAACATTTTCTCAATGTAGTGTGACTGATCCAGCCATATGCCATCGGACGATCTTGTAATTTTGATTCCCAACATTACATCAGCCTCACCTAAGTCCTTCATATCAAAGTTAGAAGACAACAGGTTCTTGGTTTCTTTTACAACATGTAAATTGGAACCAAAGATTAGTAGATCATCAATATATAAGCATATAATAACACATATCCCATCAGAATACTTATGATAAATGCACTTGTCACTTTCATTTATCTTGAACCCATTGTTAATTATAAAGTTATCAAACTTCTCATGCCACTGTTTAGGTGCCTATTTCAACCCATAAAGTGACTTAAGTAATCTGCATACCTTTTTACCATTACCTGGTTCCACGTAACCTATTGGTTGATCCATGTAAATATCCTCTTCTAAATCCCCATTTAGAAAGGCTGTCTTAACATCCATCTAATGAATAACAAGATTATGAACAACATCAATAGAAAATAATACTCTAATGGATGTTATCCTCATAACAGGTGAATATGTGTTAAAGAAACCAAGTTCTCTCTCTGTCTAAAGCCCTTGATAACAAGTCTTGCTTTAAACTTATCCACTGAACCATCGGTTTTAAACTTCCTTCTTAAAACCCATTTGATTCCTATAGTTTTACAACCAATAGGCAAATCAACAAGTTTCCAAGTTTTGTTTTTCATGAGAGAATCAATCTCTCTTACATGACTTCTCTCCAAAACTCGAAATCAAAAGATATGAGAGTTTCTTCAATGGAGGAGGGATCTCCTTCCAAAGTACAGTGACAAAGTCGGGTCCCAAAACATTAGACACCTTAAGCTCTTTTATATCTTATACGTTCATTTTCTGTATCCATGATCCTATCATGCGATCTAGATATATCAGTGTCAGAAAGATCAAAATTAGGGGCCTTGGAGGATAATACCCCCACTAGCACCCCCACTATTTCTAGATAAATATGGAAATCTATCTTCAAGAAACTCAATAAAAGATGATCAACAAAAACATTACTCTTCATATCTAGAAACACGTAGGTATTGCTCTCCATAGCATTGCCTAAAAAGACACACTCAAAAACCTTACTCTTAAGCTTTGAGATTTTTGGATCATGCTTCCTTACAAAAGCCAAACATCCCATTATTCTGAAGTAACTCAAATTAGGCTTCATGTTCTTCCATAGCTAATAATGTGTAACCTTCGTCTTAGAATTAGCAATTCTATTCAGCACATAGCAAACAGTCAAAACAGCTTCACCCCCATAAATGTAAGGGTGCTCCAGAACTAAGCAACATAGCAACCGTTAATTCCTTAAGAGTTTTGTTCTTTCATTCAGCTACTCTATTTATTTCAGGTGAATAAGGAGCTATCGTCTCATGGATTATACCATGTGATTGCAAGAAAAGATCAAAATCAATAGAACCATATTCAGTACCTCTATCACTTCGAATTACTTTAATGTTCCTGTCATACTGATTTTGAACCTCAAATACATAAGCTTTAAAAGCATAAAAACACTACTTTTTATCTCCAGCAATTAAACATAAGTAAATTTCGAGCAACCATCAATGAACGTAATAAAATATCTTTTACCACCTCTAATTAGAACACCTTCAAGCTCACAAATATCAGTGTATACCAAGTCTAGCAGATTTGTAGTTCTTTCAACTGACTTGTGATGCTTCTTTGTGATTTTGGCCTTAGTGCAACATTTACCGTGTACAAAATCATCATCATCCAAATTTGGAATTAAACCAAGTATGCTTATGTTCTTAACATATTTTCTATTAATATGCCATAATTTACCATGCCAAACATTAATAGAACAAGAAATCATGTAAGTAGACGTATAAGATTACTAAGATCAACAACATCCAATTCGGTCCATACAACTAACAATCTCCACCTTGGACCGAAACTGGTATAACCAAACCATCGGCTTTGTTTCACCAGTCGGGCATGACCAGGGCCAAGCTTAAGTTTGTTTGAGATGGATCGGTTGATTAACAATTTGTTGGATGGGTTATGTAAATTGCATTATTGTTGGATTATGACTTGATTTTGAATCAAGTGTTTGAGTTATTTAATTTTTTTTCTTCGTGAATAAATCATGTAATATGAACAAGTTCTTGGAATGATTTATGTTGGTAATAAAAGTATGATTCTTGTTTCCATAATAGACTTGAGTTGTCAAGGTGTATGAATGCATTGGGTTTACAGGAATTTCAAATTTACAGGAATTTTTCAAATTTACAGGAAAAAAAAAACGAAGAAGTTATGACGGCTTCCAAAGAACTGTGGTGTTACATACCAATTCTTGATAGTTTTTAATGTTAATTTATTGACGTTTTTGTTTCTCATGGTGACGCTTAAATAAAAACAGTCATAAAGAAGGTTTATTTTTTGACACTTTTTCTAGTAAAACTATGACGGTTAAGTAAAACATGTCACGCAAAAGGATCCAATTATGACGTTTATAAATGAATTTTTGTCATATTAAGTTTGAGCATTTATGTCAGCTTCTTCAGAACCATCATCAAAATTATGACGCTTTTGGTTAACTTTTATGACGGGCTCTATAATGACGGTAGTTTTTTTTAATGAAAAAACGTCATTAAACCAGTTTCATGACGGCTAAAAGCCGTCATCACAAGTCATTTTTTTAGTAGTGATGGTACCCTCATAGATGTCTCACCCAAGACTGATATTGTCCCCAACCTTAGCCATCACTTGGCCTAATCCTCAATTGGACCTCATCTAAGGTGTGGGGTTCTATATCAATAGAAGTGTAGCTCCTTTACTACTAGATGTGGGATCAACAAACTTCAAAATCTCCTTACATGCATATCCCTTACCAACAAAGACACCAACCTTAGTGATCATATATGTACAAAAGAGAAATTAATCTCAAACAATTATATCTAGTCAATGAAAAACTTTCAATGCAGGTTAACCGACACCCAGTGCCACAACATATTGACTAGATAAATAACTAGAACATATAGACTTAGGTTTTAAATTTCCTTAAATTAAAAACCCTAGCATGTAATTCTATGTTTTAATTCATCTCACAATATAAAACAAATAATTGCATAGATTTTAGTAAGTAATACGATACCTATCCAATTGAAAATTTGGATTACCACGTTTTGCTATTTGATGAAAAATCGGCCCATAAAGAACTGTAAAACTGAATCAGTTCTGGATGAATTAGGCTTCAAACCATACACCGTTGGAAACATCTCTGAGTTATCTTTCTAACGCAAAAAATGGATTGTGAATCCGATTATCAAGCAAAAAATTATAGCCGTTTTCGTCAGAACTGTCCCATCATTCTGAATTTCAAACTATTTTTCCTTTTCCCGATAATCTCTGAATGATTATGTCGTGCTTTCAAAATCATCTACTCAAGCCACAAACGACTTGGATGGACTTCATGTGTGAAGTTTTTGTAATTCATGACATCATCATGCAGCAATCCACATGCAAAAATACATCCTGATCCTGAGACACCGATGGCATGTCCATGCATGGAAATAAGTTCTCTCAAGTGGTAAGCCATATCCGTGTAAGACAACAACCTCTGTGTATCAGGATCAATAGCCATGAACTATCATCACTTTAAACCCTAGATTTGGATCCTACAGAAGTGACTGAACTGACATCACACATCTTGAATGACGTGGTGACCGCACATCTTGGATGATGTCCATGCAAAAGTGTGCCAATGTTTACTTCTGAATTTTTTCATCCCAATGTTTATCGTGATTGTTCGGAACAATTATCTCCAAAAATCAAACTTAATTTGAACACGCCACCTTCTCAAGGTGTCTTCGTCTGGACCAATTATTGTTGCATTCCACACGAACAGATTCTCGTCTGATAAAGGATTCACGCTGCATCCCTTTCGGACTCCAAATACTAACTCGTAATCGTTGAACACATAAACGAAAACTATGAAACAAGCCTTAATTTTTCTTCGTATTCATTATTCAAACAACCTTAAAATTGTTGGTAACAATTGCTGCAATAAGAACAAACTGTGAATAAGAAGGCTGGCTGAGGCACGGATCAAATATTTTCTTTAAGATTGTTTTGCGTCTGTTCCTCTTTATGCAGAAAAAGCGCGTCAACCTCCAGGATACAACAGCCAGATAGACTTTCCTTTGTTTACTGCAGATAAACCAAAGAAAAAAAGAAGAACTACGATACTGATCTTATGAAAGCCCTCAACTTAGTATAGAAAATAGTTTTTCGCATATTATATTAGCTGTTGCTCTTTGAGTATTTATAGAGGTAAAAACGTGGAGCACTTAGTAGATTCGGATAGAGAACTGATCCAATTTCCCGATAAGGATTGGATTCTACAAGTCTATCACATTCCTGTTTTCCAATCTATATCCAATTCTGTTTCCAAACTTATCCGGAAACAGTTTAAGAAAAATGGTTTACCAAAAAAAATAAGGGGATCAAAAAGCCCAAGCCCAAGCCCAAGCCCAAGTTCACTTCTTGTTTTATTCAAAATAACACAACAGCCAGCAGTACAAGTGTTCCACGCTTCCACCGACTTTCTTTTCCCCGCAAGTCAACAGCATAACAGATAGCTCCTACATAGTTCCAGTGGTCAAGGCCTACTATAGCAATGGAACCAATTCCCCTCAAAATGAAAAGATTATATTGGTATGATGTTCAATGTTGAATGAAAGATTTTTCCAACTCCAGAAGCAATTGAATCTGGATGCGTAACTCTAATGAACCAAACTTTCGTTTATATTTTCCAAAAGCTAGAGTTAAAGACTAATACTATTTTTAGCCTGTCGTCACTCAAATTGTAACTCCATTAATCGCAGTGCTTAATTTCATTGGACCGTACACTTGCACAAGGACGTAAACATTTGAAAACAAACCTTTGGTTTCAGAAACGTATGGCATAGCGTCATTTAGTCACGTTTTCTCATACATTATGGCGTTCCACTACTCCACAAGACCAGGGGCTCAACAGCTCTATGTATTACAAAAGTCCAACTGGCGGCTCAGATGTTCAACAGCACTAAACAACTACATTCTCCATACGTACATACAAATTTCTTGGAGGCAGTTCTAGACTAGATCTTGAATGCCTGTCCCACTTCAACAATATCAAATTGTACACTCCATCAGTAAAATAAAACAAAATATGGTTTCCATGTGTGTCCTAGACCTATACTAGGTTTTCATTTTCTTATAACCATTATTAAACCATGGGAGATTAAAATAACATAAGAGGATCTTTTTCAATATTTGAAAATGGTACCTTCTTTTTCAAGATACATTTGAGCAAATAAAGATACAAAGTCTTTGTCACCGACAATATCTCAAGTGATCTATATTAAATTGCATTGCAATGGCCCTGAGGTCCGATCATCACATGTCATACAGAATATGTGCTTGTTATTCCTTTTCATTCTAGTAAAAGATAGTGTTGTTTCTTTCTTTAAAACGTGTAGAAATATATGTGATACTTTTATAACTAAACTATTAATAATCAAATTGATCTGTATGAGTTAATGAGTGTAAGTCTGTGCAGAACATGAAGGGGATGGAAAATCAGGGTGTAGTGGGCAAATATCGTGCCTTTAGATATTTTATCGGATATTTCAAAGCTTGAGATATTGACACAAGGGTCAATATCTTGATATATTTCGTTGTTATTTCAAATATTTGCAGATAACGAGCGGAAAAAAAAGTAAGACAAAGGACACGTGTCATAAGTTGATTGGATTAAAGCTAATTGAAGGGACTATATAAAAACTGAAGGAGTAGAAAAAAATATTCATTCGATCGTTCCCACAAAAAGTGTTAGAAAACAGAAGAGAAAAATAGAGAAACAGAGCAATTGTAAAACTTATGTTATTGATAAATAAAAAGATTTGTTTCACTTCAATTCAACCTCATTCAAACTACATTTCCGTC
This sequence comes from Coptis chinensis, assembly GCF_015680905.1. Lineage (NCBI taxonomy): Eukaryota > Viridiplantae > Streptophyta > Magnoliopsida > Ranunculales > Ranunculaceae > Coptis > Coptis chinensis. Next base: position 36,695,826 of record NC_141464.1, read on the forward strand.
ACTCATCTTCGATTAGGAACAGTAATTCGTGTGATCTAAAATCAATCGACAAAAGATTGTTCTTAGACATCACATTGGCGCCGTCTGTGCATTGAGAACAAGAAAATTTGAAGTTTTCTTCTTCTTCGGTTTAGAATCCATAGTTTCTCTGAGTTTGAGTGAAAAAAGGGTGAAAGAAGAGTGAGTAGTGAATTGAGAATTGAATCATAATGGCTCCAAAGAAAAGAGCAAATAGCAAGTGAGTGGATAATGATAATCAATCACAAACAAGGAATACAAGAGCTTCAGTAAGTAAGCGATATTAGGAGAAAAATATTGAAGTAGAAGTTTCACTTCAAGAAGTCTTGAAGCGGTTGAGGGAAGTGGAAAAACATAATGCTATATTACTTAAAGAGAATTAAGAGATGAAGAATGCAAGTCCAAGTCAGGTTTTAAAAGATATTCATGTGGAAGAGGAGGAGGCTTGTAGTTCAAAGTCAGTTAGCCACTATCCAAAAAAGGCATCGGCAAGAAACGAAATAATTGGAGAAGCATCGCCGATACCTATAATTCTGATACCACAGCCCATCACCAAAGAGATGATACAAGAGATGATGCAGAAGCAATTGGGTAACCAGCTTCTCGAGAAAACATCAACATCGATAAGAAGATTGGCAGATGATGTCAGCAGGAACCCAATACATCTGAGTGTCAAGATGATGCCCATTCCACCCAAGTTCAAGATTCTTAAATATACTCAGTATGATAGGACGTCGGATCCGATGGATCATCTATTTGGATATCGACACCAATTTTCTATCTACCAGGGAACAACTTATTTAGATTCATTATTATGCAAATCCTTATCTTCCAGTCTGAAAGGGAAGGCTTTGAAGTGGTTCTGCTCTTTGCAAGAGGGATCTATATCATGTTTCAGGGAGATCGAGGAAAAGTTTTTAACCAATTATGGTCATCAGTGAGTAAAACCAAAGCAAGTGTCGATTTTGTTCCAACTCAAGCAAGGAAAGAAGGAATCTCTTAAAACTTTCTTGTCGTGTTTCAAGGCAGAGGCGCAGCTCATAGAGCATTTAGATGAATCAGAAATGATAGCGATGATAGCATTTCAAGCAAGGCTTATTCCAGGTTCCGATATGCACAAGTATATGCTTCGTAAGGATATTAAAACTCTGAGAGAGTTATATGATAAAACTGAGAAAGATGTGCAAGTTGAATAAGGTATTCTAGCAGCATCGGTTCAACCAGTGTTGCAGGTGTCGAAATCAAGTAAGTCCACCAAGGAGGAGAACTATAACAAATTTGATAAAAGAAAATTGACAAAATCTTATCCGAAATCAGACAATCAACCCTCATAGAAAAAAAGGTTTGAAAGGTCACTAAAAGAGGAATTAGATCTAAGTAATTACATCGCCATTAATACTACATTGGAAGACATTTTAAGGAGGGTGGAAAAGAACCTTATTTCCAACATCCGACATACAAGCTTCGGGAAATAGTAGATAAACCATTCTGTAACTTCCATAAGGTCAAGAATCACAAGGCAAATAAGTGTCTACAACTGCTCAGAGATGTGGATAGATTAATGAGAGATGGGAAGCTTAGGGAGTTCATAGCTGATGCTAGACTAGAAATGACAGCTATGGTAAATGATAAGCCCTTATGGGTAATCAACATGATATATAAGGGGGTTATCCCACAGAAAAAGATCATAAGGGATAAGATCTGGAAGATATTAACAGTCAAAGAGGTCCTAGAAGTGAACGTGGAGCCGATACCGGTGAACCCTACACTAGTATCGGCAAGCATACCAAGAGATATTATGTTTGTACCTAATGATCTATCATAGGTAATGCTACTTCATGATAATGCTTTGTTGATTACATTGAGGATATCAGGATATGATGTACAAAAGGTGCTAGTTGATTATGGAAGTTCAGTGAATATTCTTTTTTGGAAAGCATATACGGGTATCGGATTTGATGAGTCGCATCTGAAAGAACCACAGTTTAATCTGTATGGTTTCAATGGAAGCTCTACTCGACCAACTGGGGAAATTAAATTACCAGTAAGAGCAGGTCCACAGACAATTATGACTAAATTTATAGTCATCAAGCATCATTCAGATCATAATGCTATCATGGGAAGAAAGTGGGAGAGTAATTCCGAGTACTTTTTACCAAGTTATTAGATTTTCGACTGTTTATGGGCCACATGATATAAGAGGTGATCAGTCAGATTCTGAGAAATGTAATTTTATTACTGTCAAGGGTATGATGAAAGACAAAAAAAGTAGACACAGGGGGCGTCTCGGAGAGCACCAGATAGCAATTAACAGAATCTTCATCTCCAAAATTCGATACCCACAAATAACAAGAGGATTTGAGATTCACCTCAAAGATGAAAACAGAGTTGGAAATGGTTCCAAGCAAAACGATGGAAAAAGTACAAAAAGTAAATATCGGGCAGGACAATGAAAGTTGCTTTACTTTTATTGGTACAGAGATGAGTTCAAAAATTAGGCAAGATTTGATAGAATTCTTGAAGATAAATAAAGATGTATTTGCTTGGTCAATGGCTAATCTTTCGGGAATTGATCCTCTTATATGTTCTCATAAGCTGAATATGAGAGAAGGAGCAATTCCAGTGCATCAGAAGCATAAGAGGGTAAGGCCGATATACGAAAACACAGTACAAGATGAGATTCAGAAGATACTTGAATGTGGAATCATCAAGGAAATCAATAATTCAGAATGGGTAGCAAATATTGTTGTCGTACCAAAGAAGAATGACAAGGTTAGAATATGTATAGATTTCACCGATGTTAACAAAGAATGTCCCAAAGATTACTACCCGATGCCGAGAATTGATGAATTGGTCAATCGAACAACTGGGTTCGAGTTATTGAGTTTTTACGATGGTCATTCAGGATATTTTCAAGTTATAATTACATTAGTAGACCAACTGAAAACAGCATTCGTTATAGAAGGAGGCCTCTACTGTTTCATCAGAATGTCATTCGGTCTAAAAAATACAATAGCAACGTATCAGAGATTGGTGGAGAAAATGTTCAGAAATTTGATTAAGCGTATCGTGGAAGTATACATCGATGATATGGTGATAAAATCTAAAAAGGCAGATGATCATGTTAAAGACCTCGATACGGTGTTCTGAATATTCAAACAATTCAACATGAAGCTCAACCCAGAGAAATGTACCTTTGGAGTAAGTTCAGGGAAATTTATGGGGTATATAGTCACAAAGAGAGGTATCGATGTTAATCCTGATCAGATTCGAGCTCTTCAGCAAATGCCTTCTCTGAGTACTAGGAAGCAGATACAAAAGTTAACAGGAAGAATTGCAGCTTTGAATAGATTTATATCAAGAACTTCTTACCGATGCAAACCCTTATTTAAGTTGCTGAAGAAAAATACAAAATTCATATGGGAGGAAGAATGTGAATTGGCATTCTCATAATTAAAAAAGTATCTTCAAGAAGTGCCAACTTTGATGAAGCCAAAGGAAGGTGATACTTTATTTCTATATCTAGTAGTATCTGACTTTGATATTAGTTCAGTACTAGTAAAAGTAGAAAATAGAGTTGAGAGACCTGTTTATTTTCAATCCAAGACCATGCTCAAGGCTGACACTCGATATTCGATGTTGGAAAAATATGTATTAGCTCTCCTCTAGTCTACTCAAAGGTTGAAACCTTATTTCCAATCCCACTCAGTCATTGTCATGATGAATCTTCCTCTAAAACAAACTTTAGACAAGACAGCTAAGTCAGGAAGAATGGCGAAGTGGTCAATGCTTATTGAAGAGTTTGGGATTGAATATAGGAATAAGGTTTCATAAACAAGCCAAGTCTTGGCAGATTTCTTAGTGGATTTTCCTGCTGAAGATGAAAATTGGAAGATTGAAGAAGATAGTTGCTTAAATTTGCAAGAACCTGATGATGTGATGAATGAAGATGATCCATGGACTAGCACAAATGGGTGGAGACTTTTTGTCGATGGATCATTAAGACAAAAGGGGTGTGGTATCAGAGTTGTTCTGATAACCCCTGAAAATCAAAGACTGGAGTCAACAGTTACTCTAGGATTTCACGCATCTAACAATGAAGCAGAATATAAGGTATTGATAACAGGATTGGAAATGGCTAAATCGTTAAATGTCAAAGAATTATCTGTATTAAGTGATTCTCAAATAGTGGTAAGCCAAATCAATGAAGGATATTCAGCAAAATGCGATAACATTATCGGTTATCTGAACTTTGTTAGATTGAAGCTCAAAAACTTTAGCAAGATTAAATTTTAGCACCTCGATAGAGGAGAAAATTGACATACATATGCTTTGGCATATGTCGTTGCTATGCTTGAAAATACAGAAGGGCGTCTATTGCACATTGGTGTTCAGCAAAACCCAAGTATCGATACGGAGCATTCAGAGGTTATGGAAATATATACGCTGGGGGCGTCATGGTTAAGCAGCTATGTTTTATTTTTGTCTAAAGGTGAATTACCAGAAGATAAAAATGAGGTTAGAAGGGTAAAAGTAGGAGCTGAAAGATATATGCTAATTGATAAAGAGTTGTATCGAAAATATCCTAGTGGACCACATTTAAAATGTATATCGACGGCCGAGGCTACCCAAATTATTGTGGAGATGCACGAAGGGGAATGTGGAAATCATTCGACGGGGAGATCATTAGCTAACAAGAGAAGAGATGCACTGTGTATCGAACCCATGGTTGTTTGCTTTATGGGGGATGGATATTGTTGGCCACTAATACCTGAGAGAGGTCAAGAAAAGATTCATGATTGCCGTAACTAACTACTTCACTAAATGGGTAAAGGTTATAGCTTTGCAACATATAAAAAAACAATATATTATCAGTTTTCTGTTTGAAAGAGTGGTTTGTCGATACGGTCTACCGTATGCCATCATATCGGATAATGGTCCCCAATTCATTGGAGGCAAGGTGAAAGATTTTCTAGGATCATACAAGATTAAACACTTCACATCGACACCTTATTATGCTCAAGGTAATTGGCAAGCTGAGGTGACAAATAAGATTATTATGGATAATATCAAAAAGAAGCTAGAGGATAAGAAAGGCTTATGGGTTGATGAATTAAATAGTGTCTTATGGGCATATAGAACAACTCCAAGGGTAGCTACGGGGGAGTCGCCATTCACTCTAGCCTATGGTATGGAAGCAGTCACTCCAGCCGAGATGGTGGTATCGACATCTAGAACAATGCTTGTAGAAAAGGGGCTTAATGACCAAGGGATGCATTCAGAGCTCATGAACTTGGAAGAAAGAAAAGAACAAGCAAGAATAAAGCTTGATTCATATCACAGACAGCTCTAAAAGGCATTCAATAAAAAGGTCAGAGAAAAAAGTTTCTGAGAAGGTGACCTAGTGCTAAAAAGGTAACTCAAGCGACAAAAGAAAAGAGAGCTGGAAAGCTATCGACAAACTGGGAAGGCCCTTAAATTATCTATAAGGTTGGAATAAAGGGGCATATTATTTGGAGAGTGTTGTTGGAGAGTTACTACCAAAACCTCAGAATGTCAATAATCTGAAGGTATTCTATCAATAATGTATTTTTCAATTTTATTACGTAATGAGCTATGTAACAAGAATATTTAATTCAATAAAAAGTTTCAAATTCATAAAGTAATGATGTTATAATATGCACATAAAGCCCTGATATCAACAGAAATGTTGGTATTAGGCATATCGTCAAAAGTCCTGGTATCAGAAACCGTGGTAGATACCAGGCACATAAAGCCCTGATATCGACAGAAATGTTGGTATCAAGCATATCAACAAAAGCCCTGGTATCATAAATAGTGGAAAATACCAAGCACATAAAGACCTGATATCGACAGAAATGTTGGTATCAGGCATATTGTCAAAAGTCATGGTATCAGAAATATTGGGCAGGCACATAAAGTCATGTTATCGACAGATGTGTTGAAATCTGGCACATAAAGTCCTTTTATCGACAGACCTGTTGATATCAGACACATAAATCCCTGATATCGATAGAAATATTGGTATTAGGCATATCGTCAAAAGTCCTAGTATCAGAAACAGTGACAGATACCAGGCATATAAAGCCCTGATATCAACAAAGATGTTGATATTAGGCATATCATCAAAAACCCTGGTATCAAAATCCGATACAAAGCATGGGCAAAAAGTTTTGATATCATATATATCATCAAAGGAGTTGGTATCAGAAATTGTCAAATGATTAAGGTATGTGTTTCAGTTAAGTATCAGTGATAATCTTTTTGTTTATGGGTATCGAAATTTTTTCATTGTCAAAGTAATTATATATTTTAAGTATCACTAATATTAGGTTTTTTGTTTTATGTTGGAGGGTATCGAAAATGTAACTTCTTGCCCTGGGAAAATTTTGAAATTTTAAGCACAAATAGTAAGGTAATAAATAGTTTATTCTTCATCTTCATATTCAAAAAGTTAAATAGAACATTGGAAAATGAATAACATAAAGAAGACATCAGTCGTTATCTTCATCTTCATCTTCATCTTTATGCTCATCATCACCATCAGTGGAGGATCCATCATTGCCTTTTTCATAGCAATATGGGTCTCGAAGTCACTCATCTTCATCTTCTTCTTCTTCATCATCTTCTTCTTTTTCTTCTTCTTCCTCTTCATTATCGGAATACTCAGTTGTTGGGTAATATGACCAATGAGGCCATGAGGACCATGAGAACAGCAAGAGCAGTAAGAAAATAGGAAAGGGGAGACATTTTTCTGTTAGTTTTGTCATTTTCAGTAAAAAGTTTGTAAAATGCAAGTTATATTCATGTTTTTTTAGTATCTTTTTATACAAGTAAGAAATTATAAAAACGAGGAAAACCAATGGTGTTTAGCAAGAAAACAAGAAAATTTAAGGGTGATTAGCAAGAAAATGAGGAGATTTAATGGGATCAGTTGAAAAAGTAATTTTTTGGTTATCTGTGCCAGGAACGGTTTAAAAGTGTTAATTCATTCAATGGTAAGTCAATAAAATTTAATGGGCTTTTATTTCAATGCATGTTGGATTTTAAGTTCATTTGCTGATTTCATTTATTAAGGATAATATGAACCTTTAAGTTTCAAAACAGTGGGTAAGTATTATAAGTTTCATTATCAAATGTTTTAAGTATCATTGACACTCTCTTTTTGTTTGAGGGTATCGAAAATTTCATTTTCTGATGATACAAGTCTAAGTATCATTGATACTCTTTCTTTGTTTAAGGGTATCAAAAATTTCATTTTCTGATGATACAAGTCTAAGTATCATTGATACTCTCTCTCTGTTTGAGGGTATCAAAAATTTCATTTTCTGATGGTACAAGTCTAAGTATCATTGCTACTTTATCTTTGTCAGAGGGTATCGAAAATTTCATTTTCTGATGGTACAAGTCTAAGTATCATTAATACTCTCTCTTTGTTTGAGGGTATCGATTTTTTTTTCTTCTGATGATACAAGTCTGAGTATCATTGATACTCTTTCTTTGTTTGAGGGTATCAAAAATTTCATTTTCTGATGGTACAAGTCTAAGTATCATTGATACTCTCTCTTTGTTTGAGGGTATCGAAAATTTCATTTTTCAAAATTATATATTATAAGTATCATTGATACGCTCTCTAGTTTAGGGTATCGAAAATTTCAGTTTTTCAAAAAATATATATTATAAGTATCAATGATACTCTCTTCTATTTGAGGGTATCGAAAATTTCAGTTTTTCAAAAGATATATATTATAAGTATCAATGATACTCTCTCTAAAATTTTAGTTTTCAAAAAAAAATTATAAATATATGATTATATGAAAAGATATTGGCGGTATAGAGTTTCAAGGGGTTATGTGCTCAAATCCCAATGATATTCAGAAATATAACAGACAACAAGTAATAAAGATTGAGGAAGAATCTAATTGTATCAGTATTACAAAACAATGAACAAAAGTTTAATTGTTAAAGGAAGGAATATTAAAGAGATTATCCACATCAGCTAAATCAGCACAAGGGTCTGGGCATCATCAGTAGAAATGCGAGAATCTGATATAGCTGCTAGGTCAGGATTAGAAGGAGTCACAATTGGAATTTCTTCTTCATCAGTATCATCAGAAAATAAGACCGTGTTCTACAAGGACATCATGAGGAACATATTGTTTGAAAGCTTCCAGCCGATCACCTAAGAGGTTTAAAGCTGAGGCGACCTAGTTATATTCATTATCAGAGGTTTCCTGATACTTAGCCTTTTCTTTAGCAAAGTCATCAGTAGTTTGCTTCAGGATTTCAGCATGTTTAGTGATTTTCTGGTGTAAAGTCTTTTTAGCTCTAATTTTCTGACGATCTACTTCGCTATTCAGCTGATCAACTTCTTTGTTCAACCGATTCATCTCTCGGTTCAATCTATCAACTTCATGCTGCTGAGAATCAACTATTTTTTGAAGACGCCCAAGATCACAGTTTTGTTTGTAATGAATATCAAACTAGGCCAGAGTGACCACTTTAGCCTATAGAAACAAGGAGAATAGATAAGCAAATAGAAAGAGATGAAACCATTATGAAATGATAGAAGAGAAAGTAAGAATACCTTTTCCATATGATCACAAATTAATGTCAGGTGTTCGGCAGCGGTTATATTACACATGGCAATTTTATCATTGGGAAGATCACAATTGGTAGACAGAGAAACACCCAAATCCTCACTGGCATTATCATCAAAAAGTGAGGCGGTCAAGGGGATATTACTTCCATCAATCAAACGGAAGACAAGTTTGAAGAGGTGACTAGTATTGGCAAAGGGAATAGATTCAAGAGTTTGACCAGCGTCAATACCACTTTCACCCCAGGTAGTTTTTCTTTTCTTAGAACTTGAATGAGTATGGGTATCTTGTGAAGGAGCAGGAGGATTCTCTTTGGAAGGAGTAGTTTGTTTATCCTTGGAAGAAGCAGTATGAGTATCTGAGGGAGGAGAAGTGGGCTTATCCTTTGGAGAATTAGTCGACATGGTTCCGGCAGCCTTCTTTTTTCCCTTATCAGCTAATTAGCGACCAACATTTGGGTTTAGCGCCACTTGAGGTGCCATATATGTATATAACAAAATGTGCTGGTCAAATATATCTTGCAAAAAGAGATATTGATAAAAGTAAAGAACTTCTTTTTTAATCTGTGGAAAAAGATCTGGAGTTATTTTTAGGTTGTTATTTAAGTAATCAATATAGCCTTAGGGAAGAATAGGAGACAGTTCATGCAAAGCGAAGGAGGACAGAAGAAAAGAATGATCATCTAGAACCCTACTTTTGAAGAAGGAGATCGATTGAGTTGGAGGTGGCGACTGACCTATTTTATGAAGAGCCCTACTTTTGAGAACATAGAGAGGGGCGCGATAATTATTGATGTCTGGAAGATGAACATCATCTTTGGGATTGCCTTCTTTATCAGCCCCAGTCTTGGCATTAACTTTTTCATCAGTTCCTTCCAAAAGTTTAAGTACTCTCTTCGAATTCCCACAAGCCTTATCAAAATGAGGAAGGAGAACTGAAAAGAACAGACAGGTTTGGGTCATATTGGAATTCTGATATATAGATATCAAAAGTAAACAAAAGGGATATTATACCTGAAGAATTGAAAACTTGATGTTTCAGAGGAGGAATGGCTTCAGTATCGGCACTCTCCCAATCACCGAAAACTATGATAGGATACAAGGTTCATTCCTTGTCACTTTTATGATTCTTTCGAATGATACCTACAAGGTCTTTCTTTGAATGTTTTTTGGGATAAAAATATCCAAAGGGCTTCTCACAAAATTTATAGTGAAGAAGGATGTCAGACAATCGGATTCTATAAGATTCATATTTTTCTGGGGAGAGGTGGCTATTGTAATAGTTACAGACAAACATCAACCTCCAGAAATTACCTATGCCCTGACCAAGAGAAATGTTCAGATGGTTTAAAACTTCGCGATCGAGGTTTGTCAAAGGAAATCTTAACTTTGCGACGATTTGCCCAACAATGACAATAAGGGCTTGCTTAGTACCACTCTGGCATTCGGTATATTTCCGAGTGCTAGCATAACGTTGAAGATAAAGGGATTGGGGAATTCGATAGGCGGCCTGGACTAAAGCTAGATTTGGTTGTTTAATAAAGAAGGAGCTGAGACCATGTTTCCATCGACAGTCTCACGTTCAGATTCAGAAGCAGAAGTTTCAAAAGGATGACAAGGAATTCCTTCTACAACATAATCCAATTCCCATGAGGTATGAGGTCAATATGTCCTAGTAGAAGTAGAAGCAAAGTTATGGCTATCATTTCTATCTTCAAAATGAGTATCTTCACTATTGGTACCAATATCAGAAAGGGTGTCTTCACTCGCCATCAAGATGACTATAAACAAAGAGATGACGATAAATGTATTTTTAGTATCATCAATTTAATCTATATAGGACATAGTCAATAATATTGTTTTAGATATTGAAAATAACGATATGAGATGCAAAACAACATACAAAAGGTTATACATACAAATAAGGTTAGATATGTAAAGATGCAAACTTTTAAGTGTTTTAAAGAATGATATAGTGTTTTCTACTATTATGTAATATGAACACACACAGATTTACAGTCTTTGAATTTCAAAAATCTTCAAATCCCTAAACTGTCGATTTTATTTCTTCCAAAGATTATATAATAATGTGTGTTTTTAGATAATTAACAATAGTAAAACACATGAAGTAAATAACGTACTTTATAACTTGCAAAAGTTGGTTTCTTTTGGAAAAGAACAGAGAGTTGTGAAGACGAGAACAAAGGAAGTATAGTGTTTTTCTGGTTTTTCACTAAGTAGCGTATAGAAGAAGTTGAAAAGATGATGGAAAGAGAAACGGTTTGTTCAAACTTTTATATTTAAAGTCCGGGTCCAAATGTGATAATAAGTGTTTATGATATAACCGTTTCTCGAAAAGTTGAAATTTGAAGTTAAATTTCAAAATTTCGAGAGGGGGCGATATGGTGGGAAAAATATCGTGCTTTTAAATATTTTTATCAGATATTTCAAAGCTTGAGATATTGACATAAGGGTCATAACTCGATATATTTCGTTGTTATTTCAAACATTTGCAGATATTGAGCGGGAAAAGAAAGAGAAAGAAAAAAGACATGTGTCATAAGTTGATTGGGTTAAAGCTAATTGAAGGGACTATATAAAGACTGAAGGAGTAAAAAAAAAATTCATTCGATCGTTCCCACAAAGAGTGTTAGAAAATTGAACAGAGAAAGAGAGAAACAGAGCAATTGTAAAACTTATTTTATTGATATATAAAAAACTTTGTTTCACTTCAATTCAACTTCATTCAAACTACATTTCCATCACTCATCTTCGATTATGAACAGTAATTCGTGTGATTTCAGATCAATCTTCCAAAGTTTGGTTTTAGACATCACACAAGGTAATAAAGAATGAGCTTCCTTCGCTGTACCGTTTCAATTTCCTGATGGTGGAGAAAATAAGTGTGATTCTTGGTTGTGACACTAGAATATAGTTTATTGGCAAAGAAATGTTATGCCACAATTAGTCCAAGTCCAACCAAAGCCCAGAGTACCAAAACCAAATCAGATTTCCTTCCCTTTACATTTCAACTTGCCAAATTGCCAACATAAATCTCGTGGATCTTTGGAATGTTTAGGTTTCATACTTTCATTAAACGGACACTGAGATATGGTTAGAAAGGTAAACTGTCCCATTAAATCTTGACCTAAAAACGTGTTGCCCACACTCTTCTTTGAATCTTTCTAGAATATCCCAAATTTTTTGGAGAAACTATAGGCAACTGGCAATCACTCAACTGTGCCGCTGACCAACTGTTTTGCCTTCTGGAAAACATCGCTTTCAAAACATATTCTCTTCGCAACACATACATACAACATGCCCTGCTCTATATAATCAAGAACCAGCTTCCTTTCTCTCTTTAACATACACACATAGAAAAAAAATGGCATGGTCAAGAATCACCAGAGGTAGTTTAACACAACAAACAAGAAAAACACTAAACAACCACCTTCACCATACTATAACTCCAAGAACAACAACAACAACAACTCATCATGCATCACTTACAAACATTCCAACAAAGTATCTGTCCAGTATGGGGTCAAGGGGAATAATGGGAACACCACATTATAACTTTCCATCAGCAGAAAGAGTAGTGGAAGAGTCAGACATAGAATGTGAGAATACTATAACAAGAATAAATGGACTAGGCCCAACACAAAGGGGAGAGAAGCCGAGAGTGGTTGTGTTAGGAACAGGATGGGCTAGTTGTAGGTTTTTGAAAGGTTTAGATACAAAGATATATGATGTGGTTTGTATTTCTCCTAGGAATCATATGGTTTTTACTCCATTACTTGCCTCAACTTGTGTTGGTACTCTTGAGTTTAGGTCTGTTGCTGAACCTGTTTCTAGGATTCAACCTGCATTGTCTAAGTCTCCGAATTCCTTCTTTTATTTGGCTAGTTGTATGGGCATTGATACAGATAAACACGAGGTGAGTGCTCTCTTTTTTCTGTGTTTATTACCTTTTGTTTTAAGAATTTGAGATAAAATATTCAACATTTTAGATTAATCAGATTGGAATGTTTGTTAAGGATTAATGGTATACGTAAGGGGTGTGTTTGATACGGATGGAAAATGTGCGATTTTGGAGAGAAATGCACAATTTTAATGGACCCAAAGTGTGTCTATTCAATGGAATGTAATTCAATTCTGTAATTTAGGCCGACGGGATCTGGATTTTTTTTTTATTTTTTATTTTTTTTAATCTGTAGACCGTAGTTTGTTCATTCTTGTACTGTTTAGGTAAAAAAATAGTTGGATTGATTACTCCTATAACATGCTAAGTTTTCCCAGATTTCAGACAAACAGGGGACACAACTCTGTATTTCCAATAGTCCAGGACAAAATTACTTCTTGGTGTAAATGATTCAATATGTTGACACTGACTCATGTCTAATATAGTTATGCTTCTAATATTTTCTGCAATCTACATAGATTCCCCTTAAAATACGTAATTACGCCTTGGTTAAGAATGGTAAAAAATGAACGCAAGGAATGGTGTATCATAATATTGAATTACAGAATTACAAAGGTCTACTTTTGGAAGGTATAGTTATGAACTTATGAAACGTTCATAAGTTGGCATCACATAATGGTTTGTTTCTTCTCTCAAATCAGGTGTATTGTGAAACAGTGGATAATGTTGGGCTACCTCAAGAACCTTACCGGTTTAAGGTTTCGTACGATAAACTTGTTATTGCTGCCGGAGCTGAACCCTTGACATTTAACATTAAAGGAGTGAAGGAGTATGCATTTTTTCTCCGTGAAGTGAATCATGCCCAGGAAATAAGAAAGAAGCTTCTGCTGAATCTGATGCTCTCTGAAAATCCAGGTGAGCAATGCTTATTTGATCAAAGTGCTTTCTTAATTTTATGGAATTGAACAAGTAAAATGTTTCTTGTGTTGAATGATACCTTGCCAGTTGCCACAGATTACTATTTTGAACTCTAACGATTTTGATTAAGTATTGTTAGAATTTAGGGTTAACGAGTATTACCCCACTAGATGGGAAATTAGGGTCTCCCCCCCCAAATACACACAAAAAAAACATGGTCAACCCAAGTTGACTTTTTTTTTGTGTACTTGTGGGGAGACCCTAATTTCATTTCCCCATCTAGTGGGGGGATAGCACTGGGTAACCCTAGAATTTACATAAAGAAGTAATATTAGTAACTATAATTCTACAAGTCTATAACTGAGACCTGTGATTAATGTGGAACATTCCAGAATCCAGATCATTCATGGCAGGGATCAGGTTTCCATATATTACTTTTGTAGTGAGAAACATGCCACATCTGCTATCTACTAGGTGCTGCTATATCCACACCTAGAGTTCGCGGTTGAAGAGTGAACGTGGTTGTTTCTCATTTATCGAGTAGAGTTCTATTCTGCGTAGAATATTTTAAATGTGGTGTTGGGAAGAAGAAATGTGGCAATTACATGGAACTCACTTTTCTTTTTGCCGATACTATTCCTATCCACTTTTATTTGTTTATGTAGTTGTGGATGCCTAGAAGTTCTATCTGATGGTACTTAAAGACGTCTCAAGATTTATCATCACCATCCTTTGGCTCCAACCCGTATGAATGGGGTTGGAACATTTTAAGTGCATAAGGCTACATGTTTAGCTTCTATTGAATTTGTTAAATCCATGAGAATCACACACTGTGCAGGGCTTAAAATTTAGAGGATTGATTTCGCTTACAATTTTGAAATTTAAAATGTAACAACAAACTGTAGTTGAGTAAGGTTAGACACTACCAATTGTGGTTCCCAACAGGAATACACTTTTAGTTTTACACTGGAGTTGCTCTGCTATGTCCGAGCTTGCCAATAGGCCTGAAATGTTTCTGATATTGCCATCTTTATTGGTGGGGCACACTGGTAATTCGATAATAATTCAAAGACATTAGAGTGTCATGGTTTCTGGTAAGTAAGCTGTAGCCTGTAGGAACCAGAATTCTTCAAGAATTGAGCATTGTGTCAGTTCTCTCAAAATGCCTTGCAAAGAACAGGATAAACCATCTCACTGACATATTAGAGAAAATTGTTCATCTTTCGAACTGTTTTGTATACAAAGTGCCCATCCAATTATCCAATACAAACATAACATTGGGACTGATACTTACTGAATGTATGATAACAGGGATATCAGAAGAAGAAAAGAAGCGTTTGTTACACTGTGTTATTATTGGTGGGGGACCTACTGGAGTGGAATTCAGTGGCGAGTTGAGTGATTTCATCATGAGAGATGTTCATGAGCGGTATTCTCACGTGAAGGACGACATCCGTGTCACTCTCATAGAGGTGAGAAAAAGCTAACTATCAATCTGGCCATGAGATTAAAGGGTATGATGTTTCTGTCATTAACTTTTGTTTATTCTTCTTCCTTCAACAGGCAAATGAGATACTGTCATCATTTGATGTAGGCTTAAGGCAATACGCAACAAATCACCTCACAAAGGTAATTTAAGTCAGAAAGTATAGTGCATGTTTGGTTTGGGGGAAGTTTACCATGGGAAACTTCCTTTTTATAAGATAATTTTGGATCAAACTTATGATTTTGGGGGAACTTCTTACAACTCAATAGTTGTGATTGTGTGGGAAAGTTTTTAATTTTTGTAAGTAGGGAGTGTGGGCAAGATGAAAAGTTCCCACTAATAGTGTGGGAATTTCAGGCAATTGTTTTCTTTGCTAAATGAATGTGGGAATAATTCTCACAAAAATAACAAACGGAAATGGTGTACTTTTATGTCTTTTTACCAGCATTGTTACTGAATCAGCTTTGACATTTGAATTATGCATCAGTCTGGTGTTCAACTTATGAGGGGTGTGGTGAAAGAGGTGCACCAGAAAAAAATAGTTCTCAATGATGGAACCGACGTTCCATATGGTCTACTGGTATGGTCTACAGGTGTGGGCCCTTCAGATTTTGTCAAATCTCTTGATCTTCCAAAGGCACCGGGTGGAAGGTAGGCGATCTAATATGTGAGATTGTCGTTTGAAATCTTCTTTCTCTGATCATCTTTAAATTGTGTCCACCTGCACTTTCTTATCATGATATAATATAGGATTGGTGTGGATGAGTGGTTGCGGGTACCTTCTGTGGAAGATGTGTTTGCACTAGGGGATTGTGCTGGTTTTCTTGAACAGACAGGGAAACAAGTGCTTCCAGCTCTTGCTCAGGTTAAATTCCTTGATTTTCTTATCTGGTTTCTTCTTCGTATGCTATGACGTTCAATAAAATGTTTACATGTAACTATGTAAGATGCACTGTAGTTACAAGAGATGCATGAGATCTCTTTTCAATTATTTGGATTGATATCATAATAAAGACTTTTACTGGAGGGCTTTGCTATGTTTTAGAGCTCCTTGTTACCTAAAACCAATTAGTCCAAGTCTACAAATTTCATCACATAAGAGAGCAGCTCATTCAATCAATCAGTCTCATTAAGTCACAAGTTCTTTCAGCTGATACCATTTTCTATTAAACCAATGAAGCTCAGAAGCCAGGTCAAACACTGATTACCCTCCATCTTGAGATTTAGTTGGTTCAAATTGTGGTGTTCTTTTCTTTTTTCACACGGTATAATTTTCTTAGTGAAACTTGCAAATTCTCATTACCAGATTTCGGCATTAGTCTTTGCTAAAAGCCATTGCCTCTGCAATATCAATGGAATTCCTGGAGACTAAAAACTATGAGTATCTTCAGAGTTGGTTTGGGACTTAGAGTTTAATGCAAAAGGGAAAAGATGTTATCCAGTTTTATCTTCAGAGTTTGTTTTTCACTCTCTATCAACTGAAATGACTAGAGACTTGATTCTCGGAGTTAACTGGTTGACTTTATGAACAGGTTGCAGAAAGAGAAGGGAAATATCTTGTGGAGTTGTTCACCCGTGTAGGGAAGCAGAATGGGGGCAAAGCTTTCAGCGGGAAAGACATTCCTTTAGGAGAACCTTTTGTCTACAAGCACCTGGGAAGCATGGCATCTGTAGGGCGTTATAAAGCATTAGTTGATCTACGCCAAGCTAAGGTACTTTATATGCTCCTTACTTGTTTTGCATTTCCACGTCAGCCATAGAGCTGTTATATGTGTATAACTTTACACTTAGGAGAACAACTTACTATGTCAGAGCTTTTAAATTTGAAATAAATGAATTATAAGATGCCTGTCATGGTCACAGTTTGATTTCAGCTTTTCCTCATTGGTGTTATTCAGCTTTCTCTTATGATGACAGTTTTTCAGCCTGTTACGCTCACAGTTTACCATTTGTTATGATCATAGTTTGTTAGCGTGTTATGATCACTATTGTGATGATCACAGTTTACTACTTTACTTTGGATTATGTGAAACTCATTCAATTTGTCTTAGCTTGCTGATATTCTGAATTCAAAGTACAGATGCAAATCAACTATGATATGCCTTGTTATGATCATTTACGTTCTTCCTTTCGGGAAGGGAGGATTAGGGAAATCGCCTTATACTAGCAATGCGCCTTGATATGGAAGGAACCTCAATTTGTAATACTAGAAAATTGCCTCTGGCAAATTCGCTTATTCTGTGGAATGACATTTTGTTTCATTATTACTAATAGCATGAAGCTTACCCGTTTTATTTTTTAATTATTTACTTTTTGTTCTTTCCTGAAATTATTATTAATGGTTTTTGCAGGATGCAAAGGGAATTTCTATGGCTGGATTTGTCAGCTGGCTGATTTGGCGTTCTGCTTATCTGACGCGTGTTGTCAGCTGGAGGAATAGATTCTATGTGGTTGTTAACTGGGCAACCACACTTGTTTTTGGCAGAGATAATTCTCGGATAGGCTGATTTGGTGTTTTTAAACAATTTTCTCCTGACACAGTTAGTTCGAAGTTTTGATCAGCAAATAGAAACTAGACCTCCAAAGAGGCTTCCTCATTTGTATTAATTCTTGAATACTTTCTATGGTATCTCCTCAATCTTGTATGGTGGCGGTAAATGTTTTTTGTTTTAAATTTTGTAGCAGAGCTAGACTTCCCGTCGTAATTCCTATTCTATGGTGTGACTTATTACAAGCAAAGACGAGTACTAAAAGTATTAGAAATCTTTATTTTTCTGTGTTTGATTCTAGAGTTTTACTACCAACTATGAAAGATACCATGACACCTTACGAACTAGTAACAGTAACAGTCTTCAATATCCTACCACTTAACAAAAAATTGATCGAAAAAAAGAACATACTAGTTCATAATCCTATTTAGGTATGTGCATCGTATGGCATACGATTGATGTCCAGAGAACATAAAATCGAACATTCCTGTGGTTGTATCATGTTGGTAGTACTGATTTAAGAACATAACCTTTTGTAATTGTTTTTTCCGATGGAGTCCTGGACACCTAGAGACAGAATCATATTAGCAAGGACCAAGTACTCGAAAAATAGTTGATATCTCTGGCTACTTCTGAATCTATACTGATAGTCCTGTTTCAGCTGCAACTCTTCTGCATTTTTTTTGTCACCTTTACTTTCCTTCTGTAGCACACATTTAAAAAACTGGTACTTCCAGAGTCTACTATCCTTGCTGCATAAATCATTGACAAGAAAGAAGATACACTTACTGCCAAGATCTTAATAGCCCAAGTCCTTTTCTTAATTGATTCACTCTCCGCGGTCCAGGCCAGCTTTTCACACTGCTTCCGTTTGAACTTTGAAGTTCATGCAAATTACTTGGTGAATCTGTGGATGGACACCCTGCCTCCAGA
This sequence comes from Coptis chinensis, assembly GCF_015680905.1. NCBI lineage: Eukaryota > Viridiplantae > Streptophyta > Magnoliopsida > Ranunculales > Ranunculaceae > Coptis > Coptis chinensis. The sequence goes on from NC_141464.1 coordinate 36,714,212, forward strand.
AACAGTTAATTACTCTTCTGCTATCCTCAATTCCTCATGCTGTTGATATGCGCTGAGATCAAGGTGTGGTAACCGTGGCTTGTACCAGTTCTTCCCAACTGTTTTCACATTTCAACTACGCAGTACTATTTAATTTCTTCTTTCACACTTGGCAAGACTGCATTTCGAGCCATACCTCTCTTTTTTTCGATAGCCATGCATTTTCTGATGCAGCTTTTATGCCGCCTGTTATATCCCCCATAGTATGTTCTCTAGTGCTAAATAATGCCTCTCCATGTCATCAACTCTCTAGAGCAACAATGTGGTAGAAGGGTAGGATAAGCATCTTGTTACTGCTCATATGTTGGGAGATGTTGTCACTCCATTTGTGTGTAATGTCGCATGGTAGAATTTCTTTCTATGAGACTGTTAAGCGCAATACTCGAAGAGTCAGCCCAAGTGGTTTTAGGTACACTCCGAAACTTAGGGATCCAACTCCAAAGAAAAAACTACTTCAGTTGGCGAGGTCGTTGTCTCTTATACTTGTAGAAGCTAATTTAGGAGAAAATGAAGTGTATGAGAGTTTCTTCTCCTCACTTTCTATTTATTCTAATATAAGAATAATCCTAGAAAGGCAATAAGGTAATTACAGGATTAACAAAAGGAAATAACAATACTATCCCTGCTTACACTTCCTCTCTAGCTGGACCATGAATATCACACATGCCCAGCTTGGATAAAACATCATAAAATAGTTTACTACTAACTGCCTTTGTGAGAAAATCTGCAAGCTGTTGAGACGTTGGAACATATAAAGCAGAAATCTGTCCAGAAGTCACCTTCTCATGTAGAAAGTACCAATCTGCCTCAATATGTCTGGTACGATCATATTGCATAGGATTAGCCAAAAATGCTAAGAGTAGATTGGTTGTCACAGTAAAGCGTCATAGGAAGATAGACATGTAGATGGAGATCTCGTAGAAGACGCTTGAGCCATATCAGCTCACACATATCTTGGGCCATTGCCCAATACTTTGATTCGGCACTAGACCTAGAAACAACATCTTGTTTCTTATTCCGCCATGTAACCAAATTACCACCAATAGTGGTACAATACCTAGAAGTAGATCGATGGTCAGATCTACAACCTACATAGTCAGCATCAGTCCACGTCTCAACCCGAGAATGACCATTATCTCGAAACAAGATGCCACGTCCAGGACAACCCTTGAGATAACGGAGCACACGAATAGCAACCTGAAGATGAGGAAGACGCGGTTGGTGCATAAACTGACTGAGAACGCTAACCGCATATGTAATATCAGGACGAGTAAGAGAAAGATAAAGGAGCTTCCTAAGAAGTCGCTGATACTGACCAATATCGTCCAACAACTCCCCACCATCGTAGTCGGCTAGGTGATGGTTCTGTTCAATAGGTGTCTCAGCAAGACGACAAGCAAGTTGCCCTAAAGCAGAGAGAATGTCAATAATATACTTTCTCTGTGAGATAAAAATACCAGAACTAGAGCGTGCAACCTCAATCCCGAGGAAGTAATGTAAGGGACCAAGATCTTTCACCTGAAAGTAGGTACTGAGATAGGATTTCAAGTCACTAATACCCTGAACATCATCGCCGGTAATAACAATGCCGTCCACATAAACAAGCAACACAACAAGTTGCGTACTAGAATGTCGAAGAAACGCGGTGTGGTCACTTTGACTCAACATATCCATATGCATCATCATGGTCAGCAAAGAAATGTATCGACCAAGTACGAGGAGATTGCTTAAGCCCATAAATAGACTTCTTCAACCGACACACTAACCCTGAAGCAGAAGAAGAAGAACGAAAACCAGGTGGTGGAGACATATAAACCTCTTCTTGTAAAGTCCCATTAAGAAATGCATTTTTCACATCCATTTGAAAAAGGGGCCAGGACTTGGATGCAGCAAGAGAAAAGATAACTCGGATCATATTCATCTTGGCCACAGGAGCAAATGTCTCTTGATAATCAACCCCATGAATCTGGGTATACCCCTTAGCAACCAACCGAGCTTTGTACCTACTAACTGTTCCATCTGGATTTTGTTTCACTGTAAAAACCCATTTACACCCAACTGCACTACGCCCAGGTGGAAGAGAAACCAATACCCAAGTATGATTAACCTCTAAGGCATGTAATTCCTCCAACATCATCGCAGCCTTCCAATGAGGTTGGGTCAACACCTCTGCCACTGTACGTGGTATGTCTACCAAGGAGAGAGATGCTAGAAAAGATCTGTAACTAGGAGACAAACGATGATCTGAAGTAAAATCAGTGATAGAATAAGCCATCAGACACAATATCTAGCAGGCAACCTCTAGCGATCGCTTCTTTTTTTAAGACATCAATAGGTGGAGTATCAATTTTATCACTAACGGGTAAATCAACATCAATATGAACTCGTACAGTAGGAGTAGGAGAGGGCCCAATACCTGGTAAAGGTGAATCAGTGGCAAGTGGTGAACCTAGAGAGGCAGAAGGCGCTTGGTAGTCTAGGGGAAGAGGTTGGCGCCCTGGGTATTGTCTAGTATAGACCTGTAAAGGAGGTGGAACCAAAGGTGAAACTAGAGGAGAGACCAAAGGCTCTGGCTGAACGCTCAGTGGAAGTGGTAAGGAAATAGGACACATAGATAAATCCATGGTAGGAAAAGGATGAACTGGAAGACACTCCCCCTGAGATAGAACATCACCCGAAAAGAACGGAGCGTGTTCGAAGAAGGTAACATCCATGGAGGTGAAACATCGACGCAATGAGGGGTGATAACACCGATAGCCCTTCTGAGTATGAGAGTAACCCAATAGCACACATTTCAAGGCACGAGGGAGTGACTTGGACGAAACAGACACACCCATACACACGAGGTTCTACCTGAAAAGCAGGACGATCAGGATGAATAATATAATATGGGGTGCGAAAGCCAAGAGCTCGAGATGGAGATTGGTTAATGAGGTACACTGCTGTAAGGACAGCATCAGACCAGAAACATGAAGGAACATTCATACCAATAGACATAGCACGAGCAATATGAAGAATATGACGATTTTTCCTCTCTGACTTGCCATTTTACTGTGGAGTCTTAGTGTTAGAGGTTTGATGCAAAATACCATTGGCATTGCAAAACTTTTGAAGACAATGAGACATAAATTCTCCACCCTGATCGGAACGAAAGACTTTAACTATTGTACCAAACTGAGTACGAACCATTGCTGTAAAAGTTTGAAAAATAGAGGAGACCTCATCCTTGGATTTCATTAAATAAACCCAAGTACACCTAGAGAAGTCGTCAATAAATAACACAAAATAACAAAATCCTAAAATAGAATTGACTAAGGTAGGACCCCAAACATCCGAGTGCACAATATCAAACAAAGATGAAGTTTTATTATTGCTTAACGGATAAGGGCTACAATGATGTTTAGCCAGTTCACATGTCTCACAAGATAGACTTGACATGGACACTTTGGAAAAAAAAAGACGGAAACAAATAACGTAGATACTCAAAAGAAATATGACCTAAGCGGTGATGCCAACGTAACACCTGCTTGACATTTTTAGTACAAGACGAAGACTCTAACTGGAGGGCATGAGGAGAGACAGAAAAAATAGGTCCATCCAGCACATATAAGCCACCCTCTTCACGTCCACTGCTAATCACCTTCTGCGACACCAGATCCTGAAAAACACAGTAAGATGGATAAAAGGTTACACTGCAGTTTATATCTCTAGTGAGTTTATTGATAGAAATAAGATTGGTGGTCAACTTTGGGACATGAAGAACATCAGGTAACGAAAGGGAATCAGTAACAGGGATACAACCCTTCCCTGCAATAGGAGTCTCAGCCCCATTGGCAAGACGAATCGCCGGGCTTCAAGAACTAGATGCATAAGTCCGAAAAAGAGAGAACATACCAGTCATATTATCAGTGGAACCAGAATCAACAATCCAAGGTCAAGTCTGGGATGCAGAAGCACTATTGGCAGATGCAAAATTACCTGCATGAGAAACCCTCGGTTGAGAAGACAGAGAGAAAACTATCGGAACCTGCTAATCTCTTCTGGAGAAAGAACGCTAGAAGACCTTGGTGTATTAGAGTCAGCAGATAGGTGTGCTGATGACTGAGATGATGAGCGCGGTTGAGAACCAGGACGGCCGTGTAACTTATAACACGTTACCTTTACATGCCCAAATCTGCCACAATGATCACACTTCTTTTGCGGAGGACGAGAAGCTGGCAGTGGCAAAAGACCCGGTAGTGGTGCCTGGAAAGTTTGTGAAGAAACTGATGATGGTGATGGATAAGCATAACGGACTGCCATAGCAGAAGTCTCGAATAGAAGACCAGGAGTAGTATGAGGCATAGGCGCTCGATGACTCTGATCAGAGAGACAATAGGCGTGTGCTTCCTCGAGAGTTGGGAACGGAAACTTGTCCAACAGATGAACAATAGCATACTCAAACTCAGGATTGAGTCCAGCGAGAAACTGAAATACTCTATTCTTCTCCACAATATTTGCATAAATCTCTGCTGCAGTAGACAGAGATGGAACTGTTTCACTCGGTGCACTAGCTGGCCATTCAATGAAGCTATCATAATGAGATAATTCTTCCCAACCCAGAAAGTCTCCTTGCATTATAATAATACGCCCCAAAGATTTGGTACCCCTGTTTGAATTTTCCAATCTCATTAGAAAGTTGGAAACTCCTTGCATTACTCTGTCTCTGAGAGTATACCTTACGAAGAGATTCCCAAATAAGATGTGCAGTGTTTGTAAATAAATAGCCAACAGAAATCGTTGGTTGCATTGAATTAATCAACCAAGTCCGCACCATAGAATCGTCTGAGAACCACTTAGCATACTTCAAATCAGTTTATGTAGGTGCTTTCTCTGTGCCCAGAAGAAAGCCTATCTTTCCACAACCACCAACAAAAGCAACAATTTATAGATCACATGTCTATGCCCATCATCTCTTTTTATTCATTATTGTTGCTTCATAGTTCAAGCCATCTAGAAAGTTTGAGGCAAAGATAATTTTGAGATTATGTCTTATAAGAGGCTCCAATTCTATAAGTACCAAAATTGGATCTACTTCAATTCTATAAGTCTTATAACTTGAAAAATAACTCAAACACCCCCGTCTATATACCCCTAGCCTCATTTCTCTTTTATTCCCTTTTCATTATCATTTTCTCCAAATAACTCCATTGCCCTAGCCACCACCACCACCACCACCATTGCCGCCACTACCACCACCACCATCACCACCACACTAACACCACCATCATCACCTCCACCACCACTACCACCGTACTATTAAAACCACCACCACCACCATGCTATTAAGACCAATATCATCACCTTCACTACCACCACCACCACCACCACTACCACCGTACTATTAAGACTATCACCACCACCACCGTGCTATTAAGACATCCACCACTTCCACTACCATGACCACCACTGTGCTATTAAGACCAATATCATCACCTCCACTACCACCACCACCGTGCTATTAAGACCACTACCACCACCGCCAATTAAGGTAGTTTCCTAAAATTGATATTCTAATTATCAAAATTGATTTGAAACCAAAAATCAAACTATATGCTTGTTTCAAATTAATCTATTCAAGTTAAATGTGATGTAAAGCAGAGTTATATTTGTCAAATAACCATCTATAAGATGTCGTGTATTTGTTTTTTCTATTTTTACAAGTGCTTATAAGATGAACTTAAAATGAAAAACAAACCACTTTATAAGACCATCTTATAACACATGGTCTTATAAGACCCTCTTATAACTTAACCCAAAAAAACAAATAGCCCCTAGCCTCTTAGTGGTTTTAAATTCACATTTGATAAATTAAAGTATCATGTATGCTATTGGTTGAAGTGATTTTCGGTGAGTTGTCGATTAGATAATCTAAGCAGAACCATGAGGCTCAGGTCTTGAGGGCCGTTTTTCGGTCTTTGGTTCTTAGGGCCGGTCTCTAAGCAACTCTTTGAATATTGGACATTTTTCTTGGTATAAAGCTTGTGGATATTGGATGGTGCACTACACATGTGATTGGTCAATGCCATTTTTTTCTCTGTGTTCATGCCTAAATAGAGCAGAGAAGGAAAAGCATTAGGTCTATTCATAATGTGGGTTGGACACAACACATTCTATGTTTTAGCCGTTTAGTGTCCCATCTGTGTTTAAGGCAGTGTAGTCAAGGCGTTAAAGCGCACCTAAGGCGTAATACCCTCTCTGTGCCTTAGGTGTGGCACGGGCCTGATTGAAGTGAGGCGTGTAGTAATAAAAAAAATAGATATATTAAATAAATAATAAAATAAATATTAAATAATGACATGAATTATCACTGAATTACTTAGCCAAACTTTAAAATTAATTTTATGTGATTGTAAACATGAAACCATTGTAGTCATTTAAAAGAAAAATCTTAAGCAATAAGTAAAGAGCAAAATAAAACTCGTATCTCTCAAAACAATCTAGCTCAACTTCAATAAATTAAAATAATGAACCAATCGAATTGAGCAAAATGAGTTCTTTATGAAATCTAAGACCATTAATACTGAGTAGTGGGAAATGCTCCTAGTGACCCATGTCAGTCCCTTATTTTTCTCTTAGATTGACACATCAGATTTTTCTTAAAAAAAGTAAATCTACGCCATTTTTTTACAGATTTCAATTGTTCGTAACCCAAACAAAAAAAAAAAAAAAAAACTCTTCACTAAAAAAAAAAGAAAAAAAACCTACCACTTCTTATTCACCGCCATTACCATGAAATATGAAGCAAAAGCTCATTAATAGAACCATCGATCCAATGCTAGCACTATTTCTTCTAAAGCAGAACTCTCTCAGCATCAATTTCCTTCAAATTTTTGTTTAATAAAAATTCTCTCTGTTTCGTTTCATTATAGGAGTTATAAGAATGGATTCGTGTGCAAGCTCAAGAACATACAATAATTTCTTCTGAGAAGCTACCACAAATACAAAGATCAAGTGATGAAGAAGAATGCGACTTTCAAGTAGTTACTCGACGAAGAAATCAGTCTTGGAGTGCCGTTGATCTTCATAAATATAAAGTCTATAAAGCAGAATCATCTACCGGTGAATATGTCGGTAAAGAAGTCGATGCATCGACACCTGGTGAAGATAAATTTCGACGAAGAAGAAGAACCATTAGAGAAGAAGAAGAAGAAGAAGGCTCAAGAACATACAATAATTTCTTCTGAGAAGCTACCACAAATACAAAGATCAAGTGATGAAGAAGAATGCGACTTTCAAGTAGTTACTCGAGGAAGAAATCAGTCTTGGAGTGCCGTTGATCTTCATAAATATAAAGTCTATAAAGCGTAATCATCTACCGTGAATATGTCAAGAAAGAAGTAATTAATGCATCAAGATAAATTTCACGAAGAAGAAGAACCATTAGAGAAGAAAAAGAAGAAGAAGATGAAAAGATTTCTGCATTTGAAGATAACCACACAACGGAGTTGAACAGGGAAGAGATATCTCCACCACCTTCATCTTCAAGTCCAGAAACACTAGAAACATTAATTGAAGCTGATAAACAATGTTCCATCATTGTATCTCGAGGAAATGAAGAATTAGATCGAACGGTTTGCTCATCCTATTAAGGTACTTTCCTCAAAGTCCGGATCTCTATTGTAGATATTTTTGGATTTGTGTGCTTTACAATAACTAATGATTGCATACAAGAAGTAAGTATAGACTTTCCAAAGGGTCTTTGAGAATTTTTTTGATACAATAATGACAAGGGGAAGAGCTGATGGAGTTCAAAAGAAGCGCTTAATCTCTGCTTTGTGTGTTGTGGCAACAGTTCTTTTCTTCACTTCCCCTTTAGGATAAGCAGTAATCTGAATTTCAAACGATGTTAAGGTGACCATGATATGCCGATGGGAATGTTTCCAGAGTATTGCCGCTGAGAATTCTCAAATGAAGTCGCCCTCTTCTTTGGGCCTTTCTTTTGTGTCTTTTCTTCGCAATCCCTCGACGACACCGACCGTGCTTTGAGGTTGTCTTAGATTGTTGCTTTTTGTTCACGTATCCGGCCGCTTCTTTTCGGTTTCACCACTTGATCTTGGGATTCTTTCTGTCTTTTGCTTATCTTCTTCTTCTTCGGAGATTCCACTTGTAGTCACCATGACTCATCAGTTGCCGGCCATACATCTTTGTTGCTTCCATTGCAAATGAAAAGAAAATATAAGCATTTATGACAAGAAAAAATCAACTATATTGTTTTGGCAATACAAACTAGAAGCTCGAGTGGTATAACAGTCGCATTTAATGAGCGTCCAAGGTAAGTGTACCCGATGGTATAACAAAACCACAAAATGTTCCAAAAGGACCCTCATGAAAATTTAATACATGATTGTCGGATTTGTCGCTGATTTTGATAAGAGCCCAAAAACTGTAGTTTTAACCCCTTAATAATCATATATCAAGTTAGACCAATTATGTGAATAATAAGTAAGAGTTAATACTGATTACGTGTTTTATGCATTTCAGGCTTCAAAGTCCATTATGTCTGTGCGAAATGTGCCACATTAGCGAGATAAAATAGCAAAAAGCCGCCAGAACTTCCGAATGGCATATCTTTGGACTCGGACCTTCTGAATTGGGCCTACCTTATGTCAAAACGACCGCTTTAAGAGCTTTGCAATGGTCCAAGCCTTGACCCAATCAGAGGAGCAGAAGTGGACGAAAAGTCTGTGGAAGCCAACTGCAGCTGAAGAGGCCTTTTGAATTTGAAGAATTGGGTTTTGGGCCCCGATTCTGCGCCCAAACCATGGCTCCAAGCCCATGCACGAATTTTGGATCTGGATGTATAAAAAACAAAAGCTTAGCTCTTTGTTAATGGTAGATAGTTAGGTTAGAAAATAAATTAGGTTAGAATAAGAAAAGTAGCCATTAAACCTTAGTTCTAGATCTAGTTTTAGATTAATTAATTAGTTTTTATTCTTGCCTTAAATTCAAGATTAAATTATTGTTATTGATTTCATTAGATAAATAAATTAGTGTTCTTGATAATCTTGTTCAATTTCTTTACTTATTAGCTTAAATCCTTAGATTCAATTACTTGTCATTATTAGTTTAATTCAATTATTGCATGAGTAGTTTCGAATTGAGTTTAAACAAGTAAAGTTCAAATCTTTATATTATGTCTTGTTTAGATTTCATGAGAAATGATAGTTTAATGACTCTAGGCTAACCCTCCATTAGAGGGGTTGAGGAAGCCTTGATGAAGACTTGATTTTGTTAGCGTAGAATTCGTCCTCATAATCTATTCAATTCTAGAAGTAATTAGTTCACCATGAGAATGGGTTTAATACTTCACATGCTAGTTATTACTTGGTAGAGATTGTCATGAATAGTTAGGGATTAGATTTACCAATTGTTATGCGATAACATTTCAATTTGGAGTGCGACAGTTCTTTGTTAGTAGATTAAGTAGAGTTAAGGCGGATTCAATCCCCCTAATTCCTTATCATAGAGTCTAGTTAGTATTTCTGTAGTTTAATTATTATATCTTGTTAGTATAAATTGAATCCGTAGTATAATCATAGAATAGATATTTCATATAACACATCACTCTCACCATTGTTCCTTGTATTTGATAAATTGAATTCTATTTAAGTCTTGAAGGTTTAAGAGTGGAACGAATTCCTTACTCATTATATTGCATGATGATGTTTTGAGAGTAAGAGAAATTGATTTAAACGTAAGAACGGTAGGATTACGTATTAGTGTTCTTGTAGCATTAATATTTAGGATTCTACTGTTTTTTCGGGTTATCAAATGGCATTGCCATCTTAATCTCGTTCAAGACAAGAATTCAATTGCTTGAATCTAAGGGGCAATCCCCATTCTCTACCCACCCACCCTTTTAATTTTTCATTCTTATTCCTTGAATTTTCGAACCGCTTCAATGCTTCAGGCATAGGGGCTTGGATTCACAGAGAAAAATACCACGGTGAAGGTATTTCTAAATTTTTCGAAAATTCTGAAAATATTCATACATAATATTTAATGTGTTGTTGATTTACTAGAATATTTTCAGATTTTTCAAAGTTGGTTTACCTTGTGAAACAAATACGATCTTTACAGTGCTGCATTTCAGTTTTCACAATCGTATGTTCTTGAAAACAGACAAGTAAGGTTACTTAGGGAGTTCTAAAAATTCTATAATTTTTACAGGAGTATATATCCTAATCCAGGAGTTTGTAGTAAAAATTTGATGAGTTTTGATTTGTTTTGACCTCCTAAATAGTAGAGTGTTTCCAGTGTGTTTCTGCAGTGTTGCAAACACTTAATATCTGGAACACCATCCAATAAAGAGAGGTTGTAGACATCCAATTGCTCTAAATTTTTACAGGAACAACTAGAATCTGTCAGGAGTCTCCAGTAAAATTTGGAAATTTTGGATTTGTTTTGATGGGTTAACCATTCGGTTGTTTGTATTGTATCCAAAACCCGTTTTAAAACTTTGAAGGGCAGTAGAGGGACTTTCACAGCTCCGATCGATCTGAAATTTTACAGGCTACTTGATAGACGTCTTAGCAAATTACTGTAAAAATTTCAGATTTTTTGGAGTACGATAAAAGGCCTAAAACTTGAAAACCCTGGAGCGCGCCCCCATGTTGAGCGCGACCATGCCTTTATTCAATGTAATTTCAACTTACCTTGAGCCCTTGCAACCCGCGCCCTACAAGGGAAAATTCATCCAACAGCCCAATTTTCATAGGTAAATGCATATTTTTATTCCTTAAAGTTATTTAGTGTTTCTAACTTGTTAAATACACTGAAATCGCGTATACAAGACGCTATTCGTAAGCGAAGCAAGGGAGGCATTCAGGTACTCCTTCTTTCACTCCTTGTTTCTTCTGTCAGAGGAGTTTTAATTCTAGTATAATCAGGCTTGTTTTCTTAAAACGAAATACCACACGCCTATCTAGAAATGTATGCTTAGAATTGTGGTTGCATATTAATTGCCCTATAATATATTTGAAAAACCAATATGGCATATCAATATGTAGACCAACAATCATATGATAATTATGCAAACCCTTCACCATGTTCATACTGTGGTAGTCCTGACCATTGGGCTTCTCAATGCCCATCATATCAAGAGCAATCTTGTAATTATTATGGGAACCCTTCACCATGTTCATGTTGTGGTAGTCCTGATCATTGGACTTCTCAATTCCCATCATATCAAGAGCAATCTTGTAATTATTATGGGAACCCTTCACCATGTTCATGTTGTGGTAGTCCTGACCATTGGGCTTCTCAATGCCCATCATATCAAGAGTCTGAGCCTACTATAGGATATAATAATAATTATGAGCCTCAATTTTCAAATTTTTATAGTGACTCATACAATCAAAAGTTTCCTAGTCATCCAAACTATTCATGTAATTCCACCAATAACAATCAACCAAACCATTCAAAATTCAACCTAACCCATCACAAGACGACATCAACCGTTATCAAACACCATACCAACCAGACCCACACCACCAAGCTTCACCTCAGCCTAACAACATTCGATGAAATGATGGCCCAAAACAAATTAATAATTCAGAAATAAACCTAAAACCTAAAGATACTAGGTTCACCTGCGCCAGACATTTCTACCATCCCAGAAATCAACACTATTCCCATAACTAAGCCAGTCAACCTAGTTCACACCTACCCTACATTTCATGAACCATTACCTTCCAAAGACCCTCCCATTAACCATGATATTAACTCCACACCCCACCTGGATGAGGAAATTCTTGTAGACGACTCTTTAGGACTAGTTTCCGGATGACCACTCAAATTGAGCGATGTCTCCTCGAGGAACTTCCCACCGATCCACCCGATGATGAATATAATGATTACACTTTTAGAAGATATTTATAAAGATGTGACGAAGGAAGAATTTGATAACTATTGGCATTCCCAGTAATATGGACCCTCCTGTTGAGCATGTCCAGGCCTTTGAGTTTGCAAACCGCACTCGGCTGGATGATGTCTCGACACATTCGAATGAGGCCATTGAGGATACTTGTAGTGTTTTAGAGGAAAAGGGTGAGGACATGGAGATTAACAATTCAAATCTAAGGCATGAACAAGTTAATGTGCAAGAAAACGAGGAAGTTACATCTTTAGAGCAATGTGAATCTCAATTCAGTTTGGCACCTGAGGAAATAACAATGGAAGAAATAGAGAAAAATCTTAAAGATAAAGCCACAAACCATAACCTTGTGGATTCACCTAAGCCAGATGTAGAGTTCTTAAGAGCATGTGAGGATCCACCACCCAATGAACCACCAACCAACCACCATCCACCTCGAAGTTACCACCTCCTATAATCCAACCATCTACCACAACTAAGCCATCCATTCACCCACCATTTAAAAGGAACCTCGATTTTGCCCTTGAGCCAATTGCCTCAGAGACCATCTATAATTTTTTCAACCCTCACAATGAAGAGTGTTTGCCTAGCACACAATCCCATGAGTACACCATTCCTGATAATTGAGAGACAAGCTCCTCACCGAGTGTAGTGAGAAACCTAGTTTGTCTTATTTTTCCTTATCCGAGCTTCATGAAAGACATCATGATCCACACTTCATTCCCTTCTCACCTAAAGTATCGCTTAATTCATCTTTTTGGTCATTCCAACTATTTAAAACAATTACAACATGATGGTTTGCATATGTTCTTTGATAGGATGCATAAGTTTTCATTCCTTCGCTACATGTTTGCTCCAATTATACAACATTATTCTCGTTTGGGGGTGCATTTAGTATCATGTTTTTATGGCTAGACCCCCAACTCTTCCGACTATTTGTTTATAGTTGACCACGCATCATCCACTTTGTGCCACCCCAGCCATGCTTGTTTGGGGTGTGCACAGATCTAGGGAATCTGACGTAAAATGACCCCACATTAAGTCTCGAATCGACTTTAAAAGACCCATAGTTTTAAAACAAATTTTACAAACCTGTTTTCAAAAATTTGTTCAGGGGGTGTTTGGTTTTTCCATGCTTGATCACTCAAATTCTTATTCTTACCCCCACCTCGCTCCCTTGAAGAGTAGCTAGATTTCTTCTTGTTTGTTGTTTTGATGTTGTTTTTATTATTTTTAGTAGATAGGATGTTACGTTGTTAAATTCGTAGTTAACTTTGAATTTGGTAGTTAAATGTTGTTTGAATTTCAATTTTAATATAATGTGGTTCTTTTCAAATTGTGCATGGATTTTATTGTTAATCCCACCTTCCCAATTGTTTGGGGGTGGTATTATTTATTATATCATGATTTGTAGAAGATCCTCCATTTTAGAGTTTGTTTTGGAGTGAAGGTTGAGAATATTGTCGTGAATTGGCATACCTATGATTAGATGTGGTGGTAGGATGAAATCTAAGAGAGTTTAGAAGTTACTAGTCTAAATCCAATATGAAAGATATTAGGGTTGTTATAGAATCAAGAATATGAGTTGTTTCCGTTTTCGGTTCGAAATTTTATTGTTTCCGAAATTGCCTTAAAGCTTTTTTGCAACCTACCGATTCGTTTTAACAATTCAAAACCTATTTAAACTCCCTTCTTTCTACACTAACAAACCACAATACATTCCACCATCATCCCGCACCATGCACTCCAAGTTTTACTTTTTTTTCATCTAAACTCCGGTTTCAGCTTTCGTGAAAAAGCAAAAAAACATTTTTTTGAAAATTTAGTCGAGTCGACGCATCCCTCATCTTCATCTCATCGGACTCCAGAGCGCCCACCGAAGCGCCGAAGCCGCCCGCCATCTCCATCGACCTAGAATACTACGCTTAAGCCGAAGCGCTGGCTGCGCCAAACACCGGAATTCTAAAAACTTCAGCGCCCTTTACGCCTAAGCCGAGCCGACCCTCTCGCCTCATCTATCGATTCCAGAAGCGCTACGCTTGAAGCCGAATTCGACCAAGAAACACTTAAAATTCTAAAACTTCAGAGCTACCAAGACCCTATCGAGCGCTCGACTCGACTTCCTTGGACCAGAAAAATTCCAGCTTTCTACTAGTTTCCAGATCATTCATAGCTATTCCAGAGCGTAATTTTGAGATGACATCTCCTACATTGATACCGAACAGTCTTTCAAGATTTGTTTCAAAAGCACTACTTATGGTGCTTGGTTTCATGAGGTGATCACACACGTAGGCGGGAACCGCTTTGGTTCTTGCTAGCATTTGTTCTTGGACTTGCCATGCCCGCTGAAATACATTACCCATGATGCTATTGGGTAGATAATATGCATATCTACACTTATGACTTTTGCATGAGGCTTATGGGGGGCATTTTCCGTATCGAGGACCAAGGGGAATATAACGTAAGCCCTTGGTAGCCCGTCCCATGAACATTGGAACTGTTATGTTTTGGATCATGCTAAACATTTTAGGGGAATGTCGTTTTTTTTTTTTTTCTCGTGAATGATGCCACTTGCGCCTTCCTTGCTTTTAGCCACAGGACGTGTGCCATGACCTTCCCGAGAACCTTGATGTCTAGTTTAGCACGAGCCCGATAGCATGAGGCATAAGTATCTTCTTATGCCTATATTAGTTTGTCGTGATTATACTATGTTTCTTCCCTATTTTTGTGCCCGCTTCCTGACCGGGTTGAGTCGACATTGTGAGACCCACCAATTCTATTATTCGATCTTTCCGCAATGACTTGGCAAGGGTGGAGGATACAACCTCATCGTTGCACCTTACACCCCATCCACCAAGTGGCGCTTAACAGGTTAGCATCCGTAGATGATAAATGGCGGCAAGCTTGGCAAATTATCATGGCATGGCTGAACGCTCAGAAACCTCACTTCTTTATAGAAGAGGAGGATGACGAGTAGATGCTGCGTGTAAGTTTTAGTTAAGTTAGTGTCCGCTATGTCCCAAGCAATTTAATTGTTAACCCCATAATGGGTGGAACTCTTATAGAGTCAAGGCGTCGGTAGATTTTTATTACTATATTTGTATGTTTTAACTTTGTTTTGCGATGTTCCCGAATTTCACGCGTTTCAATGGTATTTTTCCTACCCTCTTTTTTTAAATGCTTTGAGGACAAAGCATGCATCTTGTTTGGGGCATAGAAACACGCGTAATTAAGACATCCTGTTAGGATATAGATAGGTATAATATGCACTTGTTTTCTAGTTAAAATTTCAAAACTCAAAAATAAAAATAAAAAGTATGCTATACACTTAGGAATATTGGTATTGTTTTCTTTCTATGCTCTTAACAATCTAGAAGTCTCACGTAGCTTTTTGCATCGTAATAATAGTTAGGAACTTAGGTTAATATGTAGGTAATAATCTTTGCATCTATCTATAAATATATTACATGAGTATCTATGATTGTTTGGCAAGAAAGTTTAAAATCTAGGCTAGAGTACTTATTCTACAAATCCTGTGGAGAATATAGCCTAAAAGCCTTATATGAGTGAAACATTTGAGAAATGACACAAGGGGAGAAGTAAAATCCGGATAGAGAAATCACACGCCCACTTGCTTGATCACTAAACCATATCCTAAGCGAGAATTTAGGCCCTCTTTGGATCGATATAGCCGAAATTCAAACCTATGAATTATTGTCCGCTAGTCGCCCTCTCGAGCCTTTCTTTTTAGCCTTCCATAAACCACAATTCCTTTTACCCCTCGCTACAAAACAAAACAAAATAAAAAAAATAATAATAAATCAACCTACCCAATCTAGAATAAGTCCGAGAATAGAATGAGTGAAGAAAGAAGAAGAGAAAACCTCGTGGTAAACAAAAGTTAGTTAATTGCTTCGTAAAATAAAGAAAAGAAATTTCCATCCAAAGAAAAGAAAAAAAAAAAAAATAAAAACTCCAAAAAAAAAATAGAATAAAAGGAGTCAAAAGCCAAAGAAAAAGAAAAAAAAAAATGGCTAAGGATGGAAACAAAGTGTAGAAGCAAAAGTAAATAACAAGGTTCTCTAAGTTACATAATATGAAGACTCTATTATCTCAGACTTGTCCTTTTGAATATCCATTTCCTTCCTTCTTAAACCATCTCCTAATCCCCCAACACCTAATAAAGACCTCTAGCTTTCAATTAGGAATAGGTTAAATGGATAGTAAGTGGCGATGTGTTTGATCGACCCGGCTTCCTTGTTGTCATTGAGATTGTAAGGTAAAGTGTGCCCACCGCATTAATCGGAGTAGCTTAAACTTGAGTGGAAAAATCAGAGTGGTTTTGTCTTGACATTTATGTGAGGACCTACTTAAGGACGCTTATTCGAAGTTTCGGGACCGCTATTACATTTCATAGTATTACTCATTGTTATATGTTTATTTTAGATGATTGATTATTATGCATATATTAGCTTAGGGTTCCGACCGGGTTATTCTTATGTATTTGCTAGTGAGACGTATAGATAGTTGAGACATGAATGAGAAAACAATAGTTTTATTTCTTAGTCGTTTAGATAGATGAAGTTTGTGAGTACCTTCACTCGGAAAACTCTCACGAGGCTATAACTCGGCCCACTAGGGAATTCCTAGTGGTTTAAGGCCTTGTTGCATATGGTCAATACAATCGCACTCAAATAAACGAGAGTAGTTAGAACTCCATTTTGGTCACTTATTCTAATTTCTCATCTTTGCTTGAGGACAAGCAAAATGTTTGTTTGGGTGGTTTGATAAGAGCCCAAAACTGTAGTTTTAACCCCTTAATAATCATACTTGTTAGACCAATTATGTGAATAATAAGTAAGAGTTAATATCGATTACGTGTTTTTATGCATTTCAAAGCTTCAAAGTCCATTATGCGTAAATGTGCCACATTAGCGAGATAAAGGAGCAAAAGCCGCCAGAACTTCCGAATGACATATCTTTGGACTCAGACCTCGGAATTGGACCTACCTTATGTCAAAACGACCGGCTCAGAAAGAGCTTTGCAATGGTCTAAGCCTTGACCCAATCAGAGGAGGAGAAGTGGACGAAAAGTCTGTGGAAGCCAACTGCAGCTGAAGAGGCCTTTTGAATTTGAAAGAATTGGGTTTTGGGCCTGATTCTCTGGCCCAAACCATGGCTCCAAGCCCATGCACGAATTTTGGATCTAGATGTATAAAAACAAAAGCTTAGCTCTTTGTTAATGGTAGATAGTTAGGTTAGAAAATAAATTAGGTTAGAATAAGAAAAGTAGCCATTAAACCTTAGTTCTAGATCTAGTTTTAGATTAATTAATTAGTTTTTATTCTTGCCTTAAATTCAGTATTAAATTATTGTTATTGATTTCATTAGATAAATAAATTAGTGTTCTTGATAATCTTGTTCAATTTCTTTACTTATTAGCTTAAATCCTTAGATTCAATTACTTGTCATTATTAGTTTAATTCAATTATTGCATGAGTAGTTTCAATTGAGTTTAAACAAGTAAAGTTCAAATCTTTATATTATGTCTTGTTTAGATTTCATGAGAAATGATAGTTTAATGACTTCTAGGCTAACCCTCCATTAGAGGGGTTGAGGAAGCCTTGATGAAGACTTGATTTTGTTAGCGAGAATTCATCCTCATAATCTATTCAATTCTAGAAGTAATTAGTTCACCATGAGAATGGGTTTAATACTTCACATGCTAGTTATTACTTGGTAGAGATTGCCATGAATAGTTAGGGATTAGATTTACCAATTGTTATGCGATAACATTTCAATTTGAGTACGGCAGTTCTTTGTTAGTAGATTAAGTAGAGTTAAAGGCGGATTCAATCCCCCTAATTCCTTATCATAGAGTCTAGTTAGTATTTCTGTAGTTTAATTATTATATCTTGTTAGTATAAATTGAATCCATAGTATAATCATAGAATAGATATTTCATATAACACATCACTCTCACCATTGTTCCTTGTGTTTGATAAATTGAATTCTATTTAAGTCTTGAAGGTTTAAGAGTGGAACGAATTCCTTACTCATTATATTGCATGATGATGTTTTGAGAGTAAGAGAAATTAATTTAAACGTAAGAACGGTAGGATTACGTATTAGTGTTCTTGTAGCATTAATAATTAGGATTCTACTATTTTTTCGGGTTATCACATTTCTTTATTAGTTTTCCATTATTTTTTACGTCATGCTAATATAGAAAAAGAACTAAGAGTTTAGCCATTTCCACCCCCTCACGTCAATCCCACAAGCCTCTTATCATGACATATTGTTAGTGGTGTTACCATCTTTGAGTTGGTTCTCCCCAACCAGTGCTGCATTTGTTTGGGCTAAATTTTCCTCCTCAGAATCGCATTCGCAGGGCACTCCTCATGAATAGAGCTTCTTCTAGGCCAATATCTTCCTATCTCTTGACCGTTCAGCCAAGCTAGGCCTTTTCCCATGTCTATCATGTCCAGACCAATCGGTTCATCTCCAGATGGGGGATCCACAATGGCCTGCAATATCAACCAGGTTTGTTTTCTTAAAGAACCAAATAATCAATTTCTTAAACAGGCTAGAGAGGATTACTACATCATCAATTTCTTTACTATTCCATATACACGTGGTAGAGTCCCTCATTGTGTTATACACTGCATTATTGCCTTATTGTTCAATGGCCTTAACATCATAATACTGCACTCACCTTATACCATGTGAGAGACTGATCTTTAGGTGGCTCTGAACTTGATTGCCACTTGACACTATTCAGGCCAATTTCCTGGTAAATTTTAAGGTGCTCTCCGCTGTTATTGACGAGTAATGCCATATAATTGGTCTTACATTATTTGTAACTATTTACTCAACCATTTAACAGATGACCTACTGTAGCTTTACCCTTGACTTCTCAATACTATAACTGATCAGAACCCCTATCTTTCTTGCAGTTGGCAAGGGAAACCATGTCTTTTTGGGTGAAAGCTTTCTCAGAGGACACAGCAAAAAGACTAGAAAACTTTGGGTTCATCCAATTCAGACCTGGAGGTAGCATTTCAAGTTGTTAAGCGTGTTTAGACTTTGGAACAAATTCTGAATTTGAACATTTGAAAAGAGGAGAGAGGACCAAATATTGAAGTAGAAGCTAGCCATGTTCCTGTGTATCACTGGATGGGGTTTCAAAATTTTCTACTTTAGATCGGTGGACACTGTGATAAAGAAATGACAAAACATTGAAATGGTGGCTATGAGAATCTGATAATTAGATCTACTTTCACTTTTTTTACTAAATTGGTTTGGTCATTACTTGCAGATGTTAGTAAGAGAGAGAAAGTGAAGTAAATAATTCAGTGACTTTAGGTGATGACAAGAGACATGAGTACGCTGATCGGACTTCGATTCATCGATGTCAAGCTTTGTATTAGATATCACCGCATGAGATGAGGTAGTTGTATGCAAGCCCATCTCTTTTAAACAAAGTTCTCCTCTCGATTTCTTCGGTGGTGGCAATCGCTTTGTCGGTGAGACCAAATTTTAATATAGAAATTGGCCATCAGAGCATATGTGCTCCAAATTCATTGAGATATGAGATTGACTCTCCATTTCTACAAGAACTTTCTCCATTTCATCAATATTAGATCTTGCCCCATAAGAATTTATGCATATTCTCAGAATCGAAGTTGTCCGGGGGCGACACCATTTTCCTTCATTTCATTTAATAGCCGGGGACCTTTTTATACTCACCAAGAGTTTTTGTAGAGACACATGAGGTCATTATAGCAGAGAGGAGTTGAAGCAAAACCATTTTCTTTCATTTTCTGCAGATGGGACACGGATTTATCGGGCTTAGGCCTACTCGACATAACAATTCAAGAGCGCCATAAGTTTTATCAATTTTGTCTTCGTCGCTCAAACTATTGAAGTAGCTCTCCGCCAGAATCCAAACCTCGAACTCTTCCAATCAGATCTAATCAGACAAAGACGCGTTCCTCGATGAAAATGTGCACTCAACTTTCTTTTCCATCCATTCAAACCCGAGGAACAATGTAACCATGCGAAAAGGTCATGTTAAAAGTAACTTAAAATATATCAAATGAATAATTAAACAAGAAAACAATAGTATAGCTACTAACATGAGTACGCTGTTCTAACTTATCTCACACTCTCATATGGATGACTCTCTTTTTTTCTAACCATAGACTAACAGTCTTGAGCACTTTTATCAATTTTGTTTGTCGGCACCTTACATAGGACCATCGAAAACACTCGCTTTTGGGGTTTCACCCAAAGAGCTAGCTACTTATTTCCTTTTCAGGCCAACAACAAACGAGATCTTGTGAAAGACTCTAAGACTTCTGTTTTTACCCATTAACACACATATAACATTGCGATCCAAGACTTGGAATGTCTTTCCCTTACCCGACTTGCCTCATGCGATGCTAGACCTATTGGTAGTTGGAGAGGGTGTTTCGCAATTGAATTTGACCAGAAAGCGTAAGAAGCATGTATGTGGCCATACTCTCCCTCCATGTTGCAGGACATGAATGAATACTTAAATAATATATATAAGTGATGTACTGAACCAACCGGAATAGCATAGACCTACACCGAAAGTAATGTAATTTTTAGTCACTCTTTTGTTGGCTTCCAAAACTAAAATGATATGTTGATGTCTCAAGTCTGAAGTTTGGATAATGATAGGCTGCTTCATCTCATTTTGATTATTACCGGGGAGGAGATTTTTTGTCATGCTTTCTAACAATGAGCTCCTTTTATTTTGCGTTGTCCTTTGTGAAGATGAAAAACAAGCGGTTCTTTGTGAAGAGTCAATTGCAACAGCTTGCCGGACCTATGTACAAAGAACCCTTTGTCCATGGTGCTCTTATTGTGGCAACCATCATTAGTAGTCCGGACTTAAAGAGCCCGTGGCTGAAGGAAGTCAAGGTAACCCCTAAGTTCTAAGCGGTTCACAATATTATCTTAAATTCTTAATTGTTAACTATGATATTTTTCTCTCAAGTGCAAAGTGGACATAAAAATCGCTTCTATTCACCTTTTAAGGATTTAATTTGGAATTTGGTCTAACGTGTCCCTTGACAATGAGCTCATAGATGTTTTGATATTTAGAAATATAAATTGCTTTTGTCATGTTACTACCTACTTGATATCAAATTGCGGGTTAAGTTCTTAATTCGACATTCAAAATAAAAACAACCTTTTCTCTACAGCAAAATGTGACATTAAAGGATTTAAATCCACGTGTTGAAATTCACTATGGTATCCCATCCACTGCATCAATTCTTGCTTTTGATCCTTTTCAGCGACTCTTGGATATTGGGACACTGTAAGTTTTTTTTTTTTTTTTTTTTTTAAATATTGTGTGTATGAAATGTTTTACTTATTAGGCTATTACTAACTATTATTAAGTTAAGTATGCATATCCATAAAATATATGACATATCCGTCATCTTCTTCTGTGTGCATTGAGTCGACTCTCTTGCATCCATGACCCCTCCGACCGTCGGTTCAAGTTTTACTTCTTTAAATTTTAAACTTGGATATTACATGTTTGTTGATTTGATGCTTTTGCTTCTTTACATTTCTTAGTTTCAATATGTTACAAGGTTTCATGGCTTTATGTAATGATAGATGATGCAAAAGGATCGATATCATGTTGGAAGCGATACTAGAAGCGGAGGTAGCACAAAATGCTAAAACAGCTTTCTTGCGTCTTCTTAATTAGTTCTTATTTTCCTGCATATCTTTAAGCCTTTTCGTTGTTGAATTGGTCGTAGTCTCATTGAAAATGTGGATCCATCCACCGTGAATCGCAGGTATAAGGATTTGTTCCCTCGATCAAGAAACATTGGATTTGTATTATAATTTCTGGTTTCTCCGTAACTGATTGCCATAACTGGGTAAACATTCTAAAGGTAGAATCATGGACTGTAAGGAAACCAGTTCAATTATTTATGTTTGTCCACTTTAAACTATATTATTTTCAACTGCCTGGCCTGGACATAGGCATGGCCGACTCATATTGTTTGCAAGATAAGGAACAAATTCTTTTGATACCTTAACCTTAGGTTCATCAAAGCTGCTACTCCCTTAGAGAGGGTGTTTTACAAGGTTTTGTGTAGCGCTCTAACAAGAAAATTATCTGTAAAAGAAAATTGAAAGTAAGGATGGTATATGTCACAGATTGCTCTAAGGCATTTGTTATCTCTCTTCATATTACGTGTACGACATCATTTTTTGCCTTTGATTTTAGGTCAAGCTTAACTCTTCTCTTATGGGTTTGTTTGGCCTTTCACTTTGCATTGGCTGTAAGAGCTAGACCCTATACCAAAGTTTCTGATGTGAGGAAGTATGGTGTTGTGGGCAATGGTAAAATAGACTGCAGCAAGGTTAGTAGTTTTTTACTCTATTTCTTTTACTTTTTCGTTTCATTGAGTGTTGGAAGCCTAGAACCTAGGTAGGCACTCACTCCTGTTTGGGTAAGGCCCAAGATTTTTGCCCTACAAGTCAGGGGAAATACTATAACCAATGACCTTCAAGGATGAGTTTTATATATACACAAACCGTCCAGTTATTTTTTTTTTTTATTTTTTATTTATTTTTTATTTTTTATTTTTTATTTTTTTTTGTTGTTGTAAATGATGAGTTTTATACCTACAAAATTGCATTTTGTGTGTTATGTGTTATATATTAGGCCTTTGTAAACTGATTATGCTATATACTACTCATGGTGGGTATGTTTACGTATAGAGCCAACTAGGTTTTGCAGCTTACTACTACAAGCCTTGGTTAATATTGATGAAGGGACTATTACTCTCATAGGTATCATTGTATAGTGGTTGGTAATATTTTATTTTGATCCATGATTATTGTAAATAGTAATCATAGAATACCGTGTTGAACAGTGTAATGGTTTTGTCAATTATTAATCCTGATGAGACTGTTGCTTATCTCTTTAAAAAAAATAGAAAAACATAAACTCTTCAAACAAAGTATGCAATTAATCATTAGCTATCAATATACATATATTATTTATTCAAGTGGACTTTAGGCTTTTGAGTCATTAGCTATTTATGTAGCAAGTCCGGCCATAGGCCGGGCCAAATGGCTAGTAGAATATGTGATTCAAATTTTAGAATCCCATAAAACTTCATTTAGTTCATCTTTGTGTTTTCTCTCAATCCATACAACTAAACAAAAACTAGTCAAAATTAAGTTTAGAGTGTACTCCAAAATAAAACTTACTAAATTTGTAAAAATTCTTGTACTATACAACAATTGGATTGAGTGTAAATGTGTCACAAATAGCAAAAATTGTAAAAAAAATGAAAAAACTATAAAAGTTAACAGCGCCTTGCGCCTCAACTAAAAGCACACAAAAGCGTGAAAAACGCACGCCTCATGTTAGTATCCGCGCCTGGGCTGAGGCGAGGCACAAAAAAATGCCTCTCCACGCGCTTCCTTGCGCCTTGACTACACTGATTTAAGGTGTGCAAAATGGCATTTGAACTTTCCAACTATTGATGTTTCTTTTGTGGCTTGAATGAAAACTGAAAGCAAGGGCGCAGGGCTCTTCTTAGTATAACATAGTCCCATATTGCTTACAAGAAACAAAGCACACAGTTTACTGGTGATATTTAATCAGCTACTCATTCTCTTTAACTTCACGTGGAACGCAGTGAGCACAAAGCGAACTATTCTTTCGCCTTTTACTAAAGAAAACCGTGTGCTCGTTGCACGTTGTGGCATACGCCAATTTTTGGATGGTTTAAAGTATTGAAAGCCCCTAACAATTCAAACCAAAAATGTTGATCCCACGCCCACATAATTGGCGTTCTGTGTGGAAATTACATTTGCTAGTATAAACTCGATCTCTTCTACATAATTCTTCTGGGTTATTCTAGTAATTGAATTGAGTCCCTAAATTTTCGTGAATTTTACCATACTGTGGTCGTATTTAGAGCATCCAACTCCAAATTTTTTGTGGTGTAAATTAGAACTAAAAGCAACATTTCCTAGTTCTACATAACAAATTCAGTTCGTGGTCCCAACTCAAGGGATGTGACGGATTGTTGGCTGCCCAGGCCCATATCCATGTGACTGTCTCTGTGAATATGAATACTTGCATTGGCCGTTTCCGTGAACGATATGATCTCTTTATTTCCGGGAATTTGCACAATGGATTTTGTATGTGACTGTATGAAAATGAATACTAGGCCACCATTGTCAGTGTTCGTGAATGATCTCTCTATTTCCATGAATTTGCACAAATGATTTTCGATGCAATGTTCAATGCAAAAAGCATGTTGCGTCAACAAATTTGATGCGACATAAATGAACTAATAACGATGCAATGTTGCATTCACAGTCTGAGACGTGGGACTGAATGACTCCCAAAGTCGCCCCTTTTAGAGAGTATCCAAAGTATTCATTTCTCACTACTTTTGCCACACAGGGATGTCAACTTGAAAAATATAACTGGGACTAGAAGCTCGGTCCTATTAGTACAATGGTGGCCCAGTTAAAATCGGTTTTCAAAAGTAATCGATATAGAAGCGATATATGATTAATCAGTGATTTATTCGATTTTATATTATTATATACAATTAGTTTCTGAGCCCATTCAACGAACGGGGATAGTTTTCATAAAATATTTTGTACCAAATCTCAAAGTTTTAACTATAGAATATTGCAGTGAGTTAAATTTTGATGAAAACACTAAAAGTACTGGTCTCTATCATTTAGAGAGGAACTAATGTATTGAAGTAACATATCTATACTTGCATAAGCAATTCACATTGCATACATTATGAATTACACACTTAATAACAGACCCTTCTTAGGAATCTCTTAAAGGCGTTTAGGCTTGTTGGTTAGGTGATCCCAGCCTTTTTTAACGAACATGGACCATTTTCATGAACTATTATGTGCTAAAAAATTGTAACTATAGAATATTGTAGTGTTTCAAATTTTGATGTCAACACTAATACTACAACATAGTATTAATAAAAGAAAAAATAGCTCAACAAACATAATTAATTAGATTTATGACCAAACCATTGATAAATGCAAATTATGGAAAAACGGAGAGTGGTTAAAGAGTGAAAATGTGTACTCGTGTATGTCAAAATGAGTGACCTTGCCTTATGAATTCTTGTGTAAATGATAATTAGCACAATACTTATCATAGAACATTCTCAATCCTCTATTTATGAGTCCCTTATATTTACTATTTAGCTTTTCAAAAGTAGGATCAAAGATAGAAAGGTGCTCATCTGTGCTCAAGATGATTAGCTTATCAGATGCATCGCTAGATTGTCTTGAAGGATGCTTGATATTAGAGCATTTGAAAACATAAATTAGCTTGACCAAGAATGTTTAGAATATATATAAAAACAATATTATATGCTTTCTGGAGTTTAACACACCACGTGGTATGAAAAGATGTCCATCTTGCTGAGGATTCTAGCAAATTTACAGTTTTCTGAAGCTTATGATTTTGGTGCACCCCATTGATCGAAACTTTGTCGTAGTTGTTAATATATATATATATATATATATTACAACTATATATAAATGCACAATTATATACCATTTGAAGCTCATAATACTCATAATATATTATAACACTAAATTTTCATTATATAATTTTTTACGTGTTGAAAACCATGCTCATGGATAATAACGTGGCCTATGAGTAGGGCTGTCAATGGATCGGTTTGGATTGGATTTACTATGGCGTGGCAGAAAATATATTTAAATATATTGAAGTATATTTACGTTTAATATCTATTAATCCATTTAATATTGTTATGCCATAGTTCCATCTATATACAAATTCCACTCTGCCAAACTATGTTGCATAGTAAAAAAAAATTTATTGCACATATGTTCAATACATGGTTTAAGATCAATAAATGTTCTTAGTTGGTTTCTTTACATGAAAAACCATATCAAGAAGGCATCAGATTGACACTTGTTCCAGATATTTAACTTTGTCAAAATGGTTAGTATCGTAATTAAATACACTAGCAACGTTGTTGACAAACAAATTTATTAAAGAGTATATGAAGGTTAGTAAACGATTACATATAGAACACATCCTAAAGCATGGAATTTATTGATGGTTGGGTTTTTTTGAAGAAAATGAATTGTATTATAAACTTTGACATGCCTTCTGATATTGATAGGTAAGTTTTTGAGGCCTTGTAAGGAAAAAGTAGAGAGAGAGAGGGGAGACTCCACTTATTGGTTTGGAGAGGAGTGACAAAAAACGCCCAAAGATCATACATGGTTTTGTTCATGTAGCAGAATCCATCTTTGTTGGTTCAATACTCATCCTTTTATTTATGTGTGAGTGTGTGTGTGTGTGTGTGCAGGGGATGTTTTCTCAAACCACCCAATATGCATTATAGGGAGAGTTAAAGTGTTAAACTAAGAGTTTTAACCTAACTTACCATCCTGGATTTTATTTCTAGCGAGAACGTTTGCATCCAATAATGAAAGGATGAGTACTATCACACGTATTAAACACAATGACTGGAGGAGCATGCGCTCCGAGAAAATCATGAAAATGATAGAGAAACAAACAAAACGTGAATGCTTGCTGCAGTAATAAGAGACATGCGAGAACATCCATAAACATCCCCTTTTGGCCCACCTACTTCACATAAAATATGATGCCAAGGGTACTGCAATCACTTCAGATAAGTAGAAGAAACCCAAAGAAGCACATAAGTTAAGAGTGAAGTTGTGACTTCCAAACTCCTTAGACCTCGAAGTACGGGTGGAATCAGAGACACCAACAAAAAGGTCCCCAATAGGCAGGAGACACCAAAAGCCAAAAGCACCAATCCTGAGTGAGTAAAAGCCCAGCGTTATCCAACAAAACAAAAACAAAGATCCATAGAGCAGTATTATACGATCTTAGTAGTAAAAGAACTATCAGTATGCATACCCATATAGCAGAGCTCAGAGTTTGCTCTTCAGACGATCATATATGAAATATATGGTTGTCAAAAGAAATATTAACACCTGCAAAGTCAATCCATCCTCTGTCGGAAAGAGAACGCTAAGCACAACAAGTACTGCAAAGACGGGGTTGTGCTGCCTATCACAAGTAGATTTCAAACCCCTTCCACCAACTTCGTCATAAAGACAGTGATATTAGCTTTTCCTTATGTTAGAGATTGAAATCTCTAATTTGGTACAAAAGAAACTCAAAGTTCCTTACTTACGATTTTCGTTTTCGTAAAGCTAAAGTAAGGATTCGAACCAACTAAAATCTAGGACAACTACAAATTAGTTATTACTCTTAGGGAACTAATGAGTAAGGTTATACTACTAATGCTAGGTTTTCTTTCCTACACAAACATTAAGAAAAACATTAAAGGTTGAAATCATGCACTTAATACAAAAATACAAATTACTAAGAAAAGGTGGAGAGTTAATCCTCCTCATGTGAAACTATCATTTAGTTGTTGATTTGAAAAGGTTTATTGATTCTTCCTAGACTCATAGACAAACCCCTAATGGAAGAAAACTTGATCCCTAGCATGCATGGCTCACTTAAGAACTCATACATGCTAGCAAGTGGAACCAAGCAATGACTTATCTCTAAGCTCATTGCTTTGATTCCTAACTAGACACTACACCAACTATCATTTTGGGATGGGATGTAGAGCTAGTTGTTCTTCCTAACAACCTACCAAACCAACAACAATTGTTTTTCCCTCACATGAGTTGGATTAACTCCCCAAAAGGGAAGTTAGCTCATGATCCTTGGGACAAGGAAATTACAACGAGAAAAACAAAAAGAGAGAGAAAGAGGAAGAAGATAAACAATCAAACTCACTTGCTTTTTATTTTCTAGAAGAAAACAAATGTTTCTTCCATTAAAACTATTACAAGCTTTTCTTATAAAAACTAAAAACTAACTAACTCCTTTTTTTTTTTCACTAAGGAACTAAAATAATACCATGTAAGGAAAATAAGTCAAGGGAGTAAATGGAGTGTTCCCCACCCTTGTCTAATTTCTTCTCCATTTGAGAGAAATCTCATTTCCTCCCACGTGAATCATCAAACCACATTAATTCATTTTTATCCACCACATTAAAACAAAGTGACACCTTGCCTTTTTTTCACTATTAACACCTAATCTAATTTATTACATGCAAGGTGTCAACTTTGCACCAATAATTTGTTATTTTTGTCTTGACATGCTCCATGATTGATGACTCATCCAATCTTGTGGCCCCGCATAGTGGGTCCATGTGCAGTCCAGTGGCGGTCCGGTATTTGGGCAGTTTTACAACTTCCCGCCTATGCGTAGAGTTCATCGCCCTGATTGTCTGAGCAGCTCTCTTGTCGCATTCGGAGTCCTGGTTCGAGAGGTAGGAGCTTTGGAAGTTTGATGCTTCTGTGCGGATTTGGAAGAATTCATATATCACGCCGCCTTATGCTTTTATCGCAGGTTTAACCAATATTTCCATGTTTACTGCAAATACCTGCAAAAGTATGAAAACATATTTATTTCATAATTATTAAACACATAATTAACCAAATTTATATGTCTCAATGGGGTTTCATAATACACTTTTGGGTGCTTATCAGACAACAGCCGTCTTCATGACGATGACAGGCACCACAACCCATGACTGAGTTACATCCCTTACTTTTTTCTTGATGTTAAGTTTTGGTCTCCTCCTTTCATGAAACTTCTACAATTATCTTGTCATGCGCTGATTCTATAGCATCGACACTGGGCTTGTGTCCTACATATTTGTTAATTAGAAAGTTCCTTGCTGCTTGAATTTCATCATCATAAGCTTGACAGATGATTCCAAGCCTTTTGTATGGGTCTCTTATATTGATTATGGGGAAAATATCTATACAAAGAAGAATAGTCAGGTGAAGTTTAAATTTTGAAGTTGATGATGTCCAACCTATGTTTTAATTATCAGGTGGGCGAAGAAAGTATGACTGAAGTCCAAAATATATTGTGACAGTACACATGGACTTCAATCTTTGGTATGACATGAAATTAAATATATTTTACAAACAATTAAAATGTGCCCCTGAGTCTCCAAATCTGGATTTGCTGAAACCAACACCTCGTAAATATGGTTTAATCACCCCCAACCACACCAGTCACTGTCAACGTAAATACGGTTTAATCATCCTATAGTATATCACACGACTCTAGTGGTGACTACCGTAACCTAATGAAACTTTGCATATCTTGCTCTACAAAGGACCATTACTCTATTTAAACCTATGCATAACTCATGTGAATCACTACCTAGTGCCTTGTTTAGCATGTACACCACTCACGTCCCTCAGTAGTCAATATCCTAGAGAGAAGTGACACGAACAATCCACTATTTCCTATAGTAAATGTGTTACATTATTTTAATAAGGTTGAATCATTGTTACAAGCAGGGGAGGGGAATAGTACAATCGATAGGTGTCTTTGTTGCATACAAATTATAAGATGATCATTTGAAAAATAACATAACTCATAAAAGTATTGCAAAAACCAACATACATATATATATATATATATATATATGCAAGTATGTCGTCCTCACTGAGTCCTAGAATTCACAGTTCACGTGTTGCATCAGCTCTCCAGAGAAAACTCTTCCTTGTCTAAAAAAGAATATAAAACCAAATATAAAAATTATACACCAACGACCAGCAAGATCACAAATTCTTCACCATAAAAGAAAATAAAAAGCAAGAGCACAGTTTAACATATGTAGATTGTAGAATGTTAAAAGAAGGATTTAAATTGAACTGAATGCAAATGCTTTCTTCGCAAACACATGTGAGCTTCTTCTATTGACTTTAGATTAGAGAAAGAGAGAAATTACATAAAGCAAAGAATGTTTTAAAGTGGTCGCTGAAATCATATAGTCAATATTCGTAGTTACAATCAGGTCTTATTTTAGTTCCAATTACAAACAATAATTAGAATTTGAAAGAAGAAAGAAGAAGTGAACAACGTACCATGAGATCCTTGTCGGAGTAATCGAAAAAAGAAAATATTTGTTTCTTCAATAACCAAAAATGGAGATATTAGGGAGTCTAAATTAGTCTCTAGTGTTTTCGTTTATATTGGGGAACGTCTAATATATGTTTTTCTGAAACATTAAAAAGGTTAGATATACCTCAACCCGTATCAGCCAAGACTTAAAGTGTTACATAGAAGGTGCCCAAGGCCTCTTTGTAACACACTAACTACGAACAATTATGAATAATAATATTTACAAATAAATAAATCGACGAATGTAAACGTTTAGAATCATTATTTGATTTCAAACTCCATACTTCACCCGATGCTTATTTTGGGCATGCTACTCTAAAAATAGCTTGATGTACTACTTGTCTCAAGCCAGTCTAGTGATTCCACAACATATGAATTAGTGGAAATGAATAACAAAAAAAAAAAACTAATGAATTTTCATGCCAAGTATCCCGACTCTGATATTAGCACGCACCATACTTCATCTACAGTTTTGAATATGTCTAGTAATCTGTAGTTCAATTCAATTATCCCAATACAATTTGTGATAACCTGTAGCATATATATTATCAAGTCTACGAACTTACTAAAACTTGTTGGTGGAGTAAATAGCATTCAAGAAGGTACTTTAAAAAGTGAGTTATGGGGTGGCTTGACAAATTGAATTGGAATTCATTAAGAAGAGAATGATATCTTGGAGTTTTCACAATAGAATTAGTTACACAACATAATTAGTTACACAAGCTGAGCTGTCATAATCTTGACTTGGTTAGATTGGTTATACTCCGACTCCCTCGACCTTTGACTGATTTGAATAATGTGCATGCATTCTTAATACTGTTGATTATATGTTTACCTATAACGGACCCCTTCTTCTCTTTTAGTCATCTTGCTTTCTTGCCTAAGCCTTGGTTGAAGCCTGAAGGGCTCTTCAGAGCCTATTTTCCCAAAGTTTTGGAACCTTACTTTCTATTTGAGACTTTTTGTTTATGCTGAGATATATTCAAATATGTGTTATCAATAGCTTCTGCTTGTTATTGATTGTGGCGGCCTTGCTGCTAATTAAAACCTAATAGCAAAATGATTAAATTCTAGTAAAATGCCTATCTCACTCGAGCTGATTCAGATAAAGCAACACACCTAGAGCTATATCCTGTAAATGCCCGAATAGTAACACAACAAATGAAATGTTCAACTTTTCTAAACTTAGCAGTAACATCACTTGAAATGTTCGATTTCACTACAGCGTCCTATTTTTTTTTGTTAAAGGTAATTGATTAATTATAAAGAATAAGGCTTACATGATATCAAAGGTAGCAGAATAGAGAAAAAATAAAATACAAGCCTACACTAGAAATGAAAATCTAGTGAACAAAACGATAATAAGTCGTATGATGGTTCTCCAGATGAATCATGAAAGAAGGTCAAGAAATCCACCATATACTGTCTCCCTGTGTTAACGCAGCCCCCTGTCTGGTGCAGCTGTCCACTCCCAGATTAGTCTCTCTCCAAGATGGAGTGAGATTAATCCATGCCGCTTTTTCTTTCAAAGATTGCCAGATTTCTTTGACTCTCCAATGCGTTGTGTTGTTTTGGAAAGCCTGGACCACTGAAGTAGAATCACATTCCACCCAAATATAGCGCCAACCCAAATCAATCGCCTGTTTAATGGCCTAG
The DNA here is from genome assembly GCF_015680905.1 of Coptis chinensis. Taxonomy (NCBI): domain Eukaryota; kingdom Viridiplantae; phylum Streptophyta; class Magnoliopsida; order Ranunculales; family Ranunculaceae; genus Coptis; species Coptis chinensis. Next base: position 36,745,894 of record NC_141464.1, read on the forward strand.
ATAATAGCCATTGTTTCTGCCATGTAGTTAGTGGATATACCCATCCCACCAGTAGCCGCTCCCAAGAAATCTCCTCTGTAGTTTCTGAAGACATATCCCCACCCTGATCTTCCCGAATTTCTTTTCGAACATCCGTCAGTGTTTATCTTGAGTATACCCGGAGGAGGAGGTAGCCAATAGCACTCAAAGATTTTTGGGGACCTGCGAATTTTGAGCTGTAACTGAAAATGCTTTAGAATCTTGAGGTCATGCATCGAGTTTTCCATAATCCCCGAGGACTTATGGTGCGCTCTTGTAATCGCTCCCCTGACCAAGAAGCAAACTTGTGTGTAGCTTGGAAGTTTGTCGTCATAGAGGGCTTTGTTCCTGGTTTTCCAAAGACTGACCATGATCGTCAAGGAGCAAGCTTTCCACATATCCAAGATGAGTGAGATGTAATGCTTGCTCACGCTGCCTCACATCGAGAAGGACTCCGGTTCTCGCTGAATTTGAAAGATTTGCTGTGCAAACTTCCAAATCTTCCTAGCAAAGGCGCAATGGAATAGGACGTGCTCCAGAGTTTCCTCCTGATTTTGACAAATACAACATCTAGATGCAAGGTGAAACTTCCTTTTTTGTAGCTGATCATCCGTTCTAGTAGCACCGTGCGCTAGTTTCCAAGCAATACCCTGTGTTCTCGGCAGAATTTTGGCGCTCCAAATGAACTTACTCCATGCTGATTTCAGAGCTTTTTTCCTGATACCTTCACTACAGCGTCCTAGAGATATTAATGTTATCTATGATGATCCTTCCCCCTGCTGGTTTGATTAGTCTAAATAGAGCTTGGATAAGCGTTGATTTACCATTTCCAATGCGTCCTACTATTCCAATTTTCTTTCCACCAGGAAATGAACACGATACATTATGAAGGACAACATGAAGACTCTCCTTATAACAAACCTTAAAAATAATAATTTTCAGAAAATAGAGATAATCAGTTTGACAAAATAACGTGAATGAATCATTTTTATATAAGGTTTATGGATATAATCATAGCAATCATTAACAAAGTGAATGCAATCATAAAAGAAAAGCCTAACTAACCTTCAGATCAGTAAGTTCAATTGTTCCATTATCTGGCCATGAGGATGGAGGGCGAGAGTCCTCAATGATGAGTGGAGCCTCACTTGGGAGTTGAGAATACTGATGAATACGCTCAATAGAAATAATTTTGTTTTCAAGCTTGCAAAAGCTCAGTATCCACCATGATAAGCGTGCATTTAAGTTAAGGTCATATGCATAGCAAGCCCTGCCATACCTGCACAGAAGCACTTCCAACACCTTAAAGATCTGATAATAGGGTACTGCAGTAAGTGCTAAACTCAAACTATATTTATGATACATTGTCATCATCTGAAGTTAAATATTGGGATGTTTTTCAAGAAAATGAACATGACTCAGATATAAAGAGAAAGAATGGAAGAGTTCTATACTTGATTGGATAAATGCTTCTGTGTGGCACGCTTACAAGCAGAAACATGCATAATGCAAAGACAAAAGTCGAGAGTAATTCCATGCGCAAGCAAAGCCACTCAATGGCAGCTATGTTGCAGAAGAAAGGGCGAGCAAAACAGTCAAGAAGATACAAATTCCTCTTCACGAAACGGCTTCTCTCTTACCAAAGCCTCGATTGTAGCCAGCCAACAATTGATTCTCCAAAGAGATGGATGACAGGTGATTTCTGGATGCTAACAATGCGAACAAATTCCCTGGAATAAGCCATGTAATATTTCTGCATTCACAAAGAAACAGTTGAAAAAGACTACATATACTATTTTTACTAATTAATAGATTGCTTTCACCTTGACATTTTACTAACAGAACAACAAATCCATCAAAAAATAATATGGTAGAAACAAAGCATGAACATAATCAAGTCACAACTGCTCAACTCCAAGTCTCCAACATTCAAAGTTTTAAATTGTGTCAAGTGGGATGCAGATATAAAAGAAAGCGTGATTCTGAATTTTCTATATCTTTCATCTTAAAAGGATTGCCGGCTACGAACTATTTAATTACCTACATCCACAAGCAAGCAATGGCCATGTAACTTACATACACCTCAATAATAACCTAGGTTACATGGACACACCATATTTTGAAAAAAATCTGTGTCGGATACGTATCCACGTGTCCGTGTCCGAATCCATGTCGGACACACATGAACACATATTGTATTTAATTTACCTAGAATTTCTGATTTACCATCTAATTTAATAAATTTATAATTATTAAAAAATTAATTAATTATTCCTATCCGTGTCCCCGTGTCAATCTTCAACTACTCCCCGTATCCGACACCCCATTTCTCGGACACCGACACGCGTGCCCGTGTCAATGTAACCTAAATAATAACTCATTTCTCCAATTCAAACAATAATGGAAAAAATATAAATAAACCAAAATATATAATCAGGAATTTTAAAATAAACAAATAAATTTCAAAACAAAGAGATATGATAGATGAATTTATAGTGCCTTGTTCACTAAACAATGAGTTAGGAAGGTCTTGACCACTTGTAGGATTTCTTGATCATATCATGTATTAAGAAAAACCTTAATGGTGTAGGGCGCGATCTAAAACTCACAACCAAGATAGAATACCTATGGGGAAAATTGCCAAGAGTAAACAACTTGTTAAATAATAAGCTAGCAATCAATCGTGCAGTGCTACATAATGTTTGTTTTTTGAAGGAAAGTTATGAATTCATAGAAACTAAACACACCTTTCGATTGAGATTCTTGACATGGTCCTCTGAAGAAATTCACGTGTAACACCCAAATGAGGAAGTTTGAATAAAATAAAATACATCTAATTATAAGATAATCTAACTCAGATAACAACAAAGGCGACAATAACTTCATTTTTCTTTATGTGTATCCAGTCCTGCAATACCAAAATGTTTATGGTAGTTGAGGCACTTTTCTTTGGGATCAGTATCGTTGTTTGCAGCTCATGTAATTCCATAAGAGGAAATCCATAAAGAATCTAACCAAAACGCTGTTGTCAACTCAAGCATGTAAGTCACAAAAAGGAATAGGTACACATAGCCTTATTAAGTTTTATGTTTTCTACCAATGAGTAAAACTACCGAAGGAAAATTCAATGAGCAAAAGTATTACAATCTTACATGAAGCATTTACTTCAGAAGATTTTTCATTGGGCACAAATCTTACTACTTTCAGACACAGAATATATAACTCTTGAACCTCCGAAAAAGCTCCATTCACTGCTTATCACAATGCTCATCATTGCCACTCTTTGACCGAAAATTGCAACTCCTGAACCTCAAAGATTAGAAATGGATCTCTGTTCTTGCCAAAGAGTAAAATTAGCCGCATAGCCTTCCACGACTGACCAACCTACATATAGAACTTTTTTACTATAAGAACCATAAGGCCATACACCTGAAGTACTAACATGTATTACAGTAACAACACCATGACTTACGAACTATCATGCTCATGTAAAATTAAATCAAATACAATGGAATAAAAAGCACAAAAAAAAGATAGCTTCATGAATTAAGAACTCATCCATATAATACGTAAAATGTCAAAGTTGACATGGTTCAATTGTTCGCCTCAGATAAGTCATGAATTTTTTATCAACAAAGAAGCCGGCGCAATTTTAAAACATATTTGAAGGATGGTCAAACACTTAATGATAATGCTATTTTGGGGCGTAATTTGCTATAATACTACATGAAAAGCAAAGACAGACCATACGCTCGAAATCTAGAACTTGCTATGATCTATCACAAAGTATATACACATTTTTTTTTCTTTTATTTTAAACAAATGTTACTTCCATTTCAATGAACTATTAGTGTACAGACCAGAATGGCATGGTATCAATGAACTATTAGTGTACACACAAATCCAAGCAATACTTCGACTAAACCACATCGTTCGGTTCAATGCTATTACCTTTAATATCACGACTGAATCTCTGACTAACATATTTGTCTATATGACTAAACACTGCACAAATGAATATCAGCACAATCGGGCACAACAGCAGTTGAATCGGGAGATAGGATTTTATTTGTTTCGATTATCCCTTATAGCTTCACAAACGACGACTGCAAATTGCATAATATATATTGCATCCACAAATGACAAAAAAATAATATATGAAAATTAACTGATTTTAAATCAATAATTCTACGATACCATGCAGATAACATTGTCAATCTAAACTTCAGAAAACAGATAAACCTTGATTCTTCTGTAGGTTATAGATTAACCTTCATCCTTACATCCCTCTGAGAAAGATCGTAGAAACTGATCAGGATTTGTATACTATAAATATATATCAAATTAAAAAGAAAAATAGATTCCATACATACATTTAATCTAGCTACAGAGCACTCTGATGTGAAATATTTCCAACTTGATATTCGTATGGTTGCATCTTCATGACCTGATATAACCATTTTAATAAATTGAATGTAAAATAAGTTAGTTAATCAAATGAAAAAAATGTGCTCTCATTGCAAAGGCGAATGAGCAGTCATTGAGTGTTTTAAGGTTCCAAAGTGAGGTGCTGCTATCACTTACGAAATATTGAAAAAAGTAGGAAAGCAAGGGGATCTTACCTTTGTTTCCCAATAGTGACTTGGTTCTCACCAAAGTTAAATCAGGGAGTTATAGGCTTGCTTGAATCTCCACTTTTAGAGACTCTTGAGTCCATAGTCGAAACCGACAAATTCACTATACAAATTCTACTTTGGAGGACCTGGTTGCAACCCGTCATGCCCATGAGACAATGCCGACTTATACAACCATATACACTCGAACCCAAATGAGTGTGTAGTTTTAGTTTTCAATCACGTTTCATCAGTTGGAAATTCTATGCCCATGTGAGATGGAGTTAGATTGAATAAAAGCAAGTTCCAAAAGAAGTTTATTGTTTTCCTTGAGTCGTATCTCGCATTTCTGCGGCATCTCTTTCTTCCTTTATAAGGTTTAGATCCATTAACTTTGCAGTCCAAGCAAATGCTTTTGCTATCTTCTCTTGTTCATCTGGGCCTTTCTACTAATGAGAGGACCTCAATGAAATTTGCTGGTAAGTGACATCATGTATGTGCCAACTGTTCATCCATCAAATATCCATAAACCCCTTAACCGCATTTCAGTGAGTTAGAAATTAACGACGAAAAGTCAAATGTAGAACCTGAATAGCAAATGAAATCCCAGGACAGGACCTTCTTCTTGAGCCAAAAGGTATCAATTCAAAATGTTGACCTCTTACGTCTACATCCATGTGACTCGTGATAAATCTCTCTAGTCGAAACTCTAAAGGATCTGACCACACTTGTGGGTCTCGCGGTAGCTTCCAAAGGTTAACTATCACAGTTGTGCCTAACGAGATTATGTAACCACCTATTGTGCAGTCTTCCATGGACTCATGAGGTAATCGACAAAAGGAACAGGGGTATAACCCTAAAATTTCCTTTACAATGGCTTGAAGATAAAGCGGTTTATGAATATCCGATTCGTTAACATGTCTTCCTTTCCCAACGTGAGCATCCAACTCATCCTTAGCCTTTCTTAGCACCGACAATTATTCAACAAAGAAAGATAGGACCTAAGTTAGGGTGATCATGGTTGTGTCTGTACCACTTAGAACCATATAGCCTACGTAAAAATCTGAAACCCATCAAGTAAACCTGAATATTCCATGACAGAAAAATATCCGAGAACTTAATTTCTTGTCGTACTAAGATAAGAAAGCAAATTAACAATAATACTAATAAGAAACTTTTAAATGATTTTTGTTGTTTGCTCGGTTACCAAACTTAAATTTCTACATAACAACATTGTATCGAAATTGAATGATCATGATATTGACTTTTTACTGCAATCGCAATTCCATCCGCAAAACTTAAGTAAATTTGTCCAAAATTGTCTAGTTTAGTAATGCTTACCCCGACACGTAGCCTTGATGATGGTATCGCGGTCGTAGCCGTGGAACTCCATACCTTCTAAACTGGAAATCATCACATCAATAAAATCTTCATGATCCCCAACATCTGCGAGAAAGTTTTCTCTGTCGATGCTCCACACCCAACTTCGAACACGAGTTGAGATCTCTACCAAGAGATTTCATGGCTCCCTTGTACCCTCCATAATTAATCCACTGAAGAAATGGAAATGCTTCCATGGCAGCAGACCACCCAAAAAGATAAAGACATTGACTCAGTGCTTTCTGGAACCGCTACATCTCATTTTTTTGGTTACACTCAGATTACACTCAATTTTTTGGTTATTTTTTATTTCCTTTTGCTTATAGGGAAAAACCCAAAATTAAAAGAATAAGAGTAGTAGTTTCATTGTGAGAAAAAAATAATTGTGAGAAACAGAAGATATGGGAGAGAATGGAAAAGAATTGGTTCGTATTCTCTAATTAAACTTTTCCTTTTCTTAACATTTTATTAAATAACCCAATTATTACTAATTAAATGGCATTTATAGATAGGCGTACAATTGAGAATGGCGTGGATTTGGTTTTCTAATATACTGCCACATGAAAAGACTGATTGCTCCTATTTAAAGGTGTTAAGCAATATTTTTATTTAAGAACAATATCGGTACTGAAAATTTATAAAGACATAAAAAGACAAAATAGTCCTCATTAATAAATATCTAGGCATCTGATTTTATTATTCATCAAGGGTATTATGCGTCAGAAAAAATCCCGGATGAATTTAAGAGGCCACGATCATTATAGGCTATACTAGTAGTAGAGATGTAAACTATGAGCATAAAAGTTTATTATTCATTTCCATATTTATCAAAACAATAAGTGGTGTGCATGAGAGAAAGCCTTTTCTTTTATTCAATGGGCCTTACAGTGTATTAAGATGTCCAAAATTTGTGGTGTCTTTTGATTGTTTTTTTTTTAAATAATAAATAGCCCAAGTAAAGCCCATTAGATAAGATAGAGTTATTTGTGTGTTTTCTTAGTTGACCATACGCTTGAGTTTTTTAGTCAGTCACTCTCTCAATCTCTCTCATGTTCTTCATCTACTCTAGTGAAACAAAATCGATAATGCATCAGCCACTCTATTTTCTTTCCCTTGTTTATATCTGATCTTATAATCAAAATCCAATAATTTAGTGAGCCACCGTTGTTGCAGTAAGGTACTCAATCGTTGCTCTATGAAATACTTTATGTCCAATGCATGTATCATGTATGTGTATGTTGTTTCAGTTTTTTACTTATGAATTAATTTTTGATCTTGTTGTGTTCATGACTTCATGTTTTTCTCTGTTTTACTTTCTTTTCTTTTTATATCTTTACTCTCACATGAACTTTTTGTTCCAAAAAACTGTAGCACCATAAGATCCTTCAGTTCACACTGGGTCTAGCTTCCATATATCCTCATATTTTTAGTATAAAACATGTCAAAAAGATTTATCAATAATGACCTTTTCCGTATGAGGATGTAAGACTATCTTAATATTTGTTTCATTAAGTTCTGAAAAAATGTCTCTCATATTTTAATTCTTGAAGCATAATTTTGAATATTATCACGTTCGTTATTTTAATCATACTGGAAAGTGGAAATATCTTTTGAGTGACTGCTTATAAAATGAACCATGATTTTGGTTTTGTATTTTTTTCATTTAAAGGAAGTGATTCATTGTTCGTTTTTATAGGTTTTCTTGAAATATTTATCAAAATGGAAGAGTAAGTGTGTGAGCCAGTTTCATGACCACTAACATCACATATAGAAGAGTTCCAAGAGTATGACATCCAGAGAAAATAAAGGCACAAGAATATAACCCAAAAAAGAATAAGAGAGAGACAAGTGGACCTTGTATGGTATTGGGCCAAAGAGATGGGCCCAATATCATAGATGTCCAAGGACTTTTACCTAAAAGATGAGAAAGGAGAGAGAAGAGAAGGGAGAAAGGGAAAGAGGAAAGGAGGCGGCAGTGGAGAAGGAGGAGGAGGAGAACTACGAGACAGCTTGATCCTCCGAGAAGTTTCGGGGTACGTAGGCAGCCCCAAAGGGGTTCACCTGAAAGGTTCAAAGGGGAGGATGTCTCATCTTCGCGAAGGGACCGAGGAGAGAGGAGATGTGAGGTTAAAGGGTATGAATTGGGTTCACACAATGACGCCGTCTGTAAGGAACGAAGAATTGACTCCACTCTTTAATTGCTCTCTCTTTCTCTTGCTCACTTCATTCCTTTTACAACTTCTATTCTTTACTTGTTTGAATCTCCTGGTTTCTCACAATGGAACAACTAAAAGAATCTCACGTTATCTAAATTCCAGTCGTAGATTGCAACAATGAACATCAACTGAAAACACTTTCTACAATTCAAAATAACCCATTAATGGAAATCTCTAAAAGCCCAGGCCATCTCTTACTTGTAAAACTATGGCAAAGAGATGAAAATCTTTATAGTCGTCGTATTTCGTTCCAAGAAACACGAATGGGTAACATTAGATCCGAGATTTTCCAACTATGTTGTTTCTATTTTGCTTTTTATGGATTTTTATTAACTTTACTCTACACCTCTTTTGTACGGGGAAATAGTTGTCGTAATTGGTGGAGTCCTTTTGTATCTTTATTTACTGCAACTGTAATGATTTGTTTAGTTCAAGTGAAGCTTTGCAGGTATTGGAAGGGGTCGAGACAGTTGACAAGGGAGAGAAGTGATAATCGGCACTACAAGAAAAAAGGCTTCATATCACTGTTAAAAACAGTGACAAAAAGTCTTTTGTCACTGTTTTTTTTTTCCCAAAACCGTGATGGAGTGAGAGTCATTTATTTTTTTCCCAAAACCGTCACAAATATTTGTTCTAGACTAGCCTCTCTCAGCCATTAAAAATGGTAACAACTGCTCAAAAACCATCACAAAAAAACTTATCTTTTGTGACAGTTCTGGCAAAATCATGATAAATGTTATAATTTTTTTCAAAAAAAAAAAAACTATATATATTTGAAAACAAACATTTCACATTGAATTGGACCTGCAACAAATATACACCTGAAATATAATCCATTAAAATTCAAATAGCATTCATAAATGCTAACTCCATTAAACATTCCAATAGCAAAAATAAACATACGACGTACTTAGGTAATAAATAAATAAGTACTTAATAATATACAAATGAATGGATTAGGAAAGAATTGTGACTAAGTCACATTCACGTCAAATACTCATGATTAGTCTTCATCATAGTTTGAAAGACATTCTTAGAGGCACCGAACAAACTAAGAGTTTTGACATCTATCCGAGGTAGAAGTCTTCTTGCTGGCCAGAAAGTTTCTTGATCTGCAAAAGTTAAAACTATAAGAAATAAAAAAATAAAAACTAATGAACTAAAAGATCAAAACAAGGCTTGGGAAGCTACCACACTACAATACTAAGTCATCTTCATTGAATACCTAGCGACCATTGTTGATCCCACCAAATCTTAAAAATACTAAAGATAAAGTGAATGACAAAAAAATCATTTACCTAACTTTAATGATTATTCAAGTAAAGAGAACTGCAAAACAAATAAAATCCATATAACAATTGCTTCTAATATTTAGTGAATAAGAAAATAAGGTTGTACAAAGTAAGATAACAACATTTGCAAAAGTTGGACAAGGGGGGATTCTTAATTAACCATAGAACAAAGATGAAACCTCGCCAAGGACCAAACACGGTGTGCAACAATAGCCCACAGTGTACCATCACAACTACCATCTACAAAAGGTGTTTCTAGAAGTCACATTCCAGTTTAAATTAGATACAAGATTGAGCACTTTCTCGTGAGCGGCGGAGTTTTTGAATTATCTACACAGTCTTTACCCAAATTTGAAGTCAATCAAGAGATGTTGTAACTTTTGTTAACATTTCTAAAAAAATAGTGTTTGATTAACTTTTGATTTCTACTTGTGTGTTGTGGCAAACACAAATATATTTTGGGGAGGGAGGATAGAGCCACTCCTTTATTTACAGTCCTATAGAGTGACTCCACTCCACAAATAAGCTTCTTCGATGGTTAAATTTTGGTCTGCAGTTCTCCGGCTCTTTTGAAAAGGTTAGAAATATTCAAATGGGCTGATTATTGTTGAATGATCTTCATGGTAAGGAGATCATCTCAACCGAAAATCAGCCCCTCATTCAAGTTATAGGAGAGGCTCTATCCCTCCCCATATACTATAGAAACATTTTTATTTTATGTTGCGGCATCCGCTTTAATCCTCGACTCTCCTCTACTAAAATATTAGTTGCTTCCTAGGGACACTAATTTAACTACATAGATACCCGGTCAGAGGATGTTTCTAGAAGTCACATCCCTGTTCAAGTCAGATATAAGAATGAGCTCTTAGTCGTGAGTGCGAGTTCCTGAATCAACTCCAAAGCTGAGGAGTATGGTAACGGTCAAAAAAATTTCTAGTATTACTAGATATTGTGTTTTTTAACATATATATATTTTGGTTTTTCTAATGTTCCCCATCTGAAAGGTATAGCCAAGACAACTATGTACCCTTTGTATATTTGTTTTACAAGGCAAAAGGTATTTTAGTGTTGATTAATGTAAGAAGGAATCTGTCAATTGAATCTAGCTCTTACCTTCATTCAGATGTTGTTGAAGTCGAACATTCTGAGGGAATTGCCTTGCCTGAGCCTCAAGTGCATTGTCAGAAAAAGCAAGATGTTGTTCGACTCACAGGACAGATTCAAGAACCTCCGCGTGGCATTGTAATTCTATCATTTTCTTATTATGTATTTCTTTGATATGTGACCATAAAAGTATATATTCAATAATTAATTTTCTATACTTGCTTTGCAAACTGACCTACAGGAGGAAGGGGTGGCAAGTCAAACAAAGAATGCCTCGATGAGGAAAAGAGATCGACCGAAAGGTTCACATAACAAAAATTCTAGTTCTCACCTTCAATCAAATGTCGTCAAAGCTGAACATCCTACGGGTATTGGCTATCCTAAGTCTCGGGTGCACTGTCAGAAAAAACAGGATGTTACTCAACCCACAGGACAGGTTCCAGAACCTTTGCATAGCATTATAATTCTATTTTTTTTACCGTGTTCAGCGTTTCTTTGATATGTGATCACCAATTATATTAATTAATTAATTACATGTCTTATGCTTTACTTGCTTTGCAAACTGATCTACAGGATGGGGGTGGCTAGTCAAACAGAGAGTGTTTCAACAAGGAAAAGAGGTCGACCAAAAGGTTCACTTAATAAAGAATTGGGGAAAGGTGGTGAATTATTGAATGGATGATATTATTTTCCTTATCATGAATTGTTTTTTTTTTGCAAAAACTGGCATCACATGTTTAACTCTGTAAGTAATATTGGAGGAATGCCTGAAGCTGAGGATTCCTCAGATGTTGTGCAAATGAAGCTAAGATAGCCAGCATGTAATAGTTTGATTAAATGCATGTCTTAAAAGTTGAGACAATTACAATATGCACTACTTTCTAATGCTCATATGTCAGGATTAGCACCAAATACGTTAAGTAGCCATGTCATAAGTCCACTAGAGAGTAAAAAAAAAGGCAAATATAAACCAGCACTAACAGAAATAGAGAAGAGTGCAAAAAAATTACCAATCCTTGCAAGCTTCATACTGAATCATGAGATCATCAGGCATCTCGCATTTGCAATACCTTCAAATCAAATAAAAAAGAACATAAACCACAATCCAGTAAAAGCACAAACACCAAAATCTATTCATAGCACAAGAATTCTAAACTCACACTGCAACTCGATCAGGAGTAAATCATGACCGGTCTATAGGATTTAGCCCTTTTGATAATTTAACTAACTTTTTTTAACCACCAACATAATATCCATATATCGAGAATTTAAAGAAATTAACCCAACGGTGTTTTTCCATTATGATCTATCTTTGTCTAGAATTCAAAATCAAAACTTAAGTCATAACTCATTAACAATTCAACAAAGTGAACACAAACAACATAACGATCCCGTCCACGGCATCCATCTCCTTCCACTCCTTCGGAGGTCTTGCACACTCAAACCTGGTGGGAGAGGCTGCTTCACTTTTATCGACCTTCTCAAATCAAACACACAAAGTGTGTACAGATACTTGGAGCAACGAACCTTAAACTTGACGACATCCTTGCTCTTTTTTATCTTAACAGAACGAGCATCCTTCCTTCTTGCAGTGAGAAGGAAATCCTTAATCTCGTGAATTTGCTTCGGCATTTCTCTCGTTGATCTAATCCGGTCCATTCCTTGTCTCCAGGCTTGCAGAATGCTAACCTACTAAATTGACCATAGACTGCCATAGCAACAAAATCGCGATTTGATGATGGGTTTGCTGACAAAGCAACCCTTTCCAGGTAATGGACACCGAAAATGTCATCTTCCTCAGCTTCAAGTGTTTTCAAAGAAGGAAGATGGATCTCATTATCCACAGACAAGAATGGGTTAAAAAGACAAACATCACAATTCTGAGAAACTGTTACCAACCATCCATATGTAGAACCAGCGCAAAATCTGTCATGAGAGTGAGAGAGAGAGTCGTGGGAGATTGAGCATTTTTTTTGGGTGCATACTTGGAAGTGTTTCTGGAGGTGCTGGAAGGATGGGGAAACCGAGCCCTAGGTTTCTAACTACTTTTACTTAGTGGGCTCTTACAGTTTTTTTTTGGTAACTTGGGCTCTTGCAGTTGGGGGAGCGAAAAATGCCTAGGTATTTAGGACTGTCACATAAAGTCTGGGAATATGTAACTGTTTTTGAAGACCAGTTACAAATTATACTCCACAACCTAGAAAAAACCATTTGTCACACTTCTGGATATGACAGTCACAAATAGTTCTCCACACATATACACCTTCTTTAGAGAAAAAAAAAACCATTTGTAACCGTTTCAAAAATGCACGTCACAAATAACATTTTAAAACAGTCACAAAAAGCCTTTTTTCTACTAGTGCGGGCACTTAGTAACCAGTAGATACGAACTACATTTTCAGATGTGATTTGCTATGAAAAGCTCAATCTGGTCTGTGAGCATAGGGGCTAATGGCCATTTTACTAGAATTATGGAGTCAATCTGGTGCTAGGAACAATTTGGCTAAAGCTCATCATATCTTGAGGTTTCTTGTGTTATGTTCTTCATATTTACAGTAAAGAAGCAGAGAAATACAACCCTTTGCGAGGTAACATTCTGATTGTTCAATTCTTTTATTGTTTCCATTTCTTTGCAACTCGAAACCATGACAGACGATATTGTGAGACATTGTTTTAGCTTAGTACAAACTTTGTAACTAATATTTTACATTGGAATCACAAACTCAAGTCGTGGAAATTTTATTTCAAGTTAGGACTGGTTGGAGGGGCCTTCTGAGTTTGAGAGGAAGTTATGGGATGTTGTTAACAGCGTAAAAGATGATAGAGCCATAAGTGTTCATTGTACATTAATTGGTGGATTAAGAAAGCGATGATTGTGTAAAATTTGTGAAAGAGTTCAAAGGCTATATTTGCCTTGAGCAGAACTTCGATAACACCTTCCGTGATATGACCTTTATGGTCCAAGGTGTTGAGTACATCAGTGAATGTTTTGCCGTGAACCTTGTTAAGCAACACAAAACAGCGCATCCTCTCGATGTTTCTCAATTTATTTTTATGATGTGTTCACGACTTTGCTTATTTTTGTCTTTGCCTTTCAAGACAAAAAGTGGGAGAATGGTTTGAGAATTACTTAGCTTCATATGCTATGATACTTTTATGCCTTTTGTTTAGTGTGCAGTTACATAGCTTTTAAGATAAGAATAGTACGAGCTGAATTAGTAATGAAACTATGAGGACAATGATGCAAGAAGTTGTGCATCTCAAGTTCTCTAGTTTGGAGGCTATTGAAGCAGAAAGTCAAGAGTTGGAGCTAGACCTATTGAGTTTGGGAACTGTCAACACCAGGTTCGCTGCATATTTTAGTATAGCTAGGTGTGGCAATAAAGACCACCGTGTTAGTAACGGTGTTGGAGGAAGCACTGAATGGTGTGCCAAGAAGGTATTCTATCACCCTAACCGAACAGGAAGCACAAGCAGGCCTTGTCTGTCGAGTCCAATCATTGGACAAGAACTTAGTAAGGGGTTCAGCTGAGAGGTTCGAAGGGGAGGATGTCTCATCTTCGCGAAGGGACCGAGGAGAGAGGAGATGTGAGGTTAAATGGTATGAATTAGGTTCACACACCACATATGAACGAGGGCGGATGGGAGGAGCCATCCGCAGACCCACATGTAAAGATAGAACTTGGGGCAGCAGGTAACTCATTTCTTTTACCGTCATGTACATAATAGACGGACGAGTAGTGACTCGGCCGTCAGCCATAGTTACATTGGGGCAAGAAAGTCTTGTCTCCGCCCTTGGCAGAGATGTATGTGGGGACATATTGGGATTGTCCCCAGACCTCGTGGTTTTCTGCTAACCTATTCGCTCTGAGAGGTCACAAACCATGAATGAGAACGTGGTTGTACACCTCGGGGTAAGACGGATGGTACACTATTTGGAGCATATGATCGCCATTATATTTGTATGCAAATACTTATGCTAAATTAATGTTCTTCATTAAAACTCATGTGTTATGTGTACGAAACTCATATATGAAAGTTTCAGGTTACAGAGAAAGAGTAAGATCTCTAAGGCAGCAGAGGGGATGAGCCTTTCGCGGACTATGAGGTCCAAATTCAACTTGGGGGCAAACTGAGCTGCCCCCCAACATCTCCATATTCAACTTGGGGGCAAACTGAGCTGCCCCCAACATCTCTACGGCAGTGGGGGGGATGAGCCCTTCGCGGACGATGAAGTCTGAATTCAACTTAGGGGCAAACTGAGTTGCCCTCAACATCTCCATATTCAACTTGGGGGCAAACTGAGCTGCCCCCAACATCTCCATATTCAACTTGGGGGCAAACTAAGCTGCCCCTAACATCTCCATGGCAGCTGAGGGGATGAGCCATTCGCGGACGATGAGGTCCGAATTCAACTTGGAGGCAAACTGAGCTGCCCCCAATGATAAAACATTAATTGACGTTATGGTTTTAATACTTAAGTCCGAGGTCCACAGTCCGAAGTCCGAAGACCAAAGTCCAAAGTCCAAAGTCCGTATAGTCGTCCGTTTAGTCAAGTTACCTTAATTACGTGGGTTTGGTAGGATAGGTCGAGTAAGGGATCGTCCAAACCCTAGGGCTCGGTAAGGTTCACAACTGGAATTACAACGTTTGGTGAGTAGGATTTTAGGTTTTTTAGTTGGTTTAATTAAATTAACAGTAATGCAAATAATGTAAATTACTAACGGTAATTTCGACATAAATAAACAAAGATAGAGAAAGAGGGAGAGGGTTAATCATACTCATGCAAGAATCATTTTTTTTAACAGTTTATATTACCACATCACTACAGCTCTAATTCGTCTCGAGTTCATAAACAAACCCGAGACGACGTCGAGTATTGATCCCTAGAAAAATGGCCATATCTCTGAGTCGCATCGCACTAGCATAAGGAGTTGAACTAATATTTCATCCCTGGAATATCATTTCAGCTTCTGGTTCGATTCTACATTAGTTAGACAAATTAGAGAGCTGTCTGACACCATAGAGTCGTGCGCGAGACATTTTGGGTCTCTCGCGAGACTGTTTTGGGGCATCAACACTCCAAATTTGTATAGTCTCAATTATTTTGGGACCGGATGTATAATCTACACCTAATTTCTAAGTAGTGATTCTAGAATATTGAAATGTCAATCCGGATTCTCACACGAGCATCTAACCCTCCCCCTGAGGAGGGGGGATTAGCTCATGGTCATTGAAGGAATAATTAAACTTGCTGTATACATTAAATAAGTAAATGCATGATAGAAATTAAACTTGAAAAGAAATGACTTTTATTAAGAAGAAATAACTTACAGTATTGAAGCTGCTGGAAGAGAAAATGACGGAATATAAAGTACTGGAATGAAGGAATGTAAAGCTAACTAACTAATGCATAAGCTAAAGCATAAAATGTTGAAGGAGAATATTGAAGACCCCCTCACATATATATAGGATGGTCTCTCGTGAAGGAATTAATTTGGTTTCATCCTTTTGCCAAATTGATCCATTCAAAACTTTGAAATACAAAGTTTTGGCTTCATCTGATTTACTTTGTTTTTTGTCTTTTTCTCATACGTATTTAGTCCAAAGTTTTGTTCACGGAACAAAACTATCAATTAATATTTTGTTTCATTCAATTGTTAAGATTAAAACTTTGTATAAAGTTTTGTCCTATTGTAATTTGTTTTGTCCTTTTGCCCAATTCAATTCAAAACATTGAATTGGTACGTGTCTTTTCCTTTTGAAAGGTGGCACAAAATTGTGACCATCACTTGCCACTTGCCTATGCTGACTCGTCATGCCTTTTGGGCCCGCAGAGTGGGTCCACGTGGTGTGTCCAGTGGCGGCGCCAATTTTGGCGTTTTTACAACTTTATGTCTTTGCGTAGAGTTCGTCACCCTGGTTGCTCTGGCAGTTCACTAGCCGAAGTCGGCGTCCAGGTTTGAAAGATGTGAGCTTCGGAAGTTTGCTACTTCTTTATATGTGGACCCATTCTGCAGCTTCTTTATATGTGGACCCGTTCTGCATTGGTTTTGTTCCTTTGGAAACTTCGGCTCTAGTCAAGCTTTGTTGGGCTTCACTGGGGCTGAGTGGGAAGACTTCAAATATTCCAGTATTCCTGTACTTCGATGCATATTTTATCATTATATTCACGTTAACTGCGGAAACCTGCAAAAGTACGAAAATATAATTATTACATGATTATTAAACACATAATTGACCAAAATGCTATGTCTCTCGGGGTTTAATATTATAGTTTTGGGTGCTTATCACACCACCCCCAAACAACACTTTGCTTGTCTTCAAGCAAAGAAGAGACATTAAAATGATAAGTGGCCAAAAATGTGTTGTCCTAAGCTAAGTCTCATTTCGGACAGTGCGGCTGCATTGACCGTATGCAACAAGGCCTTGAACCACTAGGAATTCCCTTGTGGACGAGTTATAGAATCGTGAGAGTTTTCCTGATAAGATACTCACAAACTTCATTTATACTACAATGACTCAGTAACAAAAGCCCGTTTCCTTAATTAATCTCAAGTATCTATACATCTCACTAGCGGGGGGAAACAAGAATTAATTCTTTCAAAATTTAAGTTAATATACATACAATAATCAAAACATCTACATATGAGCATGCATGCAGTGATCTTTTACAATGAAATGTACGAGCAGGGCCGTTTCTGGATACTTTGGATAGCGTCCTTAAGTAGGTTCTCACAGGTATGTGTCGAAACACAATTTCTCTCTTATTTTTCCACTCAAGTTTTGCTAACTCCAGTGTGCAGTGGGCATACGTTTCCTCACATACTCAATGACAGTCAAAGGAGCCGAGGTCGAGAATTCACATCTACTACTTATTATCACACTATCCTACTCCTAATTGAGCTAGAGGTCTTTATTAGGTTTCATGGGGCTTAGGTGGTAGTGTAGAAGAAATTGGAATGGAAAATTCAAAAATGATAAGTATGAGAGAATAAGGTCTTCGAGATATTTATACTAGAGAAATCCTTATTCTCTTTCTTGCTTCTAACATGGCTTTTTTAAGCTTTTGTATCCCTTTTGATTTGATTTGGGGGAAATTCTTCCTTTGATATTTCTTTTGATTTTTGGAAACATATTTCAATTTTTATTTTTCTTTTCTTCTGAAGTAGGTAACTGATTTTGATTTGTGACAAGGTTTTTCTCTTCATTTTTCTACACTTCATCCTATTTCTCATACTCATCATTTAGGTAAGCTTATTTATTTGTGGTTAATAGATGGGTAATGATTTTTTTTGGTGAAATAGAAAGGATTAATGAAAGGTTCAATGGGGTGACTAGCGATTTTTTATTTTTTATTTTTTATTTTTTATTTTTTATTTTTTATTTTTTTTACAGGTGTGAATTTTTGGCTATATCGATCCAAAGAAGGCCTAAATTCTCGCCTAAGATTTGGGTAGTGATCAAGTAAGTACACGTGTGAACTTTTATATTCGGAAAAAACTACTCCTCTGTGTCATTACTCACATATCACACATTTTGAGGCTTTTTTGTTAGATTCTTACAGGATATGGAAACTAAGTTGTCTAACCGTGGGTCCCAGAAACTTATTCCTGTGTATGATATTTGCCTTTTTGCTATATTAGAGAATTGCTTCTCTTCTTTGGCGAAAGTGCGAATTCAAAGTTTTTCCTTACTCACGATCTTCGTGTTCATATAGTTGGAGTAAGGATTCGAACCAACCTAAAGTTTAGGACAAACTACAACTTGGTTGTTTTAATCTTTAGAGAACTAGTGAGTAAGTTTAAATATGATTATATTAATACTAAATACTTGGTTTCTTTACTTCACAAAAATTAAAAACATTAAGTTACAAAATTCATGCAACTAAGACACAATAAAATTTTACTAAAAACAAAGGTGGAGAGTTAATCCTCCTCATATGAAGATAACCTTTGTTATTTGATTTTAATAAGTTCATTATTATCTTCTTACAACTCATAGACAACTCCTAATAAAAGAAAACTTGATCCCTAACATATATGACTCATCTCTAAGCTCATACATGCTAGCATGTGGAACCAAAGCAATGACTTATCTCTAAGCTCATCACTTTGATCCCTAACTAGACACTACACCAACTATCATTTTGGGATATGATGTAGGTCTAGTTGTTGTTCCTAAACAACTTACTAAACCAAACAACAAAGATTTTCTCTCACATGAGTTTTATTAACTCCCCAAAAAGGGAAAGTTAGCTCATGATCCTTGGGAGAACACTAAAACAAGTGTGGAATGTAAAGAGAGAGAGAGAGAGAATGAGAGAGAAGAAAAAAAAGGAAAACTATTTATTTATATACTCACTTACATGAAAAAGTGAGAATTTTTTCAAGAGGAACACAAGGTTTCCTCCATTAAAACTATTACAAGCTATTTCTTACCAAAATAAAAATCTAAGACTAAGGAACTAAAATAATACAAGGTAAGGAAAAGAAGTCAAGGGAGTAAATGGAGTGTCCCCCCCTTGTTTTGGTTTTTTCTCCATTTGAGAGAAATCTCATTTCCTCCCACGTGAAACATCAAACCACATTTACTTCATTTTTATCCATCACATTAAAACAAAGTGACACCTTGCCTTTTTTTTTCACTATTAACACCTAATCTAATTAATTACATGCAAGGTGTCAACTTTGCACCAATAATTTGTCATTTTTGTCTTGACATGCTCCATGATTGATGACTTATCCAATCTTACGGGCCCGCATAGTGAGTCCATGTGCAGTCCAGTGGCGGTCCGGTCTTTGGGCAATTTTACAATTTCCCGCCTATGCGTAGAGTTCATCGCCCTGATTATCTGAGCAGCTCACTTGTCGCATTCGGAGTCCTGGTTTAAGAGGTAGGAGCTTCGGAAGTTTGATGCTTCTATGCGGATTTGGAAGAATTCATTTATACGTCGTTCCCCGTGCTTTATCGCAGGTTTAACCAATATTTCCATGTTTACTGCGAATACCTGCAAAAGTATGAAAACATATTTATTTCATGATTATTAAACACATAATTAACCAAATTTATATGTCTCAATGGGGTTTCATAATACACTTTTGGGTGCTTATCACACTACCCCCAAACAGCACTTTGTTTGTCCTCAAGCAAAGTAGAGGCATTAAAACAGATAAGTGGCCAAAAATGTGTAGTCCTAACTAATTCTCGTTTAGCAGAATGCGGTTGCATTGACCATATGCAACAAGGCCTTAAACCACTAGGAATTCCCTAGTGGATGAGTTATAGCCTCGTGAGAGTTTTCTAGAGAAGATACTCACAAACTTCATTTATACTACAACGACTCAGTGATAAAAACTCGTTTCCTAAATTAATCTCAGATATCCATACATCTCCTTAGCAGGGAACGAGGATTGATTTCTTTGAAACTCAAGTTAATATGCATCCAATAATTAAAACATCTACATATGATAATGTATACAGTGAACTTGCATTGAAATGTACTAGTAGGGCCGTTTCTGGATCCTTTGGAGAGCGTACCTAAATGGGTTCTCACAGGTATGTGTCAAAACATAATTCCACTCAAAATTTTACCACTCAAGTTTTGTTAACTCTAGTGTGCAGTGGGCACACATTTCCTCACATCTCAATGACAATTAGAGGAGCCGATGTTGATCAATCACGTTTACTACTTATTATCACACCACCCTACTCCTAATTAAGCTAGAGGTCTTTATTAGGTATTGTGGGGCTTAGGTGATAGTGTACAAGAAAATGGAAATGGATAATCAAAATTTACGAGTATGAGAGAATAGGGTCTTTAAGATATTTATACTAGAGAATTCCTTGTTTTCTTTCCTTCTTCTAACTGAGTTTTCCAACCTTGTTCTTAAGCCTCTGGATACTGATGATTTTTTTTTTTTATTGCTTAAGAACATGATTCTATTTTTCTTTCTTAAAGCAAGTAATTGACTTTTATTTGGGACAGTCTTTCTCTTTATTTTTCCATATTTCATCCTATTTCTTATACTCCTCACTTAGGTAGGTTCTTTTATTTGGTTTAATAGATGGGTAAGGAATTTTTGGTGAAAGTGAAAGGTTTGATGAAAGCTTCAGTGGAGTGACTATCAGTAAAATTTGTAATAGGTAAGAATTTTTAGCTATGTCGACCAAAAGAAGGCCTAAATTCTTGCCTAGGGTTCGGGTCGTGATCAAGTAAGTAGACGCGTGATTTTCTCTAATCGGAAAAACTACTCATCTGTGTCATCACACACAAATCACTCATGTCAAGGCTTTTGGTTAGATTTTCATAGGATTTATAGTTTAAGTAACTAACCGTTGGTTCCAAAAACTTACTGCTATGACAATCAATGATACTCAGTGCATGAATGTTCATGAAAAGATGTATAAACTATTGCATACGTATTATTTTAAGTTTCTTAAAACAAATCCTAATTTGGATACTAATGTGAGATTTCTAGACAATTTTCATCATTGAAAAGGAAACAATACTTTCTCACTAAGTACAATTATTAACAAGAAAATAAAAACTATATACAGGTTACAATATGCCTAATTTTTGCTACAGGTTTAAAAATACCCCCAAACTGAATGATGCTTAGTCCTAGAAGTATCAATAAATAAATAAAGAAATTACCTGATAACTGTGAGCAAAAATTAGGGCAAGATTGCTGGAATAGAAATGTTGGAGAACATAATATATTATTCAGAAAGAAACAATAAAATGTTCAATAGCACACGAAACATAGCACACGAAATAATGAAAGACAATAGTACACGAAACATAATTTTTAGCTAGATATATGTACAATGACAAGCTCAAATTTACCATCCAAATGGATGTGTAGTCTAAGCCCCTCAATAAGGAAATGTATTTCCTTAGCATCGCACCAAAAGATAATAGTCTGCCAAATTTCTGCCCATTCTTTGTCTCCGGATTTCCTGAAATGTTTCTTCATATTTTCATCCTTCGGGTAACAACGAACATGCCTCAGGTACCGAGCGGGACGCTTCCATTGCCTAAACCTTAATGAACGAATGATTCTGTTTGCTGAGCACATAGAATCTACCTTGACCCCAGATCATGAAAAGTAGCTGCAAACCGTGGGAAATGTGTCTTCATGATTCGCAAGCGGTTACTGAGTAAAAGAATATCTCGATCCCGAAAAGTCGCGAGCTCGTTTCAGGTTGGAGATAACACAACCTAAGATGTTAAATAATGTATGACCTTGAGCCGATTATCAATACTACGCGACGCAGCCTCATTGGCAGTAGAAAAATGCCAATCTCCCATGATGTTCAGGAGTACAAACAACATCGCAGTCCCCATGTTCATGGTCATGCTTGCTAAGGGAATGGTGATGTCGCGCCATGACATATGGCCAGCTCCTTCTCGTTTAATCTCAAGACCATCACCGTAAGTTTCGCAAAACACTTGCCACTGAAAGGAACGATAAGAATTATGATAGATGTAATGCCATGATGCGGCCGGTTCGTGATATGGAAGATCCAAAGTTAGGGCAAGCTGTTGTTCAAAAAATATGATATGTGTCACCAACTAGGATTGTGAACCCGCCTAAGTAGAAGCCATGTGCATGATTGAATGCTGGTGTGTCCTCCATATTAGCATAAAAGTATGCTGCCAAACTTGGAGAATAAGTTTGGTCAGGTTGAAGAACTAGGGAAGACCACCCAATGTTAGTGATGTAGTCACGGAAGAGATGACTATAAGTATTGAATCCATCATAGACTGAAAAGGATTGCTTTCGGGAATGAGTTTTGGAGGTGTCATGTTTGATGAAGATGCCATGGTGGATGAAGTAAAGAAATGGGCAATGAGAAATGCAATTGGATGGATAAATGAGTATGGAAGAAAATAAACCCTCCTGTTGCTTCCCGCAAGTCCGCCAAAGAAATGAAACAGACGCTTCAATCCGTCGACGTAATTAATCCCAGAAGATATTCAAATTTTATGTCACAGTTCCAGAGAGTTAAGCCTGGATATGGATCATGATTTATCAGTGGATGCTGGAGGTAGAACAGGAGCAGCAAAAGAGAAAATACACTGGGATGCTTTTGGTTACACCTCGCGGACGCTGAAGTCCAAGATTACGCCGCAGCGTGTCGATTATGCCACAATGAGTTCAACTTTTCACAGAAACCTTATAATCTTGTGTAGTTTACTTTCCCGATCCTAACTTTTTGTCCCTGGAAGTACAACCAAAAATTCGAGAGAGGTCAGGTCGTTTGTTTGGCGACGACGAAGAAATAAAAAAAAACGGAAAAACAGCAAAAAATAAGGGAGAATGAGAGGGGGTTTCCCTTGGAGCAAATTCCAATCTGTAGCACAAGTCCTATGCCTTTAGAACGGCAGTGGCGCCATTTTGATATTTGCCTTTTTGCTATGTTAGAGAATTGCTTCTCTTCTTTGGCGAAAGTGTGAATTCAAAGTTTTTCCTTACTCACGATCTTCGTGTTCATATAGTTGGAGTAAGGATTCGAACCAACCTAAAGCTTAGGACAAACTACAACTTGGTTGTTTTACTCTTTAGGGAACTAGTGAGTAAGTTTAAATATGATTATATTAATACTAAATACTTGGTTTCTTTACTACACAAAAATTAAAAACATTAAGTTACAAAAATCATGCAACTAAGACACAATAAAATTTTACTAAAAACAAAGGTGGAGAGTTAATCCTCCTCATGTGAAGATAACCTTTGTTATTTGATTTTAATAAGTTTATTATTATCTTCTTAGAACTCATACACAAGTCCTAATAAAAAAAAAACTTGATCCCTAACATATATGACTCATCTCTAAGCTCATACATGCTAGCATGTGGAACCAAAGCAATGACTTATCTCTAAGCTCATCACTTTGATCCCTAACTAGACATTACACCAACTATTATTTTGGGATACGATGTAGGTCTAGTTGTTGTTCCTAAACAACTTACTAAACCAAACAACAAAGATTTTCCCTCACATGAGTTTTATTAACTCCCCAAAAAGGGAAAGTTAGCTCATGATCCTTGGGAGAACACTAAAACAAGTGTGGAATGTAAAGAGAGAGAGAGAGAGAAAAAAAAAGAAGAAAACTATTTATTTATATACTCACTTACATGAAGAAGTGAGAATTTTTTCAAGAGGAACACAAGGTTTCCTCCATTAAAACTATTACAAGCTATTTCTTACCAAAATAAAAACTAAATAAAAATCTAAGACTAAGGAACAAAATTAATACAAGGTAAGGAAAAGAAGTCAAGGGAGTAAATGAAGTGTCCCCCCCTTGTTTTGTTTTCTTCTCCATTTGAGAGAAATCTCATTTCCTCCCACGTAAAACATGAAACCACATTTACTTCATTTTTATCCACCACATTAAAACAAAGTGACACCTTGCCTTTTTTTTCACTATTAATACCTAATCTAATTAATTACATGCAAGGTGTCAACTTTGCACCAATAATTTGTCATTTTTGTCTTGACATGCTCCATGATTGATGACTCATCTAATCTTACGGGCCCACATAGTGGGTTCATGTGCAGTCCAGTGGCGGTCCAGTCTTTGGGCAATTTTACAACTTCCCGCCTATGCGTAGAGTTAATCGCCTTGATTGTCTGAGCAGCTCACTTGTCGCATTCGGAGTCCTGGTTCAAGAGGTAGGTGCTTCGGAAGTTTGATGCTTCTGTGCGGATTTGGAAGAATTCATATATACGCTGTTCCCCGTGCTTTATCGCAGGTTTAACCAATATTTCCATATTTACTACGAAAACCTGCAAAAGTATGAAAACATATTTATTTCATGATTATTAAACACATAATTAACCAAATTTATATGTCTCAATGGGGTTTCATAATACACTTTTGGGTGCTTATCAGTGTACATTTAATGATAGTCAGTGCATGAATGCTCATGAAAAGATGTAAAAATTACTGCATACGTATTAACTCAAGTTTCTAAGAACAAGTCCTAATTCAAATACTAAGGTGAGATTTCTAAATATTTTTCATCACAGAAAAGAAAACGAGTAATTGTCACTAAATACATTTATTTGGACATAAAATAAAACTATATACAACTATGAATGCTTAATTTTTGCGAAAGATTCTCGCCACCCCCAAATAGTCGGACGCTGTGTCCTCAAAGTGTTAAGAGGAAGAAAGAATATACTTGAGAGGCTTTGAGCAAAAATATAGCTGACATCTTCCACAGAAATTTATTGTAACACACTATATATATTATACATCATAAAAGTGAAAGCACACTGCTAGGTTATTTATTTTTCATATCAAAACTTAAAACAAATATGTACATCAACTCACATTGCCCCAGTTACGAACTGGGGGATGGTCCATCCTTGCTTCGTCTCTGTAGAAATGTCATTCCTTTGCGTCACGCCAATCTATCATAGCTTTCCAGACTTCGCTCCACTTCCTTTTTCTTGAACTGTCCAGGTGAGCTATCATTTTATCGTCATCAGGGAAGCAACGAACTTTCTTTAGATACCTTGCAGAGCGCCGCCATACCCGAAATCGCAACCCATCATTTTTTTTAAAATTTTTAACGTAAATAGTGTAAGTAGAAGGACAAGGAAAATGTAGATATAATATCACAATAAGATGTAACAACGTATAGAGTTGTGAAAATACATTATAATGACACGGGGAATAAAATACAAACTTTAATATTAGATAGAACTATATGCCACATTAACAACATTACTATAATAAAACAATCGAGCATGAAGACTTGAGTAGCATATTCAATCTACTGCTGCTCAAACTTCTCTAATGCATCCATGAATCTTGAAATTTAGAGCGATCTAAAAATGATTTTTAGAATAAGAAGTGTAGAGGGGAGAAGATGAAAGGAGTGAAATGTAAAGAATGTGTTGAACTTATTTATAGAAGAAAATTGAGCCATTTTCTGACCGTTTTTGGAAGCGATTTCTTGACCGTTTTCTGACCGTTTTTAGGATGCGATTTCATGACCATTTTATGACCGTTTTCTAGCCGTTTTGCAAAACGTTGGTTTACGGTAAAATTTGTCGTTAAGTGTGATGTTAAAAATATATATGTATATATTTTTATGTATATCTATATAAATTATTATTACTAATATTATTATATATGTTTCTACCTATATAATATAATATTGGAGATAACTAATACACTATTTGACAAGGCATAAATTTTGGAAAATATAGGAAATAACAGACATCCTAGGTTGGAAAATTAAAATGCAAACACGTGAATAAAACATCCGACATAATTAATATACAAGAACGGAAAAATAAACTTTCTACTGAGAATCCTCGGGGGCTGCAGAAGAAGAACCAGGAGTCCTGCGACGCCGCAGTACAAACTCCCGACGGAGTTTTTGAAAAAGAGGGGTGTTTTATTTATAAACAGTTTTTATTTATATACAAGGGAGATTTTCGTGAAAAACACTGGATGTCCAGAAGAGTTACCATCTAATTTCATAGGCAACTGTCATGTCTGCTGTGGAGCGAACCCAATCCAGCCAGACTGTGGCTTTACCTTTATGGGGCAGGACGATACACTCCTGGACCGTGCGCGCTACGGTCTAATAATATTGCCCTTATTACATACGGCTATCCTCAAACCGCCCCAAAGGGAACTCAAAGTAACCAATTCTAGGGGTTGGTCTGGTGGAATCCATTGCCCGTTGGTGTCCCAAGTATGCAACATCTGAGGTTGAAAACGAATCTCTCTGTGCACAACTTAATGCACGCAGAATTTTTTTATAAAAGGCAACATTATATACATATCTACAAGGTGAGTCTTTTAACGTCAGATCCTCAAGACGAATCGAGTCTTTTAATGTCAGATTCTCAAGACGTTTGCGAGTCTTTTAACGTCAGATTCTCAAGACGATTCCCAACCCATGGGAGAAACGGCGCGGTGACAAAGATTATTTTGCGCAGCTTGTGTCAGACAAAAGTATACCTTAAACTGGCTAGTATCGGATAGGAAGTCAAGACCTGGACAGAAGGGTGCATGACAATGCATACACCACCCCATCCTTCGCGCACGTCATTTACGAGGAAAAGTACTACGACCATTCCCTATTCGTGATGAGTGAGACTTACACCAAATGATTAGCTAAAGTTCGCGAGGCAGAGAGTAGAAAAGGGAAGAGAAGGAAGGAGGTGAAATTTTAGGTACCCATCGTTTACCGACAGGCACGTTTGCTCATGTTGCAGAAGACATTTATACTCAGTTATGAAATAGAGTTTTCGTGGACTAAGGTTCCGACGCTTGCAACTACACATTTCAAAGAACTTTTGAGATCATAAAATAGAAGATGGCCCAGCTACCAAAATGGCGTACCCTCTATAGAAACAAGATTGAGTACACCAAACGAAGCATCTAGTCTATGTAGACCGGATCCTGAAGAAGAGTCTGATCAACATTTGGGAAGCGTAATTCATGGTAATATTTGAGGCGTTGTCCATTTACTTGAAATTCGGTGTTATCTTGTAGATTAAGCAAAGAGATTGCCCCATAATGGGTCATAGCTGATACAATAAAAGGACCAGACCAACGTGTTTTCAATTTACCAGGAAAAATGTGTAATCTGAAGTTGTACAGTAAAACTTTTTGGCCAATTTTGAAATCCTTATGCAAAATGTGCTTGTCGTGCACTCTTTTCATATTAGCTTTGTAGGATTTTGAGAGATCATAAGCATCATTCCGAATCTCCTCAAGCTCAATTAATTGCAGTTTTTGCTTCTCGCCTACCGCATTGATATTATAATTAAGGCTTTTGATGGCCCAAAGAGCACGATGCTCAAGTTCAACTAGCAGATGACAAGGTTTTCCAAAAATAATGCAGTAAGGAGACATCCCTATAGATGTCTTAAACGCTGTTCGGTATGCCCACAAGGCATCCGATAAGTGGAGAGACCAGTCTTTTCTTGATGGATTGACAATTTTCTCCATAATGGACTTTATCTCTCTGTTGGAGACTTCCACTTGGCCACTCGTTTGTGGGTGATATGGAGTAGCAACTTTGTGAGTAACTCCATATTTCTTCATTAAATACCCAAAAATTTTATTACAAAAGTGTGTACCCCCATCACTGATGATAGCTTTGGGGACACCAAAATGAGAGAAAATATTTTCTTTTACAAATTTCACGACAATCTTATGGTCATTTGAGCGACATGCGAGTGCCTCATTCCATTTGGACACATAGTCTACAGCGACTAGAATGTAGAGAAAACCTTGAGAAATAGGGAAGGCCCATAAAATCAATGCCCCAAACATAAAAAATTTCCATAATCAAGATAGGATTTAGGGGCATTATACTGCGTTTGGTAATTCGACCTAGGTGTTGACAACGAATGCAAGCTATGCAATGTTCGTGTGCATCGCGAAAAAGGGTAGGCCAATAAAAACCATATTGTAACACCTTGGCTGCAGTTTTCTTTCCATTGAAATGACCTCTGCAAGATTGTTCATGGCAAAAGGATATTACGTCGGTGTGCTCCCACTTTCGAATGCAAATGACGAATGAGTTGGTCGAAAAATACTTAAAGAGGTAGGGTCATCCCGAAATAATATTTTACATGGATAAGAACTTTTTATGATCGGGACGTGACCAAGAGGAAGGAACTTCCTCAGTAACTAGGTAGTTAACGATATCCGCGTACCATGGAGAGGAGAAAATGGAGTACAAATATTCGTCTGTGAAGGAATCACAGATGGCTTCAGAATCATTATCAATGTCACCAACCAGCCTTGATAAATGGTCGACCACGACATTTTCGGTTCCTTTCTTGTCTTTGATTTCCAGGGTGAATTCTTGCAAGAGAAGGATCCAACGGAACAATCGCTGTTTCGCGTCCTTTTTCGCGAGTAAGTACCGTAGTGTGGCATGGTCAGTATATACGATGGTGGATGATCCAACTAGGTAAGGGCGAAACTTATCCAAAGCATAAACAACAACTAGAAACTCTTTCTCAGTTGTTGTGTAATTACGTTGAGCATCATTAAGAGTTTTACTAGCGTAGTAAATGACAATGGGTTTGTCATTACGTCGTTGGCCTAGTACGACGCCAATAGCAAAGTCGCTAGCGTCACATATCAGTTCGAATGGTTGAGACCAGTCAGGGGGTTGAATGATAGAAGCGGTAGTTAGAGCGGTTTTTAGAGTTTCAAAAGCTTGTTTGCAATTGAAATTGAAGTCGAATACCGCATCCTTAAGCAAGAGATTGGTTAAGGGTCGAGCAACTTTAGAAAAATTCTGAATGAATCACCAGAAAACCCAACAAATATGGCCTAAAAGGCACGGATATCACCGACCGTACGCGGGGGAAGGTAGCGAAGCAATTTTAACAATTTTAGCTTTATCAACCTCTATCCCGTCTTTCGAAACAATATGACCTAGAACAAGTCCTTTGGTAAGCATGAAATGACACTTCTCCCAATTAAGTACCAGATTTTTCTCTTCGCAGCACGTTAATACTTTAGAAAGGTTGGATAGGCAGTCGTCAAAGGAATTTCCATAATGGAAAAGTCGTCCATGAAGACTTCCATATAACGTTCCACCATATCACTGAAAATGTGAAGCATGCAGCATTGGAAGGTGTCTGGGGCATTGCAAAGACCAAAAGGCATTCGTCTGTATGCAAAGGTTCCAAAGGGACATGTGAAAGTTGTCTTTTCTTAATCGGCGGGATCGATGACAATTTGGAAGTAGCCGGAATAGCCATCAAGAAAACAGTAGTAAGCATGACCGGCTAAACGTTCTAGCATCTGGTCAATGAATGGGAGAGGGAAGTGATCTTTACGTGTTCTAGCATTAAGTTTGCGATAGTCAATGCAAATTCTCCATTTTAATGGAATGTGAGTGGAGATGCATTCACCATTTTCATTTTGTACAACTTGAATGTCGAACTTTTTAGGAACAACGTGGACAGGACTAACCCAGTCACTATCAAAGATAGGGTATATGATACCCGCATCAAGTAAACGTAAAACTTCCACTCTCACAACCTCTTTCATGGCGGGGTTAAGGCGACGTTGCGGTTCTCGCAATGTCTTTGAGCAGTCATCTAGATGTATGCGATGCGTGCATACACTAGGGTCTATTCCTTTGATATCGTCTAAGGACCATCTGATAGCGGAGTGGTGTTCACGAATAACACGAATCAAACGTGCTTCTTCGTCAGTAGTTAAGTGAGAAGAAATTATTATAGGGTGACTACCATCGGGATCGAGATGCACGTATTTCAAATAAGAGGGTAAAGGTTTTAAATCTGGAGTTAGAGAAGTGGGGATCAAGGATTCGTGAGGGGCCGTCTAATAAATGGAAAAGAGCGAGTCTGGTTTTTCTGAATCAAATGGCAACGTAGTAGTAGGATCAAATAGTGGTACTGACTCTAATAATGTGTGGACATCCTTGATGTACGAGTCATCATCAAACTCAAGATTATCAAAGAAAGAAATTGGTGTACCTCGTCTTCGGGAAAAGAGTTTGTGAAATAATCATGTGCCAGACTATCAACCAAGCTAATCTCACCCTCCATTATAGGATCGGGAAATTGTTTCATTAATTTGAACACGTTGACTTCGACAGAAAGGTTCCCAAAAGACAATGTCATTGAACCGTCCCGACAATTGATGAGAGCGTTAGCAGTTGCAAGAAATGGACGTCCCAAAATGATGGTGATGGAGTCACAGGCTACTTCGGTATCTAGAATGACAAAATCAACTAGGTAGTAAAAGTCTTGGACCTTGACTATGACGTTTTCTACTATGCCATTTGGGTACTTGATGGAGCGATCCGCGAGTTGTAGAGTCATATTGGTAGGTTTTAATTCATGAAGATCTAACTGCTTAAATAAATAGTAGGGAAGTAGGTTAACACTGGCTCCTAGGTCTAAAAGTGCGGTAGCAGTATACTTGTCGCCGTCGTGTGGTACGGTTAATTCGACACAGGTCTTTGTATTTAACCACACCATTGGTAGTAGTAATCGAGGAAAACTGCTCAGTGAGGAACGCTTGTTGAGGAACATTCCTACGTCGTTTGGTGGTGCACATGTCCTTCAAAAACCTGGCATGCTTGGGCAAATGCTTAAGCACATCTAGAAAAGGTAGGTTCATGGTTAAATTTTTGAAGGTTTCACGGATCTCATCGAAATGTTTGTCAGATTTGTTCTTTGCCAAACGGGCAGGGAACGGAGCTTTTAGGCAGAATCGCGCACAAGGGTCAGTGCGTCTTTTCCTAGGGACATGGGTGTAGATTTGGAAGGAACAACTTCGTCCGCTATAGGTTGCGAGGTAGGAGTTGGAAGGGCGTCGCCACCGTAACTTCGTCGATTCGGCGCCCGCATAATGTATGTGATTGTCGATGGTTCGGCCAGAACGAAGAGTGGTAATGGCATTTACCTCACCCTGGCTTGGATTGCTAGATCCTGGTGCATTGTTAAGTTCAAAGGCAGTGTTTGTAGGCTTAGGGTTTGGAACCGCTTAGCCGGGAACCGAACACTTTGACTTTTATCCCCCGCTAATAGCGAAAGAGACCGTTGGATAGATGCTAAGATTTGATTCTGTTGATTCATGTAAGTCGAAAAAGTTTCACCGTTTTATCGACAGGATTGTACCAATGGAGCAAAGAGGAACAAGTTCATGGTTAACAAGTTCATGGTTATTGTTTTGGTAAGTTGATTTTGGTAGCCATATCCTTAGATTTGTTGACACCCGGAGGAGCTTGTTGTTGGGCGGGGGTGCTCAACCAAATTCGGATGTTGTCGCCAAAGGTGCATTAGGGATGTTAAAAGCACAAGCCTCTTCAGAAGATTGGGGAGGGCACTTTCGATACCAAAGGACAATAAGAATCGGCGTGCTTTCGGGACTTAAGTAAAGAGGACATGGGGAAGCGTTGGCAGCCATGACCTTTTGGTTTTGATCATTTACTTGAACCGAAAAGAGCATCGACTTAGGGACTCAATCATTTGTCTTTAGAAGATCCGGAAGAATCGTTGTTGGGAAAATTACTTTTGCCCTTGTTCATAATATCTAATTTTCCTTTTGATGGTCGGAGACCATTATTAAAGAATTCCATTCGAGAAGCAAATCAAGATGGTATATTCCTAGGGATGTTGGCGAAATAATTGAATCTTGTAGTTTTCTTATGTAGAATTTTATCATGAATGCTTGTGCGAGCTTGGCCCATGTAAGTTTATCGGCTAAGGTGAAGGGAAACAACCTAAACAAAACTTATTCGCATAATGGTGGAAAGTGGCGACTACTACTTGCTACATCCGTTTTTTTTCATGGTCTAGACCATGGTAAACATGTAACAAACCGAAAATGTTTGGCGTATTCCTTCCTCGTAAGGCAAAGATAGAAATCCGAAAGGGTTTTCTCGACCGTAGGATTTTCCTTTATTGTATTTCGGCGATATGTAAGTTATAATTCCTTATTAGTACCAGACCGTAGTCTCATACAAATACAAGTTTTAATTCTAAGCTCATAAGGAACAAATTATGACAGGAGGCTTTAGAATTACGGAAAGAGGGAGGTGAAGCACGTCTTCCTGAGCTGTTGCTAACTTGAGCAGGTAATTAGCTAGGATAACGTGTGAATATTCCAGTAGCCAAGTCACCTGAGAGAATTGAGGGAGGTTGTTCGTACTAGCACGTTCCTTAATTAGGCAACCTCAAATTTTCAAGTTTCCTAGACACTGATGGAATAGGATGATGATTTATGATGGTGTATTATACGAGGTATTATTAAGATGATTATGATGAAATTTTAGGATTTTAGGATTTTTTTATTATTATTATTTTATTATTTTGTTTTTTTATTATTTATTATTTTTATTATTATTTTTTATTTTTAGTTTACATAATTAATGTATTATGGAGTCGTGATTATGGAACATGCAATTAAAAACGATAGATGCCAAAATAGAAACTAAACATACAATTAACACATGCTAGTTTTACACAGGAAGTCTACACATACAACTCTATATTACTTATACGTGAATAGAATTATGTCCTACACATGCAATAATCAATAGCTACCGATACGTGCAACTATATGTGAGCTATATGTGAGCTAGGGGAATGTCGAGAACGAACTCATGCAAATGAATACCGCGTACGTGAATTGATGTAACATACACATACAAAAATATTCTAAGCAGGTGGTTTGAAATTACGCATACATCCAAATATATTCGAATCATATTAATCATATTAACGTGAATATGTAATGACGAACCACATTTACATGTAAGGAGTTCTCATGCCAACACACAAATATGCGGGGTAAAATAGGTTATAGCAAACAACCAAATAATATCCTCGACAAAGTTTGAGGAGTTTAAGAATTCGAAACCTGGCGTCCCGCGATTCCTCATACAATGATCGAATTAACTCCCGAGCTCGTGAACTTACTAAATGGTGTATAAACAAGACTAGAGAGTCCAAAAAGTACTAAAAGGAAAGTGGCCTGTACCTGAAAATCGGAGTGTTAATACTCCAAGTTAGTCTTGCGCACTACTAATTTAGTCTCGCCCGAGACTTTTTTATCAGTTCAGTACTTCAAGTTCCTATGGAATACTTAGACTATGCTAATAGAAATAAACAAGATCTAGTTCACAGGTATCTATTAGTAGAAAAAGTTGGGGCAAACAGGTACGTAACACGTTAGTATTGCAAAAGAAATGGGAATAAAAAAGATGAGGGGGTAGGGGAGGGGGTTTTGTTTGATGTATTCCAGTTATTACGTTAAATGTCCAGAGTCTTTCGGCGTGCAGCGGCGCCATTTGATAAAACGTTAATTGACGTTATTAGTTTTAATACTTAAGTCTGAGGTCCACAGTCCGAAGCCCAAAGCCCAAAGTCCAAAGTCCGTATAGTCGTCCGTTTAGTCAAGTTACCTTACTCACGTGGGTTTGGTAGGATAGGTCGAGTAAGGGATCGTCCAAACCTTAGGGCTCGGCAAGGTTCACAACTGAAATTACAACTTTTGGTGAGTAGGATTTTAGGTTTTTCAGTTGGTTTAATTAAATTAACGGTAATGCAAATAATGTAAATTACTAACGGTAATTGACACTTCCTCTTTTTGTGTGTTTAGATGGTGTATGGATGATGTAGATAGATGATGATCGTTGAACAAAAGAGAAGCGTATCAAAACCTAATTATCCCTCACTAAGTAAAGGATGAGTAGGGTATCGTTCCACTTTTAAGTGTATGTTATGTGAAGAATAGGACTGGAAAGGGGGTTTGAGGGATTAAAAACTAATGTTGTAGAGATTGTAGATTCTAATGCTAAACTAAGCTAAACTAACTAAACTATTAAGAATTTATAAGAGAGAGAATTCAAGATATTAGAATCCACCAATACTTTTAATCTATGACCTTCTGCTTCATGGTTGTTCTTACAAGTAGACTACAATTAGGCAATCGAGCGAGTGCCGATGCCCTTTTCGATGAAACATCGTTAACAATTAACTCTACTTAAGGTTGTTCTTATGTTTATGCTATTAATATCTTCTTTCCTTTTATGTAAGCTCGGGCAGCCATTCAATGTATTACCAAGAGCAACATCAAGGAGTACTTCCTAATAGGGCAGCCATTCAATGAATCACCACTTAAGGCAAACACAAAGAATACTTCCCCTAGCAGCCACTCCCCGAGCTACCCTTCTAAGGCAACACAAAGAATACTTCCCTAACTCTAAAGAATTACACTACTAGAAGAAAAGTAAAGAACACTAGCATGATATTAATATTGCAAAACATAAACCCTATTCTATACTTCCATCCCCCCTGTGGGCAATGGAACTAATAACTACAAACATAAAGAACTAACATGATTGAAGAACACCATGAACCGAAGAATCATTAAACCTTAAGCACTGGCTTCATCTCCTCCCTTGAAGGAGAAGATTAGCCTTCCATATAGAAGGAAGAACACGAAGAACGAGAAGAAGAAGAGTTGAAGAACATAAGACTAGAAAGACTAATTTATTAAGACTCAGCTAGTTAAAACCGATCTTTTATTATTAATCTCTCTCTGCTCAAGTTAAGAGACAAGAATATAAGTGAATTGGCCCATTACATGAGGCACTTAGGTCCTCTATTTATAGGGGTTACAATGAGTTCTAGAAGCATTCCAAACCGTCATTTGTTTCCTAATACAAATAGGTTTCTTTCAGAGTTCGACTTCGTCTTCAAAACTGAGAAGGAATTGGCTACGATTAATGATTCATGCGTCTGGGCGCATTATCCATCGTCCCCGGACATAATCAATGCGTTTGGATGCTTTCGATCTATCGTCCCGTGACGCAATCAATGCTCTGGGCCGCCGATCCATCGTCCCGGGCGATATAAGCCGATTTTTCTCTTACGCTCTATCCTTCTATCCTCTTTTTTGGGGCTTTGGTCCAAGCAACGAATCCTTTGGCCTTGGGCTTCCAAATAGACTTTAAAATAGGTCCAAGTCGCATATTTAATAGCTCCAATTCCTTGGCCTTCTCCATGATTGTCCACGGACCTCCCATGTGATCATTAATGCTCGAATTGCTTCGTTTTACCCCATTTTCTCTAATATTCTACAAAACTCTCTTTTTTTCACCGTAGAATCTTAAAACACAACTTATAAACACTATTAGTCCACTAAGATGGCTAAACAAGAGGCATAATCGAGGGTTAAATAGCACTTTTGAGCACTTATCACAACTCCCAACTAGCCTTTTGCTAGTCTCTTAGCAAATAAGATAAAAATAGATAAGTGATCAAAATCACATCCTAATAACAAAAATAAAATCCTAACTCATTTTTAGCAGGGCATCGCGATTGCATTTACCATATGCAACAAGGCTTTAAACCTTTAAGTTCCCCAAAAGGGCGAGTTATAGTCTCGTGTGGGGTTTTCGGTGATATACCCACAAAATCAATCAATAGCATGTTTAAGAATGATAGTATTTTTCAGAGAGAGAAATTCCTTACCCACTTAGTGCTTACCCCAATAGGCAGGTCTCCATTGCTAACTACATTTCTACAAAGACTCATAGATTATGATGGGAGATAGTAAAATTGACAAAATTCTCAATCAAGGCTTATGTGTGTGCTTAGTCAATCTCCTATACTCTCTATCCAAGAAACGGAATCCCTAGTTTACCATAGGTAGATAATCTCGACTTTCAATCCTCACCGGTCATACTCTCGAAAGAATCTCTCGGAAGATGGTCTACTATTTTACCTCATGTATGTGGGGAAAAGAATAATGCATCTGAACATCCCACATACTACCTTGAAAAACGGACTTGAATAAAATTAGTCTCATGGAAAGAATGTCAATCACATATGAAGTGTCGGGTCCTTCACTTTAGCATCCTCTCACCTATTCTAGACTTAGGTACCATCTTGTAATGATAAGTCATGGGTTGTAACTTGGCTTGGGTATTGGTTTATGAAGGAAAGGTAAAAGGATTCTAAGGTTGTTTCAAAAACACTAAGGGTTTTGCTTCTTTCTTTGGAAGATTTCTTCAAATTCTGTATTGCAGAAAAATTCTTCTTTTATCTTAGCTTTTCCATCCATTACGTTTCGCTCAACTTTTTTTTTTTTTTTTTTTTTTTTTAAAAGCTGGTATATCCTTGATTAGTAATCGGATATGCTTGTTTTCACTAGCTTCTTTCACTTTGAACAGAATGATGGACTTCATTGTATCTCTCTCGATATTTCCTTGTAATCTTCCTTTTTGTGGTCTTTCTTCCTCCTTGTGCCCCTCGTATTCTCGAAACATATGGGTATGGCTGATAAAGATTTTGGCTATACTCCTTGTCTGGAGTTAGGTGACGGGTAAAGGGTTTTATGAAAGAAAATGGTTTATTGTAAGGCTCAAAAGGGTTTAACATGATGGTCCTACTAGGTGGGATAAAGGCTGAATGGGTTCACTACTTGACTTATCAGTATGATACTCTGTTTTGAATAGACTACAAGACCTAATGGCTATCTCCCCAGTTGATGTCACTTCGTAATTAACCAAATCAACGAATAATAAGACTATATTACAACAACATAAAGAACTGAAAGATGTTGAGTCACTAAGACTTGGATTTTTCGTAAGAACTCTCCAAAAAATGGGTATAAAGCTCAAGTCTCACGGGCTAAGTCTAAAAATTCTACTTTCAGTTTACTAGGGGTTTAAATCTCTCTTCTAGCAAAAGTACACAAAACTGACCAAGTATTATGGTGGTGCCTTGATAAAGAATTATATCAATAAGAACTATGTCCGAGCATAATAAATAGTCTAAGCGGTAATGAAATCAATAATATCAACTATCTATCAAACTCACAGCACTAAGAAGTATAGAATCTATATCCCAGACTCATCATTAAAATTCATTTTTCTCATGCTCCTGATATAGAAACAAAAATATTTTTGTTTTGAAAACTAATTTTCAAATTCATTTCTCAAGTACACCCTCCCCCCTACTTATGCATGCATTGACCTCAATGTATAAAGAAGTAAATGAAATGGATGAGAAAAAGGTAGGATATTACCATTGATGCGAATATCGAGAATTAGTTCAAGAAACAAATTTTTAGGTCTTTTTACGCCGGATCCCCAAGGCGTAATGTGAGTCTTTTAAAGTCGATCCTCAAGACATAATGTGAGTCTTTTAAAGTCAGATCCTCAAGACTTTTGAGTCATTTATAGTCAGATCCTCAAGACTAGTACTCCCACCCACTCGGTTCCACTTTGTAGGAATTCTTCTCTCTCTCAAAGATGTGATTGACAAAAGTATACCTTGTACCAACAATTTTCTCTTAATGGTCTGTAACCGGGACAAGTTTCAGAATGGCAATTCTTACAAAGAACCTAGCTTTACGCGCTCTCTCCTCTTATGTGCAAATGGACTTTTACCGAACCCTACACGAGCCATACAAATAATCTTCCTTTGAAGGTCAACAGGGGAGTAAATCCCATAAACTAACAGTGGGGAATACTTAGGTTTCCATCTCAAAACTGATCTTTTCGACAACATGCTTACTTCCTGTAGACATTTTCGCCGATCTACTAGAATTCCTTCCAGCAAAGTATCCCTTCCTTTACCATGAAGTGACACTTTTCCCGTTCGAACTAAGTTGGTATCGCGAACAACGTTTAAGGACTAAGGAGAGATGATGCGATAATCCTCAAAAGGACATGTGAATGTCTTCTCTTGGTCCTCAGGGTGAATATGGATCTGAAAGTATCCTGAGTAACCATCAAGAAAGCGGTAGTAAGCTTGTCCAACTAATCTTTCTAATATCTGATCGATGAAAGGCAATGGAAAATGATCTTTCCTCGATGCGTTATTCAACTTCCTATAATCGATGCAAACTCTCCATCCAGTCTGAATCCTGGTTGGAATCAACTCATTGTTCTCATTCTCGATTACTATGGTTCCGGACTTCTTCGGCACATCTTGAACTGGACTAACCCATTGACTATCAGAAATAGGGTAGATAATGCTGGTATCAAGGAGTTTGACGTCCTCTTCTCGAACTACTTCCTTCATCTTCGGATTAAGCCTCCTCTGTGGTTGCTTAAAAGTATTGGAATCCTTTTCCAAATGAATCCTATGTTGAACTATCATAGGGCTGATCCCCTTGATATCATCAATTGTCCAACCTATAGCTGACTTGTGTTCCTTTAAAAGTGCTACTAACCTGGATTCCTACTCCTTAGTCAAATCTGATGCAATGACTACTGGGTAGGTTCCCAAATCTCCCAAGAAAACATACTTGAGTGTAGACGGTAAAGGCTTCAATTCTAGCTTAGGTGGCTCCTTCTTAAGCTCTTTAGGTGGTCCATCAAGCATAGGTGATTCAAGCTTTTCTTTGAACTTGATGTCATCCATGACAGGTGATGAATCCAAAATCGCATTGATTGACTCAACACTAAGTTCCTCACAATCTGAGTCTGTCAGAGCTTTCAATAACTCATCAGCAGGATATGAATGAGTCAGATAATCCTGTGCTAACGCTTCAATCATGCATACCTCGTTCACAGCACATACTTCCTGTGGTTGCTGTAACATATGGAAAACATTGGTCTCAACTTTCATATTACCAAAGGATAACGTCATATTACCATTTCGACAGTTGATGAGTGCATTTGCAGTGGCCAAGAATGGTCTGCCTAGAATGATTGGTATCTGCCTACCAGATGTAGGTTCTGTGTCTAGTTATATGAAATCAACCGGATAATAGAAATCTTCGATCTTGACTATGACGTCTTCAATTAGTCCTCTAGGTATCTTCACTGATCTATCTGCCAACTGTAAAGTAACATCAGTCGGTTTTAGATCCTTCAAGCCCAACTTCTCGTAGACGAAATATGGTAGAAGATTCACACTAGCACCCAAATCTAGTAAAGCTTGTTCCTCCAAAGAATCTCCAATTCTGCATGTAACAGTTGGACTTCCAAGATCTTTCGGTTTCAACCGATAGATTCGTAGATGCGATGAACATCTTTGGCGATAAAAGCTTCTTTCGAATGTTGGTCTTCTTCTTTACTAGATCTTTCGGGAACTTGGCATACGAGGGAACTTGCTTGATGGCGGGTCGAAATGGGATATTAATCTGTAAATTCTGAAATACATCGCAGATCTCCTTGTACTGGTCATCTTTTCTGGTATTCACTAGTTTTGAAGGAAACGGTCTTGGCGGATTCTTCAAAATCGGTTCTCTTCTTTCGGCTTCGGTTGGCTTGGTAACAATTAGTGGAGTGACAGGTGGAGTCACTCGTGATGGCTTCTTCTTACTTACTTCCATAGTAGTTCCTTCAACTTCTTTTGCAACAGTTTCTTCAGCAGGTTGCACAACACTAGATATATCTGGAATGTTAGAACTAGGTGGGATGGTGGGGACATAAGTTACCTTAGGCTCCACAGAATCTTTTCCTGGTTCATAGACAATCTTGTTATCAACTTTCTTGCCCCGACCTCGTGGTGGTGACAGAATTAACTTGGACATTTGACCGAGTAATCTCCGGGTTATCCACCGCAAGACCTCTTCCTTTCGGATTTGGCTCCGGCTGGCTTGGTAATGCTCCTTTTGATCTTTCTGTCAAGGGGGAAGCGATTTGCCCTATCTGGCCTTGAATGACACTAAAGTTATTCTCCAACTTCTGGGTTCTTTGATTTGTCTGTTTCAGCTCATTGACAATGGTGGTGATAGCTTCTTCCAGATGTGGGATAACTGCTTTGCTCGACTGAGGCGTAGGGGCAATATATCCACTCATAAGATCCGGGTACTAACTCTATGTTTGTGTTGGCTTGGTATTGCCGGGTTCCGGTATGACCGTTGATTTACGTATGGTTCTTTGGCGGTTTTGAACCGATCACGGGTTATTCGAACCGATTTGACCGATTTTGGAATCCCGGAGGAAAATTCCTCCTCGATTTGTATTTTGTGGTTTCCAATAATTTTGTCCCCGATTGAACCGGGTTATTTCTTCCTAAAGAGTTGATACTACATGCCTCTGCATTAGTATCCGGATAATCTGAACACTCTTCATTGGTGTGGCCTTCATCGAACATAGCTCACAAATGGTATAACAAGGCTTGGATGGCCGAGAGGTTTAGCTTGGAAATTGTTTGGTTTTGGAGGATTCATGGAGAACCCGATCAAACTTCTTGTTCAGATTTTCAAGTCCCGTTGATAGGCTTGCCATAATTGATAGCATTGCTTGATTTGGGTCTTCTTGAATTTGGTTGCCAAATTTCTTCACACCCTCCACTCTAGCTACGTCCTCATTGCTAGTACTCCATTGTTGAGTGTCTTCACTAAATTCTCGAAAAGTTGTAAGCTTCCTCTCCATCCAATGATGTAAACTTACCTTGATGCATTGGTATCAGATCATCCGCTTGTTCATAGTAGAAAGTCCTCGAAAGAAAAAATGAGCCAAATTAGCTCTTATCATAACCATGATGTGGACATGAGACTAGCAGATTATTAAATTTCTCCCACTTTGATGATATTCTTCACCACCTTCCCTTTGAAATTGCCGATGGCTTGCTGCATTGCATCTGCTTACTTCAAAGGGTAGAACTTGTTCATAAACTTTGTTCTTAACTTCTCCCAGTTGTTGATTGAATTGATCGGTGCGCGCTTAACCATTCGGATGCTTTACTTTCGAGTGAGAGTGGAAAAAGGATTAACTTGATACTCTCATCCCTGATATTCTGGTTCTTGAAAGTTATGAGGATCGATAGAAATTTGTTCATGTGAACATAAAGTCAACATTATGTTCGAACCATTGAACTTTGGAAGCATAGAGATTACTGATGCTCTAAGTTCAAACTGGTTAGCTTCTGTCTCTGGAAAAACAATACTGCTTGGTGGGTCTCCAATGATTGGTGAATAGAAATCACTCAACTTTTTCCTCAGTTGTGCTTGCATTGGAGGAATAGCTTCAAGATTATTGGTGTCCAAAACACCTCCATCATTGCTTGCGGCCATTGTATCAATCTCGTCTAGTATTCTTGTGAGTCGGTTGTTAAACCTTGTCCACTGTTGTGTTCTTACCGGACGATGATATGGACGACGGGGCATACACTAGAAAATTCTATGCAAAAAAACAAAAAAAAACTATCCTACTA
Source organism: Coptis chinensis (assembly GCF_015680905.1). NCBI lineage: Eukaryota > Viridiplantae > Streptophyta > Magnoliopsida > Ranunculales > Ranunculaceae > Coptis > Coptis chinensis. Next base: position 36,787,182 of record NC_141464.1, read on the forward strand.
TGCAACTATTCTAAATTATACTAGAATGTAAAACTACTTTTCTTCAACTGGGTTGGGCTTTGCAGCTAGTATCTCGCCCGTTGTCTAAAGCTGTCTCTTCTAGGGTTATGGTGAATCACTTGGATTGCTTAAGTACCACTGCCCACAGACGATAGTCCGTTTGTCAAGATTCAGACAAGAAACACTAGAGTCTGATATTTCGCTGTGTTGGCTTACAACTTCAATTGTTGAAAAGATCCTAAATGCAATTATACTAGAAAGCAATAAAACTAAACTATGATGCAACTATACTAAGAAAGCAATAAAAAGAATGAAGATTCGACTAACCTGGATGGTAGATCTTGTCTTCGAGATGTCCTTCAAGCTTCTTTCTTTCTTAAAAGGATTGATGATGCGGCTAAAATTACCTCAATATCCAAAATTCTAATCTTGAAAGAAAACATTAAACATAAACAACTTAAAACGGCAGCGGCGCCATTTGACCAACCTCTTTCCTAGGGCTACAATTAATTATATCCCCGCAGTGGTTTTTTTGACAACCTCTTTTTGTGTGTTTAGATGGTGTATGGATGATGTAGATAGATGATGATCGTTGAACAAAAGAGAAGCCGTATCAAAACCTAATTATCCCTCACTAAGTAAAGGATGAGTAGGGGTATCGTTCCACTTTTAAGTGTATGTTATGTGAAGAAACGGACCGGGAAGGGGGTTTGAGGGATTAAAACTAATGTTGTAGAGATTGTAGATTCTAATGCTAAACTAAGCTAAACTAACTAAACTATTGAGAATTTATAAGAGAGAGAATTCAAGAGATTAGAATCCACCAATACTTTTAATCTATGACCTTCTGCTTCATGGTTGTTCTTACAAGTAGACTACAATTAGGCAATCGAGCGAGTGCCGATGCCCTTTTGGATGAAACATCGTTAACAATTAACTCTACTTAAGGTTGTTCTTATGTTTATGCTATTAATATCTTCTTTCCTTTTATGTAAGCTCGGGCAGCCATTCAATGTATTACCAAGAGCAACATTAAGGAGTACTTCCTAATAGGGCACCATTCAATGAATCACCACTTAAGGCAAACACAAAGAATACTTCCCTAGGCACCACTCCCTGAGCTACCCCTTCTAAGGCAACACAAAAGAATACTTCCCTAACTCTAAAGAATTACACTACTAGAAGAAAAATAAAGAACACTAGCATGATATTAATATTGCAAAACATAAACCCTATTCTATACTTCCATCCCCTAGTGTGGGCAATGGAACTAATAACTACAAACATAAAGAACTAACCTGATTGAAGAACACCATGAACCAAAAGAATCATTAAACCTTAAGCACTGGCTTCATCTCCTCCCTTGAAGGAGAAGATTAGCCTTCCATATAGAAGGAAGAACACGAAGAACGAGAAGAAGAAGAGTTGAAGAACATAAGACTAGAAAGACTAATTATTAAGACTCAGCTAGTTAAAACCGATCTTTTATTATTAATCTCTCTCTGCCTCAAGTTCTGGAGACAAGAATATAAGTGAATTGGCCCATTACATGAGGCACTTAGGTCCTCTATTTATAGGGGTTACAATGAGTTCTAGAAGCATTCCAAACCGTCATTTGTTTCCTAATACAAATAGGTTTCTTTCAGAGTCCGACTTCGTCTTCAAAACTGAGAAGGAATTGACTACAGTGTCGATTCATGCGTCTGGACGCATTATCCATGCGTCCCAGACTTAATCAATGCGTCTGGATGCTCGATCTATGCGTCCCAGACGCAATCAATGCGTCTGGACGCTTGATCCATCGTCCCGGGCAGCGTAAGCCGATTTTCTCTCTTCTGCTCTATCCTTCTATCCTCTTTTGCGGGCTTTGGTCCAAGCAACGAATCCTTTGGCCTTGGGCTTCCAAATAGACTTTAAAATAGGTCCAAGTCACATATTTAATAGCTCCAATTCCTTGGCCTTCTCCATGATTGTCCACGGACCTCCCATGTGATCATTAATGCTCCGAATTGCTTCGTTTTACCCCATTTTCTCTAATATTCTACAAAACTCTCTTTTTCACCTGTAAAATCTTAAAACACAACTTATAAACACTATTAGTCCACTAAGATGGTTAAACAAGAGGCATAATCGAGGGTTAAATAGCACTTTTTGAGCACTTATCAGTAATTTCGACGTAAATAAACAAAGATAGAGAAACAGTGAGAGAGTTAATCATACTCATGCAAGAATCATTTTTTTAACAGTTTATATTACCACATCACTACAGCTCTAATTCATCTCGAGTTCATAGACAAACCCGAGACGACGTCGAGTATTGATCCCTAGCGAAATGCCCACATCTCTGAGTCGCATCGCACTAGCATAAGGAGTTGAACTAATATTTCATCTCTGGAATATCATTTCAGGTCCTGGTTCAATTCTACATCAGCTGGACAAATTGGAGAACTGTCTGACACCATAGAGTCGCGCGCGAGACATTTTGGGTCTCTCGCGAGACTGTTATGGGGCATTAGTACTCCAAATTTGTACAATCTCAATCATTTTGGGACCGGATGTATAATCTACACCTAATTTCTAAGTAGTGATTCTAGAATATTGAAGTGTCCATCCGGATTCTCACACGAGCAGCATAACCCTCCCCCTGAGGGGGGGGGGGGGATTAGCTCATGGTCATTGAAGAAATAATTAAATTTGTTGTATACATTAAATAAGTAAATGCAGGACAGGATTTAAACTTCAAAAGAAATGACTTTTATTACATCAAGGCCATCGAAAGCCCATATAGGCCTTATTGCCGATTTAGCTAGGCTGGATGCATTAACTTAGTATCTCTCTAGCTGTATTCCTTCTCTTGATGTAACATTCTTTTTATAAGTAATAAAATATCCCTACTTGCATGCAAAAAAAAAAAATTGAAGTTGCTGGAAGAGAAAATAACGGAATATAAAGTACTGGAATGAAGGAATGTAAAGCTAACTAACTAATGCATAAGCTAAAGCATAAAATGCTGATGAAGAAATATTGAAGACCCCCCTCACATATAGATAGGATGGTCTCTCGTGAAGGAATTAATTTGGTTTCGCCCTTTTGCCATATTGATCCATTCGAAACTTTGAAATACAAAGTTTTGGCTTCATCTGATTTACTTTGCTTTTTGTCTTTTTCTCATATGTATTTGGTCCAAACAAAACTTTCAATTGTCCTATTATAATTTGTTTTGTCCTTTTGTGTTTTGTTTTGTCCTTTTGCCCAATTCAATTCAAAACATTGAATTGGTATGTGTCTTTTCCTTTTGCAAGGTGGCACAAAATTGTGACCATCACTTGCCACCTGCCTATGCTAACTCGTCATGCCTTTCGGTCCTGCAAAGTGGGTCCACGTGGTGTGTCTAGTGGCGGCGCCGATTTTGGCGTTTTTACAACTTTATGTCTTTGCGTAGATTTCGTCGCCCTGTTTGCTTTAGCAGTTCACTAGCTGAAGTTGGCATCCAGGTTTGAAAGATGTGAGCTTCGGAAGTTTGCTACTTCTTTATATGTGGACCCGTTCTGCATTGGTTTTGTTCCTTTGGAAACTTCGACTCTAGTCAAGCTTTGTTGGGCTTCACTGGGGCTGAGTGGGAAGACTTCAAATATTCCAGTATTCCCGTACTTCGATGCATGTTTTATAATTATATTCACGTTAACTGCAGAAACCTACAAAAGTACGAAAATATAATTATTACATGATTATTAAATACATAATTGACCAAAATGTTATGTCTCTCGGGGTTTAATATTACAGTTTTGGGTGTTTATCACCCAACATCTCCATATTCAACTTGGGGGCAAACTGAGCTCTCCCAACATCTCCATGGCAGCGGGGGGGATGAGGCCTTCCCGGACGGTGATGTCCAAATTCAACTTGGGGGCAAACTGAGCTGCCCCCAACATCTCCATATTCAACTTGGGGAGAAACTCAGCTGCCCCCCAACATCTCCATATTCAACATGGAGGCAAACTGAGCTGCCCCCAACATCTCCATATTCAACTTGGGGCGGCAACCGAAATGCCCCCCAACATCTCCATATTCAACTTGGGGACAAACTCGGCTGCCCCCAACATCTCCATATTCAACATGGAGGCAAACCGAGCTGCCCCCAACATCTCCATATTCAACTTGGGGGCAAACTGAGCTGCCCCCAACATCTCCATATTCAACTTGGGGACAAACTCAGCTGCCCCCAACATCTCCATATTCAACATGGAGGCAAACCGAGCTGCCCCCAACATCTCCATATTCAACTTGGGGGCGGGCAAACTGAGCTGCCCCCAACATCTCCATGGCAGCGGAAGGGATGAGCCATTTGCGGACGATGAGGTCCGAATTCAACTTGAGGGCAAACTGAGTTGCCCCCAACATCTCCATATTCAAACTGAGCTGCCCCCAACATCTCCATGGCAACAGAGGGGATGAGCCATTCGCGGACGATGAAGTCCAAATTCAACTTAGGGGCAAACTGAGCTGCACCCAAAATCTCTAAGGCAACAGAGGGGATGAGCCCTTTGCAGAAGCAACTTGAGGGCATCGGAGGAACACACAAAAAACATGAGCTCAAGTCATATGGTATGGCAAATGTTTAGAATTCAAGTATGAGTACAGGAGAGGTCCTGTAAACCCCAAATTTGAGTTTTTAGGTATTGTTTTATCATTATCGATATGGGGGTGACATGTTTAAAATGCATGTAGCTAACCACTAAAATCAATTTGATTGGTACGACCAAATGTTGGAGTCGAGTGGTGGCTGTATAAGTGATCGTTTGTTTATTTAGTTGTATTAATCTTCCAATTTCATGTTCTAAGGGTATGGTATGTACATGAGTGTATAGCTCGTTGTTTATGGCTTTTATAGCTAAGGTTTTAGTTTGTGCATGGCTATTGTTAAATTTTATTCTTGGCGATGGAGTACACATGGGACCTAGTATTCTTTGAGCTTGGTATCCTTGTGTATTAGAGTGAGATGGAAGAACTACGTATGGCCGGATCCTGGATCCCTGAAAGGGAAGTAGCTATGCCGGGCAGCTTCCCTAGGTAGATACTCATCTCGTAGAGTTCTTTGTTTATGATGCTTAATTGTTGTTTTATTTCGTAACTTTATATATATTAGAGTGTGCTTAGTTTGATATGTGTGATATGTTTAATATTGGATCCTTACGTATGTCATTTGGTTACAAATAGGCAGATGCGGGAATTGCACTGAGAGTAAGTTTTACTATAACTTGAATATGTATTGCTATGGGTGTCATTACTTATAGTCATGGTTGTATCCACATGGTTGCAAGATTAGAGATATCTTCATTTGTTTAGTTTATTTAGTCGATATTAGTGTGTTACTCAAGTGATCTTGCAGTTATCCATCCTTCGTTTATGGGTGTATTTGGGATGGTTTTGTTGAGGTTGTTATGATAACGTGGAGATGTATGTTAGTTGCATTGTACATGTCATATATTAGGGATTTCTAGAATGTGGTTTGTGTAATTATAGTTCTCTTCTCATTCGAGGATCAGTTACTTTACTTAACTGGCATTGGTCGAGATGGTTAAGTATTTGGTTCTACGAATCAGTATATCTTTTAGTAGTTGGGTTTACGACTGAGGCATGAGGTTTTATATTTGGTTTGGATGTATTTTTATTAAATGTCTAGGTTATGATAGGTTATTATGTTTATGAAATGTCAAAAGTAAAGAGGAGGTTCTACCGAAATTTTTCCAGAAAGGTCACATCTTAGGTACCTTTGTTTGAGTTTTGAGGCGCTACAGGTTAATGTCTTCTTGGGTCTGCCATTTTCAGCGATGAACCCAAGAGGGGGCATCTGTGTGAGCCAGTTTCATGACCACTAACATCACATATAGAAGAGTTCCAAGAGTATGACATCCAGAGAAAATAAAGGCACAAGAATATAACCCAAAAAGGAGTAAGAGAAGTGGACCTTGTATGGTATTGGGCCAAAGAGATGGGCCCAATATCATAGAGGTCCAAGGACTTTGACGTAAAAGGTGAGAAAGGAGAGAGAAGAGAGGGGAGAAAGGGAAAGAGGAAAGGAGGCGATAGTGAAGAAGGAGGAGGAGAAGAACTACGAGACAGTTTGATCCTCCGAGAAGTCTCGGGGGTACGTAGGCAGTCCCAAAGGGGTTCAGCTGAGAGGTTCAAAGGGGAGGATGTCTCATCTTCGCGAAGGGACCATGGAGAGAGGAGATGTGAGGTTAAAGGGTATGAATTGGGTTCACACATTAAGTTGAGTTATTTTTGTTATTATTAGTATATGTTTATTTTTTGTGTTTTAAATTTTATTTATTATTAATATTTCTAATGTATTTGTCTAACATTTTGTTTTTATTTTATAGGGATTGTTCATGTAAATTTAGGAACTTTTTTTGTTGTCCCAAAGATATGTGGTTGACAAATAAGTATGCTTATGATAATTATGGAAGAATTTATGTTTTTAATTTTTTTGAATATCTTATAAAAAAGATCAAGCAGAAGAGGTGTTTTATACATCGTGGTGGCTTTAATCGTTATGCTAATAGTGAAACTGAAAAGTTGGTTATGAGAATGAGAAACCTAGCTATTGGATGAGTATGTTTTTTTTTTAAAAAAAACATAAATAAATTTTGGAATTTAACTATTTGTAATGTTACTAATTTATTTTTATGTTTTTTTTAAGTGGTTGTGTTGGTTGTCATGCTATATTGAAGTTCTGCCAAAAAAGTCAAGTGGAGAATGTATATCATTATTATAAGAATAACTTTGATAAAATAAATTTATTGGAATGTATTGAGTTTTTGGTTGAAGTCCTTAGAAATTGTCTGAAATATGTGCACGGAGAAAAATGAATTTATTGAAAAGGATGTTGATCATCCAGTTAAAACGAAGACTATTAAAGAACTTTATGATGAAGCAAGTTTTAGTAGTTGGATTGTGAAGATTAATAAAAGACAAAGATGAGTTCAGCATTAAAAGTTGTTTATAGGTATATATTTTTATTGCAAGTCATTTTGCGGGTAATTGATTTTAATAGGGCAAGCTCCTATCTCACCATTGGCTAAATTGAATATATGATGTTAGATCTGACAGGTTTAGTAGTAAATATGCCGGAGGAGTAATATATCATAATAGGGATTGGGAAGGAAAATGTATGGCTGGTGCAACACAGAAATGGATAGCAAAGTCCAAGGCTGAAACACTTACGCAGGCTGCTAAGCTAGTTGTGGAAATTGTTAAGCAACACCCACTGCTGTTTTGTTAGTTTTGAAACTTGGTAATAGTTTTTTGAAATGTAATATGTCTTGATACTTTGCAAGGTTGTGTGTCAATCGAAATAAGTATTTTGTAGCACATGTTGATCACATTGTAATGTTTATTGTCAGTTTTCTCTCTTAGCATACATTATATCTATTAGTCCAGTATTTATGGAGATCAAAAAAATTCTGAGTAATTTAACAGGTGCTATTTTATAGCTGATTTTATAGGCGCATTGTTGCCAATATTATCCAACACCTGATTTAAATGTGTTTTTTAGAATATGCATTTATCTCTATTAGACCTGTCAGAGTTTGTATCCAGGGTGATTGGTTGTTTCTTTATATAGCTTTAGCTGTAATAAGGTGTTACAACAATCTCACCAAATCTTTTTAGTTGAACCCATTTCCATTTCCAGAAAAGAAGTGCATTTCTCCATCATTCTATTGACACATTTGTCAGGTGAACTACCACTCTTACTTGCTAACCTCACTAACTTAGTCCATCTTCACTTCTCCTCGAACCAAATATATGGTGAATTTCCATCACAAATTGGTAACCTGTCAGACCTTCGCCATCTAGACCTTAGTCGAAACTTTTTTTAGGGATTTGTCCCGGCTGACATTAGTGAACTTTCTAAACTAAACTTCCTCCAATTATCTAGTAATTATTTGTTAGGTGAATTGCCACTATTACTTGCTAACCTCACTAACTTGGTCCTTATCGACGTCTCCTCGAACCAAATAGAAGGTAGAATTCCCTCACAAATCGGTAACCTGTCAGACCTTTGCCATCTAGACCTTAGTCGAAACTCATTCACGGGAAATATACCCGGACAACTTGCTAACTTGAAAATCGTAGAAACTATAGATCTTTCACACAATAAGCTCTCTAGCCAAATTTACTCCTCCCTTGATTAGATTGGAGTTGCGAATGTTTCCGTCGGCTTGTCCTTTAATTAGTTGGAGGGTCCTATTTCTCTATTTGTACACCTACAATAAGTAAACTTCGCAAACAACAAAGGTTTGTGCACATACACTTGCACTATTCCCTTCCCATCTTAAAAGAATTTTTATATTTGCCAACTCTACGCTGTATATTGCATGTGTTCAACAGCTAAATGGAGAAACTTAAGGGAGATGTACAAATGTACAATGCATGACAGGAATCTTCCCAATCGATCTAGAACGTGATGGGCATGACTTTCGAGTTTTTGTGCACTTCCACTTACACTATTTCCTACAGAGAAAAGAAGAACTGCTAGAACAATATTGAAATTGAAAACTAAAATTCAAGAAAGTATTTCAATATTGATATACTAAAACAAAAAGTAGTGGAAAATGAAGCATAATAGCGACAAAGATAGGTAGAATTATTAAAAACCTCTTCGAGCAATGTTTTCAGACTTTTCGAGCGATGGTGATGGTTCTCCTTTAAAAGTTAGGATTTGTTTCATATCTTCCATATTCAATACGTCAGCCATCACGTCGACACTTCCATTGTACAATCCATTTTGAAAAGTTAGGATTATTATTATTATTTTTTTTTCCCCGTTTCAAGTAGTGGTAGACATATACTTTTTGACTTATAGATTTCTCCCCTATAATGTGGGTGCAATTTCCATTTCATTGTAGTTACTATTTAATTTGGGACTTAGATTTGATTAGAACTTGACTGCTTAAATTTGTTGCATAACTTGCAGTTGTAGACATATATTTGGTTCAGTATACTTTCGAAATAATAAACCCTGGGTTTGAATTTTCCTTTCGTACTTCTTCTCCAGCATTTTCTTCTATTGATGTGGAGTTTTGTTAAACCCTAGCATTTGGCTAAGTTCAAGACGAAGAGAATATGGGTAGATCAGTGAGAGCATTTTCTTGGTTTACACTGAGCTTAATTATTTAGTAGTTACTGCTATATTACTTATCATTAGCAACTATTGTAGTGTGGGCTCAAGAGCTTCCTCTCTTAAAACATAAATGTCTTGCATAATTCTTTATTGTTTATCATTTTCCTTATTGTTTGAAGTCTAGAACGAAATCTGGCAAATAATTGGCGTTGGTAACTTTGATCAATTAATTTACTGTATGAGACTATGAGTTTTAATATAGTTTGGAAATAAAATTTTTGATACATAATAATAAAATGAAAAAAATTATATAAAAACGGTCTCCGTCTAATTTTAGTTAAAGCAAAATAAAATAAGTTTCTGTTGCCCTTGGTGGCATACTTGTATCGAATATCGATGCATGTATAATTTTGGACGTACTAACAGAGTAGCGTACAATTAATCCCAACTCCCAAGTGATACAGAATGAAGATATACCGGGAAAAAAAAATACATTAATTTTAGCACCAATTTGCACCTTCTAAATTGCAATTGCTTTTAGCTCTTGAAGAAAACACACTTTTTGGTTCCGCCACTTGTAAATGCTAACAAAACATTGCCAATATGATCTTGTCTGAGTCCTCCATAGCCATTTCTTGCACTTGATACAGCTCCATCTGCGTTCAGCTTATAATTGCCTAATACTAGTGCTCCCAATCAAGTTGTTACAATAGCACAGAGATACCTAATTACCTATAACTCCTATAAGTTCATCCAATGCATTACAACAGCAATATTATTCATAAATTGACCATTACCTCAACCGAAGTCTTCATCTCATCTATGAAATTGCTGGGAATAATCTATTTTGTCAGAATAAAAAAGAATATATTAAGAAATATGAATAACGTGCATACATATCTTTAGTTTTATTTTGTCCACATATATACATATTTTGAGAAAGAATCATATATGTACCTCAACTTCAATCACCATTTTTGCTTGTATAGTACTTGTTTCGGCATCCTTGTCTTGTCTGATGAGCTCTCACATTCATCTGTTAGAAGAAAGCATATCAACATTGAAAGTGTATCAAGATAAGTACATATGATAACCAAACTTGAGGGGAAAAAATAAATAAATGAAAAAAAAGAGGAGTAGGAGGAGGAATGGTAGAAATGGTAGAAATGAAAACACAAAATAAAATTTGCATACCTTGATTTTTACACCATGTTTCCTACTACTCTAGGGCGATGAGTTTCTACATCCATTTACTGTTCCATAATGGATTTAAAGGCTTTTTAATTGATAAGCTTAACGTGTAAATATTTGAATAGAGTACGTGTTAAAATAAACAAAGAGTTAAACAAAACCAAAATTAAACTTCAAATTTTAGCTTAAAAATAACCGATATCCTTTTACTTTTGTTGGTGGGGTGAACAAAATTGTTAGGGAGGGTGGTAACAACATTCTACTCCTCTCCCTAAATTCATTCTATATTTCCATGTCATATGATTCAATTATCATTTCATATTCTTTACATTCGATTAATTGACTCATCTACACGATATTATTCACAACCAACTGAAGTACGTTTCGTTCTCGAATCTCTACAGTTCAAGGAGTCATTCTAGAGGTCTTGCTGTTGTTACTTATTGGAGTCACACCATTGACTTCGATCTACATACTTCTATCTGCGTTAAGCCATCTAAATTCTCGCAAAAAGGGAGCAAGACACTGTTTTTGTCTCTAAAAATTGCCCTCACATAGCTGAACTAATAATATTATCAATTGGGATTTTGGAATATCAATAGGGATATATTTCTCCTGAGCAAGTACCAGTTCAATATGGTGGTTTGAACAAGGATGGCAATGCATAATTATTTAGCACTACTTATGCAGTAGTGAGGTTATTATCAAGCCAACAACCAAGCAGACAAAAAATAATGTATTTACCTTGCATTGAGTGGTTGTTGGGAAAGTTCAATTCTGATTTCATAGTATAATTGCTTCTCTACTTTTTCAGTATGAGTGGTTTAACAGTTTAACCCATTGTTTTGTTGCTGTTAATTAACAAATTTCTCTAATATTTTGTATTGGTGCAGATGGATATTGAATATCTGGAATGTTCGCATTGGCTAATGAAGTTCGTTGCATCGTGTGCTCCTCTTCTTGGGATTACTTGATCAGATGAAATTTATTGGTATGTTTTCACCAAATTTGTTCTATTTTTCTTCGTTCTGCCGAGAAACTTCAAATTTTTATTCATATTTGTTACGTTCTGTCAGATTGCGTGATCTTAGTTTTAATATTAGGCTCCGAGCGTATTCATTCAAAGCCATGGACAAAATATTCTAACGAAGTGTGGGCAAAGATCGCCATCAATAACTTGATAGATCATCAATAACTAAAGGTAGTTCTAAATTGAAAAGTGGGTTTTTCATCCACGGACAATACCAAATCGAAAACTCATCTCGGAAATTTTTTGGGTGTGTTTGTTGGTTTGTGCTCTTTCAATCTTTGGCAAGGTAACTAGCAACCAGGTATGGTCCTCTTCTTTGAACCAAATAGTGCAACATACTGTATTTATTATTCTCATTTTCGATTCATTATCCCTATTTTATAATGTTATAAGGTGTACGTTAAAATGTAGCCTTTCTGGGTTCTGATGTTATCATTGTTTGTGTTGAATTGATTTGGGGTCTAAGTGTTTGTGACAATGTCTCACTAAGTAGGACCCTATAATCTATAATCAATCAATTTCTACACTACTAATTTATTTTCCTCCATATTGACTATTTTCTATTATGTTTTAATTGATAATTAGTGTACGTAGCCTTAGCCCTTAGCTGAATTCACTATGGTACTTTCAGGTTTCACCCAATATAGTAATGAGACCAAATGTATGGTGATTGTTGTGCCATTACTGATTGTTTTCTCTACTTTAGGAAGGACTGCTCAGGTCGTGGCATTTTCTTGAATTAAATTAGACACATTAGAAAATGAGGAAGTGTGAGACCATTCTTCTCAAGAATAAGTTTTAGAGGTTTCCATATTGCCTTGACATAGCATGGGTAGTTTATAAGGTGATCAAGCACACATTGGTTAGTTATTGACTAGCCGTGCACACTGTATAAGTTTCATGACTAGACTTAAATATCAATGCATGTGTCTTCTTTGTTTTGTGACACAATGTCAAGAAGTACTATCACTATTGAATCAGCAAAGGTTTTCACTTGCATAACCTTAAATCTATATATGAGCTTTTCAATTTGGTTTATTTCTGATTATGTTATTTCTTTCTTTAAAAGCGTTGGAAAATATAAACTTTGTGCTTGTCACCAATGGTAATATCCCTGTCTCAGTTACAAGATGACTTTATGCCTACTACCAAGCAAGTGCACCATTCTAAACTACAAGGTTATATAATTGCAATAAGGTTACCTAACGATCCCAAGTTAGGATACGCGGATCAAGTAGCGGTTACATGGTCAACACTGTCGACATTCGCAACTTAGGTATAAATAAATGTTTTGGTATTTTTCTTTTCAATCATGTTACCTTCTTGCGGATTTTAATTCTCATATTTGAATAGTTTTTAATTATGTTTTATCACTTCTCATGTAGGAGGGAGGTGTTGGGGTTTCCTTACAATTTAGTGTGTCATTGCATGCCTTCGTCAGCAACAGCAAGAAAGGAAGTTTACGCACATGAGAAATCAGGGGATGAAAAATGGAAACAAAACCTACAAAGAATCCACGGTAAACAAAATACTAACTAATAAGTAATAACCCACCATACTTCTTCCCAAAACCCGTAATTTTTCTTCCTCTCCCATCCCATGGATATTAATCTACTGAGAATTAACTTGATAATGGTGGGCTTAAATATTCACGTATAACTTGCAGGGACTGAACACATTGCTTCCATGAATCGTGAGGTAAAAGCAAGTTTTTTATTTTTTATTTTTTTCCCAACTTTGCGTTTTTGGTTGTGGGTTTTCTTTTCTTTGACGGTTTATTTTTTTTAGTTGTCATGATTGCATCTGTTGACAGGTTTGAACTTGCATCACTACAAAATTGTGCCGTCACTTAATTTGTTCCGTTTTTTCCTTCCATACTGTGTTCCTAGGCTGTTTTTCATATTGAACTGTGAGCGATTGGCATCTCTTTTCTCATATGTTTTCTGTATCTGCTAATGTCAGGTGCATAATTCGGGTTCTGTAGCACAAGAACGAGCCAGTATTGAGCACGACAACTTAAGTCGTGGTTACGTAATTACGTAATTACCAAAAATTGTGCACATCACTTAATTATTCTTTGAGGTTAGTCACTAAAAAGAAATAGGAAACAAAAAAAAGAACTTTACGTAATTACCAAAAAAAAAAAAAAAGAACTTTACCTATACTCCCAAAAAAAAAACCAAACAACATTATACTACTTACTTTTAGTGAGTTCTTGGCTAAAGTGACCGATGCTCAAGTTCTTGACAAGATATATCTCCATGCAACTCTATTTGAGACGCTTAGACTCTACTCAGCAATTCCTCAGCAATTCCTGTGGTAAGTTTACTAATAGCTTCTATTCATTCATATATGCAAGCACAACACTTATCCCCCTCTTATTTTTATTACTTAGTATTGATTAGTTGCTGTCGTGGTGGTATTACAGGATGCAAAATCTGTTTTTCGGATGATACCTTGCCAGACGGGTTCAGTGTGAAGAAAGGAGATATGGTTGGCCTATTAGCCTAATGCCATGGGAATAATGAAATCATCTAGGGTGAGGATGCAGAAGAATTTCGTCCTGAAAGATGGATCGATGAAGATGGCATGTTTCACAGTGAGAGCCTTTTTAAGTTCACAGCCTTCCAAGTGAGACTCAAAAACATGAGAAAATGTGTATCCTAAATGTTTAAGTTACATAAGTTGGTCGTCTAACCAAAACATTATATTTTGTTCTTCTTAGGCTGGCCCCCCGAATTTGTTTGGGAAAGGAATTTGCTTACAACCAAATGAAGATCTACACTACTCTGTTATTACACTGCTTTATTTATGTTCAAGTTAGAGGATGAGAAGAAACCAGTTAAGTACAGAACCATGCTAAATCTTCATATTGACGCGGGCCCCTCAACGTTCGAGCCTTTAAAAGGCTAGGCCAGACCAAGGAAGTTGATGCTTAAAATGGATGATTACTGACTTCATGTCATGGTGTTCTATTGTTAATCTTTTAATGCACTAATTAATATACTATGAATTTCATGAGCTCCAAGTACCATCTAAAGCGATAGTAAAGTGAGGTTCTAGAAGTATGCAGATGCTAGCATATGTGATATGATAATGTTTAATAACAAAAAATAAATGAAATGAGAAGGTAAAGATTATTCATGAACTTTTGTTGTTATTAGATCTGATGAAAGAAAAAGCAGAAATGGATCTAATGATTTTTCTTTTACATTTTTTGTTAGGTATGAAACCGTAGTTCTTAGGAGTAGAAGTGATAGCGGAGAAGGAAGCTTTAGTTCGAATATATATATATACACACAGTGGAAGGAACCTTAGATTCTGAAAGTGAAAAGAGTAAGAAGAAGCGGCAGTTGAAATCTGAAGATTTCAGTTCCCGACAGTGTTACTAGAAGAAGACCATTCAACTCATTCTGAATTGGGTATGTCTTTTTTTTTTTTTTTTTTTTTTTTTGGTTGAATTTGATTACGATTTGTAAATTTTAATGTGTAAAATAAACAATGAAAGTTTAACTTAGGCTAAGTCCAATGGTGCGGCAAAACACCAAATTTAACGTAAAATGTGATCCAATGGTACGTTAAAACGTTATACCGCCAACGCTATCTTTATAAATTTCTCTATTTTTGCAGTCAATTTTAACGTTATACCGTATGCTCTGTACGCCATTGCCAATGGCGGGCAATCAAAAAAATCCAAATTAGTCTTGCACGCCGAAGCCAGTGGCGGGTAGGAATGTAAATTAATTCAAATAATAACTTACATGCCACTCACAGTGGCGTACAGAATTCAATTATGATTTTCCACCCGCCACTCCCAATGGCGGTTAGAATTGATTTTTTTTTTTTTTTTTTTTTTTTAATAACTTAATTTATGCAATTACCATTCTATCCTACCCTTTTAAATTTTTTTGATTTAGTTGTATTTCTTTGTTATAATTTCAATTTTAAGATTAAATTTATTCCGATTTGCAACAACTTAATTAATTATTTAAATAAAACATTTATTGAAAAAAAAAAACAACAAATTAAAAGGAAATACATTAAAAATACATCAAATACGTACGAAACATTTAAAATTCTTAATCAAATTAATCAATCGCTTTCTCCGTATTCTTCAAAGTGCAAATTTCTTGAAGGAGTCCGTGAATTGCGAAGAGTTTGATCTTTCAAAATTTGTTTCTTTGCGTTTTTGTACCATTCTTTTCCTTGAGGTGCATGTTCGATGTATTTGTGCTCATGATCTCATTTTTCCATGCCAATGTCTCACGGAATTCTTTTTTTTTTCTGCAAGTTTAATCTTTGAAGGATTAAACGCTTCACTTTCATATAATTTTTTCCCACGATCAGTTGCTGCCTCAATGGCCTCCATCGCCCGTTGAGATTGTCGCGTTAATTCTTTGAGAGAAGTTTCATTTTGACTATCAACTTTTTTTTTTTTTGTTTTGATTTGTCTCTTCCACAATCCGGTCTTTTTGATAAACCAGGTCTTTGCATTTCAGAATTAGGTGTTCCCCCCATGCCATCTTGTTCGTTTAATGGAGCTCGAGACCCGTTATGAAAATTAGTTTGAGAGAAACCAGGTGTAGTTGGAATTGAATGGCGCGCCCATTTTTCGTAGTCTTTCAAAATAAACCACGCATGATCAAATTTGAAGGGTTTATTATCTGAAGACCTGGTGACATACAACTTCTTTGCTTTCTCCATCTGTGAAAGAAAAAAAAAATAGTTTGAGTTTAATCAATTATATTCTAGCTAAATAATTGATATATATATATATAATATCTTACAATGTCCATTTCGTTAGTTCCTGATCTGTTCATATCCTCGGCTTGATTCAAACATCCACGAAATAAAGTAACTGCTTTATTTATAAGTTGCCAATGACTTGTAACACTTCTCATAGTTCGTGCCTCTGTAAAACCCCGTATCATCCTCTGATTCTCAAATTGTTCTTTAATTTTATCCCACAATATGTTGCCTGATTGATTTGTTCCAGTAATTGGATCAATTGAATTATCCAACCATGCTTGGCATAATACTGTGTCTTCATCAATGCTAAATGATGATCCTCTGCTTGACATTGTTACTGAAAGAGTGAAAGAGAGAGATAAAAAGACAAGATTATTGATAATACAAAAATAAAATATTACTGATGTTTGCGGGAATATGACTTTCAGAGAGGAAAAGACATTCTTTTTATAGGGTCAGATTGAATTATTGAATTTTACTTTCTTGTGGTTTGTAAGCTATTGATTAGGGTCATTGGGTTGTGGGCAATATTGTAATGAATTATGTAAGAAATTATTGGGGTGTGTGCAAGATAAAGAATTGTGGGCAAGATTGAAATGAATCATGCATGCATGGAATCTATTTATTGGGGTGTGTGCAAGATAAAAAATTATGTAAGAAATGCATGTAATCTATCTAGAGTACTAGAGTACGCATGTTGCATGTGTACTCTCCTGGCCCTCCACCAGCATATATAACATAACTCTTCGCAAGAAATTAAGCCAATTTGCTATCTCACACAATTTTTAATATTTTTAATTTTTATTCCATAATTTATTTACTAGCAAAATGAATTCTGATAGTGATAATGATTATGATTCTGATTCCCAGAGAAGACGACGTATTGAAAGACACTTCATGCATGAACAAGAAGTGTTGACAAGAAACTGCACTTTCGCAATTCAAATGAATCTTGTTACAGCAGCTCATATCATTGAAAACTCTAATCAACCAACTCTCCGTATTGGGTCTGTCCCAGGACGCACTTATAGGAATCGTAATAGGGCAACGGGAAATGCTCTCTTAAAGGCCGATTATTTCGTGTCAATCCCACATATGATGAAGTTTTATTTCGAAGCTAAATGAATGAGCAGTCACCTATTCTTGAGGATTAGGAGTGGTCTTAAGGAACATAGTGATTTCTGGATGAAGAAATATGATGCAGCCAATAAACCGGATTTGTCATCATACGGCAAAATAATGTGTGCATTGCAAATGCTAGCAAATGGAAGCCCAGCTGATTCAATGGATCGATTTTTAGATTGCATACAACAACACTCTCCTTTATTAAAATGTTTTGCAAACATGTGGTGGAGAGATTTGGTGCACAATATCTGAGATCTCCAAATGAAGAAGACATTGCCAGATTGCTCCGTGTTACTGAGTTAAGAGGTTTTCCTGGCATGCTTGGCAGTCTAAACTGTATGCATTAGACATGGCAAGCATGTCCAATGGAATGGGCAGGACAGTATACTGGACGACATGGATCAGCAACTCTTGTACTCGAGGCAGTTGCTTCTTTCGACATGTGGATATGGCATGTTTACTTTGGTTTACCAGGTACTAATAATGATGTTAATGTTTTGTGGCGCTCTAATCTTTTTCACAAACTAACATTAGGTTTAACCCCTCCGGCAAACTATTCTCTCATGGGTAAGGACTATAATTGCCGGTTATTACTTGGTGACGGTATATATCCTCAGTTGTCTACACTAGTGAAGGCGAAAAGGAATCATAAATCAAGACGAGATAAATTTTTTACACTGATGCAAGAATCTTATAGAAAAGACGTTGAACGAGCATTTGGGGTTCTTCAATCTCATTTTGCAATTGTTAGAGGCAAAGCTCGCTTGTGGGACAAAGATGTGCTCCATGATGTTATGTCGGCGCATTATTATTTTGCATAACATGATTGTTGAGGAAGAACGACATAACTATTTGAACGCTTACGTTTATGGAGACTCTGAACCTATTATTAACCATGATTACTTTGAAAATCCTAATATAGCAGAAGTTGTTCCCGACCGAAACCCCAATTCAGCTGAATTTCGTAGAGTCTTGCAACGCGTGGCATATGTGCATAATAGGCACGAGCATGTGGAATTAGAGCAGCATCTAATTAACCATTTATGGGAATGGCGTGATCAGAATTAAGATGTTTTTATGTTGTGCATTTCTTATATGTTCCCGATTAATAACGTTTACTCGCACGCGTTACTCGTACGCGTTTACTTCGTGCATTTATGGGATGGTACCGCTTTGAACTAATCGTCCTTCGTGAAAAATCACAGGCCTTAGAACAGTAGGTTTGAATTACAACTGTAAGGTGACACTGACTTGCAGTTCTTAAATCATTTTCCATGCTTGCGGAAGGATCTTGTTCTAGCAGCCTATCAATTTTTCTCTGATTTGTTAATGGAAATTTATGTTCATTTTTTTATTTCAAGATGAGCTATTTCTACAATTGTGTTGAACTTCGGTTCTTTTGTTTGTGTTTTACATTTGTCGTTTCTATAATGGTTCTTTAATTCATGTTTTAACCGAGTAATGTTTGTAATGTTATTGCGAATATGGTCTTGAGAGATTAGAGTAAGCCCCCCAAAATAGAAATGTGGCTTATGACTTGTGAGGAATGTTACGTTCTCCTATTGTAAATGACTTCGAGGGCAGAAAAATTAGTCAATTAGGCGAGCTTATAAGCTTAAATCAGGAGAATGATGTTCTAGTGTAGTTCGGGCTGGGACTCGAGGCATGGACCACATGGTCCATATATTGGTAGGAGACCAGAAAAGTGAATAAAGTCACCGTCAGACTGAATTGCTCTTGGTAAACAGTCCATATTACCACCAAATGCAGCCCCCGGACCCTTGGTAAACATTCATTCCCCTTACATAAAAACTCAGTTCAAAAATTCTGATTAAGAGTCCTAAAGAAATAGTATAAGATACATTCTGAGAGACATATAGGATTTACTTTCAATACAAAATAGAAGTAAATAGATGGAAGGAAAGATATGAGACCCGATAAGGACATGGAATTTTTCTGTAGTGCGTTAAAGACCTAATGAATTAACCCCTGTTAAAGCTCTACTTCACCACATTCTACATCAACCCACATAAGCTGACAATTGTACCGCTTTGAAGGTCTACCGGATGCATTTTGACCTCCTCGAGAAAAGGCTTAATGTCGAACTCTGCATCCCCCATTTTGTCATCCATGCTGAAAGTGTCTTTGTCGTCTGCAAGCATACCAAAGCCATTAAACTAACCATCTTCACAATACGAACAATATACTGGTGTTTAAACTACAGAAATCAAACGCTATGCAAATTTAAAATTTTTATGAATTCTACATAAACACTTCAAATAGCCAAATGAGTTGGGCCATTTCATGAGTAACAAGGCGAAGCATGGCAATGATGGTAATAGTGGTGTTTGTGTTTGTAATCGCTCAAAGGGTCTTCACATGTGGGACCTAAACCCCCAGGGATCCCCACTTAGATACTTATCCCATAAGCAAATATCTTTGACTCTCAGTGATCAAATTGATTCTATTATATCAAAGTTATCAAAGGTTCTATCTCAGATTCTCAGTGATCAAAATTTTCTGACACCATTATAGAACTAACAGTAATGTTTCTTAGCAAACCAACTTATATAAAAGGATGGGAAAATTTTCTTTAGTTGTTGTATCAGAGACTGAAGACAATAAATACCAAGTAGATAGGATGGCTTACAAGCTTGACTGGAATACTAATAGAAACCATAACTACTACTTCCTTCTCCCTGTGAGCTCGAGTAACGCATGGATGGATCAGTTGATTCACCCGCAAAATGAGGGACATATACATCCTCCCTTGAGATAGATAGCCGAGTCTGAACTTGTGGGGGGGTCATCTGAGGCGCAACTACTTCAGGGTATTCAGAATATGAAATGTCATGACTATTCAATTCTTGACGAGCGTATTCCAATATATCATCCTTACTAGAGTGCAACCCACTATTCATTTTGCAAATAAAACTAGCCATAGAAGCCGTGGCATGCATATAGTCCTCTAACATCGTCTTCAACTATGCCTAAATTTATACCATAATTAAATAAATTAAATGTTGATACAAAAAATAAAATAAAATAAACTATTTAATTTACTTACTGGTGTCAAGTTGGCATCAATAGGGAGATGTGGCACCAAATCTTTGTCAATTGGTGGAACACGTAAATTAAAGATTTCACCATTACGACAAGTAATAGGGATAACCCAATTGGCTTCAGGAGTAACAACTGCCTCAACTTGTGACAATGGAGGATATGATGAGCGATTAAGGGTTGCCCCCATCGGCTGTGAGATACCTACATCCTCTTTAAGACCAGATGCACCAACAAAGTCCACATTCACACCTCTATAAGTTGGGGGTAGAAGCATCCCCACAGACACGAGCCCAATAGTCGAGCTCACTAACTTTGCCTAATCAAGGCATCAACATGCCGCCACCATTGTTGTATTGGAGCAATATATCGGTCGCATCCGTTAAGATTCATATCGCGAAGGGGATCACAAGGAACTGAAGGAACGCCAGTGACTTGGCGACGACAACGCTTTCCTAAATACCAGACATTTACTAACGGTCCAAACAAGATGCATCGCCGACTAGTCAACTCTAATGCTTTCCGAACATATGGATGATTTATGCGTATGCATGTGGAATCTACCCATGGTAGCCATACAATAGAACTCCGAGTACGAGACTCTATCTGCTGTCGCGCTAGACTTAGATTACAATGGGCTTCACCCGCAACCTTATGACGGTAAGTTGGACCCCAATTATTTATAGCAGGAAATTGGTCGGGCTCTTCAAGTATCCGAACGTGCATGCCATTTCGAAAATAGGAATAATACCAGTACTGAACAAAAACAAATATATTAGCACATAACTAACTAATCAAATCCATTTAAAAAATAAATAACTTTAACTACCTCAATGACTTGCCACATCCCCACCACAGCTTTACTACCATTGCCAATGCCAAAACGACATACCAAGTCCAAAGACATAATCAAATGCGTATATGCAGCTCCTCCCCAGTCATAACTACCGATCTCATCTATCTGAATGAGACTAGCTAGATATCCCAAACGAACCTTGCTATGGGAATTTGCTAACAATACATTTCCAATAACATACAACATGAAAGCACGAAACCCTATTTCTCTTTCATTAATATCATCTTACACTTTGCATAAGTCAGATACATCTCTAAATGACTCAGTTTGATACTGCCACTATAAATCTCATCCTCCGTTAAAAAAGGTAAATATTTGACAGCCTCATCAAATAACTCATATTTTGAATCAAAAGCTACAATCTTTCCTTCTCCAACACGCAACCCCGTAAGCATTGAGAAATCAAGGGGAGTAAAGCCTATCTCGCCACATGGAAAATGAAATGTGTGGGTAGAGTCCCACCATCTCTCTACAATTGCTTCAACTAACTGTCTATCGGACTTTTCAATATCAATTTGAGCAAAGACGTCAAAACCAACATTCTGAAGCATCAATTGAAATTCTCCAAAGTTCACTTGGCTCAACCATTCCATAACAAAAGGGCCAAAGTCCCTTTCTTACCGACTTTTTCCTTCGCTCCACCACCTTCACGAAGAGTAAAGGATATGTGTGTACTTTCCTCTACAACAACACGTTGATAAGAACTAGGATCAAACTCGAATAAGAAGTCCCTACACGTACATCTTCCGGGATTTGGGGCATTTGGTGTCCCCGACTTTTTGACTTTGTACCCTTACCTCAATTTGTGTAAAATGCCTGACATTGTAATCGGTGAGAAATAAATTAACACTAAAATTAAACATAATTTATAATATGAAACTAAATAAATTGGTCTTGCATTACGACAAATAAAATTAAGTGCAAGTTATAATATGACACAAAACTAGATGATATGGCATTACGACAAATAAAATTAAGTGTCACATTTTCTTTCTACTGATGGTATGACACAAAACTAGACCACACTATAGTATTCTCATTATATCAACACACAATCGTATTGCTGAGACTTAGACAATGTGTTTCTAACCTTGGCTTCGAATGAAGGAGCAACTCGCTAATATGTATTGAGAATCCAAGTCAAACTGCTTGAAGAACTGGCTTGCAGGGAAGTTATTAGTGACTAAATTGTCCCACAAAAACTTGTAGCACATCAATTGAAACCTGCCATGGTTTTATAACACATCATTATAAATTAACGAAAATCTAACCAAATTATAAAAGCATAATTGTGTACGATAAGAAAGTGAAATTATAAAAGCAGAATTGAGAGAACAACATCAAACTGAAATATTGATAAATAACAATTGAAGCTCTTAGAGATTGAACATTTCGCTATCACATAAAGATGACTGATTGTACATACTATAGCACTTAGATTCCTATAAGATTGTAATTGAATACCTTCATAAAGCCAATACTATTAACTAACAATAAAAATATCACAAACTAATAAAGTCTTGCAATAAAAAAACATTCCCCGAACCACTATCATCATTAACAAGATACATTGTGACTAAGCGTGCATTTGGAATTATATTGCATAAAAAATTTACTGCATTTTCATAACATAGGGTATAAAATCGAGATTTATACTGCAAAGAATAACAAAGTTTCACCACTATAACACATCACATAGAATCATTTTTTGCCAACACTTGATTATGAATGGTTAACTACAATGTGACTAGCTCGAATCATCCCAGTAGTAAAACAGGTATACATATGATATTATACCCTACCACTTGAGACCCATTTTATTTGCAAGCTGGTGGACTCTCAACCAAAAGATTAGTGTGACTCACATTTGATCACACTTGAACACTTGATCTTGCCAAACTATTTTTATTTTGATGACAAACATCCATACACTCAGTATCACATATTATCAAAGAAGCAAAAACCGTTTAGCCAATACTGTTTTGTCATTAGTACTACATTTTAGCAGGGAAACTTACCTTGCCGAACCAAAACGGTGAATAAAAAATTAAAACGTTAAGTAAGCTATTACTGCCTACCCTTTACAGTGTGAAACCAAACACCATCAACAGAGATACAGAAATGAGTACTTACCATTTCTCTCATTAGGAGGTTCAGCAAGCAAGAGAGAGACGCAAAGAGTTTTGAGAGGCCAGGACTCCTGCAAGTCTGCAACTGAATTCAATGCAAATACTTTGGCTATGTTTCAACTGCATTGAAGAAAGTCCTTACAATTAACCATGTTACTTGAAAAGATTGAACCGCGAACCCATTCTTTTAAATTTTACTGGGCAGAAAAAGGTTGAACCGTGAACCCAAACCCGTTTATCTTTTATCCAAGTTTCAGACTATAGCAAAAACGCCCATGGTCCAGTTTTGATTATGGTCTCAGAAAGATTGGATTAAGCGGTGGGTGGAGGGGGTTTGCTATTGCTCATGAGTTGGTTGAGGGTGATGCCCTGGTCTTTCAGTTAGTCGAGGCTACCAAATTCCAGGTTTATTTTGAAAAGTTATTTGTGAAACCTTATGCTTGAATTGGTAACTTGACGTTTCTAAAGAGTGAAATTGTTTTTTAACTTGGAGAATTAAAACAACTATAAATCAAAAAAACAAAGGGATTTCAAGCACAAGAGTACTATAAACAAGCTTGTAGAATTACCTGCTGCAGTTTTTTTGCCTCCTTCTTTTTCAAGCCATTTTTGTGGGAAGTGTTGAACGGTGAGAGTGAGAGTGCCCGCGGTAGTGTTGAACGGTGAGAGTGAGAGCGATTTTTTTTTAGTGAGAGAGAGTGATTTTTTTTTTCTTTTTTGTGTTATGGGGGGTTTTTTTTGGGAGATAAATAACTACACGCCACTGGTGATGGCGTACAAAAACTTGGTTTTTTTTTTTTTATTTCTTTTTTGTGTTCTGGGGGGTTTTTTTTTAGGGTAATATTGGAAGATAAATAACTACACGCCACTGGTGATGGCATACAAAAAAGTTTGGTTTTTTTTTTTTTTGCCCGCCACTGGTGATGGCGTACAAAAAAGCTTGGTTTTTTTTTTAACCGATATTTAATATTTTGTGTTGGACGCCATTGTCACTGGCGGCTGGAAAAATAAACCATTGGATTTGATTTCGCTATCCCACTAACTGTATCTACTGTGCTATTGTGGTTTGGTGTTTTGGTGCACCAAACCATTGGAGTTAGCCTTATGGAATCATTCTGAACATGAAAATCGTTTGGAGACTAATTAGCTCACGTTGGGTAATTACCCTACTTGAAGTTAATTAGTGTAACCTATATTAATTACAAGCCATGGTACAATCTGTAGGAGTGCTGCCACATTACATTTTTTAATAAACAAATTAGAAGCTATATTGGGTTACAGATGGTTTAAGGAAACAAAAAAAAAGGACAAATTGTTGCCGGAACTTGCCACATTAATTTGGGGTGGACGAATAAAAGCATGTGCTGATACTTGCTACATTGTGGTGGATGAATTAAGGCATAGAGTAGAAACCTTGAGATTGGAGTAGAGAAGGATGCTCCTCCCTCTCCTGCCTCTTTTGGAGGTTACCCAATAGATAGGTATACCCTCATGAAAATGAACAATTTTTCTCAACATCTCCTTAGAGTAGAATGAAGATCAAAGGCCAGGGTAAGAATACATATCAACCCTACTACTACATAATGCAAAAGCAAAATATCAACCAAATTGGACTCTTATATGTAGTTTTCTAATTATCAATTACCCCTTCGTCATTCACACTCAAACAAATTCGTTAAAAAAATAAAAAATAAAAAAATTGTGAGCTTTACCCAATTTATTGACTGATCTTTCTTGACAGTCGTGCAACTTAATATATACAAATCCTCTTAATCTGTATTGTTGATCATGAATCTCTACTAGTAGTGTCTCCTATAACTATCATGGACCCTTAAATTCATCCGGGTATTTTTCTTACGCATAATACGCCTAGATGAATATTTAAATAAAAAACACTCGTATAATATTTAGAAGGGTTGCTTCGTCTTTCTAGCCCTTTGCAAATTTAATGTACCGATTTTGTCCTTAAATTGAAGTATTGTTTAGCACTTTTGAATGGGAGTAATTGGTCATTCCATGTGGTGCTTAATTAAAATTTCAAATCCATGCCTCTTATTTTGATTTGTACGCACAATAAATATAATTAACTAGCTATTAAATTAGCAACTTAATTACTACTTAATTTCCATTAATACCGATTGACTAAGGGTTTCTCTCCATCTTAAAAAAAACTAGTCCATTGTCTCTCACCCTTCTCTCTCCATCTCCCAAACCCACCAATTCTTAGATATGTGAAAATATAAAAAATCATTTTTTCTCCTTGTTTTTGAATGGCACCATTAGTTTTCTTGCCCTCACAGGACACAATCTTAATACCTAAAATTGCTATCAATCACGTCAGTATCAACATCAGATGATTGAGATTTTCTTTTAATTTTGGTACTGGAATGAAGAAAAGTGGGTGCATCTGTCTTTCTATTTACTAACTGTTCAAAACATTAAACTAATATGGATTTTTGGTGTATTTAAAGTACATAATCTTCCGCCGGGGCATTGGGATTGATCGCACAACCGATTACTTTTTCATGGATCGGAGAAAGTAGATGTGATAGTCTCGCGTTCCTATTTTTTTGAATGAAAATGGTCTCATATTTTGGATAGTTCGAGGTTGTTCAAGTGAACCAAATATATTGCTTCAAGGTTGGTATCAGATGCATTTCCTTAATATATGCAATATCCTATTTTGGGATTCTCAAATTTGTGGTTGACACCTTTTCCAATTGTAAATGTTGGAAGTCAGGATTCTGATAGAGCTAAAGATAAGTGGTTTATGTATAATCCTGGACAGAAGAAAGAAGTGGAAACTTACATTTCTCATCAAAGGTGAGATAATATATTCCTTTACTTCCATGTTAAAATTTAAGTTTGTAGCATTGTATTGATTCTCGGAGCTTTTTCGACATTTAGATGATTGTTTACATGGTTCCTTAGTTACATACTTTTTATGGAGGTACTGTCATGCGCATGCAGTCAATTCTTTCTATCTCCCTTAATATATTGTTTAGCATAAAGAGATTACAATAACCAAGCAAAATTGAGGCGAATAAAGTTGCTTCATATTGTCCTTGTGGAACTCAACATAAGTTGTTATTGTCTGATGAAGGGGCATAAGAATTGCTTAGTGCGCAAAACTTGAAATTTTTGTTAAACCCTTTCAAAGAGTTCACAAGGTAGGTTAGCATTACAAGCTTTCTGTTGTGTCTGTAGAAGGTATGCTATCAAATAAGTGTTTATATTGTGGCCTTCTCATGTTAATGTGCTGAGCATAAAGTCACAAACATGGCTCCAGTAGTTTTTCCAACTTAATTGGTAACTGCCATTGACGCGGGCCTGCCACTACAAGATGACATTTTGGTGCTGATGTTACTCACTCCATTCCTGGACTCCTGGGGCATATTCTAGCCCTTCTATTGCAGCTGTAAGTAGCTCTTTTCTACCTGTACTTGCTAAGGTGTTACCTACATCCTTCCATATTTAAAATGTATCTATTACTGATGGTTGCTTCCATGGACTGACCAGAGATACCCAAAACAAAAGTCTAGTCTCTACGCAACACCATCGCCAAGGATCGATCCAAGAACTTTACTCATAGGTTGAAGTTGGAAACCAATTGACCCTAAAATATTGATATTACAAGTTCTTGCTCACAAATGATGCTCCAACTTCATGATGTTTATGACCCAGACAAGGTTAGGGGTTTAGTAACTTTGAATGCATATATGTGCAGATGTGCTTACTTAGCTCCTAATTCTTTTCCGAATAGTACTGTTCATCAGATAAATATCAAGATCAAGATTGTTTCTGGAACACCATGTGGAGCAATTCATATGCTGTGGTTTATGCAATGGAACAAGGATAATTTGTCGTGGTTTTTATAAAAATGTAATCTATGCTGAAATTCTAACAGGAACTCATGCCGGTGAACTAGCTTTTCTTCACTGTATTCCAATGAAGCCGTCACAGAATCTCAATTTGGGTTTTGATTTCACAAGAAAAGAGTTTCCAATTCGATGGGGTTTCTCTTTGAAAATTCACAAGTCACAGGGACAGACAATTCCTCATTTAGGAATTTATCTACCTGATATGTCTTTAATCACGATCAACTCTATGTTGCTCTGTCACGGGGAGTATCCAGGGAAACCACTAAGATCTTGATTAAAAAGGGAGTGCTAAATGGCTATCCTGGAACATACACAAAGAATATTGTATACAAAAGTGTTCTCCGCTCCTCTAATAAATAATAGGAATTATAGGTATATATCTCACCCTTTTTATCATGTACATCAACATCTCATCATCAATGACTTAGCTTATAAACTTAGCTTATCTGTGTTCATCATGTTATTTCTGCAGGTGTACTGATGCGATATCATTTACTTTTGAGATTTTACCATGTCCATATCCTACACGTAGTTGAGCGAGGTTCATGATACGTGATGATTTTTTAATGTAATGCCTCTGTCAACTTATTTGAAGCTACTAAATACAATCTTATTTGTAGGTGTGAAAGTTTGGTTTCCATTCTCTTGATTGCAGGTTTTAGAAATAATAACCTACAATGGACATGAAATGAATGAATCTGTTCCAAGGAGCAGTCTGCTTTTGTAAGTCAGGATGATCTCCACATTAGAGAAATGGTAGTGAGAGAAAACTTAGCATTTTCCGCAAAATGCCAAGTGGTTGGAACACGATATGGTAACTTCAACTACTAAATAATTATGTCAAGTGATGCAACAGAGTAACAGAAAATATTTTCTTTGTATGCAAACTGAAAAAAACTTCTCTGTTCTAATTGGAATCATTTGTAGATATACTGTTAGACCTATCCCGAAGAGAGAGAACGGCAAATATTAAGTCAGGCCCAGATGTTGATGTGTTCATGAAAGCACTCTCTGTGTATAATAAAACCCAATAGGTCTGTCATTGAAAACACTCTCTCTGCCACTAAAGAAACACCACCGCTGTTGCTTCATCGTTATATTTTTCTGCTAACATTCATAAATAGTTTTCTTCTTTTTTCTCTGATGATCAGGTTTCTTTTGGAGACCAAGTCTGTCTTAGTAAATGAGTAGGAGAAAAAACTCATGGATAGTAAAAATTGTATCCAGCTCACACGGACGAGTATAATATTTTGAATGTGACCAGCCTAGACAGAAATGTTTTGAATGTGGCTATGAAGCAATATCTTGATGCAACTAGGCACAAAGGCACTAGCAGTAGTCCGATTTCTATCAGATGTTTCGCAGAACCCAAGATGGTGAGGAAGTTTTTGCAATACCTAAGCAAATCTACAGAATAGTTTTTTGGTAATATCCATAAAAAATATGTTAGAAAGAAGTTACTCTGGCATGTGGGAGCAATTGAAATTATTCTGTATTTAGAAACTCACCCATTACTTTGTTGGATACGAAGGATTGACTATTTTGCAATTAGAAGACTATAGATGCATTTTTGTATTCTGGAACTTGAAACCACTGCCTATACAAGTTTGGACCACTCTGAAAAAATGGCCCAGTCCAGTTGTACGGTTGAACTGCCAAATGATTGCATACAGAACAAAAACAACAATTTGTATTTTAGTTGCATGACTCTTAGTGCTTCTTCTGTCTAGGATTGGTGTCGTTGCTTTGGCAAGTAAAATATTTAACATATTGGATTGTGATGGTCAGATATATAAGTTTGTGCTTCTACTATTGAACACTATTCCAACATCCAAGTGCCACTGCTGACTCTTTCTTGACCAGTTGACCATTACACTATCTTTACAATCTGGAATAATCCAACACAACATGCATATGATAATTCTATTTTATTAGTTCTTATGGTTTTTACCTTCCATCGGATTTGGTCCTATTGCAGGTACGGGATTATCGAAAGGCTTTATCTAATTCAGAGAGAGAGGTGTTTGTTCTGTTGATCAGTCTTCTGTTGTTAACATGGTTAGTCTTTGGATGTCCTTGGAGAATGTTGTGAAGGACATCTCCTTGATATCAGATTCTTGGACTTACAATGATTTATTGGTCAGTATGTCTCACTCTGTAAGAAAGTCCTCAGGAACATATAGTCATTATTTTGGTTCTTTGCTTTCAGGAAGTTGAATCTCGAATAGTGAAGGTAATGCAGCCACAACTTTGCCTAGATCCTACTCCGATGTTGGATAGACCGTGTGGTAACCCTGTAACCACTAAGGTATTCAATCAAGTTCCTTTCTTAATGAACTTTGGCTTGTGGAATGGTTCTATCTATTTGATAATCGTTGAACTTGTGACTTTATTTGTAGCTCAATTTGGGGTTGTGTGGTGTTTGGAAGAGGAGATTGCGAAAGATGCCTGAAGTGAGCATTATGTCTAATAACCAGGCCTATGGCAAGAAAGTTTGCATTGAGAAGGTACAAGAAGGTTCAAACTGCAGGTCTGGAGATTCTGGAACCTTATCTGGTGATACCACCACCATGCAAGTCCATGAGAGTATCAATGCACAACACGTCTCAAACAGCACTCTTCCCTTAAAATCTAAAAGTTTTGGCCCAGACGCTTCTACCCCACCCCTTTCTTTGTTATCCAAGCATTAACAGGGGGTTGACCCAAGAGTTATGCAGGACCATTATTCTGGGCCTACTATGAATGAATCGGGAGTTCCCCCTTCTGTACGGGAGTTTATGGTCTCATACACTGACCCAATTAGTGGTAGTATGTCTTCACTTCATGGAAAAAGAGAAAATCAGATGCTCCACTTACACCCTCCTCAAAAAGATCAAGATAAACACCTGTTGGTCTTGATGGAGTACAACGGCAGCATCTTGGGTCACAACTGGATAGTCTTTCTGATATAAGCCGGAATGGTCCAGGGCTACACCTACATGTCGATCCAAGAGGAGTATAGTACGGGAGCACTGGGGTCAAAAGTATCCTCAAAAAGTTTTGGAAGCGGTACCAAATCAGGATGCCAGTGTGCCTTTGTTTAGTTTGGATCGCTACGGGAGTAGATGTAGTGTCAAGGATGAACTGATTAAAGCAGAAAATTTGGACAGGACAGAGATTGATAGGATTAGAAACGATTCAAACATTTTGGAGGCAGAAAACAGCCATATGGATACTCAGCAGTCACGATTGCAGCAAAGGCTACCCCATCCATTGATGAGATCACATATTTCGCGGATCGCGATGGCATAATCTTGGTCAACTGGTTGACAATGATCCAAGAAAAGAAGACCAGCTTTCCAAGAGAAAGCTAGTGCAGAGTCATCAAAGTCAGGAGAATTTTCAAGTTGCTCATTTGGACAGCAATTTAATGATGTTGCATCAACCACCACCTTTGGGTCCTCACAAAAGGAAAAAGCAGGTGGCATTTCAGGAGCTACAGTTGGTGGGCCACTATCTGTGACTTCCAGCCCAAGTGATTCCATGCAACGACAAAGATCGGGGACAATGGCCATGAAGCGGATATCAAATTCCGTTCCCAGAACCCCCCATGAGTGGGGTTGGTTCTCCTTGCAGTGTTGGTACTATGGTCGTTCCAGTGAATGCAAGTAGCCCTTCAATAAGTGCCCAGCCTTTGGCTGATCAAATGATTCTAAAGAGGTTCTCAAAGATTGAAATGGTTACCCAGAGGTATGATAAAATACTACCACATCATAGCTATCAATATTACCTATTGGAAATGTTAATTTTTTTACTAGCCTCCTATTTTCTTTAAGTGAATAATGTCGTATGTATTTAACATGGCTGTCATCCACTACTGGATAGATCCAACCTGTATGATTTTCTAGGTCAAAGTTTTGCCAGTTATTAGATTTTTCATACAATTAACCTTCTTTCCCAGCATGTAATAGAGCGGTATAGACTGGATGTTTAAGATCACTTGATCAGATATACTTCTAGGTTAGCAAAAGGTTCTCAGGGATGTCTATCAAACGTGGTGTCACAATTTTTTGTGTTGGTGTGGCTAAGCACTTGTCACTGTATATGTATTTTAGCATTGGCAAGATGTCCATATTAATTCTTGCTGACTCGTGTATGTACTCTACACCTAATAAGTTAAAATCTTAAAACTATACCGAGTTAACAACATGATTATAATCATCTCCTGATTTTGATATCAATGGGGTTACTTTTGCAGGCACAAACTTAACCACAAAAAGAATAAGGTTGATGACTACCCTGTAAGGAAACCAATGTCATATTCAACCCAATTGCTCTCATCTCATCTTTCCAACGCACTAATTAATGAGGAACTTAAAGACCCAAATAACCCAAATCCAATGTCTAAGTCACTTATAGGTGGGAGCATGAATGTTTGTAAGACACGAGCATTAACATTCTTGCAGACAGAACGGAGAGTACAAGGTTTGTTGTGCTTTTGGCTAGCTAATGCTTCCATTTTATTCCCATTTAGACCATTTTCCTTTGACTCCAACTTCAAACTTTACAGGAAATGTTCCCAAGGCAAGGAACAGACTCATGATGTCCGAAAAGCAGAATGATGGCACAGTAGCAATGCAATATGGAGATATAGATGATAATGATTTTCAATTTCTAGAGGATCATATGCCTACATTGCCAAATATAGTGAGTTTCCTTTACAAATTAGATATAGTGTTTCCTGACGTCCTTCACGGCATAGACTCACTATTTTATTCTCCCTGTCACATCAGTACTATGTGGATTTGTTCGGGGCGCAATTCATTTCACTGGTAAGTGTATATTTTATTAGGGATGCAAACATTTCCATTCTTTTTCTTCAATCATGTGTTCTATCTGCATTTTATTTGCTATGACTACTTTGTTTTTGTAGATGATACGTGAAGGATATCAACATATCGATGATCAAGTCCGACCAAAACCAACTGCCAGTCTTGCCTCTAATACTCAATCCAATGCTTCTGCCGTCCCTTCAAGTGGCATGACAACTGAGATGAAGCAGTACCCATAAACTAATACAGTCAGCCCTTTTTTCTCTTACCATGTATATCACCATTTTCTTTAATTTGTTGCTATGTATTTATGATACATAATTAAATTTTTTTGTTTAAATATTCAAAATTTTCATTGTCTACGTTCTACAGCACATGGCATCATGCCAACCGACATTACAAAATACTAGAGCCAATGTCCTCAGTTAAATAGAAGCAATTACTCAAGACTACCTCTCCAGTTCAGGCTTATCGAGCGTGCCCAATTTACCTAAGGGTTGGATACTGATTTCAGTGAATAGCATTACATATATTCTTTTGATGTACTAACATTTTATCTTTGTCGTTTGCAACGTGCACTTGCTAGGATGAGAGACTCAAAGTACATGTTATTTGGAGCTATACTTAAAAGTTTATTGCTTAGGTATGTATGGAAATCAAATATGAATGGAGTTCCATTCAATTCAAAATTTAAACAGCTGCTAGTGTGTTTGTTCATACATAATGTCAATTGTAAGTGTGCTCACCCAATAATGTCACTTTTCGGCAAGTTTTGTTTAATATCGCGTGCATAGCACGTGCATCTTCTAGTATATATAATGTTTTCAATCACTAATTGGCTATTTATTTACTCTTATTTAATATGTGTGTGCAATTTGTAATAATTTTGAGCATGTAAATGCTATAAGCATATAACACGTCACACAAGAAGGCTCAATGTAGAGGCTATATGAGAGTTTATAATTTTTTTTTTAAGATATGAAATTATATTACTTAATATTTTTATTTTTTATTAATGATGCTTGACAAATTAAGTTTCAAGAAAAGCTATTTGAAGTTGGAAATCATTGCCTATAATGGCATAGATGTGAATTTGAATTCTTTCTTATACCAAATTTTGCAGGTACATTGTAGAAGGATCAATAGAACTAGAAGCAAAATATTTAAATTAAAACTCAAAACGGACAAGAGGTTGAGATATTAGCTATAGGAAATGTAATAAGAATGTCTCGGCAATGTAGTTCTGCATTTCAGATGTCTATGCTATTTTCTTTGTACTAAGAGCAAGTCCAATGGAGAGCTGCTAAATTGGGCTGTTAAAAGGTGACACATATGACTTTTAGCATGCCCAGCCATATTTGCCAGCCCAAAAAAAAAAAAAAAAAAAAAAAAAAAAAAAAAAAAAAACATTCCAATCACACTTTTTAGCAGCTGTTAAGTTCGGGTAACGGACGATAGAAATTCTGCCGTTTGTCTATTAAATTAATTAAAACGGGAGACAGACGACATAGTTTTTGCCGTTTGTACATAAATAACCAACAGACGGCATAAACTATGTCGTCCGTCTCCCGAAACTTATTATGGCAATTGCTAGCGAAGGTCTTAACTTTAGCTGGGTTTTTTACTACTTCCAAATTTAAGACCCTTTTAGCTGCCCCATTGAAATGACATTTTGGTGGTTGGGGTGCTATATGGCCCTTTAGCAGCCCATATAGCACTCCATTGGACTTGCTCTAACTTCTGCATTAGACCTTGCTATTTGATGAACTTATTATCTATTTCGAGGAAAAGATGCCATTCTGTATATTGGAAGAATTATCCTTTTTAACCATTAAATCAAAAATATCTAATGTCGTTAATTCTTGGTTATATTATTAGCATTCACTTACATTTTTTTTTTTCAAATAATATAGTTAGAAATCTTTGATGATTCCAAATAATGAATCGTGTGTATATTTTTTTTTTTATTTTTATTTTATTATTATTATTATTATTATTATGTTTGCAAAAACACTACATACGGATCAATAAAAGTTGGTATTACACACCATCTTGAATAATGGAAAATCGGAAACTAGATGCAAATGTATTTAACTAACTTTAATAAATATTAACGAGAAATCGAAAAATGGATGCAAATGTAAGGAACTAATATCAATAAATAATTAATGGAAAATCGGAAACTAGATACAACAACATTGAACTAACCTTAAAGAATAATTAAAATAAAATCGGTAACTAGACGCAAATCCATGGAACTATTCTCAAATAATTAATAATAAACTAGAAATAGGGACAACTGCATAAAACTAACCTAAAAAATAAGTAACATGAAATCAGAAACTCAATGCTACTTAATAGGAAATTGGAAACTGGACGCAAATACATAAAACTAATTAACCCCAATGAATAATTAACAGGAAAACAGAAACTGGTTGCAAATGTAATGAATTAACCTCATAAAAAATTTAACGGGAAATCGGAAATAGGATGAAAATGCAATGCACTAACCTCAAATAATAATTAACAGAAAATTATAAATTGGACGCAAATGCATCAAATTAATCTCAAAAAATAATTAACGAAAAATTGGAAACTCGATGCAACTGTATTGAACTAACCTTATAGATCGAATAATTAACGAAAAATCAAAAACTAAATGCAACTGTAGTGACTAACCTCAAAGAATAATTAACAAGAAATCAGAAACTGGACGCAACTTCATTGAATGAACCTCAAATAATAATTAACGAGAAATCAAAAATTAGATGCAACTGCATTGAACAAACATCAAAAATAATTAACGGGAAATCGGAAACTGGATGCAACTGTATTGAACTAACCTCAAAAAATAATTAACTAGAAATC
This sequence comes from Coptis chinensis, assembly GCF_015680905.1. Taxonomy (NCBI): domain Eukaryota; kingdom Viridiplantae; phylum Streptophyta; class Magnoliopsida; order Ranunculales; family Ranunculaceae; genus Coptis; species Coptis chinensis. The sequence goes on from NC_141464.1 coordinate 36,822,009, forward strand.
AGAAACTGAATGCAAATGCATTGAACTAATTGGAAATCAAAAATTGGATGCAACTATATTGAACTAATCTCAAAAAATAATTACCGGGAAATCAGAAACGGAATGCAACTGCATTGAACTTACCTAAAAAAATAATTAATAGGAAACTTGATGCAAATGTATTGAACTAAGCTCAAATAAAAATTAACGAGAAATCAGAAACTAGATACGCATTAAACTAACCTTCACAGAATAATTAACGGAAAATGGAAAACTGGATGTAAATGTATTGAATTAACCTCAAAGAATAATTAACGAAAAATCAGAAACTGGATGCAATTGTATTGAACTAACCTCAAAAAATAATTAACTTGAAATCAGAAACAAGATGCAACTGCATTGAACTAACCTTAAAGAATAATTAACGAGAAATCAAAAAATGGATGCGACTGCATTGAACTTACCTCAAAAAATAATTAATAGGAAACTTGATGCAAATGTATTGAACTAACCTCAAAGAATAATTAATATGAAACCAAAAACTGGATGCAGTTACATTGAACTAACCTCAAAGAATAATTAACTGAAAATGGAAAACTGGATACAAATATATTGAACTAACCTCAGCTCAAAAAATAATTAACATAAAATCGAAAATTGGATGCAACAGTATTGAACTAATATCAAAGAATAATTAACGGAAAATCAAAAATATGATGCAACTACATTGAACTAACCTTAAAAAATTATTATTAGGAAATCGAAACTAGATGCAAATATTTGAACAAGTCTTAAAAAATAATTTACGAGAAACCGGAAACTAGATGCAACTCATTAAACTACACTTAAAAAAATAATTTATGAAAAATCAGAAACTAGATGCAAATGTATTAAACTAATCTCAAAAAATAATTAAGTTATGCTCATGGTTTGAGGTTATAATTGCATCTTATTGTATGCACATACAAAGTTGTGGTGATGTATGAATTTGTTAAGAGAGCTTAAAAGAAATGAAGCCGTAGGTTAACATTTTATGTTCTCCACTAGAGAGTTAGGCGGTGTCAGTGTCAGAAGACTGGTTACATGAGACATATTGCTAGATATTACTGGGATTTTGTTGTTCATAGTGGGACAAGCTTAGAACCCATCATTACTTCTCTATCATTACCTCACACTACAAGAAAACAAGTTTTACGCCACGGTCCAAAAGCGTGGGAAAAGCCCTTTTTCCACGGTTTTGGACCATCGCAGGACCATGGGCTTTTTGTGTGTCGGGAATTATCTACCCATAGTCATGACTGTGGGAAAATGTTACTTTTTCCTACGGTTTGGGTCCGTGGGAATTGATGTTTTTGCGACAATTCTAGACCGTGGCAAAGTTCTTTATTTTTTTAAAAAATATTGATATTTTAATTCTTGGGTCAGTTCACCCGCAATCAACAGAGACATACCAATCACCTAACAAAACTCCCATAACCATCCTACACCTCAAAATCACCATTTCCATTCATCCTGAAAGATAGAATTCCATTAACTAAATCATACAATCAAAACCTAACTAATGCTAAAAATATTTACGACTAAACCGTATTTTTGTTCTCATTCTTCATGAAATGAAAGACAAATAATGTAAACAAGAAAGAATTATTCGAAGAATAGGTAGACAACCCTTGGGCAAAAGTGCTTTCTTCATTCTTCCACCATCGTAAACTCATGTGAACTTCTCCAAGTGCTACAATGTCGATCCTGAAATCTATCATAGTTCAACACTAAAGTATAAGAACTTAATTAGTACGCCAAATACAAACATGTAGATGTCTTGACTATGCCAAATCATCATAATATCCAAGATACCAAGAAAATAACGTGAACTAATATGGGAACGTTATTAAAATCGATAAGAATAACTTTAGTTACAAGACATGAATAAAAATCTAATGTAACTAATATCCAACCCAACTCAGTAGGTATTTGAATCATTAATAAAAATAAAGTGAAATAGAAAACTGGGCTTAATATACATAGCTAGCAGCATCTAGTGCATGGCTGCTACATAGCTATGTAAGACTGAACAAGTTCAACAACCCTTAATGTATTGCTAAAGCTATTCCCAACAACTTGTTGCAAGGAAAAAGTTTTACTAAAACTAACATTTACAAAGTATGAAATTAAATCTAAGACAGCACTCACCCTATTTGAGATCAAAATGATTTCTAAATGTGCTACGCTAGTGTTGTGGAAGCCTTGTAAGTAGCAGTAAGTAATAAAGGGCTCTATGCCTACCAAAGTAAAGTATGCAAATTGTGGTGGAAGTAAAACAAGGCACGTAAGCAACTCAAAATGCGCTGGTAGGTTGGGAGCACATATGACTAAATGAAAAACTCAATAAATGGTTAACAAAAACTTAAGAACATGAAAAAATATACAAAACATATAGCATAACACATGAATGACATTAAATATGAGGCTTTGGTTTGGCCAATTGATATGCATGCAACTCCTGCTCATGCAATAGACAGAGAGTCACATTTGATTCCTTACAACAATCATGGATGGATTGATATCACCATCACCACCACCATCTATATGTTAGGAAACGTAGCAAAGGTTCATGACCGTGGCAACAAATATCGGGCAGCTGTGGGCAAAAGTCCATTTTCTTGTAGTGTTTACTTCCATTTTCATAAGCTGGGCCTAAATTTCCGTTGAAGTAGAAAAGTTTCTTACGCTCCTTATGGGGCCAGCATCCATGCAAGGTTCAATAAATTCTATCCTATCAACATGTCAAAGTTGAAAGCTATCGTCCTAAACCAGTAAAGTTCCTGGGAGATTTAAACACCAGGATAATAATGCAATGAAAGAGTACCCGAACCACAGTCTCAATCTCAAGGAACTTGGGTCCGGGAGCTTCCACGCACAAAGTACAAGATCTTTCTCAGAATCCAAACATGGATGGTTACACTTCTAGTAGATGGAATGCCATCCCAATTCTCATATATGTAGAGAGCGGAAGAGAAATTAGAAAGATACAAACGAAGAAATAGAAATGAAAAAAAAAATGAAGAAACCAAAACTACACAATCTGAAATCTACTTACCATAAGACTCAACAAACAAAACCCCACACTAAGGTTTTGATTCTCAAGGCAGTTGTATCATCAGGCAAATTATGCATCGATTACATTGAGAAACTAACAAGGGAGGGATAAAGTGTCTATGGAAAATTAAAATGGTAAGGGTACCCTTTGTCAAGTCAGTCCCTTGCATGAAAGGCAAGGCCCATCATTTTTTTACGTAAGAGAATAGAACATGAATAAATGACTGATTAAAAAGAACTTCTAATGTAATGAAAGGAAATAAACTATGAGAAATCAATTGTTTATGGAAATATATATATATATATATATATATATATATATATATATATATATATATATATATATATATATATATATATATATATATGTTCACTACCAACTACAAGTAATTCAATAAATAAAGGTAAATATCATGCATAATTAATGAAAACAAACTACTAAAGTTTCAAATGTCTAACCTCCGCACATCGGATGAGGTCGACAATTAGCCTTAGTCCACCTTTGTTGAACCTTCACTATATGTTCTAGAAGCTATGACCATGCTATGATAGAAGCTTATAACTACTTCACCAGCAAGGGACTTAGTATCACATCTCTTTTTGAAAAATTGCTTGTGGTAGATCAGTAAGAGTTGCACTCCACCTATATAGGTTCTCTAATGCAGACAAGGAACTCAAGTAACCACTAGTATTAACCTGAGTTCACATAACAAATAGCAATGATGTAATACAAGTAACAAAGTATTCTTATATTTCTTTTCCTTAATTTGACATATATGTCATTAAAGTTAGCTCACTACGTAAACAACAACCGAATAAATTAGTTTGCTTCTGGAATTATAGAATGGGCTTGACTTGATGGAAACACAATGTTCATGGCAAACTTCTGTAACATTTAGTGCAAAACTTTCCTGCCGGTTAGTCCTATGAATAGCTCAACCAACTGCTTCATGACTTCCAAAGGCAGTAGACATTTACTAACAAATGACTCTATTTTCAAATAAAAAAATATATAAATGACCACAAACTAAAGGAAAGATTGACAAAGCCAACATTTTTAAAACCCAATTTGATAAAACCAATTCAAAAAGGTGAAATTGGGCACTCACTTACCACTCTAAAACCCTAATACACAAAATTTCAAAACATTCACACACTACTACTGAAATTATCAAAATCAATAGGGAAAATGAGCAACAAAGTACGTCTATCACTGTTAATAACATCAAAATTCTGTCTTTAAACAAGCTTCCAGCAAGAACACGATGACTCAATTTCGAGCATATCTTGTAAATCCAAAACTCTAAAAAATAACACTAAATAAAAAAAAATGTCGAAAATAAAAGAAAACCCTAGTTTGGAGAAAGAGAGAAGAAAATTTTCGTTGGTGTTGCAAAAGATTGAAGGACAACGATGAGAACCCTGGAAGACTTCAAGAGACTATTCGTTGTTTGTGAGTTTGTGTTTTTTTCTTTTCAATTTTTGAACTATTATTCAATGGATCTGTTCCTACAGCTTGCAGTGGTGTAAAGTAACTTTAAGCCGTGGGCAGCCTTTCACACATGAATCCAACGGCTAAAACTGTCGAAGCAGCTACGACCTAATTTGTGGCATGGCCGTAGGTAAAGGTTGCGGGTTAATGCAACAGATTGTGTATGTGGCTAAAAATTCTTGGAGTCCGTGGCCAATAGTCTGTTTTCTTGTAGTGTCATTTATTTATTTTTTGATGAATTAACTACCTCATTTAGATGGACGATTATCCATGCTATTTGTCAATCAAACTTCTTTTATTATACAATATTAAGAAGTCAAAGAGTTTTATCAAGGGTGGTCTGGGTTTTTTTCTTTATAGAGAGTAGGGTTTTCATGTTTCAAAAATTTGGATGAGTGATCAATATAATATTCATATCTCATAGTTATGCATAGTTTCTAATATTTTTTAGAATAATTTGATATAACGACACAATTAAGTAATGACACAATTTTGTTGTTGTTAAGTGTCAGCTCAAGTAGATCCATATCATTCACTTAAATATTGTTGTCACATGGCATCTTATTTGCCCATATCGTGTATGTATTAATTAAATAATAGACAAATTAGCCTGAGAATACATTCTTTTAATGAAATAGATTGTGCACTAAAAAATAGCCGTTGGATATGCTTTTAGTGAAAAATAAAAAGATAACAATGAAACATAAGTAAAAAGACGTTAAATATCCTATCACATTATATTCACTGAATGGGTGTCATTAAATAATGTGATTTTTTTTTGTTAAAAGACTTAAAACTATTTGTAATTAAGCCATAGTACCATATAAACTGCTTTTCTTGAGTATCCTTGAACGATTTTTATGACCCAAAGTTTGTATACATCTACAAAGAAATATATATTTCTCAAACCCAACTAAAAACCAAATGACATTGGGAAGATGAAATATTTTCATTACCGACTTAGGAGTTGTTCAGTAAATCAATTTAATTATTATTATTCATTAATAAATTTAACATAAATATGGATTTTGGATATTATTATTATTATTTTTTTTTCCCGTTTCAAGTAGTTGTAGACATATACTTGTTGACTTATAGATTTCTCCCCTGTAATGTGGGTGCAATTTCCATTTCATTGTAGTTAGTATTTAATTTGAGACTTAGATTTGATTAGAACTTGACTGCTTAAATTTGTTGCATAACTTGCAGTTGTACACATATATTTGGTTCAATATACTTTCGAAATAATAAACCCCGGGTTTGAATTTTCTTTTTTTTTTACTTCTTCTCCAGCATTTTCTTCTATTGATGTGGAGTTTTGTTAAACCCTAGTATTTGGCTAAGTTCAAGATGAGGAGAATATGGGTAGATCAGTGAGAGCATTTTCTTGGTTTACACTGAGCTTAATTATTTAGTAGTTAATGTTATATTGCTTATCATTAGCAACTGTTGTAGTGTGGACTCAAGAGCTTCCTCTCTTAAAACATAAATGTCTTGCATAATTCTTTATTGCTTATCATTTTCCTTATTGTTTGAAGTCTAGAACGAAATCTGGCAAATAATTGGCGTTGGTAACTTTGATCAATTAATTTAATGTATGAGACTTTGAGTTTTAATATAGTTTGGAAATAAGATTTTTGATACATAATAATAAAATGAAAAAAATTATATAAAAACGGTCTCCGTTCATTGAACGGGTCCAAAAATCTAGTTTCAGTTAAAGCAAAATAAAATAAGTTTATGTTGCCCTTGGTGGCATACTTGTATTGAATATCGATGCATGGATAATTTTGGACGTACTAACAGAGTAACGTACATTTAATCCCAAGTGATACAGAATGAAGATATACCGGAAAAAAAAATACATTGATTTTAGCACCAATTAGCACCTTCTAAATTGCAATTGCTTTTAGCTCTTGAAGAAAACACACTTTTTGGTTCCGCCACTTGTAAACGCTAACAAAACATTGCCAACATGATCTTGTCTGAGTCCTCCATAGCTATTTCTTGCACTTGATACAACTCCATCTGCGTTCAGCTTATAATTGCCTAATACTGGTGCTCCCAATCAAGTTGTTACAATAGCACAGAGATACCTAATTACCTATAACTAGCAACAATATTATTCAAAAAATTGACCATTACTTCAACGAAAGTCTTCATCTCATATATGAAATTGTTGACTATAATCTATTTTGTCAGAATAAAAAAGAATATATTAAGAAATATGAATAACGTGCATACATCATATCTTTAGTTTTATTTTGTCCACATCTATATAATAAAGCAGCTTGGTTTTTTTATGCTATTATATCGAGCGGTCAGGGAGAAAACAATTTTGGGATGATCCTACGGTGATAAATCAATTTCTTTTAAGATCAAGTCCTACTTACTCTAAACTAAAGAGTCCTACCTCTTTTCCACTTTCAATTTTAATCTATATCTTTTAAGAGTCCTACCTCTTTTCCACTTTCAATTTTAATATATATCTTTTAAGAGTCCTACTTACTATAAACTAAAGAGTTGTGTGAAGTCTACATCGGATGGCTAATAGTTAATACAATCAGTACATTTGACGGTAGACTGGCACAATTAAAGAGTAAGTTGATTCCAATTAGGAAACAATCTTTATGAAAACGTACTCAAAAAAATTACTACTAACGTATCTAGAATTTATGAAACTTATCTAAATAACTTATCTAACTTATTTAAATTCTAACTTATCTAAATTTATCTGAAGTTATCTAAATTCTAACGTACTGATGATATTAGCCTTCTCCAGACTGCCCAACACCTCCTCACAGATTACTTTCTTCTCAATCTCGATCAGCGGGCTTCGCAGGTACAATCACTTTCTTATTTCTTCACAAACTTTCTATAGAGTATTAGTTTGATTGGGAAACCCCCAACACTTACTATATAAACTCATACAACTAAACACGAAGGGTTTTGGAATTACTACCAACTTATCTAAGATTTCTTCGTTATCAATGCTAACTTATCTAAGAATTCTTCGTTATCAACGCTTATTAGGGAAAGTTTATATATTACATTGACTTTTCATAATTCCAGTTATCAACATTAGCCGGTTTATTTGACTAAGCAAACACCAAGCAATTGATTTTTCCCTTCGCACACATAGAATTTGTGTCGTTGAGTGGCAATGTACACCTATATAAACACTGGAACCATATAAGAGAACACTTCAATTGATAAGCCTGAATCAAAATAACTTCTGGAATGGAACCGTTACTTCAGAAATTATTTTTACTTATTGATTAGATAGATTGTTCATAGGAAAGAGAAAAAAATGTGAAGCAAGTTAACATTCCCCAATATATGGCTCTTGAATCTGTTGTTAGTGATTAGTAGTCAATGCAGTCATATTTATTTTGTTTTTTGCTCAACTAGTTATTGATTATCAATATTTTGTAGTCTGCCATGTTCTCATAAAAAAATTTATTGTTTTCCATTTTCTCCTCAGTATGGATAAGACACAAACTACTTCTACCAGTGAGTGTGCTACATTTGCTAAGGTATTTTATCAAGTTTTTTTTCTTTTTCTTTTATTCTTACATGAATTGTAAAACTCCACAATCTATACAATGTTTGTTTTCTGCTTACGTTAATATTGTTAATGTATTTGTATTTTTGCAGGTGGGGAGAGAAGTATGATGGGCACAGTAGCAGTATAAAATACACTGACAAGTGGGCCGAGTGTTTAGAGGGTGATGGATGGACAAAATGGGGTGACAAGTGGGATGAGAATTTCAATCAATACGGCCAAGGTGTCAAGCAAGGAGAGATGTGGTGGGAAGGAAAGTATGGGGAGCGGTGGAACCGTACATCGGGGGAAGGTCACAATGGCTCTGGTTGGGTGCACAAGTATGAGAAAAACAGCTGTACGTGGAGAGCACTGGGACACTCATGTTCAATAGGGCACATGGTATGAGAGGTACCCACACTTTGGTTTCCAACATTGCTTTGAGAACTCAGTGCAGCTACAAGAAGTTCATAAACCACCACCCAAAACATCGTGAACCCAAACATCTTCGCTCAATTGTAGAACACTACTTCTTACAACCTCAGGTGGAAGCACAACCGCAAAAGTAGCAATAAAAAATTTTACTTAATTCAGACTCAGTAGATGGATTCTATTCCCAAATGGTGGTAATGGTAGTTAGGTTAATTACCACTTATGGTCTGGCTCTGTGGGGTTCAAAAGAAAGTCTGGATACCGCAGTAATGAGAGACCTATCATAGGCATCACCTGATCACCATGATCAATTGCTACTCTATTATTTGGCATACCATATCTAGGCTATCCAGTTAAGAATAATTAATTCATTTTTTTTCTTGGATTGTGTTTCCTAAAACTTATTGGGGCTACTTTGCATTCGTGAGTGATAGCAAATGAATCTGTAATATTTTATATAATTTTGTTTTCTACATATCTTGTAGGTGACATTGTCTATGTAGTTAGTGACCCTAATTTTTTCAGTTGCTTGGAGAATGGAGACTATGCCAGCAACAAATAGTTAAAGTATATATATATTAATATATGGAAAACCAGGGTTGCAACAACTGAATGTTCAATGGTGCCAAATATTCTGCATTTTGCCTCCTTGCGTGTCATTAAGTTATACTAGCATCAATTGAACATTTGAGCGTTGTGAAATTGGGTTTTATTTGTTGAAGGATATGGACACTTAATTATATTTATCTCAACATTTAGATATTTTGTGGATACTCAAAATTTTGCAGGAGCGTGATACAAATAGGCAATGGTACTCACTTTTTACAGCATGTTATCCTTCAATTCGTGTAAGCAAATGTTCAATATGCTGATCTTATCTGCAGTGCAAGTGTGCAGGTATGTGCTTGATAGAGAAAGGAAAATGATAATCCATATTAAAGTGATTTGCTACTTAAGGTTTGGAGACTTAAGATGCCTCAGGAATCAATGCTCTTGATCGGGGTGGGCTGAGATAACTTAGTTCCATCGGCTGTTATCCATAAAGCTTTGTGAGTTGAGAAGAAAGAGGAAATGAATTCCAAGGTTTTATATTACTTTGTTAGATACAAAGTAAATGGTGAGAAACAAAATCAAGAATCATTCAGGTTGAAGACAAGGGTAATTTCTAGATCACGTTACTATACATTCGTATTGCAAAAATGTCATTCAAGTTAGATCAATTATGTACGATGATTTGGAAAACCCATAATGACTTGAGTGGCGTAGCCACGGGAAAACAGTTTTGGAAGATCCTACAGTAAACAATCAGTTTCTTATAAGAGTCCTACTTACTATAAACATCTAGCCAAAACCGAAATAGAGTCCTACTTACTATAAAACAAAACTTGCCAAAAACAAAAAAGGCTAAGAGATAATCATACACTAAATCACCAAAATAAAATAATAGTTTACAAAGTTTGTTCCTTCGCCACTTCACCCATGTTCTTTCTTTTCACGTCAGAAAAAAAAAAAAACCCCTGAAAAAATAGCCACTCCCACTTCAGCTTTTCTTCAGTAATAGGTACCCTCCATTATTTCTTGGATAATTATTTGAATCATATGAAATTCAATCTCTGTAGTCTATAGTCCATTATTCACATCTCTGTATTTTCAAAGCTAAACACTAGAACTCAGTACAAATTATTCATGTCTCACTTTGTTATAACAAATGTGATCGCGAGCATGGACTTTTTGCAATTCTCAGTACTTTAATTTCTCTCTTTACTTTCTCAACTTCTGATTGTAGGATTCACCAAGTAGATTGTGCAAAAGAGAGACATTCCTCCAAGTATTCTTCAGTAAGCTTCTTCAAACAGTGGAGATATATAGCAAGTACCCTCTATTCTCTAATTATTCTCTAAAACATGGGAGAGGAATATTAGTTATCCGAAGTATTGCTTTAGTTTGAGAGATTTTGTAACTTTTGTTGTTTATTTCTCAATTTCTTTTTATACAAGATTAAAAGTTTATACAAAATTACTTCTAAAGTTATTAATATATATTATTCTTACAGTGGAATTATCCTATTAAGTTGGATCATTAGCGACTTTGAAGGTAATTAACCTACTACGGTAAGCACAACTATTTACATTCATTTTTTGTGGAATGCATGTGTTAATGGTTCAAACTCTTACTTGTTATGAAGCCACTATAGTTAATGAAATTTTCGTGATGTATTTTGAACTTAATATAGTCAAATTATAAAACTAATGTGTTTGGTGATGAATGAAATGTGTGAGGAATGAGGACTGCTGCACTTTGAAGTAAATTCAATAGATGCATGGGATCCCCCGTAAGTATCGAATCTAGGTAGCGGCCAGTATATTATTAGGCAAAAAATGATTATGAAACATTATGAAGTGTATTAGATGTATTGAATTTTCTAAATGCACTAACTGTAAAGGGTTTGTTTGACGTGTCCTGAAATCCTTTCTTTTACTAAAATTATGTTAGTAAATGATGTCCTTCGACTGTTAAATATATATATTTTTTATAATAATATGACTTCTTCAAGCAAGATCCTTTGATCTGTTGTAAAGATGCTTATTGATTTTTATGTTCTGATACTAACTTAGTTGTCTTGAGTATATAATACATGTGTTGTTAATATATACATATATATCCTCATTCTAACAGTTTAAGATCTTATTCAAAATCAACTTTTTATGATTCAAGTTCGAGATAGTGTTCCTATTCAAAATTAGCTCATGGAATGCTTTTCCGAGTACATTTGTGTTGTGTATAGTATTGTCAGACACATCACATCAATTTTGTCAGATAGAGTGATATTTTGAAAAATGTTTGGTTTTTTAAGTACTAGGGAAAGCAGGAAACATATTGCACCCCGACACGCATAAACAACAAAACTTCCGTAAAGATTTTGAGCTTTTCTACTATCAAACGTTTAGTAATTTTGAAATTGTTGGCTATGACATTAGGCCGATGAATATGAAATTATGTCATTGTTGTGGATTTCATAAGACATATCCATGCTATCTTGGCTTATGGTAATGGCTGGAAGATAGTATTTCAATGTCTTGGTCTTCAAAAGCTTCCTTAGTTGTTAATTACTACTCGCCTATGCTTTCTTTTTTATGTTGTTTGTTTGGGTTGAGTTTTTATATTATATGGTGTTTTTGTTCATAGGGATGGAGACATCATTGGGAGGGTCATGGTGATCATACACATGGGCATGGGCATGGACATGAGTACGAGGTATGACATGACCATTGGTTCTTTGTCTAAGGTCATAATATGTGACTTCTAATGGGTTTGATTTCAAAATAGGATATACATGTACCACTATAAAAAAAAAAAAAGATATATCAAAGAAAAAGATATGTGGGGAGATTATATAAAAGAACTTTCATCTATAATACTACTAAGGACATGTTTGCTTTTTTAACTAAAATGTATCTTTTATGTTTGTTTTTTCAGGCTTCCTACTGAATTTTAGATTTTCTCAAATCTGCAAGTAGTGGTTGTATCTAAAAGCCGCGGTAGTGCGTGTATCTTCTTTGTATTAATGTGATTTTGGAATTGCATTTAAAAAAAAATCATAATAAATTTGGTTACAAACCTGAAGCTTTATTTGATTTCCATTAACCATGTCCAACTTCGAGATTTGTTATACAAGTCGAAGATGTTTTTTTAAAATTTGGCAAGTAGCATGTCTTCACGAGTAGTACACTACACCAGAAAAGGCCATAAACGACGGAAATTGCCGTCCTAAATCGAGATTTACGACGGGAAATGGTGTTCTAAAGTTTGTCGCGAATAGCCCTGTCGTTAATATTAACGATGGGAAAATGCGTGGTAAAGCGAATTAGAAATGCGACGGGCATGCGACACTTAAGGCCGTCGTTAATTATAGGACATTCAAAACTGTCGCAAATTTCCTTTTTGCTGGAACTGCCTATTTTCAAATCTGGAACGTACTGAACCGTCGTAAATTTTCGTCTTACATTTAGTACACGCATTTTCGTGGCATATTGTCTTAGGGAAGGCAAATGCTAACGATAGTATTCCCCGTCGATTTGTTTAAAGTAATTTTTTTTTTAAATAATTAATTTTTTTTGGTAGAAAGCATTTATTTAAAGCTATTCTAGTAAAGTCGTATAACAATGAGACCGAAATATCACAAAAATGTAACTCGCAACTTTTCTCGCACATCCGTGGAGCGGAGATATCTTGTCCCAAAGAATCCATTACATTGTTGTCCTTGTAATCCATTACATTAAAACTTATCACTAGCCTATGATGACTATTCCACATCTACAAAGAAAAGATTCTCCTAATAAAGCTCTAGTCTATCTAGCTCTCTATAGGAAGAGAAAAACCTCAAGGAGAGTAAGCATCACCACGATCTGAAATAACTTGAAGATGACCTTCCATTTGTTGTTCAATTGGGTTTTACTTTGTAGAACTATCGCCAAACACCTCAAGATAGCAAATTGGACAGCCCCGAGAAGGACAATACATGTTTAGTGGTGAACAAAAAGCAACATGGTAATTTAGTATGAGATATTCAGAAAGAAACAGAAGGCTCGATTAGTCACCTTGTTGATACTAAGCCATTTTGTTCCACAATCTGTGTGGTAGACATGTTTGCAGGGTAGAGTAATATGCCGCTCCCGTCTTTTATATTTCATTTGGCAAATCACACACCTGATAGCAACAATATTAGAAGTCTTGTTGTGAATTGCATAAACATTTATTTTCTTAGTGGAATAGAAGAGTGTTAGGTCAAGGCAAATAACATTTCCAGTTTCCTGGGAAATGCAACATACATAAACATCAAATAAAAACTACACTTAACAGTTAACAACAACTATACAGTAAGCACACATACTCTAAAGAATCACAAAAAGAAAAAACAGAAGGGAAATATCTGTGTTAGGAATGTCCAAGTTGCCTCATAGATCACCAAATCTTTCATTAAACCACGACATTAAATAGGGAAAAGATACTCTTTGTCTTTTTAGTTTCAGTTCATGAATTCCACATTGTAAGTTCTTCATTGTATGTAATAGAAATTACAAGCACAAGTTGTCGTTCATCTACTTCTGAAAATTAATCTTGTCTATACATGTTTAGATCTAACCAACAAACATGATGCAATACAATGAACTTTGAATAAACCCAGCACCAAAATCTACATCACGGTTCATCTGCAGCTAGCATATTCTATCAAAAACTTGTCTTTATTCTTGACACTAAAAAAATGCATGGCTTCCTTTCTCCAAACAATGAAAAGAGAAAAGAACCATCAACTGATAATCTACTCCTAACGACAAAACAAATATATGCATCACATGAAATAAGGACAAGGTAACTTGTTCCATTCAGCTTACAGGTTTGTATGTGAACCACTTTATTTGTCTAACATTTTTTTTACCATCATATCAACATAGAACATCAAGTCCCAAAGAAAAACCCAACTCTTTCTGTCTACGTCAGGTGAATTGAAAATTGTCACATATACTAGTCAAACGAGTTCAAAGAAAACAAGATGTTCATTACATTAATAACATGCTCCAACCAGAACTGAAAGAAACAAACTAGTATTTTAAAATAAGGAGTAACATGTTAATTTGAATCTTACCTTTCATTTCAGAAACTTTTTCTTGAGAAAAAGGAGCCACTCTTGTACTTGGGCACTGGAAGCAATTCAATAAGTTCTTTAGAAAGGCCTCGACTATGAGACCCAACTGCCTCACCTAAATTAAGTAACTCCTGTAGATGAAAACAATGTTACAAGATATTTCAACAAGAGCTGTGAGGACATTAATTCAGATTGTGAAAAAAAGGACCAACTCTAACCCCAATAACTTTTGGATGTTAAACTCCAATGCAATATGATGGCAACAAGATCAGTTATCCACATTCTACTTTGTAGGTTATGAACTAGATCCTAATCTTTTGGAAGAGAGTTTCTCTCTATAGACTAAGACACCAACACAAACGAAATTACAGAAATAAGGAAGACCTACTCTCCATTACAAGAGTAATCGGAAATAGTTCATTAATAACTAGCATTAGCTTATTAGATTATGTAAGAGTAGATAAACATTGGCTCACAACAAAAGGGGCGGTGAGTATACCTCATAAGTCATATTGTCTAGGTCAATGTTGTCTTGCCAAACAACCCGGAAATATACAAGCAAATAAGTTTCTCTTGCAAAAGATAACATTAATGAAATCCTAACTACAACATATCAAGCGCGAAAATAGTAAAAAACTACGACCCGATTGATATCTCTCGCATCGGGTTGGACCTCCTGCAACATATCTAGATGTCCTTAATTGAGTAGGATTTTCATCCAGATCCATGAACGACCTCGGTGAAGAAGTTTAATAGCTTAGAGTCCGACTTATTTTCATCTCATTTCCACATTAATACTAGCGACTAAAAGATTCAGTCACCTTGTCTCGTCCTTAATATGGGACAGAAAGCAAAGTCCTTTTGCCAACATAATGAACCAATACGACGGGCACAAAACGATTTAAGACGGTATTGCTCGTACTTTATTGGAGACGGAGAAAATAGTCCTAAGAGTGCGTCCTTTTTCTCAAATTCTGGTGTAGTGATATAGCTTGCACAGTTCACCATTACAGATATATCATTACACTAAGATGATATACTTATATACTAGCTTTCTACTCTGCAAAAGACGTTCATCACCCAGTGAACATAAATTGAAACAAGTGTGGAGTAATTGACTTAAATTGAAACTAGCATTATAGACCCATAGCCCAAGAGATGAATATGAAATCTGAATCCAAAATTACAGAATGGTTTCAAGCGATTGTTAACAAACACAAACCAATCCAAGGGTCCCAAAGTACTACATCAGAGAAAACTATAAAACCACATTCTTAAATAATAGACAAATCAATAAAGAGCGGCTCCAAGAAACCACATTATGAGCAAAGAAAGATACAGTCAACTACTTGAAACTTGGAACAACTCGATTAACTAGGTTAATGGTGGAGAGCAGTATTTACCTCCCCAACTTTGTATTGTTTTAGAAGTACGACATGCAAAGGAATTGACGCTTGACAAATAGTATACATACAAAAAAGTTAAAAGTCTTACTTGGAGGCATGGGATAATGATTCAGCATCTCCATCATGTCAATGAAGTGGCAAACCTATTTTGCAGACAATAAGAGAAGAGGTCCAACTTTTAGAAAATCAGCATACTACTCCATCATACTAAAATAAACTATTGTGTCTTGTATGTAGGATCCAAAAGAACTCAAATAAGACAGTCAAATCTTTCCCTTTCGTGAATCAATCAAAGATAGCAACACAAGAACAAATTCCAAACCGCTTCACACAACATAAAGGATCTACTAGAAGCAAACAGAAAGGTTTGAAGGCATACCTGTTTAAAGAAGTCATATACCAGTGTGTGTCTTGCACAACTCTTCCTTACAGATTTAATTACGCACCGATGAAAGTGAAAAAATAACCCGAAAGTTTCACATAGAACTAAAAAAATGTTGGTTTCTTTCGAGTGAACAGTTCGCATAGAAGCTAGAAGTCTAACTTATCAACCGTATGTCGTTCAGTGCACAACCTCCAGATCTTAACAACCATTATGTGTGAAATAACTTTTGAAAACCAATTCAATAGCTTTTAACTGCGCTTAGTAAATACAAGATAAACTAAATTATATATCATAAATTCATAATTATAACAAGTATATGACCTTTAAGTAAATAGTATAGTAGTCACTTAGAAAGTTTTCCATGTAATCTAAGCTCATTGACCGCTAACTACTTGACGCATCCCCTTGATAAGAACACCTGCCAGATGAATACCATTAAGTCAGATGAATACTATTAAGTCAGGATGAATACTATCAACTCCAATGCCAAAACATATTTTTTTACACAAGTGCTATGTTGGATTTTTTACACAGTCAAGACACTGGCCATCTGGCCAAAACCAATTTCAAAAGGTAGTTTCACTTCAACACAAACAAACAAGATAGTTAACGAACAAAGCTACATTTCAACGTAAATCAATCAAAAATATCTCATCTTTACGACAAATTATTTGAAAAACTTAAGAACTCTGAGACTTATTCTGCTACCCATAGAGAAACAAAGTTGCCCCTACCATGAATCCAAGAAAATCCAAAACCAAATCCATCCATAGCACGAAACTAAACAAACACCACTCAGGATACCTAATCATACGAAAAAAGAAACAATTTTTATAACCAAATATGAAGAAATAAATCAATTACAAAACAATCTTTTACACACAAGGGTCACACTCACAGACACGAGGCACGCCTATGTATAATAAAATTTGACGTTCAAAAATGGTTATAGGTAGATTCTTGAGTCTTGACCAAACACATCTAAGACACGCCAAAATATGCTAAAAGCATGCATGAGAAGTGCAAGGGCATGCATTACAGTAAAAAAAATTGGCTCAGAGGAGTACCAAGAGCAAATGCACTTATGTTTTTGGTTTTTTACTCGATGGTGTAACAATATTTATCGCGAGTAAATATAACTTATTGTGATCAAAATAAAAATCATGAAACAAACAAAGAACTGCACAGTTGATTGGAATTAACAATCAAACCTTATCTTCACTGTCTCCTGTAAAAGATGCACCATCGCAGTAATGGAGCTTGGCCCCCAATTGAAAAAATCTGCATCAATGATGTCCAATCTAGAATAAGACAATTACAAATTTCCACTACAAGAAGAAGGATGAATTGGAGTGTGCGTGTGTATTCGAACAAAGAACTTAACAACTGAAATGAATTGGAAATTACTAATTTTAACCACTCACGACAGATACCAATTCCAATCGAAAAAGCAATGAGTTGCATTCACCTTATGAACTAAATTAAAACAAGCAAGCAATGCAAGAACTGAACCCAATGGAAGTGTAGCTTTGCAACTTTAGATATGATAATACAGGGTTCCACCTGAACTTAAGCTACTTCTGGATAAATATAACCTAAGTCCTAGGTCCTACTGATAATGGCACATGCTACAAAAGTTTGTATGGTTCCAATTGATAATTCTAGAATGGTACAAAATATACCCAACCTTCATATTTAACAATAAACTAAGTCCTAGGCTGCTACATGCCATCTGCTGGGCTGCTGCAGGCCATTCCCCAGGCCAGTTCCAGCCTCCAACTATTCAATGGAGACTTCAACGTCTCAAGTCATCAAACCCAAAATTGGGTTGAAACAATATAAGAAACCAAGTATAGAGTGGGTGTTACTCTACAAAAGAAGAACTAAAGTAAAGATAACTATTACCTAGTAAGAATTTGATGGCAGATTCTCCAAGTGTGCTCCTGAAATTCCTACCCAATCAATACTTCAAAAACGATATCGTCATCATCGTTCTATTATCCCTCCTCTATAAGGATTTTTCAGTAACACCCTCTAATTGGTTTTAATCTATATACTAATTACTAGGTATTATAGTTAAGGAACCAACAAGTAATATGTTATCCTAGGCAAACTTGCCTTGATACATAAAAATGAATTATTAAATAAATTAGTACGCATTATCATCAACAAGAAACCAACAACTACATTAACTGGAATCACATGTAGGCGTAAAATTACAATAAAAATAAAAAGCTTAGCACTAAACTAACTTATGGCGACACGTGTATTAACTTCTGACACACAAGTCTAGCTAAATATCCAAGTCCTAAAGCCTAAACTATACAATTTTAAGATACAAATATGAGTCAGTTACTATACAAGTACATAATCAAAATGTATCACCGACTCCCCGAGTCACAAACAACAAATAGAGTCGTACTTTGAAGTATACATGGGCTTCCAAAGAGGACTTCTTCATTTCTAACTTTGTATCAGTAGAAATCAGTTATTACAGCTAAAATGTTCTAACATACTAACTGCTTTCAGTTAATGATTCTAACAAACTAAGTAACAATGAAATTAACGCATCAAGTCTAGTAACAGTGTAATTAACGCATCAAGTCTCTACTCTCTAGCATATAGAGAAACCATTGTAGTCATTTGAGGTTAAGTCAATATATTGGTTTCACTCAGATTTCCTTGTGCATCTAATAGCTTTGCTAACTAATCAAAGAATTAATATCAAAATACGTCGTATGTAAAGTACCTGTTAATTGGATGACCGAGCTAAACGTAGAAATCCAAAGAACTGATATGAAGAATAAAAAGAAGAATTGAAAACTCAGAGAATTGATACCCAAAAGAATTGACGCAAGAGAGTAAACAAATACCTGAAACCAAGTTGTTGATTATGCACCGGTAACTTTAAAAGAGATGAATCCCTCAAACTTTAAAAGGTTCACCTGCATCAAATTATTACACGTATTTTCAGAGAAGTTAAAATTCTAAAGAGAAAATACATGATAATGATGAACTTACCAGAAGACCCAATATTGTGTGCGAGTGAGCTTGTGCAAGCTCCAAGTACATAAACAGACAAGCACAAACTATCCTCAACAATATGTTTATCCTCAAGGATTCATACAATACTCTCACAAACCATATATGCTACAAAACTCACACGAATAAGCTTAACTCCGATTACTACTTAATTAAACTCCGATCGCAATTCGGAATGTAAATAAGCTTCCTATAAACTAAATATGATCATTATATATAAGCTAAAAAAAAACCACCCACAATCATTTAAGCTATAACGATCAAGCAATAAAACTCAATTCTAACTAAATCCCATTTCTTATATACTTCAACTAACTTCATACAACACTTATTCTTCCACAAGTTCAAAACTTTACTCATTGTTTCTCATTTCTACCATTCACATTTCACAAAACAAAATGATCGGAATAGCAAACAGTTAAAAACAGTAGAGAAGCATACATCTTGTTAACAATATGATGACGAGAATTTGTAATGTAGTACGCCAATCAGGAGTTTCAACCATAGTTGGTTCAAGTTGAGGAGCAAGTCTCCAATTATTACCATCCATTATTGATTATTGATTATGATTAGGAACAACTCAAGTCTCGCTCCAAATAGCTCAAGTCTCTACATCCAAGTATCTAACTCCCTAAAAATTAACTTAAAGAGGACGTTGAAAGGTTAATACCTAGAAGGAACAAAGGTGACTAGTTGTATGCGTTACTACAGCTGAAATTTTTGTTTGAGCAACAAATTAAACATTAAATTCGTAATCTTTGAGGAAAAATTCAACCTTTTTGAAGAAAAAAAATGCAATTGGTTAATATAACAACAACAAATTTAATTTTTCGACTAATAGACTAACTGATGGGAAAAATAAATAGAAGTGTTGAAATATGAAGAATTACCTGAACTAAGAGATGAAAACAACAATGAATGACCCTCACTCTCTATTTTGGCTCGGAGGAGTAACAAGAGCAAATGCACTTATGTTTTTGGTTTTTTACTCTACGGTGTAGGAATATTTGTCGCAAGTAAATATAACTTATGGTGACCAGAAATGACATTTATAGGTTTAAACAATTTATCCAAATAATAATCATGAAACAAACAAAGGACTCTGAATGAAACCATCCCATATCCTACTAAAGATAAGACCTTTAAACTAAATGTCATATCCTACCACTGTATTCAAACCATCTTCTAAACGCTAGAACACTATTGAAATAATTAGCCAATCACATCAACAAAATGCCAGCAAGAAGCTGTATATTTTGAGACCAGAGAACTCCAAACCCAAATGCAGTCAGAACTAATTCTAGTGGCTTCAACAAAGTTTCAAACTTTATATTTATGAAACCGAAAAAAACAATCAGCTCTCAAGCTTGTATCATCAGTTTCAATATCTAAGAAAAGAAAAGGTTGGCTAACATTCAATTATTATGCTTACAAAACCCAGACAATTTAATTAGGTAGGATAGTAAAACCATGTTAACAATACAATCACATCAAAATAAACAACAAAGATACAAGCTTTTAAGGAATTGAGAAACTTAAAAACACAATAAACCCGAAAATTTAAAGAATTGAGCCAATTACAAGAAATTGGACTGGAAATTGGGTTCATAAATTGAGGTACAAACACAAACAAAATTTGATGAGGGAGAGAGGGTTACCAAAACTTAAGAGAGAGATGCAGTTCTTGCTGATTTTGAGAGAGATTCCAAGCTCTTAATGTCAAACCACTACCGCCCTCCCACGAAAGCCTCACTTTCTTCTTATACTAGGGTTAGTGAAAGAAAGAAATTTTAGGCTGCGGGGTAGTGAAATATTGGGCGGGGTAATGAATTATTGAGCGCGAAGAAAATAAGGGCAACACCTTCTCTCTGAAAAATCATCTACGACGGCCACCGAAACTGGAAGAGCACAAACTGTCTCGTCTCTAATTTGGAACAAAAACTTATGTCATATAGTCAACTGTAGTCAACTTTAGTCAACCTAAAAAACAATTACGACGGGGTTCAAACTGTTTAAGACGGTAAATCTCGTTCCTAATGAGAGACGGGATATATTGTCCCAAGGGTGTGTCCTAATTCTGAAATTTTGGTGTAGTGGTATCACTGTCATTTCTCTACTTTATATGTAAGATATATTTTTGAGAGAATAATAATTGTTAGACAATTATATTTTATTTTCCCTACATTTCATGTCTAATATTAATATGACGCATACAGGTTTATTTTAGATGCCAAAAGAATAGGGAAAACCACAACCAATTTTTTTTAATTGGTGTAAAATGGTATATTTAAACATGGTGTTTAATTTAAAAACTTTACCCATAATAGCAATTGAGTGGCATCGCCACGAGTTAATTTCTAGTATGTACATATTTTGAGAAAGAATCATATATGTACCTCAACTTCAATCACCATTTTTGCTTGTATAGTACTTGCTCTGACACCCTTGTCTTGTCTAATGAGCTCTCACATTCATCTTTTAGAAGAAAGCATATCAACATTGAAAGCTTATCAAGATAAGTGCATATGATAACCAAACTTGAGGGGGAAAAAAATAAATAAATGAAAAAAAAAAAAAAGAAGGAGGAGGAGGAGGAAAGGCAGAAATGAAAACTCAAAATAAAATTTGCATACCTTGATTTTTACACCATGTTTCCCACTCTAGCACGATGAGTTCCTACATCCATTTACTGTTACATAATGGATTTAAAGGCTTTTTAATTGATAAGCTTAAGTGTATAAATATTTGAATAGAGTACGTGTTAAAGAGTGATTTTTTGCTCCGATTTGCTCCAAGAGCTCAAGGGAAACAGGAACCAACCAAGTGTCCACTGAAAAGGGGTCAACAATTATCAAATTTCCACCTTAATATATGCTTTCTGATTTACCCCCAACCTTTAAAAAATAAAAGAAAAAAACTTAGCCAATTACAAAATCTAGTTTTTGGTCTTAATTGTTGGGAAAAAAAAAAAGGAATAAAAAACTTGAAGTGCTGAACTAGTGCACTTCTTTCAAACTAAAAAAGATAAAAAAAATCTTTAGCTAAGGATGGGAAGAACTCCTATATATTTTACAATGAGATTTTTTTAATTTTTTTTTCTTTTTATTTATTTTTATTTTTAGTGGGGGCAAATCAGGAAATTTGTTATAAAGAAGGAATTTGATAATTGTCAATCTCTTTTTAGTAGACACGTGGCTGGTTTTTGTTTCGCTTGGAGCATTGGAGCAAATCCTGCTGGTAGCAAAAAAATCACTCCGTGTTAAAATAAACAAAAATAAGTTGTTGTAGTTGGTTTGTCCATGGTATGAATAAATAGCGTCCTCTGTAAAGAATATTGTATAGAAACTGCAATCAGACGAGAATGAATGTGTGCGGCGGCGGCAAATAGAAATATGGAACTCGAAGATGAAAGCATGTACAGAGAATGGGCAGTTCGAGGGGACAACTTCACGTTCCCTTCCGTCCTCAAGTGCTGCGCCAAACTCCGTGATGGCCAAAAGATTCACGCCCACGCTTTGCTCACAGGGTTCCACCAACACCTCTTCGTCCAATGCGGCGGTGTCTTGTTCGACGAAATGCCTCTTCCGAGCTTGGTTTCCTGGAACTCCATCCTTTCTGCCTACTCCAACCACGAATCTTTTCTTCTCTTCAGACGTATGC
This sequence comes from Coptis chinensis, assembly GCF_015680905.1. Lineage (NCBI taxonomy): Eukaryota > Viridiplantae > Streptophyta > Magnoliopsida > Ranunculales > Ranunculaceae > Coptis > Coptis chinensis. Next base: position 36,844,689 of record NC_141464.1, read on the forward strand.
AACTTCTCTAGCACACTTGTCGCCCTTTTGTCTTGTCCACACACTGTTACGCGATCAAACTCGGCTTCACGTCTGATTTGCTTCTTTTCAATTCCATCATTACTATGTATCTTCATTTTCATAAAATCCACGCTGCTCGCTCCTTGTTCAATCTCATGGACGACAAGTCCACTGTCACCTGGACTGCCCTTATTGGCGGCTATGTCAACATTGGCCATGTTCTCCAAGCATTCACTCTTTTCAACCAAATGCGCCTGGACCAATTCACTCTGGATTCTGTTGTGTTTCTAAACCTCGTCTCTTGCTGTGCTCGTATGTTGGGAGCTTCTGTCCATGCTCTTATACTCAAAACGGGGTGTCATCACCACAACTCAGTCCAGAGCTCACTTGTAAACATGTATCCTAAATGTCGTGACCTTGTATCTGCTCGGAGGATCTTTCATCTTGTAAAGGACAAAAGCGCATTGTTGTGGACGTCTTTGATCAGCGGGTATGCTCAACTTGGAAATCCTAGTGAAGCCGTAAATTTATTTAAACATATGACCAGGACATCCACTAGACCAAATGAAATAACCTTAGTTACCGTGATTTCCGCTTGCGCTGATCTTGGGTCTTTGGCCTTGGGAGAAGAGTTGGAAGAGTATTCTACATTAAATGGGTTATGGTCGAATTTGCGGATTCAAACTTCATTAATTCATATGTATTGCAAATGTGGAAGCTTTGAAAGAGCAAAGGGAATCTTCGATAGTGCTTCTGGTAGAGATTTAGCCATGTGGAGCTCTGTGATAAATGGTTATGCAATCCATGGGATGGGAGAAGAAGCTCTGGCTCTCTTCCATCATTTGCAAACAAATGAAGGATATCGACCAGATGCAGTTGTTTACATGGGAGTATTATCGGCCTGCAGCCATTCGGGTTTAGTGGAAGATGGATTGAAGCATTTCCAAATAATGCAGAGGGAATATGGGATCAAGCCTAGTACAGAACACTATTCAGCCTTGGTGGACCTTCTGGGTCGAGCTGGATACTTGGACTTGGCTTTGAAAATCATCCAGGTGATGCCTGTGCAAGCGCAAACTCAGGTTTGGGTTCCTTTGCTGAGTGCATGTAGAACCCATCGGAATGTTCAACTTGGTGAACTCGTAGCTAAGAGGTTGTTTGATGTGGCATCTCAAAACACGAATAACTATATACTGATGTCTAATATGTATGCTTCTGTAGGGAAGTGGAAGCAGGCTGCAATGGTGAGAAGTTTGATGGAAGGGAGAGGATTAGTGAAGGAGCCTGGTTGGAGCCAGATTGAGGTGGATGGACTTCTCCATGTGTTCCTTGTTGGAGACCGGTCTCATGATCGGTTGGTTGAAATTTATAAAAAGTTGGAAGAGTTAAATACTAAACTTAAAGAAATAGGTTATGTTGCAGAAACACAGATGGTGATCCACGACTTGGAGAAAGAAGACAAAGAGGAGGCTCTAGGGGTTCACAGAGAGAGGTTGTCTGTAGCATTTGGTCTGCTTAGTACTGAACCAGGTTCTACTTTGAGAATCATGAAGAATCTGAGGACTTGCACTGACTGCCACACTGCCTTGAAATTTATCTCTAAAATCACCTGCAGGCATCTCATTGTGAGAGATGGAAACCGCTTCCACCATTTTCAGGCTGGTTCATGCTCTTGCAAGGATTTCTGGTGATTTTCTTCCAAATTGAGCTGACAAGCGGAGATGCTTTCTCGTTTGGGGAGCAAGCAAGTTGAGACTAAGGGTCTTTGTTCGTTATTTGAGGCTTAGTGGGAGTATGAGGTTTCTGTGTTCTACTCGTTACTTGCTGGGGCAAACCTGAATGCACGTATCAGGGGGTATTCAGGATCTCTATGGTCTACCGATCTCTAGAGCTATCTGACTATCTGTCCACCTCGATAAAGATCCTGGGAGCGTTTCTGCTTTCTACAATGGATGTGGGTGGAGCCGTCCCTGCTGATGGTACAGACTAGAATGCAATTCAATTGGATTACCTTTCATTGGACAATTCACTCTCTTAAGGTTCATATTACATGGGATTCATCATAAACTAGCATCTATCTCAGACAGGTAAGAACAGACAGCTAGCAAACATTTTTTTATACAAACAAGGAAAAATGCAGCTAATATGCATCCAATCAATAAGTGTATTATTAAGAAAGCCAAGTTAGGATGCCAACACAATCCATAGCCATTGGTGGGTGTATAACTGGGGCTTAGACTTGCTTTTGCTTTGGGCATGACGGATGTTGTGTCGATATTAGTTTATTAATCCTCATCCTAAACCTTCTTGATATCTCCCTTCTTCTTGCATACCAAACATTATAGCTGATTTTAAACTTGCACACGATACTGCAGTCATGGCTATTCTAACTTTCAAATCATCTCTGGTTTCATTTCTTTCCGTCACATTTGTCCTTTGTGCAACATTCCTGGAAGTCAAAGAAGCTCGTCCTAATGAAACTGGTGACGTGAAGATCAGGAGGAATTTGCTGAACAATGGCCTTGGACGTTCCCCTCAGATGGGGTAAGTCTATATTGTTTTGTCATTGAGATACAAATTGTATAGTAATAATACTCTTTGATTTTAAGCAAAAAAGAAAAATGTACTGGTCATATTTATGCTATGTTTGGTTGACAAGAAGTGGCAGGAAAAGAGAACATCTTCGTCAAAACTTGTGCTTTTGTCTGTTTTTTTCACAACAATGGAACAAAATATAGGAATTGGCTTTCTCATTGAACAGTTTTTACCTTTGAGGTGGAGCAGGTTAAGCAGAATGTTGGAGTAATTTTATGCTGTTGTATTCAAGTTGATAACTACTCTAAGAAAAAAAAATCGTGTATATATATTACGTGCTTGCGTGCATGCTCGCATGTCATTTTTGTCTACACATGTAATCTAATTTACAAAAAGAATATAGGATAATGTTTACATGAAATATATTTTTGTCAGCTTACTACCGAAAATTGTTTTCCATATGCTACTTCTTGCCAACCATATGAAAAGTGCTAGGTAGGAAGTACCTTAAGCAATTATGGTTTTACAACTGAACCTCTTTTAAGTTATCTATTGCTACCAGATGGAACAGCTTTAATCACTTCCCCTGCACACTCAACGAAGAGTTAATTCGCGAAACAGGTAAGGAAGCGTTTACCTCAGGTCCTTCTTAATAAACCCTAAAAAAATAAAACAAGTGATCCATATAACAGGTTAAATTATGGGGCCTCGTAACTTACTTTTCTTTTAACATTAGCTACTTTTATTAGGGTGTGGAAGTTTTGGGGGTTCAGTGCGCTACTCAACTAACCCATACAACAGTACATGTGGTGGTTAGGGTGTGATCTCTATTATTTCCTAAAAAAAAGTTAAAAGATTAATTGAAACCGTGAACACATCTCTAATCATCAATGTTGACATGAAAAATGTTGTTGTTTTCAGTGTTTTTTGAGTGAAGTCGTAAAATCCTCAGATCCCAGCCCAGCTGTTTTCATTTTTTTCTCTAAGTTTGTTCTTACATACTTGAATTCACAGCTGATGCAATGGTGTCTACTGGCCTCTCAGTCCTTGGTTATGAATACATAAACCTAGGTACTATTTTGTTTTGCTTATCAAAAGTTGTTAGGTGGTAATAAGTACTTGGTCTTATTATTCTTGACAACTCATTGGGTTTTGACCAGATGATTGCTGGGCAGAACAGGATAGAGACTCCAAGGTACAAGTAGACAACAGGCTTTTCCAAACTCATTTTCTCTATTTGACTTTAGAACCTCCACTATTACCTGTTTGTATCAATAAGGTGCAATTTTGGTATATATATAAAACAGGTGTCATATGTATAATATACAGGATATTTCCATTTCACTTGGACATAGATGGTTCTACATATGAAATCAGTTCATCAAAATTTTCTGATGAAAGCATTTCACCAATTTTTTTTCTGAAGGCAGTTGGATATGTAATGTGCAGGGAAACTTGGTCCCTAAAAGTTCAATATTTCCCTCCGGAATGAAGGCTCTCGCAGATTACGTCCACAATAAAGGTCTCAAGATTGGGATCTATGGTGATGCTGGGTACGAAGTCAGTTTAATGAACTATATTTCAGATTTCTATCTTTTAACTTTAATTATCTGTTATATTTTTCTATATGTTTCAACATCCTGATTCATTGGTGTACAAATATCAGAACACTTACTTGCAGCAAAAAAATGCCTGGCTCCCTTGGTTACGAGCAACAAGATGCAAACACCTTTGCTTTGTGGGTAAGAATCAAGTTATCTGCTGGGTGACGTAGTTTATAGTACTATGACTTTCGTTTCTTGGTCTTAAATTATGCTTAATGTTGTTTATTAACATATCAAGGAGAGAGTAGAAATAAAGACCACCCCATTCAAGTCTGGATAAGGTTTTGAATCCATAAGAAAAAATAAATCGGACGGGTATAATCACTGTCTTGGGCTGATCTTTTTGTGTACTGTCATTTCTATTTCCATCAGGGAGTTGATTATTTGAAATATGATAATTGCCACAACAAAGGGCAGAGCCCCCAAGAAAGGTACTCGAAGAAATTTGTATTTTGGGGTGATCGCATGTTGAACACATTAGTAGCTTGTTGATTTTGATTTTTGAATGACAGATATCTGACGATGAGTAAAGCTCTCCTCAAAAGTGGAAGACCCATATTCTTCTCTCTTTGTGAATGGTGCGCTTTTTGTATTACTCTCAATACACAAACACACACAAATCACATGTATGTTTAGTTGCTTTTAAATGCGGAAATAATTTGCTCCGCCCATTCAAATCTAGGGGCCAGGATGACCCAGCAACTTGGGCACCTAGTCTTGGCAATAGTTGGAGAACCACAGGAGACATCAAAGATAACTGGGAAAGGTAAAACTGTTTTAGCTTACACAATTAAATGATCAAGTATCATTGGACTAAACTCAAAAAACTTATGGTAACTTTAATTAATGCTAGTATCACATCACGTGCCGATCAAAATGATGCATGGGCATCATATGCTGGACCTGGAGGTTGGAATGGTGAGTGTATGTATTCCAGTGTAGTAACACACAACTAGAGACTTTGAATTGGTGTTGATCTCTCCATGTGTGTAATCAGATCCTGACATGCTTGAGGTGGGTAATGGAGGCTTGTCAACAGAGGAATATCGCTCTCACTTCAGCATTTGGGCATTAGCTAAGGTACACATGTAATGAGTACTTACGACTGTCAGCCTCTTTTACTGGATCATTTAGTATATCATTGTCCATGGGCTTGAATGAAATAGTTAATGAAGCTGCATAAGTCTTTGAGATCATATCTTTATGTGCTTATGTAGGCCCCTTTGCTGATTGGGTGTGATGTCCGGTCTATGGACAACGAAACATTTGAGTTGTTAAGCAACAAGGAGGTCATTGATGTTAACCAAGGTATTATATAGAACTTTAACTTCTTTGTTGACGAAGGCATGTATAACTTGCAATCACAAATAAGTATGGTTTAACTTTTAGAAAAAAAAAAATATATATATGTTTTGTCGTGTGCTAGATTTTAAATGTTTAAAATGAAAATAACGTAGTGAGCTGAACGCCAGATTTTTTATTTTTCTTTCTTTCTATCTTTCTTTTCATTCTCTTTTCAAAGCGAATTTGCTCAAAGTATGTTACGTGGCACATGGGAGCCCATGTTTGAAATACATATTTAATGGGTGTATCTCATTCAACTGCCCAAATACGATGTGCCTCGAACATTATGAGAAAAAGTAGTTTGAGCAAAGAACTTCTTACATGAACTGTGAAGTTAGAAAAGGTCCATGGGTGTTTCGACTTGTGAACTTCTCTTATTGGTATGACAGATAAGCTTGGAATTCAAGGGAAGAAGGTAAAAAAAACTGGAGATCTAGAGGTAATTTACGACTTAAACAATGGTGTATAAAGCCTAATAACATTATCAAAGACCAGTGTTTAAGTTGACTTATGGGAAAAATTCTTAGCGTGAATATTAGGTCAATCATCATTTTGTGCTGTATTGATCAGGTATGGTCTGGTCCTTTAAGTGGCGGTAGGGTAGCCGTTGTACTGTGGAACAGAGGTTCCCAGCAGTCATCCATCACTGCAAAGTGGAGTGATATCGGCCTTAAATCGTCTGCAACGGTTGAGGCTCGGGATTTATGGGAGGTTTGATTCCAAACATGTTGATAAAAGTTTGTTAACTAGTGCAAAATACCGGTGAAGCACGATCCAGTTGTGTGGAATTAATGAAACTGGTTTTTAATGTTGCAGCATACAACAACTCCATCCGTTCAACATCAGTTGAAGGCTACCGTTGATACCCATGCATGCAAGATGTATGTCCTCATACCACAGTAAAGATTCCTTGTTTTAGATGCAGAATCCGATAGGATCATGATGAAGAACCCTTGAGACTTTCAATTTAAAATGTACTTGTGTATTACTCTTGTAACTACGATATTTAGGTGCAAATTGAATATGAAGCAATCAATATATATTAAAAATTGTGAGATCGAGTTTTTCAATTTTTAATCAAATGAGCGGAGCGAACATTCGGGCAAAAAGGGGGGTAAAAAGGGGGTATGTGGACAAAAATGTGTTTGGTTGGTTTTTATCTGCCTTCATCTCTTTTCCCTCTTCGTCTCTCTTTTTTCCTCTCTAAACACTCTCAATCTCCACTCCTCTCTCTCTCTCTCCACTCCTCCCTCTCCCTCTCTTTCACGCTCCCACTGCATATTTAGTTGTAGTTGTCACCGACAGAGTAATGACCTAATAACAATGTGAAGATTGGTGGGACCCGCGGGAGAGGGTCTGTGTGTGTGGTCATTATTATTATTAGGTACCTTTCCTCCTTTTGTCTCGTCAATTGTTGAAGAAGAGATTACTATTACCACTCTTCTTCTATTGTCGTTGAATCGTTGGTTCTCTCGATGTCCGTACCGCTTATTATAACACTAAAATCACTTTCTTTTCTCCTTCCCACCAAAACCATCACCTACTACTGCTCATCAAATAAGAACAACTACTTATTTCATCGTCCAAATGTTTCTTCTCCAACAACACCACGTAGTCGTAGGTCTCTCACCTTCAGCAGAACAACTACCAATAGAAGAAGAACAGATTCCGACTCACTTCCTCTCGATTGTGTTGCCACTGGTCTCGACGTCGAATGTGATGATGAGTTGTTACTCCTACAGCAGCACCCCAGTAATAAGAAGAGCAAGAGCAGTTCCTCCTTTCGAACCCATTCCAACAATGTCTCCTTGTTGTTGGATTGGGCTCTTCTCGTATCTCCCTTCTTCTTCTTCTTCTTCTGGGGATGCCTTGCCCAGGGCCGGCCCTTTCTTTGTCTCCTCCTTCCGCCTTCTCCCTGCCGGCCTCTTGCCCGTCGCTTTTGGCAGGAAACCTCCTATGGCCTGGCTTTCTATCGTCGACGCCACTTGTTTTCAAGGATTTCTTGCTCTAACTTCGGCCGGTTTGGGCAGTGTATGTTTATCTTCTCTCATCACTTTCCTTCTAATAACAAGTTTATTGCACTTTTACAAACTTTAGTTCATTACATTTGGCTCTAACACACTTGCTACAATTGGATTAATACATTTGGTTTATGGTCTTATTTACTTAGCATCAAAGGTATTTGCTTTCCCAATATAAACTTGTTTTAGAGGAGGGAGGTCGTCTTATATTTATAGTGTTTCTTCATTCTTCTGCCACATACATAGCTCAATTCATTCTGTTGATCTTCTTTAATTTGTTTCCAGTGAAATGTTAAAAGAGTAGCAAACAAATGCATCTTTACTCTTTTTATAACTTAGTTTTAAATGTTATAGTGTGTTATCGTACTACTTGGCTTTACTATGCACAATCCAATTCTAACATAACAGAAAGTAGACCATATTGCCATTTTCATAGAAAGTAGACGGAACTCCAACGTCAATATATGGACCAACAGATGAGCAGGAGTGTAGAGGATTATGCGAGGAATGGCCAAATACTAATTCCTAGGTTTCTGTATATGTAATAGGTATATATGGTGGTTTACAGGCATCGGTTATGGCAGCATGGATGCTGCCGTGTGTAATTTGATAGAAACGTGGATAATAGAAGCTGAAGGCGCAAATGCATTACAATGTATATTATCATGGTATTTAGCTGACAATACGGTATAGAGGGCTGGGTTCTCTAATGAGAAAATGCAAAGAATTTAGAGTAATTGACTAAAATTGTTCATGATGGCCTTTGGTTCAATGGACCTGTTGGCAAACACAAATGTTATGTTTTTGAATCACCAAATAATAGAGAGAGTCAGTCGTGTTGGCACAAAATTCCGCTTTCTCTCTAAAACTGAACTTGTGTCTCCAATTCAGTTAGTCGCACATCCCCAATCAGATGATGAGCAATTGCTCTGTGAATGCTTGGTCCACCGCTTGCTCTCGACAAGGTAATTATATCAGCCGATTTTTAAACAACAACTTAGCCTACTCCTCATCTTCTAGTAGACTTACCAATGTTGTCTGTAGTAAAATTTCTGGGGATGTTGATTATGACAACGACCAAGTATCAGTTGGTACTGCTGCCAAAGGTTCGGGAACCAGTGCGAGAAGCCGGAGAATAGTTAAAGTGAGGGAAGACAAGAGGAAGAGAGAATACGAGCGCACCCACAAGTACCCTGCGTGGGCCAAAGTCCTTGAGGATGCTTGCAAGCATGACGCCGAGCTCCGTGTTGTCCTCGGCGATAGCATTGGAAATCCTGAACTAATGAAGCAGATGGTCCGAGAACGAGTTCGCAGGAAAGGTGGTAAAAAAGACTTCCTCAGCAAGTCCAAGACTGGCTCTGTTCTAGCATTCAAAGTCAGCTTCAGAGAGTAAGGGAACAACAACCTCCAATTGTTTGATATTTTTTTCCCCCTTGTTCCCTTTCATTTGCAACATTCCGTACTATTTATTCTAGTATTAATTGTTAATCAAAATCTTGCTTACTTGGTTTTGTAGCTTCAATCCAATCGATTCTTATATATGGTTTGAGTTGTATGGCTCTCCAACTGATCATGATGTCGATCTCATTGGTAGTGTATGTCGTCTATTTCCAACTTTCCTTGCTATCCAAACCTATATTATTTATTGCCCTTTGCCTTACTACTACTCTATTGTTACTCTTTCATTCTCATCTGTTTTGTTTGTCTTTTCAAGTTATTCAGTCATGGTATGTCATGGGTCGTTTGGGAGCTTTCAACTTTTCTAATCTACAGGTATGTTTGTGTTTCCGTTTGTGATGTGAGCATAGTCAATCATTGCACACCACCATCTCCAACCTCCTTCAGATTGACATCTAACATTCAAATCTAAGCTAGTAATAACATGTGAATCGACACTAGTATTATCTAACTGCGTAATCAAACTGATCAGTTGGTCTTCTGTGTTGCAAGTATATATGTGGTGCATAGGGAAGACCAGCCCTCCAAGTTATAATATTTGTGGATTCTGAATTATTTGGAACCAACGATTTTGTTACAATTTCCATTTGGTAATGAATTGAAGTTGGCAAATTCGTCCATGGAACATAACCCTATCTATGATGCAGATAAAGGTTTCAAAGTAATGCCATCATCTTTCCATGATATTGGTGATGTTGAATTTCAGGATAACTGGGGCCGTGTTTGGTACGAGCTTTTGGCATTATTTTCACATTGCTCTTAATTGATAGTGTCGTTGTATGCTTATCCACCAACTGCAAGTGCATTGATCTTACTTACTTCGTCAAACAGGGTGGACCTTGGAACTTCTGATATCTTTCCAGTTGATGTACTTCTCAATTGCTTAACTGTACTGAGCTCAGAGTGAGTAAATAAACGTTGTCCATAAAACAAAGTTGCAAACTCTCTCTCTCTCTCTCTCTCTCTCATTGCTTGCTAGCAACACTTCATGATCAAGCAATAATATCTACTGGTTAACCCAATTTTACACTTCCCAGGTACTTGGGCATTCAACAAATGGTTTTTGGTGGGCGCCGCATGGGTTATTGGGAGGAAGGGATGACAAATCCTGAATATGGATACAAGTACTTCAAGATATGAAGTTAGGATGTTATTGAGTTTCTCCAACCCCGTATGGCAGTATCCATTCAATATTGTGGCAGGAGATAGTATAGCTGTTGCCAGTAAAGGAAGCTATCAATCTAGGGATTGCTCTCCAAGAGTTCGCTGAACAGTTCTTCATATGCTACAACTTTTCATACTGTAGCAAGAGCGTTAAAGCTTACAGTCCTGTTGATTAAACACTCCGTTGATAGTGGGTTTTAAAAAATCCTTGTGCTCTCAGTGCACAGCTTTAAAAGATTGGTTAGTCATAGTATTACTCCCCCTAGTAGTCTTCTAAATTCATCTTTTGGCTGACGAAACTTCTTTTTGGAAAATAAAAGAAAAGACTTGACAAACATACAGATTGCAATCGAAAAAAAGTAATTTATTCATGTGGAGGTTCTAGACTTCAGAAAACATTAATTAAAGCGTCAACTGCAAGAATCAACTGCAAGAATATGTGCAGTAGCAGGTATTGTCAGTGCACTGATCGACACCACCTGGATGATCCCCTTGGCAACGTTCCTTACAATTTGAACCGCACGGATAGTAAACCTGGACGCATTCTAATACTCCAAGGCTCCAACTGAGGACACCATAACTTCAGCTGTCCAAAATGAGAATGGTATTAGTATCTGTACCGACTTAAATGGAAATGATTGAGAGAAAGGAGTACATCAGGGAAAAGAGAGAATATAAATATATAATAGGCACGAACTCCACCTCCATATTTGAAAGGAAAAAAAAACATGAAACTAGATAATGCTTTATCAAATGATGAAGGTTTGATTGCCTTTATTCACTCCTAAAGCCTAAAGCTAAAGGTATGGACGGTGGAAATCTCATTTTGTTACAAGACGGACATATATAATTTTTTTTTTTTTTTTTTTTTTTTTTTAAACAACGGACATATATAAACTTACTAGAGCATATCTTAAACTACTTTAAAAATGCATATGAGCATATATATGTACTTTGATTATAATAACAAAGTACATATGAGTGTAGATGTTAGTGTTTACTGGACAACGACCTGATGATTTGGGTGATAGGGAATGGCTGCGCTCTTCTTGGGATAAGAGTTGCCTACGTATCAAGTTTCTTGGGGTAAACTTGAATCGAGCCTTACGTAGTTCATTTATCTCTATTTATAGATGTTTGAGCTGACTTTCCATATTTGCTCTGGACCGTTATGAAATGTAGATCCACCTTGTGTGCTATCTTGATGATTCGCCATTACTCTGTTATTACAAAGTTAATGTCTCTTTGATTGTGGCGTTGATTGAGTTCCAAGATTGCGCTAGTTGATTTGCTTCCATAAATAGCTGTAACTGATGTTGTGGATGACCTGGGTGTTGGGTCGTGGGTACGATCTGATAGTGTGGGACGAGTTGAAAGAGGACGACCTGGTATGTGGACACGTGTACTGTATTGTGGAATGGACGGTTTTAAAAAATAAAGTCTAAAAACACGTGTCTAACAGCTGTTTGTTTTGAATTTAGGTTTCGAAAAATGTGTGGGAACAGTTGGGTTTTGAAACATGGGCCCAAATCACGGCGATTTTGTGGGCTAGTCATGATTGTGCTTACGTGGGAAACCGAAACGATTTGTATTTTCTCGAGGTTTTGGGCAGGTAAGGGTTTTGGTTTTGTGAAAGGTTTTCGTCTATTCATTCTTCAAGCAAAAGGAAAAAAAATAGAGCGAAAGAAAGAAAGAAAGAAAAAAAAAAAAATTCTCTTCCTTCACTATCAGGTGCGTGCTTTTCAACTTTAAAAATTTGATCTTTTCTTCTTCCTTTGATTTTGCAATGTCTATGACTAGTGATAGTTTGAGTGGTGAAGTCGAAATTGATGAATGGAGAGAGAGAACAATAAGTGATGAAGAGGAAGATGTTGAAATTAGGTCTCGTAGTGGTGATGAGGCTTCGTCGTCTCCACTGTTGGAGATGAGGGCTGAGGATGCGAGAAGGCCTAGGTCAGAAGATTGTTATGCTTCTCTGAGGGAGGAGTTTAGTTGGGTGAAGGCCAACCTGGCCATGTACGACCTGAGGGGGGAGAGGAATTTGTTTAATAGTGATTACGTTCCTTGGAGTGGAGGAGTAGTTGTTTGTTATGGACATTTGAAGGCTGGGATGAGGTTGCATTTTTCCCATCTTACTGTGGAGGCGCTGAATTATTTGGGAAAGTCCCTTGTCAGTTCATAAGGAACAGTTGGAGGATTTTCCATGTGTTGGATTTGTTAAATAATAGGGGCTATAACATCTACTTAACAGATGTGTTGGAGCACTTTGTTGTGAGGAGGTCAGGTGCTCTGAATTTTAGTTTTTAGGTCGGTAAGGGGAAATCTCTTGTTATCGTGAGGGTGAGTAAGGAGGAATGAAGTCGTAGGCCGTTGTTGGTTGTGGGTAGATATTGTCCTCCTCATTGGGAGTTGGCAAATCGTGTTATACAGTTTGCTGGTAGGTCGTTGGTTTTAGGTCGTAATGTGTATATGGTATATTATGATTTGGACGTTCTGACTTATTTGTTTTGTTTTGGCAGAGGTTTCTATTCGTGGTCGTACCCAGACCGGTGCTATAGAAAGGTTTGCTTGTTCGAGCTTGGAGGATAAACGAGCTTTGTTGGGGGAGGTTGCTCATTATTTTAAGAGGTGTGGATGAGAGAAAATTAACCATAAGAAGTTGGAGCAAAAGAAGAAGGCTCGTAAGGCTGTTGTTGTTCTCTCTGATTCTAACTCGGATTCTGCCATGGAGAGGGAGAGCCAAAAGAAAGCACCTGTTTCTGGAATGAGAAAGGCTGGAGGGGCTGGTGATAGCCGTTCTAGGGCCGTTAGGATGGGTAAATAAGTGTCGTTGAAAGTCGCTTCGTGTCCGTGACGCCTGAGGTGGGTGATGTGGATCGTTTGGCATCCCAACGTTCTAAGCTGGGGGATGGAGGACGCTCTGCATCCAACCGCTTATCTGCTGGTGATGCGAATCGTTCTGCATCCAACTGCTTCTCCTCTGGTGATGCGGATCGTTTTGCCTCCACCCGTTCTAAATCGGGTGCTGGAAGTGCTGGTGGTCTTGCTGTTGATAATGTTGGTGGAAGTGCTGGTGGAGATGATGATGCTCCCACTTCGTTCCGGAGGACTAATCTGAAGTGGCGCTCCGAAGTGGTTGAGACGGAGGGGGCTAAGAGGTCCCGAACTTTGTCTGAGGAACGATTTAGTACTTTAGAAGGTCGTACTTCTTCAGGTCGGGTACCTTTGAAGAAGATGAACCTGAATGATTTGGCTGTTGACGCTGGGGTAGGTGAGGCCCGTGGTAAGAAGAAGGTTGTTGATGGTGAGCCTGCTGCTCAGCAGTGCAAGGGGTCAGGGAGTGTGGCCCCAAGTGACAAGAGTGGAGATGACGTTCTGAGCAGGTTTGTCATGTATGAGGACCCTGCTAGTGGGTTGATGAAGTTTGTGAAGAATGGGGACTGCAGTTTCAAGTCCACATTGGTTGGTGGAGAGCATTATTCTTGATGGAGATAGACGTAAGCTGGATGGTAAGAGTCTGGAGGTGAACCTGAAGGAGATGGATCGGTCGTTGTGCTTTGTGAGTTGTCTTCCATTTTGAGTTTGTTCTCTTTGGGCTTTGTTAATATTGGTCCAATCTAATCTTAATTTGTTATTTGTTAGGTTATGGCCATGTACAGGAGTTGAGGGAGATGGTATCTATCTCCGATCTGTACAAGAAGGAGTTGGATGCAACCAAGGAGGCTTATGGCAAGCTGGTGGCCGAGCAACAGGTGGAGAGGGCTAAGGTCGTAGGGTTGAGAACTCAGGTGCAAGAGCTTGGTAGGAAAGTGGCTCTGTTGCAACCTTCTCTTGACTTTTCGAGGCTGGAGGTTTAGCAGTGGGTTGCTGAGTGCAAGAAAGCGCGGGCTGTTGCTGAACGAGCTGAGTCTGAATATAACAACCTGGTGGATTTGGTGGAAGGGGGTGATACTTACGTTCTGGTGGATGATTTTTTGGAGCTAGATCGTAAATATCAGATCCTCAAGATGTCAGTTGAACGTGGGGCTGCAACAGTGTCTGCTGAAGATACTGGTGCAGATGCTAGTAGACGATCTGACCTGCCATCCGATCTAGATGCTGCTCCAGCTACCTCTCTTGATGATGTTGTCAAAGATGTGTTGAATGTTGGTGATGATCCGGCTGGCAATTCTGGTGCTGTACAGGGCAGCGAGTTGGATCCCTTGAATGTTGATCAAGTTTCTCCTGCTGTTTAGTCTTGAGCTTCTCTGGTTTGATTTTGGTTGGTTGTTTCTTTGAACAATATTGAAACACTTGCATTTGCTACTGATAAACAATATTTTTGATGATGGGGGTACTGAGGTCGTTTTCCTTGGATAACCTGGGGGCTTCCAGTACCTAACCAAATTTGTTATTTAAGTAGAAATATTTAAATTACTTACTTGTTGAGATTGTGCTTGAGGTTTGCATGCATGTGATTGCTTTTGTTGTCTTTGTTTGTTGTTTGACGACCTGTGTTGTATAGCAGTATCATTGATGAACTGTTGGACTTGGGTAGGTCGTCTGATTGTAACAGGTCGTAGAGCTTGTGTGTACGACCTGGTAGATTTGCGTAGTTGACACCTAGGCTTTGCCATGTTTAGGTGTGTGTAAGTCGTTCCTTTTGGGAGAACCTGCTATAATTAGCCTTTAAATGGCCATTATAGTTGAGTCTAACTTAAAACATTTCGAGGTCATAAGTTGACTTGGGGTCCTTTTGGGGGTCCCTTGGATTGTATTTGTCTGATAATTGGCCTTTGAGTGGCAATTACAGTTGAATCATACTTAACTTTAGTGTTAAGTTGATTTAGGGTCCTTTTGGGGGACCTTGGTTTGATTTGATTAATAATTAACCACTGCGTGGTTGTTGTATTTGAGTAGTTCTTGGCTCCTTCTTTGTTGTACGACCTGACTTTGTGGTGTCCTAGGTCGGGTTACGTAGTGCAAGGTGCATGGTACTCATGTAAAGCAAAAAATGACATCTGTGCTCGAAATGTTGATGAAATTTTATTCATATCGACCTATATATCTGGAGAAGAAACTTATTGATAAAATCGCTTTAGGAGAGCTGTATTCCAAAGTCGGGGAAGCATGTCACCAAGCTGAGTTTTGATCCAGTACGTTCCATTTCCAACAACTCTGTCGACTATGTATGGTCCCTCCCAAGTTGGGTCGAGTTTGGCTAGTGCTAAAATCTTTTTTAGGACTAGGTCGCCAGCTTGGAAGGATATTAGGACGACCTTCTTGTTGTATGATCGTTGGATTGCCTGGTGGTACCGAGCTAGGGATATTGCAGCTGTTTCTCTTCGCTCTTCTAGGAGGTCGACTTCTTTGACTAAGATGTTGTCATTGTCTCCTGATTCGACGATGTCTGAGCGTGTGGTTGTGATTGTGAGCTCTGATGGTATTACTACTTCTGTTCCAAAGCAAAGTGTGAAAGGAGACTCGTTGGTACTAAGTCTGGCTGTTGTTTTTTATGCCCATAGAATGTTCTCGAGCTGCTCTGGCCATTGGCTTTTCTTGGTCTCCAACTTCTTTTGGAGATTTTCTTTGATGGCTTTGTTTGTGGCCTCTGCTTGGCCATTGCTTTGTGCATATCTAGGTGTAGAAAATGCTTGAGTGATGCACCATTTTTGTAGAAAAGTCTTGACTTATGTGCCAGCAAATTGGGTTCCGTTGTCCATGACAAGGGTGTGGGGTAGACAAAATCTTGTGATGATATTGGTTCATATGAAGTTGATGACGTTGACTTCCTTGACTTGGACTAGTGGGATTGCTTCAACCCACTTGGTGAAGTAATCTGTGGCTGCTACACTACAACAATTTTATGATACGACATCACTTTTTTAAGATCACTTTTATGAGTGTGATGTTGTATATAATATTTGACATCACTTGTCGTATAAGTGATGTTAGTAAATCGTTGTAAATTTGTTTTAAAGTCACTTTTACTGAAAGTAACTTAGTAATAGGTGTACAACATCACTTTCAAAAGTGATTTGAATATATGATGTGGTTTAGTGTTTTAAGATCACTTTAAAAACAAGTTGAAAATTAGAAAATATGAAATTGCTTTAAAAGTGATGTTAAATGTAGAAAAAAGTAAGTCACTAAATAAGTGATGTATTGTGGTTCCAGTTTTTTTATTTTTTTTGCCAAAATTAGCTATTACCTCTTACTTGTGTTCAGTGTTGGATGAAAAACTTGAAAACCCAAAAACTGAAGCCCACCCGCGAAGAAATTTTTTGTTCCCGCTGATATTAGAACTAAACTTATTAAACGGCAGCTAGGTCAGTTATGGGAAAAAATAGATCTGTTTCTAAAGTCGATTCAGGTAAAGCTCTCCCAAGTCTTTTTTCTCTCTCGCTCATGCCTTTGCCACCTCTCGTACAAAACTGACTTTCTCTGTTTTTGTGTCAAAAAAGCATAATCGTTTTCCGTGGATTTTGCTGGAAATCAAAGGAACAAATTAACCAGGTTTGTCTCGCTCATTAAAGCACGATTTTTCTAGCTTCAAAAAATTAGAACTTTACAGTTCCTTTAATTTTTTCAATATTCACTTTACGGTACTTTTATTGTTGTGGGGTTGTTGCACCATTACTAGTTGTAGTAGCTAGTGGTGGTGTCGGTGTTTGAGAATTGTCGTGGTGGTTCTGGTTCCATTCAGAAATTGGTCAACAAAAAATGTGTTATTATTGACTATTAGTTTTGAGGACTTGTTTTCTTGGTTATCAGAAATTAGAAGTCGAAAAGTAATCGACTCGTGTGTTGTGTAGTGGCACGGGCGTATGGGTCGTATCGGACTTCTAGACTTAGGCATCAAATGTTTTCGTTTAGGTGTATAGATCGTTGATTATCTTTTACTTCTTACTGGATCCCATTGTTTATTTGAGTTTCATTCCTTCTTGATATGTCTCTGAGATTGTCTTGATGTGTGACTTGACTTCCTCACTTCCTAGTTAATTGTCATATCATAAATTGTTGTTATATATTTATTCTCAGTATTTTATGTGATTTTAGCTCTAAGATGTGTTGAATATTCCATTACAAATTCAAAATTTTAAATCTATGATCTAATTTGTAATAGGTGAATATCTTACTTTTGGTTAAGTTTGTGTCTTCCCCAATTAAGTAGCTAGAATTTTTGTTTTGGGTATTTGGTTGTCTTATCGAATTTATGTTGTGTGGTTGTGTTGTTTAATTTGCTACTGATGTCCATGATGCAGGAGCAATTTAGTGTCAATCGTATTTGTTACTGTGGTTTAAATTTCTCCCTGTCTCACTTTTTAGTTGAGGACATCAGCGTTAACAATCTTAATAGGCTAGATATAAACAACGTTATGGACAAGTCGTGGAGATCTTTAAACAGGTTCATTACATTACATTATTTCTATTACTTTAGTTAAAACATATATAGTTAATTGATGATTGGTTTTATAATTACCAGAGTTGGGGATGAGTATGGATTTGCTGTTGATGAATTCATTAGAATTGCTTTAGCTCCCTTTGAAGATAAAACAATCCTTAGATGTCCATGCAATCAATGCTTAAACTTTAAACTTTTGAGTCCAGATGCCGTAAAAGATCATTTGATAGAGTGGGGTATTGATATGACTTATGATCCGTTCATTTTGCACTGAGAGGAAGTGCAAGTGCCTCTAGAAGATGAAGGATTTGCACATACAAGCGTCGACCAGACAGAGACATATGAAATGTTTAAAGCGACATATGCAAGTAATGCAAAAGACTTTCCTGGTGATGCAAAAAACACAACCAAAGTCCATAAGTCAGTTGAGGAGTCTGAGAAGCCCTTGTATGAAGGTTGTAAGTACAGCAAGTTGGACACAATTGTTAGATTGTATAGTCTAAAAGCAAAGCGTGGCTGGTCCAATAGAGGATTTACTGAATTGCTGGAGATTCTTAGTGATATTCTTCCAGAGGATAATGTTATTCGTACATCAAATAATTCAGCAAGGTCGATGTTAAGGAAGTTTGATTTGGATTTTATACAAATTCATGCATGTGTAAATGATTGCATTTTATATAGGGGTGATGATTATAAAAATCTTGTGGGTTGTGCAAAGTGCCATGCTAGTCGATGGAAAATTGATCCGTATACAAAGCAAATAAGGGAGAAGGTTCTAGCAAAAGTTCTTAGGTATTTTCCTATTATACCGAGGTTCAAGAGGATGTTTATGTTTGTCGACAAAGCGAAGCAACTGACATGGCATGCATCGAATAGAAGTAGTGATGGAAGCATGTGACATCCAGTTGATAGTCCTGCGTGGAAGCATATTGATAGAAGTTGGCCATCTTTTGGTGAAAAAGCACGCAACCTTCGTTTGGCGTTGTCGGTTGATGGTGTCAATCCCCACCGAACTCTAAGTTTAAGGCATAGTT
The DNA here is from genome assembly GCF_015680905.1 of Coptis chinensis. Lineage (NCBI taxonomy): Eukaryota > Viridiplantae > Streptophyta > Magnoliopsida > Ranunculales > Ranunculaceae > Coptis > Coptis chinensis. The sequence continues at coordinate 36,863,233 of NC_141464.1, forward strand.
GTTGGCCAATCATTTTAGCGATATATAACTTACCTCCGTGGTTGTGCATGCGAAAGAGTTATATGATGTTGACCTTGATAATTCCCGGTCTTTACTAGCCAGGCAATGACATAGATGTTTACTTGAAGCCATTGATTAATGACTTGCTGCTTTTATGGAGTGAAGGTGTGGAAACTTATGATGCATATGAGAAAAAAATGTTCACGTTAAGAGCTATTTTAATGTGGACCATTAATGATTTTTCAGCTTTTGGTAACCTAGCTGGATGTGCAACGAAGGGTAGATTTGCATGTCCTAAGTGTGGCGTTAATACATGTGCGGTGTGGCTAAAACATAGCATGAAATTCTCTTACATGGGAAGTCGAAGGTTCCTTCCAGCTGACCATCCATTTCGTTTGAAGAAAAGTTGGTTTGATGGGAAACAAGAACTTGGAGACAAGCCAGTGCCTTTGAAAGGAACAGAGATTTATGATGAGGTAAAAGTTATTAAAGATGATTGGGGAAAATCTGCGGTAAGAGATTTGAGAGATGATTGGGGAAAAGCTATATCACTAAAAAAAAAACGTGGAAAGGGTGTGCCAATGAAAAAAGGTCAACAGATAAAAAGAAAAGGCTAAATGTGGAATAAGAGATCTATATTTTTTAACTTGCCTTATTGGAGATTTCTCTTGTTGCGTCATAATTTAGATGTTATGCATATAGAGAAAAATATTTGTGAAAGCTTGCTTGGGACACTGTTGAATATGAAAATAAAATCAAAGGATAACATTAAATCTAGGAAAGACTTGTAGGAAATGGGAATAAGAAATGACTTGCATCCTAAGCAAAATGGGGATAAAACATTACTTAGCTTCCCGCATCACCATGCAATTTGTCAAAAAGTGAGAAGCAAATATTTTGTGAAAGATTGAAGGCATTGAAGTTGCCTGATGGGTATTGTTCAAACATATCGTGCCGCGTTTCCTTGAATGACTATGCTATTTATGACTTAAAGTCTCATGATTACCATGTCTTAATGCAACAATTGTTGCCAATGGCTTTGCAGAATCTCTTACCCAAAGGGCCAAGAAACGCAATTTTCAGACTTTGCTCGTTTTACAATGAGCTTTGTCAAAGGACAATTGATCTGGAAAAGATGGAGAGTATAAAGGATGAAGTGGTTGTGACTATGTGTTTACTAGAAAGATATTTCCCTCCATCATTTTTTGACATCATGGTACACTTAACACTTCATCTTGTGCGAGAGGTGTGCCTTGGAGGACCGGTACAATTCCGTTGGATGTACCCCTTTGAAAGGTATTAATTTATTTAAGTCCTTATTATTAATTGGTTTTAATTTAGCTAAAATCTATAAAGTATGTTTTGAGTATATTGGGTTCTAAAAGTTCAATTATTCACCAAATATAGATACATGAAGGATTTGAAAGCAAGTGTTAGAAATCACGCAAGGCCTGAGGGATGCATGGCTGAGTCTAACTTGGCCGAAGAGAGTGTGTCATTTTTCACTGAGCATATGAAACGAGGTGAAGTGAATAAAAACCTAGAAAGTAGAAATGAAAACTATGAGGATGAATCCAATATTCAAAAAGGAAAACCACTGTTAAAGGGGAAAGTTGTAACATTAGAAAGAGATATGGTCAAAGTTGCACATCGTTGCATTTTACTCAATTTTGAGGAAGTTCAGCCGTACATTGAGTAAGTAACTTTGTTAAATGTAGCACTTAAAAGTGTACATGGGAAGTCGAAATACTTAACATTTACCTTTGTAATTAAGCAGAAAACACAAGAAAGAGCTTGTATCCGTAGAGAACCTCGCTTACAGAGAAACGAAGGTGCTTTAGGAGCAAGGCATGTCGAATATTTCAATGAGTGGTTTAAGCAAGAGGTGAGGATCTGATTTACATTTACATTTTATAAACTTTTAGGGTATTTACTCTTTGCGAGTACTTGACTATGTCTTTTTTTTTATGTGCCTTTAGATTGAAAATGAGAAGAAAGTGAAGCCTGTATCTAGCTTGTTAGATTCGCTTTCTGATGGTCCAGGTCCTGATGTTGTGAGCTATAAAGGTTATGTGATAAATGGCCACCGCTTCCACACTAAGGATGGTGAGAAAGGAACTCAAAACTCTGGAGTATCACTGCCCGCTAGTAGCTTATGTAGGGCAAGTGCTAAGGACAACAGGCAAATCGAGCAAGTTGTGACCTATTATGGTGTGATCAAGGAAATAATTTTGCTAGATTATGGTACATTTTAATATCCGCTATTCAAGTGTGATTGGGCAAACGTAGGAAGTGGGGTGGGGTCAAAGTTGAAGAAGGATTGACGTTAGTCATTTTGCATCAGAGTTTAACACACAACCAGGACCCTTTTATTCTTGCATCCCAGGCTGAACCTATTTTTTATGCTCGAGAATCAAGTGACAGCAACTGGTATGTGGTTTTGAGAGCACCTCCTCGTGGATTTCATGACTCCAAGTGTAATGGTGAGGAAGATCTTAGCAATGTGACCACTCCACCACCACCTTTTGCAAGTGCGAGGTTAGTTGATGAAGTGGAAGGTGATGAGGGTGATGAAGTGTATGAGCGTTGGGACTGTGAGGGAACTTGGGTACTCAACAAAAATAAAAGAAATAGAACTTAACTAGGTCTGCAACGTCAGATTGGTTTTACGGGTTGATTAGGACTTTAATCCCACACTTGGGTGTTGGTGGATTATTAAGACTATTTTGCAGTTTCCTTTTTAATTTGTTGATTCAGTGTGTTTAGACAATGTTGCTATAGTTTTCTTGATTTATTATGTTATGCTAGATGCATCTTTTCTTGAATGTCGGCACTGATTTCTTGATACATATTGTTGATTTATAGTTTTGTTAGAACTATGTAAGCACCATAATACTCTTAATTTTTTGGAGATGATTATTTTCTAATCTTTCATTGTACATGTGAAGAAAAATGACGAAGAAAAATGCAAAAGAACTAACTGCAGTAAGTTGTTTCATATTCATATATAATTATGTCAATTTAATTGTTCTAATTTGTTTTCTTTAGTATTCTAATTTTATTTTTTTCATTAAAAATATAGTATCAGAAGAGTGCAAGAGCTAAGGTTCAAAAGTTTAAGAGAGCATTTGACTTAGCAACAACTAACAAGAATGAACGCGTACATGTCGCAGGTATGATTATGTCATTGTGTATATATTTAACTCCTTCCCATGTCTCCCATGTAATGTTCTTAATTATACTTATTAGTGTATAATGATTTATGTACAAACTATTTAAGGTTTAGCCAAATCGCGTGGGAAGAAAATTCTGGAAATTGAAAAGATGGCAAGTCAACAACAAATTGTTAACTAAGAGGTGGAAATGGACAGCTTGAGAAAGGTTATGGATCTACCAGAAATGGAAAGGGAACAACCAAGATTGGATGAACCATAAACTGACTGGGAAGAAGACGACTTTGAAGGAGAGGGTGATACATCCAAAAGAATAGACCATCCTAAGAAAAAAAATGTAGGGGACCAACAAAACTAAACTTCTTGAAAACTATTCCACGTGGTCAGAAGATGTCTGTCGGCTTCAATATAAAAGGTCAACCTGTTGGTCCTAATTCAGAATTCTTCAGCAGCTACTTGGGTAAGCTTGCAAAGAGTCGTGTTCTTATTAGCTTTCGTACCTGGCATAAAGTACCCAAAAGTAAAGGCAATTTAGAGGCATTAAAGACAAAATGTGGGATTCTATAAGGTAATAATTTTAATTTGTTTGTTTCGATTCCATATATCTTTTGTTATGATTGAAAAAGTGTAATGATTTTCTTTATTTAATTTTTACATCAAAGATTTGTAGTCCTAGAGTATGCTAAGAAGCAAACTCTTAAGATGATTGGGAAAGATTGGCGTGAATACAAAACAAAATTAAGGAGTGCATTTTATGATGCCTTTGATAATGATGAGGATAGAGTTGCACACTGCCCACCTAATGTAATGCTAGTTGATTGGAAAACGTTTATCACATATACCTCGACCGATGAATACAAGGTATCGATTTTTTATTATATTGAACCATTGTATAATATATTTTGAGCCTTATATAATATCCTTTTATTTTATTTTGCTATGTAGAAATTAAGGGAAATTGGAAATAAGGCAGCGACTAACCACAAGATGCCCCACACTAATAGCCATAAAGGTTTTGGTAGATTGGAAGATGAGTTGGTAAATAATTTACATTTGTTGAATAATATTTTTTTTTGTCTGAAATTTGTTGAAGTTTTACTTATGTTTTATTTAATTATGATATATATGTAGAATCATAAAAGCGATGGATCCAATGTATGGGTTGCAGGCCATAGAAGGAAAAATGGAGAATCGATTAATGAATTTGCCAAAGGAAAGATAGTATGTCATTTGTTATTCAGAACAAAAATCAAAGATAGATTACATGGTTCTCTCATAGTTGTGGCTAAGTTTTACTATTATTATTTGTCTCCATTTTTCTACTTATTTTGTAGGACCAGTTGAATGAAATGAGCTATAGTATGGACTATGGAAAAGATGATGCACTCTCACAAGTTTTAGGTCTTGATCCTAATGGGCATCTGAGAGGAGTGGGATATGGAGTTACTGCTTCAACTTTATATGCTACTCAACAGTACGGTGGGACGGTGTGCGAACTAGAGCACCAATATTTTGATGTGCTGAAAAAATTGTCTATTGTTAAAGAAACTCTTGCTAAAGTGTTGAATAATCAGGAGGTAAATTAATCTTTGTGTATTCATCTCTTACGTGTATTAATCATTTTGTTTACTTATACCTAAATTCTTTTCAGTCAGACCAGTCTTCTTTTCAACCTTGTCCTGACCTGCCACAGAAACATCAAGTTTCTCTCGATGGTCGAGCTTGCCCTATGCGAACACCCCCTATGGCTCAACATGAACATCAAAGTCTATCAGCGCCAAGTAATCAAAATTTGCACACACTGCCTACGGCTCAACGTGACCATCAAAGTTTATCAGGACAAAGCAATCAAAATTTGAATTCAGTTGTATGTATAAAATGCTGAAAGCTATTTTACTTAATTTGCATACTCGTACACTTAGTATTAATTTTCTTTTGTGTCTTTGTATAGGGAGGCGCTCAATCCAAAGTTGTGAAGTGCAAATTGTTTAGGCTTGTTCCAGACGATGTTGTCGCAGAAGGTTTATGGTACAGTGATAATCCAACAGTTAAAGTGCATCATGTGCCTTTAGGCCCTGGTGTTTCAAAGGTTTCTATTGATGTTGCAATTCGGAAAGACGCGTTGCATGTTTGGGGGAATATAGAATTGAAGACAATAGAAGATGTTGTGTCTTGTTTTGTGGCTTGGCCAACAAGTTCTATTCTTAAATTGTGATGCACACAAATCTCAAGAGCTTGACTTTTGATGCTTCAAAACACTACCTAAGACTTGGAGATTTATGTTTATAGAATTAATTTATTATGGAAATGACTTGATGATCTATGGTGAATGATGTAAATAACTACTTTTCCCTTAGTTATATTATGTGGTTGTTGTGTATATTTGCTTACTTAACTGATTATTGTGAATTGTTTCTAGCAGGTCAAACCTGTTTTTAACTCTGCCTGTGTGAAAGCTTGTCTAGCTTTTACATTGCCGATCTCAAGCCCGGATAAAGGAGGAGAGAAAACGAAATTCAAGGACAGCGTAAACATGTAAGTGAATCAATTACATTTTTATATTCCTTTGTCACTATATTCACTGATTTATTGTGATATTAGCTTAATCTGTATGTACATATCATGTCAGGTGAATAACTTAATTTGATCAGATGATTGCTGGGGTGAACTTGATAGGGACTCTCAGGTACTTCGTGAGTTTGTCTAACTAAGTTTATTGCACATTGCACATGTGTAAAACTTAACAAAGTAAGTTCTGAATTTATGTTTTCCTGCAGGCAAATTTAGTTCCTAAAGCTTCAATTGTCCCCTTGGGCATTAAAGCGCTTGCAGATTATGTCCATAGCAAGGGACTGAAGCTAGGAATCTACTCAGATGTCAGTTTGTCAGTTTCTTACAAGTATATTTCCATTCTAATTTCATGGAGAGTTGTCTAGATCATTCGTTAAATGACTAGGATTTCCTCTAATAAACAGAACACATGAAAGACTATTACTTAGTCACCTATGTAGGGTCCTTAGGTAATAAGCTTTCTTGAAATCACTACTGAACGCGATACTTTATTTTTTTCAGTGCCCACACCACAGTGCTTGGGTCACTTGGCATGCAGAACAAGATGCAAAAAACTTCGCTTCATGGGTATCGTTGCTTCTCTTATACATGTTTCTTCTTTCTACATGTATGGTATGTCCCTTGGCCCAAACTTTCTTACATGCAATTATTTGATTAATAATACTTGAAGTTAAGGGGCACTTGTGTATAATTTTTTGGACAGTACACTTCTGCATTATATTTGATCCCCATAAAACCTACCTGATGCATGGGGTTTGGGCTAAATCAAAAGTGGGTGCAGTGGTGCAAGCTTGGTAGTTGCAATGTATTGCAAAGTTGGGTTTTGAGTTGTGGTGCCATGGTTGTGGTTATCTTTTGCATGACCCTTTGTAGATGTTTGTTGATTGCAGAGAAAGACATGGTTTTCCAGGAGACTATGCCTCAAGCTTGAAACAACCACCATAAAAGATAAAGACGTGGTTTTCCATGAGATTATGCCTCAAGCTTTTCCAAGCATGGCAGTGTTCATTGCACTATAACTTTCCAAGTGATATACATTTCGGACTTTCTAAGTGCTTAATATATAGATATTGCTTTATACTCTTAGTGCCACGTGTGCAAGGTCAAAAGTATATATATTTTGCATTTAGAAAGGTGTCCACAAATTGTAGGAAGTATACATAATTTAGATTGTGAAGTCTTGTTGAGTTATGAGCTAACATTTTACTGCTGAAGCGTATACTACTGACATGCCACAAAAAAGCCACTGCATACCACTAACAGCCCACACACAAGCCACATAGGCCAAGTTCTTACCTTTTTTGCATTTAGAAATTAAAAGGATGTTTATGCATTAAGTATGAAAGCGCTTGTATCTTTCATTCTGCTTTACTTTATTTATAAAAGTTGACACTATTATCTACAACTTAGATTGTGTTGGGAACTCTTGCAGGTTTAATTTATGCAAAATTCATCAGGGGCATTGATCAAGTTCACTTGTTATTTTGTCAAGCCATTGCTTGTTAGTATGCAAGATGGATACTCTTCAAATTGTAAGAAGATACATTTATATTAGCATGACATATGTAATTGGCTGGGGATGATATATATTAAAGTGATATATTAAATTGGGACGATGTTATTGATACTTGGCATGACATGTAATTGGGGATGAGATGTATATGTACAATGATGTAAGAAAGATTCATTTTTATTTGATGATTAATGACAGGAAAATGGTGTGTGTGTGTGTATATATATATATATATATATATATATATATATATATATATATATATATATATTTTTATATATATTTTTTTTTTTTAATTTTCAATCAATACGACATCACTTATAAAGTGATTCGAAAAGTAATTCACATCACTTTTTAAGTGTAGTAGTTTTTTGAATCAAGCGTCACTTTGGAAGTGATGTCTATAGTTTTTTTCTAACATCACTTTTTAAGTGATGTCCATAGTCATTCTTTAACATCACTATTTAAAAGTGATGTCGAACTACTAAGACGACATCACTAAAAAAGTGATTTTGTATTCTTATAACATCCCTTTTGGTCGTCACTTTACGAAGTGACATTGTATATTAACTTTATAACATCGTTTCAAAAGTGATCTAAAATGTTACGACATCACTTTCATACATCAATTAAAAAGTGATGTTAAAAACACAAGCTTTTAACATCACCACTATTAACATCACTTTCGAAAGTGATGTGATACAGTTTTAACATCACTTTTTCAGTGATGTAATACAACTTTTCTATTGTAGTGAGCTAGAACGTATTTGAGTCCTGTTTTCTTTTGTTGGATGAATGATCCCATGATGTCTAGCCCCAACATGTGGAAAGGCCATGAGCTTGCAATATTGATCAATTCCCTTGCTGGACTTAGGTGGTTATGGCCAAATGTTTGACATTGGAGGCATTTAAGAATGTACCTTTTTGCCTCGATATGCATGCCTGACCAATAATACCCTTGGGCTATTGCTTTATGTGCCAGAGATCTTGCTCCTACATGGTTGCTACATTCACCTTTGTGGATTTCGTCGAAAATGAGCTGGCCTTCGCGCGGAGTTATGCACTTTAGGTGTGGTCCTCATGCGGATTTATGGAATAATCGTCCGTTGATTACTGTGTATCTTGGGGCTTGGAATTGTATTGCACGAACATTCTTTGCCTCTGCTAGGATCTCACCCTGTAAAATGTATTTCAGGAATGGGCCTATCCAAGATTGAGTGATTTCTTCTTCGATCGGATGAGGGCTGAAAGTCAGTGAGGCTGTTGACACTTTCTTCCTGGTAAGCGGGTCTTTCTAGGATGTCAATGTAAATTGTGCTGGGGCAAACCTCTTATGTTTTTTAGGCTAAAAAAGCTAGACTGTCTGCATGTATGTTATCTTCCCTGGGAATGTGCTCCAATGAGAACGTTTTGAACGATCTGATGAGGTTACTGACGACCTGAGCGTACTTTGCAAGGTTTGCTCCATTCGTGACATATTCCTTGGTGATCTGCTTAACTATTAGTTGTGAGTCGCTGTAAGCTATAAGCTTTAAGCTTGGGGACTTGTAGTTATTGTGCCATGCAGATGCCTGTGATCAATGCTTCGTATTCCACTTCGTTGTTAAACGTTATGAAATCGATCTTGATTGATTTTTTGTAGCTGAGTGCTTTCTAGTGAAGTTAACACAGCCCCTAGTCCACTGCCGTTGTTGTTGCACGCTTCCATCTACATAGAGGTGCCATGTGTTTGGGGTGGCTGGTTGATGGAGTGAAGTGATGGGCTCGGGTTCCCAGTTGATGTCTTCGACGGGAAGTCCGCAAGGAAATCAATAATGGCCTATCCTTTGCAAGACGTTCTGGGAACGAACTCTATGTGGTGCTCTCCGAGCTCTTCAACCCACTTGGCCATTCGAGCAATTTTGTTGTTGGAACTCAATACTTGCTTGATGGGTACATCGGTGATGACATTAATGCTGTGAGATTGGAAGTAAGGTCGGAACTTTCGAGCTGAGTACAGTAAAGAAAGCATCGTTTTCTCCATCGAAGAATAGTGCTTTTCTGAATCTGCCAACGTCTTGCTGGTGAAGTAGACTAGCTTTTCGACTCCTTCATGTTCACGAAAAAGAATTGAGCTGATTGCAAAGTCGGTTGTTGCAAGGTAAAGCCCCAGTGTTTCTCCTTCGTCTGGTTTGGACAGGATGGGTGACGTTGATAAGTAAGCTTTCAAGGCGGTGAAGGCTTTGTGGCATTCGTCTGTCCATGTGAATGTTGCGCCTTTTTTGAGTATTTGCAGGAATGGTCTTACATTTGTAAGATGCTCATTAGATGAATCTGTTGAGTGCTGAAACCATGCCTGATAACTTGTGAATTTGTTGCTTTGTAGTTGGTGCTAGCATTTCAAGGAGAGCTCGTATTTGTTCTGGATTTGCTTCAATGCACCTTTGTGAAATGAGGTAACCTAAGAATTTTCCCGAGGCTACTCCGAATACGCATTTTGCTGGGTTGAGCTTCATCTTGTTTTGGCGAAGTCGTTCAAAGGCTTCTTGCAGGTGGGAGATGTGATCGCCCACATTTTCGCTTTTGACCACCATGTAGTCTATGTAGACCTCCATAGTGTCTCCTAGCAAGTCTTTGAACATTTTGGTGACTAGTCTTTGGTAGGTCGCACCGGCGTTCTTCAAGCCGAATGGTAGGACGTTGTAACAGAACGTTCATTGCTGAGTTACGAAGGATGTCTTTTCCTGGTCTTCTTCTGCAAGCGGTATTTGGTTGTATCCACTGTATGCATCCATAAATGATAAAAGCTCATGGCCGCACGTTTGATCTACCAGTATGTCGATCCTTGGTAGGGGGAAGCTGTCCTTTGGGTAGTGCTTGTTGACGTTGGTGAAGTCTATGCAAAGTCGTACCTAACCATTCTTCTTTGGAACGGCCATAATGTTGGCTAGCCAGGTCGGGTACTCGACATCTCTGATGAATCCAACATTCTTGAGATTTTCTATCTCTTCATTGATGTCTTTTTGAAATTTGAGTGCTAGTTTCCTAGGTCGTTGTTTGACAGGCTTGACAGTTGGATATACATTTAACTTGTGGCAAGCGACCTGAGGGTCGATTCTTGACATATCGATATACGACCAAGCAAAAAAAAATTTATTGAGAGATATGACAAGTTGCTCCTTGAGCTTGGGATCTAAATCAGCCCCTACATAAACAAACTTTGGGTCATCATCTGTGCCCAGATTGACTTTTTCTAGTTCTATTTGAGCTTGTTTGCTGGAGGGCTGGATGCCTGAAGATCTTGCTTCTTTGGGATGTCATTGTGTTCGATGACCTGAGGCTTGGGTAAGGTCGTTGTGCTGACGTGATTGCATCGGCGAGCTTCTAGTTGGTTGCTTCTGAGCTCCATGATGCCTTGGGGACTGGGAAATCGCAGGACTTGGTGTAGGGTTAATGGAATTGCTTGGATCTTGTGAAAGTGTAGGACGACTTGACATCGATCACATTGAAGCGTGTTGAAGTTTTGACCATATCTTCCTTTTCTCCAATGGAGACTGGTAGGATAACATCTCCGATGACATCTGTGCGATCTCCGTTGAACCCATAGAGCGGTGCATTTGATTCTATCATCACCGAGTCTGGCAGGTGCATGTCCTTGTAAGTTTGATTGAAATTTATGTCACACGAGCTGACTAGATCGATGAGGACTCTTTTGACTGTCCAACCGTTGATTTTGACGTGCACTACCAGGGCATCATTGTGGGGTAGGCACACCTTGTCTAGATCTTCTTCAGTGAATGAAATTGTTGTTATTGTTTGAGGGTTGGTGGGATTGATTACCTCAGCTTTGTGTGAGAGGTGGTAGATTTCTTGAAGCGCTCTTACTCGTCTGCGCTTCTCCCGACCTGAGGTTTCGTCGTTTGAGGTGTTTGTAATCATGTTGATTACTTTCTCCTCATCGTGGTCGGAGGAGTGCTGTCTCCTGTTGTGCCTCGACCGACCTGGAGATTTAGATCGTCGGGCTGTTCTGCTCCTGCTTCTGTTGTTGGTAGGTCGTTCGTTGATGCGGCTCTTGCTTCTGTGGCGTTTGACATCCAGCTTGTGCCTTAGGTCGCTTTCTAGCATGAACTCTTTCAATTTGCCTTCCTCCACTAAGTCTTGGAGGTAGTGTTTGAGGCTCCAATAATCATTGGTGTCATGGTGGTGGAGCTTGTGGAAATGGCAGTATGGACGTTCTGGTATGGCGATCACCTTGTTGATGTTTGGCTTGAAGTATGGTGTTGTATATATCTTCTTCAGGATTTGGCTGGGTGTCCTGGAGAAGCTAAAGAATTCCCTTTTTGTGTAAGAGGGTTTGTTGGAGCTGGAGCCCTTGTTGTAATTGTTGGTGTTGTTGTTGTTACTATTTTTACCTGAATAGTGGTTGTTTTCTTTGGGTCCTCGCTTGTCGCTTACTGCGAGGACTTCTTTTTCTTTGCGTTGGGCAAGCCATTCTTCGTACTTGATGTACTTGTCAATTCGGTGGTACAGGTCGTCTAAGCGTTCTGGTTTGTTGCGCATCAGAGATCCTACTAGGTCGGAGTCTTCCAGGAGAGCGTTGGTGAAAGCTGAAGTTGCAAAACTGTCCTTTAGGCCTAGCTCCATTGAGAGGAGCTCCTTCTTAAAACGTCCTAGGAAGATGCGGATTACTTCGCCATGAGCTTTCTTGAGCTGAAACAAAGAGTCCAAGTCTGCTTGCTACTTTCTGTTGTGGACGGACTCTACTGCGAACGTCTCAGCTAGCTTGTCGAAGTTGCTAATTGAATCAGGAGTTAGTGTGTAGAACCATTCTAAAGCTCTGTCCTTCAGGCTGGCTGGAAAGATTTTGCACTTAAGGTAGTCGTATTTTGGAGTGCTGTAAAGTGCGAGAGTCTAGCTGAAACGAGTTACGTGTTGGCCTGGACACGAGCTACCGTCGTTCAGCGGGAACGTTGGTTGGATGAACTCTGAAGGCGATTGCTTGTGACTGATCTCTGTTGTGAATGGTGATGCCTTGTACGTCTGGAGTATCTTCTGGACGATCTGAAGTGCGCTATCCTTGTCATTCGCCTTCTCCAATCTTTGTGCGAAGTTTTCTAGCCTTTGATTGGTAGTGTTGGTGAGGGTTGTGACGGCGTTGTTCTCCACTGCGTCTGGAGTGCCGTTGTTGGTGTTGGAGGTGGTGTGCTCGCGCATTGTCTGGTTCTCTTGTTGAAGTGTTATGAATGACTCTTGTAGCATCCTCATCTGATATGCTAATGCTTGTAGCTGTGCTTCCATGGTGGCTTGTTGTAACCAACTTCGTGGGCTTGAGAAAATGGTATCTGTGTTTTCTCAAGAGAACGAACCGGCAGACGGCGCCAATGTAAATGTTAGTGTTTACTGGACAAGGACTTGATGATTTGGGCGATAGGGAATGGATGCACTCTTCTTGGGATAAGAGTTGCCTACGTATCAAGTTTCTTGGGGTAAACTTGAAGCAAGCCTTACATAGTTCATCTCTCTCTATTTATAGATGTTTGAGCTGACTTTCCATATTTGATCTGGACCGTTATGAAGTGTAGATCCACCTTGTGTGCTATCTTGATGATTCGCCATTACTCTACTGTTACAAAGTTAATGTCTCATTGATTGTGGCATTGATTGAGCTCCAAGATTGCGCTAGTTGATTTGCTTCCATAAATGGATGTAACTGATGTTGTGGACAACCTGGGTGTTGGGTCGTGTGTACGATTTGATGGTGTGGGACGAGTTGAAGGAGGATGACCTGGTATGTGGACACGTGTACTGTAGTGTGGAATGGAGGGTACTTACAATGAGCATATCTTAAACTACTTTAAAAATATAGCAGTTCTAGAGTACACCTTGGTTATTGGTGTGCTAGCATCACATCCCTTGGTTATAGACTTTGTCATGCAATACACCCTCACTTCTTGCCTGATAGAGGGCCCAGATGTGATAGTGCAGGTACAGCCTGCGTACTCTAGATTTTGGCTTAAAAATAAACTACTTTAAAAATGCCCCTAACTCTTCAACTATTTTTTTGACAGAATTTCCCTTATTTTATTTATTAAATTACAAACTTTAAATAAAAAAATTCAAGTAAATTTGATTTAATAATAAGAGCAAATATTTTTCCCAAAACAAATAGGTCCCAACATGTGGCCCATGTGTATTTTTCAACAAATAAAATGCATTTACTTTTTAGCTTAGAGCAAGTCCAATGGGGGCGTAGGGGCTATATGGGCTGCTAAAGGCAAATATAGCACCCCAACCACAAAAATGTCATTCTAATGGGGCTGCTAAAAGGGTCTTAAATTTAGGAGTCAAAAACCCAGCCAAAGTTAAAACCTTCGCTAGCAGTTGCCATAATAAGTTCGGGAGACAGACGGCAAAAACTATGTCGTTCGTATCATTTAGCACTTCAAAACAGAAAACGCAATTGGATTGGTTTTTATTTTTCGGGTGCCAAATTTGGCTGGGCAAGCTAAAAGGCCTATGTGGCACCTTTTAGCAGCCCAATTTAGCAGCTCTCCATTGAACTTGCTCTTAGTAGAAGTGCCTCTATACTATTGTTTATTTATGAATTAGCTATGCAAAAAACACGTGCACGGGCATCATATAACATGAAGAAGAGAAACCTGCAACAAAGATAACAACCAGAACAAAGAAACAGAAGGTGGGCGAAAGTTTGACCATTTCGAGGAAATAAAATTGGAATTAGTTTGTTTACAGATTTATGGATGAGCAAAAGGTTCATCCTGACTTGATATATATACTGATGGTTAAGGGTTTCTCGTTTTTCATATTAATGTGTAGATTACGTTGTAAATTTCATTTAGTAAGTAACCAATTTCCTCTTCAATTACAAGTTTGATTTATTGAAAACAAGATATTCTCTTACCAAATATACACAACAGTTAAAAGCTCACCAAATATTCTCTTACCAAGATGGTATACAACTATACAAGATATGCAATTTGTAATTCACATATTAATGCAATTCGATCATTTTTATTTGGCAATGCAATTTTCAATGAATTTCATATATTTTTTTACTGTTGGTTGCAAAGATAGTGTGCCTCGCCTCATTTGGAGAACAATCTGGTCACAACGAAGTGAATGGACCTATTAAATGATTAATTAATACACTATTGTTTCATAGCAAATTGGCGTACAACTTAGGGGTTGTTTGTTTTTTTTAGCCTCTGAATGCTGAATGCTAAATGACCTACCCTCTGAATCCTGAATGTTGATTGTTGAACTCTGAAAAACATGTTTGTTTTACTCGTCGAATGACACGCTCAAATCTTTGAATATAAATCATTTGGAAAATTTTACCCCTGTTATCAATTTTGAACACAAACTTATAGTTTATAAAAACAAAATATCTGATTTTTTTTTACAGAGTTTTCTTTGTTTATTCAACATTTTCAGCACCTGTATGACATCAATATAACATACTAGGACTGGTTTTGGGAAAAGCTATGTGGTGGCTGAGATTTAATCTCATGCCCCTCGAGATTGGTATTCTCAAAAAAGGAATTCTATATTGAATCAAACACTTACTAATAAGGAACTAAGAGTTTGGCTCCAGCAAGAAATTCTATATTGAATCAAACACTTACTGCTGGGGTCGATAAGGAAACTAAGAGTTTGCCAAACTTTTAACATCTACAGAGTTGTAGTATGATTAGAGAACTATATTGGTTAACACTCCAATCAATTGAAGGTTCACACGTAATTACACATCGAACCTAGATGGAATCATGTCAAGGGTTATTGATTTGACTAATGAATCTTGGCTATTGTACATGATTGGTACGGATGAGCTCGGAAGATAAGGTGCCCAATCAAATATAATCTTATTCTTATCGAAAAAAATCAAATATAATCTTATAATTAAGTAAAGTAATAACTATTACTTATGAATATCGGAAAAAAAAATAGCTATTACTTATCAAAAAAGAAATTCTATATATATTGAATCAAACACTTACTGCGGGTCAATAAGGAAACTAACATACTATCTAGAGTGGTTTTATTATATTTATTCGGTTACTATCTCAATTATGTTTGGTTGCATCTACTTTAGCTTCCTCCCCGCAATGTGTTTCTCTTAATCTCATATCCTACCAAATGATAGCAGGTTACTTCCTTGTGGATTGGTACTTTTGTGTTAATTGCAGTTTTTTCTTCACCACAGTTTTAGTGTGTTTGTTTTATTATGTGCATTGTTAGTTACACACTGATATAATTTCGCATGTACTTGAGGTCACTGGGAAGTAGCATACAAGGAGGAACGAACTGGTTGGTTAATAAAATCAAAGGTACCTTTCACTTGCCCCCCCCCCCCCTTGTCTACCTTTGATTCTAATACTTGCACTTCTGTCCATGTCGATTGTGTAATGAATTTGACAGTTTTGTTCTACCTTTTTCTACTGTTTTGTTGGCTATAACAGTTTTATGGTTCAGAAATTATACTGATGATTTGCAGAAACCAGTCCCACATTATGAAATGTATAATCTTGTTGTGACGATGAAACACAGTGTTTCAAAATGCTTTCTAGGTTTTTGAGTGAGGATGTAGATGCTGCAAGGTTATTTTTCCTTTACTGGAGCATTTCCAGTGATGCAATGTGATTTTCCTTGAACTTGGAAGATATCCATGAGTGAAATTGCTTGCTATGCAAGCTCTAGAATAATGGACCACAATACTTCCAACAAGCCAGACAACCATTTTCTATTTTGTTGTGTATTTTGTACTCTTTCCTTGCGCAAGTGGTGTATATAAGGGTCTTAGAGTGTTTTCATGATACCGTGATATAAGGTTACGTAAGAGTTGAGCTAGCAGTTCAGATTCACTAGATTGATATCTAAAGATGGACACCATACAGTCAAGCACTAAACCTAAGCCCATATTAGAACTATATTAAGAAGTTAGGTCTCGATCTTCAAAGTTTTTTTTTGGACTTTGAGATTTCTATCACAAACTTAAAGCTTGCTTTTGAAGTTTCATTCAGTTGTTTAAAGCCATCTCACTCACTTCACCCCTATTTTTCCTTTCATGCATACGCAAAAGAGAGGTACTCCCACAAAAGCACTCCAAGTTCAACTCTTCTTCAGTAACCGTCTTCAAACAATGGAGAAAACAGGTACCCTCTTTGTTCTCGATTGATTATAGTGGTTCTTTAATCATAGATAATTAGATAGTAACTCAACCACATTGTGACTGAGCAGAGCAAGTAATTTTGAAGCAATAGGTGAATAACAATAGTTTTCTAACTTCTCTTCGCTGCATCTCTTTAATCAATTGAGACACAATTACCGTTTATTTTTTAAGTTAAAGGTATAATCATCATGGAACAACAAACAGAAGTAGAAATTCATAGAACAAGACTTCGGGAGCAATTGCACGCTCAAAATGTTAAGAATATTGAGGTATCTTTTTTTACTCATAGCACAACTTCTCTAGTTCTTCTGTACTTTTGTTAACATCTACAGTCTAAAAAGTAATAAACTGATTATGAGTTGTTATTTTTTATATTATTTATCTTATTCCTTATATTGTTTGTTTAAATCAATTTTTGTCACTTTTTGGATGAATGTATTACTATTAGCATTCAGGAAGGAAAAGAAATAACAACATAAATGATTACAATGTTTCTCAGAATTCAACTTCTTCATCTCTATCAACATTCCATCTCACAAGGATTAGTACAGCAAACGGAAGTAGAAATTCATAGAGCAAGACTTCGGGAGCAATTCCGCGTTCAAAATGCTGAGAATATTGAGGGGGTTTTTTTTTTTTAATTCATACCACTTCTCCACTTCTTCTGTACTTTTGTTAGCCTCTACAATAAAAAAAGTAGAAAAATTGATATCTTGGTAAACTAAGCTATAAAATACATGTTTCTTTATACCGTAGTATGAAGAATATTTTATCTAATTCATGGAATATTAACCATCATGTATTAATAATTGAGATGTAATTGCTACTGGACATGTCATGTTATCAATTTTTTAATACTATGAAGATGCATTGCGAATTCTTATTCTATATATTGTGAAGCAAAGATTTGATATACTATGTTTGTTTTTGTAGTTATCTCATTTGTAAGTTGTTGGTTAAACTATTAATTATGTTTAAAGCAGTTTTTGACAATTTTTAGATGCATGTATTAATATTAGCATTCATGTTTTTTTTTTTTTTCTAAAAGAAATATTATTCATCTTATTCCTTATATTGTAAAGTATATGTTTGTTTAAATCAATTTTTGACACTTAATTTCTCTATTAGCATTCAAGAAAGAAAAGAAATAACAACAGAAATGTTTACAATGTTTCTCAGAATTCTACTTCTTCAACTCTTTCTCAACATACTATCTCACTAGGGTTAGTACCTACTTGGCGACAATTGGCTCAACGCGCTCACCAAGAAAAGAATCGCATGCAACGAGTATTCACCTCTCCAATGGATGTAGATGTACCTACTCCACGGAAAGGACAACATTATCTTGGTCGAATGGATGTGCATTATGGATTCTGTTCTACCTTACATTGGAAAGATTAACAACTATCAAAGTCAACCAAAAACAAATCTCTATTTGGGATGTGTTGTTTACAAGGAAAGATCAAATTGCCTTTGCTTTCTGAACTACCCCCGCCTTTAAATTATTGTATGAAGGATCTGATGCCAATGTGAGGTCATTTTGTGAGCACATTCGATCATACAATGCGTGTAATGCTTTTACAAGCCTTGGTGTTAATACGGACATGCTTGTATTGCATGGGCGTGGTCCAATGTCATTTGTTATACACGGAGAACTCTACCATAGAGTCGAATCACTGCTGGCAGATCTAGGAAGGGATCCTGTCTATTCACAGCTTTACCTTTATGATGGAAATGAGGCTTTGAATCGCCGCCTTCGTCGGAATCCTCATTTGTCACAGGACGTCTTAAAAATCATTAAAGACATTCTTATTAAGTACAACGACTTCTACAAGTTCTATAAGAATGCTTTTGAGATTTTAAATTCAAATGGTTCTACAAACAACAATATTTCTGTCCGTCTTCATTACAACTCTGGTAGTGACCGAAGACAATATAACCTTTCATCTACAGAGGAATTGTTGTGGTATTACCAGGTAATGGGAATGAGGTTGATAGCTTGCGAGATATTGTTCTTCGTTTGAGAGGGGGAGGGTTAGAGAGGATAAGTGAGTGTAATCCCACTTATTTTCCACTGCATTATGTTCTTCTATTTCCTCGAGGAGAACTAGGTTGGTCTCCTGATCTATGCCAATGGGACGTCATAAATAATCGTCCAACAGATGTGCGTTTGACCCAGACGCAGTACGATGCTTATCGTTTGTTTGATCGCCCGACAGAGTATTCAATGATCTTGCAGGCAGGGCCTCTATGCCAAGAATTTATTGTTGACGATTGGGCTTACTTCAACCGAACAGAACAAGTTGCGCTATTTCAGAGATCATCAAGTTGAGATTCGTGCAGAGTTGTATTTAGGATTGACAGATGTTGCAGCACAGGGATTGAATCCAGATCAAGTGGGCCAGTGTTTTATTTTGCCATCGTCCCATACAGGGAGTCCAAGGGATATGTGTGAGATTTATCAAGATGCAATGGTGATCACACGATACAATAAACATCCGGATGTCTTTGTTACGGTCATTGAAAATCCGAATTGGCCATAAATTTAAAATGAGCTTAAGAGTCACCATACAACATCTGATAAACCTGCGTTGGTCGCTCGAGTATTTGAGATGAAGCGAAAAGCGATAATGAATGAAATCTTAAAAAATGACATGTTTGGACGTGCAGTGGCACATGTTTACACCATTGAATTTCAAAAATGCGGCCTCCCACACATGCACGCTCTCATATTCCTTCAACATGAGGATACGATTCGCACCACTGAACAAGTGGATCGAATAGTTTCTGCTGAGATTCCAGACCCATACACTCAACCTGCACTCTTTCAGACCATTATGAAGTACATGATTCATGGTCCGTGTGGTGCTGAAAACCCAGAAGCACCGTGTATGCAAGATGGCAAGTGCAGGTTCCATTACCCACGAGAATTTGTTGAAAATACAACGATGGATCGAGAAGGGTACCCTCTTTATATGCGTCGCAACACAGGAAAAATGTACAAGGTCAAAAGCAAGATAAGAGGTGAGCATACCATTGACAACTGAAATGTCACTCTGTACAATCCGTATCTATCTAAAATGTTCGACTGCCACATTAACGTTGAAGTATGTGCATCAGTTCGGGCAGTCAAATATATCACTAAGTATATTTACAAGGGATTTGACAAAACAACTATGGTGCTAACTAGTGCTAACTAGAGATTAATGACGGAGATCCAACGGACCACATCGACATCTATTAGAGGTAATATCGGACCAAATGTTGTTAAGCCGTGGTGGCATCTATTAGAGTTTAAGAAATTATTGCTCGAGCTAAAAATCAACTCTAAATGCATTCGTCAAATGTTGTGCTAAATATCCACATGCCAGAAAGTACACTTATCAAGAAGTCCCTCAACACTTTGTTTATGACAAGTATGAGAAAATTTGGACACCCAGGAGCAAAAGTTGTTATGCTATTGGTCGGATGCATTTTGCAAGTCCAAATGCAGGTGAACGTTTCTATCTTCGCTTGTTGTTAATTGTTGTAAAGGGGCCGCAGTCATTTGAATCATTCAAATTTGTAGATGGTGTTCCATATGGTACATTTAGAGCTGCATGTATAGCACGGGACTGTTAAAAGATGATGAGGAGTGGAAACAATGTTTAGAGGAGGCAGCTGTGATGCAAACTGGGTATCAACTACGAGGACTTTTCAGTGTTATCCTTCAAGAGTGCACTCCAACACGTTCAGAACTATTGTGGGATAGATTTGCATTACAAATATGTGATGATCTTGCACCCAAGATGAAAACATTGTTTCTCATTTCAAATCCATTTGACGCCCAAGTAAAAGACTACGACTTATTTTTATTGGACCAAATCCTTTTTTAGAGTGGTAAGAAGCTTTCAGATTTCCCAGACATGTCACTACCAAGAGAAAATTGGAATAAGGTAGTTGGCAATAGACTTATTTTGGAGCAACAACAACTTTAGTATGAGGGACTACAACAGGTGGCAAATGATAATGTTAGTCGTCTCAATGAAGAGCAACGCCAAGCTTTCCATGCAGTGATGGATTTTGTGCACAATGCTAAAGGAAAATTATTTTTCTTAAATGGAGTTATGGGTACTAGAAAAACATTTCTATACAATACAATTACAGCATCATGTCGTAGTATTGGTAATATCGTGATTATGGTGGCTTCTTCTGGAATTGCGTCTTTATTATTGCCCGGAGGTCGAACTGCCCACTCAACATTTAGGTTACCACTAGATGTGTTAGAAGACACAATATGTGGATTTGGTAAAGAATCATTGCAAGCTGGACTTTTCAAAGAAACGAAACTTATTATTTGGGATGAAGTCCCCATGCAACATAGACACTATGTAGAAGCTGTTGATCGATCGCTCCAGGATATATGTTGCAATAAGCAGCCATTTGGTGGAATCACTGTGATTCTTGAAGGGGATTTTAGGCAAACTTTGCCTGTTATATCGAAAGGTGTCTGTGAAGAATTTGTCGCTACATCATTGAGACGATCTCCGCTCTGGAGACATGTGAAAGTCTTGCATCTGGTTCAAAACATGCGGCTTAATATGACAAAGCCAAATAACATTGACTTTGCAAACTATTTGAAAAAGGTAAAATATCTACTTTAACCATTTATTTTGAACTGTATTTTTGCAAAAACTCTTATAATAGTAGCTTATCGTCTAAGTTTAACTGATTTGTTTAGATTAGAACGAATTCGAAAGATACGGTAGAGCTTTCATCTGAATACGACATTGCAGAAATATCGAAGAACTCATTTACTCTATATACCCAAATTTGAACGTGGAGGGCAGAACTTCAGCTGATTTTCTAAGAGAGTGTACTACTAGCTGCACATAATGACGATGTCAAGGAAATCAATGACACTGCCTTAAAATTGTTTCCTGGAGATGTTATTGAATATTTAGCAGCAGATAAATCAGTTGAAAAAGACGGCAACTCTCCCACAAATGGACATGATTATCCAAGTGAGTTTTTGAATTCACTTGATCCCTCAAGTTTACCTCCTTTCCAACTAAAACTAAAACGTGGGAGCCCGACTATGCTGCTCAGAAATATAGCACCAAGAAATGGACTTTGCAATGGAACACGACTAATAGTTCTTTAATGTGCTTCTAAAGTGATTCAGGCTAGGATTTTAACTGGAGACAAAGCAGGTGAGCCGGTACTTCTCCTGAGAATTTCTTTGACGCCTTCATCTAATGACATGGCAGTTCCAATGACACGACGTCAATTCCCTGTAAGACTTGCGTATGGAATGACGATAAATAAATCACAAGGGCAATCAGTCAAGTACGTTGGGATAGATCTACAGACACTAATTTTCAGTCATGGACAATTGTATGTGGCCCTCTCAAGATGCACATCATCAAAAAGAATTAGTGTCATCCTTCCACCAGATACTTCTAATTGCACTACAAATATCGTGTATCTAGAAGTTTTGTTGGAATAAACCTATATGTCATCCTTATTTGCGGAAGTTGTGGTCTTTTGGTTATTTTACTTCGTAATTTTGCAACTTAAATAATTCATTTTCTTAGTGATTCTGCAAAATATGTTGTGCAAAGGTTAAATGTACAAACAAGAAACAATTAGGAGAACAATTATTTTTAAAAGCTTCGTGACAAAGTCACGGGCAATTTCTAGTCTAAAACATTTCATATAGTAATATAGGATAAAAATAAAACTAAAAAGACAAACGAAAATAGTTATACAACCATAACTCCAAAGTACATTACAATTAACTCCAAAATGCAAGTACTTTAAACCTGATCAAATGTTTCCACTCCACAATTGTTCTGCAATTTGGTCACGCAAGTTGACTATGTACTCATGTGCCTCGGGTCCAAATGTATGACTCAAACTCGGTGGTGCTTCAGGTCTGTCAGAGTCAATTGATGGCCCCACTGGAATAATAACTTCTTCATCTTAATATCGCTTGAACAACCGGTCATCAATTAAGACGCAACAGAGAAAGTTGTGTATTGCCATGCTTGCTACAACAATTTGAACTTGTGTGCGAAAAGCATATGGAGGCATTCTCTTCAATATCTTGAATCTTGCCTTCAAGACACCAAAAGTTCTCTCAATTAGATTTCTTAATGAGGAATGTGCCTGATTAAATTTCTCTTCTTTGTTTCTAGGAAGACCACCACAATTAAAATCAGCTAACTAATACCTAACATTCCTATAAGGACACATGAAGCCCCTGGTGTGTGTGTATGCAGCATCACACAAGTAATACATACCTACAATACAATAATGAATTCATATAAGCATATATAAACTTGATAAATAGAAAAGTTATTCATTAGGTGATGTTTTGAAACACACCTTCCGGAGGCAATGGGAATCCGTGTTTTTTGGGCCATCGTAATGTCTCGTTCAATACACGAGCATCATGGGTAATCCCTTCCCATCCAGCCATCACATAAGTAAATCTCATATCATAATCACACAGCTAAAACATTCTGGAAACAATCCTTACCCCCTCTTCCTCGAAAAGGAATTTGCTTCTCAAGTTTAACATTTGCGTCTATTAGTGTACCATCCAAAGCTCCAACAACTCCTTTGAATGACCCGGTCAAATGGTGGATCAAGTATCATCTCTTTTGAGAAATGGAGTATTGCCACTAGCACCTCATGAAAACATTTGCTAATGGTTTGTGTTGAATGTTGAAATCGATCCACTATGGTTCGATTTCTCTTATTGTGACCAATAGTCATTAAAAACATTGCCATTTTTTTCTCTACATCAATATGTTTACTATCATGAAGACACTCCCTTTGTCGAAAGTAATCACATAGCATAACGAAGGAAGGCCTCTTCAACCTTAACATGTTAAACATATTTGTATCATCTCCATGAAGAAGCTCTTGTACATACATTCTCCCAGTAAGTGTAGATATGCATATCTTTTGCCTCACGTACCTAGGATTTGTAGCATGCGCCTAGGATTCGTAGCATGCTTAATCCATGCGAATATTATGATATAATAAACCAATAACCATTGTTGCGGTGTCATCTTCGCTAAATGAAAATAAAAATAAAAAATGTTAATTATGCAATCATCCAAGTAAACAAAATCGATCATAATAACTATAATCATTAGCAGTCTTGTAACACCCCAAATCTCAAACAATTATACACCTAAGATACGTGACTTTTCTAGAAATTTTTTGACATAGTCTCCTTTGTATTTTCAACATTCCATAAACATAAATCTTGTCATAACCTAAAAATCAAAGTAATATATTTTTCATTGGTCAACCTAGTTACTTAACCGTCTCGACCAATGCCAGAGCAATTAAGTAACTTGATTGTTTATAAAAACAAACGATATAACAACAAATGATATAGAAATTTTTTGACAGAGTCTCCTCTGTATTTTCAACATTCCATAAACATAAATCCTGTCATATCCTTAAAATCAAAGCAATATATTTCTCATTGATCAACCTAGCTACTTAACAGTCTTTAACCAATGCCAGAGCAGTTAAGTAACTTGATTGTTTATAAAAACAAACGATATAGAAAATTTTTGACAGAGATATAGAAAACTAAAAACGATATAACAACAAACGATATAGAAAACTAAAAACTAAATACACTAATCATCCAAGTCAGCTACAACCTTCAACATCAACAAAAACTAAATATGACAATTATCCAAGTCAACTACAACCTTTTACATTAACAAAGTATAAATACTGACAATCTTCCAAGTATCACATCCTTAGGCTAGACTAGGACATAGTTCGAGTAATGTTCTTCAGGAATTGGATTTTAAGCCTATTTTCTTGCAGATTCAAAAGCATCTTGTTATGAGAAGGATGAAGAGAGAGAGCTTCCAATGAGTTAAGGTAGAGAGTAGCATCCAACAAATCCAAGAGGCGTAACTCCTCCACTTGCAAAACACCTTCATCCATAAGTTTTCTATCTCCTATGGTTTGAGTCTTCGCCATCTCTACAAGTTGTCAAATAATCTTCACAAGAGGATCTGGTTCAGGAGAATCTCTTATACGTTTTTGCTTTGAGCTTCCAGCATCACTCTTTGCTCATGAAGTAGTTGGAACTTGTGTTTGTTTAGGTGGTGCAGGTATAGTACCACTATGTGAACAACTAATAGGTACATTATCACTTGGAACATGGGAAGAATGATCATCTTGTGATATATAAGGGTTGTACTCCTCACAGTAGGTGACATTTGGGAAGTGATCGTCAAGATAATCAGCTCTATAAATCTGGTTATCTTCACTTGCACTATCAACATTCTCAACCTCTGTAGTATGAACGTTATAGGGAGTCACCACAGGAATTGGATGTTTGTGGTTAAACCCTTCATCACCACAAGATACAGTGGGTTCAAACAAGAATTCGAGCAACTCGCTATTTGCCAATGGAGCATTCCTAAAATGGCTCGCCAAAGGATACTTCTGTTTGTAATAATAGATAGCCAAAAAAAAATGGGGTTAAACAACTAACAAAGTAGTTGTATACTAATAACTTGTATAAACTAAAAAGTTGTTGATTTCTACCTTGATTATATCATCCGAAAAATCTAAAACCCCTCCAACAAAATCGACACCGTGTCCCGTCCTATTTGATAGAACTATCCATGTTTAATATTATTTTCGGAGGTAGTCCCATTGGTTTTTAAGTTGCCTTTGTATGTATGGAACATCGTAGGCCTTGCTCATTTTTTCATTAATCCTAATCCATGACTCTGATTTGAGTGAAGTTCCACTATAGCCATAATTATTAACCTCTTCTAAACACATTTCAATAAAACATTTTTTCCATGCATCATCTGTCTTTATCCAAGGAGTTGGAGCGGATTTCTCAACCACATCCAGAGTTGCCTTGTTCTTTCCCTTAACCCGAGGAGTTAACTTCTCCTTTCGAGGACCCATGCCTAAAGTCACTCAATAGGAATTAATTAAGGAATTGTACACAAACAAAGCAATGGTATGCAAAGAAAAGTATATATACAAATATCACTACAGACTCACAACATAGTCAGTTAGTCACTCGGGGCAAGATAATTCAATAAGGTTTGCAGAGAATCAACTAGAAGAACAAAAAATTAAATTATAATCCTAAAAGAAAGACACGACCTAGATGTGAAGGTATATGAGAATAGTATGATATACATTACCACAAAAGGAAATGCAACAAAAGCACTCGATAAAATGAGTAATCATTTATGGAATAAGATTACAAGAATAGTAGTACATTAACAATTTGACAGGTGCTACTCCTGGGGAAGGCATTGCATGGTTTTGGTTCCACTATGCAAGCATGAAGTTATGTAACACTCCAAATCTCAAACAATAACATACCTAAGATACGTGACTTTTATAGTAAAAATTTCGGCAGAGTCTCCTCTGTATTTTCAACATTTCATAAATATGATAACCTGTCATAACCTAAAAATTTAATAAGAATACATCCAAACCAAATATAAAACCTCATACCTCAGTCGTAAATTCAACTACTAAAAGATATACTGATTTGTAGAACCAACAACTTAACCATCTCAACCAATGCCAGTTAAGTCAAGTAACCAATCCACGAATAAGAATAAAATTATAAATATACAAACATCCCAAAAACCCTAATACACGACCTATACAGTGCAACTAACATACATACATCTAAGTCCCATAACTATCAAAAGGTTTATGCCCTTAACAATAAGTACTTACTATAAAACCTTTTAAAAGAGATACAAAATAGAGAGATACTAAAGCGTCTTGACAAGTGCCAGATCACTTAAGTACCAAACTAATATCGGTTAAACAAACTAAACAAATAAAGATATCTTTAATATAGCAACCGGGTGGACACAAACACGACTAGAATTAATGACACTCATAGCGATAAATATCTAAGTTATAGTAAAACTTACTCTCAGTGCCATTGCTGCATCTGTCTATTCGTAACCGAATGACTTACGTACAACATTAAACATGAATAACTTAATATCAGTTTTTATAAGCAAAATACGTGAGGACCCAATATTAAACATATCATACTAAGCACGCTCTAACATATATAGTTATGAAATAAAACAACGATCAAACATTGGAAACAAAGAATTCTACGGGGTGGGTATCTACCTACGGAAGCGGCTGTGCCAGGAGGCTGCCTACGTACCCTTTTAGGGATCAAGCCATACATAGTTCTTCCATCTCATACTAATATACAAGACTACCAAACTCAAAGAATACTAGGTCCCATGCGTATTCAACGCCAAGAATAAAATTTAACAATAGCCATGCACAAACTAAAACCTTAGCTATACAAGCCATAAACAATGAGCTATAATCTCCTGTACATACCATTAGAACATGAAAAACCAAACTATGAAATGATTAATACAACTAAATAAACAACCCATCACCTATACAGCCACCACTCGACTCAAATAATTAGTCGTACCAATCAAATTGATTTTAGTGGTTAGCTACATGCATTCCAAACATGCCACACACCATATTAATAATAAAAATTATGAATTTGATAGCAAGTGCTGTAAATCTATAAGTATGCAACAAACAATACTCACTACATATTCTACTCGTAGAAGTTTCAAATTCTAATTAATCTTAAGAGATTTGAGGGTATAGATAACTTATCTAAACTCCTTTTGAATTAGCTCCCAATTCACTACCCAATCAAAACCTTAATTAACTTGTATCTCATGTTTTCTAGGTACCCAAGAAGCCGAATTCTATACCCCACCATTATTCGAACTCAATTGTGCCCTTAAGGGGCAAATAGAGAGCCTGAAAGAGATCGAGAGAGAGACCGAAGACCCTATTTTTTCTATTTTTCAGCCCACTAGATGAAGCCCAAAAATCCAAAGTCCAAAGCCCAAAGATTTGGGGTTTTACAAGTTACACACTGGTCAAATGGATGCACATGCTAAGTCCACAATTAATACCGGAACAATAATGCAGGTGCGGTGATTCAATAATACTAAGCAGTTCAAGATATATCTACTCCAAACTATTAAATGGAGAAACCAAGAAAATGAAGTTACACACTGGTCAAATGGATGCACATGCTAAGTCCACAATTAATACCAGAACAATAATGCAGGTGCGGTGATCCAATAATACTAAGTAGTTCAAGATATATCTACTCCAAACTGTTAAATGGAGAAACCAAGAAAAGATGAGTCGTTTAAGAAAACTGACATCACCCACTCGTTCTACTTATTGCTTGTAAAAAAAGGTTGTTTTGAGTCATCATTCAAACATACAGAACATGGAGGCATTTTTTAGCCACCTCCCAAGTCCCAACGATCAGAAACACAATAATAAGATTGTTGTCTTCATCAAAGTTTAATCAACAAAAAATCATATTTCCAAAACAAATATGCATTCTTGCAAACATTGTCCCATTGGGGTTGAGGGACTTGTTCCTGTGCTAAGTCCGTGTTTATGTTTAGTAGCTCTTGTTCATTTGGAAGTGTGCTATATTAGTTTTCACTTTCAATGCCAAATCCAAAGTGTGATGTACTTGATTAAAATAATAATAATAATAAGGAGAGAACAAACCTAAAGATTGTTGTTAGAAATTGATAGAAGTGATGATGAGAAGTAGAGATCTGCAAAAAAAAATTAATGAAGAAAAAACAGTCAATTTTCGCTGGAAATTGAACAAAAAATGGGTTTTTAAACATACATGATAGAGAGAAAGGAGAGTGATGGAGAGAAGGGAGAGCGGCTAATGAGGGGCAAGAGAGGAATGAAGTCTTTAACAATTTTTGTTTCAGCATTCAGGAGATGTGAGACCACGGAACGCTAAAGAACAAATGTCTCGCTGAATGCTGAAGTGAACTTAAAAAACAAACAACTGGGACAACCACTGAATGCTGGAAACTTACTTTTCAGCGCCTCTTAACGCTGAAAACCGAAAAAACAAACAACCCCTTAATCTCTTCTTTACTCAATATAAAACACACAAAATCTACTATGCGCAGGTTGCACCGGTGCACAGGCATATGGTCCACTCATTCCTTTTTTATACTTTTTTTGGTAACTGGCTACATAAGTTTTAGTTAAAAGGGCAAAAAACGTAATTGGCGACATGATACATGTCATGTATCATACTAGCAAAATAATCCTAAAACATTTTCTCATAAATGATGGGTGATATATAACAATAACACCCTTCCCACATAGAATGATATATGACATATATCACTCGTACGGAGAGTTCCAAGTAGATGATATATGACATGTATCATACAAACAAAATGATCAAGAAGCATTTCCCTATAAATGATGGATGATATATTACATGTGTCAGCCTTTTAACAGAGAATGATACTTGACATATATCATTATAATGGAGAGTCGTCCCAAAAATAATGGATGATAGATTATATCTATCAATATTTTATTGCATATACTTGTTCACGCATTCTTCTGATTCTATCCCTCTGTATTGTGTGACTCAAAATCATGCACACCACAACTATTGTGCACCCTGCGCACCCTAGAAGCTCATATATTATTTTATGTAACTCTTCAACTATTTTTTTTACGGAATTCCCCTTACTCTATTTATTAAATTACAAAAATTCAAATAAAAAAATTTCAAGTAAATTTGATTTAATAATAAGGGCAAATATGTCATTTAGATTAAATATATTTTTCCCAAAACACACGGGACATGTGGCCCACGTGTACTTTTTAACAAATAAAATACATTTACTTTTTAGCTTAGTAGAAATGCTCATATATTTTTGTTTATTTACGAATTAGCTATGCAAAAAACACACACAAGCATCATACTAGTTAACATAAAAAAGAGATACCTGAAACAAAGATAACAACGAGAACAAAAAAGCAGAAGGTGGGCGAAAATTTAGCCATATCGAGGAAAGAAAGTTGGAATTAGTCTATTCACAGATTTACCGATGAGCAAAAGGTCATCCTGACCTGATATATATACTGATGGTTAAGGGTTTCTTGTTTTGCATATTAATGTGTAGATTACGTTGTAAATTTAATTTGGTAAGTAACCAATTACCCCTTCAATTACAAGTTTGATTTATTGAAAACAAGATATTCTCTTACTAAATATACACAACATTTAAAAGCTCACCAAATATTCTCTTACCAAGATGATATACAACTATACAAGATTGATATGCAATTCAAAATCAATGAGTGACTCTTCAGCATAGATCAGGGAAAAAGTAACTCTCAAAACCATTTTTTTTTAATCACTCACAAAGACCGGGTAGATTAAAGGTCAAATATATCCTTGACGCAAAATTAAAAATGGCTCAGGTAGATGAAATGTCAAGTATACCATTGACACGAAATAATAAACAGTCTGGCCGAATCGAAACGACCTAGTGTATCTAGTATGAACACATTCATATCTCAAATCAATATGAGCTATGAACAATCACTGTTCATACCTTAAATCAACATGAGCCATGAACAATCATTATTCATACATCAACATAATGTGTGGTCAATAAGAAGTATGATGAACAATCATTGTTCACACCTATTGGAGTATGAACAATCGATATTCATACATCAACATAAGTTATTAACTATCACTGTTGTTCGTATTTTTTTTTTTTGGGTCATTGTTTATACCTCAACCTGAGCTATGAACAATCATTGTTCATACATATGGTCAGTAGGAACACCTGAGTATGAACAATCATTATTTATACCTCAACATAATGTGTGGTCAGTAAGAAGTATGATAAACAATCATTTTTCACACCTATTAGAGTATGAACAATCGATATTCATACATCAACATGAGTTATTAATTAACTATCAATGTTGTTCGTATATATATAATTAACTATCAATGTTGTTCAGATATATATATATATATATATATATATATATATATATATATATATATATATATATATATATATATATATATATATATATATATATTTTTTTTTTTTTTGTGGTCATTGTTTATACCTCAACCTGAGCTATAAACAATAATTGTTCATACATATGGTCAGTAGGAACACCTGAGTATGAACAATCACTGTTCATACCTTAACATGAGTTATGAACAATCACTGCTTATAAGTTCATACCTCAACATAATGTATGATCAGTAAAAACACATATTATAGTATGAATAATCATTGTTCATACATATTTGGGGTATGAACAATTATAGTTTATACCTCAACATGAGCTATGATATAATCATTGTTCATACATCAACATAGTGTATGAAGTATGTTCACCTATTTGGGTATGAACAGTCATATAATCAATGTTCATACCAAAATGAGAGAAATGTTAAAATCGAAAAATATTTATTTCAAATCCGGGTTATTTGTCTTTATGGGCTTTTTTCACTCGAAAATTGGTTTTCCACGTTATTTTCACTCGAAAATTGTCCTTGAGAGTGATTAAAAAAAATGTTCATTCTGAGAGTGATTTTCACCTGATAATGGGCCTAGGGACAAATTTCTTGATTCGAAATTTACATATTAATGCAATTCGATCATTTTTATTTGGCAATGCAATTTCAATGAATTTCAGACATTTTTTACTTTTGTTTGCGAAGATAGTGTGCCTCGCCTCATTTGTAGAACAATCTGGTAACAACGAAGTGAATGGACCTATTAAATGATTAATTAATAGACCATTGTTTCATAGCAATATAAAGCACCTTTTGTTTCCATTGCCATTTTTCACTATTTCTGATATGGCCCAACAGCATACAGTCACCTAAGTGAATTTCCTGAAGGCCACCCTAAGAGCATTTGCAATGCAGGTGATAATTTCCCCCCCCCCCCCTCTATCACCGCCACCTCATCACTTATTCACCCTCTTTTCACTAACCCGGTGAAAAACAAGGTGAAGCTGTGCAATGCAAAGGTGATAAAAAATATCTCGGATGGGATGTTGGATTCGATGCGGGCGTAAAATTGAAAAAACACTCGGACGGAATGAAACATCCCGTCTGAAATTTAAAAAAAACCGAAAAAGTCGAAAAATCATGCGAGACGAAATCTAACATCCCGTCCGAAAAAAAAACCCATTTTAAAAAAAAAAAAAACACACACGAGACGGAATCCAACATCCCGTCCGAAGTTAACAAGTCAGTGAAAAACTCGGTGGAAGGTTTCACCTTGTTTTGAACTGGGGAAAACTATCACCGAGTTTATCACCCTGCATTGCACAGCGCTTTTGGACCCAACTAGGTGATAGTTTTCACAAACCCCCCTCTATCACCTGCATTGCAAATGCTCTAATAACATTGATTATTCAACCGAGTCATATGTTATGGGATAGTAAGTTCGTTCACCTATGATGTCATCGCACCCCACAAAATTCACTGCACTTGTCGCCACCATATTTTACTTAAAAAACAACTAAATTCTGCGACACTCATATGGAGCTACTACCATTAAAGAGCGCAAATTGTGAAAGCAAGGGTTTTCATTCTTTTTCCTTTTGCATTACAAGACATCATATTTTATAGACACTTCCGGACATAACAAATATATATAGGAGTAATAATCAGATATGAATCTATACATGGGTATCAACTACAAAAGAAGCTGCTCAATATGCAGAACCAGTTAAGTATTTAATCATGGTCCTCGCATCTTCTCAACAATGTGTCTGCTCTTTTCTTCAAGGTTACGCCTCTGCTCTTCGAAATTTTATCCCATCTTCTTCCCTAAATCCATCATCTTTGCTTTCCTCCCAACTCTCTTCGAATTCCCATCGACGCCAATGGGTGTCCGCTTCTCTCTCTAAAAACCCGACCTTGATCTTTGATTGATTATCTGGGTTTTCCAGTCGGCTATTGTTGGTCTCATATGGTTCTGTAATCAATAGTGGGGTTCTCAAGTCTTGCAGAGGCTTGGACGAACTGTTGGAACATGATGGAGTTGAGCCAGTTTGGGACATGTGCTCATAATAGTTTGGTAGCACAGGGGCCAGTTTGGGACATGCAGCAACCAATTGAGAGGCAAGGATATCATAATGGAAATGTTCCACCTCCAAATCAGACTTGGAATCACCAGAGTGCACCAATATAATGCAACATCCCAGTCAGAACCATAATTTCTCGGGTAGAGACGCGCCACTTCCAACAACCAGAGGGATAATGTACAACCTCCTCCACAGGACCGAGAATTTCAACCAGTAGGTGAGATATTGTTATATCATTATAATTAATGGGTATTCTAAAAACAATTATATTTTTGTAACTTCATTCGTAATCATATTCTTAATTGTATCCCCTTCTTTTTTTGTATGAAATAAATACTAATTTATAATCATAATGAAACTTGAACTTTAATTTATCTTATCTCTACTATTTGTACAACTATTGAGACGGGTTGTTTAGAAGTTGGAAAATGGGTATTATCAAAATAAAGAAAAAAATATATATAAATTGGCAATATTTGATTTGATTAAGGGGCTCTGATTTTCCAGCCACTACTTTGAAATGAGTTGGAAAAAGTTTCGGAAGTTTGATTGTAAAATTGTAATAATTGGAATAGGAAGAGGATTTCCATATTGTAAGAGGTCTTGAGAGGCTTGGAATTGGTTGCATCTCTTTTGCTTATAGATTGTTTTGTGTACTCAATGCATAGAAGTATGTCTAACCGTCATGAATGTCATTAAGCTGATTCTTTGATATAGTAAAAGCCATTATTTTTTTCATTTGTTTTACCACATAGGCCCCATTTTAGGATCTCGCCTAGGATATATACTCATAATGATGTATATCCTTCTCATTATGAGTTCCCTTTGAGTTTTCTGTTGAGCTATGTTATTGAACTGAAGTTGTACATGTGCTGAGAAAGTGAGGTCTCTAAATCCCTTAGTTATTTCAATTTTTGTTACTATAGTTGGACTTTGCCATTTTGGTTAAGGTGTTTTTGTCATTCTTCAAGAACTAATATGTTATAGGATATGTTGAGGTTCTTGATTATATCAAATTTTAGTTGGCATATAGGTGTTTTTGCTAGGTATTCCATGTATACCATCCCACAATACCCCTCCCCCTCCCTTGAAATCATTTTTGTGAGAATTCTTGCTCTTTGACTTCCAATTGTGAGATACATGACCCGACTTTGATTACTTTACCAGTAGGCCATTGGACACTATGTTAAAGGATACAATTATATGCTTTATGTATTTCACTTTCCTATGGATATACTTAAGTTCATGACCACCCTTTTTGATGAATTTTTTACTGTGTTATTGCAGTGGCTCTATTTCTCATCCTTCTTCTCTATGCCGGGTTAATTTGTCAGTATACATGGGCTCTATTTCTCATCCTTCTTCTCTATACCGGGTTAATTTGTCAGTATACCTGGTAGAGTACCAATTGTCATTGGTGGATTATAGCACCATTTGAATTGATTATGTAAGTCTCTTATTTTTGAGTTGATTTGGTTAATTACTTTTACAATTTCAATGTTGAACTAGCATGTATTGTTCAGATTTGTATTGACTTTTGTTTTGGTGGTTGTTTTAGACTTTTATTGACTTGAAAATAGCACTAATAATCAATAAAAATGTTCGGATAATGAAGTTGAGGAGGGTCTTAAGCTTAAAAGACCATGGAATCAAATAGATATATGATACTCCACTTATAAGCTTCATCAGTTCACCATGGCTTATCAACTTCTATTGTCCCTTTCAACCAATTAGAAATAATGTTATGAGATTATGCCATCCATGCACTTCGTCACGTTAATTGGTTATTTCTTAAAGTTGTAAATAGAGAAGCTAATTGAGGTTAGGTTCTACCTTTTGTGTTTCACGGTGTTCTATGTTGTTATTGACATGCATATTTATTTTGACTATGTAAGGGATAAGATCAAAATATTTATTTAAACGGAGTTTGTCCTATATAATCTCCATATGAATCCATTCAAATAATTTTAGGTAACTAGCTAATTTTGTACTCATCATAGCTTTGAAGATAGAATGTTTCATTGTTGAGCTTCGACATCATATAGATTGTGTGGATCTCATTTTGAAAGTCGAAACTCTCATGCCATGCTTTATTTGTTTTGTAATAATATTCTTCTTCTTATTATATTTTTCCTTTTTTGTGTCGACGTGGGAATGATATATCCTACTTAAATTTTGTGTTTGTGTCTAGGACACTTTTCTTTTCTCTTTATTAAGACCACATGAACTTAATTCTTAATTTTCACCTAACGCCCAATATATGATTGATCTCAATAATGAGTGGTAGTTACTATTAGTTATACTTAACGAAGTAAAATTTGTAAGAAATTATAAATTGAAACATATCTACGCAATTAAGGTGGGTAAGCAAATTCAAAATCACGTTGTGACAATGGTTATATTACCTAGATTCGGTGTGTATCTAAAATGAGATATTCCATAGTTCCATTTGATAAGTGCTCATGCACAACGGAAAGCCAAAAAAATTGAGCAAATATAACAATGAAAGAGGAAAAAATTGAGAGAAGAAGGAAGAGTAGAACCACCCTTAAGAAGTGAGTCAACATTTTTTAAGCAACCCACTAATGAATCAAGTAGGAGCCCATCATAGAAAGAGCAGCTAATGCTTCAATTCTAAAAGAAGCAATCAGTTCATCAATTAAAATTGATATATTGGATATGGCTGCAAGTGACTTAAGTGAATCCACTACCTATACACACAATTACTTAAGGCAACATATTGTTGTTCTCTTTTCGAATCCTTAATACACAATGTCCCCCTAATAACAACACTTGAATGCGTTATCCAACATATTTGCATCTTGGGAATAATATAATCAATGACCAAATATTGACACGCTCTATATAGAATAAAATGTAGGCAAATATAACAAAAGTAAGAACCAAAAAGAGGGCTCAAAGTGAATGAAACAAATTGTTTGAATTCAAAATTTATCTATTTCACTCAGACATAACATACCTTAGGAATGGGTTTTGCATTATGAGTTTATAACCGACAATTCCGCAAAATCGGAATTGTTCCTGTGCTCAAGGAGCTAGCTAAACTGCAAAGTCATGAGATAAAACTTGATTAGGCCAAACATTAACGCACTCCATAAAATGAAATAGGTAGATGGTAAAAAGAGTTAAAGGAATAATTGATAAAGATTTTAATTAGTGAAAGAAACTTATCGTAATGGAACCTAATAAAACAAAACAAAACAAAACATCGGGATTCAATTGATTAGAACTAAAATAAAAAGGAAAAACACCAAAACCTGTCGATTAAAAATAAGTTGTAGTTGGTTTGTCTCATGATACTATGGTATGAATAAAAACGGAAGCTATAGTGTCCCCTAAATACCATGAGCTGCAGCAGCATCTACTGAAAAGAGCTTCCCCATCCTAATTATCTAATAGGAATATTAGGATGAACGTATGGTTGAAGATTCGACCTGTCATATCATCCTGTTCACGTAATCATGTCATCTCATTGCCATTTCCAATTGAATCCATCTAGGAAAGAAGAACCTGTTACAAAAGATCCAATGAAAACCATTCACGAAGGATGACAAATATGAAAGAAGTGAAAATCAAAGTATATCGATTGCACAAAAACAGAAGCTATTGCAATTAGTCCAAAATTCAATTTTTTTGTATTATTTAATTTATTGCATTCAGCAGTGTAAAGGAGAAATGAAGGGTAAAGGAGTGCAAACCACATCAATGGCTAAGCACATTTTTCAAACATAAGAACAAATCTCAGAAAGGAAAGGGAGATCAGTGTAAGCATCAGGTATTATAATGACTATAAGGAAGTATACAATACCATTATTAAGTACGCATAACATATAAATGGATCATCAATCTAATATATTATCCTCAGTGGACTTTGCACAAGCCCAATATGATTCTTAAAATCCAAAAATTGACGTGTTCAAATGTTCCAAATAGGCCTTTTCATGAGGTAATATTCAAATGGCAACAGTTATTATTTGTCTCTCTGGAGGAATTATCAATGGTTGTGGGCCTCTAGAAGGTACACAAAAAGTGGGCATATATTTACCATTAGAGTATGCATTGTAATAATGAATAAATGAATACTAACAGCTTACACTCTACAGTATAGCACTGAAATGAAGCAACATTATCCCAACTCAAAACCATGGATCATTACCTCAAGCACTCAAGTAAAACATGATGTAATGATGTGTGTGTCCATACCTCGACATCAAAAGGTGAGATGCCTCAAAATATTAATTGTATCGAGTCAAAGACAGAGTGGATGTTTTAAACTATATGATATTTTGAAGCAAACAAAGCCCAAATCTTAGAGGTAGACCTATCCATAATACTCTTTAGCAAAACACATAAGCTGATGAATACAAATTTTGCATGATAGTGTATGCTAAACATCAATTTCTAACAGAATTATTTACCTAATTTAACTGTCGTTTGGCATATGCACGCCCACCAATCAGCTTGGGCAAAAATGAATTTTACAATGAATATTCTTGTTAGAATGTAACCCTCTTGATTTGATGTTATCAAATCAACGAAAGTTGTCAAACATGACAAATCTATTAAAACTTTGCATAATCATAGTAAGTAGTGCTAATGGGAAAAAATCAAAGAAAATAACTATACAAATATTAAAGCTAAAAATGATCTCAATGATGATAAAATTCTATAATGATCAGTACATACCTGCTAATTAGAAGTTCGAGATTGGAATGACCATGATATAGTAACCATTCCTGTTTATCAAAGCAAGGGGGGGGGGAATCATATCTCAAAATTATGTCGATATCAACTGCAAATATGCCAACCTTAAATAATTACCTTACTTTGGAAGATGGACGTCCACGCTAGAAAAGAAGTCTGCAAAGAAATTTTGCGGTCGGTTCATCAAACTATAACTGACAAACCAAAGAATATCTTCTATCAAATCTACTTTTGTTCACTAAATCATGTCGTCCCCTTGCTATGTCCAATTGACGTCATCTAAAAAAGAAGAACCTGCCACAAAAGAGCCACGAATGAAAAACTATGCATGAAGGATGAAAAACATGAAAATCAAATATCAAAGTAATTAAATTGCGCACTAACAGATGGTTATACAATTAGTCCAAGATTAAAGAGATGATGAATCTATAAAACCTTAAAGATTGAACATAGTAAAGTAGTTCATACACATAAATATTCTTACAACCCCCTTTTACTGTATTGCACAATCAAAATGCTGATTTAGTCAAACAGAGTGAACATAATACCAAAAAAAACTAAGAAAAAAATCAATGTCAAACTAAAACACTTAAAGGAAGAGAGAGGCACGACGCAAAAAGAGAGGTGGGAACCACAAAGATATAGAGAAGTGATAAGAAACCAACTTGAGAAATGCGAGAGAAACAATTGAATCGTTTTTTATATGAGCAAAGAACTTCCTTTTAGTTATTCAGGTTTTCTAGAAGAAGCCGACGTTCAATGGATAGAAATAAAGGTTTTGGGTTTTAGAAAAGAGGTCGATTTTTCATCACAAGTTTAGGTAACTATGTAATGTTGAACAAAGAAGTATTGATCTTTCATTAGCAATAGAGAAGTATTGATTTTTCATCGCAAGCAATTGTCGTGAGATCGCACAATCCACGGCATCGGGTTGCCGCGAGATCCCATATCCCACAGAAGGTGGTTGCCATGGGTCATTTTTTCTTTTAAATTTTTTTTAATAGCCACCGTAAAAAAAAGTTAGTTTTCGCGAGATGATTGTGTTTACTAAAATGGAGTCTTTACTTGTGTTAATTATCAAAACTCTTCTTCATTAATTTGATCACAAAATTTCGGATTGCCGCGAGATCCCATATCCCACGGAAGGTGGTTGCCATGGGTCATTTTTTCTTTTAAATTTTTTTTAATAGCCACCATAAAAAAAGTTAGTTGCCACGAGATGATTATGTTTACTAAAATGGAGTTTTTACTTGTATTAATTATCAAAACTCTTCTTCATTAATTTGATCACAAAATTTTCTTATAGCATGTGAAAATATTTGCCGCGAGATAGCAAAATTATGGCTCGATTGTACATTTTTTTTGTCATGATTTTGGTGTTGTTTTTGGAGTGTATAAAGAAGTTTTAAAGAAGAAAATGATATATTCATATGTCATGTATGTTCAATACGCAAAATTTGAAGTGAAAAAAATAAAAAAAACACAAAAAAAAAATGTTCTGTGGCAACTGTCTGCCATGGGATATCGGATCTCGCGGCAACCTGATCCCGTGAATTGTGCGATCTCGCGGCAACTGCCTGCCGTGGGATATGAGATCTCGCAGCAACCCGATGCCGTAGAACTATGGGCATGTGGGATGTAAAAGAACATATAAGGAATAACCATTATTGTTTTACTTTTTTCCAAAGGAGTGCCAATCCCATAAAGTGGGGTGTCAATACCGACGCCCAAAATAAATGGCCGTTAAGACAAGACTAGTGCTTCGTTGTTGGTACACAGTACAAATGTGGAAGCTTTAAATAATTTATTTATACTGAACTTTGTTTCAAAGTCAGGTTTAATAATGAAATAAATCAAAAGAAGTCAAATTGAACTTTGTTTGAATGCAGCAAGGGCTCCACCTTTGTATAACCACAATATTCTTTCTCACAAGTGAATGAGTGCAAGACTACCAGAGAAAGAAAGATACCGAATATAGATCGATGGATCAAACAAAGTACTTGATAATACCGAGTTCTTTGAAAGACTAAAAATTAAAGAAAAATAACTTGAGAATGAGAGAGGGAGAAAGAGGTGACTGAAAGGTGACGGCTAGGGTTTATGGGGGATCAAAACCTAATCTGATGCCATGAAGCGAATAATATTCCAGTGTTTATTTTTCTCAATCATCAAGGAGGTATAAGTAGATAATTACAAGAGTATAACGGTAATTACACTAATACAATTCTAATTATATTGGAGTATGAAGAATAAATACAATATTTTCACTAATCTATATAATAAAGCAGCTTGGTTTTTTATGCTGTTATATCGAGCGGTCAGGGAGAAAGCAGTTTTGGGATGATCCTACGGTGATAAATCAGTTTCTTTTAAGAGTCATACTTACTCTAAACTAAAGAGTCCTACTTTTTTTTAAGAGTCCTACTTACTCTAAACTAAAGAGTCCTACTTTCTTTTAAGAGTCCTACTTACTCTAAACTAAAGAGTCCTACTTATCTTTTCCCTTCCTACGGTGATCAAATCACTTTCTTCCTACTTTCTTTTAAGAGTCCTACTTACTCTAAACTAAAGAGTACTACCTATCTTTTCCCCTCACTTACTTACTATAAAAAGAAAACCTACCAAAAACAAAATAGACTAAAATAAACTTTCACGGCTAGAAAAAACCTCATCCTCTTCACGTCCCAAAATAAAAAGAGGCTCTCCCAAGCTCTAGAGTCATGTTCAATTAAAAGGTATATATCATATTCTTACTTAATTTCTCCACAAACAGTTATACCTGTTTGAAAATGATATACTATTGAGTTCTATGATTTTTGTTGGTATGAGTTATCTAAAAGAAATTTTGTAATGATGGTTTGATGTAGTATTGAAGAGATATTAATGCGACTTGTGGACCTCCCAGAACAAGAGCGAGGGTGGTGAGTCATTTTTCAAGTTGTTTATACGGGTATTTTTTTGTCCTTAATTTATGGATATATTGCCTATCAGATGCTGACGGTTTCGATCTATTTGTTTATTATGGCGAAATGTGTGTTATTTTTTCTGTACCATGCAATTACAAAGATTGCTTAATCAACACGTAAACTCAGTTCATTATTTGTGATGTGTTGTCGGCATTGGCTGTAAATTATCGTTTAAATTAGACGTCGTATCTATTTAATTAATACGTACAATTCACTTAATTATTGACAGTGTATCCTAAAAATTCTCAACAAGCTGAGCATTAATGAGCACAATTTAGCCTATCAATCAACTAGGTTTTTGTTTCTATTTTATTTTTCTTTTAACCTGCATACAATTTCATTGCTCAATGATACTTGATACTTATATAAGCTTCAACCATGCATGCTTATGGTGTTACGAGTAATATCCCTGGTCAGTGTTGAATCTCAAGTTGAGGTGTGAACTTTTGTTAATTTGAAGCAATGTGTCTCTTTGATGTATTATTACATAATAAATTAATATCAGGCAATTGCCTGATCATTTGAATTATTTGGTTGATTGAGTTTGGGATTTTTTTCCTTTCTATGCTTATATTAGAAGACAATTTTCATACTATTTTAAGTCGTGAAGTATAATAAATTAATATCAGGCAATTGCCTGATCATTTGAATTCATTTGAATTATTTGGTTGATTAAGTTTGGGATTTTTTCCTTTCTAGGCTTATATTAGAAGACAATTTTCATACTATTTTAAGTCATGAAGTGTAATAAATTAATATCAGGCAATTGCCTAGATCAACAGAAAGTGTTCCTCGAATGGAGGGAGTGCAACTCTTTGGACTCCCTTGAGGAGGATGGGGAGGAGGGCGATATGAGAAAGGTTGTTTTAATATAGCTGGGTTATGTTTGTTTTAAAGATCTGACATAAGGTTTAAGCATGGTGCATACTTTTTTGTATTAACTTCAAAGTCTACCTTCATTTAGTTAATGTGTCGGTGTTTCTTTTATAAACAACAAGACAATGTTTGTTTACGTATCTACTTCTGTAGACTACTGAAAATAGTTCAAGGATTTATCTAAGTCAATTTTTATCCTATTGATGGTCTCTTTAGTCAATTGGGACTCCGCTTTCCAAGTGCAGTGGCATGTGATTGTGGTTTCTAATGTCAATCCTGAGCTTCTCTAATTTGCATGTGAATATTTGTTTGTAAATCTGGCCACTTTGGTTAATGTTTATGCCAAAGCACCTCTCAACCAGCAACTAAAACAAGCATTCCGATCTTTGAACTTGAAGCGTAAGACGAAAAGCTATTTCGTTCAAAAGTTCACCTTGAATTTTGGGAAAATAAAAACCAAAGATTATGATCTCAAGCAATTGGTTTTGGTACTAGATTTCGTACCTGTTCCCTGAATCGTTAAATATATTAGGGTTGAATAAGTATAGTTTTAGGGATATGGAATTACCAAAATTCACGGAGTACTCAATTATATCTAATTAAATTTGAATGGAAACTATGCATTACCGTGATTTTTCACTCCAAGGTAATATAAGTTGTGCCACCCAATGAAGTAGATTACTGAAGCAAAGGTTGTTGGGTGTGCCATTTATTGCATATATACTATAAAACGTGATTGTTCAAATTCTTATTCGGTGCATCTTTTGTGTATTTTATTTACTG
The DNA here is from genome assembly GCF_015680905.1 of Coptis chinensis. NCBI lineage: Eukaryota > Viridiplantae > Streptophyta > Magnoliopsida > Ranunculales > Ranunculaceae > Coptis > Coptis chinensis. The sequence goes on from NC_141464.1 coordinate 36,905,008, forward strand.
CTGATCCAACCAATTCAGTAGTCAACAGATTCATTAGAAAAGTAAAATATTGATAAAATTATGTCAGCTGTATCTCCAATTCGTTTTTTTTTTTACTTCTGTAAAATTAAATATATAGAGACATAGAGTTCTACTGGAACTAAACAGGCCATAAAGCTACATGATAAAATGGGTAGTAGAAATTTCAATGTATGTCTCTAGTCAATTCTTCTTCAGCTTCAGTAACCTTCTTCAAACAGTGGAGATAATAGGTACTCTCTTTGTTTTTTTTAATAACAATTGCACCCTGATATGATGGTTATTAATATATGTTGTGTTATTCCTTTATTTTAAAGAAATCAAAGTTGGAAGTTTTAGGTGTTCGTTATGCAGTTTGATTTCTCTTAAGGATTCACAAGTGAATATCTGAGGAGTCCACTCAATAGCTATGTCATCATTACTTATATGAAGAACTTGAACATTATATCTTAACACATAGATGATCCACGAATTGACCCTATGCCTATCACAAGACCTGGGTTTGTATCCTAGGGAAAGAGAATTTTTGTATATCCGAGCCATGTCGTCGAAATAGTACTGACTCGAAAAATTTAAAGAAATTGCGTTCTTCCTTGGATAGATATAACTCGTGATCGAAATGAAAGGAGGGGACAGTAGACCAAACGTTTCTCCACCCTTTGGATAGAACACATGTTTGAACCATTTCTTCGACTGGAAGAAACGATACAATATGATAGATTAGAGGTAGCGACAAACCAATGAATCTGTCCACTCCTACACTAACGTTCAGATTACAATATAAAGAATAATAACAATGGACAATTTTACCTGTATTTTACTTTTCTTAAAAATTTGTTGAGTGCTGAATTAATTGGATTAGTTTTTTGGAAGTCCCTTGTATGTGGGATTGCAAAATCATCTTGGTGAATATGGCATATTTGGGATGTTTAAGAGTATAAATGAGTTTGTAATTAAATATTTGGAGAAGGATAGGAAAATTAGTATACATAAACACTTCAATTCCCTTTCAATTCCTAAGGTGCGCGCATACTAATATATGGAGGTTACTGTAAGTAAGCAAAAGAAGAAAAAGGTTAAAAACATGGCCAATAGGTCACCTAGCTTAGTGGTAATTCTAAGAGTCTTGAGAAAACATATCTACACAGGATAGTATAATATGGTTAGAGCAAAACTTCATAATTGGTTAATCGATTTGATAGCAGCAGTTGTACCCTCTTTATATATCCATAGATCCATAGGAACTGATAACATGTTTCACTTCAATTGATTTTAATTTTAATCACATGGAATATAATAATTGAAAGAATTGGAGTTTGGTTCTCATTCAATTTTCCCATAAGGATGTGAGGATAGAACGTTCGTTGATGTAAAATAATAAGTTCCCTTATCAATGTTTGATTATCAGTCATGGATAAGGCACCACCTGCAAGTGCATTTGATGTTTCTGTTATCGATGCACCACCTAAATCTACCAATGAACCTACTGTATCAGTTCAGGTATTTGAAGTTCCTTTTTCACAGTTTGGTTATGTTTGATTCTTATATGATTTCAAACTTTTAAATTTTGTAACAAAGAAAAACTATTTTGTTAATTTGACAACGTTCTCATTTAATTTTTTATGCGGCTTTTCATGTACTTGCATCATGCAGCAAAGAGAATTGGATTATATAAATCGAGTACGTGAGCATAAACAACGGATCATTGACCATGTGCTTGCTACCCTTGCTAAGGTATGTAACATATATACTTTCATTATATGCGGTGGTTGTTTACTGCCTTCTGATGGTTATGTTTTATCAAATATAAAATGCAGGTTTTGGAAAAACAAGGAAATGAAGGCCATCAAGTCCAACCACCTCCTGTGCAAAATGAGGTTGTAGTTACTCCTCCACAATCCACTCTTAATGTTAGTCTGACCAATGCTTTTACACCCTCTCAGCCTTCTCGGCGCAAGTTGGCCCAACGCAATAGAAGAGAAAGAGAGCTCATAAGTGGTAGAAGCAGCAAGCGAACAAGAAGGAACTTAGAAGCAGGACCTTCAAAATATACATGTGTCCATGTTGTAGGAACCGTTATGGCTTCACCGAAAGACTACGAACCGCGAAACCCATGCGCAACGGAATAAAGGGTGTTCACGGTTTGGTTAGAAATCATACCTTTAGATCAGCTGTGATATCTCTGAGAATGGACGAAATCAGCAACCTCTTGATCTTCTGTTGTATTCCTATCCTTATAATGGACGTTGTGTGGGCAATGATCTTCCAGCCTCTTTTTTCTCTCTTGGCCTCTCTCACTCACAAAATTAGAACCGATTTTGGATCTATCTTTCCTTGAGCAAAACCTGAGTTTTTTTTGTGTAAAAACTGGCCAGAGAAAGATGTTTCTATTTATAGACTACAACAAGGACCATGATGAGAAATTAGGGTTGGGCCTCCTGACGGGCTTGGGCTTCCCATGTTCGCCCAGAACACACGGCCTAAGTCCGTCAACAAATGGCTTATTCCACTAAAGGCCATTGTTGCACTACCGCCTTAATCCCAAATTACGTGTTACGTTTATGGGCTCCATATTATATGCTTGTTGATCTCCCCATGTTTAAGATATCGAATGCCCATTGATTAAGTCAAGTTACTGACAACTACATTAATCAACTTCTTATGTCCTTGAGTAGTACCACTCAACCTCATTGTCATGTCGAATTAAATCCACCTGCAGGGTTTACATGACAATCCTTATGAGCTCCTTAAGGGGACATCATCAACCCGACTTCCTGCTGGTCACGGATTCCTTCTATAATCAACAACACACCTTAGATATAATGTCATTACCCAATCCATTGAGTTTGTTGATTCACAAATGAATTTTACTCATTGATGATTTAAAGCAATGTACAATGCACGTAAGTGCCCATTATTATATCCAGATTAAGAGGACAAACATCCATAATAACAGAGGTGTTTGTTCTCTTATATAGTCAGTATAAAGATAAACAACCTCACTTGGTCCTATTCAATACACACAAAGTGTACTAGTATAATCCTATAGTCAAGATAGACTAATACCATATTATACTACAACCGTACCAATGGTTTGTCCAAATCCATCTAGGTTGTGAACGTTTACTTATACTTTATAAGGTACTGATGATATGATATTCTGGGTGTTACCACACACCATATCATCTACAACATAAAGTATTAGACGCATGCATATAACTAATAACATATATAATATGCATAACATTTGCCCATATGATTCTCATTCAAAATATAAAGAATTATAGTTAATACAAAAGTAATGCTTTTAAGTATATAACCCTATCACATGTCTTCCTATATGTAAGTTTCATTTCTTTGTATGTTTTCTATAGCATTGTTTTCAGTCAAAAATATTTCCATTCCTAGCCCATTATGATTTTTTTTCTACATGCATGTTAGTGACACCCAAAACAAAATGGAAGTGGATGATCTTAGTGTTACTCCGACCAATGCTTATACACCTTCTCAGACTTCTTGACGCAAGTTGGCCTAACGCAATAGAAGAGAAAAAGAGCGCATAATTGGTAGAATGAACAAGCGAACTAGAAAGAACTTAGAAGCAGACCTTCATAATATTCTAGTATCAATGTCTTCATATATGTATGTTGAATTTCATTGTGTTTTCTATAATATTATTTTCAGTAAAAAAAATATTTCCATTCCTAACTCATTAGGATTTTTTTTCCTACATGTTAGTGACACCCAAAGCGAAATGGATGTGGATGATTATTTTCAGCCTCTTACAACTGGTGTCAATATGGCAGAACCTGCTAATATGCACAACAATGTCCGCCATTATCTTGGAAAGATGGATGTGGAATGCTCCTTTTGTAAAGCTCTGCACTGGAAAGATGAAAGGCTAGCAAATACATCAGTCAAAAGACAATTTTTCGGGATGTGTTGCAAACAAGAAAAAGTCAGTCTTCCTCTACTTAGTCCATTGCCTCCTGCGATTCAAGATCTATATGATGGTAGTGACGCCAAAGCCAGGTCATTTAGACAATATCTTCATCAACATAACTTGGCTAATGCATTTACCAGTCTCGATTGTCAACCGGATGACCGAATATTCAGTGGTAGCGGTCCTATTCCATTCACCATTCATGGTGAGTTACGCCATCAAATTGGATCGTTACTACCAGAACCTGAGAAAGATCTGACTTATGCTCAGCTCTATGTTTATGACCCAGCCAGTGCCCTTGATGTGTGTCATCGCCGAAATCCAAAATTGAGCCGTGATGTTTTAGATGTCATTCAGAGTACACTGTCGGATTGTAATAGATTTGCTGAAAAATTTCATCAAGCATATGATATATTGAGTGCTCGTGCAACTGAGGAAAATGACGTGGCAGCTTATCTCCATTATAATACATCTACTGACTGACGGTGGTACAATCTTCCTTCAGCAAATGAAATTGCAGTTGTTATACATGGGGATGGAACTGAAATCAGAAGCACAAGAGATATCATTCTTCATTATAGATCAGGCAATGCACTGAAGTGGATTGATGAATGTAATCCCGCTTATCTACCCCTGCATTATCCTTTGTTTTTCCCTTGGGGTGAGCTTGGATGGTCAACCGAAATGAAACTTTATGATGTCAATGACGACGATTCGAGGTGATTGACTCAGATGGTGTTCTATGCATATCGTTTGTTCGAACGTCATATTGAATATTCAGCAATACTCCGTGGTGGAAAATTGTTTCAGGAGCTTCTGTGTGATGCTTGGGCTTCTACTAAGTAAAATAAGTTATACTATCATTACACCCACTAAAAGGATCTTCGTGCTGAAGTGTACATGAGTTTGACAGATTTAGCTGAGGGTACGAATCCTTATCAGGTTGGTCAGCGGTTTATTTTGCCATCATCGTTCATTGGAAGTCCAAGAAACATGTATGAGATCTTTCAAGACTTGATGGCTATAACACGTTACAATAAGTATCCAAATATATTCCTTATGATGACGGCTAATCCTCACTGGCCAGAAGTGCAAGAAGCCCTTTTGGAGAACCAAAATGCGTTTTATCGACCTGATGTTCTTGCTCGTGTTTTCGAACTGAAGAAAAGAGCTTTAATGAAATTTATCAAGAAGAAAAATGTGTTTGGTTGTGAAGTAGCTCATGTGTACACCATTGAATTTTAGAAGCGTGACCTCCCGCACATGCATGCACTCTTTTTCCTCAAGCATGAAGATAAAATTCGTACCACAGCCCAAATTGATCGAATTATATCTATAGAATTTCCCGACCTAGATAAGAATCCCTTGCTCTTTGATACAATAAAGAGTTGTATAATCCATAAACCGTGTGGTGTTAAAAATATGAACTCACCATGTATGGAAAATGGCAAGTGCACAAAGTATTTTCCACATGAGTTTATAGACGCGACAACCATACAAAAAGACAGTTATCCACTTTATATGCGTCGCAACACGGGACGTGTCTATATGGTGGAAGACAAAGAGGTTGACAATAGAAACGTTGTCCCATATAATCCACAGTTGGTGAGGATGTTTAATTGTCACATTAATGTCGAAGTGTGTGTGGGATTACAATGTGTTTAGTACATCCACAAGTACATCTGCAAGGGCAATAACATAACAACAATGGTGTTGGACGGCGGAAATGAGATTAAACAGTACATTGATGCTAGATATATTGGACCACCAGAAGCAGCTTGGCGGCTATTTGGGTTTTCCTTACATGAAGAGTTTCCAACTGTTGTAAGGTTATCTCTTCACTTGCCAGGTATTTAACACTTGATTAAACAAATTTCATCAATATACTATTAAGTTATATTAGAATGCCATATTGTTAAGTTATGATTTGTTGCCAGGTATGCATCATGTTGTGTTCAACCCTAAGGAACCAACGAAGAATATTCTTGAAAGGGTGAAACAACAAAAGTCGAGTCTCACTTCATTCTTCAACTGTTGTGTTTCAAATCCAAATGCTCGGGCCTATACTTACCAAGAATTCCCCGAGCACTTTGTTTGGCACAAAATAGAAAAGGTATGGACTAAAAGAAGTAGTGGTTATGTTATTGGCAGGATATATTTTGCCAAGCCCAACGAGGGAGAGAGTATAAATGAGTTTGTAATTAAATATTTGGAGAAAGATCGGAAAATTAGTATGCATAAACACTTCAATTCCCTTTCAATTCCTAAGGCTAGGTGCGCGCATACTAATATATGGAGGTCACTGTAAGTAAGCAAAAGAAGAAAAAGGTTATAATATGGATTATGGAAGACTAGTTACCCCATCTCAATCTGAAATATGTGGGCTTGGGCTTATGTGAAAGAAGCTTGTAGCATATTGATATGTGATCCGAGTCTAGGGGTGCTAAAAAGGGTCGGGCCGGGCTAGCCCAGCCCTCAAACCATAAAAGCCCTCATGATTAAGGGACAAGCTTGTATATGTTCTTTTGCGAGCTTCGCGAGTCATCACAAGGTCATGGGCTTCTCTCTTCCTCTCTGATTTAATATGTGTAATTTTGCGTGTTTCCATTTATTCTCTTTTAAAACCCATATTTGTGATCCATTATCAGTAAAGATCATTATCAGAATATAAGTTGGCATACCTCTCCCATAATCCTTTGTATTTTTGCAATCATTTTTTGCCAATGTTAAAAATTGTAAAACAAGTTGAATTTTTGTAGAGATATTATTTGAGGTTAGTATATCATATCCACAAAAAATTAGGTTTTAAATCATTTTGTAAGTGAGGGAAAAAATGAAAGAAAGAATGAACTCTAATGCAAACAAATCAAGTAATACAATCAGCTCAACTGAATTCATCAGATCCCACACGAAATCTCTAAAGTAAACCAAAACACACATATCAAACAATTATAAAACTGCAAAACCAAAGAATATAAGTTAAATATAATAAAGCAGCTTGGTTTTTTATGCTGTTATATCGAGCAGTCAGGGAGAAAACAGTTTTGGGATGATCCTACGGTGATAAATCAATTTCTTTTAAGAGTCATACTTACTCTAAACTAAAGAGTTTTACTTACTCCAAAAAAACTTGCCAACAAAATCACCACCCGAAATGAAAACCCCTGCATTGGAAACCAATAGTTCCGTTTGTTCTTAAGAAAAAAAATAAAATAAAGAGTTGTGTACTCTTCATTGAAAACCAAAATTGTTCATCGAATTTTTTTCCCATAGGTTTGGTTCCCTAGATTATGTTTACTTCATTCCAACTTAGTGTACATGACAATGACTTCTAACCCTTGAACTTTCGGTTCTTATTGATAGCAATATATATATATACTTTGTATTATAGAAGTATGCTATTTGGAGAAGGATCGGAAAATTAGTATGCATAAACACTTCAATTCCCTTTCAATTCCTAAGGTGCACGCATACTAATATATGGAGGTCATTGTAAGTAAGCAAAAGAAGAAAAAGGTTAAAAACATGGCCATTAGGTCACCTAGCTTAGTGGTAATTCTAAGAGACTTGAGAAAACATATCTACGGAGAAAAAAATAAAGAGTTATGGACTGGGATGATCCTACGGTGATAAATCGCTTTCTTCTAAGAGTCCTACTAAATACCACCAAATAGAGTCCTCCTACTATTTGGTTTCATGGCTGGAATCGGATGACAAGTGGTTGCTACAGGTCTTGTACGACCGATGAAAGATCATAACTAAAACCAAGATAAAAGGTGCACGATTTATATAAGACTAGATTTGGCCCATGCCATACGGCACTAAAAAGCCTCAGCAGAAGCCCGACGAAAAAAGCCCAACTGCCCACCCAAAAAGTCCAGCCACATTTGTTTACTTCAAACAATGATCCAGTACTCCTGTTGCCACTTATTATACTATCCACGCCCTATAAGCCCTAAGATCCGCCACATCATAAGCATTATTGAGTAGATCCAAAGGTTAGGGTTGGTTTTTGGGGCCTCACACCACCCTAATTTGTTATATAGATTTGAGGCTTGATGAAGTACAGACGACAAGCAGTTCAGTGGGTGCACGAGGTAAAAATCCACCATAAAGTATTCAAGTTAAGATAACAGTGATGGCACTGTTTATGGTGTTATGGGAAGCCCGAGGATGGATGGAGTTACTTTTAATTAAGAATCGTACTAAGCTGATAGTTGTGTTTAACGCTTATGGGTGGTAAGAAATTACGAGGGTCGGGTCTTTCCAATTGCTTAGACACAGTTGCTATTCCATTCGTACTACAGTTGGCTTATGTGGTATGTCTAGCGGATGGTGAATCCTACCCAGGATTGTAATTGGAATTTTCCGATTTCCGAGAAGTGAAGTGTCTTAAGGAGTATCCAACCGTGGCCATAATGGGTAGTTGGGTATCGATACTTCGCCCAAGTGTCAATCCTTTCAAGCTGATACAATTTTTTGTTAACAGAAATAAATCATGAAGTAAATTAGTGTTAACTTCTCCCCTTGGAAATTAATTGAGGTCCAATCTCAGTATCACTCGGAAGCTGTTGTGCAAGTTAAGTATATCTATATAATAAAGCATCTTGGTTTTTTATGTTGTTCATCATGTGTATCTTCTATTCATTTTGTCAGCTAGAAATTTTTTGCAATTCTATTACTACTGTCCAATGCAAAAGTGAATGCCTTGACAGTCTCATGGTTTAGTTTGCTGAAAGCTCAAAGATTAGTCTGTCTAACATAAGTTTACTTTGACTAAACATGAAATAACTTTGATTATGAAATCTGATTAACAAGTTCCTGTGCATCTTTATTTTGCTTATTCTCCAGTACTTCCATCTTTTTTGGTTATCTTGCTTTAGTTTCTGGTGAACATTACATGAGTTGGAAAAATCAAATGAACTTCCAAGCCTACTTCTATATGAATCTAATGACAAAAACATTTGTAAATTGCTAGGGCAAAATTAAGTTGGCCAACATGAGTGACATTTTTGCTATGATGTGATCCTCCAGCATTCGAACGTCCATGTCTTATCTTCCAGCTATTGCCATGCAAAGAGTACTCCTAGCCCTTTATTCTACCAATGTAGGCTCAATAGTAGATTCTGAGACATCATGCTCAACCTTTGGATCTGCCATATACATTCAGCAAACCGAGTCAAATGAGTATGTATATCAAGATAAAAATAATTTCATCAACATATCCTCCCACGAAAATACAAGTCCCTCGATGTCTACTAACTAATATAGTCTGGGGAATAATGTGCTCTTGGTCCACACTATGTATCCTAATATATTCAAGGAGAAATTTTTTTATATTTATATATGTCTAATATATTGTTGCATATTTCCTTTTTAGACCATTGATAATGAAGTTGTACCTCTGAATTTCTCTCCAGCTTTTGATGAAAGGTACGTGTGTGTGTGTATATATATTTTGAGATACTTAAATAGTTTTTTTAAAAATAATGTTTAATGCACTTTTGTAAAAACAGAGTGGCGTAGCCACGGGTTAAATTCTAGTCTATATAATAAAAGCAGCTTGGTTTTTTATGCTGTTATATCGAGCGGTTAGGGAGAATATAGTTGGGATGATCCTAAGGTGATAAATCAATTTCTTTTAAGAGTCCTACTTATTCTAAACTAAAGAGTCCTACTTACTATAAACTAAAGAGTCCTACTTCTAGAGTCCTACTTACTCTAAACTAAAGAGTCTTAAAACTAGCCAACAAATATAATAATTATGCTGTTATATCGAGCGGTCAGGGAGAAAACAGTTTTGGGATGATCCTAAGGTGATAAATTAATTTCTTTTAAGAGTTCTACTTACTCTAAACTAAAGAGTCCTAAAACTTGCCAACAAAATCACCACCCGAAATCAATTTCTTTTAAGAGTCCTACTTACTCCAAAAAAACTTGCCAACAGGACTTGACCTGGGTTGAGATGCGCAAACGTGATGTTACACTACTCACCTCGCACATCCAACCGGTTCAAGTAGGTTGAACCCCTCAACTCTTGGTAAGTAAACTTAAACTGAAAGACTAAACTTCCATCTATATAATAAAACAACTTGGTTTTTAAGCGCTTTGTGTGAAGTCTACATCTGACAGCTAAAAGTTTATATAATTAGTACATCGAACGATTAATAGTACAATTAAGAGTTAATAGTAAGTTGATTTTAATTATTAGGAAACAAAGACCAAGTTGATTTTAATTAGGAAACAAAGACCCAAAAGAAAACAAAAAAAAAAAAAAAACAAACAACGAGTTTGTTTTTAGAAGGATAGGATTTGCTATTCAGAAAGGATTTGCAGCGCATCTTGTTGCACGTTTGTTCTAATTATTTGTAAAATTTGTTATCAATATCAATAAAATTTCCACTTAAAAAAAATAAAAAATAAAAAATAAAATAATAATAAAACCTTCGTTATTTGAAACTTATGAAAACGTACTCAAACCCTTCGTTTGAAACAAACGTACAGGAGACTCCACCACCAGAAACTCAACAAGGGTGGTTTTTCTCCATTGCTCCAAGTTTTCTCTACCGCTCCAAGCTTCTTCAACAGGTGTAGTGATGTGATCGGATTTCACATATTAAATTGTATTCTCCACTAATTTTATTAATGTATATACCTTTAACACTCAATCTTCTCTGTATATTGCCTATACCTAAAACATTTTTCTCTCTATCTCGATGCATTCTCTCATCTCTAAGTTTAGCGAGGGCTTCCTTCCTCTCAACGAAATAACTATATTATATTTTGTTATATTGATTTCATATGAAAAAATTGCTTTTAGTTAAAAATTGATATTTTGTTTTACTTTCACATTACTTAACTTCTCGAACTAGGTATTTAGTTACTTTTTCTTTGAATGGTTACTTTACTGATAATGTAGGCAGCCGCACGTAATTCTAGAATAAGTTGGATTGTGATTTGTAATTGATTCCGGTGTTATTATATGAATTGTATCTACGCACCTCACATGGTCCCTATTACTTACATTTTAACTTAGCATGGTATGAATGGTGGTTCCCATGGATTCTTTGCATTCCGTAAACATAGGAGTGAAGGTTGACAATGAGTGTATTTCTATTCAGTTTCATATTTTCCATAAAAGGTGCAATTGTGTAATTTTTGAACCTTTGTTCACACTTCATAAGAACAAAGTTCTATTAGGAAGAATTGTTTTGTTGTTCAAATTTTTGGTAATTGTTCTGTTATGTAGTTCTCTGTTCCTAACAAACCTATTGAGAGTGATTATATTTTTACATCAAGTCATTAACATAAAAAACCTATATGATAATATTCTTGGAGGCTCTTAAGAGCATATATTGTGTCCATTGTGTCCATACTTGGACATCAACCCAAGCAAATTGAGATGATTGTGCACTATGTTCATTCTATAAATGGTTATCATGTAGAAACATCATCTTTTATCACAAAGTTTACTTCTAGCCTTCATTAGGCTGAGTAGAAAACTAATATTTCTTGGTTTAAGTTGTTCATTGATCTTTAACATTCAGTTATCTTCTACTAAAAGTGTCTTCGTTAACTCTTTGCAGTCATATTTATTATGTTTTTTACTCAACAAGTCATTGATTATCAATATTTTGTAGTCTGCCATATTCTCGTAAAATTTTTATTGTTTTCCATTTTCTTCTCAGCATGGATAAGACACAAACTACTTCTACCAGTGAACGTGCTACATTTGCTGAGGTATTTTTTTAACTTTTTTTTTTCTTTTATTCTTTCAAGGTTTTTTTTTTTTTTTTTTTTATTCTTACATGAATTGTAAAACTCCACAATCTATACAATGTTTGTTTTATGCTTACGTTAATACTGTTAATTTTTTTATGTATTTAACCTTTCACCAATTACAAAATAAAGGTTATGAACAAACAGTTACATGAAAACCATCAAGTCTAATCAGCTCATGAGGTTGTCGAGATACCTCCATGGTCAACTCTAATTAGTGTTACTCCTTCTAAGCGCAAGTTGGCTCAACACACAAGAAGATAGAGAGCGCATAAGTGCTAATTCGTCAACCTCAGAAATACCTTCACATCAAGTACAATCAGCTCATGAGGTAGTAGTCACACCTCCACAGTCAACTATTACAATTATTCCGACCAAATTATTGTTAAGGTATATATGTATTATATTGTCATATATACAATGTTTGTTTTTGCCGTACGTTAAGTTTGTGATGTACAAGTTATAAACAAACAATTGCATGAGAACCACCAAGTCTAATTAGCTCAAGAGATTGTCGTGACACCTCCACAGTTAACTCTTGGAGTCAGTCCCACCAATGCTTTCATACCTTCGCAACTTTCTAGGCGCAAGTTGGCCCAACAATACAATTTGCAATCTGCTAGAGTTTTTTCGTCTTGCTTAAGGCTACTCTAGGAAGTTAGGTTGTGCCAAAGCCAACCTAAGCTTCTAAAGCTCTGCCTATACCAAATTTGCTCATAATAGTTATCATAACCCATTGCATCTTAGATCATCATCTTAGATCTACCCCTTTTCGTTCATGCAAATAATTTACATATAAAAAATATTTTCTAATGGCAATAGAAGGTGTTTTCATCCAATTATTATGTGAGTCTTTAATTCTTAGTTTGATTGTCACCTTATTGCCTTCTTCTTAGCAATTCACTTATGCTACCCCGTCGACTTATACCGACTGGCAACTACAGTCCACCATATTCCTTGAGAAAGCTAGCTAGAGTATTTATTATTATTATTATTATTATTATTATTTATTATTTATTATTTATTTTTGTATCAATCAATTTTACAATCTAGAATGGAGCCTCTAAATTAGTGTATGATTGAACTTATCAAAAACTTAAAATAAGTGTTTTGGTAGGTTATCTCACACAAGGAATGGACTCAATTTTTAATACTTTGCATAACTTTGAGATAATGTAGTTCAAAAGGTTTTTAGTTCAATAGTACCATGTATTTACATTGTGGAACGTCCAAGGTAGGAACACCAATTCATCTCAAAATTTCTATTGTACATTAGACACCAAAATATTTGTGTTGGATGCTCACACTCTTTCTATCAAAGGTGTATGCACTAGAAAGTTAAGGAGTATACATGATCAGTGATGACTAAGCACTACTGTTTTTGTGGGGTACAATTTGAACATTGATTAATTTTGGCCATTATTTAATTGGTTGTGTGATGATGCAGGGAATCAGATGAATGTGAAATGAAGCCTCTTTGTTTTTCAACTCCAAAATTATGAATGAATAACATTGATCAATAGAGAAACCTATCCATACTTACCGTTAATATGTGGTGCTTATTAGTTAGATCTGCATATGGTTTCATGTGCCATCATAACTAATGTGGGTGCTTACTGTATATTTTTTTATTTTGTGTGGTTTGAATTGCTTGCTGATAACGTTATTGTCATAGTTCATAGTGTTGCTATGTAATTCTTTTCATTGTCTTCTTAGACATGTTTTGAGTTGTTGTATGCTTTGAAAAATGAATTTATAAATAACTAAACTAGCACATTGTCATGTGAAGTTATTTATAATTCATATGACGCCATACATGTTCATTTCAGATGTAAAAAAAGATAGGGAAACCATGCCAATTTTTTTTAAAATAAATTGGTGTAAAATGGGGTTTAAACATATGTTTGATTCAATAAATTCACCCATAATAACAATTGAGTGGCATCGCCATAGGTTAAATTCTAGTATAGTAACACAAGTTATAGCTTAACAGTCTAGACGTATCAAAATTTACTTACAGTGTTAAAAAATTATCCAACGATCTATATTTTTCAAATTTCAAAACAACTTTTGATAATGTTAAACATTTTCGTTTAAACTAATTTTTTGTAGGATGATTCTCTATTATGAGAGTCGGAGAATCTTAACAAAAAAATCACCTCTCAATTCATTTTATAAATCTACTTTTGGTGGTGGAGTTCATATAACGGACTCGAATTAAGAGTCAATTTAGAAAAACAATGGTAATATAATATACACTTAATTGGCATAGTATACAATGCACTATGTCTTGTTTTGCACTTTGGATATTATACAATTTCCTAGTCACATTACTATATTGTACTATAAAAAAAAATCAGGTGGCGACCATGACAAATATTCTGGCCAAAATGTGCTGACGTGGCCAAATTTGAAGCTTTTTTATTCTTGCGTGGAGACATGTCAGTTTTTTTTTTGCCACACAAACTGAATATCAAGCACGTGAGTCCTTTGCAGACTGTGACAGTCATCTGGTAAAACAGGAGGTAAGTGTTGTCATTTTCTCTCTCGCTCTCTTCTTCTAAGTTGTGATACAGTCTGCACCGTTGATCCACTAAATGATTCCACCGTGCTACTTAAACTGCTTGATGTCGGCCTTTGAACTTGAAGTAATTAGTCTTGATATTCATCCCGTTGTTCTTGATGAACAACAAATCTATGATTGTAATGATTGGGAAAATTAATTGGATGAGGAAGAGGAGGAGATGGAAATTGGTTTTGGCTTGAAGACCACGAAGATTTCGAGCGGCTGCATCATAAGCTCTAGCAGCATCTTCAGCTGATTCAAACGACGTGCCGAGCTGGGTTTTTTTTCCATGGATCTCTAATTTTTGCAGCATATCTTTCCCATGGTCTCTTTCTCACACCTCTAAATTTCATTTCCTTTGATTCAATATTATTATTCTCCACTTCGATTTTTGTTGTTGTTGCAACAATGGATCCTCTTCCTCTTGGAGGCATAGTTATTGATTTGGTGGGAAAAGAAAGCAAGAAAAGAAATCAAATAAAATTGAATTTTCTTGAAATATGTAAATGTTTTAATAATTTAAGCGATGATTTCAAGTGAGAAAAATTTTAAGGAGGAAGGAGAAGAGACAAGTGGAGAGGTCTATTAATAAGGTTAGATAGATTGGAATCGGTGCCCTTGAAATTCGGCCTGTCCTACCATTTATTTTATTTTTTTTCTTTTCCAACCAAATAATGCCACATGTCTAAATGGTTGGACATGCTATAAGATGGTGGCCACATGACATTAGCACAAAATGACCAGAAATAGTTCCAAGTATAAAAGTGCAAATTTTTTGATAGTATAATATAGTAATGTGACTCAAAATTGTATAGTATCAAAAGTGCAAAAAAAAAAAAAAAAGGCATAGTACATTGTATACTATGCCAATTAAGTGTATATTATATCACATTCAGTGGGTCGAATTCTAACACAAATTTTTGCTATATACAAAAATATGGGGGTCCCAGGAACAATTTGGTAATTTTACTGTTTAAAATAGTTTTTTTTTTAGATTTTTTATGGGCAAAATTGTTATTTTATTTAAAAAAAGATAAAAACATATTTTTGTCAACATTATGGGCTCCACATTTACTATTTATAGTTTTTTTTTGGGTGGGCTCTACGTGAAGCCACGTGCAAGAGGCTAAGAGCATCTCTAGGTGGTAGTATCACCTCCCAAATTCTCTAAATTTGCTTCCAAAACTCGGAATTTCGTAGAAATCCAACTCTAGGTGGAAGCAAATTCGGTCGCATCACTTGTCTAGCCGCATCTTTGGAAGTAAATTTGGGATTTGGGATGCGGATGCGGAGCGATAGTGGTAATGTCACGTGCCATTGCAAATGTCGCCCCAAATTTTTTTTTCACTTTGACCAGCATACCACGCCAGTGGTACTGTCGCGCACCACTCCTAATGTCCGAAGATTTTTTTTTTTTTTGACTTTTTAAATTTGGCGCTATATTGGGAATGTCGCATGAATTTTTTTTTTTACATTTTTCAACCTGGGCGACAGTAGTACTGGCGCACGACATTACCAATGGCGCGCGTGGTAGACCCTACATTCAAATTTGCGTCCTATATTTGCGATTACCTAGAGTTGGTTAAAATTTGTGTCTAATTTCTTCAAATTTCGCTTGATACTACCACCACCTACATATGCTCTAAGTAAAGTATACATTTTCAATCAAGTGGAGAACCACACAAGATGGTCTAGATCTAAACGGTCAAAAGCCTACATGGTGTCAAGTCAAAATCATGTCAATGGTCTGACTTCAAATTTATGTTGAAAGCATGCCAATTGCTAACTAACAAAGTGACTGCACATGTCACCCTTTTCAGCATGGTTTTGGAATTCACGACTTCTTCCTCATCTTCATCTTACCTTATTTCTCTATCTTCTCTCTTTCCTATTTCTCTCTGTCCTCAAACTGTGCAACCAATTTCTCTCAGTCTTCAAACCGGCCTATTTTCTTCAATCATTCACTTCACTTCACTTCACTTCCTCATCTTACCTTATTTTGATTACGTTTTTTTTTTATCATTACTGGTTTCCGATAAAATCGGCAAGTTTTGTAATCTCAAATTTTGGTGCATTACAGCCTCAAAAGTCAAAACCAATAGAGGACGAGTGGCGGGCTGGCGTCTCTACTATACTAAACAATTCAACAAAACACAGTATTGCTCATGCCTGGCATTGAGCAACTCACAGAGTCACAGGTAGAGTAAATGGGCCCAAAGGGCCAACTATGGGCCCTTTTAAATTTTGAAGTATTCAACTAAAGCCCAGTGGGTGAGTGAAACTAATGGTAGACAATGTACTGAATCTTCATAGCCGAAGCCCCTTCATCCGTCATTGTTTTTTCTCAATTGCCAGTTTGCCACATGAAGTCATGAACATGTCGCTGAATGGGCAGGTGAACAAAATCAAACTTAATGGTGGCCACAAATAAAACCTAGCTAAAAATTAAGCAATTTTCTTCAATAAACATACAAAATCAAACTTGTAACCAACAACTACAATGCAAGAACAATGAAAATGAAAACCAACAAGAAAATGATCCTAGCTCGTTAACCAAACTATACATAAAACCACTGTACTACTCTACATACAACAAAACAGATGGCCAGGCCATCATCTTCATCTCATGTTTAAATTCCAGCTCTAAATATCTAGCCTAATGTATCAAAAATGGGTTCGACTTGACGACTTGGCTGAGCCATGCTAAGACAACTCGAAGAAGATCGTCGGCAGTTGAGAGAGAAGATAGATGATAAAAAGTGAGCTATGCCTTTAGCAATACCAGCTTTAACTTGACCTCGTTTTGGTATCGGACAACCAGAAACCCATTTTCTATTTGCACCATTTCCCTTCATCATTCTTCTTGCGCAAGCCATTTTCTTCCCTTTTGTTGTTGTTTCCCTTTCTTTAGTGGACATTTCAATTGTGTATAAGAAGTTTCAGTTGGAGTGATGGACTGATGGTTTTATATAGTCGGAGTGTGGTATATAGCCCTTGGGTTGGCTGGAACTCCAATATTGCCATTAGCTTTGAGTACACTCCAAGTTTCTCCTGTCTCTTGGGACTTTGTTCTTTAAAGCGTTAGTCAAACTGTATGTGGACTTCCATGTCTCTGATAGTGATATATATATATATATATATATATATATATATATATATCCGAATTTCAGGAACATGGCAATAGTCGGCAAATCTATAATTGAGGATATTCACCAATAATCCGCAACAGAGAACTACTGTACGTCAAGATCTTAATAGCCTAAGTCCTTTTCTTGATTCACTGCAGGCCAGCTTTTCACATTGCTTCTGTTTGAACTTTGAAGCACATGCATGCAAATCACGTTTGAACTCATGCCGTTGATATGTGCTGAGATGCAGTGGCGGCTTGTACCAGTTCTTCCAAATCACGTTTCGCCTGATGTGCAGTACTATTTTCTTCTTTCACACTTGAGAAAATTGCATCTTGATAGCTATGCCTCTCTTTCTCTCGATAGCCAAGCATTTTCAGGTTTATTTATATAAAGTGGTAGAAGCTGGTAGAACTGTAGAAGCGTATAGGATACTAGGATTAGAATCTTGTTACTGCTCATATGTTGGGATTAGACTTGCCCCCACTCCTCACTCATCGTCTCAGTCAATGCATTTTTACCATTATCCCATAGTCAAGTAAGTTGAAATGTCTTGAATACCCTTTTTGTTGAAAAATTACCAAAATGACATATTAGTTTTTGTAATACCCAATTTAAACTAGAGAATGTACATGACACGTGTCAATATCTAATTACTCACCTCCAACAACCCACATCACTCATTGATAATTAAGTCCTAAACCTTGAGTTCATCTTCCGTCCCCCAACTAATTAATTTAAGCACCAATTTTGTTTGAAATCATTACAAGTAAAATTTTAATATGGGTAAAATGATGGTGGTACTTGTTCAAGAATTTAAAATGTTACAAGTAATAAATATGTATAATGACTAATAAGAATGTGTTTTACTGTTTTTTAAGTTTGGGAGACATTAATGAAAATTATTCAATGGGGGGTGTGGTATGTCTAATTAAAATTTATTTTCTAATTGTCTTTTCTTGCTACCAATACCCCTCTTGTCGACACGTATGTGTCCCATGTATTAAGTGTTTGTGACCGTTAGATTAGATATGACGAGATAACGACATGTGTCTCTTTTTTTCTCAAACCTAAAAATGGGTCTTGAATTGGGAAGTCAAGGGTTATTTTGATAGTTCACAACAACAAGGGTATTCAAGACATTTCACTGCTTTGACCACAGAGATAATAGTCAAGATGCGTTAACATTAGTCCGGGGGAGGGGGTTCTAATTCTTTTTCCAGCCGCCGGGGTGGGAGGGGGGGGGGGGAGTCTAATTATTTTTTCAAATGGGGGTGCATGTCTAAAAACTTTTTTTTTTTTCAATAAATAGTATACTCTCTTTCTACAGGGTTGTCAAATAATCAGTTCATGTGATTTTAGGTGCACTCGGAAGCTTTGGGATGGATCATGGATCTAACTCCAACAAATAAAGATCGAACTAGTTCATATTGGGGTGTGTGGACCAACATCAATAGTTCCACATCGCCCAGAGATGAAGCAACCACTAAGTATAAAAGTGTGGATCTCTGTAAACTAGCTAGCATGCATCAAAGCCTTTTCTAGAAAAAAAAAATAAAAAAAAATAAATAAATAAATAAAACCCACACCTTGATCCAATCCAAGATAGTTAAGTGTGAGGACAATATCAATGCTAGTGAGATTAGTGAGTCGTGCAGGTGTAAAATTCTAGAAGGGTCTAGCCGTGATGGTTGTCAGCTCAGGCGCCTGTGTGATTCAGGTGGAGCTCGTGTGTTGGCGTGTAATTGATCCTATGGGTGTCGTTCCAATCAAGCTGTGGAGTCCAACATTGCCAAGAGATGAAGCAACCATTAAGTATAAAAGTGTGGATCTCTGCAAATTAGCATCGAGGCCTTTTCTGAAAAAACCTCACACCTTGATCTAGTCCAAGGTGGTTAAGTGAGGGGCCTTGTTAGTAGGGGTGTGTTTTAGTCGGATCAGAATATGGGTTTTCGGTTTCGGATTTTTTGGAATTTGATATGTTGTGCCGAATCCAATCAGACCCGTTTTTTTTTTTTTTTTGAAATTTTCAGAAATCGGATGAAAATCGGAATTCGAAAAAAATCTAGAAATTCGGAAATTAGATAAAAATCGGAAATTATTTAGAATTCAAATATCTTAATATAGTCTATTTTATAACTTGTACAATAAATACTAATTCTAGGATTTTTAGTTTGTTTATACTATATATTGATTAATGCAAGTTAAGCCATTATAAATGAGCAAAAAAAAAGGGGTTATATCAAAACAATTCTAATTACATTAGAATTTTAGATATATTGTATGTAATAATTCCAAATAATAATTCGGGGAAATTGGGTTGGATATGCATTGGCGGATTCGGATCGGAAAAAATCAGAAAATCGGAATTTTAGAAATCATCTGAAGCCCCGAACCAAATTTAAATTGGATTTTCAGCAATCAAATTTTCGAAAATTGGACGAGTAATATTGATGCCGAATCCGAAAATTTTTGGATCGGAATTTGAAAAAATCAGAATTTTGAAAAAGAATACCCCTACTCGTTAGTAATTCGGAATACAGAAATGATTTGGTACGGGAATAATTCCAGTTTCATTCGTTTACATGTTAGAAAAATTTGGTACAAAATTCACAATACATTAATAAAATATGTTTTATACAAATATTAAATGTTTTAAAATAAAAATTCAGATTTAAAAATTTTGGTACATTTAAAGAGAAATTTTGATATATATTTAGCAATATAATTGAAATGTTCCACCAATTTTACTTTACATAAACTCCAATAATCCCGATAATTATATGCTAACTAGCAAAGTGGGTAAAACCTTTGGGTGATGATACCAAAGGTCTGGGGCTTAAACCCCGCCCGCATCAAAGAGTTACTGATCTCATTTAAAACAGGCTTACTTACCAAAAAAAAAAAACCAACAACCAATAATAATATAATTGTCACTCACAATTCACCAACATTGTCACTGACAATTGACAAACATTTGTCTTAGCTGCTTTTCAAAAATCGGACCATATTGTCCAGCGAATTCATTATGAATTAAACTTTTGAATTAAGTGAGTTAGCTAGAGTCTAGTATATATTGTCTCGCCCAAACATTAATTATTTTTTTCTCCAATATCTTTCTCTCTCTTCTATACTTATCTATTTTAGAATGTAGATTTAATTTGCAAATTGTATGGGAAAATAAGAATTAGAAACAACACATATATCCATGTCTCTATGTTAGTGTACGTACTCTTTTGATTTGCAAAAAAGAATGTTCTTCACAGATATACAAAAAACTTTTAAGCTTTTAAGAATGCCCTTCACAGTTTATTTTTGTTATTATTTATGTATCTTCATGCTACTCGTCCTTACAAAAATTTGGTTTTTCATTTTTTTTTTATTATATGAAAAATATTTTTGAAACGAATTTTTAAATAATTCAGGAATTCGTGTTTTATTCGTTTATAGTGCAAAAAATGTGAATTATTCCAAATTATTGAAAAGTGTGGAAATATTAATTGTTTAGACATTCAAAAATTCGATTCGTGTATTATTCACGAATTATTCGGAGAATTGCTAATAAGATTGAGAACAATATCGATACTAGTGAGATCTATGGGCCTAAGAATTCACTCACTTGGCGATGTTGTCATCTCTTATACTGGCATGGACTATTTGGTTCTCTTGTAATGCTGTTATTTTCAGAAATGAGGAAACATCAAGTTGCTAATTGTTTGTAAGCTGCTGTTCATTAGGGTGTATGTAGCTTCTGTTCACTCTCTTGGTGAGGTCTACACTTGGGTAGTGCAACACATACGTGGTGTAAATCAAATGAATTTGATATCGTCACACTATTGGTTGCAGTAATTTGCGTTGAGATACCGATTAGATTATCCAAGCAGAGCAATGACGCTTAGGGCTTGACGACCGTTTTCTGTTTTTGGTTCTCAGGGCCGGTCTCTAAGAAATTCTTTGCCGATTGGAAATTTTCGTTAGTAAAGTTTGTGGATATTGCCACATTGGATAGTGAACTGCACCTCTGCACCTATGATTGGTCAATGCCATTTTTTCTTTTCGTTGATAATGTTCAAATTATGGTACATTCATAATTAATGTGGGGTGGCCGCAACACAATCTACGTTTAAGGTGTGCAAAATGGCACTTGAACTTTCAAACTATTGTTTCTTTTGCGGCGCGAATGAACAATGACAGGAAGGCTAACATTTCATTTTCTTAGTATAACACTATAACATGGTCCCATATTGCTTACAAGAAACAAAGCACAGTTTACTGGTGATATTTAATAAGCTACTCATTTCAGTTAACATCACGCTGTCACGCAGTGAGCACAAAGCGAACTATTCTTTCGCCTTTTACTAAAGAATACCGTGTGCTTGCTGCATATAGTAATTCTGTGTTACTATTCTGTGTTGAAAATACATTTGCCATTATAAACTCGATCTCTTCTACATAATTCTGGGTTATTCTAGTAATGATTTGAGTCCCTAAATTCTCAGGGAATTTACCATACTGTGGTCATATTTAGAGGACCCAACTCCAAAACTTTTGTGGTGTAAATGGGAATTAAAAGCCACATTTCCTAAGTTCTACATAACAATGTCAGTCCGCGCGTGGTCCCAAGTGTCTCTGTGAATATGAATACTTGCATTGGCCGTTTCCGTGAACGATCTCTCTATTTCCGGGAATTTGCACAATGGATTTTGTATGTGACTGTCTATGAATATGAATACTACTAGGCCACCATTGTCCGTGTTCATGAATGATCTCTCTATTTCCGTGAATTTGCACAAATGATTTTCGATGCAATGATCAATGTTCAAGTGAATTTGCATGGTCCGAATTTGCAGAAATGAATTTGCGTCAAGAAATTTGATGCGACATAAATGAACTAATCATGATGCAATGTTGCATTCACAGTTGCTGCTGAGCCGTGGGATTGAAAGACTCCCAAAGTCGCCCCTTTTAGAGTGTATCTAAATTATTCATTTCTCAGTACTTTTGCCACAGTGGCATACGCCAATTTTTGGAGGATGTTTCTGTTTTTTTTTGCTAAAGATACTTAATTATCTCGGAATCAACCTCGGAATACAGATGTCTCGCATATCATGATTAATCCATCCTCCTAAGAAAGGTGGTGGAATCATAGCTAGTAATGGTTATTCGAATTATATTGACGAATAATCGAATAATTGAATGATAATGGTTGGTTCGCGAATTGGTTGGGTCAGCTTATAATTGCCGAATTATTCGCCGAATTATTCACGAATTATAAGGTTTGGCTTAATAAAATGACATTTGTATTATTTTTTTCATGAATAAAATTGTAAAAATAAAAATAAAAAACGTTATATACTTATATATCAAAATTTTAAATGTAAAATATATAGCAATTTTAAAGAAATATATTCATTATACCCGCTTAAAAACACGATATCGATTTTTTTTACGTTAAGCGTTTTATTGGACCAATGTATTATTGTTGAAAATTTTGAATCTTAGGCAAATAATTGACGCATCCACTTTTGCCGTCCACGAATTTACTAGCTATGGGTGGAATTACATTCCACACAAAAGCGTACTTTGGTATCCAATGTCTCCAGCTCTCCGGAAGTTGAACAAATTGTTCTGTGTTGCATTCCCAGCCCATCGCTTCAACCTTATGAGCTGCGAAGTTTGCCACGGCATCTGCATCATAATTTGCTTCCCTATAATTCCAGGGCATGAAAAAATTCCCCTCATTCATCATATCTCGAATTTCCATTATCATGTCGTAAACTAGAGCTGGACCTTGAGAGTCCTTGTTAGTTACCAGTTGATGTAGTAGGTTACAATCAGTTTCCATGACAACATTGTTAAGGTTTAATTCTCTGACTGCCTTGATTCCTATCCTCAGTGCCAAAGTCTCCGCCATCAAAGCTGATTCATAGGCAATTGGTACTGCAATGGCCAATATAAAATTTCCGTTATCATCTCTTAATACACAGCCAGCCCAAGCCGCTCCGAGATTCCCATGCGACGATCCGTCAGTGTTTAGTTTATACCAACCCCTCGGTGGACAGTCCCATTTGACATCAATCTCCATCATCCTTTGACCATTTGAGTTGCTTCTGCCATCAATTTCCTCCATTGTTGCTGCCATCTTTTTAGCTTTTATTACACAGCCTAGTGGATATTGCCTTGTACCGGTAAACTTCTTTTCATTTCTTGCGAGCCTGATATACCAGAGACCAGCACCCAATATTGTAATCCATGTTCTTGACTCATCAACATTTCCAAGGCATTTCATCATATGGTTTAACCATTCATTCATCTGGGTGATGTCGAAGTGTGATATTGATACTGACAGTCCTAATCCCAGCCAGACAGCCCTCGCAAAAGGACATTGAAGGAAAAGATGCTTCGGTGATTCTTCCTCCTCCATACACAGTGAACACAGAGACTCAACATGGAAACCTCGATGACATAGCAAATCAGCAGTCGGTAGCAATTGATGTGTAAACTGCCACAAAAAAAATCTAAACTTTTGCGGAAGGTTGAGTTTCCATATTTTGGAGAAGATGGGAAGTTTCTCTCTATTTGGTTCACAATAATTCTGCATCATAATATAGGCGCTTTTGACATCATATATCCCATATTTATTAGGCCACCAGAAGGTAGTCCTCTTTTGCTATGATTGTGAGAGGGATGGAGATGATCCTTTTCGCATATTCCACAGGCCAGAGCTCCCTGATAAGTCTCGTATTCCAATACAAATGTTGACCAGATTTTGTTGTGGTACGATGCAACCAAAATTTGTTATGTGAAATGGAAATAAAGGCTGCATTTCCCCGGCTTCTCTGCTTATAGGAAGACAAGGTATGATAGAGTGTTGGTATGGGTGCCAGCAGTCCGGTTCCTACTGATATAAGAACCAATAACCATTTACTTTTAAGGTTTCGGTTCTGGTTATGGTGTTTCCAGTTCTAGTTCTTAAATTAGTAGAACTGCACCAGAACCATGGGTACCCACCGGTACCGGTTCTTTATTTCGGTTCTTATAAACTTTGACCATCAATATCTATAACAATAGCATATCAGATTGTGTTGATTATAAAACAGTGGAAACTTATTGACAAAAAATAAAGGGTCCTGTATTGGGTGCCACTAAAATTAGATTGGGCAGCCTCCAGCCCAAGCCCAAACAACAAAGCCCAACCAAAAGCCCAGTACACCCCCACCAAATCGCGAAACCGGAAAAACCTCCTGAAACCGGTCATCTCTATCGCGCAAAACCCTTCGACGTTATCGCGAAACCCTAACAAAAAAAACTCAAAATCAATTTCGCGAATTGAAGCAATCCAATCCATAAACAATCACGAAATTACAACCTCACAACATAAACAACCTATTGTTTATTGGTTTGAGCTGATTTAGTTCTTCTCACAACAACAATCTCTTGAAATTTGATGGATTGAAGAACTTGAGAACCAACAGGCCTAGCAACAGGTTAGTTCTTGGCGATTGAACTGATTTAGTTCTTCTCACAACAACAATCTCTCAAAATTTGATGGATTAAAGAACTTGAGAACCAACAGGCCTAGCAATAGGTTAGTTCTTCACGAAATTTGATTTAGTTCTTCTTAATATTAGATCAGGTCAGTTATCATTTTGATTTACTTGTGTTTGAATTGAGTCTTAAACTAGTGTTGTTATTTGAAGCCAAATTGAAGTTGAACTATTAAAATTTACGTGTCATTTTAAGATTAGTAGCTGGGATGCGGGTTTTTTTTATTTGATTCTAAATGGCTTAAATTGTTTATAAAAATGAGCTTTGTTCTAATTTTTATGTTCTGTGGTACTCTGAGTTGTTTTTGCTTGTATTGAATACAACATCGCACTGTTAAGATTTGGGTATGATTGACGCTGGTTTAGGGGTTGAAACTTGAAAGTGTTCAGTTTTTTTGCAAAGTTTCCAAGTCGTCTTGTATCATGAAGCAATTATGTACAAGAGCATTTTTTTTAAGATACAAGTTTACAAACTTAAGGGTAACTGTTATTTCTGGGTTAAGTGGTCAAGATAGGAGTGATTTTTCCTATAAAGTTATTAAAGATGTGAAAGTTGTTCCACATTTTATTGGTGAGTGGGGTGATATTATTATTACTTTGAAAGATGGAACTATAGTTGATCTTAGAAGTGTTCCTAAGTTTAGAGAAATTGCCAAGTATTGTCTTTCTATGGTTGATAATAAGTCTGTTAGGACTGATAATTGGACTCTCCCCTACCTAAAATTGGTCCGTTAGCCAGGGTCTATACTTAGTAAGAACAAGGCTCATAATATTTCGTGTAAACTTACGAGTTCTTGTCGACAAAAAGGAAATAAGTAGCAAAGAGAAGATATACTATGTCAAACTGTACTTTAGAAAATTCATTTTCTCGTAAACTTGTCAGTTGGATAGTAAAGTGAAAGAGGTCATTTGCTAGCGTAGGAAATATCATTATAAAGTAACAGCAGTGTAAATTTTATTTGTCTCTTGTTTGGCACCGGCTAGTTTAGTTATATAAAAACATCATGTAACTAAGTTGGTATCGAAGAAGGTCAGACTGAAGGTGTTAGTTCAAGTGAAATTTGAAAACAAAAGACATTATTTTGAGCAAAAAAAAAAAAATGTTTTTGTTGTTAGTTATCTCCTATGATCTATTTGCTTGTTAGAA
This sequence comes from Coptis chinensis, assembly GCF_015680905.1. Lineage (NCBI taxonomy): Eukaryota > Viridiplantae > Streptophyta > Magnoliopsida > Ranunculales > Ranunculaceae > Coptis > Coptis chinensis. The sequence goes on from NC_141464.1 coordinate 36,931,136, forward strand.
TCATGTCATTTCATTTCGCATATCTGGTAAAGTGTTTTGGATGTGTTAGGAGTGTCAATTTGAACTATCCATTTGCGTGATGTTATGGAACTTCATTTGAACTATGCTGACTGGTAACTGTGTTTTGTTGTTCCTGTATGTGTTGTGTAAAGTGAGATATTAGTGTCAGAATCATATTGGTGCAGAGTGTTGAGCGTAAACCATAAAATGTAGGATTCCCAGAATTGACATTATGGATTAAGTAAATCATAAGATATTTGAATTGTATAAAGACATACGGAAATTGGTATTTTTTTTACCTTTTCACATACGCCTCGACAAAGTATTTCAGTTTGACATGAAAACTTATAGTATAACTAGAGCTGATTAGTAATTTGTACTGAGTATTCGAAAAATGATTTCTTTGATAACCCTTTAGAGTTTAGAACTTTCCATCCAATATGTGTGATACATTGATATATTTTCTTACCTTATAATTTCTCGAGGAATCATCATAGAACCATGTGATTGAGGAGTAATCAATTGAGCTTCCCTTTATAGTTGGAGGAAGAGCAAGGTTCTATACTTCCTCGACCCTTGTGACCCATTCATTACCAGGACATATGCTTCAGGCTACCATTTAGATAAAGACTAAGGGTGCCTAAATAGAGCTAGGCGTTTTAAAAGAAATAAAACTTATTTTGGTAGTTGAAATGAAGCTTAAATTAAAGCAATAGGTATCATGACATATATATATATATACAAAGGGTAACTTTGTGCATTCATGTTGCACATTAAAATTTGTATTAGTTTATCATACTTGTAAGTTCTAGAAATATAACCTTGTTTCTCTGACACCTTCTCCACTTGGTTTTACATTACCTCTAAGTTTTTGTACAGTATTTCTAGAGATGATACAAAAAATAACAACCCCTTGTAATTACGTTTTAAGAGCCATATAATCGAACATTATGACCCTATATAACCAAATATTTAAATGCTCAAAACTAGAACCAAACTTTAAATTTATGATTTGGTATTTGGAGTAGTTGTTGAACACCTGAACTTCTTAACTTGGCGAGCCCTCTTAACCATACTTACCCCGACCTTCAGCACTCATATTTTTTATAATTATGACTTAAGTTTGGCCCTGTGATGATCTCTTAGAACTTACATTGAAAAATCAATTTAGCAGCTTTTTCCAGCATTGCATGAAAGAGGAGTCCAAGCCTTTCAGTTTGCCACAATAACAAACTGTGTTTGGTTTGCAATATTCTAAGGGGTATAGACCTTAGAATATTGCAAACCTACTTCTCCACCAGGTTTAGCATCACGACCACCACAGTCACATATGGCAGTCTCAAATTGAAGTTGATATATTTTGTTGCCATGTAGAGCCAACAAAATATAGTCTACATCTTTAGGGCCCCGTTTGAAAATTAAAAAATGAGTTGCTTTACATCTTGTTGCTAAACTTTCATAGTGCTCATCTTTCATACTTAGTATTTTCCTTTAGGGCCTGATGTTATAAGAGAAGATACTTTTACCATTTTATGATTAGTGTTTCTGTACATTCTGTTACTTACCTTTCATACTTCTTATGTTCTTGAGTCTTGACTAATGAGTAATGACCTTGATCACATGTAGCTTTTACGAGTACTTGCTTAAGGGCTGGATATAGGGGAACAAAACTGAAGCGGTAAAACATTATAGGTGAGAAGCTCTTTCTTTAATTTGGTTATCAAACTTACTGAATGTATGTTATCAAGGTGGTTTTTTTGGGTGGTTTCCCCTATGCTTGACGAGGGACAGAGTCAAGTTCATTTTGTTGTAGAGAGAGCCCAGTTATTTTGTTGTAATACTTGATGTACATAAATAACGGTTCATACAGAAACAGTCTTATATATATATACATTTTCACTGTCGTGTAAAAGTTAGGTTATATGTATATATGGCTGTTGGAAGGATGTCATTATTGATTTCCAGGTTATGACAGGTTTAAGTATACGAAACGTTGACCAAACAAAGGAAACTCTGCCCAAAATTTGATAGAATTTGGATAGCGTAATGCCTCATTCTATTTCTTCATATATACTTGGAGTTATCATAGCAAGCTTATAAGTATATTAGTTTTAATTTGGGATGATCTCCCTTTTCTAGTGTTTTTCTTTGTACATTGTTTCTTTAAATATGGTTTATTTAAATATGGTTTACTAATACTTGTTTTATTTTTCTTTGTAGCGATGGGTCCTCGATCAAAGAATGTGAAGAATGTAGCGAAAACTACATTCAAGGGTGTGAAAAAATTGTTTTGTGGCGGTTCTTCTAGTGGTGATGCAGTTGGAAGAAAGAGACAAAGGGCAGAGGGCTTAACGGCATCAGTGCGTAGAGGAGACCATTTGGAAAAAGAGGTTCCTGAGGTTGATTCATCGAGTGAAGATAGTGTAGATAGTGATAACAATGTAGGTTTAGATGTAAATATGGACAAAGGGAAGAGTATAGTGGAAGAGGAGAGTGAGGATGATAATGAGGAGGGTGATGAGGAGGATGATGAGGAGGAGGATGAGCAGGATGATGATGTGGAAGAATATGTGGTAGAAAACGTACCACCAGTTGAAGAAGCACCTCCGGTATTGAATTTTGTAAGAAAATCCAATGATGATTTGGAGTTTCAAAGAGGTGTGTATAGGGGTGGCCCGTATGAGTCAAAGTTGTTGTATGACTATACGGTGCATGTTGCTCGCGACGTTTGGGAGAGAAGGGTAATATATTTTGTTTTTCTTGGGTACTTTGATTTTCTTTTACAAAATCTTTTGTTTCTTCTCATATATATCTAATACGTGCTCGGTTGTTTCAGGAGGATCGCGGAGCGATGAAGTGTGTTTCGCACTTAGCGAAGTTATTCCAATGGGATTTCAAGAATGAATGTGAAAGGTCTCTGAGATTTGCCCAACAATTGAGAAGGACTAGGTTGTTTGATCTCGTGGAAGGTTATCACGAGCATATGGATCCACCATTGATATTTGCGTTTGTGGAGAGATGGCATCCGGAGACCAACACCTTCCATATGCCAGTTGGAGAGATGACTGTGACTTTGGATGATGTTGTCCAAATCTGTGGAGTCATAGTTAGAGGAAGAGCGGTGCAAAGGGACAGTGAGCTGAACTTACAACAATCGATACATCTCCTACATATTGCTCTGGGGCTCCCTATTAATTTGATTAGGGCAGAGATGGAATCTAGCAGGTTCACTTCAAAAGTAAGGCTAGAATTCATCCGGAAGCATTTTGCGAACAAGGTTCATGATAGCCCTATATGCGACGCTGCTGGGAAGGTGGTGGAGAAGAAGGCCTCGAGTTTCCAGGAAGTTTAACGGGCTGTTAGAGCTTTTATCCTGTTTTTCTTTGGATGTGCCATTTTTACTGACAAGTCTGGGACTAGAGTGCCTATATGTTATCTAAGGCCGTTGTTGAAATTCAGTGAGATAGAAGAGTATGCATGGGGTGCAGCAATTTTGGCGTTTTTGTATAGAGGTCTTGGGGCTGCCACATGTGCGAAAGTGAAAGGGATTACAGCCTATATGACTTTTCTACAGGTAAAACTTGAGTATTTTAGAGTTTATTTTTTTTAATGTTAATTTTATTACTCTATCAATAATATGTTAACTATTTGTGTATATCTAGGCGTGGATCTATGAGTACTTTCCGGTATTCATAGCAGTCCCAAACTTTAACTATACCTCGTCTCAGCCACGTGCTCATAGACACACCCCAGTCGCTCCACACTATTACGATACAACGCATGCATTGCAGTATTATTGAGCGATAATTGATGATTTGAATTATTTCAATGTAAGTATTAAGTTCAATGTATGTAAGTATTTAAGTTTAAGTTTAAGTATTTAAGTTTGTTTATATATTTTTTTAGTAATTGATCATTGGAGTTGTTAATGACACATTTGATTTTATTTCAGGTTGTTTGGCATCCCTACAAAAATGTCAGAGATACAAACCCGATCGATGACATTGCATTTTTTTAGAGATTGTTATGTTTTTTCAACATTGTCGAGCTTTATGCTGTCGCAAGGCTGGTGCATCAGTTGGGTCACGTGCAGCTTGTACTTATAGATCCTCCAATACCAAATTGGAGAATAAGAACTGTGGTAAGACGTGGGTATGAGGTGAACTGGACCAATATTGGGCTACTTTACTGGGAGTCATGGCAGAATCACATGATCCAACCCTGCAACCGAGGACCTATCTCGTCTTATCCATGGGAGTGTCATCAAAACTACATGACTTGGCATGCGAGGAATTCTCATGTAGTTTTGGTGAACCCTGAGCATCTTCCTATTCATCCCTCCCTGGAGACACTACCTAACTGTTCACCGATCGTAAGTATTGTGATTTTTAATTGAGTTTCTATAACTATGATTTTTTGCATTTGATTGGTAACTTATCTTGATTTTCCTTTTTTTCGACAGAACGACGTCATTAATGAAACCAGTCGTTTGCTAGAGAGAGGTCTGCAATTGGCTGGAAATGATATGCCAGAGGAAGCAAGGTCCTCCTTCGAACGGGCGTACAACTTGACTAGGTGCAAGTACATTAGTGGGCGTTATAGTTCATGATTTGTTTCAGTTTAGGGTTTGTAACTTTGTAATTTGTTTGATGGATGGATTATTTGAAACTTTGTTAACTTTGTTTTAGTTTTAGTTTGATAGATTTAATTTGTTTCAGTTTAGGGTTTGTAACTTTGTTAACTTCGAATGGATTGATATAATGTTTGAATGAATGTTTGATGTTTGAATGGATGAATGATGTTTGAATGGATGTTTGATGTTTGAATGGAATTTGATGAATATGAATGGATGAATTTGATGAATGGATGTTTGATGTTTGAATGGAATTAAGTGGAATTTGATGAATATGAAAGTGTTGTAAAAATGAAATGAACTTTCAAATTTTTTTTGTCCAAACGACCCAGCCGCATCGTTCGGTATAAAGGCCGAACGACCTCATCAGATTGTTTGGCCTTTATACCAAACGACTTCGGCAGATCGTTTTACTTTAAACCCAAACGACCTAGCCATGTCGTTTGGTATAAAGGCCAAACGACTTCGGTAGATCATTTGGCTTTTATACCAAACGACCCAGCCACATCGTTCGGTATAAAGGCCAAACGACTTGACCATGTCGTTTGCCTTTAAGCCCAAACGATGTAGCTGGGTCGTTTGGTATAAAAGCCAAACGACTTGACCATGTAGTTTCGGTCATTATTGACAACATACGAACATTATTTCAAATCACTCGATTGTCGTCCAAATCAACTAGTCGATCACTCGATTGCCATCCGAATCAACTTAGTCGATCACTCGATTTCCAAATCACTCGATTGCCGTCCGAATCAACTTAGTCGATCGAGCGATTTCCAAATCATTCGATTGCCGTCCGAATCAACTTAGTCGATCACTCAATTTCCAAATCACTCGATTGCCGTCCGAATCAACTTAGTCGATCACTCGATTTCCAAATCAAATCAAATAAAAGCCCTAACATTATTTCCAAATAACATAAAAATAAAATAAAATTACACTTGTTCCAAATTACATCAAAATATCAAATTACATCAAAATATCACTTAGTCGATCGCTCGATTTCCAAATCACTCGATTGTCGTCCGAATTAACTTAGTCGATCACTCGATTTCCAAATCAAATCAAATAAAAGCCCTAACATAACTAATAACATAAAAATAAAATAAAATTACACTTGTTCCAAATTACATCAAAATATCATATCGACAACATACAAATAACTTAGTCGATAACATGTACTGTTAGGTCTTCAACGGGCTCGTTTTCCCATATTAAATTGGGAATGTTCAATGCCATAAATTGCAATTGCCTTCCTATCAGGCCAAATTCCAACTTTCAGCAATATCATATCGAGCTCTAAGCCATTGGCGCATTACTGGAGGAACCGGACAATCTTCAACAAGTTTAACATTAACAAAATAATTTCCACCAACATGTGCGCTACCCAACACTTGGGTCACTCTTTCAGGATTTGCTTGGGTTCTCAGCGACATGATAAGAAAGCACTGACGAGCTCCTAAATGCAGGAGGACAACATTAAATCTTGAAGCAAATAGGTATCCAGCAAAGAGCATGCTCATCCACTTATTTAAGGGTGCGTAACCTTCTTCATGTAGGATTTCCTTCATCGCATAAACAACCTCACTTTGACTGTACAAAGTACAATAAAGGGGGAGGTTGTCAATAAGCTCTTGGTATAAGTCCTTTCTCATCTGTGACCAATCTTCTTGACTTCTTCCTAATGCAATGCAGAAAGCTATATAACCGCAGTTGCCATCGCCAACAGGGTCATGGACTCTAACAATGTATTTATGCATTTCTTCAAGAATATCCAACCCGTAATCCTTAGGACCCTTTGTCTTTCCAAAGTCTAACCCATCTATCACATTTCGTGGTGTGGCTGTTTTTGGAGAAGGCTTATTTCGTGGTGTGGTTGTTTTTGTGTTTTTAGAGAAGGCTTATTTTTTGGTGTGGTTGTTTTTGGTGTTTTTGGAGAAGGCTTATTTGTTGGTATGGTGTGGGTGTTTTGGGTTGGTATTTTTAGAGAAGGCTTCTTTCTTGGTGTAGTGTGGGTGTTTTGGGTGGGCGTAGTATTTGGTTGTGACGAGACCCACTCCTCATGATCACGTTGAGAATGTTCAAAATGAGATGGATCTCGCTTTGAAGAGTTCTCATCTTCAGTTGGAAGCTTTCTGCTGTAGCTACCTTTCGGTCAACTTTTGGTTTTTGCTTCCTCACGAGGCGGTACTAGCCATGTACTTTATGGTACGGCAATCTCCATAAGCTTCCTAATCATAACCCTTTGCTCTTATTCAGAAACCATTGCAAACCTATTCATGAACAAGTCCATCAAAAGTGTAACATCAGGACCAACACCCACTGACACATTGGGAGAAGCAGACAATGTTTTCCAAAAGGGGTCGATAGCAGTCAAAGGGATGGACCGCTCTTGCTCTTCAAACTCAATTAATTCATGAGCACATGGCAGTCCATGGCTCGTGTGCAAATAACACCAACACCTGATCTCTCCATCTTTAACACGCTTTACGTGGGTATCTATTTCTTCAAATAGCAAGTCCAAATACTTGCGTGAGACAAGGCCTTTGAGTTCACGAAACAAAGGAATCCGGTGGTGGTGCTGAGTTACAATCATACTTCTCTCAAAGGTAGCTCTTATCTCGGACATCTAGATCTCTAGAATCGGGTAGATTAAGCTAAACATACTCAAAAAATCGTGACAGTTTGTATTTCCTAGTACATGCTTCACCTGAGCATGAGACCCTTCAACTCTATTGGTCGTTGTACTCCCAAAGTGAATGTGTTGGTTAGTCCAACAACATACGAATCGATCCCTGTGAGGAAACCAAGTCTCTTGCAAATAACTAACAAAATTGGAGTACTCAACCCTGTAATATTTTTCCAAAGCATCCCATCTACGCTGGAAAATAACCTCTGTCTTCGATTTGACTACAAATGTTCCCTCCACGAACCGGGCCTTCTACAAGTTCTGTAGTTGGAAAAATATCGTAACATTTTTGAAGGACGCACGTAGCGATATGCCATCTACATAGATGCTTGTGTGCGTTAGGAAAAACTTTGTCAGCGGCACTCATCAGGGCCAAGTCCCTGTCAGACACGATCACGGATGGGCTTATGTCACCAGGCAAGCTACTAAAATGATGCAGGGCCCATTCATAGTCGACTGTTGTTTCAAACTGAAGAAGCACCTAACACATGGTGAAAGACTTCCACGTTGAACTCACCCCAACAAACTGTACGAAAGGCCACCGATACTTGTTAGTTTTGTAGGTAACGTCTAACATGAAAACTATTGGAAAAGTCCGAGCCAACTTAACGCCTTCTAAATGGGCCCATAACAACCCCGTTATCTCCTCGGTATTCTCATCTTGTCTCAACTCCTTAAAATAATGTTCTTTTGCTAACAACTCACGCAATCTCTGCAATTGTGTGAGACCGTTCATATCCAATTTTCTCACCTTCTGCCTTGCAGTGTAGACTTGGGATATACTAGATATGTTATCATGATACCTATTCTTGATAGAATCCAAAATTTGTTTAGGCTTTATTCCACACTTACTCATCTCTGACAAGTACTCGAACTCTGGAACAGTCAGACGATCCACTACACCAAAACAGCAAATTTGTGACGACTATTTGGCGTCACAATTATTTTTTGTGACGCCATTTTGGCATCAAAAATTTGGCGTCTCAATTTGTGTCACTTTTTTTTGTGACGGCACTGTGGCGTCACAAATATTTGTGACGCCATTTTGGCGTCAGTAATTTGTGACAAAGACTGCAGGTGTTACTTTTTTGTGACGGCATTCGCATCGGTTATTAATGACAGCCCTTTGCAATTAGTGGCGCTTTGTGGCGCCACAAAATATCATTTAATTGAAAAAAAATAACTTTCATTTTTGGTTGCCTTCCTATTTTTTTTTTCTCCCCCTTAAATCACCTGCATAAATACAACCACAAAAACCCCAAACACCAAAATTTGACAAAGCATGTATCACAAAATGATTAACACAAAATATATATCAAAAAATCTACCAACATACCATTTCAATTAATGTAATCACTTGACTACAACTCAAGATCACATATTAAGTATTCAAGTTCATCTATGAGCAAAAAGTAATACAAAAAAATTCATCATACATTTGTTTTGTATTCTGCAAACTAGTGAACATATAGCGCCAATTGGCTCGGTCAAGGAATTGTGGCTGATATTCTTGTGCACAACAATAGAAAAAATGCTCGGAGGTTGACATAGGCACCCAGATGCTACTAGCCAGTTCCTCTAGCAATACCTGCACATTACACAGTCCGTGTCAATTCAAAACTTTTTTGAAAAAAAAAAGATGGTCAAGCACTAAACTCTAGGACTTGTATCTAACCTGAAAGAGGTCCTTGTAGGCTATTCATAATAACTTAGATACAAACTAAAAGAACCATTGCTATGACATAATCTACCACCTCCTTATTATTGTACGCGTATACCATAATGTGTCGACTCAAGAAAAGAGATAGATAACAGCGTTGTACATATAATTGTTGCACCACATAAGCTTGACCGCATAGTGTTGAGAGTGAACTCATCTGCGTTGGCGGAGTTGATTGACAACACCAATAAAAAGAAAAGAAGGTTAAAGTCTAGGGGTTGTTCAGGAGGTTGAACATTTCTTGAAAGTTTTAAAAAACACAAAGATTTGGAATGTCACCTTTTCAAGATTGTGCTAAGTACGCTCCATCTCTTTCTTGGCATAGTCAGAACCTTTCTCCAAACTGCTCTTGGCTTCTTTCTAGTAGATCTTGTCATACCTAGAAATATGACCTAAGATAGTATGATGAATTCATAATTCAATATACAACAACCTAAGATAGTTAATAATTCAACCAATAAAAATGTTACTTAAACCAAGGAAATCTAATTCAACAAAGTATCTCAAGAGCGCATAAAAATGAACGAAATAATTACTACTACAAATCTACAAGACAAGAAGAATGGGACTAACGAGTAGAGGAGATTTGCCCGAGATTTACAGCAAGAAAAGGTATATTATAGCATCCAAAAGCTCTAAAACTCGTCCTGTCCTAATATTGGTCCTGTCTTAATACTGACGGGGTTATCACATGGTTTTCACCCCCTAAATGAACTGAAATGGGTCTATCTTCTAGAAGAAGAAGATAGATAATGAGATGGGTCTAGGGGTTTCTTACCTTATCTGTTTTGTACTCCGGATTGGGTTCGAAAGATAAAGTTAATCCCAATTAGTTGGGATGTCCATCACTCAACATTCTATGCTAATGGGGGTCTTTAAACTAAAACCAACTTAAGGCCCCTCAAAGCCCATAAGATGTTTACTTCCTAATCCAAATATACGGGGTTCTACATTTGGAGTTTATACAAAGTGGAGCACACACTCTCGAAAGAGAGCAAAATAGATTAAAGGGGTCAAGAATATAATAGGCCTAGAGAAACACATAATTTGTTCAACAGTCATAATTAAATAAGTTTTTAGACATACCCCTATCCTATATCTTACAAACTCTATATAAATTAATCATATGCTCAACTAATTAATAAGTCCTTCAATTCTAATTAAAAGAACATACTTGTGCCACTAAACTTACACATTGTTCCTACGAATTGTGCGGTGTCATTAATAAAGGCAAATAGTGAGAATTTAGAAGTTACATAGACAAAAAATGTTGTATAGGAGTGCTTCAAGTAGTCAAGTAGCCAAAAATTCACATGATTTCATGCAATCTAGTCCAGTTACTAGCTAATTACAGTGGGATCAACTTAATGATATATACATTATAATAAATGGATACCAAAAACACTACATAATAAAGGATTAGCAAGTACTCAAGTTGCAAATCGGTAACAAAACAACTATCGAATATTGAGAATTGACTCTACGAGACTACAAATCTAGAGTCGTAGTTCAGCTATGCAAACAAAGGAACCACGATTACCTACCATAGTCCTGAATCCGTACAAATGCACATGAATTGAAAATAAAGGCAAGCAAAGGATAACATAAACATTGGAAATAAATAAAACTAGATACAATTCTCAGCCTACTATTGGTGAAATAGTGTCTCAAAAAAGTCGCGAAGCATCAACACCTTGGTACTTAACAAAATGAAGAAATGCTTGACACCATTCCTTCCAAAAAAGAGGGTTTTGATACTTTTAAATGAGTTTTAATGGTCATTGAAGAAGCCACAATGCGTTTTCAAAGAAAAACACTAAATTGTGATGCATTTTGATCCTAAAAATTAGAGTCAAACACTAAAAAATCATATACAAAAGCAGCCTTTGTAAACGCGTGCATAGCATCATCTTTATGCTTCAACAAGGTATTGATAAGAGCCCAAAACTGTAGTTTTAACCCCCTAGCAGCCATACTTTTAGACCAATTATGTGAGTAATAAGTAAGAGTTAATACCGACATTCGTGTTTTATGTATTTCGGGCTTCAAAGTCAATGTGCAAATGTGCCACTTTGATGAGATAAAGGAGCAATGGTTGGTTACTAAGGAGTTCGGTGATTAAAGGCCAAAATTCAAGAAGACGAAGCCTTTGTAAAGCCTGGTCAAAAGATGAAAAGTCAAAGTCCACGCAGTGTAAACAATTGGTAAAAGTCAACAGAACTTCCAAGACCATATCTTTAGACTCAGACCTCGAATTGGGCCTACCTTATGTCAAAACGACCGGCTCGGAAAAGGCTTTCCAATGGTCCAAGCCTTGACCCAATCAGAGGAGCAAAAGTGGACGAAAAGTCTGTTGAAGCGAACTGCAACTGAAGAGGCCTTTTGGACCGAAAGAATTGGGTTTTGGGCCCGATTCTCTGCCCAAAACATGGCTCCAAGCCCATGCACGATTTTGAATCTGGATGTATAAAACAAAAGCTTAGCTCTTTGTTAATGGTAGCTAGTTAGACCTAAATTAAGATATAGAATTCTAGATCTAGTTTTATTAATTAATTAAGTTTTAGTTCCATTTCAATTCTCGCTTTAGATTAAATTCTTGAATCATTGTTCTTGATTGATTAGATAAATAAAATAGTTAGTTTGTCAATTTCAATTTGGTTATTTCCATTCTAGATCTAATTTCAATTCTTGTTCTTATTTCATTCCAAACCATTAAATTAGATTCATTATTGTTAGATTAAGTAAATTTCAATCTTGATATTATGTTTAGTTATAATAACATGGGAAATGATGTTTTGATGACTCAAGGCTAAAACCTCCATTAGAGGGTTGATGAAGCCTTGATGAAAACTTTAGTGGTTAGTATAGAACCCGGTTGTAGAATCTATTCCACTCTAGAAGGTCGTGTTTCATGAGAATGGGTCGATTTACCTCACATGCTAGTTAGTATCCGTTAGGAATGCCATGAACACTAGGGATTAGAACTCGAAATTCTCCGTAAACGCGTGAGAATTGAGATACAACATTCTAAAGGTTGTTAAGTTGGATTCGAGGTGGATTTAATTCCCTCTATTTCTTTATCTAGATTCAAACAATCGTTTTCCGTAAGATTAACTTTAGTTTATATTTTTCTTGTTATTTATTATATCTCGTTATTTAAATTAACGCAGCATAACATTTTGTAAAGCTCTCATTAGACTAAAGACTGATTTCTTAGACTTAGAAAACAATCCATGCTAGGGAACTAGGAGTGGAACGAACTTCCTACTCCACTTAGTAATTATTTCAGAGTAGAAGCTTTGATAATTGAGACTTCGTGAAAACAACAGCTTTAGTTTACTTTTGATTCATCGCTCATTTTAAGTAGGTAAACTATTCATTTTACAGTTATCAGGTATCAATCGTAACCACTTTCAACATCAACATCAACAACAACAAAAAAATTTGGAGAAATTGAGAAAGTAAACCCTATAAATTTTTGTTGATTAAACAATCGATGATTGAAAAAGTAAACCCTATAAATTTTAACTTACCTTTCAATTTTAATTGGAATACAGGAACTTCTGAACCAATTTTCATCTTGATTACTGATTTGAGAAGATATATTGGTGGTTTCACCATTGAAGCTGCAGAGACTTGAAAGAGAAGAGTGAAAACACGACAATCAGGCATGGGTACCTAGTTACCCATTCTTGCTGGTTCGATAAGATTGAGATGAGGAGGGAGTTAGGGTTTCGTGATAGAGAACTGAATTCAAAAGGGGGAGCTTGAGAGTGAATGAGAGATGAGATCGTGGGAATTGATTTTGAGTGATGGCTTTCTTTTTTCTTCATAAGTTTATTCTCACGTTTCTGACGAGGTCTTGCCGTCACTTAATTTGATTAAATTCAGCCATTTATTTCAAGTAATTGTATGAGTTTTAGTCACGGCTTTTACCAAATAGTGACGCTACCTTGCCGTCACAAACTTACTGACGCCAAACTGGCGTCACAAATGGAAAAAACCATGGGTCACAAAATTGTTGTTATGGCGAGTAGCAAATGCATGTCCTTCAAGGGTCTTTGCCAATACATGGTTGTGAATAGCATTTAGAGCTTCTATTTTCCAACTATCGACAGTGCCGCGTTGGAAAACACCTTTTAACTTAAATGGACATCCCGATTTCTTGGTTCCCGACCTTCTCTTATTAGCCCTCCCTTCGCCCTCCTTCTTGTGTGACCGATACACACCCGAGCACTCGTAAGCCAAATTCAATCTTGCTACTCAGTTTCCCTTGGCACACTCTAACTTTTCAATGACCACACAACATTAACTTGTCTTCCTCTAGCGGTTGCCCAACCGATTGCCTCGCTACGTGTATGAAAGACCTAAACACATAAAAAACAACAACTATTATTATTAATACACTAATAAAATTACATTTAGAAAATTAAAAAAAAAATGAAATCAATGCCTAATCAATCATACCTCTTCCATAATAAAAATTTATGTTGTATCACTTAAAATCGGTTGACAATCCACATCATTCGAGTTTGCAGATGATCGGTTCCTGGATAGCAGCAAAGAATTCTACATATAGAAGAATAAAACAAGAGTCTCAAACAATTTGCATTTAGTTTCAAAGTCACAAAAAAAAATGAACTTTTAACTAAATTTAGTCCAAACGACCCAGCCATGTAGTTTCATAGAGGGTCCAAATGACCCGGCCATGTAGTTCTGTAGTGTCCCCAAACGACATGGCCATGTAGTTCTGTAGTGTACCCAAATGACCCATCCATATCGTTCTATAGTGTTCCCAAACGACCTAGCCATGTCGTTCTATAGTGTTCCCAAATGACCCAGCCATGTCGTTTGGGCTCGGGTTTTGCATTCATTCAAGTGTTTTGCATCCATTCATTCATTCAATCAATCAAGTGTTTTGTATTCATTTTAATCAAGTGTTGTTACCTCATTATTTAGGTTTGCACTTTGTCGTCGACGATTTCTCGGTATCTCATTTGCTCGACTAGTCGCATCTTCAAATTCTTCACCTTGACCTTCAACATTTTGTTCCACTTCTTCACTTTCAACATATCTTCTATTTTCTCCTTCTCTAATTTTTTGTTGCACCTCAAACATTACCTCAAATGCTTCTTCTTCATTTTCATGTCCCATTTAGAGAAACTTGAGTATTCTAATATGTAGAGAAACTTGAGTATTTTATGTAAGGAGTAAGAATTTTGATGAAAAAAATGAGCAAGGAGGAGTAATGAGTATTTTATATATATTTGAAATTTTGATATATTTCGAATAATTGAGTAAAATATGTTTGTAAACTGTTTCGGCAGTAAACTGCTTCAACACAACGAGAGCAATGGTAAAGAACACACTAAGAAACAGAGGAATTTGATGTTGGGGGAGATGAAACTGAACCAAATAATGGCTGCCTACGTACCCAAGATCTATTCTCTAGGGATCAAGTTTCCACGTAGTTCCTTATGAAAAATAGTTTGGTATTTATAGAGGTAGAGTAGAGAGTCCTTGTAGCTCAAGTAATCTTGTTGCTTGAGTAATTGTGATAGAATACAACTGTCAACTGATAATTATCTTTTTGATAAGAAATGAATCTGGACATAAATCAATGTATATTAGTGGCAAGCCATGTGGCTAAGGTTCAGCCTTAGACACATGAGTTAATGGGCATGTACATTGATCCATGATATTGCGAATTAGGCTTTAGCCCTGTTGATTACATGAATAAAATAGAGACCCCTACTAATGGATGTTTGCCACGTAGGTGGGGGTCGAAACACCGCCCCCTCTTTGTCAGGCGAACAAAGTTCACATGGCAAAGAAGAGAAGATAAATCACGGAAAACGTGAATTAATAAAAGAGTAAGCGGAGTGTATAACAAAATGTCGTGTGAACGTAAACGATAAGATAAATGGACAATCGGGAAAAATTCGTGAATTAGCGGAAAAGAAAAAATGTCAAATTAACGTATACGGGACGCAATGACGTAGTTAAATAAAAAATGGCTGAAAACGCATAGATAGAATAAAAGATGCACATAAATAAAATACGGTCGTAAATATCAAAAAGGAAATTGAGTGCCGAATACCGTACCGAACGCATTTCGTAACAAGGCGAAAGTGATGTCGACGACGCGTACCAGCGGAATAGCAATACTAGGATTAGACCGTTGAAAACTGTGGAGAAAAATTCGCGAATTATCCGACGGAACGGACATAAATCGGCGAATTACTGGGAACGAAATAATTGGATATCGAAATATGTCCGAAATAACGAGAAGATGTGAACGTGAAAATACCACAGAAACTAGGACTCCAAAATCAAATCCGGATTGGATAATGCTTATCATCAAGTCTTGCACATGAAGTCGGTTTGGCTAAGAGAATTACACATGGACTCAAATACGGGACCAGCGCAAAGAATATATAAACAGAGAATAGTGAGGCGTCCATGTTGAGCACAAAGCTTAGAGAGAAGTCATGATCCAAAGACCGAAAACGATAAAAAGCAAGAAACACCACCGTGTTCACAACAAAGATTTACACCATTGTTATAGTGAGTTTCCGTCTTTGTCACCGTAGTCTCATCCGGAAGAAAAGCTGCGTGAGACGCAGAAAAGGTTAGTATTGTTTTTGCCGGTTATTTATACATACGGTCTTAGATCTGATAATCAACCACTTCGCCTGTCTCCTCTACTTCCAGGTAACCCCTCTCCTCATCTTCTTCTTATCCTCTTTCTTTCTTTTTTTCTTTTTTATGCATGCGCGTGAGATTGTGTCCCGATTCTGTTTGTTGTTGACGGGAAATCTACGCTCAATATGCTTTGTGTGCATTACTACGGCGGTATCTTGAGGTATGTTTGTGTCTTGACTGGATCGGATAAGAATGGAGACGGAAGGATGAGTGAATCAGCAGAATTTAAAAGTGCGGAGGGGTATGCCAAAGATGTGGGGAGAAAGTTCTAAAACCGGAGAAAAAGTAGATGACAAGAATGGAGGTATCAAAGGTGGAGAAAACATGCCTCAAGCTAAGTGAACATGGAAGCTTGGACGAGGACGTACGAGCTGGTGGCGCCAGTATCAAAACTGGTTTTATGTTTTGAACTAAAACATGATACGGTGCATCTCCCACAAAGGAAGGGCACCGTACCTTCTTTGCTTTAATATGGCTTGGGCATCCGGAAATTAAAAGAACACACGTGATATGGTGCAGCGCCCGTAAAGGAAGGGCACTGTACCTGTGTCGAACCGATTTGGCCTGATGAACCCGATTTTTGAGCTTTCTGACCCGATTTTTGACCTATCTGACCCGGTTTTATTTTCTTTTTTTCAGGTAGAAACTACCGTACTATACGGGCGAAAAAACACTCGAGAAGAAAACTCAATGACGATCCCAGACTTGGTAAGGTGGAAAGAAGGTGACAGATACAAACGACTACACGAACCGCTACCGATGGTCACCGAAGGAAATACGAAAAAATACTAGGACTTCGAAATTTGAGATAGATGAAGTAATGAATTTGAAACGAAAAGTCGAAGAAGATGAAGTAGTAATGACTTACACACAATTAAATTGCCGGAATGCAATTCTGTTGAGCAAAGAAATTGCACAATTATTAGAGTGGTGGCAAATAGCACCGGGACAACTGCCAATATCCTTCTGGCTAATCTTTACGAGAGCACACCGTTTACAAAATGAATTTAACAGAAGGTTCGGAGCTCAAGAAATCTTCGCGTTGATACGACCGAAAGCCAAACTGACGAAAGGGTACATAAAATTTGAAATTGAATTCAAGGATTCAAACAGAAGTTTTAAAGGGTTCCCAAAAGTATACACCGGATGGGATAGATTTCATGTACGCTTATGGTGGGAAGTGGAATCCGACAGAGTTTAAAGTGCCGAACAAATTTCGAGGTAAGCCAAAACATAATAATTGAAAATAGGACTATGAGTAAACTGTTGACTAACACGAGTTATTTTTGTGTCTAACGTAAAACGCGAAAGTACACTACCGATATTGAATTGACAAAGAAGTAGAGAACAACCTTCGTTTCTTCTTTCATGAATGCTCGACGAAAGATTGGTAGATCCGAGCTACTTTGATGATATCGTTGATTTCCGACATTATGGGGTATCGAACAACGGCCCGATAGGTCCAAGGAGACACATAGCGAAATGGCGAAGAAGAGTAAGAGTCTCGAAAATGCAATATTCGGCGATAGCGATAGTGAAAAGAAGATGGAACGGAGTTAACACAAATGAGAACTAGTGCTTTGAGTTTGCCAAGCAAAAAAGTGAATTGTACAAAAGAAGATGCGCCACAAGAAAACGGGCGAACGGAGACCAAGAGAGACAACCAACGTTACAATGTATGATGCCTCGAGGGACGAGACTACAATGCACGAAACATCCCAGATGAAATATAATACATACGCAACATCAAGAGGAAAAGGTATGTACCGTAGAAAACATAGATATGTAAAAGTGTGGTGAAATGTAATATCTCATTCTGGTTTGGTATATACAGGAAAAGAATGGCGGGGAAAAGAACGTGAAACAAAGATACTTACGAAAAGATAGTGCAAAGAAGAACACAAAGTTGGTGAAAGAAAACAAACGGCAAAACAAAATGCAGGAGCAAAGAATCCAACAACCACTGGCAAGTACTGTCAGGGGTAATACTACTCATGGAGGAAAACCACAGAATCTGTTAATGGTAAGTTGACCATTGATTTTTACTATTATGCGTTAGGGACGGTAAAAAGAAATTTGTGTCCAACACTAATCCGATGAAATTGGTAGTTGAAGCAGAGATGTTCAAGTTTGGAAGACGAAGTGAAGGAATCGCCCGGGATTACGCCAATGGAAGGGCTCGAAAAATATCAAAAATGTGACCAGAATACGGAGAACATCGGAGAATATGACAGAGCAATGTCAATGATCTTCGATAGTATAAACCCGGTATGATAGTATTATTTTATCGGTTATTGCAAACTTGTGTTTAAGTCCGAAAGATGATGAAACCAGATTTTTTTAGCCAAGCAGTTAAAACGGGCGTAATAACGGGCCAAAGAAATTCATGAAAAAGTCGCGAAGAAAAATATCGTTACGAATGAAGTCAATGCCTTAGAAGAGATAGAGAAAGTGAAGATACTCAACCAAAAATTGGAAGAGGCAAACAAAGCGTTGAGCGGAACCATCAGAGAGTTAGAAGACGAAAACAAAAACTTAACCGAGCGGACGGAAGAAGCAGAGGAGAGATCGTACGAAGAATTTGGGAAAGCCTGTGAGATAATGGAGGAACACAAACACTTAAAAGCAGATGTGATAGAATTGAAGTCACTCGTGGCGACCAAAGATCAGGAACTTAAACATGGGCAAAAAGAGGTAGAGAAAAATAACAAGCGAATGACAGATTTAAACGAGCGGCTCGGCCAAGATCACGTGCAAATGGCACACTGTGAATCGTCTGTAAGACAACTGACAGAGACTTTAATAGAAATGGGCGATGAACTAGAACGTGAGAAGATGAATTACAAGGATTTGTACGAGTTGTATATGCTAAAAGTTGGGAAGAAACCATTGGATTTTCCCAAACCAATGATCATGTGATTGCGAGTATGTAATATCGTAGAGCTAAAAAAATTTTTATAAAAATAAAGTATGTGTTGGCTATTGAATATCATTGTGATGTCGATAACATACCCGCATAAAAACTTAGTGTTGTTGATTTATGAATGTAAAAGAACGAGACGCCCCCATGTAGAGAGAAAAACCTCCCAATATAGAACCATTGGAGAAAGTTATTGAAAAGCAAAGGGGACATGATCGTCCTCCATGAACCTAGCTATTCAGGTGTTAAAATATTTGTACCGAACGTGAAGCACGGCCTGACAACTATTGGAGTTGTCACAGGTTCAAAGTCGTCACCCGTGCACCGGGACCAAACTAAAACACAATGCCATTGCCTTAGTAGTGGAATTAGCACGGATATTGTATTGTGGGAGTATCGCAATAATTGTTCCGAGCAAGAATAACCATCTTATTGACTCGGATTTCCGTCAAGTAGGCATGAATGCGACTTACTTGGACCGAAAAAGGCATAATATGAATGACCTCCCTAGAATGAACGTTAATGAATGACATTGTTGAAAGTAAAAGTACAGACGAATAGAGAAATGTAAAATGACAACCAAACTAAGAGAATGGATGTTGAATGCTTTATTGATGGATAAAATAGAACGAACTATATAGATGGATAGATTTGTTATTGATGGAGTAATGTAAAATTGCAAAAAATTTCCTAACGGTAAAACTTGCGAAGGTGGTAAGCATTCCATGGCTTCTCTATTATTCTTCCAGAAACAGTACGGAGGAAATATGACCCCTTAGATGCTGGACGATCTATGATGTAAGGTCCTTGCCAATTTTCCCCAAACTTTCCTGATTCTATAAGCTTTGGGTTTCTATAAAGAACCCAGTCTTCAGGAGCAAAAGACTTAGGACGGATCTTCTTGTCGTAGTTCCGTTTCATGTCGACTTGATACTTAATAAGCTGTTGTAGTCCTCGAAACAAACCTCATCAATAAGAGCTTTTGGTGAGCCAAAGTAGTGTCATTGGAACTGTTTCAACCGCGAATCCGACCGAGATGTACTTGGAAATCAGTTTTGTAGGTAAAAGATCGCTTCAAAGACCATATGCAAGGTTAAAAGGTGATAATGCAAATTGAATATTTTGGCGTTGTCCTATAAGCCCACAAGACAGTGGTAACTCCTTGACCCAATTTCCTTTGGCGCCCATCAAAACGCCTCTTTAGGTTGGCCAAAATCACCTTATTGGTGGCTTCGGCTGCCCATTGGCTTTCTGGATGATAAGGTCGCGGAGAAGTTATGTCGTATCTTCAAATTAGCAATGAAACCCGGCGAATTTCTTTAGCATCGAATTGTTTACCATTATCCGATACAAGTGCCGCGAGGATGCCAAAACGACAAACAATATTTCTCCATAAAAACATTTTGACATTGGAAGCATGGATTTGGACCAAAGGCTTTGCTTCTACCCATTTGGTAAAATGTCGGTTGCCACAAGAAGGAATCGTATACTACCTGGAGCTTTAGGTAAAGGGCCAATAATGTCTAAGCCCCATTTGGCAAATGGCCATGGGCTAAGCATGGGATGCAACTTCGATGAAGGTAGTTTACTCATATTATCGTGCTTTTGGCATGGCTCACACCTTTCAGATAGGTGTTTTGCATCCTTTTGCATCTCTTGCCACCAATAGCCCTGTGTCATAGCCTTATGAGCTAAACTTCGCCCCTTTGAGTGGCTTCCGCATAAGCCGGAGTGAATCTCTTCCAAAACTTGAAGTCCTTCCTGTTTTGAGAGGCATCGCAACATAGGGTTTAAGTCCGAGCCTTTGCGATATAAGTGCAAACTTCCGTCGATGAATGATATCACCAAAAACTTCCATGCATCGCGCTTGATTCTTTCAAATGAGTTTTGGTTACGGCGGAAGTGAAGAAACTTGCAAGTAGTGGATATAAGGAAGACGCCAATCTTGTGCATCGGAGATCATCAATCGCTCGATAGTATCATATCGGGAACCGGGACTATCATCCGCTTCATGTACCAACTCACTATCTGTTTTAGGGGCGAATTCAGGAGGAACAAATGGATCTACTGATTTCTAATGGAAGATCCAAAATATGGTCATGTTGTGAATTTTCCATCTCCCTTTTCCGCTTCCGAGTCATGATTGGTGCAATTATACGTGGGTCGTATTTATTTGTTTAGCGTTACAAGCAAAACAAGTAATTGCTTTCATGTACATACAAGTCATGCAATTCTTTTTTAAATAAAAGTCAATGCTTGGCTCTTTTCCGGAACTCCACGGTGATGTATCTTGACTCTTCGCTTCTAACGGCGGCGGATAGATAAGCCAATGAATCAGCATGACGTATGTCATTTTGGGGTCTTTGAGTGATAGAGATGCTATCAAATTGTCAAGCAAGGCTATGTATCAAACCAAGATAAGCCGCCATACGGTCATCTCTTGCTTCAAAAGACCCGCCAAACTGATTGGCTACAAGGCGAGAATCCGTGTATAACCGGAGCTTTTCAAAGCCCGGTTTCAAAGTCGTTCTCAAGGCACAAACGGCGGCCTCATACTTTCGGCCGTTATTTTGAAGCGGCGAAGCCAAGTCGATTTTCTCAATCTTCTCTCCGCGGGTTTAACAAAAAACGATCCAATTCCGACCAGTTTATTATGGGAGCCATCTGAATAAACAATCCACGTGTCAATTGGATTAGGAATTGCATTTGCAAGTTTGTCTTAAATAAGCCCCAGTTATTGGTGGCGAATGTCTTCCATAGATTCTTCTTGGCGCAAGAAATCGTCAATAGGAGAATCATCAATCGGAAAATCAGCTATCAAAGAAGCTAGAGCATGTCCTTTTTCAGCGATCACGACTTTCAAAGACAATGCTATAGGCACTAAGATAACTTTCCCATTCGGCTAATCTGCTTGATTCTTGTGCATTCTGAAAGATCTTGCGTAAAGGGATACTCGATATAAACTCGACCAACCTCCCCTGGCACGGTTTTAACCGACGGCGGCATGAACCAATGCAAGTGCCATTTTTCCATCTTTGAATAACGACTTCACTCGGTTAACGTCTTCTTGATAAAAGAGCGGGTCTACCGTCATCGACGAAAAAGAACAACACTAACAACTTGAGTTGTAGCTGCTAGGTACATGCCAATCGGTTGACTCGTTGAAGGACTTGTCAATATAGGAGGATCGACCAAGTATTTCTTCACCAATTTGCAATGCCATCTCACAATCAATGTTCCAAGTTGCGCCCTTTAAAGTCTAGAAGAAGGGATGATAACGATCGAATATTTAGAAATAAATCTATGAAGAGCGGCAAGCCGACCCGATAAGCCGTTGAATTTCCTTCTTATTTTTGGTGATGACATATCAATAACGCACGTATCGATCGGGATTAGCCTCAATACCTCTACGAGTCATGAGGTATCCCGAAATTTTCCGGAAAGAGTCCAAAGAACATTTGGCGGGATTGAGTCTCATGTTATACTTGTTAAGCCTATCAAAAACAAGTTGAAGATCGGAAAGATGATCACCAATAAGCTTCAATTTAACGACTATATCATCAATATAAGCCTCCATTATTATTCCCAAGATCGGAAAAATTGTATTGACAAGCTTTTGGTAGGTTGCACGGCATTTTTCGGACCAAAAGGCATAACAATGTAGCAGAAAAATGCCTTGGTCAAGAATGAAAGCGGTGAACTCTTGGTCATCAACATTCAAAGAGATCTGGTAGTACCACGAAGAAGCATCCATGAAAGATAGGCTGGAATCGAAGTGGCATCCACTAGTTTGGAAATTAAGGGCAATGGATCTGGGATGAATCGGACAAAAGGCTGCGTTAAGGTTTGTAAAGTCAATACAAATTCTGATTTGTCCGTTCTTTTTACAATCGCGGCGACATTAAGCAAGCCATTTTGGGTAAGTAACTTCGTCGGATAAAGTTAACCGCAAGTAGCTTATCAATCTCCTCTTTAACTTTGAGCTTCGATCGGGTGCCATTCTTCTTGGTTTTGGCTAACCGGCCGAAACTTGGATCAATGTCAAGTTTATGACGAGCAAATGAAGTCTATTCCCAAAGATTTCCTCAATTTTCCAAAGCGAAGATCACTTTATTTCATTTAAAAGGGAAACCAACTCTTGTTGTTTTATCGCCGAAAGTTCAAAGAGAAATAAAAGTGGTTTCTTCGCTTTGAATCTCCTACTTGCACTTCCAAAAGTCGATCCATCATCGTCGCCCTTGCACATGAGCCTCAATATTATAGATGGAGGGCACGCCGGCAATAATCTAACTTAGGCGGGCACTTGCAAGGATCGTATTACCTCGAACTTCAGATTTTTATAGTCATCCATTGCTTTGTCATGACAGGAATGGGCGATACCTGGTCACTACTGAACCTTGCAAATATGCCCGGAGAATGGGAACTTGACACAATCGATGAAATGTGGAGACTACAGCCCCTATGGAATGTATCCAATCTACGCCCAAAATTGCGTTATAGTGGGATCGACAGTCCATGAATAAGAAATCGAGCTCAACTTTTTGTTCATTAATTTGATCGGTAAGGTAATTCTTCCAACCCGGCCAAGATGTTGTCGATCAAAACCGATGATAGGATTGTCTTCGGCGATGATCATACCCTCGCGAAGTTGCATCCGAGAATAACATCCACCAAAATGACGCCGAAGTGGCCCCCTGTCGATCGATCATTACCCGTTGAACA
Organism: Coptis chinensis; assembly: GCF_015680905.1. Classification (NCBI taxonomy): domain Eukaryota; kingdom Viridiplantae; phylum Streptophyta; class Magnoliopsida; order Ranunculales; family Ranunculaceae; genus Coptis; species Coptis chinensis. The sequence continues at coordinate 36,954,525 of NC_141464.1, forward strand.
CGAGAAGCACCTATGAGACACAGAAATTATAACTGCATCATAGTGAGGGTGATATACACCCACGGAGATCATCATCGATGAATCGGAGGGGCTCTTCTTCGAAGTCTCGGCGGATTCCTTTGACAAAATCGACTTTGTTGATACGGTTAAATTCACCAACATAACTAACTTTCAAACGCTTTTGATTCTTACTTTGACTTTTGGAAAGAGACTCAACATGAGAATGGGAGACATTAATGACATGCTCATAAGTTCGCGAAAGAATCACTGTTGAGAGTTTTTCAGTAAGATATTCGTTCAAAGTCCTTTCTCCACTAATTTCTGAATCCGACCCCGAGAGAAGCGACAAAGTTACGTCTCATGGCCATAGTCATTATGGAATTTACACCACAAGGCTTTGTCCCTTGTCGCTTTGGTATCTTCGAAAGTGGATCTGGCGGGAAAGAAGATTCCCACTTTTCAACTTCTCATATATAGCGAGTACTTGGCATTGGCGGGGGTCGGTTTAGCTCGGGTAGAGTTTTTCCATCACGATTGAAATTGACTTGCTTCCGATTGTCATTCTTTCCATCGTTATGTTGTTGATCCGATCGTCCTTGCCCGGGCTTAAAATTTTTGCTTTCGAAAAATCTTTACTCGAATATCTTTGTCCCTTGTTTGCTTTTGCGATAGGTTCTCCTCGATCACGGATGTGTTGTTCAGCCTAAACATACGGATCGTGTCGAGTTTAAGGACATCTTTAATTAGAGAGTGGTAAAGATCCCTTACAATGAAGTTCGAACCGCCTCTTTTCATAATATAATGCTTCTTTAAAGAAGCGAAAAGAAGTATCCATCGAAACTTCGAACATCTGGCTGCTGCCTTTGAACCTAGTAACAAAAGTAGTACGTAACTTCTCGTCCGTTGTTGCTTGATGTTCGAAGTGAGTCGACATCCTTTGGCGTCTTGCAATTGTGGCGGAAACGATTAACAAACTGATTTTCTAGTTCATTGAATTGGTGAATTGATCTTGAAGGCAACTTCACTAAACCAAAATAATGCTTCTCCCTTTAGAGTCGATGGAAAGAGCTTACATATGGCGGATCATCTCCACCCCATAACACCAACTTATTTTTGAGCGATAGAATATGCAAGCCGGGATCTCCTTCCACTCATCATAAAGTTCAAAAATCGGGTTGTTTGAAGTCGGGATGGTGGTAAGCTTTTTTGAATGTCGATCCCGAAAACTTATCAAGTGCGCCATCATTGGTTTGTCAAGTTTTTCATTCTTACATCCCTTGACTCTCTATCATTAAGTTCTTTCGCAATCAACTCTTTCAGCTGTTGTTCTGTTAGAGTTAAAGTATTGGCTCGAACAACTGGACGCCCCCGGTCGTGCCCATGTGGAGAAGGATACCTTCCATTATCTCTTATTGGAGTTAGAGATCTTTGGCGGTACGTACGATCAGCTCCGACCGGTGATTGTCTTTGTCTATCCCTGTAACCAGCCTGTCTAGGCCGGTAGTCACCCTTGGCCGGGTGGTCGGAATAATTATACCACTTCTCCATGTTTTGTTGCTCTTGTCTGGGATGCCCACCTTCCCAGTCGTGTCGGACATATCTCGGATGGCGGTCTTCCCTGAAATTGCTTCTCAGAGGTAAATCTTCCCTTTGAGATCGGACATGTCCGGGTAGTAGTTATCCCTCACCAATCCGATTCTCCCCATAAGAAATGCGGGTAATAGGGTCATTACTCCTAGAGTGCACCGGGTTGATTGTGCTTGAGAAATAGCCGCGTTCGCTGAGGGAATGACGAAGTGGATCGTCAAGACGGTCCCATACACCGGAATGGCTGCGTCCGCCCCTTCGTGGTCGCCTTTGATGTTGTTGAATTTGCAACATCGTCCACCGCCTTGCTTTATTTGCGGCTTCCTTCTCAAATTCCTATTTAAATTTTTGACTCGTCGTAACTCTCCGCCAACCGTATTAGGGGTGAATTGGTCATTACTATCACCTTTTCTGCTAGTTGGCGTGAGAGTGATGTCCACGCCCATATCCATGTCAACCGAAGGATCGACATGGACGACGATGGGCGGACCGCGTGGGGATTACCGACTTGTCGATTTTCTTGTTGCAAAGGCTGTTAAGGGTGGCGGCACTTGTACCCTTTTCGCGGAGCGAGGCGGTGGCGGTTACAACTTCTACTGGTCGGATGTTGAGAATTGATCCTACTACTAGGAGCAACTTGATTGTTCAACGGTTCATGCATCGGCCGATTTGAATTTCGAGGGTTGCGATTCTTGTTAGTAGGAGGAATATGTTGACTATTTGGTCTACTTCTTCGTGCTTACCATATTGATTGTTTCCACGTGATAATGAATTCTCGTTCCCCACAGGACGCCAATTATGTTTCGGCAAAGAACTAACTTCAACACAACGAGAGCAATGGTAAAGAACACACTAAGAAACAGAGGAATTTGATGTTGGGGAGATGAAATCGAACCAAATAATGGCTGCCCGTGCCCAAGATCTATTCTCTAGGGATCAAGTTTCCACGTAGTTCCTTATGAAAAATAGTTTGGTATTTATAGAGGTAGAGTAGAGAGTCCTTGTAGCTCAAGTAATCTTGTTGCTTGAGTAATTGTGATAGAATACAACCTGTCAACCGATAATTATCTTTTGATAAGAAATGAATCGGACATAAATCAATGTATATTAGTGGCAAGTCATGTGGCTAAGGTTCACCTTAGACACATGAGTTAATGGGCCCAATACGTTGATCCATGATATTCTTGAATTAGGCTTTAGCCCTGTTGATTACATGAATAAAATAGAGACCCCTACTAATGGACGTTTGCCACGTAGGTGGGGGTCGAAACATAAACCCTAAACTCTAAACTCCCCCAAACTAGTTTATTATTCACAATTGAATAAAAAAAAATGGAAAATAACAAGTTTAGATATAAAACAAATTATTATTTTAGATTTGAATAATTGAGTGAAATATGTTTGAAATTAAATTTTTTTTATGTCGGTACGAAATTTGTAAACCATAAACCCTAAACCCAAACCCCCAAACTAGTTTATGATTCAAAATTTGAAAAAGAAAATAATAAATAATAAGTTTAGAAATAAAACAAATTATTATTTTGAATAATTAAGTAAAATATGTTGGTGCGAAATTTGTAAACCCTAAACCCCAAACCCCTAACCTAGTTTATGATTCACAATTTTAAAAATAAAATAAAAAATAAAAAATTTAGATATAAAACAAGTTATTATTTCAAATAATTAAGTGAAATATATTGGTATGAAATTTCTAAACCCTAAACCCTGAACCCTGAACTCCAAACCCCAAATTAGTTTATAATTCACAATTGAAAAAAATAATAATAATAGCAAGTTTAGATATAAAACAAATTATTATTTTAGATTTTAGCATGTTTGGTTACATGTTTTAACTTGGTTATAAAGATAGGTGACTATGTCATAACAGATAAAGAGTGCATAGTGCATATTGTGTTGGTGTAATTGTGTTGTTTCTAACCCAATTTTTTAAATCGGATTTTAATTTTCCTAATTCAATTGGAATGTGTTGATAATTGATCATTACTAATTCAATTTTGCACATAATTGTTTAAATAAATTATTATACACTTATGATCGATTAATTATTTGTATTATAAGAAAAGTGTTAATGTTTATGTATAAGAAAAGTGTAATTGGTGTTTATGTCCAAACGACTTCACCATATCGCCCCATATAAGTCCTAAAAGACCCACTTGCATCTGATACCAAATGATTAGCCAAATCTAAAATGCACACACAAACTATATGGCCATGTCATTTGAGTGTACACTCAAACTACGTGACCACATCGTTTAAGTGTACACTCAAATTATGTGACCACATCGTTTGAGTGTATACTCAAACTACATAGCCAAGTCGTTTGAGTATACACTCAAACGATATGGACAATTCATTTGAGTGTTACTCACACTAACACTCAAACGACGTGACCATATCGTTTGAGTGTACACTCAACGACGTGGTCACATAGTTTGAGTATACACTTAAACGATATGGTCTCGTTGTTTGAGTGTTAGTGTGAGTAACACTCAAACGATATGGTCACGTCGTTTGAGTGTTACTCAAACGATATGGTCACGTTGTTTGAGTATACACTCAAACGACTTGGCCAAGTCGTTTCAATGTAAACAGAAACGGCCCGGAGGGTTCGTTTTGGCGATACCGGTTGAATTGGTTGCTGGGCCTGGGCTTTTATGACAAACTTGTATATAGCAAACTTGTAAAATTTCTTTTTTTTAGGGGTTGCCCAATCCAATTTGATGAGTGCCCGATGGAATCACCAAAATAAAACCATTTAGATAAAGCTACTCATCATTTCCAGTACCATAAGTCATAGTTTTTTTATACATGGAAATATAAAATATTTAACAAAAGTCCAAAACATATATATATCGATGTATTTTTTTTTCTTGATCAAGGTATCATCCATATATTGATACACTTCCAATTTGAACAAAATTCAAGAATATATATAGCTCATCTTCATTGTCTTCGCCATGCCTACATCATCTGGCATATGTTATTTTGTTCCCTTTTAATCCCCAACATAATAGTAAAAAAACACCATAAATGTCAATTCATCTTGGCCTTTATCATAGTATAACAATCGTTTAGCCTGCACAACAAAGAAATTGATAACTTAGTAAACAAGGAATACTAAAAAAAAAAAAAAAACACTACTAATCACTCACATTACATTGTTTCACTTTCAGTTCAAACATGACCCATACAGTTAAATAAAATCTTCACATTTTAAAAAAAAAAATTATCTCATGCTTCCACTAATCCACTGTTTCACTTTCTTCCATAATAAAATTTTTAGTCACTCCAATCCTCATTAATATTAACCTCGTCAACTGCATTTGCCATCATGGTTTCAAGTGCAACTTTGTCTTTGGCAACAACTCCTTCATCTAAACATAATACACACAAAAAAATAAAGAAATTATTGGTAGTATTGAACTTCGATCAATTGAAGCATATAAAATAGAATCGATCAAAACTAAGTCTATTGACTCACCTTCTATATATTCTCTTTCTAATCCAGTCTTGTGCTGATACTAACGCCTCAACCGTTTCTGGGAGCATCATAAATTGATATCTACCTATTACTCTACCACCAGTCCTAAAGGCCGACTCGGAAGTGACACTAGATGCAAGAATTGCCAAGATATCACGAGCAACTTTTACCAAGATAGAGAACTTTGGTGCATTATATTCCCACCAACCTAAAATATCAAATGTTTCATTATCCAACCCTTTTCCCTTTTTGAGAGTATGGGCAGCTTCTTCCAAGTAAGACTCCAAGTCATTTTTAGATTGTACATTATCTGATGTCTCTTCAAGAAATGATTCAAAAGTCCTTAGATTTGAAGTAGCACTAGTGTCTTGACAATGGTCCACTGACACACTTCACCAATGTTATTGTTAGTACCAACATATCCCATGGACAAACCTCACTTGGCACATCATAAATGTTATAAAGGTTTGACAATTAAGTTTGACTTTGCATTGTATACTTTAGGAAAGTAGAACTTGGTTGTTTTCATTTTCTGTCGAGGATTTAATATTGAGGCAATGGCAAAAACAAGATTAGTGATTTTCCAATACTTCAAAAACTTCTCTATCATTTTTGCTGTCATAGATACAATGAATCAATTTGGACTTGCACACCATTCCAGAAGATGGACATAAATACCACAAGATAGACCGAAGTGCCGAGACACAGTCACATACCTAGTCCCAGACAAGATTTTTGTACCTTCAGTTCATTAAAAACGCTCAAACAATTACCTACAATTCTTGCATTGCTCCACTCGGTCTTAATAGGACCATAAGTAAAATCAGGATCAACTTCAGCAAAACGATTTATGGCGTCTTTTAACTCCAACGCAACCTTAATCATGTCACTTGTGGAGTCCCACCTTGTGACAACATCTTGAACCAACTTTATAGGGGGTGATTCTAATTTTCATACAAACAGCTTCAAATCTTGATTGAAGTGGCGAACGTTTGAAGAAATTTGCAGCACCATGTATCTTCAAAATCTCTTGTTCAATGGCTTTAAGTCCATCTTGCACAATCAAATTCAGAATGTGTGCGCAACAACGAACTTGAAACAACTTCCCATCAAGAAGAAGAGATCCCTTTAACTGGAGCTTTTTAGAAAGCTCACAAACCATAACGTCGTTTGAAGAAGCATTATCTAACGTGATGGCTGTCAACTTCCTATAAAAATTCCAGGCATATAACTTCTCCATTACCTAATTTGCAATGTTCTCTCCCGTGTGTCGACCTTTGACAGTACAAAAACATATGATTCTCTTATGCAACTTCCATATATTATCAATGTAATGAACCGTGATTGCCATGTAACCAACATTTTGGTTAGAACTCCATAGGTCTGTAGTTAAGCTCACACGACATTTAAGTTTGTCGATGTTCCCAAATAAAACCAATTTTTCCTTTTCATATATTTTCAAACAATCAACTCTCACAATATTGCGCGATACTGTCTTAATGTTGGTTACATCGTATGTAACACCCTATTAAACCCAACATGTTGTACCATTGAGAAAGGATACTAATGTAGAATTATCATCTCGGTAATTGCATCGCGCGTAACTTCTGGATTAAAATAAAAATTCTAGAAACCCACAAAACCTTGACCATTCTTTTCTTCAACCTTCAGATGTGATTGGTTAATCAACCTTTGCTTCTTCTTGAAAACCTTACATGTCTGGGTAATATGTTTATGCAGAGTACTAGTCCCATTAGCACTACCAGCAGCAAGTAAGTTTCCTATTATAGTATTTACATTTAGCTTTAGTTATAATTATCCCACCTACTTCAATCTGGTCAAAATGATCCCAAACATTAGAAGTTTTCGTTCCAATTCCAGTTCACTGCTTCGTAGAGATGCCATTATCTTCTTCAGAAATAGCAATAACAACCTCTTCATCATTCCCTTGTGCCATTTTGAAACTTTGAGTACTAGAAATAGCTACATATAAGAAAATAAAAAAACAATTGATTTTTCTTAAGTGAAGTGATTTAGACAAATTATTTTGAAAAGATGGATCTTTGTTTCCATCAAAATTTAAAAGTGCAAATGATATAGAAATACATACAAAAAAGATTGTATGGAATGTGTAAGAGTTAAATACTAAGAAAAAGAAAAGAATATTGCTCACCCTTATCAAACCGTCATCCTTTCTTTAATGATCAAGGAAGAAGAAGGATTTCTTTGTAATTTGAAATAAATGATTAAGGAAGAAAGAGTTTTTTGTAATCAATAACATTGTTAGAATCTCACCTCACATAAAATGGCTACAGAGTACAAATCAAGGATGGACAAAGGATGGAAAGAGTGTAGTAATGGAGTGAGACTATGTGAAGTTGAGTAGAGTTCTAGCTTTTTCTTTTCTTTTTTCGGTAGTACCAAAGAGTAGTTGAGAAGAATATCCAGAGAAACACTCCCTTCTTGGTCACGTGGGTGAAGGAGCACCACACAAGTTTATAGAATTAATTGTCTAGCAACTTTGATTTGGAGCACGACTCATCTATTTTGTCAGGACTTTGGAGTACTCTTTTGTGATAGGACTATATGGCTACTGAAAGTCAGAAATATTCGATAAACCATAGTGTAAATCAGTTTTGGCTTTTGATTTACATTTTTATAGCATATTGTAAACCATAATGTTCTAATAATTTTATTAAAATTATACAATTTCTACAGTTCCGGTTTTGGTCCCCAAGTACCCACCGGTTAATAACTATTTGGTTTCGGTTATATATATTATGGTTTTTTTAGTACCCATTTTTAAATGGTTCCCATTTACGATAACCATGATTTAAACGGTCCGGTTTGTGGATATTGCCATATTGGATAATGCACTGCACCTATGATTGGTCAATGCCACTTTTTCTTTTCGTTGATAATGTTCAAATCATGGTACATTCATAATTGATGTGGGTTGGCCACAACACAATCTACGTTGAAGGTGTGCAAAATAGCACTTGAACTTTCAAACTATTGATGTTTCTTTTGCGGCGCGAATGAACAATTACAGGAAGGCTAAGGGGGTGTTTGGATCCTATTTATTTATTGCCAAAAAGTGTTTATTAGTGAAAAAACATTTTTTGAAAAAATAAATGTGTTTGGTTTCTATTTAAAAAAAAAAAATTAGTTTTTCATCCAAAAAAGACTTTTTGATCCCAAAAACTTGTTTTATGATAATTAGGTAAAATTTGTTTTTCAAGTTAAAAAACTATTTTTTTGAAAAACACGTTGGGGTCTTAAAGCGAAAATGAACTCCCCCGGATGTTTTAGACTTTTAAAGTGATTTATGTCATGATATCTTACAAAATATATCGAGAAACATAGTCACGAAATCTAATTTGATAAAATAGCTTTTAAGAAAAATCACAACCAAACATGTTTATTGGAAAACTGTTTTTAGAATAAATACTTTTTCATAAAAATATTTTTTAAGAAAAAATTATTTTTTGAAAAAAATGAGAACCAAACACCCCATAACATTTCATTTTCTTAGTATAACACTATAACATGGTCCCATACTGCTTACAAGAAACAAAGCATACAGTTTACTGGTGATATTTAACAAGCTACTCCTTTTAGTTAACATCACGCGACCACGCAGTGAGCACAAAGCGAACTATTCTTTCGCCTTTTACTAAAGAATACCTGTGCTCGCTGCAGATTTTGTTGTCGTTGGATCTGGAGGGGATTATAAACTCTTGGGGGTTATATAAAGGCACTTCGAGCAATCCGAAATTTGTTCTGTGAAATGGAAATAAAGGCTGCATTTCCCGGGGTTCTCTGCACATAACAGTTAGAGTGGTCCGTAGACAGGGTGTGACAGATTGTCGGCTGTCCCATATCTATGTGTGTATGTTAAGTTGACTATGTTGATGTGAATATGAATAATATGCCATTGGCCGAATTTGCACAATGGATTATCGATCGACGCAATGTTTAATTGCATTAAGAAAATTGATGCAATATAATTGAATTAATCACGATGCAATGTTGCATTAACAGTTGCCGAGAGCCATGGGACTGAAAGACACTGTATTCAACCTAAAGTACGTAGCCATACCCCATATATAGAGTATATCCAAAGTATCCATTTCCAACTAGTTTTGCGATACAGAAATGCCAACTTGAAAAACATGACAGGGACTAGATTCACAAAAGTACTAACTTAGGTCCTTATTAGCATGGACCAAAATATCGCCGATATATCCGATATATCGCCGATATATATCGGTATTTTGGTACACCGACATCGATATTTCCGACATATATCCACCCAAATATAGAATTCTTTTTTTCCGATATATATCGAATTTCCGATATGAAATTTTATATACGCCCATATAATCGATATTTCGATATAATCGATATATATCGGTTGACTTTTTGACCATTTTAAAATATAAATCCGATATTTCCAATATATTTCCGATATATATCCGATATTTCCAATATTATATTTCCGATATATTCGATATTTTAAATAGTTTGGGCTTACCAAAAAAAAATAGATATATCCGAAATATCCCCCGATATATTCATCGATATCGATATTTTGGGCCTTGCTTATTAGTACAACTGCTTTATCCCCCATTTCCTATGGAAAACCAATTGAGGATGAGTGGCCGACTGTAGGAATTATTCAACAAACCAATTAAGGATGAGAACAAATTTGTGGACATACATAAAAATAAAAAGCTTATCCCGAGGACAACAAAATATGATTGGCCCAGCTAAGTAAATTAGTCCATGTCAGATTAGTGGCCCTATTTTTATTGAAAACCCAAATTAGAAAATAAAACAAGGAAAATAAAAAACAAAATCTGAAAAGAGTAAAAAAAAACTAAAAGACCTTCTTCTCTAGAGAAATGGGTTGTTCACCAACACCCAACCCATCTTCTTCTTCATCTTGGACTCAGCACGAATTTCGATATGAACTTGATCAGGCAGAACAGGCAACAAAAGATAACATTTGTCCTTGCTCATCTTTATTTCGATCCCCATCATTATTTAATTTAAGTGAACAAATCTGATTATATGATTTCACCATTAAAATCATAAGTTGTTGAAAATTTTGTGGGGTTTACCGCATCCGGATCCATATAATCTTTAATCAAACCCTAAAGCTCTTCTTTCTATTCTCCTTTAAGCCGCCAGATAGAGTTGTCTGTTATTCTAAGGAAAAGCCTGTTTTAAGTACATATAAGTCTTCTGTGTACCATTGTATCCTGTGACGAAAACGCCTACCGTAACCTTTCTGCACCGTTCGAAGGGGGCAAAATATTTCCTTAAGGACAGTGTCTAACACGCCTTGGTAGTTGTTGTTCATTTTGTCCTCGTCTTCTTCCTGTTTCCAAACATCGGTTATAACAATCTTAAGGAAAAACTTTTGAGATGTCTACACCACCAAACACACCGAATAAGGAAACTGGCAAGACGAATTTTGGAGTAGTTGAAGTTACTCTACTATGTATGATGTTGCGCCTATTCTAATTGCTCTGATGTTCGCAACTTACCTGATGTGTCCAAGATTGAATCCTTCAGCAGTTCTCACTTCAAGTATTGGAAGGAAAGAGTGTTCTCAGCACTAGATGTCCTTAACTATGCGAGGTATCTTATTGAATCTGCACCCATGGAGGGTTCTATTGATTTCGAAAGAAATTATGTTGTTTGGATAAAATATAACTAGGTATGTCATCATGCAATTATGAGTACCCAGTCTAATGAGATTTTTTATATTTATTGTTCGTCTAAAAATGCACATGGAATATGGGATAGTTTGAACAAGAAATATATAATCGAATATGCTGGTACTCAAAAGTATGATGTAGAGAATTTTCTCAAGTTCTAGATGAGAGAGGATAGAGATGTAACATCTCAAATCTATTACTTGCATGTGCTAGTTAGTGATCTGAAAACTGAGGGCATCAATTTACCTAAACCCTTTATTGCTGGATGTTTGATTGAGAAACTCCCTGAGTCTTTGAAACACTATAAAAATAGCATGAAACATAAACGCAAATAGATTACTCTTGAGAATGTGATCATTCACATTTACATAGAGGAGAAGAACAAGACTCGGGATGACGTATTGGCTAAGGAATTCAATTCCAAGGCTAATATAGTTGAAGGCAATTCCAACAAGACTAACAAATACTTTAAGAAGCAAAATTTCAAAGTCAAAAGCCTTTCTTTTAAAAGGAGTGATATTGGTAATAGAAATTGTTATGTTTGTGGTAAACCAGGACACAAAGCTTTTCAGTGCAGGCACAAGAAGGACATATATGATCCTTCCAATGCTAATTTAGTTAAGGGAGGTGATATAATCACTTTTGTAGTGTCCCAGGTTTTCATGGCCACTGGGAAGAAAAACTGGTAACTATATTCTGGTGCTACCTACCACATCTGTGGTGATGTTGAAGCTTTCTCAGATTACATGCTAAGCTAGTGAAAGATGAAAAAGTCTATATGGGTGACACAATGTTTGTTCCTGTTGAGGGAACATATAAGGTTCTTCTGAAGTTAACTTCAGGGAAAACCTTTCACTTAGTAATGTTCTCCATGTTTCTGAGATTCGTCAGAATTAAATTTCTGTGTCACTAAGTGATAGGGTTATATACTAAAAGCATTACTTTTGTATTAACTCTAATTCTTTATATTTTGAATGAGAATCATATGGGCAAATGTTATGCATATTATAAATGTCATTAGTTATATGCATGTGTCTAATACTTTATGTTGTAGACGATATAGTGTGAACACACAGAAGATCATATCATCAGTACCTTATAAAGTATAACTAATCGTTCACAACCTAGATGGATTTGGACAAACTATTGGTATGGTTGTAGTATAATCTGGTATTAGTCTATCTTTACTATAGGATTACACTAGTACACTTTGTGTGTATTGAATAGGACCAAGTGAGGTTGTTTCTCCTTATATTGACTATGTAAGAGGACAAACGCCTCTGTTATTATGGATGCTTGTCCTCCTAATCCGGATATAATAACGGGCACTTACATGCATTGTACATTGCTTTAAATCATCAATGAATGAGATTCATATGTGAATCAACAAACTCGATTGATTGGGTAATGACATTGTATGTAAGGTGTCTTTGATGATTATAGAAGGAATCCAGGTAATCATAAAAGTCGGGTTGATGATGTCCCCTTGGGAGCTCAAAAGATTGTCATGTAAACCACGCGGTGGATTTATTCCGACATGACAATGAGGTTGAGTGGTACTACTCAAGGACATAAGAAGTTGATTAATGTAGTTGTCAGCATGGACCAAAATATCGACGATATATCCGATATATCGCCGATATATATCGGTAATTTGGTACACCGATATCGATATTTCCGACATATATCCACCGAATATAGTACCCTTTATTTTCCGATATATATCGGAATTTCCGATATAAAAGTTTATATCGCCGATATAATCGATATATCCGATATTTACGATATATACCGTTTGACTTTTTGACCGTTTTTTAATATGAAAATTTCCAATATTACCGATATATCCGATATATATCGGTAAAATATCCGATATGTCCGAAATATATCGGTGAGATTAGAGTGTTTGGAACAAAGTTAGGGTGGGCGCTGGTTACAAAGTTTGGAATAAAATGAAAAAACAAAAGTTTTTGCTTTAGCATCTCGGTTACAGTTTGGAATAAAGTGAAAAACAAAAGTTTTTGTTTGAGCATCTCTTGCGAACTTTTAGTCCATTCCATTTTCACTTTGTCAGCAAAAAAAACACGGGATTCACGGCTTCATGCTAACCTTCACAATTCACACCAACTCTCCTAAAAAAAAACATCTACAAAAAAAACACTTCACAAAAAAAAACATCTCTCCTGACTCCTCAACCTTCACACCAACGAACTCATCACCAACATAAACCAAAGTCTACTACTCAAATGAGCTTTCAAGTTTCAATAACCCACGGGGAAAAAATATAGCAGCATTTTCTGTATCCAGGTACTCATTTTTATTTTTTGTACTCAAATGAGTTTTCAATAACTTTGATCATGAGATTACTTTATAATTTATATATATGGTGATGGATGTACAAATTGTTAATGTTGGTACTGTTGTTAATGTTACTCAATTTGAACTTGAGAGTGCTGGGTGAGTTGTTTATAACTTTTATATGATATATCAGTGTGTTACTTGATGAGAGATGTCGGTTGAATTTTGAGGATGAACTGATGAAGAAACACTGATTTAGTTTATACACTGATTTAGTTTATACTTAAAAACACTGTCGTCATCAACGTTTTATTGTATTAGACTATTAGCATCCCGTAGGCTTGTACCTAAAAATAAAATATTGTTCTATGAAAAGTCAGCACCAACACCTTTCAAACTTCAAAGCACTGCCCAAAGCAGGCCCTCAAGTCCAAACCGTTTCCTACATTTGGATAATACTATACTATGTACTTAATTACTTATGTAGAGGGATGAAAAACCTTTCGTGAATTTCCATGACTTTATAATTATGACAAAAAAAAAACTAAAAGAACAAAAAGTGGACTTGATATGGGACATAAGAGAAAAGAACGGATTGGACATAAGATAAGGTCATAGGGTCTCACTATTGGCCAAGGCCCAAAATATCGATATCGATAAATATATCGGTGTACCCAAAAACCGATATATATCGGATATATCTATTTTTTTGGTGACCAGTCCAAAGTCCAAACTATTTAAATTATAATATCGATATATCGGAAATATATTGGAAATATCGGTTTATATTAAAAATGGTCAAAAAGTCAACCGATATATATCATAAATATCGGATATATCGATTATATTTGAGATATAAAGTTTTATATCGGAAATTCCGATATATATCGGAAAAAAAGAGTTCTATATTCGGTGGATATATGTCGAGAATATCGATGTCGGTGTACCAAAATACCGATATATATCGGCGATATATCGAATATATCGGCGATATTTTGGTCCATACTATTGGCATGGGCGGATGGGCCAAATTGCTTTTCAAATGGTAGGACATGTGTGACCAAAATGCACCTTACAACTAAAATGTAAATTACCATGATTCCAAGGCCTAATATTTGAAATCGGACGATATTTGGACAACTTCAAAAACAAAATATATCGGAAATATCAATATATCGAGAAAAATCAGTCAAACATCGGTCAAAGTCAACAAAGTTAAAAAATATATATATGTCGAATAAAATTAGAAATATCGATTATATCGTCGAAATAATGATATATTTTCGGTTTTACCGATATATATCGGGCTAAAAAAGCTTAAATATTAAATTTCTGCGAAATGTGAATCTTTTCGATTTTGGATTGCTTAAAAAGCGAAATATTTTAGCGACATATCAATTTGTCGTCCGAAATTTTTCGGGCCTTGAATTAAAGCTTCTTCTTTCCTTTTGTTGTGCTTAGCTAGCTACCTAGTGATTAGTGTTGATTGCTTTTCTAGGAATAGATTTGATCGGTGTTTTTATGGGTATTGTTAAATCTTGGTTATCTTTCTACCTTTTGGACAAGTGTTTTGTAGTGGTTTTGATTGAGATTGATTGAGGTTACAAGGGTTAATCTGGCAAAAAAGATGACATCGACGGTGAAATAGTGAAGAGGTCTAAATGATTGGTTAGATAAATATATCTTGCCGGGGGGTTAGGTTAAGTAGTGATAAATATTGAATCTTTCTCTACCTTTTCTATTTCCAATCCTTTTTGTTATCGGTTTGATGGCGGTGCACACTAAAAAGGTGGTAGTATATGTCCAAAGTTACGGCGATCAAAACAATTTCTTTCATCGATTGTTGGTATTGGTATTAAATGCGAGTTGAGGAGTCTATATTCCAATGTTCTTGGCAATAAACCGTGTGGTATGGGTATTGACTCAACAGATTAAGGTAGTACTAGTCTACTAGACCTCATAAGGGATCATTTTGATGGGGGCATATGATAGGATCACAAAGAAAATTTAATTAGTTTCCTACAAAAATTAATGTAGCTATTATGTTATCTATAAATTAAGGTAGCTATTATGTTAAAATAAAAGAAATCTCATAAATTCATAAGAACTAAATTGATCTACATTGAGAAAATGAATAAACCTACGTTGAGAAAAATGAATGATAAATTGAGAATGTTGGACTTTTATGTTGTTATATACATAGCTCGATCATTTTGATTAATTAGTTATATTTGTCTCGTTACAACATTTCAACGTGTTAGGAAAAATTGTTTAAGTAGTTACATATTTGTCTAAGAAAAAATGGTTAGGAAACCAGATATTGGTTGGTCTCATGGCGTCTGGTTGGATAACAACAAGGGAAGTTTAAATGCAATTCTTCGCCAACTAGAATTTCATAGTGGTGGGGTCGGTCGTCTAAAACAACACTTATCCGGGGTTGGTAACCAAGTGGCAAGGTGTCATAAGTCCCGAACAAGTAAGAATTGCAATCACGAGACCTACTACAAGATGGCACAAATAAAACACTTAAAAGAAGCGTGAAACTTCGAGTCGAGGGAGAGACAATGTGCTCATTTGACAATGATTCCGATGATTACGATCACGAAGAAGAAGAAGCAAAAGCATCTGAAGGGAGGGGTGAGGAGTTTGGGGCATGCAACATGCACGGGTGAAGAAACTCTGTAGGCGACCCGATGGGAAGAAAGACGACTAGAAAGGGAAGGAGAACATGCAAGAAATTTTTAGCATCATTACTACTTTTTTGTCGGGGAAGTGGCTCGGATCAAGCAACAAAGGAAAGGGATTCATGGGTTTGCGGAAGTCCAAAACCATGAGACAAGAAACAATTGATCCATACACTATTAGATAGCGGGGACCACGACCCAACCTAGTGTCAAAGACATGGGTAAAATGAAGACATGGAGGCAGAAGTTGGGTAGGCGGATCGAGTTCATGGTTCAATTTTGCCGGGAGTACCTCCACATGCATTAACAACAAACAATCCATACTACCAACCAACTATTGATATCATCACGAAAATGTCCTCTTTGGAGTGAAAGGACCAACCAAGAAGTCTTGGGAAAATATTTAAAGATGGAAAATGATGATATCGACAAATTCGAAATGGAAGTGGCGAGAAGTATCCAACTTATGGATGCATCATCATGTGTGATGGTTGGTGCAGGACAAGAAAAGATATCCCTCATTAACTTTATGGTCTATTGTGGCGGGAAACAATTTTCAAGAAGTCTTTTCGATATCGGCATTGAGCGAAAAGATCACCAAACCGTATTTAAGTTAATGAAAGAAGTTGTTGATGAGATAGGTGCAGAAAATGTGGTGCGGATAGTAACCCGATCAAGGTTACGCCTACAAAAAGGCTGGAAAATTCATGATGAAGACACCCGGGATATAATTTATTTTGGACACCGTGTGCTTGTCATTGTATAGACTTGATGTTAAAAGATATTGCCAAGTATCATCGGTGGCGGGGTGTATCGACAAAAGCTCGTTCAATTACAAAGTTCATTTACAATGCATCCGAGTCTTAGCATTAATGAGAGAGACATGTGGTGGCGAAATAGTTAGATCTGCAGCCCCACTAGATTCGCCCAAAACTACTTGTCTCTTAAAAGTCTCAGGCCAGAAAAAAGATATAAACTTGGCGCGGATGTTAGTGGATCAAAGATATCTCGACACCCCATCGGCTAAGTCTATAGAGGTATGATGGTTGTGGAGCAAATTAAATTCAAGAGCATTTACGGAATGATGTTAACTATGTTGTACAAATTCTTGAACCTTTGTCACGGATGCCTAAGGTTGTTGGATGGTGACAAGAAGCCAACAATGCCATATGTCTGACAAACCTTTGAAATAATGAGGGAAAGATCTCTCAAATCCCTGGATGTGGTTGGGTCCTTGATATTATCGACAAAAGATGGACAAAACAATTCTTGCATGCTACACTACACACCTGGTGAGTTTACTTGATTTAGTTTGAGTTAATTAATTATTTCTATTTCAAATATTCCTAAAAGTTATGTTTATTTCTACTAGCAATGTATCTCGAACCCAGTACCAATACACATTGAAGCTTCAGATTCTCCGATCCCCACAAAAAGCATTATAAAAGTAGCAAAAGTGTTATTTAGTGATGGTAGCAAACAAGCAAAAGCATTGCATCGGGTAAAAATAAGAATATTGATGTTCTCAAGTTAAATTTGAATTTTACATTTATGTTGGGTCACTAACACTTTGGTCTATTAGATGATGTCGTTTTAGGGATCATCTTGGGGAATTTGTACACTTTTGCAGTATGAGCTGGAATAACAATTTCACACCACGGTAAATGAAATAATTTTTTCATACTCTCAAATCTCAATCACTCAAATGCATTGTCTATAGATAATTAATGTGTTATTTTTGTTTAAAATAATGCAGGTGAATGGTGGGAGTTGTATGGTGGTGATCTGAGAGCTAAAGGAGTTGGCAATCAAAATCCTTTCTCAAACGACTTCATCATCAGGTGTGGCCTTGATTGGAGCACATTCGGCCTAATTCACACGAAACTTAGGAACCATATTGGCCAAAAAATTGATGATGTTGGTGAAGGTCCACTACAACTTGCGTTTGAAGCAAAGGCGTCGCATAAAATCTGAGATAATGATCAAATTATTGACCTTACCCAAGTATTTATGGATAGTGAACAAGTTGATCCATTGGGTATTTGGGTTATTGATAAAAATCTTTTAAAGCTGTGTTGGATCTGAGAATCGGGTAGGCCCTCGATCCGGATGTTGAAGACATGGTCGAAATGAGTAATAAGAAGATGGCTATTTAGCCTAGTTTCAGTTTGGGCCCCGAATTTAACACACCTCTCCAAACACAAGATAATTTATCTGAGAGCATCTCTAGTGATGACGAGACAGAAGAACCTGATACTGATGATGATGATAGTGGTGGTGGTGATGGTGACAACAATGGTGGTGGTGGTGGTGGTGGTGGTGGAGGAGGTAATTTTAACATTCAATTGCATGACTCAACTGATGAGGAAACTCCATTGGACCCACAAGTATATGAGGTTGCACCCAGAAACAATAGTCGTAGAGGAGTTCTTATTGACAATTCCCAAAGAATGTATGAGCGAGTGGAAGTGTTAGTCAAAAAGACAACGAGGACACATTATCTGAAATGATGTTGATATTGATTCAGTTTCTTCTAATTTTTTGAAGCAATGAGTATGAGTTCGGGGACACATGACCATGACAATGAGAGTGTATATGGTAGTGGTAGGGATACAACCCAATCAAGAGATAACGATTATTCTAGTGGCATAATCGGTCGACTGCAAAGTAGTCGTCATATGGTTCTTCATATGGATATTGGATGGGGCTGATCAACAACCTTATGGCGCACCACAACTGAACCAACATATGGAGAACTCTATCAAGTTATGAACACATTGGAACTACACGGATTTATTGCATTCGCTAATGTATAGTTACACCAACAACTCCTCGAATTGGAATCATGTTAAATTTCCAACACAAAATATGAGTGGCATGTTCGACAATTTCGGCGATTGGGTATAACTCTGTATACACTTGGGTAGGGTATTGTGAAGCAGTTAGGATTCAAGAATCGGGTATGGAAGTTGACCATCCACGTCACTCGTTTATGTATTGATGACTTGATGTAACTTATTTATCTTATTTTGTAATTTGAGACTTTGAGTACATTAGATTATGACATTGTGGTTAATTATTTGTCAATATTTTTTTATGGTTTTCTTGATAAATAAATGTTGCTATTATTTCCTCCGATATTTCCGATATTTCCGATATATCGGATATATCGGATATTTCCGATATTTCCGATATTTTAGATAGTTTGGGTTGGTCACGAAAAAAATGGATATATCCGATATATATCGGTTTTTGGGTACACCGATATATTGATCGATATCGATATTTTGGGCCATGGTTGTCAGTAACTTGACTTAATCAACAGACATTCGATATCTTAAACACGGGGAGATCAACGAGCATATAATATGGAGCCCATAAACGCTGACACGTAATTTGGGATTAGGGCGGTAGTGCAACAATGGCCTTCAGTGGAATAAGCCATTTGTTGACGGACTTGGGCCGTGTGTTTGAGGCGAACATGGGAAGCCCATGCCTGTCAGGAAGGCCAACCCTAATTTCTCCTCATGGTCCCTGTTGTAGCCTATAAATAAAATACTCTTTCTCTCTGGCCGAAATTGACTATTCATTGGATTAGAAAAAGAGGCATGAAAAGTAGATCTGAATTCGTTTATGATCTTGAGAGAAAGAAGGGGGTTGGTAGATCGTTGTCCACACAACGTCCAATCTATTATAAAGGAATACAACATAAGATCTGGAGGTTGATTTCGGATTCATAAAGCTTGGATTCTCAGAGTTATCAAAATTGGATTCAAAGGTATGGTTTCTATTCAAAATTGTGAGAACTCCATTGATTCCGCTGCGCGTGGGTTCTAGCGGTTTGTAGAAATATTCGTTCTGAAATAACGGTTCCTACACTAAGATGGTGTCAAGGTGTCTTTTGAAAGTGATAAGTACGTCTATTCTGAGTAAGAATGCGAGTTTTGTTGGGAAAAGATATTTTAATAATAGTGGTCTATTCATGTTGAATGTACTTGACAACATTATTAGGAATGAGAATAAATTTGTTTATGCTTATTTGCTTGACTTTTTTAATATATGACATGGTAGATTAGGACATGTGAATGTTCAATATATGAAAATGATGAAAGCATGTGGTTTATTGTATGACATTTCTATTTTTTCTACTGATAAATGTGAAATATGTGTTGAGACTAAAGCCACAAAGAAACCTTGCAGACCTGTTTCTAGAGATAAAATTAAATTGATTACCCTTATTCATACTGATTTGGATGAATTTAGAAGTACCATGTCTAGAGAAGGGAAGTTTTATTATATTACATTCATAGATGACTTCTCTAGGTACACCATGATATATTTACTTAGAAACAAGAATGAAGCAGGTGAGATTTTTCTCAAGTACAAAGCTAAAGTTGAAAACCAGCTTAACCATAAGATTAAAAGACTTCGGTCTGACAGGGGTGGAACATATGAGTCCAACCCATTCCAAGAATTTTGTGACAAGAATAACATAATTCATGAGACTACTCCACCATCTCCTGAGTCTAATGGAGTAGCAGAAAGGAAAAACATAACACTAAAAGAAATTATGAATGTTATGCTTGTTAGTTCTTGAGCTCCTTTGAACTTGTGGGGGGGAATCAATTCTATCTACTTGCCATATACAGAATAGAATACCCAACAAGAAAACAGGGGATAAGACACCATAAGAAGTATGGAAGGGTCATGCACTTAACCTGAAATACTTCAAACTGTGGGGGTGTCTTGCAAAAGTTCTAGTGAATGAACCTAAAAAGAGAAAATTGGGACCTAGAACTGTTGATTGTGTGCTCATTGGTTATGCTCATAATAGTGTTGCATATAGATTTTTAGTAGTAAAATATGATAATAACCTTGTGGATGCTAACACTATTATAGAGAGTAAAAATGCTGATTTATTTGAGAATGTGTTTCCTTTGAAAATTGGTATTATGAGGTTGGTTGCTCCTAGTGAACAACAATCAACACATTCTGAAATTTGTGAACAAGAAATTCGAGAGAGTAAAAGAGATAGAGAATCCACCAATTTTGGTGATGACTTTTACACGTTTCTCGTTGATTATGATCCTGTAACATATAATGAGGCAATCAGTTCTAGGGATGCACCTTTCTGGAAAGATATAATTAACTCATAATTAGATTCAATTATATATAATGAGGCAATCAGTTTCTAGATATGCACCTTTCTCGTTGATTATGGGAGATAGTTGATCTACCTCCAGGGGCGAAACCTATACTTTACAAGTGGATCTTCATAAAGAAACTGAAAACAGATAGTTTCATTGATAAATACAAGACTAGATTAGTAGTCAAGGGATTCTGCTAGAAAAAAGGTATTGACTATTTTGATACTCATGCTCCTATAACTAGAATTTCTTCTATAAGAGTTCTAGAAGTAGCAGTAGTATCACCAGCAACACCAAAACCAACAGCAGTAGGGCCATATAGGAAGCAAGTTAAAGAGGTTGTGTTGGCTCTACATGCTGCTAGTGTATGCATGACGAGCATGACGAAGAAGAGGTTGTGTTGATTGAAGTGTTGTTGTGGTGTTTGAAGTTAGGCTTGGATTTGTGTCATGTTCTAAGTTTAGTTTTTGTGTGTTAAGTTTGTTTTAATTTCACAGTCAAGTGTCTCATGCTTTAGGTCTAAGTTTGTTTGTTTCATTTATGCAATAGGGTTTATGTGAACTGGTTTCGTAGAGAAGAAAAAGTTGTGAATTTGGTATTTAATTTCTTTTTTCAGTTTTTAAGGAAAAAAAAACGTTTTTCTCACGTGTTTTATTAATGTCACTGATAAGAGCCCAAAATTGTAGTTTTAACCCCTTAATAATATTACATTTAGACCAATTATGAGTATAATAAATAAGAGTTAATACTGTTTATGTGATTTTGTGTATTTCAGGTATTGAAGTCAAATATGTGAAGAAACATGTCACTTTTGCGAGATAAAGGAGCAAAGGTTGGTTACTAAGAAGTTCTATGCTTAAAGGCCAAGATTCAAGGAGAAAAAGCCTTTTTAAAGCCCGGTCAAAGCTGAAAAGTCAAAGTCAACACGGACAGAAATATAACAGAAAAGTCAACAGAACTTCCGTAGGTCGTATCTTTGGATTCAGACCTCAGAATTAGGCCTATTATATGTCAAACGACCGGCTCGAAAAGAGATTTTTAACGGTTCAAGCTTTGACCCAATAAAAGAAGCAAAAGTGGATGAAAAGGCTATTGTAGTAATTTTCAGCAGAGAAACACTTTTTGGACTTAAGTAATTAGGTTTTCGGCTTGATTTCATGGCCCAAAACATGGCTCCAAAGCCCATGCATGAAATTGTAAACCTAGCCCTTTCTTATATAAATAGGACTGAGGCATAACTCTCAATTAGTTAGTTAGAATCCTAGAATACAAAATTATATACTTAGACATAAACTTAGTTATTAGTTTAGTTTATCCTAGAATAATTTAGATTTTAATTCATATAGCTCTTCATTAGTTTTAAGTTAGTTGTTTGTTCTTCATTCTTCAATTAGATTAATAAAAGAAAGTATTTGTTCTTCATTATGTCTTCTTCTTATCTCTTTATTAATGATAGTCTAATGACTTCTAGCTAAACCTCTATTAGAAGTGTTTGATGAAGCTTGATGAAGACTTGATGTGTTAGTTAGATTTGTTGCATTTAAGAGTTTCACTCTAGTAAGTTAGTTGATTCGCCATGAGAATGGGTAGAACTTCCTCACATGCTAATTATTAGTCGGCAGAAATTGCCATAAATAATTTGGGATCAAACACTTAATCTTAATTGGTTAGGATTGCAATAATCTACACTAGCATATTAGGAACACATCAAGTGGATTGGAATCCCCCTAATCCCTTCTCCATATCCACACCTTCGTATTAATTGCTGTTAGTATAATCTATTTATCATAATTACAATCACCGTATTAGTATAATTAAATCCATTACTCTCATTTGTTTTGTTAGAATCGATTAAACTAGAAAGCTTACGTCTAAACAACTAGGAGTGGAACGAATTCTCTACTCTACATATTTCAGGATAACCGAGAGTAGATAACTTTGATAACATAGCATTGTTAAGCATTTAGTCATATTTATTCATAGCATAAATAGTTAAGAGTAGGTAAATCTAGTGTTTTACACTTTATCAAGTGGCGCCGCTGCCATCTTAGTTCTGTTTAGACTCATTTTCTTTAGTATTTTCATCCCTACCAAATCCCCATTAAACCCACCCCCCACCCTTGTTTGGTTCTAACCGTGTTTATTTGGTTCAGAATAATTTTTTTTTGAATTCTATCTTGAATGCCAAGCCAAAGTAGGCTATTTTGGGAGAGCGCCCCTCAAACACCGACATCGGTTCAGGGCAAAGAGTGCACTTTTTTTACGCCTATTTCCAAAGCCCGTGCCCGATACGATCTCCCAATATTCACAGGTTAGTTCAAACTTTCATTTGTTCAAAGTTGTTCAGTGTTTTCAACTTCTTTAATACACTGACATTACATATACAAGACGCTATTCAAACGCGTAGGAAGGAGGCATTCAGGTACTCCTTCTTCCACTCCTCGCCTCTCTTATCAGAGGAGTTTTTGATTCTAGCATATTAGGGTTGTTTTGACTATTGTTCATATTGCTTTACTATTGGCCTTAGCCTTGCATGAGATTGAGGTCCGGTACTAGTAAACCATCTTATATTATTTATCACAAACGTCAATGCACACGCTTATCTAGAATTCCACACACTACACCTGTAACAATGGCTGAAGAAACAGAGTCTCCTCTCTCTGACTTTTATAAAGCCCTTAACGATAGCCCTAAGTCGTGCATCGTTCTTGCAGACCCAGTGGGAGATTTTTGAATCCCCCCGAATATATTTAATTTGTTACCCGTTTTTCATGGTTTAGACCACGAGAAGCCTTATCAGCATATGCATAGGATTGAACAAGTTCTTACCACATTTCATCATCTTACTGTTGGTTCAGAGCAAATTAAACTTAATGTGTTTCCTTTCACCCTAGCCGATATGGCGGCATCTTGGTTAACTGCCCAATCACCTAATTTTGTGGACTCATGGGCCAACCTCGTTCAATTGTTCATGGAACAATTTTACCCACCTCTGAAGACAGATGAAATGCTTCAAAAGATTCATTTCTTTCGCCATAATCCTCATGAATCCTTTTCAGAGGTCTGGAATTGTTACATTGATATTCTCATAGAGTGTCCACATCATAACCTTGCGAAAGAAACGCTTGTTCGTGCATTTTTCAAAGGGCTTTTACATTACCATAAAGAGGTTCTTAACATAATGACTGGGGGTAGTTTCCTTAGTAAAGGTGCCTCAAAGGCTTATAGGTTTTTGGAAGATCAATCTAAACATCAAAATAATCAACTGGGGCGGGGAGGGGGGGAGGGGGGTAATAACATCCCCCAATTCAATAATGCTTCTTCCACAGTTAAGGTTGCCAGTATGTTTGAGGTTAAATCTGATCCTGAGTTTAAAACTTTAATCGAATCTCTTACTAAAAAGGTGGAAGCCATTTTTGTCCAACATAAGCCTACTTTTGTCATGAATGTCAACACTCTTCCATGTAATTTCTGTTACAGCCTGGAGCATTTCGACTCCTATTGTCCTCTCGTCTATGAACAACCACCCGCTCAGCCAGATAATGCTTGTTCTATTAATAGCAAACCTTACCCACCTTGGAGACAACACCCCAACTTCGGTTGGCGAAATAATCACCAAGTTATACCTCCAGGGTTTACTAATCAACCTGTTAGGCTAGCAAACACCTACAACCAAGCTCTACCGAGACAAAGACAGAGACAAGATAATTATAATAATTATAATGTTAATAGAGATATCATTTTGGTTACTAATAACTATCGAAACCCACTAGTTAATAATCAACGTGAGATAGTTCTAGTCACTCCACCTGTGGCCACTACACCTTTACCAACCGGATCGTTTTGATGCTTACATGCATGCTGACCAACAAATGTTACAATTCTTTAATCATTCTAACCAACATCTTTTACCATCCATTAATCATTCCATCCATCAGTTAGCCCAAGAGAAAGCGCAACCAAAAGGTGTGTTTCCTGGTCAAGCCATACCTAATCCAAAAATGGTAAACACAACCTTTGAGGTAATCGATACTCCTAGTAATGAACATTTAAACGTAGGTGAGTTAAATGTCATCACCACTCTCCGTTCTGGTAGGGTGGTGGATAACGCCATAACTATGCCTGTTGTTACCCCACTAGTGGTCCCTACACATGATATTTTACTAGATATTGATGTAGTAAGTGATGATCCTACTCCTGTAGAGGTGCTTATTAAACCTCAACCCAAGAGGAAAGTGGCCAAGGCTAAAACTCCTATCGATCCTTATGCTAAATATAGAGAAAACCCACCGTTTCCCCAGAGACTAGCCATGTTACACAAGGATACAAACTTTGATGAGATTAGGGAGGTTTTTAAAAATCTAACGATAAACCTACATTTTCTTGACGCTATTAAAAAGTTACTACAACATGCTAAGTTTATAAAAGAGTTGTGCAAGGAAGACCAATATACCAACAGATGCCTTTTTAACTGAACAATTCCAAACTCTATCTAAACATAATGGGATCGTTAAGTA
The DNA here is from genome assembly GCF_015680905.1 of Coptis chinensis. NCBI lineage: Eukaryota > Viridiplantae > Streptophyta > Magnoliopsida > Ranunculales > Ranunculaceae > Coptis > Coptis chinensis. The sequence continues at coordinate 36,979,989 of NC_141464.1, forward strand.
CAAGGACTCTAGTCGTCCTACTGTACAATGCACCTTGGGGGATACCCACACGACGACTGCGTTATTAGACCACACAGCGAGTGTTAACTTACTCCCTTATTATTTATATAAACAAATAGGTCAACAAGATATGCAACCAACTAAAATAACATTGCAATTAGCGGATCGTTATATTAAGTATCCTAAGGGTGTGGTTGAAAAAGTGCTGGTTAAAGTTTAAGATTTTTACTACCCAGCAGACTTCGTTATCCTAGACACAGAAGTTGCTAACAACTATGTTCCTATCATTTTAGGGATTTTTTCTTGGCAACTGCCAATGCGCTCATCAACTGTCGTGATGGTTCGATGTCCATGTCCTTTGGCCATATTTCTGTTGAGGTAAATGTTTTCAAAACAATGAAACAATTACCAGATACGACTATCGATGGTGAGGTTAGCATGATAGAGGACTTAGCTCAAGATTATTTCAACAATACGTTTCCAGAAAATTAGATGCATCAATTCCTTTCTTTCAGAAGTTCCAACTCCGACGTTTTTGTCCCCACTCTAGTCGATACCCATCTTCTAGACGAAGACCTGACAATTTTGACTCCTTGGACGAGATTGATAACTTTCTCATAGATGCAGAGGAATACCATAATCATGTGGATGCGACCAAGCTAGATGAGGAATTTGATGAGTTTCTTAGAGCCTGTGATGATCCACCCTATCAAGAACTACCTTGCACACCACCCGTCTCGATTCCCCTCCCTCCACCTTTTCAAAGAAACTTTGCGTTTGCACTTTACCCTCTTGTTTCTCCTGTGCTTCATGATTTTTTAAACTCTCCTAGTAAGAAAATACTACCTAAAGAGCCACCTGATACTTTCATTTTCAGTTGTGTGATTTTACCAACCCACTCCCACTATGAATTTTGTGATAAACCCCACACTTTCATTTCTTCCATTCCTTACTTCTAAAATTCATCCATATCCACCATATATTCCACAACCATCCATTTTCTCACAATCATTCACTTGGCCACCCTTTCGTTAGAATAACAAGAAGACTTTGCATGCTCGATTAGGTTCTAGGTCTATTTGTATTCACTCTCATTCCACTACGCCACGTCATGGGAAGTCATGGCGCTTGATTGTGTTTGGGGGTGTTTTCTGTGATATTTCTTTATGGCAAGATCTGCAACTATTTTGGTTATTGATATATGGTAAACTACAGGTTATTTTTATATATTTTTATTAGATAAAGTCTCAAGTATCTGACTATAAAAGAGTCAATTTCTTTTTCAGTGTACTCCATTCCACTCTTATATTTTGGTAGTGCACCATTAAGGTAACCAGGCCCTCCCTTTAGAGTGTGTGGCTGTAAGTACCGGATCCTAAGTCCACATTTAACATAATTCACATTTTCCGCTCTTGTATGTTTTCTCAATTTTTGAGTCATGTTTCTCTATAGAGTGAATTATGGTTTTATTGCTTTATTGTTTTCTTTTATATTAAACCTTATTCATAAAAAGTAAAAAAATATTAAAACCATAAAAATAGTAATCTAGCAAGTCTCGGGAATCTGACTTTAAAAGACCCACGTGTTTAAACAAATTTTTTAAACCATGTTTTCAAAAATTTGTTTGGGGGTGGGGTGTTTGGTCTTTCCATTCTTGATCACTTAACTTCCTATTCTTAATCCATCCTCGTCGCGTGGCTAGTGTTATTGTATTATTGTTGTTTTAAGACTATTTTCCCTATTTTTAGTAGGTTTTGATTCCGGATTGTTTAGTTAAGTAATTAATATTTGAATTCTGTAATTGTTTTTTTTTAAATTTGAACTTGTTTTAAATTCCAGCGTATGCTATGTTTTGAATTGTGAATCCCACCCTTCCAACTTGTTTGGGGGTGGACTTATTTATTTAGCAATGCCTCTACTCATATCCACATATTTTTGTCGACATATTATTGCCTGCTTGATAATGATCGAATTATGTGAGAATGTTGCTAATTTGGGGTAGATAGAATTAGCTAGTGTTGTTTGGTGCAACCTCAAGGAGTCATAATTAGATGATTGCTATTTTAATTCCAGCCAAAAAGCTATTGGTTTGGTTTTGGAGTATGCATCTTCTCTGTTTCTATATTTGGATTTAGAAATTTTATTTTTCCATTTGGTTGCCTTAACTATTTGGGCAACTTGTGGAACTTAGAAAGTTCTCTATAAATCCTTGCTTCACTCTAAACTTAAAACCACACCTCTCACTCTGCACATCTCATTTTTATCTTCACTTCTCTTCAGAGCACTTCTGGTACACATAGCATTCACGCCTCCTTCCACAGACAAGTTTGGCGCGCCTGTGCTAAAAACACTGGAACTATCGTCAAGCAAGAGCGCGCTCGTGCCCTTACATAGGCAATCTGAAGGCGTGCCCACGCCTTTCACCTCCGCAGCCACTTCCAGTTCTGAATTTTTGTAGGTTCTTCCAAGGTTGTTTCCAACAGTTCTAGAGTGTGCTTGTTTGATATGAAGTCACCTCGGATCATACTGGAGCAGTCCTTCGAAGATTTGTTTACGAGCGACACGTATGGGTCTTGGTTCCGCGACTTGATTATAAAGGCGGAATGGCAGCCTCTAATGGTAAGCTCTAATAAACTTTATTCTCCTGCGCTTACTTCGTATTTTTATGACCATTGTATGTTTTTCTATCGCATGGATGGAGAACAAGTGTTCTCCGTCACCATTGAAGATGAAACAATGGATATAACCAAGTTCTTATTGGTGTTTGCTATTGGGCTTTTTATGCCTGCTGAAATTCAAGACTCATGGGGGCTATTTGGTTGATAATTTCTATGCCTACAACTATGATTTTTATATTTTACATAAAACCTATGGGGCCAGAATTTTCCGTGTAGAGGACCAAGGGCAATATAATGTATCCCTTGGTAGCTTGTCCCTTAACATGGGCACGGTGATGTTTTTTTTATCATGCTAAACATACTAGGGGAATGACATTTTTCTTCTGTGAATGACGCCACTTGTGACGTTTTCCTTGCTCTAGCTGAGAGACGTATTCTCTATGACCTTCCCTAGACCTTAGTGTCTAGTTTAGCCCGAGCCCATAGTATACGGCATAAGTATCTTCTTATGCCTGTCTTAGTTTGTCGAATCATGCTATGCTTCTTTTCGGCATTTTGTGCCCGTTTCACAGATTGGGTTGGGGTTGACATTATGTGACCTACCAACTACATTATACATTCTTTCCATGCAATGACTTGGCCGGGGTGGAGGTTACAACCTAATTGGGTTGCCCCTTACACCCCATCCGACTAAGTGGCGCTTAACAGGTTAGCGATTGTAGATGATAAATGGCGTGAGGCCTGGCAAATTATCATGGCATGGAGGATGCCAAGGAACCTCAATTCTTTATTGAGGAAGAGGACAACGTTTAAATGCTGGAAATGAGATAAGTTTTAATTTTTATTCGTGTCTGCTTATGTCCCAAGCAATTGAATTTTTGTTATCCCCATAACGGGTGGAACTCATATAGAGTTGCATCAGTTTTTATTTATCTATATTAGTATGTTCTAAATTTGTTTTGCTGGTGTTCTTTAATTTTCACGCGTTTCCATGGTATTTCCTACCCTTCTTATTTAATACTTTGAGGACAAAACATATTCTTATTTGGGGGTGGCATAGAAACACGCGTAATTTAAGGCACCTATTAGGATAATACATGTATAATATGCACTTGTTTTCTAGTAAAAAAATAAAAATATATAAATAAACAGTTTATGCTATACACTTAGGAAATAATGTTATTGTTTATTTTTCTATGATGATAATAGTCTAGATATTTCACATTAGCTCTTATATTAGAATAGTTTTTAGAAATTTAGGTTAATATGTAGGTAATAATCATTGCATCTTTCTATAAATATATTGCAGGAGTATCTATGATTGTTTGGTAGTAAGTTTCTGAAATCTAGGCTAGAGTACTTATTCTACAAATCCTGTGAGAATATAGCCTAAAACCTTATGTGAGTGAAATATTTGAGAAATGACACAAGGGAGAAGTAAATTTCGAATAGAGAAATCACACGTCCACTTGCTTGATCACTATACCATATCCTAAGCAAGAATTTAGGCCCTCTTTGGATTGATATAGCCAGAAATTCAAACCTATATGAAATTATTTTCCGCTAGTCGCCCCTCTGAGCCTTTCTTTAGCCTTTCATAAACCACAAATCCTTTACCCTTTTACAAAACAAAATTAAAATAAAAATCAGCCTACCCATTTTTTAATGAGTATAAGAATAGAGATGAAATGAAGAATAGAAAAGAGAAAAACCTGTGAAACCAAGAATTTATTAGTTGCTTCAAATAAGAAAATGAAGTTTTCATCTAAAGAAAAGAAAAAAAATAATAAAATAAAAAGTTAGAACTCCAAAAACAGAATCGAAGGAGTCTAAAGCCAAAAGAAAAAGAAAATATTGGCTAAGGATGGAAACAAAGTGTAGAAGCAAAGTAAGAACAAGGTTTTTTCTAGTTACATAATATGAAGACTCTATCATCTCAGACTTGTCCTTTTTGAATATCCATTTCCTTCATTCTTAAGCCATCACCTAATCCCCGCAACACCTAATAAAGACCTCTAGCTCAATTAGGAATATGTTAGTGTGATAGTAAGTGGCAGATGTGTTTGATCGACTTTGGCTTCCTTGTGTGTCATTGAGATTGTAAAGTAAAATGTGCCCACTGCACATTGGAGTGAGCAAAACTTAAGTGGAAAAACTAGAGTGTTTTTGTCTTGACATATATGTGAGGACCTACTTAAGGACGCTATTCCAAAGTTTCATAAACGGACCTGTTATTGCATTTCATAACATAGTTCATTATTTATATGTTTATCCGTAGGTGATTGATTATAATGCACGTATTAGCTTAGATTTTGAATTGATTATTCTGTATTTAGTGCTAGTGAGATGTATAGATATCTGAGAATAAATTAGTAAACAGTAATATTTATTTTTTAGTCGTTATAGTATAGATGAAGTTTGTGAGTACCTTCTTTGGAAAACTCTCACGAGGCTATAACTTGTCCACTAGGGAATTCCTAGTGGTTTAAGGCCTTATTGCATTTGGTAAATGCAATCGCACTCAGTAAAACGAGATTAGTTAGAACTTTATTTTTGGTCACTTAGTTTAATTTCTCATATTTGCTTGAGGACAAGCAAAATGCTATTTGGGGAGTGGTTTGATAAGAGCCCAAAATTGTAGTTTTAACCCCTTAATAATATTACATTTAGACCAATTATGTGTATAATAAATAAGAGTTAGTACTATTTACATGTTTTTGTGTATTTCAGGTCTTGAAGTCAAATATGTGAAAAAACATGTCACTTGTGAGAGATAAAGGAGCAAAGGTTGGTTGCTAAGAAGTTCTATGTTGAAAGACCAAGATTCAATGAGAAAAAGCCTTTTTAAAAACTGGTCAAAGCTGAAAAGCAAAGTCAACGCGGGCATAAATAGAGCAGAAAAGTCAATAGAACTTTCACAGGCTGTATCTTTGAACTCAGACCTCGGAATTAGGCCTATTTTATGTCCAAACGACCGGCTCGGAAAGAACTTTCTAACAGTTTAGGGTTTTACTCAATCAGAGGAGCAGAAGTGGTTGAAAAGGCTGTTGCAGTAATTTCTAGTAGAGAAACTCTTTTTGGATTTAAGTAATTAGGTTTTGGGCTTGATTTCATGGCCAAAAAAATGGCTCCAAAGCTCATACACGAAATTGTAAACCTAGCCCTCTCTTATATAAAGAGGACTGAGGCATAACTCTTAATTAGTTAGTTAGAACCCTAGAATACAAAATTAGATACTTAGACATAAACTTAGTTATTAGTTTAGTTTATCCTAGAATAATTTAGATTTTAATTCATATAGCTCTTCATTAGTTTTAAGTTAGTTGGTTTTTCTTCATTCTTCAATTAGATAAATAAAAGAAAGTATTTGTTCTTCATTATGTCTTTTTCTTATCTCTTTATTAATGATAGTCTAATGACTTCTAGCTAAACCTCCATTAGAGGGGTTTGATGAAGCTTGATGAAGACTTGATGTATTAGTTAGATTTGTTGTATTTAAAAGTTTCACTTTAGTAGGTTAGTTAATTCACCATGAGAATGGATAGAACTTCCTCACATGCTAATTATTAGTTAGCAGAGATTGCCATGAATAATTAGGGATCAAACACTTAATTTTAATTGGTTAGGATTGCAATAATCTACACTAGCATATTAGGAACACATCAAGTGGATTGGAATCCCCCTAATCCCTTCTCCATATCCACACCTTCGTATTAATTGTCATTAGTATAATCTATTTATCATAATTACAATCACTGTATTAGTATAATTAAATCCATTACTCTTATTTGTTTTGTCAGAATCGATTGATCCAGGAAGCTTACGTCTAAACAACTAAGAGTGGAACGAATTCTCTACTCCACGTATTTCACGATAACCGAGAGTAGATAACTTTGATAATATAGAATCGTTTTAGCTTTAGTTTTACTTATTCATAGCTTAAATAGTTAATAGTAGGTAAAACTATTGTTTTACAATTTATGGTTTGATAAGAGCCCAAAACTATAGTTTTAACATCTTAATAATATTATATTTAGACCAATTATATGTATAATAAATAAGAGTTAGTACTGTTTTTGTGTATTTCAGGTCTTAGAGTCAAATATGTGAAGAAATATATCAGTTTTGCAAGAGAAAGGAGCAAAGGTTGGTTACTAAAATTTTCTATGGTTAAATCCTAAGTTTCTAGGAGAAAAAACTTTTTTAAAGCCTAGTCAAAGCTGAAAAGTCAAAATTGACGCGGGTAGGAAAAGAGCAGAAAAGTCAATAGAACTTCCGCAGGCCATATCTTTGGACTCAGACCTCGGAATTGGGCCTATTATATGTCAAAACGACCGGCTCGGGAAGAGCTTTCTAATGGTTCAAGTTATAACCATATCAGAGTAGTAAATGTGGAGAAAAAGGGCATTACAATAAATTTGCACAGAGAAACCCTTTTTGGACTTAAGTAATTAGGTTTTGGGCTTGATTTAATAGCCTAAAACATAGCTCCAAAGCCAATGCACAAAATTGTATACCTAACCCTCTCCTATATAAAGAGGGTAAAGGCTAAACAAAACTTGGCTACTCCTCTCTTTAGTTTAGTTTTAAATTAGGGTTCTCTTTCTCTCCTTTTTTAGTTTAGTTTAGTTTTAATTAATTAGTTTAGTTTGTAACCTCCATTAGAACCTTTTAATAAAAGTTTTAGTTTATTCAATTCAAGTATCTTTAATAAAGTAGTTCTTCTTGATGTCTTCTTCTATTTATTATTATGCTTATGATAGTTTAATGACTTCTAGCTAAACCTCCATTAGAGGGGTTTTATGAAGCTTGATGAAGATTTGATGTGTTAGTTATGATTATTATTTTTTAAGAGTTTCACTCTTGTAGGTTAGTTGATTCGTCATGAGAATGGGTTGAACTTCCTCATATGCTAATTATTAGTTGGCAGAGATTGCCATGAATAATTAGGGATCAATTACTTAGGGTGTGTTTGTTAACTGGCTAATGGGGGTGGCAAATTGTATTTTCCCACTAAAAGTACCATTTGCCAGTGTTTGAGCTGGATTTAAGGGTATTGGCAAACAGAATCTTTATTTGCCGGCAAAGGAAATTTTCCCACTAGAAGTGGGAAAATAGAAACCACCTCCCCCCTAAACACTTTTGCCAGCAAGAAAAGGGGCAGAAAATTTGCCACCCATCTCTAGTTATGTTCTCTCGCTCTATTCTGGTCGTCTCTCTCCCCCAAGCTCGCTCTCATCTCTCTCTCTCTCTCTCCACGAAAAATTAGGAATTAGATTTTTGGTTGAGGGGAAAATTGGGTTTGGTGGTGTTGACTGGAGGTGGTTGTTGGAAAGTTGTCGAGTTTGTGAATATTGGTTGCTAGGGTTGACGGTGAAGATTATGGGATTGTTGGGTTTGAAATTGAGTTGTGGAGGAAGGATTTTGTGATTGTAAGTCGGTTTTGTGTGTAATTGATGAGTGGTGGGGGGTTGATTCATGGCAGTAAGGGATTAGGGTAGTAAATTCGATTGTTGGTGATGACTTTGGGGGAAAATTGGTTATCTAAATTCACTTGTTTGAGTGCTGATGGGAAAATTGGTTGCATGCTCTGTTTAATATCTCTCTGTAAGTGGTTTTGTTATATATATGATTATTCATTCTTTTTTGGTTATGTGTAGGTTAATCTTTCTAAGTGATCGAATAAGGGGATTTATTGAATTCAGTAGATGCATTTTGAATCAAGTAGTTAGAAATTGTTTTGTATCTAGCGTGTGTGTGTGTGTGTGAGTGTGTGCAAGTGGTAGTGTGTGTGCTGGTGCTAGTGTTGATGCTGGTGCTGGTGCTAGTGCAGGTGCAGGTGGTCGAGTGTATGGTGGACTGTAGTGTGTTTAGTGTGTGCTAGTGTGTGTATGTGTAGTGGTGTGTGTTGTTGTAGTGGTTGGGTGGGTGTTGCAGTTTGGCTACTGCATTGTTGTGTTGTGCTGCTCCTGGTGCTGTGCTGCTACTACTGCATTGATGTTGCTGGTGTGTTGCGTGAGTGGTGTGATTGTGTGTGTTGTGTGAGTGTGTGTGTTGCATGAGTGTGTGATTGTGTGGTGTGTGTTGATTTAGTGTGTGCATGTTGTCTGAATCCATATTATTTGGCCTTCAAACGTAATTGAATGGAGGATTATGGTTTAATTTTATTATTGTTTCTATCTCGATCTTTCAGGAGTAACTACAAATGCACGAGTGCGGGATGCTATGTGAGGAAGCATTTAGAAAGAGCTTCTCTTGATTTGAAATATGTAATTACAACATACAATATATGGAATGTATCAAGCGGCTCCAATTGGTCAGGCTGTTTGAGACTTCCAAATGTTAATGCCAATGAATGTTCCTATTGTTGCTGGAAACCTTGCATTTAGTGGCTTCGATTGTGGTAATCTTGGAAAGGCTATTACTCCACCTCAATCTTTTATTCTTTTATCAGGGGCCAGCAGACTTAAGGATGCTGATATGAGGTTTCTGAGGCCAAAACAAAAACAGAAGGATGATGTTTTTGAGTCACACCTACCCTTAAATCATCTTTCAAATGCATCATCATCTGAATACCGCCAGATGATGGGTGGTCATCCGTTATAATTACTTGTTCGCATATCAAGTTGAGTCCAAAGAGATGAGGATGCTTTTGAGTGCATAATAAGATTAATACATGCCCACCTATTGCGTTAGATTTTTTGGTTATTCATGTTTGTGATTGTACAAAGCAACTTTATCAACCGACTTGCATGCAATGGGCATTAAAGCATATGTAATTACTCTTTGTTTTTTGGTTCCGCTAAAATGACTATTGGAAAACTTATATTCATACAAGCCTGCAATATTATTTTGTATTTTTATTTTATTTTTTGCTTTTGCTATACTTCATTGAATTTGAAAACCAAAAAAAATATCTCCAAAAAGTTAAAATATCATTTGCTGGAGAAAAACCATATAAACAAACACTAGCAAAATTGGCAAATCCTATATTTTCCCACTATAAATTTATGCAAACAAACACTGGCACTAAATTTTTCCCACAAGAGATTTGTCTGGCAAATCTATAGTGGAAAAACACTGGCAAATCTTATATTTTCCCACTAGAGGTTTGCCAGTTAACAAACACACCCTTAATCTTTATTGGTTAGGATTGCAATAATCTACACTAGCATATTAGGAATTTATCTAAGTGAAATCAAATCCCCCTAATTTATTCTCTATTCTTCTCCATATTTTATTCAAGACATATTAAATTGCTTTAGTTAAATTATTACAAGTTAAATTCATATAATTAATTTCATAGTATAAATTCACCTCTATAAATATTGCTCTCACCATTGTTACTTTGTGTTTGGTTAATTGGATTCTACTTACGTCTAAGGAATTAAGAGTGTAACGAATTCTCTACTCCACATATTGCATGATAGACAAGAGTAGATAACTTTGATAGCATACCATCGTTAAGCATTTAGTTTTACTTATTCGTAGCATAAATAGTTAAGAGTAGGTAAAACTGCTGTTTTACAACTTATCAAATAGCGCCGTTGCCACCTTAGTTTTGTTTAAATTCGTTTCCTTTAGTATTTTCGTTCCTACAAAATCCCCATTAAACCCACCCACCCTTGTTTGGTTATGACTGTGTTTGTTTGGTTCAGAAATTTTTTTTTTCGGAATTCTACACTGAGCAAGCCCGTGCCTAAAGTAGGCTATTTCGGGAGCACGCACACCCTAAAAACACTGGACATCGAGTAAGGCAAGAGCGCACCCACGCCCTTCTACGCCTATTTCCAAGCGCGCATGCGCCCCTTCTGATACAGCCCGATATTCACAGGTTAGTTCAAACTTTCGTTTGTTCAAAGTTGTTCGTTGTTTTCAACCTCTTCAATACACTGACATTGCGTATACAAGACACTATTCAAACACGTAGCAAGGAGGCATTCATGTACTCTTTCTTCCACTCCTCGCCTCTCCTGTCAGCGGAGTTTTTGATTCTAGCATATCAGGGTTGTTTTGACTATTGTTTGTATAGCTTTACTATTGGTCTTAGCCTTGCACGAGATTGAGGTCCGGTAGTAGTAAACCATCTTCTGTTATTTATTTCAAACGTTAACGAACACGCCTATCTAGAATTCCACACACTACACCTGCAACAATGGCTGAAGAAATAGAGACTCCTCTCTCTGACTTTCATAAAGCCCTTAACGATAGCCCTAAGTCGTGCATCATTCTTGCAGACCCAGTGGGAGATTTTTGAATCCCCCAAAATATATTTAATTTGTTACCCATTTTTCACGGTTTAGACCACGAGAAGCCTTATCATCATATGCATAGGATTGAACAAGTTCTTACCACATTTCATCACTTTCTACTGTTGGTTCAGAGCAAATTAAACTTAGGGTGTTTCCTTTCACCCTAGCCGATATGGCGACATCTTGGTTAACTACCCAATCACCTAATTCTGTGGACTCATGGGACAACCTCGTTTAATTGTTCATGGAACAATTTTACCCACCTCGAAAGACAGATGAAATGCTTCAAAAGATTCATTTCTTCCGCCAGAATCCTCATGAATCCTTTTCAGAGGCCTTGAATTGTTTCACTAATATTCTCATTGAGTGTCCACATCATAACCTTGCGAAAGACACACTTGTTCGTGCATTTTTCAAAGGGCTTTTACACCACCATAAAGAGGTGCTTGATATAATGACTAGGGGTAGTTTCCTTAGTAACGGTGCCTCAGAAGCTTATAGGTTTTAGGAAGATCAATCTAAACATCAAAATAACTGGGGGTGGGGGGGTAATGACATCCCCCGGTCCAATAGTGCTTCTTCCACAGTTAAGGCTGCCAGTATGTTTGAGGCTAAATCTGATCCTGAGCTTAGAACTCTAATTGAATCTCTCACTAAAAAGGTAGAAGCCATTTATGTCCAATATAAGCCTACTCATGTCATGGACGTCAACACTCTTCCATGTAATTTCTGTTACAGCCTGGAGCATTCCGACTCCTATTGTCCTCTCCTCTATGAACAACCACCCGCTCAGCCGGACAATGTTTGTTCCATTAATAGCGAACCTAACGCACCTTGGAGACAACATCCCAACTTTGGCTGGAGAAATAACCACCAAGTTACACCTCCAAAGTTTACTAATTAACCTGTTCGGCCAGCCAACACTTACAACCAGGCTCCACCAAGACAAGGACAGGGACATGGTAATTATAATAATTATAATGTTAATAGAGGTATCGTTTCGATTACTAATAACTATTGCAACCTACCCGCTAATAATCAACGTGAGATAGTTCTAGTCACACCACCTGTGACCACTACACCTTCACAACTAGATCATTTTGAAGCCTACATGCAGGCTAACCAACAGATGCTACAATCCATTAATCAATCTAACCAATAGCTTTTACAATCCATTAATCATTCCATCCAGTAGTTAGCCCAAGAGAAAGCCCAACCAAAAGGTGTGTTTCCAGGTCAAGCCATACCTAATCCTAAAATGTCAAACACAGCCTTTGAAGTAACCGGTAATCCTAGTAATGATAATATACACGTAGATGAGTTAAATGCCATCACCACTTTCCGTTCTGGCAGAGTGGTTGATAACGCCATAACTATGCCTGTTGTTACTAATGGTCATTGCACCTAATAATTTACTAGATACCGAAGTAGTAACTGAAGATCCTACTCCTGTAGAGGTACCAGTTAAGCCTCAACCCAAAAGGAAAGCGGCCAAGGTTAAAACTCCTATTTATACATATGTTAAATATTGAGAGAACCCACCATTTCCCCAGAGACTAGCCATGTTACACAAGGATACTAACTTTGATGAGATTAGGGAAGTTTTTAAAAATCTAACGATAAACCTACCTTTTCTTGACCCTATTAAAAAGTTACCACAACATGTTAAGTTTCTAAAAGAGTTGTGCACTACTAGGCGGAAGACCAATATACCAAAGACGCCTTTTTAACTGAATAGTTCCAAACTCTATCTGAACATAATGGAATCGTTAAGTACAAGGACCCTAGTCGTCCTATTGTACAATGCACCTTGGGGGATACTCACACAACAACTGCTCTATTAGACCTGGGGGTGAGTGTTAACTTACTCCCTTATTATTTATATAAACAAATAGGTTTAAACGAGTTGCAACCAACTAAAATGACATTGCAATTAGCTTATCATTCTATTAAGTAACCTAAGGGTGTGGTTGAATACGTGCTGGTTAAAGTTAAATTTTTTTAAAACCCAGCCGACTTTGTTATCCTCGACACAGAAGTCGCTAACGGCTTTGTTCCTATCATTTTAGGGCATCCTTTCTTAGTAACTGCCAACTCGCTCATCAACTGCCATGATGGTTTGATGTCCATGTCTTTTGGCCATCTTTCTATTGAGGTAAATGTTTTCAAAATGATGAAACAATTACCAGATACGACTATCGAGGGTGAGGTTAGCATGATCGAGGACTTAGCTCAAGATTATTTCAACAACACGTTTCCTGAGAATCAGATGCATCACTTCCTTTCTTTTGGAAGTTCCAACTCCGACGCTTTTGTCCCCACACTAGTCGATACCCCTCTTATGGATGTAGACAATGATCACAATTTCGACTCCTTGGACGAGATTTATGACTTTCTCAAAGATGCAGAGGAATACTATAGTCATATGGATGTGACCAAGCTAGATGAGGAATTCGATGAGTTTCTTAGAGCCTGTGATGATTTAGCCTATGATGATTCACCCTATTAAGAACTACCTTGCGCACCACCCACCTCGATTCACCTCCCACCACTTTTTCAAAGGAACCTTGAGTTTGCACTTGACCCTCTTGTTTCTCCTGTACTTCATGATTTTCTAAACTCTTATAATAAGAAAATACTACCTAAAGAGCCACCTTATATTTTCATTTTTAGTTGTGTGATTATACCAACCCACTCCACCTATGAATTTTGTGATAAACCCACACTCTCATTTCTTCCATTCCTTACTTCTAAATTTCATCCATATCCACACCTTGGTATTAATTGATGTTAGTATAATCTATTTATCATAATTACAATCACCGTATTAGTATAATTAAATCCATTACTCTCATTTGTTTTGTTAGAATCGATTGAACTAGGAAACTTACATCTATAAACAACTAGGAGTGGAACGAATTCTCTACTCCACATATTTCATAATAACAGAGAGTAGATAACTTTGATAATATAGAATCGTTTTAGCTTTAGTTTCACTTATTCATAGCTTAAATAGTTATGAGTAGGTAAAACTATTATTTTACAATTTATCAAATGGCGCTGCTGCCATCTTAAACTCTTTCAGGACAAGAATTTAATTGTTTGAATCCAAGGGGCAATCCCCCATTCTCAACCCACCCACCCTTTTAATTTTTCATTCTTGTTTCTTGCATTTTTGTTACTGTTCACAGCTTTAGGCACAGGGGAGCACACCCTCTATTTTGCCTTGTTCAAAGCGTGCCTACCCTCCCTTGTGTCTGTGGATTCACAGTGAAGAACACTGCAGCAAAGGTATTTTTTAATTTTGAAAAATTATGAAAATTTATAGGCATAATCCTTAAGGTGTTATTGATTTACTGAACTATTTTCAGATTTTTCCAAGTTATTTTACCTAGCAAACTAATACCATCTTTACAGTGCTCCATTTTTGCTTTCAAATCGTAAGTTTCAAGAAAAACTGATGTGTAAGGTTACTTTGGGAGGTCTAAAAATTCTAAGATTCTGACAGGAGTATCTATCATAAGTCAGGAGTTTACAATAAACGTTTGAAGAGTTTTTGATTTGGTTTGACCATCTAACTAGTTGATTGTTTTCAGTGTGTTTCTGCAGTTTTACAACACATAATTTATGGAACAACAGCCGATAAGGAAAATTTGTAGAACTCCAATTGCTATAAAATTTTTATAGGAATCCGCATGATCTGTCATACGTCTCCAGTAAACTTTTGGCAATTTTTGGCTCTATTTTGATTGGTTAACCATTCGGTTGTTTGTGTTGTGTCCAAAAACTGTTTCACAAACTTTGCAGGGCAGTAGAAGAACTTTCATAAGTCTGATTGATCTAAAATTTTACAGGCGACTTAGTGGACATCTTAACAAACTATTGTAAAAATTTTAAATTTTTTGGAGTGTGCTCCCATGCCCTATCAACCCAATCATTTGAGAGCGCCCGCCCTCTAAGTACTGGAAGTCGTGTCAAGCAAGAGCGTGCACGCGCCATTATTAGGCTGATTCCAAGCGCGCGCCCGCGCACTTCTGAAGGAAGCCCGATATTCCTAGGTGATTTACCGGCTCTCGTTTTTTTCATATTTATATATATATTAAATGTTTCCATCTTCTTAAATACATTGGGATTGCGTACAAGACGTTATTCATACGCGTAGCAATGAGGTATTCGGGTTCTCCTTCTTTCACTCCTCATCTCTTCTGTCAGAGGAGTTTTAATTCTAGTATATCAGGTTGTTGTTTGACTGTTGTTCATATTTCTTTCATATTGGACTTAGCCTTGCCTGAGATTAAGGTCTGGTAAGAAAAAAACCATTTAGAGTTATATATCGTAAACGTCAATGCACAAGCCTATCTAGAAATTTATAGTTAGAGTTTTGTTTGCATATTAATTATCCTAGAATATTTTTTTAAACCATTATGGCATATTAATATGTAGACCAACAATCATATGGTTATTATGCAAACCCTTCACCATGTTCCTGTTGTGGTAATCATTACCATTGGGCTTCTCATTGCCCATCATATCAAGAGTTTGAGCCTACTATAGGATATAATAATAATTATGAGCCTCAATTTTCAAATTTTTATAGTAACCTATACAATCAAGAGTTTTCTAGTCATCCAAACTATACAGGGAATCAAATAGTGTCGTCTACTTCTAGTTCCGTAATGGGCGTGTACAACGAACCAAATACTTTTCCATGCACAATTTGTTCAGATCCAGACCACACCGCCCATTCATGTCCTATATTTATTCAGCCTCAACCTAACCTATCACAGTACGAGATCAACTAGAGTCACTCAAAAGCCATATCCCAAGACGGACTCATATCATATCCATTCGCCAATACCTATAACTATCAAACACCATACCAACCAGAACCACACAACCAAGTTTCCCCTCCGCTAATGACATTTGACAAAATAATGGCCCAAACAAAATAATACTTTAGGACCTAGAACGGACAAGATTGATGCTAACTTCACTTAACACAGAACTATCAACCTTGCTAGAGATTGACACACAAGTAGAACAACTTATTCCCATAACCACACCATTCGACCTAGTTATGACCTACCCTAAATTTCATGAATCATTACCTTCCCATGACCCTCCCATTAACCATTTTGTTGACTCCACACCCCACTTGGATAAGGAAATTCTTGAAGACGACTATTTAGGACCTGTTTTGGATGACCACTCAAATTTGAGAGATGCCTCCGAGGAACCTCCCACTAATCCATCTGAAGATGAATACAATGATGACACATTAGAAGATATTTATAAAGATGTGATGGAGGAAGAATTTGATAACTATTGGCATTCTCTTAATATGGACCCTCCTGTTGAGCATGTCCATGCCATTGTGTTTGCTAACCGCACTCGGCTGGATGATTCCTCGACACATTTGAATGATTCCATTGAGGATACTTATAGTGTTTTAGAGGAAGAGGGTGAGGAAATAGAAATTAACAATTCTAATCTAAGGCATGAACAAGGTAATGTGCAGGAGTTAAATGATGTATCTTCTTTAGCGCAATGTGAATCTAAATTTAGTTTGGTAGATGAGGAAATAACAATGGAAGATATATATGAATTTCTTAAAGATAAAGCCACGAACCACAACCTTGTGGATTTAACCGAGCTAGATGTAGAGTTCTCAAGAGCATGTGAGGATCCACCAACTAATGAACCACCAACCGATCACCATCCACCTGAGTTACCACCTCCTATAATCCAACCATCTATGACAACTAAGCCATCCATTCACCCACCATTTCAAAAGAACCTTGAATTTGCACTTGAGCCTATTGCCTCAGAGACCCTCTATAATTTTTTCAACCCTCACGGTGAAGAGTTTTTGCCTAGCACACAATCCCTAGTTTGTAATGAGAAACCTAGTTTGTCTTATTTTCCTCATCTGAGCCTCATGAAAGACATCAGGATCCATACTCCATTCCTTTCTCACCTAAAGTATCACTAATTCATCTTTTTGGTCATTCTAACTCTTTAAAACAACTACAGCATGATGGTTTGCATATGTTTTTTAATGGGTTGCATAAGTTTTCATTCATTCTTCTACAAGATTGCTTCCAATTATACAACTTTATTCTATTTGGGGGTGCATTTAGTATCATGTTTTTATGGCTAAACCCCCAACTCTTTCGATTATTAGTTTATAGTTGACCATGCATCATCCATTTTGTGCCACCTAGTTTCTTGCTTGTTTGGGGGTGTGCACAGTCTAGGGGAATATGACTTAAAACGACCCCACATTAAGTCTAGGGGAATCTGACTTTAAATGACCTACCTGTTTAAACAAATTTTCTAACCATGTTTTCAGAAATTTGTTTGGGGGTGGTGTGTTTGGTCTTTCCATTCTTGATCTCTCAACTTAACACCACACCTCTCACTTTTACTTGCACTTTCACTTCATAGCACTTCTACTACACGGAGCGTGCACGCCCCCTATTTTGCCTATACTCAGAGCGCGCACACCCCAAAAACACTAGAATTCTTGCCAAGCCAGAGCGCGCCCGCACCTTTATATAGGCTATCATAAGCACGCCCATGCCTTCACCTCAACGCAAATCCAGTTCTATTTTTTTTGTGTTCTTCTGCACTCACTTCCAAGAGTTTAGTAGTGTATTATGCTAGATAGGAGGTAAGTTTTACTTTTTGTTAGTGTTTGCTTATGTCCCAAGCAATTTAATTCTTGTTATCCCCATAACGGGTGGAACTCATATAGAGTTGCGTCTATTTTTCTTTATCTATATTAGTATGTTATAAATTTGTTTTGCAGGTGCTTTGAAATTTTCACGTGTTTCCATGGTATTTCCTACCCTTCTTATTTCTATACTTTGAGGACAAAACATGCTTTTGTTTGGGGGTGGCATAGAAACACGCATAATTTAAGGCACCTATTAGGAGATAATACATGTATAATACGCACTTGTTTTCTAATAAAAAATTCAAAAATTCAAAAATATAAATAAAAAGTTTATGCTATGCACTTAAGAATATTGATATTGTTTATTTCTCTATGATGATAATAGTCTAGATATTTCACGTTAGCTTATAAATTATAATAGTTTTTAGAAACTTAGGTTAATATGTAGGTTATAGTCATTGCATCTTTCCATAAATATATTGCATGAGCATCTATGGTTGTATTGGCAGTAAGTTTTTGAAATCTAGGCTAGAGTACTTATTCTACAAATCCTGTGAAAATATAGCCTTAAAGCCTTATATGAGTAAAATATTTGAGTAATGACACAAGGGAAAAGTAAATTTCGAATAGAGAAATCACACGTCCACTTTCTTGATCACTATACCATATCCTAAGTGAGAATTTAGGCCATTTTTAGATCGATATAGCTAGAAATTCAAACCTATATGAAATTATTTTCCGCTAGTCGCCCCTCTGAACCTTTCTTTAGCCTTTCATAAACCACAATTCATTTACCCTTTTACAAAATCAAAACAAAATAAAAATCAGCCTACCTATTTTTGAATGAGTCTAAGAATAGAGATGAAATGAATAAAAGAAAAGAGAAAGACCTGTGGAAAACCAAGAATTTGTTAGTTGCTTCAAATAAGAAAAGAAAGTTTTTATCCAAAAAAAAAGAAAAAAGAAATAAATAAACAAAATAAAAGTTAGAACTCCAAAAACATAATAAAATGAGTCAAAAGCCAAAAGAAAAATAAAAATAAAAATGGCTAATGATAGAAACAAAGTGTAAAAGTAAAGTATGAACAAGGTTTTCTCTATGTACATAATATGATGACTTTATTATCGTAGACTTGTCTTTTTGAATATCCATTTCCTTCATTCTTAAATCATCACCTAATCCCCGTAACAACTAATAAAGACATCTAGCTCAATTAGAAATAGGTTAGTGTGATAGTAAGTGGCAGATGTGTTTGATCGACTTCGGCTTCCTTGTGTGTCATTGAGATTGTAAGGTAAAGTGTGCCCACTGACACTGGAATGAGCAAAACTTGAATGGAAAAATCAGAGTGTTTTTGTCTTGACATATATGTGAGGACCTACTTAAGGATGTTATAGTTCATTGTATATATGTTTATCCATAGATGATTGATTATTATGCACGTATAAGCTTAGGTTTCGAATTGATTATTCTGTATTCATTGCTAGTGAGATGTATAGATATCTGAGAATAAATAAGGAAACATTAATTTTATTTCTTAGTCGTTATAGTATAGAGGAAGTTTGTGAGTACCTTCTCTGGAAAACTCTCACGAGGCTATAACTCGTCCACTAGGGAATTCTTATTGGTTTAAGGCATTATTGCATATGATAAATGCAATCGCACTCAGCGAAACGAGATTAGTTAGAACTCCATTTTTGGTCACTTATTTTAATTTCTCATATTTGTTTGTGGACAAGCAAAATGCTGTTTGGGGGTGGTCTAATAAGAGCTCAAAACTGTAGTTTTAACCCTTTAATAATATTATATTTATACCAATTATGTGTATAATAAATAAACGTTAGTACTGTTTACGTGCTTTTGTGTATTCCAGGTCTTGGAGTCAAATATATGAAGAAATATATCACTTTTGTAAGAGAAAGGAGCAAAGGTTGGTTGCTAAGAAGTTCTATGGTTAAAGCCCAAGTTTCAAGGAAAAAAAGCATTTTTAAATCCCAGTCAAAGCTTAAAAGTCAAAGTCAACGCGGGTAGAAAAAGAGTAGAAAAGTCAACAAAATTTTCGTAGGCCATATCTTTGGACTCAGACCTTGGAATTAGGCATATTATATGTCAAAACGACCAGCTCGGAAAGAGATTTCTAATGGTTCAATCTTTGAGCTAATCAAAGTAGAAAAAGTGGACGAAAAGGGTGTTGCAATAAATTCACACAATGAAACCCTTTTTGGACTTAAGTAATTAGGTTTTGGGCTTGATTTAATGGCCTAAAACATAGCTCCAAAGCCCATGCACAAAATTGTAAACCTAACCCCCTCCTATATAAAGAGGGTTAAGGCTAAACAAAATTTGGCTACTCCCCTCTTTAGTTTAGTTTTAAATTAGGGTTCTCTCTCTCTCTCTCTCTCTCTCTCTCTCTCCTTTTAGTTTAGTTTAGTTTTAGTTAATTTGTTTAGTTTGTAATCTCCATTAGAGCCTTTTAATAAAAGTTTTAGTTTATTCAATTCAAGTATCTTTAATAAAGTAGTTCTTCATGATGTCTTCTTTTATTTATTATTATGCTTATGATAGTCTAATGACTTCTAGTTAAACCTCAATTAGAAGGGTTTGATGAAGCTTGATGAAGACTTGATGTATTAGTTAGGATTATTGCTTTTTAAGAGTTTCACTCTAGTAGATTAGTTGATTCGCCATGAGAATGGGTTGAACTTTCTCATATGCTAATTATTAGTTGGCAGAGATTGCCATCAATAATTAGGGATCAATTACTTAATCTTTATTGGTTAAGATTGCAATAATCTACACTAACATATTAGAAATTTATCTAAGTGAAATCAAATCCCCCTAATTCCTTCTCTATTCTTCTCCATATTTTATTCAAGTCATATTCAATTGCTTTAGTTAAATTATTATAAGTTAAATTCATATAAGTAATTTCATAGTATAAATTCACCTCTATAAATATTGTTCTCACCATTGTTTCCTTGTGTTTGGTTAATTGGATTCTATTTATGTCTTGGTAGTTTAGAAGTGGAACGATTCCGTACTCTATATATTGCATGAATATATATGTGAGAGTAGAAAATAAATAATTGATACAGTAAGAATAAGTTAGAGAAATCTAATATAGCTTTTACGGGTTATTGTGAATTTGATATTTAATTTCTTTTTTCAGTTTTTAAGAAAAAAAAACGTTTTTCTTCACGTGCTTTATTAATGCTGCCTAATGAAATGATCGGACATGTGTATTTCGATGGCCACATCAGCATTGACCGACTAGAATTGAGTCATATTCTAAAAGTGCAAAAAAACTAATTGTACAGAGTACTGCAGTGCAAAAAAAAAGTAAATTATCTAAATTGCAAAAGCATGCGTACATTTTACCCGTTAAGTGTTTTGTTTAAAGTAGCAACTTGGTCTCTTTCATGTTCTTGGTTGTTGGTTTAGGGGGTAAAAAGACACAGGATATCCTCCATAACTTGGGCTTCACCTTTTGGCATGCAAATTATTAATTTTTACCAAGTTATCTTTTTTTTTTTTGTATTACTTACTTCTATCTGTATTATGCTTCGCCTTTAAGGTCTATGACTGTGTCCAATTTGAACACGGAAAGCCTGATGATGTTGATATATTATCTTGGTATTGTAAGGCATCAAACTTAATATACATCGACCGGCCTATTAAAACCGGATTTAGCTACAGTTCTGATAAGCGTGACGTCTTTTCACCATAACGAAGGAGTTAGCAACGAGCTATATGATTTTTGCAGGTATGTTAATCTATCTACCATAAGTCTGTCTATGTTTCTGGATACCAACTTTATCATCTCAAGTATTCGATCTTTTCATATGAGAATGTTTCTAATTTATTGTTTTTTTTCTCTATATTTTATCTAGTAGCTAGCAAGTAAATGGTTACATGCCTTCATAAATTATGTTGGTATAGAATTTTAACTATGTGTCTCATAAAAAACATCAGGGGAAAAAGAAGGTAGAAAATAATTGTTTTCAATAGATATTGGTATGAAAGCTTGCACTGATGATTAAATTTTTTTTGTTTATTATGTTAGGCATTTTTAGCTGAGCATCCTCAATTTGCTGAAAATGACTTACATTATTGGAGAGTCATATGTCGGCCACTATATTCCCGCGTTTGCTTCTCGAGTTAATCAATAAAACAAAGCAAAAGAAGGGATTCATATAAATCTGAAGGTACTTCTCTTATTGATTAATTATGAATTTGTTGTGGTCACTCCTAGTCTTGGACCTACATGACGAAATTATGTGGCCAAACAGGGATTCACCATTAGCAATGGACTTAGTCAGTGATCCTGCAGTTCAGTACAAGGCTTGGACAAACTATGCCTTACAAAAGAAAATTATCCAAGAGTCCGAATACAAAAGTATTAATAGGATGGTTCCAGAATGAGAGCGGATAGTAGAACTGTGGTAAGTCTTCCCCACTTTCTTAATACTACTCCCATTAATTATAATTCTTAGACTTCAGAAACATCATTGTAATTTTACAATTTTGAAGTCCTACATGTTGTTCTTTTCAAGATACATCATTGTACTGTAATTATACTTTCTTATATATGTGGGTTGAGTTGGGTGTGACCCAAGTACCCACACTGATTTTAAATGGGTAGATATTGATAATCTTTTTCATTCTTTCATGCTCTTTGCATGCTGAAGGTGACGAAAGAGGGAGAGAATTAGAGTCGGCAATTTCGATTTCAATTAAAGAAGTTTGGGGTTTCGCATTGGACAACATGGAGATGATCCATGAACATTAAAGTAAAGGGGGGAGTGCTTGCTTAAATGGAGGAATTCATAGGCAAGTGAATCTTCTCTCACTTCCTTATCAATAGTTGGGTTTGGTCATTTGTTAGAGAATAAATCTTAGTAAATTTTAACATGTGAAGCATGTTAAATACTTCTAGATTTTGATACGTGACTTTGTGATTTCTTATCCCCTTGTCAGGGATTTTTTGGGTTAGTCGTTGTAACTAGCTTATCCCCTTGCATGTTGTTGAGGAGTAATATTTTGGGTCTACGACCTAATGTTGTGGATGGTTGGGAATGGCTGCACTATTTCTTGGGACAAGAGTTACCTATGTATCAAGTTCCTTGGGTCAAACTTGAATCAAGCCTTATGTAGTTCATCTCTCTCTACTTATAGATGTTTGAGATGACCTTCCTTATTTGCTCCAGGCCGTTGTCAAGTGTAGATCCATATTTTGTGCTATTTTGATGATTTGTCATTATTCCTGATGTTACAAAGTAAATGTCTCCTTGATTGGTACGTTGACTGAGCTTCAGGATCGCGGTAGATCATTTGCTTCCATTTATGGCTGTATCTGATATTTGGGACGACCTAAGTCTGGGTCATTGTTACGTCCTGATGGCTTGGTACAAGCTGGTAAAGTACGACCTGGTGTGTGGACACATGTGCTGTAGTGATATGAATGTAGAACGGAGAGTACTTACACAGGCCCCTTTATTTTATTTATTTTTGGACAACTGTGGTGTGAAAAGAAAAGATAAAGTAAAGCTTTCAAACACGTGTCATGCAGTTGATTCATTTGAATGCTTTTGAAAAATGTGTGGGAACTGTTGGATTTGGTCCATGGGCCCAAATCGCGGATGTTTAATTGTGGGCGAGTTTATGATTACTTTTTGTGGGAAGGCGAAACCTTTTGTCAGTTTTGGAAACCTATGCAACTGAAGGGTTTTTGCGTGTGAAGGCTTCTCATTTCTCATTCTATCAACACAAGTGAAAAAAGCAGAGAAAAAGAAAACCAAAAACTTTTCGTCTTTTCGTCTTCAGGTGCGTTCTTTCAATCTAAAAATTTGATCTTTGTTTTCTTTTTGCTTTTGTAATGTCTATTACCAGTGATAGTTTGAGTGGGGAAGTTGAGTTGGATCAGTGGAGAGAGAGAACTATGAGTGATGAAGATTGTGGTGTTAGGGCTCGAAGTGGAGGTGAGGCTTCATCGTCTTCCTCATTAGAGACAATGGCTAAGGAGGTGGGGCCTAAGTCTGTAGGTTGTACTGCTGCTTTGAGGGAGGAGTTTGGTTAGGTAGACTCCGGCCTGACTGTCTACGACCTGGGTGAAGAGAGGAATATATTTGGCAAGGATTACGTTCCTCGGGATAGGGGTGTTGTGGTTTGTTATGGTTAGTTGAAGGTTGGGATGAGGTTGCCATTCTCTTGTCTTACTGTGGAGGTTTTGAATTTTTGTGGAAAAGCCCCTTGTCAGTTCATAGGGAAGAGTTGAAGGGTTTTCCATGTGTTAGATTTGTTGAATGAGAGGGGTTATAATATTTGTTTATCAGATGTGTTAGAGCATTTCTCTATGAAGAGGTCATCTGCAATGAACTTTAGTTTGCAGGTGGTGAAGGGGAAATCTGCTGTGAATGTGGGGGTGAGTAAGGAGGATTGGGAGCGTAGGCCGTTATTAGTTGTGGGTAATTATAGTCCTTCTGATTGGGAGTTGGATAATCACACTATAAAGTGGGATGGTTGGTCATTATGTTATAAGTTGTATTGTAGGTATGGTAGTTGATAATTTGAATGTTCTGACCAGTTTATTTTATTTTTGCAGAGGTTGGTATTTGTGGGCGTATGAGTGCTGGGGCTATAGAAAAGTTTGCTTGTTTGAGTTAGGAGGAGAAAAAGCTGTCTTGGGAGAGGTTGTGCATTACTTCAAAAAGCACGGAGGAGAGAAGATCAAATAGAAGAAGGTTGAGTAGAAGAAAAGGGCTCAAAAGCTAGTGTTTGATATCTTTGATTATAGCTCGGACACTGAGATGGAGAGAAAGAGAGCCAAAGGAGAGAACCTGTTTCTGAAGTGAGAACGGTTTGAGGAGGCTCTGGTAGCCGTCCTGTGTCCTGACGACCTAAGGGTGGTGAAAGTGATAGGGGAGGTCGTGGTGTTAGGAGTTCTGGGGGAGTTGGTGATGCTCCCGCTCCCTTTGGCAGGCATCAGCTGAAGAGGCGCTCTGAGGTGGCTGAGCCTAAGGGGACGAAGAGGACTCAAACTGAGTCTGATGAACCACCTGCTATGGTGGAAAGTCGTACTTCATCTAGTCGGGCTCCTCTGAAGAGGATGAATCTGAAGAAGCTGGTGGTGGATGTTCGGGTGGCTGATGCCTGGGGCAAAAAGAAGGCTAGTGAGACTGAGTCAGCTGCCCAGAAGTGCAAGGGGTCAAGGAGTGCAGCCTCAAGTGACAAGAGTGGTGATTCTGACGTTCCGGACAAAACGGTCACCTACTACGACCTCGTGAGTGGGTTAACGGCTGGTGAAGAAAAGGGACTGCAGTTTCAAGTCTTCACTAGTTGCGAATGGGTTGTTGGAGAGTATTGCCCTGGATGGTGATAGGCACCAGCAGGAAACTGGGAAGGATTTGGAGACAAACCTGAAAGATATGGATCGCTCCATCTGCTTTGTAAGTGTCCTTTCAATCTAAGCTTTTGTTTTGTGCTTTGATTTATTGTTTTTTTTTTACTTTTCTTTGTTGGTTGTCAGGTCTTGGCCATGTATAGGAAGCTGAGGGAGATGGCAACTATCTTTGACCTATACAAGAAGGAGCTGGAAGTTGCCAAGGACGCCTATGACAAGCTGCTGGCTGTACAAGAGGTGGAGCGGGCTGAATTGGGGCTGAGGGCTCAAGTCGGGGAGTTGGTTAGGAGGGTGGCCTTGTTGCAGCCGTCTCTTTGATGCTTCAAGGGTGGAGGTAGGGCATTGGGTTGCTAAGTGCAAAAATGCGCAGGCCGTTGATGAACGAGCTCAAAATTAATATAAAGACCTGGTTGACTTGGTAGAGAGTGGTGATGTCTACGTTCTGGTGGATGATTACATGGAGCTAGAATGTAAGTACAAAACCCTCAAGAGATCGGTTGAAAGTGGGGCTGCAACAGTAACTGTGGAAAGTACTATTCCAGATGCTAGTAGACGATCCGATCTACTAGCCGACTTGGGTGCTGCTCCTGCTGCTCAGCCCACTGAAGATGCTACCACATAAGCGCTGAATGCAAGTGGTGATCTGGCTAATAGCTCTGTTGGTGAAGAGGGCTGCCAACTGGACCCCTTGAATATAGAGAATCTTCCTTGCATCAATTGATTGTGCTCTTCTTGGAATGGATGAAGTGTTTGAATAATATTTTCTTTTTGCTATTGATACTGATATTTTTATTTTTGATGGGGATGCTGAGGTTGTTTTCTCATGATAACCTGGGGGCCTCTAGCATCTAACAAAATTTGTAAGAAGTAAAAAAAAATATTTAAATTACTTACTTGTTTTGAATTGGGATTGTTTTTGAATTTTGCATGTATGTGATTGCTTCCATTACTTTTTTATTTGTAATTTGATGACCTGTGCTTCATAGTAGTAGGCTTGACGACCTGTTGAACTTTGTTAGCTCGTCTGATGCTTGTAAGTAGTAAGTGTCTTTGTACGACCTGATAGATGTGCGTAGTTGGCACCTAGGTTTACTTGTGTCCTTAGGTGTGTGTATTGATTGAGTGGTTCCTTTTGGGGGAACTTCTTATTGATTCTTGACTTATAATTAGCCTTTGAGTGGTAATTATAGTTGAGTCAAGCTTAACCCTCTCAAAGGCCTTAAGTGGACTTGTGGTCCTTTTGAGAGTACCTTGGATTATATTTGACTGATAATTAGCCTTTGTGTGGCAATTACAGTTGAATCATTCTTAACTCTGGCGTTAGTGTTAAGTTGATTTTCGGTCCTTTTGGGGGACCATGGATTGAATTTGACTGATAATTAACCACTGCGTGGTAATTATAGTTGAGTTATGCTCAACCCTGCCGTTGGTGGTAGGTCGGCTATTTTGATACCTTATATCGGGCAGCGAGTTCAAGATGCGTGGTACTCATCTAATGCAAGGATAACATATATACGCGAAATGTTGATGAAATTTTATTCAATTGATTGATACATCTGGATACAGCTTATTGGTAAAAACATTTGAGTAGAACTGTATTCCAAGGTCGGGGAAGCATATCACCGAGCTAAGTTTTGATCCAGTACATTCCATTTCCAATGACTTTGTGAACTATGTATGGGCTTTCCCAAGTTGGGTCAAGCTTGGCTGGTGCTAAGGTCTTTTTGAGGACTTGGTCGTCAGCTTGAAAAGATCTTGGGACGACCTTCTTGTTGTAAGATCGTTGGATTATTTGGTGGTACCGAGCTAGGGATATTGCAGTTGTTTCCCTTCGCTCTTCTAAGAGGTCGACTTCTTTGGCTAAGATGTTGTCATTTTCTCCTGATTCAACGATGTCAGAACGTGTTGTTGTGATAGTAAGCTCTGATGGTATGACTGCTTCTATTCCGAAGCAAAGTGTGAAAGGAGACTCGTTGGTACTGGCTCGGGCAATTGTTATGTATGCCCATAAGATGTTCTCGAGTTGTTCTGGCCATTGGCTTTTCTTGCTCTCCAATTTCTTTTAGAGATTTTCTATGATAGATTTGTTTGTGGCCTCTGCTTAATCATTGCTTTGTGCATATCTAGGTGTAGAAAATGATTGAGTGATGTGCCATTTTTGTAGGAATGCCTTGACTTGTGTGCCCGCAAATTGGGTTCTGTTGTTCATGACAAGGGTGTGGTAGAGCAAATCTTGTGATGATATTGGTCCATATGAAGTTGATGACGTGGACTTCCTTGACTTGAACGAGTGGTATTGCTTCAACCCATTTGGTGAAGGGCTTAAATACAAAAATATGCAACATACTTAGGTCATATTAACACATGTATCAACATAGAACTTTTTTTCACAAATGTATCAATGTACTATGCTCGATTTCACAAAAATAGCAATCTGTTAGCATTTGTCAATTAAGTGATGATGTGTCCATTTTTTTTTTTAAATTTCATTTTATTTGTATTTTCCACTCAGCATACCACCTCAGCATTTCTACCACCTCAGCCAAAACTAACCCATATAACCTGTTTTCATCATCTCTTTCACCCATTTTCGATCCCATTTACATATAGACCCATTTTCCAAACCCGCCTGTAGTAAATGCTCTGTGGAAGTGAGTAATCTCTATCATTTGATCTAGTGGATCCTTAAGATATCAATAATTTCGAGTAGTTATATATTGCAATGCCAATTTTTTATTTTAATTAATTTTTTTTTATTCTTTCTTTTTTCATTTTCTTTTTGTCATATGGAATGCCCAAAGAATTGAATGTTTTCAGTCTTGCAAACAGGACCGCAAAGCGGTGGCTTAGCTTTCATATTGAGTGGAGATTGAAAGTTCTACATCACAGATGGGTACAAGACATATCAGAGATAGTTAGAAAAAAAAAGTGGGTGTCACCACATATGCAGAATAGTACTCATCACAAACCTTTGCATCAATTATCTCCCTCAAATGATTGAGCTCGTCAAGCTTAAATGTACCCGACAAAGATCGATTTTTCAAAGGCAACCTTTCTCCATAACGCACTCAAGTTCCTCTCACTGTTTGTGCATAAAGCCCGGTACTAATACACAAAGTCAGCTGCACCAGAGTAGTTTCCACATTCAAACTGAAACTTGGCATACTGATACAACACTTCAATATGATCTGGACCAATCTGCACATAAAATACCAAACCTTTCAAAACTTACAGGATAACAAACCCACAAATCACCTCCGTAACACAACAATCAGTTCCAAGTTTTTCACGTAATACAAAACCCAAAAAGCCTAAGCATGCGTAGACTACTAAAGCCAATAGAGGAGACAGTACTTTTGTATTGGTATAATTAAACCTAATCAATATCCATAATACCAAAATGGGGGAACCTTCAAGCATGTAAACCACTATAATTCATATTTACACACAGGGTACAAAACATTGTCTTAATTGTCAAGATTAATAAGGGTCTAATTATTACCCAGGGGCAATACATCAAAGAACAAGCCGGATGAATCACAAAACTAACATTGCATTAACCATTAACAATTCTCCTTCCACCCTTAACATAAAAGTACCTATACATTTCAATACTTCATTGTCACATCAATAGTTGGTTTTTGAGGTTCGCTTTTTTTCCTTTGTATTTTCTGATGTACTATGTCATCTATCAACATCTTTATATAAGTTGATCATTTTTTGGGTAGCATTCCAGGCGCCATTTTGTAAAGCATTTTAAAAAAATCCCACATGAATTTCGCTTTTGGTAATGTTTCATAACTCTAGTTCACTAGTTACAATTCATAACATATAGTAGTAGTATAGTAGGTTCGAAAAATGGGTCTATATGCAAATGGGTTTAAAAATGGGTGAAAGAGATGATGAAAATAGGTTATATGGGTCAGTTTTGGCTGAGGTGGTAGAAATGCTGAGGTTGTATGCCGAGTGGAAAATACAAATAAAATGAAATTGGAAAAAAAATGGACACATCATCACTTAACCGACGGATGCTAACAGATTGCTATTTTTGTGAAATCGGGCATAGTATATTGATACGTTTGTGGAAAAAAAAATCTATGTTGATACAAGTGTTAATAGGACCTAAGTACATTGCATATTTATGTATTTAAGCCTTTGGTGAAGTAATCTGTGGCTGCAAGAACGTATTTGAGTCCTGTTTCCTTTTGTGGGATAAATGGTCCCATGATGTCTAGCCCCCACATATGGAAAGGCCAGGGGCTGGCTATATTTATCAATTCCCATGATGGACTTAGATAGTTGTGGCAAACAATGTTTGACATTGGTGGCATCTGAGAACATACTTCTTTGCCTTAATGTGCATGCCTAGCCAATAATACCCTTGGGCGATTGCTTTATGAGCCAAAGATCTTGCTCCTGCATGGTTGCCACATTCGCCTTTGTGAATTTTGTCAAAAATGAGTTAGCCTTCATGTGGAGTTATGCACCTTAGGTGGGATCCTCCTGCGGATTTATGGAACAATTGTTTGTTGATCATGGTGTTCGGGGTTCAAAATTGTATGGCACGAGCATTCCTTGCCTCGGCTGGGCACTTGCCATGTAAGATAAATTTTAGGAATGGGCCTATCCAAGATTGAGTGATTTCTTCTTCAGATGAGGGTTGGAAGTCTGTGAGGCTGTTGACGCTTTCTTGTTGGTAGGCGGGCCTTTCTAGGATGTCAATGTAGACTGTCCTGGACTGCTGGGACATGCATCTTGGGTTTTCGAGGCTAAGAAAGTCAAGCTTTTTGTATTCCTGTTATCCTCTCAAGGAATGTGTTCCAAGGAGAATGTTGTGAACGAGCTGATGATATCATTGACAACTTGGGCGTAATTGGCTAAGTTTGCTCCATTTGTCACATATTCTTTGGTGATCTGTTTGGCGATTAGTTGTGAGTCACTATAAGCTTTGAGCTTTCGAACTTGTATTTGTTGTGCCATGTGGAGGCCTGTGATTAATGCTGCATATTCCGCTTCGTTGTTGGATGTTGCAAAATCGATCTTGATTGACTTTTGTAACTGGGTTCCTTCTGGTGAAGTTAACACAACTTCCAGTCCACTACCGCTGTTGTTGCATTCTCCATCTACGTAGAGGTGCCATGTGTCTGGGGTGGTTAGTTGATGGAGTGAAGTGATGGGCATGAGTTCCCAGTTGACATCTTCGACGGGGAAGTCAGTAGCAGCCTAACCTTTACGAGATGTTCTGGGAACAAAGTCGATGTAATGCTCTCCGAGTTCTTCAGACCATTTGGCCATGTGGGCTATTTTGTTGTTAGAACTCAAAACATATGCTTGATGGGTACATCTGTTATGACATTGATGCTATAAGCCTGGAAGTAAGGTCAAAACTTACGAGCAGAGTATAACAAAGATAATATTGTTTTCTCAATTGGAGAGTAATGCTTTTCTGAATCTGCCAATGTCTTGCTGGTGAAATAGATTGGTTTTTTTATTTCCTCGCTTTTGCAAAAGAGGACCGAGCTGATGCCAAAGTCGGTAGTTGCAAGGTAAAGCCCCAGTGTTTCTCCTTCATTTGGTTTGGACAGGATGGACGGAGTTGTTAGGTAAGCCTTCAGGTCATTGAACGCTTTGTGGCATTCGTATGTCCATGTGAATGTTAGGCCTTTCTTAAGTATTTGTAGGAACGGTCTGCACTTGTCAGATGCACGTGAGATGAATCTGTTGAGAGCTGAAACCATGCCAGATAGCTTGTGAATTTGTTGCTTGGAAGTTGGTTTGGCATTTCAAGGAGAGCTCGTATTTGTTCTGGGTTTGCTTCAATCTGTCTTTATGAAACGAGGTATCCTAAGAATTTCCCTGAGGCTACCCCAAATACAGATTTTGCTGGGTTGAGCTTCATCATGTTTTGGCGCAATCTTTCAAAGGCTTCTTGCAGGTGAGAAATGTGATCGCCAGCCTTTTCGCTTTTGACTACCATGTCATTTATGTAGACTTCCATAGTGTTGCCCAGCAAGTCTTTGAACATCTTCGTGACAAGTCTTTGGTAGATCGCACCGGCGTTCTTCAAGCCGAACAGTAGAACGTTCCTTGTTCGGTTATGAAGGACGTCTTCTCCTGGTCTTCTTCTGCAAGTGGTATCTGATTGTATCCACTATATACGTCCATAAATGATAGAAGCTCATGTCCGCAAGTTTGATCTACCAATATGTCAATCCTTGGTAGCGGGAAGCTATCCTTTGGGCAATGCCGCTTGTTGACGTTGGTGAAGTCTATGCAGAGTCATACCTGACCATTCTTCTTAGGAACAGCTACAATGTTAGCTAGCCAGGTCGGGTACTCGACTTCTCTGATGAATCCAACATTTCTAAGCTTTTCTATCTTTTCGTTGATGGCTTTTTGAAATTTGAATGCTAGTTTCCTAGGTCGTTGTTTGACAGACTTTACAGTTGGATCTACATTTAATTTGTGGCAAGTGACCTGAGAGTCGATTCCTGACATATCGATATACGACCAAGCAAAAACATCTTTATTGAGAGATAGAAATTTGACAAGTTGTTCCTTGAGCTTGGGGTCTAAATCAGCCCCTACATAAACAAATTTTGGGTCATCATTTGTGCCCAAATTGAATTTTTCTCCTAGTTCGATTTGTGCTTGTTTCTCCTTGAGTTTGTCTGTTGTTGATGTTGGAGGGCTGGAAGCTTGAGGATCTTGCGGCTTTGGGATTTCTTTTGTTTGGACGACCTGAGTTTTGGTTGTGGTTGTTGCGATGACTTGATTGCATCGATAAGCTTCTAGTTAGTTGCTTCTGAGCATCATGATGCCTCGGGGTCTGGGAAACCGCAGGACTTAATGTATGGTTGATGGAACTACTTGGATCTTGTGAATCTATCTGCGTCCTAAGATGGCAGTATAGGATGACTTGACATCAATAACACTGAAGCATGTTAAAGTCAAGACCATGTCCTCTTTTTCTCTAATGGAGACTGGTAGGATGACATCTCTAATGGCATCTGTGCAGTCTCCATTGAACCTGTAGAGTGGTCCATTTGACTCTATCATCACCTAGTCTGGCATGTGTATATCCTTATATGTTTGGTATAAGAGGATGTCTTAGGAGCTGCCTGGATCGATTAGGACCCGTTTGACTGTCCATCCGTTGATCTTGACGTGCACTACTAGGGCATCATTGTGGGGGTAGGCACACCTTGTCAAGGTCTTCCTCGGTAAATGATATGGAGGTCATAGCTTGAGAGCTGGTAAGAGTGATTACTTCAGCTTTGTGGGAGAGGTCGTAGATTTCTTGCAGTGCTCCTACATGCCTACGCTTTTCACGACCTGAGGTTTCTTTGTTGGAGGTGTCTGTAATCATGTGGATTACCTTTTCCTCGACGTGATCGGAGGTGTGATGTCTCCTGTTATGCCTCAACCGACCTGGAGATTTAGATCGTCAGGTTGTTCTGCTTTTGCTCCTTCTGCGAGCAGGTCGTTCATGGCTCCGGCTCCTGCTTCTGTTGCGGTTTCCATTCAGCTTATGTTTGAGGTCGCTTTCTGTTAGGAACTCTTTCTGCTTTCCCTCTTCTACTAAGTCTTGGAGGTAGTGCTTGAGGCTCTAACATTCATCAGTGTCATGGTGTTGGAGCTTGTAGAAGTGGCAATATGGACGTCCTGATATTGCTATCACCTTGTTGATATTTGGCTTGAAGTAAGGTGCTGTGTATATCTTCTTCAGGATACTGCTTGGCGTCCTGGAGAAGTTGGAGAATTCTTTTTTGGTGTATGAGGGCTTGTGGGAGTTGTTGCCCTTGTTGCTGTTGCCTGAGTATTGATTGCTTTCTTTAGGTCCCTGCTTGGTGCTTACTGCGAGGACTTATTTGCCTTTGTGCTGGGCCATCCATTCTTTGTACTTCATGTACTTGTCGACTCTGTGGTACAGGTTGTCTAGGAATTTCGGCTTGTTGGGCATGAGAGACCCTGTTAGATCGGAGTCATCTAGGAGTGCATTGGTGAACATAGAAGTTGCAAAGCTGTCCTTGAGGCTTGACTCCATTGATAGGAGTTCCTTCTTGAAACGTCCTAGGAAAGTGGGGATAGTCTCATCGTGTGCTTGCTTCAGCTGGAACAGCGAATCTAGGTCGGCTTGTTTCTTTCTATTGTGGATGAACTCTGCTGCGAACGTCTCGACCAGCTTGTCGAAGTTGTTGATTGAATCTGGAGTGAGTGTGTATAACCAGTCTAATGCTCCATCCTTCAAGCTGGCTGGAAAGAGTTTGCACTTTAGATAGTCACAGCCTGGAGTGTTGCAGAGTGCAAGGATATAGCTAAAGCGAGTTATGTGTTGGCCTGGACATGAGCTACCGTCGTACAATGGGAACTTTGGTTGGATGAAGTCAATGGGAGGCTGCTTGTCCCTGACTTCTGTGGTGAATGGTGACACCTTGTATGATTGGAGCATCTTCTAAATGATATGGGCTGCGCTAGCTTTTTCGCCTATTTTGTCCAGTCGTTGGGTGAGGTCATCAAGTCGTTGATTAGTGGTTGTTGTGAGGGATGTGACCGCATTGTTGTCGATGGTATCTGGGGTCACATTGTTCGTGTTGGAAATGGTTTGCTCGCGCATAGCTTGGTTCTCTTGCTGGAGTATGGTGAATGACTCTTATTTATTACTCGCATAATCGGTCTAAAAGTATTATTTTTAAGGGGTTAAAACTAAAGTTTTGGGCTCTTATCAAACCACCCCCAAACAGTATTTTGCTTATCCTCAAGTAAATATGAGAAATTAGAATAAGTGACCAAAAATGGAGTTCTAACTAATCTCGTTTCGCCGAGTGTGATTGCATTGACCATATGCAACAAGGCCATAAACCACTAGGAATTCCCTAGTGAATGAGTTATAGCCTCGTGAGAGTTTTCCAGTGAAGGTACTGATAGGGTTATATACTAAAAGCATTACTTTTGTATTAACTCTAATTCTTTATATTTTGAATGAGAATCATATGGGCAAATATTATGCATATTATATATGTTATTAGTTATATGCATGTGTCTAATACTTTATGTTGTAGATGATATGGTGTGGACACACAGAAGATCATATCATCAATACCTTATAAAGTATAAGTAATCGTTCACAACCTAGATGGATTTGGACAAACCATTGGTACGGTTGTAGTATAATCTGGTATTAGTTTATCTTGACTATAAGATTACACTAGTACACTTTGTGTGTATTGAACCGGACCAAAAGAGGTTGTTTCTCTTTATACTGACTATGTAAGAGAACAAACACCTCTGTTATTATAGATGCTTGTCCTCTTAATCCGGATATAATAATGGGCATTTATGTGCATTGTACATTGCTTTAAATCATCAATGAGTGAGATTCATTTGTGAATTAACAAACTCAATGGATTGGGTAATGACATTGTATGTAAGGTATGCTGCTTATTATAGAAGGAATCCGTGTCCCGCAAGAAGTCGGGCTGATGAGTCCCCTTAAAGAGCTCATAAGGATTGTCATGTAAATCCTACAGGTGGATTTAATCCGACATGACAATGAGGTTGAGTGTACTACTCAAAGATATAAGAAGTTGATTAATGTAGTTGTCAGTAACTTGACTTAATCAACGGACATTCGATATCTTAAACACGGGGAGATCAACGAGCATATAATATGGAGCCCATAAACGCTAACACGTAATTTGGGATTAGGGCGGTAGTGCAATAATGGCCTTTAGTGGAATAAGTCATTTGTTGATGGACTTGGGCCGTGTGTTCTGGGCGAACATGGGAAGCCAATGATAGGGTTATATACTAAAACCATTACTTTTGTATTAACTCTAATTCTTCATTTTTTGAATAAGAAACATATGGGCAAATGTTATGCATATTAATTATATGCATGTGTCTAATACTTTATGTTGTAGATGATATGGTGTGAGCACACAGAAGATCATATCATCAATACCTTATAAAGTATAAGTAATTGTTTACAACCTAGATGGATTTGGACAAACCATTACTACGGTTGTAGTATAATCTGGTATTAGTCTATCTTGACTATAGGATTACACTAGTACACTTTGTGTGTATTGAACAGGACCAAGTGAGGTTGTTTCTCTTTATACTGACTATATAAGAGAACAAACGCCTCGGTTATTATGGATACTTGTCCTCCTAATCCAGATATAATAATGGGCACTTACATGCATTGTACATTACTTTAAATCATCAATGAGTGAGATTCATTTGTGAATCAACAAACTCGACGGATTGGGTAATGACATTGTATGTAAGGTGTGATGTTGATTATAGAAGGAATCCATGTCCCGCAAGAAGTCGGGTTGATGATGTCCCCTTGAGGAGCTCAAAAAGATTGTCATGTAAACCCTGCAGGTGGATTTATTCTGACATGACAATGAGGTTGAGTGGTATTACTCAAGGACATAAGAAGTTGATTAATGTCGTTGTCAGTAACTTGACTTAATCAACGGACATTCGATATCTTAAACACGGGGAGATCAACGAGCATATAATATGGAGCCCATAAACGCTAACACGTAATTTGGGATTAGGGCGGTAGTTCAACAATGGCCTTTAGTGGAATAAGCCATTTGTTGACGGACTTGGGCCGTGTGTTCTGGGCCAACATGGGAAGCCCTAGCCCGTCAGGAGGCCCAACCCTAATTTCTCCTCATGGTCCCTGTTATAGCCTATAAATAGAATACTCTCTCTCTGGCCGAAATTCACTATTCACTGGTTCTAAAAAAGAGGCAAGAAAAGTAGATCTGAATTTGTTTCTGATCTTGAGAGAAAGAAGGGAGTTGGTAGATCATTGTCTACACAACATCCAATCCATTCTAAAGGAATACAACAGAAGATCATGAGGTTGATTTCGGATTTCATAAAGCTTGGATTCTCAAAGTTATCTAAACCGATTCTCAAAGGTATGTTTTCCAATCACAAATCGTGGACACCCATTAATTCCGCTGCGCATGGTGTTCGCGGTTTGTAAAAATATTTGCATTCTGAATAACGGTTCCTACAGCCCAAGCCCATCAGGAGGCCCAACCCTAATTTCTCCTCATGGTCCCTACTGTAGCCTATAAATAGAAAGCTTTCTTTTTGGCCGATTTTTTTTTTATTCATCTTGATGGAAAAGAGAGGCAAGAAAAGATAGATCCAAATCAGTTCTAGCTTTGTGAGAGAGAAAGGGGTTGGTAGATCGTTACCCACACAACGTCCAATCTATTGAAAGGAATACAACAGAAGATCAAGAGGTTGATGCTGATTTCATAGCTATTGGATTCTCAAAGTTATCTTAACCGGATTTACAGGTATGTTTTCCAATCTAAAATCGTGAGAACTATTAATTCCACTGCGCGTGGTTTTCACGGTTTGTAGAAATATTCATTCTGAAATAACGGTTCCTACAGGTACTCACAAACTTCATCTATACTACAATGACTAAGAAATAAAACTATTGTTTCCTTATTTATGCTCCCAATTATCTATATATCTCACTAGCAATGAATACAGAATAATCAAATCGAAACCTAAGCTAATATATGCATAATAATCAATCATCTAAGAATAAACATGTATACAATGAGTAGTACTGTGAAATGCACTAACATGTCCGTTTATGAAAACTCGGAATATCGTCCTTAAGTAGATCCTCACATAAAGGTCAAGACAAAAACCACTCTGATTTTTCTGCTCAAGTTTAGCTACTCCAGTGCGCAGTGGGCACACTTTACCTTACAATCTCAATGACACACAAGGAAGCCGAAGTGGATCAAACACACCTGCCACTTACTATCACACTAACATATTCCTAATTGAGCTAGAGGTCTTTATTAGGTGTTACGGGGATTAGGTGATGGTTTAAGAAGGAAGGAAATGGATATTCAAAATGGACAAGTCTGAGATAATAGGATCTTAATATTACGTAACTAGAGAAACCCTTGTTATTTTGCTTCTACACTTTGTTTCCATCCTTAGCCTTTTTATTTTGGCTTTTTGACTCCTTTTATTCTATTTTTGAAGTTTTTATTTTGTTTCTATTTTTATTTTTCTTTTCTTTTCTTTGGATGGAAATTTCTTTTCTTTTTCTTTTTAGAAGCAACTAACTAATTTTTGTTTACACAGGTTTTTCTTTTCTCTTTTCTTCACTCATCCTATTCTCAGACT
Organism: Coptis chinensis; assembly: GCF_015680905.1. Classification (NCBI taxonomy): domain Eukaryota; kingdom Viridiplantae; phylum Streptophyta; class Magnoliopsida; order Ranunculales; family Ranunculaceae; genus Coptis; species Coptis chinensis. The sequence continues at coordinate 37,017,127 of NC_141464.1, forward strand.
CATTCTAAAATGGGTAGGTTGATTTTTTTTTTTGTTTTGTTTTGTAAAAGGGTAAAGGAATTGTGGTTTATGAAAAGCTAAAGAAATGCTCAGAGGGGCGACTAGCAGAAAATAATTCATAGGTTTGAATTTCTAGCTATATCGATCCAAAGAGAGCCTAAATTCTCGCTTAGGATATGGTATAGTGTTCAAGCAAGTGGATGTGTGATTTCTTTATCCGGATTTTACTTCTCCCTTGTGTCATTTCTCAAATATTTCACTCGTATAAGACTTTAAGCTATATTCTCACAGGATTTGTAGAATAAGTACTCTAGCCTAGATTTCATAAACTTACTACCAAACAATCATAGATACTCATGTAATATATTTATAGATAGATATAAAGATTATTACGTACATATTAACCTAAGTTTCTAAAAATTATTATAATGCAAAAGCTAACATGAGACTTCTAGATTATTAAGAGCATAGGGAAAGAAAACAATACCAATATTCCTAAGTGTATAACATAACATATTTTTTTTATTTTTATTATTTTTTGAAATTTTTACTATAAAACAAGTGCATATTGTACATATCTATATTCTAACGTTAATATCGAGGAGATCATGCCTTAATTACCGTCGTTTCTATGCCACCCCAAGAAGATAAACAAGAAGCATACTTTGTCCTCAAAGTATTGAAATAAAAGGGTAGAAAATTACCATGGAAGCTCAAGTGATATTCTTAGGAACATCCTTTGTTGGATGCTAATGTGTCAAAACAAGGCTAAAACATACTAATATAGATAAAGAAAATAGTTAAAGTGTTTTCACGCGCTTATTATCTGAACCGGCCGTATGCCAACTCTATATGAGTTCCACCCGTTATGGGGTTAACAATAATCAAATTGTTAGTTTCTTGGGACATAAACAAACATGAATTGAAACTAAAAACTTACCTTATCTCCATCGTTTAAACATCATCCTCATCCTCTTCATGGGACCAAGGTTCTTTTCTTCTCACAAAGACCCTCGCCACATCTTATAATAACTTGCCAAAGGGCCTAAGCCCCCAAGTATGTTTTCATCTTCTAACTGTCATCCACCCGAAAAAGTACATAACCAAATTCAGGTTGATAAATCGGTGTTTTTGACTAAAACTATTGTTACTCGGTTGTTAGATACCATTTTGAACTTGTCTCCCCGATATGGGGTGTAAGGAGTGTTATCAAAACATGTTACAAATGAGGTTGCACACCTTTTTCATTCCAACATTGCCATCCTTGGTAGCCATTGTTATTTTCTAATGGCTATTCATTGTATTGATAATCCAAGTCATAACTTCGGAAGGAATGAGCGCCACCACGCAATTGGTGGGTCTTTGTCTTCAACCATTCTTTTTCAATCCTTGTATTCATTGGTTATTGTAACTTAACTGGGTCTTGCTACAAAATATGAGAAATTATTTTTTTTTATTAGCAACCCGTCAACGGTACAAAATACAAGTAAACAAATCACAAGCGCTTTGATGTGACAAACCAAAATAGGCATAAGAAGATACTTATGCCTCATGCTTTTGCTCTCTTTAGACTAGCCACTAAAACTCGAATGTCATATCGTTGACATCCCCTGTAGTGGATAAAAAACAAGGAAAATGTCACCGGCGATACTATTTGCGTAAAACCGCCACTCCTAAAACATTCATCGGGATGAATAACATGGTGGTGCCTACATTCGGGGACGGGCTACTGAGGGGCTATGCTATATAAGCCCTTGGTCAATTACACGAAACACCCTCCCCATAATACTCATGGAAATACGCATAGTCATAGAGGTATGCATTATCGGTCATATATCCCCGCGTTTTGTAGGATCGGGCAAGGCAATCCACAAAACAAACGCTACCAAAGACTTCTTGAATTCGGTGGCGTGTCATCAACTACGACAGAGAATTTTTGTTCTCCATCAGATTGACATAAGAATTTAACATTATCGTAGAAATATGCAGTAAGCTGAGGTAAATACAAGTCGTCATCACTTGCCAGTAGATACTGCCATCCTAACTGCAAGATCCTGTCGCGAAACCAACCTCCGTAGGTCTCGCTTGCCAACAAGTCTTCGAAAGACTGCTTTGGTATGACTGTAAGAGATGTCATCACAAAACTACTCTCTGGAAGAGCTGCAAACGACCCTGGAACAACCCACAAAAAATTAGAATTTTTCGTGGCTACAAAGGTCGAGCGAGTCGCGCTCGAAATAGCCTTGGTAGAGACGCGAGTCGCTTCGGGGCTAAATCGAGTTCTGACGTTTTCGAAGCTAGGTGCGCCTTTAAATTGGTCTTGGTAGAGGCGGGTCGCTCCATGTGTGAAAGAAACGAGTGCGATGAAAAATAAAAGGAAAAATTGGAGTTTGAAGGTGAGAGATGAAAATGAGATGTGTGGGTTTTGTGTGGAGAATGAATCAAGTATATATAGGGTTTTTAGTTTCTAAAACGAATCGACAAGTTGCCAAAAAATTTAAGGCAATTACCATAAACAAAATATTACCAAAACCTAAAACGGAAACAACCCATATTCCTTATTCCAAAACAAACCTAATATCTTTTAGGTTGAATTTAGAATAGTAACTTCTTAACTCATTGAATTTTCATCCTACCACAATATCTAATCATAGCCATGCCAATATCGGCAACATTCCCACAACTCATCGCAATAATTACTTCTAAAATGGTGGATCATATAACAACAATGCTAAAAGAAATAATACCACCCCCAAACAATTTGGGAAGGTGGGATTAACGCACAAATCATCGCATACGTAGAAAAGAACCACATTAAATTAAAATCGAAATTCAAATAACAAATGACTACCGAATTCAAATTTAACTACTGAATTTAACAACTTAACATCCGAACTACTAAAAACAATAAAAACAACATCAAAGCAACAAATTCCTAAACTACTAGCCACGGGATGAAGAAGGACCCTGAGATGAGGATTGGGCTTGGGATGAAGAAATGCCCGAGCCATCCGTCCTTCGGCGACGACGCTCATGCCTCACAGACTCCCCTGAGGAAGAACCACCCATGGGTGGCATGCATTTTAGAATCTTTACTCGGAACCAGTGTTGTGCCTCCATCTCTGCCTTCATCTCTACCCAATGTGCATCCTGACATTGGACTAGAGTCTCCATGTTATACTAGAGATCCGCCTGACCCTTGTTGAGCAATTCAAAATTCGTCTGAGGGTTCTTTTGTTTATTTCAAATTTTAATTTGCCTAGTCCATAAATCTTCACAAATACTATAAGCACAATGCAAGCCACTATGCAGCACTCACATGCATTCTAAATCAGAAGTACAACTCTCCAAGGCATTTTCATCCAAACATGTCATATCCTCCATCTCATCATCCGAATCAACCACCCTATCCTCCGGCAACTTCCAAGTCTTTTGGATACACTCCATATAAATAATTGCATTTGAATGCAATTTTAACATAATACGATCAGATTTTGTAACATCTCTAAAAGACATCATGATCTTAGTGATCAATATCGGGAAGGGCGCAACACTCTTTCCAACTCCTCTAATCATATTCAAAATCAAATCGAGGATGCAGAATTTATACCTCTTCTCATGTAATATCCGAGAACGCGGGGTCGAATTCGGACCGATGTCGTGACTTTCTCTTTTCGATGGCGTTCTTACCAATCCATCGAAATCTGACCCCGGTTGGTTTTGTTTTCTGACGATATTTGTCGAACCTGAATGAGAATTCGGATTGTACCATCCCTCCATGACATTATCTTTCATTAATGCAGGAACTCCAGCATACTGGGATTCCTGCAAGGTGGCTTCGAGATGGCGTTCAGGCGTAATGCCTAAAATCTCAGCCAACAACTCTTTAGAAACTTCTCTCCTCATCCCAGCCACCTTCACAAAAAATTTCTGACCTTCCAACTCCCTCTTCTTATAGAATTGTTCGAGCAAATCGGAGTGGTAGAAATCATCTGTTGAATACCACAACCTATTGCAATCCCTCCTAATCATCTCGTCACTAAAAAAACGGCATAAATCAGTCGACAGTAAAAGCTTGTTCCGGCAAAATTCTTCCTCTTTGAGCCATTGAAGTTTTGAAACGATTTATGGGATGAAGACAATGTAGGGAACGAGTTTGAATGGGATTCACTTATAGCTTGGAGTGATGGCGGTGGTGGTTGTGAAGATTTATTATTTTGGTAATTTTTTTTGGTTTTTCGGTGGGTAAGTTGGTGTTGGATAATGGTGTAGAGTAGGACTTGCGATTTGGAGTGGGTTAAAACTTTTGGCGTGGTGGTATTTAAGTTTTCTTTCTTTTTTTTTTATTTTTGTTAGGGTTTTGTGGGTGCTAATGGCGGAAGCGAAAACAAAAAACTCGCGATCTGTTTTTGTTATGAGGAAGGACATAATTCACACCATAGAGGAACATGACTCAAAAACCGAGAAAACATGCAAGAATGGAATGCATGAATTATGTTAAGCGTGGTCTTAGGATCCGGTACTTACAGCCACACACTCCATAGGGAGGGCCCAGTTACCTGAATGTTGCACTTACTAATATATGGAAGTGAAGGAAGTACACCAAGCAACAAAGGTCAATCCTTATAGACAGGGTCCTGTAAAAAGACTTCCTCCACATCAGGGGGCATTAGCTAGTGAAAATATTTTAACCGTTGGCCATTGACTTGAAAGGTATTGTTGTCCTTGGGATTTACCAAGGTGATTGCCCCGTAAGGGGTGACTTCAATAACCAGAAAAGGACCGGACCAACGGGTTTTTAATTTTCCTGGAAAAATATGTAGACGGGAGTTGTAAAGCAAGTCTTTTTGACCTACCACAAACTCTTTGCGCAAGATTTGCTTATCATGAACACGATTCATGTTAGCTTTATAATCCTTCGCGAGATCATAAGAATCTCTACGGATTTTTTCAAGCTCATTCAATTGCAACTTGCGCTTGACACCCGCCTCATCAATATTGAAGTTAAGGCTTTTTATAGCCCACATAGCACGGTGCTCCAATTCAATGGGCAAATGACAAGGTTTTCTAAATATAAGTCTAAAGAGAGACATACCTATAGGAGTTTTAAAACCAGCCCTATTCGCCCATAAGGCATCAGTTAGACGCTTAGACCAATCTTTCATATCAGGATTTACAGTTGTTTCTAAGATTTTTTTGATTTTCCTATTAGAAACTTCTACTTGGCCGCTAGTTTGTGGATGACAAGGAGTTGCTACCTTATGTGTAACTCTATACCTTTTTACGAGAGACGCAACAACTCTGTTGCAAAAATGTGTTCCACCATCACTAATCATGGCTTTAGGAATGCCAAACCGACAGAAAATGTATTCCTTAACTAAAAAACACAACTGTCTTATGGTCATTGCTACGGCAAGCCATGGCCTCTATCCATTTAGACACGTAGTCCACGACAACTAGGATATATATGAAATCGTGGGAAACAGGAAAAGAACCCATGAAATCAATGCCCCATACGTCAAATATTTCTACCACCATTATTGGATTTAATGGCATCATATTACGCCATTGATTAAGCCCAAGTTGTTGGCAACGAACACACGTCTTGCAATGCAATGCACTTGGGCATCTTTAAAAAGGGTAGGCCAACAAAACCCACATTGAAGAATTTTAGCAGCTGTTTTCATACCACTAAAATGGCCACCACACTCTTTGTCATGGCAGAATAATATAACCTCATTATATTCCCACTGGGGAATACAGTGATGAATAATCTGATACGTACAATACTTAAAAAGGTAGGGCTCATCCCAGTAGTATAGCTTAACTCTGGCCAAGAACTTCTTACGTTCATTTCTTGACCAATCATCAGGAATAATATCAGACGCTAAATAATTCACAATGTCAGCATACCATGGTGCATAAAAAATAGCATATAGATGCTCATCTGGAAAAGAGGCAGGTATGGACTCAGAATCACTATCATCGTCATTTGTTAGTTTATATAAGTGGTCGGCAATTACGTTTTTGACCCCTCTTTTGTCTTTAATTTCTAATGTGAACTCTTGCAAGAGAAGAATCCATCGGATTAATCTCTGCTTAGCATCCTTCTTTGCGAGAAGGTACCTAAAGGCTGCATGGTCCGTGTAAACTAAAGTCTTAGAACCAACCAAATAAGGACGAAACTTATCTAAAGCATAAACGGCATGACTAAGAATTCTTTTTTTTAGTAGTTGTATAATTCCTTTTTCGGTAGCATAATAAATGTATAATTATCTAGTTTCGTCTTCATAATCACTAGCATCACACATTTAACATTTTACTAGCATAATAAATGATGTTAAGGTGGCTTTTAACGTTTCAAAAGCCTGTTTACAGTTAAAATTAAAATCAAAGATGACATCCTTTAAAAGCAAATTAGTTAAAGGCCTAGCTATTTTTGAAAAATCTTTGATAAAACGCCTATAAAAACCTGCATGGCCTAGAAAGGCTCTAATATCACGGACATTCCGTGGTATAGGTAGAGATGTTATCTTATCTAGTTTGGCCTTATCTACTTCGATGCCATCACTAGGTATAATATGACCTAGGACAATTCCTTTTTTAACCATGAAATGACATTTTTCCCAATTTAAAACCAAACTCTTCTCTTCACACCGTGTCAAAACCTTAGACAAGTTAGACAGGCAGTCAGTGAAAGAGTCTCCATAGATAGAAAAATCATCCATGGAAACTTCCATAAAGTGTTCTACCATGTCACTAAATATATGAAGCATACACCGCTGGAAGGTACCAGGAGCGTTACAAAGGCCAAAAGGCATTCGTTTATAGGCATATGTTCCAAACGGACATGTGAAGGTAGTCTTTTCTTGGTCATCAATATCAATAATAATTTCAAAATAGCCAGAGTAGCCATCCAAAAAATAATAAAAAGCATGACCAGCTAGGCGTTCAAGCATCTGATCTATAAAGGATAAAGGAAAATGATCCTTTCGTGTCATGGCATTTAAATGTCTGTAATCGATACAGATTCTCCATTTCATAGGACCATGTGTGGAAACATATTCACCCTTAGTATTACGTACCATGGTAATCCCTGATTTATTAGGAACTACATGAATGGGATTTACCCATTCGCTATTAGAGATTGGGTATATGATACCTGCATCTAGTAACCGTAAGACTTCTTCCCTGACCACCTCTTTCATTGCAGGGTTCAAGAAACGCTAAGGTTCGCGAGAAGTCTTTGCGTTATCCTCCAAATGGATACAATGAGTGCAAACATTTGGGTCAATCCCCTTAATGTCGGCTAGGGACCAACCAATCGCAGAACGATGTTCCCTAATAACCTTAATCAACCATGCCTCTTCATCTACAGATAACAGAGATGATATAATTACAGGATGACTACCATCCGAATCAAGTTGAATATACTTTAACTCAGAAGGAAGAGGTTTAAGCACCGGGGTGGAAGGAATGTTGATAAATGCTTCTGGAGGGTCCTCATCTTGAGTAGTGAAAACTTGCTTAGGCAGCAAGTCTTCAAACTCGGTAGATGGAGCAACAGAAGGGTCTACGATAGGAGTAGACTCCGAACGAAAGGAATTTATGCATTTGGTTTTTGAGAAATGTGTTATTAAAATAATCTTGAGCTAAGCTCTCGATCATGCTAACCTCCCCATCGATAGTCATATCAAGTAACTGTCTCGTCATTTTAAAAACATTTACCTCAACAGAAAGATGGCCAAAAGACAAGGACATCGAACCATCGTGACAGTTTATAAGCGTGTTGGCAGTTGCCAAGAAGGGACGCCCTAAGATGATCGGAACAGAGTCGTTAACGACTTCCGTATCAAGGATAACAAAATCAGCAGGATAGTAGAAATCCTGAATCTTAACAAGCACGTTTTCAACCACACCCTTAGGATACTTAATAGACCGATCCACTAATTGCAACGTCATTTTAGTAGGTTGCATCTCCTGTAGACCTATTTGTTTGTATAGATAATACAGGAGTAAGTTAACACTCACCCCCAGGTCTAATAAAGTGGTCGTCGTGTGGGAATCTCCTAAAGTGCATTGTACAGTAGGACGACCAGGGTCCTTGTACTTAACGATTCCATTATGTTCGGTTAAAGTTGGAAACTGTTCAGTTAAAAAGGCATTTTTAGGAATATTTCTCTTACGCCTAGTAGTGCACAACTCTTTAAGAAACTTAGCATGGTGAGATAACTTTTTAATTGCTTCAAGAAAAGGTAGGTTTATCGTTAGATTTTTGAAAACTTTCCTAATCTCGTCAAAGTTTGTATCCTTGTTTAACATTGCTAATCTCTGGGGAAATGGTGTTTTCTATCTATATTTAGTGTATGGATCAACTGAATATCTAACCTTTGCTTTTTGTTTCTTAGGTTGTGGTTTAATTGGTACCTCTATAGGGGTAGGATCTTCAGTTTCTATTTCGGTATCTAGTTCAATATCCGGTGTAAGAACTACTAGTGGGGTAACTATAGGCATAGTTACGGCGTTATCAACCACTCTGCCCGAACAAAGAGTGGTGATGGCATTTAGCTCACCTACGTTTGCATTGTCCTTACTAGTATTACCATTTACCTCAAAAGTTGTGTTTGTTATTTTAGGATTAAGTATCGCTTGACCTGGAAACACACCTTTTGGTTGTACTTTCTCTTGTGCTAACTGCTGTAAGGAAAGTTGGATGGCTTGTAAAATATGTTGTTAGGTTTGCATAAAGGCGTCAAAACAATCCGGTTGTGGGGGAGTGTTTGCTATAGGTTGTGTGACAGGAACTATGTCACGTTGATTATTAATGGGTGGGTTGTGATAGTTATTATTTATTAGAACGATACCTCTATTAGCATTATAATTATTATTATTATAATTATTATAATTACCCTGACCTTGTCATTGTCGTGGTGGAGCTTGGTTGTAATTGTTTGCTGGCCTAACATTTTGATTTTTAAACCCTGGAGTTGTAACTTGTTGATTATTTCTCCAACTGAAGTTAGGATGTTGTCTCCAAGGGGCATTAGAAATAGATAGCTATTAATTGAGCAAATGTTATCTTGTTGTGATGTTTGTTGTTCATAAGCGAGAGGACAATAGGAGTCGGGATGCTCAGGACTCAAACAGAAATTACATGGATTATAGTTGACATTCATGACGGGGATAAGCTTTTGCTGAATAGAAATAGATTCTACCTTTTTAGTTAGTGAATTGATTAATGTTTTAAGCTTAGGATCGGGTTTAATCTCAAACATACCGGCGGCCTTAACTGTTGTAGAAGAACTAGCGGAGCGGGAGATATCGTCACTACCCCCCCCCCATTATTACGCTTTGTCTGATCTTCTAGAAATTTATAAGCCTTTGAGGCTCCCTTACTGAGGAAACTACCCCCATTCATTATGTCAAGCACCTCTTTGTGGTGGTGCAACAGTCCTTTGAAAAAGGCACGAACTAACGTGTCTTTCATGAGGTTATGGTGTGGACACTCTATAAGAAGATTGGTGAAATGATTCCAAGCCTCTGAAAATGATTCATAAGGATTATGTCGGAAGAAATGAATCTTGAAAAGTATTTCATCTATCTTCAGTGGTGGGTAAAAATGTTCCATAAATAGTTGAACAAGTTTGGCCCATGAGTCCACAAAATTAGGCGCTTGGGCAGTTAACCAAGACGCCGCCTTATCGGCTAAGGTGAAAGGAAACACCTTCAGTTTAATTTGTTCAGCACCAATCGTAGGATGGTGGAATGTGGTAAGGACTTGTTCAATCCTTCGCATGTGCTGATAAACGGGTAACAAATTAAATATATTTGGGGAGATTCGAAAATCCCCCATTGGGTCTGCAATAACGATGCAAGATTTTGGGCTATCGTTCAAGGCTTTATAAAATTCAGAGAAAGGAGACTCTCTTTCTTCAGCCATTATTTCAGGTGTAGTGTGTGGTATATTAGCTAGAGGTGTAGTGAGTGGTATACTAGAAAGACATGTTTGTTGACAATGACGGTTGATTACGTTAGACATTTTTCTTCTACCTGACCTTAATCTCATGCAAGGCTAAGACCAATCTTAACTAAACACGAAAACCGTCAAAACAATCCTGATATGCTAGTATAAACCTCTAACAGGAGATGCGAGGAGTGGAAGAAAGAAGTACCTGAATGCCTCCTTGCTTCGCTTATGAATAGTGTATTGTATACGCGAGGTCAGTGTGTTTAACAAGTTAGAAATACTGAATAACTTAAAGTAATGGAAGTTTGTACTAACCGGTGAAAATTGGGTGGTTTAGAAGAGGGCGCGGGTCGAGCTCAGAAATTGCCTAGGTAGGGCGCGGGTCGCACTCAAGTCCAACTCGAGTTCTAGGGCTCAAAATTAGCCTTGTATGGGCGCAGGTAGCTCTCAGGCTTGTTCTCTGAATTTTTTTTAGTTTCTGAACCAAACAATCACTGTTAGAAGCAAACAAGGGTGGGTGGGTTTAATGGGACTTTGGGAAGACTAACAATACTAATGAAAACAACTCTAAACGGAACTAAGATATCAGCGGTGCCATTTGATAAAAGGTAAAATGAATAGTTTTACCTACGCAAAGCTACGAAACTCAACACAAGTAAAACTAAAACTACTTTCTGCTTAATGTTATCAAAGTTTTCTACTCTCGATGCTATTGCAATATAGTTGGAATAGAAGATTCGTTCCACTCCTAGTTCTTTAGAATTTATTGTTAACTACGATTATCAGTCTATCAAAATCAATGAGAGTAACGATGGAAATTATACTAAAATTATACTAAACAAGATACGATAATTCAAACTACGAAATTACTAATTTGACAATATGAAAACGAATTAAGGGGATTTGATTCCACCTTAATTTGACTTAATCAACTAGCGAGGAATTGTCGTAATCCGAATTACAATGCTTTCGCATAGCAATTGGTTCTTCCTAATCCCTAATTGTTCATGGTAATCTTTACCAACTAACAACTAGCACGTGAAACAATCAAACTTATTCTCATGGTGAACTAATTGTTTTCTAGAATGGAATGGAATATTACGAACTATTCTACGCTAACAACAATCAAGCTTCATCAAGGCTTCTTCAAACCCCTCTAATGGAGGTTTTAGCCTTGAATAATTATGCTATCATTCATATATAAATCATAACAAGACATGATAAAAAGATTATAAATTTACTTATTTGATTTAAAATTAAAGTCTAATCATGCAAGATTGAATTGAAACTAGTAATGATTATTAACTAAATCGATGAATTGAAACTAAAATGATTTAATGAAATGAAACTAGAATTATCAATAGCTAACTAACTTTATTGATCTAATGAGTAATAACAATAAACTGATTCAAAAACTGAATTCAAAACAAGGTAATAAAAATTAATTAATGGAGTCTAAGCTAATTTATTTCTAATCTAGGTCTCTTTTTTAGTCTACCTCCTTTCTTCTTTTCAAGAAGAGAAAGAGATCCCCAATTTCGTGCATTGGCTTGGAGCCATGTTTTGGGCCGGAAAATCGGGCCCAAAACCCAATTTCTTTAGTCTAAAAAGGGGCTTTCAGTTGGAAATGACTTCAATGACATTTTCGTCCACTTGTGCTCCTCTGAATGGGTCAAGTCTTGGACCGTTAGAAAGCTCTTTCCGAGCTGGTCGTTTTGACGTATGGTAGGCTTGATTCCAAAGTCTGAGTTCAAAGATACGGACTTCGAAAGTTCTGCTAACTTTATGTGCGCTATTTCTACCCGCATTGACTTTGACTTTTTAGCTTTGACCGGATTTAAAAAGGTTTTTTCTCCTTGAATCTTGGCCTTTAATCACAGAATTTCTTAGCAACCAACCCTTGCTCCTTTATCTCACAAAAGTGACACATTTCTACACATAATTGACTCCAATGCCTGAAATACAAAAAACACGTAATCAACATTAACTCTTATTTATTACTCGCATAATCGGTCTAAAAGTATTATTGTTAAGGGGTTAAAACTACAGTTTTGGGCTCTTATCAGACACGCATTTAGAACTTTTTTGGTGTTTTCCATATTCTTTCATGGAGTGTGACACTTGCCTCTTTTTTGTGTATGTAGATGAGATGGTATATGGATGATGTAGATAGATAATGGTCGTTGAACAAATAGAAGTGTATCAAAACCTAATTATCCCTCAATAAGTAAAGGATGAGTAGGGTATCGTTCTACTTTTAAGTGTATGTTTATATGAAGGACAAGACTTGAAAGGGGGTTTGAGGGATTAAAAACTACGATTATATATATTGTAGATTCTAATGCTAAACTAAACTAAACTAAACTAAACTATTGAGAATTTATAAGAAATAGAATCCAAGAGATTAGAATCCACCAATACTTTTGATTCAATGACCTTTTGCTTTATGGTTGTTCTCACAAGTAGACTACAATTAGGCAATCGAGCGAGTGTCGATGCCCTCTTGGACAAAACATCATTAACAAATAACTCTACTTAAGGTTATTCCTATGTTCATGTTACTAATATCTTCTTTCTTTTTATGTGAGCTTGGGCAGCTATTCAATGAATCACCATCTAAGGCAAGCACAAGGAATACTTCCCTTACTCTAAAACACTACACAACTAGAAGAAAAGTGGAGAATAATGGTATAATATTCAATTACAATAAATAAAACCCTATTCTAGCATTATATTCAATTGCAATAAATAAAAGCATGTCACTAGCAAATATTCAATTGCAATAAATAAAACCCTAAATTAGCATGATATTCGATTGCAATAAATAAAAACCTTAATCTATACTTCCATCCCCTGGTCTGAGCAATGGAACTAATAACTAAAAACATAAAGAACTAGCCTGATTGAAGAACACTATGAACCAGAAGAATCATTGAACCTTAAGCACCCGGATTCATCTTCTCCCTTAAAGGAGAAGATTAGCCTTCCATAAAGAAAAGAACACGAAGAACGAGAAGAAGAAGAGTCGAATAACATAAGACTAGAAAGACTAATTTATTAAGACTCGGCTAGTTAAAACCGATTTTTTATTATTAATCTCTCTCTGCCTTAAGTTTTGGAGACAAGAGTATAAGTGAATTGGCAAATTACATGCGGTACTTAGGTCCTCTATTTATAGAGGTTACAATAAGCTCTAGAAGCATTCCAACCCATCATTTGTTTCCTAATACAAATAGACTTCTTTCAGAGTCCAACTTCGTCTCCAAAACTGAGAAGAAATTGGCTACAGTGTCGATTCATGCGTCTGGACGCACTATTCATGCATCTCAGAAGCAATCAATGTGTCTGGATGCTCGATCCATGCGTTCCAATCGCGTAAGCCTATTTTATCTCTTCTGCTCTATCCTTCTATCCTCTTTTGCGGGCTTTGGTCCAAGCAACGAATCTTTTGGCCTTGGGCTTCCAAATAGGCTTTAAAATAGGTCCAAGTCGCATCTTTAATAGCTCCAATTCCTTGGCCTTCTCCATGATTGTTCACGGGCTTCCCATGTGATCCTTAATGCTCCGAATTGCTCCATTTTACCCTTTTTTCTCTAATATTCCACAAAACTCTCTCTTTCACCTATAGAATCATAAAACATAACTTACAAACACTATTAGTCCACTAAGATGGCTAAACAAGAGGCATAATCGAGGGTTAAATTGCACTTTTTTAGCACTTATCACAACTCCCAACTAGCCTTTTGCTAGTCTCTTAGCAAATAAGATAAAAAATAGTTAAGTGATCAAAATCACATCCTAATAACAAAAATAAAATCCTAACTCACTTTCGCAGACATCGCAATTGCATTTACCATATGCAACAAGGCTTTAAACCTTTAAGTTCCCCAAAAAGGACGAGTTATAGTTTCGTGAGGGTTTTCAGGTGATATACCCATAAAATCAATCAATAACATGTTCAAGAATGATAGTATTTTTTAGAGAGAGAAATTCCTTACCACTTAGTGCTTACTCCAACAGACGATCTCCATTGCTGGCTACATTGCTGCAAAGACTCATAGATTATGATGGGAGATGGTAAAAATTGACAAAATTCTCAATCAAGGCTTATGTGTGTACTCAGTCAATCTCCTATACTCTCCTATCCAAGAAACGGAATCCCTAGTTTACCTTTAGACAAATAATCTCGACTTTCAATCCTCACCGGTCATACTCTCAGAAAAGAATCTCTCAGAAGATGGTATACTATTTTACCTCATGTATGTGGGGAAAAGAATAATGAATACGAACATCCCACATACTACCTTGAAAAACGGACTTCTGGATGAAATTAGTCTCATGGAAAGAATGTTAATCACATATGAAGTGTCGGGTCCTTCACTTTAGCATCCTCTCACCTATTCTAGACTTCGTACCATACTTTAATGATAAGTCATGGGTTGTAACTTGGCTTGGATATTGGTTTATGATGGAAAGGTAAAAAGGATTCAAAGGTTGTTTCTGAAAAACACTAAGGGTTTTACTTCATTATTTGGAAGATTTCTTCAAATTTTGTATTGCAGAGAAAATTCTTCCTTTGTCTTAGCTTTTCCATCCATTCTGTTCAACTTTTTTTTTTTTTTTTTTTTTTAATTTTTCTTTAGCTCAGTGGTATATCCTTGATTAGTACTGGATATGCTTGTTTTCCACTAGCTTCTTTCAATTAGAACATAATGATGGTCTTCATTGTATCTCTCTGGTATTTCCTTGTAATCTTCCTTTTGTGCTATTTCTTCCTCTTTGTGCCCCTTGTATTCTCAAAAACATATGGGTATGGCTGATAAAGATTTTGGCTATACTCTTTGTCTGGGGTTGGGTAAAGGGTAAAGGGTTTTATGAAAGAAAATGGCTTATTGTAAGGCTCAAAAGGATGATGGTCCTACTAGGTGGGATAAAGGCTGAATGGGTTCACTACTTGACTTATCAGTATGATACTCTGTTTCGAATAGACTACAAGACCTAATGGCTATCTCCCCAGTTGATGTCACTTCGTGATTAACCAAATCAACAAATAATGAGACTATATTACAACGACATAAAGAACTGAAAGATGTTGAGTCACTAAGACTCGGATTTTTCGTAAGACTCTCTAAAGAATGGGTATAAAGCTCAAGTCTCACGGGCTAAGTCTAAAAATTCTACTTCCAGTTTACTAGGGGTTTAAATCTATCTTCTAGCAAAAGTACACAAAATTGACCAAGTACTATGGTGGTGCCTTGATAAAGAATTCTATCAACAAGAACTATGTCCGAGCATAATAAATAGTCTAAGCGGTAATGAAATTAATAATATCAACTATCTATCAAACTCAATACTAAGTAGTATAGAATCTATATCCCAGACTCATCATTAAAATTCATTTTTCTCATGCTACTGATATAGAAACAAAAATATTTTTGTTTTTGGAAACTAATTTTTGAAATTCATTTCTCAAGTACACCCTCCCCCAACTTAACATATGCATTGTCCTCAATGTATAGAAATTAAGTAAATGAAATGAGAAAAAGGGAAGATGTTACCCTTGATGCCGAATATCAAAATTAATCCCAAAAATAAGAACATTTCCTTTTACCAAGATTTTTTTTTTTAAGTCTTTTTAAGTCAGATCCCTAAGACTATATATCATGCATTATCAATTTGGAGTGAGGAGATCAAATTTTCTTACCTAAATCTGACGAATGTTTGGAGGACGAGGAGGTCTCACCTTGTGGGTTGTCAAAAATACTCCTTGATATGCTCGAAAGATTGCTGGTGAAATTGCTTTTCCACCTTGAACTATTTCAGGTCTGATGATTGTGTGATAGGCCTTGTGGTTCCTCTGTGTAGAAGATTGACGAAAATCTTTCTTTTTAACAGGACAAAAGTATCTGATGTGCCATTTACCACCATAGTGATGATAATGGATGTCTAGCTGACTACGCTCAAGGTGGGCGTGGTTTTCATCTTCTTCTCTCGTTCGGACAATGATGGTGTAGAAGAGGCTTCAATAGTCAATGCTTCTTATCAATATGGTCCACTTTCTCGCTTGAAGACTCATTTCAGTTTCTAGATTACGTTGTTTTTCCAAAACTTCTTTAAGCTGATTTTCTAGTAACCCCATTTTTCTCAAGCGTAAGTCTGTTGTTCATCCTGAAATGTAGAGTTCATCTTCTCAAGGTATGATACTCTCTCTACCAATTTTCCATTATGCTTACTTAAATCCTGAATTTTCTGCAGAGATTCCAAGAACATGGCTAGCAACGCCTCTGTGGTGGGGTTCTCAAGTTCATCACAGTTTTCTGTAGATTGAGCACTCTCAATTGTATCTTCGAATGGGAATGATTCTTGTATCATGCTATCAAGGAAGTACACCTCTCCACCTTCAGCGTCATCACAATCCTTATGCAACAAGTGAAAGATATTTATGTCCATGGACATCTTACCAAAGTTGATCTTCATTTCACCATTGTGACAATTTATCAAAGCTTTTGCGGTAGCGAGGAAAGGTCGGCCTAGAATAACTGGAATTTTATCAAAGGCCTCCTTGGTGTCTATCACAATGAAATCCACAGGATAGTAGAAATCGGCTACTTGAATAAGAACATCCTCAACTATGCCTCTGGGAATCTTGGTAGAACGGTCAGCTAACTTCAATTTGACCTTTGTAGGCTTTAGGTTCTCCAGGCCCAACGCTTGGTACACATGATATGGCAAGAGATTAACACTAGCACCAAGGTCTAAAAGAGCATTACCCGTGAATTTTTCTCCTATCTTGCAAGATATTGTAGGACTTCCTAGATCTTTGAGCTTTACTGGAGCTTGCTGATGGATAATAGATGTTGTTTGTCCAGCTAGAAACGCTCGCTTTGGAACATGAGTATTTCTCTTTATGTTGCATACATCCTCAAGAATTTGGCATATGATGGCAACTGCTTGATCACTTTGAGAAAGGGGATATTGATGTTATCTTTCTCAAATGCCTCCTTCATCTCTAAAAATTGCTTGTCCTTTTTGCTTTGAGCAAAAAACATAGGAAAAGGTGCCTTTGGTACAAACACATCGACATATTAATGCGCTCTTCTTTCTCTTTGGCATTCTTGCATATCTTGTCTTGGTTATCTTCACAAATGGGAGTTGAAAGGATTTCTCCCACTTCCTTTCGAACTTTATTTGAAATCTTGACTGATTGCTCTGTAGCAATGTCATCATGAGAAGGTAAGTCAACATTGTTGTCTATCTTCAATCCTAATCTGAGAGTAGTAACTGAGTTGACATGATCATGGAGTTGATCAGTACTAGAAGTTGTCCCAATGTGGCATACATCTTCACTCTTCAATATTGGTTCTAATAAGCTAGGTTTAATGGCTTGTGTCTTTACAGACAAAGCAGTAGTGAGTTGGTCGACCTTAGCCTCTAGAGACTCCATTCTAGAACATTGACTTGCCTGAGATTGCTGGAGATTGAGCTGAGACTGTGCAAGAAGCTCTAGAACACTTTCAAACTTTTGATTTTTCTGTGATAGCAAAGTAATTGCATTCTCCAGGTTGGCAGGTGCGGCATAATTTTTCCTAGGATCTGCCACTAACTCTTCACTTGTATTGGAATTCTGCTGAGAGTAAAATTATTGTTGAGGAACCAACTGTGAAGCTTGACTTGTCTGTGGAATAAAACTTTGATCTTGAGAACCTGGGGGTCCAGCGTTCTGTCTCCAATAATTGCCTTGAAAGTTATTACCACCTTGGTTGGGCCTTTGAAATAAGTTCACATTGTACTTTCCAACTGATGCATGTTGACAGTAACTAGGACATTCTAGAGTTGCATAGGAAGTGTCCGAACAGACTTTGCAGTATTGGCTAGCTTGCATGATTGGGAGAGATTTAGCTTGAGACTTGTTGATCTTGGAGGGATTCATAGAGAAATGTTTAAATTTCTTACTCAGAGTTTCAATGCTGGTGGCCAGGCTGGCCAATGTAGACTTCAGTTCTTGATCTAATTGTTCATGTGCTTGGTAACCAAATTGCTTTAGCTCCCCCTCCATTCTAGCTACATCCTCGTTGCTAGTAGTCCATTGTTGTGTTTCTTCAGCTAAATTCTTGAGAAAGTTGTAAGCTTCCTCTCCATCCATTGATGTAAACTTGCCTTTGTGCATTGACTGTATCATATGCTTGTTCATCATCGAGAGTCCTCGATAGAAAAAATGAGTAAGTGTGCTCTTATCATAACCATGATGTGGACATGAGACTAGCAGATTATTGAATTTCTCCCAGCTTTGATGATATTCTTCAGTCACCTTCCCTTTGAAATTGCTGATGGCTTGCTACATGGCATCTGTCTTCTGGGGTGGGTAGAACTTGTTCATAAACTTTGTTCTCAACTTCTCCCAGTATCTATTGAATTGATCGGCTATCACGGTTAACCATTCGTAGGCTTTTACCTTCGAGTGAGAGCAAAAAAGAATCAACTTGATACTCTCATCTTTGATATTCTCGTTCTTGAAAGTTCGAGGGATCGATAGAAATTTGTTCATGTCAACATATGGTGAACATTATGTGAACCATTGAACTTTGGAAGCATAGAGATTACTGATGCTCTAAGTTCAAACTGGTTAGATTCTGTCTCTGGAAAAACAATACTGCTAGGTGGGTCTCCAATGATTGGCGAATAGAAATTGCTCAGCTTCTTCCTCTGTTGTGCTTGCATGGGTGGGATAGCTTCAGGATTATTCGGTTTCGTAACACCTCCATCATTGCGTGTGGACATTGTATCAATCTTGTCTAGTATTCTTGCTATGCGAAGATGATGAAAAACTATCCTACTATGCTTGAATGCAATTAAACTAATATGCAACTATTCTAAATTATACTAATATGCAAAACTACTTTCCTTCAATTGGGTTGGGCTTTCCAGCTAGTATCTCTCCCGTTGTCTAAAGCTGTCTCTTCTAGGGTTATGGCGAATCACTTGGATTGTTTAAGTACCACGACCCACAGACGATAGTCCGTTTGTCAAGATTCAGACAAGAAACACTAGAGTTTGATGTTTCGCTGTGTTGGCTTACAACTTCAATTGTTGAAAAGGTCCTAAATGCAATTATACTAGAAAGCAATAAAACTAAACTACGATGCAATTATACTAAGAAAGCAATAAAACTAAACTACGATGCAACTATACTAAGAATGAAATAAAAAGAATGAAGATTCGACTAACCTAGATGGTAGATCTTGTCTTCGAGATGTCCTTCAAGCTTCTCTCTTTCTCAAAAGGATGGAGGATGCGGCTAAAATTACCTCAAGATCCAAAATTCTAATCTTGAAAGAAAACATTAAACATAAACAACTTAAAATGGCAACGGCGCCATTTGACACTTGCCTCTTTTTTGTGTATGTAGATGAGATGGTATATGGATGATGTAGATAGATGATGGTCATTGAACAAATAGAAGAGTATCAAAACCTAATTATCCCTCAATAAGTAAAGGATGAGTAGGGTATTGTTCCACTTTTAAGTGTATGTTTATATGAAGGACAAGACTGAAAAGGGGGTTTGAGGGATTAAAAACTACGATTATAGATATTGTAGATTCTAATGCTAAACTAAACTAAACTAAACTATTGAGAATTTATAAGAAAGAGAATTCAAGAGATTAGAATCCACCAATACTTTTGATTCAATGACCTTTTGCTTCATGGTTGTTCTCACAAGTAGACTACAATTAGGCAATCGAGCGAGTGTCGATGCCCTCTTGGACAAAACATCGTTAACAAATAACTCTACTTAAGGTTCTTCCTATGTTCATGTTACTAGTATCTTCTTTCCTTTTATGTGACCTTGGGCAGCTATTCAATGAATCACCATCTAAGGCAAACACAAGAAATATTTCCCTTACTCTAAAACACTACACAACTAGAAGAAAAGTAGAGAATAAATAATATAATATTCAATTACAATAAATAAAACCCTATTCTAGCATTATATTCAATTGCAATAAATAAAGGCATGTCACTAGCAAATATTCAATTGCAATAAATAAAACCCTAAACTAGCATGATATTCGATTGCAATAAATAAAAACCTTAATCTATACTTCCATCCCCTGGTCTGGGCAATGGAACTAATAACTAAAAACATAAAGAACTAACCTGATTGAATAACACCATGAACTAGAAGAATCATTGAACCTTAAGCACTGACTTCATCTTCTCCCTTGAAGGAGAAGATTAGCCTTCCATAAAGAAGGAAGAACACGAAGAACGATAAGAAGAAGAGTCGAAGAACATAAGACTAGAAAGACTAATTTATTAAGACTCGACTAGTTAAAACCGATTTTTTATTATTAATCTCTCTCTGCCTTAAGTTCTGGAGACAAGAGTATAAGTGAATTGGCAAATTACATGAGGCACTTAGGTCCTCTATTTATAAAGGTTACAATGAGCTCTAGAAGCATTCCAAACCATCATTTGTTTCCTAATACAAATAGACTTCTTTCAGAGTCCAACTTCGTCTCCAAAACTAAGAAGAAATTGGCTACAGTGTCGATTCATGCATCTGGACACACTATTCATGCATCTCAGATGCAATCAATACATCTGGACGCTCGATCCATGCGTCCCAGACGCGTAAGCCTATTTTATCTCTTCTGCTCTATCCTTCTATCCTCTTTTGCGGGCTTTGGTCCAAACAACGAATCATTTGGCCTTGGGCTTCCAAATAGGCTTTAAAATTGGTCCAAGTCGCATCTTTAATAGCTCCAATTCCTTGGCCTTCTCCATGATTGTTCACGGGCTTCCCATGTGATCCTTAATGCTCTGAATTGCTCCATTTTACCCTTTTTTCTCTAATATTCCACAAAACTCTCTCTTTCACTTGTAGAATCATAAAACATAACTTACAAACACTATTAGTCCACTAAGATGGCTAAACAAGAGGCATAATCGAGGGTTAAATTGCACTTTTTGAGCACTTATCAGAGTGCCCCTAATGCATGTAAACAAAAGCGGAGTCAATGGGTAGATGAATCCTAAGATGAAGATTTCTGCATGGATGAAAACAATGAAGGAACTGATTAACCAACTAAGTAGCAATTAATAAAGCATATGTTCAACAATAATTTTACTAAATGGTTTTGCAATATTGAAGCAATTATTACCAAGCAGTGTCAAGAGTTTTCTTGTCACTTCATATTGGTGTTGATATTTTTAAATGTAAGTAGTTGTTGATTCATATAAAGTTAAAGTCATACTATTGTTTCAGCATCTCTTATGTACTTGTTTGATCTACTTCTTGGCTTCATTGAGTTGAAAAGGAGACATTCCCAAGTGTCCCAATCCAATCTGAGAAGTGTCCAATGGTAGCCCTTTTTCGACTTAATGGTTTTTGGTGTGTTCATTGGAAAGAAACAAAATTCAATGTCATCATCAACATCTTAACATATTTTTCGTTCCCTTGAGTTACGAACGTCTGTGAAAAAGAAATTACATTTATAGTATAAGAAAATGATTAATGACTCGGTTAATGCATCATTTGGGATTATTGAGAACCTTTACCTTACACATTGCTCCAAATAATTTGCTCTTTGCATTGTTTGTGTCATTTTCTCTCAAATAGGAGGTGAACCAATCAATTATCCTATAAACCAAAAAAGTAATATGTTAATAAATGTGTGCAAATATTTTTAATCAAGAAATTGGGTTAGGGACCCTCTTTTAGAAAAGTTTACACTTAAAAGATTGAGGAATATTATTTTAGGGTTTAATGTCTAGGGGTGTAGGGTTTAAGCTTAGGGTCTAGTTTATATGGGTTTAGGATTCGGTTTTTTGGGGTTGAGGGTTTATGCACTTAAGGTTTAGTGTCTAGAGGTTTTTAGGGTTCAGGCTTAGGGTCTAGTCTATTGAGGTTTAAAGTTTATTCTTAGGGTCCAATTTATATGGATTTAGGGTTTAGGCTTAAGGTCTAGTATCGACAAGTTTAATTTGTGATACATTATATGCATTTTAAAATGCAAAGCAGGTGGCTGGTTATAAATGAATTCTAATAGATATTAAAATTCATTCACAAATACTACCTCTTCACTTATGAATCAATTAAACATTAGATCTTCAAGTAGGAATCCTTTAATGGTCAGATCATCACTTGTCCATGCACTTGTGCTACCAAATCAAATTTTGATAAAAAAAAAAATCATTAGTAGAATTATAACAAAGGGATAGATTAACCAAAAAAGGTGTGGCTGTATATATATATATATATATATATATATATATATATATATATATATATATATAGTCCTTCTCTAAAAACTAGCTACTTAAGTTAACTTTAAAATAAGTACGTAAGTAAAACTTCACCTACAAAATGAATTTAAATCTATTTTTTGTGAATATGATATACTCAATATGTAGATCATCTCTACAAAATTTCAGCTCATTTGGAAACCTCTAACATTGGCAAAAAACGATTACAAAAATTCAACATTTCTGGACCGTTAGATTTATTTTTAAAAATGACAACAATTTTTATCTATGTTAGAGGTTTCCAAATGAGCTGAAATTTTGGGAAGATAATCATTATGGTGAGTGATTCATAACCACAAAAAATTAGGTTTGAATTCATTTTGTAGGTAAAATTTTACTTACGTACTTATTTTAAGTTAACTTAAGTAGCTACTTTTTAGACAATTATATATATATATATATAACTACTACTCGTAATAGGTAACGATAATCATACTCATCATAAAGTAATAATTATTACCTTTTAGTAGCTTGATTGAAGAAATTTTCACTACTAACTTTTGGTCGCTATTCAAATACCTCCATAGCGGTCTTTTACATATATATGTCTTTCAGTTTTTCTTTTGATATATCTAGTATTGGTGTTTGATAATGATCAACATCAATTATTCCTTTCCCTTTTCCATACTCTGTTTTAATTTTTTATTTTCCGAGCTAGAGTAAACATTGTATGTGTGTTGTTGAAGTTAGCTTAGTGCACTACAAGAGATGGGGGCTTTTGCTACGAAATTATATGCAACGCTTAGAAAGTGTAGCTGATACCATACATTAGCAACACTTTTAAGTGTAGCTAACCTTTTTGAGGGTTCAGGTAAAATTGGTAGTATCGGCAATGCTTTTAAGCGTAGCTAAAAATATTTCATATTTTTAAGTAAAATGGAAATGGTAGAAAATGGTTTTAATTCCTTTTTTATAGTATCATCGACACTATGGAGCGTAGTAAATAGTCAAAAAAAATTGCAAAGCTCAAATGCGTAGCCAATACTCACCTAAAATAGCTTTGTCCACGCTTCATTATTTGGTTACAAATGACAAAGCTTTTGGCCACACTTTATTATTGGTTGCAAATGTTGAATAACTGGACATCATTTATGGGCCACTTCATTTTTTTGGCCTAATATCCAAAAAGAAAACCAGCAAGTTGAAAAAAGAAAAACCCCTTAGTAAAAATACCAATGTCTCTTTCTCTTTTTAAGAAAGCATTCGTTCTATCATCAAGTTGACACTCTTTTCTTCAGGTACCTTTTTCTCTCATCAAATCTCTTGGGTATATCGAATATGATTTGGAAGAGCATGGCATGGACAAGAGTTACACTCGTTAGGTATATCATGGTGAAGAATTGGAGGTGATGAGTGAAGATGATGAGGATGAGGATAGTTTTGGTGATCAAAGTGGTCATTTCAATGGTATGCAGGAACTTCTTAAGGGTTTAAGAGCACCAACTCACGTGGATAACCATATTCCAGATATATAGCATGGAGAAGTTGGAGATAATTATACTGGTAGTACAAATATAGACCCTTCTACTAGCCATCATGATATGAGTGAAGAAAATCCAGATTCTTTTGATAGACTCTTGAATGATGCACGGCAGCCTCTGTATCCAGGGTGTGAGAAATTTTCCAAATTAGATTTCCTTGTCAAGTTGCTTTATACAAAGATAATATATCATTGGAGTAACAAATCATTTGGTACGGTACTTCAATTGATAAAAATGGCATTGCCTGCAGGTAAGACACTCCAAAGGTCCCATCATGAGGCTAAGTAGTTAATGCGGGGGTTAAGTCTTGGTTATATTCCAATACATGCATGCATACATGATTGCGTGTTGTTTTGGAAAAAACACGAGGATCTTGAGAGTTGCCCAGAATGTAATTCACCGAGGTATAAGATTAATGAAGGTAAGAATAAGAGAATACCACAGAAAGTTTTGCGGTATTTTCCACTTATACCAAGGCTTCAAAGGTTGTTTAGGTCAAGGAAAACGACTGTAGATATGAGATGGCATAAAGAGAAACGGGTTGAGGAGGAAAATGTACTTAGACACCCAGCAGATTCTAAAGCATGGAAAGAGTTTGACAAGAAGCACAAGTGGTTTGCTAATGATCCTCGCAATGTTCGCCTTGGTCTTGCAAGTGACAGGTTCAACCCTTTTGGTGACATGAGCAATCAGTATAGCATGTGGCCAGTAATGGTCATGCCGTATAATTTGCCACCTTGGAAATCTATGAAAGAGCCTTTCATCTTCATGTCTTTACTTATTCCTGGTCGTAAATCACCAGGAAATGATATTGATGTGTATTTGCAGCCACTGATAGATGAATTGAAGGATTTGTGGGTAAATAGGGTGGAGACATACTATGTCGTGACAAAGAAGACATTCCAAATGCATGTTGCACTATTGTGGACTATAAATGATTTTCCTGCATATGGTAACTTGTCTGGGTGGAGCACCAAAGGCAAGTTGGCATGTCCAAATTGCAATAAGGATACTGATTCTATGTATTTTAAGAATGGCCAAAAGTTATGTTATATGGTCAATCATCGCTTTTTGCCACCACGACATCCTTGGCGAACCCGAGGAAAGGAGTTGTTTAATGGAAATGTTGAGAATAGGTCGTGGCCAAAGGAGTTGTCAGGTGATAAAGTGATATTGCAACTTAATCTTGTTGAAGAACCTAAATTTGGGAAGGGACCGAACAACAAGAAGAGAAAGCGAACAGAGATTAAGTTGAAGTGGACAAAGAAGAGCGTATTTTTTGAGTTGCCATATTGGGAAACTCTTGAATTGCGCCACAATCTAGATGTTATACATATTGAAAAGAATATTTGTGACAACGTGTTAGGCACACTAATGAACCTAGAGGGTAAAACAAAAGATTCAGTAAAAGCTCGATTGGATTTGGCTACAATGGGCATAAGGGAAGAGTTGCATGTAATTCCAAAAGGTAATAAATTTGTTGTACCACCTGCATGCTATACTATGTCGTTTGCAGAGAGAATTGCATTCTGTGAATGGTTGAAATCAGTGAAGTTTCCAGATGGTTTTGCCTCAAATATCTCTCATTGTGTAAATGCTAAAGATGGTAAAATATTAGGAATGAAGAGTCACAATTGTCATGTACTTCTACAACAACTTCTTCCTGTTAGAGTACGTGGTTGCTTGTCTAATGATGTGTGCATTGCATTAATTGAGTTGGGTACCTTCTTCAAGGAGTTGTGTTGCAAGACGTTGAGATTGGAAATTCTCGAGAAGATGGAAAAAGACATTGCCTTGATTATATGTAAGCTCGAACAGATTTTCCCGTCGGCATTCTTTGATGTAATGGTTCACTTGGTTGTTCACTTGCCCCATGAAGCAATATATGGTGGACCTGTGCAATATCAATGGATGTATTCCATTGAAAGGTATATGTTTAATATAAAATGTAACTTGTGTTTAAAACTATAGTATCATGTCGTATTAAGTATTCAATAATTGTGAATTTTTTCGCAGATTTCTTCACACGCTAAAACAATATGTACGTAATAAGGCACACCCAGAAGGTTTAATTGCAGAAGCGTACGTTGACACTGAATGTCTCACTTTCTGCTCTATGTACCTACAAGGAATTGAAACTAGGTTTAACCGTGAAGAAAGGAATTTTGATGGTGGTAATGGGAAACAACAGATAAGGTTGTCTATTTTCAAACAGAATGTGTGACCACTGGGGGCTTCTAGGTATATAATGATGGACTCAAAAGAGCTTGATAAGGCTAGGTACTACGTGCTGAATAATACAGATGAAGTATTGCCATATCTTGAGTAAGTTGAATAATTATTTAGATCGACACTATATATGTGATAGTAAGTGATGCAAATACATATGATTAATCATAATTATTTCATTTCACTATATGCAGACAACACAAGACAGAGCTTAACATGCAAAGACCACATAATCTAGAAGAGAGGCAGGAAACACTTTTTTCTGAATGGTTTAAGCGTCGGGTTAGTGTTCATTTAGGGTCTTTTTGATATCGAACTTAAGTATTTGCCCATTGTGAGACTACTAATTAGTCTACATTTTATTGGTAGATCCAAATATTGTGTCTGAGAAATCTCCTGAAACAACTGATGAGTTGTACTCATTAGCATGCCGGCTAGATAATCGTGTCAATCGGTATAGCGGATGCATTGTTAATGGAATAAGATTTCACACCAGGGATAAAGAAGTAAACCTACGCACTCAAAATAGTGGTGTGGTTGTCGAAGGGTGCCACGAATCAAAAGAAATCAACTTTTATGGTATCTTAACAGATGCCGTAGTGTTAGACTACTTATTTCGCCATCGAGTTTTTCTTTTCCAGTGTGATTGGCGGGATGTTGGTAATAGAAAAATAGGAATACACACAGACCGCTATGTGACTAGTGTTAATGTTTTGCGGACTTGGTATAAAGATGATCGATTTGTGCCAGCGACTCAAATAGGTTAAGTCTTTTACGTGAGTGATACTAAACTGCGGTGTAGTTGGCAAGTTGTCCAAAAGTTAAAACCTAGGAATGTGTATGACGTTTTAGAACAAGTGGATGAGATTGGAGTAGAGCATGGTGGTGAGGCATATCAGGAATAAGAGCAACTTGATGAAAGTAACAATGAAATCGAAGCAGAAAAAGTTGCACCCACACAACTAAATAGAGAGGATTTGAACCCTAGTGAAGTTGACGCGGCTATGGTAAGGACCATTATAGAGAGAAACTCATCGATGGATGATGATTTTATTGTTGATGATGGTGATACTGATGAAGAAGACGATACATTGGCCGAATATTGTAGTTATGAAGAAGTGGGTGTAATGTCTACTGATGATGATTCTGACTTAGATTAAATGTCAAGTAAGTTCACTTTTGTCATGTCTTCTTAATCGGTCTACTTGGTATCCCTATATATATATATATATATATAGCATTTACTACCATCATGGTTCCTAATATATTCTTTTTTTTTTATCATGTATGAATACAAACTAAGATTACTACCACTGCATGTTTATTATATATGTGTGAATATTGATTTAGATTACTAAGCTTTGAGGAACACCAAAAATTCAATTCAGCTCAACTTGGTGTCTATCCATTTGTGAAAAGAATATCTTTTAAGCCAAATTTCAGGAGGCACTTAATTAGTCACTGATATAAAAACTAGTTCCATGAATCTTTAGTAGGATTAGGAACTATAAATTGATACTTCTACAAGGTTAGTTTCTTCGAAGCTATTTGGTGCCTTTATATTATTTGCTTTCACCATCTGTTTTTGGATCTCACTGTGTCGGGAAAAAATGGTCGCAGTCTTTCTGTCTATAGGTGCAAATGCTAGCTTAGTGGCAGACCTTATGTTAGAATTCCCTGGTCGGTGGGTCGGTGATATGCTTCTGATCTTGCATCTAAAAATTTGTGTAGGAAGCAAGCAGAAGAATTTGTATTGAGAGATAACTTTTTGGATAAATATGATACTATATGATGCATTTTGCTTGGGTGATATTTTTGTAATTGTGGAACAAGTTATATGTTTTGAAAGTTGAATTTGGTGTCTATGAAATGTTCTATATATGTTTGTTCAAGTTGAAATGAATGTATTTGCAATTGTTTCGATCTCTCTGACAGGTTACCTGGTGTTCATTAATTTAAGCACTCTGACAGTTAGTTTTTTTTTATGTTGTGCACTGTGAGAGCTCTCTGACATGTTACCTTGTGTTGTTCATTATGAGAGACGGTCTCTGACATGTTTCTTAGAGCACACTTTGTATGTAAGGAGAGTGCACATTGTACAGAAAATGCACTTTGTACCTAGAGTTATTGGTTAAATTTTCTTTTGGTCGTGACTATTGAAACTTCAAAAGTGAATAAGAATACATGTTAATGGACTAGGTAGCAGTAAAAACAAAAACAGAGTTCCAACGGCAAAACATGGTTTCCAAACAAACATATGATTCTCTCTGCAAGTGTGTGCTTCAATTGTGGACGGACTTATATAGTGTTGTGCACAGCTTATACATTGTCGTATATAAGCTTATACATTATTATTGTATATAAACTTTCTCTGTTATATAGTGTCGTGCACAGCTTATACATTGTCGTATATAAACTTTCTCTGTTATATAGTGGCGTGCACAGCTTATACATTGTCGTATACAAGCTGCCCAGGAACAAGTTGTTCAAGACACTATGTATAAGCTACCTTCAAACATGTCTGTTAAAGAGAAAGCTTGAACAAAGCAATACTTCACATTCAGTTGAAAAAACCATTTCACATTAAGTTCAAAATAACTTACAACAAAATAATAAGTGAAACAAACTTGCACCAAAATAAGAAAGTGACATAGAGCAGCACATATCAACCATTGTTGAATTAATTTTGACCACGCAATTCCCACAAATGATCTATCAAAGCAGCCTAAAAAGCTATATGAGTCTGCCTATAACGAATTTTGTGAAGCCGACCAAGGAATCATTGGAACATTCCTTCATCGTTTTCATTAACCTCAAATTCCCAATTATCATGTGATTTGTTTGAATGAAATGAGCAAGTAGTGTTTGATCTTGATTTGACTCATCCATCTCAATTTCATGAAGAGATGAATTTACACCAAAAATTATTGTGCTAAAATTGTGATTAGAAATGGGTGGAACTAAGCTTCTTTTTTTATCTATAGAAAGATGTATGGTGGAGAGTGGTAAGGTATATGGATGAGATATGTGGTGGTGGCAAGGAAAGAGGAGTCGTAACATTTTATTGTAAGTGAATTGTGTCTATATGATAGATTTCATTATAAAACAATAATTTGGAGTGTGGTGCATTGGTGTAGAAAAATTTTCATACTTCAACTAACATCATCTTTTAAGTGGATGACCTCACTTTGCACTCCAAATCAAGTAATTGTCCTACATGTAGAGTGGGCAGCTCAAATTTTCCACACCAATCCATACTCTATATCAAGTTGACAACTCACCACACTCCATTTTCGGGGTCAAATATAGAGCTTAATTTGCTTTATCAAGTGCCACTCTATACTAGCTACCAAAGCTGCCCCAATTTGCCACATGTGCAAACAACCAAATTTAATTATTTTTCTATCAATATGAATAATTTATAATTCAAGGATGGTGTGTTGATATGTTAAAAATATATGATTCTCTCTGCAAGTGTGTGCTTCAGTTGTGGACGGATTTATACAGTGTCGGGCACAACTTATACATTGTCGTATATAAGCTTATACATTGTCGTATATAAATTTTCTCTGTTATGTAGTGTCGTGCACAACTTATACATTGTCGTATGTAAGCTGCCCAGGAACAGGTTGTTCAAGACACTATCTATAAGCTGCCTTCAACTGACAACTTAGGTTACCATTTTTGCGCTGATCCGCCAACTCATAATACTTTAGTGCCATCAATGTGTAATCTGACAACTCAGCGTCATCTAACTCGGATCCTCCTACATCAAACACACACCTAGGCAACATCATAGATACACACCCAATGCAAGCAGTGGCGGAGCCAGGGATTTGGATGAGGGTTAGCCATCAAGGCAGCCTAACGCCCTAACACACACAAACAAAAAAAGTGACGCAGTTTCATTTTAACTAATATTATGAATATATGCAATTACCAAAAACAACTAAACCTCGAATGAAAAATCATATACACAGAGACAACAACTTAAAAGCAAAGGTAAATAGGTGTTCAACACCACCATAAAACATGACGAAATAATTGCAGGAACTGCAAACTAATTAGTGAATGTATAGTCATACTTCATGAATTTATAAAAGTGTGTCGTGTGTGTGGCAATCCTCATTGGCTTATTAGAAAGTAAAGTGATGTGTTGCAAATAGCTTCCAGAACAATGCCTTGGCGGACATCTTAACAATGGCGCCAATGTGATCGCAGACTTTGACTGTCATAAATCTTGTTATTTGTAACACACTAATTAACCATTAGTATATAGACGGATGGTCAAGCTGTGTTAAACAATTGGAAATAAATTCATAATTAAATTTTGGATCGGATCATTTTTGATAAAATTTGATCGAATCGGATCGGATTTTGAAAACACATTCGATTCTCATCCGATTTTTTTCAAACATCAGAATTTCAAATATCATAATGCATATATCATTAACAAATTCGGAAATATCTTGGATCAAATTTAAGAAAAATCAGAATTGGGGAAAAAGTGATACCCTATCTATTTGTAACCCTTTTGTTCTTCAGCCATTCTTCACTACTTCCCATGCTCTTCTTTTCACTTGAGCGGCATATTTTTTCACTAAACATTTTTTTCATTACTTCCCACCGCTTGTCTTCACTTTGGTGCCTATTTTTTCAGTGAAAAAATCAAATTAGAAAAGGGAAAGAAAAAACACACACTCACTGATAAAACTGGCACTCTCTTACCTGTTTAGAGTTCCAGCACACACACTCACTTTGTCAATTCCAACTCTCTCTCTCTCTCTCTCAATGAAAAAATCTAATTAGAAAAGGGGAAAGAAAGAACACACTCACTAATAAAACTGGCACGCACTCACTTCTAGCATTCATTTTCACTTGTAAGTGAAATAT
Organism: Coptis chinensis; assembly: GCF_015680905.1. Lineage (NCBI taxonomy): Eukaryota > Viridiplantae > Streptophyta > Magnoliopsida > Ranunculales > Ranunculaceae > Coptis > Coptis chinensis. Next base: position 37,048,005 of record NC_141464.1, read on the forward strand.
CTCCTCTTATTTTCATTTAAACACCAGTCTAAAGCTTTAGATGATTCTAATTCGAGTAAAGTTCTTCCCTTATTTCCTTACTATGACCAACAACAATTTTGAAACAAGGGAAATGACATAGCAAGTAGGAAAGTACCTTCTTGCTAGAGAAAGATTCATCAGCATCAAACCCCTTACGTTTTGAGCTAATAATACTAATTTGACACTCATCTAATACACCATCAACACTATAGTTTACATCTTTCAGTTCTTCCAACCAAGGTTTGGTAGCTTCACTCATAATCTGCTTATCCTTTGCATCATCAAACATCACTTGGACCATAGCGAATGGGGTAGTTTATCCAAACAATAGAAACCATTGCATCAGCCATGTTTGGGTGATCAAACTGCTCTATAGATAAACTATACAAAGAAGAAATCTAACTAAAGATGAACTGACGACTGCTTTAATAGGGACATTGAAGTCTTAAGTCTTACCTACCACAATGAATAGTTACTCAGAGATTTGATAGTTCTTGGAAAATTGTATGGTTTTGGGCTTTTTGTGTATCGAAATCAAAAGATTTCCATACTTTAAAGTGGAGAGATCAGAGGATTTTTTTAGGATGGTTCCACGCGATTCAACTTTGTATAGTTTAGAATATCCCCTTTGTTTAGTTGTGATTGTTTTACATTTATAAGTATGTAATTTCTGGAAGCATTATTACTGGTTTGTGGTTTTGCTAAAATGGTTGAGAGTTTACAAGACATTGAAAAATTTATAGGAATATTATTTTTATTGCTACATGGTTGCTAGCATGGTTTTGCTAAGATATATATCTTGGGATAGTTTATTTAAACATAAATTTCTGGTGAAGTCGATCATGGCACCAGGTGGACAATCTTTGAGAGCTACCAGTGGGCAGGTGCCAAACTCAGTTGCACAATCAGTCATTTCAGGGAATATGTCTAGTGTTGGTAAGATAATAGTTTTTTGTATTTACAAACTATAAATTAGATCATATTTTTTATGATGGTTTAATTTTGACTGTAATCAACTTCAACCTCATCAAGAGTAAAAATAAGAGGCAAGGCAATAAATAATACTCTTAACAACTATAGAGTGAGGAAAGGGGGGGCAGAAGCCTAGAATTGAGATACCACCTAGGATGTTAAGACCGGTTGGAAGGTGGAGTTCGCAGTTTGCTACTGAGGTTGGCATACTTTGCCGCAAGCACGCACCTTTGTCTTTTCAAAGATGGATTTTGGTAAAGAAGGAGAACTGGCCTGCTATTACCACTATGCATGAGCATATTTTGGTAATAAATCTCCATATAGTAGTTGTATATATATATTGGTTGTTGTACTAAATTCTTATTACTAACCTTCTCACCCAAATTTTATTTGTAGACAAAGTTTGACATTGATTTGCATATCGCGCATGTGGAAAGGACTGTCACTAGGTTTCTAGGCCATCGGTTCAGGGAATTCCATTGTAGACTGCATAAGTTCCACAAAAAGGTTGGAAGTGACCGCCGGAGATGTGAAAAGTCGTATGATGGTGTCTCACTAGAAGATTGGGAAAAGATTACTACGTGGTTTGAAACTAACAAGTTTAAGGAAAAAGTTGATTTAGATTGCACTATCCTAATCTTATTATGTTGTACTATAATGGAAAATTATCATGGCAGAAACTCAGTGTGCAAAACAAAGGAAACCGTGCGAAAAAAGTAGTGCACCATCGCGGTGGTTCAAAGTCATTTTCAAACTACCGTGAGGAAAAGGTATAAGAAACAGCTGACATTCTTTGTTTTTTAATTAAATTCAATGCTCCTGTACAAATATGTTACTCCTTGAATAAATGACACTATTTGTATGGAATCATATGCTGATCAAGCTTAGGCTTTCTTTGTTCTAGCGGATACTGTTTTAAGTATGATTATGCTTTGTGAACATACTTGTGGTAGCTAGTGGACATACTAATCCTCACCTATTTTTATCTTCTAAACGTGTTATAGCGTGATCCAGAAACTCGACAAGAACCTGGTAGGATTGAATTCTATCGTATGATGTACTTTAATACTGGGAAAGGATGGGCTAGTCACGTGGCTGAAGAGAATTATGTAATAAACATGTCTTTGATTTTGCTTATTGTGTGTAATTTAAAGCATACTAGTTACTAGAAAGTAGTGTTTGACACTGCATTTTTTTCCTTGGAATTTAAACTTACAGAACAAGATGTTGGAGATAAAGTCTCAGCCTTTGGAAGAAGGCTATGAACCTAGGACGGAGGATAAGATAGCTGAAATGGTATTGGGTAAGAAACCAGGTTACAATCATGGGTTAGGCATGGCGTGGAGCCAATCTCATCTTCCTCGGCTTACCGTAATTCTGAAGTATAGGAGCTTAGAAGGAAAGCAGAGGCTGCTGAGAGACATGCACATGAGTCTGAACAATGTGCTGAGGAGCTCACAACTCGTTTAGCTGAAACTGACCTAAGGTTTGAGGAGTTGCAAAGTTGGAAAGCAACATCTGAATCAAAACTTGAATTTCTTATTTCATAATTTGTCAGTTCTCATGTGGTAAGATTTAACCTACTACATATTTTATCATCCATATTTTATGCCACCTTGTTCCTTCTTTTCCAAACTTCGACCGTAGTTCCTAGCTAGTACCCCAGTAGCCCACATGTCTTTCAAAAAGACAGAGGTGAGGCTGGGCTGATATTTGAGATATTGAAGTTGGGGAAGAAAGGTGGTGAGCAACTTAATGTTCAAAGTGGAAATTGGGTTACTGCTCCTTTTAATCTTACTAGTCATATGACTTTGTTTCTTGCTGAAGATGTTGTTATACTTGGTGCTGAAGTGAGTAGTGTGTATTCCATTACTAAGTATATATTGCATAATTACAAGTTAGAATAAATTCACTTTAAGAGAAAATAGTATGGTTGTGTTAATGAATTTTAGAGTGTAGATTGACTGAATAAGGTAAGGTAGTAAGGTAGTAAGGTATACTTTTTTTGGGTAAGCAAGTTTGAAGGGTGTCTCTTTTTTAGGATTTACTATTTCAAGGTGAAATTAATGAGGAGATCACATATTTGAGTGAGTAGGAGTATAGAGTGACTTTCGAAAAATAGAAAATGAGAAAGCTGTCAAAATTAGTTATTGATAGAGGGATGTTAATATATATGTGCTTACGAGGAATGAATGTGTAAACTTACACCTATCTAGGTTAAGAGTATACCATTTATGGTATTAGTTGAAATAGGGTAAAATTTTGGACCGCTGGACAGGCAAAGTGAGGTCTTAAAGGGAAGTCCCGATTAACTTAGTCTTTCCAATTTAAACTAACGTGGTTGAGCATTGTGGCTACCAAATTTTGTACTTTTCGGAATCCCTAATTGAAAAACTTCTCAAACAACCGGGAAGTAAACTCTATCACCTTCATTTGATATCATTATTATTTTTCTGTTGCCATCTCTTTTTCTGTTGCCATTTTTTCTGCTGCCATCTATTTTTTTGCTACTGTCTCTTTTTCTGCTGGCTCCCTAATCTCACTACCTCTTTTCCAATTGCAAAGTTCAAGTCATGGGACCTAATGTCTTAAAGATGTGAGGGAGGACTATGGGGTTCCTGGGAAGAATGAATGTTGTGATTTGAAGTTGGACAAAATTTCTATGACAAGTTTAACGTTAACATTTTGGATGCAATCATAACTTTTTTGGGTGACATTTTGGATGTAGCTAGTGATAGTTTTTTTGGATAAATATGATATTGTGTATAGTATGTATGATGCATTTTGGGTGATGTTTAATTTGTGTACTTGAATTTGGAGAAGTGTATGACTTATGTTTATTTAGCTTATGGAAAGGTTTTGTTGGATTATATTTATTGTTTGCTACCAATTTCAAAACAAGATAAATTAAAAGCATGACAAATTTGTAAGGGCTTTCACTATGCTAATAAGCGTGCCTAATGATGAAACAACATCCAGTAGTTCAAATTTTTACCTACGCTTTAAAGCATTGTTAAAGCCTGATATTGTATTAAACCACATACTATCTTTTGCTACAACCAATGTGTAGCCAAAACCCAAGAGAACCTAACACATAAAAAAACTTCCTACTACGCTTTAAAACGTTGCTATTGCAATTCTATTTGCAACGCATAAGAGAGTGTAGCAAATGTAGTTATCTTTTGCTGCGGTCCATGTCCATCTGTTGCCAAAGCTCATACTTCATGCTACGCTTTGAAGCGTTGCTAATGCACTTTTATTTGCAACGCATGAGAAAGTTTAGCCAATAGTGTCCCTTCTGCTACGCTTGAAAATGTTGCAGATGGACTGCTTTAGCTACGCTGAAATGTTGCTAATGATTTTTTCAGACATAAATATACATTTTACAAAATGTAACTCAAAAATATTATCAGCTACGCTTTTAGGTCTTTCAGCCACGCTTTTAAATGTGGATAGAAGAAAGAGTATTAGCCACACTTTTAACGTTGCCCATAAGCTTTTGCTTCGCCACTATCTGCAATGCCACTTAAAGCGTAGCAAATGACCTTTTACTAGTATTGGCTACGCTTGCAAGCATTGCTAAAACCCTCATTTCTTGTAGTGGTGGTAAGTAAGGTTTTCAAAAGAGTATTGAAGTTGAGGTTCACCATAAATTGTTTGGAATATAGATTGATGGGAGTTGTGAAGGAGAAAAGGTAGTGTTCTTAACTATAACTCATGACTTGTTTTGAATGACTCAAACTTTGTATTGAAATTTCCTAACTTAAATTAAACAACTTGAAAGTAAATGACTTGAAAATAAATATTACACTACTCCAACATGACACTAGAATAAGTGTAGGTGCATTCTCTCCTTTTACTTTTAGGTTCTTATACCCCTACTTTTACAAAAGACTAATTTTCCCTCTCCCTCTACAATCAAGACACCTCACCATGTTGCTTTATGCTTTTCTTTTATGCTTTTTCATATCTTCTTGATCAAGCTAGGTTTTGAGCAAGTCTTCTTCTGTATCAAAGTCATCCATCTCTAGTCTTCTGAGTTAAGGACGTGACTTTCAGTTCTCTGGTTTTTAGTCATTGACTTTTGACTTTGACTTTTTTAACACTTTTTCATAGCAACTTTGAGTCTTAATAATAAGCATTAATAAGCATCCTTGTGGCGCTAAGAAGCAGCTTTTATGATAAGTGGTCTGAAATGCTCTGTAACCTGAAAAAGGCAATAAAAGCTATGAGTTGTCTTTTCATTATGCGTAAGAAGGGTTGTAATGCAGTAATGTAAGGGTAATAAAACGCACATTTGGGAGCTGATCACCACCCCCAAATAGCATTTTGCTTGTCCTCAAGCAAGGATGAGAGAAAAAACTAAGATCACAAATGAGTGATTTATTATTTATTCAACTAATCTTGTTTCGCAGAGTGTGATTGCATTGACCATATACAACAATGCCTTAAACCACTAGGAATTCCCTAGTATACGAGCTTAAGCCTCGTGAGAGTTTTCCAGAGAAGGTACTCACAAACTTTTTCTATCTAGTACAAAAGGTCTTGTTTCCTTATTTATTCTCAGAAATCTATACATCTCATTAACAGGGAATAAGGACAAGCTCCTTTGAACTTAGAATAACATATGTACAGTAATTAAATCATTTAAAGATAAATGCACAAACATGAGCAATGAAATGCAAAAGCAGAGTCGTTTCTGAAACTTTTGGAGAACATCCTTAAGGTGGGTTCTCACAAGGATGTGTTGAAACACAAACTCTCTGATAGATTCACTCAAGTTTCATTCTCTCAAATACAATGGGCATTTATATTCCTCACATACACAAATGACGTCCAAAGGAAACCGAGGTCGATTGATCATACTTGCCACTTACTATCACACCATCATATTTCTAATTGAGATAAAGGTCTTTTATTATGAGTTACGGGGATAGGGTGATGATTTAGAAAGAAAATGGAAGGGAAAACAAAATCTGATAAGTTGAGAAATTAAGTCTTCAAGATAGTTGTAACTAGAGAAAAACCTCATTTTGTTCTTTACGTCCGAATTTTGATTCATTCTTTAACCCTTTGGCTTTCTGACTCCATATGATTTTGAAATTTTGGGAGTTCTAACTTTTCTTTATTTTTTGATATCATCTCCTTTTGATTTTGAACTTTTTGGGAGATTCGATTTTTTTTTTTTTACTACTTTGATTTTTTTGGAGTTTTGGTTTTTGATGGGTCTTTCTTTTCTTTTCGAAGTAACTAACTGATTTGTTTTTGTACAAGGTCTTCTCTTCTCTTTTTCTGATATCCACCCAATTCTTAACTCATTAGCTGGGTAAGTTTTTTATTGTGTGTTGTAACGGGTCAGGAATTTATAACAAAGAATAAAAATGTTTTAAAAAATTGTGAAGGCTCAAAAGGGGTAACTAGAGGAAAAACTATCTTTTTGGGTTTTTAATGTTTATTTGGCTATATCTATCCAAAAAGGGCCTAAATTCTCTCCTAGAATATGGCGTGGTGATCAAGCAAGTGGACGTGTGGTCTTTCTATCCGGACATCCTTTATGGCATCACTCAATAATCATTCAGATGAGACTTTTGGCTAGATTCTCACAGGATATGGAACTTAATTGTTCTAACCTTGGTCTCGGAAACTCACTGCTATATACAACCAAATGTTTACACATGTCATTCATGCAAAGATACAGAAACTATTGTACGTATACTAGTCTAAGTTCGAAGAACGAATCCTTACTCTATTGCTATAATGAGACTTCTAAACTTTGTATTCATCATAGAAAAATGAAACAAGACTTTTAGTACTAAAAAAATGGTCTTTTTCGAATTTTTTTTAAGAAATGAATAAATATACTACTATATGTAATATAAGAAATGCATAGTTTTTGTAAAATGTTGCTATACCACTCCCAAATAGAAATATGTTTTGTCGTCAAAGTATGAAGAGATAAAGAAAGAGATTACCATAGAAAACATGAGCAAAAATGGTGATACACCTGTATTTTGTTCTTCATGATGAAAATATGCTACCCCCAAATAAGTTTGGGGTATAGGTTGTTTGATATAGAACAAGAAATATATGATTTATTGTACTAAGGATAATTATTCTACTATGAACTTTTTGGGTTTTTGTATTTTTGAAAACATATGTAATGCAGAAAGAAAAATAGAAATTTTTGGCATGATGTATATGTATTACCTTCTACTCATATACCAAATTCTACATAAGAAACAATTTAAAACAAGCATATAAAATTAAAATTAAACTAATAGTTATAAGTATACATAAGTGCGACAAGAAAAAAAACAAACAAAATGAAAATAAAACATAAACTATCTATACGGACACTAGAGAGCTGCCTAGTCAGAATCCGTGCATGACTCATCACGACGTCGAGAAGATCCTTCTCCTCGCTGACGTCGAGTCCTAGAGTATCTATCACTACACGGGAGTGCATCTCTAATGCTCTGTAGTGTCCTTGTGACACCGCGGCTAAAACATCGTTGCTCTGGCCAAGAGACTCGCTCCATCCATCCTTTCGAGGGGTTTGCCGAAAGCTGCTATAATAACTCGCTGCCCTTGCCTGAGTTGGTGGACATGCTGGTGAAGAATCCTCTGACCCTCATGGAGGAAATGAATTCTGCCCATGGGCTAAGTGAACTGGTGAGTGGCAAGTAGTCTACTGGCGTAGGTGTAACGTTTTATTGCTCGGCGACAGGTGGATGCCAGAATTTCTAGACGCAGTGGGCATAGATAGGAACTATGGTAGCGTCCTTGATCTCCAGCAGAGCGTCTGTAGCATCGAACCCCCAGTGCTGCATGATCTTGGTGACCAGCACTGGTAGAGGGGTGGTGGACCTCCTGGGTTTGCAGAGTTGCTCCCAGACGAAGGTAGCGATGCAGAAGCTATTCTTCTACTCCTAGAGAATCCATAGGATGTGGAGCATTGTCTTACTAATATCAGAAGGCTTGACTGAGCCTAATAAGTTGTAGGTTGTCCATTAAGATACGACCAACTGATTCTTTCATAGCGAACTCTAAAACGGAGTATGACGTAAGGTTTTTCTTACCCTCGAGAAGCGTCTCTGCCATCATCACATCGATGGTCTTGCTGTCTGGGGACTGTTCCGTCTGTGTGGAATTTTAGAGGAATCCCCAGAGCCTCACTCACCACCTCCTTAGTGAGCTCAAACGTGTGGCCATCTCTGACAACCATGGCGCGGCCATCCTCCCCTCGTTGCATGTTGTTTTAAAACAAAAAAGTGAGAGAGGGAGAATAACTCGCGCCCTCCAATAAAACCAAAGACTCCCATCCTCTTCTTCTAATCTCAGCCTTGAAGTGCATTTCAAATAGATCAAAATTAAAGAGGGGTTAAAAATTTTGCTTCGGCACGATTTTTAGGACTCGAGCCATTTTGAGTAGGAGTTGATGAAATCAGTGTTTTTAGTTGGAATGAGGGTTGAAAATGGAGTTTACTGTTAAAATTTGGAGGGTGGTGTTTTATTGTGGGTGGGCAGTCGCGAGTTTTAAATACGAGTTGATGGCACGTGCCTCTCACATGCCTTTTAAGTTAAAACAAAATTTTGGCCCAAGCCCAAATGAAATCTGGTAATTTTGATCATGTCTTATGTGCCTTGCTAGCTTCAAAAGCCTATCAAGTCTTCGTTACTCGTCCGATCCTGACCCCTGAGGTACCAAAATGATTAGCATTGAAAATGCAACGCAAAGGTATAGGGTACACTCACATCCAAAGGTGGATGGAAAACAGATAAAGGAAAGAAACAAAAAAGAACTGAAGGGAAATATATACAAACAAATGAAGGAAAATTTTAATTAATTTTTTTGGGTTTTGAATATGTTTGAACTAAAATTTTAAAAGGTGGGTTGTTTTAAGTCAGATTCCCAACACTTTTTAAAGTTTTTGAAAACTTGAGTCAATCCCAGCCAGATGGTTAGATTACTCTCTTCAGCTGTGCTCAGTGAGCAGGTGGCTAGCACATGAAAACCTTGAAAACTGAATTTTCACTATGAGATTGAAAACTGAGATAAGTTGGTGTTTGACAGTTCGAGCACCAGCTTTCTCTCATAGCTCATCTCTTGCGTGTGTATGAATTCTTACCCAAACCAGGAATGGTTTTTGGTATATGTGCCTATATCTTCAGTTACAGGTCTCTAAGAAGTGCTTGCACATGATCATTGAAATTGATCCATCTAGTCTTGCTAGGTGGAGGGTTTTTGTTCTTAACAAAAGACATTTTTGAATTTTTTTTTGAAAGTTTTGAGAAAGAGAGATTGATAAGGGAGAAGATTTTGAGAAAAAAAGAAGAATTTTTGAAAATTTGTACAAGTTTAAGTCTTTTGACGTCAGATTCTCGAGAAAAATAAAGAGGTAGAGGCAAAAGATAGGATTAAACAGAGAATAGTATCACTTTGGGTTACACTATTTGTTTAATTCTTGTTTGGAGACGCCTCGTTTTTTTGTTTTTTTTTTAGTTGGCTTTCCCAAGCAAAATATATCTCTAACCATATAGAAGTTTTGACAAGAAGATTAAATTATACGTGAATCTGGTATCATTTTGGTTACTCCATGGTGTATAATTTTCATTTTTATATCCTCTAGTTTTGAAAACTATGGAGAGATGTTTTAAGATACTCGTACTCAAAAGTCATGATTATAAACCCGCTAATTTTTTAAAACAAACCATAACAGGTATCTCAAGCAACTTTCGCGTTGGCTCTGGGGCGAACCAATCCAGACAGACAGAGCTTCAGTTACGCGAGTTGGGAGATTTACTGCTCAAGACATGGAATGTTCTGACCCCGAGCGAATAGCTCGGTGATATAGGCGACCCTTAGTAAGCAAAACTAATTTCAAACCGCCCTAGATTGCATTGTTCTAAGGGTTGGTCTATGTTGAATCCATTGCCCATTTTGTTTTGGGAAAATAACATGACTATTGATGTATCGAGAATCTTGTATTAATAGAACGGGAAAAAAATTGTTTTGAAAAAGAAATATAAAATAAAGAAAAATAAAATTGTATACTCGCTCCACAGGTTCACACTTACTCAAACTACGAGTAAAATATGTTTTACAAAGAATATGCGAGATACACGTGCACTAAGGCTCCGACACTTACAACCACACACTCCAAATGAAGGGTCCAGTTACCTTATTGATGTATTCCATTTTAAGAAAATGGTGGAACAGAAAGAAAATGGGAAGGAATATATAATGGAAAAGAGGATTTAATCCTCGTAGATAGGAATACTCATGGAAGAAGTTTTTATGCTCCAGCTTCGTTCACATCACTTGTTGCTTCAAAGGCTCTGTTTGTTGGTTTACGGTTTGGGATTGCTTATCCTGGGATCACACCTTTCTGGGTTTTGTCTTGGGCTAACAAGTTTAGATATTGTTGCATGGATGCTAGGATTTAAGTTTTTGTTGCATGACAGATAGCATTATTTTGGTGGGTTTATCTGTTAGACACTAGTTGGTGGTGTAACTGGAACTAGGTCTCTTTGGCTGTTGATAGGTGAGTTTTGGTAGTTCTGGTTAAACTGGGATGTTACCAATGTTCTATTCTTATTATTATATGTGCCTTGTCCTTGTCTGAATGTATTTTGTGGTTTGATGTGGTTATTGAAACCTGGAAGTGGTTGGTTTTGTGGATTATTAGTCCATGCAAAATTAGGGTGTTGTATTAATAGTGCATTTAGCATGTTGAAAGCACAGACTTCTTCTGGTAGAAGTGATGATAGGTTTGTGATCAAGGGATAGGTGATATCTATATGATTTAAGCTTAGACATAAATTGCATAGTGAGGTATTTATGTTCATGATAGGATGAGGAGTTTGGCCTTATTGTTTGGTTGTGTTGGCATCTATCTTTTTTGTGAGGGTTTCAATTAAAATTTTGATTTCTAGATCGGATTTCACCTCAAAAATACCACTAGCCTTAGATGTACTGGGTTAGGTTGTTCTAGAATTCTTTATATCACCCCAATGGGTACTCTTTGTAGCTTGGTTTTCAAGAAAGGTTAAAGCTTCGGTTGCACTTCTATCCAAAAAATTACCATTACTCATGATGTCGAGGGTTACTTTGTGTTCTTAGAGAATACCTTTGAAGAAACATTGGACAAGAGTGGATTTTTCTAGTTTATGGTGAGGACATGAATGGAGTATGTCAGAGAATCTATCACATTCTTCGAAAAATATCTCACTCGGGTTCTGTCTGAAGAACTGTATCTTTCTTCTTATCTCTTCTGTTTTCTTCGGTGGAAAGTACTTCTTCATGAAGGAGAACACAACCTTTTCCCATGTATCGAAGGAATTGGACTTCTGAGAATGAAGTCATGCATGACTTTTACCAGCTAGAGTGAATGGAAACACTCATAGCTTCACTTGATTGTCGGTGATGCCCAGATGGTGGAAAGTATTGCATACTTCATGTATCGAGCGTAGATGTTCGTACGATAACTCATGTTCAAACCCGTGAAAGATGGGTTGAAGATTGAACACGCTTGTTGGAATGCAAAAGTCGCTCATGAGTGGTATGAGTCATATACAAGATGGAGGTCCATCTTGTAATGGTGTGTAGAAGTTGGAGAGATGCTCTTCAGCTTACATGCTTCATTAGGCATCTTAGTAGATGGGGGACAAGAAATTGGAGATTGTCTAGGACAACGTGCTCTCCTACATGAGTAAATTTTATTCTCACTAAACCTTGTAGTGCCTAAACACAGTATCATGCACTTTTAGCAAGATAGCAAAACTATCCTAACATGAACAAACAATGCAATGTATGCTCAAGAATTCGAAATTTGTTTTTGCAAGTTGGAGTTTTGAAAATCTTTGCTGGATCTATAAATTACTATACCCTGTTCAAAGGAACAATTGGGCGCGAGACTAGGATGGATCTACTACACGGCTCAGAAGAGTAAGCAATCACTTCACCAAGTGGTGTGCTACCAAGAATCTCACTCACGATGAATCTGGGGGAGGGGAGTGAGGAAGGTAGTTGGTCCACCGGAATCTGGTAACTGATTACTCTAAATCCTCGTGGCTATATTTTTGTCCTTTTCTGGAGGAGCGTGACTACTTTAGGCTGTAGTTGATTGATTTTAATTTGATTGTTTGGTCTAGTGCTTCAAGAATCAAGCAACGCCCGATTTATCTACCTTGGGGAATGACTTCCCAATGGTTGTTATGTGGCTCGGGTTAAGCCTTATGCGCGAATTGAAATTACATTGCAAAAATTAAAATTCAAACAATCACATAAGCATGTTTGAACACACAAGGTGTCCTCGTACATGGGCTTCGAGGAGGTCTAGAATTTACATCTCAAGCCATGGTTACACACTGCTTGAGGAGAATGCGACGTTGGTTGGCACGTGATCTGAGAATTAGGCCCAACTATTCAAGTGTTCCCTGTTTTAGGTTACAAAAAAGTCTACTTAAAATGCCCACAATCCAGGTTTTTAATAATTATACAACTTTGCCTTCAAGGGCCTAAAACATAAAAGTAAAACTAATACTAATACTAAGACTAATATATTACCTAGATTAACTAGATTAACTATAGTTAATCGTAATTAGAGTGTTGATTACCAAGTTGATTCAAAGTGCGCAAGCGTATAATTCACGACTCACCTCGCACACTTGAACTTCCCAAGGTAATGAAAACTATAATCCTTGGTAAGTTGCACAACTTCAACCAAGTACTCAACTCATGCTAATCTACGTAACTAACATAAACTATTTTTTATTTTTTCATTTTCATTTTTTTTTTTTGAACAAAGTCCACTGATTTATACTACTCTATTACAAAATCCGGATCTGTAGTTACAAACAGAAAACAAATTGGTTTGAACTGTAAAAAAAAAATGGCAACAGAGTGCCTGGAGGTGACTAGGCCGTCGCAGGGTAGTGGGTGGGCGGTCGCCCCTTCGGTTCTGGTGAAGTTCTGTCGACTTCCGACATCAACTTCAGCTCATCTACAGTAGTTGAACTGCATACCTAGATTTGAAATAAAACATATCAGTAATGAAAAATAACGAAATGAAATGACATAAAAAAAAAAAAAAAAAAAAGAAATGGAAGGATATAATGGTGCTTCCCTCATTAGAGCTCAACCAAGAATTCATATTCTTTCAATCCATGACGCCAGCGCCATTTGAAGTGTGCTTAGTGGTAAGTAAGGTTTTCAAAAGAGGTTCACCATAAATTGTTTGGAATATGGATTGATGAGAGTTGTGAAGGAGAAAAGGTAGTATTCTTAACTATAACTCATGACTTGTTTTGAATGACTCAAACTTTGTAATGAAATTTCCTAACTTAAATGAAACAACGTAATTGATGAAAAGAAAAACTTGATTGAAGATTGAAACATAAACTTGAAAAGAAACAACTTTGATTAAAGATTAAAACATAAACTTGAAAAGAAAAAGATTGAATTGAAGAACAAAAAGTAAAAACAAAACTTGAATGTAAATTACTAGAAAATAAATATTACACTACTCCTACATGACACTAGAATAAGTCTAGGTGCATTCTCTCCTCCTACTTTTAGATTCTTATACCCCTACTTTTACAAAAGACTGATTTGCCCTCTCCCTCTACAATCAAGACACCTCACCATGTTGTTTTATGCTTTTCCTTTATGCTTTTTCATATCTTCTTAATCAAGCTAGGTTTTGAGCAAGTCTTCTTTTGTATCAAGACCATCCATCTCTAGTCTTCTGAGTTAAGGACGTGACTTCAGTTTTCTGGTTTTAAGTCATTGACCTTTGACTTTGACTTTTTCAACACTTTTTTCATAGCAACTTTGAGTCTTCATAATAAGTGTTAATAAGCATCCTTTTGGTGCTAAGATGCAGCTTTTATGATAAGTAGTCTGAAATACCCTGTAACCTGAAAAAAGCAATAAAAGCTATGAGTTGTCTTCTCATTATGCGTAAGAAGGGTTGTAATGAAATAATGTAAGGGTAATAAAACACACATTTAGGAGCTGATCAGTTGTCACTTTGTCGCTTTCTTAGACAATAATCTTATTTTCTCTTTCTTGACCAGATCATCACACAAAAGGACATTATCCATGTCTTCTCTTATACTTAATTCATTTTCTAACCCATTTTTTTTTTTCAACTCCATATTTTCTATTTGTGTCAGTATGAGTTGTTCTAGCAGCACATGCTTTTCAAATTCTAGTTTTCCAATCGCAGCCCTTAGTCAATAGAACTATCCACTTTCATTGTCTTCAATTGTTGCCTTTCATATTAGTTTTTTCTCTTCCTAGCTCATTTAAGGCAAGTATACATTTTTCTGAAACCTGCAAATATTTGTATAATCAACATTATTCAATATACAAAAAATTGTATTTTGGTTACAATCACTAATCAATATACTACCATAGTTAAGCCAAATATGTATTATATTACAAATTTGTTTACCTTGTTCTTTAGCAGTTTCAATAGCATCTCCTTTGATATTGCTTTAGTCATTTTCGTTAAGTCCCATCTTGCAACACGTGTATAGGTGATTGCATCTTTTTGTAGTGGTTGAATTACTGATGTGTGCTCACACACCCAATACTACAATGCAAAAAAATTATTAAAAACAAATTAACAAGTAACCTAGGTATAATAGCTGGATTATTGAGATACAAAATTACTTACCAAAAGCTACAAAACACATCATGTAACCTTTGTAGGATTTGAGCTATGGCTTCTTATTCTGCTCATTAAATCTTGCAGGATTACAAAAGGCCAGCATATGCCCTTAATGGTATAAAAATCATCTACGTGTTGGATAAATGAGCTTGCTAATGTCCCTGCAGCACTTGAGAAGAAGATTTTGCAGCCATGTACATTATAACTAGTTTTACAAAATCTCCAAATGCATAAATATTGCGTTTAATTAATGAGTTCTTTATTGCATCCACCACAACAGATTTCTATAAGACTCCTTCCCCTTAAAATTCCTCAAATAGAAATCACTTTTTGGCACTTTGTATGTGCTCCTAGGGAAAGCTTGTACCATTTTTCCTGCTAGAGGGAGCCCAAACGTTAATGCAATATCTTTCTCTTATAGTTTCAAGAGTTTGTCACCAATTCTAAAGGCATCTTCCTCATAAGAGTATGTTCCTATAATAGAAATTATGTTGCTTGTTGTTTTGGTCACGATAGAGTCCCTATCGAATCTTTTTTCATAGAACAACATGAAGAAACTCCCAGAAGGTGTATCTCTAAATAAGTACAAGTGGTACGTGCTCATTGATTTTGTCCCAAATCCCATTGATTAAGTCGTATAGTCCCTTAAGATTGAATCGATATTCCCCAAATATATGAGCTACTTTCCGTATCTTCTTCTACTAGTTTTGGAATCTCCTTTTGAATTTTATGTTTTGGATCATCTTCAAAATCTGAATTGATATGTACTAAGATCTAGTGGCAGCTTGTACCAGTTCTTCCAAATCACGTTTGGACTGATGTGCAATATTATTTTCTTCTCTCACACTTAGGAAAATTGCATCTTGAGCTATATCTCTCTTTCTCTCGATAGCCAAGCATTTTCTGATGTAGCTATATTCATATAAAGTGGTAGAAGCGTAGTGGTAGAATTGTAGAAGCGTATAGAATACTAGGATTAGCATCTTATTACTGCTCATATGTTGGGATTAGACTTGCCCCCACTCCTCACTCATCGTCTCAGTCAATGCATTTTTACCATTATCCCATGGTCAAGGAAGTTGAAATGTCTTGAATACCCTTTTTGTTGAAAAATTACCAAAATGACATATTAGTTTTTGCAATACCCAATTTAAACTAGAGAATGTACATGACACGTGTCAATATCTAATTACTCACCTCCAATACCCACATCACTCATTGATAATTAAGCCCTAAACCTTGAGTTCATCTATCTTCCCCAACTAATTAAGCACCAATTTTGTTTGAAATCATTAAAAGTAACACTTAAATACGGGTAAAATGATGGTACGGTGGTGTTCAAGAATTTAAAATGTTATAAGTAATAAACATGCATAATGACTAATAAGAATGTGTATTAGTGTTTTTTAAGTTTGGGAGACATTAATGAAGATTATTCAATCGAAATGGCAATTTGTGGGTGTGTGGGTGTGTGTGTGTGTGTGTGTGTGTGGGGGGATGTTGTCTAATTTCTAACTTAAGATTTATTTTCTAATTGTCTTTTCTTGCTACCAACACCCCTCGTGTCGACACGTACGTGTCTAATGTATTAAGTGTTTGTGATCGTTAGATTAGATATGACGAGATATCGACATGTGTCTCTTTCTTTCTCAAACATGAAAATTGGTCTTGAATTGGGAAGTCAAGGGTTATTTTGGTAGTTCACAACAACAAGGGTATTCAAGACATTTCACTGCCTTGACCACTGAGATAACAGTCAAGATGCATTGACTAAGACAACGAGTTAGTCTGGGGGGCAAGTCTAATTCTTTTTTCAAACGGGGGCGCAGGTCTAAAAAACCCTTTTTCGATAAACAATATACTTTCTTTCGACAGGGCTATCAAAGAATCAGCTTATGTGATTTTAGGTGCACTCTAAACCTTTGGAATGGATCATGGATCCAACTCCAACAAATAAAGAACTAGTTCATGTTGGGGTGTGTGGACCGACATCAATAGTCCCACATCGCCAAGATATTAAGCAACCACTAAGTATAAAAGTGTGGATCTATATAAACTAGTAGTATCAAGGCCTTTTCTGGGGAAAAAAAAAAAACCCACACCTTGATCAAGTCCAAGGTGGTTAAGTGAGGACAATATCGATGCTAGTGAGATCAATGGGCCTAACAAGTGGTATCAGATCCTAGTTCAAGGTTGGTTGGACTAACCGCCTTAGCCCTACAAGGCGAGAAGTTGATGGACTGGTTGATGCATGTTGTAAGCGAACTCAAGGCGTAAAATTCGAGAAAGGACTAGCCATGATGGTTGTCTCCTCTGCGGCTCAGGCGCCTGTGTGATTCAAGTGGAGCTTGTGTGTTGGCGTGTAATTGATCCTATGGATGTCATTCTAAGGGGGAGATTGTTGTGGTATGTGGAGTCCAGCATCACCAAGAAATGATGCAACTATTAAGTATACTAAGTATAAAAGTGTGGATCTCTGTAAACTAGCATCAAGGCCTTTTCTGAAAAAACCTCACACCTTAATCTAATCCAAGGTGGTTAGCTAGGTGAGGACCCTTGTTAGTTGGGGTATGTTTTGGTCGGATTGGAATATGGGTTTTCAGTTTCAGATTTTTCGGAATCTGATATGTTGTGCCGAATTCGATCCGATCCGATTTTTTTTCAGAATTTTTGGAAATCGGATGAAAATCGGAATTCAAAAAAAAATTCAGGGCATTTGGAAATCATATAAAAATTGGATATTATTGAAAATTCAAATATCTTAATATTAAGTCTATTTTATAACTTGTACAATAAATACTAATCCTAGGGTTTTTAGTTTGTTTATACTATATATTGATTAATGCAAGTTAATTCACTATAAATGAGCAAAAAAAAATGGGGTTATATTAAAACAATTCTAATTATATTAGAATTTTAGATATATTATATGTAATTCCAAATAATAATTTGAAAAAATCAAATCGGATATGCATCAACGGTTTCAGATCGGAAAAAATCGGAATTTCATAAATCATCCGAAGCCAATCAATTTAAATTTAAATTGCACTTTTGGCAATCGAATTTTCGAAAATTGGACTAGTAATATTGATGTCGAATCCGGAAAAAAACGGATTGAAATTCAAAAAAAAAATTGGAATTTCGAGAAAGAGTGTTACTCCTACTCGTTAGCAATTCTGAATACGGGAATAATTTGAGTTTCATTCGTTTACATGTTAGAAAAATTCGGTCAAAAATTCACAATACATTAACAAAGTATGTTTTATACGAGTATTAAACGTTTTGGAATAAATATTCATATTTAAAATTTTTGGTACACTTAAAGAGAAATTGTAATATATATTTAGCAATATAATTAAAATAATGTTCCACCAATTTTACTCTACATAAACTCTAATAATCCAAATAATTATATTACATGAAACAACCAACAACCAATTATATAATTGTCAATCACAATTCACAAACATTTGTCTTTAGATGCTTTTCAAAAATCGAACCATGTTGTCTAGTGAATTATATTCATTAGAAATTAAACTTTTGAATTAGGTGAGTTAGCTAGAGTCTAGTATTTATTGTAGCGTTTTGACTAAACCCCCCATTTTAAAAATCATTTGAGTTCCCTCCTCCCCCTCCCCCACGTACTCATCCATCAACCATCAAATTTGTGTGTAACAGACGTTGGTATTTTACATATTGGCCATTTTGCCCTTATGAAATAGCGTTTTGACTCAACCCCCCATTTTAAAAATCATTTGACTTAGCCCCCCAATCCGGGTTGATATTTTACGTTATACCAATATTGCCCTTCTTCTTCATCAAGTCATCAACTATGGAAATTAATTCCTAAAAAATGGTGATCCAATCCCCAAAACAAAACCCAATTAAAGATAAAAGCCAACTCATACACACAATAAATATAAACAAACCTTATAATTCCATGTTTTATGTTTTTCGCAAAGATATAACAATAAAAAAAAAATAGTATGTTCTCTCTAAGAAAAAGGTTTTGTGAACCAATTACAAGATCGGAATTCAATTTTTGAGTTGATTTGGGGTTAGTGTGGATAGTATATATAACCTATTTTGAAATTTATCACATTTTTTTTTTTTGGTAGTGGAGATTTATTTCCATGGTTGATGAAGAAGAAGGGCAATGTTGTCAATAAATAAAATATCAACCCGAACTGGGAGGCTAAGTCAAATGATTTCTAAAATGGGGGTTAAGTCAAAATGCTGCATAATTTTGGCGGGTTAAGTCAAAATTCCCCATTTTAGAATGTAGATTTGCAAATTGTATGGGAAAATAAGAATTAGAAACAACACATCCATGTCTCTGTGTTAGTTTACTCTTTTGATTTGTAAAAAAGAATGTCCTTCACAAATATACAAAAAACTTTTAAACTTTTAAGAATGTCCTTCACAATTTACTTTTGTTCTTATTTATGTATCTTCATGCTACTCGTCCTTACAAGAATTTGGTTTTCCATTTTTTTTATTATTATATGAAAAACATTTTTGAAACGAATTTTTAAATAATTCAGGAATCCATGTTTTATTCGTTTATAGTGAAAAAAAAAGAGATAATTATTATGAATTATTGAAAAATGCGGAAGTATTAAACGTTTAGGCTTTCAAAAATTCTATTCGTGTATTATTCACGAATTATTCAGAGAATTGCTAACAAGACTGAGGACAATATCAATGCTAGTGAGATCTGTGGGCCTAACAATTAACTCACTTGGCAATGTTGTCATCTCTTATATTGGCATGGACTATTTGGTTCTCTTGTAATGTTCTTATTTTCATAAATGAGGAAACATCAAGTTGCTCATTGATAATTGTTTGTAAGCTGCTGTTCATTAGGGTGTATGTAGCTGCTGTTCAATCTCTTGGTGAGGTCTACACTTGGGTAGTGCAACACATACGTGGTGTAAACATCTAAATCAAATGAATTTGATATCGTCACACTATTGGTTGCAGTAATTTGCGTTGAGATACTGATTAGATTATCCAAGCAGAGCAATGAGGCTTAGGGCTTGATGACCATTTTCAGTTTTTGGTTCTCAGGGCCGATCTCTAAGCAATTCTTTGACGATTGGAAATTTTGGTTAGTAAATTTTGTGGATATTGCCATATTGGATAGTGCACGTAGTGCACCTATGATTGGTCAATGCCTCTTTTTCTTTTCATTGATAATGTTCAAATCATGGTACATGCATAATTAATGTGGGTTGGCCGCAACACAATCTGCGTTGAAGGTATGCAAAATGGGCACTTAAACTTCCAAACTATTGATGTTTCTTTTGCGGCGAGAATGAACGATGACAGGAAGGCTAACATTTCACTTTCTTAGCATAACACTATAACACGGTCCCATATTGCTTACTAGAAACAAAGCATACAATTTACTGGTGATATTTAACAAGCTACTCATTTCAGTTAACATCACACAACCATGCAGTAAGTGTAAGAATAGTTGTATGAAACAGCAACTAGCTAGAGTAGAACAAAAGGAACAGTAGACGAACAGTGAACAACCAAGGTGTCAATAAGACTATCCATAAGGAATGATTTTGCCCCTTCTACTGGTGCAGAAAGGCTACAATGGCGTCTTCTCCTCATAGGATTCAATGGTTATAGAAGGCTACTTTTGCATTAATCAAACTTCTCTCTAGAACGGCGTAATAACTCTCTCTGACGGCTGACAGTAAGAAGAGAAATAGAAGCTAAGGTTTGGTTTGTGCGAGATCTGTTTCTGTAAGTATATGTGATGTGGTTCACACAGTCCTGGTTATATAGAGAGTCACAGTAGGTTTCCAGAAACAGAATAGGAAACCTACTGGAAACAGAAATCCGAAACTTGCTCTAAAAGCAAAACAAGTTTAGGCAATATGGGACTATCTTCTAAGCATAAAAGTGGAGAGAACACTCAATGTTCTCCACCTCCACTTTGCTCACTCTTAAGTAGATTGAAATACAACAAAGAGATTCCAACAATCCCCTACTATTTCAAAATACTTATAGTCCCCCACTATTTTGGAATAGGATATTACAAAAGAAAGGGTTTACGAAATGCCAGAGAGAAATGAAATTGCAATGCCTAAGATACTAGTGCCTTTCGGGTTGAACCATGGACCAATCATAGGGTAACATGTCTTTTCTCACGTGAAAGCGGCAAATTAAAAAATCTTTGAACCAACTTCCTTGTAGTGAAATAGATGGCATGCACCCACATTGCTTTTTCATTATATGCCAGTTCTGCGGTGTTGCGCTTTTTGGCCCTGCGCTGCCTGTGTTCTATGAATGCTCTAGAGTATGTACTTGCCCGAATACTCATAAGAACCGACCCAGTTCTACATTAACGTAGGTGGATTTCCATCAGGTGTACATTGTAGTTTAAATATACCACCTCATTAAAATATGGGCTATGGAATCCAATAAGAGTTAAAGAACTCATCCTTACTTACTGCAATTCTAGTTAACAAAGTATACTATAGTACCATCTCGCCATAGGGTGGGACGTCTCATAAAAATAAGACGATAGTACTGCAGGACGACGAAGTGACTTGTTTTTCCCTTTGAGCCTACTTCATGGGATCTCCAATCACATAGGTAGGGTTGTCGTGTGTGTCGCCCTATATATGGGCATAAGTCTCAACCCCCTCGACGTATAACCACTTGCCTCCAAATAAGTGGTGCGGTCAAACATGTGGCCAAACTAAGTCCGACCTAACATTATCTCTAGCTGCTACTTGATTAAGTTATATCTCAAACTTATATGAATACTTTTCCCATTGAACATATTTTTTTATGTTTTAGCTATTGCAATGGGACAGTTGCAAAGCATATACACATCGGGAGGCTATTTAGAGCCAATGGGAAGATTTGCCAAGAGGTTGCTAACCTTCTTAGCATCATCACATGCCTTTTCTAATGCGATTAGTTTGGATGATATCCAAGACACTCAATTTCCACCAAGGGTAAACACATGAACACTACTGGATCAAGTTTATATCATATTACCCTTCTAACAATGATGGAAATCTACTAAACATAAGTCCATAATCAATAGCTACGCTATAGTACTTGGATAATCTAACAATATACATCCAATGTTTCTTATAAGAACAATGGGTTATCAACTCAGTATGTCATTAATGTAGGCAATGTCATGTCTCACATATATAATCCATCAAGTACAATAGGCTACCAATGATATTGACATATTTAGTATGAGAAAACACAAATAGATTATTTTTCATAAGATGGATATCTGCCACAAGAAGTGTTGACACAGTCTTACTAACGTAATACCCATACTTTTCAATGAAAATATTTCTACTAAGTGCTAAAACAACATGATGAGACCAACATGAGTTATAATTCCTATATTTACCAGTCATTCAATTCTGTAGTGCCCAAAATTCCCCTATACCATCCGACCGGTCTGCTTTAAGGTACGTTGTGGGCTTCAACCATATTCAAACGTCAACATCTTGACAACTGAATCTAGCAGTTATAAAAATGAGTTTAACAACATAATGAACTATCATTTTCAATGACGGTCTATTATGTGTTTCAAATAGGAATTTCTCTGTCTTATACACATTCTTAATGCTAGCACTCATGATATTAAATCCACTACTACATAAAAGCTCATATACCACTGTTATATACAGTGGTAAAAACCCTTTAACCACTGTTTTAAAACCGTGGTAACAGCCATCGTGACAAATACTTCTAATAAAACCGTGGTTAATAGTATCTCTTATATACCACGGTTATTGAAAATACCGTGGTATTATGATTTCTAAAACCGTGGTTAATAGCCTTTGTGCTTTGCTATCGGAAATAATAACAATAATTACCACGGTTCTTGAAAAACCGTGGTTTATACGTTTTTAAAAAAAAGAAAACAAAAACATTTCATGTTTTAATTTCACTATATTAATACAAAATTATTTGCAAACAACCTGTCCATCACAAATAGCCATGTCATACAACATTCCACACTGAATTTATCAAACATTGCCAATTATAAACAAAACATATTACAACTTGCAAAAAAAAATAGACATCCAACAACCGACAATGCATTGCTAATTACTATTTCTGAATCAATAAAGAATAACGAAAGAATTGAACCAACCAAATCTACTTGTTCTATCAAAAGAGAGATCTACTAGTTCCATCTAAATTAAACATCAAAAGAATAATATATTTATTCCATCTATACATCAAAAAGACTTTGACAACATAAGATCCTTCGTGGTCAAGCCTTACAATACCTTGTAATCTCTCATATGATTGAGATGTCTCCTTAAGTCCTTAACACATTGTAGCTTCTTGTCCAAGTCCTTGATTTTAAGTAGAAGGGCAGAAGTTTCCACACCATAATTTCTCAATTTTGACTTCGCTGCATGCAAAAAGAATAAAAAATTTCATACTTAACACGGAGGAGAGAGATGCCATAGTTAATGATAAAAAAGGCTCACCCTTCAACTCTAAACTCAAAGTTGTCAGACGCTGGTAAGCATATATATGTTCTCATAACACCTCAAGTATTCTGTTTTATTCATTTCACTTGCTTCCAGTTGCTTGTTAAGCAATCCCATTCGATCTGCAATTGACCACTATATTTTACCATCTTGTCCTGTATTGCAATGAAAGAATTATGTACAAAAGAAAAAAAAAATGTAAATCCCTATAACTTCACCAAGAATATTCTCCTCTGCATTAGCATTCTCGTCCCAAAATGTGCAAAGTCTAATCACCCTATGAAGTAGTTGTGAATTAAAAATAGATAAAAAGTACAAGTAAAATAGTTTAGAAATTGTATAACTAACCACTTATGATACCTTGTTAAATAATTGGTTCCTTAAGCTTCTTGAAGTATGGTTGGTTGCTCGTATAATCTTCTGAGATCACCATTGTTACATGCTGGTGAAGAAGCATCCTGTTAAGTGAAAAATAAATGAATAAGAAATAAAAACAATCAAAATAGTATATAAAAACAAGAAGCTCTCATTCCTTTTATCAATCTTAAATGTAGACAAGGTTGTATTTATGATTAAAATAACTAGAATTAAAGTTACACTAACACACTTTAGGAATGACATAATTTCCAATCCTCCGTCATTAAAATACGGAGTTAAAAGTACTTCTAAAATAGTGCAAGTCATCTTGCCTGTCCATAAGTTGATTAGAATTCAGTTATCATCCAATAAGGAGTTCGTGTGAAGCCAATCAAATATTCTCACCTATATATATATATATACATGGCCTTGACATCAAACAAATTAACTTTATATATATTTAAAATTTCAGCTAAATCACTATCCGATATAAGTCAACTGTAAACTAACTTAGATACTAGGAACAAAATAATACTAACAGGAGGAGAATACAAATCAATTCAAAAGCATTATCCAATAGGTCGAGCATAACAAAAGTTGGTTGAACAAGGAGTACTACGTAGTATGGTTTGAAGGCTCCTCCTTGCAAAAGAAGCCTTAGCAACCACAATCCTTGCTTCACTTTTCCTAGTAAAAGCCTAAGCAAATACAATTCATGCTACTAGAAAAAGAAGCCTAAGGAACCAAGACTCTTGCTGCACTTCTTGATTATATCCAACAAGAAATTCAAACCCTAGACAACATGAAAACAAAGTGATAAAAACCTTGCAAGAAATCGCACTTCAACTCATCATGAAACAAGTCCATAAGTTGTAAGCAAAAGTAATAGCACTTCAACTCATGCAAAAGTGCATATATGAGACATGCTATAAGGTCAGAAAAAAAGTAAGACTAGTATCATAATAGATAACAAAAGAAAAAACTGTTTGCATAAGATAATAAACTAACCTTTGTTCCTCAATTCCAAAATAAATGCAACCTTATGATGTGTTAATTGCGCATACTTCATTAGATGACCTTGTCGTAGCCACAAGATGCCTGAAAAACAATTCCTCATGTGGTTGAATTGCACCCCAGTAACCATCCACTGGAGAGTTTAATTTAAGTCATAAAGATGAGTAAATCTCGGTCAAATGTTGCTACTACCTGCAGGGGCGGACCTACATGAGGGCCAGGTAGGGTTAAACTTTAAAGGCCCAACTGGCCAAGCCACCATTTCAAGTTTACATTGAATTTTTCTTGAGACAAAACAGTGAAGCACCCTAGGATATTTCACTCATAGATTATTAGATTTACCAACTAAATCAGAGTGTCACATAATCACTAATTGAATTAGTTCATCTCTTCAAATAAAATTCCCACACACACACACACAAGAATCTTACTTACCATACACAAAATCGATTAGTATCCTAAACTCAGTTGCAACCGAACTTGAGGCAAGAATGACGTTCTTGCACTCATTGGAACCATAGTGCTAGTGGGAAAAGCAAAACATTTGCACACCTTGGGTGTGACCTTGACATGTCCAAACAAAGTGTTGTCCTTAATAGCTTCAATGACAAGTGCACCTTGGTGGAACCAACATTTATTGGCCTAAAATGTGACTGTTTTCAAATGTAAACACTTGTACAACAAATTACCAATATAAGTTATAGCCTTTCCAGTACCATTTGTCTTCCTAGAAAAAGTTCAATTACTTCGAGTACCAACACAGAAGTCTAAAAAGAGATAAAAGAAACTGAAAACAAAAAGTAAAACATACCAAAGGAAGCAGGCTTTTCCCAATACCAATAGAAGTTCAACCATGACCTGAAAAAAACAATGATTGACTACATGCTATATAGTGCATAAACTTTATAACAATTCCAACCTGTAATTCTTGTTGAAGGAGTATAGATGTATCACACCTTGGTCATGAATTGCATAGCCTTATGTGCTAGATTGCCAATTTTCCAAGTTAAGTCTACTTAAATGTAATCAAAGCTCCAGCCTGTTGTGCTATTTTGAGAACAAATTATGAAGGCCCAGATGAATTACAAACTTTTACAAATAATAAACTAAATAAAAGACAGAAAAATAAAGGATGGAGCAATAAAGGAAACATAAAAAGAAGCTACAAATTTTCAGATTAAACCAACAAAGAAAATAAGTTGCACTAGAGGTATCTGAAACCTAGGACAAATGTTCTTGTAACCCACAAAACATCCATGAAACCGATGGACCATTGTGCAAACATAACTCTTTTAGTTGTCAACCAAAAGATCGGGTCACATATCTAGAAGGAAGTTGAGTGGATCCAGCAAGCTCTATAGATCCTCTTCAGAAGAGGCAGACCAAAGGCTTTATGCTTTGCTACTTTTTGTTCTGCCTCTACTAGTAAAGGGTCCTTAGCCTTGCAACAAGTTTGATTTAAAAGGCTTGAAAAAGTTTGATCTATGATACGCTTGAACTGAATTATCAGTCCTAGAAAGAACCCGCTTACCGTTGCAGAAGAAAGATGGATTTCTTCTCTAAGCAAAGCTACTCTCTAAGCCAAGCTTCCCTTTATTCCTAAGTGCACTTTGGCATCAGACTAGCCGACCTTGTGTCTCTTTATTTCCCTAAGCCAACTTATACAAAAAGTAATGAAGCCAAGAGTTTTTTCTCTTTTCAAAGCAGCCTTATCGTAAACCCTACCAGAACTTGTACTGGTGCCTACTCCCTATGGCAGAAGGACTTAAAAGCGCCTAACTTACTTTTTTTCTTTTCCTTCACAATTATCCCTTGATAATCGTCGACATAACTTATATTGTACTGCATTATATTATCGAGACGACGCTCAATACTACTTCCCTATGATTCCAAATGGAGAGATAGGCTAAACAAAGAGAATTAGAAAGAAGGGATGTTCCCATAAGAAACCCTACAATTAAGACCAATTCATTTCAAAATCATAATACTCGGTCTCAAAGATTAATCAAATGAACAACACGAAATTGAAGGGAAGCAGATATAAAGGGGAAGAAAATCGAAACCTTTATTCAAAAAATGGACGTGAAAGATATTGAAATCAAGCAAAAAGAACTATTTTGTTTAATTATATCTTGTAGCCGGAGTGGGAGGAAGACATACCGTTGTTGGAAGACGAATATCAGTGGTGAATTCGAGCTCTTGTCCCTGGCATAAGTTCTTCATTGCTCGAAACTTTTTTTTCCCTTTCAAATCGAAATCAATCAGAGAGATCTAGCGCGAGTGGGAGAAGTTGGTGGGTCTCTTCCATTTACTGACTTTTTCGGTTATCCTTATTATAATTTTTTTAGATCTGGCTTTATCCACGGTAGGCATAATTTTGCCCAAAACATAAACCACCGTTTTCAAAGAAACAGTGGGTATACGAAGACCAAAAATAAATTAAGCCATATTTGATAGTACCGTGGTATATGTCCTATTATATACCACTGTTTTACAAACATAGTGGTATTTGCTTGTTCAAAAACTAGACAAGTCTGTTGTACCGTGGTAAATGACTATAAACCACTGTTATTAGCCAAACAGTGGTATATACCAGTTTACTAACCATGGCTAATGTGCTTTTTTGTAGTAGTGGTCATACAAACAAAGAGAGATTAACACATATGTTTTGCTTTACTCTAAAAAAAGTACACATCTTTATCAACAACGGTACTTTGACATCCATACGACACCAATATGTTGTTGAATTGCTCATACCATTTATAGGCGCTTGAATAAACTCATACAAAGATTTAACTAAATTATATACCTTAAGCTCATCACCTGGTACTACTTGGTATTGTAGTTCCTCACAACTACTCAACTAGAGTCTTTAGAATTCTGAAGAAAAAATTCTAGTTACATGAGCAAGGTTCCAAAATAGTATAAATATTTTCTCTGAGTGAAACCCCTTGGCTATTATTATTAGCCTTGTATTTTGCAATAGAACTATCACGTTTTAGTTTTCTCTTGAATATCCAATTCAACCTATAGATCCCCCAATAGATAGATTAACTACCTCTCCTTAATGATTTGTGTAAATCAATAGTCTAGTTTAGAGGAGTTGTATTCTTTAAAAAGGATATTTCTCATAGATAGACAACTTCCTTAATTATAGGTTAATGAATCTTCCTCAA
Source organism: Coptis chinensis (assembly GCF_015680905.1). Taxonomy (NCBI): domain Eukaryota; kingdom Viridiplantae; phylum Streptophyta; class Magnoliopsida; order Ranunculales; family Ranunculaceae; genus Coptis; species Coptis chinensis. The sequence goes on from NC_141464.1 coordinate 37,075,725, forward strand.
GAAACATATAAACGTCATCACCATGAATGGTGGATATACTCACTAATAGTCTTCCAAATTTCTTGTTCATAAATTATGGCATTCTCTTATGTAGTTCATTATGAACATCCAACCACTCTATGCCAATTTCACAGAAAGCACAACCTCGAATAAAATTAGCATATAAGATATTTAATAATAGTGTGGTATCTACAAGATTGTTATCACTCATGACAACTGAAAACAAACATCACTATTATGAGTTTTACCAATGAACATCTACTAGATAGTTCTAGGTCTCAAAAAACCTTCTTTTAGATTCAGATTCATTCACAATTGCCTTAGCAAGATCCGCCCCCCCCACACACACACATTTTGAAGCATTTTTGGATAGGCCCAAAACCTTTCCATACTTTGTAGTTTAGTGTCTTTCCAGTTATCTTGTGAGGTAAACTATGGTAAAACAGTGTCATGCATATGGGTCACAACCCCCCATAGTTCAATGGTTACTCAACCTAATCAAACTTACATACAAAACACATTATACCACTGCAAACACTAAAAGAAACAACAACAATAATATGCACTCTTATGACAAGAATATATTTTTACTCAAATCTATGATTATGGATCATATTAAACATAGTTATATTATGTTCATGCTATCTATATAAAAGGAAATCTACAAATGATTCTAATGAATTTTAAAGAATGGAATAATGGAAGAATTAGATGAAAAGGGTTTTACCCAAGATAATATCATTATCATTCTTCTTTTCATCATTCAACATTCTAACTTAGATAGTGAGACAATCCACTCACTTGTACATCACCTTGGCTATTTATTCATAGTCATAGGAGGATAATGCCTAATGAGACAATCTACATGCGTTACATCTCTTTGTTTAAAATAATCACTAGAAGCCGGATATTTTCTAATAAGACAATCCATAACCTTACACCTCCTTGACTAAATTAGGTTTATGAGATATTGATTGTTTCTCATATTGTTTCCTCTCGTAAACAACGATGCTCATTACTTAATAATATAGGACATGATTAAGCTTCATGCCAATGTTAAATAATGCATTCATGCCAAACATGGTTAATATTATATCATAGGTTCAAGAAAAGTAAACTTTAACTATACCCCTCACAACAAAAGATATACGATATTAAGCAAATCTAGCCACTGAATATGCAAAACAACTGAGGACTCCACTTCCTCTTCTTACATGAGCTCAAGCAAGATTGGATACCCTATCAACAAGACATCAAGTACTACCACAACATCTAATGGCTCAACCCATTATTGTTTTCAACTAGAAAAAATTAACCAATAAACTATCATCAAGTTCAAAGTAAATCCACAATTATTAATATCCAAAGCTAGCATGCTACAAAACCTTAACATATGCTATATTAGATATAAGTTATAAGTTACTTTATCTAACATATATTTTCACAACATTACAATTATAACCATCGTCTAACAACACGTGCACTCAATAAAGGTAAGCAATTATGCATTAAATATATTATAATTACTATCCAAGATTTGAGTGTGGTTGATATTAACTATCTTAAGGTCTCTCTTATACCATCTACATACATCTACATATGTACAAAGAAAATTAATATCAAACTACTTCTAGTCAAACAAATTAATATATTAGTGATAAACACGTATAATATGTTGACTAGGTTATTAAATAAGTTTAAGCTTAGAGATTTCCCTCCTAAGAATAAAAACTAAAATGCAACTCAAGGCAAGAATATCATCATATAATCAAACCAAAAGAATTGCAAAGAGTGAAAGAATACGATACCTAACCGATTGAAAAATCGGATTACCATATTTCCTCCTTCCAGAAAAATAGTTCAAAAGAACTGTAACACTGAACCAGCTCAGGCTGAATTGGGTATCAAGCCTTATACCATTGGAAAGCTCTTTGAATCAGCTATCTAACACAAGAAGCAGATTGCAAAACCGAGCTTTGGGCTGAAAATTATAGCAGTTTCCATAACAAGTGACGCAGCTGTCAAAGAGATGAACTTTGACGTTTTTCTTGATAGAAATCTCAGATTTGACTTCCACAAACGTAAGAGAAAGATCTACAACCATATAGAGTTTGATAAACAACAAAAGATCAATAATTATTCAATCTTTATTTGGTTTCCCTAATAAAAACGAAATTAATAGAAAATTTCTAAAGGCATAACCCAATAACACAAACAATAACTCAAAGTAAAAACTTATCTTTTGATTGCCGTATTAAATTACTCTCCTTTGTTCTACTACTAAAATATTTCCTTAAGATTGTTAGAATAGTTGTATGAAACAGCAACTAGAGTAGAATAGAAGGAACAGTAGACGAACAGTGAACAACCAAGGCGTCAATAAGACTGTCATTAAGGAAAGATTTCGGCTCTTCCACTGGTGCAAAAAGGCTACAATGACGTCTTCTCCTCACAAGAGTCAATAGTTACAGAAGGCTGGTTTTGCACTAATCAAACTTCTCTCTAGAACTGCGTAATAACTCTCTCTGGCGGCTGACAATAAGAAGAGAAGGAAAAGCTAGGGTTTGGTTTGTGCGAGATCTATTTCTGTAAATATATGTGATGTGGTTCACACAATCCTAGTTATATAGAGAGTCACAGTTGGTTTCCAGAAACAGAATAGGAAACCTACTGGAAACAGAAATCTAAAACTTGCTCCAAAAGCAAAACAAATTTAGGCGATATGGGACTATCTTCAAAGCATAAAAGTGGAGAGAATACTCAATGTTCTCCACTTCCACTTTGCTCACTCTTAAGTAGATTGAAATACAACAAAGAGATTCCAACAGTGAGCACAAAGTGAACTATTCTTTTACCTTTTACTAAAGAATACTGTGTGCTCGCTGCACACAGTGGCATACGCCAATTTTTGGAGGATTTTTCAATATTGAAAAGCCCTAACAATTTAAATTACAAATGTTGACCAGATTTTGTTGTAGTGGATCTGGAAGGGATTATAAACTCTTGGGGTTATATAATAAGCACTTCGAGCAATCCGAAATTTGTTATGTGAAATGGAAATAAAGGCTGCATTTCCCCAGGTTCTCTACACATAGCAATTACAGTGGTCCGAAGACAGGGTGTGATGGATTGTTGGCTATCCCATATCTATGTGTGTATGTTAAGTTGGTTGTCCCATATCTATGTGTGTATGTTAAGTTGACTACGTCACTATGAATATGAATAATATGCCATTGGCCGAATTTGCACAATAGATTATCGACACAATGTTTAATTGCATTAAGAAAATTGATGCAATATAATTGAATTAATCATGATGCACTGTTGCATTCACAGTTGTCGAGCAGTGGGACTGAAAGACATTATATCCAACCTACAGGGAGAAACTCTCCAGGACAAATCGGGGAAGAAAGTAACTCGTAAGGACACCTTTTTTTTTTAATCACTCTCAAGGACTGGGTAGATGAAAGTTCAAGTATACCCTTGACGCGAAATTAAAAATGGTTTGGGTAGATGAAATGTCAAGTATACCCCTGGTGCGAAATAATAAACGGCCCGGCCCAACCGAAACGACCCAGTATATATAGTATGAACACTGATTGTTCATACCTATTTGGGGTATGAACAATCACTGTTCATACATTAACATAAGCTATGAACACTCATTGTTCATATAAATAATCATTGTTGATTGTTCATACCTCAACATAATGTATGATCAATAAAAACACATATTGGAGTATGAACAATCATTGTTTATACCTCAACATGAGCTATGAACAATCATCGTTCATACATATTTGTTTATGAACAATCAATGTTCATACCTCAACATAATGTATGATCAATAAGAACATTTATTGGAGTATGAACAATCATTGTTCATACCTATTTGGGGTATAAACAATCAATGTTCATACATAAACATAATGTATGATCAATAAGAACACTTATTGGAGTATGAACAATCATTATGCATACCTATTTAGGGTATGAACAATAATTGTTCATACATCAACATGAGCTGTGAACAATCATTGTTCATACTTATTTGAATGGGGACGGTTTTAAGGTAGGCTGGTAGTGATATAATCTAAACTAACTATGTTCTGATCATGTGCCCTGTTTCTTACCTAGAATAGGAAACAAACCCATTCGGTGAGTTTTCCTATCCTTTCCTTTTTATGTTTCTTTCCACTTCAGGTAAAATCCTCCATTGTATACAGTGTGAGTTATGTAGTGGAATTATACAAGTATGGTTAGCCCTGTTGTTGATGCTCCAATGGGTTCTGGAGATGCCACTACTGAAAACCCCTTGTCAAGTGGAGCTCCCTCTTCTGTAACTCCCTTGATTGCTAGCGTTCCGGCTACCCAACCTTTCTCTTGAAGTTCGCTGTTTTCCAATTCTCAGGTTGCTTCTCTAGATACTAGCCTGGAACAATTCGAAATAAATGAGATTGATGGTATTTCTGATGTTCCTTTGGATCTCATTATGATAGGTGAAACAGTGTGGAGGGAGTATCTAGTCGATTTCTTTCTAGAGCAAAGATTAGCCTTTCCTTATGTGAAATCAGTGTTGCAGCAAAAATGGAATACTAGGGGGTCATTTGAGATGTCAGCTGACCAAGAATTGTTTTACTTCAAATTTGCAAGTGATGAAGATCGGCAAGCAGTTTTGGATGAAGGGCCAATGTTTATGGGAGGAAGATGCCTTGTTATAGAACCCTGTACTCAAAATGTTGAGATCCAAATGAAATCATTGAATACCATTCCCATTTGGGTTAAGATGCACAGTGTACCCAAAGTGATGTGGACTGATGAATGCTTAGGCTTTATTGATAGTAAGGTGGGGAAACCTCATTGTCAGGACCGTCCAACAAAGGAACGAAGGCGACTGGATTATGGGCGTGTCTGTGTTGAGTACAAGGTAAATGAGACATTGCCTGACTCATTCGATATCTGACTAAGTCCGAACGATGTAAGGAAGATTTCTTATAAGTACCCTTGGATCTCTAAACAATGTGATTACTGCCACATTTTGGGCATTTAATAGAGAAATGCTCGAGAACAGCATAGCAAAACCATGGCCAGAGAGCAGCCAACATGAATAGAGTTGATGGTAATGGAAGGAACAAAAATAGGAGAACAGTGACGGGATTGGAACGAGGAAATAATATAGTAACATATGATGGAAATGGTCTTGGGGAAGATGTGACTAGAAGGATCTGGATTTCGAGGAACCTCAATCCCGAAAACATTCAGTCATCAGCAGGTGCTGGGACTAGATGTGTAAGGGATGATCAGGGAAGGTCACAAGTGAGTGACAAATGGCAACGAAATAGTAGTCGCAGAAAATCAAGTCGATGGTCCAGGGACAGCAGGAGTCAAGGCATAGCTATAGACATTAATGATGATTATTGTATGGTAGTCTATATGGAAGGTAATGAAGAACTTATGGGATCTCGGTTTGCGATTCTAAATGAATCAAATGGTATTGGCTCTGGGAATGAATTAGTGGTTTTTCAGGAGGTGGCTGACTTAGAGGAACCTTTTCAGATGGCTCTTCAGGTACCCGAGTTGGAATAATTTAATATACAAGAGCATAGCAATGAAAGTGTGGAATCAGATGGAGTGGTCTCAATCCATGAAACCGAACATTTTAACGACCACATTCTTGATATATTAATAGTGAAACTCATGACTCCTTGCCTGTAACGGAAGAACCAGCTACCCCAGCAATGCAGAAATGCAAAAATTCACAGGGCAGGAACTCAAGACACAGTGGGGAGAAACAAACATCAAAGCACGACTAGCAGTTGAGTAGGAAAAAGAGAGGAAGACCTAAAGGGTCAAAAAAACAAAAATAGATATTAAAAATGATAGCTCCTATCTGTGTTTGGAATGTTCGGGATACGAATGACATTCTTAGAACTAAGGAGATCAATAAGCTGAGAATGGAAAAAAAAAAAAAAAAATGCATCATGGGTCTGTTAGAAACAAAGGTGAGACAACACAAATTCCAGGACATTCTTAGTTTATGTTGCCCTAATTGGGAGTGGTTTGATAACTATAACCAGGGTCCTTCCAATAGAATATGGGTTAGTTGGGACCCAAATTTCATCAGTATGCAGCTCTTTAAAGTCTCTGATCAAATGATTCACTATAAGGTCTCCTTTTTGCCTAGTAGTGAACACTTTCTTTTGACTACGGTCTATGCTAGGAATGCCAAAAGTGAGAGAATAAGTTTATGGAGAGACATAGTATCCATTGCCTCATCTACAGTTGCCATGGTGTGTAGCAGGAGACTTCAATAATATCATATTTGCTCATGAAAGGTTGGGAGGAAGTCTTATGCATCCTAACGAAGCGAATGAATTTGTTGATTGCTTGCAACAAGCTGGACTAGATGATCTTAAATACTTGGGATTTCAGTTCACATGGAGTAATAAAGCAGGGGGAAGGAACAGAGTGATGACTCAAATTTATAGATGTCTTGTCAGTAATGCATAGCTTGGAGAATTTTCAACTTCCCAAGTGGAATTTCTGCCACAAGGAGTGTCCGACCACTCTCCTATGCTGCTATTTTGGACTAACTATGTCAAGAAAGCCTTGCCTTTTAGATTCAAGAATTTTTGGGTAGCCAAAACTGAGTTCCAGAACATGTTATAGTAGTTTTGGAACACAAATATCTACTCGAATCTGATGTATGTATTGATGGAAAAAGTGAAGCTGCTCAAGAAAAGAATAAAGCCGTGAGCTAAGAAATTTTTTCTGATTTACATGGTCAAGTGGTAGCTACCAAAGATGTTCTTTGCGAAGTTCAAGTGCTTCTACAAGATTTCCCTCATGATCCATTCTTGTGGGAAAAGGAGAGAGTGGCACTAGATAAGTATACATAATTAGTTAAAGATGAGGAAGCAGAGATTCAGCATAAATGCAACGAGGAATAGATGATGGGTGGAGACAAATGTACAACTTTCTTTTTCAATCTCATTAAATAATGAAAAGCTAGAGGTGGGATATGGAGTATAATCGATGATCATGGAAATGCAGTATCTGGTCAGATCCATGTTATAGAGATGTTTCTACAGTACTACAAGAGTCGCATTGGCACTCCATCTTAGCCAATTAGTGACGATGAATTTTTCAATTCCTTGCAAGTCAAAGGGGCGATACAGAGTACTCAGGTGTTTCTAGAGGCGGATATTTCTGAGAACGAGATCAAAGAGGCCCTTTTTTCCATGAAGGACAGTTCTGCTCCTGGACTCGATGGATTCAATCCATTCTTTTTCAAGAGTTGTTGGGGGATTGTAGGAAATATGGGACTCCGAGATGCTCTATTAAGCTTGACATCAAAAAAGCTTACGATATGGTGAGTTGGGAAGCAGTTAAAGCCATGCTTATCACATTCAATTTTCTGGAGCAGTTGAGAAAATGGATCGACATGTGCATTGCTTCACCATCATATTCTATCCTTGTCAATGGTTCCCCAGAAGGCTTCTTTCCTGGTGCTAGAGGGTTGAGACAAGGAGATCCGCTTTCTCCTTACTTATTTGTCCTGGTTATGGAGATTCTGTCTTGTATTATGAAGGACAGATTGGCTTCCAAGATGATCAAATACCACTCTAAATGCAAAAAAAGCCAGCTGTCACACACTCACACCTAGCTTTTGCAGATGATGTCTTGATATTCTATAAGGGTGGCACAGATTCCATTGCAGCTCTTAAGGAAGTTTTAGAAGAGTTTGGCAAGGCCACAGGTTTACAAATGAGCACTCTTAAAACATCGTTGTTGACAAGGGCCTTAAATCAACAAGATGGTAGTTCTCTATCTCAGATTCTTGGAGTGCAGCTTGTGAATCCACCAGTGAGATACCTGGGCCTACCACTCATTTCGGCTAGACTGGGTATTCGGGAATGCCAACCTCTCATTGAGAAAGTCACGTCCAGAATCACTAATTGGAAGTCAAGATTTTTGTCACATGCCGAGAGACTGCAACTTATTCACTCAGGCTTATGTATTTCCATTCTTACTGGTCCAGAACCTTCATTCTGCCCAAAACTTACCTAGAAAAATATATCAAAGATTTGTGCTAGATTTCTGTGAAGTGGAGTAGATATGAAAAGAGCAGTCCACAATGCTAGTTTTAGCACCATCAGGAAACTCAAATAAGAAGGAGGACTTGGTATCATGAACTTGCAAGTTTGGAACAGAGGAGCATATTGTGGACTAGTACATAAAATTACATCGAACGAAATAGTGTGTGGGTGCAGTGGACCTGGAAGAATCATATTAAGGACAATTTATTTTGTACTATGCCAGTCCCGAGAGACTGCTCCTGGTCATGGAGAAATGTGCTTCAAGCAAGGACAGAAGCCAGGAAGTTGATAAGGTACAACATAACAGATGGAGATAGTACATTATTCTGGCATGACATTTGGTGTGGTTCGGCTCCTCTCATTGAAAATCCACTAGCAAGAGCAGAATGGCAATTCCCCCTCGATTCCAAAGTTAGCCACATCATCAACAATGGATTATAGTCGGCAGCAGTGCATAACACTCACAATCCAAGCTTGAAAAAGCTTATTCTTGAGGTCGGCATAAATAGAAACTTGGAGAGTGACTGAGTCATTTGGCTGTCGCATCAATCAGGACAATTCATATCCAAAAGTGCCTACATGGCATTGAGATCGTCTGGAATCAAAGTAAGATGGAGCAGGGTAGTGTGGGGTAAATGGGTGATACCCAAGCACTCATTTTCGTGCTGGCAGCTTTGTTCTAACAGCCTGCCTACACAAGATAGATTGGTCCAGAAAAAAATTCTTAACCACTCGTCATGTTGTTTTTGCAGCAATAGTAGGGAATTCTCTAAACATCTATTTTTTTAGTGCACATACTCCAAGGAGCTGCTGCTAAACATCAAGCAATTGCTTCAAATATTGACTGACGCTCGTAATGCAAATCGAGAATGGTCGTCTATCATCAGGCTATGCAGAAAATCTAGTCCGATCTATGAAGTGTATAAAGTCTATATTTGTGCTGTGGTCGATGCAATTTGGAAGGAGCGAAATGCAAGGAGATTCCAAAATCAGTCCAAATCAGTGTCAGTGGTTTTTCGCAAATTGTGTAGGGAACTCAAGACATATATGCAGTCGATTCTACCTGAGTTGACTGATTCTACAGACATGAAGATGTTGCTCTCATCCATTGGAGTGCAAATTCGGCTGAACACGCCAGTTCAAAAACAAACTTCTTGGAACAAACCTGAGGTAAGAAAGGTGAAATTGAATACAGATGGTTCAGTGGCACCTAAAGGGGTCGGGCATGGAGGAATCATTCGAGATGAACAAGGTGGAGTGATTGCAGGATTTAATGGAAGTGGAGGAATGGAGTCGGTTATATACCAAGAGCTGAAGGCCATAGAAGTGGGATTGAGACTTTGTGAAAACAAGTTGTTTAAGGAAGTTCAAGTCGAGTTAGATTCTATGAGAGTTATCCAAGTTATTAACAAGCTTGAAAAAACTTCCCTCGTTTTGCGAGGATCTGGTCCAGGCCATACAAAAGATTAAGAGGGCGTTTGAGTTTGTGTCTTTCACCCTTGTATTCAGGGAAAGCAATAGGGCAACCAACTACCTTGCGGGCCTTTGCATTGTGAGAAAAAGAGTAATTTCTGTAATTTCTTAACTCCTCCACTAGATTATCAGTTGAATGTAATAGTGGAGGAAGATGCTTCTAGTAAGATGTACGCAAGAATATAGTTTGTTTGGTTAATACAGGTGGGGGTCTGCCTAACCCTAGCTTATTTTCGGGAAAAAAAAATGTCCATACCTATTTTGGGTATGAACAATCAATGTTCATACCTAAATATAATGTATGATCAATAAGAACACTTATTGGAGTATGAACTTATTGTTGATACTTATTTGGTGTTATGAATAATCAATGTTCATACTTTAACATAATGTATAATCAGTAAGAACACATATTGGAGTATGAATAATCATTATTTATACATCAACATGAGCTATGAACAATTATTGTTCATACATCAATATATTGTATAATGTACGTTCACCTATTTAGGTATGAACAATCATTGTTCATACATCAGCATAAGGTATGAACAATAAAAAGACATAAATGGTAAAATCGGAAAATATTTATTTCAAATCCGGATCATTTGTCCTAGAGGGTTATTTTCACCCGAAATTTGTCCTTGTGAGTGATTATAAAAAAACAACTCTATTTTCTAGAGTTGTTTTGAATCGAAATTGGGCCTGGACCAATTTCTTGTTCAACCTAAAGTAGCCATACCCCATGTAGTATATCCAAAATATCCATTTCCAACTACTTTTGCGATACAGAAATGCCAACTTGAAAAACATGGTAGGGACTAGATTCACAGAAGTACTAACTTAGGTTCTTAATAGTACAACTGCTTTATTCCCCTTTTCCGATGGAAAACCAATTGAGGATGAGTGGCCGGCTGTAGGAACTATTCAACAAACCAATTGAGGATGACGGGGGCATGGCATTGAGCACCTCACACACAAACAAATACACTAACATCATTGGTGATTGGTCACCGTAGAGTAAATGGACCATTTTGGGCCAAATATTGGAATAGCCGAATATAGGGCCTCTTAAATTTTGTAGCATCCAACTATACGAGTGAAACGTGTACAAGAACAAGAATTTCGGGTATCTACGTACAAGAACATGTTGGTGAGGTGTGCTACAAGGTACTTGAATGGGCAGGTGTAGAAAATCAAACTTTAACTATATGTATCTGAAAACGTCTTCAATCCATACTAAAAGAACAATTAAAATGAAAACCAATTCAACAAGAAAATGATCCTCGTTTACATACATACAAGTGATATAACCACGCCCTGCTCTACATACAACAAAACAGATGGACCATGATCTTCATCTCAAGTCTGATTTCCAACTCTATCTAATCTAAACTAAATGTTAGAAAAGTGGATTCGAGTTGGCTGAGCCATGTTAAGACAACTCGAAGAAGATCGTCGGCAGTTGAGAGAGAAGATAGCTGATAAAGAGTGAGCTAAGCCTATAGCAATACCAGCTTTAACTTGACCTCGTTTTGGTATAGGACGACCAGAAACCCTTTGTCCATTTGCATTGTTTACCTTCATCATTCTTCTTGCACCGGCCATTTTTCTCTCTTGTACTTGTAGAGTTGTAGTCTCTGTTTTTTGTGGAGATTTGAGTGTGTAATAACAAGTTCCAGTTGGAGTGATGGTTTTATACTTTTATAGTGTATTTATTAGTTAGCCCTTGAGTTGGTTCGAACTGCAATATTGCCATTAGCTTTGGGTGCACTCCAAGTTCGTTTTGACCCCTTGGTCTTTGATATTAAAAGAGTTGACTGTTTTTTTTAAAAAAAAGGTTGATCAAATTGTTCACTTTCATGTCTTTTTTTTTTTTTTTTTTCGATAATACCTTATATATATATATATATATATATATATATCATTAAGCTTAAACCGATACCGGCAAAACATTGTAGTTCAGGAGGCACTGTGGGAGGTGACACACTTGCTGCTGGTAGTATGCCCATTTTGCCAACAAGTGTGCCTCTCCATTGTCTTTTCTGCTTAACCACTTAAATTTACAATAAGATAAGGGAGAGTTTAATCTAAGCACATAATCTCTCAAGCTCTCATCCTGCTGCCAAGAGCAATCTTGCCTATTAAGAATACCTTGATGCTTCACAACTCTTTGTTAAATATTTTCAATTTTGCATCTCCCTCTACCAAAAGCTCGATTATATAACATCCTGAAGTTAGTGCTAAGACTTTATTCCTACCTCCATAACTTATTATTCCACCATCTCAAATTATATTTTTATCCTCTGGCGAAAGGTTTTCCTTCCACACCATTAAAAAAAAAAATACGTAATGACATTTGTAACATAGAAACCAACCTTCTAGTTTTCATTTCCATATACAAAGCCCGGCCCCATATTATATTTGTCATCCCTTCAAATAGTTTCCAAGCAATTGCTCAAAACTATTATGTTTCTTCTTTATATTTCTAGTTGTTGCTTATGTATTTCAATGTTAAATGAATTTCATCAAACCTAATATTAATACATTCATTAGGTATAACAAAGAACTTAGAATCAAAATCAAGGTTAGCATCGGGGAGATCATGAGCCCCGAAGTTAGTCTTTTTCACCGGTACCTCAAGATAAGCTCATCCCTTCAACTGTTCCAAGCAATTGCTCTGCATTTTTTCTAGTTGCTCGAGGTGGCATGCAACTAGCTCGCATAACATTGTTCGCCTCCAAAACACTTCTTCGATTATCCTCCCTGTTAGGTTGTCTATGCTCGAACTTGGCTTCATTTCTAGCTTTCTAGATGTTATAAAGAAGATAGCATGCTTGTACCCCAGCTTGGGATTCTTGCTGCCTTCTGCTATTGCTCCATCTTAGGAACTTATAAACCCAATCTCTGACCCCATTCCTTCCATGAGCCTCCATTCTCAGGCCCAGGCCTGATGTGAACCACAAGGGCCTCGACCAATCACATTCAAAGAACAGATGGGTGTCATTTTCCAAGAGAGTTTCACAGAGAGGGCAGGAGAAATCTCCCAGCATATGCCTAGATGCCAGCCTATCTCCCATTGGTAAAGCATCCATATAGGCCTTCCAAAGGAACAACTGGATATTGGCTGGCAATCTAGTTTTCCAGAGAAGCTTAACTGCCTGAGTGTTAAAGCTGGAACTCTGCCCTACAATTTTATCTTTGGTAAGATACTTGTAGGCAGATTTCACAGTGAACTTGCCAGACTTTTCTACTCCCCAGACCATCTTGTCCTTCCCCAAACCCAAAGGTCTAATCACCACTTCTTTGATTCTGTTAGCAAGGATAGGGGGGAATAAGGCTGTGATTTTAGCCTCATCCCACCCAGTCCTATCCTCTTTGAAGAGCTCATTCACAAGGAGATCAGTTAGCCTGGAGTCTTCCACTCCTAGCTCTCTTAGAGTTTTTGGGATTCCATTACTAACAACCCAAGGGTCATCCAAAATAGAAATGGAGTGTCCATTGTGAATCCCCCATATCAGCCCCCCACTAATAAGATTGAAAGTTTTGTGTATACCTTTCCAAAAGAAAGAGGCATACTCAGGGGGATTCCAAACATCCCCAATCCAGTTTTTGCCATAGATGCTGGCTAGGGTTTTAGTCCATATAGAATTGATATCTGTAGCTGCTTTCCAAGGAAGTTTTGCTAGCATAGCTAGGTTCATATCCCTCATCTTTCTGAATCCCAACCCTCCAACAGATTTGGGTGTACATAAGTTATCCCACCCTATGGTGTGGACACTTTTCGACTCCTCAGTCCCATGCCAGAAGAAGTCTCTACAAGCTTTATCTATCTTGTTACAGGTAGATACAGGGAGCATATAAGTAGCCATGGCATACAGGGGTGTGGCCTATATCACAGACTGGATCATGGTAGCCCTTCCAGCCTGTGATAGCACCTTAGCTTTCTACCCCTTAATCTTATTGTGTATTTTGTTAACTAAATATTCAAAGTCCTCTGCCTTCTTATGGGAAAGCATAATGGGAATACCCAGATATTTATCCTTGGGGTCAAACAACCTCATTTTCCAGAACTTTTTCAGCTTGAGTTTATTTCTGAACTTGATATTTCTGCTGCAAAATATGCTGGACTTATCAAAATTTATGAGCTGTCCTGAGGCAGCCAATATTCTTGAAGAATCCTTTTGAGATGCCCCCTCCTCCAGGTTTCCTCTAGTGAACAAGATGAGGTCATCCGTATAGAGGAGATGAGAGATATGGGGGGAGGCTCTTCTTATTTTGATCCCATGGATATGTTCTTCAGCCTCAGCTCTAGCAATCATCCTAGAGAGGGCTTCAAACATGATGATAAACAGATAGGGAGACAGGGGGTCTCCTTGTCTAAGGCCTCTCTCAGGAGTAATTTTGTCCAAAGGGCTGCCATTCAGCAGCACTCTGAAAGACACAGTGGATAGGCACTGTTGGATCATATTCCTCCAGGAAAGATTAAACCCCAGTCTCTCAAAAATATTATCTACCAAGGACCATTCCACCCTATCATATGCTTTTGCCATATCCAATTTTAAAGCTATCCACCCATGTCTTTTATTTTTCATGTGTTTCATGTGATGAAACAGTTCACAGGCCAGTCCTGTATTATCCCCTATATTTCTTCCCTTAATGAAAGCCCCTTGGAAGGGGGAAACAATCTTATTCAAGTGACACTTCAGCCTATTGGCTAAAATCTTGGAGATCACTTTGTAGCAAAAGTTGCACAAACTGATAAGCCTAAAGTTTGCCACAGTCTCAGGGTTAGCAGTCTTGGAATGAGAGCAATGTAAGTTTCATTAAAGGTAGGGTTAAGGACCCTATTAATGAAGAAGTCCCTTACAAAGGCAACAATGCTCTTGCCCACAATATCCCAAGTGTTTTGGTAAAAACAACCTTGGAACCCATCAGGACCAGGAGCTTTAAGGCTCCCCATCTTCTTCACCACTCTCCAAATATCCTCAGAGGTGGGAACAGCAATGAGAATTTCATTCTCCCTATCAGAGATACAAGGATGAAAGAGGTTGAGGATATTCTCATTAACTTGAGGGTGATCAGAGCTGAACAGAGTTTTAAAGTAGGAGTTGATAGTGGTTCCCACTTCAGCTCTTCCCTCACTCCAGCCACCCCCTTCCCTTTGGAGCCTCTCCACTTTATTCTTCCTTCTTCTATAAATGGTTGAGAGGTGGAAGAATCTAGTATTCCTCCCACCATCTTTCAGCCAATGATTGGTGGATTTTTGTTTCCAGAAACTCTCCTCCTTAGCCAACCAATCAAACAACTCAGATTTTAAGACCTTAGCTCTTTCATAATTGGCTAAAGAGAAGGGTTTCTTCAGGACATGATCCAACTCCTTATTTACTCTATTAATATTTGTGAAAATATTTCCAAACACCTTTTTATTCCATATAGTAAGGTGTTGTTGAGTGATTTTATGTTTAAGGATGACCTCGACATCAGACAACCCATGGGTAATAGAGTTCCAAGCAGTAGCAATCACAGGCATACAGGATGGATCAGATAACCACATGTCATAGAACCTAAAAGGTTTTTCATGCTTCATATTAACATCAGCAGTAGGAATTAAGTTAATCATAAGACATAGATGATCAGATGTGGCATTAACTACATTAGTGACTTTCATATTGGGAAACTGGAGAATCCAATCCTCCGAGGCCAAGGCTCTGTCAAGCCTCTCAATAATATGGTCATGAGGTCTTCTATTATTACTCCATGTAAACTTAGGACCTTTGAATCCTAAGTCAAACAGACCAAGGTCGTTAATGAGATCATTGAACTCAGCCATGCTTCTACTAATAAGATTATTACCTCCTATCTTTTCATCTAGGGAAGTAATAGCATTGAAATCCCCAAAGAGACACCAAGGTCCAGGGATAAATTTGGCAACTTCCCTAAGCTCATTCCAAACTCTATGCCTGTTACTGGCAACCGGTTCGCCATACACAAAGGAGAAGAACCAGGTATTATTACAATGATAGTTGCTAAGTTTACCTGTCACTTGGTTATTTGAAGCTCCCAAGATTTCCAGATCCACCCCATCTTTCCATAGCACAGCTAGCCCCCCATTGCGACCCAAAGCTGGAACACTAAAGCAGCCACTATACTTAACCATCCTACTGATCTTCTTTATCCTATCACATCCCACCTTTGTTTCAGACAAACAGACTATATCAGGGTCAAACTTACCTATTAAGTCCTTTAGATTTTGAATTGCCGTAGAGGAACTAATTCCCCGGCAATTCCAGGCTTGTATCATGGTTGATGAGGCAGCTGTTGTGGGACAGCTACCGCGAACCCTGGAGGAGACATCAGACCCCCACTGCTTTCAGACTTATCCCCATCCAATTTAGCTTTCTCATACTCACTGGGAATCTTATCAGGACTCTTGGAGAAAAAAGAACTTTCCCCTGTACTATGGTGCTTCCCTTTGAAAGTGCTTCTTCGCTTAACAAACGAGTCATCCACTGCTATAGGTTGAGGTTGCTTGAACAAAGAGATACTATCTTCTGACTCATATCCTCCTTCTTCAAAACTCCCTTGCACAAGATCCACTGGAGCAAAATCTAAAGCTACTTCCTCTTGCATTGCCACATTCTGAACTTCCAAGTTTGGGACCCTTTCTTCAGAGTATAAATCATCTCCCCATTCTGTGAAGGCATCCGATGGAATTTGATCTTCTGGAATACTATGATCTGAGAGATCAGAGGGCATATTGGGGTTGAGAGACCGGCTTGAGGTGGATGGATCCAATGACGCCCCAGTATCGCTAGAGATATCAATCACTAGAGCCTCTTCAGGGATTAACAAATGCCCTAGGCCTTGTTCCCTAAGCGCATCAGCCTCCCTCTTAGCCTTCTTAGATTGCTTTACCACCATCTTCAAACAATACCTTTCCCATTCTTCATCATCCATGGTAGTTTGTTTATCGTTAGATCTAGCAGCAAGAGATCTCTTTTTACCTATCCTTACTTCTTGACCAGCACCATCAGGCTTTCTAACTACCCCCTTTCTCTTACCTCGAGATACCACCGTTTTAAAACCCCTTCCACGTGTAGGTAAGCATGTGAACTTGAAACAAGTGCCCTCTCTTCCAGCTGATGAGGTAGAGTGGTGAGATACATCAGGCTTGATGTTCTCAAGATTCTGAATGATGGTTTCGGACAAAAGAGAGAGAGAGAGGTCGGCGTAGACTGATCATCCACAGGAGATGTTCCTATTCCCAAAGACTCATCTTTTAAAGCTAGCTCTCTTAGGCCTCCAGCTGTGGTTTCTCGAAGAACCATCCTAGACTCTTGTTTCTGATTGCAAGCCTCTGTTTCTAGTTCCTTTCCTTGGTCCATATCCATCATAACCGAACTTGGGCTCCAGATCACCAAGGCCTCACAAGACTCATATGGTCGCAGATCTGAGTCCAGCGTACCAGCTTTGGCCCCTGAATCATGGGCCTTTTCCAACTCAGTCATATCCAGGTCCAAACCCCTATTAGATGCATTGCCCAGCTCAGCCACCCCAACGGTCACTGATTCTGTGATCATCCAGACTGATGTATCCGTTCTGTGTTCTGTTAGACCCTCTATAATTACCTCTGTACCCTTTGACCTGACCGCCACACTCGCCACCACCTAAGCATCCTTCAGTGGTGGTGACCATATCCCATCTCCCTTCCATAGCTTCTTTCCAGGTGAGTTCCTATTTCTAGCTGAAATCTGATCCATCCTAGGTTTTTGAGGAGGACTCGAAAAAGTAATCGAGGCTGGGATTGGCACAGCATCTCCATTGTAGAATACATTTGCTCTTAGACCAAAAGAGAAATTGTTTTTTATGTCTCTGGGGGAGCCTCCCAGCTTCCTCATCTCCAAGCTATGTTTTTCTCTGATAGCAAAAGAGAAAAATAGCAAAAGATTTCTAGCTTTCCATATTTGAAGGAAACAACAATTACTTCTCCCAATTCGGTGCTTAACTCTATGCCTTTGAGCAACCTCTCTTTGATGTCCATGCGCACTCTCACCCTTGCAACAGGGTGTTTGAAGGCTGATGAGCAGTGAAGATCCATCCCCTTGACTTTGCCTAGAGTTGAACCCACTGTGTGCACATTTTTCTCATTTATGCGATCTCTTGGGAGGCCAAAGATCTGCACCCAGAAGTCCACTCTATCAAACCTCCTATCTTCTCCCAGGATACCCAAGTCATCTCCTTTCTTAATGGAGAGGATAAATCCTTGGATCACCCAAGGTCCATTTTGCTTGACATGCTGATATTCTTCTACCTTAGCAAAGACCATTTTATAGAGTCCTTTTGAAATAACTTCTATCTTGGTCTCTCCCTTGATTTGCCAGCATCTATGCACTTCTTCTGCAAAGTCCTGTAGTGATATATGTTTTCCTCCATATAGCTTCCCCACCAAGGTTGTGTGTCCTGTGTGGTTTTCTCTGGGGTTTTTGCATCCAATCTTCACCACACATTTTTCCTTAGAGCAAAATAAATTTTTCATGTCAGCTTGGAGTTTCTCTATTCTGACCCTTGAGAGATCTCCTTGCTCATCTTCCCCTTCTACTATTCTATCAGTCGATGCCATCTAACTAACTCAGCTAAACAGATGTAGCCTGATTATCCTACCTAACTTACACTGAAAGCCGGGGAAGAGGGGAGGGGGGGAGAGATGAAAGGTAAAGGATGTACCAGAACTGCTTAGGTTTTCAAAATCAAGGTTTACAGAGTAACTGAGACATCAAGCTAGAAACTTATCCTTATCCTTTTTGATAACTA
The DNA here is from genome assembly GCF_015680905.1 of Coptis chinensis. Taxonomy (NCBI): domain Eukaryota; kingdom Viridiplantae; phylum Streptophyta; class Magnoliopsida; order Ranunculales; family Ranunculaceae; genus Coptis; species Coptis chinensis. The sequence continues at coordinate 37,094,111 of NC_141464.1, forward strand.
GCTACTTGAAACCAAAAGAAAAACCAAATCAGGTTAATCAGGAAAGGCAACAACAGCTAAACAGCAGAAACTATAAGCGGTAGAGATTTGAAATTTGAAAGGGAAAAAGAGGGGGGGAAAGAAGTTGGTTTGAGCTGCTTTGAGCCGCAGTAGAGCTTTTTCACTATATAGATATCACTTTAAAGAGGAGAGTCTTTCACTTTCATGTCTGATATAGTGATATATTTCCAAATTCCTATATAAAGTTACAGGGATCTGACCTGCCAGCAATTTCACTAATCGGTCAAAAGGACGTTGAATTACACTAATAAATTCGAGATATGTGCACTGCATATCTAACATTTTCACCACAAATGAAAACAGTTGCAGAAATTTAGTCCGTGTAACCGGTTGGTTTTTTTTCTCTCTCTGCATTTCTTTTTGCCAGCAGAGAAAATTAAGAATGCAATATAATTTTGGAGTGCGAATTTGTTGCACACGGATTTATCCGGGTGTTTGTTGACACTCCAGCTCATTGGGCCACGTATCACTCCTTTTCTTTTTAGCATAATAAAAACTACCCTCACCCATTATGACCAAACTACCCTCATTTTCTACTTGGTAAATTCCATATCCAACTCTTCTCTCCCGCGTCAATGAGTGCAGTACACGTTTGTAAGGAGAAAAAGAAAATGAATTGAGCCATATGTCAACTTTATTTACCCACTAAAACTATCCAAAAATAACTAAACACAATCACCAACACCCATTAAATTCTTTGAGCTCACTTGACTAAATTTCTAAGGGAATTTTAGTTACCAAAAAAAAAATTAGGACCAGGTAAATTAGTGCAAGAGAGATACATTATTGTGTCACATTCACATTGATCACATGGGCATTTGGGACTGTTTTATGCGCTATGCGTTGGCCCCATTTATATTATATATATTATATAATAAAGATTCTTCTCTATCTTTCCGAAAGTTGATCAGTTGGATGGAGCCTCATCGTGGCGGGCCATTAAAGGTTTGCAACGAAGTTTTGTAGTGTTATATGGCAAATTATAAGAAAAAATCATTCTTTCTAAATTTAGTGCGCACAACGATAGTAGCCTTTAGATAGATATATACTCTATTTTGAGGGTATTCAAAGTTCATTTTGTTTTTTGTCTTGTTTGTGGGCCACAAAACAATTGCCAATTTAGTGAGATTTAACAGTTATTTGGCTAGATCTTTCTATGTGGTGAAAAGAATGATCTCTCTTTTTCACGTCTCTTGTTATATTATATTTAATTTTTTTGATACTAACTAGTAACTTCAAACTTTCTATTAAAAACGCATTATATTATCATGTTTGGAGAATACAAAAAGAGGGTCATTGACTATGTAAAGACGCACTTAGCTAAAACTTATGGCCAAGAGTTAAACAAGTAAACAACAGTACTAGTCATTGAGAAGTTTATCAAAAAAAAAAAATTTGTTGATATTTTATTGAATTAGAATTTTACCCATGACAGAAATACTTTCTTTAATACAAAATGATGTAACTATAACTCTTAATTTCTTAAAGCATATAGCAATTGACAATGTATACAGACTACCCTATAAAAAACAGTTGAAACAATGAATCGAGATTATCCAAAAAAAAGAGACAACCAAGTACAATAGAGTAATGGCTGGACAGTTCACAAATGAGATTGTGAGACTATTTTGACTATAAAAAGATTCGGATCAAAACAATTTAATTTAGACGATTCTAAGTTTTTTGCAAATTTTTAATTTTGTGTTGCAGATTTTTCTATAGGTTCTCTTTTAATTCATTCAATTATAATATGAATTTCTTACTATTTTTTTTATTAGCTATTATCACCAGTATTATGGGTTGTAACAAAATTGCAATTTGTAATTGTATTATATTTATATATTTTTTTAAAATACTATGAAATTTAAGAGTATTTTCATAAATGTTGGTGTACTTTTTATTTTATTATATAACGTTTTTATTTTTATTTATTTATTTATTTTTGAGGTTTTACCGGCAAAGCTAAATATTGATAATAATAATAAAATAGAATGTAAATAAAAATATATTTAGGAGTGCGAATTTTTCATTGTAGATTTTTGTTTTTTATGAAAATACAAATAAAAAAAATTTGTGGAAAAAAAAATGAAATGTTTTGGATAGAGAATAAAACTTAGATTTTAATTTATTCTAGATTTCTAGTTAATCAATAGATGATAAGATTTTAAATGTGTGATGAAAATGTGCTAACGAGAGTTACAAAAAAAAAAAGTGTTTAGGAGGCTTTTTGCTCCTAAGTGCACCATACAATTTCTTGATTTAGGTGGCTACCTGTTGAGTGTTGACCTATAAGCCCGGGCACCCGGCTGCTGATTTTTCATGTCCCCTGTTTTTTTTTTTTTTTTCGATAATGTCCTTTTATGTCCCCCCTGAAACTAACAATTTAGAAGCATGTGTTCAGAGAATATTTTAAGTACAACGGATATAGACTCTAAATCTTGCTTAGGTTATTGTGAATGAGATTACGTAATTATGCAGGTGAGATTTCACAGTCATTTTATATTGTTGTACGTGTCCACCATCTATTTATTAGAAAACAATACTAAGAATTTAAGAAACATCAAGTGTTTGAAGCCCCAGACCACATGCAATGTACACAAATTAATCTACCTTACGAAATAAAACGTGAAACAAGTGACGGCACTTTTACTTTTTAAGAAAGTTGATAATCAAATCTGCAAATGATTTGAATGCAGCGGGATGAGTGTAACACTTCTTGGGGCATTTAGCTGCTTATTAGTTTACTTAGAGAGTTAGAGCACTGTTTTGAAGAGGGCTAAGGCTGAGTCCAATGGCTCTCTATCCCTTTTAAAAATAGTGTTAAAATCAATAAAATAGAGCTAAAGTCAATAAAATAGAATTAAAATAGAGCTAAAATCAATAAAATAGAGCTAAAATCAACATATTTTATTCTCTATCTCTATTTTACTTAAAAAGTCATTTGGTTTATGCTAAAAGAAAACTACCGAGCTCAACCTGGAGTGTAAAATATCATGTCCAAAGCCCCATAATCCGTCATATTTTTTCAACAAGTATGCAAAATCGTGTTAAGTACCGAAGTTTTTTTTTCCCCAAGTGATATTAGAATTTTTTTTTTTCTAAATTCTTAATAAAAAAAGATTTATTCTAAATTCAAAAAGAAAAATAGAGAATAATTATATAATTTAAGTGGTATTAGAGAGATTCTTTTAAATTATTAATAAAAGAAAAATTCTAATCTTTGTGAAGGAGGTGCTTATAAATTGAGCAAATAAAGAGATTTCAATTTATCTATTTGATAGTGGGTTCCTAAAAACCCTATCATATAATGTAGAGATACCGTACCTGAACATGTCGGTGAAGTGCTAATTAAATGGGCATGCGTACAAAAATCAAACATATGTATCTGAAAACGCCTTCATTCCAATGACTAGAAGAACAATTAAAATGAAAACCAATTAACAAGAAAATGATCCTCGATTACAAACTATATATACATAAAACCGGCCACTACTCTGCATAAAACAAAACAGATGGGCCATGGTCTTCATCTCAACTCTGATTGCAACTCTATCTAATCTATTCTAAGTGTATCAAAAATCGGTTCGACTTGGCTGAGCCATGTTAAGACGACTCGAAGATCTTCGGCTGTTGAGAGAGAATATAGCTGATAAAGAGTGAGCTAAGCCTATGGCAATACCAGCTTTAACTTGACCTCGTTTTGGTATCGGACGACCAGAAATCCTTTGTGTATTTGCACCGTTTACCTTCATCATTCTTCTTGCACCAGCCATTTTCTTCTCTTCTGTTGTCGTTTCTGTTACTTGAATGGAGATTTTAGTGTGTAAGAAGTTTCAGTTGGAGTGATGGTTTTATATAGTTGGACCGTGGTAATGGCCCTGGGGTTGGTTGGAACTGCAATATTGCCATTAGCTTTGACTCCTTTGAGTGCACTCCAATTTCGTCCTTTTTTTTTGTCATAAGATCCAATTTCGTCCTACCCCTTGGGATATATATCCGAATTCCAAAAACAAGGGCGATGAAACAGAAATAAATTCGAGATATGTGCGTCTCGACCTACGCCTTTCACAACAGAATAATAGATGAAAACAGTTTGCAGAAATTTTGTCTTTGTAACCAGTCGTTTTTTTTTCTTTCCCTCGCTCCCTCTACATTTCTTTTTGCCTTTACGAGACAAAACTAAGAATGCAATATATTTTTACCAAAATTTAGAATACGCCTACTGCTGTGGTAGTGCAGCCTTTTGAGCCTTCGTTTTCAAAAATATTAGTGATACTCTCCATTTGAGTGATCCAACAGTCAGATTTTTTCATCTGAAAAAAAAAATACATCTCATAACCATTAGATCTTGCAATTCGGGAGTATCACTAATATTTTTGAAAACAGGAATAACACTAATTGCAACTAGTAATGGGGGTAAGTCTAACTAACCCATTTTTTTATCAATATTGTAGGCCTAAATCACATACTTGACTCAGTGTAGTAAAGGAGTTAAAGCGCACCTAAGGCGCAACACCCTCTTGTGCCTTAAGCGCGAGGCGTGGCGCGCGCCTGATTGAAGTGAGGCGCGTAGTAATAGAAAAATAAATATATCAAATAAAAAATAAAATAAATATTAAATATGACATAAATTATCATTGATTTGCTTAGCCAAACTTTAAAATTAATTTTATGTGATTGTAAACATAAAATCATTGTAGTCATTTAAAAGAAAAATCTTAAACAATAAGTAAAGAGCAAAATAAAACTCGTATATCTCAATACAATTTAGCTTCAACTTCAATAAACTAAAATAATGAACCGATAGAATTGAGTCAAATGAGTTTTTCATAAAATAGAACACGTGATTCAATTTTAGAATCCCATAAAACTTCATTTAAAATTTAATCCATCTTTGTGTCTTCTCTCAATCCATACAACTTAACAAAAACTAGGCAAAATTAAGTTTAAAGTGTACTCCACAATGAAACTTATTAAATTTGTACAATTTCTTATATCATACAACAATTGGATCGAGTATAAATGTGTCACGTATAGCAAAAATTGTAAAAAAAAAACGAAAAAACTGTAAAAGTTGATAAGACGCGTACTTTATGCGCCTCGCGTCTTGACAAAAAACGCAAAAAATGCACACCTTAACCTCTCACGCCTTAATCAAGGCGGGGACTAAAAGTGCGCCTTGAATACACTGTCTTGACCAAGTTTTGTGAAGGCATTTTATTATTTAATGAAGTAGGTTATGTGGTAGTGTTGTAAATTAGGAGTAAGAAAAGGGGCTAATTAGTGAGAGAGAGACACAGAGAGATACATTAATGTGTCACCTTCACATTATTCCACCAGTCAACCTTCACATTGATCACATGGCATTTACCACTATTTTATGCGCAATATTACTACAAGATTCTTGCTTATCTTTCGGCAGATTGAGCCTTGTCGGGGGTGGGCCATTCAAGGTTCACAATGTAGTTTTTATAAACCTCTCTCATCTTTATTTTTTTTTTCAGACCGTTAGATTACACATCTAACAGTTTGCGGACTTTTATTTCTATAAAGATATTCTCGGAATAGTCCAAACCGTTTTTATAATCTTCTAACTTTAATTAATTGCTTAGATAGACTGCGGAGGAAGCTTTCAGGACTCAGGAGTAGTTAATTTGGCTGCTTGTTAGTTGTTTGAAACTTTGAATCTTTCCATCTTATTATCATCCTTAATAAAATTAGTAATTTTTATCGAAAACAACCTTATAGTAAGAAACATAATCATGCTACGAGAGTATAGGAGGAAGGTAATTGGCCATATACAAGCGCAGTCGGCTAAAGTTATGGATTAACAACAGTATCACTCAATGAGAAGATTATTCATATTTCTTTCTAAAAAAATTGTTGATTTTCTTTTGAATTAGAAGATTTTTCATGACAAAAATACTTTTTCTTTCAGACAAAATGCTGATATGTTAACTCTTAAAACACAACAACAATTTAATAATGTAGACAGGACCCAAGAAAAAACAGGTGAAGATCAAGACAACTAAGTACCATATAGTAATGGTTAGAGTGTTAGACAGGCGACAAATGATATTACGAGACTATCTTAACTACAAACCAGATTCTGATCAAAACGTAAAACTTCATTTAGAGCAATATCTATTTGAAATATGTCGTACTGTACAATTTCTTGATGTAGGTGGCTACTTCATATAGAATTATAGATAACCCCGGCTAACTAGATCTTTCATGTCCCCCTCGATCCAACTTAGAAGCATTGTGTTCAGAGAATACATTTAGTACAACGGATATAGACCTTAAATCTTGAATAGATTCATGAATGAGATTATGTTAATTATACAGTTGAGATTTCACTGTCACTTTATATTGTGATTGTGTCCCATATGGCCATATCCACTGTCTATCTACATCCATAAGAAAATAACACTTAGAAACATTAAGTGTTTGGAGCCCCACATTCAACGTACACAAATCAATCTACCTTACGAAATAAAAACGTGAAACAAGTGGCAAAACTTTTACTTTTAAGAAAGTTAAGCATCAAATCTGCAAATGATTTGATTTGAAACCGGATGAGTGTAGCACTGTAGCCACTGTACTACTTGTGCTTCTGGGGACATTTAGCTTAGGGGTCGTTTGGTTTTTTGAGTCTCTGAATGCTGAATGTTAAATTGTCCACCTTCTGAATGCTGAATAATAATTGTTGAATTCTGAAAGACATGTTTATTTTCTGTCAATCTGGCTCTGAATGCTGAATATAAATTATTTGGACAATTTTACTCCTGTTATCAATTTTGAACACAAACTTATAGTTTTTAAAAACAAAATATCTGATTTTTTTTTTTACAGAGTTTCCTTTATTTATTCAACATTTTAAGCACCTGTATGACATCTAAAATATTGCATATAGTAATATAGGAGGAAAAGAAAACTTAAAAGACAAACGTAAATAGTTTTACAACCATAACTCCAAAGTACATTACAAATAACTCCAAAATGCAAGTACTTTAAATCTGATCAAATGTTTTCACTCCACAATTGTTCTGCAATTTGGTCACGCTAGTTGACCATGTACTCATGTGCCTCGGGTCCAAATGTATGACTCAAACTCGATGGTGCTTCGGGTCTGTCAGAGTCAATTGATGGCCCCACTGAAATAATCACTTCTTCATCTTCATATCGTTTGAACAACCGATCATCGACTGAGACACGACAGAGAAAGTTGTGTATTGTCACGCTTGCTACAATAATTTGAACTTGTGTGCGAAAATCATATGGAGACATTCTCTTCAATATCTTGAATCTTGCCTTCAAGATACCAAAGGTTCTCTCAATTACATTTCTTAAGGAGGAATGTGCCTAATTAAATTTCTCATCTTTGTTTTCTAGGAATACCACCACAATTAAAATCAGCTAACCAATACCTAACATTCCTATAAGAACACATGAAGCCCCTGGTGTGTGTGTGTGTGTGCAACATCACACAAGTAATACATACCTACAATACAATAATGAATTCATATAAGCATATATAAACATGATAAATAGAAAAGTTATTCATTGGTGATGTTTTGAAACTCACCTTTCGGAGGCAATGGGAATCCGTGTTTTTCTGGCCATCACAATGTCTCGTTCAATACACGAGCATCATGGGTAATCCTTTCCCATCCAACCATCACATAAGTAAATCTCATATCATAATCACACACAGCTAAAACAATCTGGAAACAATCCTTACCCCCTCTTCCTTGAAAAGGAATTTGCTTCTCAAGTATAACATTTGCACCTATTAGTGTACCATCCAAAGCTCCAACAACTCCTTTGAATAACCCTCTCTTAAGACGACGTTGGTAACGAGTTCCACCTTTATGAATGACCCCATCAAATGGTGGACCAAGTATCATCTCTTTTGATAAATGGAGCATTGCTACTAGCACCTCATGAAAACAGTTGCTAATGGTTTGTGTTGAATGTTGAAATCGATCCACTATGGTTTGATTTCGCTTATTGCGACCAATAGTCATTAAAAACATTGCCATTTTTTTTCTCTCCATCAATATATTTACTATCATGAAGTCACTCCCTTTGTCGAAAGTGATCACATAGCATAACGAATGAAAACCTCCTCAACCTTAACCTAACCTGTTAAACATATTTGTATCATCTCCATGAAGAAGCTCTTGTACATACATTCTCCCAGTAAGTGCAGATATGCGTATCTTCTACCTCACGCGCCTAGGATTCGTAGCATGCTTAATCCATGCGAATATTATGATGTAATAAACCAATAACCATTGTTGTGGTGTCATCTCCGCTAAATGAAAGTAAAGATAAAAAATGTTAACTACGCAATCATCCAAGTAAACAAAATCAGTCATAATAACTATAATCACTAGCAGTCTTGTAACGCCCCAAATCTCAAACAATTATACACCTAAGATACGTGGCTTTTCTAGAAAAATTTCAACAGAGTCTCCTATATATTTTCAACATTCTATAAACATAAATCCTGTCATAACCTAAAAATCAAAGCAATATATTTCTCATTGGTCAACCTAGTTACTTAACCATCTCGACCAATGCCAGAGTAGTTAAGTAACTTGATTGTTTATAAAAACAAATGATATAACAACAAACGATATAAATTTTTTTGGACAGAGTCTTTTCTATATTTTCAATATTCCATAAACATAAATCTTGTCATAACCTCAAAGCAATATATTTCTCATTGATCAACCTAACTACTTAACCATCTCGACCAATACCAGAGCAGTTAAACAAATTGATTGTTTATAAAAACAAACAATCTAGAATTTTTTTGACAAAGTACCTGTATGACACTTGAACATTGCATACATAGGATAAAAAGAAAACTAAAAACGTCAATCATCCAAGTCAATTACAACCTTCAACATTAACAAAAACTAAATACGACAATCATCCAAGTCAACTACAACCTTTTACATTAACAAAATATAAATACTGACAATCTTCCAAGTATCACATCCTTAGGCTAGCTAGACTAGGACATAGATCGAGTAATGTTCTTCAGGAATTGGATTGTAAGCCTATTTTCTTACATATTCATAAGCATCTTGTTATGAGAAGGATGAAGAGAGAGAGCTTCCAATGAGTTAAGGTAGAGAGTATCACTACACCACTTACTTTAGATTTGTCAGCTAAAGTTTTGATGTATTAGGAAAGGTACACATATGATGATACCTTTTCCAATCAGTTCTTCAAGTCATTTTTTTTTTTTTTTAACCTTATTCTTTATTAATCAATTACCTTTAACAAAAAAAAAAAATGTAGATAGTATCATCCAACAAATCCAAGAGGCGTAACTCCTCCACCTGCTAAACACCTTCATCCATAAGTTTTCTATCTCCCATGGCTTGAGTCTTCACCATCTCTACAAGCTCTCCAATACTCTTCACAAGAGGATCTGGTTTAGGAGAATCCCTTTTACGTTTTTGCTTTGAGCTTCCAACATCACTCTTTGCTTGTGAAGTAGTTGGAACTTGTGTTTGTTTAGGTGGTGCAAGTGTAGTACCACTATGTGCACAACTAGTAGGTACATTATCACTTGGAACATGGGAAGAATGATCATCTTGTGATATATAAGGGTTGTACTAGTCCTCACAGTAGGTGTAAAGGTACATTTTAGTCACGACCTTACAATCTCGGAGAATAGGGGTTGTATAAGATGTTTGACTGAACTCAGGTCTGTATTCTGAGCTACCTACATATCCAATTCTCTGATGAACTGGAATCAAGTCAGACGTAGTTCATCTTGAGTGATTGAGTTGGAGATGGAGAGAATGTGAGCCTCCCCCTTGAGAATGGAGAAAATGCTTCCTTTTATAGGCATAGACCCCCCCTTTGGACATATGGTCTGCCATGAGTGGTTGAGAGTGGAAGGTACTGGCAGTAGGTGACATCTGGGAAGTAATCGTCATGATGATCATCTCCATGAATCTGGTTATCCTCACTAGCACTATCAACATTCTTAACCTTTGTAGTATGAACGTTATGGGGAGTCACCATAGGAATTGAATGTTTGTGGTTAAACCCTTCATCACCACAAGATATAGTGGGTTCAAACAAGAATTCAAGCAACTCGCTATTTGCCAATGGAGCATTCCTAAAATGGCTCACCAAAGGATACTTTTGTTTGTAACAATAGATAACAAAAAGAAAATGAGGTTAAAGAACTAACAAAGTAGTTGTATACTAATAACTCGTATAAAATAAAAAGTTGTTGATTTCTACCTTGATTATATCATACCAAATATTATTCGGAAAATCTAAAACCCCTCTAACAAAATCGACACCATGTCCTGTCCTATTTGATAGAACTCTCCATGTTTGATATTGTTTTTGGAGGTAGTCCCATTGGTTCTTGAGTTGCCTTTGTGTGTATGGAACATCGTAGGCTTTGCTCATTTGTTCATTAATCCTAGTCAATGACTCTGATTTGAGTGGAGTTCCACTATAGCCATAATTATTAATCTTTTCTAAACACATTTCAATGAAACATTTTTTCCACGCATCATCGGTCTTTATCCTAGGAGTTGGAACAGATTTCTCAACCACATCCGGAGTTACCTTGTTCTTTCCCTTAACCCGTGGAGTTAACTTCTCCTTCCAAGGACCCCATGCTTAAAGTCACTCAATAGGAATCAATTAAGGAATTGTACACAAACAAAGCAATGGTATGCAAAGAAAAGTATATATACCTTAAAGACACATATATGATGTGTATTTCAATACCTAGGGCATACTTATACAAATATACATAAATCAAAATATACATATAAAAGTAGATTGCCAAACAAAGGCAAAGTAATATACAAATATCACTACATATTCACAACATAGTCAATTAGTCACTTGGGGCAAAATCTATAATTCTCATTACATATTCTATAGTCCGAGAAGCAATAAATAATAATGTCAGTGAAACACTACCAAACAAAAGCCAATTATATATATAAATGTTATGAATATTTCAAAGCTTTAAATTCCAATCACCAACTTTTTATGCTACATGCATCCGAATATTCTAAACCAACATCCATCCATATGAACCTTCCCAAAATGCGAATATTCAAAACCAAAATCTATTAAGAAGATGAACCTTCTGTGAAAATTCACATTCATGATAAAATGCTAATATGTTCGATGACAGTGGGCTACCCCCTTTACCACATTTAGTTTTCACTCAAATTATTATTTTGCTGGTAAAAAAAATTGGTGAACGCAAACAGCTTCAGAATTTTTCCAACTTAACAAATAAACTTAATCAAAACCCAATGATTCAACATCAACTTGAGAACATAGGGACTTGAATTTTTTTTAAGAAGAAAAAAAGAATTGAAAGGCTAGAAAAATAACAATAACGAATTGAAAGGCTCGAAAAATAAAAGTTCACGCTCATTCAGAAGATATACAATTGATCAACAAAAAGTATACATATAACAATAAAGAGAAAGCAAACCTAAAGATTGTTGCTTGAAAACGATAGAAGTGATGATGAGAAGTACTGATATGCAAAAAGAAGAATTTAATTGAGAAAAAAATATTCAATTTTCGCTAGAAATTGAACAAGAAATTGAAGATTGGTGTTGTTAAACATATCTGATGGAGATAAGGGAAAGCGGCTAATGAGAGGCAAGAGGGGAATGAAGTCTTTCACGTTTTTTGTTTCAGCATTCAGGAGGAGAGAGACTGTGGAACACTGAAGAGACAATTGTCGCTGAACGCTGAAGAGTACCAAGAAAAACAAACAACTTTGAGCGCCTTTAAGTGCTGAAAACTTAAGTTTCAGCACCTTTGAATGTTGAAACTTGAAAAAGCAAACAACCCTTTAGTTTACTTAAAGCACTGCTTTGAACAGGGATACCTGCCCCTTAAAGTTAATTGATTTGCTAAAGAAAACTACCGAGCTTAACTTGGAGTAAACATATATATATGGGCATATGGAGGCCAAATACCGAATGATGGTTGTTTCTGGTGCTTAAACTGAAAATTAGTGCAAGTAGAAGTATTCATTCCAGGGATATAATCTATATTAACTACAATTGGTGAGAATAGTAAGAGCATCTTTAATGGTGAAAACTCAAAAACACCAAAATTTTTATCAAACGAAATACCAACTTATTCAAAGGGTTTTTTATTCTAACCCGACCCCCATTGTATGAGGGCGTCTATGAAAAACCCCCAAAGTTTCAATCATCACAATCCCCCATTCCATCCCATTTTTGTTAAGAAAAAGTTAGTATTCTAGAATTACCAATTTTGCCATTCTCTTAAAAATATAAAGTTTGTGAACAATCTTCGTTCTTCTTCTTCCCTCCCTCCCATTAACAGAATATAAATCCATGTCAAGCTCATCCCGACCACCACAATTCCAATATATCAGCACCACCTCCCCAACATCAAGCACTAGCTCACATATATATCCTTTCCCTTTTCACCAATACTACTTGTATTTTGTTGACCAATTATGACATCGGAGATGACCAATCAAGGGATTTCGAACCGCTCACCTCATCTTTGTGTAATTATCTATGTCTTTCCTCCTAAGATTCATCTTCTCTAGTTTCTAATTCTTCGATTTCTTCAACACCCATTCAAATCATGGAGAATTTCTTTGATGAAGAAGAAGAAATTAGGTTGTGGGAATTTTTGAAGTGGGTCTTAAATAGCTAGTGACTATGGGATCATTGATAGATAGGCCGCCTAAATTTTGACATGTGTTGGTTACACTTAAGTGGGATAAGTATTTTGTTGACCAAAGGGTAAAATTGGTTTTATAGAAGAACAAACATTGGTTTAACATAGTCATGACAAAATGGGGGTCTTTTGTGGTGATTGCAACTTTGGGAGGGTTTTCATAAATGCCCTCATATAATGGGCGGTTAGAACAAAAAACCCCATTATTCAAACACCAAACATCTTTAGTCCAACACATCAAAATGTTACTGCCAAATAACGCTGCTTTGGATAAACCGCGCCGGAATAGCTTACACAGCTTTCGAAACACTGTGTCGGGAAGCCCACAATATAGCCAAATAAAAAACCGCATCGTACATTTGGTAAAATATCAAACCAAACACCAAATGGGAGCTGGTTTGATGATTTTTTGATGTTGATGATGGATCGGTGTATCACTAAAGATGATTTTTAACAAAATTTTCAAGAATTTGGTGTTTGCACATGAATTGGTGTCACCATTAAAGATGCTCTAAGATTTTTATTAGTACATAATCAATTGCATTGACAGCCTGCAAAATGTTTTACAATCAGTTGATTTTTTGAGATATTTTTTGATCGAAGAAATGTGTATTGAAACTGTCATGTCTAAAAATATTTGAAACGCACGAAGAAGCAACACCCTTTCCACAAAACTAATGAAGGACTTCTTTCTTCTCAATTTATTTTTACTCAAGACACCAATTGATTTTGCTTATTCTTTTTGATTAAAAACGGAATTTGATCCTCAAAGCTCCAGTAGTATGTTCTGATCATCATGGTCGACTATTTGACTGGAATCTGATCGGCTCACATATACAGAGAAGTATGATAACAACTAAAATAGCTAGACAAGATATGAAGGAAGAAAATGGCAACTACTCAATCATCTATCCATATGACGGTGGAATCAGATCTTCAGTTACAATAGGACCCGTTCCTGTTGAAACCAGGGAAGTTCTCAAAACCCTATGGAAAGTATTTGTTTTTGTTCCCAATATGATCTTTTGCAGCTTTGGTAAGAGCCCAAAATTGTAGTTTTAACCCTTAATAGTATTACATTTAAGTCAATTATATTTATAATAAATAAGAGTTAGTACTGTTTACGTGCTTTTGTTTATTTTAGGTCTTGAAATCAACTATGTGAAGAAATACGTCACTTTTGCAAGAGAAAAGAGTCAAATTGCTTGCTAGATAAGTTCTATGGTTAAAGCCCAAGTTTCAAGGAGAAAAAACCTTTTAAAGGCTAGTCAAAGATGGGAAGTTCAAGCAATAGAGTAACTCAGAGTGTTTATGGATGCCTTCTCAAGGAGGAAGAATTAAAGCAAACATAGATGGGTCTATGAACAGTAAAGGCCCAAGACATGGTGGGGTGATGAGAAACTATGAGGGCAGAGTGCTGGCTTGTTTCAGTGGGAGTGATGGGCTCAAGTCGGTGATCTTTCAGGAATTAAAAGCGATAGAGATTTGCCAAGGCAGATGCATTCTAGAAGGATTCAAAGAAGTTGAGCTGGAATCAGACTCTTTGAGAGCTATAAACGCAATTAACAAGTTAAAGAAACCCCCTAGTACTGCACTAATATTCTTGCTTCCATTGAATTAAAGAAGTCTGAATTTTGATTCATTTCTTTTACTCATGTATTTTGCGAGGTTAACAGAGTTATAGATTATTTAGCTAGTCTAGTGCAGAAAAATAGTCTTTGTACTGTACATTTTGGCCCTCCTCTAGATAAAGAATTACAAGCCTATGTAAATGAGGATGCTAGTGGGCAAGTGTATGTAAGGAGACATTGACATATTAATATAGGTGAGGGTCTGTCTAACCCTAGTTTATTTGTGGAAAAGAAAAAAAACTGGGAAGTCAAAGTCAACTCGGGCAGAAAAAGAATTGAAAAGTCAACAAAACTTCAGCAGGCCGTATCTTTGGACTCAGACCTCGGAATTAAAGCTAATTAAACTCTTCTCCTCTCTCCTTCCTATCCCCCCATTAGTTTAGGGGTTGTTTGTTATTTTTTAATTCAGCATTCAGAGCCTCTTAAACATAAGTTTTAAGCATTCAGAGGCTTAAATATACTACCAAAAAAATGATTTTACCCGACAGACTCCAGAAAGATTACCCGACGGTTTATAACCATAGGAAGTTACCAACGCCTTTTATCCGTCGGGTATTAGTTGGCCATCCCTCAAGTGATATCTCGGGGGTATTCCAATTGTTTTATTTTGTCCGACGGTTGTACAGGAGTTTTTAGCTATCGGCTAGTTCTACGGCTTTAACCATTGTTTGTTTCCAACAGTGGCAATACTTTTTAACCATCGACATATCTATTCAATTATCAGGCGGCAAAGATTTCACTTCCCACGCCCAAAATTTCATGAAAATTTAAACCACCCTAAAATTAAAATAATAAAGTCGACTCTAAAACTGCCGAGTTTTCAGCTTCTCCTTCTTCTACTACTATTTGCTTCTACAATAGCTGCTAATTACGTTACCATTACCTCGTGAAACTCTTGAATTTCATTGCTCGTATTACAAACTCTAAGGCAATGTGTAAGACGATAGTACTTGTTTTCTTTGTTCATCTCATCCTTTTCCTCATGTTGATATATTTATTTACTACTCTTGGGTCCCGCTTCGATTTATCGTCTAGTAATTTGTATGTCATAATTCATAATAATGTTTTGTAGGCTGTTTGTCGGATACAACAAATATGTCGGAATACTTGACATACAATCCCTTTGGTCCAGATTTTGAACAAGATTCAACTCTTCAAGGCAACAAAGAGGGGCTTAACAAAGAGGGCGTGAGGTACTTTCGGGCTCAAATTGACTCCTCGGGGATTAAATTTTCTTTATTTTGTTACTTTTTTTGGTAAAGGTTAGATTTATTAATTAGTGAAAATAGAACAAAATGATGTAGTAGGACTTAAACATGTTGAGACACGTGGGGCATCACGAAAGCAATTCATCTTTGGTTGTCACCTCATCTTCAGATACCCAACCGGTCGAATCATGTTGCATTCGCGGCATCCCGTTTCACCCGTTAACTTTATCGAGCTATGGGTGATTGAGTGATTCAGGTCCTCTAGGATTAAAGAAAGCTTTTTTAGCGTTTTGTGCACTATCAACTCAGGCTACATTGTTTGGTTCCTTTTAGATAAAAACAACATCATTAGATAGATTCGGGCTTACCAAATAAATAAAATATGGATTCAGAAGTAAGAAATGAAAATGGGAGGAAATTTTTTTATAAAGAAGTAAAGATTTCTTTCTTTGGAATAAGTTAATACCGAATCTGAGAAAGACTCAAGAACAATTGTACTATTTAGTTTTCATGCACTATGTGATGAGGTGGATATCATTCTCACCTCTGTAATATAGACAATTAACAAGTATGTAGTCCGTTGGTGTCCGAGGGAGGTACTAAGTAAGGGGGGGATATTCTCACCCTTACATGATTTTTTTTTTCCTTCATTTAACTTTTATAGATACAATTGTTTTTCTTACACGTGTTTCTAAGATGAATTACATGAAATCACGATAGTATTATTTATTCTTGTTCTAGGTATCATATCTACAATTGCCTTTTGTCCACAAATCTTTGGAATGCTTGCTGTTGGTTCTTATGGTCAGACAATTGCAATATATTCTGAGGGCAATATGAAGCTTTTATACGTTTTGCATGGACAAGAAGGTGGAGTTACACATGTAAGTGAATACTATAATCTTTTCCCCCTGATATTCATCATATATGTGTTGCCTATGTTTTTTTCCCTTCTGGTGGATGCATTTTTGAAATTTGATTGTATGGTTCTAAGGTGTATGTTGGTGGTATTCCGCATGATGCTTTTGAGAAAGATCTGAAGGGCTTTTGTGAGTCAGTAGGAGAAGTCACTTGGGTAATGTTTATGGTTTTTATGGTGGTTTTACCTTTCTTCATTACGCCTAAAGATTTAAGATTGACATTATTGCTATTGCAGGTCAGGATGATGAAAGGCAAAGACTCGCGAGAGAATAAGGGTTATGCGTTTGTTACCTTTAGGACTAAAGATTTGGCTGCTAAAGCCATTATGAATAATACTGAATTTAAGGTAATATTTTCACTTCATTGACTAAATATTTCTTTCTCTGAATCTGCCCCATCTTTTCTTTTTTCCAGGTTTTTGTTTTTTCTATCTATATGTAAGTAGCATGGATACTTCATATTTAAAAAAAATATGTGTTCAAGTCTTCCAGATGACTTCTAGTCTTCCAGATGGCTTTATCAATGTCTTGTATCAACTCTGTCTCTTCATCTGTGTCTTTGTCCTTTACTAATGAAGTTTTAGTTGCAATATATATACAATGTGATGAATTTTTGTGAGTGCTACTTAGAGAAATATGCTATGCAATCAATCTGGTTTGTTTACTGGTTTTGTTCTGAATACCTACTTTGATTACTTGTTCGACTTTGTTTACTTATGCTTGTGTGACCACTTTTTCTTACATCTTGGTTCTTTCCAGTCAATATTTAGTAGCATAAAATCTCCAATCACTAAGGATATGAGACCCATTCTACCACCACAGGTGCATTCATTTTTCTCAGAATGTTGATATGGTTTGTTCTTGTGTTTTTGCTCTCGCTTCTAAAGCTCCACATTACAAAACTGCAGACAAGAAGCTCCAACATCCAATTTCAGAAGGAGCAAGTACAATTCAGGAAAAAGTATGTTCTTGAGACTTTATTGAATTTGAAGTATGGTGCAAGTCTCTTTACTAGCTTGCTTTACAACCTGAATTACAGGGTCGTCCGGACAATTGGTGAGATGATGCAGTTCCTAGATAGAATGCCTTTGTAAGAGTACCAACTACTATATGGAAGTTTGAACATGTGACTATGTGCGCATCTGCAGCTCAGGTTCGTAAAATTACTTATGGTGTCTTACATTATCTATTATTCTATAGTGAGACTAACTACTACTAAGTTTTTGTGTTGTATAGTGGTCTAATGCACGTAGTAAAATACCAGAAAATATCAGAGTAGTGGAGATGAGTATGAATGATTCGGGGTTTTGTGATATGGGACCAACTGTGAGTTTTTTCTACTCTTGCTTACATTTTAAATTTACTTAATTATTAGAACATTGTTGGAATATCCCAACTGATTTGGTGGACAGTTTGTTGTACATGACAAGGCACCGAGTTTAGGAGACCCAGAGCATAAGGTTGCAGGAATAGATTGGAACTTCAATAGCTGGGGTGGTAAGACTCTTTACTCTGCAAACATTCTATCTATTTAGACATGTTGCAGTATATTCTTGTGTGGATGTTCTGTTCTAGATCTATGCTATTGCGGACAAATATATACCTCTTTTGTGTGTGTAGTAAAGTGAGAAGCTGGTTTTGAAGATATTATCTATTCGTAGCAATTTGCTCACAAATGTTTATGTGTGGCGTAGGTGGAGAATGGAGAATGGTCATTGATTCAGATGAGGAAATTGATGGAGGTTTTTCCTACTTGCTCAAAGAAAAGGAAAAAGGTACTAATCTGACAAATTGTGTAATGTCTCATGTTTTTTCTTTCGAAGAACCATAATGTCTTCCTTGTTAAAATGGTGATTTACTTGGTCAATATAGCCTTGCCTTGAGTATTCAATATTTGATGTCTTTAAATGGTAAAGGTATCAATTCTGGACCTACTGGTTATTTGACCATCACTCGTATTAATATAGGTATTGGAGGTGGTTTGTTAGACGATGTAAAGGGAGAGACTGATAGAATTTTGAGAAAAGCAAGACGGAGAAAGATAAAGTACTGCCATACCATAATTTTAAACTGAAGGTATGATGACATTATTGTCTCTCAATTATGGTTCTTGGTCGCACATCATTTGCTAATTTGAGTTTTGAGTCTACAAACTGAATTTAGGTTTCTCGAATCCTACGGATATGCCCCTCCCGCTCAAGATCCTAACATGTATGCTTATGGTGGAGCCTATCCTGGATATGGAAATTACCCACAACGGGTGTGTTTTCATGTCTCTCTTGTAGAGTGGTTTCATTTATAAATTGAACTTAGAGAGATACTTCCATAGATCCTAAGTATAATGTTAATTTAAGCGTATTATAACTTGAGATATATATTACTGAGCATATTCTATATTGATTTGGTATCAGGGATACTTGAGATGACATTCAAGATTCAAGTTTGATACAAAGTGTGGCTCTTAGGATTATTTGAAGAGGTTTTTTTTTGTAATAATTGTGATGTTGGGATGGATTATTTGAAGATGTTTCGTTTGTAATAATTGTGATGTTTAGGATACCTGAAAGATTTTTTTTTAAATAACTAATATTTTTTTTAATAAAAAAAACTAATATCCGACGGACAAAGGCTATCGAGTAGAAGCAATACCCGACGGTCTTAATCAACAGTACTATCCGAGGGTCATTGACAGTAGCTATACCCGACAGTCTAGGACAGCGAGTAATATCCGACGGCTCGTGGCTGCAGGAATTCTCGACGGTCTAGAACAGTAGTAATACCCGATGGTTCGTGGCTGCAACAATACCCGACGGTCTATGACAGCTGAAATATCCATCGGCATAGATATTCATATCCGACGGCCGGTTTTGACTGTTTTTTACCATCGGAAGCCTATGCCGACCGAGTGTTTTTCGACGGTCGTGCGACAGTTTTGGTCTGTTGGGTAATACTTTTGGCGACAGTCATTGTCAGTCGGGTAAAGTCGTTCTTTTTTAAGTAGTTTAAGCATTAAGTGGTACTTTCATCATTCAGCACCAATGTTTCTCCTGAATGCTGAACTCTAATACTTGAAACAAGGAAGTCCCTTCTTGCCCTTTCTTAATAACTCAGTCTCAAGAACTCATCTACTTTCTTATCTTGACATTTATGGATTCAAAATAGGTTCTTTAAAATTTGATGTTGGCCTTTTTCATTTTTTAGGGTGAATGATATCCACTTTGTTAAAAATAGAATTACATATATATTTTCTGAAAGTAAACAAAATATGAAAATAAACCAGAAAAAATATATTTGTGAAAGAATATTTTAAATAAATTTATTTATCATTTCTTTTCTTCGATAATCCATCTCCCCTCCTCAAATATAATATATTTTTTGTTTTACAAGAAATCAAGTTAGTGTTTAAAATAGATATCATGGGTAAAATTGTCCAAATGATTTATATTATTCAGCCTCCAGAGCTAGGTTATTCTAACAAAAAACAAACATGTTTTTCAGAGAGTTCAGCAATCCGCATTTAGCAATCAAGAGGATAGGCCATTTAACATCCAACATTCAGCAAGCAAAAAAACAAACGACCCCTTAGAATAATTTAGGGTTTATGTTCTTAGCTTAAAACTCCATTAAAATACCTTCAAGTTATTATTATTCAATTCAATATTCAATTACTTCTTTACATTATGTATTCTTCTCATTCTTATTTACATAATAGTCTAATGAATCATAGCTAAACCTCTATTAGAGGGGTTTTGATTGAAGTTTTGATGATGACTTGATATACTAGTGTAGAGTAGTTGCTACAAGAGCTTCAAGCCTAGGTTTCTCTACTTAGACATAAGTAGAATTAACCTAGGCTAGAGGATAGTTAATCCGCCATGAGAATGGGTTTAAACTTTTTATCATGCTAATTATTATATGACTAGAGATATCATAAGTAATTAGGGATCATTAAAGGCCTAATATTTATGCTTGAACCTTCTGTTTGAACGTAAATATTAGGATTTTGCAACAAACTCTATGCTAGTATGTTAGGTATTAATCAAGGTGGATTCAACTCTCTCTACTTCTTCTCCATATTTTGTTCAAGTCATATTTTATTTCTTAGATAAATTAGTATAACACTTAAATTCATAAGTTTAGTTTCATAGTATAAATTCACATCTATAAATATTACTCTCACCACTGTTTCTTTGTGTTTGATTAGTTGAATTCGTTTAAGTCTAGAGAATTAAGAGTGGAACAATTCTGTACTTTATATATTGCATGAATATATATGTGAGAGTAGGAAAAAATAATTGATAACGTTAGAATAAGTTAGAGAAATCTATTGTTTTTACGTTATCAAGCCTTAATAGTCAAATCATACAAACTCCTGAAACTGAGAACTCTCAGATCTAGTCTCTTTCCAAATATATTTTTGCTATATGATTTTCTAAACCAAATATGTAGATATTTATTCCCCTTCATTTATGTATATTGGGTCTCCAATGCTCAGCTAATCTCTCTTAAAATTCCCTTGTTTATAACTCTTATATCTCTACAGTTTCACTCTAAGGTAAGCACCATGGGATCTAAAGGAAAAGTTTGGTACTACGTCAGCTGCACATTGTCATGCATAGTAACAAATCATGCAAACATTGCCACAATCTCTAGAAAAAGATCTCATCATTCCCACCTGATTATCCCAAAGGACACAACAAAACGTTCTCACCAAAGAAACAATAAAAAAACCAACTTAGAAGTCTACCATACCACTAAAAATAGAGTTCATCCCTATGAAACCTCACAAAATCCCATCATTCAACCCACAAACAACTATGCCAAACCAAAAAAAAATATCTGCATAAATATAAACCGATCGGAGAAACAAAAATTATGGATAACATCACTCACATCCTTGCTCAGTCCCATCTCCTTAGTTCCAAAGAAGAAAGGAAAATAATGGAAATTCCCAGAGAATTACTAATGCAATCCCGAGCCAAATGGGTAGCTACCATGATTGGGAAATTGATCACTGAAAAAAAGTATGAACCTGATGAAGTTATGATTGCAATAAGAGGAAAATGGTGTCTCAAGAAAAAGTTAGACATCATCCTTACACCAAAAATAAGTTTCATTCTCAGTTTTGAAAGACTCATGGACAAAGCAAGAATTGTCAAGAATCAACCATGGCAGCTTATGGGTCATCTCTTTGTGCTGAAAGAACTTGGGTAAAGAACTTCCGCCATAACTCATCCCACAACAAGTAACTTTCAATAGTACTCCAATATGGATCACGTTCACCGGTCTTCATCTTGAACACCAAAACCCTGGAATCATAAGGCTAATTGTGGCAGTAGGTGGAGAAGTTGATGAAATCGATCCGCCGGACAACTCAACACCAAGAGATACAATCAGTTATAGAGCAAGAGTTGAGGCGGATATCACAAAACCACTTGCCCAAGGGGACATGGTAGAGACCCTATATGGAGAGCCAACTTGGGTTGGCTTCAAATATGCCGGAATCTCGTTCAATTACTGTCACAAGTGCTATAAGTTTGGACATAACACATACAAGTGCACAGATTGAGCAAAGAAAGACAAACTAACGCCAACTCTCATGCTGCTTGATGCACCACCGGCAAATCAACCAACAACAACTTCCATCCTCTCAGATACAAAAGAAAATCGCCACAACGATACTCTTTTCGGTCTCAACTAGGTCCCACTTCATGTGAGGAGTACGTGGGTAACCCACAAAATATCTCAAAATATCTAATTGCATCAAATGTGGAGCAGGCATTAGGATCCAAAAACAAAATTGTTATATGTAAGATGGGCCGCCCAAAAAACTAATAAGAAACCTAACCATTGAAAAAAAAATATAGCCTTCCCTTGCCAACACCACCGCCATCACTGACACCAATTCCACCACCAAAAACTATCATCGATTCCTCTCCATCTTCATCCAAACAACGACCAACAAGGAAAACCAAAGCAAAAGTCAAGCTTTCTGACCCGAAACCAAGGACCAAAATATCAAATTCGGACAATATATAGTGTACCCAAAAAATGAGATATATCGGAAATATCAGAGATATCCATTTTTTTTGTTGACCAGTCAAAATTTTGTCTTGCATGTCGATATATAAAAAATCTCGTCGATTATATAAAAAATATCATTGATATATTAATAAAAATAGGTCAAAGCCAACATTTTATATCGGATATATCATATTTTATATTGGACATTCACCAACAAACAATTGAAACATGTGCACCACCATGCCCATTCCACTACATCAACAAGGAGGATTCTACCTTCTATATCCCACTCCCTCCACCGCCAAAACCACCAACAATAAATCAACAAACCATCGATTATCTCAACTCCAACATTATTCCAAGTATGGATCCAATACAAGCTCTTGCAAATCTAGCTCATATTCCGAGAGTTACTAATTTCTCAAAGGATATTGTTTGGGATCTCTTCAATAGCCCAACAGTTACAAATATTCTTCAAACACATGACTATATGCTCCAACCCATATGGAAAACCCAAAGTTGGGGCAATGGAAATGAAATCAGATCAACACATTGTCGAATCCAATGGAAAATTTCACACTACCACCGATTCACTACCCATCTCCATCGGCTACAAATTTCAACCAAAACTACATGAACTATGATGTCGACATGCCAATCTACAACCAATCCTTCAACAACATGCAGTATGTGGACCAAAACTTGCCTTCGATGAGCACACCAGGGTACTGCAGAGGGAAACAAATGATCCTTTCTCCATTTCTTTTGATCAAGTACACACCATCAAACAATCCCTCAATAAGCTTATGTATATATGCTGTCCATATTTTTATTCCATCTTCCTCTCCACCTTTTTCATCAAAATATATCATGCTAGGTATATATATGTCTCCTTGAAATCTAGAATCCCACTTCTTAAATATATTTGTGTATCTTATCCTAATCATTTATTCGTTACAGTTATACATTGTTCATCTATCCTAAAATTTAAAATTGAGTTGTATGTAAAAAGCTAACTATTATGGTTGTATTAATAGTATTGGTTATTTAAACTATTATATATATATGGTGCATGGTTTGTGTAGCATTTTGGGTTCTCAGTACTTTAGAAGTTAATGCCATTGGGTTAGTAACTAAACCAGAGCAGTCACTAGTAGTTATTATATGAAGACAATCTCATGGAATTGTAGAGGTTGTAGTAATCCACCAACTATACATCATCTCAAAGATTTGATCAATAACATAAACCCCGACATTCTCTTCTTATCTGAAACCAAAACATCACCGAACTCCATCAATTCCTTAATCAATCAGTTAAACTACCTTCATCATCATATAGTTCACCTTGTCCATCTTGCTGGAGGTCTATGCCTTCTTTGGAAAGCCGGCATAAATATCAATATTCTCTCTTCCACCAAACACTCTATCACAACTGTTATAAATAGTGGCTCCCAGGGTGAATGGGTCGGATGCTACTTCTATGGTAGCCCGTACAAAGAAAATAGAGATCTTAGTTGGAATCCTATAAGAGATTTGGATCTTAGTTGATCATTGGGGATCTCAATGTCATTCTCTCATCACATGAACATTTAGGTGGAAAGACTTATGAATTCTCAAATGGTGAACCAGCCCATACCATTGTAAATAACCTAGGACTTATAGATCTTGGTTTCATGGGTTATCCCTTCACTTGGTCCAATAAGATAGTAGAGCCAGACAACACCCAAAAAAGATTAGACAGAGTTCTAGTTAATGAAGAGTGGCTTCTCCTTTTTCCTGATTCCATAGTTCAACACAAACCTACTATTGCTTATGACCATTATCCAATACTCCTAAATACCCACCCTACTTCAATCAATTCACCAAAACCATTCAAGTTTTAGTTTATGTGGACATATCATAAAGACTACAACCAAATCATTTCAAACAGCTGGCCAACATAAATTCTAAACCATTCACTACCACACAATCCACTCCATATCTCAAAAAAGCTCAACTCAACAAAGAAAGCTCTCAAAATTTGGAACAAAACAACTTTTGGAAACATCTTCCACCAAATCAATGTTCTCAAAATCAAAATAACTCATATCCAATCCAAAGCCCCATATATAATAAATGTCGCACTCAAAAGAGAAACCCTGATCAATCTTGACACTCTCCTTGATCATGAAGAAAAATTATGGAAGCAAAAATCTAGGGATCAAGAGATTGTCAAAGGTGATAGAAACACAAAATATTTCCATATCAAAACTTTAAAAAACAGAAAATTTAACAGAATTGAATGGATAAGAAATATGGATGGGTCTTAGGCACATAACACTAATCAAATTGGCGAAACCTTTGTAAATCACTTCAAAACTTTCTTGAATGAACAATGCATTGTAAATACAAGTTCCATTATTCATGATCTTTTCCCACATTCTATCTCTTCGGAAGAAAATCTTGACCTTAATTGGCCAATTAACATGATTGAAATCAAAGAGATTCTTTTTACCATTGGCGCCTTAAAAGCATCAGGGCCAGATGGGTTTCCGGCATTGTTCTATCAGTCCTCATGGGATATAATCAAACAAGATGTGCTTCTTCTAGTCTCAAATTTCTTCTCTCAAGGTTTCTCCCTAGATAGGATCAATCAAACAAATATTGTTTTGATACCTAAGACCACAAATCTTGAATGTTGTACATATTTTAGACCCATCAGTCTTTGTAATATAGTGTATAAAATCATTTCTAAAACTCTTTCTAATAGACTACAAATACTCATCTTTCCTTGTATCTCTCCTTATCAAAGTGCTTTTGTTTATGGAAAACAAATATTTAATAATGTCATCCTAGCACATGAAAAATTTCACACTATGAAAAAAAATAGAGGGAACCTTGGTCTCATGGCCATAAAACATACTAGACATGACAAAAGCTTTTGACAGGGTCAATTGGGAATCTTTTCTTCTCATTCTTGAGTCAATTGGTATATCTTTTCTTCTCATTCTTGAGTCAATTGGTCAATTGGGAAACTTAGTGAATCTGGTCCATCATTGTATATCCTCTCCCTAATTCTCTGTTCTTATAAATGGCTCTCCGCATGGTTTCTTTAAGTCATCTAGAGGTCTCCATCATGGCCTACCACCATTTCTCTTCATATGATGTATGGAAGTTCTTACTAGAATCATAAATAAAAAAAAGTGCGGAAAAATAAATAAATGGCATAAAGATCTCTACGAATAGTGATGCTCTCACTCATTTTCTCTTTGCTGATGATGTTTTCATATTTTGTCGAGCTAATCAGTTTGAAGCCGAAACCTGTTATTGATATACTCAATGAGTTTTGTCAAATAACAGGTCAAGGCTAGAAGTAAACTACACCAAATCAGGGGTCCACTTTAGTAAAAACATGTCATCTCATCAAACTGATTCTTTAAAGAGGATCCTCAACATGAGAAGGATTACCCTAGGTGAAAAATACTTGGGTTCCACTCTTTTTATGGGGCAACCAAAATATGAAATCTTTGATAATTTCATTCAAAAGATAAAAAAGAAAGTCGCAAGTTGGAAGAGTAAAATTCTCTCACAAATAGCTCGAACCGCCCTTCTAAAATCCATAACCTCGGCTATCCATGTATACTAAATGAGCACTTTCCTCATTCCCTTGTATGTCACCAACAAACTTAATGCTCTGCAAAGGGGGATTTCAAAGTGGGGAAAATGGAGACAAGAAACATCCTCTTTATCTAAAAAATTGGTCCTTCATTTGTAAATCCAAAAGAAATGGTGGTCTGGGTATACGAGACATGCATTTAAACAACTTAGCTCATCTAAATAGGATTCTCTGGGACATTTGGACCAAACCACAATCCTTGCTATCAACATAGCTGACAAGTAAGTATTTCCTTTTCACAAGATTAAATAAAACTATCAAGAAAAAAGATACTTCATGTGGTTCTAACAAGGGATGATGGAAATTTTGCCCCATCTCATTAAACACACCACCTGACAAGTAGGATATGGCAGTGATATAAACATTTGGGAAGACCCATGGATACCAAATACAATAGGAGGGAAACCACCCACTCATACCATAATTAACAACCTATATATGTCAGTATCACAACTCATTAACCAAATAACCAAATCCTAGAACTCAAACATTCTTCATGATCTTTTTGATCCAATCATAGTGAGCCAAATTCAAGCAATCCACCTATCCAATAACAGACCAAGTGATAAACTCCATTGGAACCCCACAAAAAAAAGGAAAACATACAGTGAAATCTATGTACTATAGTTTGATTTATTTTCAAACAAACAATCACCACCATAAAAAAATAAACATGGATTTTTGGAACAATGCCTATCGACCTCAACATGCCCTATTTGCCTGGAAATGTTACCACAACATTATACCAACTAGAGAACACTTATCCACTTTTTTTCATATCCCAGATAGGAATTGTTTGTTGTGTGGAACTCAAACCGAAAGTTTGCATCATATAATACTTGACCGTAATTTCACAAGAGCTGTATGGTTTAACTCTCATTGCATTTCAGGTTGGAAGCTAGGTTTGAAACATCTAACTACAAAGGAATGGATATACTTCTGGTTCATACCACCATATGCTTGGCAAATTGAACAAATTGCTTGGACCAATATATGTCTACTGCTATTATAACACTCCTATTTTTATTCTCCTTTTTAATTAAATATATATAAAGTTAAATAATAATAATAATAGATAAAAAAAAATAAAAAGGATAAAGATTAGAAAGAGATAGGGTAAAGAGGATAAACCTCATTCCCTATTTTTAAAGGGTTTTTGAAAAAAAAGGTGTTTACATGGAGAGTTTTAAACAGTGGAGAGGGAGAGGAAGAGTTTTACAAAAAGAAGAAAAGAAAGGTTTCTTGCTGGGGATTTGCTGGCAACAGAAGCGTATCACGAGTGAGTGGATTTTTCTTTTTATTTCTCTTTGATATATATTCGCTTCTACGATCTATTATCGTAATTATTAATGTCTTGTGGTTTGACAAAAGATCGGTTAGAACGGATGATGCAAGTGTTGTTTGATATGGTGTCAATGTTAACAATTAAAATATAATGAGTAATTTCCACGTTGGTTTCCTGTTGGATAATTTCGTATGTATTAATATATTTATCTTGTGCGTTCTGAATTTCTCCTCTTAAATTTTGTTAAGGTTTGGTTACTTATATTAACTAGGAATATTTGAGAAGGAGATGAACTAAAAAAGGGTGACCTGAAAAACTATACTGCGCAGTCAGAAGTTTCTTACTAGATGGAGGTTAAATTATTATTGGATTGACTTAATATTTAATCTGTAGTTTTATAAGACATTGTAGTCAGACATATTAAAACTTTAGACAGATCCAACGGTTGGATATCTGTTGAGGCGCGCATAAGCGTGACAGGTCATAGTGTTTCTACACCAGAAAAACTGCAGTGCGCAGTCTTTTGTTTATGCTTAGATGGTGACCTTTCCGTACTCGGATTTATATGAAATTTAATCCATAGTTTCCTGACACACTGTAGTCTTCCATATTATATTTTTTGATTTATCCAACGGCTTGATATCTATCGAGGCTTCCATTAGTAGGACTGGTCGTAGTAGAAACTACACCAGAAAACTGATGGGCGCAGTATTTTGTTTCTGCTTAGATGGTGACCTTTCCGTACTCGGATTTGTATAAAATTTAATCCATAGTTTCCTGACACATTGTAGTCTTCCATATTAGATTTTTAGATTTATCTAATGGCTTGATATCTGTCGAGGCTTCTATTAGTGGGACTGGTCGTAGTAGAAACTACACCAGAAAACGGATGGGCACAATCCTTTGTTTCTGCTTAGATGGAGGTCAACCTATTATCGGATTGACCTCAAATTTAAATCCGTAGATTCTTGATATCCAGTTAAATGACATATACAAATTTTAGGCAGATCCAATGGTGGGTTGTCTGTCAAGGAATGGATTAACAAGGTTGTTAGAATTAGCTAAAGTTTAAAATGGATATAGTTGGGTGGTTACATTATGGCATTAGATGGTCAGTGGTTATTATACTTTTGATATATTCTTACTATTGTGGAAATATTGGTGTGGAATGAAAAGATATATATATATATATATATATGTTTTCTTTTATCGTGATTATTAAAATATTTGGAGAATTGGTTAAGAACTATGAAGGCTTGATTCCAATCCTGAAATATTTGGATACGTAGGCAACTTTGAACAAAAGTGCAGCCACTATATCTATAATATATATATTAGTTTATGTGATAACTATGTGATTGTATTAGAAATTACTGTTGTTTTGAGACTACATAAATATATATGTGCGAGATAGAAGTTGTATATGAATATAGACTTTAGTATATGTGGATCTGTTTTGGACATTAGTGTGTGTGGACTTGAATTTTGGCTAATGAACTATTGTTTACGATATTGTGTATATGAGTGTGGTTATGTAAATTGTATTTGTTAGATTATAAGTCTGTTTACATTCAATGATATTTAAGTGCTTGATTTGCCTTGACGTACAAAAATGACTCTCTGCATGTGTGGTCTGTTTTGACATGAGTAATGCTAGTATAATTATAAGTGATAATAATGTTTTAATGTGTCGCCCACATCTTTAGAACTCTCCACGCCTCATGATTTAGTAATGAGATATTATGACTTGTGATGTCATGTGATAGATGGGTATTCATTGAATGTGCCATGAATGACCCAATAGTTTGGACTGCCCTAGAGAGGAACTAAGGTATTAGCCTTGCGGGTTGGTCGTATTCCTTGAATGTATGGGAATATAGGTTTAGGTATTCTTTGAATGTGGCGGGAATGACTCAGGGCATTCATTAAATGTGTCATGAATGACCCGTTAGTGTTATGATGGGTATTCCTTGAATGTGGCGGGAATGACCCAAGGTATTCATTGAATGTGCCATGAATGACTTGAGATTTTATGGCCAAAGAGGCTGTGATTATGTGTATGGAAAGCCCAGAGATGGCTGTGATATAGTGATACTTAGTGGGAGAGAGGCACACGTGTATGTGTGATTTGGCAAATGTGTGGAGTGCAAATCGTGGAGTAGGAACTAAAGGTTGGATTGAGTCTTTAAATAAATGAGTCAACAAGATAATTAATAAGCAAAGTAAAAATATTGATTTTACGTGTGATGGAGTTATTGTATGTGATGTATATGATTTTTATGAGAAATAAATACGTGGTTTGTATGAGTTGATACTCACAAGGGATGAATGTATTCTTTGGGTGTGATATTTCCCCGTTCTCATAAGTAGATGAGTGGTTTTTAAGTAAAAGTATATGAATTGTGTGATGTTATGGATGTAAAGTGTGATTGTGAATAATATTAGTAAATGATTGTGATTTCTATGTGACTGCGAAATGACTATAACTTGATATGTTATTACGAAAAATATTAATGACTTGTGATAGTCTGAGATCTATGGTTATGCACGCAGAAACCTTATGAAGTAATGACGTCATATGAATGACTACTCTTGATATAGGTATTATGATAAGTGGTATTCCCCGAGTATGCGGGGCAAACCAGGTCATATATCAATTAGACTTAAATGTTTTAAATGAGGTTTGGTTATAAATGGAAATTTGACTGGTTGAGATAAATCATTTTATTGTGATGTCTAACTCTATTTTGCAGGAGGGTAGGATCTATTAATCTTTTCTGCAGGGACGTAAATATCCTACCCTAAGACGACGTGTTGGCTTAAAGGTAAGGTATACCAAACTCATCTTTAATTAGGTTATCATATGTGCATTTAATAAATAGAATGTAAGTGGTATTTATGTTGTGAGTTATTTTGGAAAGTGGGAATGATGAGTATTGTTATATGAGATTCTTTGAATTTGTATATTGGGGGTGAAATCTTACTTGGGAAGAAACTATACGCCGTTTTGAAAAACGGAACTATATTATCTTCAAAGTTGAAATAGTTGGTAATGTTATATTTATTAATTTGAAAGATTATTATATATATTTTGTTGTTAGTCTACTCATACCAGCAAATTCAATTTGCTGACCCATGTTTGCTTTGTTTTGCAACGTGGGCGTGTTCTTGGGAACATAGATGGTGGAGTACAGTGGATAAGGACACGTGATTTGGAGTTGCTCTTGGAGTCTTCTGTTTTAAGATTTTCTGAAGAGTACGGTTTTGTTTTGAGATAGATGTAATAGAGCTAGTTAGTTTCTTTGTAGTTTAATAATGTGATTTAAGGATTTGTTCCTTTTAGTTTTCTTTGATTCAGTTTTGTATATATCGTGTTTGATAACAGGGTTTTGGGTTTTGTTTCACCCCGGGTTTCCAGATAATTAAATATAATTGTTTTAAATATTGTCTGAAAATTTGGGGTGTGACAGCTATATAGTATTTGGCTGGAAAGTTGCAATATATTGTATAACTAACAATTTGAAACCTTCTCTGATCAAGATTCAAAAAATATTGCAAGACCATTTTGACAATCCAACTAATCATTTGTAGGAACTAAAGAGAAAGCAATAAAGAACTGTAGGGAAATCATCTTGGATAAACCCGGCCACCAGCTAACTTCTATAAACTAAATGTGGCATCCTGTTTCAAAAAAAAATGGAAACTTAGCTGGTTATGGGTTCTTATTAAGAGACTCTAATGGGAAATTCATTGCTGTAGGAACTGATAGAGGCAGGTATCAAATGCTGAATCGGGAGAATGTAAGGGATTACTCAGGGCAATCCTTTAGTGCAAGACAGGTGCCGACTAACAAAGTCGGTAAAACCTTTGGGTGATGATACCAGAGGTCTGGGGCTCGAACCTCGCCAGCATAAAAGAGTTACTGATCTAATTTAAAATAGGTTTGTCAAAAAAAAAAAAAAAAAAAAAAAAAACTTTGGTGCAAGCAGCATCAATCATCAAATCTAGTTATAGAGATGGATACACAAGTAGTGGTCACCTTTTTGGAAAAGAAACAAGGAAGCTTAGCGATTGAATCTGAAGCTATTCTCGGGGACGCGACTAAAGAACTAAAAGATCTAACTCTATCAACTATTGTATATATTAAACGAAGTGCTAATTGCTCTGCACATCTCCTTGCCGCTTATGCAACTAATCTTGTATCTACTGTATGGACTATTATCCCTCCATCTTGGCTCACCAGATGCCTGGAAAAGGATAACACCAATGTAATCTCATCGGCTTGAGCCTGATATATATATATAAATAAGACATTGATTACCAAAAAAAAAAAAAAAAAAAAACTTTCATCTCTAAAATACTAAAATATCAGAGCATCTCTAGGTGGACGTATCCGTAGTCGCATTCTTCAAATTTGAAGAAATGCGTCGGAATTTCTCGGAATTCCAACTCTAGGTGGTCGCATTCGTGGTCGCATCACCTGCTTGTTCGCATTCTTGTTCGCAAATTTGGCAATTTGGATGCGGATGCGGAGCGACATTAGTAATGTCGCGCGCCATTGCAAATGTCGCCCCAAGTTTTTTTTTGACTTTGACTAGCACCAGGCGCCAGTGGTATTGGCGCGCGCCACTACTAATGTCGCGCAAGTTATTTTTTTTTAATTTTTTCAATTTGGTGCGACATTAGTACTGGCGCGTGAGTTTTTTTTTGAATTTGGGGGCGACAGTGGTAATGTCGCTACGACATTAATCTTGGCCCAAGATCTAATGTCAGCAGCAGTGGGTCCCCAATGAATTTTTGACCATTTAATTTCATAACCACCTGTGAGTTGGTCGAAATTTGCTATCAGATTCTGTAGTAGCATTCTTCAAATTTGAAGAGTATGCTACCACCACCTAGAGATGCTCTCATGTTCAATCAATATATTAAAAAATCTCGCCACATAAATACCGATACATCCTCTAAATCGGAGTTTCGTTTGAAAAATCTTTTGTCTATCTGATATTTCGTGATATTTCCATATTTTGCACTATGTCAAATTAACATCAGCTCATTTCTCTACTACCAAAAAAAAACCCCCAATTCTAAAACCCTAGAATTTCAAATGCTTCACAATTAAACCTCAATTCACTGCTGATCGACTAAATAAGGTTAGTTTCTCACTAATCATCTCATTTCTTACATATGGTCATGTCTTAAATTCCATAATCTGCATAATAAGACAAAAAAGTTTCAATCTTTATGGAATTTGAATC
Organism: Coptis chinensis; assembly: GCF_015680905.1. Lineage (NCBI taxonomy): Eukaryota > Viridiplantae > Streptophyta > Magnoliopsida > Ranunculales > Ranunculaceae > Coptis > Coptis chinensis. The sequence goes on from NC_141464.1 coordinate 37,126,893, forward strand.
AATAAACATGGAAAATGACACAATGGAATTTGACATGGAGGGATTAGAAGAAGAAGAAGATGGAATTGACATTGAACACCCTGTCGATGACGACGATGATGTAATGTATGAGAATTTGAACAGTAATAATAATAGTAGGGAATTATTTTACATGCCTGAAGGAGACACAAATTTAGAACCACATGTAGGAATGGAATTTGAATCAGAAGAAGCAGCGAAAGCGTTTTATAACTCTTACGCGCGTCGTGTAGGGTTTAGTACACGTGCTCATATGTCACGTAGGTCGAAACGTAATGGGGCAATTATACAGAGATCATTTGTTTGTGCTAGAGAAGGGTTTCGTGTCGAGAGGGAAAAAAATGTGGGTGATGGGAAAGTTAGACGTCCGAGGGCTGTTACACGAGTTGGGTGTAAAGCGATGATGGCTTTGAAAGTACATAGTTCGGGGAATTGGGTTGTGACTAGTTTTGAGAAAGAACATAATCATGAGTTAGTTCCGCAAGATAAAGTTCATCGTTTGAGGTCGCATAGGCATGTTTCCGGTAGTGCTAAGGCATTGATTGACACGTTGCAGAGAGCTGGTATGGGACCTAGTGGGATTATGTCTGTGTTGATTAAGGAATATGGTGGGCTGAGTAATATTGGGTTTACGGAAAGGGACTGTAGGAATTATATGAGTAGTAACCGTGAGAGGACTCTTGGAGGAGATACTCAAATTCTTTTGGATTATTTGAGGCAATTTCATTCTGAGAATCCTGCGTTCTTCTATGCTGTTCAAGGTGATGAGGATCAGTGCATGAACAATATCTTTTGGGCAGACCAGACTGCTAGGACAAATTACCTTCATTTTGGGGATACGGTTTCATTTGATGCGACATACAGATCAAATCGTTATAGGTTGCCCTTTGCTCCATTCACCGGGGTAAACCATCATGGGCAGCCCGTTTTGTTTGGTTGTGCTATACTTGTTAATGAATCTGAAAGTTCTTTCATTTGGTTGTTTAAGACCTGGCTTACAGCAATGTCAGGTCGCCCTCCGGTCTCGATCACTACTGAGCATGATAGAGTTATAAGGTCTGCTATTACACAGGTACTCCCAGAGACTCGTCATCGCTTCTGCAAGTGGCACATATTCAAAGAAGGCCAGGAGAAGTTAGGTCCTCTGTATCTTGAACATCCAAATTTTGAAGCAGAATTCCATAAATGTGTAAACCTGACTGAGTCGATTGAGGAGTTTGAGTCATGTTGGTCGGACCTCATTGATACGTACAATCTCAGGGAGAATGAATGGCTTCAATCTATTTACGGAGATCGTAAGCAGTGGGTCCCAGTCTATCTCAGGGATACATTTTTTGCTGAAATGTCTACAACTCAACGAAGTGACAGTATCAACTCTTATTTTGATGGGTATGTCAACGCTTCAACTTCTTTGCAGATGTTTGTTAAGGCTTATGAAAAAGCTATAGAAAGTCGACATGAGAAAGAAGTGAAAGCTGACTATGAAACGATGAACACCACCCCAGTTCTGAAGACCCCATCACCTATGGAGAAACAAGTAGCAGAACTGTATACAAGAAAGTTATTTGCAAAATTTCAAGAGGAATTGGTTGAGACACTTACTTTCATGGCAACCAAATTGGAAGATGATGAGGCAACAACCAAATACCAAGTAGCGAAGTACGGGGATGATTATAGGGCTTACATTGTCAAGTTCAACGTTATTGAGATGAAAGCAACTTGTAGCTGCCAGATGTTTGAGTTTTCTGGTCTTCTCTGTAGACATGTTTTAACAGTCTTCAGAGTGACAAATGTTCTTACTCTCCCATCTCAGTACATTTTGAAACGTTGGACAAGAAATGCCAAGAGCGGGGTAGTTTTGGAAGAGCGCCCTACTGATATGTTGAATACTTACCGAGAATCACAGACTGTTCGGTACAATAGTTTACGACATGAAGCCCTCAAGTATGTAGATGAAGGAGCGAAAACTGTGGATCTTTACAATGTGGCAATGCGTGGTTTACAAGATGCTTCCAAAATGCTATCCCTTGCTAAGCAGAATGGTGGGAAACTTCCTGTAGCAAATGGAAGTAATCAAGAACATGCTAATACGGACGAGATGCATAGCAATGATGGCCATCGATGGGTTATGGGGCAACATCGGTCTGCTGTATGTTTTATCCTTCCTTGCTGATTCAGTATTATTACTTCTAGTTTATTGTGCGACTTAGAGTTCCTGTACTTCTTGTGTGATATGCCATGTTTCTTGTTTATTTTATCATGGTCTATGCATGTGACTTCTGAATGTATCTGACTTGCTCGCATAGTAGCGGCGCAAAATAGTATGTGGCGTTGTTGCGGGTTTAGTTGTTTCTGATCTGATTCACAAAAAGAAATGTTGAGAAAAAAATGAGCCATCTGTTAACTGTGTAATTCTGTCTTTAAAAGCAGGATGTATAGAAAGAAATTTAAAGTGATTTCCGTATATCTAATTTCTAATTTGATATTCCAAAATCCAAATATATAAATAATTGTAAAGAAGTTATTGGAGCATGACGAACTGATTTGGACTAGGCCAAATTACTGGGGTGTTTTTTCATTTCTCTCCGACTCCTTAGTTAAGTAAAGGGCATAAGATCTGTATTAATAGAAGTTTTTTTGATGGAAAGTGAAATATGTTTTTAAGTTATATTGTCTGGTTGCTGTAGAAAATTGTAGGTGGAACTGTGGAATTATTGTTAGAAATGGTCACACGATGTGGAGAGTCAGAAGTGGGCATCTTTCGTTCCTTACTTGTGGATAGTTTACATATTTTGTATTTGTATTTGTATTTGTATTTAAATGTTTAGTATGTTCAGTATTTTAAAAAACGCATCAGCCCCTGAGGCTCACTGCCTCTGTGAGGCTTGAGGTGTGCCTCAGAGGCTTTGAGACTTAAGCCTCTATAAAAAAAAAGATAATAAATAAAAAAGCAAAGAAAAGAGAACAAGAGACTGGAAAAATGAAGAAAAAATATCTGTATATTCAGTAAAGCTATATTAATGGAGTTACTATAGCATAAATAATAAGATGTAGTGAGGCTTAAGGTTGCTGATGGAGGTTTATGATTTCTAATAGAATAAGGTGTTTGAATGCCCAGAACATAACCTAATAGGGACATTTGAGTCATTAAAGAACTTATTAGGGATTAAATTGTCAAAAAAAAAGGATCGTCTGTGGTAAAACCCGGCTGAGCCTCACTGAGCGTCAAAGTGGTGCCCTCGCACCATTGAGGTGGTAGCCTCACACTATGCATTTATAAATTTGTGAGGGTTAAGCCTCAATGCGCAGAACCCCTAAAAGGCTTAAGGCGCGCCTTGGGGCTTAAGCCTCATTGCATTTTTTTTTTTAAATATTAAAAGAAAAACAAAAAAACAAACTCTAAAAAGTTAATTGAAATAAAAAAAAGGAATTAGTATTCTGTATCAGAGTTTGGCCTCCAAATTATTTTCACTGGGCATATTGAGTGAAAACAATTAACTTGTGACGAAATCCTCTCTTGTTTTCTTATGTATTTCTTTGAGCACTTGACAGCAGCATATGGTGGATATCGAAAAATGACTCTGATTGTTTGAGTTATCAAGTTTAGCTTTTTCAATTTTGTTGCAACTAGGAACACGGGTGAGTAGAGTACGGAAGTTGAGTACTGAAATAAAGTGAATTACTCCAAAGTCCCAACTAACAAAGAGTTCCTTGTATCTGTAGTCCCGAAAACAAAGAATTTACACTTGCCCAGATAAATAAGAAATCCTTGGTGCTCAAAAGAAGATGCTCACCAGCTTGCTCTGTTGAACACTTGAACTAGAAACCCCGTTTTTCTGAAAACCCAAAGAATGGGATAAAAAGTTGCTCAAATAGCCATCAGGAACCTCTTTGAGAAACTGTTGTACCTAAGCAGGTAAGCTGCACTACCATCTGTTAGAAGCAACCTGGAAGTAGGCTATGCAGCTCCACTGTTAGGCAACTCTTGGAGAATGGATTGCCAAGGTCTTGTTCTAGCCTCTTATACATGATGCTTTATCAGGAATACATATTTCTTTCTTCAGTTATTGGTCCACAGTGTGATTCCTTTGAAGAACCAGAGTAGTAAAAGAAGAACAGCTCGAAGAACTCTTCCATACTTTCTTAGGAAACCATGAGATGGTCAAGAATAGAACTCAGAACTCAGGTGTGAACAATCTGTGATCTGTTTTACACTTTTTTAGTACACTTCGATCTAGCCTCCTATATTCTATCTCACCACATTAGGCCTTTTTATCTGAAAAACATTCTATTTGTTGCATTTTATAATATCACAAGGGCTGAAGGGCGTACCTTCCATTTGGGAAAAAGGAAAATAAAACACCATAACTGATTTTTAGGATATCCCTCCCCCCCAACGCAACCCAACCCCCCGGGCATCCTCTTCTATGTAGTTTCTTTGTATTTTGTGTCTGAAGTAATTGGGATTCTGGTTTAGGCTAACATCCATGAGCTGTGATAAGTAGATTGAACACCCCCTCCCCAAACTTAGCAGATGGAAGAGCGAAGAAAGAGATGCTCCCACATTCTTATTGCTTGTTAATTATAATGATGATTCCATGCTTTACCAATTCAGCAATGGTTGACAGTCTTCAGAGAAAGGGTAATGTTAGAAAGGAAGAGGGACAAAGGGAGGTGACTAACAATTGCAAGTTCTTTGGAGTATGTCTTGTGCTTTTGTGCCGGTTGCGTGTGGTGTGACAGCAATGAGATTGTTATGTTAAGAGCTGTTCCTCGTTTATCATAGCCAATCCCGTTTCTCCTTTTCTTTGGTCAGAATTTGAGACACGTTATATTTGGTTCTCTAATTGGTAAGTACTTTATTAACCCATAGATTTCTTCCTCACTAAGTCACTGCTTTTCGCATTGGATGATGTAACTGGGTTTATATATCATAGTTAAACATTATATCTGTGTAAAGACAAAAGTCCAAAGAATAATAATGATGGTACACAAGTAACCCATATGCGGATCAGTTGGTATTTTTATGGTTTGTCTTCTTATGTTTTGGGTTCAGACTTCAATCCATATTGTTATTGAGCATTTGCTGTAATTGTTCTTTGCAGGATGACAAGGACAAGAAAATTGATGATTTACACTCTGAGTTGGACCGTGCAAATAGGAAATGTGAAGTATATCGAGCTAATCTTCTATCAATCTTGAAAGATATTGAAGAGCAGAAATTACAGCTAACAGTAAAAGTTCAAAACATAAAGCTTGGCATGAAAGACTAAGCTCAGGAGTTGCTAACGGTTATGATATGTCATGCCTTGCTCTGCAACAAGGTTATGTAGACAAAGCTCTTTATTCTCCTTTATGCTATGTTGAATAGGTAGGGACTTACCTCGTGGCTTCTCACATGTCAGATGTGCGTATATGTTAATATGTTCTATATTTTCTCTTCTAGTTTAAGCCGGTGGTTTAATTTGTTTTTTGGGCCAGTAATCCCTGTTTCATTGATTAGTTTGTAGACCACAACAATAGCAGATGGAAGAAATCTGTGATGAAACTGTGGACCAGGAAGCACTTTATAGAGTTGCATATGAAGTTATGAACAGGTAAAATTCTAAAATATTCCTGGTTGGGAGTTTCATCACAGATTTCTTCTGCGATACTATGTAAAGTGTGTGCACTGGCTATTTGCACAAACTGCTTGCGCAATTTCTTTGCAGTTTACTTTGTCTGACTTTTTTGTGTATTTTAATACATGTATGTATGATCCTGGCCAAAGACGCTGCACGACAAAAGAAAATAAGGGAATTTAGATCTCAAGTGAAACGTGACAAAAAATTAAGCCAATTGCATCCAATGTCTTAAAAATCATGTTACTGCATGCCAACCGGTAACTCCACTCGGTACGTTAGTTGAAACTGACAATCCATTGAACTCAAATTTTTATCTGATATCATTGTTATGTATGCATTCCCTCATAAAACACTTTCAAAACATCAAATTCGATTAAAAGTTCAGTTTTCCTTCTTTCGATAATCCACCATGGCGATCTCAAGACCTTCCCTAACATCAGCACTACAAAGAAAACAACATCCTTTTCATCCTTCAACCATCAAATAAAACTATTCCAAAAATCCAATCGAATTCCATTTCAACCTGCATTTCAATCTGCCGTGTTGATTTAGAATTAGGGGAAGATCGGGGAAGAAGAAGAAAACCGATAAATGAGAGGAAGAGAGAAGGAGAATTGACCAGGTTCAATAAGCATATGGCGGAGCATAGAAGAAGAAGAAGGGCATTTAGGGGCTATTTGTTTTTTTGGGTTAAGTTATAAGAGGGTGTTATAAGACCATGTGTTATAAGAGGGTCTTATAAGATAGTCTTATAAAGTGGTTTGTTTTTCATTTTAAGTTCCTTATAAGCACTAAAAATAGAAAAACAAATACAAATACATCTTATAGATGGTTATTTGACAAATATAACCCTATTTTACATCACATTTAACATGAATAGATTAATTTGAAACAAAGATATAGTTTGATTTTCGATTTCAAATCAATTTTGATAATTATAATATCAATTTTAGGAAACTACTTTAATTGACAAAGTGGTAGTGGTCTTAATAATGGTGGTGATAGTGGAAGTGATGATATTGGTCTTAATAACACACCTCAATAGTGGTGGTAGTAGTAGTAGTAGAAGTGGTAGATATCTTAATAGACGCGGTGGTGGTGGTGGTGGTGATAGTCTTAATAATACGGTAGTAGTGGTGGTGGTGATGGTAGTGGTAGTGGAGGTGATGATATTGGTCTTAATAGCATGGTGGTAGTGATGGTGATGGTTTTAATAAAAAATAATCTGGTGATAGTGGTGGTGGAGGTGATGATGGTGGTGGTGGTAGTGGTGGTGGTGGTGGTGGTGGTGGTGGTAGTGGCAGCAGTGGTGGTGGTGGTAACCGGTGGTGGATAGGGCAATGGAGTTATTTGGAGAAGAAGATAATGAAAAGGAAAGAAGAGATAAATGGGATTAGAGGTATATGGACGGGGGTGTTTGAGTCATTTTTCAAGTTATAAGACTTATAGAATTGAAGTAGATCTAATTTTGGTACTTATAGAATTGAAGCCTCTTATAAGACATTTACAGTAGAATGCCTTTATAAGGGGCAAAAAACAAACAAAAAAAATGCCAAAAATCACTGGGCCACATCTTATAAGAGGTTATAAGACCTCAAGGTCTTATAAGAGGCAAAAACAAATGGCCCCTTAGTTTCTATTGAAAGGAGAATGTCACTATCTGTTTTAGGTGCGACGAATATTGATTGGTTACTTCACACTGTGTATCGGAGCCTACTCCACATCCAAGTTAAATTTGGGTCCCGTATTGGGCACCACTGGAATTTGATCGGGCAGCCTCCAGCCCAAGCCCAACAACGAAACCCAACAGCAATAGCCCAATACACTCCCACCTCAATGCATATAGGCTACTATTTTTTCGAACCGTTTTAGCCGGTATCATCTCTCTCGCGAGACTAAACCAAAAAAAAATAAAAAAAGTTTTCTGTCGTGTTCATACTTCGAGTTGTGAATCAACAATGAGAATTGAAGTTGGCGACTTCACCCAATTCCAGTTGTGTTTTTTAAAGTAAACTTCGAATAAATTCAACCTTCACTGCTAATTGACTTGTTTGAGATTGTGTTTTTTAAAGTAAACTTCAATTGATTGACCTTCACTTCGAGTAAACTTCACCCACTGACTTGTTTGAGATTGTGTTTGAAATTGATCGTTTTTAGTTCAAACAACCAGCCATGTCGCCCAAGAGAGTCCCCAAACGACCACACCATGTTATTCTAGAGACTACCCAAACGAGACTTAGCCATATCGTCTAGCTAAAAACCCGAGAGCTTTGTCTCAAACGATACGCGTAGACCGTTTGAGTGTACACTGAAACAACATGGTGAGGCTGTTTGAATGTACACTCAAACGACATGGTGGGACCGTTTGAGTATATACAACAACGACATGTCGACACTGTTTGAGTGTATACTCAAACGACATGGTGAGACTGTTTGAGTATATACAACAACGACATGTCGAAACCGTTTGAGTGTACACTCAAACGACTCGGGGGGTTCGTTATGGTGAGACCGGTTAAATTGGTTGTTGGGCCTTGGCTTTAATGGCAAACTTGTAGTATTTCTTTTTTCTTCCAATTTGATGAGTACCCAATTAAATCACCTTAAATTTTGGTTTGGTCGACCTATAGTTATAGGACTAGATTTAGTGCATTAGGTTTATGTATAAGTACTGTGCGAGGAGGTCATAGAATACTGATAGGTGGGTGGAGCCACCAAACTGGAAATGGCTAAGTCTCTTGGAATGAACTGGGAACTGGGAACGACGTGAACTTTTGAAGTAGATTGTTAGGATTATTGATTAATATCATAATATGATTAGCTTCCTCCCTTTCTTGTTCTCTGTTAAATAAGCGAACATCCCTCAAAAGCCCGAGCTGTCTAGACCCAGGAGTCAATTTGACAATTTTACATAATGCTTTGGAAGCGATTTCGGTCAAGCTTTCATTGGTTAACTAGTTTTCGAACCCGTCCTACGAACGGGTGCCGTTATATTAAATTATTCTAAAAAACATTAGTAACTATGCATAGTTATGAGATATGAAAATTATTTTAATCACTCATTCAAATTAAAAAGGAAGCAGCAGACATTGATAAAACCCATTAATCACTCATTCAAATTAAAAAGGAAGCAGCAGACATTAATAAAACCCATTAGTTAATCTTTGATTTTATTTTTGTAATATACATGATTAGAGCACTTTATTTGTTAAAAAAAAAAAAGAAATTGTAGATTATCCCAATAAGTGCAGCGCTATGTCCTTCCCGTGCATCTGGTCCCTGACCACCCAAACTTGGAGATATCCATGTATTTGAAGCTAAAATCATGCCATGAACTGTTAGCATCTTGCTTGCACTGGAGTTGATTGATTAACAAAGAGAACATAATTTGGAAAGCAAATATCAGATAAAAGAAAAGGAGAATCAACATAGAGTACTCCTATCTTGTAATTGGCAAGGAAGTTCAAAGCAAAATCAATCATCTTCTTGATTAACAGCTCAATTAGTTCAGAGTTTTATAGATATATACATTTTGTTCTAATTCTTAGGTGGCGCCCTCTGATGCAGTATTAAGTTGTTCTTTTTTTCTACTTATAACAGTAAAGTGAAAGATTTTCGTTAGAAAATGAAGAAGTAGGTCGAAAAAGAAGTAATGAAGGGATTTACTGGTACAAACGTATTCCAAGCATCCAACTATATATGTGCATATATGATATTCACGCATATATGCATGTATATATTTGTAAAGGATATAATTTAAATTACACCGAATGTAACACAGCGGAAGAGTTAATGCGAGATAGAGCTTAGTGTCTACTTTTTGTTTCCAGGAAATCCTGGTGATGTCCTCATCTTCGTTTTTTTCAATGCATTCTAACTCTGGACGGTATCCTCGTAAACCCACTACTCTATGGCGCCATCACAATACAACTTTATCTAGAACACCAACAGCCCATATAATTACCTTGTACTTTTTCCTAACCTGATAACCACACACATCAGCCTTCAGAAACAGAGATGGATCTCAATGAGACGAAGAAGTACACAATCATGCTGGTCAATAACAAAACTTATCTTGCAATGACTTGTCTCCCTTTCATTTGTTTATTTATTATTTTATTTATTTATTTTTTCTATCCATGAAAAAGAAAAATGAACCGTATATGACACATATCTTGGTTAAGTCGGAAATACCTCATCAGCTTACGTGTTTCTATTTTCACATGATCTATCAGTCTTCCTTCGTGCGGGTCGACTATTTCAAAAGTTTTTCATTGACAACCATGGTGCCTAACACTACTAAAAGAAGGGCTTTTTGTGTCACTTTTTAAGTGACACAAGAAGTCACTTGTGTCACTTTTGAAACTAATTCTGGAGTGACCTATAAGCCCCCGACACATAAAGTTCTACCAAAAGTGACATAAAAGCCTTACTAAATGTGTCACTTTTTGTTAATAAAAGTGACACTTAAGAATAACCTCTTGTGTCACTTTTAAGAAAGAGTGTCACAGTGCTTATCAAAAGTGACACTAGTTGTATCCGTTTAGAACTAGAGTGAGACATAATTTCGTTAAAAGTGACACATTAAGTATACTAGTTGTGTCACTTTTGGACCGTGAGAGACATAAATGCGTCAAAAAGTGACACATTAAATATACTAGTTGTGTCACTTTTGGACTAGAGTGAGACATAAATCGTCAAAAGTGACACATTAAGTATACTAGTTGTGTCACTTTTGGACCAGAGAGAGATAAGATGCGTCAAAAGTGACACATTAAGTATACTAGTTGTGTCACTTTTAGACCGTGAGTGAGACATAAATGCGTCAAAAGTGACACATTAAATATACTAGTTGTGTCACTTTTAGACCAGTGTGAGACATAAAAGTGCGTCAAAAGTGACACATTAAGTATACTAGTTGTGTCACTTTTGGACCAGAGTGAGTGAAAGACATAAGTTGTGTCACTTTTTGACCGTAGAGCGAGACATAAGTCGTCAAAAGTGACACATTAAGTATACTAGTTGTGTCACTTTTGGACCAGAGAAGACACACAATGCGTCAAAAGTGACACAAAAGCCCCTTACTTCTTGTGTCACTTTTGGGAATCAACTCCATATAACTCGTATGAAAAAGAAAGCGACACATAAGAGTGGTCAGTTGTGTCACTTTGAATAGATATTATGTCACTTTTTTCAAAAGTGAGACAAATGAAAATAATTTTTTTTAAAAACATTTTCTCATTTTAGTATTCAATCGTATTCATTTCTCAACCTGCATCCTATACGTCATAACCAAAATCCCATTAACCTGCTTTATGACATAAACAACATCCACATACATTTATCAAAACATCACAACCAAAATCACTTTAACCTGCTTTATGATACGGAAACAACATCCACTCAAGAAGAAAGAAACAACATTTAAAACAATTAACTTCTATTGATTTCATCGATCAAACCAAGTATTTTTCATCTCGTTTGACTCCCAACAAAAGAAGTCATTCCAATACCAAAAGAATCATAATTAAAAAAAAAAAACTAAAAAAAAAAAAAAACTACATAACGCCAATACTATCCTAGCAATATCTTAGCTTGTTGTGCGCACTTCCAACACCAAAAACCTAGCTGCCATCTATTCATCTGTTAATCGATCCATGACACCTGCATCATATCATGAAGTCGTCATTCCACTATGACTAGTATATAAAATTAAAAAACAAGTGAATCAAGAAGGGTATATTATACAAGTAAGAAAAAAAAAACAATAAGAAAAGTATATATACATAAACAAAGGGAAAATATGGAAACCCACTTACCCAAATTAACTACTCGATAAATTGTTGGATAAAGTCGATGAATTCAAGATGAAGTTCATCTATTTCATTGGTGTAACTCTTCTTGCTAGAGAACTCCAATACCTGTTCGACGAAAAATATATTATAAATATTATGAAAATAAATGATGCAGGCAATGCATTGCCTACCATATTTACAAATGCACCAATTTATAAGCTAGCCAAGACTATATGAAAAATAATGCTACTTTGTAGTCACCTTCTTTTTTATCGGTGGACCAGGATCCTCTACTAAATCTCGCATAAAGCGCAATACATAATATCCGTATACAATCCCTCCTTGTTGTTGTGGGCACTATACATAATTAATACTTGCATTAACACATACACAAATTGAAAGATACTTTGTATTGTATTCCAAAGAAACTAAACTTACTGTCACATAGTTTCAATTTGGATTTGGATTCATCTTTCTCTTTCCTTTGGACATATTTGATGTCTTGATTGCACTGAAAATGAAAATGCATTTGTTTCATTCTCATTATTTTCAAGATAGAATCAAATATACAATGAAAAATACAATAAATAAAGACTAAACTCACGTGTTTACTAATAATTTAAAAGCTGGATCCGCCGGCCCACGAAAATCTTTTAAAGAATCCAACCAAGACATTTCCATTGATGGTATGTCAAGAACCATTAAGACCCAATGCCCCCTACATGACCAGTTATGTGGATACAAATTCAATTAAGTACTTTTAATTATATAACCAATCGGAAAAAAATAAATAAAAATAAAAATAAAAATAAAATAATTTTAATTATATGAAAATAATGTATATGTACTACAAATGTATAAACACAGTTACCCTGTGTTGAAAGGAATTAAAAGTACACGATCACCGTGTTCTTGACCAAACTTCGAATATATCGAGCCTTCTCATCATCTTTTGTATAAATAGTAAAACTTTATGGGTTACCAAATGCATACTTTGCTCGAGCAATTCCAAAAGTCGCATATAAATATCTACAACATATATATACATTCTGTTAAGTCGTCGCATATGAAAAGTTAAATTATAACTAACACAAATAAGTTCACCAAATTATTCATACCTCATGTAGGAGATAATGCAGCTACCATTTAACATTCTCTTCTCACACACATCCATCAACTCATCTTTTGAAACTCGTACTTCCTCCATCTCATCATGGAAAAGAGTTCCAACCATTGGAACTTCTATAAAAGCGTTTTCTTTCACTATTTTGTCGACACAATCCACAAACTTTCTGATCTTATATTGAATACTGCCCCTCGGAAGTGGAATACGCTTCTCTACCTAACAAAAAGTTGATGAACAAAATTGATATTTATATAACAAAATTAAATAAATTACCATACAAATATCCATATCCTTATACTACCTCGTCACTTTTAAGTATCACAAGTTCCTTAGGCCATGCCACAAACGAGTTTACTGCATCTTTAACAAATACATGTTCATCGCCCGTTTTGAATCGGGAGAAAGGCATCACCACACAATGCTTTATTTATTGAGACCTTCATATATGACTCTCCCAAAGGCATGTTGTGAACAAAGATCCTCTTGCCCCCTTCCTTGCTAAAACACGACCTTCGGCAACAATGTTGTCTTTAGATCCCAATGCCAATCTACAATCTTGGTCCTATAACAAATAAGCAAAACAAAGACATGATTATCTAGTAACAAATTTGACACAAACATTTAATCAACCTTTTTAATTAAGAAAATATTTTTTTTACCTTCCCATCTTTAGCTTTAAGTTTTTCGGAATCCACAATGCTCTTTCCGTTGTCTATTTTTGACTATACGACAAAGTGTACATCAAGTTAGTATATGTGAAGCACTTGGAATAAAAGAATGAAAAAAAACTACGTATCATTCCCTGCATTTACTCCTATAACAAATAAGCAAAACAAAAACAACATTATCTAGTAACAAATTTGACACAAACATTTAATCAACCTTTTTTAATTAAGAAAATATTTTTTTACCTTCCCATCTTTAGCTTTAAGTTTTTCGGAATCCACAATGCTATTTCCGTTGTCTATTTTTGACTATATGACGAAGTGTACATCAAGTTAGTATATGTGAAGCACTTGGAATAAAGGAATGAAAAAAGCTACGTATCATTCCCTGCATTTATTATACCACAATGAATATAACATGGTTAAGGCAACTATAGAATGAGCTTACCTGTACATTTTTTCGACTTAAGTTTCTTGAAGTCACACCTTTTTTTTTTGTTGACCACCATCTTTTCTCTATACATTAAATATGAGTTTAGTTAAAGAGAACACTTGAAATATGTAGAAAATCAAAAATACAAATTTAAAGCCAAAAAACTTACCTGCTTAGACTTGCCAATCACCTTATGCCTATTATCACTTTTGGCACTATTGGATTCCACATTTTCTAATGGCAACGAGTTGACGAGTTTTGGTCCTTGCTTAAGCAACAACTCGCCAACAGATTACTGTCATCATTGGTGAATTAGTCTCACCTTGTTCTTTAAGCACATGTAGCACCAAAATTTTCAACTTCTCGTTTTGAGCTTCTTTCTCTTTTTCAACTTCACTTCCAAATCCTCGTGATATTTCTTTGATCTTTTATTAGGAAGATTGAAGTACATAGTGGGAGTCGTATATTGTCCACCCGCCCTAACTCGACCACTAGGCTCTGGAGTTCCCAATGCCATAGTAAGTATGTCATTCTTTCCTTCCGTTGCCAAAACCCCCTCCTCTACCTTATTTTTCAGTTCCTCCTGCAAAAATAGATATAAAATTCAAAATCAACGAATGAGCGACCACGGGCTGTTCTAAGAAGAGACGAAGACGGCGGATTTTCAAGATTGTCATTCTGTTTATGCAAGAGTAGTATATCGTTAAAAACCATCATAGAAAACTTAGTCAATGTGTAGGAGATAATATCGATATGTAAATAATTAAGCTAATTTATGATCGGATTATTCTTATCTTTCTTCAGACAGAGAAGATGACTAGATACCAATATATTGGAATTGTAGATCTTGCCAACACCTCAACTTCAGTTGGCGAGATACGTGTCAAGCGTGTGGTGACTCGAGATTTGGTGAAAGTTATGGTTCAACTGGATTGTGTACCATATCTTCATAACTCGATTGGCGGCTCCACTGTTTGTTTCCACCTGCCTCAAGGCTTCCTCAGCTCTGGCTCGAGTAAAACCCATCTCAACTATAGTAGCAATAGTTGCTTCATCTGGAGGTGGAGCCATACTTATTCTATATCTATACTATAATAAGAAAAAAGAAATATTACTTTGTTGTAGAAAATAAGATAGTATTATACTATTATAGGTAAGGTGGTTCAATTGGATGAACTAACCATAAATAGAAAAGTATCTGCAAGAAATTGACCAAGTTAATGCATATAGAGTCCAACTTAGCTCAACACCCTTTGCTTGAGGTGTTGTTAACCTCAAAGTTGTGATAATTTAAAAACCTTACAAATTAAGTGGCACAAGTGTGGGCAAGACGCCAATACCACAAGACCAAGTCTAACATTTGGACAAGACGAGGAAAATAGCCAAAATGGCAAAACACGGTACAAGAAGAGCAAAATACTGAAAATAGTGTAAAGATCTCATTTATAACTGTTTGAACTTGCAGTAAATACATATATCGGTAGAGTTTAATTCTGTGATGCAAGACACATGCAAGATTACGGCTTAGTGGCCATAGGTACTCAAGAAAATCCTTCAACTTGTTATTGCAATAATAAAAACAACTCACATACAACAATCAACTAATCAAGTGAGCTAATATTCTTGGCGAGCTTTCTATTAGTGAAATAATCAAACTACTATGAGTCTATGACCCGGATTAACGAGAGCTCGAGAACATAATCACAAAATCAAGTTCAAATGCATATTCCAAAGAAAATAAAAGTTCATATGCATATGATAAATTGCTTAGCATAGAAAAAGTAAATCAAAGTGCCCAAACATTGGGAACTTTTTAGGTTTATACTCTTCCACTATATAGGGGCCGCACACTTGGTTTGCAGAGTCGCGACCGCTTAAAACCAAGCTGCTGAATTCTAGTCCTAACTTCGACCTAAGTAGCTTCAAGGTTGAGTCTAATCACCTAGAACTGAGAAAAACTTCCATCAATAGAACGACAAATCAATTAAATGCAGAAAACTAGGTCCAAAGATAGCGTAAATAAAGTCCCTCCGCCTCACACGATATCCACTTCCAAAATAATGGGTGTCACTAGACCATAACATTTGCACAGTTCATCGAGTCTCATGAGCTTTTCTTTTCCAAACCTAGTGTTTGGCGATAATACCCTCAATTTGTCTCATCGGGTGACTTCTAATTTCATTATTACAAACACCTTTTCCACCCAAAGGATAGTGTGAATATTAATTCCGGACCTTGGATATGGTCCCCCACTCCCGACCAATATACCCACCCCGGAGGTAGAGTTAAAAAAGCTTTGAGTGACATGTAAAAACTTCACCTTCTTTAACTCACATCTCAACACTTTACCCCGGATAACTTTTTACACCTGAAATAAAATAGAGTAAATTTTGCATCATCTGGCCAAGGAAGGAGCTTCAACCCCATGACCAATCTTTGAAATGGTAAACAATATCTCCATTAACATATCCACTCCAGGACCACGCAATGAAGAAGCATGACGATTAGTTCATCCAATCCTCAGAGACAATGATCCCGAGCATCCCTGAAAGAGAGTCCGTACATACGCCCCGAAGTAAATATTCTTACAAAGGACCTCAAAGCATTGCAATCCTTAACGGCTTGCGGGCCTTTGTTATTCAAGCACAATGCATCCAAGCACTGTGGTATGCATGCAACAACCTTCGCAGAGAGCAAATAACACCACCCATTACAGCCTCCGTGAGCGGATGATGGCAAATCAGCGATCTAAGACAGAAAACAAGTAGGATCTGTATGAATGAGATCACTCATGACAGATTCTTTGCAAGTGAGAATACCCCACCACCAAAATCTTTTGCTCTTCCAAGATGATACAAAGGCAATGAGGCAATAAACTTTCTGGCGAACCCCGTATAAGCGAGCCGAGCTCCCGGGGCATAAGTTCCAAGTGAAATAGCATGTAACAAAGCTTTCATTAGTAACCGCCCGGTGGTATGCAACCAATCCATCGTAATAAATAGGCTCCTCATTATCCAAATCGCCAAATTTCAACATCGACAACTTGTTTTCCCTTACCAAAACTATGAGAGTCTTCACCACTTTCTCGGAGCCACTTTCAATATAACAAACTTCGTCTTGAGATGAGCAATAGTGTCGTCTAACCCCCAAGTCTCTCAACAAAGGTCGCAGCTTTCTTTGGGTTGCTATAATCCATAAATGCCTCAAGAACATGAACTGCAGTATCAACCAAATGTAAATGTTGGGGTTCCGTGTCTTTAAGAAGAGGAAGAAGAGTAGGTATTAATCCCGCTTCACGCAATAATCGAAAGCAAACTGTAAGAGGATGAAACCAAAAACATTACTAGCGGCGGGGAGAGCCTCAAAGAAAAACAACAGAACATTTTGAGTAATCACCAGTGATGGAATCGATAGTCTTCTGCATGAAACTTGGTAGAATGCCACGGTGCCCACCGGATGTGATAGCAGTCAACGTGTCTTTGTGCGTCAAAGGTCTCTGTGTACAGTAATTCCTCTCAATTTTAAGCTTATAAACAAAACTTCAGTACAAGTTTCAAACAGTGTAAAACAAGCCAACTGCTCACTATAAATATTTCAATTTCGTTACAACCTAAACTGCGATATGGAAAATGGTGCTAATTATTATAATATCTGAACTTATCACGGATGACAATCTATTATCAATTCAACATGTCAGTCCCTCCGTATGATATGGATGATCTCTAACAACATGCACACACTCTCCATTTCTGGGATTCCAGATCCTCAATGATGCATCCTCTGAACCAGTACAAACCATTTTACCATCAGGGGTAAAATCACCACACGTGACAGTGTTACTATGACCAGAAAACATATTCAAAAAGACATTCTTGTCTCCATTCCACATCCATGCTGTGGAATCCTCTGAACCAGCTAAGACCACATATCCTCTTGGATGCCACCTAACCCACTCAATACCCCCTCCTGGACCTTCAAGTGTACACTTGAGACTACCTGAAGTGATGTCCCACACTTGAATAAGTCCATCAAACCCTCCGTGTTTGGTGAGCTTCCCCGTAACTAAAGACAGTTGCTTGCTTTGGCTTACTCAATAGGGGATACCCTGATCTTTATTTCCGGGTATGCGTTTAGGAAGCGAAAGATCACTCCACTTAAAAGGAGAGGAAGCTTTCAAGAAAGGAAGCCTTGGAGGGATAAGCGGCGAAGTCAAAGGTAGCAAGCAAAGGCTGTGAAAAGCCATGCCCGTAGAAGCTTTGAAAGCTATCTCTCAAAAGGGGTTTGGAACCGAACCCTGATGGAAAGGTGCCTAGAAGTGCCTACTACTAGACTACATTCAATCTTAGGTCGGAGCGTTCATCATTATGCTTGCTAGTTCAGTAAAAAAAAAATCATAAATCGAAGCTAGATCAAGCTAGATAGGGAACCACATCATCTAGATCAAGACAAAATACACCAATATATCAAGCTAGGTATCCTACACAATATCAAATATGCTTCGCAAAACACACATACAATGATGAGCTTGATACTTACAATCTTTTGAACTACCTCCTTTGTGGCATCATCAAAGATATTCACCACTTTTGTCTTGTCGAGCTAAACGCCACAAAAGAGATCTATCATCTTCATCAATAGGTATCCCAGCTTCTATCTATTATCAATTACAAATAACCAAACCAACCAAGTAATATTAGATTACCTACGTTGGTTTTATCTAACAAACTTAAATATAATATCTACTTACCATCTTATCGACAAGGCCATCATAACCTAATTTGCTTAGTCGATGGTTATACTTGTTCAAGTTTCTTCTTTCCAATTGAATCTTGCTTAGTTCCTAACAGCCCAAATGAAAATAGTATATTAGTTTATCACACCTTCACAAAATTATAAATTTATTAGAAATGAAAATTCAAAGGAAATGATGATATATATACGGAACTCTTCCGATAACCTTATTTTTACAAATTTCTCCCAATCTTGCTTCTTAACATTCAGATAGATTTTTGGTGGATTCATTAGATCGGGGTCATCTATGTAAGGTATGACAAAATATTTTGTGCAATAATTCTTAAATTTCCGCCATATCTTACCACATTGTTGCAATCCTTTTTTCTTAAACTTAGGATCTGCCTCAAATTTTTCCTACAAATAACCAAGGCAGAGATGAGTCTACACTTCTATAAAGACAATAATAATAATTCAAAATCAGTATAATAGGCAAAACAACCGCTTACCAAAGATCAATCCCATACATCATCTTTTATTTGTTGTCAACTTTCGGCCCAGTTTGGGTACTTCAAATTTAGTGGAACCATATTTTTAACTAGTGTGCCAACCCAATTACTGAACTCGCCAATAAATGCACCTTTGATCTTTCCTTTCGCATTAAACTCCACCACAAGCTTACCTTTAAAATGCTTAGTGAGTGAAAGTTTTTAGCTTGACCCCTAACACTTGTAATATTGTCACCTTCCTCGATTGGATGCTTCCTTTTTTTTCTCGAGATGATTTGGCACTTGTTTTTGGATCCATATCTAACTAAACCTTACAAAAAAACTATAGAATAGGAAAATCATTAGAAGATGACATTGATCAAGAGCAACAAGCATGTCTATGGCAAAAACTTGATATCATAATTTGAACGAACCAAAATAATCGTAAGGACAATACATAAATGACAAAGTTGGTCACAATCTCTTATTAACAAACCAAATATCGATTCCACCACAAAAACAATGAAAACTAATAAATCAAGAAGTTTCTTTATGCTCAACCCAAGTGCCCTCGCAATCTTCACGGACGAACCGACCGAGATTCGCCATTAACATCTAATGAGTCAACATTTGGCAATTCAACAAAATTGTCATCTCCTACATGAGCATCAACGAGCTCATCATCGATTATCGCCGTCAGATTCGCGGAAAGCATCTTTGAGGAGATTCTACAACAACCCACCACGTTGGGTCAAGTTGATCGTACATAGAAAACTTGCTCGGCCGAGAAGCTAGGATGAAGGAATCAGATTTATAGCCAACTCTACCAAGATCCACTAAAGTGAAACCCATGTCATCCTTCCTAATTGCATTCTTGCTATCAACCCACCACACTTGAACATTGGAATCTTGAAATTTGTATAATCGAGCAACCATATTTCAAAGAATAACACCGTAGAAAAGACATGTTCAAAAAAATTGGGTTTTGATCCTTTGGCGCTTGAAACCTGTGGTGTTGTTGCTGTCAAACTCACGCCACTATTTTGATTTACTCGTAAAGCGTCTTGCCGTTTCGTGGCAAAACGATAACCATTAGTGACATAGGTAGAATATTTGTAAACATGTGCCAAAGGCCCCTTCGATACCCACTTCAAGGTGTTTGACACCTTGTTGTCAGGATTTCCCCTCTCCAGCAAAACCTGCATTGTTGTGTAAACATTTTAGTCCTAATCTAAGTTAAATTAACATACAAAAATAACAAAAAAAAAAAAAAAAGAGCAATTTATAATATACCTTGTCTCTAAGCCAATCACTAAATGAGCGATTGTGTTCAAAGATGCAACCATGTGGGTTTTTTGATTTATTTAGGTTGTTGTTCCTTCCGGATAGTTCATATGTTCTCTATTATGTTAGGCCACAAAATAAACTAGTTAGCTATCGAATCGAAACCAAGGAACTAAAATAGACTTTTAAAGTGAACAACTAAAGAAACCTTTACTCGATGTAAAATTTGAACATCTCTTGTGTTTTGCAACACATAGAGATGTGCCCGGTCCAATGTTTTTCTATCTACTTGACTATGGGTACTTCCTCGGGAAGATTTCCGGATGATATCAAATCTGTGGTAGTGTTATCTTTACGGAGAGGAATCCCAATTGCATCTAAGTCGTAAGAATTAAGCTACAAAATTCAATTGCTTCCTCTGCAATGTAATTCTCAACAATACAAGCTTCCGGTCGATTTCGATTATGATAAAGCCCTTTTAACACGGTCATGTACCTAAGAGATTGAACAATAGTAATGTTTATAAAGAAAAGCATTAAGAAATATTGAAGGGTAATATATAATTCATTGTACCTCTCAAATGCATACATCCATCGGTAGAATGCACCAAAAGATCAACTTCTCTCGACAAGGTGCACTGTTAGATGAATCATAACGTCGAAAAATGATGGCGGAAAATACTTTTCCAGCAAACATACTGTGAGCACAATGTCTTCCTGAATTTGAGGCAATTTTTCCTTATCTATTACTTTCGAGCAAATAGCCTTAAAAAAAGAACATAGCCTAATAATTGCACATCTCACATTCTTTGGCAAAATTGTTCTTATTGCAACCGGAAGAAGTTGCTGCATCAAAACATGACAGTCGTGCGACTTCATATTTTGTAGTTTTAGATCTTGCATCGAGACAAGAGGCCTAAAATTCGAAGAGTATCCACTTGGGACTTTTAACTCATGCAAAGTTTTGCATAGTCTTTTTTTCTCATCTCTAGATAGTGTGTGACAAGCCGGAGGCAAGAACGATCGCTTTTCCCCAATTGTTGGAGCCAATCCTGTCCTTAGACCCATTTCTTGGAGGTCAAGACGAGACTTAATGGTGTCTTTATTTTTACGTGGAATGTTAAGTAGGGTCCCAACAATGCTGTCACATACATTTTTCTCCGTGTGCATAAAATCCACATTATGTCGGAGTTCTAGATATCTCCAAGATGGGAAGCTAAAAAACTGATTTCTTCTTAAAACAATTGGTAGCACCCGTAATGGTTCCCTTTGTTCCCCATATGACTTTGATCCCTTCAACTTCTTCTAGTACTTTCAAACCAGCTTAAGGGTTCGTGCCTCCCACACTCTGTTTTACCATTGAAGGCTTTTTGTCTTCGATATGGATGATAGCGTGGAAGAAATCTTCTATTGGCTGTGTATAATGCTTCTTCCCGAGTGCTTAAGCCTGGTTGAAGACGTGCCCTCGCCGCAAATAGGACAAGCAAAATAACCTTTCACAAAGGCACCCGTAAAGATTGCTATCGCGGGAAGATCATTGATTGTCCATAACAAAACAGCTTTAAGTATAAATGATTCATGACGGTACACATCATAAGCATCCACCCCTATCTCCCACAAAACATGTAAGTCGTCAACCAAGGGTGCCAAGTAGACGTCGATATTGTTTCCAGGTTGATTTGGACCTGATATCAACATCGTAAGCATCATATACTTTCTTTTCATGCATAGCCACGGTGGGAGGTTGTATGTGACCAAAGATAACAGGCCATAAACTATACTTAGTACTAAGAGTACGGTGTGGATTGACTCCATCGGCTGAAAGTGCTAGGCGAAGATTTCTGGATTCTGCTGCAAATTCTGGATATTTTTCGTCAACCAACTTCCATCTTTGGAGAGTCTGGTGGGTGATCTTTACCATCAACCACCCTTTCATCGGCATGCCATGTCATTGACTTTGATGTTTGGGCAGATTGAAACATCTTCTTGAATCTTGGAATTGGTGGAAAATACCACAAAACTTTTGCTGGTACTCCACCTGATTTGTTGGTCGCTCTCTTGTTCTCTTTATATCTTGAGACTCCACAAATAGGGCACATAGTTTCATCTTTGTATTTATCACCCCTATAGAGTATACAATCATTTGGACATGCATGTATTTTCTCGTACTTCATCCCATAAACAGATAATGTCTTCTTGACTCCATTCAAGGATTTCGCAAGAGATTTGGTTGAGGAAGCATCTGTCCCAATAGCTTCAATAACTTCGAAAAACTTGTGTCAGACCACCCACTATTTGCTTTCAGATTAAATAAAATGATAACTATTGATAGCTTTGTGAATTTTGAGCAACCCTCGTACAAAGGCGCTTTCGCATCTTCAAGCAATTCCTTAAATTTCTGGGATCGGTCAGATAATGGTCCTTTGCAGCCTTCACCATTTCTCTCATGCGTTCAACATCTTCAGGAGTCTCAATCTCATCATAATATCCAACATCTTTAGGAGTCTCAGTCTCATCATAATGTCCAACATCTTCAGAAGTCTCAACCTCATCATAATGTCCAAAAGTGTCTTGTTCTGTAAAACTAGTCGGGGTCTCGGAAAATAGAGAGCTTTCGCCATGAAACCGCCAAATAGTGTAACCTTAGCTAATACCACGTTCGAAAAGATGATTTCTGACCTCAGTCTTAGTTAACTTGTTGATATTTGAACAATCTCTACATGGACAACGTATGAAACTTCCTTCTTCCTTTCCAACACTAATTAACCTTTCAACTCCTTGAATATATTCGCTTCTTAACCGGTCCTTGGACATCCAAGACTTATCCATATCGTAGCAAAATGCAACAAACCAATCTCTTAAAGAAAAACAGAGTAAAAAAAAAAAAAAATCAAGTACAAAGACCACACATTCAAAAATAAAGTATCATGGCAAGATGATATCAACACATGACACATTAGTAGGAAAAACATTAAGTAAGTCTAAGATGATATGATAATGGTATTATGCAAAATCAAATTACATTGGAAATCTAACTAACCAATTTAGGCTACTCTCAATAACCAAATAGAAGCTAAGAAGCACGGATACCGACATGCGACACAGATACGACACGACACGGATACGCGGACACGACATTTTTCAAAAATATAGGAAACGGATACGTCCTGGACATGTTTGAATAATATATATATATATATTTATTTATATACCTGAAAGGCACGCGAGCCACCTGAGGAGTATTAATGAATGTTGCACTGTGATTCAGAATACAACATAAATGCAGTACTAAAAATCTTTATGCAACATGGAGTTCCACAGCTGACTTCTCTAGTGGAACATAACTGCTGGAAACTTCATTGAACTTGCGTTACAAGAATTCACACCGCATATACGTTGTACCAGAAACCAAAATGGACTCTCAGAATGACAATCTCGCTGAAACATAAGTGTTTCACTCGAAAACAGGACCGCCAAATTAGATGAGGTGGGCTATATATACAAGGGTTAAAAAATCTCTTCGCACTGTACTCGGTCAACAAAATGATGTACCATACCACTTTTTTTTTACTTCTGAGTTTCTAAAACAGAATAGCCAGGCAGGGATTTACTAAATCATATACCATAAGGAGAAACAAATTAAGTGTAAAGGGTGCACCTGCTTCCCATTTGCATATGTTGTTTTGCATTTTTTATATAAAACCAATTTTTATTTATTGAACCAGTCCAAAAGTGGCTCTTATGAAGTAGTTTTAGGCTTTTAGCAAATGTAAGGAAGTGGGTACATTAACTGGTACCCTCAGAAAAACTCATCCCGATGTTTACAAGGACAGAAATAACTAAATTACAAACAATATATATCAACAAACAACAGATTGAAAATACAAATCAATCAACATACATGCGACAAGAATTCAGAATTGCAGTTTTTCAGCTAAAAGATCGGCCATATGAACTTCGATATCACTTGCAACATTCATAAAATGCACAACTGCACTCATTCATCATTATGCCCATCAGAAGATGGATGAATTAGTTGAAACATTAGGGCACCAAAAGCAATGCAAAGGATCCTAACTGACAATTTGTCAATGAAATTCTATATACAGACCTAACCATATATCTTTGATCCAGTACACCATAAAATTCCTATAGATCTATAGAAAATGCTAGACACAATGACAAGTGTAATCTCTTTCGATTTCATGAGTCTCCTAAGTCAGGGTCGGCCCCGTGAAATGATCCATAAAAATATAACAATCCAAATTCAAATCTAGGGTTCCAAGCATTGCTTCTTCACCAAAATCCAAAAGAAGAAATGGGCACAAATGAATCAATTAAGTACAAACAACATTTAAAGGTCCATTAAAAAGAGATTTAAGTTTCACTAATGCATACTGCAATCATAATACTAGTATTTCCCTAAAGCAAAGTCCAAAAGAACCGAACCGCACCAAAAATACAACAAAGACATATCAAAACTAACATAGTTCTCTAAACTTGATATATTTGATAGAGCTCAAACAATGCAATCCAAAGCCCTTTCAAAGAAGAAACACAGGGTAACATGGCAATCAAAGAGCAAAATACACAAGGATCCGCATCACGTATCAATACCTCACAAATGCCCTTTTCCTATGAACGAGAAGGGTTCTTACTTGAAAAAAAAAATAAGTAAAACAAAAATACTTCAAAGAATTTTTGGTAAAGATCTTGAAACATGAAAATAATGCAAAAAGTTGCTCAGAGGCCAAAACAGGATAGAAGAACGTTTTCTTTATAATACAACTTTCAGTGGGTAACCAAACAATAAAAGCGTGCGAGGAAAACAGAAGGGCACAACACGTATCAAACGGGGAGATTAGAGGTGGTCGACGCATATGTTCGAAATCCCACAGCTTTTGACAAATGACAAAAGCAAAAAAATCCAAAGAAACAACTGAAAGAGCAACATAATAGACTGCTACCACACAAAAACAAAACTTTGATCAGATTAATAGCATCCAAAACATAGACAATTAAATAAAAACGAAAAAAAAAAAATATTACCTTTATTTTTTTGCTAGAGAGAGAGAGAGAGAGATGGAAAGCGAACCGGAGAACGAGGGATGGACGAGAGATGGGTGAGGAGCGCGCGTGGTGCAATAAAACACCGGTGAGAAGTTGGGAGGAAGAACGGTTACGAGACAGTTTTTCTTTTCTGGTTTTTTTCTTCTGTTTTTTTTTTTCTTTTTAACCTAAGTGATGAGTTACGAAGTGATTTAAACACCTTCAGTTTCTATTTCTATTCTCTTTCTATTCCGTTTCCTTTTAGGTTTAGAAAGTTAGTTGTTTTTGGGAGGGAACTTAAAAATATAGCGGCGCGCACAAAATCATGACTTTGAGTTTCATGGCATACGAAGTAATTATTCGTACTCGTACTCTTACTCGTGTCGCTTATTTATTTCGATAATTTGTTAATTTTTGTTTTCGATATTTTTACATCCAGAAGTGACACATCAAGGCAAACCACTAGTGTCACTTTCAAATAATGGGACACAAAAAATAAAATTACTTGTGTCACTTTTCCTAGAAGCAACACATCAGCCCTCCTTCTATAAAAAAGTGACACATCAAAACTCTGTGTGTCACTTTTTTCTAGTAAGTGACACAAGACAAAAAAAATAAGTGACACAAAAAGCCCTTCTTTTAGTAGTGTAATATGTTGTAACAAAGTGATGCATTTAGTCGAGCATCAATCAATTGAATTAAGTGTCACCGCTAGCTAATAGCATATGCGCTTATTGGAAAAAAAAACTTGGTATGAGTAGAATTATACCTGAAGAATATATGAGTAGAATGACCAAGACAATTTATCATATTCTCTTGGGAAGTAGGAGTGGATGCTGCATCAGGAACAAATTGTAAAATTCCAATCTTGTGTCTGCACAATAATCTCTTTTTATCCCAAAATTAGGAGTGGATACTGCATCAGGAACAAATTATAAAATTCCAAGTAGGACTAGATACTGCGACTTGAGATTGGAATTATAACATCGAAGCAGATTCTCTTTAATCAAAAGTTTGCAATTGTACAAATCTTTTTGCATTGATGGGAGAAAAAAGGGGTTTTTGAGAACAACCCGGTAAAAGGAGCATCAAATAACTATTCTCACTTTGATATACGATTGACATTAATTAATATATGGCGATTTAGGTTGGGTGGTAGAGAAGAGAGATTGGGAGAGAGATATCAGTTCGTATGAGAGTCGTGGGTTTTGTTGGGTTTCCATTTTGAGTTTGAGTTGGAGCAGTTTTTCTATCGGCAAGTTTTACTCCGGATTTATCGTAATTAGTCTGGACATGTGGACACTCTAGCTATGCTTCCTCAATTGAGGAGGGGAGAGCTATAAAACTCCATTTGTACACAAAACCTTGGTTAAAAAATGATTACACACTACACCATAACAAGCTATTTGCAATGGCAAAAAACCGTTGCAAATAATTTTCGCAACGCTTTTTAAGTGTTGCAAATAGGGCGTGGATAAAGTGTTGGAAATATTTGCAACGGTTAATAAGTGTTGCAAACAGAAATTTCCAACGGTTATTAACCGTTGCAGAGTGACAATTACTAACGGTTAAAAAGCGTTGCAAACCAAATTTTCCAACCGTTATTAACCGTTGCAGAGTGACAATTACTAACGGTTAAAAAGCGTTGCGTAGTATGATTTGTAACAATTATTGATGATGCTTTAATACTTATTTTTTTGCTTTGCAACGGTTTATAACCATTACTAATGTGTTGATATGGTAAAAAAAATTATTTTAATTTTTTTAGTCCTAAACCTGTACCTCCTAGTTTCATATAGAAGCAAATAAAATTACTAATGCTTTTTCATACTATTTGACAAGTAAAATAAACACAAACAAACACCTGAAAAAAAAAATATATTTATTGAACCATATATTTAACTTCAGAAGAGTTTTAAGGGTTACAAATTCAGATTTACTAAGGGTTACAAATTTCTATACGATTTTCCAAACAATCCCGAATCTTCTAAATGCAATAACAAGCATTAGTGACGATAGCTTCACTCAATATAAATCCTAGTGCCGCTCCACAAAACCCATCTAATTCCAAAAAAATCACAAAACAAATAATGTACTCAGAAAAACAATCATACTAATTAAATTCATGCAATTAATTACATATTAAAGATAGAGCATTTGTTGTCTACTTCCATATCTCGACAACATAAACAATGATTACATAAAATTAGTGCATAAAAAGAAAACCTTGTAGTAACTTGACGAGTTGAAAATTGAGAAAATAGAGTGGGGTTTAAGTTTTTACCTTGACGAGGAGCTTGAGGTGAGCATGACTCATCAAATTGGGAAAGCAATTCTTTTGGCCTTCTTGTTTTTCCCTTCATAAAATCAATACCCTACACAATACACCGAACGACAACAAAATGATCTATCAAGCTAAAAAAGAACTTGCCGAATGTGAAAAGATTAATTAATCGAGCTATATTCTAATAGACTTTAAAATACTTTAGAAACAAAAACACCACTTTTACAAACCTAGGACTGTCCAAAATTTTCTTGATAACTTCATACAGTCATTCATCTCTCATGGACTAGGTGTTGCAGCAAATAGATGAACTATATCAGATTATAGGATTATAGAAAAGGCACCCATGCCTTTATATGTATAAGAATTCCACTTACCTCTAGTTGAAGTTCTCTTTTCCTCTATGTAAACTTGACGATCCCCGAAAGTGATAGGTAAGGCCTTCATAATCACATGATCAATTAATTAGATGAGCGAGCAAGTAAGAATAGCACGTATGAGCAAGAACAAAACCATACATATCAAGTTTATGAGCTTTTTAATAAACAACAAACACAGTCATTTAGTTGGCTTTTTTAATAGAAGTTGTAAGTTCTTATGAACAAAACCAAAACAAAGGATTCAACTTCCTTAAATACGAGTATAAAAAAACTATGGGACCTGAATCAAAAGAAACCAAAAGGCTGAGGGCCACTAATCCTCATTCTACTAGTTTTATTGCAAAAGGGTTCACATCATCCGACTGAATCTCCATATAGATATAGTAATAAACACATGCTAATCCCTATGAAATGTTTCACAAGTACAATTAACACCAACAGCCTTTTGCATTTTAATAAAGCAATTTATCTGGTAATATATCTAATTGTTCTAGTATAATAATGGTGGCTCAAGAGAAAGGTGGTTGTCATATTTAACCTATATAGGACGAGATGTTGTTTTCCCTTGCTGTGTCTCTAGTTTCTCTTCCACATGCAATAAATAATAAGGCAGTTCATAAGCACTAGATCATCTCCAGTGAACCTTAAGTATTATGTAGCTTCAATTAATGTAGCTAATAGAATTATTGAGTAATATAGGTAGATAAAAGGTATTATAACCTAGCGTATCAGTATAATATGTTACTTGATTAGAGTAGCAAACTATCCAGTATAATTTGACATCCAAGGGCTAAGAGGTGAATTTTGTCCTTCAAAATCTTAACAGTTACCAGTTGCAACCTTAAGGGATAAGACTATCAAGAATCTTAACTTCCTTAGCTAAATATTAAGAAGTTCCTACCATCTTACTATTAAAGTAACGAGTAAAAAACGCAGACAAGAAGAGAGAGATACTTGTTTAAGCTTGTCAGAAGCAGAAGTACAAGTAAATCCGAATACATGACAGTGCAAAAGAAAGAAAAATAGAAGAGAACTTACTTCTTCCATTTCCTTTTTTTGTGATGCCTTTGAATCTGATCTCCATGCAATATAAAACAGCCTCAACCCAAAGAATGCATAAAGAACTGTAGTGTAAACCAAGGTAAGATAAATAAGTAAATAACAGATAATATATTCAGTGAAGATGGGTACAAATGCAAACAGCCATAGGCTACCCATCCTGTCTCAAGAAATACTTACACCAAATGACTAAGGCAATTATTTGAGCATTATAGTTACATTGATGTACTTGCACTGTTAGAAACATGTAAATCTAAAGTACTCAACTTGGGAAGGTTTCCCGTAAAACAAGAGTGGGGTGTGGATGATCAGGCATACCATTTCCTTAAAACTGATGGGTATTACACACACATCGTATCGGTTGAACTAAACTTGTCCAAAGGTCATTACATACTAGGATGGAGTTTCA
Source organism: Coptis chinensis (assembly GCF_015680905.1). NCBI lineage: Eukaryota > Viridiplantae > Streptophyta > Magnoliopsida > Ranunculales > Ranunculaceae > Coptis > Coptis chinensis. The sequence continues at coordinate 37,156,237 of NC_141464.1, forward strand.
CTCGTGTTTTATAGAAACACATTGCATACATTTACATCCCATACACAATTATGTAGTAAGAGCATGCATGTAATGCGGGTACGAGTAAACACATATCTTGGTTGATTTATAGCCGCATTAATCGACTAACATATGTTTACAAGATGCTAATCTCAATTAGTTTACAGAATATATAGCAGAAGCATTACCCAATACAAGTACTAAAACACGTCTACTGAATGAGAAATTTGTGAACCAATGAGTAAAAGAAACTCCAACAACAAGAAGCTTAAAATGATATGAAATTTTAATCAGAGTAAGCCTATAGAGAAAAATTATTTTTAGTATAAAGATAAATTGTTACCTGTAGCAGCACTATTTGTGTGTTTCCTTGATATCAAATTTGGCACAATTCTACCAAGTCCAGTGGATAGTACCTTTTTCACAAGAACAAAAAGTTTAAACTTGAAATTCTCTCAAATCAGTGGAAGGAATCCTAGACCACAAAAATCTTACCATCATCACAGCTAATGCGGAAAGGGCACTAGATAGTACGATTGACTTGGGATGGCGCATTGCCATTAGTGCCGCAATTATAAATGTCTCATCTCCAATCTAGCATTAAATAAAATATATATCAGGGCAAGCTATAAAACAACCTAAATGTGCTGGAGGCTTGTCATCTCCCCTAAATCTTTTCCACAGCTGTGAATTAAAACATAGTGAGAAAGAAAGTAATGAGGGCAGAATTGTGAGTAAAAAGAAGGGTTAGTTAGACTTACTTATTTTTTCAAAATATTAGTGATACCCCCAATTGCAAGATCCAAAAACTATTAGTGATGATTTTTTTTTTTTTTTGATGAAGAAATCAATCGATTGATTTTTTTTTAAATGAAGTATCACTAATATTTTTGAAAATGGGGGGGGGGGGGGGGTAAGTCTATCTAACCCTAAAAAGAAATGGGAACCTGAATGAGATTGAGCAAAGTTGACTCTCCGCCGTAATAGTCATTTCTATCCATGTACAATATGAAATACAAGAGAGTAGGCATTACAGAGATGGAAATATATTTTACAACATAAGAAGAAGCAGTATAGGGAAGTAAATATAAAAGTGTTTTATTTGCATAAAGAAAGAAAGAAATGAATTTTTTGATGGATCAGACTAATAGGATTTGTGAAAAGCAGCTAGGTACAAATATGAATACTAGGTACAGTTGTATTTGATATAATAATCAGAACGAAGATGACAAAACAAGTTTACTATCACAAATGACATAACAATGAAGTAGACATAATACCTCTTCTCTTAATCAACAAATTCAAGCATACTCAATTGCTCTGATTAGTCAACACCTTCACTTCCAGATTGTTCACCTCTGTCTTCATTCAAGTTCAGCCTCTCCATTGAATCAACCAACCCACAACTAGTCTCAGCCAAGACATGTGCATCATTGTAATGCATCACAGCATGAACTATAGCTCGAACACGCTTACAAGGATCAGACCACTCAAATACTTCAGAACTACTATTATATCTTTCATCTTATCCACAATTAATTCAAGTGAACATATAATTTCCAATTTGAACAAAACAATATAAGCCAAATTCTTCATATACCTGACACAAAGGGTGATCCGCAAGAAGAAAACTACCAATAGTTTTCCCATAAACTTCACAAGTCGAAAAATGAATCAACCTCTTATTATTCTCCAAACAATACTTCACCTACAATAATCACCCATCACATTCACACATCAAATTTCCAAACAAACAAACAGATCCCCACTAAAACAAATAAAGAAAACAACTCACCACAGGCAAGTCCGATTCTAATCTGCCTTTACTTGGATAAATCCATGAAAAGCTATCCAAGTAACAACAAACCATATGGTTCTTTTCTATTTCTCAATTGAGTCTCCACCTTTGAGGGACACTTATGGTAAATTCAGATGACATAATAATAGTTTAGCCACCAAAATAATTACATATAGGACATAATATACTCGGGCATAGAGTAGGAGTCTCACTTTGTTTTCAGTTTTATCTAAATCAATCATGGCTTGATCAATTTGAGATTGAACTATTGGGTCCAGTCCAATCAAAGCTTCATAAATTTTCTCATTCACATTCTTAACAGCTCTAGAAACTCCCATACCAAGAAACTTTCCTTTCTCTCCATCTCTTAATTCAACTGCCCCATACCTGACAAATAAAAAAATGTCCATAACAACAACAACAATAAAAATAAAAACGATGGGCATACATACAATCCAGTAGACGCGCCACCGGGGGCAGCATCACGGTACATTCCTTTATTTGTATACAAATCGACCTCGATCGTAGGAATGCCTCTACTGTCAATAATCTGTCTAGCTTTAATCTTTGTGATTAAGCAACGTATGCCTTTCCTCATATGATTTGACTTCAAGAATCATAAATTAAAAATAAAACTATTAAACATAGGGGAAAAAAAATAATTTATATTAAATAATATAATAATAAAGAGAGAGAGAATTATTACAATGAATAATACGGGATCTGGAGATTTAGTTCTAACAGCAGCATTTACGACATCTTCGATTTTCCTAGAGAGAGTGCGCTTGTCTAGATATTCATGTTATCAACTACTTTTCATCCACTTTTCTATTAGGTAGCCTGCCGAAAGGCCATTACTAATTAGTAGAAGCATAAAAAAAATAAAAACAAAATGGAACCAAATTACATACTAATGCTAAAGGGTTAATAACAACAGATCGAAAACAAAAGTTCAAGAATTTTTACGGAGGTGAAAAGTTTACTTTGGAAGGGATGCAACTTTCTCACGCATGCGTTGTATGAAACGTCCATTGTGGAAGCTCCTCCCGGCAACATCTAAATGGAATTTTTCTAATGGGTACGAAAGTCTTGTATCTTTACCATCCTTGAAAAGAGCATAACCAAGAACTCTTTGAGCATCAATTTCCTCTACACAATTTGCGGAGCATACAGTTGAGCCACATAAATATGTTGACCTATAGCTAAAATATATTCACATTCAGAATTTCATGCCTACCTTGAAGGCCAAGCTCTATCAATTTCAGGTATCCTCCTCGACCGTAATTCTTCCCCAACAATTCATGCGCTCGCTCAAATCTCTCTCAATCATAAGAACTCGACGTCCATCCTGATATCAATTGCAAATAACATTGCAGCTTGAATTCTTCGAATACATAAATATTGGTTTTAACTAAGAAACAATTTCATCATGACAGTTAATAACTCAATGAAACATGTGTTTAAGCAGACACCCAACCAACCCACAATTTTAAAATACAGTGAGAGTATTGAAACTAACTCTTAAGCTTATTCTAAAAGCACAAATGGCTGATGTTTCTTAAACTTTTTCAAGCAAAGGGCCATTCTAAACATGTATTACAATATGAATTTTGACCAAAACAAACACACATACAAAATAATAGTATAAAAATGTAATACAAGAAGTTTGTTGAAAGGAAAGAATAGGAGTACCAGAATCAGAAGAAAGGCTATTGAACAAAATACGCTCAACACTGGCATGAAGAACCACCATGATATTTGAAGGTCTAGCATGATTAAGTAAATCAGCAGCACTATGTCTTCTCCCCAAACCATCAAAAGTAGACCCACCAATCTTAGTCCCAACAACGTGATGAATATTAAAACCATTATAAGGTATAACATTAGCTTCAAGAAGTCCATCATGAACTACGGATTGCCAGTTTTTCAACTGAGGTCTAAAAACAACAGCTTTTTCAATCCAATCATAAGACCTGTTCACTTAATCAAGATTCAATTTAAACCTAGGTTGTTTAAAGAAGTCATCATCAACTCTACTATAAAACCAGTATTAATAGCACTACTTCCACCAAGAACTCTTCCTCTACCATTCGCAACACCATCTTCTGATGAAAAAGATTCCACTGGCAAGTCGTTTGCGTCGTTTTGAGTTAATGTTGTTAGAAATCCTTCTTGTGTCCATAAGTTTGGATATTCATGTGTATACACCTCTTTCTAGGACTAAAACCCCAATCAACTTTCAATTAACAATTCCAAACTTACAAATTCAAATTTACCTCGAGTACAAGCCAAATATGGTGGTGACTGATTGTTCGAGAGAGCGAAACTGAAAGCCAATTCCTCTTTCGGTCCTTGGGTTCTCTTTCTGGAAAGGAAAGTGTAAAAACAAGTTTTTTCTTCAGAAATGAGGATAAAAAAACAAACTCGCCAAGTCAAAACCGTTTTTTATTTAAAATTGCTTATCGAACACCGAAGTTTGCTTTCGAACGGAACCAAACTCATTCTTTATAGAAGGACCATCAAAACAAGTTTTCAAGTCGTGTTCTTGAGAAGAAACATAAGAATACCCTTCTTCTTCTTTGTCATCCTCTTCAACAACAAAGTCTTTCTCAAGCCAAAAACTGGTTTTCAAAGCTTTGGTTTCAACACAATCCATTTGTTGGGAATTAGAAAAGAAAGAAGAAGGTAGGAAGTGATTGTTTTGGAGAAGAAGAGGAGAGGTTGAAGGAGAGAAAGAGGAACAAGGGTCACCAGCAATGATAAAAAAAACCCTAACCTAGCTGTTGTGAAGAGAAAGAGAGGTTTTCTATTTTCACATACCGAGCGCGATTTCTTTTTTGTTTCCTTCTTTTTGAAATTTCAATGTTGTTTTGGTTTTTTGGATTTGTAACACTTCTCAAACGATTTTTTAGCGTTAGCAATTAATTCCGGAAATTCACCAAAATAAAGTAACGCTTTACAACATTGTTAACGCTTATATAACGTTGGCAACTTGCTAACGGTAAATAAGCGTTGCAAAGCGAAAAAGGTGCATGTTGCAAATATCCTATTATGGTGTAGTGACATTTATTACTAAAAATATGATTCCATATATGTAAAAATGTCTGATAAGTCATCTCATCTTCAAGATCGAACAGATAATTACGTAGAGAGAATCATAACTCTACCATTCCCTCTTTATAATTGCCTTTAGATAATCAATAACTTCTTTCAGACTCTGAATTTCTTCTTCCTGAATATGTTATCTTTCCTTGGCATTGTTATACATTTAATAGTGCTAGAATTGTCGTGAGCCTGGCCATATGGGCAGGGACTGCCAAAATGAGGGGATATGCCATACTTGCGGTAAGGCTGGTCACATTGCCAAAGATTGCGCGGCGCCTTCTCTACCACCTGGTGACCTCAGGGTTTGCAACAACTGCTATAAGCAAGGCCATATAGCTGTTGACTGCACAAATGATAAGGCATGCAACAATTGTAGGAAGATCGGCCACTGGTCGGGATCGTCCGAATGAGTCATGTGGCTAGGCAAAGGCCCAAAATCTGAATATGTAGGAGAAAGAGGTGGTGGAGTTTGCGATAGTGGTTACAGAGACATTGTTTGCCGCAGCTGCCATCGTCGTTTGGGCATGAGCAGGATTGCATGGGGGCTTGATGATATGCCACAACCGTGGTGGGCGTGGACCATGGCATATGAATGCCTATCGGGCAGATTTATGGAGCGCGGCACCTCGGCTGCAATTGACACTTTCAAAGAAGAAGGTTATGGGGTGGGTTTAGCGAGGATGTGGTTGTTCTTTTCATTTGTGTCAACATGGAATTTTTCATCACTTTTTAGTTAGTTTCAAGCTTTTAGGTCGTTTATAAGCTCCAGGTTCCAAAAACGATTTTCTTGGTCATAGTGAATGGTGTAATATGTCATCTAGATATTAATTTTCTTGGTGTTTTTTTTGACGTAGTAATGGTAGATCTTCTTGGTCATGCTGGACACTTGGAAGAAGCCTTAAACCTTGTAGCGACGATGCCTATTGAGGCGTGTGTGGAGCACTCCTTGGTGCTTGTTGGATCCATTGAAATCCTGATTAGAGAAAAAGGAGTCAGAAAGAACCCTGGCTGCAGCTTGATGGAAGCAAAGGATGGGATTATACATGAGTTATTTGTTGGTGACATTATGCACCCAAAGTCAAAAGAGATCAAGGAAGCATTGGAGGATCTTTTATAGACATCATTTGGACTATTTACTACGACTGCTGGAATCCCCATTAGGATTGTAAAGAACCTCAGAGTGTGTGAGGATTTCCACATTGTGATGTGTGGTGCGTCTCTAATTATGAGGAGAGAGATTGTTGAGGGATAACATGAGGTTTCACCATTTTCATAATGGATTGTGCTCTTGTGGTAATTTGTCGAGGAGAGTTTATATAATGGAGTTGCAAAACTGCCCTGATAATACTAAAAAAATCTAGACATCTAAGAATGTTGCTGACTACCTAATTCTTTCGCACTCCCAATAGTGTGTTTTTTTTAAAAAGATCATCTAGTATTTGGCATTAGAATACTGAAGGAGGAACTCACTATCTCATTAATATTTGGAAGACACTGTCCATTATTTACATTGTTGAATGTTCAAGGCATCCACTTATTTACATTTACTCACTTCTTTTAGAATGTCAACAAACGAAACAATGCTATGATACCCCAAAGGTGACAAATGACTTATATTTTTTTCGATATCGAACACAATATAACTTGAAGTAGTTGAATTGGAAAAGCGAGCGTGCTAATATTATAAATTTAAACTAAAAATTAACGGACTCGATAGTGACAAACTTTCATAAATAAGAAGCGTTAAACCTCGACCATTAAAAAAAATACTATGTGACCAACATAATAAAGTTTTGGTATTAAAGTACTAATCCTTATGGTTTTCTTTTCTTTATTATGGAACTCTCCATGCCCTTCATTCCTTTTATTTTTTCTTTGTTGTGTTTATCATCAACCAAACAATCTAGTATAATATTTTTGAGGATGTCGAGTTGATTCTGTTTCCCTTCAACTTCTATTCTTTTCTTCATAAGTTCTTTGAAATTGAAGTCTTCAATTTCCATTTCACGCTCATCCTTTATAAATCAGATTAAGAAAAAGTCAATTGAATCCTCTGCTTTTGCAACAAAATATGTTGGGCTTCCATCAATTTCTTTAACTATGACGCCTTCACTTTTAAAGAATAAGTCTTTGGTACCTTTAATGTCACAGTGCTTTTGAATCGTCCGCTCTCTAATTCTGTGTTGTAGACCGGATCTTGTTGAATGTTAAGTACTGCTTCTAGAATTTCCTTTAACATTTTTTTTTACATAAGCTGTAATTTTCATACGCCATTATCTGCAATATACATAATAAAATAAAGTTAATAAATAATTATAAATAATAGAGAAAAGGAAGAAAATAGGCTACCTGGTTTTTCGATACGTGTAGTTAAATTGTTTTTTTTAGGTTAATAGATTATGTTTTACTAAGTGATTGGAAGTTCACTTTTCGTAGGTTTTTAGTTTTGTATATTTCTTAAATTTTGATATTTTGGAATAGCGAGCTTCTCCTTTTTTGCAGCCTCCACTCTATTAAGAGCATGGATTATGACACGTGTCAGGTATTTTGAAATTTGGATTTTGAGTTTTATGATGTGGGCACGTGCAAAACGTGTGAGGGGTAGTTGTTGCATTTTGAAAAGGCATTACACCAGCCACACCACAATAGACGGTCAAATTTGGTAAATGAATCGTTAACTAACGATAGGGTTACCTAAAGCTAAGAAACGTAAAACTTTGGGTCCAATGCAAATACCCACCCATATTATTGGGACAACCTAAAGCTAAATCACCTTATTTTAAATTAGTTTTTTTTTTTTTTTTTTTTTTTAATTAGGTAGAAGCTATTGGGTTTAGAAACCTATAAGTATACTATTACTGTTGGGCCTGGGCCCAACAAATTATAACATATGTTTTAAGCAGGTATTGTATCTCAAATTCAATTCAAATTTGAATTGCTACCTTTTTCCCACGCAGCTTCCTTTCACACTAAATTGCTCCAATCTTCATGGTAAGATATGTATCTGATTATGTGGATGGTAAGATAATAAATAGTATTCTTATGTATCCTGTAGTAACAGAGTCTATTTTGCTCAATTATAATCCAAGGATCACTTAATTTTTGAGTAATCATCATTCCATTGCAGTTGAAACTATTTTCGTCAACATCTATGCTATCCATGTGGTTTACCTGCATTATTTGATCGAATTTCAGTCACAATTAATATAAAATTTGATTCCTATATAACAGAAAATATGAATATGATACTGAACTATCTTTTTCTTATTATTCAAATTAGGTTTTTAACCGTATTAGCTTGTAAAACATGCACTATTATTTCTATTGCTAAGAACAAATACAGCGAATAAATACCATGGTAGATTATGAAATTACCTCGTAGATGATCTTATTTCTTATTAATAATCTGCAAAAGAAAATAAAAATTGTGTAAGTTTAAAAAAAAAATCTCTACGATACTTATGATAAGCCTGTATAAAAATTGTCAGTATAAAAAGTTTTTTTTTACCTTATGCTACTGCATTGTGGTATACGGGAAGTTGTGTTGTTAAATTTATAAGGATCTATTGTGATATGGTTTTAGAAGTTTAGTTAAACTCATCTTTATAGTGTTTCTCTTTTATGAAAACTCTAAGTAGGAGTCCATTTGATATGTAGTCTTCGGTGAAAGGTGTAAATGGGTCTATCGAAGATACTTCATGGCAATTACAGAGTCTTTTGTTAGAGTTGGTCACTATGCATTAGTGTTTTGAGTCTTGTGAAGTTGTCTTTATTCCCAGAGAAATGATTTAGCATGCACATTTGCTAGCTGACTTATGGAAGTCTAATATTGATATGGGTTATAATTTGGCTGTTCCCATGACAGTCCAAATCTCTTTCAGTCGAGTCCAGAACTCATTATATGAACTCCTTGCTATTCCTTCATGAGCTCTGGCAGTCTAATTGACTCCCATCAGCCTATAGCCAGTATTACGTTTAGATCATGATGATGACCATGTCTGGAAATAACACCGATAAACACCGTAAGCAGAGGACGCGTACCACACTACTTTGAAAGTGCTCTATGTTTGGCAATATCTATTAGGCCCGCCTTACCATGTTAAAGATCATTTGCACAAAAATAAACAGGTGAAACCACCTATTGGATTGAATCGTGGTTTCTAACATATTTCTATGTTTTTAGGAGTTCCAATTCTTGATTTTCCGAAGTTCAACTTGATACAAATAAGCGATATGTTCCTTAAATAGACAAATAGGTGGAGCAAAGTTGGAACTGCGAGAAGTTTAAGATTGTTATATGGATGTTGGCGAGCGAGCTTCCAAAGAGTAGAACCTTGGTTTAAAGTCCCTTTAAACAATCCTATATAAAGTCAAAACAGAAAATATCGCTGACTTTAATTTGCCGAGTTCATGAGCATGAATACAGACATTCCTTTAGGTATTCTGGCAGAAATGTGACTACTCACTGCACAGTATGTCGGTTAGCTCACTGCGCAGACCTAGACCGGTTATGACATGCATAAACACGATTTTGGAGTGCATAAATAAGGTCCACACATGCACACACCCGACGCAACAGAGAGCTGGTAAAACAAAAGGATTTCAAGCTAGGTGTAAGAGTTGCGTAAAAGTAGAAAATTGGATGGTTTCTTGAGCAATTGCCAATGTTGTAGGTATTTATTGGGACAAACCGCCTCCGAAAAGCCGAAATTTAATTTCGCATTCGCAGGAACCGAAAAGTCGGATAGAACGAGAGACAGGGCAGAAGCTTCCATGTGGTCCTTCAGAGAAACTACCACCCACTGCCCAAAGGATGCACTGAACTGCAGATACAAGTTTCTGTTTGGATTATTTATTGGGATTGTACTTATACCAGTACTTATACCATGCAACTTAATTGTGTTCTTGCAAAACATGGTGTGAAGTAATCGTAAGTCGTAACAACAATAACAATAGGTAGCTTTTCTTTTGTATCCTCATTGTTGTGGTTGGCTTCTCCGGGTTCTCATAGTTTACTTTGGGTTTCAAAAGAGAAAGAAATCCATTGAAAGAGCGACGGGGATGAAAGAATGAAACAAAATAAATCCAAATTTTTAGTTACTTTATCCACAACCACGTCTGAGAATTTCTCGATGCTGGAATCTAATATGTTTACTCCTCCTACCATTAATGAAGCTTGTACATCAGAAAAAACTCAGCTAGAGATAAGAGCCTATGCCATCGAAACAGTAGCTGTTGGAAGAGAAATATCCTTCTCCACTTCAGGGACTGTTGGTTGGCCCTGCATGGTCTGGCTGCCTTTTTGAAGTGTTTCAATAACCACTACTGCCCCATCTCCCCGTGATTGTGATTTTGTTACGGGCTCCATTCGAAGTTGCTTCACTTTCAACCCCATCGGGTGCCCTTTTTTTCTTCAAAGATCATTGTCAATCGCCTTTTTCCTCATATTCCGTGTCCACGGTCCACCATTTGGTCCAAGCTCGGCAACCAAAGAAAGTGGGGACTTGTTTGCCTCTAGCGAGCCTTGCACCTAGTTTGATACTCCTCAAAAGACAGCCCAAGAATACGCAATGTGCATCTTACGGATGATTGTATTGCGCGCTTCTCCCGGTTTCTTCTCATCTTGGGTCCTCGAGGCACGCTTACTTCTTCAAAGATGAGCATCTTCCCCGGTCCTTCTTCTTGCGTGGCGATTGATGGAACTTGTTATATAGTGCCTTGTTCTTTTGACATTCCTCATTATATTTCTGGTCAATCAATTTAAATTGCTCATTCTTCTCTTCCAAATTCTTTTTATCCGTCTCGGGCGAATCAGAGTATGCGTTAAGGCAAAGAGTCCGATTAGCAATCTTCTCCGCTTTGTTTGTGAGTGCTCATACTTGGTTGCCTGAGCTCCAAATGAGTGCGAAGTTAGATCGTTTTCAAGCTTACTCGGGGAAGAGTGTAGTTTTTCCATCTCGAGCATGCAGGGACTAGACCTTACAACACGGTTGTTAAGCTCTACAGTCGCTCCAATAACCTGCGATGAGAAACGAAAAAAAATCAGAAGGACAAAGAAAGGTAGAACTAAATACATGCATAACAATAGTAAATAGGAAAACGAAAGCCTCACCCCCGATAAGCATCCGGGCTATGTGGGTGTAAAGTCGTGATGCCTCCCCTCATTGGGTGAAGTATGCAATGTCAGGTGGGAGCCGAGCTCAATGAACTAACCCAAGAGCAAAGTCATCCATGAAAGTAGATTGGTCAGCTTTCAAGGGTCCTTTTTCAGGATTTCCACCAATGAAAAACTCAGGGCTCCAAACAGTAGGACCTTGAAGAGGTAAGTTTCCAATACTCGGATTATTGGTATCATCCCTCCTGCATGGTTGTAACCTCTCCAACTACTGCTCCGGTTGCCTCTCCAACTGTTGTTGTGGCTGGAAAGGCATTGGAGCAGAATCCTTCTTTTGTGGCCACCCTTGCTGCCTCAATACCCTTTGCAATCAATGTTCTTTCTTATCTTGTTTGTCGGATATTCTCGTAGCATCGGTTTCCAACTCTACAATCTCAGCAGAGGTCGAAGATGAAACTTTAACTTTCTTGAATGTATCAGTCCTAGCATCCCCCTTTCGCTTGGATCCAGAAGTCGATAATATAATTTAATACTTGTTTCCATTTTCTCTAGTAAATTGAACTTGCAAGTCTCGCCCTGACTTACCCTTTTATATCTGACTTGATCTTGGTTGGGGAAAAGTTTTGTGGAGAGGATTGGTCAAAACTACAAAAGAAGTACCACACTCTTGAGAAGGAAGATTTGCTCAGATATTGCTTCTCTTTGGCATATGTTGTGGCCTTTTTGCATGACAGTGTTGGAATAGCTTTGGACGATGGAAGGTACCGAATTCTGACTTGCGCTTCACATTGTTAAATACCATGAAATACTTTCGCATGTTGGAGAGATCTATTAGAAACATTTTTTGTTTGCACAGTTTACATCTAAATGAATTCTCGATAATGAGGATACATATATATTAGTTCACAACCAACTGTGTACCTTTTCTTCTTCTTATTATTATTTTTCTTCTAATGTATTCAAATATTCATTGTATTTAATGGCCTTGTAATTGGAATAACTGTTTTTTAGGATTGGTTTCACGAATCAGGTGGGAGACATCCCATTAGACTGGGCATTAGGAGCTTTTATCATGCAAAATATGTTAGACTTGGACAGAGAACATTCATTTGGATTTCTCTTGTACTTTCGGTGGTGACTCAACCGGGAGGTTCTCTATTTTTATTATCGCCATTTGTATTGATTTTCACAAAGTGGGTTATTAAGAAAGTGGCGGAAACCACAGTTCAAGACAATCTATGATCTTGAAAAAGGTCGGTACAACTGTTAAGTTACGGAAAAAATAATAATGTGCAACTTAACTACAATTATATATATTAGTTAATCATCTGAACTCCTATAAATTCAATAAGAGTTGGCCACCTCAATTTATTTGCATGTCACTATATGACTTATTATACATACTCTAACAAACTTAAGAGCACTGACATAAATCAAGACATAGAAACAAAAAATTGGGTGTTTGGAAGCATCGAGTGTTTAGAATCATCACCTTCAGTTCCAAAATGGTCTTCTCACTGCATTGTTGAATGAGTACACAATCCAAACATTAATGTACTTAATAAAGTTTGCATGTTAAGAAGAATTCCAAACATTAAGAAGAATAATTAAGAATAGATAAGATTCAATACAATATGATTTAATAGAACCATGAAGAAGACAGAGTAGAAGGGAACGTTAAGGTAGCTAACATTATCTCCTACTGTCCCTAGTACTACATGGCTTATAAAAAGGGATTAGTAGCAAAGCACTTAGGAGATAATCAATTACACTGAAGTAAGGAGGATTTGATCTCTGTGCTGTTTATGCCCATATTGCCTCTATTTGTTTTCCCTATATTCCGTTGAAAGGAGATTTTCCTATTAAACAATGTAAAAAAAATAAAATCAGGTCTAAAATATAAAAAATATAATAATCATTTGTTTTAAGAAAATACCTTTGAGTGTAATAATCTTCAGATTGAATTGAAAACTTCTTTATAGACAATGTTTTGTGTATGTTCTTCAGGCTCGTCCCCATTGCTTCTGATTAAAAACTTCAGTCCCTCTCGTGAGCTTGTTCTTGAAACTACAACATATAACTGGCCATGAGTGAAAACTGGCGTTGGCAAATATATTCCAACTTTTTCGAATGTTTGTCCCTGACTTTTGTTTATGGTCATAGCGAAACAAACTTTAACAGGGAATTGCTTCCTTTTGAAAACAAATGGCCATTTCATATCGCTTGGGGACAAAACTGTTCTTGGAATAAAAACTGGATCTCCTACTCTATTCCCTATAATAATATCTGCATATGTCACTTTGGAAGCCAATTTTGTGACGATCATCCTAGTCCCATTGCACAGTCCTCGACTCTGATTAATGTTTCTCATTAACATGATCGGAACACCAACTTTTAAATCCAGTTTGTGGTTCGGTATGTCGGAAAATTCTAGAGTATTTAAGAATTCTGTTAGGTATAAAACATCTTGTTCAGCACTTTTACCTTGAATTGGACTTAGTGAGTCTGTACTTAAGTATCTCTTTAGTTCTGTTGGGAGTTCTGAAATTATGGTGGAGTTAATTTCATCAACTGTTTCGTTCCTTGGGGATAGAATGCTTCTTTCTTTAAGATACTGAATATTTGTATATTTGTTGACCAAATCCGGATATATGCATGACACAATATCTTCTACTGGATTATCACTATCTGGAATAAGCAGGTAGTCGGGAATTTTGATCCAAGTTGATTCCACCTCGTCACTCATTCTAGAAGTAGGAAGATTTCCGTCTCCAAGGTCTAAAACCCATTTGCTAAACTCTTCAATAGACTTTGTTGTAATTGATTCTATATTTCCATTCTTCAGTCGCATGTTCTCAGTTAAGTGAAAGACTTTTCAATTTTTCCATAATTTTGACTTGTTGATAGAAGCATCAACAACATTAGTTCTTATGCCTCTTGGAATGACTGGTAATATCTGTCTGAAATCTCCTCCCATTAGGAATGTTTTACCACCAAATTCTTTGCCTTGTGATTTAAAAAGGTCATCCAGTGTACGGTTTACTGCCTCAAATCCATGTCTATGAGTCATTGGTGCTTCGTCCCACACTATTAGATCAGCCCATCTGATAAGGTTGTGTAATAATGTCCCTTGAGAGATGTCACAATTGGTGTTTTCATCAGTCGGAATAGCAATTTTAAACCTAGAGTGAGTAGTTCTTCCACCTGGAAGTAGGAGTGCAGCTATCCTAGACGACGCAACTGCAAGAATAATCTTTCCTTCAGGCCGAAGTTTAGATATAATTGTTTTGTAAAGATATGTTTTGCCAGTTCCTCCGCATCCGTACACGAAAAAGACACCTCCTGATTGAGATTGAACTGCATCATTAACAGAGTTGAATACCTCACGTTGATTAGCGTTCATTCCGTTGTTAAGAATCTCATATTCCTTTCTCAACTCATTGCAGTCGTAGTCTAATTCTTCAGCAATCAATCTATTATCTGTGGAGATCATTGAAGACATATTAAATTTCGGGAAATAAGGAATGTTTGTGAGAGATAATCCTTTTTCAACCATAATTTGTTCAATCTCACAGAGAGTCTCATTTCTAATCTGTTCTTCAGTGAGTTGGAGATTCTCATTATTGTTCTTCTTTTTATATCAAAACAAAATATCTTCTCCGAGGTGCTTTTGATGTTTCTCCCAAAGTTTTTCAGGATATGTCACCCCACAAAACAAAATCAATGTGACGAACAATTGTCTTAAAGATTTTGGAACTTGCCAATGACTTGCTTCCTCCATAGCGTCATCCCATTCACTGTCGTCCTCAAGTAATCCATGTGCCTTGATATAAAAATGAAAAATTAGAATAATAATGTAACAATATGAATTGCATTTTAATATTAAACTATCATAAAGGAGCTGAGGTTTTATGATTAATACGTACTACTATTTCTGTATTTATAATAGCTTTCAGTTTAATAACATTTTGAACAATCTAGCACTACAAAGTGGTTTTAACTTTACATGACCAGTGAAGAAAAACTTATATCTAGAACAGCTGGGTTTGACCTTTTCCTATCCTTCCCCCATGTGTTTCGATAATGCTTTTCTTCCTCCTTTGTTTGTACCTGTCTCATCATGTGCATATTTTCCTCTTTGGTTTTGATATTTGATGAACAGAAAATCATGTACAACCAATCATTTTCTTATAAATTAGACGCTTCGTTCCCGTCCCCCTCCCCCTCTTGTTACTGTGTCTAAACTCTAAAGTGCTGAAATCTTGAACTGCATAAGGCTGACATTAACATTTACTTTCTGTCACCCGAAGATTGTGCGGTTTCCATAGCAAACATTATTCGCCACAATGAGACCGAGTACTTGGCATCTTTAGAGGTTTGCACTCTAATATAATTTCTTTTTAATATGGGTGAATTCCTTGACAGTAAATATTTACTAATGTTTGCACTTTGGCAGGCTTCCTACTTGAATTTTCCGGATACCACTTTCAAGGTACTTTAGCTATTTTCTTTTCTTTTTTCTTTTCAATATCGTAAGAGAAAATACAATAGTAAAATAAATCATAATGAGTAGTAACAAAATGTTGTGTGCAAGTTGTGTGCTGGTTTTTAAAACATGAACATAGACTGGAGAGGTTTTGGCATGTAAGTCTATAGCCAAGGAGAGATTTGTCACTGGAGAAGATCTTTGTAGTATCAAGCTTGAGATAGAAATAATGGCAAGGTTGTCTGGCCACCAGAATTATGACGATGAGAATTATGTACACTTAGTGATGGAGTTTTGTGCTGGTGAATGTATAATTTCATAATAATATATAACAATGTTTTTAAATACTACATATGAATCAGTTTGAACTTCTAAAAGTATATGGAACAGATTTTAGGCGAGAAAACAATATAAAAAAAAAAGTTAATATGGAATATGTAATAAAATATATCTGACATGCTGCTCTGAAAGTTGGATAAACTTTTCCATTAACAGTTTTAATATCTTCATAAGACAAAGGACCTTTGATGATATTCAGCAACAGCCGCAGATAAAGTCTCTCTCCTGAAGTAGGATGTGCATAGTAGACACGTCCAATTTTCTTCCCATTTTTTCTTGGCTTCCACTTCCTTTCCTTTTTATTCCATACGAATTTAGTAGGAAAATCAACATACGTAAGACCCCTAGCTAATTCTGGATACTCAACATTTGCTTTAAACCACTCTGTGAACTTGGTTTTTGATGAAGATTTCCTCTTTACTACATCTCTTGCATCATCTCTCTCACTATAATAAACCAAATGCTCACCTTCAAGATGGAATGGTAACCTTTCAACGCCTGGTCTTCTATACAGAATATCAAATTTCAATAGTCTCCAAACCGCTTCAGAAGCAGATAAGAATCGGCAGTCTAAGAAATTTGCAACTTCATCAAAATCCTTTACTATTTGATGAGTACTATCTTTGTCTGTAACCATGTTTTCAACAATAATTGTAGTAGCCCTGTCCCTTCCCTTGTTAATGTATTTGAAAAGGTATTTGATTGATCTTCCCTTGTTGCAGTGTTCCACATTAATATGAGTTTGGTACTTAACTATCAAATCAATATTGTGTGGAACAACCCATCTGTTATCAACTTCTATATTCTTTTTCATTCCCTTTCGATTGTTATTCCGCCTCCTGTAAACTGTGAAGTCATTATTGTCAATAGTTGTTTCTTCACTAAACGGTCTTGGATAGAACTTAGTACACTTTTTCTCATTCATGCAAGGGGAATCTAAGTTTTCTATTCCACATGGCCCATGTATCATGAATTCTAGCACTGAATCATAGGCAATTTTGTCACCAATTGGGTCAGGTAACTATGCTGATATGAGCTTGTTGATTAGAGGAGTAGTAGGCTTCGAAGCGTTGTCCAGAAAAAGTAAAATGTGAGCGTGTGGTAAACCTCTCTTTTGGAATTCAATAGTGTATAATGCTGCAAAACATTAATAAAACCCGTATTTATTAATATTTTCATAAAATATTATGACTTTTTAAATTATTTAAAACAGTATAGTATATAGGTTACCTGCCCAAGCCTTCCCAAATTTCTTGCGCTTTTGTAAATCAGTCATCAGTTCGTGCAATTTCATCTCAAAAACTCTTGCAACAATATCGGGAAAGTCTTCTGGTTTATAACCAGGAGCTATCATGTCAATACATCTCTGGATTTCTGGCCATTTAGGGTTGCATGTAAAAGTAATGAAGAGATCTGGGGAACCTGTGTGCCTGCATATTGCAATGGCATCTTGATAGTTCTGTACCATGTACCGCGGACCACCTGTGAAAGATGAAGGAAGAACTAACCGTTTGCCTACAGTACCAGGCCTCGTGTCACCAACAACAACTGCATCTACTAATCCTTGATACAATTCTACCCAAATCGTTTGTTGATTATTTCGAACCCAATCCATTCTATTTTGTTCAACAGTTGTATAAGCATATACACAAAGTTGTTGTCTCAATTTTTTCCCACGAACTATAGTCTGGCCTTCATTGTGTCTGAGTTGTAATCTAAAAGCATAGTATTCTCTCATGCTAATATTTTTTCTTTTTCCAACTATTGCATTGTTTCTATATGGAATGTCAAGTCTATATCCATCTTCAGCATGGGGGAACAAAAGTGGATATTGAATTGCCATGAAACTTGGTAGCAATTCGTTGATTATCTTCAAGCCAAATCTTTTCTTGTCCAGAATAACATCTCTGTGCTCGTTAAATTCATCACCATTGCCAATGATTAGACCAGCTATCTCTTTTGATGATGGCAAATTATAAAGTCTTCCATCTTTTTGTCTTCTATTAATCAATTGTATGCTGACGTCGACCACATGACATTCTTTAAATCTATCCCTTGCCATTCTATAAGTCTTGGTGAGTTCGTTAGTAACATTCAACATATTTATCAATCCTTGAACAATGCTAGAATCTAAAGCATATTTTGGATTTCTCTTAACAATTTTCTTACTAAGATAGTTCAACCTGTGGGTGACTTTATTTTTAGTATCATCTATGTACAACTGTGCAAACCTTGGACGTACTCCTTCAGCTGGAAGCAATGTTCCAAATTTGTGGTGATTTTGCCCTTTTATTTTATAAACAAAGGGTGCCTTTCCATCATTAACTGAGCTCTGAACTTGTCCACCAGAAGATGTGAACGCGAACATTGAGTTGTAAATGCTGATGTTTTCCATGTAATTTAACGATTTAGACCCTCCATTGCAATCCAAAAGATTCTTCAAAAATTCTGGAGTATCTTTTAGAAGAGGCAATTAAACCATTCCATTCTAACAACATATGGAGAATTTAGGATTAATAGGTTTTTTGCTCCTATCATTCCTTTCTTCGTACCAGACAATAGCTCCACAGTGAGAACATATGGATGTTGGACATCCAAAACCCAAAGGCTCAAAACAACTTCCTGCACGACAAAAAGTTAATTAAAATTAAAGAATTTAATTATAATAATAATATAAAACATTGCTGTAAGAAAATTACTTTTATGTGAGACATCTATTCCACGTGAAATGGAAACTTCAGTTTCATTGTCCACTTCAATGTCGGAATTTGATCCACTCATTTGTGATAGGTAATCATCATCACTTTCATCGTCAATGTAATTATCGTTTCCAATGCTCTTCAAATTCAGCATCTCTTTTCGTTTAGCTCTATTTATTTTAGCTTCTTCTTCACTTGTTCCAGGCATAGATATTGTTTAAAAAATAATAATATGTCATTTAATAAAGTATTTGATGCTATAAGAACAATAAATTGAATACATAAGAAGAAAATATTTACCAAAATGTTTCATTCTACTAAGACGATTAGATTTATAACTTCTCTTCTGTGTTTTCATCCTCTGTTTTCTTTTGATTGGGGTAGACTTTGTAGTTGTTGTTTTTCTAACTGATACTTGATGCTGACCTGCAATTTAAGAGTAATATTATTATGATGAATATATAAAGTACTTGTCAGAATCGTTGTAAGTTAAGACATACTTTCTTGTGAAGGAACAATGCCACCAGAAGTTTCTTCCATATTATTAGGCTTGGTCTTCTTTGGAGAAATTTGAATCTCTACTTGAATTTCATCCGAATCTTTCTCTGCGTTAATGAGTGCTTTTCTTTTCAACTTAGCACGATGTTAAACGAAACAAGTAACTATGTTTTTTTCTCAAACATTACCGTTTGATTTAGTTCAGCTTTCAAATTGTTAATTATCTCTTTATTTGGACTTCCATTGAATTGATCAAATACTTGATGCATTTATTCAAGTTGGATTGTTGTTGGTGTCCATCGCTTCTCACGGCTCGACAACCAAATCATGTAGAAACGAAAAATCTTTGGAAGCCTAGAAACGAAAAAGGAGTCGGGCTAAGCGAGAGAATCAAACAAATATTTGAATTTAGTGATATTTCTTGTGCTCATGGTAGTGTTACTTACTTATTTATCTATTATTAGGTGCTGGACTTCTAATATCTCAAACTCTTCTATATCCAAGAGTTGAAAGAATTCTTGGTCCTATCATGGTTGCTCGCATTGCAGCAGTATGTTATCAAGATCTTTTTCTTTCTTGTTTTGGAGTTTGTCTTTATTTTTAACATGGATAACTGATTTAAGTTGCTTGTTTCACGTTCTTCTTGCATGAAGGTTTTGACTATACTGGTGCTAGCAAGTTACCCTTTCATAGCTAAGCTTTATGGGTTCAATCTTTCACTTTTACTAAATTGTGAAACTTTTCTGAAGAATGTCTTCCAAGTACATAGTATGGATTTCATAATTTTTTTTCCAGTCCTCACTCCTCACCATCATAAAAATTTTACTTGTATTTTAGGATAAAAACATTTCTTACTTTTATCATGTGTTTTCTACCAGGTATCCATTACCACTGGACTATTAGTTCTGCAGAACAATGTTGTGGTAATATTTCCCACATATGTTATACACATTCCTCTCCATTTTCTGAAAATAAGTTGTACATCATCATAACTACTGGTTTCTGGACGCACATCTCTCACTATAAGGACAGGACCAGCACCAAAGAGGAGCTGCAAATGGCATTTCTATGACTAGAAGGTCTGTTTTTAGAGCTTTTGGTCCGGCCATAGGAGGTGTTTTAATTGGAGGTGTCAGTGTGGATAAATCTGGAATTTGTGGACTGGGGCGTATTAGTGATGGTGGTGGTCAGAGTGGTGAAACAATAGAATCAGCAAAATAGCAAAATCGCAGCCAACATCTTAACGATGACATTATCACCAAAGTTATTCTAGGAGTTCTAGCTAATTCACTAAGTGAGTTGAGGCGCACGTATGCAAGCAATGGTTTAACATGATATCCGATCCTTATTTCATACTCCAACAAAGCCTTAGTTCTGGATAAGGTGTGAATGTGTAATCATCCAAGAACGCTTACAATACCAGCAGTAGGTTCACAAATATTTCATCAACATAAAAGATGGGAAGATTTTGAAAGAGAAACTAAGAAATCTCAAAGAGACGATTCTTGCTTCTTGTAATGGTCTACTACTCTTACAGATTGACAATGATAATTATGTTATTTTTTTTTGGTGAAGAATTATGTTATTTCTTCCATGCAGTAATCAATCTAGCTTCTGTAAGAAATTCCTGGAATATGTACTAACAGTAAAAAAATACTAACCTTCAGTGGAAAGAATTTGGAGTCCTTTCAAAGATGGTGTACTAGGGAAAAACCTTCAGTCCAGGAAAAAAAAACGAACCTTCAGTAGAAGGAAGTGGAAAGAATTCGTAAACCTTCCAATGATGGTGTGTGCTTCGTGAATATTATATTGATGTGTTTTCTTAGGATTTCTTTCTGCATATTGGCGTATGCTTTCAATAGGTTTTTGTTGAATGCTTCATGAATATTGATGTCTTTATATATATTTTAATATGACAGCAGTTGTATAGCATAAGAATTCTGTTGTTGATCCATTAACTAATTCGTTTCCATATCTATTAACTAATCCATATCAATATCCAATAACTAATACATATCAATTAACTAATCCATTATAGCACTATAGCACGGAATAAGTTGTGCATTTTTATGGATCACAACAAAGCAAAATTATGCATTTTTTTATCGAACTTGTTCACGGGATACTCTAATGGCAACTATAGACGATTGTATTACACGTATATTTTATGAATTGCTGCTTGCATTTTTTGTATGTTCCTTCGGTGTTTCTGTTGTGCTAGGACATTATACATTCGTTGTGTTATTGTTAGTTTCTCACCACGGTCTCATGGCTGGATTCTGAAAAAGGATTCTTTGTGATCTATCACCTGCATTAGGTACATATAACTTGTGATTTTGTGAATGATTCGAGCTAACAAAACGTTTCACCCATATGTTAGACACCTGTGAAACACTCTCATAGCTATTGTGTAGTTTACCGAAAACAGGGTGCACGACACTTCCATAATGTATATTTGTTACATTTTATAGTTGTTGGTCGTAAAACAGTTTAGGATAAGCACTTTGTTATCCATCATATAGGTAAGTAGGAGATTAAGATGTTGGAGTAAACCATGATAATTCCTATTATCAGTAAATCTAACTGGCTAGCACGGAGTGTTTTTTTCTCAGCTAATATCTGAAATACTGACTTCTTTGATGATATTGATTGCAGCAACTCATTTGATCATATCAATAATAAATCGGTAATAGTTCTCCTATATGAAACAACAACAAAGCCGCAGCAATCACATAGTAATTTAACATTCGAAAGATGTATGAAATTATGAAAACACAATCACATAGTTCTCCCACATAAACTTCAAATCAATTTTGGTGTCCACGTATATAGTCGCAGCAACGGGTTCGACGATATCCGCTAGGACTTTTGGCGCTTTTACCTTTCTTCCATACGCTGAGATCTCGCAAGCTTGTTCTTCTTTTTTAATTGCTAAAGAAAATTCATTAACCTACCAAAACAATATACAAACCCGAATATTAGAGCATGACCAAACCAAATATTTAAAGTTTAAAACCAACATAATATTATTAGCTTGTGTACCTTTGCATCAAGAGAAGGGGCATTGTGCCTAACAAAATGAAAAAGGCCATGTCGGACTGCAACGCGAGCAAGCTTTTCAATGTTAATATTGGAAGCACGAAGAAGCCAGAGTTGGCCCGGATCAAGATCAGGGTATGTGATATATACGAAATTTGCAAAAGCAAGCCCCAAAGCAGCATCACCAACGAACTCTAAACGTTGGTAAGAATGTAAGATGTCAACATGAAGTTGTCATCTTCTGTCATATCACAACCTGTAAATCAAATCAATAAGAAACAACATATTAAGCCCAAAGAACAGAAGGAACCGAAAAGAAAATTATGTTAAATGTTTGTTATTTTTCCAAGTTGAATCTGGGGGTTAAAACAAAGGCGAGGATTGGTGACATATGCATAAACAACAGAGGTTAATGCAAAAGAATGTACCAGAAGCACAGAATACTTGGAACCTGACACCACGAATCAGCTATGGTGAAGCAAAGGAAGCTTCAACTGGTCCCAGCCATGATATTTGCAAGAAGAAAAAAAATGATATTAACTCAAATCTCCAACTATGATGCCCAAGTCAAGGTCCAATAAAAAAAGTTCAACATTATAATGATCGTGCGCTCAAGGTTAGGACAGGTACAACATATGCAAACACTGTTTTCTATTTCTCCTTGTAGTAAAAATGTACTAAAAGAAAGCTTTCGCAACAAACTAAAGTTTAGTGACACTCCCCATTAAACATTGAGTAATTTTAACAGTAGAACCTTATAAAGTGGGAAAAGTACTCACAAACTACAGGAGAAAATGTAGCCGGGCATGGTAGAGCGCAACACATACTTGCCCTCGGTTAATTTCCTTGTTGCAGGGTTGAAGGAAACATTAATTCCAATAGACAAATCATCTCTTCCTAACATACATGAGAAGTCAACAACCGGCATTGTAGTCAACCTCAAACTTGAACTCCGATTCGACGGCAGAACATATTCTCGATCTTCAGTTAGGCACCTAACAAAAAAAAAGAGACATCAAATAAAGTTTCATAGTTTCTAACAATCAAGAACAACAGTTATGCGGCCAAGTAATGGTACATGGAGAGTAATGGCCAAAAGTAAATAGTAAACACGTTCTTAAACATCCCTAAAGTTATACAAATCAATCAAAACCAAAATTTTGGAACTCAAGGGTTTTAACTCAAATTAGTGCACTATTAAGAGTTTAAACCCTATATTTGCCCCAAAGCATTTCTTAAATAAAGTAACATTATTAAAGTCAGAGACGCGAGATTAAGGAATGCCGACATGTGCACTGCAATGAGTGCTGGAAGACATGGGGCACCATTACTCTTAGACAATTTGAAATGCTCCAACAGTAAGCATGCATATGCATAAAAAAATGCCAAAATCAAGTAGAAAACTTAAGGTTCCAACGATAAAGTTGAACTAAAAACGTAACACATAATCCAAATTACCCACTTTACCGAAATTCCAGTCAGGAATAATGAAATTGAAAATTGTCTTCATCCCTGGTATAGGTTAACTTATCATGGTTGCAAAAATCTGGCAAAAACATACAAAACAGTCAACCAAGATTTTCTATAATATATATGACAACTACAACGGTTATATTATAATAATTTGATAAAACTCCAGGGAGCACTTCAAGAATTTGTTTTAAAAGAAAAAAAAGATTTAATGAGATTATTAGCAATACGTTCAGAAACCTCCTCATGCATGAGTATATACATGCAGAAATTTATTAATATGACCTACCCTAGAGTGGATAGTCAGAAATCTCGCATTTCAGTTGGGTTTTGACGTCAGCCAAATAAGAATCAACTCTTCTTGTTTCGGAATGTCTGATACCCTGCAGTATTGTCTGGCAAGGAAAACGGCCATGGGCATGGGCATTAAGGTAATAAAAGGCAAATTTTTATACTTACTCCAATCAAAGTGTGGCGGCCAAGGGTGAACTTGAGGCCTCCCGAGGAAACCTTACAGAATAGATCTCCATAGTAATAAAACAAAAGAGGTTGCCATCTTCTGTCATATCACAACCTGTAAATCAAATCAATAAGAAACAACATATTAAGCCCAAAGAACAGAAGGAACCGAAAAGAAAAATATGTTAAATGTTTGTTATTTTTCCAAGTTGAATCTAAATGTTCAAGAAATAATTCCATATGTTGTGTCTAATGTTATGCTAATAGTTTACTGTAGTTTATGGTTTCTTAATCTTAATAAGATATTATTTGAATTGGCATCATATTTTGTTGGACAAATTAGGGTTGGGTCGAAAACTTAAGATCAACTCAGCCAAGTGCTGTTGTGCCTAATCTGAGAATCTCACTAAAACTCATAAATGCAAAGAAGTCAGGAACCAATTCCTAAGCGTATGCAGCTTGCACTCCCCTCCTAGGCATATATATAACTCCTAAGCCTATTTTGAACGTTTATACTTTGTACTCCTACCCCCTCATCTCAGATTCCTGGTTCCTTCCTTGATTTGTTTTACTTTTTACATTCATATCCTATAATTTTTTAAGAGTTCAAATTAGACCACCCATGAGCGATATGATTGGAAGAATTTTCCAACATAGTGACGCAAACGAATATAGAATATACACAATAGACATCTATAAATGAAAATTGGGCCACATGGCAAATTAGTGTTCCTCTTTGGTTTATTTTAAATGCAGACCAGCCGCTTCTATGTCTTTCACCAGTCAACGAAAGTTGGTGTATTCAGATTGGAGGGAAGAAAACTTTAAGGTGTACTTTGTTCTTTCACAGCACCTTTACATTCTCTTTTACCTAAACCTAGTTGACAGTTGACAATTAGCCTGAATTAGGTTGGTGAATTAGTTGGGCGAGGAATTGATTGGCAAAGGTCTATTGAGTTCGACAATTTTCCGTTTTTTTTTTTGACTTTGTGAGAGAGTTTGGGGTTTTGGCTAGGGTTTACCTCTTCTCGTTAGTGGAGAAAGGTCGGCACAAAAAAAGTAGATTAATTTTTTGGCTCATGATTTCACGTAATTTACTCTCAAAACTCTCCCTCAATTGATGAGGGGACCGTCATAGTCAGGGATGTCAAATTTTCTTACTTCTCCCACAAATGCAATTGAAGCTCTCCTACATAATTTTCACCTGTAACTAATTTATGGTTTTTTATTTTCTTAACAATATGGGAATGAAGTTTAATAATATAACTAGTTTTAACTGTAAAATGTTATGGTTTAATTATCATACCTCATTCTTGGCATCCCGAATTCCAACACTTTTATGTGTCTTCCCTCTATGAGGTATCTCAGATTCGCGGGTTGATTTGAAACCTTAATTATTGGGAGATTGCTTGCGCAGTGTCCCTTTTACCTAGCCTTACTGATTTTTATCCACCCATCTGGTTGGATAGATGTGGGCGGCATGAGGGCAAGGGTGTAGATACTCCACTTAATCCTGTAATTTATTCATCTTTTTAAAATTTATGTGTTTATTCTAGGCATCTGTGTGTGTGCGTGTGCGTGCGTGTGTGAGTGCGTGTTGATAAGGCTGTGGGGCTGTGGCTGTCGGTTTGCAATGAATTACAACTTGTAAAGCACTTAAACATTTCTGTTCAGAAAGGCCTATATAACTTTGTATAATGCTAGGGTAGTCTCTACCAGTTCCTCGAGCTCTCTGATAAGCAATACCTTAGAATTTGCAATAAACTTTTGACAATAAGAAAGAGCCCAATACCTTAAAACTCCTATAACCAAAATCCACTGAGCATATACTCCTATGTTGCACGGGTACGACTGAGACACGGCAGGGACACTCCGGAGACATGACATTTTCAGTTAAAATGCGGAGTGTCCGACACGGTACGGCTTCAATTTTGAAGTACTTGCGCAACACAGAATTATGCTCCTATTGCACA
Source organism: Coptis chinensis (assembly GCF_015680905.1). Lineage (NCBI taxonomy): Eukaryota > Viridiplantae > Streptophyta > Magnoliopsida > Ranunculales > Ranunculaceae > Coptis > Coptis chinensis. The sequence continues at coordinate 37,182,218 of NC_141464.1, forward strand.
CAAACAAATGCAGAATAAACCACTTCCTATGTTAAGATTTCCTTCCCTTTGTCTTATGTAGAGGATTCAACCATCTCTCAAGAACAAATTTAAGTTTTTCCATGAAAATCTAAATTTTATCGACGTCCTGCTATTGGCATCAAACATATTTCAAATAAAAAATATGTTGCACGGGTACGACTGAGACACGGCAGGGACACTCTGGAGACACGACATTTTCAGTTAAAATGCGAGTGTCCAACACGGTACGACTTCAATTTTGAGGTACCTGCGCAACGCAGAATTATGCTCCTATTGCACAGCAACAAATGCAGAATAAACCACTTGCTATGTTAAGATTTCCCACTAAGAGCATATCTGCATATATGACTTTTGCTCAACCATTAATTCCCATTTGGATTATGGACAACAAATATGCACATATTTTGGAGGAGTAATGAGGATTTTAGTTAGGAGGGTCATAATCATGTAAGACTTCTTAACTTAATGTGAATTCTATATTATCTACCACACCTAAATTAAGCAATTCTAATTAACTTGATGATTTAATCTATTTAATTAAAATTGAATACAGATACAACAACATTTGGAATAACGTAAATGTCTGATGTAAATTCTAATTTTTTGGTGTATTCAGCCGTCAAATAATCTCACGACATGTACTAATCTACAAAAAAAATGTTGTAAACTCAGCACGATCATGATTCTTTCAATTATTAATTGGCAAAGAAATGTCTCACATCTTGTATTAAAATATTATTCATGTATTCTAAAACCCTCAAGAACTAGTTTTGCAAATCTAATCGAAGTTATCCCCAAAAGTCTATCTGAATATATACAATCGATTGTAATTCTTCTTTTTGTATGTTTCAACACAATCATCATGGGGGTGACACCGTGACACTGCAATACATTATAGAATGCTAATCACACTACATGAAATTAAGGATGTCAATTTGGATGATTAGACCGAAACAGTATAAAAATTCACATGCGCGTCGCAGGATGAATCCATAGGAAGTTATAAATTTAGTTTAACCAGTGAAAACACGAAAATATCAATAGAAGCCACAGGTCTATATAGTCAATCTGAGTTTTTAACCAGTCCAAAATTAGAGTTACCAAGTTATCAAAAAAATTGGTTGAAGTGTAAGAGACCAAGTGCAAGTTGATCACAGTGTGACGACTGTTTAAGTTGTCCATTTACCAAAAAGAGAAACAAAAAACCGCGTAAAGGGGATTTATCCAAAAAAAAAATCCCAATTGTCATAAAAAGTTGATCCTTATTAGATCAATGTTCAACTTAATACCTTCTCAATATGATTAATGAATATACATGTAATTTATTTTTTAACATTTCAAAGAGTTATGCAAGACATTTTTGGGTATCTACAGCTAATAAAGGTAAATGCTGGAGCACCGAGGTCCATCATTTATTTTTCGTTTCATGTCATTTTTCAATATACAGTTTAATTTCTATCTACGATGGAATTCCCTAAAACAACAAAACTTCAAAACACCCCAACTATCCAACAGGAAGTCAAAACCACACCTTAATAAGTTTCTTAGACAAATGTGAAAAAAGACCATACCTACCTTGACTGTTTGCTTTATTCTCTCCTATATGCAGACCACTTCAATAAGTTGGTATCGTATTCTGCACTTCCTCAACTCTGAAGTTGAGAAACCATCTGTTCATTGCCAGCTCTCAATATATTGCTATGAATCAGCATGAGTACCTAGGTGTAAGACATTTCAATATCTCCATAAATGGTGCCTTCATATTAAGATAGTGATTTGATCAAAAATAAAATGGAAAAAAGAAGAAGCAAGAGTCAAATCATCCCTGTAATACTGTTGTAGGTTCAACATAGTAGATGCCATATACGCTCTCGTAAGAGTAATGTAAAATTAACCCATCACAGAGAACTTTGAGCACCAATTTTTTTCTAAAAAAAAAATAAAATAAAATCTCTACACCACCATCTTCTCTATATATAAAGATATCCCCTAATTAGAGAAAACAACCATCCACTGGATGGGATAAACCCCAATTATTTATACTAATGAGCTAAGAAAAAAAATTGTAAAAGCAAGGAAGAACTCATCAAGTTTGTAAGAGGATGCAAGAACTTACAATAATGAATTCGTATATATGTTGGTGTTAGCTTTGAAAAAATGAACAATGACTAACATAAAACATTCAGGCCAAATTTTACAACACAGACCCAATTCGAACTACATTTCAAACTCTAAACACTTGAAGATGCACTTCACTTTCTAACTTGTGCTATCAAAACCTACAATACAATGGCACAACAATCTAAGATTATAAAACCAAACAAACATGCCAAGCACTCACACAGTGTAATATATAATTTAAAATTAGTACACATGACATTTAATATTTAAAATGACGACTGAGATGTGATATACCTTGGGTATAACCTTCCTTTTCTTGTCAAGCTTCTCCTTCTTAGCCTTAACACGCTCCGCCTCGGCAAGAAGGGCCATCCTCCTAGCAGCCTTAGCATACGGGTTCAAATTCGTATCTGAACTCTTAGCAGTCTGTGAAGATGCAGCTCAAACTCGTATTGGTTTGGTTTACTCTGTCCTCTGTGTTCTCTTCTTCTCTTTCTTTATCCGATACATGAGCTTCTTGTGCAGCTGCAAAGACAAATTCTTCTGTCTTTTCAGTGTTTCCTTGTTTCTCTTCTCTCCTTCTATATACAACACCATCAAATTTGTTCTGAACTCCATTGCTATAATATTAAGGATTGAGAAGAGATAGAAATCAATTTTTAGAGAAAGGAGAAGGAATATGTGAATTGCCATCTTTTCTCGTAATATGTTATTAATCGGGTGGGGAATTGATTGGAAAGGTATATTGAGTTCGACAATTTTCCGTGTTTTTTTTTTGACTTTGTGAGAGAGTTTGGGGTTTTTGTTGGGGTTAGATTCCGGCACAAAAAAAGTAGATGAATTTTTTTAGCTCTCCCTATTTTATCATAATTAGCTTTGCCCATGTGGACACTCTCCAAACTCTCCCTCAATTGATGAGGGGAGAGCTATAATATATATATAGAGATTGGGCACGCAAAATTTGCAAATCGAGGGGAAAGATAGGAAATGTCACCAACTATACAGTAGGCAAAGCTCCGATCGCATGACCCGGACTCGTCAAATAGCAGTTGGTGAATTCACCCAGGGCACTATCAGTGTTACCGAACACATCTATACAGTGGCTCTGAAATGCAAATAGCTCGACGTTTTTGTAAGGCACATTTGGTCAATATATCACTTCCAAGTTCCAACTGCGAAGAATAGAAACAAGTTTCTGGCAAACTAATATTGAGCAAACATTTACAGAAAACTCCTACTCGTTTTTAACTTAAATGGTAATTTGCAAAGCTGGAATAGTGCGATGGTGGAGCGCTTATCAAAATTGGCTCAAATGTAAAATTATATCTATGTTCATCAGAAGTGAGAAACCTAAATCTGATATCCGTGATCGCTTACAAACAAGAAATTCTTATATATAATGCAAACAAATAAAACAGCCAATTTCAGATCATCGAAGACTCTTCTTGTTTCCAAACGCATTGTTGTATAACAAGTGGCCATATTCCAATACTTCTATTGGATCTCTTGCTAGCGACAATATAGCCTGCTCCACGTTATATTCCGTGACTGCGCTAGTCTTGAAGAACTGAATACCATACTCATCAGCGAGGGCCTGGCCGGTGGGAGTAGGCACAACCCTCTGGGTTTCATCCACGTCAACCTTGTTTCCGACCAATATCATACAGACATTGTCACGAGCAAACATTTCAACATTACGGATCCAGGCCCTAACGTGTTTGAAAGTTGACTCATTTGTAACGTCATACACCAGCATAACGCCCATAAATCTTTTGAAGTATTCTCGATCACGAAGCCTTTCCGAACTACTTATGATCTCATACTTGTTTAGTTTTTCATCAATGGGTAGAGAAAACCTTGAGATTCCACGCCGCCATTTGACCGACTGACTCTTGGATCTTGCACATGTACGAAGGGAATTCTTGCCCACCCCCTTATCGCCTAATAGAAGAAGCTGTACGTAGTAACCATCATGTGTATGAGGTGCAGAAGAAGCCCTGAAGTAATTTGTCAAGCAAGAATCAGTGATGTCAACTGTGTTTGGGCATGCATTGCGAATTTTAGAGACCGAAAGATAAATAGAAACAAAAGTAAATCGTTCAGATAAGGATATCATGGTCGAAACATCTTTGCATGGAGATCACACTTGAATGCTTCCCGTTTTGCCGTCCTAAAATTCTCCCAATCAAACCGCCGAACATGAATTATATTGCAAAATAAGTTTGTTACCAAATTGTCAAAGAATTGAAATCCCTCACCTGTTGACATCATATAGAAACTGATTTGGAGCTGGTGAAAATTGTATCTCCTTCTCAGCCTTAAGAAGCCTTTGGTTTATGTCTGTCATCATCATAGAGAGAACATAATCCACTTTAAAATATTTGGCACCACCGGTCTCGCAAAATTTCATATCGTACACATCGGCAAGCGCCTGACCCTCGGAAGTAGGCACAACCCTTCTTTTAAAAAATCTGTGAAAACTGTCAGGCTTGTTTTCCACCAGCATCATATACACATCGTCACGAGCATAAGATTCAATATCTTGGAACCAGTTCTTAATGTTGTTGAAAGATGACTTGTTTGTAATGTCATACACAAGCCAAATAGCTAATGCGTTCGCGTAGAACGAATTACGGGAATCTCCAAGAAGAGACAATGTCCTTACTTCAAATGCTATCGATTTTCCATCAGCATGAATACTATTTCTCACATAGGAATCACCTTCATCTGAATAACGTACTTGATCATCATCTGAAAAGCGTTGGAGAATGGATCTCTTGTTTACACCCTTATCTCCTAATAGAAGAATCCTACTGTCTCATTGATACCAGAAGCCGCTCGTATCCTAGTAAGTTTAGCAGACGTTGGAGAGGAAATCCTGAAACTGAATCGTCTTAGTAAGTATTATAAAATCACATAACATGAGAATGAAGATCTGGGGATCGGAGAGAAGAGACATAAAGTAAGGTATGAATCATTTCTTACTTGTTGGGTACCTTGATCGTTGGGTGAACAGAGAATAGTTGAAGAACAATTAGTTGATCAATTTTCTGGATTTTATTTTAGGATCTTCATGTTGGGTTGGTGGAACCGTCGAGCTTTGCTCCGGTTGTCCGTATACCACACTCACCCCGGCATCGATGAAGAGGGCGACCAAGGCCGTCCATGCCGCCTTTCCATTCCGGCAACAGCTACCGATGCCTGATGCCTAAAGAAGATTTGGCCAAGCCTACCTAAACCAAGGCACTTTATTTAAGAGGGCGCCACTTTTTTATTTCAAGAGAGGGCCAAATTAATGAAGAAGGCCCAAATTTTAATAAGGATACCACATGCTATAGCTCCAAGCTCCGCACTGCGCCCAAGCCCATTTTACTTCCCTTTGTCTATGTACACCTATATAAAGGAAATAGATTAGGGTTTTGAAGTACAACTTTGAGAGATTCATTTCTAGGGTATCGTGGGGAGCTCTGTTGAGCTAGGGTTTGAGTGAGGCCTCTTCTTATTGATTCTTGATCTCTTGTAAACTCCAATCTTTGTTATAAAGGAAACTCGGCTCTTGTGTGTGGATGTAGGTAACATTTACCGAACCACCTAAATCTTTGTGTCTCTTTGCATTGTTACTTCCATTATTATTGTTGCTATGAATTGTGATGATATTGTAGTGGTTTTGCTTTGTTGAGGTTGTTGTGATAACTACCAAAGTCTTGGGTGGGTGATTTCCTTGGTGTGATCTCCAAGTTGAAATCATTTGGGATAGAAAGTAGCTAGATTGAGGTGTGACTTTCTAGTGAAATCTCCCAACAAGTGGTATCAGAGCTTAGGTGACTGTGTCAGAGCTACAGGGTGTTTGAGGAAATTCCTCTGAGAGGTTCTCCACCGTAGTTTTTGATTCAGTAGAGTCATGACGACCGAAAAGGAAAGCTACAAGATAGAGAAGTTTGACGGAAACAAACTTCGCTATTGAAGATGCAAATTGAGGATGTTCTCTATCGGAAGGATTTGATGGAAACATTGATAAGTGAGAAGCCCGAGGAGATTCCACAAGATAAATGGGATTTGCAAGATAGAAAGGCCTTGGCCACAATCCGCTTGAGTCTTTCAAGTCGGTAGCCTTCAATATTAAAACCGAAGACGGCGGGTCTCTCATGGAGGCACTTACTACGATGTATGAACAACCCTCGCCGCAAACAAAAAGTCTATTTGATCACCAAGCTGTTTAGTATGAAAATGTTGGAGGGGACTTCCTTCATGATCACCTAAATGAATTCAACCAAACTAAGGACCAATTGAGTCGGTTGAGATTACATTTAGTGATGAGGTACTAGCTTTGGCGATATTGGACAATTGCCTCCAAGTTGGAAGGCTTACTATGGCGGCTATTAGTGGCTCTCAAGGGAATGACCAAGTTGAAGTTTGAGCATGTTGTTAGTATGGTACTAAACCGAGGAAATCCGAGACAGGATTGTCCGTCATCTTCGGGATCAACTTCGTGGTCGGCATTGAGCAATCGAAAGTAGGGGAAGAAAGCCAAACAGAGTCGAGTAAGAAAAAAGTGGAGGGGAGATCGAAATCTCAAGCCTCCCAATTGCAAAGCGTTGAACACAAACCTCGAGACATAAGTGAAGTGGTGTGCTATAATTGTGGTAGGCCCGCCACTATAGCCCCAATTGCCCTAAGACCAAGAAACAACAACAACATTAATAAGAACAAGAAAAAGAATCAAGAAGCTAATGTTGTTGAGATGGTAGATGACGCTTTGATATGTTCATGGAGCACAAGAAGGAGTCTTGGGTACTTGATTCCGGGCATCTTTCCATGCTACCTCACATCGAGTTCCTTGAGAACTACACCGAAGGTGACCTTTGAACGGTCTTTCTCGGTGATGACCAACCTTGTGACATTGTCGGCAAGGGTGATGTGCATATCAAGATGAATGGCTCGTCATGGTTATTGAGGGACGTCGACATGTTCCGATTTGAGGAAGAATTTGATTTCTCGTGGGGCAATTGGCAAGTGAAGGATTTGTTACAGTTTTACCGGGTGATACTTGGAAAGTCTCGGCGGTTCATTGATTGTTGCAAATGGTAAGAAAGATGGTACTCTCTACATGACCGCATTATGGTTGTGAGTCGATTGTCGTGGGTACATGGCAAAGAGGATCCAATGTTTGGCACCGCAGACTTGGTCACATGAGTGAGAAAGGAATGAAAATCCTTCACTCTTTCGTAAACTCCCAAAGTTACAAATGACCGAAATTGACTTCGGTGGAGAACCGTGTATTTGGAAAGCGTAAGCGGGTGAGTTTTCGTGAGAACGGGTCGACTCAAAGCTAGAAGGCTTGAGTTGATACATACAGATGTCCGGGGCCGACTAATGTCTCTTCACTTGGCGGAAAGTCATATTTTGTGACTTTCATTGATGACCATACTAGGAAGGTGTGGGTCTATTTCTTGAGACACAAGTCGGCGTTTTGAAGTGTTCAAGACTTGGAAGGCCATGGTCGAGAATGAGACAAGCTTGAAAGTAAAGAAGTCGAGATCCGGCAAAACGGTAGAGTATGAGGATTCGTGGTTTAAGAAACCGTTGTCGACAATGGCATCAAGATGGAAAAGACTTTGCCGTACACCCTCAAGAATGGGGTTGCAGAAATGATGAATAGAACACCGACAGAGAGAGCTAGGTGTACGCGCATACTAGCGCGGCTTGCCCGCCTCTCGGGCGAAAGTGTTAGCACAAAGAGCTTACCCCCAATAGAGGACCATCGCTGCCTTTGGATTTTAAGATTCCGTGAGGGAAGTGTGGAGCGGGAAGGATGTGAACCTTTCCCATTTGAAGGTGTTTGGTTGTGTGTCCTATGTTCACATTAGTGACCAAGCTAGAAGCAAGCTTGATGCTAAGTCACTAAAGTGCACCTTCATCGGCTATGGCGGTGATGATTTTGGGTATCGCTTTTGGGATGATCAAAATCGAAAATCATTCAAGTAGAGATGTTGTGTTTAATGAAAAGGTGATGTACAAGGACGAGATGAAGCACAAAACCAAAGGAATCGGGTACGAGAGCAAACGCAGTATGTTGAGTTGGAAGACTTTGATGTAAGTCGGGTATAGTGGGAGCCCCACAATGAGGATGACAAACAGTAGTGACTCGAGAATAATGAGGATACTACACCACGTAGTCCATCTCCACCTCGTGCCCCCAGGAAGACATCCGTGCCACATGTACCGAAGTTCTAGATATCCGCCTCCACCTATGTGAATTACTTGCTACTTTCATCGATGGTGGCGAGCCTCAATGCTATGATGAAGCATTGAGGTGAGTGATGCAAGCAAGTGGGAGCTTGCTATGCAAGATGAGATGAAGTCCCCATCTCCCCGTGGCACGGGGAGTTAGCCAAACTACCCATGGGCAAGAAGGCTCTACGTTTCACAAATGGGTGTATAGAGTCAAAGAGGAACATGATGGTTCCCGTGAGATACAAGGCAAGGCTAGTAGTCAAGGGTTTTCAGCAGAAAGCGTGCATTGACTTCACAGATATTCTCCCCGGTGGGTGAAACCGAATACTATTCGGGTGTTGAAAGTATTGTTGCAAATGAAGATTTGTATCTTGAGCGGTTGGATGTTAAACCGCCTTCCTCCATGGTGACCTAGTTGAGGAAATTTATATGCAGAACCGGAGGGTTTCATCAAGAAGGGTAAAGAGAATATGGTATGCGGGCTCGAAAGAGCTTGTATGGTTTGAAACAAGCCCCTAGGGCAAAGGGTACGGAAGTTTGATAACTTCATGCAAGGAAATGGCTACTATAAGTGCAACGCCCATTGTTGTTACTTCAAGAGGTTCGACTCGTACATCATCCCGCTGCTATATGTTGATGATATGTTAGTAGCGAAGTTCGATATGTCGAAATTGGGAGATTGAAAGAGAAGTTAGCAAGTGAGTTCTCTATGAAGGATTTGGGTGCAAAAAAACAGATTCTAGGGATGAGGATCGAAGAGATAAATAGAAAGGTATTCGAGAGTTGTCTCAGTCGAAAGTATATTGAGAAGGTATTGAAGAGGTTCAAGATGGGTAGTGCGAAACCAGTTTGCACACCTTTGGCGATCCACTTCAAGTTGTCCAAGGAACACTCTCCCAAGATCGTTGAGGAAAGAAACTTCATGGCTAAGGTACCATACCCTCCCATTGGAAGTCTTATGTATGCCATGGTTTGCACACGTCCGATATAGCCCAAGCAAAGGAGAAATCGTAGATTTATGTCTAATCGGCAAGCAACATTGGGAAGCCGTGAAGTGGATATTGAGATATCCGAGAGGTACTACGAGAAATGCCTATGTTATGGAAGGGTGTTGTGAACCCGCAAGGGTATGTGGATGCCGACTTTGCATGAGGTAGATCGCAAGAAGCACTACTTTATGTCTTTACACTACCGCAGCCGAGTTGGATTTCTCGCCATGAAGATTGTTGCTTTGTCTACCACGTATGGCGAAATGTGGCCGCTACGCAGGCAAGCAAAGAGATGATCCGTTACGGGATTGATGGAAGAGCTTGGGATGAAGCAAGAGAGAAGTGTGTTACACGCTGATAGTCGAGTGCTATACATCTTGCCAAGAATTCGCTTTTCATTCTAGGACCAAGCACATTGGTCTCCTGGTATCATTTTATCCGATCTCTCGCTGGAGGATGAGGTTTTGGCACTTGAGAAGATCCAAGGGGAGTGAGAATCCGGCCGGATATGTTGACCAAGGCCGCGTTTCATCGAAAGTTGAAGTTGTGTTCAACCCTCGTGGGTCTTCTTGTTTGAAGACCATGATGAATGAGCCGAAAGTGTTTCTTTAGTTTTTGGATTTGATTGAGTTGTTACAATTGAGATGTGATGTGCATGAAGAATCTCGGTTCTTCCAAGTGGGAGATTGTTGGGTTGGTGGAACCGCCGAGCTTTGCTCCCTAATGTCCGTGATACCACACTCACCCCGGTATCGATGAAGAGGCCCGTCCTTACTTCCAAATGCTATCGATTTTGCCTAAAGAAGCATGAATACTACCTAAGCTCACATTTATTGAAGAGGGCGCCATAGGCACCTTCATCTGAATAACGTACTTGATCATCATCTGAAAAGCGTTGGAGAATGGAGCCCATTTTACTTCCCCTTTGTCTATGTACACCTATATAAAGGAAATAGATTAGGGTTTTGAAGTACAACTTTGAGAGATTCATTTCTAGGGTATCCTGGGAGCTCTGTTGAGCTAGGGTTTGAGTGAGGCCTCTTCTTATTGATTCTTGATCTCTTGTAAACTCTCCAATCTTTGTTATAAAGGAAACTCGCTCTTGTGTGTGGATGTAGGTAACATTTACCAACCACCTAAATCTTTGTGTCTCTTTTGCATTGTTATTCCATTATTATTGTTGCTATGAATTGTGATGATATTGTAGTGGTTTTGCTTTGTTGAGGTTGTTGTGATAACTACCAAAGTCTTGGGTGGGTGATTTCCTTGGTGTGATCTCCAAGTTGAAATCATTTGGGATAGAAAGTAGCTAGATTGAGGTGTGACTTTCTAGTGAAATCTCTCAACACTTCACAATCCACGTCAGAATCTACTTGTCTTGAAACGTTTTCTTTAGATTAGTGATAGAATCCCGAGAAAGGACACGGAAATGTTTTCCAAATCTTTAGATAATTTACCTGAAGAATTGGCAAGTCAGGCTAACCTATCTGTATAATAACTCTATTACAATACACTAGATATTTCACCGATTAATGCTCAAGCTCAGTTAACCTAACAAGTGTGTCAGTTGAGCTTGTTTATATGTTGACAGAGAGTCTAGGTAGTTGCTATGGTCAAGGACATATATTGAGTACTGATCCACGTACTAGTTAATTTAGTGATAGATGGTAGTTTCACTACTTGTAATTTCATGAAACTTAGTTCTGTGATTGTTAATGATATGCTCAACTGGCACTAATATACACCAGAGTGACCAGACAGTTGAACTATTTTTTTTTTCACAAACATTGGCAGCTCAAGCTCAATGCAACAATAAACAACTTGAGCATCCAACGCTTCCGAAAAAATTTAAATATCATAGCAAGTAATTCGTACAATTCAGTAGGGGTAGTAGAGAGTTTTGGGAGTACTCCACCACCAACCATGCTGCTTTCAGGTGAAGAATGTTTGCTGCGTTCTTTTTCTGATGATGCATTTGGCTCTAAATGGGTGTTACCCGAATGAATCTTAACACTCTCTCTTTTCAGATCAATGGGCGGATTACTCTTGGAAGGTGGCCTCGATGCGAAACTCGAACCAGATTCTTTGGGGGTTGAATCATCTGCTCGAGAGAGAGAGTTTTCCTCGAGCAACCTAAAAATAGAAGGGTTAATTTGCCCAGTCAAACACAAAACTAAAGATAAATGGTAAGGCAATTTTGTTTATATATCATATACAATGTGCATGAATGATATTAGAAATCTCACAGTGAGAACATACCCTTCGGAAAAGGCAGGAGAGAATTTTGGGAGTGTTCGACCGCCATACATGCTACTTTCTGGTGAGGAATCATAAAACGGAAACGGATTTGGTGGCTTCTCAAGTGGTATTTCACCTTGGAGCATTTTCACCACACTGCTCATGTCTCGTCTATGTTGAAATTTTTGTTGAGTACACCATAATGCAACTATACATAACTTCTCGGCTTTTAGTTTATTATTTTCCTCAATGCCACACATTAGAATGATTTCCTCTAGTTCGTCTTTCTGAACTCTTTCTGCAACTTCTCCTGGAAACCATCCAGGCCAGGCCCTCAGAATTCTTTTTCTTCCTCAAAATTTCAAATAACATCATTCCAAAACTATTGGGTTTGTGGAACGGTCGAGCTTTGCTCCGGTGTCCGACCTTGTTACTTTCAGTTTGGAGAAGGGGGCGCGACCCGCGCTCAACCATGCTTTGGACAAGGCACGCCATGCGCTGACACTACTGGAAGTTGGGTGCGACCCTCGCTCGCTCATGCCTTGGTCAGGGCGCACCCTGTGCTCATGCCTTCCGGAATTTTGACAGATTTTGAAATTTCGGCCCAAAGCCCATTTTCTCACCTTTTTCTATGTGTACCTATATAAAGGAAATAGAATAGGGTTTTGAGACAACTTTGAGAGATTCATTTCTTAGGTATTATGGGAGTTCTATTGAGCTAGGGTTTGAGTGAGGTCTCTTGTTCTTGATTCTTGTTACTTCTTGTAAACTCTTTAATTTTTGCTATAAAGGAAACTCAGCTCTTGTGTGGAAGTAGGTAATATTTACCGAACCATCTTAAATCTTTATATCTCTTTGCATCATTTACTTCCATATTTATTGTTTGCTATGTTTGTGATGATAAATTAGTGGTTTTGATTGTTGAGTTTGTTGTGATAACTACTAAAGTCTTTGGTGGGTAATTTTCTTGGTGTGATATCCAAATTGAAGTCATTTGGGATAGAAAATAACTAGATTGAGGTGTGATTTTCTAGTGAAATCTCCCAACAAAAACTATAAATATCACTTTTATGAGTTACTATTTGTCCTTTACCCACCTCCAAGCTGCATAACCGGTGGTCCCTCTGTATCCTGACTGTTTGACCTGACCTAAATTCCTTGCCATTCCAAAATCTATAATTTTAGGAGAAAGATTTGAGTCAATAAGCACATTATCAGGCTTTACGTCGTAGTGAATTATTGGTGGCTCACAATGCTCATGCAGAAAAGAGAGCCCAATTGCAATCTCATACAACTTCCCCCATTCTATGTTAAGGTGATTCTTGAACAAAATTTTATGAAATGATCCGTTTTTCACGTATTCGTAAACAAGTGCTTTCATGTTGGTATCAAAGCAATACCCATATAGTTTGATCAGGTTTCGATGGGAAGTTTTGCCCATGGTGCCCACTTCAGCTTCGAATTGTTTCCTCATAATTTCCTTTGTGTTATTGTTGTCTTTCAGTACCTTCACTGCTATTTTGACACCATTAGGGAATTCGCCTTTGTAGACGTCTCCAAACCCACCAGCACCTACATTCTTCTCGAGATTTGACGTAAATCTCTTAAGTTCATCAAGTGAAAATGATTTTGGTTTCTCGTTTGTTAGTTTATACAAAAAATCTTCGATTGGTTCATTTGGTTGTGAGCCGTCATCGTGTTCCATCAGTTTATCTCACAAAATATAGGTTGTAGTCCAACAAAGTAGAGTATGAAAAATAGAGTGATAACGACAACTTCTGGAAAAGAAAAGATGACAATGAGCTGGACATGAATTTCTATAGATTAGAGAATAGAAAATAGACACTGATGATATATCATTTATCCAATAAACAACTAGTTAGTTCTGTGGAGATGTTTCATTCAAGGATATCTTGGAGGAGCAATAGAATAAAAGTTTTAGGATTTTTAGTGCAACAGTTCAGTGCATATATATTTTGGTATATTATCCTAAAACTACCGATGTTCCAAAATGGGGGTTTTCAATAAACTTTGGTGAATAATTACTAAATTTTGTATTTTGGTGGTCTACAGGTTCTCTAAATTCAGCATTTGGAATAGGTTGACGCAAAAAAAAAAAAAAAAAAAAAAAAAAAAAAAAAAAAAACTATCTTACCAGGAATGACTTGATCAAATTTAAGTTTCAGTGCACTCCGATTTCTTACGTGTCAAATAATGATGCATGATTTCTCCGGGGGCATTTTGTATATTGTATTATTTCATAATGAAGGCTTCCATACATACCAAAATAAGTAGTCTGTTTTTAGATAGAAGTTGTTCTTCTCAAACTGTTAGACGAGACTAAGAGTTGAGTTAGTTGAGTTAGAAAGAAAGAGATCGAAATGAAATTTTTGGTCTTTTGGAGTTTTCAGCTTTGATTAAGCCAACTTTTTTTTTGCTCAAACGTTGAAAACTGAAGCTGCCAATTTATGGCATAGGGCTTTGAAGATTGCACAGTGCAACTGGAATGTTTAAAAAATTTATCTTTAAAATTGGACAAGTTGATATTTTCTTATACTACCATGCAGCACAACTGTAAATCTAAAGTCAACAGATTCACATATTGCATTTTAATATGGAGTATAGTTTTCTTAAAAGATCTCAGAGACTCAGATGTAGTGCTCTCTGTATGTTTCACATCTAAATATATTATTTCACTTAAGGAATGCAATGGGGCTATTCAAATTAATTGTCTATCGAATTATTATTTTCAGTACATGCACAAGGTTGCTGTGCTTGAATAGGTCCAAATTGTTTGATGATATGCGAGCACCTAAATATATTGTTTGATTCAATTATTAAGTGAAAATATGTATTTCATAAAAATCTCACATCTAATTTGTATATGAACTGAAAAAGAAAAAAAAATGGTAGGCGGTGTAGACAGTAGACAGTGAATTATAGTTATAAACAAGTCTTATTCTTGTTGAACACTCATGAGTACGTACCATATACCAAACAATCTTTTCAGAGTTCAGCATCGAACAGTTAAAAGTTTTCATATCGAATAACCTAAAAAATCCGTTCTATGATTGGTGCATTGCGACTTTTGAAGGCTTCTTTCCTCTATGGTGATCGAGTTTGGGTTAGGGGCAGGAGTAATGAGTTGAGTGCTGAACAGTTGAATCTTGAAAGGTAAAGAGGAGTCGAGGAGATGGGGTTCTATTATTCTATACTTCCATAGAATATATATTTGTAAACCTTGGAAACTGAAACAGAACATCGAGTTTATAGCAAAGAGACGCTCCATTTATTACAAGATTATTTTCCATACTACCAAGCACAAAATGAATTCTTCAGTCAATGGATTCACATCTTATATTTTTAGGGCATTTCTAATGGAGGTGTAAAATTACATCTTCACCTAAATACCATTAGGATTTTACAATTCTAATAGTATACTATTGTATAGTCTATAAATATTCACATTCTATACTCCCAATAGAAAAGTGTAAAAACAATTGGATTTTAAACTCGGTTGTTTTAATTTGAATTTTTTTTTTACCCCCTTGAGATAAGTCAAGGAGTATTCTTTCTTAATTGCAACAAGCTTGTTGTGCTTTGCAGACAATAAGGCGGGTTAGCTAAAAAGTGATTACGGCTGTCAAATGCTTGCAACATCATTATTAGAAAGAACCTAAAAGTCATATTTGAGCCGATTGTAATTTAAACTCAATCGATTATGACCTCTTACTATCACCAAACCTTTAACTTGTGTTAATTTTGTTACTTCTATATAGGAACCTATTTCTCTAAATGATTGGTTAATTCCTTACTATACTTGTTTTCAGTCGATTATTTGGATGTTGTGCACATCTTTTACACAATTTATAAACCTGTGTTTCAAATCTGTTTATTCGAACTTGGTATTGGTATTGGTATTGATTCAAATTCGAATAATTTAGGGCGACTGTAAAATTTAGTGATACTAAAACAAAGACCTCTAATAGAATATTTTCTCTTTCCTATGTGCACTCTAATATGAGAGATAATCTTTTCTAATAGTATACAATCCCATGTACATAGAACCTCTTTGAAGAGTTTGAGTGTATTTCTAATTCTTATATTTTGAGAGTTTGAGTGTATTTTCACTTCTTATATATTTGATCAGATAAACAAAATTGCTAAAAAAAATAGGTGATTTGTAAAAGGTAATTTCCTATTACGAACCAAACATTTTTAGTGTTCTAATTCTTATATATTTGATCAAATAAAAAAAATTGCTAAAAATATGTGATTTGTAGAAACTAATTCCCTATTACAAATCATACAATTTTAATAAAGCACCGACTTATTTCGAATATATCATTAACACGGCCTTAAAAAAACATAGTTAAAAACAATTATATAAAAAATAACATCACAAAATATATAATAGAAAATGAACAAAAAAATAACGGCAAAACAATAATGACAAATATTTTAAAAAATATATAATACTGAATGAAACTAACGTCAAAAAATAATTAATGGGGAATCGAAAACTGGATGTAAATGCATCAAACTAATCTCAAATAATATTTAATAGGAAATCGGAAACTGGATGTAAATGCAAGTATTAAACTAATCTTAAAAAGTAATTAATAGAAAATTGGAATATGGATACAACTTCATTAAACTAACCTTAAAGAATAATTAACGGAAAATCAAAACTTTGATACAAATACATCAAACTAATATAAAAAAATAATTGTCGGAAAATCGGAAACTGGATGCAAATGCATTGAGCTAACCCTCAAAGATTAAATTAATGGGAAATCGAAAACTGGATGCAACTACATTAAACTAACCTCAAAGAAAAATTAATTATAAATTGGAAACATGATGCAAATGCGTGGAACTAATATTAAAGAATAATTAACGGGAAATCAGAAACCGGATGCAACTGCATAACACAATATACTTTATAACAAATCTCAAATATACTAAGCATCACTTTGCATAACACAAAACAAATACTGAGGTCTACGTAACATATAGATAATACATTCTCATACGTATATGGTACAAATGGTTCTTCGCCATTCACTCAAGGCATCGATCCCCATGTTTAGCAGTGGGTTCAACATGGTAGTCCCAACTCTACCGCCACTCTAACCCATGGGTTCAACGTGATCGAATGTGCCACTTTCATCAAAGTGGATTCAACGTATGCCCCTTAAGCGACTTGGGTTCAACGTGAAGACCATTCCCATAACTAATAATCACAACCAATAATCACAAATATATATTTCACTTGGATAATAAAATTACTTTCACCCCAAATAATATCGATACGAAAGCGGAATATAATATACTAATTCTTGAGAATAGTGTCACACCCCGAATTTCGACAGAATTCGGAAAAACATTATTTGTTCCCGACTCTTCGATCTCCTGAAGTGTGACGCACTCTCCACTTCCAAAAACCCATAAACAGTTTAAATATGCAGATAATTAAAACCAATAAAAATTTTAACTTAAACAAGAGTCCTTTTCATTATAAAAATTTACAAATGAAAATACAAAAATATTGTCTAGACTGAAAATCTATATCACCTCAAAGAAAAACAAAGCCTATCTTGAAATGCGACGCTAACGCAAACCACAAGCAGCAACCAATCTTCTTCAACACTAAACCTGTCAAGACTTATCAACACCCGATAAGCAAACATGCAAAACGGGTCAGCATTATAAAAAATGCTGGTGTGAGTAGCTCTAAAATACAACATATACTTATACCAAATATATACACAAACCTTACGGCAGTTAGTTCCTCCACCGAAGCGCCTTAACTTTCAACGACTAATACAACATCTTTAAGTATAATAATTAAGGCAGGTAGTTCCTCCACTGAGGCGCCTTAACTTCCCACTAACCACACAACAAACTATACGTATAATAAATAAGGCATGTAGTTCCTCCATCGAGGCGCCTTAGGTTCTAACTAAACAAATAACCAACATATTACCATAATTATATTATTTAAGGCTTTCTTTGCGTGTCCCTAAAATCACGTCGTATCTATGTCTTACCTAGTTTCCCTGGCTACCACAATTGCTACCCAACGCCGAACATGTACATCCACATGCCTCCCCTTACATAATGTACCACTCCGTGCGTAACTACCCTGAGTGGGATGCCGCACACCAGGTAACCCTCACACGAAAGCCATTATGTAAGTAATGCCACTATTCGGCATAAAATATCGCGCGTCTCGTTCTATTTTGCTTAACGGAATAATCAAGCCACTATTCGGGTTATTTCGCCCGTAAGGGCCATTCAGATTCACCAAACGCCGGAAAGGCCAATCATATTACTTACGCCCGAAGGCTATTCAACTTTCACTGAAACGCCAGAAGGGCCAATCATATCACATACGCCCACACAGGGCAAATCACATGAGTTGTGGTAGTCAGGTTCTAGGATTTTCGTTACGTAATTTATTCAGGTGTCATACATTTATGACTCATAAAATTCCACTATATCCCGTGCAGGTCAAATACCTTATTGCACTAAGCCACAATATTTATAAATATCTCAATTATATCTCATAACCACTTTCATTCTGTCACGTGCCAATATATTATTGCACTAAGCCATAATCCCGTGGAAAAATATCCACACATACTATACTACTTCATAATAGCATCTCACATATATAATAATAGAGTGTTTATATATTTATTTCTCCAAAACTATTGCATTTAATATATATATCCCAACATATTATATAATGTCACAATATCAACGTCAAATCTTAATTAGATAATGACCACCAAATTTATACAAGCTTCCACAGCATTTTAGCATTTGATTTGTCCAGACAATTTACAACATAAAATATACCACAATTAAACAGTCCACAGTCCACAATCAAAGCTCAATATATATATGTTTTACACACTACTCACGTCAAATCTTAATTAGATAATGACAAACAATGTTATATAATGTTCGACAATATTTTATTACTACATTAGTCCATAAAATCAAATATGATAAAAACTGGAAAATGTCAACATTCCACAGTCAACGGTCAAAGTCAACGGCCAAAGTCAAAGTCGACACGTCATGGTCAAAGTCAAAGTCAAAGTCGACACGTCATGGTCAAAGTCAAAGTCAAAAGACAACGGTCAAAGTAAACTGTCATGGTCAAAGTCAAATTGTCGTTCCCATGTTCAACAGGTTCAAGGTCATAGCCATGGTTCATGGCTAAGGTCAAAGGTCATGCCCAAACCTTAAAACCCGGCCCCAAAAGTCTAAACCAACTTATTATTCAACCTGACCCAATTGGGGTCATAAGGACAAACCCACATAAAATTATAAACCGGCCCAAAGAAACTAATTGGAAAAAGGCCCAAACAAAATAAAATAGAACTGGTCCAAACTTAACAAAACTGGTCTGGCCCAACAACTAGAACTAAAGCCCAACAATTTAAAACATAACCAGGCCCAATCAAAACAAAACAAACCGGCCCAACCAAACAACCCAAACCCAAGAGAAACTGACCCAGGCCCAAGCCCAAGTCGTCATCTCCTTCCTCTAGCAGCTCCACCAGCCACCAAAATCCGGCCACCCACTCCCATTTCATCAAGTCGGTTCGACTCCTATACACAAACCCTACAACTTTAATAAAGCTAATAACTCTAAATCATTCAATCCAAACATCACCAAAACTAGATCTGGAAGAAATTTCGGCCTCCATTAATGGCTGCTACAAGCTTTCAACAGCCCCCACCACTCTACAACACTCAACCCAACATCCACAACCAACAATATCAACTAAAAACCGTTCAAACTGCTTTACTGTAGTGTTTTGGGCAAGTCGCCTTTAATGGTTTCTCCGAGCTTCCAACAGCCCAATAAACCGACAGTCGCACCCCATCACCAACAATTAGTCACCCCACTATCACCCATGCATCATAATCCCACTACTCCAAACAACCTAACCCAACAAAACAAAACAACCAATTCAAAGGCAAAGACGATTTACGGGGTCGCATTGATGCCGAATTTACAGCTTTGACCCCACTTCCACCCTCCAATACAAACAACATAACTTAAAATGGCGAACGATTCATGGGACTCGCGCCTCCATTAACAACGCTCCCGAGTTTTTCAATAAAAATGTAAGGACCCCCCACGGTATCACAGTTCAACAAGTGTTTGACTAGAGTTTTAACAACTCGCGAACCGAACACGACGTCGAATAAAACAAGACAAAAGAGCAAAGATAAAACAGAAACAATGAGCGATATACCGACATATGAAAACTACAAATCCGGTGAAATAGCAAAATAGCTACTCACCTATATAACAGCTCCTACGAATTCCTCCGAGTCCGAGTCGTCGCGCTCCGACGCTCTAGCCAACGAGCTTTCATTTCCGCCTCCATTTTTATTATTTTTTTATTCTCTCAAAACCCTATTCTCTAGAACAATGTGATTATATACTTGGGTCTGAAACGATTTGGGCCCAAAAATCAGGCCCGCGTATCCCAAATCCAATCCAGCCGATTTTTAAATAAATAATTAAATTAATTAATAAATAAAAAAATACGTATTTTAAATACGGGCGTACAAATAGACATCATCCTATCGTCATGGATTAGTATATTACTACTGTCTAAACACTACCATATAATATGAACGTCTAACAAGCTCATCATGTATCATTTCTTCCTTCACACAATAATCATACAAGTTAACATTTATGGCTCAACATTCAATAATAAGAAAAATCACTTTATAAAGAACAATTGTTAATCCCCTAGATAATTCAGAATATAACTAATCATAATCAAAGCATAAATACTCTCTAAATTTATAGATATACAAGCTATAACACAAATTGTTAACAATACAATATATTTCTACTCAATTTCAACCACAAACTCCAATTTAACTTAAGGATTTGAAGGTAGAGTCACTTGCCTCACCTCCTTTAGCTCCTAGGTAAGATCAAACCCACAAAATACCTTTGATTTAGCTCCAAATTTGACACCCTACCAAAACCCCACTTTGTATATTATAGCAATTGTGAAGAAAATTGATTAGAAGGTATTTAATCACTCAACTAGCTGGGAAAAATGCATATACTTGCCCCATAACAAAACCATAACCTAGTTCTTGTGGAGACATTGAGAAAAGAATGATCGAGATGAAGTCGAAGTCGGAATAAGGTGTATGCACTGTTTTCCCTTTTTTTTTTGGGTTTTCTTCATGGGTTAAAAGTTACTGGGTTATTATTGGGCCCAACACCAAAAAAGCCCTATTACAAAATATACGGTTTGGGGTTTTACATACTTCCACACTTAAAAAGAATTTGGCCCTCGAAATTCGACATTGCTAAAATATAAAGATCTCGGGGTCAAACCACTTCTTAAGAGTACACAACAAATAACATAACCAACGAATAAAACATATAAAGTATACCATAAATTTAGAAATGCAAACTCTAACTAGTTTAATCTAACATGTCATATTCATATCAAACATATATCATTATAGTACTTATCATAAGGGTGTGAAGTGAACTCTACAGTCTTGAGTTAACACACACAGCGTACCTTACTCCTAAAAAAGACGAGGATACTCTGCTCGAATATCAGCCTCTCGCTCCCAAGACGCTTCATGCTCACTGTGATGGCTCCATACTACCTTAACTAAGGGAATCACTCAATTGCGTAGTGTGTGTTCCTTACGGTCAATGATACGTAAAGGAACCTCCTCATAAGAAGCATCAGGTAGAAGAGTCACCTCATCCAAGTCAATAACACACGGATGATCGTCGTCTTTTAAATGCTTCCTCAACATTGACACATGGAAAACATTATGAACTCCTTCAAGCCGCTCCGGTAGCTTTAAGCGATATGCAACCTGCCCTATCCTGTCCATTATACAGAAAGGTCCAACATATCTCGGTGACAACTTGCCTTTCTTACCAAAACGCTGAACGCCCTTCATGGGGGAGACCTTTAACAATACGAAGTCATCTCTTTGAAACTCCAAATCTCTGCAGCGTCTATTAGCGTAACTCTTTTGTCAACTCTGGGCTATGCGAACCCTATCTCTAATCAAAGTCACCTTCTCTATAGTTTCCCAAACCAGGTGAGGTCCTAAAAGCGTAGCTTCACCTATCTCAGCCTAACATACTGGAGATCTACAAGGTCATCCATACAAAGCTTCATAAGGTGCCATGCGAATAGTCGACTAATAGCTGTTGTTATATGCAAACTCCACTAATGGTAAATGCTCCTGCTAACCACCCTTAAAATCCAGTACACACGCTTTAAGCATGTCCTTAAGAATCTGGTTCACCATTTCAGTCTGCCCATCACTTTGAGGGTGATAAGCAGTGCTAAAGTTCAACGCCGTACCGAAAGCCTTTTGAAAGCCCTTCCAAAATCTGGAGGTGAACTGACTATCTCTGTCAGAAACAATAGATACAGGGACACCATGGAGTCGAACTATCTCTTTAATGTAGATTTTACATAGGTCATCCATGCCATGAGTCTTCCGAACCGGTAGAAAGTGAGCCGACTTTGTTAATCTATCCACAATCACGCATATGGTGTCATGCCCTCTCTGTGATCTAGGCAAGCCTTCAACAAAATCCATAGTCACGTGCTCCCATTTCCATTCAGCTACTGGTAATGGTTGTAAAGACCCAGCCGGCCTTTGATGCTCTGCTTTAACTTGCTGACATGTGAAGCACTTAGACACATACTCTGCCACATTGTGTTTCATATGCTTCCACCAAAATTGTCGTTTTAAGTCTTTGTACAATTTTGTACTCCCTGGATGTACTGTGTACCTCGTGCGATGAGCCTTATCTAATAATTCCTTCCTTAGCGCGGCTGATTCAGGAGCTACAAGCTTGCCTCTAAGTCTCAAACCACCATCCAGGGCAACTACAAAATCAGAATCATTACTAGATGATATTTCGGCAACTCTTGCTTGACCCCAAGTGTCACCACTTTGAGCCTCAATCAATCTGGAAATAAACGTAGGGTGAACCGTCATAGTCCCCAAATACATCATAGGTTCCTGAGACATGGGATAAATATTATACTCTACTGCAGACTCAACAAGTCTCCACCAATAAGTCATCAAATATGCAACTCTAGCATGTGGTTTTCGACTCAATGCATCAGCCACAACGTTGGCCTTACCAGGATGATACTGGATAGGGACTTTAAAGTCCTCAAGCAACTCTATCCATCTTCTTTGTCTCATGTTCAACTCCATTTGAGAGAATAAATACTTTACACTCTTGTGGTTAGAAAAGATCTCGAACTTCTCGCCATACAAATAGTGTCTCCATATCCTGAGTGCAAAGACTACGGTGGCCAACTCTAGATCATAAGTAGGATAATTTTGTTCATGCACTTTAAGTTGTCTAGAAGCATATGCTACCACTTTGCCATCTTGCATCAAAACACATCCCAAGCCCTGGTGTGAAGCATCTGTATATTGACATAACCAACTCCACTTTGAGGAATGACCAAGACTGGTGCGATGGTTAACTTGGACTTCAAGGTATCAAATGCATGCTGACAATGGTTTGTCCAAACAAAAGGCACACCCTTACAGGTTAACTGAGTCAAGGGAGCTGAAATACGTGAGAACCCCTCAATAAAGTGCCTATAATAGCCAGCTAATCCAAGAAAGCTACGGATCTCTGTTACAGAAGTAGGCTGTTGCCAGTTCAAAACTGCATCAACTTTGGAGGGATCTACAGAGACACCCCCCTCGGAAACCACATGGCCCAAGAACTTCACTTCTTGTAACCAAAATTCACACTTCTCTAGCTTCGCATACAACTAATTCTCTCTAAGAGCACGAATTCGTAGATGATCTATATGCTCCTCACGGGACCTTGAGAAAATAAGAATATCATCAATAAATACAATCACAAACTGATCAAGATAAGGTCTAAACACCCTGTTCATTAAGTCCATAAAGAAAGTTGGTGCATTCGTTAGCCCAAACGGCATAACCAAAAACTCATACGAGCCATAACGAGTCACAAAAGCAGTCTTAGGCACATTAGCCTCTCTGACCCTCATCTGATAAAAACCAGTTCTCAAGTCAATCTTTGAGAACCACTTGTCTCTCCTTAACAAGTCAAACAAATAATCAATACGCGGCAATGGGTATCTATTCCGGATGGTCTTCTTGTTTAGTTCCCTATAATCGATACATAACCGAAGTGAGCCATCTTTCTTCTTGACAAATAAAACTGGTGCACCCACCCCATGGTGATGTACTACGCCGGATAAAGCCACGATCTAACAAATCTTGGATTTGGGACTTTAACTCACTTAACTCAGTCGGAGCCATGCGATAAGGAGTTCTAGCGATTGGTGCAGTACCCAGGACTAACTCAATACAGAAATCAATCTCCCTTGAAGGAGGTAAACCAGGAATATCCCGAAAGACATCTGAAAAATCAGTAGCAACAGGAATATCGCCAACCCGCGACACTAAAACACCCTGCTCTCCATCCTCCAAATGAGCCAAAAACGCCTCAGCCAAGGTATTACCTCTAGCTGTAGCGATGGCCACTGGATGGTGTCCAGGTAGCTCAAACTTCACTGTCTTAGCATAACAATCTAACCTCACATGGTAAGTCACTAGTCAATCCATACCCAAGATTATGTCAAAATCATGCATCCGCAATACAATCAAATCAATAGGCAAATCATCCATACTAATAGGACACTATACACATACTCTATCAAGCAAAGAGGTCTCGCCCAACGGAGTCACAACCTCTAACGGTGTTAACAACTTCTCATGCACAATATCCAAAGCAAGCACAAAACTATAGGATATGAAAGAATGTGCATGTAGCCCCAAAATCAAAAAGCACTCGGGCAGGTTTAAAGTGAACTAAGAAGATACCTTCAACCACTGCTCCACCTGCCCCACCATCTCTAGGTGTTAAAGCATAAGCCCCCCCTGTGTAGGAACCTGTTGTACTGGCACTGCTGGTATAGGTTGTGGTGCTCTAGGTGGCACGACATGTAACTGTCCCTGTGCCGTATCTGTAGTTTGTCGGGTCTGACCACCTCCTTGTCCATACTGTCTCTACCCATTATACCTCTGCCTCTCTGTTTGCATTGACCCTGCCACTGTGGTCTTTGTCCTTGTTGTCCTTTCGACTGTACTCGAGGTTGCTTGCAATTATTAGCAATTTGACCTTGTTCTCCACAATTGTAACAATAACCATCAAAAGATTTCTGTACATGTCCTTCCGGTTGTGCTCGAGGATGATTGCAGTAAGTAGCATTATGGCCATATTCTCCACAGTTATAGCAAAACCCATCAAAAGTTTGTCGTCGTCCTCCTTGGGTAGTGATGGCTGAAGAAGATGATATTCCTATCTTTTGCTTCTTCTGGAAATGCTGGTCTTGAACCTTCTTTCCTTTGTCCACACTCACCTTACTACCTTCTTTAGGCCCATGCTCTAAGTGGTCTTGCTCGACTAACTTTCTGAATCTATAACTCTCCTCAAGGTTTGGTGTTCTCTAATCTTCACAAGTGTTCTCAGTCTGTCGCATATGCCCTCCTCAAACTGACGAGCTTTCTGCTCCTCACTCATGTTGGATGTAGTATAATGCATGAGCTGATAAAACTTCATCTCGTACTATGAAACATACATGTTTCCTTATGTTAGATTCAGAAACTCTCGAGCCATGGCTGATCTGGCACTATTAGGAAAGTACTGTAAGTAGAATCGTCTAAAAAACTCGGCCCAAATAAGCACTTGTCGCTCCTCAGCACTAGCCACGGTCTTCCACCATATGGAAGCGTCTCCCTCTAAGCAAACACTAGCCAACCGTTGCTTCTACACTTATGTGTAATCCATGACAGTGAACAACGTCTCTATATTTTCTCTCCAGTCCTCGACCTCTTTTGGAATAGAAGTGCCGGCAAACTTTGGGGGTCGCAGCTTCAAGAATCTCTCCACGTATAGTTCTCGTCCAAGCTTTGGGGTCATGTACTTCCTCGGCAACTACTGGTACAACTGGTGCAACAGGAGGACCTGTGGCGCCTCTCTCTAGCTGGGCAACCCTACAAGCTGTCTCGTTAACCACCAATGTTGAACGTTCCATTGACCTTACCAAAGCGGCTGCCCATGGAGGCATCTCCTCAGCGGTGGTCCCTGTAGCCGCTGGTGGTGGCGGTGGTGGTGGATCAGTACCCTCACCAGTACCAATATCCTTGAGTCTGACCGTGCGACTAGCCTTTTTACCACCTTTTCTCTTGGGTGCCATACTGAAATAGGACAGGAAACACTAACACTAGTACGTGCCTGCATCCAAAAGCGGAAATAATTTCTCAAAATCAAACATTAGCCAAATTGATAGAAATAATTAACAAACTAACGTCCTCACTCGCCTAACTTCAATCTACGGCTCTAAGATGCAGAAGAATAAAGAATAACAAGAGTTTATAGGACCCTTAAACCTAGGCTCTGATACCAAATTGTAACACCCCAATTTCTATAACATTTCATCCGCCCGGTTTGAAACACTAAAGAAATGGCACGACAACTGCATCGAGATCACAAGGCTAAAAGAAAAGCTAGAAAGAGTATTCCACCCTATAGGAGATGTGTAAAGATGGAAGTTTACAAAACTATCAAAGTTTGATAGTTATAACCAAATCTAAAAATAGATATTACAAAATCACATCTTAAAATGGATCCAAGGTTTTGCATACCTTTGTAAAACAACAAAACAACCAAAAGACATGAACTAGACAAGAACCCACTAAGCTTATCTAAGCGACACTCCGTCAACTACGTGGATCACCTGCAAAAGAATTTATATAAAGACATCAACGCGTCGAGCAAGCAAAACTATCAACAAGCCTTTAAGATAATTAATTATAATAAGAATTGGAAACAAGGAAAATAAAACACACATAACATAATATACCTTATGACAAATCTCAAATATACTAAGCATCACTTTGCATAACACATAACAAATACCGAGGTCTACGTATCGTATAGATAATACATTCTCATACGTATATGGTACAAATGGTTCTTCGCCATTCACTCAAGGCATCGATCGCCATGTTTAGTAGTCGATTCAACATGGTAGTCCCAACTCTACCACCACTCTAACCCATGGGTTCAACGTGATCGAAGGTGCCACTTTCGTCAAAGTGGATTCAACGTACGCCCTTTGAACGACTTGGGTTCAACGTGAAGACCATTCCCATAACTAATAATCACAACCAATAATCACAAATATATATCCGACACTTGGATAATAAAATCACTTTCACCCCAAATAATATCGATACGAAAGCGGAATATAATATACTAATTCTTGAGAATAGACATTATTCTATCGTCATGGATTAGTATATTACTACTATCTAAACACTACCATATAATAGGAACGTCTAACAAGCTCATGATGTATTATTTCTTCCTTCACACAATAATCATACAAGTTAACATTTATGGCTCAACATTCAATAATAAGACAAATCATTTCATAAAGAACAATTGTTAATCCCCTAGATAATTTGTAATATAACTAATCATAATCAAAGCATAAATACTCTCTAAATTTATAGATATACAAGCTATAACACCAATTGTTAACAATACAATATATTTCTACTCAATTTCAACCACAAACTCCAATTAAACTTAAGGATTTGAAGGTAGAGTCACTTGCCTCAACTCCTTTAGCTCCTAGGTAAGATCAAACCCACGAAATACCTTTGATTTAGCTATAAATCTGACACCTCACCAAAACCCTACTTTGTATATTATAGCAATTGTGAAAAAATTGATTAGAAGGTCTTTAACCACTCAACTAGCTGGGAAAAGTGCATATACTTGCCCCATAACAAAACCCTAACCTAGCTCTTGTGGAGACATTGAGAAAAGAATGATCGAGATGAAGTCGAAGTCGGAATAAGGTGTACGCACTGTTTTCCCTTTTTATTTTGGGTTTTCTTCATGGGTTAAAAGTTATTGGGTTATTATTGGGCCCAACACCAAAAAAGCCCTATTACCAAATATACGGTTTGGGGTTTTACAATTTTTGAGAAACATAAATCAGGTCCACAAGACAGAATTGGGTGAGAATTATGTCTGTGTGGCTAGAAATTATGGTTCCAGGACAAAACATAAAAAGACAGTTTTGCCCTTCTAAGTGTTTTAATTTAAAACAAAAAAAGACATATGTAGCAACTATCACTCTCTCTCTCACACACACACACGTATCTCTCTCTCTCCTCTCTCATGCTTTCTGATAAGAATAAATTGGATGTTGATCAACTCACACTTATGTTAAATACCTTACTCTCGATTCGTGTTGAAATTAGCTTCGAGTAAGGGTTCGTCCCATGCCTAACATTGAAACACTTGTTCACAACTTTACTTTAATACTTCACAAGAGATAGGGAACTTAAATGAGAGAAGGGTTTGATTTGATGTTTTTACACTACACTTGACTTTGATTTCTCTAAACTTACAAATAATGCAATTTATCTTTTAACTACTTATAAGAGAATTGAGAGAGAAAGATGTGGAGAATTAACTCCACTCATGCAATGATAACTACTATTTCTAAAGTTTTCATATATTACAAAAACTATAATCATTCTTGGGTTCATAAACAAACCCAAGAATGATTAGAGTTTGATCCCTAGTAGATTTAACTTATCTCTAAGAAAACCTACTAGCATGAGGAGTTGATATGGTATACCATCTCTAGAAGCACTACTAAAAAAAAAGACATATTATGACGCATGATTTTCATCTATCTTGACGATTTTCAATAAAACCATCAAGATATGTATTTTGGTAAAAATATTATGACGGCTGTTACAACATTAGATCGGATATAATACAAGTGTCAAGAAAATATGATGGTTTTATGACGGTTGTTGCAATATTATGTCACGTATAACACAAGAGTCAAGAAAATTAATATGATGGTTTTATGACGGTTGTTGCAACATTATGTCGCGTATAACACAAACGTCAAGAAAATTTTATAATTTGTTGACGGGTTTCCTAAAATAGTCAAGTCACCAATATAATAAACCAAAGTACTTAAAAATTTCTTGACGATTTTGTCCAATTTTGACGTAACCAAGACAGGTGTCATAATAATTTATGACGTACTTGGCAAAACCATCAGCTGATATAGTTCTATTTTTTATGAGAGTAAGATAGACTCATCAAGAATTATTTTGATGGTTCTAGTACAACCGATAACTCCGGTAGTTCCTAAACCGTCAATACAATTTGCTGGTTAACATTTTATTCAGGGACCTTAAATTAGTGTTTCTATTTTATAGTCAAGCGTGGTCAAGGCATCAAGGGAGATACCCAAAAAGAAAAAGTGAAAAACTTACGGGTTGCTGGTGTACGTGTTTAATCGAAGCGGGTCAACAACTCAAGGCTCGGGAGTTAAGCGTCAACAATCTAGACTTGAGCATGTCTCACCAAAAACAAAAGTAAACCAAAAAAAGAGAAAAAACGTCAAGGGCTCTATTTTTCCCTGACTTATAATGCGAACAAGTGAGTTTTCTTTTTCAACTTCTTATTTTTCACTAGAAAAAAAGGCGCCTTGTTTTCTTCTTTTCTTCTTGGAATGTCACCATCAGTGCCGACCCTGATGCAAAGCGAGGCAAGCCGCCGCTTTGGGCCACCAAGTCAGTATCAAATTTAAAGGCCACATTATACTCGCCCACAAAAGCCCACAAAAGGGAAGTTTATTACGTTTTCTCAAAAAGCCACCTACGGAAACATAAAAAAAAAACCCAGTCGCTGTTCACCTGTTCCAAAACCAAACTTCTACCAAAAAAAAAAAATAGATAAACTCAATCGCTGTTCGCCTGTTCAAGAAGTAAAGATGTAAAGGTACAAAACTCCACTCACTCTACCTGGTTTTTGGTATTAAATATTTAGATAATTAGATTGGAGTGTTTATTGTTTACAATCATGCCTCCTAGAATTAGAATGCATGCATCTGGTAGTAGCAAAAGAAAAAGAAAAGCAAAAAACAGAACAACTTATTCAATCTCAAACATGAGCTATTCATAAGTATTTTTCTAGTGGCAAAGAAAAAGATAGTTCTGATGAAGATTTAGTGAATGAAGAACATGAAAATTTGGTGGATGCACCACATGAAGATTTGGTAGATGAGGAACATACAATTGCCAATGATAATGAGGATCATATGATGAATGACACACATGAAGACTTGGTAGCTGAAGACAATGAAAATTTGGTGGCTGCAAACAATGAAGATTATATTCGGTGGATGAAGATGAAGAAGATTTGGTTGATGAAGAACTTAATCAACAAACAAATGTGGTTGACTTATTTGGGCCAGTAAACATTGATGACCCGCGAAATTGGGATAAGATGGATCAAAATTACAGAGATTTATTAGTGGAAAGATGCCCTAAAAGAGATAACACTGTCGATTTTCCTAAAGATGATCTTGGTAGGCATTTTTATTCTACTCATTATGTTCGACACTTATCAAATGGAGAGAAGCAAGATAGAAGATGGCTTGTATATTCCAATGCTTTGGATAGGGTATTTGCTTTTTGTTGCAAGTTGTTCAAGCACGACGGAAACAATATTCAGATGGTGAATAATGGATTTAAAAATTGGAGAAATCTTTTACAGAGGCTTAAAAGTCATGAAAAAAGTAGTAGGCAAATAAGTTGCATGAGCAGTTGGATTGAATTAGAGATAAGATTGAAAAAGAATGAAACGATTGATAAACGTGTGCAAGAACAGATCAATAAAGAGAAATAACGTTGGGTCACATATTACTGAGGATATTCTCTATTGTGAAAGCTCTTGCTAGAAATAATTTAGCATTTCGTGGGACAAAAGAGAAGATTTATCAAGAGAACAATGGTATTTTCTTAGGCATAATTCAGATGATTCTGAATTTGATCTTGTAATGCAAGAACATATTCGGCGTATTCAAAGAAAAAAAATTCATTACCATTATCTCAGTCACAAGATACAGAATGAGTTAATACATTTGCTAGCAGAGGAGACCAAAGGTATCATTGTAAAGAAGATCCAAGAAGAAAAATATTTTTCTGTGATACTTGATTGCACCCCAGATATAAGTCATGAAGAACAAATGTCAATTGTTATACGGTGTGTTGATGTTTCTACAAGTCCGGGAAAGGTAAAAGACTTCTTTTTAGGGTTTCTACAAGTGGATGACACTTCGGGATTGGGACTTTTTAACACACTCAAAGATGCACTGAACTTTCTTCAGCTAGAAATCGGTGATATAAGAGGACAAGGATATGATAATGGATCTAACATGAAAGGGAAACACAAAGGTGTACAAAAGAGGTTGCTTGAAATAAATCCAAGAGCAATGTACACGCCTTGTGGTTGCCACGGTCTCAACCTTGCTCTATGTGATATGGCTAACTTTTGTTCTAAAGCTGTCTTTTTTTTGGAGTGGTACAACGCATATATTCATTGTTTTCTTCTTCTACAAAGTGGTGGAAGGTCTTCAAAGATCATGTAAATTAAAATACAAAGAAAAGAAAGGTAAAAAAGGTCTAAGTTTTAAGTCATTGTCTCAAACTCACTGGGAAAGTCGTGTGGCAAGTGTTAAAGCAATAAGATATCAAGTGCCAAAGATAAGAGATGCTTTAATTTTCTTGGCAAATGCTAATGATAACCCTAAAACAAAGAGTGAAGCTGAGTCCCTAGTAACACATGAGATGGAAAATTTTGAGTTCTTGCTTGGTATGGTTATCTGGCATCATTTGTTATTTGCTGTGAACTCTGTTAGTAAAACAATGCAGGCTGAAGATATGCACATTGATGTTGCCATAAATCAACTGAAGGGACTTATTTCTGCATTTGAAAAGTATAGAGAAGCTGGATTTGAGGAAGCCAAGGATGAAGCTAAAGTTGTTGCAACTTCTATGCAAATTGAACCTATTTTTCGTGAGAAGCGTATTATTCGTAGAAAGAGGCAGTTTGATGAAAATGCTATCGAGGAGGCACCACTATCAGCTGAGGAATCATTTAGAGTCCATTATTTTGTGTTTATTTTGGACCAAGCTCTTTCCTCATTGAGAAGCAGGTTTGAACAATTCCAAGTATATGAAGGATTATTTGGGCTTTTATTTAATGTAGAAAAGTTAAACTCTGTAGATGCTAACAGTTTGAAGGTTTCTTGTAAGCACCTTGAAGTGTTTCTAAAACATGAAGATGTTTCTGATATTGATGGAGAAGATTTATTTTCAGAATTAAGAATCTTAAGAGAAATTTTGCCGAAGGAGACAAAGAAGGCGATTGATGTGGTGAATTATTTGAGATTAAGAGATCATTATTTTCCAAATGCTTGGGTTGCTTATAGGATATTATTGACTATACCTGTTACAGTTGGTTCTGGTGAAAGAAGTTTTTCCAAGTTAAAGTTGATCAAGTCTTATCTTCGCTCGACCATGTCACAAGAAAGATTGAATGGATTAGCAATGTTATCTATTGAAAAAGTTGTTGTTGAAAAGGCTGACTATTCAAGTGTAATTAGTGAATTCACATCTAAAAATGTGAGAAGAATGATTTTTAAGTTATAGGTTTATTTTTGCCCCCCTCCCGGATTATATTGGCAGATGAAAGCTGAATAATATAAGTATTTTGTTTTGTCTTGCTGTGTTTTTTTTTTACTGCATATAGGGCCACATTTTAGTGCATCGCTTTGGGCCACGAAAATGTCAGGGCCAGCACTGGTCACCATTTCCTTCTCGACTAATCTTTTTTTGCCACTCATCTGGCCATGGAGAAAAGGCACCTCATTTTCTCTCCACGTAGAAAATAGTAGAAGACTAATATGAAAATTTTCGAAACAGATCCTCGCTTGACGGACTATGATACATTGCTCAAGAATATTCGTGGCCTCAAAGAGAAAGAGGGGAAATCAGTTCAGGTGCCAAATTATGACTTCAAGTCTAGCAGTTGAACACGATATAGGTGAGCAATAGTCAACAACTAAATATAACATCGCTTTTTAGCTTAAGCATTTTTTCTTTTATTTTATTTTATCTGTTTTTTTTCCAATCACGAAGATATGTGTTAATAGAAAGTGAACGATGAAATGTAATTGACTGGGTGCTATGCATGAAGTTGAACGCAAAATTTTGAATTTTTATAGTCATTGGATATAGAACAGACGAACAGTAAATTAGTAACTTGATTAACAAGACTAAATTACATAGGATGATACACTACACCATATATTCGAAAAAAAGACAAGACTACCGACGCCCTTCTTTAGTCTGTTATGAGCACACACCACGTGTGTCGTTGAAGTCCCCGTGAGGCGTCGGATCAGAACCCATAGATAAAAAACAGGAGAGAACAAAAAGAAAAAAAAAACTCACTTTTTACTCATTCGTTCTCTTCATAAAAATAAGAAAACCCTCGCTCTCAAATCACTCTCGAATTGCAAATCACTCTCGAATCTCAAATCGCTCTCAAATCACTCTCTTCTCAATCACATACCATCTCTCTTCAGGTAATGTCGATCACTTAAATTGATCTTTTGATTTCGATCCCAAATAAATGATTTCAGTTTTAATTTTGATCACTTCAATTGATGTTTTGATTGATTTCGATCACTTCTTAATCATTACAGATTGTTCACTTTCAGCTGTTTGATCATTGTTTTAATATCATTAGTAAGTAAACAAACCTTGCTTTCATGGCCCTAAATTTTTGTATAAATGTTAAATGTTTATTTTGGATATGTTTTTAGCTTATTATTGATTGGTATTGGTTTTTTGTGATGTGAATATATGAAATAAAGCTTGAAGTAACTTGAAATGTGTTGTCTCCTTATTAGAAAACATTAATGTTATGGTGGAAATGACTAGTAATGGTTACACAAGTATCAGTTAGTTATAATTCAATTGCATTTTGTCAGTTGTTTGTTGTATTGTAAGTTTTAGGTTATGGAAAAAAAAATAACGAATTTTAGCTGAACTTTCAGTGTGTGTTTAGGAATTTTGGAGCTTCTCGAAATTTGGAAATTGAATTCCAATGCTCCAATAAAATTAACGACTCGAATTAAGCTTGTTAATACACTTCTGTCATTTGTTTAAGATCTACTTTCGGGAGATACTGAAAACATACAAACTATTTTGTATATAGACTGCGGCAGGAGAGCGTTGTCTTGATTCTTAAAAGTTTTTTTCTCATCACCTGTAAAACAGCAGGTTTGTTTTATCATCTCATTTCTATTTTTGGTATTAATTCTTTTGTTTATTTTTTTTTCTTCCTTCAAAGTGTATTTGTCTTTAAATCTATTATCGATTTAGTGTGACTAAAGAAATATGAAGGATGTCTATTTTTCTAATTTCTGTTTATATATGTACTGGGAAATAGTGATGTAGTTAAAAAAATGGGAGACGTGGGGAGAGTGGCAAGAGTCAAAAGGGGACAACCTTTTAATGTGGGAAGTGCTATCCTTGTCTCCTAAAAGCACAAAGCCTATACTGTGCTCTGTGCCTCCAGTGCCCTAAGCCATAGCTCTGTGCTTGTCTTCGAGTTCTAATTTTCTAAAACAATACAATCTTGTAAGGTTATTCACTTATTCACGAGCTGACATTTTATGTTTCAGGCAGTTCATACAGGTGCTAATCTTGAATTCGCTATTGACACATGTTTGGGTTACTCTGCCATGGTAAATCTGTCATAGGAGTTCATTTGTTTGTTTAAAAGTTGTCTACGTAATTCAACGAAAAATTAAGATTTCCTGTTCTAATTTGGCAACAGGGTAATGATTTTATGAAAGGGGTCCGAGTTAATCTCATTGGAGCCTTACCATCAAGATTGCAGGTAATCTGACTTCTGATAAAATCCCTGTAGACAGTTATGATCAAATGATCAACATACAACCAAAATTGATGCCGTGTTTGCTTCATGAAATTTTAATTTGAGAATATGCCATCAATAATGATAACATCTAAACTTTCATCTTGAAATGGCAGGAATATCTGAGCATTGTTAAAATGCACGTTGAGGATAAGAATATTGGTCTAGTGATGGAGGTTTGTCTTGAATGAGAGCTTTCATTGATTCTAATTTCAGTAATTTGTAAGAGTATCTTCCAAATATTTTTGTTATCTTTTCAGAAGTTATTTTGGTCACGAATTGAACTCCGTCCACTTCTCCTATCATATAATGAAAGGTTGAAAGATTTAATTTTTTTGGATCTTGCTTTGGATTCAGCTGTGAGAACCACCATGGAGAGAGGATTGAAGGAGTTAAGAAGTACCGATATTCCAGTTAATAGATGCTTACCCCTCTCAGTTTCGTTAACGTCTAAAAGTATTCGTTTTAAATTCTCAAGTGAAGATTATTAATTTGTTATTTATTGGACAGGGAATCATGTTCTTCATTTCCTTGATGCTTCAGAACTTGTGTCTATCCACAGTCGACAATGAAGACCTTATTTATTGCACAAAGGTACCCATGTATTGACTTAGTTGCCTTCTCTCTTCTTATTACGAATTAAACTAGAGTATCCATACAGTGATATGGTGTTATCCATTTATTCACTCACTGATATTTCCAAAGAGATTCGTACATTTTTTTGCATCTTCAGCATACATAATGTAATCAGAACTTTCTTATCTTCACTTTTTTTAAAGTTTATACCCTTTTAAGTTTATTTTGTTTGCTTTATGCTCATTTTCTATTCTTATGAGTTTATACCCTTTTTTAAAGGTATATTGTACTCCGTGCCTCCAGCGCCTTAAGCTTATGAGTTTTTAACTAGTATAACGATGCAATTTGTTGAAATTTGGCTGAGTCAAGTATCACAGAGCCACCAAGTACGTCATCTATAGGGATGCTGGAGATATTCGAAGGTGGGATTTACAGTGTGATTAGAAGAGCTGTTATAATTGGGAACGGTTTTTCAGGTGCTAAAAATCAAAGTATTGGTTTAGTTCGTGCTCTAGGCCTTTCCAATCATCAATCCTTCTATGTAAGTAGTAATTTTATTCCAATTCTTGTCGTTACAAATGAGCTTTCATTGACCATTTTCAGTATGCAGCGTGTTACCAGGCCAAGAGGAGGCATTAATGACTGGCTTCATTGGCTCCCACTCTCTCTACACAAGAAGTTAGATTACATCCCGAGGCGTATTATGGTGATTCACGATTTCCATTTGCAGTCGGGAAAAATAAGTTGGTGCCTTTTCTTCCTTTTAACAAACTCTGAAAAGTATGTGTCCTTTTAAATCATTATACACTAAAAAGAAACTTTGTTGTTGATATTACTGAAGAATTTGCGTAATAATGGATCCTGACACTTTTGAAAAGTATGTGTCCTTTTAAATCATTATACAGTAAAAAGAAACTTTGTTGTTGATATTACTGAAGAATTTGTAGGTTGTCCATCTGTCACTATGCAGGGAGTTCTAGTTACCTCATTACCTGTATATACATCTTCTTTTTTTAATGGTTTATTGTCATTTTGATTGGTAGCATACGTGAACTACAAGGTTATAATATCACCTTGCCTAACTAAAGTGTTTGGCTGTTATGTCACTCTTAGTATCTCACTAAGGATGCAATGTGATTTAAGAGGTGTGACAGCCGATTGTGAGTTTGTTAAGGGATGCAACCTATTTGGAGTGTCTTAGGTTCATTAAGATATCTGGAAAAACACCATTTCTTTTAATATGTTTTATCAGAGATTACATATTATATAATAATAACAAACTTCCAACAGTAAAAGGCATGAATTAAGCCCCATATTTGATCGTATTCCAGTATGATGCCTTTTGATCTCGACTAGGTGTTTTAAATGAAAATGGTGATGAGCCCTTGATCTCTTGAGATATTGCATGTGTAGGAGCCTTCAACAAATCTTATATAAGGATTATGGTTCTATTAATCTATTAATCTATTGCAGGTTCCTTCCTTTATTCTTGCAGTTATTCGTGGTGCAAAAGATAGAAAAGAGTATGCAATCTTAGTATAGAGACATAGAGCTATGGTGGTCATACAAAGGTAGATGAAAGTCAGGATCACTCAGAAAGTATTTATGAACTCGCGAGAGGCTTTAATGATTATACAGTCTGGTAAGAATTGTGTCTTTGATGCTCGAGGATCACATTTCTGCACGAAAAACAAGAGTCCTAACTTGCATGCTTGAGATGATTGGCAGGCTTGATGTCTTTTGATTTAATGCAGTTATTCGTGGCTGGCTTGTCAGATGTTCTAGTGATGTTGGCTTACTTATCCCAACCAGATCAAAGGTACTGTTGTACCATTTATTTCAGTCTTTCATAACTATTAAAGTCTAAGGAGCATGCTTTTCATGTTTTTATGGTGCTCAGAGTTTGCTACTCTGTTGTTCATCTTTTATCCTTTAGTATGAACACAAAATGCACCTTCAAATGCTTTTAGAATTAAATAATTTGCCACCCAAAGCGTATACCAATCAGAAATTAGTGTTACTCAAAGCATAGAGATGTTTACTAGCACATGATATTGTTCTCGATTGACATTGCCTAAAGTAAATTCTTATGATTATTGTTTTTTAATTGCAGGGTTCTCAATTTTAAAATGGGGCAGGAGGTGTACACAAAGGAGGAGATTGACTGGAGCTACATTGAATATGTTGATAACCTTTGTCATTCCAACTATTTAGTCCATTGTTTTAGTTTGGGTAATACTTGGCAGTTTGGTCACTAACCATGTGAACATGTGTTTTGGTTTTCTTCAATGCATTATGAGATATGTGTTCCTAGAAACACACATTTTACCTTTTGGGCTTGTTAAGTGGGTGTGGGAGCATGGACCCATTATTCACTTTGTGAGGTTTCTTTTTTAATTTATGGAAGGTATAATATTTGGATATGGTTGTGTTTCTAAAGAGATTTTGGGCCAGGGAAGAATGGATCCAATTACCCTATACTGGGTGGGTTTCTTTTGGCCATGATTAAGTAGATTTTGGGTTAGGGATTTTTTTTGGCCTTGATTTGGTTTTTTTTTAATAAAATGAAAAAATGAAAAACGACACATGTCAAGTGTCGTAGAAAAAAAACGACTGCAAAAAAATATGGGTCACCATATGACACCCAAAAGTGTCATTTTGTGTTAAAAAAGACACATCTGTCATGTCTTTTTTCAATAGATCTGGTGTAGTGATAGGACTAGCATGCGTGCATGTTTGTTCACATACATATATCCTCATATTTCTAACATAAAGTGAAATTCTAAAGATTTTTTTATTAGCTAAAAAACATAATTTCTAGGCAATAAATTCAATGACAGTTCTTGAAACTTGTCTTACTATATATATATATATATATATATGTTGAATCACAATTTAATGATTTGCGTCACTACTGTTGTTGGATATAGGTGCACATGTTGAACAGGGAAATGGTGTACATAGGAATTGTACTGTTAAAGTATCTTCCACTACACATTGTAGATGGAGCACTGGTCCTGCTTAGTAAGTTTATCTATGGCGATATGAACAAATTTGGACTAGGTAGGCTGAAGGAAGGCCCATTCTTTCTGAAAGTGAAGGATAGTAAGTATCCAATCTTTATATTCTCCACATCATAAATCGAGTGGTTTCAGTAGGAAACACAACTTTTATAAATGTCTTCAGATTCTTTTTTTTTCATCCATGGGAACACACCAATCTATACTTGAATGATTCTAGGTGCCTTCCCATACCCTTGGAAGAGAGGTATCACCTTTACGAGGAACTTTCTTTGGAGGCATACCACTCTGTGGCCGAGCCTGCTTAATTCTTTTACTTGGTCCCCACTCAGCTACCCATCATGGAGATTTAGGATCTTTTTCATAGGGCCTAAGCGCTATGTAGATATAGATTGTTCCTAAGAAGCCTCAGTCGTGGAGAAATTTGCATGATGTGTACTAAAGTCATGTCTCCACTGCCACCCTCAAATCTAGGAGCCATTCCAGTATACCCTCGGGAACATATCCCAGGGGTTTCATTACAACATACATGGAAGATACTTATTTTGGTTCTTTAGAACTAAAAACCACTCTCAAATGTTTTCAATTGTATCCTATTTTTTCCCTTTCGTCATAGTTTCATTTTGTATTTTAGTTTTGAGTTCCAATTGTTCAGAAATCTTAGTTGTACATGGTTTCTAATGATAGAGTTGTATTTTTTGTGTTACTGCCTCTTGCTCTGCTCTTTGTTTTCTTACTAGAGTGTTGATAAACTCTCTCTCCCATATATGACTCTTCTTTCTCCATTCTAGTTCAAACAAAATTTATTCTTTCTAATTCAACACTTCTTATGTAACTCAATCATCCCATCAGGACAGTGGAAGTCCCAAGCTCCCGGATTGTGATAATCGATGGTATCTGCGCCTTGAGTGAGTGATTGCGACCGTTACTAGATCTTCGCGTATCTGTCACAGGTGGTGTTCATTTTTATCTTGTAAAACTGGTTTTCTGGGACATACAACATACAGGCCAAGAACCTGAAGAAATTATTCATCAGATTTCTGAAACGGTTCTTTCACTTTTCCCTTGTCAGATTTTGTTCTTTAGAAATAGTTTGAATGACTTGTATGGGTTTTAATTGGTTATCGGTACTGAATTTTTGTTCGGGTTTTTGACAGATTGAAACGATAGCAGTGGAAGGCTTTGGATCGATCAAGGTATGCCTCCATATATGTTTTAATTTCTCTAACCTTTTTCATTTCATTTCCTGCTAATTGGCGTGGGTTTTTCTGATTTCCCCCTTTAATGAATTTAGTTTTATTGACCATAAATTTGATGATCTCTGATATTGTTATTATATTTTGGAAGCAAAGCTTGACGAGGAGAGGGAAAAACTAGAACACTAGTGTTTGTGGATTTGGAAAAGTAGAAGTTTAAGCGAAACCAAAGAGTAGGTTATCACTCTCTCAATCTATCACCAGGTTCGAATTAAGCATGTATGTTTTTATTTCAATTGGTAGCTTTGACTTCTAAAAGGTCTTCATGAAAATGAATGCCAACCGTTTGATTAAATTTCTAAAAGAAATTAATCTTTTAAAGGCTTGGCCACAAGTTCACAAGAAAGAAGGGCGAAAGCCTGAAGTATGTTAGACGAGAGGAAAGCAAAAAATAGATCGCGTAGACAAATCATAAGTTCGGTAAAAAGATTATAGACCTGAGACTCACAAGTTCTTCCAGATGAAATCATCTGATGTCTCTTCAAAGTCTTATCTCTTTGTGACATCGCTCGTCTTTCTTGCATCAGCAGGTTTGTATATCATTTCCTTTTTAATCCTTATTTGTGATAAATCTAGTTGGGCAATTTTGGTTTTGGTTATAGTTTCGAACCATATATTATAATAGTCCCCAACATGTAATGAATTTATATGTCTTGAATCTTCAGTGCAATCTGTGTAATGAAGAACCATTATGGATGATATTATGCCTTAGGAGTGTTATTGGTCAATTGCATGTTCTAGATGTGTGGGGGTATTAACTCGGTTTATCCTTGTACTTGGAAAATGGTTGGATGCTCTGCTGAAGGTGTTGTTATCTCTTTGTAAGTGGTCTTGTTATATGTTTATTGTTTCTTGGAATGAATATATATTAATGGTTTTGACTACAACATTTTTTTTTTGTGGGGAAATGGATAGTACGAGATTAATTAGAGTTTTTGTTGTAGATAAATGGCTAGTATGTGTAGTTTGCACACTTTCAGCAGGTACAGGTGATCTGACTCACCTTCAAACAACGTGAACCCTTGTTGTAGTTGCTCAAGGGGTTTCTCTTATTATATAATCTTCTTTTTTACATTCTCGTGTTAATTGTAACTTAATGCTCAACTAGTGTACAATAGCATAAATGGTTCTTGCTTTCGTATGTCATTGATAAGGAAGTTCTTGCATAGTGGTAGAAGTTTAATCATCTAGTACTTTCATTTTGAGATTGTCATTGTGAATTTTTTTTGTGAAATATACCATTATTGGTTTTCTTTTCACTACTAAGAAAAGGACATATTATGACACATGCTTTTCATTTATCTTGTCTTTTCAATACTAAAAAAAGCCTATATGCTTGGTGTAGCCTGATTAGTTATTATTTATAACCCCGATTAGTCTTGGACAGAGTAGTTAGCATAGCTAATGCTCTTAGGATGAATAGGGAGGGTTTCAGGTTGGGAGGTGTGAGCTTTAGTATGAAATTTGTAGTATTTGAATGATCTCAGTCTTCTTAAGTGGGGTTATTTCTTCAAACTTTTATTTCTCTATCATACTTGACCGTATCTCTTTCGTTTAGTAGTTATTGACTTATTGTGCTAACATATTGTTTGTTTATTTTTTTTAATACTATGTAGAAGTCGTTATATGATTAAATTTTTAGTTTATTTATTAAACAAACTAACACATTCTTCTTCATATTGTTTTTTAGGTTATAAGTGAGATAACTCGGTAGCTCAATTAAGTTTGTTTGAGATTGATCAGTTAATTAACAATTTATTGGCTGGGTTATGTAAATTGCATTATTTTTGGAATATGAGACTTGATTTTGAATCAAGTGCTTGGGTTATTTAATTTTTTTCTCCGTGAATAAATTATGTAATGTGAACAAGTTCTTGGAATGATTTATGTTGGAAATAAAAGTATGATTCTTGTTTTCGTAATGACTTTAGTTGTCAGGTGTTTGAATGTATTGGTTGACAGGAATTTTCAGATTTAGAGAGGGGAGGTTATGACGGCTTCCAAAGAACTATCGTGTTACATAACAATTCTTGACGTTTTTGTTTCTTAAGATGACGCTTAAATAAAAACAGTCATAAACGAAGGTTTAGTTTTTTACGCTTTTTCTAATAAACTATGACGGTTAAGTAAAACATGTCATGCAAAAGGATCCAATTATGACGTTTATAAATGAATTTTTCTCATATTAAGTTTGAGTTTTGATGTCAGCTTTTCCAAAACCGTCATCAACTTTATGACGTTTTTTGTTAACTTTTATGACGGGCTCTATATTTTGGAGTTAATGTTGAAAACAAGCTCTTCTGAAAAATTAAGCAATGAAAGACTCCATTGATGGAGTTTCTCCTCACATTAGCATTATTAACCCTCCACAAAGGAGGGTTTTAGCTCATGATCCTAGGAGGGATAAATTAACAACAAAAAAAGAACAAAAGAGAAATTCAAGTTGAGAGAGATCAGAAGAAGTTTTTATTCCTAGAGTGGAGAAGATTCTATTAACAACTTACAAGCTTTCTAAACTAAAAACATGGAATGAATGAATAATTTTGCTTTGCTTTTTACATTTATCTCATGGAATAGAATGATTACCAAACATGAGTGGTGCTCACTCCAATTCCCTTACACAAATAGATAAGTGCTTCACTTTGTCTTCCACTTGCCTTTTTCTCCATCATTCTTATCTCCACTCATCTTGTCTCCAATTATGAACAAGATAATGAAGATTCCACATAAGTGATGGGGCCCATGTGTTTTGACATGTGGTGGGTCCATATGGGCCCACGTTGACTTTTACAACTTCTTGTCTTTGCGTAGAGTGTTTCGACCAAATATGATCAAAACACTAAGTGGTGATGAAAGAGATGAAGAACGTAGAAAAGTATTTAGAAGAATGATGGTGATTGGGAGAATGATGAGACTGTACCTTGCGGTTGCCTACGTACCCAAATTATCGATGGGATCAAGTCTCAAGAATGTAGTTCTTTATGAAAAATAGTTTTTGTATTTATATGTGTAGAGTAGAGACTTCTTGTAACTCAAGTACTCTTGTAGCTTAAGTAATTGTAATTGAATATAACTCTCAATTTATAATTATCTCTTTGATAAGAAACGAATCTAGACATAAATTAATGTACGTTAGTTGCAAGCCATGTGGCTAAGGTTCAGCCTTAAACACATGAGTTAATGGGCATGTACATTGATTCATGATATTTGCAAATTGGGTTTTAGCCCTATCGATTAAATGAATAAAATAGAGACCCCTACTAATGGACGTTTGCCACGTAGGTGGGGGTCGAAACACCGCCCCCTCTTTGGCATGTGAACAGAGTTCATATGGCAAAGAAGAGAAGAAAAAATCAACAAGGAAAAATAATGAGAAAAGATAAACGGAATGAAGAACCAGAAGTGGGATGTATAATGCAGTGGTATAAAAATCGGGCTAGGTAGTGTCTAGGCGCTAGGCGGAGTATAGCCAAACTGAGTTGGTATCTAATCGTTGAAGTAATCGGTAGACCGATTAGATAGGATTTGT
The DNA here is from genome assembly GCF_015680905.1 of Coptis chinensis. Lineage (NCBI taxonomy): Eukaryota > Viridiplantae > Streptophyta > Magnoliopsida > Ranunculales > Ranunculaceae > Coptis > Coptis chinensis. The sequence continues at coordinate 37,225,144 of NC_141464.1, forward strand.
ACGGGGCTGGACGGATTAGTTGGGCCTGTGTATTGGGCTTTGTTATAAAAGCTGATCACCCTAAAAAAGAAACTTAAGTTTGAAACGTTCATAGTACCAGTCCAACATAAAAAACATAATAAGTCCAAATAGGACAAACTACTATAAAGGTCGGTGAAAAAAAAATGATATAAGGTGTATCGCCTCAATATAACTGCTTGGCTCACTCATGGAACTTAAGTGCCCCCACCCTTATCTTATCTTGGATGTATAACCTAATAGTGTCCCACCTGAACTGAACTTTGTCTTGGAATTTGAATGGCCTAAGGAGTGGAACAGTGGACGAACGTGATTGGATAATGAATTGGTAAACATAAAAAACCCGTAACAAAAATAGAACTCGCGAAGGGAAAAAATAAAAAAAAGGGTCGTCTCCTCCTTATCTTCTCCATGTTGTTCGAACTGACCGAAAAGCAAACAGCAGCATAAAACTAAAGCTATATATACGAATTGTTGATGAGGTTGAATGATATGGAATTTGGTGGGTGGTGGACACAAATTAGGTCTGTTGGGGTGAAAATTCGTTGGTGGTGGTGGCCTGAAATTGAGGAGTGGAGGTGGGTTGTTGTTGATGAGTGGTGATGGAACGAAGTTGTCGGGAATCATCTGTTTGAAGTTTGAATGCCGACAGTCGGTGGACTATGGTTGGTGCGTGGAAGACGATCAGTGTTGTCAACATCTCCACTCGATTGTTAAACGAAGCGTCCGACGACTGCAATTCTTTAGCGATTTTTCGAAACTCCAAACGAAACTTGACCAAATCGTAGAAAATCTTTGTGGAATATGACAAAGTGGTGTAATTTGATGTGATGCGAATTTTCGCCGTATGGAAAAACGGTGGTATTATGAGCAAAATATATTCACAAAGAGTCGACGGAGAAAAATTTCGCACAGAAAGGTGTCCAATTAATGCCGTAAAAGAATTAAAGAAGCTGACAGAAGTTTCATTGAGAAAGATCGGCTCAATGCTTTAGAAAAAATAACAAAGCTGTCGGAAAGTTTCAATTTGCTCGAAAAGATTCGCTCAGAAAAAGCGGCTCAATACCTTAGGAAAAATAATGAAAATGTTGGGAAGGTTCAATTCGTTTGGAAAGATTTACTCAGAAAAATCGACTCAATGCCTTAGAAAAAATAATGAAATTGACGAAAATTTTCGCTCGGAAAATTTCTCGTAGAAATATCGGCACAAATCCTTAGAAAAAACTAATGAAGCTGACGAAAATTTTCGCTAGAAAAATTTCTCATAGAAAGATCGGTACAATGCTTTAGAAAAAGGGGCTTGCTTGTGCGCGAGCGAGAAAAATAAAAGAACTGGATTGTGAAGGAAAGAATGATAGAGAATGTCGGGGTGACTATTCGGAAAGCAATGGCTAAAGAAAAAGTGTTGTTCACTTCACTGTGGATGAGCTCGAAAAATACTTTAATGATTGTCGACAACATTAAACAGGTATGTTAGTATTTTTTATCAGTTATCTTAAAATTTTGGTTAAGTCTGAAAGACTGATGAAAAGATTTATATTTTTGTCGCAGGTTGAAACGGAGGAATTACGAGCAAAATATATTGACGCAAAATTTCGAGTGGAAAGATCTCAATGCCTTAGAAAAAATAAAGAAGCTGAAGAGAGGTTTTGCTCAGGGTGATCACGCCATAATGCCGTAGAAGAAATAAAGAAGTCGGAGAAAATTTCCGCTCAGAAAAATCGGTGAAAAGTGTCTCTCAGAAATATCGGCCCAATGCCTTAGAAGCCGACGGAAAGTTTCGTTGAGAAAGAGCGGCGCAATGCCTTAGAAAAAATAATGAATGCGGAAGATAATTAACCGAAAGTGCTAAGCGAAGCGAATGCAGATTTCGAAGAAGAAAATGAAGATTTAATTGAACGACCGTAAGACAACTGACAGAGACAATTGATTAGGTAATTGTGCGAATATAATACCATAGAGCTAAAACTTCTTTTGATGAAAAATAACAATAAAGTATGGGTTTGCTATTGAATATTGTTGTTGTAACTAGGGGTGGGAATTTGGCCCTAACGACCCTAACCCGGCCCTGACCGACCCAACCCTAAGCCCTATAAAGCCCTCACAAAGTTTAAGGCAGGGCCTACCCGATCCTAAGGCCTTCTAGGGTAGGGCTAGGGCTAAGGTTCTGAAACATAGGCCCGACCCTAATTCAGCCCTAACCAAGCCCTAGTTATAGATTTACATTTTCACTATAAATACACGTACTATAATTGTCCAACTCTTTGTTAAAAATATTTTAAATTAAAATAACATTGTCCTTTGTAATTTATCACTTACATCCAAGGGTACTTCCAATAACTTGTCTTATATAACAAAACCTTGTCAACCTATCTAGCAGCCATGAAGAACAATGAGCACTAGCCTAATAAAAAAATAAGACTTTATTCCTTTGATCATCAAATCAAAGTCTAGAACTTATTATTCTCAATTTATTTTCCCACTTACTTCTTATACATTATATTTTTATTCACATGCAAGCCAAGTCTAGAACTAAAGGTTTCCGTCCACACTATTAAAGCGAAATACAGAGCAGACATTTGTAACACAGAAACCAAAAAAACAACATTTGTCCGAAAAATGACATTTGTAAAACGAAGAAAATATATAGGCCCGGCCCTAAAACCCGACCCTAAAACCCAACCTTAAAGCCTTTAAAGAGGGCTTAGGGTAGGGTCAGGGCTTGAGATTTAGACTTGTGACTCGGCCCAACCCGACCCTATGTTGACTTTAGGGCCGGGCTAGCCCGACCCACCCATTGCCCACCCCTAGTTGTAACAGATAACATACCTGCGAAAAACTGACAATGTTGTTGATTTATGTCGTTGAAATGAAATAGAATGAGACGCCCCCATGTAGAGAAAAACGCCCCCAATGGTAACTTCGTCAGATTTTCTCGTAGCTATAATAACGAACTAAGCGAGCGTAAAAGCGTTCAAACTTAGGGACCGACGGCTAAAACGTGGTAACTTCGCGATTTTTGTTGTAGCGATAATAACGAACTAAAAGCGGCGTAAAAGCGTTCAAACTTAAACTGACGAAGCTAAACGTGGTAACTTCGTCAGATTTTGTCGTTGCGATAATAACGAACTAAGCGAGTGTAAAAGCGTTCAAACTTCGACTGATGAAGCTAAACGTGGTAACTTCGTCAGGTTTTTTCGTAACGATAGTAACGAACTAAGCGAGCGTAAAAGCGTTCAAACTTAGACTGACGAAGCTAAACGCGGTAACTTCGTCAGATTTTGTCTTAGCAATAATAACGAACTAAGCGAGCGTAAAAGCGTTCAAACTTAGACTGATGAAGCTAAACGCAGTAACTTCGTCAGATTTTGTCGTAGCGATAATAACGAACTAAGCGAGTGTAAAAGCGTTCAAACTTAGACTGACGAAGCTAAACGTGGTAACTTCGTTAGATTTTTTCATAGCGATAATAAGGTTGCGATGGAAACATAATTATACCATTGGAACTAACAGAGTGTTGTCCGTTTTTTCGTTCAGTTTGTTTATGGAATAAAGGATGGTATGGTAATGAGAAATTGTGACTAATTGTAAAGACAAAACAAAATTGTCAAATGTTGCCAACAACATATTATTTGCCATTGTAAGAAGTCAACGATGCTGGAATACCAAAACGGCAAATAATGTCACGCCATAAGAAATTTTTAACGTCTAAAGCATGGATCAGGGCTTCCGCTCACTTAGTAAAATAATTTGTTGCGACGAGCAAGAAACGAACACTATCAGGGGCTTTCGAAATAAACCAACAATGTCAAGTCCCCATTTCGCAAATGACCCAGGTTTATGGATTGGATGATACTTCGTCGCAGGAAGTTTGACCCATATCATCTATCATGTTTTTGACAAGGCACACACTTCTTGGAGAAACGTTTAACATCCTTCGGCATGTATGGCCACCAATATCATTGGGTCATTGCTATGTGAGCGAGACTTCGCCCCCGGGAGTGTTGTTCATATAGTCCTGAATGAATTTCTTCGAGGCCTACTAAATCGTTCGTTCTACCCAAACAACAAATGATAGGATTGAGACTTGTGCCGCTGCAATAGAGTTTTTCGTCATCAGCAATTCTGGAGCATCGTCAGCTGCATGATCATTGTCGGTAGAAACCGAGACATTATCAGTGTCAAGCTCGTTGGAATCATCTAACAGTATAAGTGGTTAATCCAGTGTTGTCGTGATAGCGACGACTTGATTTTCCACGGATAAGTATGCAATAGAATCAGGATGCCTTACATCATAACGTTGATACGACACAATACTGATAGATGTAAAATTTCATACAATTCGTTGAATTAAGTCAAGATAAACGACCGTTCTATCATTGTGAGCCACATATTATCATTCAAAGTGGCCAGCGACTAACTTAGAATAATTAATCGTAACTTAGTCGCCCCAATTGAAGAGTTGTGCGTATACCGCAAATGACAGTGTCGTATCAGTCCATATTATTTGAAGCATCAAAACCCAAATGTAAAGACCTTATCAATTATGTCTTTATTTAGCTTCAAGATGACAAAACCAATACCGAGCTAGACTTATTATGCAAACTATCGATATAAATCTAGCAATCAGCTGATATATCTAATAAGTATTTCAAGTCATCGCCCCTGGGAGGTAATGACAATTAGGGATCGACGTGTTCCTCATCGAGTAATGCGTTCGACATAGGAATATCATCAATAAGAAAATCAACCACTAGTGAAACCAAAGTTTGTCTCTTTTTAATTGTATGAGTGGCAGAGACAATGTTGTCGCTTCTAAGGTAACTTGTCCATTCTGCGACTCGATCCGTAGATATTGCGAAAAAACTTGTGTAGTGGATATTCGATCAGTATAAACTTCGACTATTCCTTGAAAGAAGCTGAAGACGTCTAACAACATGAAACAAGGCCAATGCAATTTTTTCAATGCAAGAATGCCTCCATTCAGCTGATATAAGAGTCTTACTAATAAATAATATGAGACGACAACATCATGTTCACAATGATCGTCAGCAATTGCATCGGGACCTTGAGCTTTTCTAGTATTCGTCATAACTTTTGTAGAACGTGATCGAGGGTGTTGAATAAGAACCGCAGACGGCTAATTATGTTTCAACCAAATATGATCAAAACACTAAATGATGACGAAAGAGATGAAGAACGTAGAAAAACATTTAGAAAAATGATGGTGATTCGGAGAATGATGAGACTGTACCTTGCGGTTGCCTACGTACCCAAATTATCGATATGATCAAGTCTCAATAACGTAGTTCTTTATGAAAAATAGTTTTTGTATTTATATGTGTAGAGTAGAGATTTCTTGTAACTCAAGTATTCTTGTAGCTTAAGTAATTGTAATTGAATATAACTCTCAATTGATAATTATCTCTTTGATAAGAAACAAATCTGGATATAAATTAATGTACGTTAATGGCAAGCCATGTGGCTAAGGTTCAACCTTAGAAACATGAGTTAATGGGCCTGTACATTGATTCATGATATTTGCAAATTGGGTTTTAACCCTGTCGATTAAATGAATAAAATAGAGACCCCTACTAATGGACGTTTGCCACGTAGGTGGGGGTCAAAACACCGCCCCCTCTTTGGCATGAAAACAAAGTTCATATGGCAAAGAAGAGAAGAAAAAATCAACGAGGAAAAATAATGAGAAAAGATAAGCGGAATGAAGAACCAGAAGTGGGATGTATAATGCAGTGGTATAAAAATCGGGCTAGGTAGTGTCTAGGCGCTAGGCGAAGTATAGCCAAACTGAGTTGGTATCTAATCGTTGAAGTAATCGGTAGACCGATTAGATAGGATTTGTACGGGGCTGGACGGATTAGTTGGGCCTGTGTATTGGGCTTTGTTATAAAAGCCGATCACCCTAAAACAGAAACTTAAGTTTGAAACGTTCACAGTACCAGTCCAACATAAAAAACATAAAAAGTCCAAATAGGACAAACTACTATAAAGGTCGGTGAAAAAAAAATGATATAAGGTGTATCGCCTCAATATAACTACTAAAAATTAGCCCTGTTGATTAAATGAATAAAATAGAGACCCCTACTAATGGACGTTTGCCACGTAGGTGGGGGGTTGAAACATAGAGCTTACCGCATTGATCGATTTAACAGTTCCCATGTCGAATTTCGAAGTCCGGAATTAGGAGATATGATCTTCGGAAGTTCCATGGCTTTTCTGCACCGTTGTCTTGATTTAAACCGGAAATGGTCGGTGTTGAGTCCACGGGCTTTATTTTGGGCTTTTTGAGCTTCAAATGGGCAAAGAGATAAGATTTCACGTTCAAACACTAGTCTGTACAATTTTTTCATGCCAAAACGCAAGTTTTGTTACAAATTTGGGTCTAACTGCCAAAAACCTGTGAAGGCATGAAAATATAATTAATTTACATTTATTAGACACATAATTAACCCAAATGTTATGTCTCTACAGGGTTTATAACACAATTTTGGGTGCTTATCACTTTCTCTCCTCTCCTCTCCTCTCTCTTCTTTCTGTGTTGTACACATGTATCGTGGTGTTTGCATGTGTATTGTACATATGCTTAGTGGTGTGTACATGTTTGTTGCACACATGCATAGTGGTGTTTGCATGTGTTGTACACATACATAATAGTGTGTGTATGTGTGTTGTATACATACATAGTGGTGTTTGCATATATAATAGTCTGATATACACACACTATTATATATATCAGACTACTACTCCAAACTTTAAAATATCATCGACAACAACAGTATCGAAATCGAGATAAATCACAAGATTGATTAACACAAGATTTGAGGATTTTAAAAAGAAATTTAATTGTTGTTCAATTGTTTGTCGAACTAGTGTCGAAATTGACCCAATTATTCTTTAATTATCAATAATCTAGAATTGAAAAATGAAAATTAAAAGTAGATTGCAAAGTGAGAAGAGTGTTTGTCATAAGAGAATAAGATGTTTTCTTTTAGCTTAAATCACTAATCATGCACAACACACAATTCAACTAGCTCAAAGATGGAAACAACTAGATCTTAAAAAAAATTACAAGTTTCTAGTTAGAGTTTTTTTTTCCTAGATGGAGAAGAAGATAAATGTTTTTTCATATCTTAAACCACTAATCACAAGTTCATAATACACAAATCAGCTAGCTCAAAGATGGAAACAACTAGATCTCAAAACTATTTTACAAGTTTCTAGTTGGAGTTTTTTTTGTTAGTAGAGGGAAGAGGTTATAATTGGTATTAAACAAAAGTAAATTGCTGAAGTCAGCCCAAAAATGTCCTAAAACCGAAATTATTAATGTCAGCTCGTTTTTGTCATAAAATCGAAATTACTGTTCATTTTCATTGGGGCCTCTAAAACTGAAAATTTTAGTCAATTTATGTGTTTTTGGGCCTAAATTTGTGTTTGGGAAATCACTCACAAAACCAAATTTCAAGTTTAAATAACTCATCAACCCAGTTTTTAAATGAAAATAACTCTCAACGGACAAAATAACTTGGCCTTTCTTCTTTTCTTTCTCTTTTTTTTTTAATCACCCTTGGCTCTTTTATATATACAAACCCAAAAAGTTAGAAAATGCAAGTCCTGTTCGGAATTGGTAAATCATTAATACTTGTCATCCGTACTTCCCATTAATAGACAGACCTCTTTCAGTGATTCTTGCTCTCTTTTTTCGCTTGAACTGATTCTTACTCCCTGCTAATGTGAATTGTGTTATTGAAATTGATTTGATTTTATTGTATTACTAAATTTCTAATTGTTTGACTCCCAGATTGATTTCTTGCCTTTCACTTCCGATTGTTGCCACCAGGTAATATAATATTAGGAAGGGATCCATTTACTCTCTCGTCTCTACTCACTTTTTGAAAAAGTACGCAACACGTAATTATTTGTGTCGTTGTTTGTATTACGTATCTTTTGCAAATCTTACTTAGCCTAATATATATATTGATTAGTATAGTGGCTAGCAAGGTATCAATCCTACTCTAAATAACTAAGTGATGATAATAGAAATTCCTAATCTAAATTACTCTAATGGATGCAAGTAAAAGATGTGGCTAAGTAATAATTAATATATAGTTGATTTGATTTGAGATTTAAGCTATGCATAAAATAAACTAAATTAAATATATAAATATGAATCAGGAGAGAGAATATCTTGGGAGAGATGAATCCACCAAAATCATAGAATTAGTCTAATAGATCTACCTATCATGCTTAATATAAATCACCAATAGAAACTCACCATACCTACAAACCTTATGCTCATAACCATGATGATAATATGTGGCTTTCAACGTGCTTTCTATCTTTCCATCAAATACTTCTTCAATCTCCAATGATATCTTCTATCTAACCAAATTGTGCTTTAAGTGGCATTCAATATACAACTCTAGGTGCCATGGAAAATCCACATGTGGCATTAACCATACAACTAATTGAGGTGCCATAAAGAATCCAATCATCATATTAGAACACTAAAAACTAGAAGAAAAGAATCTAGGGTTTGTGGTATTTGGCTCTACACAATCTTGAATTACCCTAAGACCTCCTAACCTCCACAGGAGCGTTAGATCAATGGACGAATAAGAAGAAACTCAATGAGGGATTTAAACTAAAACATGATAGAAGAAGAACTAAACTAAAACATACGAAAAAGGCTTCATCTCCCCTCCCAAGAGAAGGGAGATTAGCCCCTCATACTATGCTATGAACACAATATGAAAAGGAATAATCTTTATAGCTATTAATGGTGAAAAGGTATGAACTTTCTTCTCTCTTAATTCTAGATCTAAGATGCAAACACTAAATTTCCTAGATGATATAAACTGAGGTTTTTGTGCCTTATTTATTGGCTTACATCCTCTCGCGGATAGAGATCCGAATCCTATGTTTATTTGGTGTCAAACTCTCTGTAATCTTTCTAGAAGAAATCCTTACAAAGTTGAATTCGGTTGGGCCAAAGTTGGACGTGGCCCACTTTGTTCTGCAGGCTATTTACCAAGCTGCAACTTCTGACAGCTTTCAGTTTCCTAGTTCTTGTGAAACTCTGACTTCTTTTCCATATTGATCTTCTCTTTCTATGAAGTCGAAATTAAGGCTTTGAGATCAGATTTAAGACTCTTTTAACTCAATTATTATCCTCTTTTAGAGTCCCATTAGGCTTGGCACTCATGGAGACAAATATGACATTTTTGCCCTAGGCCTTTAGCTGTAATTCCCAATGACTCCTTTTTGACTTGTTTGACTTTTTTTCCCTCCATATTTCACATTTAGGTTCTTTGACCTGCAAAAACTCAAATTGCATCATATTAGAATATTTAAATATAAAATGGAGACTAACATACACATAATTGCGGTTATAAATCATTACTTTTGAACACTTATCACTTTTGTACTCTTAATAACAACAATTAGATGATTTGAATTAACATTTGAGAATTAGTTGATGTGTCAATTTGAAAATGTAAGAAATTATAGAATTTGACCCGGCTCAAGCCGAGCCGTTTACAACACAAAAATATTATCTCTAGTTTCAAAACACGTGTCCAAGTTTTCTCTCACCTTTGGTCAAAACAAAAAAATTCAAAAGTTCCCTAGAAAACACCATTTTTTGGGCAATCAAGAAGTTGCTTTTATGGGTGGATTTGAAAGGAAGTAATATTATTGGAAAGCTCTTGCTAGAAAAAAAAAATTGGCTCATTAGAAACAAGAAAAAACAAATGAAAAGGACACCACAAATCATCTATTAATGGCCATAAGAACTTCTCACTATCCAAATTTGATATATTAGTTTCCATCTCCACAAAAAATAGAAAAAAGAGAGAGCAAAAGATAGGTAAATTGCAGAAGGGGAAGAGATGATTTGAATGTTCTTGTTCGAAATTCTTCAACTCATCATTGGCTTTAACTTGCACAATTGAATGGTTGTGAGGCGATTTCTTGACGAAATCAAAAGTCACAATACTTCTTGTCCAAAAACTCAAAGGGTGAGTATTTCTTTGAGAGAGAGATAACTCAAATATAATAATGGATTGAATTAGGTACGGTCATGACACTTTGTTGTTAAAAATGGTGCTTCCACACTTGATCGAGAAAAGAACTCTAGAAAGTTTTTTGTTTTGACCTAAAGGTGAGAGAAAAGGGGACATGTGGATTGAAACGAGTGGTAATGTTTTTGGGGTGCAAAGGGCTCAGCTTGAGCCGAGTCAGATTCTCTCTTTTCTTACTTTTATCATACTGACACATCAATAGATTCTCAAACGTTGATTCCAACCATTTGATGGTTATTGTTGAGAGTACAAAAGTGAGTAAACACGGGAGAGTAAACCGATCTCTTTCATATAATATTATTATGTTAGCTCCTTTTTCCGGATCGGATATTTAATGATTTTGTTAGATTTGATGGAAAATTCAAATTCCTTGTATGAAGAATGTTGATTATTGTAGTGTGATTAGATGTTTTGTACTAATTCGATTGTGAGAGTTTCTTGTTGGAAAGTTGAGGAAATGTATGGTAGCATAGTAGTTTAAGACTTTAAGGAATGAATTGTCACAGCCCGAATTTCTAAATAATTACAAAGTGAATATTTGAAATATAAATATCTCAAACATCAGTCGGTTCAATTGTCTAAAAACCCAGGCTATGACGGGGTGGATACAACACATGCCAAAACCAAAAACCCCCATCATACAAGAATCAACTTAAAATAAAAATAATCCCAACAATTATCCACCATTACTTTATTAAGATATCATTCCGTCCAAACAAAACATCAAACAGACTCTCAAAATAAATAGTCCTTACTACCATGTTCTCATGTCATGCTGAAAATATAACTACGTTATTACATCCTTTCAATAAGAATTAGACCTAACAAAACTAACGGACTGCTCCAGGCAAGAATCCAATTCACACGCCGCGGTTCCACTGCCTTCCACCTATGTTCCCAAGAACACACCCACGTTGCCAAAACAAAGCAAACATGGGTCAGCAAAATAGAATTTACTGGTATGAGTAGACTAACCACATATAACATATCCAATCTTTACTTATCCTAACTAACACTTTAAATATATCATAACCTAATCATTCTCAGCTTGGAAGACAGGTAGTTCCGTCATCTCAACCGGCATAGTTTCTTCCCAAGCAAAATTTCTATTATATTAACTCATTCTAATAACTCGTTTTAATATCTAAATAATTGAATTACAACTTACCGATATCCACTGCTGTATAAGGGTAGGACCGCGTCTCTGCACAAAATATTATTTGGTCCTACCCTCCTGCAAAAGAAAGTTAGAACTTGTATATAACATATGTAGATATCTTATATGTATTCAAAAGTAAGCCCAAACACACTCGCATAATCAAATCAATTTCTCTTATCAATTACTCAATTACTTTTCTTATACACCCACCCTTTAGTACCTACTCCACAATTTGCACTCCACACATTTGCCAAATCACACATTCCTGTGTGCCTCTCTCCCACCGAATACCACCATATCATAGCCACCTATGGGCTTTCATACACATATTTCACAGCCTTGATAAGCACCCAAAAGTGTATTATGAAACCCCGTTGAGACATATAAATTTGGTTAACTATGTGTTTAATAATCATGAAATAAATATGTTTTCATACTTTTGCAGGTATTTGCAGTAAACATGGAAATATGGTTTAAACCTGCAATAAAGCATGAGGAACGACATGTATATGAATTCTTCCAAATCCGCACAGAAGCATCAAACTTTCGAAGCTCCTACCTCTTGAACCAGGACTCCGAATGCGACAAGTGAGCTTCTCAGACAATCAGGGCGATGAACTCTACGAATAGGCGGGAAGTTGTAAAATTGCCCAAAGACCGGACCGCCACTAGACTGCACATATGACCCACTATACGGGCCTGCAAGATTGGATGAGTCATCAATCATGGAGTATGTCAAGACAAAAATGGCAAATTATTGGTGCAAAGTTGACACCTTGCATGTAATTAATTAGATTAGGTGTTAATAGTGAAAAAAAAAGGCAAGGTGTCACTTTGTTTTAATGTGGTGGATAAAAATGAAGTAAATGTGGTTTGATGTTTCACATGGGAGGAAATGAGATGTCTCTCAAATGAAGAAGAAAAATAAAACAAGGGGCACTCCATTTACTCTCTTGACTTCTTTTCCTTACCTTGTATTATTTTAGTTCCTTAGTCATTCTTATTATTTAGTTTTTTGTTTTGTAAGAAAGCTTGTAATAGTTTTAATGGAGGAAACCTTGGTTTTCTTCTAGGAAATAAATAAAAAGCAAGTGAGTTTAGTTAGTTTTTCTTCTTCTTCTTTCTCTCTCTTTTGTTCTTCTAGCTTGTAATTCATCATCCCAAGGATCATGAGCTAACTTCTCTTTTGGGGATTTAATCCATCTCATGTGAGGGAGAATATTTGTGGTTGGCTTGGTAGGTTGTTAGGAAGAACAACTAGACCTACATCCTATCCCAAAATGATAGTTGGTGTAGTGTCTAGTTAGGAATCAAAGTAATGAGCTTAGAGATAAATCATTGCTTGGTTCCACTTGCTAGCATGTATGAACTCTTTAATGAGCCATACATGTTAGGGATCAAGTTTTCTTCCATTAGGGCTTGTCTATGAGTCTAGGAAGAATCAAATGAACCTTTTCAAATCAACAACTAAATATTATTTTCACATGAGGAGGATTAGCTGTCCACCTTTTCTTTAGTAAATTGTATTTTGTATTAATTGCATGATTTCAAATCTTAATGTTTTTTTCTTTAATGTTTGTATAGGAAAGAAACCTAGCATTAGTAGTAAACTTACTCACTAGTTCCCTAAGAGTAACAACCAATTTGTAGTTGTCCTAGACTTTAGGTTGGTTCGAATCCTTATTCCAACTTTACGAAACGAAGATCGTGAGTAAGGAACTTTGAGTTCACTTTCGCATCAAATTAGAGAGTCAAATCTCTAACGTAGTAAAAAAAAAGCTAATATCAAAATGGCGCCACTGCTGTTCTAAAGGCATAGGACTTGTTCTACAGATTGGAAGTTGCATCAAGGGGGAACCCCCACTTTCTTCCTTTCTTCCTTTTCGTTTTTTTTCGGATTTCCACTCGAAAACAACCTCTTCGCTCACGGATTTTTGGCTGTGCTTCCAGGTACCAAAAGTTAGGACTGGGAACGTACACTTCAGGCGATTATAAGAGTTCTGTGAAAAGTTGAACTCATTGTGCCATCAAAGACACGCGTGCATGGTATAGGACACGCGTCCGCGGGTGAATTTGTTCTGTTGGTGCTACTAATTTACCTCCAGCATCCCCTGATCTACCTTGATCCATATCCAGGCCTAAATCTCTGGACCTGTACCTGAAATTTTGAATATCTATTGGGATTAATCACATCGACGATTGAAATGTCTGTTTCACTCTTTGGCGGACTAGCGGGAAGCTACAGGCTCCAACGTTTTACTGTTTTTTTTTTTTTTTTTTTTTTTTTTATTGCATGAATGCCATGTACGTAGTTATTATAAATTAGTTTATGGATTATTATTTACGTCTTAGGCTAGAAATATGCATGAATCATATTAATACGCCCGTAAATATTTTTATGCGATTAAGTGGGTATGAATTGCATATTAATGTACCATTGGTACTGTTTTGCATGGATATCTTTATTTATATGTATAAGTGTATATTATTGCATGTTTGGTATTTATCTACGTATACGTACACGGTATTGTCTAATAAGTCGATTTTGTCAAGAAAGAGGAGAACATTCCAACGAGGGTTAAAATCTGAGTTGGGTAAGTTGTTTCTAAACCCTACATGGTAAAGCTGCTCTCTATATGACATTCGCAATCTCATTGAGTATTGTCAAAATCGAATTATTATGCAATACAAGATTCGTATTTTAGTTTCTGTATAATACCTTGCATGTTTAGTTTTGTCGTATTTATCTGCGTATGTATACTATATTGGCATGTTAATGTATTTAGATACGTATAAGTGATTCAAATTTGCATGTTACTGTTGATATACGTTTACGTAATATCGATTTACAAATTAGTATACATATACGTATTACTGATGTATATTTGCCTGTACGTATGGAAGTATTTATCGATGACACAAGCTTGCCTATTAGTATAGCTATACGTATGAGTAAAGTACCTTCACATGCTACTGCACCTAGTATTGTATGAGTAGATCGTATTTTCATGTTTGTATTTTCACCCTTGCATAAATCTTAAAAAAATAAAAAAAAATAAAAATAAAAATAAAAATAATAATTATTAATTAATTAATTAATTAAAAACAAATTAAATTAAAATTAATACCGCCTTTGCATAAATTTTAATTCCATAAATCTTAATCATATTCCAATGGTGTCTAGGAAATTTGAAAGATTGAGGTTACTTAATTAGAACTGTGCTTGCACGGAAAGCCTCCCTCATATCTCTGTTGTGACCTGGCTGTTGGTTTATGCACACGTATTCCTAGCTTCACTGCTACGTTAGCAGCAGTTTAGGCCTATGTTGTTCAACTCTAATGTTTAAGATAATAATAAAATTCGAGTCCTACTAAATTCCTTCTGTAAGTTAGATCTAATTTTATGCTTGCATGAGATTAAGGTCTGGTTCCACTAAAGAAATTGAACATACCTATCGTCGAAAAAGATACGATAAGACATTGCGTAAGTTCTCACCTAAAAATTGTTCTTCTTCTGCTAATTACCTTTATCACGATCCGTCGTCGCCATCAACTTCTGTCATTATGGCCTAATTTATCCTCCACCAAAATGAGAAGCCCTCTCGGACTTTTATCTTCGATTACGGAAGGACCTTCTTCCTGCATCAAACTTGAGGACATTGTCGGTGATTTTCGTATCCCACCAAACGTTTTCAGTTTGTTACCTATATATCATGGTTTGGAGCACGAAAAACCTTACAATCATCTTCGTAGGCTTCAACAAGTGGCAACAACATTTCACCATCCAGCAGTCTCTAAGGAACAACTCTTGCTTTGACTGTTTCCATTCACTTTAGCGGAAAAAGCATCAATTTGGCTAGCAGGGCAACAGCCACAGTCCATAGACACATGGAATAAACTAGTTCAAGTTTTCAGGCTTCAGTTTTACACTCAGAAAAAAAAAAAACAACTAAAATGCTTCAGAAAATTCAATTCTTTCGTCAAAATCCTCATGAATCCTTTTACGTAAGCATGGAGTCGCTTTTTGATCTTCCTTTAGAATGTCCTCATCACCAACCGACAAAGTCGTCCTTGTTCGCTTCATTCTTTAATGGTCTTTCCGATCATCAAAAAGAAACTCTTGATATAATGAACGGCGGTTGCTTCATGGACAAAGGAGCTACTGAAGCTTATACTTTTCTTGAAAAACAAGCAAAAAAAGGTACACACTGGGGTAACACTGAGTTGTCTAGGTCATCAAAGGATAATGTTACAAAAGCCACATCTATTTTTGAAGTAAAACCCGATCCCGAATTAAAAAATTTGTTAGAATCCCTAACTAAAAAAGTAGATGCCCTTGCCGTTCAAGTAAACGATCAAATACCAAAACAGGTCCTGAATGTTGACACATCCCCATGTGTTCTTTGTCTCAGTCCTGACCATCCTGATGTTTATTGTCCCTTGTTATATGCCTCCCCTACTCAACCATCGGAGGAGGCATGTGCATTCAACATTCCCAATACACCGTGGAGACAACATCCGAATTTCGCTTGGCACCAAAATAACCAACAAATGGGGGCTCCTCCAGGTTTCACTAATCCACCTGTTCGACCTACCAACAATTTTATTCCATACCGCCAAGGAAATAATCAACAATACCAACAAGGTCAATTTCAAAATAATTCCAATGCTAACTATCAAACCAACCACAACCTTGTTCCAGCTAATCCAGATCCCAACTATAATCAACAATTTATCAGCAATAGTCGTGAACTACTACCTATTGCACAACCTGCGCAACTCGTTTCGGATAGGACAAACGAGACTTTCTTAGCCTACATGAACCAACAGTCTCAAATTTTAACGTCTATCCAACAATCACTTCAACAATTGGCGCAAGAAAAGAGTCAGAAAGGCGTGTTTCCTGCACAAGCAATTCCAAACCCTAAACCAGCAAACACGGCCTTTGAACTCACCAATGCACCTGGTACAAGTACCTCCAATCAAGGTGAGGTGCATGCAATCACTACTCTACGATCTGGAAAAAATATAGACAATCAAATACGTATGCCAGATGATCAACCAAAGGAATCCGAAGGTTCCAATGAACCTATTTATAATAATGAGCCTACGGACGATTCACCAGATCAAACAAAGTCAACATCTCAGAATTTAGGAAATAAGCAAGAAGACCCCTTTTCCAAATTACGTCCTAAGGCACCATTTCCTGCACGCTTGGCAAAGAATAAACCTGATGAGAATTTTGCTGAAATTCGAGAGACTTTTAAAATTTTGACAATCAACTTACCTTTTCTCGATGCCTTAAAACTATTACCAAAACATGCAAAATTTCTGAAAGATATGTGCACCACAAAAAGGAGAACTAATGTTCCTCAACAAGCGTTCCTCACTGAACAGTTTCCATCCATCACAGAACACAATGGTATAGTCAAATACAAAGACCCTGGTAGACCAACGGTTCCATGCACCTTAGGTGACAAATATACGGCTACTGCGCTACTAGACCTAGGAGCTAGTGTGAACTTACTTCCATATTACTTATTTAAACAACTAGGTCTTCATGAGCTCAAACCTACCACCATGACTCTATAGTTAGCCGATCGTTCCATAAAGTATCCAAAAGGAATTGTGGAAAACGTCCTTGTAAAAGTCCAAGACTTCTTCTATCCTGTAGACTTTGTTATTTTGGATACAAAAGTTGAATGTGATTCCATTCCTATCATCTTAGGACGTCCGTTCCTAGCAACTGCTAATGCTCTTATTAACTGTAGGGATGGTTCAATGACCATGTCCTTCGGAAATCTATCGGTAGAAGTAAATGTGTTCAAGTTGATGAAACAAATTCCATCCTGACATTGATGGTGAGGTGAACAGGGTTGATAGCATTCCGCAAGAGTATTTAACAAACTCGTTTCCAGAAGATGAAGTGTACCAATTTCTTTCCTTTAGCGAATCCGAGTTTGAGGACGATGATTATACACAAGAAGTCAATGAGTTATTAGAGTCAATACCATTATTTGACACTACGACTGTGATGTCCAGTAACTTGGATGAACATCAATCTGTTTACTGCATGGATGATGACTTTCCTCAAGAATCTTTAATACCCACTCCGCCTACCCCTGATTTAAAAAATCTTCCTTCGGAATTAAAATACGTACAGCTTGATCCAAATGGTCGTCACCCAGTTATCATTTCTTCAAAATTAACTGACGATCAGGAAGCTCGTTTAATTAATGTCATTCAACAACATCGTTCTGCTATTGGATGGTCCCTCGATGACATTAAAGGCATTGCACCTACTGTGTGCACCCATCGCCATACACCTTGAAGAAAATGCTAAGACGTCGCGTGAACCGCAGCGTCGACTAAACCCTACCATGAAAGATGTGGTACGAGAGGAAGTTTTAAAATTACTCGATACGGGTATTATTTACCCTATCTCTGATAGTGTTTGGGTGAGTCCAATACACGTTGTTCCCAAGAAATCTGGCATTACAGTTGTGAGAAATGATAAAGATGAATGCATTTCTGCTCGTATCCCAGTGAAATGACGAATATGCATTGACTATCGCAAACTTAATACCGTCAATCGTAAGGATCACTTTCCACTCCCATTCATCGATCAGATGCTCGAACGTTTAGCCGGTCATGCATATTACTATTTTCTTGATGGTTATTCAGGTTATTTTCAGATAGTCATAGACCCTGCTGATCAAGAAAAGACCACGTTCACCTGTCCATTTGGTACATTTGTATATAAACGAATGCCTTTCGGCCTTTGCAATGCACCTGGTACTTTCCAACGCTGCATGCTTCACATTTTCAGTGATATGGTTGAACGCGTTTTATGGAAGTATTCATGGACTTCTCAATATATGGAGATTCTTTCGATAGTCGTCATCAAATCTTGAAAAGGTATTTACACGCGTTGTGAAGAGAAAAACCTTGTTCTTAATTGGGAAAAATGTCATTTCATGGTTACAAAAGGAATAGTTTTAGGACATATCGTTTCAGAAGACGGAATTGAAGTCGACAAAGCTAAGATAGAAAAAATTGCTTCACTTCCTATACCAAAATCAGTTTGAGACATTCGCGCATTCTTAGGACACGCATGTTTTTATAGGAGATTTATTCAAGATTTCTCAAAGGTTGCTCGACCCTTAACCAATCTCCTGCTTAAAGATGTCGTTTTTTATTTCAGTTGCAATTGCAAACAAGCCTTTGAAATTTTAAAAACCGCATTAACTACCGCTCTCATAATTCAACCACCTGATTGGTCTAAACCTTTTAAATTAATGTGTGTCGCGAGCGACTATGCTATTGGAGCTATACTAGGACAACGCCGAGAAGATAAGCCAGTTGTCATTTACTATGCGAGTAAAACCCTTAATGAAGCTCAACGTAACTATACCACCACTGAGAAAGAGTTTCTCGCAGTTGTATATGCTTTGGATAAGTTTCGTCCTTACCTAGTGGGTTCTCCAACTATTGTCTACACTGACCATACGGCACTTCGTTATCTATTAGCGAAAAAAGATGCAAAACAAAGGTTGATCCGATGGATTCTCCTTTTGCAAGAGTTTACTCTAGAAATTAGAGATAAAAAAGGTTGGGAAAATGTGGTTGCAGACCATTTATCACGACTTGTCAGTGATGTTGATACTAATACCGAACCTATCTATGATTCCTTCCCAGATGAACACTTGTACTCTATTTTTTCGTCCCCTTGGTACGCTGACATAGTAAATTACTTAGTTACCGAAGAAGTCCCTTCATCTTGGTCTCGTAATGACCGGAAAAAGTTCTTATCCACTGTGAAATTTTATTTCTGGGATGATCCCTACCTCTTCAAGTATTGTTCCGACAAACTAATCCGTTGTTGCATTCCCGACTGGGAACACAATGACGTGTTATCCTTCTGCCATGAACAATCTTATGGTGGTCATTTTAGTGGTAAGAAAACTGCGGCCAAGGTTCTACAATGTGGATTTTATTGGCCAACACTGTTTAGAGATGCACATGAGCATTGTAAAGCATGCAATCGCTGCCAGCAGCTAGGACACATTACTCAACAAAATATGATGCCCTTAAATCCCATTTTAATTGTGGAAATCTTTGATGTATGGGGCATCGACTTCATGGGTCCATTTCCAAATTCACATGGCTTCCTATACATTCTAGTAGCAGTTGACTATGTATCAAAATGGATTGAGGCATTGGCATGTCGTGCTAACGATCATAAAACAGTCGTTTTGTTCGTAAAAGAAAATATTTTCTCTCGATTTGGTGTTCCAAAAGCTATAATTAGTGATGGGGGAAAACATTTCTGCAATAAAATTTTTGAATCATTAGTAAAGAAATATGGAGTCACGCACAAAGTGGCAACTCCGTATCATCCTCAAACCAGTGGTCAAGTAGAAGTCTCTAATAGAGAGATAAAATCCATTTTGGAAAAAACTGTCAATCCATCTAGAAAAGACTGGTCTCTACGATTATCTGATGCCTTGTGGGCATACAGAACAGCTTTTAAGACACCTATAGGAATGTCTCCTTATTGCCTCGTTTTTAGAAAACCTTGTCATCTGCCGATTGAACTTGAGCACCGTGCTCTATGGGCCATCAAAAGCCTCAATTATAATACTAACGCGGCAAGCGCGAAGAGAAAATTGCAGTTAAATGAGCTTGAGGAAATTTGGAGTGATGCCTATGATCTCTCGAAATCCTATAAAGCCAATATGAAAAGAGTGCATGACAAGCACATATTGAGAAAAGAATTCAAAGTGGGTCAAAAAGTTTTGTTGTACAAATCAAGATTACACATTTTTCCAGGAAAATTAAAGACTCGATGGTCTGGTCCTTTCACCGTCTCTGCTGTCACCCCTTATGGGGCTATTTCTTTGAAAAACATAAATGATGACAGCGAATTTCAAGTAAATGGCCAACGCCTTAAACATTATCATGAGTTGCACTTTCCAGATGTCGAAGAGACTCTTCTCAATGACCCAGTCTATATAGACTAATAGATTCGATGGTGTACTTCTTTCCATGTGTTTAAACAAAGAAAGTACATCATTTGGGTAGCCGGGCCCTCTTCTATTTTCTTCTAAAAAAAATCCCTAGAGTGTGTGGTTGCAAGCGCCGGAACCATAGTCCACAAAAACTCTACTTCATAACTGAGTATAAATGTCTTCTGATAATTGAGCAAACGTGCCTCCTGGAAAACAATGGGTACCAAAAATTTCAACTCCTTCTTTCTCCTCCCTTTTCTATTCTCTTCCTCACAAACTCCAACTCATCATTTGGTCCAAATCTCACCCATCTTGAATAGGTAATGGTCGTAGTACTTTTGCTCGAAAGCGACGAGCGAAAAGGATGGGGTGGTGTATGAACTTTCAAACTCCTTTCTGTCCAGGTATTGATCTTCTATCCGAGATGAGCCGGTATAAGGTATATTATTGTCTGACACCAGCTCAGCAGGATAAACTTCGTCGTCGTCCCGTTGTTCCCACAGGTTGGGATTCGTCTTGAGGATCTGACGTTAAAAGACTCAATATGTATATACTCGTTTTTCCCTTAGCACCAAGCATGGTGCCCAAAGAGAGTCGTGATATGCAACATCAGACATTTCTTAGTTCGTGCGGGCAATGGATTCTACCAAGCCAACCCCGATCGGTTTTCTATGTGACTGTATCAAGGGGCGGTTTGAGGCTATACCATATGTACTAAGGGTAATATTATTACTAGACCATTGCACATTGGTCAGGGATGGTACCGTCCTGAACCCTAGGCCCCTATAACATAAAGGTTAAGCCACAGTCTGGCAGGATTGGGTTCGCCCCAAAGTCGACATGAAAGTTGCCTGAGTTAAGCTGTTGTGATGTGTTGTTTTATTTGGATTTCCGGTGTTGTTGACACGTTCCTTTCGTCTTGTACATTTGTATATAAATGTGTAAATAAATAAAATTCAAAAAAAAAAATTGAGTTTGAATGTGATTATGTCATATTCCAGTGGATGGAATTTTTAATGTCGATCGTTTTGATATCTCATTGGTTCAATTTGGAGTTAAAACGAATCGAAATTCCAAGTTTGAAATTTCGGAACAATTCGGGACATAAAGGGAATTTCTGGAAATCATTTGGGCTTGGGCAAAAATATTGGACCTAACCCAAAATCACTGACCCGGCTACAAAACCCACACGCGAGGCAATCACGCGTCCACACCTCTCATTTCTTCCCTGATAAACATAAAAAATGCTAGTTTACCTACGAAATGAACGATGAAACTCAAAACACAAGTAAACTAAAACTTAATACGTGCCTAATTTATCAAAGATTTCTACTCTCAATCCTATGAGATATAGTGGAGTAGATGATTCGTTCCACTCCTAGTCCTTCCACATGGTCTGTTCTCTACGTATAAGTAATCTAAACTAAAGTCTAATGAGAGATTTATGAAATGGCAACTAGACTACGATGCAACTACCCACAAGATGCAACTAGTCGACTATTAGAACAAGTATGGGAATACTACGTCGATTCTATGAGAAGGAGTTAGAGGGGGATTGATTCCACCTTAACTCGACGACGAACCCTACTATCGACGAATCGAATCAGAATCCGAATTGAATCGCTTCAGCAAACAATGCTACTCCTAATCCCTAATTACACATGGCATTTCTACCAATTCATAACTAGCATGCGAACGATTACACCCATTCTCATGGTGAACTAATCATTTCTAGAGTGGAAAGGAAATTACGACGACTCTACGTTAATCGGGTTCAAACTTTCATCAAGGCTTCTACACCCCCTCAAATGGAGGTTTAGCCGAGAATCATCACGCTATCATTCCCAATGGAATTTAAACAAGACATGATATAAAGATTGAAACTTGCTTGTTTAAACTCAATTCAAAACTACTCATGCAATAATTGAATTTAACTAATAATGACAAACAATTGAATCTAAGAATTGAACTAAATAAGTAAATGGAAAATAAACTAGATTACCAAGAACACTATTTTATTAATCTAATGAATAATAAAACAATTATTCAAATACTAAATTAATAATGTACTTGTTCTAAAGTAATTAAATATGAAACTAGATCTAAAACAAGATATGAAAAACTAATTAATTAACTAATTGAAATTCTCAAACTAATTAATGGAGGCTAACTAATCTAGGTCTAACTCTCTACTATTAACAAAGAGCTAAGCTTTTATTTTTATACTTTCAGATCCAAAAATCGTGCATGGGCTTGGAGCCATGTTTTGGGCCAGAGAATCAGGCCCAAAACCCAATTCTTTCAGTCCAAAAAGGCCTCTTCAGCTGCAGTTGGCTTCAATAGACTTTTCATCTACTTTTGCTCCTCTGATTGGATCAAGGCTCAGACCATTGGAAAGCTCTTTCTGAGTCGGTCGTTTTGACATAAGGTAGGCCCAATTCTGAGGTCTGAGTCCAAAGATACGGCCTTCGGAAGTTCTGCTGACTTTGCGTGCTGTTCCTGCCCGCGTCGACTTTTCAGCTTTTGATCGGGCTTTAGAAAGGCTTTGTCTTCTTGAATCTTGGCCTTTAATCACAGAATTCCTTAGCAACCGACCTTTGCTCCTTTATCTCGCTAAAGTGGCACATTTCTGCACATAATGGACTTTGAAGCCTGAAATACATAAAAACACGTAATCAGTATTAACTCTTAATTATTGCTCACATAATTAGTCTAAAAGTATGATGGTTAAGGGGTTAAAACTACAGTTTTGGGCTCTTATCAAACCACCCCCAAACAACATTTTGCTTGTCCTCAAGCAAAGATGAGAAATTAGAATAAGTGACCAAAAATGGAGTTCTATCTCACTTCGTTTATTTGAAAGTGCATTGTATTAACCATATGCAACAAGGCCTTAAACCACTAGGAATTCCCTAGTGGACGAGTTATAGCCTCATGAGAGTTTTCCAATGAAGGTACTCACAAACTTCATCTATACTACAATGACTAAGAAATAAAACTATTGTTTCCTTATTCATGCTCTAACTTAACTATACCTCTCACTAGCAATGCATATAGAGTAATCAAGTCGAAACCTAAGCTAATATATGCATAGTAATCAATCATCTACAATAAACATATATACAATGAGTAATGCTATGAAATGCCTAGCAGGTTCGTTTCTGAAACTCGGAATAGCGTCCTTAAGTAGGTTCTCACAATAATAGTCAAGATACAACCCTCTGATTTTTCCACTCAAGTTTCGCTACTCCAGTGTGCAGTGGGCACACTTTACCTTACAATCTCAATAACAACAAGGAAGCCGGTGTCGATCAAACACATCTGCCACTTACTATCACACTAACCTATTCTTAATTGAGCTAGAGGTCTTTATTAGGTGTTGCGGGGATTAGGAGATGGTTTAAGAAGGAAGAAAATGGATATTCAAAAAGGACAAGTCTGAGATAATAGAGTCTTCATATTATGTAACTAGAGAAAACCTTGTTATTTACTTTTTGCTTCTACACTTTGTTTCCATTCTTAGCCATATTTTTTTATTCTTTTTCTTTGGCTTTTGACTCCTTTTATTCTATTTTTTGGAGTTTTTATTTTATTTCTATTTTTATTTTTCTTTGGCTTTTGTTTTGTTTTTGTAACAGGGTAAATGATTTTGGTTTATGAAAGGCTAAAGAAAGACTCAGAGGGGCTACTAGCGGAAAATAATTCATAGGTTTGAATTTCTGGCTATATCGATCCAAAGAGGGCCTAAATTCTCGCTTAGGATATGGCATAGTGATCAAGCAAATGGACGTGTGATTTCTCTATCCGGATTTTACTTCTCCCTTGTGTCATTTCTCAAATGTTTCGCTCATATAAGGCTTTAGGCTATATTCTCACGGGATTTGTAGAATAAGTACTCTAGCCTAGATTTCAGAAACTTACTGCTAACAATCATAGATACTCATGTAATATATTTATAGATAGATGCAAAGATTATTACCTACATATTAACCTAAGTTTCTAAAAATTATTCTAATGCAAAAGCTACGTGAGACTTCTAGATTATTAAGAGCATAGAGAAGGAAAACAATACCAATATTCCTAAGTGTATAGCATGAACTTATTTATTTATATTTTTGAATTTTTGAAAGTTTAACTAGAAAACAAATGCATATTATACCTATCTATATCCTAACAGATGCCTTAATTACACGTGTTTCTATGCCCCCCCCCCCCCCAAAACAAGAAGCATGCTTTGTCCTCAAAGTATTTTAAATAAAGAGGGTAGGAAAAATACCATTGAAACGTGTGAAATTCAGGAACATCTAGAAAACAAAGTTAGAACGTACTAAAATAGGAAATAAAAACTGACGCAACTCTATAAGAGTTCCACCTATTATGGGGTTAACAAGAATCAAATTGCTTGGGACATAAGCAGATACTAACTAGAATTAAAACTTACCTTATCTCCCACTTTATTCATCATCCTCCTCATCATCTTCTTCTATAAAGAAGTGAGGTTCCTTCGCGTCCTGCCATGCCATGATAATTTGCCAGGCTTCTCGCCATTTATCATCTATTATTGCTAACCTATTAAAGCCACTTGGTTATCCGACGGGGGTGTTGGGTGCAACCTGATGAGGTTGTATCCTCCACCCTTTGTCAAGTCATTACCTACGGAAAGATCGAATAATACTATCGGTGGGTCGCATGCGATTAATGGATCGTAATCCAATCCGTGAAACGTGTACAAAAAATAGGAAAGAAACATAACATAATACGGGAAATTAGAACAGGCATAAGAAGATACTTATGCCTCATGCTATGGGCTCGTGCTAAACTAGACATCAAGGTTAGGGGAAGGTCATGGCACATACGTCCCATGGCTAAAGCAAGGAAGACGCTGCAAGTGGCATCATTCACAGAAGAAAAACGCCATTCCAATAAAATGTTTAGCATGATCCAAAACATAACAGTTCCTATGTTCATGGACAGGCTACCAAAGGCGACGTTATATTCCCCTTGGTCCTCGATACGGAAAATGCCTGCCCCATACGACTCATGCAAAAATTCATAAGCGTAGACATACATATTATCTACCCAATAGCACCATGGGTCTTGTATTTCAGCGGGCATAGCAAGTCCAAGAACAAATGCTAGCAAGAACCTGGTAATTACAATTGGTTCATCATCAATGTTGATGGAGAACAAGTGTTCTCCATCTGGTCTCTCAAAGAAAATGCAGTTATCATAAAAATAAGATGCTAGTGTTGGAGAATAAAGTTCATCAGGTCTTACCATAAGCGGTTCTCAGCCTACATATGTGATCGCCTCGCGAAACCAAGCACCATAAGTAGTGCTTTGGAACAAATCTTCGAAAGACTGTTCCGGTATCAATGTAGGAGATGTCATCTCAAAATTACGCCTGAATAGTTCGAATGACCCGAATGAACCCGAAAAACTGGAATTTTTCTGGTCCACGGAGAAGTCGAAGTCGGCGAAAGCGCTTCCACTTGGGGTGCGCTCGATGATTTTGAGTTCCAGTGTTTGAGCGTGAGTCGCTTTGAACTTGAAGAAAGTATGCGCCTCGTACAAAATTTCGACAAATGTGTAGAGCGCTGAAAGTGCTCCTCCTCAAGCGCGAATTGCGCCCGAGGTGCTGATTGGTTGAAAAATGAGACGAAACGTGGAAACGTGGGAGTGAAAGGTGAGTGATGGAAGTTAGGTGTAGTGTGGGTTGTGAGTGTAGAATGAATGAAGTTTATATAGGTTTTAAGTTGCTAAAACGGATCGGAAGTTGCCAAAAGTTTTACGGGGAGTTTCGAAAAATACTAAAATTTCCAAACCCAAAACGGAAACAACTCATATTCTTGATTCTAAAATAACCCTAGTATTTTTTTTAGGTTGAATTTAGGATAGAATCTACCTATTTTATCCAGATTTCATCCTACCATGATATTTATTCATAGATATGCCTAATCGGCCATATTCTCACCCTGACTCCGTAATAACTTCTAAAACGAGGGTCATATAAAAATCATGCTGGAATAGATAACACCACCCCCAAACAATTTGGGAAGGTGGGATCAATATTAAACAACCACGCACAATGAAAATAACGACATTATATTAATATTGGCATTAAATGCCCTTTTACTACAAAATCCAAATTACAGAATTAAAACTTACATTAAAATAACTACCAATAATAAAACTACAAATAAAAAGCATCAAGCTATACTATCCCTAAACACGTCGGTACTGGTAGCGGAGGGCACATGCTCAGGAGATGGCTCCTGAGCTCCCGATGGGCCAGCACCATTCGTCTTTCGGCGACGACGCTCGTGTCTCGATGTTGTATCCTCAGAAGGAGAATCCCCGTGAGGTGGGAAGCGTGCAAGCATATCGGCACAGAACTGGCGCTGAGCTTCTAGCTCAGTCCTCATCTGTTCCCACCGCTCATCCTCCCGCTGGGTACGGATCTCAAAGTTATGGTGGATAGTAGCCTGTCGAGTCCGGAGGTCTTCGCAGATAGTGTTGAGTAAACGCATGCCACGATGAATCACAGCCATGCGTTCCACATTTGACCAACACCTCTCCAAGGCATCAGCATCAAAACAAGTCAAATCCTCTGAGTCATTCTCATTTCCACCATCCTCCTCGTCCTCTACCCTATCCTCAGGCAACCTCCAAACTCGTTGGACACAATCCTTATAGATAAGAGGATTTTGGTGTAAGGTGAGGTAAATCCTATCAGACGCCGGAGCTGCTCTCAACTTCAGCATGATCTTGTTTATCAAAACAGGGAGAGGTGCAATAGACTTCCCTACTCCCCTAATCATGTTAAGTAAAAACTCCAAGATACAGAACTCGTACTTCTGCTCCTGGAGTATCCATAAAATGTGTAGGCAGTTCAGACCGATGTCGCTGACCTTCTCCTTCCCTAGGACGTTCCGACTAATCCACTGAGCTACAGGCAGCTGGTTGGTTCTGAGGGATGCCTAGCGAACACAATGCGAGCTCGCATTGTAGTTCCCTTCGGTAACTGTCACGTTCATCAACGGCTCTACCCCATTATATTGGGACTCCTGTAACGTGACATCGGATGGATTCTAGGCGGAATGCCTAGAATCTCGATAACAACCCAATGATTACTTCCTTCCTCCTCTTCGCCACCATAACAAAAATTTTACTCCCCTCCAACTCCCTCGTGTTGTAAAACCGTCGGACTAAGTTTTCGTGGTAAAAGGCTTCGGTCGAGTACCACAAGCTATTCCAGTCTCTACTAATCATTTTGTCACCGTAAAACGGCGACGAAGTGGTTGCCAGTAAATGCTTGCTCCGGCAAAATTCGACGTTGTTGAGCCTATGGAGTTTGAACTGATTTGGGGTTTGTAAAAGGTGTAGGAAGCAATCAGGAACAACAATGGTGGTGGTGCGGTGGTGGATCGGTAGTTCAAAATTTTTTATTTCCCGGTGGTTTTTGATGATTTAAATTGGTGGAGGTGGTGGTGGAAAGATTTTAGATTAGATTGGAAGTTGATTTGAACTGTGGGCGTGGGTTAATTTGGTTTTCTTTTAATTTTATTTTTTTAGGTTTGGGTTTGAAGGTTTTTGGTCTTTAATGGCGGTTTGGAAGTGGAGAACGCGATTTGTTGGTGATGCGAAGGTAAAGGGGTGATTCTTGGCTACCGATCTTGATGAGTTGGGCCCAAGCCCAATTCGAAATTTTCGAATTTTTTGATTTTTTGTGCAACTTCAAACTAATATTGCTGCTTCGTTACCTGTCCAATTTTTGCGAATGAGATATGGAAATGATCAGGAGAGAATTTCCAATCCAATGATCCATAAAACACTCTATTCCAACCGTGGATGACATATAAGACAGTGGAAAATGCCTCGTAGTGCGTGCATGACGTACGTTATGCGAACGAATGAACTCTAAATTCATAGATTATGTCAACCCGAATCGAAATACAATTAAACAGCCTAAGCAACTCTAATGTGACATAAAACATTCTAGAATGGAACACGAACACCCCACCCGCAAACAAATTTTTACAACAGAGTTTAGAATTTTTTTTTTTTTTAGTGGGTCTTTTAAAGTCAGATTCCCGAGACTTCCTAGATTACTATGTTTATTATTTAATATATATATTTTTTTTTTAATTTTGTAAGGAAAAATAATAAGCAATAAGGACATAATTCACTCCATAGAGAAACATGACTCAAAAATCCGAGAAAACATGCAAGAGTGGAAAACGTGAATTATGTTAAACGTGGACTTAAGATTTGGTACTTATAGCCACACACTCCATAGGGAGGGCCCGGTTACCTTAATGGTGCACTCACCAATATATGGAAATGAAAGGGAATGCACCAAACACAAAAGTTGAGTTGTTTTTAGTCAGATACTCGAGACTTTATCTAAACATATGTATGAACATGCAGTTTATCATATATCAACAACCGAAATAGTTGAGGATCATTCCATAAATAAATATCACATAAAACATATCCAAACACAATCAAGCACCAAGATTTCCTATGACGCAACCTAGTGAATTGAAAGCGAAGTCAGATAACCCTATAACGTAACCTAGCATGCACCGTCTTTTTCATTTTTGAACGAGAGGGTGTCCTAGTGAATAAGTGTGGAAAAGTGAATGGTTGTGGAAGATATGGTGGATATGGATAAGTTGTAGAAGGAAAGCATGTAACCAATGAGGATGTGGGTTTAGCACAAAACTCATTCATGGTGTAGGTAGGGACTGTCTCAAGTCTGAAAATGAAGGTGTCAAATGGTTTGTCCTTCTGAAATATTTGTTTACTAGGTGGATTTAAAAATTATGAAGCACGTGGAAAACAAAAGGATCGAGTGCAAACTTGAGATTCCTTTGAAAGGGTGGAAAGAGGAGTCGAGGTGGATGTTGTGCAAAGTAATTCTTGATAGGGTGAATCATCACTTGCTCTAAGAAACTCATCGAATTCCTCATCTAGATTGGTCATATCCACATTACTATGGTAGTCCTCTATATCTTTGAGAAAGTCATCTATCTCGTCCTCATCCATAATATGTGTATCGACTAGTGTAGGGATGAAAATGTTGAGTCCGAAACTTCCAAAGGAAAGAAATTTGGGCATATGATTATCGGGGGAACATGTTGTTGAAATAATCTCGAGCGAAGCTCTCGATCATGCTAACCTCTCCATCCATAGTTGAATCAGGTACATGTGTCTTTGTTTTAAAAACATTTACTTCAACTGCAAGATGGCCAAAAGACATGGACATTGAACCATCGCGGGAATTAATGAGCGCATTGGCAGTTGCCAGGAAAGGACGCCCTAAGATGATCGGGACAGAGTCGTTAGCGACTTCTGTATCGAGGATGACAAAATCAGCCGGATAGTAGAAATCCTGAATTTTTACCAACGCACATTTTCGACCACACCCTTAGGATACTTAATAGACCGATCAGCAAATTGCAACGTCATTTTAGTGGGTTGCATCTCGTCTAGACCTATTTGTCTATACAAATAAAATGGGAGTAAGTTAACACTAGCCCCCATGTATAATAACGCGGTCGTCGTATAGGAATCTCCTAAGGTGCATTGTACAGTAGGACGACCAGGGTCTTTGTACTTAACAATTCCATTATGTTCAGATAGAGTTGGGAATTGTTTTGTTAAGAAGGCGTCTTTTGGTATATTTGTCTTACGCCTAGTAGTACACAACTCCTTAAGAAACTTAGCATGGTGTGGTAGTTTTTTCATAGCTTCGAGGAAGGGAAGGTTTAGTGTGAGATTCTTGAAAACATCCCTAATCTCCTCATAATTTGTATCCCTAGTTAACATGGCTAATTTTTGTGGAAACGGTTGTTTTGTCTATATTTAGCAATGGTATCACCTGGATGTTTAACCGTGGCTTTCTATTTCTTAGGTTGTGTTGTAACTGGTACCTCTACAGTGGTAGGCTCTTCAGTTTCTATTTCGGTATCTAGCAAAATAGCAGGTGTAGGGGCTACTGGTGGGGTAACTATAGGCATTGTTACTTTGTTATCAACCACTCTGCCAGAACGGAGAGTGGTGATGGCATTTAGCTCACCTACATTTGCATATTCATTACTAGTATTATCGGTTACCTCAAAGGCTGTGTTTGTTGTTTTAGGATTAGGTATTGCGTGGCCTAGAAACACACCTTTGGGTTGGGTTTTATCTTTGGCCAACTGTTGGCTTAAATTATTAACGGATTGTAGAAGCTGTTGGTTATTTTGAGCCATGGTTTGGAAAATTTTTTGGCTCACTTGTATGAAGGTGTCAAGACGATCCGGTTGTGTGGGTGTAGTAGTCACGGGTGGTGTGACTGAAACTATCTCGCGTGAATTATTTATGGGCGGATTTTGATAGTTATTATTTACCGGAACGATACCTCTATTAGCATTATAATTATTATAACTACCTTGACCTTGTGCTTGACCTTGTCGAGGTTGCACTTGGTTGTTATAATTATTATAATTACCCTGACCCTGTCCTTGTCGTGGTGGAGCTTGGATAAAACTGTGCGTTGGCCTAACATATTGATTATTGTACCCTGGAGGTGTAACGTGTTGGTTATTTCTCCAACCGAAGTTGGGATTATGTCTCCAAGGGGCGTTAGGTTCACTATTAATGGAACAAGCCTGTTCGTAGGCTATAGGATAGTGGAAGTCGGGATGCTCAGGGCTCCAACAGAAACTACATGGATTTGAATTTACATTCATGACGGGGATAGGCTTTTGTTGAACAGAAATGGCTTCTACCTTTTTAGTGAGTGATTCGATTAGAGTTTTAAGCTCGGGATCGTGTTTAATTTCAAACATATCGGCGGCCTTAACTGTATTAGAAGAACTAGCGGAGCGGTGGATATCATCACTACCCCCAATTATTTAAACTTAGTTTGATCCTCTAAAAATTTATAAGCCTCCGACGCTCCTTTACTTAAGAAACTACCCCCATTCATTATGTCTAGGACTTATTTATGGTGGTGTAGAAGTCCTTTGAAAAAGGCATGAACTAATGTGTCTTTCGCTAGATTATGGTGTGGACACTCTATAAGGAGATCGGTGAAACGATTCCAAGCCTCTGAAAATGAATCTTGGAAAACATCTCATCCGTCTTTAGGGGTGGGTAAAAATGTTCTATAAACAGCTGAACAAGTTTAGCCCACGAGTCCACAGAATTAGGCTTTGGCGCGGTTAAACAAAAGACGCCTTTATCGGCTAAGGTGAAAGGGAATACCCTCAGTTTAATTTGTTCCGCACCAACCGTAGGATAGTGGAATGTTGTTATGACTTGTTCAATCCTACGCATGTGCTGATAAGGTTTTTCATGGTCTAAACCATGAAAAACGGGTAACAAATTAAAAATATTTTGGGGGATTTGGAAATCCCCCACTGGGTCTGCTAGAACGATGCAAGATTTGTTGCTATCGCTCAAGGCTTTGTAGAAGTCCGAGAGAGGAGTCTCTCCTTCTTTAGGCATTATATCAGGTGGTGTGTGTGAAATAGTAGCTAGAGGTGTAGTGGGTGGTATACTAGATAGAATTGTTTGTTGACGTTGTTGTGTAATTACGTTTGGTGTTTTTGTTCGACCAGACCTTATTCTCATACAAGGCTAAGACCAAACTTAGCTAAACACATCAACACTCCAAATAATTATGATATACTAGTATAAACCTCTAACAGGAGATGCGAGGAAACTCTGATAGTAGAGAAACTGCTAGTAGAGAGTAGGAAAATCTCTTGCATAGAATTCCAGCTCATTATTCCGAAGATTTGGTGTTGAAATTTTACAACAATGGAGGTTTCCGGGGTGATGAATTTTGGATTACGGCGGATGGGTTGGAACGTGAACTCACGCTGGAGTTAATATCGAATCTGACACATTCCGATAAACTCGATAGTCCGACCACGTATTGTCGAGTATCCGACTATGAGGGATTTGATGTTTGACACGCTTCTCGAGGGAGAGTACAATGATGGCTCGAATCTGCGCGTGTACCAAAGACTCGCTTCGACCGAAACCAACTAGCCATCACTCAATGGCTGGCTTTGCAACGCCATTGAACTTCAAAGACGCGTCGACGTGAACAAGACATTCTTGCACCTGCCGTGGGATCCTCCGAGAAGAAGCACACTTTCTCAGTATGGTCCATTTTTGGGCCATGTTCTTCGACAGCGTCAAACAAACAGTCACTCCTCTTCTTTGTACTTGTTACTCGGCTTATGCTTAATTTAGGGTTCCAAATCCGCTACTCTTTTCATTCCAACAAGGTCTTTTCGAGAATTTTGGAATTTTTGAGACTTGTGTTACGACCACCAGCGGGACCCAATAGCTAGAGATGACATTGAAGCGTGATAACGCGTACCTCCTCCTCCCCTTCACCACCCGACTGTTTTAATAAGGCTACCATGCACCGAATCAACACTCCCATAGAAGCCTTGAGACACATGAACACTAGTATCGCGGCGGATGTTTCTTCGTCGGGGAAGAGATGATTACTTCCCAAAATGACTTCCGGCCAAAGAAGAAATGCAAAATCGCCAAGGCCGTTTCCAGAGAATGATGTTGGCAAATCAGCCGCAATTCCGGGATCGGTTCTTTCTGATCTATAGGCCACATTCCGGACCGGTCGATTCAGCCCGTGGTTAAATTAAATGGCCGGCCATTGACGAGAAACCGGGTTCATCTTACGCTAACCCTAAGATTCCCGAGAGTGTTTATTTCCCTTATGCATTGCATTTTTAGTTTTCTTGTGATAAAAATATTATATATCGGTTGATTTCTCATAATTTTGTATCTCCAGACGGTTTGAATGAGAAATTATTTATGTTATGAAATTATTGTAATTCCTACTATATTAGTTGTCATTTGATGCATTGGGCCTACTCTCAAAGCCCAACGGTCAGACTAACTCCAACGGTCAGATGCCCAAAGGTCAGAAATCAAATTATAAATATAACTCTCCTATTCCACTTTCACTCATTCCCTTCTCTCCCTCTTCACAAATTCTCAATTTCTTGAACATAATGAATCAAATAGAGCGATGGGAAAAGGAGCAACGCGAATGGGCTATCACAGTATTAGTGATAACAGTGTTTATCATTATTCTCATGTCACTCATGCATAACATGATCCAGAACATCTAGATCTATGTAACCATCTCTTTTTCTGACTTTCATTTTGTATATTAGTATGGTGTGTTAAATAATTCTCACACATTTGTACGGGTTACGTATTAAATGGAGAAGTTTCGTATTAACTATTTGTGTATATTAGTTGTCTTCTCCTCTCTAAAATAAATAAATAATAATAATAATAATAAATAAATAAATAAACAAACCATAACAAAGAAAGGCCATCCAAAACTCACCAAAATAATTAATTGATACACATGGTG
The DNA here is from genome assembly GCF_015680905.1 of Coptis chinensis. Classification (NCBI taxonomy): domain Eukaryota; kingdom Viridiplantae; phylum Streptophyta; class Magnoliopsida; order Ranunculales; family Ranunculaceae; genus Coptis; species Coptis chinensis. Next base: position 37,258,849 of record NC_141464.1, read on the forward strand.
TTCAGAGAAGATCGTGCACGCTACAAGGTACACATAACACTTGTCACACATGCAGCTCGATTATTCTATCCATATTCTATTACTGAGTTATGATCATCATTTCTGAAATTACGTGTAAGTCTAACTACCCTGTGAAACTTTCCTCCATATTTTCTAACATTGAACCATCTCATTAATTGTATTTGGATATCTGACATGACAAGACTTACTATGGATCCCCATTGATGCTGTTCATAATCACATGGGTCATTAACTACACTTGGAATCCAGATTGGTACAGACTCATAGATTTGCTATAAATCTCTTCTTTTTCAGCCATTCTTATTCAAACAATTTTCACTATCCTTCCCTCAGTAATACTACCAATGGATCAACCAAGAAAAATAACGGCAGAGAAAGACTACCTGAAAAGCTTTCGAAGATGGCCGGTTTTCTCCTTATTTTGACACCGAAATTATATGTCGCAGATGGACGCCTCTTCTATATCATTCAGCAGCTGGTTATTCCCGAGAATTGGTTTTGATGTTCTACCAATTTAGCGGATCTGAAAATGGAAAATTCTACTTCAATGCCTATGGACAACGTTCGGAATTGACTAAGGAAATGATCTCCGACATACTTCAAATCCCAATGAATACCCAGGAATCCCTTTTTCAAGAGTCATCATTTGATTCCACCAAAACTTTACTATGAGCTACCGTATCTCATGACGAAGTCGGAAATACACATCACATTGTTCTTCAACGCTCTTTGAAACAGAATCAACGTGTTGTGCTCCACTGGTTGGGACACAATGTGGTAGGTACATCACACCAATCAGAAGTCACAAAGCCTCAACTTCACCTACTTTGGATTTTGCGCAGACTCAAAGAGATGACTTTTGTCTAATCCAACACCTCGAACGTAATCACCAAGAAAACAAGAAGGTCGACTTCCCTACCCACTTTAGTAACGCTAGATTATGATCGTTGGGGTTATCCAAGAATTTCTCCAGAGACCCCCTTCAAAGAGCACAAATAAAAGTACTCCAAACAGATTACTCCGTTGGTTTTGGACTCGATACTCGATAGAGGAACGAATCCACCCAAGCTCAAATTCTGACCATTTATTTGATGAAAATGCCATGATGAACATTATTAATCCCATGGAAGGCATTAAACTTCTTCATCATGGTTTGAGGAACTACACGCTTCGTCGAATATCATCATCACAACTTTTCAGATTTCCAAGATCGTCAAGCAATGCATGATGTTGAGCAGGAGGAGATCTTGGAAAATCATTCTCGATCCTTGCAAAATCACGCTCCTAATGGAAAATCAAACTGTACTCTCTGCCAACCAAGGGGACATTCAGATGCAACTAGGCCAACAAATGGAAGAACTAAACAGTCTGGTGCACGATATGCATCTCCAAGATCAACATAACAATCCATAATTTTCTAATATTACTAAGTCAATAAATAAATACTCATATATGTTATTACATTTTTCGTCGTATTATGAATTTTGTCTTACTTTTGTGTCTTCTTTTGTATGAAATGCTTAATAGGATTGTCATCATTTGCATTGTGACTAATATAATTTAACATGTGCTTACAGGAGGGTCTATTCTCTTACATACTCATTTATCCATCCAGTTTGCCTTTGTCGTTACCTATTTCTTTCCTTCATCCACAATGGCATCTTCATCAATTGCATCTTCATCAAACATGGTACCTCCCAAACTCATTCCTGAGCAATCCTTTCAGTCTATGATGGATTCCAATACTTATGGCCATCTCTTCCGTGACTACATTACAAACATCGGATGGTCTTCCCTAATTCTTCAACCTGACCAAACTTATTCTCCGAGTTTGGCTGCATACTTTTATGCTAATATGGAAGACACACCAGCATTCAACCATGCGCATGGTTTCTACTTAGACGGGTTCACAATCCATGTTGGTAACACACCTCATATCTTTTCTGAACAACAACTTGCACTAACTTTGGATCTTCCATATCACGACCCTGTTGCATCATGGCATTACATCTATCATAATTCTTACCGTTCCTTTCAGTGGCAAGCGTTTCGCGAAACTTACGGTGATGGTCTTAAGATTAAACGAGAAGGAAATGGCCATGTGGTATGGTGTGACGTCACCATTCCCTTAGCAAGCATGACCATGAATATGGGGACTACGATGTTATTTGTACTCCTGAACATTATGGGAAATTGGCATTTTTCAACTGCCAATGAGGTCGCTTAAGGCCCTATTCGATTGCTAGCTCAAGGTCATACATTATTTAACATCATAGGTTGTGTTATCTCCAACCCAAACGAAGTTCGCACTTTTCGGGATCGATATATTTTTACGGTCACCGCTTTGTCGAATCATGAAGACACATTTCCCACAATTTGCAGCTAATTTTCATGATCGGTCAAGGTAGATTCTATGTGCCCAAAGAAACGAATCATTCGCTCATTGAGGTTTCGGCAATGGAAGCGCCCCGCTCGGTACCCGAGGCATGTTCGTTGTTACCCGAAGGATGAAAATATGAAGACACATTTGAGGAAATCTGGAAACGAAGAATGGGCAAAAATTTGGCAGACTATTATCTTTTGGTGCGATGCTAAGGAAATGCATTTCCTTCAAGAGGACGCCAGAGCTTCACATCCTGCTGGATGGTAAACTTGAGCTTGCCATTGTACATATATCTAGCTAAACCTTATGTTTGGTGTGCTATTAATTTTCATGTTTCGTATGCTATTATTTTTATTTCGTGTGCTATGTTTAGTGTGCTATTGAACATTTTCTTATTTTTTTCTGAATAATATATTATGTTCTCCAACCTTTCTGTTCCAGCAATCTAGCCCTAATTTTGCTCACGGTCCTCAGGTACTTTCTCTCTTTAATTATTAATACTTCAAGGACTAAGCATCGTTCTGTTGGGGGTGTTTTAACCCTGTAGCAAATATTAGGCAAATTGTAACCTGTATATAGTTTTTATTTTCATGTTAATAATTGTACTTAGTGACAAAGTCTTGTTTCCTTTTCAATGATGAAAATTGTCTAGAAATCTCATATTAGTATCCGAATTAGGATTTGTTTTTTAAGAAACTTAAGATAATATGTATGCAATAGTTTAAACATCTTTTTCATGAACATTCATCATGTACCGAAAGTATTATCGATTGTACATAGCAAGAAGTTTTGGAACCAACGGTTAGTTACTTAAACTATAAATCCTGTGAGAACCTAACCAAAAACCTTGACATAAGTGATTTGTGTGTGATGACACAGAGGAGTAGTTTTTCCGATTAGAGAAAATCACGTATCTACTTACTTGATCACCACCCGAACCCTAGGCGAGAATTTAGGCCATCTTTGGATTGACATAGCTAAAAGTTCTTACCTGTTATAAATTTTACCGCTAGTCACTCAACTAAACCATTCATCAAACCTTTCACTTTCACCCAAAAAAAAAAAAAAATCCTTGCCCATCTATTAAACCAAATAAAAGAACGTACCTAAGTGATGAGTATGAGAAATAGGATGAAATGTGGAAAGAATAAAGAGAAAGACTTGTCCCAAATAAAAGTCAGTTACTTGCTTCAGGAAAGAAAAATAGAATCATGTTTTTAAACCATCTATAAAAAAAAATCCATTAGAGGCTTAAGAACAAGGTTGGAAAACTCAGTTAGAAGAAGGAAAGAAAACAAAGATTTCTCTAGTGTAAATATATGAAGACCCTATTCTCTCATACTTGTAAATTTTAATTATCCATATCCATTTTTTGTACACTATCACCTAATCCCCCACAATACCTAATAAAGACCTCTAGCTCAATTAGGAGTAGGGTGGTGTGATAATAAGTAGTAGACGTGATTGATCGACATCGGCTCCTCTGACTGTCATTGAGATGTGAGGAAACGTGTGCCCACTGCACACTGGAGTTAACAAAACCTGAGTGGAAAAATTTTGAGTGAAATTGTGTTTTGACACATACATGTGAGAACCCATTTAGGTACACTCTCCAAAGGATTTAGAAACAACCCTGCTAGTACATTTCAATGAAAAGTTCACTGCATGCATGATCATATGTAGATGTTTTAATTATTGAATACATATTAACTTGAGTTTCAAAGAAATTAATCCTTGTTCCCTGCTAAGGAGATGTATGGATATCTTAGATTAATTTAGGAAACGAAGTTTACATCGAAGTCGTTGTAGTATAAATGAAGTTTGTGAGTATCTTCTCTGGAAAACTCTCACGAGGCTATAACTCGTCCACTAGGGAATTCCTAGGGGTTTACGGCCTTGTTGCATATGGTCAATGCAACCACACTCTGCGAAACGAGAATTAGTTAGGACTACACATTTTTTTGGCCACTTATCTGTTTTAATGTCTCTTCTTTGCTTGAGGACAAGCAAAGTGCTATTTGGGGGTAGTGTGATAAGCACCCAAAAGTGTATTATGAAACCCCGTTGAGACATATAAATTTGGTTAACTATGTGTTTAATAATCATGAAATAAATATGTTTTCATACTTTTGCGGTGGTATTTCGCAATAAACATGGAAATGTGGTTTAAACCTGCAATAAAGCACGAGGAACGACATGTATATGAATTCTTCCAAATCGCATGAAGCATCAAACTTCCAAGCTCCTACCTCTTGAACCGGGACTCGAATCGACCGTGAGCTGCTCGCATAATCGTATGATGAACTCTACGAATAGGCGGGAAGTTGTAAAATTGCCCAAAGACCGACCGCCATCGGATCGCACATAGGACCCACTATACAGGGCCGTAAGATTGGATGAGTCATCAATCATGGAGCATGTCAAGACAAAATGACAAATTATTGGTGCAAAGTTGACACCTTGCATGTAATTAATTAGATTAGGTGTTAATAGTGAAAAAAAAAGGCAAGGTGTCACTTTGTTTTAATGTGGTGGATAAAAATGAAGTAAATGTGGTTTGATGTTTCACATGGGAGGAAATGAGATGTCTATCAAATGAAGAAGAAAATAAAACAAGGGGGGGGACACTCCATTTACTCCCTTGACTTTTTTTCCTTATCTTGTATTATTTTAGTTCCTTAGTCATTCTTATTATTTAGTTTTTTGTTTTGTAAGAAAGCTTGTAATAGTTTTAATGGAGGAAACCTTGGTTTTCTTCTAGGAAATAAATAAAAAGCAAGTGAGTTTAGTTAGTTTTTCTTCTTCTTCTTTCTCTCTCTTTTGTTCTTCTAGCTTGTAATTTATCATCCCAAGGATCATGAGCTAACTTCTCTTTTGGGGAGTTAATCCATCTCATGTGAGGGAGAATATTTGTGGTTGGCTTGGTAGGTTGTTAGGAAGAACAACTAGACCTACATCCTATCCCAAAATGATAGTTGGTGTAGTGTCTAGTTAGGAATCAAAGTAATGAGCTTAGAGATAAGTCATTGCTTGGTTCCACTTGCTAGCATGTATGAACTCTTTAATGAGCCATACATGTTATGGATCAAGTTTTCTTCCATTAGGGCTTGTCTATGAGTCTAGGAAGAATCAAATGAACCTTTTCAAATCAACAACTAAATGTTATTTTCACATGAGGATGATTAGCTCTCCACCTTTTCTTTAGTAAATTGTATTTTGTATTAATTGCATGATTTCAAATCTTAATGTTTTTTTCTTTAATGTTTGTATAGGAAAGAAACCTAGCATTAGTAGTAAACTTACTCACTAGTTTCCTAAGAGTAACAACCAATTTGTAGTTGTCCTAGACTTTAGGTTGGTTCGAATCCTTATTCCAACTTTACGAAACGAAGATCGTGAGTAAGGAACTCTGAGTTCGCTTTCGCATCAAATTAGAGAGTCAAATCTCTAACGTAGTAAAAAAAAGCTAATATCAAGCCTCTTTGGCACAAAACTCAAATCATTCATGGCACATTCAATGAATACCTTAGGTCATTCCCGCCACATTCAAGGAATACCTATCATATTACTAACGGGCCATTCTGGCACATTCAATGAATGCCCTGGGTCATTCCCGCCACATTCAAGGAATACCCAACCCTACATTCCCGTACACTCAAGGAATACAACTAACCCGCAAGGCGAATACCTTAGTTCCTCTTTAGGGCAGTCCAAACAATCTGGTCATTCATGGCACATTCAATGAATACCCGGGTCATTCATGGCACATTCAATGAATACCCCTATATAACGCTAACGGGTCATTTATGGCATATTCAATAAATGCCCACCTAATATATGACATCAGCAGTCATAAAACTCAATTTCAAAACTTGAGGCGTGGAGAGTTCTAAAAGGGTGCGGTAAATTTGTTTACGCATTATTGAAATTTATTACATATATTATTTTAGAGACCGAATGAGTATCTTGATTCATGTATTTTTTTGGTTTACGCGTTATTAATTTCATGGATGTATAAGTGTCATAACGTTGTGTATCATAAAAGACTGAACTATCACAGAGTAATAAATACATGTACACAAGTATATTTAGAAAGGTCTTAGCCTAAAGTCAAGTATGCTAATAGTCCTAGACCTATCCTAATAGACTGAATCATAATCCGAGGTAAAAGTCAAATTTGGGTCAACTGGTCAAAGTCAACCTGCCAATGGTCCACCGCAGTCAACCAGCCAGGTTAACAGCAGTCAACCCGACCTAAACTCCTCTAACCCCAAAAGCCCAAAGCCTAAGGCCCATAGTCTAAACTTAAGTCTAAAAAATAAAATTTTAAAATTTTAAAAATCAACATTCAAGCCCACCCACGAAATTCGGGCCCAAGCCCAACAAAAAAAAAAAAACTTCACTGTTCATCTTCCTCACCAACGCCTCCACCTCCAGCCACCGAATCAGCCACTCACCACCACTAGTGAACCCAGCGGTTTGGTTCCTTTTTCAAACCCCTACCTATCTATACTAACAAATCACGATTCCCTTATACTAGGTAAATCGAGGTCGACGCCATTAATGGCTCCTCTGGAGCTTCAACAGCCCCAACCACAAAAAATCAACTCTCCACTAACCGAAATTAACCTACAACAAAACCCCTACTACTTTAATTCATACCATAAACCCAATTCATTGATTCCCCAACTTCCTCCCTCAAACTGGGTCTCTATTTTCGACCTCCATTAACACCCTATTCCCAAGCTTCAACTTCACTCTCCAACGCACCATCAAACACCAACAATCAAATACCAACTACCAGTATAACATCACAACCAAAACTTCTAACAAAACCACCAGTCAACCACAACAAAGAATAAGACGTCTTGGGTTCTGAGGTTGACGCCAGTAACAACCGGTGTCAAGGCATCGCCAGTTTAACTTCTCAGCTTGATCAGAGTTTTACATATTGTTGTATTTAAAAGTTTTGTATCTAAGCATCGGCACCATTACAGAGTTTACAAAATCACAAATATGTAAAACAGTATTACTGATATGATTAGCATAAACAAATAATTAAACAAAATAAACATCGTCAGACTACTCACTGTTTATAAACCGAACAGCGAGAAAAATCCCGAAAGACCTAAGTCGACTGTTGCGCGAAAGGACGATCTTCCTCGTTCAAAACCTTTTCTTCTTTCAGAAAACTCACCCCTTTTTTTTTTTTTCTAAAACTCTCGCTGTGTTTTTCCCTCAAAACTCTACGTGAGAATACTCTATTTTTTTTCTAACTTTTAAAACCTCCCCGAAAACAAGGGTTGAAACTTATCTACTTACTCACGGGACTTTTATCCCTAAGCTGATAGTTATCATCTATCCGTTTTATCTATTATTATTATTATTATTATTATTATTATTATTATAGAAAAAGCAAATGAAAGATGGGGTGTTATATGAATGATACAAGTTTTAACTTTTAAGAGTGGCAGTATATATTTAAGTTGTGGATGTTACTGTTTGTGTTCTAGCTAGAGTAGTATTTAAAGAATATCTAGTTCCTCACTTAAACCTGCGTCTTGTCCAGTAGGCTACAAATTTTCCTTCACTTAGACCTATAACTTATCACCATTTTTAAATATAAATAGAAGTTAATTATCAGAGTCTATGGTTATTGTTTAAAGTTGCCAGTATTTCTATATCTTGGACAGGTTTTCAGCTTGGAACATAGAAGTTTTGCTAGACATCACCGTTGTTATCTACCCACTGTGTGCTAAAGGAGGCCGCCTAGTCTCAAATGAAGATCCAAACATCACTTGGGAGTCGCATGTGAACACCAACTGTGACCCATCAAACTATGCCAAAGCAACAAAAAGGGAAAAAATGCCCTGTAACTGGATGCAAAAAGCTTTTTACATTTTCGAACACCATTAGGTGCAAGGATTGTAATGTAGATCATTGCTTGAAGCACCGGTTTGGACGACCTGATCACTAGTGTCAAGGTCCCGAGAATCCTAATGCTAGTTCTGCCTTCTCTTTTACGTCTTTCTTAAGAGTCAGAAAGAAAAGTCGAGATATAAATGTAGTCCTGCTGCATCCTCATCAAATTGGGCTACAATCTTCATCTGTCCGAGCGTCTGCTGAAGTAGCGACTATTACGTGGATTTTCTACTCTTTGGGATTCTTTACCCGCGCCGCTATTGCTGTCTGATCAAGTAGATCTATCTTAAGCCTCGATCATTTATATATTTCTTTCTTTATTTATTAGATCTCGATCTTGATTTGGTATTCATATCAAATGTTAGAATTTGATGTGAATACCAACTTTTGTAAAGATAATGCCTAGTCTCTATGATGATATATATTGATATTAGTAAAAAAAACCTTTTGATAACTGCATTTTGAATATGTGAACTTGTTATTTCATTGTTAGTTCATAATAAATAAATAAAACACACACACACCAGTCTTTAGCTTAAAAGGTAAAGCACGTGGATGATGATTTTCAGAAAATGGCGATTCAAATCTGCCAAGATCCTTTGATAACACAGACTTGAAGTAGTACATCGTAATTTCTTTATGTTCTAATAAAAGTACAAAAGTGTTAAGTGGAGAAACACATAGTTTATAGTTATATTGAGGTATGAATAAAGTTTGTTAATAGTCTAATAGGGTATGAACAGTAATTATTCAATATGAATAATGATTGTTCAGCGTTTTCACTAATTATTTCTCATGTTATTGAGGTGTAAATAATGATTGTTCATAGTCCAATAATGAACAATGATTGTTCATAATCAATTCAAATAAAAGTATGAAAAATGATTGTTCAGTATAAACAATGAATGTTTATAGTCGATATATATATGAATAATCATTGATATGAACAATCATTGTTCATATATAGTCCAATAGGTGTTCTCACTGATTATTTCTCGATCATATTATCAAAGTATGAACAATCATTATTTATTGTCCAATATGGATATGAACAATGATTGTTCATAGTCCAATAGGTGTTCTCACTGATCATTCCTTATAGTGTTGAGAGACTATGAACAAAGAGTATGAACAATTCATTCCTAGTTGTTGAGGTATGACGAATAATAATTGTTCATCATTCATCATGTTGTTAAGGTATGAACAATCATTATTCATAGTCCAGCCAATAGGTGTTCTCACTGATCATTCGCCATATTGTTGAAAGACTATGAACAATAATTGTTTCTAATCCAATAGGTGTTCTCACTGATCATTCCTCATGTTATCGAGATATAAACAACAATCGTTTATAGTCCAATAGGTATTTTCACTGATCGATCATTATTTATGTTGTTGAGATATGAACAGTGATTATTCTGTGTGCAAATATAGACATTCATATTATCCACATTTGCCCACTATTATGTTTTGTTTCTTTCTACTATATAATTGTAGGTTATCTTGACCTACGTTTTCATACCCCCATGGGGTATAAAAAAAAAATTGAACTTAACCAACAATCAATTTTCTTCTTGTGATTTGAAACTCCATAGAGAATAAAGCCTAAACTGAAATCTTGAACAATTGACATTTACATCATACAATCATAATAACCACATCATTCCATTTTAATCCATATCCAACATCAGTCATTCATATATATTTTAATTATAGACAAATAATAACACGTGCAAACCAAATCAATAACTCAAAAAATCTTGCAGTAGAGTGTCAATGAAAAAGAAGCATTCAACTGACGAAACAACACATTCAGAAAAAATCATAGAATCTCTCTCAACACCAACAACAGCTGCTTCCTTCCATATCATCCCAGGAAGAGGAGGTACCATACTCATACGCCAACTCTATCGACATAAGAAAAGCATCATTTCATCGAACACCTCACTCCTCTCCCACAACTTCCAACCCACTATTCATTAAAACAGAAACACATAAGAAGCATACAACCCAAATTTTATATACAACAAAGACCCAGAAAAACCTCCAAAACTATTTGTTGTTCAACCTCGTCTTCGTTCAGATGCTGCTTTAAAAGCTATCTGAAACACTGAACCTCGCGAATTTTCTCCAAGAGCAGCGAGATGGATTCTTTGTTGTAAAGAAAAAAAAACGCTGGTTTTCTTGTACAGGGGTTAACTTAAACTTTCCGCCCATCCCTGTCCATGAAAGTGATTATTAAAAAAAACTTGGTTAGCATGCCCTTGAGAGTCACCCTCTGTATTTGATTGGCATATTGTCTTAATTTGCACTGTTGCGCTCTTAGAGATCTTTAGCAGTGATATCAACCTAGCATTAAACACTAAATTCTCAACTTCAGGAATTTGGTGTTTTTTCAACTTCAGGAGAACTACATGTTGATGAAAACACCAAAAAAACACCAAACCAAACACCAAATCGACCGATATTTGGTTCCAGGTTTAATGCTATATCAAATCACTTACGCGTTTGAGAAATATCGCGCGGTTTTAGCAAAACCGCGTGGGCTTGGGCTGCTAAATTGGCTTCTATGGCGCGGTTTTGGCAAAACCGCGTGGGCTTGGGCTTCAATGGGCACGGTTTTGCCAAAATCGTATGCGTTTTTTCTGAAAATTAGAACTGTAGTGCATAGAACTTGAAAAATTATGAGTTGTGCATAGAAGTTAAGAAATTAACAATTGTGCATGGGCGTGGTTTTGCCAAAACCGCGTGCGTTTTTTCTGAAAATTAGAACTGTGGTGCATAGAACTTGAAAAATTATGAGTTGTACATAGAAGTTAAAAAATTAACAATTGTGCAATTGAAGAAATTAAGAATTGTAATTTAAAATCGAAAAAATCTATGATTATGATATAATCATATAATATCAAAAATAATCCAAAACCTATCATATTACATCAAATTTATTTAGCTCTCTTCTTACGCCCCTTACCACTCGATCCCTCTCCTCTCTCTATTTGGACGTTCCGAAGCTGCTCATCTAAGTTCTTAATCTGAAAATTATGATCTTCTCTGTCTGCACGGAGGTTAACTACTTCAGCCTGAAGTTCCTCATATCCCTGATGTTGTTGCGTGTACACTTGTCGCGATATCCTCATCACGCTTTCGAAGTCTCACATACATACGCATACGCCGGATAGCTGATATGTCTGAGAATATGCCTCCTCTCTTTCTTGGCTATAATAATACAGGGCAGTCCTCATCCCATCAAACATAAGAACCTGGTTCTCATATCTTTCTAGAACCTCAACCTAAAAATCCAAGAAAATACAGTGTGAGTACATATTATATATATAATGAAGAAGATAAATAAAACAATTAAACTCACCATGGTATACTGATCAATATGCGGCTCTAACTCAGAGAAACGAACATGAGGCACCTCAGGAATGGAAATATAAGTAGGCTCCCCATCAGGTCCACACATGGCAAACATCTGAGGATTACTGGCAAACACAGGAGCTGGATGATATGCATTCAGAGGTTGTGGGTTGTAAATAGGCTATGGTGGATGAGAAATACGTAGCTCACGTCTCATCCCTTCCAGGCCCACAAACTCGAAGTTGCTAGCCCGACCAACAGGAGGCAACAACAGACCCATGGAGACACGGTTCTACTATCTATAATACTGATCAACAGTCTACTCAACAACAAAAGAAGATGCATCTAGCCAAGGACCACAACTAGCATGAACTTCATGAATATGAGTTCTACCCCACGACTTCGCATCACTAACATCTGGCATGGGAGCACATGGAACTCCATAACGTCCAGTCATCTGCCTCCAACATTTATCACCACAGTCCCAAACCTGACGAAATCCACGTGTGGCAAAACAACTTCGCGACGTGACAACACACAAGCATGTTGTACAACTGGATCGTCAAAGGCGAGACAAAACGCCAAGGTCTCCACTCAATAGATGACAATGATATAATATCAATTTGAGCACGAGCCATACGATATTATTCCTAATCTGCCTCTACGAGTCAAGTGAGGCCCCGACCAACTAGAAAATCTAGGGCGAGTATCGGCAATCATGTCTATGTTAGGACAAAGACATCGAAAGTACTCATAAAACCAAATCTCTAAAAGTCCCGTGAATCCCGCAATCGAGGACTTCTACTTCCGATGTCTCGTGAAGATTTATCTAACGCCAATATCAATGTGGCATATCTTGAAATGCTACCAGTCATAATCTCTCATAGTATGCAAATCGATACATAAGCATAATATCCCGGTCGTCATTAGAATGACCATTGGAAAACAAAACATGCCCAATAAAAACATCAAAAAGCCCTAACATATCGACAAGACCCTCACTACCCGGTAGAATAGTCAAAGCTAACTCCGCCGTGTATCAGGATGCAAGAGGGGTTCCATATATGCAGTCTTAATATGAGATAGCTTAGTCCCAGAAGAATCATAAGCATCCACACCCAAACGAGGAAAACTCATAAGCATACTATCCATATTCTCATAATTTGTATGAAAAGATATCGGTTGGCCTATACCGATACTCAACCCAGAAATCATAGTGAAGTCTAGTGGTGTGAACCCTAACTCCGCACAAGGGAAATGAAATGTATGAGTTCTACTCCACCATCTTTCTACTAAAGCTATGACCACTGCCCAATTAGCCTTCTCATAATCCACATCAACCAAAAGACCCAAAAGTGTATACAAAATATTATCTATAATATGTACAAACTCATCCAAACTCTTAATAACCTTCCACCACTCTCTAACACCATGTAAAGTCGATCTAACTTGGTAGTCAATAATATGCTGATATTATGAAAAAAAATAATGTGTATAAGATAAATAATTAATTGGTCCAACTCAACTAATTAATATTTAAAATATTTAATCAAAACTAATTAATTACCTGAGTATTAGCCACTGCACTCGACACATGTTTTGTATCACGTGTAGAAGACACAACTTCCATATCAAGTGCTTCTCCAGTGCAAATTGCCAATCGAAGTCGTTCATCCGATACTCCGATTACATAGGGATGTCTATCGGTCGGTATCGACATCCTCTGGGTTCTTCTCCCCGCCTTCTTCCCCCCCAGATTCTACTTCCTCGTGTTCTTCTCCCTCATCGCCAATGTCATCGTGGTAATCGCCAATCATCATCGTCGAAAGGTTCAAAAGGATCCATATCAAATTTTAAGAGTTTAGGTAGGTTTTGTTTTTTTTTTTACTAAGGAGAGGGTTTTATAATTGTGAGAAGAGGTGAAAGTGACCAACCCGCGACTTTGGAGTCGTTTATATATAAGTAGCACGCTGCGGTTCTTAACACCGCGGTTTTCTGAAAACCGTAGGCTTGGGCCTGTCAGTTGGGCTTTAGTAGCGCGGTTTCGGCAAAATCGCGTGGGCTATATAATGCGGTTTTGGCAAAACCGCGTAGTTGTTTGGTGTTTTTTTTATGTTGTTCCTAAAGTTGTTTGGTGTTTTTTTGGTTCAAAATTTTGGTGTTTTTTTTGTTGCTTTCCTAAAGATGCTCTTAGTACTACTACTTCATTTTTTTGCCTTAAGGGGGGGGGGGCTAGCTACATAGCTCCGCCACAGGTGGCACCCATGTTTGAGCCATAAGCACATGCCCATGAGAGAAGAGTGGGACCATAGTACAAAATATTCCGATATATTTCGATATTTGAGGATATTTATTCAGATTTTAGAAAAAGGTATATAAATATCATGATATATTTAGAGATATATGCGACTACAAATATCAGTGATATTTCGACGATATTTAGAGATATTTTACGATATTTTACGATATTTGGCGATATTTTGTGTATATAACAATTTTATTTAATATTTACCATTATATTTCAAATAAATATAAATAATATATTATGATATATTAAGAAATATCTACAATATTCACAATATTTATCGATATTTTGGATATATCTACGATATTTGCATGTGAAACAATATCAAATATTCCCAAAGAGAAGAATATATCTACAATACATATCCAAAAATTGAATATCAATAAATACTCATATCTTGATATTTTGTCCTATGAGTAGGGTTGGCAATGGGTTGGATCGGTCCGGATATAGGCAAATCCAAAACCGATCCGCTTTTCAACAATACAGACCCAGAACCGGACCCGACCCGAACATATATTTGAGTTAGAGAACCAGAACCAAACCGAAAACTTTTTTTTGATTCCGAATCCGATCCGTTCCGAACCAATAAGCTCAATTTCAACCCGGTGAATTGAGTTTTTAATAATTGGATCCTAATTTTCGTTATATAAATATAAAATAATTTTTTTTTGCTAAACACAAAAACAAGATATACAAATAAAAAAGGCATAATGAATTATTTGAAATCCAAATTTGTAATAGAAACCATCTTTTTATTATGTAAAAAAATATCGTAATATTACATATGTATTTTGCATATCTTATTTTGGAACTTTAAATATTGCAATGTTGTATAAGGTAATAGAAATATATGGTGGATGAAAATTAGAAAGAATAAGACTAAAATTTTTAATTAGATTAGGCCCATAACGGTTCGGTACATACTTAATCCAGAACCAATCCAATAAGAGTCCGGTTTTGATTTTTAAGACCCAGAACCGATCCAATATGTTAACTACCTGTTCTAGACCCGTTTTTATTGGTTCGGACCGGATCGGGTATCGGTTCTTACCCGACCCATTGCCAGCCCTACCTATGAGTGGGACACATACCGACATTTTTGGAAATCAAACCGGAGAAAATATAATTTACATAGGAAAATAGAGAATCAAACAGGAACATGAGCACCTTCCAGATGCCTCGCTGTCTCTTTCGTTTGTCATTGTCTTTTTCTTTCAAAGTTTGGACGTTTGTTTTAATATTGTTTAGAGGATTTGTTTAGTGACAAACATCTTGTCTGTAAATAGTGGCGGCATAGAGCTAGGAGTAGCGCTGGTCATCAGGCTCAATGCTCGTGAGCAGCTCGGTGCTCGACTCGTTTTGGGCTTGGCTCGAACTCACTCATTTAAAAATATGAGTCAAATATGAGCAGGTTTTACAGTTCGAGCTCGAAATCAAATAGCTTCGTGAGCTACTCAAAACTATTTGTATTTTAGATAATTTTGTTAAAACACAGAATAATTGTTATAATAGCGTGTTGAATTATAATAGCTTATCACATATTGATTGCAATAATATGTATTCACCTTATAATACTTGTTAGATAGAGGTTCATTGTTATTTCAGTGAATTGTAATCACACTCTCGTATATCGTGAGATTGTCTCTGCATATTATTTTGATATTTAGTAAGTATTATATATCTATTTTTGCTCACTTGTATCTAGAATATGTTTGAATTCAAAGTTATGCACAAAACAAATCAAATCAATATTGAAAACTTGTGATGGAGTTCGAACATATAGCTATGAACCATCAAAATCCAGACTCGAGAGCTACTCGGATACTTGATGAGCCAACTCGAACTCGGCTCGAAAGAATTTGAGCTCGACTCGAGACACACACGTGTTCGACTCGAACTCGCTAAAGCTCGACTCGACTCACTCGATGACCAGCACTAGCTAGGAGACTGATTAAGATTAATAAGTGAACAACAAATTAAGATGAAGTTTAAAATTCCATTGGCTATGTACCGAAACCAAATCAGGAATTGCATTATGTTAGTAGGAATTGAAGCCTAAAATATTTCAATCTACTTGACCTATTTGAGTATAAGCAGGTGCAGTTTTTCTTTTCCGTTAAATTCTGCTTCTCTCACTCTTTGTTTTTATTTTTAAACTTTTATTTCTAGACAAGGTAATTTTGAAGAAAAAAGTACTAACAGCAACAACCTGGATTGAGCAAAGCCACATAGCAGCGTCCTTAATCCTGCATTGCGCATTATATATGAACTTCAATTCGCTGGGAATTGGCCGGGTTGACTACACGTTGTCCCTTCTGTCACCACCGCCCGAAAGATTGAAGAATCATTATCTATTACACTTCCTGGACTGTGAATAATGAGGTTCCGCCTAAGATATACAAAAGAAACTGTGTAAAGAAGATTGCACGTGCATTATAAAGGTACAAATACAAATTAGGCTTGCATTTGCACAGAACTTCCAATGCAAATAAGACTGTGTATTCGGGTTATTCAGTAATTGACATCAAATTATTAAACTTTAAGTCCCATGCTGCCACTCTGCTTTCTCTAATCTGAAACCTTTCCTAACTACCTAATTGGACCCCTTTTTGAACGCACATTGTTAGAATGCAGAGGTGAAATTGCTAAACTGATTAATTATTTTATAAATGACTCGATCCAGAAAGTATAATTGCCCACGACTCCACGAGGGCTGCGGTACGATTTAGGGGACTGCACTTTAATACAAAGCTGTCAATTTTACAATACTGCACCACTTGCATAAGATTATTATAAGTCTTGGGTTTGAGCGGTATGTTTGAACATATATATTTCAAAACCAATTGCACATGTGCGCAGTTTTTGCATGCGGTCGAATATGATTATGTTTGTATTCAATTATCTTCACATGGTGTTTTCTAAATGTTGAATTTAAATTTGGATTGCTATCTTCAACGAATCTTAGGTGTAATAGTGAATATATACAGTAACTAATAAGTAGCACGTTTACTGAAAAAGGAAACCCAAGGGGTCCATACCATTAAGAGGACCGTACCATTCTATTTAAGGGGTTTATTATCCTAATTAATTAAGGGGATTAATATCCCAAGTATATTCTACCACTCACCTGAGAAAATTAAGAATTTAAAAGCCTAGCTATTAGAGGACCATGCTAAAAGAGTCTTGTACTTTTAATACCAACACATTCACATTGTTAAAAAAACGAGGGACAAAAAATGAAAAGAAGAGAAAAACTCTATAAAAGGTGGAGCTACTAACCATTCCCTTCCAAGCCAATTAGATCTAATAAGGTCCAAGTAAACCATGTCTCTGTCGTTCTTAGCCACAACCAGTCCCACCCTGACCAACAGTTCAAGCTTTGATCTAAGGCCATCATCATCAAAAGCACAAGTTTCAATCCGTAGACAAATTTCTTGTACATCAAGTAAACCAAAAGATCAAAATGAAAATGTTGCAAACGATCTTATTGATAGAAGAAATGTTCTCATTGGCTTAGGTGGTGTGTGTGGTGCCACAGCCACATTCGGTAACATGGCTGTGGGTGCTCCAATTCAACCACCTGATCTATCGACATGTCGTTTAGCTAATGACCTTCAACTCACAAATCGTGTTGATTGCTGTCCACCTTATGGTTCGACACCAGTTACTATCACGGACTTTAAGCTTCCAGATGCATCCGAGCCCATGCGTATTCGGAGATCAGTTGAGGCACTTGAGACTGACCCCAAGTACCTAGCAAAGTTTCGAGAGGCAATAACTAAAATGAGAGCACTTCCAGCAGATGATCCCTGGAATTTCATGCAACAAGCGCAAATTCACTGTGCTTATTGCAATGACGCTTACAGCCAGGTCGGGTTCCCAGCTGTAAACTTGCAGCTACATGGGAGCTGGCATTTTGGACCCTGGCATAGGTACTACCTATACTTCTGGGAGAGGATCCTCGGAAAGCTTATTGGGGATCCATCGTTCGCTATTCCGTACTGGAATTATGATCAACCCAGTGGAATGAGATTTCCTTCGATCTACAGGGACCCGTTCTCGTCCCAAAATTCATTATTCAATTGTAACCGAAATCCTGACCATATGGCGTCTTTGATGAGCTACAGGTATGCTTTCGGTGATCCAAACCCCCTTCCTGAGGAGGAAGAAGCTGTCATACTGGCGAACCAAAAGCAACTTCATGACATATTTGCAGAGAATTTATTCAATCCTGAAAATTTCTTAGGGCAGCCCCTTAGTGAGGGACAAGTCCGTAATGGTCCAGGCGCACTGGAGAACCTTCACGCTATTCCTCATAG
This sequence comes from Coptis chinensis, assembly GCF_015680905.1. Taxonomy (NCBI): domain Eukaryota; kingdom Viridiplantae; phylum Streptophyta; class Magnoliopsida; order Ranunculales; family Ranunculaceae; genus Coptis; species Coptis chinensis. Next base: position 37,277,162 of record NC_141464.1, read on the forward strand.
GTGGGCTAGTCAAGTTTATAGGCCTTATTGGGACATGGGTAACTTCCACACTGCCGCTCGAGACCCCATCTTCTATGCCCACCACGCTCAAATTGATCGCCTGTGGAGCCTCTACAAAGATCAACGTGGTACTACCACACCTGAGTTCGACCAGCCAGACTGGCTTGAGTCCTCCTATATATTCTACGATGAGAACAGAAATGTCGTCAGGTGTAAGGTGAGTGAAACTCATATAAGCTCTACTTTCTTGTCTTGAACCAAAATACTATACCTAGTAGGAAACAGATCGGATGATGCTCGTGCTGTGGGAGCCCTTGGCCGGATTCCATTTCATCCTTCTTTTAGCTAGCTGGTCATCACTCTGTTGTCAGATTTGTTCAAAACCAACGGCTCCATCTCACATCTCTTTCTCAGGCCAATTTCCAGCATTTTCTTAAAAAGCCTTCCCAGCGTATAAGGCCTATGTAGATCGATCCTTACACTGAAAAAAAAAAAATCAATTGACTGCATTATTGATCAGGGGAGACTTTGGTGTCCAATATTTCCTGATAAAGAGCCTGTAGATTATTTTTTTCAAACATGGTTTGGGTGAAAGTAAATATTTAAAAAAACATGGGGCCTTACTCCTTAGCCAGCATTCCACTTGACCTCTGCTGTTTATTTATTTTTTCGTCAACTATGTGACTTCTAATTAAGATAATTCTACAGGTTAAGGACTGTCTTAGTACTTCGGCACTTAAGTACACCTACCAAACAGAAGATAGAGCATGGTTGAACATTCGACGAACCTATTTCAACAAAAAGAGAGCTGCGCCAAGAAGTGCTGCCCAAGACGAAATGGTTGCAGTCTCTGAGTTTGGAACTACGCCTCGAGTGCTAGACACCACCATACGTGCCTTAGTTCCTAGACCCAAGGTCTCACGTACCAAAGACGAGAAAGAAGAAGAATCAGAGGTTATTTTCATTGATGACTTCACGTTTGACAGCAGTGATACTGCAGGGTTCGAAGTGTACATTGCCAGACCAGAAGAAGGCTTAGTTTCTGCTGATCTTGGGGAGTTTGCTGGATCTTTTGTGCATATTCCACACTCTCATGGTCAATCAGATCAGAAAAACATATTGCACATTGGTATAACATATCTGTTAGAAGATATTCAGGCAGAGGCATCAGAACAACTGGTTGTAAGTTTGGTTCCTCGAAGTGGAGTAGTAACGATAGCTGGAATTAGCATTGAACGTGTCTCAAGACAAGTTGTTTAGTGTGGTGGAGCTCTAAGTAACGTCCTCAAGAGTAGTTCAATAATGAAGTAATTCTAGGTCTGGAGCTACTTCTGCATTGTGTGTTTGTTCCTGCATTTGTTTCTTATTTGTGGTAACTGTAATTAATACCGAAGCCCAAGCCTCCAAGATTACCTATAACAATGGTTGAGGCCGGTTGAGGTGGAGGTTGAGGTTGAGGTGTTTGATTTTTTTTTGTTTCTCACAAGTTCTTATGGATGTCCGAAACTTTGAATTCATGGATAATAAAGTTTTTTTTATCCCCACTAGATGGGAAATTAGGGTCTCCCCTCCAGGTTGACCGTGTTTTTTTTGTGTGTATTTAGGAGGAGACCCTAATTTCCAATCTAGTGGCTGGGTTGACCGTGTTTTTTTTTTGTGTGCATTGGAATGGGAGACCCTAATTTCCCATCTAGAGTGGGGGGGAAATCCGGCTCATCTAGTTGGGGGTAACACTAACTAACCCTTAATTTTTTTCATTCAATAGACACTACTAAATAATCATTAGGTACTAATCAAATGCTTGACGCTTCACAACCAGAGTTATGGCTTCCACAAAATCTAGAATTTCAATTTTCGTCTAGCCAGACCCTGACCTGACAGTTAGCAGGATCAGCATTTACCCTTAAAAAGAAGTGGAGTGGTGAAGCAAAGGCCTCTCACCAAGCTAAGTCACGTTGTAAAAATAGTTGGAGAGTAGATTTCTTCAAAATGGGAAGAAAAAGGGCATGAGAAGTGTCCATCCATTTTCCTGTATGACTATATACATATATGTGCACCTCGGGACGGAGATTTGCAGCATAAATAACTCTCCAATAATATTAATGTTTCCTTGCTAGCAAGGTTTCTTAAACAATTTTAATAGTGAAATACCCCTTCTGGCACAATTTCCACCACAGCTTGCAGTTATCAGAACCTGTTAGCCTAACTAATATATTCCTTTAGTAGATAATATATCGCTCCACTGGAGTAGGGAACATGGTGGATGTCTTAGTGTCATCCCATCAACACCATTCTATGTTAACAATTCTTTTAACTTTAAAGTTTCATCCCGTGTCATGCTGGGAGAATCCCCAAGCGATATAGGTTTATCAATAATAATATCCATAATATGATCCACAAGGTATCTTATAATAGAGTATTAACTCTGTAATGCTTAATGCCTTAGTTTAAATATTGACTCAGTCATTGTAAGTCAAGGTTGTTAGGGTAGTTATGACTGTCAAACTAATAGACAGGTGTCAATGTAAGAAAGTATCCTAGCCTATCTACATTAATATCGGTTCTTCCAAGATGCTCATAGTGAACTACGCAAAATTTTTAAAATAGTTTCTACTAATTACTTGTCTTCTTACCAAAATAACCCTGAATTTGGTGTCCTCTCTAATTTAATATAAGTCAAAATTGTCTTTTCATATGTGTTGGAAAATAATAAAATAAAACTACGTCCATTATTTCAATTTTATGCACATTATTTCAATTCTACGCATGAACTATTTTAGTAATTATCAAATAAAAAAAGAACCCAACCCTTTGTTAAGGGTAACCTAATTGCATTCTTCTTCTTGACAGAAACAAAACCCCACTCTTCGTGAAACACCCCACTTCAAAAAAAAAAAAAAAAAATCTCTCAGCTAACAGTACTTATCTCTGCACCAACTTTTTTCTTTGGTGGTTCTGATATTCTCTCAAGTGTTGACAACCAAATTTTAGCAGGTAATAAATTCGCTGCAGATATATATATAATTTCTATAAAAAACATGTTATTATTTATGTAAAATTGGCCTTTTTGTTTTCTGGTCCATGCATTCTAGAATTATGTATATTTGTCTGCCTGGTGATTTGACCAATTTTGAAGTTTTTAAATTGCACTTAAGAGTCCTGAAGCAGAAATTTGCCCAAAAGAGGGAATAATGTGTTTGGTCAAATGATTGGTTAAAGACCTCGCATGAGCAAATGTTTCCCACCGAGAAGTATATGCAGCATCCTGCTTTATTGGAAGGAAATAAATTTGATCTGCGATATATAGTCTTGGTTCGGAGCATGAGTCCTTTGGAAATATTCATTTATGATGTTTTTTGGGTACGTTCCTAACATTATGAATGAATTTGTATTGTTGCCTCTCAAAGTAACAACAACATTTATTTGTTAACATACTAATGTTTTTACTATTGCTACTATTTTCTTGCAGTTCTTTGGACAAGAGTACACTTTTTGAATATGAAACTCATTTCACTGTTATGGTTAGTTTCAGCTTTAATTCCAAATAACCACATACATTAGTCATGAAGACCAAATATTTGTTTGATCTCCTGATTTTATTTCAACACCAAAAGGATGTGAATATGAAAACTCTCTGTTTGAGTGGAGAGTTTTAACAAAAACCAAATTGACAATTGCTTGGTTAACTTGGGTTTCTACTTAATATTTCCTTTAGGTTGTGTTTTGCATATGTTTAATCCTACTTATAAAGTTATTGATCTTATAAATTCCATAACTATGTCGGGAGATTGAATCATATGAACACACCAGAGTTTGTAATGGAGTTCCAGAAGGAACATAAAGGTTCTTTGACATGCCTATATTTTACTTATGATATTTTGCAAAGCCAAGTTATTAGAACATCACCTTCATGATTATTATTATTTTATTTATTTATTTATTTGTAATTCTTATCGAATGATGTTACTTCTTTGATTAGCACGATTAGTAGGAATAACCATCTAAAAAGGGGAAAACACAGGTTTGATAAATTCATCAATATAGAGTCTAAGGTTTAATTCGTTGACATTGGATGGTACTTAAGGAAGATCAGTAAAAACTCACTTCTACGATTTGATTTTTGTATGTCCCTTTTTATCTATTGGTTCATTTTATAAGTATGGATATCTCCTAAGTCTCAAGTAATTTAGGGAATGAACAAACTTAGATGGTGAACTTAATAATGCTTCTTAGTTAGTTATCAATGTCAAACTAATATGTGGTTATATTAATATGCTTCTTGGTTAGTTATCAATCTGATCAACTTGGGAATTGACCACATTTAGCATTGGACATGAACTATCAAATTGATGCTATGTGGATTTCACATAAAATTGTTTTGTTTGTGTTCTTAATTTGTCCATGGTGATCCTGTTTAGTTTACTCACTCTAGCTTGATGAGAAAAAATAATGCTTCTTTAGCTTAAGGCCAAGATGGAAGGTACTAGAGTGGCCTAAGAACTGGTGAGCAAATGAAGCTATGTATGAATGTGAATCTTCAGTTGAGAATGAGAATTTGAAGTTGTTAAGTGGTTGTCAGCAACCCACCTTAAGCTTAGAGTGCATAAACAACTTTTGCAATGAGAATAACTCCCCTTGATTATGTATTGCCAAGATTATTGTGTTTTTTTTTTATTGTTAGATTAGTCTTATTCTTAGTGTAATTTATTTGCCTTGATTTAGTTCTGGAGGGGCTGTCATAGTCTCATAGGCACATGAAAGAGGACATCAAGTCATCCAAATTAAGAGATCTCAGGTATTGCTTTATTTATGGAGGATGTTTTGATGCTTTCAATGATTCTTTCAAATAACAGAGCACCGTCTTGGTTGGTATAATATTTGTACAATCTAGAGGTATGTCATGTCAATGACGTAATAGTGATCTATATTACTCTAACATGCATTCTCTATACGTACGGTTTTCAAGAGAAGACACACAGAAGTCGTTTTCACAAGAAAAAGATCAATAGAGGTCAGGTATGTTTCTTTCCATTCCTTCCAGTTCATCTATTTCTTCATTTTTTACACATTATTTCAAGTAATGTATTTCGGTTGCGTTATTAATGGCATGTATAAAGTCTTACCATCATAATTCAATCAAATGTTCGCTGTTTTTTTAATTTCTTTTTTTCATTACTGCTACTTATTTTCAGCTTGAAAATACAAGATTAAAACACGAATGACACTATTTCTATATTTCATCTTCAACCATGTAAACTCTTTCTTTCATTTTTAGAGTGGTTGAATGTGCGATAACTGAAATAATAAATACTCATCGAATCTTCCCGTTTGTCGAAGAGTAACCATAATGTCTACTCATCTCTACTCAATGTCTCAAAATCTGAGCAGCTTAATATTATATCTCCATTCATATTTTTTTGGCAATGGTTATTCACAGCCCATAATTTTTTATTAAGTTGTTGCAGTAGAATCAAAGTAATTGGCGAGATCATTTCTCGCATTAGAACCAAAGTACAAAAGGTAGGGTACCAACACCTGATACATGAGATGCCAAAGAACCTACTAACACATACTCTTGGTTAGTCCTTACTTGAATTGCTCTATATGTCTACATCATTTTCTTGAATAAGCTCTAGCAGTGAGGGTTGTAACCTAATGCTTAGTGGCTGCATAATTAATCTTATGTGTAGTCTTATGGCTAAAACTCAGTATATTCTTTTGAAACTCTATGTCTTTAAGCAGTCTCCTTGCCACTTAAGAAGATTAAACAAATGTGTCCTCAATATTAAATGATTGATCGAAAGAGAAATAAAAAACAGCAAGTCCACTTAAAGTCACTATCAGTTTGATAAAGATTGCTAATTTATTTTTTTATCGGGATGGAAGCACACTTAAAAGAAGCAACACAAATAAATGGATTAAAGAAATTTTAACGCAATATATGTCTTCATTCCGTGTTTATTCTTTGTTTAACAACTTTGTTTATTCTCATAATTATTTTGGGGGTATTTAGACTTTGGTCCTAACAATAGTGGGTTTATTAGGGTTTGGTCCAGAAAAGCTTGAATATTAGGGTTTAGTCCTAGTTTTGGTTCTTGACTGTGGTCAATCTGCTAATTATTTTGATATGACCAGAAATACCGCCCGGTCGCGATGTCACATCACTAGTTGTATAATTTGTTGGACACATGTCGATATGATTGGATATTCAATCTAAATCATGTGACCGTTAGATTTTTGATTTCGATCTCGATAATGTTATTGAGTCCAACCCTCATCTTCTTCTTCGGGAATGAAACCACACTTTAGCACTCAAAACCCCGACCCGTCGGGTTCTCTTTCCAATTTCATGATTGGTTGGTGATAAGAGCCCAAAACTGTAGTTTTAACCCTTAATAATCATACTGTTAGACCAATTATGTGAATAATAATAAGTAAGAGTTAACACGATTACGCTGTTTTATGCATTTCGGGCTTCAAAGTCCATTATGTAATGCGAAATGTGCCACTTTAAGCGAGATAAAGGAGCAAAAGTCGAGAACTTCGAATGCCATATCTTTGGACTCAGACCTGGATTGAGGCCTACCTTATGTCAAAACGACCGGCTCGGAAAGAGCTTTGCAATGATCCAAGCCTTGACCCAATCAGAGGAGTAGAAGTGGACGAAAAGTCTGTGGAAGTCAACTGCAGCTGAAGAGGCCTTTTTGAATTTGAAAGAATTGGGTTTTGGGCTTCATTCTCGCCCAAAAACATGGCTCCAAGCCCATGCACGATTTTTGGATCTGAATGTATAAAAAAACAAAAGCTTAATTCTTTGTTAATGGTAGATAGTTAGGTTAGAAAATAAATTAGATTAGTTAGCCTCCATTAAACCTTAATTCTAGATCTAGTTTTCATTAGATTAATTAAGTTTAATTTCATTTCAATTCTTGTTTTAGATTAAACTCTCAAATTATTGTTCTTGATTGATTAGATAATAAAATAGTTATTTTGTCAATTTCGATTTATAGATCTAAATTCCATTATTGTTTGTTATCATTTCATAGTTATTAATTAGATTTCGATTATTGTTTAGTGAAATCGCATAAAGTTAGAATCTTTTCATTATGTTTAGTTTAGATTTAATGGGAATTGTTAGTTTGATGAATCAAGGCTAAATCCTCCATTAGAGGGTTTGATGAAGCCTTGTTGAAAACTTAGTGGTTAGTATAGAATTGGTTGTAGAATCTATTCCACTCTAGAAAGTCGTGTTTTATGATGAGAATGGGTGGACGACTTCACATGCTAGTTAGTACTTTCGGTAGAAATGCCATGAACACTAGGGATTAGAACTTCGAATTTCTTGCCGTAAGAACGTGAGAATCGAGATACAAGAATCTATACTAGGTTATTAAGTTGGATTCGAGGTGGATTCAATTCCCTCTAATCCTTTATCTAGATTCAAAACAAGCATATTTCCATAGTATTAAGGTAGTTAAATTCAACGTAGACTCATTTTAGTTTCATCAGTAGTATAACACCGTAGTAAAGCTCTCATTGACTTAAGAGCGACTAGTTAGACTTAGAAAACAATCCATGCTAGGGAACTAGGAGTGGAACGAACTTCATACTCCATTTAGTGCAATTCGCATTGAGAGTAGAAGCTTTGATAATAGACACGTAAAACGATAGTAAGTTTAGTTTACTTACGTTGAGAATTCATCGTTCATTTCGTAGGTAAACTACTCATTTTACATTTATCAGTTGGGTTCATCACCGATCTCAATAACTTGTTCATCACCGATTCAATTTCATGATTGATTGGTTGGGTTCATCACCGATCTCACCGATCCAATTTCCGATAGTCATTGATCTTAACAACTTGTTTCCAGTAGTTATCTACCTCAAGGAGACCATTAGGATATCCTTTTAAAAGCATAAACCTCCAAACCCAACACTAGCATTTAGAAACTTGGGTCCGATCCTTGTGTCCTCCAACAAAGACATGGGACACCTCTGCAACATTTGCTCCGGTAGCCTCACAAAGAGTGACATGGCATTCCACAGATGAGATCCTCTCGAGCCAAGAAGGCATTGGCGGCAAGCTTTGAAAGTTCAGAACCGAGGAGGTTGGTGGTTATGATTTCTTCAAGCACCCAATGGGCATAAACACTTTTCAGGGCTTGAATAGCCTTTTGACCACCGGGGTCTCCTAGCCTCCAATGAGAACTCTATCGGGGCGAAGAGATCATCAATGGCAGTCCCTTTAGCAAGGAACTTCGGGTTCGAGAGAATTTGATAATTGATTCCCTTGATGTTGGTGAGAATCTTTTCAATGGCCTCACCAATTTTCAATTTAAGTCGATCTACCGAATTTTAGGACCTTAAAATTTTCTCTTGGCGCTTCTTCGATTCTCCCTTGTTTGCGGTGATGGAATGGATGATGCAAACTTTGTCTTTGAGACATCAAAACTTGTATTCTCGAGATTTTTAAAATCGATGGCCACATCGAAATGAGAAGTCGGATGTAGAAATAAATTTGATAAAACTGGAAGCACGTGATGTTGCATGCTAGGGGTATTATTGTCATTTCAAAATATAAGCATTGACCACGGTCAACTCAATTGGTATTCAACCAAAACTAGGACTAAACCCTAATATTCAAGCTTTTCTAGATCAAACCCTAATAAACCAACTATTGTTAGGACCAAAGTCTAAAAAACCCATTAGTTTGTGATAGGAGCATCATGATAATCAGTTTTGGAGCTAATATTGAATGTGAAAGATTTAACGATAGCTCATGAAGAGTCATTGATAGGTGAGATCTTCAAAGAAACCTTTTTTTATTCCAAATTGATATATCATTTTTTTTTGCTCGGTAAAGTGAAATATCATTAAAAAAAAGAGAGAAGTCAGCTGAGAAGGCCTACATTACAAGAAAGAAACAAGACCTAAAAACATATATGATAAAAGAAACTACATAAAAAAAAAAAACAAGAACTTCATTGTCACCCCATGTCTAAGAACATAAGACGATCCCACCTAGCTACAAAAGACTCAAAGAAATTGATATCTCATTTTTCTTTTGGGTTCTCTCGAAGTAAGTATTTGATAAGTGGTTTTATAAGAAAACCTACAATAAGCGAAGGAACTATTGCTCGGTGGATAATCATATAGATAAGTGAATAGTAAATAGCGAATAGATGTAGAAACCCCCAAAAGAGCACTATGCCAATCTTTGAATGAATTGAATGATCGTAAATACAATATTTAAATGGTCAAGTTTTGATGCCATTGGTGTCTTTCCTATTATTGTTACGTAGCAGACCTATATAAGAATAATAGCTTGCTTAGATATATAATCTAAGCCATACTAAGGTGTAAACCTATCAGATTTAGGGTTGATATTAAATTTTTGGGAGACGATGAATTTGATCTGTTCTGCTTAATTAATAAAATAGTTTACCACCACTACTAAAAAAAGGGATTTTTATGACAACTTTTAGTTGTCATGAAATACATATCATGACACTTTCTGATTGAAAAACTAGCCGTCATTACTGGGGGTGTCATAAAAAGTCAACCAAAACCGTCATTAAAGTTATGACAGTTCATAGAAAGGCATCTTAAAAGTTCCTCCCATTATGACATATATTAGCCTTTAAAGTGTCATAGTAGGTAAATTTTACTATGCCACCACATATGTAACCGTCATAAATTATAGTTGCAACTGTCAAGAAATGACCATTGACTACTGTGGAACAGTCATTTTATAGAACAAAAAACGTCAACAAATAGTTTACACTATGATAGTTCTTCTAAAACCGTCATTTTTTTTTTTTTTTTTTTTAAAAAATATATTATTATTATATTTTTCCTACCAAAAATACTGCATAATAACAACACCCCTGTAGAACTTGCCAAAACAACACATTTAAAAAAACAAATTGCTCCATAAAATGCACACGTACACCATCACTCCTATTCAAGAATATAGTATTCATTCTATCACTGTCCTTACATTTTCCTCCAAAAGAAAAATACAATACGAAAAATATACATTACATTGAACTTACAACTAGCTAGAAAGAAAATCTTGTTAGAAAATTCCCAAGTTGATGCAGTATAGACCACCTCCATTCTTTAAGGCAACAAACAAATGCCACATACGTTGCCTGTTTCATTTAACAACAGAGTTTAGATAGACTTCAATCTTAAATTGAAACTTAATATTCAGAACTTAGATGAAAGTTGGTAGGCACTAGGCATGCATTCTACTAATAAAGACTACTCATCTCGACAAAACGAAAAATGAAATAACAATTAGGAAATCCTTAAGTCATGCATCCATATGTGTAGCGCCCCAATTTTTCGGACAATTGAATATTCAGATAAAAGAGCTCGATCCAAATATTCAACTATCTAATAAACCAAGACTTGAGCGGTTTTGACTCACATGAGTCCAACTACAACTAAAATATAAAACACCCCTTTGAGCATCGCGTTCAAAGAAATTTTTACAGAATTTCCTCTGTATTTCCAAAATTTCATAAATTTACAACCTGTCATAACCTGAAAATCAAATAATATACTTCTATTTAATATATTAAAACCTCAGCCGTAAACCCAACTACTAAAAGATATTGATTCGTGGCACCGACTACTTAACCATCTCGACAAATGCTAATTAAATCAAGTTGTTGCAGTGCCCCAAAACCAATCTCTTACTCTAACTCGATCTTTCACACTTGGATCGCTCATCAACGTCATAATTCCTACCTAATGGATGCATTCTAACATGGATTCATTCTTAAAGACAATAAATAAATTATAAATTATTACAACATGCTCTTAGAAGGAATAAAGTTGAAATTAAAATAAATAGGTAAATGAACTGCTGTATCACTCAGAGTGCGCTTCATTCACGTTAAATTGTTTTTAACTTTGCCCGTACGCCTTTTCTTGTCTTATGGGAGCACTTGTTTATCCTTGTGAAGATACTCTAACGCTTAACGTTGGATACATAGTCAATATATAATAATCAACTTGAAATGAAATTGAAAACAAAAGACGAGGTTAACACATACCTTTAGCTGCTTAATACCACTTACCGTTTCCTTATTAAATCCTCGTAAGTGCATCGATTAACATAATCTCAAGAAAAATGTTAGCATTCAATATAATTCAATATATCCATGCATAACACGTACAATTAAACAAAAGACGAGATTAACACATACCTTTAGCTGCTTAATTCCACTTACCGTTTCCTTATTAAATCCTCGTAAGTGCATCGATTAACATAATCTCAAGAAAAACGTTAGCATTAAATATAATTCAATATATCCATGCATAACACGTACAATTATATATTTCTCATGCCCAACTTCAATAGCGATAAAGGAATATTAAACATTCGGTTTCCTTTCACAAAGGGGTAGGGGTTTTCCTATGGAAGCGGCTGAGCTGGGTGGCTGCCTACGTACCCATTTAGGGATCAAGCCAATTGTAGTTCTCCTATTGCAATGTAAGGTACTATGGGAAGGAATTAAAGCCATTTATGATGAGAAAGGCGGTATGGGTTCCTCACTTATGTTCTAATTATGTAACGTCCCCTAATTAACCAATTCCCAACCTTGAATCGGTATTCATGCTATCACATCATACCGCGTTATGCACTTTGTATCCCCAAAGATCCACCAGGCAAGTCCTTAAGCTTCCAAGGTTTCACCTTCATTATCTAGAGTGAATTAACCTTTGCTAATCGATCTCTATCAGGAGGGACCTATTTGTCCCTCCTCTTTTGATTAAACCTTTTCATACTGTACCCGGCAAAATTCTTGAAAATGTATTGGTCAGAAATATAGAAAGTAAATCTCATTCAATTCGATATATGTGTTAATAATAATAATGCCAATATTCTCAATGTTAATAAAAATAAAACTAGATCACCACCAATTAATTACCACTTGTATTATTTCAACAGAGCTATAACAGTTGATCATCCATAAATAAAAAGAATACAATTTAATCAATTTAACGTACTAAGAATAATATGCCGCAACAATAAAATTTATATCTAGCAGACATAGCTAATAATACCATTCACAAGGCAGACCAGTTAAATGGAAACACAAAACACTTACCTGGTGTTGAGGAATGCTTGTTAATATCCTTAATTAGCTTTCTTCCAAAATTGCAGCTGGATCGCATAGAGTTTTGGGTTGCCAAGTTTAATTTAGAAATGTTACATAGAGATAGAGACTCTCCACTTGTAAGCTCTTAAATATATACTCTTTGCCGCCACCAAGTTAAAGGCCAAATGTAAGGTCTTCGCTTCTTGGCAGTGATTGTACAGCACTGAGACAAAAATAAACAACCACGCCCAAATTATCATAGCCACACCGTGAGACATACACCACTAGACACTAGCGATTATCAACTTCAAGAACAAGGACAGTGCCAACACACTAGTCACCCAGATCAGTCTACAACATATTCTATAGTAACCCCGAACTAACATATAAAATGACCGGATTACCCTTAGATAAAATACCGAGTCATTACAATATGCAAGTAAACAACTCAAAACATATAAGTTTAAGGTAATAATAATATAAATATATAAAAAAGAAAGAAAGAAAGAAAGAAAGATGACTTCACTACTTTATTGTGTTAAGTATATACCAATTAAGAATTTAGTAAGTAATACCTACAAGACAGAGTTAAGGATAAAGTATTAAAGGAAGCTCATATCTCACCACTTTACATATGGGAGGTTGCTTCTTTCCTTTTAACGTTCTTCCTGTTCGAATGGACCCAACCTAACAATAAGAAAGGGGTAGCCGAGGGTATAAGATGCTAGCTCAGAATGATTTAAAATAATAGAAGTATTTGGAGGAATAATGCATACTGTTGGTGATGAGACTAGAACATATCCTTTTCAGGCATGGCTTGCACATGTGAATGTACCTAGAGAAACTGGCATCATAAAGTAACACATAAGAATTTAAACTACACCTCGTTGACTAGCTCTGTATTAATATCTCAAGTAAACCGAATGTTGTGCTTACATTGCCTTTCATTCCTAGACACTATGAGATCTTTCCTGTCACAAGATTTACCATGTAAACTTACTTTCTTTTTGTTGTGATACATAACGGGAAAAAAATATCAACATTGATAGGTTGAAAATAAGATGTGCCATGGAAAAAATAAGATCTTTCCATAACCATGACTCCCATCTTCAATTCGATGCACCTCCCACCTCAACTTCAGGATCAGGAAAACTTTCACTATTTGTATAATATACAATTTCGTTCTTGCCCTTTTTAATTCCAAATGGACCATCCATGTAAGCCTTTACTAAAGGCGTTCTGCACATTAGTTACATAGGTTTTACAACATGCCCAGTATTCAATAACAAGTCTAGGGGCCATAGCTAAATCATTTCGAAAACGCCGATAATAACGTGTCCCAGGAAGGATCTGAATCCTTTTATATTCACAGGCGTCATCATTTTCAAGATCACCTTCACGGGTCCGCTCGTAATCCTTAACGGCTTTGTGTCCTCGTCCCTGGTTCATTAAGAACTTACACTTCTGTGGATTCAGGGACAAGCCACGTGATAGACGCCTAAGCACTCCTTTGTTGAGTTGTTCCAAGTGATCTGCCCCTTTTCCGAAGACACTCTAATCATCTAAGTCAATCCTTACAGGCCATAGGCTTTAGAGTAAGTGTAAGTAATCTTCTCAAAGAGAATGATGACTCCATTACACAATAAAAATGGCATCCATTTATAGGCATAAATCCAAGATGATGTGACAAAGGTGGTAACTTATCCTATTCGGCGATATGAATGTCGATTCTGGAATAACCTTTCATATGTGTTGTTCATGTCATTCCCTTTTCTAAGATCACATCTTGGAACGACAACGGGAAGGGATGGGATCCTTCTTTGTCACCTTGTGAAGTTCTCTAAAGTCTACCTTGATTCATAGATAGCAAACTTTTCTCATTTTTTTTTTATTAAGAACTATTGGGCCAATAGCTCGTGCTAACTCTGAATATGATACCGGCGTCAAGCATTCGTTTAATCTCCTTTTCCACCGTCTCAGCATAATTGGGTTAATTTGTCTAGGCCTTTGTTTCACATGCTTGGTGCCTTACCTCCCGCATCTGATTTGTGCTTGAAAATATAAAAAATGGATGCCTTTAAGATCGTGGTATGTCCACGCGAGCACATCTTAGTACTCTTATCTTGGCTTGTTCAAGAAGTTTTCCCGGGCGGAGCGTTCTTCACCTAAGGTGCTAAAATTATCCGTGGCATGGTATAATAGTATCCTCCACCTAAGTGGATCAACACCCGGCTTGGCATTTCAAAGCCACGGTACGGTCCCTTCAGCCTAATGTTGAATCACCTACCTTGGCCTGTTGCAGCCAAGGCTTGCCTAATAAAATCATATGATCCCCGCTTTCGGCCAGTAGTAAGCGATATAACAAAATAGACTACATAGGAGCATCCTTGGATTCAAATTCTTATGTATTTATGAATCCCCTAAGAGGCTATGCCTCGCTGATCAGCCATCCTTAACTTGAATGGGTGCCTTTCGACGAATAGTTAACCCCAATATAAAAGACCGGGTTGTAAATCAATGGTAGCTGTACAACAGACTCAAAATACCTGGTAAGCTTTGTATAACCATATTGCACACTGAAAACCCCATCTGAGAATTTTATCAAACATCTGCCACCCAAAAAAAAAAAGAAACCCCAAGTGTTGAAAAACTTTTAGACTACTATATATAGAATACTAGAATCAACAATTTAATAGCGATATAATCATTTTAATTAATGCAACAACTCCCTGTTTTGAAAGTTTTGATAAAAAATACCAACTTTTAGATCAATACATTCAAGTTAGTGATAACAAGATGTAGAGTACTAACTTTCTTTTTATATAAAAACATTAATAAAAAGGCTGGAAAAAAAAATGGAAAAGAAAACTCACTACTTTGCAATAAGTCGGGAAAAAATAGAGCCCTGGCTTCTTCTCAAGACATGTAGTGATAATCTTCGAAAGTACTTAGATTCGGTACCTGTACTGGAGAATCGAATATAATTTTTCACCAAACAAAAGATCATAGAGGAAAAGAGTCTAAAGGTAGCTCTTTGTGAACATCTCTTTCGTTCAAGTTCCATGTCAAGTTCGAACGAAAATCTTCATTTTTCTCAATTTATTCAATTTGTTTCAAAATTGTTTTAATGTGGGAACTTCAGTTTTTTCTTTAACTTTCTTTTTTGGTGAGACCTTCTCTCGACTCTAGACGCTTAACTCGAGAGGTCCAAAACAATGAAATGAACGCACACAAATGACCAACTTAGAAGTATATTATAAGCACGTCATAAAAATTTATGACATCTGTCTTAATTTTGTTAAAAATTGGACAAAACCGTCAACAAATTTTTAAGTACAATGGTTTATTATATTTCTAATTTGACTATTTTAGAATACCCGTCATAAAATCATCATATTTTCTTGACATCTTTGTCATACACGTCACAATATTGCAATAACCATCATAAAAATATCATTGGGACATGTATCATGACGGTTTTCAACAAAGCCGTCAAGATAGAAAAAAAAAAACAATCGTCATAAAAAGCCCTTTTTTTAGTAGTGCACTATGGTGCCTTAGTTTGATTAAAGGCAGTTGATATTAAATTTTTGTTAGCATATATTGTCACTGTGTCAATGAGAACATGTAAGAGTGTCTGTACCTTTCTTGGAAGATACATTCAGTGATCATCCGTTATAAAAAAAATAGTGATTGTTCAATATTTTTTCCTTGCAGTCTACTAAGACACAGTGATCTGACAAACTCATGGAAGTAATTAATTGAATATGCACATGTTGATTATTTGAAGAGATTTCGTTTCATTGATTTGTTATTTTTGCAATTCATTAGTTCGTGTTGGTAATTATGTATTCAAGTCATCATGCATCTCATTATTGCCTTTTAATATCATTTTTTAAATAGTATGTCTTAAAAGCTACCAATCTCTTATAATCCATGAATTGCATTGTAATTTATTAGTACTTTCATTTTTTGTGTCAATTTTGTAGGTTATGACAATAAATTGGTGAATATTTCATGAATACAATGCATCTTAACCCTTCGGATTGTGAGCCACAGGTAATTTGACTCCCAATCATACAAATAATGGATCTAGATGATATAAAGTTTATTATTGAATAAATGGTTTTTTAGGATATCTTGTTTAGGTGAGTAATGGAGCAAGGTCAATCAAAAAGCCTTCCCATTCTTCACATTTTCTAATGTACGTCATATTATGCTCTATTATTGTTCTCTAATATATTAATCGAAATTGATGTCATATATTTCAAGGTACATGCTTATTTATCCAGATTAATACACGTCAAATTTAAAGCCTACTCATTGCTTTTGAAGAGAATAATAGTAATTGAGGTACTTTTACAGAATCTTCATGACACCTTCATTACGAACAGATGTGACGTATTCATTGGTTCAAACAACAGCCTTACGTGTATTTATATCTCAAGAACAAAATTCTGCTCCATCATGGGTTCAAGGGAAGCTCTTCCTCTTTGTATAACCCCCTTCAGTAAATCAAGGCTTGTTGATACAAAGAACAAGTAGTTTTGTGCTTTTCTTTTTTAAATCATCAGTTTAACAATAGTATGTTCCTGTTACTAATTAATAGAGTTGACATTTTCGATGGATTTTAAAGCATTTTATATGGGTTCAATGCATTTCTCAAGTGACAACTCATTGTACGTTCGTTTTTGTTGAGACTAAAACTTTTAATTATATCATCCAATATTATTAGTTCAACATACAGGTGTAGTTGAGTAGTTATCTTCCTTTTTGGAACCCAGTTGTGAAAAAAAGGGCATATGGTAGGCTTAGTGAAATACATGAAAACTATTTTGCAAATAGGAATATTTTGTGTGCTGCCTTCATCTATCATTCCACTTCACAATCATCCAGGAATTCTATTGAGCAAGCTCCTCTATGGTTCATTACAGGTAAAATCATACGACTATCTTGATTTGCTTGGGCCTGCTGATCCGTTAGAAGGTATGATTCTCTTTACACCAAGGTACTAATTTATATACTAATGTGCTTCAGTTTTTACTTTTTAAACTGCTTTCAAACTATTAATTAGAAAAAAAAAATAGTATGTAGGTGGAAACAACTCACACTGCAATCATTTATATATATATGCTACCAAATAAACTTAACATGCACCTCATTTCATTGTTTTATGTACTTTTGCGTAAATGATAGCTAAAATATTTCACATAATCGACGAAAGAAGTAGTGTTTGACGTGAAAAGAAATAATGTTCATCTACATATATATAAGGTTTCCTATTGGACAATATAGTGACATTTATCTTGACTTAGGAAAACTATCTAAGAAATTTATATGACTTACCATGTGACAATTTAGGAAGACCTTATACTCAGTCCATTTCTCCAATGGTACATATCTTACTTCAAAATTAATCTTTTATATTTTCTTTCAATTAGTCAATAGTTGTCTTATGATGCTCAATTTTTTGAAGGAATGAATGTGAATGCATATGTAATGAGAACCAAACGAGAGTCTTCAATGAAAGTAGTAAAAAATAGTTACTAATAAGAAAATGTATTGTGTTATAATAAATGGCTCTTTTTAAGTTGATTATGATCATAACAATAGATTGTTGCTTTCTAGCACCCCCTTCATTGCAAACAAATAGATACCGAGCATCACTTTCCATTGCAAGTATTTGGTTTATTTATGCACTTCCTCAAAGTTAGTGATTTGGTTTGGCACTCTCATTTGTTTGTTTTTATACATTGTTGGTTCTTATGATCATGTATACAAGGGTTCCAACTTTGTTCACTATATTTATAACTTTTTTATTTGTCAAATTTGTCTGCACGGAATTATTATCATTGTGGAGTTGAGTTCAATGTGCAATTATATGGCAAGTCCAGTACCAGAATGAACATAGAGCATCCAACAATGAGAACTCAACCTATTCATTTGTCAATTGCAATGTGGGAGGGGACTGGAAGGGTATAGCTTGGTTGTTTCCTAGAGTTACTTTTCATACACATCCACAACTGAATCATCTCAGCTGAAGGATGGAATAATTTTGACTCATTGTTTGTAATTTATTTAGTGTCCGAATGACATGTTTGGCTTACTAATTAATATGTAATGATCTAGAGTCCAATAGTACTATACTTACCATATCATTAGTGGTGAAGTGTTATTATTGCTACCATACATTGTAGAATTATATTATTACTGTTATTTTCATTGAAAATTATGCTTGCATATGGATGGGTACAAAACCAAACACGGATGATAACAACGTTATACAAATAATTAAATAGATAAATTTATACACTTGGCATTAATGATGGTGTGTTATTATTATTTGTTACTAATTATTACTAATTTAACAAGAAATGTATAGTAAGCCCAGCCATCGGCGGGCAGATTTGCTATTATGTCGAATAACTCAAACAACTAGTGAAAATGTTAACACGTGTTCATTATACAAATGGGCTTATGCATTAAGCACTGATCAGCTCCCAAATGTGCATTTTATTACCCTTATATTATTGCATTACAACCCTTCTTACGTTTAATGAAAAGACAACTCATAGCTTTTATTGCATTTTTCAGGTTAAAGAGAATTTCAGACCACTTATCATAAAAGCTGTGTTTTAGTACCAAAAGGAGCCTTAATCACGGTTATTATGAAGACCAGAAGCTGTTATGAAAAAGTACTAAAAAGTCAAAGTCAAAGGTCAAAGCCCTCAACTCAGAAGACCGGAGATGCAGATCCTTATCTCAAAATATGGAATTCTCCCAAACCTATCTTGATCAGGAAGAAATCAAAAAGTAAAAGGAAAACCAAAACCAAAAAGTGAAGTGTGAAGTGTCTCAATTGTAATGGAGAATGACAAATTAGTAAAAGGCAAAAAGTAGGGGTATATAACCTAAAAGTTAGGGAGAGAGAATGAACCTAGACTTTTTATTTTTTTTTGATAAAATCTTCATAGATATATTTATATTAAAACCTGCATAATAGCATCCGGAGAATACATATAAAAGTTCGTTGGTCCATATGATCTAGCCCCAATCACCAAACTCATGTAGACCAAGAGTTACCACATTCGTAAGTGGTTCTAAAACGAAAAACAAAAAAGAACTTAAAGAGGCATGAATGCTTTCTATCATAGCATTCCAGGTCCAATTTGAATTCTTTTCAGGCTCCATCAGAATCCTAGTAACTTCTTTACTGGTGCCTTCAAAAGTAGCTTCCACCACCACTTCGCTTCCAAAGTTCATCGCAAACTCACCGCTAACAAATGTGCTTCAGTTTTTGATAAAGCTCTACTCGATCGTAGAGCTGCAAAGAATACATCCTCCATTCCAGTCTCTAATAATCACAAGCAGAGACACACTTGTTTTCTTAGCACACATAAACAAACCAGTGTAGTTTACTTTAACCTTACCGAAAGGAGGAGCAACCCAATTCTCCTCTATGCAAGGTAAAACAACCTCAAGAGATATATCAGATATGTCACTCTCTACAATCGTCCACTCTTGCCAAGCAGAGAAAGCTTTCTCTAAGACAGAGATAAAGTTAGGTTTCATAAAGCTAAACCTACACTCATTTCGATGCCACCATATATTGTACATAAGAGAGAAAGCATATAGAGATAAATTTTCATAACTGCTGTCTCTACTCCAAAAGTAATTAAACCAATTTTGTGTTTCAAAAGCATCACAATCCACCATTAAACCCAGCCAAGAGGAGAACCAGAGCCTGGAAGTCCAAGGACAAGTAAAGAAGAGATGTTGGAAGTCCTCGACATGATTATTGCAGAAAACACAGCAGTTATCCACAGGAACAAGATGTTGCTCAAGAGTAGCCCCAGTAGATAATAGATTATTTGCAATTTTCCATAGAAAAAGTTTCACTCTTGCAGGAATTTTCAGCTTCCAAATAATCATAAAATCATGTGAAAATGCACCTAGACTTAATCTAGTGTCATGTATGATTTAATTTCTAGTCTTTTATATTTTCAAGTCTTTCACTTTATTGTTCTTCATTTCTTTTCATTTCAATCTTGTTATTTATTTGTTATTTAATCAATCAGTCTTTCTTTTATTTTTCTTTGTTTCAATCTATCATTTCAATCATTTTCTTTCAATGTTTTGAGTTATTTTAATCTTCATCAACTTAAGCTTTCAATGTTCTTCATTCATAAAGTAAAAACTAACCAAGTTCTAAACTAAGAGTTTACCTTCTTCCTTCAAACTCTAAACATTATAGGATGAACCACATCAAAAACAGACTTTGAGATACTCTAAACTAGTCTATTTCAAATGGCGCCACTGCCGGGGATTGAAGGAGCAAGAGTGTTTGGTTGAGCATCTAAAGAGGAAGAACCATTCTCACATTTCCATTTTTTTTTAAAAAAATTTTGTTGTTTTTCATTATTGACTTACTTTTTTGCAAATCAAGGTTCGGGATCAATATACTGGAGAGGAGCTGAAGCTGTGGAAGAAAACTGACTAAAGTTCATTAGAACGGGACGGGCGACCACAGGCCCACGTCAACACACCATCACCTGGTTTTTTCTAGTTCTTGTTGGTTTTTGATGTGTAGTTGAATTCCGAACCTAGATTTTGTAATAAAGTAGTATAAATAAATGGAACTTGTTTGTAATAAGTTAAAAACAAAAACAAAAAAAATTAGGAAAATTGGGTTGTGATTGATTTTTGTGGATGAACATGAGTTGAACTTGGTTGAAGCTGTAAACTTACCAAGAGATTAGAGTTTTTATTGCCTTGGGAAGTTCAAGTGTGTGAGGCATGTTGTGAATCATCGCTCGCACACTTTGAATAAACTTGGTAATCAACTCTAAGTCTATTTAACTCTAGTTAATCTAGATAATCAATCTAAACTAGTTAATCTAATAGATTAGTATAATAGTAGTTTAGTTTAAAGTTTTGGGCCCTTGATGGCAAAATTGTTTAATTATCAAAAACCCAACTTGTGGACTTTTTAAGTGGACCTTTATTGTAACTTAAAACAGCGTAAAACTCGAAAGGTTGGACCTGATTCTCAGATCACGCGTCAACAGACGTCGCCTTCTCCTCAAGCAGTGTGTAAGCACAGCTTAAGAGGTAAATTCTAAACTTCCTCAGAGCCCATGTAAAAAGATACCTTGTGTGTTCAAGCATGCTTACATGATTGTTTGAAATTTAATTTCCGCATTGCAATTTACATTCACGCATAAGGCTGAACCCGAGTCACATAACAACCATTGGGAAGTCATTCCCCAATGTAGGTAAATTGGACATTGCTTGATTTTTGAAGCCCTATACCAAAAAAATAATGAATTAAAATCAATCAACTAGAGTCCAAAGTAGTCATGCTCCTCCAGAAAAGGATAAAAATAGAGCCACGAGGATTTAGAGTAATCAGTTACCAGATTCCGGTGGACCAACTACCGTCCTCACTCCCCTTTCCGAGATTCATCGTGAGTGAGATTCTTGGTAGCACACCACTTGGTAAAGTGACTGCCTACTCTTCTGAGAAGTGTAGCAGAGTCATCCTACTTGCAAAAATGAATTTCGATTGCTTGACCATACTGATAAGCACCCAAAACTGTAATATAAAATCCCGTAGAGATATATCATTTTAGTTAATTATGTGTTTAATAATAACAAATTAATAATATTTTTGTGCTTTTACAGGATTAAGCAATCAACGTGAAAATGAGGATAAAAACCAGTATTTAAGCACGAAATAGTGTGTCTACATGAAGTATTTCAATTTAGCCCACGTGAAGCTGAATGAAACCAATATTTTCTGAACCTGGACCCCAATAAAGGAAAATAAACCATCAGAAATATCAGTGCGGCAAGCTCTACACATAGGTGGGACTTTGTAAAAAGTCAACTTTTTGGACCCGCCACTGGTCGAAGCATGAGGGACCCACAAAAATTGGTACCAAACTCACACGTCAAGCTTCATCACACGTCAATTTGTATGAAAGACTTTTATGCATAACTTTGGCACAAAGTCTTATTTGGTGGGCACAAATGATTAGGTGGCAAATAAAATTTATTAAAGGCACAAAAGTCTTGATTAGTTGGCAAACAAATCAAGATTAAATTAACTTGGCAAAAAAGTCTCATTTGGTTAGCACAGGTGGCAAAAGTTTCGATGCATTTTTGCAACAAAAGTAATGAGGTGCAACAAAGTCCATTATGATGGCACAAAAATTCAAATGAAATGGAAACTTTGGCACTAAGTCTTGTTGGGAACAAAGCTTTTTCGTAAAACTTCGATTAGGTGGCACACAAAGAAATGGTAGTCTTAATTAAGAAAATCAAATGGACCATTAAATGATGTAGTTGAGTAATTTACGTAAATGCAAAGAAAAATAGCACTTCCATTGGCTATAAAAAGATGTCTTCAGTAGTAAAACACAACTTTTGGCTCCGTAGTTTAGTTTTAATTGGAGTTTAAAAGTTTCCATTTTAAGTTTTATGTAAGCTTGTAATGTTTTCAAATCTATGTAATTAATTTAAAATATTTTCAATTCGAAGTAATAAGTAGAATTTTCTTTGTATTGTCTTTTCTTTCTAATCAAGCTAAGCTAAAATCAAGTCAACTTAAATTCAATTCTAATTTTTTTTCAAGTTAAGTTGTTGTAATTAATCAGCCAGAAATCCTTCTCACAAATTCCCTAGGTAGAAACTCTAGTGAAGTATCTACAAACAAATTCGAGACTTTAGGTGGAACGATTTTCTTACTCGAAGTGTATTATAATGTATACGTGAGTTAGGTATTTGATCAAACATACCAACAGCTATATCTGTTACTTATATTTTTACTAACGGTTATATCCATTAGCTTTGGGGCGTCACTACCACTTAGGCTAAATTTAGTAACGGATATAACCGTTACTTAAATTAATTTTAGTAACAATTATATCCGTTACTATAATTCTTTGTAATGGGTAGCCAACTGTTCATTGCGTGTTTAAATTTGTAATTTCTAACGGATATAAGTGTTAGTAAGTTTGACGCGCTTTAGTTACTTGCTATGTCACAGGTATATCCGTTAGTAATGTGTCACTTTATTAGTAACTGTTTTAGTAACGGAAATATCCGTTAATAAAGTATAGCCACTAAAAAATAATAATTTTATTTTCCTGGGTAAATTTGTTTCCCTCCCTGCACATCTAGCACTAGCACTAGCACTAACACTAGCACAAGCACATATGATTATTCACTTATAAAGATCGCATTGTGCACAAACTTGATCAACAAATGAATAACAATAAACAAAACCACCAATCAATTAAACATTATTATAAAAACAAAACCTCCAATCCAAATCTCAATTTACTTAGAAACAAAGCCTCCAATCCAAATCCCAATTTACATACATATAAACAAATCCTACATCTCAATGATTTCAACTTCTTTCCTTAATTCATTTCAACCATATACAAAATAGACATATCAACAAACATTAACAACTAAAATCAAGTTGCATAGTCTAGCCTTTCAACATTCCTCCATATTATCCTCAACTAGAGATTGATTTGTTCAGGTGTAAAAGGAGGGGTTGCTCCACAATTGCAACAACCTGCAGAACGGATAGTTTTTGGCATAAAAAATTTAAGAAAAAAATTGCAGCAAAGCAACAACCTTTAATAAGCAATGCAACTTGGGTCAAAGAAAAAGTGAAACGATATTTAAGACTTACCAAATGTTTTCCATCCTTGACATCGAAGCAAAGAAACAATATAACAAGAATTTCTCACAAACCCAAGAACCTTGCATTTGTCTTCAGTAAAACGAAACTGAATCTCGAAATTGCCAACTTATTTAAGAAACCTAAAGGAATCCCAAGCTTGTCATTTGTTTTATAGCTGGTAAAAATTTGATGAAAGTAGCCACTTAAACAATCATTACGTAAGTGAGAAATTTTTTGCATCATATCTAAAGCCTCAGCATACTGTGATTATTGTACCCTAGCCCATCTATACTTGCACTGTAGTTCCTGATGAAGAAGCAAGCCTGAAACAAACCCCCAACCCAACAAGCACAACACAACCAAAATACCAATGCAGGAAAACAAAGATGATTAAACAACATATGGGGCATATTAGATAATCTTGGCAAGTGTATCAAACAATGTGCACAACAATAAATGTATCAGCAAGAATAGAGAAAGACAAAAAAGATCAAAGAAAATCAGTACTATCATTATATCTGCACCAAAGATCAATTCAATAATTTAATATCCACTTCAACCCCAAAAAGAGAATCCCTTTCAACAACAAACTACCCACTTCCAATTCAACAACCCCACATATAGTTAATATAATTACGCCTACAAATGATAATATATTAAGTAGAGAACTTCTAAAATATCTCTATGAAAATTTATACCAACCAAGAACTTTTACAAACCCTTAAAACAACCCCATAAGAGAAATGAATGAAGTAAATTAAAGATGTATATACACCTATCCTTTCATGTAATGAATAATTTGGGAGAACTTAGGTGGCTTGTTAAAATTTTAGGCCTCTTCTTATTTGAAAAAGTATGATATTTGATTAAACTGTACTCTCAATAAAGAAAAAATTGGCTTTGGAATAACCATAAGAAAAGTATATGTCAAAATAAGCAAGTCTAAAATCAATGTAAGCATGGAAAGTGAAGAACTACAATAAAAAAAAAAAGAAAACTTCGGTACCTTTAACAAATGATGTGCTCAAGCCCCCGCCACCTTAACCTCGTCCTCCAAGGGAATGATTATATGCAAACTCATTACTTATCAAAAAATGATGGCAAACCATACTGCAACTAAGTCTCCTTGGGAATGGTTAGAATATCTCTAGCACCAATTATAACATACTTTCAGTACCCTGTTGTATATGATTGCACCTTTCCTTAAGAAACTAACATAATTCTTCAACATGGAATTTCAATGGAAACGGTTTTGGGGTGGGAATTGTTTTCGGGTCAAACTCCATCCACCTCTAGGAAAACAGAAAAAAGAGTTAGATCTAACTACGCAAGCCATGAATTAATACTTGACTAAGTGAAGGGAAAAAAAATATGAAAGCACTTACTTTGGCATGACTTAATACCTAAATTCAGCCACTGTACAATGCTACGGTTTCATTCAAATGGATCCCTTCCAACTACAAAGACTACATAACACCCTATTGGTTACCCACCATCTTCTCCATCACTCCATAAATTAACCAACTCCTTAGGAGTGTTAACTTTCATAAGGAATTAACTAGACAGGTCACAAAAGTAATTACACCATAAACAAGTGTGAAACATACTATCTGGCACAAGTCAAGCACTTAGAAAGCACGTTTGTGTTGAATAATTAACACATTGTAGATCCAAAGGGAGAAAAATACACAAATAAATTTAAAGAAGTATCCCCAATCAAAATTTCATTAAGCAAAATATGTCAAAACATATGATTATGTAACCACAATCAAATATGAATCTGCCAAATATCCTGTTATGGTGTCGTGGGAACAAGCACTGAACAAAGGACCCGTAACATGCAAATAAAATTAATGTTGAGATTGTTACACAGATTTTGACAGAACAGTTCATGGGCACAGAGCAGAAAGTAACTCAAGTTGAAGAAGAAAAAAAAAGGGGAGGTTCTACACATGATCAGCATACAAACACAATACAACAAGCAGCAGCTCAATCAGAAGGAAACAAAAGGATACCATGGATGACTCCATATTGGTTAAATAAGAAAAAATGCAAAAATGATAGATAGTATGTACCAGAGTTCTCGTAATCACAAATAGCGATAGATAGCAACAATAAAGTTCCAATATAATTTTGTGAACCTTGCAATCATCAAACAAATACACATTGTTAGTGACATAAATGAAAATGAAAAGTTTAATTTAAAATCGATAAAAGAGAAAAACTAACTAGGGGTGTATCCCCCGGCTGACTACTAGTTGCTCCAAGTCACCTTCATTTATACCCAAGTTGTCATCTGCTCTACAACCATAAATACGAGGAAGCTAACTTAGTGATACAAATATGTATCTCACATAAATGTACATATGTCTACAGATGTGTGCGTCATCCTGTATTGATCAAACCTTCCTCATATATATAATTCATCCACTAGGTTGACACAAAGCTCATTGGTTTAATATAGAATACTAGTTGAGTAACCAGGTTTAACACCCAAACAAAAAATTACTGACAAACAATTACGTTCACAATATTCCAGGAAACTTCACATAATTTCACACCTATTCTTCACACTACTACATCAAAATAAAACCTTAGCTTGTATAAAAGTTAAGTAATTCAGACACTTTTTAGTCGTGTTTTGAGACCCCTATCATGTCACAACATGAAAAAACCCACCCTTCAACACAAACACATCATTTTATTTTCAATATACATACATATTGTTCTTCAGTTCTTCTTCAAGTCTTGGTTTAATTATTCCAGAGTTGTTGCAACAAAAGAAAAATGACAGATAACGTATGTACCTCAAATTCCAAAGATACCTCCTTTTAGCAAGGGGTCAGATACACTAATCCCCAAATTAAAAACCCAAAAAGAAAAGCAATTAATTATCGTTTTCCTCCTTCAAGCTCTCGTTGACCCGGTTTGTCTGCTACTGATTTGTCGTCTTTCTCCTTCAATCAAGTTAGGGTTTTTAGAGTAAGTGAGCATACCGAGATGTTTGTCTTCCTCCAACCGATTAGATGGAGAGTTGGAATTGAAAGGGTTAGATTTAACTCTGAATTCATTTAGATAGAGAGAGGGAATTGAAAGGGTTTGCGAGGAGAGACGAAAATTCATTGATTCAACTAGTTAGGGTTTTACAAAGAGAGAGAGAATGAAAATAGAACTTGAGCTTAAGCCAATGTTGCCCGCTTCATTTATTTGTCATTCTTTCTTTTTCTTTTTCTTTTTATTATTTTTTCTTTTTTGTTAATTTATTTTATTTTTTCGTATTTATCTCACAGATGTAAACGTTAGAATAACCGTGACCAAGCTACTAAAAAATATTAAAAATATTATTATTGATATTTTCTAATGATTGCTTCCATTACTAACGAATATATCTGTCATATTGTGTGTAACAGATCGATATAACCGTTACTAACCTAAATTAAGGCCCGTTAGAAAATGGTTGTTATGGTGTAGTGTCGTTTTTTTTTTCTTACTTGTAGGCTCCATACGAGTTGAACAGCCAACTACTTGAATCATTGGAAAATCACTAGAAAAATTCTAGCTCACTGTAAATAGTTGAAAGCGTGCACGCGCTCTAAATTGCCCTATCTAAAGTGCACCTAGTGATCAAGTACAGTAAAAAGTCTACCTGGAAAAAAATAATCGTGACCCACGCCTCATATGGCCTATTTCATAGCGCGCCCGCGCTCAAAGAAATTCTGAACAAGTTGCGGTTCTTTTAGGACTTTACAATTCAGTTCTCGGACCTAGAACATTACTCGTATCGTGTTCCAATAGCATAGGAACGTGCTTCAAGGCTGTTGGAGACGCTATTTATAAGCGTAGCAAAGGCATTTCCAGGTTTCACCTCCTAACACTCCCGTCTCTGTATATTACCATGTTGTATATTATTGTTTGCATGTTTATATATATATATCAGTGGACGTTGTTGCATGTTTAGCATCTAGCTATATATGAGTGTGCTATTTTGTTCAATAATTTTATTTTGTCATGAAAAAAGATAACATTTCAACAAGGGTTAAAATCTGAGTTGGGTAAGTTGTTTCTAAACCGTTCGGGGTGAAGCTGCTCTCTATATGACATTCGCAATCTCCCTGAGTTTTGACGAAATAAAATTATTATGCAAAACACGTGTCGTTTAGAGAAGTATATTTTTTTGTATATACTACGTTACATGTTTAGCTTTTACGTATGTAATATGTCTTTGCCTATTAGTATATATATACGTCTACGTAGAATATCTCCGCCTGCTAACATATATAGCTACGTATGAGTGGAACAGGTTGCATGTTTAGGATATATATATACCATTAGTATAATATATTATTCAGTATGTAATGCCTTACACGTGTAGTAAGATGTTTATATCCCATGCTTAGATTTTGTATGCAAAATTAATAACTTAAAAAAAAATAAAAAAATAAAAAAAATAAAACAAAAATTGACATATTCTGCATAATTCGTAAATAACTTAAACAAAAAAACAATAAAAATAAATAAAAATTAAAAACAATAAAAAATAAATAATAAAAAAAATATAAAATATAAAATATAAAAAAAATAAAAATGATGATGATTATTATTATTATTATTATTATTATTATTATTATTATTATTATAAATATTTTGTGCCTTTATCCTAAAAAAAATATCATAATCATAATCATATTCCAACGGTGTCTAGGAAACTTGAAAGATTGAGGTTCTCTAATTGAGGAACGTGCTTGCACGGAAAACCTTCCTCATATCTCTCATGTGACCTGGCTGTTGGTTTATGCACACGTATTCCTCGCTTTACTGCTATATTAGCAGCAACATACTACGTTGTTCACTTCTAATAATTACGTAATTTAAATGATAAAATTCATGTAAAAATAAGTTCTTTTTGTGCCTCAGATTTAATTTTATACTTGCATGAGATTAATGTTTGGTAATAATAAAAAATTTGAATATACTTATCGTAGGCGAAAATACGATAAACATTTGCATACGTTCTCAGCTCAACAAAGTTCTTCATCTATTAATAGTAATCATCACAATCCTTTGTTGCCATTAACTCAATTCGTTATGGCAGAAGAACCTCCACCAGCTGAGAAGCCACTTCCGGACTTCTATACTACTTTACAGGAAGGACCTTCTTCCTGCATCAAACTTGAAGAGATTGTGGATGATTTTCGAATCCCGCCCAACGTATTCAGATTGTTACCTGTTTATCATGGTTTAGACCATGAGAAACCGTACAATTACTTTCGTAGGATTCAGCAGTTGCCACCACTTTCCAACATCCATCCATCTCCAACGAACAAGTCTTACTAAGGTTGTTTCCTTTCACCTTAGCTGATAAAGCTTCAGTTTGGTTAGCAGGTCAACTACCACAATCCATTGAACATGGAACAAACTTATGCAATCTTTCATGGTCAAATTCTACACTCAGAAGAAAACTACTAAAATGCTTCAAAAAATCCAATTCTTTCGTCAACATCCTCATAAATCATTTACCGAAGCATGGAGTCGCTTTACTGATCTTCTTTTGGAATGTCCCCATCATCAACTTGACACCGTTGTCCTCTTCCATTCATTCTTTAATGGTCTTTCCGATCATCAAAAAGAAACGCTTGATATTATGAACGACGGTTGTTTCATAGACAAAGGGGCTACTGAGGCATACAATTTTCTTGAAAAACATGCTTCGAGAGGTACCCACTGGGGTAACACTGATACTTCAATCATCTCAAGATACTACTTCTAAAGTTACATCTACGATTAAGGTCAAACCTGATCCAGATTTAAAAACTCTGATTGAGTCCTTAACCAAGAAGGTAGATGCTATCACAGTTCAAGTGAACGATCAAAAACCAAAATAGGTCATGAACGTTAACACTACCCCATGTTTTCTTTGCCTAAGTCCTGACCATCCTGATGCATATTGTCCCTTGCTTGCTATATGACTCCACTGCCCAAACATCTGAAGAAGCTTGTGCATTCAACATCCCTAATGCACCATGGAGACAAGATCTGAATCTCGCTTGGCGACCAAATCCACAGCAGATAGCTCCTCCAGGTGAGACCAATTCAACATCCACCAACTATATTCCATACCATCAAGGGAATAATCTGCAATACCAACAAGGTCAAAATCAAGTTCCGAGCAATTCAAATCTTACCTACCAAAACAACCACAGCCTTGTTCCCGTGAATCAAAGTTACGGATATCATCCTCCCTTGCTTGCTATATGACTCCACTGCCCAAACATCTGAAGAAGCTTGTGCATTCAACATCCCTAATGCACCATGGAGACAAGATCTGAATCTCGCTTGGCGACCAAATCCACAGCAGATAGCTCCTCCAGGTGACACCAATCCGCCTGTTCGACCATCCACCAACTATATTCCATACCATCAAGGGAATAATCTGCAATACCAACAAGGTCAAAATCAGGTTCCGAGCAATTCAAATCTTACCTACCAAAACAACCACAGCCTTGTTCCCGTGAATCAAAGTTACGGATATCATCCTCAGCCCAGGAACAATAACCGTGACCTAGTTCCTGTTGCTCCACCTGTGCAATTTTATACTGATATGAAAAATGAGACTTTCCAGGCTTACATGAACCAACAATCTCAAATCCTAACGTCTATCCTATAATCTCTTCAACTTTTAGCTCATGATAAGAATAAAAAAGGCGTGTTTTCTGGAACAAGCAGTTTCAAACCCCAAGCCCGCAAACACTGCATTTGAAATCAGCGATGCACCAGGTACAAGTAATCCAACCCAGGGTGAGGTGAATGCCATCGCTACTCTTCGATCTGGCAACACTATCGACAACCAAATCCGTATGCCAGATAACCACCCACCGATCGCAGCCAAAGTAACTATACCTGCATGTGTCGAGGAGCCAATACCCAAAGAGACAAACCTTTCTAAGTCCCATTCCAAGAAATAGACCAAAAAGTAGGTCGATCCAATTGCAAAATACAGACCAAGGGCCCCATTTCCAGCACATTTGGCAAATAACAAACCTGATGAAAATTTTGACAAAATTTGAGAAACATTCAAAAATTTGATGATAAACCTTCCGTTTCTTAATGCTTTCAAACAATTGCCCAGACATGGTAAGTTTCTTAAGGATATATGCACTACCAAAAGACGAACATAGGTTCCTCAACAAGCATTCATCACCGAACAATTCCCTTCCATGATGGAGTTCAATGGTACAATAAGTACAAGGACCCAGGATGACCCACCGTTCTTTGCACTTTGGGAGACAAGTACACAACTACTGCACTTTTAGACCTAGGAGCAAGTGTTAATTTACTCCCCTACTATCTGTTCAAACAATTAGGTCTTCATGAGCTAAAGCCTACAACTATGACCTTGCAGTTAGCTGATCGCTCTATCAAACATCCCAAAGGCATTATTGAAAATGTCCTTGTCCAAGTCTAGGAATTTTACTATCCCGTTGATTTTGTCATTATGGACACGTACATTGCATATGACTCCATTCCTATCATCTTAGAGCATCCATTTCTTGCAACTGCAAACATCCTCATCATCTGTCGTGATGGTTCCATGATCATGTCATTTGGAAATCTCACTGTGAAAATGAATGTTTTCAAACTAATGCCACAAACTATGGATGGTGAGATCAACATGATCACCAATTCAGTTGATGTCTTAACTTTAACATTGGTACCCATTCTTCTTACAGAGGATGACAAATATCACAATTTCTTTACCAACTTCACTACCAAGGATATTGAAGATTTCCTTAAGGATGCACATACTTTTGTAGATAACGATTATCATGTAAGTCCAGACAAGCTGGATGACGACTACTTCGAATTCTTGAGAGCCTATGATGAGTTACCACCAGTAGAAATCCAACCACCTTCTATCACCACGATTTCCCATTCTCCACCCTTTCAACAGAACCTTGAGTTTGCACTCGACTTTCTTGCCTCTCACATTTTTCACGAGTTTTTAAATCCTTCTGGCGAGAATGTCATACCCATGAACGAACCATGGGAGCATTTCTTTTTCAAATACGAAACAGTAGCGCCCCATTCATTCAAAGAGTTTAGTGCTAAACCCATTTTCTCATTCCTGCTGAAACATCTACATCCTAAGTATGCTTTATAAGCATTGTTTTCCTCATTGTCATCTACTCGAATACCGTTCCATTTGAGAAAAACCAAAGTGCACGCTCGTTTAGGTTCTCGACATACTAAACCTTGGGATAACGAATCTTGGTGTCTAAATCTGTTTGGGGGTGAACAACGTGTTAGTTGGACAGATCCACAACTTTTTCGGTTGTTGATTTATGATAAGTTGTTAATTGAAGGCCCCACACGATTTAATTAAGTCTTGAGATCTGACTTTAAACGACTCATATTTTTCTTTCGGTGTACTCCATTCCATTATTATATAAAGGGAGTGCACCATTTTGGTATCCGGGCCCTCCTTTCTTTTCTTCTCTTAATATTATCTTGGAGTTAATGGTTGCAAGCGCCAGAACCGTAGTCCACGACAACTTTATTTCAGAAATGAGTATAAATGACTTCTGATAATAGAGCAAACGTTCTTTTTGGTGTACGATGGGTACCCAAACTTTCCCTTCCTTCCTTCTCTACCATTTTCTATTCTCTTGCTTCCGACATTCAGCTCTTCATTTGGTGTAAGTTTCACCCATCACGGATAGATAATAGTCGTTCTTTTGCTCGTCAACATCATGCTCGAAGGATGGGGTGGTGTATGCATTGTCAAATGCCTACTTGCCCCGGTCTTCAACCGCTAAGAGATGTTTGCCAGTACAAGGTGTACACTTACCTCACACCAGTGGAGCGGGATCAACTTTACCGCCATGACGTTTGTCCCACGGGATGGGAATAGTCTTGAGGGTCTAACTCTAAAAGACTGCAACCTGTATATACTCGTGTCTTTTACAATTCACCTTTGCGTTATTGCTGTGCACAAAAAGATTTCATGTAGGCCATCATATGTTATCTACTAGGGACACAGGCAATGGATTCCACCCAGACCAACCCCTTGCAGTACGCAATTTTTATTCTTCTATGGGGTAGTTTGAGGCTATAGGACATATGTAATAAGGGTAGCTTAGTCCATAGCGCTCCTCGCAAGGTCTAAGACGGTATTGTCCTGAGTAGTAAATCCCCCAAAACATAATGGTGAAGCCACAGTCTGGTTGGATTGGGTTCTCGATTAGTCGACGCGAAAGTTTTCTAGGATCATCTCAATTGAAAAAGAGTTCAATAGATGTAATAGTGATGGTAACACGTTAATATTCTCTTGTAAAAAAAATAAATAAATAATAAAAATAAATTATGACCAACGTCCGTCAGCTAATGGACGTCTGATAACGGTCGTCAACTAATGTTAATCTGTTAACGGTAAATTGCAAACGGTCTGATAATGGTCGAGTCCAACAGACTGCTCCAACGACTCTATCCAACGGACAGGTTCGATGGCCATATCCCAACGACATTCTTCTCCCCCTATAAATTTGTGATCTTCATTTCCCCATTCCCTCACCTCATCTTCTCCCCTCCTAATCTCATATTCTCATCTTACTTCAATTTCATGGATCAACTAGAGAAGTTGTATAAGCAGGACATTGACGATGCAATTATGGTATTCTGGTTGACACTTTTTATCATTGTCATCTTGATGTGGCATGTAGTTATAACAAATATCTAGATCCATATAACTTTTGTTGTTTTTCTTGTATTTTAAGTGTGGTTTGTTTAATAAATTCTCATAAATTGTACGTGTTACGTATTAATTTGAGAAATTCTATATGTTTATAACTGTGTGTATTACTTGTATTTTTACCTTATCATTAAAAAAAAAATCATAAAACCCATTAAAAATAAAACAAATCAAAAACTCACAAAAGCAAAGAAAAATGAACTTATTTTGCTCAAATAATACAATTGCGCGAGCTACTCTGTAAGCTCTAAACAACTTCCACTATTGAGGTTTGCGCCATTAATTCAGAATATAGGTGTTGGTCTAACTACCTTGTGAAGCCTTCTTCCATATGTTCTCCCTCATTACACAACCTCGATCTTTGTCTAGGGAATTAGACATTAAAAGACCCACCTTGAAAAAATTAACTTTTCACATACATACCACAAAAGAGTGTTCAGACAAAAGCACATGTCTCATTTGGTGTGCTATATATCTCTTTCCTATTGTGTGCTATTTGATTGTATATATTTGTTTGTTTTCTTTGATTGATGTGATATTTTCAACTTTCTTTTGGCATGTTGTATATTGCACTCGACTCACTTTTTGTTGCAGTGTTAGCTGAATTTTTACTCAAGCTTCTCAGGTATTTTCTTTCTTTATCTCTTGACACTTTGAAGACAAAGAATCCTTCCGTTTGGGGTTGGTTAGAACCTTTCGCAAAAATTTAGCATATTTAGGTTGTTTATAGTTTTATTTTCTTGTCTTTTCAACTTATTTAGTAACAAAGTCTTGTTTCTTTTTCTGTGACGAAAATTGTCTAGAAGTGTCACCTTAGCACTAGGATGAGAAATTGTTCTTAGAAATTTATGTTAAACGTACACAATAGTTTTTATACATTTTCATGAGCATTCATGCACTGAGTATCGACTGTACATAGTAGTAAGTTTATGGAACCCACGGTTAGTTTACTTAAATTACCAATCCTGTGAGAATCTTACAAAAAAAAAACCCTCAATATGTGTGAATTATGAGTAATGACATAGAGGGGTAGTTTTTCCGAATAGAGAAAAGCACGCGTTTACTTACTTGATCACTATCCGAATCCTAGGCGAGAATTTAAGCCTTCTTTGGATCGACATAGCAAAAAATTTATACCTATTACAAATTTTACCGCTAGTCGCCCCACTGAACCTTTCATCAAACCTTTCACTTTCACCAAAAATTCCTTACCTATCTATTAACCCCAAATAAAATAAACCCACCTAAATGATAAGTATGAGAAATATGATGAAATGTGGAAAAATAAAGAGAAAGCCTTGTCTAAAATCAAAATCAGTTACTTGCTTCAGAACGAAAATGAAAAAGAAAAGAAAAATAGAATTATGTTTCCCAAAATTCAAAAGAAAAAAAAAAATCAAAGTTAGAACTCCCTAAAATCAAATAAAAATGAGTCCAAAGCTTAAAAGTGCAAAGTATGGAAACTTATGTTAGAAGCAGAAAAAGAAAACAAGGATTTATCTAGTGTAAATATCAAGAAGACTGTGAGTACCTAATAATATTCATGTCCAATGAATATCAGACATGTGTCCATCACCAAAGACAATTAGCTCGTACTAAACGAACTAGAGTCACCATCTCCAACATGCTAGAACGAGCAACCAGAGCCATAGCTGATAAGATCGCTACGTTACACTCAGTTCATGGTTAACCAGGCAACCCAAGAGACAAGTCACCTTCGGTTACACATGAGCACTAAATATCATCAATGAATGGAGCACCAAAAGTGGATCTCATTCAATTGATATTAATGGAGTACTAAAGAAAGCTATAAAGCACAAGAAGGTGACCAAAACAAGGGGAGGAGAATTCTATGCTTCTCCACTCTCCATCTTCTCTGTTTGCCATCGATCATTCGATCATAGAATCCAAACAATGAATAACGTTCGACTTGATTCCAGTTCATCAGAGAACTGGATATGTAGGCAGTTCGATCCTTCGAACTCAGTCACAATATCATTCTCCCCAAAATTCTTACACATGTAAGATTCACCCAATTAGAGCCTTTACATTGGCGCCGTTTGTGGATCAAATTTCTTGGAAATTCAATTTACTTCGAGATTCATTCTCCACACAAACTTTCATTTCCAAGCCCATGAAGTGTTGGTGAAAAGTCATGGATAGACTACTCAATGAAGTTAACAACTATAACTATGTACTGCTTGCTAAATCAGATAAGAAAATTGATTCCCTGTCTCACTTCTTTACCACTTTCTCTTATACTTTCTTTTTGTTAGAGGTGCTATGACTCTAGAATATAACAACAACATATATGGTAATCACGCTTATCATAAAATAGCTAGAAAAATATGTCTCGCAACTGAAAATATTTCGTCGAACTAATAGTAGACTTCAGAATGATGTGGAAGTTTCACAACTGAAATTGAGATTACTACAATACTTGTCTTGACACTCATCAAACAAGATAAAATTCACTTAACAAATTATTTTGAGCACTTATCGAGACACTGATTAGTTAGTTCTTGGAACGCTGTTCCACCCACAAATTTACATGTTCAGGAGTCCTAAGATTTTGAGCGACCTAGCCTAATCAAGGAGATGCTGAATCCTGGACGTCCTAGACTCTTCGTGTTGTACATGGATATTGTTATAGTCTAAAACCAAACTTATTTGGGATTTCAAGATTGAGAGGCTATACATATTAAGGCACCAGGGAAGGGTAGAAAAACCTTTTATTTTAGGTTTTCTCTTACTTAACATTTCTGAGTATCAAAGAATCTAGGTTGTATATGAGCATGTGCACATACATACTCTTATTTTTTTTTGCCACTCAATGACTTGAGAGCTAGTACCAATGATGAATCCATTTAGCATAAACATTAGCCGTTACAATATTATATTTGTGATCTCTCACATACTTAAGCTTGATTGAAACTATACTTTGCCATCAAGTCTCAGACTCTCTCTGTATATTTAATTTTTGGTTTCCGCTTACATGCGACTCACAAGTGCATATACGTTACCAACGTACTTGCTGCATATGTTCGAAAACTTCTAATAATTTCTATAGACTTCCTTGATTCATTCAATTCATATTGAACCAGTACTACTAAGTTAATGTGCTATATAACCTTTTTACTAATGATCTTTTCGAGGATTGATAACCAAAATTGCCGCTCAAAATTGCAGCTCAAATTCTGACAAGAGGCTTCAGCTACGTCCATTGCCTCACGTCGTTAACACCGTTAAAATTTAAAGATTGCGGATTTATCAGGCTATGGATCAACCTGCAACCTTTTCAATTGCATGCCTAACCATGGCGAACTGAAGTAACAACTGAGAGTCAAGGCGGACCAATTGGCCACTGGCCTAAACATATTGGCAACTTTCGATTTCATTCGAGATTGGGTTTACAAGTCATCTCTTACCCTATCTAGATTACAATTTATTGATACATACCATACTATGAAGAACTGACAATTTCCTAACTCCATTAGATTGTAGTTTAAGGAATAACCACTAAGCTACTGGCAGCGCTTTCAACACAAATGTCGAAGTAATTTGGTTTAATTGGCAATAAACCGAGACTACCATAAAAAGAGAGCGACCATATTGACCTTGCCTCTTTTTGTGTATGTAGATGGTGTATGATCGTTGAACAAAACAGAAGCATATCAAAACCTAATTATCCCTCAATAAGTAAAGGATGAGTAGGGTATCGTTCCACTTTTAAGTGTATGTTATGTGAAGGACAAGACTGGAAAGGGGGTTTAAAGGATTAAAAACTATGATTGTAGAGATTTTAGATTCTAATGCTAAACTAAACTAAATTAACTAAACTATTGAGAATTTATAAGAGAGGGAATTCAAGAGATTATAATCCACCAATACTTTTAATCTATGACCTTCTACTTCATGGTTGTTCTTACAAGTAGATTATAATTAAGCAATCGAGCGAGTGCCGATGCCTTCTTGGATGAAACATTGTTAACAATTAACTCTACTTAAGGTTGTTCCTATGTTTATGCTATTAATATCTTCTTTCCTTTTATGTAAGCTCGGGTAGCCATTCAATGTATTACCGAGAGCAACATCAAGGAGTACTTCCTAATAGGGCGGTCATTCAATGAATCACCATTTAAGGCAAACACAAAGAATACTTCCTCTAGGCAGCCACTCCCTGAGGCAACACAAATAATACTTCCCTAACTCTAAAGAACTATACTCCTAGAAGAAAAGTAAAGAACACTAGCATGATATTA
Source organism: Coptis chinensis (assembly GCF_015680905.1). Lineage (NCBI taxonomy): Eukaryota > Viridiplantae > Streptophyta > Magnoliopsida > Ranunculales > Ranunculaceae > Coptis > Coptis chinensis. The sequence continues at coordinate 37,314,986 of NC_141464.1, forward strand.
ATATTGCAAAACATAAACCCTATTCTATACTTCCATCCCCTAGTGTGGGCAATGGAACTAATAACTAAAAACATAAAGAACTAACCTGATTGAAGAACCCCATGAACCAGAAGAATCATTAATCCTTAAGCACTGGCTTCATCTCCTCCCCTTGAAGGAGAAGATTAGCCTTCCATAAAGAAGAAAGAACACGAAGAACGAGAAGAAGAAGAGTCGAAGAACATAAGACTAGAAAGACTAATTTATTAAGACTCAGCTAGTTAAAACCGATCTTTTATTATTAATCTCTCTCTGCCTCAAGTTTTGGAGACAAGAATATAAGTGAATTGGCCAATTACATGAGGCACTTAGGTCCTCTATTTATAGAGGTTACAATGAGCTCTAGAAGCATTCCAAACCGTCATTTGTTTCCTAATACAAATAGACTTCTTTCAGAGTCCAACTTCGTCTCCAAAACTGAGAAGAAATTGGCTACAGTGTCGATCCATGCGTCTGGACACACTATTCATGCATCTTAGACGCAAGCAATGCGTCTGGACGCTCGATCCATGCGTCCCAGATGCGTTAGCCGATTTTGTCTCTTCTGCTCTATCCTTCTATCCTCTTTTGCGGGCTTTGGTCCAAGCAACGAATCCTTTGTCCTTGGGCTTCCAAATAGGCTTTAAAATAGGTCTAAGCCGCATATTTAATAGCTCCAATTCCTTGGCCTTCTCCATGATTGTCCACGGGCTTCCCATGTGATCCTTAATGCTCCGAATTGCTCCGTTTTACCCCTTTTTCTCTAATATTTCACAAAACTCTCTCTTTGACCTATAGAATCATAAAACATAACTTACAAACACTATTAGTCCACTAAGATAGAGGCATAATCGAGGGTTAAATAACACTTTTTGAGCACTTATCACATATCAGTGACATACATACCAAAATCAACACAGAGTACCTCTTAAGTGTTAGAAAAATGGATTTGCACAAATCTATTGAGATATGAATAATCAATTTGTCTCCCAAGTTATCCCATATTGAGATAAAATGGGTTTCTCTTGAACAATATGTAAAGTGAGAAAAACCTTTTTGAAAGGATGTACTGGTTCGAAACAGTGCATTATGCCGAAAAGGTGTGACCTTTCAAAATGTGCACTGGTTCGAAACAGTGCATCATGCCGAAAAGGTGTGACCTTTCGAAATAGGCACTAGTTCGAAACAGTGTTTTATGTCGAAATGATGTGTCTTTTCGAAACATGTGACTTTTCAAAGAGTTGCTTACTTTTTCCCAAGAGTCACTGTGTTGTTTCGAAGAGGCACCGCTCACCTATAAATAGTGGATGAATTTGGAGAGAAAGACAGATTAGATCACACAGAGTTCTGATCTTTCTCTTCTCCCCCTGTTCTTAGTTAAATACTATGTTGTGTTCGCTGATTCTATAGAATTGAAGTGATAGCTTTCTATAGAAGAAAATCCGTTCTATCTTGGGAGACAGTTTCCCATCAACCTTCAAGCACCATGTGGGGGAAAATCTGTCTTAAGGACATAATGAATTTTCACTAGGCTTGGATTTAATCATTGGTAAATTAAGTTCATTAGTTGAACTAAAAGGTTTGTTCATGATATATTTAATTTGTTATATCAATTTGATTTTCTTGTTTACTTAACAATAAGTATATTTTTGGAATAAGTTTCCTACAAACTTAAGACAGATTTCTTTTTTATTGCCTTGAATTAATTTGGTTGAATTAATTTAGGCTATACTTATTGTTAACTTTGAATGCACTAACAACTCTAAAGCGGATTTTGTTCATGTCAGGTTGATAAGAGGTAGTAAAAAGATTGTTATGGCGGCAGAATATTCTCTCACCGTAGATACTGGATTTGACGCATGATTAAGTAACACACGGAAAGGTATTGGTCCCAAAAATCAGGTATGGTTTTATTAAATTGGGACCTTGTTCAAATATTAACTTCTCTGGAATGATGATGTCATCATATCAAACTTTGTGAGTGCAAGATAAGTTGGTGCTTGATGCCACTTCTCTGGTATCAGTTTGGTCAATACAATGGAAGTTTAGACATAAATGTGTGAAGCGGGTTTATTGGTAAAAAGAGACATGAACTCGGGTTACTAGATTTAGAGGCTAATGTCATAACCACTAGACCATGGGACCACACCTGTTGGCAAGTACAATTAAGTACAATTAAAGTGAAAAGCCACAACACTTGGAGGTGGTACCACACCTGTTGGCAATAAAATGTTTAAACTTTTACGGGGCAACTGTAGTGAATAAGATGGTTCATGGTACAAATTCAGAGAGTCTAATGTCCTAACCGCTAGACTTACTCAATTAATGACATGCATCATAACCAAAAGTTAGAAAGTACGAAGTGCATATGCTAAATTGACGATTTCAAATACTAAAAGGTTTTGTACCTATTAGAGAATTATTTTCTCTTAACTTTCAAACCAAATAGTTTCTAAAGGTACGAACCAATATTCAAAGGGTTTGTCCTGTTCCTAGAAGTCTTATGTTTAGTAACTTTTGCATATTGAGAACGGTAATTTGGTTTTGTCTCTTACGAAAAAGGTACTTTCGACGCCTATACTTTCTCAAACAGTGGCAAGTTCACATATTATTTTGTGAGTGAATTTTTTATTCCAGAATTTGTTTATGTTTTAAAGAATAACAAGGTGTGTTTCTATTTCAGAATAGAAATGACAACACCACCAGGTTCTCCTATTCATGCTGTTCCTATTTCATTTGCTAGACCTACTAGTTCGTTGAATGATATGAATATTTTGGTCCCTAATGACGACCTTATGTTCGTAGAGGTGGAACTCAACAACTACGGGTGTCTACTAGCAATGGTGGATACTGGTTCAACTCATACGTTAATCTCTGAGTATGTATCCGAGGTTATTGGATTGAAACTCGTAGAATGTAAAAGCTCTATGAGAGGCTTGAACGAAGAAGCCGAACCGGTGAAAGGACTCGCTTTGGAAGTTGACATTAAGATGAACAACTGGCGAGGAAAGGTGGACCTGATGGTAGCTCGCTTAGACCATTTTCAAGTCATTCTTGGAATGGACTTCTTGAAAGCAAACAAGGTGGTGGTAATGTCACACTTGGGGGGGATTATGATCCAAGATTCTAAGAATCCTTGCTTCATTCCAGATGTTAGGAATGGCGGGTGCTAAAAGGGTTCTAAAAGTATTTTATTATTTGTAAGATATATGTGTTTTACTATTGCGCCAAAGAGTGCCAATAAAGAAGATTGCTTAAGATATTATTTTGTAAGCATACTTGTAAGCAAAATTGAGGTCTTAGAAGTGTTTTCGACACGATATGAATGATATGTGACATTCTTTAAGAAGACGCCTCACTTGAAAAACATATATCTAAATGGTTTTCCAATTTATTGACTTTGTTATGAGAAATTGGAAAATGTGGGGGATTATGTATCTCTTTGAATTAATCAATTCAAAATTGGAAATTTGTTGAAGCATTACTCAACAGACATCAAATGTGGTGTTTTACTCTATGAGAGATGCATAAATTTCAAGGAAATCCTCAAAACAAACGTGCATAGCGAGGTCCACTATGGAAACAGAATTCATAGCATTGGACAAGGCTAGAAAAGAAGCAGAGTGGCTTCGAAATTTCTTAGAGGATATTTCAAACTGGGTTAAACCTGTTGCAACAAGTGTGTATACACTGTGACAGCCAATATGTTATTAGTAGAGCACAGAGTAGCATGTATAACGGGAAGTCTCGACACATACATCATAGACATAACACCGTTAGACAATTTCTCTCAAATGGAGTTATCTCAATCGACTATGTAAGGTCAAAAGATAACATTGCGGATCCGCTTACAAAAGGTTTAACAAGAGAGCAAGTGGAAAGATTATCAAGGGGAATGGGCTTAAATCCTTTGAGATAATTAACCAAGAGTCCTCATAATGGAAAAACCAACCTAGTTGACTGGAGATCCCAAGATCTAGGCTCAATGGGCCAACTGAATTATGTCTGTGACTTAGTTAGCATTGGAGAGTAATATTATACTCTAACCCATTCCTATATAAGACAGTGCATATCTTCCGTGAGAACCAAGATAAGTCAAGCTTTTAATGATTTACTATATCTTGGAAAGTTATGCTATCTAAGTGGAGTATTGCAGGATACTCTTTATAGAAATCACCTATGTTAGTGCAAAGTGGGGCCAATTCTATGAGAATTTTAAAGGAAAATGTCTCAAAAGTACTATTTGAAACCAAGAAGTATTCAAGGCCAAAATGAACACAAATGTGAGAACCAACAGTATTCGAGAAGGTACTGTGTAAAGATGATTGTCTAGGTTTATACAAACGGTTGACAGTTCAAGGACATTAATTGAAGTTTACTGATCATCCAATTAAATCCGATCATCTTTCACTAAATCAAGTTTAAGGCCTCCCATGCTACTTGACCTGATGCGGTATCTTTTTATTTGTAAAAGAACAGAAATCTGATATTTATGATAGAAGAAGCCAAATTTTCATTCATGTGGGGAATTGTTAGAAAAATGGATTTGCATAAATCCATTGAGATATGAATGAGTAATTGTCTCCCAAGTTATCCCATATTGAGATTAAATGGGTTTCTCTTGAAACAATATGTAAAGTGATAAAAACCTTTTCGAAAGGACGCACTGGTTTGAAACAGTGCATTATGCTGAAAAGGTGTGACCTTTCGAAATATGCACTGGTTCGAAATAGTGCATCATGTCGAAAAGGTGTGACCTTTCAAAATAGGCACTGGTTGGAAACAGTGCTTTATGCCGAAATGGTGTCTTTTCGAAACATGTGACTTTTCAAAGAGTTGCTTACTTTTTCCCAAGAGTCACTGTGTTGTTTCGAAGAGGCACCACTCACTTATAAATAGTGGATGAATTTGGAGAGAAAGACATACCAGATCACACAGAGTTCTGATCTTTCTCTTCTCCCTCTGTTATTAGTCAAATACTATGTTGTGTTCGCTGATTCTATAGAATTGAAGTGCTAGCTTTCTATAAAAGGAAATCCATTCCATCTTGGGAGACAGTTTCTCATCAACCTTCAAGCACCGTGAGGGGGAAAATATGTCTTAAGGACATAGTGAATCTTCACTAGGCTCGGATTTCATCATTGGTAAATTAAGTTTATTAGTTGAACTAAAAGGTTTGTTCATGATATATTTGTTATATCAATTTGATTTTCTTGTTTACTTAACAATAAGTATATTTTTTGGAATAAGTTTCCTACACTAAGTACCACCTTGCAGGTCATCTAAAGCGGAATATGAGTTCGCTTAAATCTATCTCTATATCCTTTTTACACAAGAAGAAGCAAACAAGTTCGTGTACATATCGACCTTCAAATGTGCAAATGTTCGATTAAACTATCGTCTTTTATGAACCAACATCTTCGCTAGCTAGCATTGATCATATTCTGATTTCTGACAGGGGCTACCACTCATCCGAATTTGAGTCTCTTTTGAGCTTGAAGTTTTCGAAACAGTTTACGTGCAACATTTTTACCATATTAAGTTTCAATACAACTAATCTCATTTTCTACAGCTCGCTCCTTGTCAGGTCATTTTACAGCATGAACTATGGGCTAGCTACACTCTGAACTGGGGCTCGCAACAGCCATATGCGCAAGTACAATCCGGCTCAATGCTCAATTTATCTCCAAATTACCATTTCTTTTGTTATGATTCCATTTGGATATTAGTTCGATGTAATGCAGGTCAATCAAGCTCCAATGAAAACTAGGGGCTAGCCATAACCACCTCCAGACTGGGGCTTATTATTGCCATCTAAACATGTTCAATTATGTTCTTATGATCCATACATCTCCAAAATTACTACTATTAGTTCATACTAACTCTTCGGTGTTAGCTCACATTTTTTACAGGTCAATCAAGCTCCAAAATTGGGGGTTAGCTATAGTCACTCCAATTCAAGGCTAGCTATCAACTGCGATCTCTAAACGCTCACTCGAGCTCATGATAGGGTTATATACTAAAAGCATTACTTTTGTATTAAATCTAATTCTTTATATTTTGAATGAGAATCATATGGGCAAATGTTATGCATATTATATATGTTATTAGTTATATGCATACGTCTAATACTTTATGTTGTAGATGATATGGTGTGTGGCGACACACAGAAGATCATATCATCAGTACCTTATAAAGTATAAGTAAACGTTCACAACCTAGATGGATTTGGACAAACTATTGGTACGCTTGTAGTATAATCTAGTATTAGTTTATCTTGACTACAGGATTACACTAGTACACTTTGTGTGTATTGAACAAGACCAAGTGAGATTGTTTCTTTTTATACTGACTATATAAGAGAATAAACACCTCTATTATTATAGATGCTTGTCCTCTTAATCTGGATATAATAACGGGCACTTACGTGCATTGTACATTGCTTTAAATCATCAATGAGTGAGATTCATTTGTGAATCAACAAACTCGATGGATTGGGTAATAACATTGTATGTAAGGTGTGTTGTTGATTATAGAAGGAATCCGTGACCCGCAGGAAGTCAGGTTGATAATGTCCCCATGAAGAAGCTCATAAGGATTGTCATGTAAACCTTGCAGGTGGATTTAATCCGACATGACAATGAGGTTGAGTGGTACTACTCAAGGACATAAGAAGTTGATTAATGTAGTTGTCAGTAACTTGACTTAATCAACGGGCATTCGATATCTTAAAAATGGGGAGATCAACAAGCATATAATATGGTGCCCATAAACGTAACATGTAATTTTGGATTAGGGCGGTAATGCAACAATGGCCTTTAGTGGAATAAGCCATTTGTTGACGGACTTGGGTCGTGTGTTTTGAGCGAACATGGGAATCCCAAGCCCGTAAGGAGACCTAACCCTGATTTCTCCTCATGGTCCTTGTTATAGCCTATTTATAAAACCCTTATTTCTCTAGCCGTTTTTACTAAGGTTTTGCTCAAGAAAAGTGAGATCCAAATTTGGTTCCAACTTTGTGAGTAAGAGAGGCCAAGAGAGAAAGAAGAGGTTGGAAGATCGTTTTCCACACAAATCCATTCTAAGGATAGGAATACAACAGAAGATCAAGAGGCTGCTGATTTCGTAGATCTTGGATTCTCAGAGATATCACAACTGATCTAAAAGTATAATTCTAAACAAAATCGTGAGAACCTTTATTCCGATGTGCATGGTTTTCACGGTTTGTAAACTGCGACCATAACGGTTCCTACAGCTCAAACACTCACTAGAGTCACCCGCTCCTCGAGCTCCAATACTCTTTTGAGCTACAATCTTCTCACTAATTGAGGACCTATACTTCTAGGATCAATTCAGTACAGAAATCCAAACGCTCTCTTGAGCTACAATCTTTTTACTAATTGAGGACCTACACTTATAGGATCAATTTAGTACTTGTCAAAGCGCGCAGCGTCACTTGCATCTTCAGTCAGAATGCTTACTTAAGCACTAAGGGTCCCTCAACCTACGCTCCCTCAAGCAAAATGCTTACTTAAGCACTAAGGGTCCCTCGACCTATGCTCTCTCGAGAAGAACGTTTACTTAAGTACTAAGGGTCCCTTGACCTATGCTCTCTCAAGCAGAACGCTTATGTAAGCACTAAGGGTCCCTCGACCTACACTCACTAGAGCAGAATGCTTATATAAGCGCTAAATAATGGTCCCTTGACCTATGCTCACTCGAGCAACACGCTCACTCGAGCGCTAATGCTCCCTCGAGCTCCAAGGCTCCCTTGAGCTACAACTTTCTCACTAAGTTAAAGACCTACACTTATAGGATCAACAATGTGCAACACGCTCACTCGAGCTCCGAGGCTCTCTCGAGCTTCATGTTAGAAGCCTCCAAATTGTATCGCTCAGTACACATATAGGTAAAAAGCGCAATGATTTCGCCAAAAAAGCACGAGGCAGGTTTCCGATTCAAATGAGACATATTCGTGCTGGTCACGTGTTCTTTTCTATCTATTTTCAAGTCCCTTCAATTCTCTCAGTGACATCAAAATAGGGGGCTATGTGAGTACCTAATAATATTCATGTCTAATGAATATCAGACACGTGTCCATCACCAAAGATAATTAGCTCATACTAAACAAACTAGAGTCACCATCTTTAGCACACTAGAATGAGCGACGAGAGCCATAGCTGATAAGATCGCTATGTTACACTCAGTTTGTGGTCAACTAGGCAACCTAAAAGCCAAGTCACCTTCGGTTACACATGAGCACTAAATATCATCAATGAATGGAGCATCAAAAGTGGATCTCATTCAATTGATATTAATTGTAGGAACCGTTATGGTTTCACCGAATGATTTACGAACCTCGAAAAACCATGCGCAGCGGAATTAAAGGGTGTTCACGGTTTGGTTAGAAATTCATACCTTTTAATCACCTGTGATAACTCTGAGAATCCAAGCTCTATGAAATCAGCAACCTCTTGATCTTCTGTTGTATTCCTATCTTTAGAATGGACGTTGTGTGAGCAACGATCTACCAACCCTTTCTTTCTCTCTTTCCTTGCCTCTTTTTTCCAATCAAATGAATAGTGAATTCGGCCAAGAGAGAAGGGTTTCTATTTATAAGCTACAACAGGGACCATGAGGAGAAATTAGGGTTGGGCCTCCTGACTGGCTTGGGCTTCCCATGTTCACCCAGAACACACGGCCCAAATTCGTCAACAAATGACTTATTCCACTAAAGGCCATTGTTGCACTACCGCCCTAATCCCAAATTATGTGTTACATTTATGGGCTCCATATTATATGCTTGTTGATCTTCCCCTGTTTAAGATATCGAATGCCCGTTGATTAAGTCAAGTTACTAACAACTATATTAATCAACTTCTTATGTCCTTGAGTAGTACCACTCAACCTCATTGTCATGTCAGATTAAATCCACCTGCAGGGTTTACATGACAATCCTTATGACTCCTCAAGGGGACATCATCAGCCCGAGTTCCTGCAGGTCACGGATTCCTTCTATAATCAACATCACACCTTACATACAATGTTATTACCCAATCCATCGAGTTTGTTGATTCACAAATAAATCTCACTCATTGATGATTTAAAGCAATGTACAATGCACGTAAGTGCTCGTTATTATATCCGGATTAAGAGGACAAACATCCATAATAACGGAGGTGTTTGTTCTCTTATATAGTCAGTATAAAGAGAAACAATGTCACTTGGTCCTGTTCAATACACACAAAGTGTATTAGTGTAATCCTGTAGTCAAGACAGACTAATACCAGATTATACTACAACCGTACCAATGGTTTGTCCAAATCCATCTAGATTGTGAACGTTTACTTATACTTTATAAGGTACTGATGATATGATCTTCTGTGTGTCACCACACACCATATCATCTACAATATAAAGTATTAGACGTATGCATATAACTAATAACATATATAATATGCATAACATTTGCCCATATGATTCTCATTCAAAATATAAAGAATTAGGGTTAATACAAAAGTAATGTTTTTAGTATATAACCCTATCAATTAATGGAGTACTAAAGAAAGCTATAAAGCACAAGAAGGTGACCAAAACAAGGGGAGGAGAATTCTATGCTTCTTCTCCACTCTCCATTTTCTCCATTCTCCATCAATCATTTGATCATAGAATTCAAACAATGAACTACGTTCGACTTGATTCCAGTTCGTCAGAGAACTGGATACGTAGGCAGTTTGATCTTTTAAACTCAGTCACAACATCATTCTCCCCAAATTTTCTACACTCGTAAGGTTCGCCCAATTAGAGTCTTTACAAAGATCTTATTCTCTCATACTTATCATTTTTTATTTTCCATTCCCATTTTCTTCTACACCACCACCTAAGCCCCATAATACCTAATAAAGACATCTAGCTCAATTAGGAGTAGGATGGTATGATAATAAGTAGTAGACGTGATTGATCAACCTCGGCTCTTTTGACTGTCATTGAGATGTGAGAAAAAGTGTGCCACTGCACAATGGAGTTAGCAAAACCTGAGTGGAAAAATTATGAGTGAATTTGTGTTTCGACATATACTTGTGAGAACCTATTTAAGGATCGGACACTCTCCAACGGATCCAGAAACGGCCCTGCTTGTACATTTCAATATAAAGTTCAATATATGTATGTTCATATGTAGAGGTTTTAATTATTGTGTGTATATTTACTTGAGTTTCAAAGGAATTAATCTTCATTCCCCACTAGTGAGATGTATAGATATCTGAGATTAATTAAGGGAACGAGCCTTTGTTACTGAGTTGTTGTAGTATAAGTGAAGTTTGTAAGTATCTTCTCTGGAAAACTCTCATGAGGCTAAAACTCGTCTATTAGGGAATTCCTAGTGGTTTAAGGCCTTGTTAGATACGGTCAATGCAACCACTCTCTGCGAAACGAGAATTAGCTTAGGACTACACATTTTTTGTCACTTATATGTTTTAATGTCTCTTCTTTGCTTAAGGACAAGCAAAGTGTTGTTTGGGGGTGGTGTGATAAACACCCAAAACTATAATATAAAACCCCATAGAGAAATAGCATTTTGGTTAATTATGTGTTTAATAATAATAAATTAATGATATTTTCGTACTTTTACAGGATTGATCAATCAACGTGAAAATGAGAATAAAAGGCAGTATTTAAGCACAGAATAGTGTGTCTACATGAAGTATTTCGATTTAGCCCACGTGAAGCTCAATGAAGCCCGTATTTGCTGAACCTATCCCCTATTGACGGAAAATGAACCATCAGAAAGATCAGTGCGGTGAGCTCTACACATAGGTGGGACTTTGTAAAAAGTCAACTTTTTGGACCCGCCACTGGTTGAAGCATGAGGGACCCACTGTGCGGACCCACATAAATTGGTGACCAAGCTAACACATCAAACTTTAGAACACGTCAATTTGCATGAAAGACTTTTGTGCATAACTTTGGCACAAAGTCTTATTTGGTGGGCACAAATGATTAGGTGGCAAATAAAAGTTATTAAAGGCACAAAAGTCTTGATTAGTTGGAAAACAAATCAAGATTAAATTAACTTGGCACAAAAGTCTCATTTGGTTGGCACAGGTGACAAAAGTTTTGATGCATTTTTGCAACAAAAGTAATGAGGTGCAACAAAGCCCATTATGACGGCACAAAAATTTAAATGAAATGGAAACTTTGGCACCAAGTCTTGATGGGAACAAAGTTTTTGCGTAAAACTTTGATTAGGTGGCACACAAAGAAATGGTCTTAATTAAGAAAATCAAATGGACCATTAAATGATGCAGTTGAGCGTTGGGAATTTACGTAGATGCAAAGAAAAAGAACACTTCCATTGGCTATAAAAAAATGCCTTAAGTAGCAAGACACAACTTTTGGCCTCTGTAGTTTAGTTTTAATTGGAGTTTAAAAGTTTCCATTTGAAGTTTTATGTAAGCTTGTAATGTTTTCAAATCTATATAATTAATTTTTAAAAAAAATAAATTCTAAGTAATAAGTAGAATTTCCTTTGTATTGTCTTTTCTTTCTAATCAAGCTATGTTAAAATCAAGTCAAGTTAAGTTCAATTGTAACAATTTTTCAAGTTCAGTTGTTGTAATTAATCAACCACAAATCCTTCTCACAAATTCCCTAGGTAGAAAGTTTAGTGAAGTATTTACAAACAAATACTCTAGACTTTAGGTGGAACGATTTCCTTACTCAAAATGTATTACAGCGTATACGTGAGTTAGGTATTTGATCAAGCGTACTCGAGTGTGTGTCAGAATCATAGATTTTTACACGTGTAAAAGTGCAAATATCACATACTTTGCATTGTTTGTGTATGTTAGGATAGTTTTGTGGTCTTGCTAAAAGTGCATGATACTGCGTTCAGGCACTACTAGTATTAACAAGAATAAAACTTATCCATGTAGGAGAGCACGACGTCCTCGACAATCTTCTATTTCTAGTCCTCCATCTACTAAGATGGCCAACGAAGTACTGCAAGCTGAAAAGCCTCTCTCCAACTTCTACAAACCATTACAAGATGGACCTCCATCTTGTATACGACTCATTGATAAGTGCTCAAAAAGTGCTATTTAACCCTCGATTATGCCTCTTGTTTAACCATCTTAGTGGGCTAATAGTGTTTATAAGTTGTGTTTTAAGATTCTACAGGTGAAAAAGAGAGTTTTGTAGAATATTAGAGAAAATGGGGTAAAACGAAGCAATTCGGAGCATTAATGATCACATGGGAGGTCCGTGGACAATCATGGAGAAGGCCAAGGAATTGGAGCTATTAAATATGCGACTTGGACCTATTTTAAAGTCTATTTGGAAGCCCAAGGCCAAAGGATTCGCTGCTTGGACCAAAGCCCACAAAAGAGGATAGAAGGATAGAGCGTAAGAGAGAAAAATCGGGCTTATGTGTCCGGGACGATGGATCGAGCGTCCAGACGAGCGTTGATTGCGTCTCGGGACGATAGATCGAAAGCATCCGTGATGCATTGATTAAGTCCGGGACGCATGGATAATGCGTCCGCACGCATGAATCGACAATCGTGAGCCAATTCCTTCTCGGTTTGAAGACGGTCGGACTCACGAAGAAACCTATTTGTATTAGGAAACAAATGACGGTTTGGAATGCTTCTAGAACTCATTGTAACCCCTATAAATAGAGGACCTAAGTGCCTCATGTAATTGCCAATTCACTTATATTCTTGTCTCCTTAACTTGAGGCAGAGAGATTAATAATAAAAGATCGGTTTTAACTAGTCGAGTCTTAATAAATTAGTCTTTCTAGTCTTATGTTCTTCAACTCTTCTTCTTCTCGCTCTTCGTGGTTCTTCCTTCTATATGGAAGGCTAATCTTCTCCTTCAAGGGAGGAGATGAAGCCCGCTTAAGGTTTAATGATTCTTCCGGTTCATGGTGTTCTTCAATCAGGTTAGTTCTTTATGTTTGTAGTTATTAGTTCCATTGCCCACACCAGGGGGATGGAAGTATAGAATAGGGTTTATGTTTTGCAATATTAATATCATGCTAGTGTTCTTTACTTTTCTTCTAGTAGTGTAATTCTTTAGAGTTAGGGAAGTATTCTTTGTGTTGCCTTTAGAAGGTAGCTCGGGAGTGGCTGCCTAGGGGAAGTATTCTTTGTGTTTGCCTTAAGTGGTGATTCATTGAATGGTCACCCCTATTAGGAAGTACTCCTTGATGTTGCTCTTGGTAATACATTGAATGGCTGCCCGAGCTTACATAAAAGGAAAGACGATATTAATAGCATAAACATAAGAACAACCTTAAGTAGAGTTAATTGTTAACGATGTTTCATCCAAAAGGTCATAGATTGCCTAATTGTAGTCTACTTGTAGTCTACTCGCTCGATTGCCTAATTGTAGTCTACTTGTAAGAACAACCATGAAGCAGAAGGTCATAGATTAAAAGTATTGGTGGATTCTAATCTCTTGAATTCTCTCTCTTATAAATTCTCAATAGTTTAGTTAGTTTAGCTTAGTTTAGCATTAGAATCTACAATCTCTACAACATTAGTTTTAATCCCTCAAACCCCTTTCCAAATTCTGTTCTTCACATAACATACACTTAAAAGTGGAACGATACCCTACTCATCCTTTACTTAGTGAGGGATAATTAGGTTTTGATACGCTTATCTTTTGTTCAACAATCATCATCTATCTACATCATCCATACACCATCTAAACACACAAAAAGAGGTTGGTCAAATGGCCATTTTGGGGATATAATTAATTGTAATTCCGAAAGAGGGTGGTCAAAATGGCTACCACGGGATATAATTAATTGTAGCCCTAAAAAGAGGTTGGTCAAATGGCGCCGCTGCCGTTTTAAGTTGTTTATGTTTAACGTTTTCTTTCAAGATTAGAATTTTGGATATTGAGGTTATTTTAGCCGCATTATCAATCCTTTTAAGAAAGAAAGAAGCTTGAAGGACATCTCGAAGACAAGATCTACCATCCAGGTTAGTCGAATCTTCATTCTTTTTATTGCTTTCTTAGTTTAGTTGCATCATATTTAGTTTTATTGTTTTCTAGTATAATTGCATTTAGGATCTTTTCAACAATTGAAGTTGTAAGCCAACACAGCGAAAAATCAAACTCTAGTGTTTCTTTTTGTGCGAATCTTGACAAACGGACTATCGTCGTCGGTAGCCAGATTTAAGCAATCCAAGTGATTCACCATAACCCTAGAAGAGACGACTTTTAGACAACGGGCGATACTAGCTGCAAAAGCCCAACCCAGTTAAAGGAAAGTAGTTTTACATTCTAGTATAATTTAGAATAGTTGCATATTAGTTTAATTGCATTCAAGCATAGTAGGATAGTTTTTGTTATTTTCGCATAGAATTTTCTAGTGTATGCCCGTCATTCCATATCATCGTCCAAAGTAAGAACACAATGATGGACAAGGTTTAACAACCGACTCACAAGAATACTAAACGAGATTGATACAATGGCCGCAAGCAATGATGGAGGTGTTTTGGACACCAATAATCCGAAGCTATCCCTCCCATGCAAGCCTGTGAGGATGAGGAAAAAAGCCGAGTGATTTCTACTCACCAATCATTGGAGACCCACCAAGCGGATTGTTTTTCCAGACGTAAGCTAACCCGGTTTGAACTTAGAGCATCGCAGAATCTCTATGCTTCCAAAGTTCAATGGTTCGCATAATGTTCACCTTTATGTTCACATGAACAAATTTCTATCGATCCTCGAACTTTCAAGAACTGAATATCGGGGATGAGAGTATCAAGTTAATCCTTTTTCCACTCTCACTCGAAGGTAAAGCATCCGAATGGTTAAGCGCACGGTAGATCAATTCAATCAACAACCGGGAGAAGTTAAGAACAAAGTTTATGAACAAGTTCTACCCACCCTGTAAGACGATGCAATGCAGCAAGCCATCAGCAATTTCAAATGGAAGGTGATCAAGAATATCATCAAAGCCGGGAGAAATTCAATAATCTGCTAGTCTCATGTCCACATCATGGTTATGATAAGAGCACACCGCTCATTTTTTCTTTTCGAGGACTTTCTACTATGAACAAGCAGATCATACCAATGCATCAAGGTAAGTTTACATCATTGGATGGAGAGGAAAGCTTACAACTTTCTCGAGAATTTAGTCAAGACACTTCAACACGGAGTACTAGCAACGAGGACGAGCTAGAGTGGAGGGTGCCAAGAAATTTGGCAACCAAATTCAAGAAGACCCAAATCAAGCAATGCTATCAATTATGGCAAGCCTATCAACAGGGGACTTGAAAATCTGAACAAGAAGTTTGATCGGTTCTCCATGAATCCTCCAAAACCAAACAATTTCCAAGCTAAACCTCACCATCCAAGCCTTGTTATACCATTAAGTGAGCTATGTTCGATGAAGGCCACACCATCAAGAGTGTTCAGATTATCCGGATACTAATGCGAGGCATGTAGTATCAACTCTTTAGGAAGAAATAACCAGTTCAATCGAGGGACAAAATTATTGGAAACCACAAAATACAAATCGAGGAATTTTCCTCCGTGATTCCAAAATCACCAATCGGTTCGAATAACCAAGATCGGTTCCAAAACCGCCCGGAACCATACAAAATCAACAAATATACCGGACCCGGCAAATACCAAGCCAACACAAATGAGAGTTAGTACCGGATCTTATGAGTGGATATATTGCCCTACCCCTCGGTCGAAAGCAAAGCGGTTATCCCACATCCGGAAGAAGCTATCACCACCATTGTCAATGGTAAAACGGACAAATCAAAGAACCCGAAGTTGGAGAATAACTTTAGTGTCATTCAAGGCGGATAGGGCAAATGCAGTCGCCTTGACAGAAAGATCAAAAGGAGCATTACCAAGCCCGGCCCGAGCCAAAATCGAAAGGAAGAGGTGTCTTGCAGTGGATAACCCGAGAGATTACTCGGTCGAATGCCCAAGTTAATTACTGTCACCACTCGAGGTCGGGCAAGAAAGTTGATAACAAGATTGTCTATGAACCGGGGAAAAGATTCTGTGGAGCCTAAGGTAACTTATGTCCCCACCATCCCACCCATTTCTAACATTCCGATATATCTAGTGTTGTGCAACTCTTCAAAAATCATTTGCAAAAGAAGTTGAAGGAACTACTATGGAAGTAAGTAAGAAGAAGCCATCACGAAAGACTCCACTGTCACTCCACTAATTGTTACCAAACCAACCCGAAAAGAAGAGAACCCGATTTTGAAGAATCACAAAGACCGCTTTCCTTCAAAACTAGTGAATACCGAGAAAAGATGACCCGGTCAAGATAAGGAGATTTGCGATGTATTTCAGAATTTACGATTAATATCCCATTTCACCGCCATCAAGCAAGTTCCCTCGTATGCCAAGTTCCCGAAAGATCTAGTAAAGAAGAAGACCAACATTCGAAAGAAGCTTTTATCGCTCAAAGATGTTCATCGCACCTACGAATCTATCGGTTGTGGAAACCGAAAAGATCCCGGAAGTCCAACTGCTACATGCGAATGGAGATTCTTTGGAGGAACAAGCTTTACTAGATTTGGGTGCCGGTGTGAATCTTCTACCATATTTCGCCTACGAAGAAGTTGGGCTTGAAGGATCTAAAACCGACCGATGTTACTTCTACGGTTGGCGGATAGATCGAAAGATACCTAGAGGACTAATTGAAGACGCCATAGTCAAGATCGAAGATTTCTATTATCCGGTTGATTTCATAGTACTAGACCACGTAACCTACATCCGGTAGGCGGATACCAATCATTCTAGGCGCGCATTCTTGGCCATCGCAAATGCACTCATCAACTGTCGAAACGGTAATATGACGTTATCCTTTGGTAATATGAAAGTTGAGACCAATGTTTTCTATATGTTACACGGAACTACGTGAAGTATGTCGCCGCGAACGAGGTATGCATGATTGAAGCGTTAGCACAGATTATCGACTCATTCATATCCTGGCGACGAGTTATTGAAAGCTCATCGACGGACTTCAGATTGTGAGGAACTTAGTATTGAGGCAATGCCTAATGGACCATATAAAAGAGTTTAAGAAGGAGCCTAAGCTAGAATTGAAGCCTTTGCCGCCTACACTCAAGTATGTTTTCTTGGTTGATTTGGGAACCTACCCAAGAGTATCATTGCATCGATTTGATCGAGGAGCGGGAATCCGTGTTAGTAGCACTTTTAATCTAACACAAATTCAGGCTATAGGTTGGACAATTGATGATATCAAAGGGGATCAGCCTATGATAGTTCAACATTGGATTCATTTGGAAGAGGATTCCAATACTTCTAAGCAACCACAGAGGAGGCTTAATCCGAAGATGAAGGAAGTAGTTCGAGAAGAGGACGTCAAACTCCTTGATGCTAGCATTATCTACCCTATTTCTGATAGTCAATGGGTTAGTCCAGTTCAAGATATACCGAAGAAGTCCGGAACCACAGTAATCGAGAATAAGAACAATGAGTTGATTCCAACCGTGATTCGGGATTTGGATGGAGAGTTTGCATCGATTACAGGAAGTTGAATAGCGCATCGAGGAAAGATCATTTTCCATTGCCTTTCATCGATCAAATATTAGAAAGATTAGCTGGACAAGCTTACTACCGCTTTCTTGATGGTTACTCAGGATACTTTCAGATCCATATTCACCCTGACGACCAAGAGAAGACATTCACATGTCCTTTTGAAGATTGTCTGCATCATCTCTCCTTAGTCCTTAAACGTTGTTCGCGATACCAACTTAGTTCGAATCTGGGAAAAGTGTCACTTCATGGTAAAGGAAGGGATACTCACTGGAAGGAATTCTAGTAGATCGAGCGAAAATGTCTACAGAAGTAAGCATGTTGTCAAAAGATCGGTTTTGAAATGGAAACCTAAGTATTCCCCACTGTTAGTTTATGGGATTTACTCCTGTTGACCTTCAAAGGAAGATAATTTGTATGGCTCGTGTAGGGTTCGGTAAAAGTCCATTTGCACATAAGAGGAGAGTCGCGTAAAGCTAGGTTCTTTGTAAGAATTGTCATTCTCGAAACTTGTCCCCAGTTCTGACCATTAAGAAAAATTGTTGGTACAAGGTATACTTTTGTCAATCACATCTTTGAGAGAGGTCGGAAGAATTCCTACAAAGTGGAACCGAGTGGGTGGGAGTACTAGTCTTGAGGATCTGACTATAAAGGACTCAAAAAGTCTTGAGGATCGACTTTAAAAGACTCACATTACGCCTTGGGGATCGGACGTAAAAGACCTAAAAATTTGTTTCTTGAACTAATTACGATATTCGCATCAATGGTAATATCCTACCTTTTTCTCATCCATTTCATTTACTTCTTTATACATTGAGGTCAATGCATGCATAAGTAGGGGAGGGTGTACTTGAGAAATGAATTTCAAAAATTAGTTTTCAAAAACAAAAATATTTTTGTTTCTATATCGATGCATGAGAAAAATGAATTTTAATGATGAGTCCGGATATAGATTCTATCTTTGCTTAGTGTGAGTTTGATAGATAGTTGATATTATTGATTTCATTACCGCTTAGACTATTTATTATGCTCGGACATAGTTCTTATTGATATAATTCTTTATCAAGGCACCACCATAATACTTGGTCGGGTTTGTGTACTTTTGCTAGAAGAGAGATTTAAACCCTAGTAAACCGAAAGTAGAATTTTTTAGACTTAGCCCGTGAGACTTGAGCTTTATACCCATTTTTTTTTGGAGAGTTCTTACGAGAAAAATCCGAGTCTTAGTGACTCAACATCTTTCAGTTCTTTATGTTGTTGTAATATAGTCTTATTATTCGTTGATTTGGTTAATTACGAAGTGACATCAACTGGGGAGATAGCCATTAGGTCTTGTAGTCTATTCGAAATAGAGTATCATACTGATAAGTCAAGTAGTGAACCCATTCAGCCTTTATCCCACCTAGTAGGACCATCATGTTAAACCCTTTTGAGCCTTACAATAAGCCATTTTCTTTCATAAAACCCTCTACCATTCACCCTTCACCCAACTCAGGACAAAAGTATAGCCAAAATCTTTATCACCATACCCATATGTTTTACGAAATACGAGGGGCACAAGGAGGAAGAAAAAGACCAAAAAGGAAGATTACAAGGAAATACCGAGAGATACAATGAATCCCATCATTACGCTCAAAGTGAAAGAAGCTAGTGGAAAACAAGCATATCCAATTACTAATCAATGATATACCACTAAGTTAAAAAAAAAAAAAAAAATGGATGGAAAAGCTAAGATAAAAAGCTTTTCTCTGCAATGTCTGATTTTGAAGAAATCTTCCAATCTTTTGAGAAAGAAGCAAAACCCTTAGTGTTTTTTGAAAACAACCTTAGAATCCTTTTTTACTTTTCCTTCATAAACCAATACCCAAGCCAAGTTACAACCCATGACTTATCATTCTGATATGGTGCGAAGTCTAGAATAGGTGAGAGGATGCTAAAGTGAAGGACCCCGACACTTCATATGTGATTGACATTCTTTCCATGAGACTAATTTTATTCCAAAGTCTGTTTTCAAGGTAGTATATGTGGGATGTTCAGATATGCATTATTCTTTTCCCCACATACATGAGGTAAAATAGTAGACCATCTTCCTCGAGAGATTCTTTTCCTCGAGGTATGACCGGTGAGGATTGAAAGTCGAGATTATCTACCTATGGTAAACTAGGGATTCCGTTTCTTGGATAGGAGAGTATAGGAGATTGACTAAGTACACACATAAGCCTTGATTGAGAATTTTGTCAATTTTTACTATCTCCCATCATAATCTATGAGTCTTTGCAGAAATGTAGTTAGCAATGGAGACTGTCTATTGGGGTAAGCACTAAGTAGGTAAGGAATTTCTCTCTCTAAAAAATACTATCATTCTTGAACATGCTATTAATTGATTTTGTGGGTATATCACCTGAAAACCCTCAATGAAGTCTATAACTCGTCCTTTTTTGGAACTTAAAGGTTTAAAAGCCTTGTTGCATATGGTAAATGCAATCGCGATGCCTCTTGAAAAATGAGTTAGGATTTTATTTTTGTTATTAGGATGTGATTTTGATCACTTATCTATTTTTATCTTATTTGCTTGCTAAGAGACTAGCAAAAGGCTAGTTAGGAGTTGTGATAAGTGCTCAAAAGTGCTATTTAACCCTCGATTATGCCTCTTGTTTAGCCATCTTAGTGGACTAATAGTGTTTATAAGTTGTGTTTTAAGATTCTACAGGTGAAAAAGAGAGTTTTGTAAAATATTAGAGAAAATGGGGTAAAACGAAGCAATTCGGAGCATTAATGATCACATGGGAGGTCCGTGGACAATCATGGAGAAGGCCAAGGAATTGGAGCTATTAAATATGCGACTTGGACCTATTTTAAAGTCTATTTGGAAGCCCAAGGCCAAAGGATTCGTTGTTTGGACCAAAGCCCGCAAAAGAGGATAGAAGGATAGAGCAGAAGAGAGAAAATCGGCTTATGCGTCTGGGACGCATGGATCGAGCGTCCAGACGCATTGATTGCGTCTGGGACGCATAGATCGAGCATCCAGACGCATTGATTAAGTCTGGGACGCATGGATAATGCGTCCAGACGCATGAATCGATCATTAATCAGAGCCAATTCCTTCTCGGTTTTGAAGACGGTTCGGACTCGAAAAAGAAACCTATTTGTATTAGGAAACAAATGACGGTTTGGAATTCTTCTAGAACTCATTGTAACCCTATAAATAGAGGACCTAAGTGCCTCATGTAATTGGCCAATTCACTTATATTCTTGTCTCCTTAACTTGAGGCGAGAGAGATTAATAATAAAATATCGGTTTTAACTAGGCGAGTCTTAATAAATTAGTCTTTCTAGTCTTATGTTCTTCAACTCATCTTCTTCTCGTTCTTAGTGTTCTTCCTTCTATATGGAAGGCTAATCTTCTCCTTCAAGGGAGGAGATGAAGCCATGCTTAAGGTTTAATGATTCTTCCGGTTCATGGTGTTCTTCAATCGGTTAGTTCTTTATGTTTGTAGTTATTAGTTCCATTGCCCACCCCGGGGATGGAAGTATAGAATAGGGGTTTATGTTTTGCAATATTAATATCATGCTAGTGTTCTTTACTTTTCTTCTAGTAGTGTAATTCTTTAGAGTTAGGGAAGTATTCTTTGTGTTGCCTTAGAAGGGTAGCTCAGGGAGTAGGCTGCCTAGGGGAAGTATTCTTTGTGTTTGCCTTAAGTGGTGATTCATTGAATGGCTGCCCTATTAGGAAGTACTCCTTGATGTTGCTCTTGGTAATACATTGAATGGCTGCCCGAGCTTACATAAAAGGAAAGAAGATATTAATAGCATAAACATAAGAACAACCTTAAGTAGAGTTAATTGTTAACGATGTTTCATCCAAAAGGGCATCGGCACTCGCTCGATTGCCTAATTGTAGTCTACTTGTAAGAACAACCATGAAGCAGAAGGTCATAGATTAAAAGTATTGGTGGATTCTAATATCTTGAATTCTCTCTCTTATAAATTCTCAATAGTTTAGTTAGTTTAGCTTAGTTTAGCATTAGAATCTACAATCTCTACAACATTAGTTTTTAATCCCTCAAACCCCCTTTCCAGTCCTGTTCTTCACATAACATACACTTAAAAGTGGAACGATACCCTACTCATCCTTTACTTAGTGAGGGATAATTAGGTTTTGATACGCTTCTCTTTTGTTCAACGATCATCATCTATCTACATCATCCATACACCATCTAAACACACAAAAAGAGGTTGGTCACTCACACCGCTCACGAGTGATTTTCGCATTCCACCGAACGTGTTCAATCTTCTACCCATCTTTCTTCGGGTTAGAACACGATTTACCATACGAGCATTTAGGCCGGATACATGAAGTATGTAATACTTTCCACCATCTGGGCGTCACTGACGATCAGGTGAAGCTATGAGTGTTTTCTTTCACTCTAGCTGGTAAGAGTCACGTTTGACTTCTTTCTCAGAAGCCCAATTCTTTTGATACATGGGAAAATGTTGTGTGCTCCTTCATGAAGAAGTACTTTCCGCCAAAGAAAACATATGAGATAAGAAGCAAGATAAAGTTCTTCAAACAGAGTCCAAGTGAGACATTTTCCAAAGCATGGGATAGATTCTCTGGCCTACTCCATTCATGTCCTCACCATAAACTAGAAAAATCCACTCTTGTCTAATGTTTCTTCAAAGGTCTTCTCCCATAACACAAAGTAACCCTCGACATCATAAGTAATGGTAATTTTTTGGATAGAGGTGCAACCGAAGACTTAACCTTTCTTGAAAACCAAGTTGAAAAGAGTACCCATTGGGGAGATATAAACAATTCTATAATAGCCCAACCTAGTACATCTAAGGTTAGTGGTATTTTTTAGGTGAAATCCAATCTAGAAATCAAAACCTTAATCAAAACCCTCACAAGAAATATAGATGCCCTCACAACCAAACAAAAAGACCAAACCCCTCATCTTGTCATGAACATAAATACCTTACCATGTAATTTCTATCTAAGCCCAAATCATATAGATGCCACCTGTCCCTTGATCACAAACCTATCATCACTTGAGCTAGACGAAGTATGTGCCTTCAATGTACCAAATGCACCATGGAGACAACATCCAAACTTTGCATGGACGAACATTCCACAAAATCAGCCACCTCCAGGTTTCAACAAACCACCAAATACATTCAGACAAGGACAAAGACAATGTACCTATAACAATAAGAACAGAGCATTGGTTCTATTCCATTTCAACCAGAACTACCAAAACCCACCTAACAACAACCAAAGAGACCTAGTTCCTATTACACCAGCAACTAATCTCCAAACAGATAAGCCCACCAAAATAATGCTATTTGTTATGCAACAACAAACCCAAATCCTAACATCCATGCAACAATCTCTGAACTTGTTAGCCCAAGATAAAACCCAGAAAGGTGTGTTCCCAAGACAAGCTATTCCAAACCCTAAACCAACAAACACAGCCTTTGAAGCAACAAGTGACGTGAACAAAGCTGGAACGCTAAAAACTCTTTCTTAATCATCCCATCTACGAGGATTAAATCCTCTTTTCCGATGTATTCCTTTCCTATTCCATTTCATCTTTTGCTTTTAAGAGAATACATCAATAAGGTAACTGGACCTCTCCACTTAGAAGGTGTGGTTGAAAGTGCCGGAGCCTTAAGGGTGTTAGCACTTTTACTAGTCGTTTGAGTAGTGCACCCCTATGGAGCAAATATATAATTTGTCTTTTCTTTATTTTACACTTCTTTTTAGAATAGCTTTTCTATTCCTGTCATTTACAATTCCTGACTTTATCTTCATTTACCTGTTTTCTGTTTTTACATTTTCTAATTTTACATAAGCATTTTACTTTCAATCCTCACCTTTGACGATGAGTAGTGTTTCCTCTACAAAGAAGAGATATGAAACAAAGTAGAGGGCGATGGGGATTGAGTGAAGGTGTTTATGGTTGTCTCTCATGGTTGTTTAGCATGTCTCGTCTTCCATAGGCATGTCATGCCGTGGGATGGTTAGCAGCTGGAACCCTTGATTTTGAAAACTTTTTCCTTTAATGGGTGATTTCTAATTGTTTCGAGTTTCATCTTTCTCTCTGGTTGGAATAGCTACCAAATTGGGCTAACTAGAGATTGGAAGAGGAGAGACTAGATTATCGAGCAATATAGTTAGTCCTCTTCACTAGTTTTGCTTTCTTGCAAAACAAGGAAGTGCACAATCTAGGGTAAGCCAAACCCCACGCAGGTTCTCAATTAGAATCACTAAATTTCAAGCACCTTTTATTGGGAGGATCACTTTTCGTCATAGTGATTTTTCTTAGTAGTTTTATAGTTTATATTTGTCTGTCGTAATAATTTAGGAACATAAAAACCAAAAAGCCAAAAACAAATGTTTCTTTCTTTATTTGATAAAATTGTTTGTTTTCACCACGCTTATAATAGATGATTCTTGATGCATCAATAGTTATATGATTTTTCCAAAAACAAAATGGGCAATGGATTTTACACAGACCAACCCCTAGAACAACGCAATCTAGGGGCAGTTTGAGATCAGCTTTGCTTACTAAGGGTCGCATATATCACCGAGCTATTCACTCGGGTCAGGACATTTTATGTCTTGCGCAGTAAATCCCCCAACTCAATTAGCTAGAGCTTTGTTTGTCTAGATTGGGTTTGCCATAGAGCCGACATGAAAGTTACCTAAGATTATCTGTTATGGTTTGTTTTCAAGAAGTAGTGTCTAGAATCACAACTTTTAAGTATGAGTTTCTTAAAACATCTCTTCATAGTATTCAAAACTAGAGAGGATATAAAAATGAAAGTTATCACCCCGGAGTAACCAAAATGATACCGGATTCATGTATAATTTTATCTTCTTCTCAAAACCTCTATATGGTTAGAGATATATTTTGATTAAAAAATAA
The DNA here is from genome assembly GCF_015680905.1 of Coptis chinensis. Taxonomy (NCBI): domain Eukaryota; kingdom Viridiplantae; phylum Streptophyta; class Magnoliopsida; order Ranunculales; family Ranunculaceae; genus Coptis; species Coptis chinensis. The sequence continues at coordinate 37,339,486 of NC_141464.1, forward strand.
ACAACAACGAGGCATCTCCAAACGATAATTAAACAAATAGAGTAACCCAAAGTGATACTATTCTCTGTTTAATTCTATCTTTTGCCTTTACCTCTCTATTTTGTCTCGAGAATCTGACGTTAAAAGACTCAAATTTGTACAAAATTTTCAAAATTTTCCTCTTTTAAAAATCTTTCCCTTTTCGTTTAAAATCTTTTCCCCTTCTCAATCTCTCTCTTTAAAAAACATTCAAAAATGTCTTTTAGTAACGAACAAAAACCCTCCACCTAGCAAAACTAGATGGATAAGTTTTAATGATTGTGTGCAAGCACTTCCTAGAGAACTGCAGCTGATGATATGGACACATATACCGAAAATCATTCATAGTTTAGGTAAAAGTTCATACGTACGTAAGAGATGAGCTATTAGAGAAAGCTGGTGCTCAAATTGTTAAACACCAACTTGCCTCGGTCTTCAATCTCATCATGAAAATTCAGTTTTCAAAGTTTTCATGTGCCAGCTACCTGCTCATCGAGCACAGCTGAGGAGAGTAATCCAACCATCTGGTTGAGATTGACTCAAGTTTTCAAAAACTTTCAAGTCTTGGAGATCTGACTTAAAACAACCCACCTTTTTAAAATTTCAGTCAAACTTATTCAAAACCCAAAAAAATTTATTAAATTTTTTCCTTCTGTTATCTGTACATATTTTCCTACAGTTCCTTTTGGTTCTTTCCATCATCTGTTTTTTATCCACCGTTAGATACCCTATACCGTTACGTTGCATTTTCGATGTTGATCATTTTGGTACCTCACGGGTCAAGATAGGACGAATAACGAAGCGCGGATCGACTCTTAAAGATGGCAAGGCACTGAGGACAACATTGGAATTTCCAAATTTTATTTAGGCTTAGGCCAAAAATTCATTTTCACTTAAAAGGTACGTGTGAGGCACGTGCCATCAATTCTATTTAGCCCACCCGACCGCCCACATTCATCGTCTTCCTCACAAAAATCCCCAACCCTAGCCGCCCATACCAACTCGCGACCGCCCGTTCACCCATACACACCACCACCCAATTTTTTCAAAGCCTACTCAATTTTCAACACCCCATTCCAACTAAAAACCTCAATCTTATCAATCCCTACTCTAAATGGCTCGAGTTCTTAAAATCGTGCCGGAGCAAAATTTTCAAAAACTCTTCAATTCCGATTTATTTGAAGTGCACTTCAAAGCTGAGATTAGAAGAAGAGGATGGGAACCCTTGGTTTTGTTGGAAGGTGTGGCTTATTCTCCCTCTCTTACTTTTTCATTTTATAACTGCATGCTTATAAGGGAGTATGACCGCATCACGGTTGTCAAGGATGGTCGCTCGCTTGAGCTTATCATGGAGGTGGTGAGTGGAGTTCTGGGATTCCTCTGAAGGCTTATGTTCAAACGGAATAATCCCTAGACAACAAGACCATCGATGTGATGATGGTCGAGACTCTTCTCGAGGGGGTGAAAAACCCCAAGTCTCACTGTGCGTTTCAAAGTTCGATGCGAAGGAATCATTTGGCAGTATCTCAGTGGACAGGCTACAACCTACTAGGCTCAGCCAAGCCTTTTGATATCAGAAAGGCGATGCTCCATATTCTATGGATTCTTCATGAGCAGAAGAATAGCTTCTGCATCGTCACCTTCATTTGGGAGCAACTCTATAAATCCAAGAAGTCCATCGCTCCTCTACCAGTGCTGGTCACCAGGATCATGCATCATTGGGGGTTCGAGGCCACAAACACCCTAGTGGAGGTCAAGGACACTACCACAGGTCCTATCTATGCCCACTGTGTCCAAAAATTATGGCTTCCACCTGCTGCCAGAGCCACCGAGCAAGCTCGCCCGACTGAGAAAGTGGATTACTTCGCTGAAAATGCCACTTGACAGTTTACTCAGCCCATGGACAAAATTCACTTCCTCCATGGAGGCTAGAGGATTCTGCATTCGTACCTCCACCAGCTTAGGCAAACTCAGGGAAATATCATAGCGAAACAGCAAACCATCAGAGTGGAACAGTATACCCTCAGGGAGGAGCAACGGTCCTTCCAGTAGGAGCAGTGATGTTTTGAGGACAGTGTCACTAGAACACTGCAGAACATTAGAGACGCACTCTCACTTAGTGATAGACATGCTAGGACCCGACGTCATCAAGGAGAAGGATCTTCTATACGTCGAGACGAGTCACGCACGGATTCTGACTAGGTAGCTCCCTATTGTCCATATAGATAGTTTATGTTTTATTGTTGTTTTATTTTTATTTATTATGATGTTAGTATAAGTTTAATTATATGTTTAATATATATGTTTGTTTTATTTGTTTTCTTGTAGAATTTAGTATATGAGTAGAAGGTAAAACAGATACATCATGCCAAAATTTTACATTTTTTTTTCATGCATTTCATATATGTTTTCAAAAATACAAAAACCCAAAAAGATTTCATAATAGAATAGTTATCCCTAGTATAATAAACCATGTATTTTTCATTCTATATCAAACAACCCACGCCCCAAATTTATTTGGGGGTGGCGTATTTTCATCATGAAGAATAGAATACAGGTGTATCGCTATTTTTGCTCATGTTTCCATGGAAATCTCTTTCCTTATCTCTTCATACTTTGAGGAGAAAGCATAATTATATTTGGGGGTTGTATAGTAATATTTTGCAAAAACTAGGCGTTTTCTATATAGTTAGATATAATGTAAATTTCTTCATTTAAAAAAAAATAAAAATCGAAAAAGATCAAAAATATTTTTCTGTCTAGTATTAAAAAGTCTTGTTTCCTTTTTCTATGATAAATAAAAAGTTTAGAAGTCTCATTATAGCAATAGAGTAAGGATTCGTTCTTCGTACTTAGACTAATATACGCATAATAGTTTCTGCATTTTTTCATGAATGACATGCATCAACATTTGTTTGTATATAACAGTGAGTTTCAGAAGCCAATGTTAGAACAATTAAGTTTCATATCCTATGAGAATTGAATAGAAAATAATAGTGGTGATGAGGGCTGCGTTGTTCATCTTAAATCCTTTGGTTGGGGGAATAGATTGATGGGAGAAAAACTCACTTTCTAGTATTTCTAATATTTCATTATCTTGTTCTTAAGTTTTAATGGTGGAAACACTAGTTCTTTATCTAGAATAGTTTGGAATCTTAAACACACTATGGATTTATTAGAGAAACATGTATAGAAATGGGTTAGATGGATATCTTGCTCACAAAATTATACTCATTTGAACTTGTCAAATGAGTATGACTAGTGTTTTAGGATTGAATCAAAGATGAGATAAGTAATGAAAACTTGTATTGAAGAGAAGATGAAAACTATTATTGAAAAGAAGATGAAAACTAGTATTGAAGATAATAAGAACTTAGTTTAATCACTAAATCTTGAAGAACATAAAAATGGAAAACAAGTAAATAACAAATTAAACTATTAAATTAAAACATATTATCTACTCATAATGACCAAAGATTAGCTCTAGGGTGGTAATGTTCTTTCTCTACAACTTTGGTTTATATAGGCCACCAATTACATATTTGCCCTTCATTCTAGAAACAACCTTTAAGCTTTGTGGGCTTTTGACTTAAGCCCATACAATTGAATTCTTGAATTTGGCTTTAAGTCCCTGAGTCCTTAGCTTTTAGCTTTGAGTCCTTGAGTCTTCATATTTTAGTCCTAAGTCCTTGAGAGTTGACTTTGACTTTTCAACACTTTTTCTCCTAAGCTGGAATCCTCCCAAGCAGCATCAATAGCAATCCTTTTTGTGCTAAAATGCATATATTAAGAATATATGTCCTAAATGGCCTATATCCTGCAAATGGTAGCAAAAGCTATAAATTGTCTGTTCATTAAGTATAAGAAAGGCATAATTGAAGTATTGTAAAGGTAATAAAACACACATTTGGGGACTGATCAAGAATCTAACCAAAAAGCCTCATCTGAATGATCATTAAGTGATGACACAAAGGATGTCCGGATAAAAAGACCACACATCCACTTGCTTGATCACCACGCTGTATCCTAAGAGAGAATTTAGGCCCTTTTTGGATCGATGTAGCCAAATAAATGTTAAAAACCCAAAACTATAGTTTTCCTCTAGTTACCACCTTTGAACTTTCAATATTTTCTAAAAGCCTTTTTATTCTTCTCCAAAAAAAATTAACCTATTATAACACACATTAAAAATCTTACCCAACTGACGAGTTGAGAAATAGATGGATATCAGAAAAAGAGAAGAGAAGATCTTATACAAAAACAAAACAGTTATTTGCTTCAAAAAGAAAAGAAAAGAAAGACCCATTAAAAACCAAAACTCCAAAAAAATCAAAGGAGTCAAAAATCGAATCTCCCAAAAGTTCAAAATCAAAAGGAGACTATATCAGAAACAAAAACAAAAAGAAACAAAAGCAAAGTTAGAACTCCCAAAATTCAAAATCATATGGAGTCACAAAGCCAAAGGGCCAAAAGAATGTATCACAATTCAGAAGCAAAATAACAAAACGAGGTTCTTCTCGGGTTACAAGTATCTTGAAGACCCAGTTTCTCAACTTATCATATTTTTGTTTTCCCTTCCTTTTTCTTTCTAAACCATCACCCTAGCCCCGTAACTCCTAATAAAAGACCTCTAGCTCAATTAGGAATAGGGGGTGTGATAGTAAGTGGCAAGTGTGATCAATCGACCCCGATTTCTTTGGACATCATTTAAGTATGCCAGGAATATAAATGTCCACTGCACTTAAGAGAACAAACCTTGAGTGAATCTATTAGAGAGTTGTGACTCTCCAAAAGTCTCGGAAACGACTTTGCTTTTGCATTTCATTGCTCATGTTTTGCACATTTATCTTTAGTTGATTAAATTACTGTACATAGGTTATTCTAAGTTCAAAGGAGTTTGTCCTTATTCCCCACTAATGAGATGTATGGACTTTTGAGAATAAATAAGGAAAAATACATTTTGTACTAAATAAAAGAAGTTTGTGATTACCTTCACTGGAAAACTCTCACGAGGTTTAAAGCTCGACAACTAGGGAATTCCTAGTAGTTTAAGGCCTTGTTGCATATGGTCAATGCAATCGCACTCTACGAAACGAGATTAGTATAACTTATAATAAATCACTAATTTGTGATCTTAGTTTTTTCTCTCATCCTTGCTTGATGACAAGCAAGATGCTATTTGGGGGTGGTGATCAACTCCCAAATGTGCATTTTATTACCCTTATATTTCTGCATTACAACCCTTCTTACGTTTAATGAAAAGACAACTCATAGGTTTTATTACTTTCTTCAGGTTACAGAGAATTTTATACCACTTATCATAAAAACTGCAATTTAGTACCAAAAGGAGCCCAAATCACGCTTATTATGAATACTAGAAGCTGTTATTAAAAAGTGCTGAAAAAGTCAAAGGTCAAAGCAAAGCCCTCAACTCAGAAGACCGGAGATGGAGGTCTTTATCTCAAAATATGGCATTCTCCAAAACCTATCTTAATCAAGAAGAAATCAAAAAGCAAAAGCAAAAGCAAAAGCAAAAAGTGAAGTGTGAAGTGTCTCAATTGTAATGGAGAAGGGCAAATCAATAAAAGGCAAAAAATAGGGGTATATAATCTAAAAGTTATAGAGAGAGAGAATGCACCTAGACTTAATCTAGTGTCATGTAGGATTTAGATTCTTGTCTTTTACATTTTCAAGTCTTTTTCTTTCTTGTTCTTCATTTCTTTTCATTTCAATCTTGTTATTTGTTTGTTATTCAATCAATCAATCTTTCTTTTATTGCTCTTTGTTTCAATCTATCATTTCAATCATTTTCTTTCAATGTTTTGAGTTATTTCAATCTTCATCAACTCAAGCTTTCAATGTTCTTCATTCATAAATGATGTGTTTAGAATAATGGTGTGGATTTTGTTATTGTTCATTTTAAATTCTTAGGTTTGAGGAATGGTTGGATGGTTGAAAAAATCTCTCTACTATTTTCTAGTCTCTCTTACTCTTGTTCTTAAGTTTTAATGGTGGAAATACTAGTTCATTATCTAGACTTGTTGAAATCTTAAACACACTTATGGATTTAATAGAGAAACATGTATGAAAATGGATTGGATGATTATCTTACTCATTGTCAAATGAGTATGACTTGTGTTTGTGGGATTAAATCAACTCAGAGATAAGTAATGAAACTTGTATTGAAAAGATGTAATGAAAACTTGTATTGGAAAGATGTAATGAAAACTTGTATTGAAAAGATTAAGAACTTGGTTTAACACTAAAGCTTGAAGAACATAAAAATGAAAAACAAGAAAATAACAAATTACACTATTAAATTAAAATATTTAATCTACTCCTAATGACAAAAAATTAGCTCTAGGATAATGTTCTTTCTCTACAATTTTGGTTTATATAGGACACCAATTACATCTTCATACAATAGAATTCTTGATTTTGGCTTTAAGTCCCTGAGTCCATAGCTTTCAGCTTTAAGTCCCTGAGTCTTTGACTTTGACAGTTGACTTTGACTTTCTGGCACTTTTGCTCCTAAGCTGGAATCTTCCCAAACAGTGTAAATAACAATTCTTTTTGCGCTAAAATGCACGTATTAGGAATATACGTCATAAATGGCATGTATCCTGCAAACAGTAACAAAAGCTATAAGTTGTTTGTTTATTAAGTATAAGAATGGCATAATTGAAGTATTGTAAGGGTAATAAAACACACATTTGGAGACTGATCAACTATCCCCAAACAGCATTTTGCTTGTCCTCAAGCAACGATGAGAGAGAAAAAACTAAGATCACAAATATGTGATTTATTATACTAGTCTCGTTTCGCGGAGTGCGATTGCATTGACCATATGCAAAAAGACCTTAAACCACTCGAACTTCCCTAGTGGACGAGCATAAGCATCATGAGAGTTTTCCATAGAAGGTACTCACAAACTTCCTCTATTTAGTACAAAGGGTCTCATTTTCTAATTTATTCTCAGAGGTTTATACATCTCATTATCGGAGAATAAAGAAAAGCTCCTTTAAGCTCAGACTAATATATATACATTAGTTTAACCATCTAAAGATAAACATGAAAAACATGAGCAGTGAAATGCAAAAGCAGTGTCGTTTCTAAAACTTTTGGAAAGCGTCCTTAAGTTGGGTTCTCATAGAGGTGTGTTGCAATCACAACTCTCTGATAAATTCACTCAAGTTTCATTTTCTCAAGTGCAGATGACACTTTATATTCCTCACATAATCGAATGACGTCCAAAGAAACCAGGGTCGATTGATCACAATATCCACTTACTATCATACAATCCTATTCCTAGTTGAGCTAGAGGTATTTTATTTGGAATTTTGGGGATATGGTAGTGGTTTAGAAATAAAGGGAAGGGAAAACAAACTCTGATAAGTTGAAAAATTGGGTCTCTAGGATATTTGTAACTAGACAAGAACCTCGTTTTGTTCTTTTGCTTCCGAATTTGTGATTCATTCTTTAGCCCTTTGGCTTTGTGACTCCATATGATTTTTATTTTTAGGAGTTCTTACTTTGTTTTTGTTTCTTTTGAATTCGACTCCTTTTGATTGATTTTGAACTTTTGGAGATTTCAATTTTTGAATCTTTTCTTTCTTTTTCTTTCTTTTCAAGCTTCTAACTATTCTGTTTTTGTACAAGGCCTTCTCTTCTCTTTTCACAGTTCATCCAATTCTCAACTCGTCAGCTGGGTACTCTTTTTATTGTGTGTGTAGTAACGGTTCAGGGATTAATGGCGAAGAAATAAAAAGGCTTTTAGAAATTAGTGAAGGCTCAAGGGGGTAACTAGGGAAAAATTATCTTTTTGGGTTTTTAACATTTATTTGGCTATATCGATTCAAAAAGGGCCTAAATTCTCTCTTAGGATATGGCATGGTGATCAAGCAAGTGGACGTGTTAACTCTCTATCCGGACATCCTTGTGTCATCACTCAATAATCATTCAGATGAAGCTTTTGGCTAGATTCTCACAGGATATGGAACTTAACTGTTCTAACCTTGGTCTTGGAAACTCACTGCTATATACAATTAAATACTGATGCATGCCATTCATGGAAAGGTGCAGAAACTATTGTATATATATTAACCTGAGTTCGAAAATGAATCTTTACTCTATTGCTATAATGAGACTTCTAAACCATTTATTCATCATAGAAAAAGGAAAACAAGACTTTTAGTACTAAACAGAAAAATATTTTTGGTATTTTCGAAATATTTTAAGAAAGAAGGAAATATACTTAATCTATCTAATATAAGAAATGATATATAATGAATGCCTAGTTTTTGCAGAATGTTACCATACCACCCCTAAACAGAAATATACTTTGTCCTCAAAGTATGAAAAAAAATGAAAGAGACTACCATAGGAATATGAGTCAAAACGGCAATAACATGTACTATGTTCTTCGTTATGAAAATATACCAGCCCCAAATAAGTTTGGAGCGTGGGTTGAGAAATATAGAACGAGAAATACATGGTTTATCGAAAAGGTAAAAAACATAATTATTCTAACATGAAATTTTTGGATTTTTTTTTTTGTAAAACATGCAAAGTGTAGAAAATATGAAAATATGGGCATGATGTATTTGTATTTCCTTCTGCTCATATACCACAAATCTTTATACATTCCACAAAACACAGACATACATAACAGATAATACTAAGAAAAACTTAGAAGTACAGAAAGTAAAGACATGTACTGAAACTAAAACAAATTACATATAACTATGCGGACTAGGGAGATGCCTAGTCAGATTCCGCACAGGATAACTAACGACGTCGAGACGAACTCGAGCTACTCCTATCTCTTCCCTCTCATCGGGCTCTCTCAGGTGTAGGAGCCTATGGAACTAACTCGTCTCATAGCTCCTGAAGCATCTGGAGAATGTTGGCCTGAAAGTTGTGCTGCTCTCGCTAAATTGAACTCAACTGCTGATGTAGTTGATGCTAACCCTCATACATGAATCGTAAAGCATGCAAGGGACGCATGAACTGAGACAGTTCTCCTGGTGCAAAGTAGTCTACTGGAGTTGGAGGTGGAGCTTCATCATCGTCGAGACCGTGCTCAATCTCTTGTACAGCCTCTTGGGACCAGTTGTGCTTAACGCAATGAAGGTAGACAGGAGTGAATGTGGGAGACTTTACTACTACAAAGTCACTCAAAACTGCTACAAAATCTAAAGAATGTGAAGGATCAACTTACTTATATCTGAAGATTTCGTCGTCCCCACTAGGTTGTGTGCAATCCAAGTTGCCACTACCAGTTGGTTCTTCCTCAAAGAAGTCTACCTCTCACAGGTGTAACCACTGACGTACTCACCCACTAACACAGTCACATGCATCAAATCAAACACTATGCCATAGAACTGCTGACTCTCAGATACCTCGTGTCGCACTTCGATACCCAAAACTGAGGCCCAACTGCCTGCCTAGTCAACACAAGCGTGCCTCCTAAAAAAGAGTATTTGGTAATGGTGGAAAGGATTTTGTTATTCATCTCAGACTCTTTGTTTAGAGGATGGTTTTTGATGGATGAAACACTAAACTTTGTAACTCTTCTTTCCATTTTCTTGTGGCTATTTGGAATTACTCTCAATCTTAAACTTGTATTGAAATGATTAAGAAAACTTATATTAAATTGATTAAGAACTTGGTTTACACTAAAGCTTGAAGAACATGAAAATGGAAAATAAGTAAATAACAATTTAAATTATAAATATTTAATCTACTCCTAATGACCAAAGATTAGATCTAGGGTTTCTACTCCTAACAAACCAAATGGTTTGGACCCTAAACCATTGGATAACTAATTCTCTACATCTTTTTGGTTTATATTGGACACCATTTACAATTATGCTCTTCCTTCTAGGAACAATCTTGTAGGCTTTTAACCTAAGCCCATACAATAGAAGTCTTGATTTTGGCTTTAGGTCCCTGAGTTCATAGCTTTCAACCTAGAGTCTTTGACTTTGACAGTTAACTTGACTTTTGACTTTGACTTTCTGGCACTTGTGGTCGTAAGCTGGAATCTTCCCAAACAGCATAAATAGCCATCCTTTTTGTGCTAAAATGCACGTATTCGGAATATGCGTCCTAAATGGCCTGTATCCTGCAAACGGTAGCAAAAGTTATAAATTGTTTGTTCATTAAACATAATAAGGGCATATTTGAAGCATTGTAAAGGTAATAAAATGCACATTTGGGGACTGATCAACTACCCCCAAACAACATTTTGCTTGTCCTTAAGCAAAAGATGACAGAGAAAAAACTAAGATCACAAATGCGTGATTTATTATACTAGACTCATTTCGCAGAGTGCAATTGCATTGACCATATGCAACAAGACCTTAAACCACTAGGAATTCCCTAGTAGACGAGCTTAAGCCTCGTGAGAGTTTTCCAGAGATGGTACTCACAAACTTTCTCTATTTAGTACAAAGGGTCTCGTTTCCTTATTTATTCTCAAAGGTTTATACATCTCATTAGCGGGGGAATAAAAAAAAGCTCTTTTGAACTCAGAATAATATATATACAGTAGTTTAATCATCTAAAGATAAACATGTAAAACATGAGCGGTGAAATACAAAAGCATAGTCGTTTCAGAAACTTTTGGAGAACGTCCTTAAGTTGGGTCCTCACAGGGGTGTGTTGCAATCACAATTCTCTGATAGATTTGCTCAAGTTTCATTTTCTCAAGTGCAGAGGGCACTTATATTCCTCACATACTCGAATGACGTCTAAAGAAACTGGTGTCGATTAATCACAATATCTATTTACTATCACACCATCCTATTCCTAGTTGAGCTAGAGGTATTTTATTAGGAATTATGGGGCTAAGGTAGTGGTTTAGAAATAAAGGGAAAGGAAAACAAACTCTGATAAATTGAGAATTTGGTCTTCAAGATATTTGTAACTACAGAAGAACCTCGTTTTGTTCTTTGCTTCCGAATTTGTGATTCATTCTTATAGCCCTTTGGCTTTGTGACTCCATATGATTTTGAATTTTTGGGAGTTCCAACTTTGCTTTTGTTTCTTTTGAAATCGACTCCTTTTGATTTTGAACTTTTAGGAGATTTCGATCTTTGAATCTTTTCTTTCTTTCCTTTTTCTTTTGAAGCTTCTAACTATTTTGTTTTTGTACAAGGCCTTCTCTTCTCTTTACATATCATCCAATTCTCAACTCATCAGCTGGGTAAGCTTTTTATTGTGTGTGGTAATGGTTCAGGGATTGATGGTGAAGAAATAAAAAGGTTTTTAAAATTTGGTGAAGGCTCAAGGGGGGTAACTAGAGGAAAAATTATATTTTTAGATTTTTAACGTTTATTAGGCTATATTGATCTAAAAATGGCCTAAATTCTCTCCTAGGACATGGCGTGGTGATCAAGCAAGTGGACGTGTTATCTTTCTATCCGGACATCCTTGTGTCATCACTTAATAATCGTTCAGATGAGACTTTTGGCTAGATTCTCACAAGATATGGAACTTAATTGTTCTAACCTTGGTCTCCGAAACTCACTGCTATATACAATCAAATGTTGATGCATGTCATTCATGAAAAGGTGTAGAAACTATTGTATGTATATTAGTCTGAGTTCGAAGAAGGAATCTTTACTTTATTGCTATAATGAGACTTCTAAACCTTTTATTCATCATAGAAAAAGGAAAACACGACTTTTGGTACTAAATAAAAAAATATTTTTGGTATTTTTGAAATATTTTAAGAAAGAAAGATATGTAGAAATATACTAAATCTATCTAATATAAGAATACTATATAATAAATGCCTAGTTTTTGCAAAATATTACTATACCACCCCCAAACATAAATATGTTTTATCCTTAAAGTATGAAGAAAAGGAAAGAGATTACCATAAGAACATGAGCAAAAATGGCAGTAACCTGTACTCTATTCTTCGCGATGAGAATATACCACCCCTAAACAAGTTTGGAGCGTGGGTTGATAGATATAGAACGAGAAATACATGGTTTATCGTATTAGAGATTTACGTAATTATTCTACTATAAAATACTTAACATACATGCAGAATTATACTTATAAGTTAAGAAATAAAAAAAAAAAATGGGAATGCATGTATGTACACAACTATCTATATGTAATGGATGTGTGTGTGTGTGTGTGTGTGTGTGTGTTTTTTTTTTTTTTTTTTTCATGTTTTTCTCAAAAGGTATATCTAACTATATAGAGGGTTTTTACAAGAAGATAAAATCATACGTTTATCCAGTATCATTTTGGTTACTCTGGGGCGTAAGATTTTAATTTTTATATCATCAAGTTTTTGAAAACTATGTAGAGATTTTTAAAGATAACTCGTACAAAAGTTGTGATTTCTAATACTAAGTTTGAAAACAAAACAAGTGATCTTAAATTAGGCAACTTTCGTGTTGGCTCTTTATTGAACCCAATCCAGTCAGACTGTGGCTTCAGTTATGTGTGTTGTGTAATTAACTGCGCAAAACTTAGTGGAATGGTTTATCTGATTGGACACTAGTGGATGGTGGAACTAGGTCTCTTTGGTGAATTTTGGTAGTTCTGGTTATAATGGGGTGGAACCAATGCTCTGTTCTGATTGTTGTAGGTACTTTGTCCTTCTCTAAATGTAGTTGGTGGTTTGGTGAACCCTGGAGGTGCTTAGGTTTATGGTTTTAGGTGTTGCCTTCATGGTGCATTTGGTATATTGAAAGCACAGACTTCTTGATAGTATGTTGGTACGCAAGGGATAATTGGTATCTATGTGGGTTAAGCTGAGACAGAAAGTGCATGGTGATATAGGCAACCCTTAGTAACACATAATTCCTCAAACCACCCTTAGAAGAATGGAGATTACGTACTTCTAAGGGTTGGTCTATGTGGAATCTATTGCCCGTTTTGTGTTTTGGAAATCACATAACTATTAATGTATCGAGAAACTCTATTATAAGCGCAAGAAAAACAAGAACTTTTATGAAAGGGTGAGAGAAGGGTTTTCCTTTTGGCTTTTTTGGTTTTTGTTCCAAAATTACTTATGATAGAAAAATATAAACTATAAAACTACTAAGAAAAATCACTATGACGAAAGTGATCCTCCCAATAGAAGGTGCTTGAAATTAAGTGATTCTAATTGAGAACCTACGTGGGGTTTGGCTTGCCCTAGATTGTGCACTTCCTTGTTTTGCAAGAAAGCAAATCTAGTGAAGAGGAATAGCTCTATTGCTATATAATCTAGTATCTCCTCTCCTAATCTCTAGTTAGCCTTATTTTGTAGCTATTCCAACCAGAGAGAAAGACGAAACTCAAAATAATTAGAAATCACCCATAGAGGGAAAAAGTTTTCGAAATCAAGGGCTCCAGCTGCTAACCATCCCATGGTTTGGCATGCCTATGGAAGATGAGACATGCTAAACAACCATGAGAGACAACTGTAAGACAACTTCACTCAATCCCCATTGCCCTCTACTTTGTTTCACATCTCTTCTTTATAGAGGAAATACTACTCAGCGTCAAAGGTGAGATTGAAAGAAAAATGCTCATGTAAAAATAGAAAACAGGGAAATGAAAATAAAAATAGGAATTGTAAATGACAGGAATAGAAAAGCTATTCTAAAAAAATGTAAAATAAAGAAAAAGAAAATTGTATACTTGCTCCATAGGGGTACACTACTCAAACTACGAGTAAAAGTGCTAACAAGGAATATGCAAGTATACATGGACTCAAGACTCCGGCACTTACAGCTACACACTCCAAGTGGAGTGGTCCAGTTACCTTAATGATGCACTCCCATGGAATGCATCGAGAAAACATAACATGAATCTTTTATAGTCAGATATTCAAGACTATATATGGGGTCATTTTAAGTCAGATTCCCTAAGACTATGCATATGAGATGGATGACATGCTGTTAACTATATACTAATAGTCTAAACAGTTGGGCATTAATATAGAAAAACACATTAAAGCATTTACCCCCAAACAGAATGAAATGAGGCATTTGGAGTGTAAGATGTAGAATGATAAAAGAAAACTTATGTAAACCATTATAAAACTTATGCAGTAACCCTTCATTGAATTGTCCAAGAAAGTGTGAGTGTGATAGTAGTTGTTCTCCATGAGGCTTAGATGATGCGACATAAACCACTTGAATAAAGGGATCATCGTATGCTCTCAAGAACTCATATTCCAAATTATATTATATTTCCTCTTCTCAACTAATATGATAGTCTCGGGAGTTTGCATGTTTGGCAAAGTCCCTAAGACTATGCATATGAGATGGATGATATGTTGTTAACTATATACTAATAGTCTAATCAGTTGGAGATCTTTAAAGAAAAACATATGAAAGCATTTACCCCCAAACAAAATAAAATGATGCATTTGGAGTGTAAGATGCAAAATGATAATTAAAAGAAAGCTTATGTAAACCATCATGGAACTTATGCAGTAACCCATTATTGAATTGTCCAAGAGAGTGAGTGTGGTAGCAGTTGTTCTTCATGATGCAACATATGGCAAACTGGGTTTTTCAACCACTTGAATAAAGGGATCATCGTATGCTCTCAAGAACTCATATTCCACCTCAGATTCTATTTCCACTTTTTCTGGCACTTCAATCAATGCAGGGCTCTTCTCAATTGGAATGATAGTCTCGAAAGTTTGTATGTTGGGCAAAATCTCTTTACTGGGAAGGTTTAGAAAAGTATGAAGGATTTCAAAGGCAATTGGCTTAAGTGCGAGCTTAAGGTTTCTTTTAAATGGTTTAGTGTAGTCCTCAGAATTTGGCGAATTTTTTATGAATAGAGGTTGGCTTTCGAGAGGTATTAACTCGGGGGAATGATGGTCGGGTGGTGGCTCTTCATATGATCTCGAGGACTCAGGGAAGTCTTCATCTAGTTTTGGCATTTCCATAAATTTGTGGTACATATCAGCAATATTAAGGATGTCACAAATTTGTTCCATTGATAAGTCTTTAATAGCCAAACTAAAATTAGATCCACTTTTCACTATATAATTTATATCATTTTCTCTAGGCACTTCATTTTCTTTGTCCTCTTTATCTAGAATTTCATAAATTTTCTCCAAGTTTGTCAAGTTACTTTCCAACACAGGTTCTAGAGTTTCTTTTGTTGAAGTGTTCTCATGCATATAGTTATCATCACAGAATATGGAATTTACAAGATAGTCAGGTGGATGGTGATGTGGTTTTAATTGGTCATAAATATTAGGATGGGTTTTAGCAATTGGCTCTGTTATAGCAACACCTTGTTTATCTTTTGTGTTGGGTTCTGGACTGGTAGGAAGAATATTAGTCTCAGATGTGGTATCGATTGAAATGGATTTGAGAGAATATAAGGTCTTTGCTATTTATTATATTTGAATTGTTTGCTCGACCATTCCTTGGTAAAGTTGTTCTGTGATAGATGGTGGAGTGGAATATGAATTTGATATGGATGGTGATGTGATTGGTAATGGGTTGTTAGTGAACCCATATTCTACTTGACCGGGTGGATATAGGAATGATGATTGACTATTTGTGGTGGAATTCCATAAATTGTCTGCATGATTAGAAAACTTTGGGGTGTATTGGGTGATAAGAGCCCAAAACTGTAGTTTTAACCCCTTAGCAGTCATACTTTTAGACCAATTATGTGAGTAATAAGTAAGAGTTAATACTGATTACGTGTTTTTATGTATTTCAGGCTTCAAAGTCAATTATGTGCAGGAATGTGCCACTTTGATGAGATAAAGGAGCAATGGTTGGTTACTAAGGAGTTCAGTGATTAAAGGCGAAGATTCAAGAAGACGAAGCCTTTGTAAAGCCTGGTCAAAAGATGAAAAGTCAAAGCCCACGCAGGCAGAAACAGTGTACAAAGTCAACAGAACTTCCGAAGACCATATCTTTAGACTCAGACCTCGGAATTGGGCCTACCTTATGTCAAAACGACCAGCTCGGAAAGAGCTTTCCAATGGTCCAAGCCTTAACCTAATCAGAGGAGCAGAAGTGGACGAAAAGTCTGTTGAAGCGAACTGCAGCTGAAGAGGCCTTTTTGGACTGAAAGAATTGGGTTTTGGGCCTGATTCTCTGGCCCAAAACATGGCTCCAAGCCCATGCACGATTTTTGGATCTGGATGTATAAAAACAAAAGCTTAGCTCTTTGTTAATGGTAGCTAGTTAGACCTAAATTAATATATAGAATTCTAGATCTAGTTTTATTAATTAATTAAGTGTTAGTTCCATTTCAATTCTGTTTTAGATTAAATTCTTGAATCATTGTTCTTGATTGATTAGATAAATAAAATAGTTAGTTTTTCAATTTGAATTTGGTTATTTCCATTCTAGATCTAATTTCAATTCTTGTTCTTATTTCATTCCAGCCATTAAATTAGATTCATTATTGTTTAATTAAGTAAATCTCAATTTCTTACATTATGTTTAGTTTAAATTCAATGGGAAATGTTAGTTTGATGAATCAAGGCTAAAACCTCCATTAGAGGGGTTGATGAAGCCTTGATGAAAACTTAGTGGTTAGTATAGAATTGGTTGTAGAATCTATTCCACTCTAGAAGGTCGTGTTTAAGCCATGAGAATGGGTGGACGACCTCACATGCTAGTTAGTATCCGGTAGGAATGCCATGAACACTAGGGATTAGAACTTCGAAATTCTCCAGAAGAACGTGCGGTAATTGAGATACAACATTCTACGCTAGGTCGTTAAGTTGGATTCGAGGTGGATTCAATTCCCCTCTAATTTATTTATCTAGATTCAAACAATCGTATTTTCAGTAGCCGTCAGATTAACTTTAGTTTATATTTTATCTTGTTATTTATTATATCTCGTTATTTAAATTAACGCGTCTTGTTAGCATAACATTTAAGAAAAGCTCTCATTAGACTTAAGACTGATTTCTTAGACTTAGAAAACAATCCATGCTAGGGAACTAGGAGTGGAACGAACTTCCTACTCCACTTAGTGCAATTCGCGATCGAGTAGAAGCTTTGATAATTGAGACTTCATAAAAACAACAGTTTTAGTTTACTTACGGATGAATTCATCATTGAATTTCAGTAGGTAAACTATTCATTTTACAGCTTATCAAATGGTTTTTTGCTGCCATCTTAGTTGCACTTTAGCATTGTTTTCATAGTAGAAGTAGTCATTTTAAGTCCCATTAAACCCACCCACCCTTGGTTGTTTCATACTTTGTGGTTGCCCATTTCAAATTTGACAAATTCGAGAAAAAATACGGGGCCTTCAGGAGAGCGACCAGCTAAGTTCTTGGAATTTATTCTCTACCATCGAAAGCGCCATACCAAAAAAGCGACCAGCTCAAACACTGTAATTCGAATTTACACTGAGCACGACCAGCCCCCATGTGGAGCGCGACCCGCGCTAAAAACACTGTAATTTGAAAATTCTTCGGCCGATCACTATCTATCGCGAAGCGATCACAATGTTAAATTTTTTCGGATTTCGACAGTTTTGATTCAAACTTTGATCTTTCATATTTTTCAGTGTTCTAACCTGCTTTATACACTGAACAAGCGTAAACAAGACGTTATTCATAAGCGAAGCAAGGACGCTATCAGGTATTCCTTTCTTCCATACCTCGCATTTCCAGTTAGAGGTTTTCTACTAGTATATCAGAATTGTTTGGAGTGTTGCATGTTTAGTTAAGCTCAACTTAGTCTTGCATGAGATTAAGGTCTGGTCGAACAAAAACAACAAACGTAATTACACGCGGCAAAAACAAGTCTATCTAGTATACCACACTACACCCTCTAGCTACTATTTCACACACCACCCGACATAATGGGGAAGAAAGAGAGACTCCTCTCTCCGACTTTTACAAAGCCTTGGCGATATCCCTAAATCGTGCATCGTTCTAGCGGAATCCGATTGGGGATTTTGAATCCCCAAACATATTTAATTTGTTACCCGTTTTCATGGGTTAGACCATGAAAAACCTTATCGGCTGACGCGTAGGATTGAACAAGTCCTTACAACATTCCATCATCCTACGATAGGTGTGGAACAAATTAAACCGAGGGTATTCCCTTTCACATTAGCCCGATAAAGGCGTTTCTTTGGTTAACTGCCCAAGCGCCTAATTACGTGGACTTCGTGGGCTAAACTTGTTCAAATTGTTTATGGAACATTTTACCCACCCCTAAAGACGGATGAGATGCTTTCAAAGATTCATTTTTTCCGGAATCCTCATGAATCATTTTTACGAGGCATGGAATCGTTCACCGATCTCCTTATAAAGTGTCCACATCATAACTTAGCGAAAGACACGTTAGTTCGCGTGCCTTTTTCAAAGGTCTTCTACACCACCATAAAGATTCCTTGACATAATGAATGGGGGTAGTTTCCTAAGTAAAGGAGCCTCGAGGCTTACAAATTTTAGAAGACCAAACTAAACGGAATAATAATTGGGGGTAGTGATGATATCCCCGCTCGGCCTAGTTCTTCTTCAACGATCAAGGCGCGGTATGTTTGAGAAGAAAACCGATCCGTAACTTAAAAATTTAATCGAATCTCTAACTAAAAAAAGTAGAGGCTATTTACGCTCAACAAAAGCCTATCCCCTCACATGAATGTAAAACTCCAACCCATGTAATTTCTGTTTGAGTCCGAGCACCGGCGGCGATTATTGTCCTCTAGCTTATGAACAACAACCACCAGAACAAGATAATGTTTACTCTATTAATAACTATCCTATTCCTAACGCCTTGGAGACAACATCCCAACGGTTGGAGAAATAATCAACAAGTAACACCTCCGAGGTACAATAATCAAAACGTTAGGCAAGCAAACGATTATAACCAAGCTCCACCTAGGCAAGGACAAGGTCAAGGGAATTATAATAATTATAACAACCAAGCGCAACCACGACAAGGTCAAGCACAAGGTCAGAATAATTATAATAATTATAATACCAATAGAGGTATCGTTCCGGTTAATAATAATAACTATCACAACCCACCCATAAATAATCAACGAGAGATAGTTCCAGTCGCACCACCCGTGACTACTACACCTACACAACCGGATCGTTATCGACGCTTTTATACAAGTTACCCAACAACTTTTCTAGACAATGACTCAATCAAACCAACAGATTTTACAATCCATAAATCGGGGCATACAACAGTTAGCCCAAGCCCAAAGACCAACCTAAAGGCGTGTTTCGGGACAAAAGCGATACCAAACCCTAAAACGGCAAACCACGACCTTTGAGGTAAAAACGTAATTCTAGTGCGGAAACTACAATCGTAGGTGACCTAAATGCCATCACCACTCTCCGTTACGGAAGAGTGGTTGATAACAAAGTAACTACACCTATAGTTACCCCATCGATTCTCTACACCGGATGTCGAACTAGATACCCGCAATAGAAATCGAGGAGCCTACCACGGTAGAGGTACCGTTAAATCACAACAAAGAAACCGAAAGCCAAGGTTACCGCGACAAGTAGAGCCATATCGCGAAATATAGAAGCGAAACCACCGTTCCCTCAAAAATTAGCCATGCTAACCGGGGATACAAACTTTGAGGAAATTAGGAACGTTTTCAAGAATCTAACGATAAACCTTCCTTTTCACCGAAGCTATTAAAAGCTACCTAACCACGCTAAGTTTCTTAAAGAGTTGTGCACTACTAGGCGTAAGACCAACATACCTAAAGACGCCTTTTTAACCTGAGCGGTTCCCAACTTTATCCGAAAATAATGGAATTGTTAAAGTACAAGGACCCCCAGTCGTCCCTCATCGTAAAATGCACCTTAGGAGATTCCCACACGACGACTGCCTTTATTGGACACGGGGGAGTGTTAACTTTACTCCCGTATTACTTGTATAAACAAATGGGTCTACGAAAATGCAACCTACAAAAATAACGTTGCAATTAGCGGACGGTCAATTAAAGTATCCTAAAGGTGTAGTGGAAAACGTGCTTTGTTAAGGTTCGGATTTCTACTATCCTGGCTGATTTTGTTATCCTCGATCTGTAAGTCGCTAATGACTCTGTCTTGATCATCTTAGGGCCCCCGCTTCTTGCGGCGCCAATGCGCTTATAAATTGTCGCGATGGAAAGATGTCCTTATCTTTTGGCCATCTTTTACGTAGAGGTAAATGTTTTAAAATGATGAAACAGTTACCGGTTTCGGATGCAGAGATGGGGAGGTTAGCATGATCGAGAGTTTAGCTCAAGATTATTTTAACAACACGTTTCAAAAACAATATGTACAAATTCCTTTCTTTTGGAACTTCAGATTTTGTAAATGACTCCTACTTAGAGGAAGTCAACACCATCCCGGAGTCCACACCAATTGTAGACCGTCGGTTGCTCCATATATCGATTCACGAAGACTTGCTACCTAAGCAAGTCTTCATTACGCAAGATAAGGACACTTATGAAACATCAACGGACATTCCGTCCACACCGGTCTTAAACCTCTTCCCGGGAGTTAAAATATATTCAACTTGATCCGGATGGTAGTCACCCGATAATTATATCTTCTCTGTTAACTAAGGATGAAGAGACATGTTTAATAAGGGTGATTAGGGAACATCGGTCTCCGCGATTGGTTGGTCCCTAGCCAACATTAAGGAATTGACCCTAATGTTTGCACTCATCGTTATCCATTTGGAGGATAACGCCAAGACTTTTAAATTGAACCTCGGCGTCGCTTGAACCCCGCCATGAAAGAGGTGGTTAGGGAAGAAGTCTTTAAGTTTACTCGATCTTGGTATTATATATACCAATCTCGATAGCGAATCGGTAAGTCCCATTCATGTAGTTCCTAAGAAATCGGGAGTTACCATGGTACGCTTAACGGGAAGGGTGACTATGTTGTCACTCAAGGTCCTACTGAAATGGAGAATCTGTATTGATTACGACGCGTTTAAATGCTATGACACGAAAAGATCACTTTCCCTTACCATTTATAGATCGGATGCTAGAACGTCTAGGCTGGTCATGCCTTTTATTATTTTCGGATGGCTACTCCGGCTATTTTCAGATTATTATTGATATTGATGACCAAGAAAAGATAACCTTCACATGTCCCTTCGGAACATATGCCTATAATTGAATGCCTTTTGGCCTTTGTAATGCCCCCGTACCTTCCAAATGATGTATGCTTCATATATTTAGTGACATGGTAGAAGCTTTATGGAAGTGTTCATGGATGATTTTTCTATCTATGGAGACTCCTTTACGAGAATGCTTGTCTAACCTGTCTAAGGTCTTGACGGTGTGAAGAAAAGAGCCTCGTTTTAAATTGGGAAAAGTGTCATTTCATGGTCAAAAGGGCATAGTACTAGGGTCATATTGTATCTAGTGATGGCATCGAAGTAGATAAAGCCAAACTAGATAAGATAGCGACCCTACCTAAACCACGGATTGTCCGGGTGAGATTAGAGCCTTTCTAGGCCATGCGTTTTTTATAGGCGTTTCATTAAAGATTTTTCAAAAATAGCTAGGCCTTTAACTAACCTGCTTTTGAAGGATGCAATCTTTGATTTTAATTTTAACTATAAACAGGCTTTTGAAACCTTAAAAGCCTCCTAACCATCGCACCTATTATACACCTCCCGATTGGTCTAAACCTTCGAACTCATGTGTGATGCTAGTGACTATCAGCGTTGGTGCCGTCTTGGGACGAAAACTAGATAATAAGTCCACTGTTATTTATTATGCTAGTAAAACATTAAACGACGCTCAACGGAATTATACAACTACTGAAAAGAATTTTTAGCTGTCATT
The DNA here is from genome assembly GCF_015680905.1 of Coptis chinensis. Classification (NCBI taxonomy): domain Eukaryota; kingdom Viridiplantae; phylum Streptophyta; class Magnoliopsida; order Ranunculales; family Ranunculaceae; genus Coptis; species Coptis chinensis. Next base: position 37,361,284 of record NC_141464.1, read on the forward strand.
TTATGCTTTAGATAAGTTTAGATCCTTATTTGGTTGGTTCTAAAACTTTAGTTTACATGGACCATGCAGCCCTTAGGTACCTTCTTGCAAAGAAGGATGCTAAGCAGAGATTAATCCGATGGATTCTTCTCCTGCAAGAGTTCACATTAGAAATAAAGGACAAAAGAGGGGTCAAAAACGTAGTTGCCGACCACTTATCTAGACTTACAAATGACGATAGTAGTGATTCTGAGTCCATACCGGACTCTTTTCCTAATGAGCATCTTTATGCTATTTTTTTCAGCACCATGGTATCTTTGACATTGTAAATTATTTAGCGGTGATGTTATGCCTTATAATTGGTCAAGAAATGAGCGTAAGAAGTTCTTGGCCGAGTCAAGTTATACTCTTGGGATGAGCCCTACCTTTTAAGTATTGTGCGGATCGATTATTAATTCGTTGTATTCCCGAGTGGGAATATAATGAAGTACTATCGTTCTGCCATGACAAAGAGTGTGGTGGCCACTTTAGTGGAATGAAAACAGCCGCTAAAGTTCTTCAATGTGGATTTTATTGGCCTACCCTTTTTAAGGATGCCCAAGTGCATTGCAAGACGTGTATTCGTTGCCAACAACTTGGCTTAATCCGCGGCGTAATATGATGCCATTAAATCCAATCTTGATAGTAGAAATTTTTGATGTTTGGGGTATTGATTTCATGGGCCCTTTCCCTGTTTCCCACGGTTATATTTATATTCTAGTTGCCGTGGACTACGTGTCTAAATGGATAGAGGCCCTAGCTTGCCGTAGCAATGACCATAAGACCGTTGTATTTTTATTAAAGAATATATTTTTTACTGTCGGTTTGGCATTCCTAAAGCCATCATTAGTGATGGTGGAACACATTTTACAACAGAGTTGTTGCATCCCTAGTGAAAAAGTATGGAGTTACACACAAAGTAGCAACTCCTTATCATCCACAAACTAAGCGGACAAGTAGAAGTTTCTAATAGGAAATCAAAAAGATTTTAGAAACAACGAAAACCCCGATAGGAAAGATCGTCGAAGCGTCTATCGGATGCTTTATGGGCATATAGAACTGCTTTCAAAACTCCTATAGGTATGTCTCCCTTTAGACTTGTATTTGGGAAACCATGTCATTTGCCCGTTGAATTAGAGCACCGTGCTCGTGGGCTATAAAAAGCCTTAACTTCCATATTGATGATGGCGGGTGTCAAAACGCAGTTACAATTAAATGATCTTGAAGAAATCCGTGGCGATTCTTACGATCTCGCGAAGGATTATAAAGCTAACATGAAACGCGTGTTCATGATAAACATATCTTAAAAGAGTTTGTGGTCGGACAAAAGGTTTTGCTTTACAACTCCCGCCTACATATTTTCCCGGGGAAACTAAAACCCGTTAGTGCGGCCCTTTTTCGTTCTTGAAGTCACCCCTTACGGGGCAATTACCTTGGTAAATCCAAGGACAACAATACCTTTCAAGTTAACGGTCAACGATTAAAACATTTTCACGAACTTACCCCACGATATAGAGGAAGTCCTTTTACAGGACCCTATATATGAGGAATGGCCCTTGTCATTGGTGTACTTCCTTTCACTTCCATTTAATGGTAAGTGCACCATTAAGGTAACCGGGCCCTCCCTATAGAGTGTGTGGCTGTAAGTACCGGATCCTAAGTCCACGGTTCACATATTTCACGTTTTCCACTCTTGCATGTTTTCTCGAATTTTTGAGTCATGTTTCTCTATGGTATGAATTATGTCTTTATTTGCTTAATGTTTTTCCTAAAAAAAAATAATAAAATAAAATAAAATAATAAAAATAAAAATAAATAAAAATAAATAAAAATAAATAAATAAATAAATAAATAAATAAATAATAATAATAATAATAATAATAATAATTGTTTTCATTTTTAGATATAGATATATATCTAAACCCAGAGAACTAGCAATCCAACAAGTCTTGGGAATCTGACTTTAAACGACCCATGTTAAAACAAATTTTGTGTTTAAAAATTTGTTTGGGGTGGAAATCGATCTTTCCATCCGGATTGCTCGAACTTTCTATTTGTGTTGCTTAGGTCCATTAGAATAGTTCATTGGGGTTGACGTCATCTAATTTAGTGTTCATTCGTTCGCATAACTTACGTCATGCACGCACTTCGAGGCGTTTTCCACTATCTTATATGTCACCCAAGGTCGGAATAGAGTAGTTTATGGATCATTGGATTGGAAATTCTCTCCTGATCATTTCCATATCTCATTCGCAAAAATCGGACCGATAACGGCGGAAATTTAGTTTGAAGTTAAGCTTAAAATCGACGAAAGTCGAAAAATCATTGGGCTTTGGCGCTTCTATACTGATTCTATACCGCGCCCATCCTCCAAAACAGAATCGCGACTTCATCTTCTCAAACCGCCTTTCACTAATTCAAATTAAACCCTAGCAACCAAAAATAAAAAAATAAATAAAGAAATAAAAATAAAAATAGAATACATCAAAATAGAAAGACCACCCACGCCCTTTGTGAAACACCAACACAATCTCCAACCGTTTCCACCAAGAAAACACCCACCAATTCAAGTTTTCAAACCTGCCACCGTAACCACCACCGCCACCACCATTGTTTCTCGTTGTTTTTTATCAAACTCGCCTCCCCAGGGCTACAAAACCATTAGTTATCTAAGAAACTTCAATGGCGCCACGACGAAGAATGTTGCCGAACGCGTTTGAGGTCGACCATTTTTAACCATTTTACGGCCAATATGATTAAGAGGGATTGGAACAGACCGTGGTATTCGGATGGATGAGTTCTATCACTATGATTTGGTAGAACAGTTTTATAAGAAACGAGAATTGGAGGGAAATAGAATTTTCATTAGGATAGCGGAACGAGGAGGGAAGTAACGAGCGACAATTGTTGTTGGCTGAACTATTAGGAATCACGCCTTTGAACCAACCTAGATATTTACCATTCAGGAATCCCGGTATCTTTGAGTTCCTTTTTGATGAAAGATACGGTCATAGAGGGTGAATACAATACGATATCTCATTCGTTAAGCGCGGTGACCACGAGAACCAATCAACCGGGCCAGAAGCTTCGGATTGGTAGGAACGTCCTCGGGAAAGACAAAGTCAGCGACATCGGACTTCAGTGTATGCACGTTCTCTGGATTTTGCAAACGAATGAGTGTAATTTCTGCATCCTCGATTTAATTTTGAATGTGATTAGAGGAGTGGGAAAGAGCATGGCGCCTCTTCCCGTATTGATCACTAAGATTATGCTCTCATTTAGAGTTTAAGCTAAATCTGCTCCTATTAAGATCAAATTGCATTCTAATGCAAGTATTTATAAGGAATGCATCCAAGAGACTTGGCGTTGTCCGCAGAGAATGAAGTTGAGTCGCATAATGAAGGGAAGATATGACATGGTTGGTTGAGGATAATTTCGATAGTCATACTTCTAATTTAGAACGAATGATAATGCCGCAACTGGTTTTATATCGCGGTTATCGATCTGTGAAGATATCCGACATAGACAAATTGTACTTGAAATAAGCAAACGAACTTTCCAGACGAGAGTTGAAATGCTCGAAAAGGTCGGGGAAGATATCTTGTCTAACTTGGAGATTATCCACCGTAATCACCAAGCCCAATATCGCGACTCAAGATCTGAGATGGAAGCCGCAGTAGCTTGTTCGGGATAGAGATGCTACGACGCGATGCCACTCGTGGATGAGTCCGTCTCACCGAAGTCCGAGAGGCATGAGCGTCGTCGCCGCAGCCGGATGGATCTCAAGCCATTCTTCACCACGAACCGGTCTCCATCCCAGGGGACCATCTTCTTCACACTTAGGTGTTCACCATCACTTAATCCTGTTATTTCATTTTTTTTATTGTTTTGTTAGTGGAATTTTATTTCAGTAGTTAGATTTGAATATTAAGTTGTTTGTTTTCGATTGCTTGGATTTCATATTATTTTAATATAATTTATTTTGATCATCTTTAAAGAAGGTTGTCTTGGAGTCAAAGTTGAAAATTAGGCCGATATCGGCATATCTATGATTTTTTGTAGTAGTAGCATGATATGTAGTAGAGTTTAGAAGTTACTATTCTAAACCAAGTTTAAAAGATACCGGGGTTGTTAGGAAATCAAAACTATGGTTAGTTTCCGTTTTCGGTTTGGCAGTTTTCTATTTCCGAAATTGCCTTAAAACAATTTGGCAACTTGCCGATTCGTTTTGGAAACCCAGAACCTATTTAAACTTCCATCAATCTACACTCACAACCCATACTACACCCCACAATCATCTCTCACCTTTCACTCCAAGCTTTTTTCTCGCTTGCTTGTTTTTCTTGTAAACATCTTTTTTTTTCGCCTACGCCAGCTTCGTTCGGTAAAGCGCTGCTGCGCCCTATACACCGCCATTTTTTTTGTCGAGGCGCCCGCGCCCAAGCAGAGCGCGACTCGCCCTACAACACTGTAAATCGAAAAACCTACGAGCACGACTCGCTTAAGCGAAACCCACAAACACTATAATTCCAAAACCTACGAAGCGCTTCGACTCTCCTCCCGTAAAGCACGCGGAAATTCCGATTTTCCTCGAGGTTTCTTCCAAGTTTTCGCGAAGCTGTTCTACGAGTAGTTTTGAGATGACACCTCCTATAGTGATTCCCGAACAGTCATTTGAAGACTTGATGGGAACCGATACCTATGGAGCATCGTTCACATGAATGGATCGATGCGATTAGGATGGCGGCATCTTCCGGTGAGTGATGACGCGATTCTTTTTCACCTAAGCTAACTGAATTCTTCTATAATAATATTACTTTTTTGTACCCAAGAAGGAGAACAAAATTTTTCCCTTTGCTATTGATGGCACGACTATGGAATTCAGTGAAGCAATTGATAGCTTTGGTTTCGGGTTTTGCCATTACCCCCGACCCTATGCACACGGGGGATATATGAGATAACTCATACCTATATGAATATGCCTATTTCCATGAGTATTATGGGGAGGGTGTTTAAATATCATGGACCAAGACCAATATAACATCGCCACAGAGTAGCCTATCGCTGAATGTAGGCACAACCATGTTGTTCATCATGATGAACATTCTAGGGGAACGGGCAGCTTTATACGCGATAATACCGGGTGACGGCGTTTTCCTTGCTTTAGCCGAGGGACGTCGTCGGTATGACATTCCCCGAAGTTTTAGTTGCTACTCTGAGCGCGAGGCCATACCTTGAGGCATAAGTACCTTCTTATGCCCTGCCTTGGTTTGCCGCGATTATGCTGGCGCTTGCTTACCCATATTCTCATTACGCGATTACCGATTGGGAAAGGGTCGAAACCATGAGACCCACCAATCGTGGTGGTAAGATCATTCCGAGCCATGACTTGGCGGGATGGCAGGTGCAACCACATTTGGTTGCCCCCACACCCCATCGCACACCAAGTAACACTAGAGGGTTAGCACTAGTTGATGATACCGCGGACGGAAGGCGTGGCAAGTTGTTATGGCATGGCGGGATCGCGAAGAACCTCATATAGAAGAGGAGGATGGCGAGTAAAATGCCGGGGTGCGGGTAAGTTTTTAGTTAAGTTAGTGTCCGCTTATGTCCCAAGCAATTTCATTCTGTTAATCCCATAATGGGTGGAACTCTTATATAGAGTTCGCGTCGGTTTTATATTACTATATTTGTATGTTTTAACCTTGTTTTGCAGATGTTCCCCGAATTTCACGCCGCTTGATGGTATTTTTCCTACCATCTTTATTTAAATGCTTTGAGGACAAAGCATGCTTCTTGTTTGGGGGGGGCATAGAAACACGTGTAATTAAGACATTTGTTAGGATATAGATATGTATAATATGCACTTGTTTTCTAGTTAAAATTTCAAAAATTCAAAAATATAAATAAAAAGTATGCTATACACTTAGTAATATTGGTATTGTTTTCTTTCTCTATGCTCTTAACAATTTAGAAGTCTCACATAGCTTTTGCATCAGAATAATTGTTAGAAACTTAGGTTAATATGTAGGTAATAATCTTTGCATCTATCTATAAATTTATTACATGAGTATCTATGATTGTTAGCGGATAAGTTTTAAAATCTAGGCCAGAGTACTTATTCTACAAATCTGTGAGAATATAGCCTAAAAGCCGTATATGAAATGAAACATTTGAGAAATGACACAAGGGAGAAGTAAAATCCGGATAGAGAAATCACACATCCACTTGCTTGATCACTAAGCCATATCCTAAGCGAGAATTTAGGCCCTCTTTGGATCGATATAGCGAGAAATTCAAACCTATGAATTATTTTCCGCTAATTAGCCCCTCGAGCCTTTCTTTAGCCTTCCATAAACCACAATTCCTTTACCCCACTGTTAAAAAACAAAAACAAAATTAAAAAAAAAAAAAAAAAAAAAAAAATCAACCTACCCAATTTAGAATAAGTCCGAATAGAATAGAATGAGTGAAGAAAGAAGAAAAGAAAACCTGTGGTAAACAAAAATTAGTTAGTTGCTTCCGAAAAGAAAAGAAGTTTCCATCCAAGGAAAAAGAAAAAAATATATATATATATAGAAATAAATAAAACTCCAAAAAATAGAATAAAAAGGGAGTCAAAAGCCAAAGAAAAGAAAAAAAAGAAAAATATGGCTAAGGATGGAAACAAAGTATAGAAGCAAAAGGAAATAACAAGGTTTTCTCTAAGTTACATAATATGAAGACTCTATTATCTCGGACTTGTCCTTTTGAATATCCATTTCCTTCCTTCTTAAACCATCTCCTAATCCCCATGATACCTAATAAAGACCTCTAGCTCAATTAGGAATAGGTTAGTGTGATAGTAAGTGGCAGATGTGTTTGATCGACTCCGCTTCCTTGTTGTCATTGAGATTGTAAGGTAAAATGTGCCCACCGCATTAACACCGAGCAAATGAAACTTGAGTGGAAAAATCGAGTGGTTTTGTCTTGACATTTATGTGAGGACCTACTTAAGGATGCTATTCGAAGTTTTCAAAACGAACCTGCTATTACATTTCATAGTATTACTCATTGTTATATGTTTATTTTAGATGATTGATTACTATGCATATATTAGCTTAGGGTTCTGACTGGGTTATTCTTATGTATTTGATAGTGAGATGTATAGATAGTTGAGACATGAAGGAGAAAACAATAGTTTTATTTCTTAGTTGTTGTAGTATAGATGAAGTTTGTGAGTACCTTCATCGGAAAACTCTCACGAGGCTATAACTTCGTCCCACTAGGGAATTCCTAGTGGTTTAAGGCCTTGTTGCATATGGTCAATGCAATCGCACTCAAATGAGGCGAGACTAGATAGAACTCCATTTTTGGTCACTTATGCTAATTTCTCATATTTGCTTGAGGACAAGCAAAATGCTGTTTGGGGGTGGTTGATAAGAGCCCAAAACTGTAGTTTTAACCCCTTAGCAGTCATACTTTTAGACCAATTATGTGAGTAATAAGTAAGAGTTAATACTGATTACGTGTTTTTATGTATTTCAGGCTTCAAAGTCAATTATGTGCAGGAATGTGCCACTTTGATGAGATAAAGGAGCAATGGTTGGTTACTAAGGAGTTCGGTGATTAAAGGCCAAGATTCAAGAAGACGAAGCCTTTGTAAAGCCTGGTCAAAAGATGAAAAGTCAAAGTCCACGCAGGAACAATGCACAAAGTCAACAGAACTTCCGAAGACCATATCTTTAGACTCAGACCTCGAATTGGGCCTACCTTATGTCAAAACGACCGAGCGGAAAAGAGCTTTCCAATGGTCCAAGCCTTGACCCAATCAGAGGAGCAGAAGTGGACGAAAAGTCTGTTGAAGGAACTGCAGCTGAAGAGGCCTTTTTGGGTTTGAAAAGAATTGGGTTTTGGGCCTGATTCTCTGGCCCAAAACATGGCTCCAAGCCCATGCACGATTTTTGGATCTGGATGTATAAAAACAAAAGCTTAGCTCTTTGTTAATGGTAGCTAGTTAGACCTAAATTAATATATAGAATTCTAGATCTAGTTTTATTAATTAATTAAGTGTTAGTTCCATTTCAATTCCTGTTTTAGATTAAATTCTTGAATCATTGTTCTTGATTGATTAGATAAATAAAATAGTTAGTTTGTCAATTTCGAATTTGGTTATTTCCATTCTAGATCTAATTTCAATTCTTGTTCTTATTTCATTCCAGCCATTAAATTAGATTCATTATTGTTTAATTAAGTAAATCTCAATTTCTTACATTATGTTTAGTTTAAATTCAATGGGAAATGTTAGTTTGATGAATCAAGGCTAAAACCTCCATTAGAGGGGTTGATGAAAACTTAGTGGTTAGTATAGAATTGGTTGTAGAATCTATTCCACTCTAGAAGGTCGTGTTTCGCCATGAGAATGGGTGGACGACCTCACATGCTAGTTAGTATCCGGTAGGAATGCCATGAACACTAGGGATTAGAACTCGAAATTCTCGCCGTAAGAATGTGAGAATTGAGATACAACATTCTACGCTAGGTCGTTAAGTTGGATTCGAGGTGGATTCAATTCCCCTCTAATTTATTTATCTAGATTCAAACAATCGTATTTTCGTAGCTTCGTAGATTAACTTTAGTTTATATTTTATCTTGTTATTTATTATATCTCGTTATTTAAATTAACGCATCTTGTTAGCATAACATTTTGTAAAGCTCTCATTAGACTTAAGACTGATTTCTTAGACTTAGAAAACAATCCATGCTAGGGAACTAGGAGTGGAACGAACTTCCTACTCCACTTAGTGCAATTCGCATCGAGAGTAGAAGCTTTGATAATTGAGACTCGTAAAACAACAGTTTTAGTTTACTTACGGATTGAATTCATCGTTGAATTTCGTAGGTAAACTATTCATTTTACAGTTATCATTGGGTATTATGGAAATTTGAAAATTGAGGTTCAAAGTTGTAAGGATTTTCCATAATATAATCTATCTCGGCATATGATGTGCAATGAGACACCCAATTATATGGACTACCATAGTAAGAACAAGGTTCTGGGTTTGCATTATAATTCCATGACGATTGCGATGCATATTGAGAAGACATGAATCTTCAAACAAGAATAATGCACAATCTAAAGAAATTCATTTGTGACTTTGAAGTTTTTGAAAAGTTTGTATGCAATGTTTATAGATTGGAAACTATGCCCTGTTTGAATTTAATAGTGGGTTCGAAACTGGGTTTTGGGAACTACACGCGCCAAGGGAGAAGATCGCTACTTCACCAGATGGTGTGCCACCAAGAATCTCACCCACGGTATTTCTGAGGGAGGGGAGTGAGGAAGGTGGTTGGTCCCTGGAATCTGGTAGTTTACTACTCTCTTTATTCATGTTAGATGTATGTCCTGATGGACGTGACTAAATTGGCTCTGCTTGATTGATTTTATATTTTGTAAATTTGGTCTATGTAACAAACATTTCACGCAACGTCCATTCTAAAGTGGGCCTTAATCCCATTTTTTGTTCTTTTAGAGCTCGGGGTTATCCTTAACGTTAAATATAAAGATGAGACTGAAATATAAATCATACAATCATCCATGCATGCATAGTAAAACACAAGTATCCTCTTACACTTTGTAGTGAGGAGGGTTAGAAATTACTGCCCAATGTGTGCATACACGACCCTTGAGGTGAAGGCAACGTGGTGGGGTTGACGAAGTGTTTGGTGTCTTGCGTGTCAACCCACCATTCGAGCTTTTCCTTATGGTTATAAATTTAATCTAATTAAGACCCACAAGTCGGGTCAAAATGTTACCAATGCCAATAAATTACAATTGATTGCCTTCATGGGCTTAAAACAAATTTGTCTTTGTGGGCTTACTTAATTAAACAAAATACGTAAAAGTTTGGAAAGTGTTCGTCAAAGATTGGAACTTCAACCCCCAAGTTGGGTTGTCAAGTACGCACGTGGTACTACTTTTTCGTGTCATGCACATCCAACCGGTCCAAGTTGGTTGAATCCCCAACTCTTGGTAAGTAAACTTAAACCAAAAGACTAAACTTCCATAGCTTAAACTATTTTGTATTTAACCTAATTAATATTTTTGTGTTTTGACTTACTTTTATGATATTATCTTAATCTAATCATGCATAAACAACAATTAATTAAAACAAAGACCTAAACATGCTACTAAACTAATTCTAACATTTAACCTTGCTAATGATTACTAATTCATTTTAATTAATAGAAACTTTTAGTTTTTAAAATGCTTTTTGATAAACTGTAAAACTCTAACTCTAGTTTTACCTACTCTTAACTAATTAAGCTATGAATAAGTAAAACTAAATGTTTTACAGTTTGCTATCAAAGTTATCTACTCTCGGTTATCGGGAAATATATGGAGTAGAGAATTCGTTCCACTCCTAATCATTTAAACGTAAGTTTCCACTAGTTTAATCTATTCTACCAAAACAAGTGAGAGTAATAAATTGAATTTATACTAATATGGCAATTGAACTTAAATAAGATGTATTGACTTATACTATGATAATTGAATATTAAAATGTGAATATGGAGAGAGGATTAGGGGGATTTGAATCTACTTGATGTACTCCTAATATGCCAGTATAGATTATTGCAATCCTAATCAAATAAGATTAAGTGTTTGATCCTTAATTACTCATGGCAATCTTTGCCAACTAATAATTAGCATGTGAGGAAGTCCCACCTATTCTCATGGTGAATCAACTATTCTACTAGAGTGAAACTCTTAAAAGCAATAATCCTAACTATCACATCAAATCTTCATCAAGCTTCATCAAACCCCTCTAATGGAGGTTTAGCTAGAAGTCATTAGACTATCATAAACATATAAATAAGAAGGAAACATAATAAAGAACAAACTTTCTTTTATTAATCAAATGAATACTGAAGAACAATAACTTAACTTAATTTTAAACTAATAACTAAGTCTAAGTTCTAACTATCTATCTCTAATTAATTATATATATCTAAGTCTAAGTATCTAGGCTATTTCTAACTAAGTATATTGAGAGTTATGCCTTAGTCCTCTTTATATAAGAGAAGCCTAGGTTTACAATTTCGTGCATGGGCTTTGGAGCCATGTTTTGGGCCCTTAAATCAAGCCCAAAACCTAATTACATAAGTCCAAAAAGGGTTTCTCTACTGGAAATTACTGCAATAGTCTTTTCATCCACATTTGCTCCTCTTATTGAGTCAGGTCCTAGACCATTAGAAAGCTCTTTCCGAGCCAGTCGTTTTGACATATAATAGGCCCAATTCCGAGGTCTGAGTCCAAAGATACGACCTGCGGAAGTTTTGTTGACTTTTCTGCTCTATTTCTGCCCGCGTTGACTTTGACTTTTCAGCTTTAACCGGGCTTTAAAAAGGCTTTTTCTCTTTGAATCTTGACATTTAATCATAAAACTTCTTAGCAACCAACCATTGCTCCTTTATCTCGCAAAAGTGACATGTTTCTTCACATATTTGACTCCAATGCCTGAAATACATAAACGCACGTAAACACTACTAACTCATATTTATTATATACATAATTGGTCTAAATGTAATGATATTAAGGGGTTAAAACTACAGTTTTGGGCTCTTATCAAACCACCCCCAAACAACATTTTGCTTGTCCTCAAGCAAATATGAGAAATTAATATAAGTAACCAAAAATGGAGTTCTAACTAATCTTTTTTTGTCGAGTGTGATCGCATTGACCATATGCAACAAGTCCTTAAACCACTAGGAATTCCCTAGTGGACCAGTTATAGCCTCGTGGGAGTTTTCCATAAAAAGTATTCACAAACTTTATCTATACTATAACGACTAAGAAATAAAATGACTGTTTCCTACTTTATTCTCAGATATCAATACATTTCACTAGCAATGAATACAGAATAATCAAGTCGAAATCTAAACTAATACGTAAATAATAATCAATCATCTATGAATAAACATATATATAATGAACTATGCTATGAAATGCAATAACAAGTTCGTTTCTGAAACTTTGGAATAGCGTCCTTAAGTAGGTCCTCACATATATGTCAAGACAAAAACCACTCTGATTTTTCCACTCAAGTTTCGCTCACTCCAATGCGTAGTAGGCACACTTTACCTTACAATCTCAATGACACACAAGGAAGCCGAAGTCGATCAAACACATCTGCCACTTACTATCACACTAACCTATTCCTGATTGAGCTAGAGGTCTTTATTAGGTGTTGCGGGGATTAGGAGATTGTTTAAGAAGAAAGGAAATGGATATTCAAAAATGACAAGTCTGAGATAATAGAGTCTTCATATATGTAACTAGAGAAAATCTTGTTCTTACTTTGCTTCTACACTTTGTTTCCATCCTTAGCCATTTTTTTCTTTTTTTTTTTTTGGCTTTTGACTCCTTCGATTCTGTTTTTGGAGTTCTAATTTTTTTTTCTTTGGATGGAAACTTTTTTTTTTTTATTTGAAGCAACTAACAAATTATTGGTTTCAAAGGTCTTTCTCTTTTCTATTATTCATTTCATCTCTATTCTCAGACTCATTCAAAGATGGGTAAGCTGATTTTTATTTTTATTTTGTTTTGTATAAAAGGGTAAAGGATTTGCAGTTTATGAAAGGCTAAAGAAAGGCTCAGAGGGGCGACTAGCGGAAAATTATTTTATGAGGTTTGAATTTTTGACTATATCGATCCAAAAAGGGCCTAAATTCTCGCTTAGGATATGTGATCAAGCAAGTGGATGTGTGATTTCTCTATTCAGAATTTACTTCTCCCTTGTGTCATTTCTCAATATTTCACTAATATAAGGATTTAAGCCTATATTCTCACTGGATTTGTAGAATAAGTATTCTAGCCTAGATTTCAGAAACTTACTGCCAAACAATCATAGATACTCACGCAATATATTTATAGAAAGATGCAATGATTATTAACTACATATTAACCTAAATTTCTAAAAACTATTCTAATATACGAGCTAATGTGAAATATCTAGAATATTATCATCATAGAGAAAGAAATAATACCAATATTCCTAAGTGTATAGCATAAACTTTTTATTTATATTTTTGAATTTTTGATTTTTTTTTTTACTATAAAACAATTGCATATTATACATGTATTATCTTAATAGGTGTCTTAATTTACGTGTGTTTCTATGCCACCCCCAAACAAAAACATGCTTTGTCCTCAAAGTATTAAAATAAGAAGGGTAGGAAATACCATGGAAACGCGTGAAAATTGAAGAACACCTGCAAAACAAATTTAAAACATACTAATATAGATAAATAAAAATAGACGCAACTCTATATGAGTTCCACCCGTTATGGGGTTAACAAGAAGTAAATTGCTTGGGACATAAGCAGACACTAACAAAAATAAAAACTTACCTCATATCCCGTATTTACTCGTCGTCCTCCTCCTCAATAAATAATTGAGGTTCCTTGGCATCCTGCCATGCCATGATAATTTGTCAGGCCTCACACCATTTATCATCTACAATTGCTAACCGGTCAAGCGCCACTTTGTCGGATGGGGTGCAGTTGGTGGGTCGCACAATGTCAACCCCAACCCAATCCGTGAAACGGGCACAAAAATTCTAAAAGAAACATAGCATTATTCGACAAACTAAGATAGGCATAAGAAGATACTTATGCCTCATACTATAAGCTCGGGCTAAACTAGAAAATAAGGTCCAGGGAAGGTCATAGAGCATACGTCCCGTAGCTAAAGCAATGAAGATGTTGCAAGTGGCGTCATTCGCAGAAGAAAATAGCCATTCCCCTAATATGTTTAGCATGATAAAAAAAATATCACTGTGCCCACGTTAAAAGACAAGCTACCAAGGGTTACGTTATATTGCCCTTGGTCCTCTATATGAAAAATTCCTGCCCCATAGGTCTCATGCAAAAACTCATAAGTCTAGACATACATATTATCGACCCAATAGCCCCATGGGTCTTGAATTTCAGCAGGCATGGACAGTCCAAGAGCAAACACCAATAAGAACTTGGTTATATCATATCCATTGTTTCATCCTCAATGGTGACGGAGAACACATGCTCTCCATCCGGTCTTTCAAAGAACGTATAATGCTCATAAAAATAAGTTGTAAGTGTAAGAGAATATAGTTCATCAGGGCTTACCATTAGAGGTTGCCATCCTGCTTGTATAATCACATCGCGGAACCAAGATCCATGTGTCACTCGCGAATAAATCTTCAAATGACATCTCCAGTATGATCTGAGGAGACTTCTTATCACACAACACACTCTAGAACTGTTGGAAGCAACCTTGGAAGAACCTACAAAAAATCAGAATTGGAAGTGGCTGTGGAGGTGAAGGGCGCGGACGCGCTCAACTTTGTTTGTGGGAGGGCGCTGGCGTGCTCTTGCCTTGCTTAATGTCCAGTGATTTTAGGGTGGGCGCACTCTGACTTTAGGCAAAGTAGAGGGTGTGCGCGCTCCGTGTATGATGAGTGCTATGAAGTGAAAATTCAAAGGCAAAGTGAGAGGTGTGATATGAAGTTGAGAGTGCACCAAAGATTTATAGAGAACTAGTTTCTAAGTTCCACAAGTTTCCCAACTAGTTAAGGTAACATGATGGAATAAGACATTTCTAAAACCAAAATAGAACTAGACAATAGGCATGCTCCAAAACCAAACCAATAGATTTTTTGCTAGAATTAAAATAGCAATCATCTAGTTATGATTCCTTGAGGTTGCACCAAACAACACTTTCTAATTCTAGCGACACCAATTTAGCAACATTCTCACATAATTCAATCATCATCAAGCCGACAATAATAATACGACAAAAATACATGGATATGATTAGAGGCATTGCTAAATACCCCCAAACAAGTTGAAAGGGTGGGATTCACGATACAACACATAGCATATGCCGGAAACTAAAATAACTTCAAATTAAATTTAAAAAATTAACAAATGCAGAATTCAAATATTAACTACTTAACTAACAATTCGAAAAAAATCTACGAAAAACAAGAAAACAAGTCTTAACACAACAATAATACAAAATAAACTAGCCACGAGACGAAGATGGGCCAGAGTCATCTGTCCTGCTCCGACGACGCTCATGCCTCACAGAGGTATCCGAAGAAGAACCCTCATAAGGTGGCAAGCGTCGTAGAACTTCTACTTGGAACTTCGCTGTCCTACTATATATGCGTTCATGGATTCCTCACGCTCCTTATCACGCTGGACTAGGGTCTCCATGTTAGCCTGGATATCTCGTTGGCTATCGCTGATCTTCTCAAAATTCTCATGAATTATAACTTGCCTAGTCCGAAGATCCATACAAATGGTATTCAGAGGACGCATGCCACGATGCAGTAAGGAGGCACGGGCTTCATCCGTAGTAGCCTTTTCCCAAACTCCGACATCAAAACACGACGTCTTATCCTCATCTTCCTCACTCGATTCCGTCTCAACACCCTTATCCTCAAGCAATTTCCACTTCCTCTGAATACAGTCTTTATAAATCAGTGGATTTTCATGCAACTTCAACATAATCCTATCAGTCTTCGAAACACAGCCCCAATGCATCATAATCTTTGTAATTAAAGAGGGAAGGGTGTATTATTAATACCAACGCATCGAATCTCAGTTAACAAAAAGTCGAGGATGCAAAAATCATACCTCTTCTCCTGCATAACCTAGAGAACGTGCAGACAGTTTGAATTAATGTCACTGACTTTTGTAGTGCAAATGACATTCCGACCAATTCATTAAGCTACATCCAGCTGGTTGGTTCTTAGAGACAATTGTCAAACACAATGCGACTTTGTATTATACTGCCGTTCCAATGCAGTCTCTCGCATCAAAGCCTCGATTCCTCCGAACTGAGATTCTTGCAATGTCAGTGTGAGGCGTCTTGTGTCAATGCCAAGAATCCTAGACAACACATTTGTACACAATTCCCTTCTCCTACCATTCACTTTCACAAAAATCTTCCTACCCTCAATCTCCCTCTTCTTATAAAAACTCAACACCAAATCGGTGTGATAAAAATCATTCACCAAATGCCATAACCCTTTCCAACCTCCTACTAATCATCTCAGTATCATAAAAGGGTGAAAATTGTTTAGAAACAAAAACTTGTTCCGAAAGAATTTTTCGATTTTGGGTAGCCAATTGGGTTTGGAATTCGAATTTGGGTGGAATGCAAGGTGAGAAAGAGTTCTAATTGAAACTCTATTGAAACAAATTGGAGTGTGTCGTGGTGGATTTTCGGATTTCCCTTTTTTTTTTTTATGGTTCGATGTTGTTCTTGGAGGCGGGGAGAAGATGAAGACGTGAAGGGGTTTAACGCGTGGGGTTTAACCGATTGGGCCCAAGCCCAGAACAAATTTCAAAATACCCATTCTATCCTATGCCGCGTAAAATTAAAACTAAAATTCCCAATCATCAAAGAGAGTACAATCCAATGAACTATAAAAAAAACGCAAATCTAACCATGGTTGACATATAAGAAAATGGAAAATGCCTCAAAGTGCGTGCATGGCATAAGTTATGTGAGCAAAAGGAATCTAATTTCATAGATAGTGTCAACCCGAATCAAAATATGACTAAACAGCATAAATAACAAGAATAGGAAGTTGATCAAACAAGAATGGAAAGACCAACACCCCACCACCAAACAAATTTTGAAAACAGGATTTAGAAAGTTTGTTTAAACACGTAGGTCTTTTAAAGTCAGATTCCCGAGACTTGCTAGATTACAATTTTTATGGTTTTCTTTATTTTTTACTTTTTATGAATACGGATTAATATAAGGGAAAACAATAAAGCAATAAAGACATAATTCACACCATAGAGAAACATGACTCAAAAACCGATAAAACATATAAGAGTGGAAAACGTGAATTATGTTAAACGTGGACTTAGGATCCGGTACTTATAGCCACACACTCCAAAGAGAGGGCCCGGTTACCTGAATGGTGCACTCACCAATATATGGAAATGAAAGAAAGTACACCTACAACAAAGGTCAGTCCTCATAGACAGGGTCCTGTAAAAGAACATCCTCCACATTTGGGGACATTAACTCATGAAAATATTTTAATCATTGGCCATTAACTTGGAAGGTACTGTTGTCCTTGGGATTTAACAAGGTAATAAGGGGTGACTTCAGTAACCATAAAAGGACCAGACCAACGGGTTTTTAATTTTCCAGGGAAAATGTGCAAACGGGAGTTGTAAAGCAAGACCTTTTGACCAACCACAAACTCCATACACAAAATTTGTTTATCATGAACACGTTTCATGTTAGCTTTATAATCTTTTGCGAGATCATAAGAATCGCTACTGATATTGTTGTCTTTGGGATTTAACAAGGTAATTGCCCCGTAAGGGGTGACTTTAGTAACCATAAAAGGACCAGACCAACGGGTTTTTAATTTTCTAGGGAAAATGTGCAAACGGGAGTTGTAAAGCAAGACCTTTTGACCAACCACAAACTCCTTATGCAAAATTTGTTTATCATGAACACGTTTCATGTTAGCTTTATAATCTTTCATGAGATCATAAGAATCGCTACGGATTTCTTCAAGCTCATTTAATTGTAATTTGCGCCACCTGCCTCATCATAATTGAAGTTAAGGCTTAATATAGCCCACATAGCACGGTGCTCTAATTCAACGGGTAAGTGACAAGGTTTTCCAAACACAAGTCTAAAAGGAGACATACCTATAGGAGTTTTAAAAGCAGTCTGATATGCCCATAAGGCATCAGTAAGACGCTTATACCAATCTTTCCTATCAGGATTTACTGTTGTTTCTAATATTTTCTTTATTTCCCTATTAAAAACTTCTATATGGCCACTAGTTTGTGGATAATAAGGAGTTGACACCTTATGGATAACTCCATACTTTTTAACTTTAGAAGCAACAACTCTGTTGCAAAAATGTGTTCCCCTATTACTGATGATGGCTTTAGGAATGCCAAAAATGTGTTCCCCTACAACTGTCTTATGGTCATTGCTATGACAAGCCATAACCTCTATGCATTTGGAAATGTAGTCCACAGCAACAAGAATATAAACAAAACCGTGGGAAACAAGAAAATGACCCATGAAATCAATGCCCTAGACATCAAAAATTTCTACCACTAAAATGGGATTTAATGGCATCATATTACCTTTAGTAATATTCCCAAGTTTTTGGCAATGAACACACGTCTTGCAATGAACTTGGGCATCTTTAAACAGGGTAGGCCAATAAAAACCACACTGAAGAACTTTAGCAGCCATTTTTATATCACTAAAATAGCCACCACACTCTTTGTCAAGGTAGAAGGATAAAACCTCATTATATTCCCACTAGGGAATACAATGACGAATAATCTGATCCGCACAATACTTAAAAATGTATGGCTCATCCCAGCAGTATAGCTTAACTCTGGCCAAAAACTTCGTACGTTCATTTCTTGACCAAATATCAGGAATAATATCGGAAGCTAAATAATTCACAATATCGACATACCATGGTGCAGAACAAATAGCATAAAGATGTTCATCAGGAAAAGAATCAGGTATGGACTCTTAATCACTATCACTGTCATTGGTAAGTTTAGATAAATGATCGGCAACTACATTTTCCACCCCTCGTTTATTCTTAATTTCTAAGGTAAACTCTTGCAGGAGAAGAATCCATCGGATCAATCTCTATTTAGCATCCGTCTTGGCGAGAAGGTACCTAAGAGTTGCATGGTCGGTGTAAACTAAGGTCTTAGAACCAACCAAATAAGGGCGAAATTTATCTAAAGCATAAATCACAGCTAAAAATTCCTTTTCAGTAGTAGTGTAATTTCGTTGAGCATCATTTAAAATTTTACTAGCATAATAAATTACAGTCGACTTATCATCTAGTTTTTGTCCTAGCATAATCCCTAGTGCCACATATAAGCTCGAAAGGTTTAAACCAATCGGGAGGCTGTATAATTGGTGTAGATATTATAGCAGCTTTTAAAGTTGCAAAAGCCTGCTTGCAGTTGAAATTAAAATCAAAATGGCATCCTTTAAAAGAAGATTAGTTAAAGGCCTAACTATTTTCGAAAAATCCTTAATAAAACGCCTATAGAAACATGCATGGCCTAAAAAGCTCTAATGTCATGGACAGTCCGTGGTATAGGTAAAGACGCTATCTTATCCAATTTAGCCTTATCTACTTCTATGCCATCACAAATACAATATGACCTAGCACTATCCCTTTCTTTACCATAAAATGACACTTCTCCCAATTTAAAACCAGATTTTTCTTCTCACATCGTGTCAACACCTAGGAAAGGTTAGACAGACACTCACTAAAAGAGTCTCCATATATAGAAAAATCATCCATGAAAACTTCCATAAAGCGCTCCACCATGTCACTAAAGATATGAAGCATACACCGCTGGAAGGTACCGGGGCATTATAGAGACCAAAAGACATCCGTTTATACGGATATGTTCCAAAAGGACATGTGAAGGTGATTGTCTTGGTCACCAGGATCGATAATGATCTGAAAATAGCCAGAATAGCCATCGAAAAAACAATAATAAGCATGATCAACTAGACATCCGAGCATCTGATCTATAAAGGGTAAAGGAAAGTGATCCTTTTATGTCATGGTGTTTAAGCGTCTGTAATCAATACAAATCCTTTATTTCATAGGAACACGCGTGGAAACATTTTCACCCGCAGCATTACGAACAATGGTAACCCCCGATTTCTTAGGGACTACATGAATAGAACTTATCCATTCACTATCAGAGATGGGATATATGATCCCTGCATCTAGTAATCGTAAGACTTCCTCCCTGACCACCTTTTTCATGGAAGGGTTCAAGCGACGCTGAGATTCGCGTGAAGTCATCGCATTATCCTCCAAATGTATGCGATGCGTGCATAACCGAGGGTCAATCCCTTTAATGTCGTCCAGGGACCAACCGATCGCGAACGATGTCCCCTAATCACCCTAATCAAACGTGCTTCTTCATCAGCAGATAACTGAGAAGATATGATCACTAGATGACTACCATCCGGATCAAGCTAGATATATTTCAACTCAGCAAGAAGAGGCTTAAGCACAGGGGTGGGAGGAATTAGCAAAAAGGATTCTGGAGGATCCTCGTCTTGAGTAGTAAAGACCTGTTTAGGTAAGAGGTCCTCAAACTCGGAAGGTAGAGCGTCAAAAGGATTTAAGAAAGGGGTAGACTCGAAAAGGGCCATTGACTTCCTCTAAGTAAGAGTCATCGTCAAAGTTGGAACTACCGAAGGAAAGGAACTGGTGCATCTGATTTTCTAAAAATGTACTGTTGAAATAATCTTAAGCTAAGCTCTCTATCATGCTGACTTCCCCATCTATAGACGAATCGGGTAACTGTTTCATCATCTTGAAAACATTTACCTCAACAGAAAGATGACCAAAGGACATGGACATCGAACCATCGCGGCAGTTTATGAGCGCGTTGGCAGTTGCCAAGAAAGGACACCCTAAAATGATAGGAACAGAGTCATTAGCGACTTCTGTGTCTAGGATAACGAAGTCCGCTAGGTAGTAAAAATCTTGGACCTTAACCAGCACGTTTTTAACAACACCCTTAGGATACTTAATAGACCGATCAGCAAATTGCAACGTCATTTTAATAGGTTGCATCTCCTTTAGACTTATTTTTTTTATATAAATAATAAGGGAGTAAGTTAACACTTGCCCCGAGGTCAAATAGCACAGTCGTCGTATAGGTATCCCCCAAGGTGCATTGTACAGTAGGACGACCAGGGTCCTAGTACTTAACGATTCCATTATGTTCAGATAGAGTTGGGAACTGTTCAGTTAAAAAGGCGTCTTTTAGTATATTGGTCTTCCGCCTAGTAGTACACAACTCTTTTTAAAACTTAGCATGTTGTGATAACTTTTTAATAGCATCAAGAAAAGGTAGGTTAATCGTTAGATTTTTAAAAACTTCCTTAATCTCATCAAAGTTAGTATCCTTGTGTAACAAGGCTAGTCTCTAGGAAAACGGTGGGTTCTCTCTATATTTAGCATATGGATCAATAGGAGTTTTAACCTTGGCCGTTTTCTTCTTGGGTTGAGGTTTAACTGGTACCTATACAGGTGTAAGATCATCAGTTACTACTTCGGTATCTAGTAAAATATCAGATGTAGGGACCACTGGTGGGGTAACAACAGGCATAGTTATGGTGTTATCAACCACTCTGCCAGAATGGAGAGTGGTGATGGCATTTAGCTCACCTACGTTGATATTTTTATTACTAGGATTACCGGTTACTTCAAAGGTTGTGTTTGGTATTTTTGGATTAGGTATGGCTTGACCTGGAAACACACCTTTTGGTGGGGCTTTCTCTTGGGCTAACTATTGGATGGAATGATTAATGGATTGTAAAACATGTTGGTTAGAATGATTAATGGATTGTAAAAGTTGTTGGCTAACCTATATGAAGGCGTCGAGACGATCCGGTTGTGAAGGTGTAGTAGGCACAGGTGGTGTGACTGGAACTATCTCACGTTGATTATTAACGGGTGGGCTGCGATAGTTATTACTAACCAGAGTGATACCTTTATTAGCATTATAATTATTATTATAATTACCTTGTTCTTGTCCTTGTCTCGGTGGAGCTTGGTTGTAATTGGGCGCTGGCCTAACATTTTGATTATTAAACCCTGGAGGTGTAACTTAATGATTATTTCTCAAACCGAAGTTGGGATGTTGTCTCCAAGGTGCGTTAGGTTCGCTATTAATGGAACAAACATTGTCCGGTTGAGCGGATGGTTGTTCACTAGAGGACAATTGGAGTCGGATGCTCAAGGCTGTAACAGAAATTACATGGAAGAGTGTTGACGTTCATGACAGGAGTATGTTGTTATTGGACAGAAATGGCTTCGACCTTTTTAGTGAGAGATTTGATTAAAGTTTTAAGCTCAGGATCAGATATAACCTTAAACATACTAGCAGCCTTAACTGTGGAAGAAGAATTACTAGACCGGGGGATGTCATTACACCCCCACCCCCCCCCTCTCAGTTATTTTGAAGTTTAGATTGATCTTCCAAAAACTTATAAGCCTCCGAGGCACCTTTACTAAGGAAACTACCCACAGTCATTATGTCAAGAACCACTTTATGGTGATGTAAAAGCCCTTTGAAAAAGGCACGAACAAGCGTGTCTTTCGCAAGGTTATGATGTGGACACTCGATGAGAAGATTAGTGAACCGATTCTAGGCCTCTGAAAAGGATTCATGAGGATTCTGGCAGAAGAAATGAATCTTTTAAAGCATTTCATCTATCTTTAGCGGTGGGTAAAACTGTTCCATGAATAATTGAACAAGTTTGGCCCATGAGTCCACAGAATTAGGCGCTTGGGCAGTTAACCAAGATGTCGCCTTATCGGCGAGGGTGAAAGGAAACACCCTCAATTTAATTGCTTCGAACCAATAGTAGGATGATGAAATGTGGTAAGAACTTGTTCTATCCTATGCATATGCTGATAAGGCTTCTCATGGTCTAACCCATGAAAAACTGGTAACAAATTAAATATATTCAGGGGGATTTGAAAATCCCCCACTGGGTCTGCAAGAACGATACAAGACTTAGGGCTATCGTTAAGGACTTTCTAAAAGTCAGAGTGTGGAGTCTCTGTTTCGTCAGTCATTGGTGTAGGTAGAATGTGTAGTATTCTAGATAGGTGTGTGCGTTGACGTTTGTGATAAATAACAGAAGATGGTTTACTAGTACCGGACCTTAATCTCATATTAGGCTAAGGACAATAAGAAACAAACCACTAACAATAGTCAAACAACCCTGATATGCTAGAATTAATCCTCTAACAGAAGAGACAAGGAGTGGAAGGAGTACCTGAATACCTCCTTGCTACGCGTTTGAATAGCGTCTTGTATACGCAATCACAATGTATTCACTAAGATGGAAACACTGAATAACTTAAACGGACTGAGTTGGAAACAAACCTATGAAAATCGGGCTAATTTAGAAGTGGGCGCGGGCGCGCTTGGAACTAGGTGTAGAAGGGCGCAGGCGCGCTCTTGCCTGAACCAATGTCCAGTGTTTTTAGGGCGTGCGCACTCCTGAGATAGCTTACTATGGGCGTGGGCGTGCTCTGTGTAGAATTATGAAAAAAAATATTTCTAAACCAAACAAACACAGTCAGAACCAAACAAGGGTGGGTGGGTTTAATGGGATTTTGGTAGGGACAAAAATACTTAAATGAAACGAATTTAAACAAAACTAAGATGGTAGCGGCGCCATTTGATAATGTGTAAAACTCTAACTCTAGTTTTACCTACTCTTAACTAATTAAGCTATGAATAAGTAAAGCTAAATGCTTTACGGTTTGCTATCAAAGTTATCTACTCTCGGTTATCGGGAAATATATGGAGTAGAGAATTCGTTCCACTACGAGTCCTTTAAACATAAGTTTTCGCTAGTTTAATCTATTCTACCAAAACAAGTGCGAGTAATGAATTGAATTTATACTAATATGGCAATTGAACTTAAATAAGATGTATTAACTTATACTATGATAATTGAATATTAAAATGTGAATATGGAGAGAGGATTAGGGGGATTTGAATCCACTTGATGTACTCCTAATATGCTAGTGTAGATTATTGCAATCCTAATCAAATAAGATTAAGTGTTTGATCCCTAATTACTCATGGCAATCTTTGCCAACTAATAATTAGCATGTGAGAAAGTCCTACCCATTCTCATGGCGAATCAACTATCCAACTAGCTAGAGTGAAACTCTTAAAAGCAATAATCTTAACTATCACATCAAGTCTTCATCAAACCCCTTTAATAGAGGTTTAGCTAGAAGTCATTAGACTATCATAAACATATAAATAAGAAGGAAACATAATGAAGAACAAACTTTCTTTTATTAATCAAATGAATACTGAAGAACAATAACTTAACTTAAGTTTAAACTAATAACTAAGTCTAAGTTCTAACTATTTATCTCTAATTAATTATATCTATCTAAGTCTAAGTATCTAGGCTATTTCTAACTAAGTATATTGAGAGTTATGTCTTAGTCCTCTTTATATAAAGAGGGCTAGGTTTACAATTTCGTGCATGGGCTTTGGAACCATGTTTTGGGCCCTTAAATCAAACCCAAAACTTAATTACATAAGTCCAGAAAAGGTTTCTCTACTGGAAATTACTACAATAGCCTTTTTGTCCACTTATGCTCCTCTTATTGGGCCAAGGCCTAGACAGTTAGAAATCTCTTTTCGAGCCGGTCATTTCGACATATAATAGGCCTAATTCCGAGGTCTGAGTCCAAAGATACATCCTACGGAAGTTTTGTTAACTTTTCTGCTCTATTTCTGCCCGCGTTGACTTTGACTTTTCATCTTTAATCGGGCTTTAAAAAGACTTTTTCTCCTTGAATCTTGGTCTTTAATCATAGAACTTCTTAGCAACCAACCTTTGCTCCTTTATCTCACAAAAGTGACATTTTTCTTCACATATTTGACTCAAATGCCTTAAATACATAAACACACGTAAACAGTACTAACTCATTTTATTATACACAAAATTGGTCTAAATGTAATGATATTAAGGGGTTAAAACTACAGTTTTGGGATCTTATCACTTTTTAATTGAATTTTTTGTTTTTTAAAACTCAAAAACTTGTAAATCTATCTATTTTTTTATCTACTAACAGTTGAATTAAAAAGACTATGGTAAATTAAAGCGAACTTACATATGAAGATTCCTAGCCAACGGAATCTTCATCTGATAAAAATGAGGCGCGGCATGGGGGAAATGAGGCTCATTCGAGAGTCATCTGCGTGCGCAGGGAAATAGTTCGCGGGTGCATGTAGTATGCGGGCACGTGTTTGACATACGTGGGTGCATTTCGTTCGCGGGCTCTCTTGTGAGAGGCACGGCGTGGGTTCGTTTTTTCCGTTTGCACTCTGTTTTCTACAGCAAGTTCTAGTGACTCGTCTCGTGCTACTGTCGGGCTCCATTTGTGCAGAAATTTACTGGAAACACATAAAAACAAAACATCAGTAACAAAAATTAGAAAAAAAAAACTAAAAAATTGAAATGAAGATTAAGAAGAAGGGTTCAATGATTGTTGCTTTTCTCCATCTTCCTCTTCCCATATGAATCCATGACGGCGAGGGCATTTGAAGAAGAGTATTTGGTAGTGGTGGAAAGGGTTTTGCTGTTCATCTCAAACTCTTTGTTTAGAGGATGGTTTTTTATGGATGAAACACTAAACTTTGTAACTCTTCTCTCTTATTTTCTTATGGCTATTTGGAATTACTCTCAATCTTAAACTTGTATTGAAATGATTAAGAAAACTTGTATTGAATTGATTAAGAACTTGGTTTACACTAAAGCTTGAAGAATATGAAAATGGCGAATAAGTAAATAACAATTTAAATTAAAAACATTTAATCTACTCCTAATTGCCAAAGATTAGATCTAGGGTTTCTACTCCTAACAAACCAAATAGTTTGGACCCTAAAACATTGGATAACTAATTCTCAATATCTCTTTGGTTTATATAGGACACCATTTACAATTATGCCCTTCTTTCTAGAAACAATGTTGTGGACTTTTTACCTAAGCCCATACAAGTCTTGATTTTGGCTTTAGGTCCCTGAGTCCATAGCTTTCAGCCTTGAGTCCTTGAGTCTTTGACAGCTGACTTGACTTTTGACTTTGACTTTCTGGCACTTTTGCTCCTAAGCTGGAATCTTCCCAAGTAGCGTAAATAGCCATCCCTTTTGTGCTAAAATGCACGTATTAAGAATATGCATCCTAAGAGCATCTCTAGGTAGTGGTAGTATACTCTTCAAATTTGAAGAATTTTTTTGAAGAAGCTGGTCGCAAATTTCGACCTACTCTAGGTGGTCGCAAATTCGATTATCTTGAAACAACCCACGCGACATTACCACTGTCGCGCGATAGTTGGAGTGTCGCCCATGTACAATTCCAAAATAACCCACGCTACATTAGGAGTGGCGCGCAACCATTCCAAAAATTTTTTAAAAAAAAAAAACCCACGCGACATTAGGAGTGGCGCGCGATAGTACCACTGGTGCATGGTGCTGGTCAAAGTCAAAAAAAAAAGTGGGGCGACATTTGCAATGGTGCGCGACATTACCAATGTCTCTCTGCATTCGCATCCAAATTGCCAAATTTGCGAACAAGCAGGTGATGCGACCGGATTTGAGGCCACCTAGAGATGGAATTTCGAGAAATTTTGAACTTTTCCTTCAAATATGAAGAAAAAGGTAGGTTATACTACCACCTAGAGATGCTCTAAATGGCCTGTATCCTGCAAACGGTAGCAAAAGCTATAAGTTGCTTGTTCATTAAGCATAATAAGGGCATATTTGAAGCATTGTAAAGGTAATAAAATGCACATTTGGGGACTGATCACCTCCCCCAAATAAAACGGTAACCAAGCCTTCGTTATCGCGAGCTAAGCCGTGATAGAAAGCTTGAACAAGAGAAAGGGACTAATGAGCGGTAGGTTCTAGCAAGAGTGGCCTCCAACCTCTTCTAAGGATCCGTCCCTTGAAGAAAACATCAAAAACCCCCGAATCAAATAGATTTTGAAAAATCCATTTCAGGTACAATCTTTCGATTGGCAGCCATGAGAGGATGTTTTGGTTAAATTGAAAGTGGATATGAGGTGGGGTGAAGGTTTTATAGTGGCAGCAGGAACTGTTTTTTATTTGGAAAAAATCGAGGCACGGCGCGAGTCCGGTAGGCGCGGGGACGTGTCGTCTTTGATTTCGTGAGCTAGGGTTTTTTGTGGAGAAGATGGTACGTCAGGCAATCACGTGGTTGGATTTTAAACCCGCGTTCGACTATCGGTTGTTGGGTTTTTAGGTTTTGAAATTTTTGGCCCAAGACCATATGAAATGTAGAAATACCGAAAAGGTCTCGTTCTGTCTCGTAACTCGTAAAATGCAAATTCCCGCTTCGTTGCTGGTCCGTTTTAGACAAACAAACTGTCTAAACTATCAGCACGGAAAATCCTATCCAACAATATATCACATACTTTGATACAAGGTTGTTTGACATACAAGATGATAGATGAACTCCTTGCAGCGTGAAGATGACATAAGTTGTATACACGAATGAGCTCTTAAAAGAATAGAGTATGCCAACTTGAAAACAAAGCACACAAATAGCCGAATGAATAAAAAATAGTGTTACAAGAGCAAAGGTAACAGATGGTGGAAAGAATATACAAACTTGAAATTAAAGACTAATTAATTTTTTTAGATTATATTTTTGAAAAACTGTAAATTTTGGAGTTTAGAAAAGAGGGGGTAATTTTTGAAAATTTGTACAAATTGAGTCTTTTAACGTCAGATTCTCGAGACAATAATAGAGAGGTGCATGATAGAATTAAACAAATCATGGTTTCACTTTGGGTTACGCCATTTGTTTAATTCTAGAAGTCGACTCCTCATCGAGTTTTTTTTTTTTTGGTTCTTGTTTTTCTTAAAAGATATCTTTAACAAGATAGAGGGTTTTTGTAAGAAGAAAAAATCATACATTTATCCAGTATCATTTTGGTTACTCTGGGATGTAAGATTTTAAATTTTTATATCCTCAAGTTTTTAAAAACTATGTAGAGATATATACAAAGGATTCGTACAAAAGCAATGATAAAAACATACCGTAACAGATTGTAGTCAACTTTCATGTCGGTTTGAGTGAACCCAATCCAGACAGACAGAGCTTTAGTTATACGAGTTGGGGGATTTACTACGCAAGATATAGAATGTCCTGACCCGTGCTAATAGCACGGTAATATAGGCGACCCTTAATAAGCAAAACTAGTCTCAAACCGCCCCTAGATTGCGTTTTTTAGGGGTTGGTACGTGTAGAATCCATTGCCCATTTTGGAAAAAAAATACATGACTAGTGTTGTATCGAGAATCTTTTATTATAAAAACTGGAAAAACCAAGAACTTTTATAAAAACAACAAGGAAAAGCTATTTTTAACAAAAAGAGTGTAAAATAAAGAAAAAGAAAATTGTATACTTGCTCCATAGAGGTACACTACTCAAATTGCGAGTAAAAATGCTAACGTGGAACGTGCAAGTATACTTGGACTCAAGGCTCCAGCACTTACAACCACACACTCTAAGTGGAGTGGTCCGATTACCTTTTCTGATGTATTCTATAGAAACATATGTAAGGGAATGAAAGGATTGGAAATACATCACGAAACAGAGGATTTAATCCTCATAGATAGGATCTTCGAGAATGGTTTCTTCTACATCCGTAGACCGTAACTCATGATAGTGTTTTAGGCACTGACCATTATCTTGGAAGGTGTTGTTATCATTAAGATCCTTCAAGGTGATAGCCCCATGTGGGGTGACTGCAATGATTATGTAAGGACCAATCCATTGAGTATTTAGTTTTTCTAGAAACAGATGTAACCTCGACTTATAAAGCAAAACATTTTGACCAATTTCAAAATGTTTCCATAAAATATGCTTGTCATGAATTCTTTTCATGTTGGTTTTATAATCTTTAGAAAAATCATACGCATCATTTCGAATTTCTTCGAGTTCATTTATTTGTAGCTTACGCTTCTCACCTACCACATCGAGATTGTAATTAAGGTTTTTTATTGCCCACAGGGCGCGATTATCTAGTTCTACTAGCAGATGACAAGGTTTTCCAAAGACAAGCCTGTAGGGTGACATCCCTATATATGTTTTAAAAGCGGTTCGGTATGCACATAAGGCATCATTTAGACAGAGAGACCAATCTTTCCTATTTGGATTAATTGTTTTTTTTTCTAAGATGTGTTTAATCTCTCGATTAGAAACTTCCACTTGACCACTTGTTTGGGGATGATATGGAGTTGCAACCTTGTGAGTTACTCCATATTTTTTTATGACATGTTCAAAGACTCGATTACAAAAATGTGACCCTCCATCACTAATGATAGCTTTTGGAACACCAAATCTTGAAAAAATGTTTTCTTTTATAAAAGACATTACAGTTTTTTTATCATTGTTACAACATGGTACGGCCTCGATCTACTTGGATACATAGTCTACAACGACTAGGATGTAGATGAAACCGTGAGATGTGGGAAAGGGTCCCATAAAATCGATGCCCCATACATAAAAAATCTCCACTATGAGAATGGGATTTAAGGGCATCATGTTATGTCTAGAAATACGACCAAGATGTTGGAAACGAAGGCAAGCTTTACAATGATCAAAGGCATCAAAAAAGAGTGTTGACCAATAGAATCCACATTACAACACTTTATATGCGATTTTATCAGCACTAAAATGTCCTCCACAAGACTACTCGTGACAAAAAGAGAGAACGACAGATAGTTTCCAATCTGGAATGCAACTTTTGATAATCTGGTCAGGACAGTACTTGAAAAGGTAAGGATCATCCCAATGATAATACTTTACTTGTGCTAAAAACTTCTTTCACTGATTTCTATTCCACCAGGGTGGAGTGTCTTTTGTCACCAGATAGTTAACAATATCAACATACCAAGGTGCGGACAGGATAGCATAAAGGTGTTCAGCAGGAAATGAATCTGAAATGGACTCGGAATCACTGTCGCTATCATTGGTTAATATAGAGAGGTGGTCAGCCACCACATTTTCAACTCCTTTTTTATCTTTAATCTCTAATGTGAACTCTTGCAGGAGAAGGATCCATTGGATTAATCTCTGCTTAGCATCTTTCTTCGAGAGAAGGTACCTAAGTGTTGCATGATCGGTGTAAAGCATAGACAATGGCTAAACTTGTCTAAAGCATAGACAATGGCTAAAATTTCTTTTTTGGTGGTTGTATAATTCTGTTGAGCTTCATTTAACATTTTACTTGCATAGTAAATAACTGCCTGTGCATTATCATGTTTTTGACCCAATACGGCGCCAATAGCATAGTCGCTAGCGTCACACATGAGCTCGAATGGTTTCGACCAATCAGGAGGTTAAATTATATGAGCAGTTATTTAAAGGCGGCTTTCAAAATTTCAAAAGCTTGTATGCAATCTGAATAAAACTCAAAGGGTGTATCTTTTATAAGAAGACTGGTTAAAGGTTTAGCAGTTTTTGAGAAATTTTGAATGAATCTTCTATAAAAACCAGCATGGCCTAAAAGAGCTCGTATATCACAGATGTTCTGTGGATTAGGTAGAGAAGAAATTTTATCTATTTTAGCTTTATCGACCTTTATACCATTTTTAAACACAATGTGGCCTAACAATATTCAATTTTTTACCATGAAGTGACACTTCTCCCAATTGAAGACTAGATTCTTTTCCTGACAATGCGCCAATACCTTAGAAAGGTTGGATAGACAATCGTCGAAGGAATCCCCATAGAGAGAAAAAGCATCCATAAAAACTTCCATGAATCTCTCTGATAAGAGCCCAAAATTGTAGTTTCAACCCCTTAACAATAATACTTTTAGACCAATTATGCGAGTAATAAATAAGAGTTAATGCTGATTACGTGTTTTTATGTATTTCAGGCATTGAAGTCAATTCTGTGCAGAAAGGTACCACTTTGAAGAGATAAAGGAGCAAGGGTTAGTTGCTAATGAATTATGTGATTAAAGGCCAAGATTCAAGGAGAAAAAGCCTTTGTAAAGCCCGGTCAAAACCTAAAAAGTCAAAGTCAACGTGGGCAGAAACAACACACAAAAGTCAGTAGAACTTCCAAATACCGTATCTTTGGACTCAGGACTCGAAATTAAGCGTACCTTATGTCAAAACGACTAGCGTGGAAAGAGATTTCCAATGGTCCAAATCTTGACCCAATCAGAGGAGCAAAAGTGGACGAAAATTCTGTTGAAGTCAGATCCAGCTGAAAAGGGCCCTGTAGACTGAAGAGATTGGGTTTTGGGCTCGATTTTTTGCCCAAAACATGGCTCCTCAGCCCATGCATGAAAATGTGGATCTGGTCTCCTCCATTTCCACACACAAGAATTAGCTCTTAAGAAACTTAGTTTAGGATAGAAAGTAGCCATTAGAGAATAGTTCTAGATCTAGTTTTGATAATTTAATTAGTTTATTAATTAGTTTTTCATATCTTATTTTAGATCTAGTTTTATATTCAAGTAATTAGTTTAAAACAAAGTAGATTATTAATTTAGTTATTTGAATCTTTGTTTATTATTCATTAGATCAATAAAATAGTTAGTTCTTCATAATTTCGATTTTGTTATCTAAAATTGCTTAGATCTAATTTCTATTCTTAGTTGTTAATGATTTCTTAGTTGTTAATTTAGATTTGAATTATTGTTTAGTCAATTTAATAAAGTTAGAAAATTTATATTATGTCTTATTCAATTTCGATTGGAAATGATAGCATAATGATTCTAGGCTAAACCTCCATTAGAGGGGGTTGAAGAAGTCTTGATGAAGCTTGATCTTTGTTAACTTAGAAATCGTCGTGATAATCTATTCAATTCTAGAAAGTAATTAGTTCACTATGAGAATAGGTTTGGTTGCTTCACATGCTAGTTATTAATTGGTAGAGATTGCCATGTATAATTAGGGATTATAATTACCATTTTGATATGCAAAAGCATAGAAATTTGGATCACGACGAATCTTTGTTAGTTGATTAAGTCAAATTAAAGTGGAATCAATCCTCCCTAATTCTTTATCTAGTATTAATTTAGTATTTCAGTCATTTCGTTATTCGTATCTTGTTAGTTAAATTCCTTTCGTAAATCTCTCATTAAACTTTGGATAGACCGATAGTCGTAGGAAACATTGAATGCTACAGAACTAGGAGTGGAACGAATCTTTTACTCCACTTATTTCGATAGATTCGAGAGTAGAATAAATCTTTGATAAACAATAGTCTTCGTATTTATATTAGTTTTACTTGCATTTAAGAGTTCAATCTTTTATTCTTGGAAAAACTTATATTTTTACGTATATCAAATGGCATCGCTGCCATCTTAGTTCCCTTTAGTATTGTTTTCTTTAGAATTGTTAGTTTTCCAAAGTCCCATAATCCACCCACCCTTGTTTGATTCTAACTGTGGTTGTCCGTTTCAACACTGAAATTTTCCTCGCAGAATTACACGGAGCGAGACCCACGCCCTAGGCAGGCTAAATTGGAGCACCACCCGTGCTGAAGCGCCTGGAACTCCAATTTTTACCTGAGTGCAACCCGCGTCCTACCAAGGGTAAGTTCGAGCGGCCCAAGCGCTGGAGCTCGAGTTGGACCTATGCGTGACCGGCGCCCTACCTAGGCCTATTCTGAGCACAACCCGCGCCCTCTGCTAAAACTGCCCGATTTCCACAGGTTTGTTTCAAACTTCCATTTCTTCAAGGTTTTTAGTGTTCTAATTTGTTATATACACTGAGCTCGCATAAACAAGATGTTATTTATAAGCGAAGCAAGGAGGCATTCAGGTACTCCTTTCTTCCACACCTCGCATCTCCTGTTAGAGGTTCATACTAGCATATCAGGATTGTTTGGAGTGTTGTTGTTTTTCGTTAAGATTGGTCTTAGCCTTATATGAGATTAAGGTCAGGCCGAAGAAAAATGTCTAACGTAATCAACCGGCAACGTCAACAAATACGCCTTTCTAGTATACCACTCACTACACATCTAGCTAGCATACCACACACACCACCTAAAATAATGGCTGAAGAAAGAGAGTATCCTCTCTCTGACTTTTATAAAGCCTTGAACGATAGCCCTAAATCTTGCATCGTTCTATCAGACCCAGTGGGGGATTTTCAAATTCCTCCAAATATATTTAATTTGTTACCCGTTTTTCATGGGTTAGACCATAAAAAACCTTATCAGCACATGCATAGGATTGACCAAGTCCTTACTACATTCCACCATCCTACGGTTGGTGCTGAACAAATTAAACTAAGGGTGTTTCCTTTCACCTTAGCCAACAAGGCGGTGTCTTGGCTAACTGCCCAAGCGCCTAATTCTGTGGACTCATGGGCTAAACTTGTTCAACTATTTATGGAACATTTTTACCCACCACTGAAGACCGATGAAATACTTTCCAAGATTCATTTCTTTCGATAGAATCCTCATGAATCATTTTCAGAGGCTTGGAATCATTTCACCGACCTTCTTATAGAGTGTCCACACCATAACCTTGCGAAAGACACGTTAGTTCGTGCCTTTTTTAAAGGACTTCTACACCACCATAAAGAAGTCCTTGACATAATGAATGGGGGTAGTTTCCTAAGTAAGGGAGCCTCAAAGGCTTATAAATTTTTAGAAGATCAAACTAAGCGTAATAATAACTGGGGGGGGGTAGTCACTATTTCTCTCGTTCCGCTAGTTCTTCTACAACAGTTAAGGCCACCGGTATGTTTGAGATGAAACCCGATCCTGAACTTAAAAATTTAATCGAATCTCTCACTAAAAAGGTAGAGGCTATTTCTGTTCAACAAAAGCCTATTCCCGTCATGAATGTCAACACCAATCCATGTAATTTCTGTTTAAGTCTAGAGCATCCCGACTCCTATTGTCCTCTCACTTATGAACAACAAACATCACAACAGGATAATGTTTGCTTGATTAATAGTTATCCTATTCCTAACGCCCCTTAGAGACAACATCCCAACTTCAGTTGGAGAAATAATCAACAAGTAACACCTCCATGGTATAATAATCAAAATGTTAGGCCAACAAACACTTATAACCAAGCCCCAGCACGTCAAGGACAAGGTCAGGATAATTATAATAATTATAACAACCAAGCTCCACCACGTCAAGGACAAGGTCAGGGTAATTATAATAATTATAATGCTAATAGAGGTATCGTTCTGATAAATAATAATTATCAAAATCCACCCATTAATAATCAACATGACATAGTTCCTGTCACACAACCAGTTGCAAATACTACTCCACAACAGGATCGTTTCGATACTTTTATGCAATCTCAACAATAGATTTTACAAGCCATCCAACTTTCCTTACAACAGTTAGCTCAAGAGAAAGTATAACCCAAAGGTGTGTTTCCAGATCAAGCAATAACTAATCCTAAAACAACAAACACAACCTTTGAGGTGAACGATAATACTAATATGAAAAATGAAAACGTAGGCGAGCTAAATGCCATCACCACTCTCCGTTCTGGGAGAGTGGTTGATAATAACGTAACTATGGCTATAGTTACCCCACAAGTAGTTCCTACACCGGAGATTGAACTAGATACCGAAATATAAACTGACGAGCCTACCCCTGTAGAGGTACCAGTTAAACCACAACCTAAGAAACAGAAAGCAAAGGTTAGACATCCAGTTGATCCATACGCTAAATATAGAGAGAAACCACCGTTTCCCCAGAAATTAGCTATGTTAAACAGGATACAAACTTTGACGAGATTAGGGAAGTTTTCATAAATCTAACGATAAACCTACCCTTTCTCGAAGCACTTAAAAAATTACCTCACCATGCTAAGTTTCTCAAAGAGTTGTGCACTAAAAGGCATAAGACTAATATTCCTAAAGATGCCTTTTTAACTGAACAGTTTCCAATTTTATCAGAACATAATGGAATCGTTAAGTACAAGGACCCTGGTTATAACACCCCGTCTTTTTATTTGTTTTTTCCTATAATAATAATAATAATAATAATAATGATAATAGATAAAACTAAATATATGATAACTATCAGTTACGGATAAAAGTCCCGTAAGTAAATAGATAAGTTTTATCCTTGTTTTTCGGTGGGTTTTTTAAAATTAAAAGGGGATTCTCACGTAAAGTTTTTGAGGGAAAAACACAGCGAGAGTTTTAGAAAAAAAATAGAGTTTTACTAAAAGAAGAAAAGGTTTTGAACAAGGAAGATCGTCTTTTTCGCGCGACAGTCAACTTCGGTCTTTCGGGGTTTTTCCGCTTCCGGAAATCTATTCGGTTTATAACTGTGAGTAGATATATTATGTTTTTATAAAGTTCTCGTTGTTTACTGTAGATTGCATGAGAATGGAACCAATATGATTTTTTTACTGTTCACATACTGTTGTATGATTTTGAATTATGCTATAAACTATATAATGTTAACTACGTATACAACTTTGAAGAACCGTTTGTCTCGGGGAAACTTCTCTATATACAAAAGTGGATAAAACGAGAGTAGTAAATCGATTGTTGCTATAAACAAACTTGGACGATTTATGTATTGGCTATGCGCTTCTGCGCTTTGGTTGAATAGAGAGTTGTGGGTTTAGGAGGCTGTCGAAGCCTTGAAACCGGTGGTTACTGGCGTCGTCACAAGAATCAAATCATCATGATTTTGTTGTGTTTGAATAATTTGTTTTGTTGGTTTTTGTTGTGAGGTTAAACTGTAGTTTTGATTGTTGATTGTTGAAGGGAGATTGGGTGCTCAAGAGTGTGAGGGGAAGCTTTGGAACAGGCGTTAATGGAGGTCAATATAGATCCAGTTTTGAGGGAGGAATTTGGGGAATCAATGAATTGGGTTTTTGTATGAATTAAAGTAGTAGGGGTTTTGTTGTAGGTTAATTTCGGTTAGTTTGAGAGGTGAGTGGTGGTCCGGCGAGTGAAGCTTTAGCAGAACATTAATGGTGTCGATTTGAGATTTTCACAGTATTAAGGAAATTGGGATTTTTGGGGATCAGCAGATTGGGTTTTTGAAGGGGAGTGGAACCGTGGGGTTCATAGTGGAGATAGGTTGGTGGGTGGTGGTGGCTGGTCTGTGGAAGGGGTGAGCTGGGGAGGAAGATGAACAGTGAGGTTTTGGGTTTTGTTGGGCTTGGGCTGAGCTAGTATGTGGGCTTGTGGGTTTTTTTTCTTTCTTTTTCTTTTATGGGCTTAAGTTATGTTAGATTGGGCCTGGGAAAGACTAAACCCTTTGGCCTTAGTCTTTAGGGTTTTGACCAGAGTTGACTGTTGACTAGAGTTGACTGTTGACTGTTGACCAGGGTAGACTTTCACCAGTTGACCCAGTTTGACTTTTAACTCGGATTATGATTCGGTCTATTAGGATAAGTCTAGGGCTATTAGCATGCTTGGATTTAGGCTAAGACTTATATATATATATATGTGTGTGTGTGTGTGTGTGTGTGTGTGTGTGTGTGTGTGTGTGTGTGTGTGTGTACATGTATTAACTACTATGTGATATTTCAGTCTTTTATGATATACAACGTTATGACACTTAGACATCCATATAATTAATAACGCGTAAACCAAAAATACAAGATACAAGATACTCCTTCGTTCTTTGAAATAATATATGCAATAAAGTTCAATAATGCATAAACAAATTTACCGCACCCTTTTAGAACTCTCCACGCCTCAAGTTTTGGAAATGAGTTTTATGACTGATGATGTCATATGTTATGTGGGCATTTATTGAATGTTCCATAAATGGCCCGTTAGCGTTATAAATGGGTATTCATTGAATATGCCATGAATAACCCGGGTATTCATTGAATGTGCCATGAATGACCCGATTGTTTGGACTACCCAAGAGAGGAACTAAGGTATTCGCCTTGCGGGTTAGTTGTATTCCTTGAGTGTACGGGAATGTAGGGTTGGGTATTCCTTGAATGTGGCGGGAATGACCCAGGGTATTTATTGAATGTGCCATGAATGACCCGTTAGTGATATAATAGGTATTCCTTGAATATGGCGGGAATGACCTAAGGTATTCATTGAATGTGCCATGAATGACCTGAGTTTTATGCCCAAAGAGGCTGTGAAATATGTGTATGAAAGCCCAGAGATGGCTATGATATTGTGGTATTCGGTGGGAGAGAGGCACACAGAAATGTGTGATTTGACAAATGTGTGGAGTGCAAATCGTGGAGTAGGTACTAAAGGTGGGGTGTATAAGAAAAGTAATTGGTTAATTGATAAGAGAAATTGATTTGTTTATGCGAGCGTGTTTGGGCTTACATTTGAATACCTATAGGATATCTACATATGTTATATAAAATTTCTAACTTTCTTTTGCAGGAGGGTAGGACTTAATAATATTTTGTGCAGGGACGTGGTCCTACCCTTATATAGCAGTGGATATCAGTAAGTTTTAATTCAATTACTTAGTTATTAAAACAAGTTATTATAACGAGTTAATAAGATGGGAGTTTTGCTTGGGAAGAAACTATACCGGTTGAAATGACGGAACTACCTATCTTCCAAGCTGAGAATGATTATATTATGATATATTTAAAGTGTTAGTTGGATAAGTAAAGATTGGAAAGGTTACGTTTATATGTGGTTAGTCTACTCATACCAGCAAATTTCATTTTGCTGACCCATGTTTGCTTTGTTTTGGCAACGTGGGTGTGTTCTTGGAAACATAGGTGGAAGGCAGTGGAACCACGGCGTGTGATTTGGATTCTTGCCTGGAGCAGTCCGTTAGTTCTTTTATTTGGTCTGATTCTTATTGAAAGGATGTAATAACGTAGTTTATATTTTTCAGCATGACATGAGAACATGGTAGTGAGGACTATTATTCAGAGAGTTTGTTTGATGTTTTGTTTGGACGGAAGATAGCTTAATAAAGTGATGGTGGAAACTTCTGGGGTTTATTTATTTTCAAGTGGTTTCTTTTATGATATGGGTTTTAGGTTTTGACATGTGTTGTATCCACCCCGTCATAGTCTGGGTTTTTAAACAAGTGAACATAGTGATGTTTGAGATATTTATATTTCAAATATTCACTTTGTTATTGTTTAGAAATTGGTCATGACAATCGGTCGCCCCCCATCTTGTACAATGCACCTTAGGAGATTCCTACACGACGACCGCTTTACTAGACACTGGGCGAAAGTGTTAACTTACTCCCCGTTATTATCTATACAAACAAATAGGTCTACAAGAGATGCAACCTACTAAAATGACGTTGCAATTAGCGGATCGATCTATTAAGTACCCTAAGGGTGTGGTTGAAAACGTGCTTGTTAAAGTCCAGGATTTCTACTATCCTGCTGATTTTGTTATCCTCGATACAGAAGTTGCTAACTGCCAACGTGCTCATAAACTGCCGCGATGGTTCGATGTCCTTGTCTTTTGGCCATTTTTCCGTTGAGGTAAATGTTTTTAAAATGATGAAACAGTTGCCAGATTCGTCTATAGATGGGGAGGTTAGCATGAACGAGAGCTTAGCTCAAGATTATTTTAATAACACGTTTCCAAAACAAAATGCATAAATTCCTGTCTTTTGGAAGTTCAGATTTCACCGATGACTCCTACTTAGAGGAAGTCAACACCATCTTCGAGTCCACACCTATCGTAGACCCTTTTGTTGCTCCATCTACAAAGTTTGAAGACCTGCTGCCTAAGCAAGTATTCCTTACTCAAGATGAGGACCCTCCAGAAGCATTTATCGATATTCCTTCCACCCCAGTGCTTAAACCTCTTCCTCCTGAGTTAAAGTATATTCAACTTGATCCGGATGGTAGTCATCCGGTAATAATATCTTCTCTGTTATCTAAGGAGGAAGAGACACGTTTGATCAGGGTGATTAGGGAACATCGTTCTGCGATTGGTTGGTCCCTAGCCGACATTAAAGGAATTGACCCTAATGTATGCACTTATCGTATCCATTTAGAGGATAACGCAAAGACTTCTCGCGAACCTCAGCATCGCTTGAACCCTGCTATGAAAGAGGTGGTCAGGGAAGAAGTCTTACGATTACTCAATGCGAGTATCATATACCCAATCTCTGATAGCGAATGGGTAAGTCCCATTCATGTAGTTCCTAAGAAATCAGGGATTACCATGGTACGTAATGCCAAGGGTGAATATGTTGTCACGCATGGTCCTATGAAATGGAGGATCTATATTGATTACAGACGTTTAAATGCCATGACACGAAATGATCATTTTTGTCACAGCCCGAATTTCTAAACAATTACAAAGTAAATATTTGAAATATAAATATCTCAAACATCACTATGTTCAATTATCTAAAAACCCAGGCTATGACGGGGTGGATACAACACAGGCCAAAACCAAAAATACCACATCATAAAGAATCAACTTAACAACAATAATCTCCAAACTTTCTCAACCATCACTTTATTAAAGACTATCTTCCATCCCAAAAATCATCAATATAACATTCTAAGAATAATAGGTCTTCAACATCGTATTCTCATGTCATATGAATATAAAACTACGTTATTACATACTTCCAAAAAGATCAGACCTAATAAAATAAACTCCCGGACTGCTCCAGAAACAAATCCAAATCAAATGTCGTGGTTCCACTGCCTTCCACCTATGTTCCTAATAACACACCCACGTTGCCAAAACAAAGCAAACATGGGTCAGCAAAATGGAATTTGCTGGTATGAGTAGATTAACCACATAAAACAATATCATACTTAATTATCCAAACAAATCACTTTATATTTTTTCATAACTTAATCATTCTTAGCTTGGAAGACAGGTAGTTCCGTCATTTCAACCGGCATAGTTTCTTCCCAAGCAAGACTTCCATTCTATTAACTCATTATAATAACTCATCTTAATAACTTAGTAATTGAATTAAACCTTACCGATATCCACTTTTGTATAAGGGTAGACAAGCGTCCCTACACAAAAGATTATTAAGTCATACCCTCCTACAAACAGAAGTTAGAAATTTTATATAACATATGTAGATATCCTATAGATATTCAAATGTAAACCCAAGCACACTCGCACAATCAAATCAATACAACTTACCCGCAAGGCGAATACCTTAGTTCCTCTCTAGGGCAGTCCAAACAATCTACTCATTCATTACACGTTCAATGAATACCTGAGTCATTCATGGCACAGTCAATGAATACCCATTTATAACGCTAACGGGCCATTTATGGCACATTCAATAAATGCCCACCTATCACATGACATCTTCAGTCATAAGACTCCTTTCCAAAACTTGAGACGTGGAAAGATCTAAAAGGGTGCGGTAAATTTGTTTACGCATTATTGAACTTTATTGCATAAATTATTTCACAGAACATAGGAGTATCTTGTTTCATGTATTTTTGGTTTACGCGTTATTAATTATATGGATGTCTAAGTGTCATAATGTTGCATATCATAAAATACTGCAATACCACATAGTAGTTAATACACGTACACACGTATATATAGAAATGTCTTAGCCTAAAGCCAAGCATGCTAATAGCCCTAGGCCTATCCTAATAGACCGAATCATAATCCGAGTTAAAAGTCAAACTGGGTCAACTGGTCAAAGTCAACCCTGGTCAACAATCAAAGTCAACCAGCCAGGTCAACAGTAGTCAACCAGCCCTAAACTCCTCTAACCCAAAAGCCCAAAGTCTAAGGCCCAAAGTCTAAAACTAAAATCCAAAATAGAAATTT
This sequence comes from Coptis chinensis, assembly GCF_015680905.1. NCBI lineage: Eukaryota > Viridiplantae > Streptophyta > Magnoliopsida > Ranunculales > Ranunculaceae > Coptis > Coptis chinensis. Next base: position 37,401,658 of record NC_141464.1, read on the forward strand.
CAAAAAAATTAAAACATTCAAGCCCACGTTTTTAGTTCGGCCCAAGACCAAACCAAAACTAAAACCCACGTACTGTTCATCTTCCTCCTCCCTCACCAGCTCACCACTTCCACTAATTGACCACCACAACCCACCAACCTATCTCCAATTTAAATCCCACGGTTTGACTCCTCACAAAAAACCCAATCCACCGATAGCCTCAAATCTCAATTCCATTATACTGCGAAAATCGCGATCGATGCCATTAATGGCTTCTCTGGAGCTTCAACAACCCCCAACCCACTACGAAATCAAATCTCAGTTCACCAACAAAGTTCCATACTAAAACCACAGTATAACCCACCAAAACACACAACAAAATTAAATAGTACCGATTCGAGTTCGCGCCTCCATTAACGCATTTACAGAGCTTCGCATCACACTCTCCCATCGCCCATTCAAACCAAACATCAAAATCAAACAAATAATATAACATCACAACAAAATCAAACAAAACAACTCATTCAAACCCAACAGAAATCAGGACAATTTGGTTCATGTGGCGACGCCATTAACAACCTATTTTCAAGGCTTCGACAGTTCAATCCAAAACGTGAAAAACGCATATTAAATACCTATATATATAAAGTAATTTACATAACTTATTAATCACTTGATTACTCGATTTTTATCAAGTTATCTGGACCAATTTTTCTTTCTGGAGACCAGAGTGGTTCTTCAGTCAAAACCCAACATGTAAACACAATTAGCACTAAACAACATACAATACTGAATAAAGTAGCATGTAAACAGTATGAACAGTAAAAATCATATATTTCCTTTTTCCTCGTATCATACAACCTACAGTAAACAAGAAATAAAAAAACCGTAAAATATCTACTCACCTGTAGCGCGCTCCGACTATCAGCTAGCTAACAGAAAAATCTTCCTTTTCTGCTATCAGCAAGATCTCCAACAAGAAACTTCTCTTCTCCCTTTCCTCTCTGTGAAACTCTCTTTTCTGTAAAACTCTCTATTTTTTTACCAACCCTATTTTTTTCTTTAGGTTTTTAAAAACCCCCGAAATAGGGAAAAGGGTTTATCCCATAAACCCACGTCTCCTATTTCCACTAACACTTATCCAATTTTATTTTATCTATTATCCATTATTATTATTATTAGGAAAAATAAAAGAATAAAACACAGGGTGTTATAATTTTCCTTTACCCTTTATAGATCAGATGCTTGAACGTCTAGCTGGTCATGTTTTTATTGTTTTTTGGATGGCTACTCTAGCTTTTTCCAAATTATTATTGATATTAATGACCAAGAAAAGACTACCTTCATATTGATGTCATTTCATGGTGAAAAAAGGCATAGTACTAGGTCACATTGTATCTAGTGATGGCATCGAAGTAGATAAGGCCAAACTAGATAAGATAGCGACTCTACCTATACCACGGACTGTCCATGATATTAGAGCCTTTCTAGCCCATGCAGGTTTTTATAGGCGCTTTATCAAAGATTTTTCGAAAATAGCTAGGCCGTTAACTAATCTGCTCTTCAAGGATGTCATCTTTGATTTTAATTTTAACTGTAAATAGGCTTTTGAAACTTTAAAAGCCTCCTTAACTTCTGCACCCATTATACAGCCTCCCGATTGGTCTAAACCTTTCGAACTCATGTGTGATGCTAGTGATTATGCAGTTGGTGCTGTCTTGGGACAGAAACTAGATAGTAAGTCCACTGTTATTTATTATGCTAGTAAAACTCTAAACGATGCTCAAAGGAATTATACAACTATCGAAAAAGAATTATTAGCTGTCGTTTATGCTTTAGATAAGTTTCGTCCTTATTTGGTTGGTTCTAAGGCTCTAGTTTACATGGACCATGCAGCCCTTAGGTACCTTCTCGCAAAGAAGGATGTTAAGCAGAGATTAATCCAATGGATTCTTCTTCTGCAAGAGTTCACATTAGAAATAAAGGACAAAAGAGGGGTCGAAAACATAGTTGCCGACCACTTATCTAGACTTACAAACAACGATGATAGTGATTTTGAGTCCATACTGGACTCTTTTCTTGATGAGCATCTTTATGCTATTTTTTCTGCACCATGGTATACTGACGTTGTGAATTATTTAGCGTCTGATGTTATTCCTTATGATTGGTCTTGAAATGAACGTAAGAAGTTCTTGGCTAGAGTTAAGCTATACTACTGGGATGAGCCCTACCTTTTCAAGTATTGTGCGGATCAGATTATTCGTCGTTGTATTCCCAATGGGAATATAATGAGGTTCTCTCATTCTGCCATGACAAAGAGTGTGGTGCCCATTTTAGTGGTATGAAAATAGCTTCTAAAATTCTTCAATGTGGGTTTTATTGGCCTACTCTCTTTAAAGATGCCCAAGTGCATTGCAAGACGTGTGTTCGTTGCCAACAACTTGGGCGAATCACGAAGCGTAATATGATGCCATTAAATATAATCATGGTGGTAGAAATATTTGACGTATGGGGCATTGATTTCATGGGTCCTTTTCTAGTTTCCCACGGTTTTATTTATATTCTAGTTGTCGTGGACTATGTGTCTAAATGGATAGAGGTCATGGCTTGCCATAGCAATGACCATAAGACAGTTATGTTTTTTGTTAAAGAGTATATTTTCTGTCGATTTGGCATTCCCAAAGCCATCATTAGTGATGGTGGAACACATTTTTGCAACAGAGTTGTTGAATCTCTAGTGAAAAAGTATGGAGTTACACATAAAGTAGCAACTCCGTATCATCCACAAGCTAATGGACAAGTAGAAGTTTCTAATAGGGAAATCAAAAAGATATTAAAAACAACTGTAAATCCTAATAGGAAAGACTGGTCAAAGCGTCTATCTGATGTCTTATGGGCATATAGGACTGCTTTCAAACCTCCTATACCTATGTCTCCCTTTAGACTTGTATTTGGGAAACCTTGTCATTTGCCCGTTGAATTGGAGCACCGTGCTATGTGGGCTATAAAAAGCCTTAACTTCAATTTTGATGAGGCAGGTGTCAAACGCAAGTTGAAATTGAATCAGCTTGAAGAAATCCGTAGCAATTCTTATGATCTCGCGAAAGATTATAAAGCTAACATGAAACATGTTCATGATAAGCAAATCTTGCGCAAAGAGTTTGTGGTAGGTCAAAAGGTCTTGCTTTACAACTCCCGTCTACATATTTTTCCAGGGAAATTAAAAACTCGTTGGTCTGGTCCTTTTCTGGTTACTAAAGTCACCCCTCATGGGGGAATCACCTTGGTAAATCCCAAGGACAACAGTACCTTTCAAGTTAATGGCCAACAGTTGAAACATTTTCATGAGCTATTGTCCCCTGATGTAGAGGAAGTCCTTTTACAGGACCCTGTCTATGAAGACTGACCTTTGTTGGTTAGTGTACTCCCTTTTATTTCCATATATTGATAAGTGCACCATTCAGGTAACCGGGCCCTCCCTATGGAGTGTGTGGCTGTAAGTACTGGATCCTAAGTCCACGTTTAACATAATTCACGCTTTCCACTATTGCATGTTTTCTCGGTTTTTGAGTCATGTTCTTCTATGGTGTGAATTATGTATTTATTGTTTTTCATTTTTCTTCTATTAAATCTTATTCATAAAAAGTAAAAAATATCAAAATCATAAACATAATAATTTAGGAAGTCTCAGGAATTTGACTTTAAAAGATCCACTTTTAAAACAAATTTTCTAAACTCTGTTATCAAAAATTTGTTTGGGGGTGGGGTATTCGTTTTCCGTCCGGGATTGTTCAACTTTTCATATTTGTTGCTTAGGCCATTTAATTGTATTTCGATTTGGATTGACATCATCTATGAAATTAGATTTTATTCGTTCGCATAACTTACGATATGCACGCACTTCGAAGCATTTTCCATCTACTTATATGGCACCCTAAGTTGGAATAGAGTATTTTATGTATCATTGGATTGGAAATTCTCTCCAAATCATTTCCATATCTCACTCACATAAAATCGAACCGATAACGAAGCGGCAATTTTAGTTTGAAGTTGCGCGAAAAATCAACAAAAATCGAAAAATCAAATTGGGCTTGGGCCCGATCTCGTGCGCACGTGCCACGCATGTGTGTCCCCTTCCTTCAAACCAACAGTTTGCGATTTCCATTTTCCACCACCGCCATTAACAAGCTTTAAACCCTAACCAAATTTAAAAAAAAAACACCCACACCCAAAGTTCAAATCAATTTCAAATCTTCTCCAAACCTCTCCCACACCAATTTCAAACAATTTAAACCACCAAAAACCACCAAAAAACCAAGAAATTTGAACTGTCGTGCCACCACCATTGTTTTGTTAGTGAGGGAGTCTCAAACTCCATCCCCACATTCCATTTAAACCCCTAAATCGTTCCAAAATCTCAATGGCTCAAAGACGAAGGATTTTTCCGGAGCAAGCGTTTAAGGCCAACCACTTCGCGCCATTTTATGGTGACGAGATGGTTAAGAGAGATTGGAGTAGGTTGTGGTACTCGACAGACAATTTTTACCACGAAGATTTGGTCGGACAATTTTATAGGACGAGGGAGTTGGATGGGAATAGAATTTTTGTTAAGGTGGCCGGGAGGAGGAGAGAAGTATCTACTAGGTTGTTGGCTGAGATTTTAAGCATTTCGCCTAGACACCATCTCAATGCCACATTATAGGAATCCCAATTTACTGGGATCGAGCCTTTGATGAATGCAACTGTTTTGGAAGGGGACTACAATGCGAGCTCGCATTGTGTTCGCCAGACGTCTCTGCGAACCAACTAGCTGAACTGCCTTTACGTTCTATGGATACTCCAGGAGTAGAAATATGAATTCTGTATTCTGGAGTTTTTGAGTAATATGATTAGGGGAGTTGGGAACAATATTGCACCTCTCCCTGTTTTGATAACAAAGATCATGATGACCTTGAGAGCGACTCCGACGTCTGATAGGATTTGGCTGAAAGAGCACAGAAATCCTACTATTTATACGGACTGTGTTCAGAAGGTTTGGAGGTTGCCTGAAGAAAGGATAGAGGAAGAGACTGACTCGGAGGGAGGAGGAGGAGGACAAGGCATGTTTTGATGCCGATGCCTTAGAGAGGTGTAGGTCGGATGCAAAACGCATGTCGGTGCTTCATCGTGGCATGCGGTCTCTTAATACTATTTGCGAAGATCTCCAGACTCGGCAAGCTACCATGCATCATAACTTCGAGACTCAAACCCAGCGCGAGGATGAGCATTGGGAAGAGATGAAGGTTGAGATGGAAGCTCAGCGGAAGTTCAAAGCAGATATGCTTGACCACTACCTACCCCACAAGGGTTCTTCTGAGGAGGAGGCGTCAGTAAGGCATGAGCGTCATCGCCGAAGGATGGATGGCTCTGGCCCATCGGGAGCTCAGGAGTCATCTCCTACCCATGTGCCATCCACTACCAGTAGCGTGTTCTTTAGGGATATTATGCGTTGATGTTGTTTTTGTATTTGTTTTTTTGTAGTTCAGATGTTGATTTTTGAATTTTGTAGTTAAATTTGAATTTGGTTGTTAAATGTTCTTTGAATTTCAATTTTAATATAATATGGTTCTTTTCAAATTGTGCATTATTTTTATTGTTAATCCCACCTTCCTAAATTGTTTGGGGGTGGTATTATTTACTCTAGCATGATTTGTTATATGATCCTCCATTTTAGAAGTTGTTTTGGACTGATGGTTGAGAATTTTGCCGATATTGGCATGCCTAGGATTAGATATGGTGGTAGGATGAAATCTATAAAAGTTTAGAAGTTACTATTCTAAATTCATTCTAAGAGATATTAGGGTTGTGCTAGAATCAAGAATATAGGTAGTTTCCGTTTCCAGTTTTGGAAATTTCTGTTTTCGGAAATTGCCTTAAAACGTTTTGGAAACTTCCCGATTCGTTTTGGAAACTCAAACCCATGTAAACTTCATTCATTCTCCACACAAAACCCACATCTCTCACATTCATCTCTCACCTTCACTCCCAACTTTTCCTTCTTTTTCCTTCTCACTTCCGCATTTCAGCACCTCGGAGCGCACCTGCGACCCAGTGGAGCGCCACCTACGCCCTAAGCACTGTCAGTCAGAAATTCTTCAGAGCGCGACCCGTGCCCTACCAAGACTATAAGTGAGCGCACCCCGCGCCTAAGTGCCTGAAACTCAAAATTCACCTGAGTCGCGACCCGTGCCCATCCCCTCGCAAAAGTGAAGCGCCCTGCCAAAGTGCACGGAACTTCGAAATTCACCAAAGGCACCCGCACCCTACCCAGCATAGGTTGAGCGCCACTGGCATACGACGGCGTGGGCACGAAAAATTCCAATTTTTTGTAGGTTGTTCCAGGATCGTTGCAGCTGTTCTAGAGAGTAGTTTTGTGATGAATTCTCCTATAGTGATACCGGAGTAGTCTTTCGAACACTTGTTGGGAAGCGAGACTTATGGACATTGGTTCCGCGAAAGGATCTTGCAGTTAGGATGGAGGCATCTACTGGTAAATGAAGACGACTCATATTCACCTAAGCTTACTGAATTTTTTTACAATAATGTTAAGTTCTATTGTAACCAGGATGGAGAACAAGAATTCTCCATTACGGTTGATGACACGCCACTAGAATTCAATAAGTATGTGGTAGTGTTAGTTTCGGGAATACCAATACCTGATCCTATTCACACGTGGGGATATATGACCGATAATGCATACCTCTATGACTATACATATTTCCATGGATATTAGTGGGAGGGGTATTTCGTATAATAGACCAAGGGCGTTACAACATAGCCCTTCGTAGCCTGTCCCTAAATGTAGGCACCACCATGTTATTCATCCTGATGAATATTTTAGGGGATTCGCAGTTTACCTCTGCAAATAGTATCGCTGGTGACGTTTTTCTTGCTTTAGCTGAGGGACGTCGCCGATATGACATTCCCCGAGTATTAGTGGCTAGTCTTAAGAGAGCCCAAAGCATGAGGCATAAGTATCTTCTTATGCCTGTTTTGGTTTGCCGCATCATGCTCGATTGTCTACACCCCAATTCTGTACCCAGTTCACGGATTGGAAAAGGGTTGAAGTCATGAGACCCACCAATTGGGTGGTTCGCTCATTTCGAGTAATGACTTGGCCGGGATGGCAGGTGCAACCTCATTTGGTTGCTCCTTACACCCCATCAAACATAGGAACATTCGACAGGTTAGCACAAGTTGATGACACACGGCGACGGGCTTGGCAAGTTATCATGGCATGGCATGGCAGGATGCGAAGGAACCTCATCTCTTTGGAGAGGAGGATGATGCTTAAACGGGAGTTAAGGTTAGTTTTTATTTCAGTTAGTGTCTGCTTATGTCCCAAGCAATTTGATTCTTCTTAACCCCATAACGGGTGGAACTCATATCGAGTTGCGTCAGTTTTTATTTTCTATATTAATATGTTTTAACCTTGTTTTGCAGATCTTCCAGAATTTCACGCGTTACAATGGTATTTCTCTACCCTTGTTATTTAATTACTTTGAGGACAAAGCATGTTTCTTGTTTGCGGGGGGCATAGAAACACGTGTAATAAAGGCATTTGTTAGGATATAGATATGTATAATATGCACTTGTTTTTATAGTTAAAAATTCAAAAAATTTAAAAATATTAATAAAAAGTTTATGATGTACACTTAGGAATATTGATATTCACTACAAGAAAAAAAGGCTTTATGTCACTGTTTTTTTTTTCCAAAACCGTGACGGAGTGGGGGTCATTTTTTTTTTCCCACAACTGTCACAAATATTTGTTCCAGACTAGTCTCTCTCTACCATAAAAAACGGTAACAACTGCTCAAAAACCGTCACAACAAATCATATCATTTGTGACGGTTTTAAATAAACAGTTATGCATTCATCTTTTTAACAGTCATAAAACCATAAAAAAACGGTAACAACTGCTCAAAAACCGTCACAACAAATCATATCATTTGTGATGGTTTTAAATAAACTGTTATGCATTCATCTTTTTGAACGGTCATAAAAAGTACCATTAGTCATGATGGTTTGGGTAAAACCGTGATATGTATTTTTTTTTTTATTAAAAAAAATGTGAATATATATATATATATATATATACCTGCAGTAAACTACACACCTGAATAAACTAAATACCTAAATATGATCCATTAAATTTTAAATAACACTCATATATATTGCTAATTTCATTGAAACATTCCAATCCCTTTGGATAACCAATATATATTTGTACTTAATCATAAAACGTAATAAAGTAAATAACACATTTCCCATCTAATTCATATAAAATATAATCAGCCTAATCCTAATCCAAATCCAAATGAAAAAATAATCTAATCTCATCAAAATCGATCACCCACATGAACAAATTGGTCAAATCCATAGCGCTTTCCCAACTGGTAGCATTCATTCCTCCAAAGGTCCTATCTCACATCTTTTAACACACTAGCCCACTTGAATCCTGCAATTGAAAAGAGGTGGTGACACTCAATATAACTTGATATAAAATAGCCAGTAAATGCACCGATATACAAGGTAACCAAGTAATCTAGGCATGCACAAATTATATATAAAATATTTCTTAAATATTTAAAGTAAATCATTAGTAGGTATGATAGTTGAATGCAAAATAGTTAACTCAAGATCATAAATACCTATGTGAATAAGCAGAATTGCAACTGTTAATATATCTAAGGGGTAAGTCGACCGAAACTATTTGAAACAAGCTACAAGTCATTATAAGCATCTTATAAGAAACCCCGATATCGCAAACAAACAATCTATCCATTGTTAAGTTAAACCAAGATAGACTTAGATCCAATACCCATTAATTGTTCTTAGGGAACACATGTACAACTCAAACCCTTTGTGAATAACTGAAACACTTACAACCAGGTACAAAGCTCCTATATATAAATAAATAAACATACTGCCAATGCTTTAGCCTACCCCGAAGGAGATTAAAAAAAATGTATATGTACACTTTAACCAATTTTAAGTGCCTCAGAGTTGAAAAGTAAACTACGAAAATTCATTATCAGTGTAAGTATATGAACGATAAAAATTTCAGTTTGAACAATCTAACCTGTTAGTTTTGTAGCTTTTAGCACAGACATCGACAAGTAATGAAACTTGGTTCGCTTGAATGTAGACTCGACGGGGTAACATTTTCGTGTAGGTAGCGGAATCCCAGCTTGAATACGACTCAAACTTTCTGCCCTGCGCACACTGCTAAACACAACTACTATCACTTTTGCTAGTAACATTACTAAATATCAACCTTTCAAATAGAGACTAATAGCATCACCTTGGTGATGATGTCCACTGAAATATAAGAAACATTCTATAGTAGAATCATCATATAAACATGGAAACAAAAGAAAATAATCATCATATAGCCAAGTATAGTAGCATAAACAAAATAAATTATTGGAAAAAAAAAAGTACCTAGTAATTAAGAAGCACTTGATATTCATAAAGTGCCAAAGTCAAGTCCTTGTTCAAAGAGCACAACCATGAAACTACAAGCAACAGAAGTAGATTCCTTTTTTACTTCCCTGACCCTAAACAAAATAACATAAGGGCTTAAGCTAGAATCCAGGCGACCATCACCTACTTCATATCACCAGGACTTAGGTAGCATCCAAATATAACAATTTATATATCTCTATTTTACACAATGACATTTTTTATTTTACTCATGAGAAACACTACCATGGCAATTCAAACGACAACATAATATATACAAAAGGAATATGCATACCACATGAACACCGGTGAACTGAGACATAAGAATTCCAGTTTTGCTTCTAAAGAAGTTTTCCAGCTGTGCAACTCTTCAACCCTATCTTATGTTATAGTTTGTAATACAAACAACAATTATATTACCGGCACTATACACATTGGTTGATTGTGCAGCTAAGTTTGGCACCAATTGAGGTTGCCCACTAGAGATATACCCGAATTTATTCGGTGTCAAGTAAAGATAACTAGAAATACCTGAATTAATGTGAAGAGAAATTTGGAAGTTTAAAAAAAATGTAATATATATAGCAACGTGGAATTTAAAATATACCATTTTTATCGGAAACTAAACCCTTGAAACCCCAGTTCTAAACCCTAACAACCCAAGCATGTTATATTATTGAAATTGAAAAACAATTAATGGATATTAAAGGGGGAGAATGAGAGAGACAGAGAGCTCTAAACCTGTTCGCCTTGCTTCTTCCTCCACGACTCCTTTCAATAAGCAATAGGTACCTTCAAGTATTCATCCCAAACAACACTGCTAGCGGTGAACAACAAGTAATTTGATGTCAACCAAAGCCAGATAAAATAGTACGGTCTTTTGCGACTTTGTATTTTTCCTTCAAATTATTCCCACCGACTTTGGTGAACCCATTTTCGGTGATATTACTATCTAAAATCTACTTAACCACCGCATCCAAAAATATCACATCAAGGGCATCGTTCCAATTTGCACGTCCTTTTCCATAAATGGTACCTTTACCCATCTATATATAGTGACAACAACTAATGATATGTGTAAGTGAAACTTCTCAACATATAGTGATGTTGCAAAATGATTAACAGCCATATGAGTAGCAAGTAAAGAAAGGATTATATTTGAAACTAGTTGAGACATGGTGAACAAACAATGACCAATATATAACTTAATAGTTGCATGAGTATGCTATGTTAACAACTATAAAATTAGACAAAAGTAAGTCACACAATATAGGACTTGCCTTTGACTTTCTCGTTTGGAGGGCGTTAAATGTAGCTTGCACGAAGTTGTGCAGGCAATGGGGCTTCTTGAATACTTTCACCTGAAAAAAGTGTATACCATATCATTGGAATTTTACAAAGAAGACAATGTCTACAATGTCAAAATCATCATGAAAAGGGAACAAACACGCTAACTAGCATCCACACAAACATGAAAAAATAGACACATGCATTTCTAAAGGCTACAATATCATATACATTGGCCTAAAATTTGAATGCTCTGACATCTAATTTGAATGGTTGACTAATATTAGTCTACTAACATATTCATAAGATTTCAAAAAGAACAGGGGGATTTTACATAAGAGTGGATCGAACTGAAATAAGCCCCAACAGGATCGTAACATGAAGAACTCAGAGAGAAGAAGCTACTTCTACTAGTGAAAATAGAGCTGGAGGCCATCACAAGGCACAAGGCACAAGGTACAACGTATACATTATTCTGTTTGATAAACAAAAAAAAAGTAGAAACCAATAGCAGGTACACAGATAGAGAGAGAGAGATAGATAAGTGGGCAAATTAGAAGCGATCCAAATCCAATAACCGACCTAAACCCCCTAATTAACGCAATCTCTCCATTGCATCAAATCCATCCAAAACAAACCTCCACACCATCAGCCAATGGCAATTAATTAAAAAAAATCGTATTTCAACATCAATATTACATTTCCGAACATACTTGTTGTTCATCAGTTATTTAGTAGATAGAAATGGATCAGATTTCTTACCGTTAGAAATCGAGCTTGAGATGCCGAGTGAGACTTGAGATCTAATAAAAAAAAAATCTCGACTTGAGATGATTTAATAATTAGTGGTGAAGGCGAGAAGAAAGGGCGGTTCAGTGGGGGAGAGAGTGCGACAGTGAGTAGTAGTAGCCTAGGGTTTTTTTTTTCTTTTCTTTTAATGGGCGAGAGATAACCAAAAAAATTGAGCCTGAAATTTTGAGCAGGTTGGAAAACTTTTCGAAAAAAAAATTGTCTCAGTGAAATTACAAATTCACGATATTTTATGACACAACAAAAGTTTTCGAATCCAAAGTTAGTAGGAGACAGAGAGAGGTGAGAGTGAACGTGGCTATGTCGTGTTTTGAAATCAGTTGTTTTTTAGTAAAGTTGTGGCTAGACCAAAAACTAGTTAGGTCAGGTCAAACGGTCAATATGTAACTATTTTAGTAAAATAGTCACAAATAGTTCTCCACACATATACACCTTTTTTAGAAAGAAATACCATTTGTGACGGTTTCAAAACGAAGTCACTAAAAACTTTTTAAAACAGTCACAAAAACCCTTTTCTGTCATTTGTGACCATTTTGAACAGAACAGTTACAAATAATATTTTAAAACAGTCACAAAAAGCCTTTTTTCTACTAGTGATTGCTTTCCTTCTCTAGGCCCTTGATAATCTAGAAATCTCACGTAGCTTTTGCATTAGAATAGTTTTTAAAAACTTAGGTTAATATGTAGGTAATAATCCTTGCATCTATCTATAAATATGTTACATGAGTATCTATGATTGTTGGCAGTAAGTTTCTGAAATCTAGGCTAGAGTACTTATTCTACAAATCCTGTGAGAATATAGCCTAAAGCTTTATATGAGTGAAACATTTGAGAAATGACACAAGGGAGAAGTAAAATCCGAATTGAGAAATCACACGTCCACTTGCTTGATCACTATACCATATCCTAAGCGAGAATTTAGTCCCTCTTTGGATCGATATAGCCAGAAATTCAAACCTATGAATTATTTTCCGCTAGTCGCCCCTCTAAGCCTTTCTTTAGCCTTTCATAAACTACAAATCCTTTACCCTGTTACAAAACAAATAAAAAAAAATCAACCTACCCATTTTTTGAATGAGTCTGAGAATAGAGATGAAGAATAGAAAAGAGAAAGACCTTTGAAATCAAAAATTTGTTAGTCGCTTCAAATAAGAAAAGAAAGTTTTCATTCAAATAATAAAAATAAAATAAAATAAAATAAAGAGTTAGAACTCCAAAAATATAATCAAAGGAGTCAAAAGCCAAAGAAAAAGAAAAATATGGCTAAGGATGGAAACAAAGTGTAGAAGCAAAAGTAAAGAATAGGGTTTTCTCTAGTTACATAATATGAAGACTCTCTTATCTCAGACTTGTCCTTTTTGAATATCTATTTCCTTCCTTTTAAACCATCTCCTAATCCCCACAACACCTAATAAAGACCTCTAGCTCAATTAGGAATAGGTTAGTGTGATAGTAAGTGGCAAATATGTTTGATCGACTCCGACTTCCTTGTGTGTCATTGAGATTGTAAGGTAAAGTGTGCCCACTGCACACTAGAGTAGCGAAACTTGAGCGGAAAAATCAGAGTGGTTTTTGTCTTGACATTTATGTGAGGACCTACTTAAGGACACTATTCCGAGGTTTCAAAAACGAACCTGCTAATGCATTTCATAGTATTACTCATTGTATATATGTTTATTCATAAATGATTGATTATTATGCATATATTATCTTAGGTTTTGACTTGATTATTCTGTATTCATTACTAGTGAGATGTATAGATAATTAAGTCATAGATAAGGAAACAATAGTTTTATTTCTTAGTCGTTGTAGTATATATGAAGTTTGTGAGTACCTTCACTGGAAAACTCTCACGAGGTTATAACTCGTCTACTAGGGAATTTCTAGTGGTTTAAGGCCTTGTTGCATATGGTCAATGCAATCGCACTCGGCGAAACGATATTAGTTAGAACTCTATTTTTGGTCACTTATGCTAATTTCCATATTTGCTTGAGGACAAGTAAAATGCTGTTTGTGGGTGATTTGATAAGAACCCAAAATTATAGTTTCAACCCCTTAACAATAATACTTTTAGACCAATTATGTGAGTAATAAATAAGAGTTAATGCTGATTACGTGCTTTTATGTATTTCAGGCATTGAAGTCAATTCTATGTAGAAAGGTGCCACTTTGGTGAAATAAAGGAGCAAGGGTTGGTTGCTAAGGAGTTCTATGATTAAAGGCCAAGATTCAAGGAGAAAAAGTCTTTGTAAATCCCGGTCAAAAGCTGAAAAGTCAAAGTCAACGCGGGCAGAAACAGCACACAAAAGTCAGCAGAACTTCCGAAGACCGTATCTTTAGACTCAGGCCTCGGAATTGGGTGTACCTTATGTCAAAACGACCGGCTTGGAAAGAGGTTTCTAATGGTCCAAACCTTGACCCAATCAGAGGAGCAAAAGTGGATAAAAAGTCTACTAAAGTCAGATCTAGCTGAAAAGGGCCATGTGGACCAAAGAGATTGGGTTTTGGGCTCGATTTTTCGGCCCAAAACATGGCTCCTCAGCCCATGCACGAAAATGTGGATCTGGTCTCCTCCATTTCCACACACAAGACTTAGCTCTTAAGAAACTTATCTTAGGATAGAAAGTAGCCATTAGAGAATAGTTCTAGATCTAGTTTTGAGAATTTTAATTAGTTTATTAATTAGTTTTTCATGTCTTATTTTAGATCTAGGTTTATGTTAAAGAAATTAGTTTAGAACGAAGTAGATTATTAATTTAATTATTTGAATCATTTTTATTATTCATTAGATCAATAAAATAGTTAGTTCTTCTTAATTTCGATTTTGTTATCTAAAATTGCTTAGATCTAATTTCGAGTCTTAGTTGTTAATGATTTCTTAGTTGTTAATTTAGATTTGGATTATTGTTTAGTCAATTTAATAAACTTAGAATCTTTATATTATGTCTTATTCAATTTCGATTGGAAATGATAGCATAATGATTCTAGGCTAAACCTCCATTAGAGGGGGTTGAAGAAGCCTTGATGAAGCTTGATCTTTGTTAACTTAGAAATCATCATGATAATCTATTCAATTCTAGAAATTAATTAGTTCACCATGAGAATGGGTTTGGTTGCTTCACATGCTAGTTATTAATTGGTAGAGATTGCCATGTATAATTAGGGATTATAATTACCATTTTGATATGCGAAAGCATAGAAATTTGGATCACGACGAATCTTTGTTAGTTGATTAAGTCGAGTTAAGGTGGAATCAATCCTCCCTAATTCTTTATCTAGTATCAATTTAGCATTTCCGTCATTTCGTTATTCGTATCTTGTTAGTTAATTCCCTTCATAAATCTCTCATTAAGTTTTGGATAGACCGATAGACGTAGAAAATATTGAATGCTAAAAAACTAGGAGTGTAACAAATATTTTACTCCACTCTATTTCGATAGATTTGATAGTAGAATAAATCTTTGATAAACAATAGTCTTCGTAAAGTTTTAGTTTTTCTTGTGTTTAAGAGATCAATCTTTTATTCGTGGAAAAACTTATCTTTTTACGTATATCATTGTCCACCATATCACTGAAAATGTGTAACATGCAGCATTGAAATATGGCAGGTGCATTGCAGAGACCGAAGGGCATACGTGCATAAGCATAGGTTCCAAAAGGGCAAGTGAAGGTGGTCTTTTCTTGATTGGTTTCATCAATTAAAATCTAAAAATATCCTTAGTACCCATCCAAAAAACAGTAATGCTAGGCGTTTAAGCATCTGATCAATAAACGGCAGGGGAAAGCATTCAGTTTCCTGTAATCAATACAAATCCTCCACATGATAGGAATTCGTTCTGGAATTAACTCTCCATCTGCATTACAGACCATTGTAATCCCATATTTCTTTGGTACTACATGGATAAGACTAACCCATTCGCTGTCAGATATATGATAAATGATTCCGGGATCCAATAATCGTAAGATCTCTTCCCGCACTACTTCTTTCATATCTAGGTTTAAACGATGATGTGGTTCTCTAGAAGTCTTAGAATTCTCTTCTAGATGAATTCTATAAGTGTAAATCTTTGGATCAATTCCTTTTATATCATCAAGAGACCAACCAATTGTAGAACGATGTTTTTGAATAACCCGGAAGCTTTTCTTTTTTTTTTTTGTTAACTGGGGTGAGATGATGATGGGATGGGTACCATTAGAATCAAGATAAATGTATTTTAAGTTAGGAGGGAGAGTTTTTAGGTCAGATATAGGTGATTTGGATAACAGGGTTTCCACATGGTTTTGTTCTTCCATAGTGAATAGTTGGCCTAGTGGGTTCTCTTTATGTTTGGGTAGATCATCATCCGAATTATACAAGGGAACGGATGCCAAGATGTTACTGGTTTCTTCCATATAATGATCCATGTCGAAATTAGAGTCTCCAAAGAATAAGAATTGATGCACATCATTTTCTGGGAAGGTCTTGTCACAATATTATTGGATGACATTCTCTATCATGCTTACTTCTCCTTCTAATTCCTCTTCCATATGCTCCTTCATCATCTTAAAAACATCACTTCCACTAAAAGATCTCTAAAAGGCATGGTCATAGATCCATTGAGGGAATTTATAAGGGCATTGGTTGTTGCCAAAAAAGGACGCCCTAGAATGATAGGTATAGAAGCATGAGCTACTTCGGTGTCAAGAATGATGAAATCCACAAGGTAGTAAAAATATTTTACTTTGACTAAAACATTTTTAACTATGCCTTTTGGGTATTTAATGGAGCGATCGGCTAATTGTAATGTTATAGTTGTAGGTGCAAGCTCACGGAAACCGAGTTGTTTGAATAAGTAGTATGGAAGGAGATTAACGCTTGCTCCAAGATCGAGCAGAGCAGTAGCTGTGTACTTATCACCTATAGTGCAAAGAACGGTCGGACGACTAGGGTCTTTATATTTGGCGATTCCATTGGTTTCTGTGAGGGATGGAAATTGTTCTATAAGGAAGGCATCTTTTGGAATGTTAGTTTTTCTTTTGTTAGTGCACATATCCTTGAGAAATTTGGCATATTTGGGTAAATGTTTGATGGCATCTAGAAATGGTAGATATATGGTTAGATTCTTGAATGTTTCTCTGATTTCATCAAAATTTTCATCATCATTGAGTGTCATCAGGCGTGCGAGACACGGTGCCTTTGGTTCATATTTCTTTATTGGGTCAGGTGTGGGAGATGATGGTGTAAGAACTAGAATTTCTATAGGGACAATAAGAGGTATCAGTTTGTCAAATTCTTGTTCTGGTAATATAGGTACTATAACGGGTATTTCTATAGGTGCAAGATCTTTAGGCAAGACTACTCTATTGTCAACTAGTTTGCCAGAACGCAAGGTTGTGACTGCTTTGATCTCTTGTGTTTCAGTGTGATCATTGGTAGTTTATTTTTGCCTTTCATGTAACAGCTGGATTGTTTGTTTTATGGTTGCCATGATATGTGTTTGTTATTTCATCAAAGATAACATCATCTCTGATGTTTTATCTAATGGGACATTAGTAGGTTGGGCAACTGGTACTAAGTCTCTTTGGTTGTTGATTGGTGGATTTTGGTAGTTCTGGTTAAAGTTGGATGGAACCATTGCTCTATTATGATTGTTGTAGGTACTTTGTCCTTGTCTAAACTGATTGAATATATTTTATGGTTTGACATGATTTGTGAACCAAGAAAGTGGTTAAGTTTGTTGATTAGTATTCCATTGAAAATTTGGGTGTTGCCTCCATGGTGCATTTGGTACAATGAAAGCACAAACTTCTTCTGGTTGAAGTGATGTTATGTTGTTAAGAAAGGGACAATGGGTAGATACGTTATTTAGATCGAAACAGAAAGTGCATGGTGCTATATCAATGTTCATGACTGGTTGGGGAGTATGGCCTTTTTGTTTGGTTGCAAGGGCATCTATCTTTCTTGTGAAGGTTTAGATTAATGTTTTCGATCGGATTTTACCTTAAAGATGTCATTGGCTTTAGAAGTACTAGGCTGGGATGTTCTAGAATTGTTTGTGTCACCCCAATGAGTACTCATTTCTGCTTGGTCTTCAAGAAAGGTTAGAGCTTCTATAGCACCTTTATCTAAAAAAATTCCATTACTCATGATCTCCAGTGTGACTCTGTGTTCTTGGAGAAGACCTTTGAAAAAACATTGGACAAGAGTGAATATTTATAGTTTATGGTAAGGACATGAATGGAGCAGGTCAGAGAATCTATCCCATGCTTCGGAGAATGTCTCACTCAGACTCTATCTGAAGAACTGTATCTTGCTTACTATCTCTTCTGTTTTCTTTGGTGGAAAGTACTTCTTCATGAAGGAGAACACTACCTTTTCCCATGTATCGAAAGAATCGGGCTTCTACGATAGAAGTCATGTGTGGCTCTTGCTAGCTAGAGTGAAGGGAAATATTCTCAATTTAACTTGAACATCAAAAATGCCAGGATGATTGAACATACTGCAGACCTCATGTATCCAGCATAGGTGTTCATATGGAAACTTGTGTTCGATACCATTAAAGATGGGTAAGAGATTGAACACGTTCGGTGGGATGTGGAAATCGCTATTGAGCTATGTGAGTCGTATACAAGATGGAGGTCCATCTTGTAATGGTGTGTAGAAACTAGAAAGAGGCTCTTCAGCTTGAAACTACTTCATCCGCCATCCTAGTAGTTGGGGGATGAGAAATAAGAGTATGTCGAGATCGACGTGCTCTCCTACGTGGGTAAGTTTTAAACGTGCTAAGCTTTTTATAGCCTGAGCATAGTCTCATGCACGATTGCGAGACTATTTAGAATCTACTTATATGTGCACATAATTGTATTGGATGCTCAAACAGTGAAATTCGTTTGTAGCTTTGAAGTTTTTGAAAAGTTTGCATGCAATGTCTGTAGATTAGAAACTATGCCTTGTTTGAATTTAACAGTAGGCTCGAAACTAGGTTTTGGGAACTACACGCTTCGAGGGAGATGATCGCTACTTCACCAGATGGTGTGCCACCAAGAATCTCACCCACGGTATTTTTGAGGGAGGGGAGTGAGGAAGGTGGTTGGTCCACTGGAATCTGGTAGTTCACTACTCTCTTTGTTCGTGCTAGATGTTTGTCCTGATGGAAGTGACTAAATTGGCTCTGGTTGATGGATTTTATCTTTTAGTTTGGTCTATGTAACAAACATTTAACGTAACGCCTGTTCTAAAGTGGGGCTTAATCCCACTTTTTGTTCTTTTAGGGCTCGGGTTTAGTCTTAGCGTTAATGTAAAGATGAGATCGAAATGTAAATCACACAATTATCCAAGCATGCTTAGTAACACACAATTATCCTCTTACACTTTTAAGCGAGAAGGTTTAGAAATTACCGCCCAAGGTGTGCATACACGACCCTTGGGGTGAAGGCGACATGGTGGGGTTGACGAAGTGTTTGGTGTCTTGTGTATCAACCCACCATTCGAGCTTTTCCTTATGGTTACAAGTTTAATCTAACTAAGACCCACAAGTCGGGTTGAAATGTGGCAAAGCCAATAAGTTACAATTGGTTGCCTTCGTGGGCCTAAAACAAATTTGCCTTCGTGGACTTAAAACTATGAAAGCAATAAACACAAAAATTTAACTAGGTTTAGCTAATTAACTATTCACTAATGATTAATTAAGCAAAACACGTAAAAGTTTGGAAAGTGTTCGTCAAATATTGGAACTTCAACCCCCAAGTTGCATTGTGATGTGCGAGCGTGGTGCTACTCTTTCTTGCCTCGCACATCCAACCGGTCCAAATTGGTTGAATCCCCAACTCTTGGTAAGTAAATTAACTTAAACCAAAAGACTAAACTTCCAAAACTTAAACTATTTTATATTTATCATAATTAATTAATAATTTTGTATTTTGATTTAACTATATGATATTATCTTAATTTAATCATGCATAAACAACAACTAATAGAAAATAAAACGTAAACATGCTACTAAACTAATTTTATGTTTAACTTTGCCTATGGATTACCAATTCATTTTAATTAATTAAAACTTTTAATTTTCAAAAAGTTTTTTTAATTGAATTTCTGGTTTTGAAAACTCAAAACTTTGCAAATCTATCTACTTTTTATCTACTAACAGTTTAATTAAAAAGACCAAGGGGAATTACAGTAGACTTACACATGAAGATTCCGAGCTAATGGAATCTTCGTATGAGAATATCGGTAGCGCCGGGGGGGTGAATAAAGGCGGATCGTGTCATATATCAGACGCTGGTGAATGGTTTTGAAGCGTGTCTCATCTGGAGTCGTGTGTCGACATGTGCTTGAGGTCGTATCGCGACGCGCAGGCACATGTGTGACAAGCGCGGCACGGTTTCTTTTGCTCCATTTGCACTCGTTTTTCTACAGCAAGTTCCGGTGATTCGTCTAGCTCATGCTATTCTCGGGCTCCTTTTTTGCAGAAGTGTGCTAAAAACATACGAAAACGAAACATCAGTAATGAAATCAAGACAAAAACTAAAAATATTTGAAATTAAGATTGGGAAGAAGGGTTCAATGAGTGATTTTTTTCTCCATCTTCCTCTTCCCATTTGAATCCGTGACGGCGGTGCCATTTGATTTGGTTAGAATAGTGGTGTGGGTTTTGTTGTTGTTCATCTTAAATTCTTAGGTTGGAGGAATGGTTGGATGGTTGGAAAAATCTCTCTCTACTAATTTCTAGTCTCTCTTACTCTTGTTCTTAAGTTTTAATGGTGGAAACACTAGTTCATTATCAAAACTTGTTGAAATCTTAAACACACTTATGGATTTAATGGAGAAACATGTATGAAAATGGATTGGATGATTATCTTGCTCACAAAGTTATACTCATTTGAACTTGTCAAATGAGTATGACTTGTGTTTGTGGGATTGAATCAACTTAGAGATAAGTAATGAAACTTGTATTGAAAAGATGTAATGAAAACTTGTATTGGAAAGATGTAATGAAAACTTGTATTAAAAAGATTAAGAACTTGGTTTAACAGTAAAGCTTGAAGAACATAAAAATGGAAAACAAGGAAATAACAAATTACACTATTAAATTAAATCATTTAATCTACTATTAATGACCATAGATTAGCTCTAGGGTAATGTTCTTTCTCTACAACTTTGGTTTATATAGGACACCAATTACATCTTTGCCCTTCCCTCTAGAAACAACCTTGTGGGCTTTTGAACTAAGCTCATACAATAGAATTCTTGATTTTGGCTTTAAATCCCAGAGTCCATAGCTTTCAGCTTTGAGTCCTTGAGTCTTTGACTTTGACAGTTGATTTTGACTTTCCGACACTTTTGCTCCTAAGCTGGAATCTTTCCAAACAGTGTAAATAGCAATCCTTTTTGTGCTAAAATGCACATATTAGGAATATGTGTCCTAAATGGCATATATCCTGCAAACGGTAACAAAAGCTATAAGTTGTCTGTTCATTAAGCATAATAAGGGCATAATTGAAGTACTATAAGGGTAATAAAATGCAAATTTGGGGACTGATCAATAAACTAAAAACTAACCAAATTTTAAACTAAGAGTCTACCTTCTTCCTTTAAACTCCCATCATTCAAATTCTAAACAATCTAGGATGAACCACATCAAAAACAAACTTTGAGATACTCTAAACTAGTCTACTTCAAGCACATCAACTAAAATTAAAACCCTGAAAATTAATAGGCCAGACATAATAGGTTTTGAAATAGCAGACCGGCCACAGGTCGGGGTGCATGGCTAGTAAATACTTGTAATCAGACTTAACAAACTAATGAAAATTTTCTATTTCCTCATTTCTTATTTTCATTCTATTATGGTATCAGAGCCTTTTTAGTCTCATGATGAAAGCAATCCTTCATCATCAGAGATAAGATTAGTTTTTAGATCCATCCTCTTTTCTTCAATTACTTGATTGATTTGTTAAACTTGATTGTTGTTCATCTGTTATTGTTGATAAATTTGATCGATTATAGATTTCTTTTCAATTTCTTGATTCAAAAACCTAATTTTTCATCATCATCAATTCTTTTTGTTATTATCATGGCTCAAAACATCACCTACCACAACATCAATAACTTCATCTCTATCAAATTAACCAAAGACAATTACATTCTATGGAAGTCATTACTTATTCCTGTACTTTCTAGCTTTGATATGCTCGGTTTTATCGATGGATCTAATGTTTGTTTTGCTCAGTATATTGAGACAACCACTGAAAACAATACAACTCTAGTTGTTAATGATAAGTATCTCGATTGGAAGAAGAAGGATCAACAGGTGTTAATTAATTTGGTTGAATGCTACCATTTCAAAGTCTCTTTTACCTTATGTGTTATGGGTATAAGATCATCTTTTGAACTATGGAGTGTCTTGGAAAGGCGTTTCTCTGCCACAGTCACTAGAACTCATGTGTTAGAGAGACCTGTGATTTACACTTCACAACATCAAAAAGGGTTATTCTACTATGGCAAAGTATCTTCAAACTATCAAAGAGACCTGTGATTTACTTGTTGCTTCTAGAGAAATAGTTTCTGATAGTGATATCATCTACTATACTTTAAAAGGATTACCAAATGAGTACAAGCCTTTTGCAACATCAATTCGTATTAGAGAGCCACCTATTGTACCTTATGAGCTTTATAGTCGGCTCATGAGTGAAGAACTTACTACAAATGAAGAAGTTTCAAAAGAACTTACTACAAATGGTCAAAGTTCAAATCAATATTCTGCAAGTTCTTCAAGACCTATCTGTCATATATGTAATAAGCATGGACATCTAGCTATTGATTGCTTTCAAAGAATGAATCATGCATACATTGGAAGGCATCCTCCAACCAAACTACAAGCAATGGTTGCAAATAAATCCTCTTTATCAGATGACTACACCAACACTTCATCACTTGGTCACACTGATTATAATGGTTATAAAGACCTTTTTGGTTATCATGGTGGTTCATCCATATCCAATGGCTTTGCTGGTTATCATGGCTTTACTGATTACAATGGCTCTAATCATTATGATGCTGGCTCTACTTCTTATAACAACTCATCTTCAACTTGGATTACTAATACAGGGGATACAAATCATGTAACTCCTCATGTTTCTAATCTCAACACTTATTCTGACTATGATGGCAATGAGAAGATTTATGTTGGTAATGGTGATAAGAGCCCAAAACTGTAGTTTTAACCCTGTAACAGTCATACTTTTAGACCAATTATGTGAGTAATAATTAAGAGTTAATCCTGATTACGTGTTTTTATGCATTTCAGGCTTCAAAGTCCATTATGTGCAGAAATGTGCCACTTTAGCGAGATAAAGGAGCAAAGGTTGGTTGCTAAGGAGTTCTGTGATTAAAGGCCAAGATTCAAGAAGACAAAGCCTTTCTAAAGCCCGGTCAAAAGCTGAAAAGTCGACGCGGGCAAAAAGCAAGACTCAAAGATGAGAACTTCGAAGGCGTATCTTTGGACTCAGACCTCGGAATTGGGCCTACCTTATGTCAAAACGACCGGCTCCGAAAGAGATTTCCAAAGGTCTAAGTCTTGACCCAATTAGAGGAGCAAAAGTGGACGAAAAGTCTGTTGAAGCCAACTGCAGCGGAAGAGGCCTTTTTGGACTGAAAGAATTGGGTTTTGGGCCTGATTCTCTGGCCCAAAACATGGCTCCAAGCCCATGCACGATTTTTGGATCTGGACATATAAAAACAAAAGCTTAGCTCTTTGTTAATGGTAGATAGTTAGACCTAAAACAATAGATAATTCTAGGTCTAGTTTTCATTAAATAAAATTAAGTTTAGTTTAAATTCAATTCTTGTTTTAGATTAAACTCTTAGAATCATTGTTCTTCATTAATATTGATAAATAAAATAGCTAGTTTGTTAATTTCGATTTTTGTCATTTCAATTTATAGATCTAATTTTAATTTTTGTTCAGTATCATTTCTGAGTTGTTAAATTAGATTGAAGTATTGTTAGTTAAATTAGCCAAGTAGAATTTTGGTATGATGTTTAGTTTTAAATCAATGGAAAATGATAGTGGTATGAATCAAGGCTAAACCTCCATTAGAGGGGTTGAAGAAGCCTTGATGACGCTTGATCTTTGTTAAACTTAGAAATCGTCGTGATAATTATTCCACTCTAGAAACGATTAATTCACCATAAGAATGGGTTTAATCGCTCACATGCTAGTTATGAATTGGTAGAAATGTCATGTATAATTAGGGATTAGAATTACTATTTTGATATGCTAAGCATTCAATTTGGATCACGACGAGTCTTTGTTATCGTTGATTAAGTCGAGTTAAGGTGGATTCAATTCCCTTTAATTCTTTATCTAGATTCAAACCCTTAGCATTCTCTCTTTTCGTTATTTTAACTTGTTAATTTAATTCACCTCGTAGTATAGAATTCCCCTCGTAAACCTCTCATTAGACTTAAGACCGATTAGTTAACTATGAAATCATTCCATGCTAGAGAACTAGGAGTGGAACGAATTTGTTACTCCACTCTATTTCGATAGAATTGAGAGTAGAAAACTTGATAAATATAGACTCGTAATTAAGTTTTAGTTTACTTACGTTTTGAGTTTCATCGTTCATTTCGTAGGTAAACTCAAAGTGAGCGCACCCGCGCCCTCAGCTGATTTTGCCGGATTTCCACAGTTTTGATTCAAATTTTCAATTTTCAATTTTTTCAGTGTTCTAACTTGTTATATACACTGAACACGCATGAACAAGACGCTATTTATAAAGCCAAATCAAGGATCTTGTCGGTATTTCTTTCTTCCACACCTCGCATCTCCAGTTAGAGGTTTCTACTAGTATATCAGAATTGTTTGGAGTGTTGCATGTTTAGTTAAGTTCGACTTAGTCTTGCATGATATTAAGGTCTAGTCGAAGAAAAACAACTAACGTAATTACACGGTAATGTCGACAAACACGTCTATCTAGTATACCACCCATTATACCTCTAGCTACTATTCCATACACACCACCTGATATAATGGCTGAAGAAAGAGAGACTCCTCTCTCTGACTTCTACAAAGCCTTGAGCGATAGCCCCAAATCTTGCATCGTTCTAGCAGACCCAGTGGGGGATTTCGAATCCCCCAAATATTTTTAATTTGTTACCCGTTTTTCATGGTTTAGACCATGAAAAACCTTATCAGCACATGCGTAGGATTGAACAAGTCCTAACAACATTCCACCATCCTACGGTTGGTGTGGAACAAATTAAACTAAGGGTATTCCCTTTCACCTTAGCCGATAAGGCAGAGTCTTGGTTAACTGCCCAAACGCCAAACTCTGTGGACTCATGGGCTCAACTTGTTCAATTGTTCATGGAACAATTTTACCTACCACTAAAGACAGATGAAATGCTTCAAAAGATTCATTTCTTCCGCCAGAATCCTCATGAATCCTTTTCAGAGGCCTGGAATCGTTTCACTGATCTTCTCATTGAATGCCCGCATCATAATCTTGCGAAAGACACGCTTGTTTGTGCCTTCTTCAAGGGGCTTTTACATCATCATAAGGAGGTTCTAGATATCATGACTGGAGGTAGTTTTCTTAGTAAAGGAGCCTTGGAGGCTTATAAATTCTTAGAAGATCAATCTAAGAAGAACAATAATTGGGGAGGTAACGATTCCTCCCGCTCCTCTCCTTCTTCTCTTGAGGTTAAATATGATCCCGAGTTTAAAACTCTTATCGATGCTCTCACTAAAAAGGTAGATGCCATCTCTGTTCAACAACAACCCACTCCAGTCATGAACATTAACTCTACTCGTTGTAATGTCTGTTGTAGTCTTGAGCATTCCGACTTCTATTGTCCTCTTGTCTATGCACAAACACCACCACAACCATCACACTTCAACCAGTTAACTCAACATCAAGGACAAGGGAACTTAGGTGACCAGAATAGAGGTTTAGTACCCATAACCCAGAACTATCAATATCAAGACATGAACGCTCAACAAGCTTTAATTCCAATACAACCATCTACAGACAAAGTAGTAGTGACCTTGTTGGAGAAACAAAATCAAATTATGCAACAAAACTGCAACTTGATGAAAGATCAGCATGATCAAAACTCTAATATGATGAAACAAATGATGCAATCTTTGTGCCAAAAGGTTATTGACATGTCTTCTAACCAAAATAATAACCAAACCGGCGTGTTTCCAAGTCAAGTAATGCCTAATCCTAAGTCAACAAACACCGCCTTTGAAATAAACAGTATTTACTATAATGGTAATATAAACCAAGGGGACCTACAGGCAGTCACTACCCTTCGTTCAGGGCGAGTAGTTGATAACCAAGTGACTATGCCTAAAGATTACCCAAAAAACTAAAAATGATACCATACCAAATACTATAATAGAAACTGAAGACCCTACAACTGTAGAAGTACTAGTTAAACCACAACCAAAAGGGAAAACATTACAAGACCCAATAATAGAAAGTGAAGACCCTACACCTGTAGAGGTTCCAATATGGACACCTAGATGGAAAACGGATAGAGATAAAACAAAGACTAATAAAACTTTTATCCCTTCTGCTAAAAATAGCGATAAAGCACAATATCCCCAAAGACTAGTTGTGTTTAAAAAGGACAAGAATTTTAATGAGATTAGGGAAGTGTTTTAAAATTTGACTATAAACCTACCTTTTCTAGAAGCTATAAAAAGTCTACCTGGACACGCTAAGTTTCTAAAAGAGTTGTGCACCAAGAAAAGGAAAACCAACATACCCCACGAAGCATTCTTAACTGAACAATATCCCTCTTTATCTGAACATAACGGAATTGTTAAGTACAAGGACCTTGGTTGTCCTACTGTATAATGCACCTTAGGTGATACCTTCATAACAACTGCTTTATTAGACCTGGGGGCGAGTGTTAACTTACTCCCTTTTTATTTATATAAACAACTAGGTCTAACAAAACTTCAACCAACCAAAATGACTTTGCAGTTAGCCGATCGTTCTATTAAGTATCCCAAGGGTATAGTTGAAAATATTCTCGTTAAAGTTCAGGATTTTTACTATCCAGCCGACTTTGTTATTCTTGACACAGAAGTTACTCATGATTCCATTCCCATCATCTTAGGGCGTCATTTCTTGGCAACCGCCAATGCCCAAATCAATTGTCGGGATGGCTTAATGACTTTTTCTTTTGGAAATCTTTCTGTAGAAGTTAACATGTTTAGACAAAAACAGGGACAACTAGGTTTGCCTGTAGAAGGGGAAGTGAAGTCCATTGAGAGTTTTGTACCTCACATTAGTGCGGCTGACACTTTAGTCCCCACACTAGTAGATACCCCTCTTATGGAAGAAGACAAGGATCACAATTTCTACTCCCTAGACGTAGATAATATCAAGGAGGATTTTCTTCAACTCTTTTGCAACCTTTCTTTGCCACCTCGCGAGTTCTCTCCTATTGACATCCATTCATCTCTTGACGCCATGACGGAAGAAGAATTTTTCGCCCTCTATCCCAGTGATTTTTCTTACCCACCTATTGAGGAATGTCTTGCATATCTCAAGGCCTCTGATGATATAGACCTAAAAACACTAGTTGAACACCATTCACCCACCTCACATCCTCATGTCACTCATTCACCTTCCATCACGAATGTTCCTCGCCCTCTACCTTTTCAAAGAACCATTGAGTTTGTACTTGACCTTGGCATTTCTCCTATGCTTCATAACTATCTAAAACCAACTGGTGAAGAAGTAACACCCAAAGACAAGCCACCGACACTTTTTTCATTTTTTCCATTTTTTCCTTCTCAAAATTATCCACATCCTACGTTATCTTCCACAACCATCAATTTTCTCCGCGTTCATTTTACTTGGCATCCCCTTCATAAGAGGACAAAGAAGAAACTGTATGCTCGATTAGGTTTTAGATCTATAAGGCTTTGCTCTCATTCCACTAAGCTACGTCATAGGAAATCTTGGTGCTTCATTATGTTTGATGGTGCATTCCATGTTAATTATATGGTAAACTGCATTTTAATACATATATATTAGATAAAGTCTCGAGTATCTGACTATAAAAGACTCATTTTATTTTTCGGTGTACTCCATTCCAATCTTTCGTACAATACCAACTTTCTGGAGTATAGGCCAAACAAAATTTTCAAACTTAAAAAGAGTTTTACAATTTTGTGTGGGGGTGGCGTATTTTGGTATTCATTTCAAATCTTGTTGCCACCCTAAGCCTGTCATGTTTACTCGATAGAGTTTGTGTTAGTTAGTACGTACCAGTTTAATTGTGATTCATATTATCATATCATCTTTACAATATTTCTGTTACAGGTACTGCCAATTTTTGCCACGTTTCTATAGTAAATTCTTTCCTTATCTCTTTACACTTTGAGGACAAAGCGTTCGATTGTTTGGGGGTGGGATAGAAACATTTGCAAAAATTAGACACTTTTAGGATGTAAATTATGCACTTTTATTTATAAAATGTTAAAAATTATAAAAATTAGTTAGTTACATAATTTAATTGTTCTATTAAATTGTTTCATGAACCCCCTTCTCCCAAATTGTTTGGGGGTGGTATAGAAACACGATGTAAATGTTAAGCACATATTAGGTTGTATATTACGTATTATTTGTCTTAAAAATAATAAAAATAAAAATAAAAATAAAAAGTTTATGTTATACACTTAGGAATATTGGTATTGTTTCTTTCTCTATGCTCTTAATAATCTAGAAGTCTCACGTAGCTTTTGCATTAGAATAGTTTTTAGAAACTTAGGTTAATATGTAGGTAATAATCTTTGCATCTATCTATAAATATATTACATGAGTATCTATGATTGTTTGGCAATAAGTTTAAAATCTAGGCTAGAGTACTTATTCTACAAATCCTGTGAGAATATAGCCTAAAACCTTATATGAGTGAAACATTTGAGAA
Source organism: Coptis chinensis (assembly GCF_015680905.1). Lineage (NCBI taxonomy): Eukaryota > Viridiplantae > Streptophyta > Magnoliopsida > Ranunculales > Ranunculaceae > Coptis > Coptis chinensis. The sequence goes on from NC_141464.1 coordinate 37,430,180, forward strand.
ATGACACAAAGGGAGAAGTATATTCCGAATACGAAATCACACGTCCACTTGCTTGACCACTATACCATGTCCTAAGAGAGATTTAGGCCCTTTTGGATCGATATAGCTAGAAATTCAGACCTAAGTATATTTTTAAGCTAGTAAGCCCTAATCGAGCCTTTCATTAGCCCTTCCCATAAACCACAATTCCTTTACCCCTATTACAAAAAAAAAAAAAATAAAAAATAAAAATAAAAATCAACCTACCCATTTTAGAATAAGTCTGAGAATAGGATGAGTGAAGAAAAGAGAAGAGAAAAACCTGTGTAAACAGAAATTAGTTAGTTGCTTCAGAAAAGAAAAAGAAAATAAGTTTCCATCCAAAGAAAAGAAAAGAAAAAGAAAAAGAAAAATAGAAATAAAATAAAAACTCCAAAAATTAAATAAAAGGAGTCGAAAAGCCAAAAGAAAAAGGCTAAGGATTGAAACAAAGTGTAGAAGCAAAAGAACAAGGTTTTCTCTAGTTACGTAATATGAAGACCCTATTATCTATGACTTGTCTTTTTGAATATCTGTTTCCTTCATTCTTAAACCATCTCCTAATCCCCACAATACCTAATAAAGACCTCTAGCTCAATTAGGAATAGGTTAGTGTGATAGTAAGTGGCAGATGTGTTTGATCAACTTCAGCTTCCTTGTGTGTCATTGAGATTGTAAGCTAAAGTATGCCCATTGCACACTGGAGTAGCAAAACTTGAGTGGAAAAATCAGAGTGATTTTGTCTTGACTTTTATGTGAGAACCTACTTAAGGACGTTATTCCAAAGTTTCAGAAACGGACCTATTATTGCATTTCATAGCATTACTCATTGTATATATGTTTATTCGTAGATGATTAATTATTATGCATATATTAGTTTAGGTTTCGACATGATTATTTTGTATTCATTGCTAGTGAGATGTATAGATAATTGAGACATAAATAAGGAAACAATAGTTTTATTTCTTAGTCATTGTAGTATAGATGAAGTTTGTGAGTACCTTCATTGAAAACTCTCACGAGGCTTTTAACTCGTCCACTAGGGAATTTCTAGTGGTTTAAGGCCTTGTTGCATATGGTCAATGCAATCGCTCAAATAAAACGAGAGTAGATAGAAACTCCATTTTGTCACTTATTCTAATTTCTCATCTTTGCTTGAGGACAATCAAAATGCTGTTTGGGGGTGGTTTGATAAGAACCCAAAACTGTAGTTTTAACCCCTTAACAATCATACTTTTAGACCAATTATGTGAGTAATAAGTAAGAGTTAATACTGATTACGTGTTTTTATGCATTTTAGGCTTCAAAGTCTATTATGTGCAGAAATGTGCCACTTTAGCGAGATAAAGGAGCAAAGGTCGGTTGCTAAGGAGTTCTATGAATAAAGGCCAAGATTCAAGGAGACAAAGCCTTTGTAAAGCCCGGTCAAAAGCTGAAAAGTCAACACGGGCGCAAAACGAACAATTAAGTCAACAGAGAACTTCCGAAGGCCGTATCTTTGGACTGAGACCTCGGAATTGGGAGTATCTTATGTCAAAACGACCGGCTCGGAAAGAGCTTTCCAATGGTCCAAGCCTTGGCCCAATCAGAGGAGCAAAAGTGGACGAAACATCTGTCGAAGCCAACTGCAGCTGAAGAGCCCATTTTTTACTAAAGAAATTGGGTTTTGGGCCCGATTTTCCGACCCAAAACATGGCTCCAAGCCCATGCACGATTTTTGGATCTGAAAGTATAAAAACAAAAGCTTGACTCTTTGTTATAGATAGTTAGGTTAGAAAATAAATTAGGTTATGATAAGAAAAGTAGCCATTAAACCTTAGTTCTAGATCTAGTTTTAGATTAATTAATTAGTTTTTATTCTTGCCTTAAATTCAGTATTAAATTATTTTTATTGCTATTCATTGGATTAATAAGTAGTTGTTATTCATTCAATCATATCTTGTTCTTATTGTTCTATTAGATCTATAAAGTTAATTACTTATTCCATAATGACATGTTCTTATTATTGTTCTTGTGTTGGGAATGGTAGTATAGAAATTTCACATCAAATCATTACTCTCACCATTGTTCCTTTTGGGTTTGATTAGTTGAATTCAATTTAAGTCTAGATAGTTAAGAGTGGAACGAATCCTTACTCATTATATTGCATGATTATGTTTTGAGAGTAAGAAGAATTGATTTAAACGTAAGAACGGTAGGATTACATATTAGTGTTGTTAACATTAATATTTAGGATTCTATAGTTTTTACGGGTTATCTAATATTTAGTATGAAAACAATACTATGAGGTAACTAAGATGGCAGCGGGCAAAAGTGGACGAAACATCTGTCGAAGCCAACTGCAGCTGAAGAGCCCATTTTTTACTAAAGAAATTGGGTTTTGGGCCCGATTTTCCGACCCAAAACATGGCTCCAAGCCCATGCACGATTTTTGGATCTGAAAGTATAAAAACAAAAGCTTGACTCTTTGTTATAGATAGTTAGGTTAGAAAATAAATTAGGTTATGATAAGAAAAGTAGCCATTAAACCTTAGTTCTAGATCTAGTTTTCGATTAATTAATTAGTTTTTATTCTTGCCTTAAATTCAGTATTAAATTATTGTTATTGCTATTCATTGGATTAATAAGTAGTTGTTATTCATTCAATCATATCTTGTTCTTATTGTTCTATTAGATCTATAAAGTTAATTACTTATTCCATAATGACATGTTCTTATTATTGTTCTTGTGTTGGGAATGGTAGTATAGAAATTTCACATCAAATCATTACTCTCACCATTGTTCCTTTTGGGTTTGATTAGTTGAATTCAATTTAAGTCTAGATAGTTAAGAGTGGAACGAATCCTTACTCATTATATTGCATGATTATGTTTTGAGAGTAAGAAGAATTGATTTAAACGTAAGAACGGTAGGATTACATATTAGTGTTGTTAACATTAATATTTAGGATTCTATAGTTTTTACGGGTTATCTAATATTTAGTATGAAAACAATACTATGAGGTAACTAAGATGGCAGCGGCGCCATTTGATAAACATAAAAATGATAGTTTACCTACGAAATGAACGATGAAACTCAAAACGTAAGTAAACTAAAACTTAATTACGAGTCTATATTTATCAAGTTTTCTACTCTCAATTCTATCAAAATAGAGTGGAGTAACAAATTCGTTCCACTCCTAGTTCTCTAGCATGGAATGATTTCATAGTTAACTAATCGGTCTTAAGTCTAATGAGAGGTTTACGAGGGGAATTTTATACTACAAGGTGAATTAAATTAACAAGTTAAAATAACGAAAAGAGAGAATGCTAGGGGTTTGAATCTAGATAAAGAATTAAAGGGAATTGAATCCACCTTAACTTGACTTAATCAACGATAACAAAGACTCGTCGTGATCCAAATTGAATGCTTAGCATATCAAAATAGATAATTCTAGATCTAGTTTTCATTAAATAAAATTAAGTTTAGTTTAAATTCAATTCTTGTTTTAGATTAAACTCTTAGAATCATTGTTCTTCATTAGTATTGATAAATAAAATAGCTAGTTTGTTAATTTTGATTTTTGTCATTTCAATTTATAGACCTAATTTTAATTCTTGTTGAGTATCATTTCTGAGTTGTTAAATTAGATTGAAGTATTTTTAGTTAAATTAGCCAAGTAGAATTTTGGTATGATGTTTAGTTTTAAATCAATGGGAAATGATAGTGGTATGAATCAAGGTTAAACCTCCATTAGAGGGGTTGAAGAAGCCTTGATGACGCTTAATCTTTGTTAAACTTAGAAATCGTCGTGATAATTATTCCACTCTATAAACAATTAATTCACCATGAGAATGGGTTTAATCGCTCACATGCTAGTTATGAATTGGTAGAAATGTCATGTATAATTAGGGATTAGAATTACTATTTTGATATGTTAAGCATTCAATTTGGATCACGACGAGTCTTTGTTATCGTTGATTAAGTCGAGTTAAGGTGGATTCAATTCCCTTTAATTCTTTATCTAGATTCAAACCCTTAGCATTCTCTCTTTTCGTTATTTTAACTTGTTAATTTAATTCACCTCGTAGTATAGAATTCCCCTCGTAAACCTCTCATTAGACTTAAGACCGATTAGTTAACTATGAAATCATTCCATGCTAGAGAACTATGAGTGGAACGAATTTGTTACTCCACTCTATTTCGGTAGAATTGAGAGTAGAAAACTTAATAAATATAGACTCGTAATTAAGTTTTAGTTTACTTACGTTTTGAGGTTCATCGTTCATTTCGTAGATAAACTATCATTTTTATGTTTATCAAATGGCGTCACTGCCATCTTAGTTACCTCATAGTATTGTTTTCATAGTATAATTAGTCATTTTTAAGTCCCATTAAACCCACCCACCCTTGTTTGATTCATACTGTGGTTATCCATTTCAGCATTGAAAAGTTCCGCGAAAAACTACACGGAAGCGACTGCTTCAAAACGGAGCACTGCCCTAAACCTCGAACCTTGAGCTGACCAGCCCCATATCGAAGCGCGACCATACTAAAACACTATAACTTGAAGTTACACGGAGCGCGACCGCGCCCAAAGTGAGTGCACCCGCGCCCTAAGCTAAATTTTTCCGGATTTCTACAGGTTTGTTTCGAACTTCGATTTTTTAAGTTTTTCAGTGTTCTAACTTGTTATATACACTGAACATGCGTAAACAAGACGCTATTCATAAGCGAAGCAAAGACGCAATCAGGTATTCCTTTCTTCCATACCTCGCATCTCCAGTTAGAGGTTTATACTAATATATCAAGATTGTTTGGTGTGTTGTCGTGTTTAGACTTAGACTTGCATGAGATTAAGGTCTGGTCAGAGAAAAACACTGAACGTAATTAATCGTCAACATCAACAAACAAATCTATCGAGTATACCAATCACTACACCTCTAGCTACTATCCCACCCACCACACCTGACATAATGGCTGAAGAAAGAGAGACTCCTCTCTCCGACTTTTACAAAGCCTTGAGCGATAGCCCTAAATCTTGCATCGTTCTAGCAGACCCAGTGGGGGATTTTCGAATTCCCCCAAACATATTTCATTTGTTACCCGTTTTCCATGGTTTAGACCATGAAAAACCTTACCAACACATGCATAGGATTGAACAAGTCCTTACAACATTCCATCATCCTACGGTTGGTGCGGAACAAATTAAACTGAGGGTATTTCCCTTCACCTTAGCCGATAAAGCAACGTCTTGTTAACTGCCCAAAGCCTAACTAACTCACTGGACTGGGCTAAACTTGTTCACCGTTTATGGAACATTTTTACCCACCCCTAAAGACGGATGAGATGCTTTCCAAGATTCATTTTTTCCGACAGAATCCTCATGAATCATTTTCTGAGGCTTGGAATCGTTTCACCGATCTGCTTATAGAGTGTCCACACCATAGCCTAGCAAAAGACACGTTAGTTCGTGCCTTTTTCAAAGGACTTCTACATCACCATAAAGAAGTCCTTGACATAATGAATATGGGTAGTTTCCTAAGTAAAGGAGCCTCGGAGGATTACAAATTTTTAGAAGATCAAACTAAATGCAATAATAATTGGGGGGGTAGTGATGATATCTCCCATTCTTCTAGTTCTTCTTCAACAGTTAAGGCCGCCGGTATGTTTGAGATGAAATCCGATCCAGAACTTAAAAATTTAATCGAATCTCTAACTAAAAAGGTTGAGGCTATTTCTTTTCAACAAAAGCCTATCCCCGTCATAAATGTCAACTCCAACCCATGTAATTTGTGTTTGAGTCCTGAGCACCCTGACTCCTATTGTCCTCTCGCCTATGAACAACAACAATTAGAGCAAGATAATGTTTACTCCGTTAATAGCTATCCTATTCCTAATGCCCCATGGAGACAACATCCCAACTTTAGTTGGCGAAACAATCAACAAGTTACACCTCCAGGGTTTAATAACCAAAATGTTAGGCAAGCAAACAACTATAACCAAGCTCCACCTAGGCAAGGACAAGGACAAGGTCAGGGAAATTATAATAATTATAACAACCAAGCGCAACCACGACAGGGTCAAACACAAGGTCAGGGTAATTATAATAGTTATAATACCAATAGAGGTATCGTTCCGGTTAACAATAGTAACTATCACAACCCACCCATAAATAATCAACGTGAGATAGTTCTAGTCGCACCACCTGTGACTACTACACCTACACAACCGGATCGTATCGATGCCTTTATACAGGTTACCCAACAACTTTTCCAAACAATGACTCAATCAAACCAACAGATCTTACAATCCATAAATCATGGCATACAACAGTTAGCCCAAGAGAAAGCCCAACCAAAAGGCGTGTTTCCAGGACAAGCGATACCAAACCCTAAAAACAAGAAACCACGACCTTTGAGGTAAACGGTAATACTAGTAATGAAACTACAATCGTAGGTGACCTAAATGCCATCACCACTCTCCGCTTCTAGAAGAGTGGTTGATAACAAAGTAACTATGCCTATAGTTACCCCATCAGCACTCCCTACACCGGATATCGAACTAGATACCGAAATAGAAACTGAAGAGCCTACCACTGTAGAGGTACCAGTTAAACCACAACCTAAGAAACAGAAAGCCAAGGTTACACATCAAGTCGAGTCATACGCTAAATATAGAGCGAAACCACCGTTCCCTTAGAAATTAGCCATGCTAACCAGGGATACAAACTTTGAGGAGATTTGGAACATTTTCAAAAATCTAACGATAAACCTTCCTTTTCTCGAAGCTATTAAAAAGCTACCTAATCACGCTAAGTTTCTTAAGGAGTTATGCACTACTAGGCGTAAGACCAACATACCTAAAGACGCCTTTCTAATTGAACAGTTCCCAACTTTATCCGAAATTAATGGAATTGTTAAGTACAAGGACCCCGGTCATCCCTATCAGAAAATGCACCTTAGGAGATTCCCACACGACGACCGCTTTATTAGACCTGGGGGCGAGTGTTAACTTACTCCCGTATTATTTGTATAAACAAATAAGTCTACAGGAAATGCAACCTACAAAAATAACGTTGCAGTTAGCGGACAAGTCAATTAAGTATCCTAAGGGTGTAGTGGAAAACGTGTTTGTTAAGGTTCAGGATTTCTACTATCATGCTGATTTTGTTATCTTCGATACAGAAGTCGCTAACGACTCTGTACCGATCATCTTAGGGCGTCCCTTCTTGGCAACTGCCAACGCGCTTATAAATTGCCGCGATAGTAAGATGTCCTTATCTTTTGGCCATCTTCTTTGTTGAGGTAAATGTTTTAAAATGATGAAACAGCTACCCGATTCGCCTATAGATGGGGAGGTTAGCATGATCGAGCTTAGCTCAAGATTATTTTAACAACACTTTTCCCCGAAACAATATGTACAAATTCCTTTCTTTTGGAACTTCAGATTTTGTAAATGACTCCTACTTAGAGGAAGTTAACACCATCCTTGAGTCCACACCAATTGCAAAAAACCGGTCACGCTCCATATATCGAGAGTATGAAGACTTGCTACCTAAGCAAGTATTCATTATGCAAGATGAGGACCACGACGAAAACATCTATTGATTTTCCTTCCACCCCGATCTTTAAACCTCTTCCCGGGAGTTAAAATATATTCAACTTGATCCGGATGGTAGTCATCCGGTAATTATATCTTCTCTGTTATCTCAGGATGAAGAGACACGTTTAATCCGGGTGATTAGGGAACATCGGTCTGCGATTGGTTGGTCCCTAGCCGACATTAAGGGAATTTACCCTAATGTTTGCACTCATCATATCCATTTGGAGGATAACGCGAAGACTTCTCGCGAACCTCAGCGTCGCTTGAACCCTGCCATGAAAGAGGTGGTTAGGGAAGAAGTCTTACGATTACTCGATGCGGGTATCATATACCCAATCTCTGATAGCGAATGGGTAAGCCCCATTCATGTAGTTCCTAAGAAATCGGGAGTTACCATGGTACGTAACGGAAAGGGTGACTATGTTGTCACACAAGGTCCTATGAAATGGAGGATCTGTATTGATTACAGACGTTTAAATGCTATGACACGAAAGGATCACTTTCCTTTACCTTTTATAGATCAAATGCTCGAATGCCTAGCTAGTCATGCTTTTTATTGTTTTCTAGATGGCTACTCAAGCTATTTTCAGATTATTATTGATATTGATGACCAAGAAAAGACTACCTTCACATGTCCCTTTGGAACGTATGCCTATAAACGAATGCCTTTTGGCCTTTATAATGCTCCTGGTACCTTCCAGCGGTGTATGCTTCATATATTTAGTGACATGGTAGAGCGCTTTATGGAAGTTTTCATGGATGATTTTTCTATCTATGGAAACTCCTTCATAGACTGCTTGTCTAACCTATCTAAGGTTTTGACACGGTGTGAAGAAAAGAGCCTCATTTTAAACTGGGAAAAGTGTCATTTCATGGTGAAAAAGGGCATAGTACTAGGTCACATTGTATCTAGTGATGGCATTGAAGTAGATAAGGCCAAACTAGATAAGATAGCGACTCTACCTAAACCACGGATTGTTCGTGATATTAGAGCATTTCTAGGCCATGCAGGTTTTTATAGGCGTTTTATTAAAGATTTCTCGAAAATAGCTAGGCCTTTAACTAATCTGCTTTTGAAGGATGCAATCTTTGATTTTAATTTTAACTATAAGCAAGCTTTTGAAACTTTAAAAGCTGCCCTAACCTCTGCACCAATTATACAGCCTCCCGATTGGTCTAAACCTTTCGAACTCATGTGTGATGCTAGTGATTATGTAGTTGGTGCTGTCTTGGGACAGAAACTAGATAATAAGTCCACTGTTATTTATTATGCTAGTAAAACCTTAAACGATGCTCAACGGAATTATTCAACTACCGAAAAAGAATTCTTAGCTGTCATTTATGCTTTAGATAAGTTTCATCCTTATTTGGTTGGTTCTAAACTTTAGTTTACACGGACCATGCAGCCCTTAAGTACCTTCTTGCAAAGAAGGATGCTAAGCAGAGATTAATCCGATGGATCCTTCTCCTGCAAGAGTTCATATTAGAAATAAAGGATAAAAGAGGGGTCGAAAATGTAGTTGCCGACCACTTATCTAGACTTACAAACGACGATAATAGTGATTCTGAGTCCATACCGGACTCCTTTCCTGATGAGCATCTGTATGCTATTTTTTCAAAGACCATGGTATCTTTGACATTATAAATTATTTAGCGGCTGATGTTATGCCTTATAATTGGTCAAAAAATGAACGTAAGAAGTTCTTGGCCAGAGTCAAGTTATACTACTGGGATGAGCCCTACCTTTTTAAGTATTGTGCGGATCAGATTATTCATTGTTGCATTCCCCAGTGGGAATATAATGAAGTTCTATCGTTCTGCCATGACAAAGAGTGTGGTGGCCATTTTAGTGGAATGAAAACAGCCGCTAAAGTTCTTCAATGTGGATTTTATTGGCCTACCCTTTTTAAGGATGCCCAAGTGCATTGCAAGATGTGTATTTGTTGCCAACAACTTGGGCGAATCACGAAGCGTAATATGATGCCATTAAATCCAATCTTGATAGTAGAAATTTTTGACGTTTGGGGTATTGATTTCATGGGTCCCTTCCCTGTTTCCCACGGTTATATTTATATTCTAGTTGTTGTGGACTACGTGTCTAAATGGATAGAGGCCATGGCTTGCCGTAGCAATGACCATAAGACAGTTGTATTTTTTATTAAGGAGTATATTTTATGTCGTTTTGGCATTCCTAAAGCCATCATTAGTGATGGTGGAACACATTTTTGCAACAGAGTTGTTGCATCCCTAGTGAAAAAAGTATGGAGTTACACACAAAGTAGCAACTCCTTATCATCCACAAACTAGCGGACAAGTAGAAGTTTCTAATAGGGAAATCAAAAAGATTTTAGAAACAACTATAAATCCTGATAGGAAAGACTGGTCCAAGCGTCTATCGGATGCCTTATGGGCGATAGAACTGCTTTCAAAACTCCTATAGGTATGTCTCCCTTTAGACTTGTATTTGGGAAACCATGTCATTTGCCCGTTGAATTAGAGCACGCGTGCTCGTGGGCTATAAAAGCCTTAACTTCAATATTGATGAGGCGGGTGTCAAACGTAAGTTGCAATTGAATGAGCTTGAAGAAAATCCGTGGCGATTCTTACGATCTCGCTAAGGATTATAAAGCTAACATGAAACGTGTTCATGATAAGCAAATCTTAGCGCAAAGAGTTTGTGGTCGGTCAAAAGGTCTTGCTTTACAACTCCGTCTACATATTTTTCCGTGGAAACTAAAACCCGTTGGTCCGGTCCTTTTCTCGTTACTGAAGTCACCCCTTACGGGGCAGTCACCTTGGTAAATCCTAAGGACAACAGTACCTTTCAAGTTAATGGTCAACGGTTAAAATATTTTCACGAACTTATGTCCCCTGATGTAAAGGAAGTCCTTTTACAGGACCCTGTCTATAAGGATTGACCTTTGTCATTGGTGTACTTCCTTTCACTTCCATATAGTGGTAAGTGCACCATTCAGGTAACCGGGCCCTCCCTATGGAATGTGTGGCTGTAAGTACCGGATCCTAAGTCCACGTTTCACATAATTCACGTTTTCCACTTTTGCATGTTTTCTCAGTTTTTGAGTCATGTTCCTCTATGGGGTGAATTATGTATTTATTGTTTTTCGTGTTTCTTATAATAAACTAATAAAAAATAAAAAAATAAAAATAAAATAAAAATTCTAAAATCATAGAAATAGCAATCCAACAAGTCTTGGGAATCTGACTTTAAACGACCCACGTTTAAAACAAATTTTGTGTTTAAAAATTTGTTTGGGGGTGGGCAGTCGGTCTTTCCATCCGGATTGCTTGAACTTTCCATTTGTGTTGCTTAAGCCATTAGTTATAGTTCATTTGGGTTGAAGTTATCTAAAACTTAGATTCCCTTCGTTCGCATAACTTACGTCACACACGCACTTTGAGGCGTTTTTCCACCTTCTTATATGTCACCCATGGTTGGAATTGAGTGTTTTATGGATCATTGGATTGGAAATTCTCTACTAATCATTTCCATGACTCATTCGCCAAAATCAAACCAATGCTTGCGAAAAAGTGAATTTGAAATGCGCAAAAATATCGAAAAATTTGAAAAATTTGAATTGGGCTTCGCCCAACTCACAGACCGGCAAAGGCGACTGCGCCCCCTTTGTTTCCACAAACAATATCGCGTTTCTAATCCCATCACCGCCATTAACAAAGTTTTTAACCTACCAAATAAAATTAAATTAAAAAAAAAAAAAAAAAAAAAAAAAAAGAAACCTAACTACACCCACGCCAAGCATTTAAATCAAGCTGAAATCTTCTCCAAACCATTACCACCACCAACCCCAACAATTTTAAAACTCCGAAAACAGCCACCAATTCAAGCTTCAACCTGCCACCGTACCCATCATCGCCACCACCGTTGTCTTTAGTTGTTTTACATCAAACTCGCCTCCCCCACCATCTACAAAACCATTGGTTGTTTCAAAGACTTCAATGGCGCTACGACGAAGAATTTTGCCGGAGCACGCGTTTGCTACCGACAGCTTCGCGCCATTTTATGACGCGGAGATGATTAGGAGGGATTGGAACGGACTGTGGGTACTTTCGGTGAAGAGTTCTATCACTATGATTTGGTAGAACAGTTTTATAAGAAGTGAGAATTGAGGGGATAGGATTTTCATTAAGGTAGCGAGGAACGAGGAGGGAAGTAACGTGGCCGGTTGTTGGTCGAAATTTGTTAGGAATTACGCTGAAAAGCAACCTTGAAAGCGACCATTCGGGAATCCCAATATATTGGAGTTCCTGCTTTGATGAAAGATACTGTCGTGGAGGGTGAATACAATCTGAGATCTCATTCGTCCCGCCAACCAACCTCGAAACCAATCAACCGGGTCAGAGCTCGGTGGATTGGTAGGAACGCCCCTCGGAAAGACAAAGTCAGCGATATCGGTCTGCATTGTCTATACGTTCTCTGGATTTTGCAAACGAATAAGTATAATTTTTGCATCCTCGATTTAATTTTTAATGTGATTAGAGGAGTGGGAAAGAGCTTGGCGCCTCTTCCCGTATTGATCACTAAGATCATGCTCTCCTTTAGAGCTGTCGCAAAATCTGCTCCTATTAAGATCAAATTGCATTCTAATGCAAGTATCTATACGGATTGCATCCAAGAGACTTGGCCGTTGTCTGAAGGAAATGTGGTTGAGTCGGAGGATGAAAAGGAGGATATGACATGTCTGGATGACGATGCATTAGATAGTTGTAGTTCTAATTTAGAACGCATGCAAGTGTTACAAACCGGGCTTTAGCGTTAGCGTTTATGGTATTTGTGAAGATATCCGAGATAGACAGATTGTAGTTGAAATAAACAAACGAAACCTTGGGCGAGACTTGAAATGCTTTCGAAAGGGGTCGGGGCGATATCTTGTCTAACATGGAGACTATCCACCAAAGATCACCAAGCCCAAGATTATCGATTACTTCGGAATCGAGATGGAAGCACAACGTTTGTTCCGAATAGAGATGCTACGACGCATGCCACCCGTGGAGGATTCTGTTTTAGCCGAGTCTGAGAGGCATGAGCGTCGTCGCCGAAGGACAGATGGCTCAAGCCATTCTCCATCCCAGGACCAATCTCCATCTCAGGGTCCATTTTCATCACATGGCTAGGTGTTCACCATCAGTTTGTGTTCGCTGTTATTTCATTGTTTTTATTGTTTTATTAGTTGGATTTTAATTCAGTTGTTAAATTTAAATATTAATGTGTTTGTTTTATGTTGTTTGGTTTTAAATTTTAGTTTTAATATAATTGGTTATTTTCGAATTCTGCTTGTTTTTATCATTAATCCCACCTTCCCGAATTGTTTGGGGGTGGTAATATTTATACCGAGCATAATTCGTTATATAATCATCTTCTGTAAAGTTGTCTTGGAGTAAAGGTTAAGAATTTGGCCGATATCGGCATATCTATGATTATGTGTGGTGGTAGCATGAAATCTAGGAGAGTTTAGAAGTTAATATTCTAAATCCAGTATAAAAGATACCAGGGTTGTTATAAAATCAAAAATATGGTTTGTTTCCGTTTTCGGGTTTGGAAATTTTCTATTTCCGGAAATTGCCTTAAACAATTTGGAAACTTGCCGATTCGTTTTGGAAGCTCAGAACCTATTTAAACTTCCTTCATTCTACACTCACAACCCACACTACACCCCACCATCATCTCTCACCTTTCACTCCAAGCTTTTCCTTCTTTTTCCTCTTAAACTTCTGCTTCAGCACTTACGAGCGCACCTGCGCCTCAGTAGAGCGCACCTGCGCCCTAGACAATTTCAGAAAGTTTACTCAGAGCGACCACCAGCTCTACTTGAAACGACTCGACTTCAAAAAACTGTAACTCAAAACCCCGAACCCATCTGGCCAAGTGGAGAGCACCCGCCGCCCGCCCTCCGTGAACACGAAATTTCCAATTTTCTCGAGGGTCATTCCGGATTTTTGGAGCTGTTCAAAAGAGTAGTTGAGATGACATCTCCTATAGTCATACCTGAACAGTCTTTCGAAGGCGTGTTGGGAACCGGCGACACCTATGGACATTGGTTCCGACACAGGATCCTGCAGTTAGGATGGCGCCATCTACTGGTAAGTGATGACGATTCATATTCAGCATAGCTTACTGCTTATTTCTACGACCACGTTAGATTCTATTGTAATCAGGATGGAGAACAAGAATTCTCCGTCGTAGTCGATGACACGACACTAGAATTCAATAAAAATGTGGTCGCTTTAGTTTCAGGATTACCAATACCTGATCCTGTTCACACATGGGCATATATGACCGATAATGCATACCTTTATGATTATATATATTTCCATGAGTATTATGGGGGAGGGGTATTTCGAGTAATGGACCAGGGGCAATATAGCATTGCCCTTGGTAGCCTGTCCCTAAACGTAGGCACCACCATGTTATTCATCCTGATGAATATTTTGGGGAATGGCGGTTCATTTCTGCAAAAACAAGATCTTGCTGGTGACATTTTCCTCGCTTTAGCTGAGGGACGTCGCTGATATGACATTCCCCGAGTTTTAGTCGCTAGTCTTAAGAGAGCCCAAAGCATGAGGCATAAGTATCTTTTTATGCCTGTTTTGGTAAGCCGCATCATGCGTAGTTGTTTACCTGTATTCTGTGCACAATTCACAGATTGGAAAAGGGTTGAAGTCATGAGACCCACCAATTGGGTGGTTCGTTCATTGCGAATTATGACTTGGCCGGGATGGCAGGTGTAGCCTCATTTGGTCACCCCGTACATCCCATCAGACATAATAACACTTAACAGGCTAGCATTAGTAGATGATAAATGGTGGCAAGTTTGGCAAGTTATAATGGCCTGGCAAGATGCGAAGGAACCTCATCTCTTTGACGAGGAGGAGGATGCTTAAGCGGGAGATAAGGTAAGTTTTAAGTTTGTTATTGTCTGCTTATGTCCCAAGCAATTTAATTCTGTTAACCCCATAATGGGTGGAACTCTTATAGAGTTGCGTCAGTATTTTCATTTTTCCTATATTAGTATGTTCTAACCTTGTTTTGCAGATGTTACAGAATTTCACGCGCTTCCATGGTATTTTTCTACCCTATTTATTTAAATGCTTTGAGGACAAAGCATGCTTCTTGTTTGGGGGGCATAGAAACATGTGTAATTAAGGCATCTGTTAGGATATAGATATGTATAACATGCATTTGTTTTCAAGTTAAAAATTTCAAAAATATAAATAAATAAGTTTATGCTATACACTTAGGAATATTGGTATTGTTTTCTTTCTATGCTTTTAACAATCTAGAAGTCTCCGTGAAGCTTTTGCATCGAGAATAATTGTTAGAAACTTAGGTTAATATGTAGGTAATATTCTTTGTATCTATCTATAAATATATTACATGAGTATCTATGATTATTAGCAGTAAGTTTCAGAAATCTAGGCTAGAGTACTTATTTTACAAATCCTGTGAGAATATAGCCTAAAGCCTTATATGAGCGAAATATTTGAGAAATGACACAAGGGAGAAATAAAATCCGGATAGAGAAATCACACGTCCACTTGCTTGATCACTATGTCATATCCTAAGTGAGAATTTAGGCCCTCTTTGGATCGATATAGCCAGAAATTCAACCCTATGAATTATTTTCCGCTAGTCACCCTCTGAGCCTTTCTTTAGCCTTCCATAAACCACAATTCCTTTACCCTGTTACAAAAACAAAACAAAATAAAAAATTCAACTTACCCAATCTAGAATAAGCCCGAGAATAGAATGAGTGAAGAAAGAAGAAGAAAAACACCTGTAAACAAAAAAAAGTTAGTTTGTTTCCGAAAAAAAAAAAAAAGAAGTTTCCATCCAAGGAAAAGAAAAAAAAAATAGAAATAAATAAAAACTCCAAAAATAGAATAAAAGGGAGTCAAAAAAAAGAAAGAAAAGAAAAAGAAAAATATGGCTAAGGATGGAAACAAAGTATAGAAGCAAAAAGAAAATAACAAGGTTTTCTCTAAGTTACATAATATGAAGACTCTATTATCTCGGACTTGTCCTTTTGAATATCCATTTCCTTCCTTCTTAAACCATCTCCTAATCCCATGATACCTAATAAAGACCTCTAGCTCAATTAGGAATAGGTTAGTGTGATAGTAAGTGGCAGATGTGTTTGATCGACTCCGGCTTCCTTGTTGTCATTGAGATTGTAAGGTAAAGTGTGCCCACTGCACACTGGAGTAGCGAAACTTGAGCGGAAAAATCATAGTGGTTTTCGTCTTGACATTTATGTGAGGACCTACTTAAAGACGCTATTCCGAGTTTTCAGAAATGAACCTGCTATGCATTTCATAGTATTACTCATAGTATATATATTTGTATCATAGATGATTGATTATTATGCATATATTAGTTTAGGTTTTTGACTTGGTTATTCTTATTCATTTGCTAGTGAGATGTATAGATAGTTGAGACATGAATGAGGAAACAATAGTTTTATTTCTTAGTCGTTGTAGTATAGATGAAGTTTGTGAGTACCTTCATGGAAAACTCTCTCACGAGGCTATAACTTCGTCCACTAGGGAATTTCTAGTGGTTTAAGGCCTTGTTGCATATAGTCAATGCAATCGCACTCAAAGAAAACGAGTAGATAGAACTCCATTTTGGTCACTTATTCTAATTTCTCATCTTTGCTTGAGGACAAGCAAAATGCTGTTTGGGGTGGTTTGATAAGAGCCCAAAACTGTAGTTTTAACCCTGTAACAGTCATACTTTTAGACCAATTATGTGAGTAATAATTAAGAGTTAATATTGATTACGTGTTTTTATGCATTTCAGGCTTCAAAGTCCATTATGTGCAGAAATGTGTCACTTTAGCGAGATAAAGGAGCAAAGGTCGGTTGCTAAGGAGTTCTGTGATTAAAGGCCAAGATTCAAGAAGACAAAGCCTTTCTAAAGCCCGGTCAAAAGCTGAAAAGTCGACGCGGGTAGAAACAGCACTCAAAGACAGCAGAACTTCCGAAGGCCGTTCTTTGGACTAAGACCTCGGAATTAGGCCTACCTTATGTCAAAACGACCAGCTCAGAAAGAGCTTTCCAATGGTCTAAGCCTTGACCCAATCAGAGGAGCAGAAGTTGACAAAAAGTCTGTTGAAGCCAACTGCAGCTGAAGAGGCCTTTTTGGACTGAAAGAATTGGGTTTTGGGCCTGATTCTCTGGCCCAAAACATGGCTCCAAGCCCATGCACGATTTTTGGATCTGGACATATAAAAACAAAAGCTTAGCTATTTGTTAATGGTAGATAGTTAGACCTAAAACAATAGATAATTCTAGATCTAGTTTTCATTAAATAAAATTAAGTTTAGTTTAAATTCAATTCTTGTTTTAGATTAAACTCTTAGAATCATTGTTCTTCATTAGTATTGATAAATAAAATAGCTAGTTTGTTAATTTCAATTTTTGTCATTTCAATTTATAGATCTAATTTTAATTCTTGTTGAGTATCATTTCTGAGTTGTTAAATTAGATTGAAGTATTGTTAGTTAAATTAGCCAAGTAGAATTTTGGTATGATGTTTAGTTTTAAATCAATGGAAAATGATAGTGGTATGAATCAAGGCTAAACCTCCATTAGAGGGGTTGAAGAAGCCTTGATGACGCTTGATCTTTGTTAAACTTAGAAATCGTCATGATAATTATTCCACTCTAGAAACGATTAATTCACCATGAGAATGGGTTTAATCGCTCACATGCTAGTTATGAATTGGTAGAAATGTCATGTATAATTAGGGATTAGAATTACTATTTTGATATGCTAAGCATTCAATTTGGATCACGACGAGTCTTTGTTATCGTTGATTAAGTCGAGTTAAGGTGGATTCAATTCCATTTAATTCTTTATCTAGATTCAAACCCTTAGCATTCTCTCTTTTCGTTATTTTAACTTGTTAATTTAATTCACCTCGTAGTATAGAATTCCCCTCGTAAACCTCTCATTAGACTTAGGACCGATTAATTAACTATGAAATCATTCCATGCTAGAGAACTAGGAGTGGAACGAATTTGTTACTCCACTCTATTTCGATAGAATTGAGAGTAGAAAACTTGATAAATATAGACTCGTAATTAAGTTTTAGTTTGCTTACGTTTTGAGTTTCATCGTTCATTTCGTAGGTAAACTATCATTTTTATGTTTATCAAATGGCCAAGGTCTCAATATAGCTCACACTGGTAACTCTACCCTCTTAACTCCATCTACTATTTTCTAGTTGAAAAATATCTTACATGTTCCTCATATATCCCATAATTTTCTTTCTGTAGATAAATTTGCAATAGATAATAATTGCTCATAATTAACATTTACATCAAATTCCTGTTTTGTAAAGGACAACTTCTCAGGGAGGATTCTTTGCCAAGAACATCCTGAGAATGGCTTGTACCCTTTTCATCTTAAAGCATCTTCATCACATCATTCATCTCAACATCCTCATGATCACTCACCTTCTATTCAAGCCTCCACTTTATATTCTACTGCATTCATTGGAGAGAGAACAACACCAGCTCTCTGGCATCAAAGATTGGGACATCCCTTTCTTTCAACTTTGTCTTTTGTTTTGAATAAATGTAATTTACTTGTTTCATGTAAGATTGATGTATTTCATTTATTCTGTCAATCATATAAATTTGGTAAAAGTGCAAAGGTTCCTTTTAAATCTAATACATGTCATTCTACTGCTCCTCTTCAAATTATACACATTGATTTATGGGGTCCTGCACCTTGCTATTCCATTTCTGGATATAGATACTATGTCAGTCTTGTTGATGACTATACCAAGTATACTTGGATTTACCCTCTTATAGCTAAATCTCAATTTTATAATGCTTTTCTGGTTTTAACTTCTTTGGTTGAAAACATGTTAAGCACCACCATCAAAACAGTGAGAACTAATGCAGGGGGTGAATTCATTAGTCATGTCTTTAGACATTTCTTGAAATCTAAAGGCATTTTTCACCAATTTTCCTGCCCTTATACTCCATAGCAAAACTCCAATGTTGAAAGAAAACATAGACACATCTTTGATCTAAGCAGAACATTTTTTGCACAAAGCAATGTCCTTTTTGTGTATTGGGTTGAAGTCTTTTACACTCCAGTCTTTCTCATTAACAGACTTCCCTCTAAAGTTCTTTCAAATTCTTCTCCTTTTGAAAAACTCTTTAACCAAAAACCTGATTACAGTTTTCTCAAATCTTTTGTCTGCTCTTGTTATCTATGGATTAAACCATACATTTCAAATAAACTCCAAAACAGAAGTCCGCATTGTATTTTCATTGGATATAGCCAGAACCATAAGGGATATAGGTGTCTTGACCTTAAAACTGGCAAAGTCTACATCTCAAGACGACATGTAGTCTTTCATGAAAATAATTTTCCTTGTCACACTTCTTCAAGTCCTTTTACAGTTCCAAATTATTCTACTTCAGTCTCTATTGTTGTTCCTATTTTTCAACATGTCACCACTCCTCCTACACCCATGGTTCCTACTATTGGGGAAAATAATACCAATCGATCCCCTCTAAGATAGCTTGAATGAATACTCTATACTCCAATTGAAAAATCTAAACTTTCACTACAACCTTCCTAGCAAGCCCAACTCTCTAAGCAATCAACAACTATCACAAACAAATAATAATAATGCAAAGAAAGTAAAACATACCACAACACAAGATGTAACGTGGTTCGACCAATGATACCTAATCCATAAGAGCAAGTCCTTTATAAGATTGGGAAGGAAGATTACAATCACTCCTCACAAGTCTCTCCAACACTTACTAGATCTCTCTTCTACAAATCTCTCTCCTTACAAGCTTTATCTCTTTGCAAGGGTTTTCTCTCAATTTTGGTTGTTCTCAAAATTGGTTTTCTCTAACTTCTGTGTTATACTAACATATGAGAGTATTTATAAACTCCCAAGTTCCAATTTGGTTTCCTAAAATAATTAGAAATCCAAGTCCAATAGGCAACTCCAATTGGTTTCCAAAACGAAACCAATTTCCAATACTTCACAAGGTGAGGGACCCAACAATCTCCCCCTCCCGAACCATGAGGGGGGATACTTCCATGCATTCCTAAATCAATGGGAGGAGTGTGTCACCAATCCGGCGGTAGCACAACAAACATCAAACTTACCTTTAGGTAAGACTTTGGTCATCGTATTCGACCCGTTCTTGTCAGTATGGATCTTCTCAATGTACAAATGTTTATCTTCGAGAACTTCTCTAATATAATGATAACGCACATGTATGTGCTTGGATCTAGAAAGAAATCTCGAATTCTTGCTCAAATGGATGGCAATCTGACTGTCACACAGAACTACAAACTATTTCTACTTTAGCCCTAGTTCATTGAACATCTTCATCCATAGCATCTCTTTGTAACATTCAATGGCTGCAATATACTCGGCTTCTATAGTGGAGAGAGCAACACACTTTTGCAACTTCGATTGCCAAGAAACTACTCTCCCTGCAAATGTAAACAGACAACCGGAAGTAGACTTCATCGAGTCAACATCACCTACCATGTCTGCATCTGTGTAGCCTTCAAACAAGGTCTTACTACCACCAAAACACAAACACACCTTGGAAGTGCCCTTGAGATATCTCAATATCCACTTAACACCTTCCCAATGCTCTTTACTTGGATTTGACAGAAATCGACTTACAACACCAATGGCGAAAGCAATATCCGGTCTTGTACACACCATTGCATACATCAAGCTGCCCACTGACGGATGTATAAGGAATCTTTTCCATTTCATTCTACTCATGCTCACCCTTTGGACACATACCTTTAGTCATATGGAACTGGCTACCAAGTGGACAACTGACTAGCTTCGCTTGATCCATGTTGAATCTCTTCAACACCTTCTCAATGTAGCTTTCTTCTGAAAGCCACAACTTCCCACTCTTTCTATTAGGAGTGATCCGCATCCCAAGTATCTACTTTGCTTGACCCAAATACTTCATCTCAAAGGACTTACTCAAGTTTTTCTTTAGCTTGGATATCTTGTTGATGTTCTGGCCAACTATCAACATATCATCCACATACAACAAGAGCATTATGAAATCCCCATCTGGAAATTTCTGAACAAACACATAATGGTCGGAAGTGGACTTCATGTAGCCATGCTTCACCATAAAGGAATCAAACTTTATGTACCACTGTCTCAGTGCCTACTTCAACCCATACAAGCTCTTTTTCAACTTACATACCAGGTGCTCCTTGCCTTTGACCTCAAACCCCTCTGGCTGGTCCATGTAGACATCTTCTTATCTCCATGAAGAAAAGATGTCTTGACATCTAGTTGCTCAACCTCTAGGTTCATACTTGCAGCCAAACCCAATACCACCCTAATAGAAGTCATCTTAACTACAGGAGAGAAAATTTCATCAAAGTCAATACCTTTTCTTTGACTGAATCCCTTCACAACAAGGCGAGCTTTGTGCCTTGGATATGGATTATTCTCTTCATGCTTGACTTTGAAGATCCACTTATTTTTTAGAATTTTTCTTCCTTTCAGTTTCTCAACTAAGTCATAAGTGTGATTCTTATACAAAGAACCCATCTCATCTTGTATGGCCTTCAACCACTTCTCTTTGTATGTACTTTTAAGAGCCTCTTGATAGTACATAGGTTCTCTACAATCAGATAGTAAAACATACGTATGTGGTGGATACCTGGTTGAAGCTTGTCTCTCTCTCTCAAATCTTCTTACTCCATCTTCTTGTGGCTCAAGAGGATGCACTTCTGCTTGCTCAGGTGGTGGTTCATGCACTTCATCTGCATCTTCTATATCAATAGGTTCTATCCCATCATGAGTAATAGGATCATCATCATGAGCTTCAAACCCATGGTTCTCTGCATTCTCAATGCCTTCTGCACGTTCCACAGTAGGAACTTCTAGTTCTAAGTCAACAAAATCATCCATGAAAGCTTCTTGCTTCTCACCATTTTCAAAGTTAGCTATGGTTTGGTCTTCCAAGAACACAACATCTAGACTTTGGATTATCTTCTGGTTGATCAGATCATAAAGTTTGTAGCCAAACTTCTCATCCCATAACCCAAAAAAATGCATTGCTTAGCTTTATCATCAAACTTGGATCTCTCATCCTTGGGAATATGAACCAATGTTCTATACCCAAATACCCTCAAGTATCCATAATCAATATCTCTGCCTGACCGTACTCTCTCTGGATAATCACTATTTAGAGACTTCGAAGGCGATAGGTTGATCACATGTACGGTTGTGCGCATTGCTTCTACCCAGTAACTCCTTGGTAACTTAGAGTGAGACAACATGCATCTCATCCTTTCTACAATGGTATAGTTCATCCTCTCGGCTATACCATTGTGCTACAGTGTCTTGGGAACTGTCTGCTCATGACAATTCCCATGACTCTTGCAATACTCTTCAAACGGCCCAATGTACTCACCCCTATTATCTGAGCGAATACACTTCAAAGACTTCCTTGTCTCTCTTTCCACCATGTCATGGAAAGTCTTAAACACGCTAAGTACTTCATCCTTGGTCTTCAAACTATATGCCCATATCTTTCTTGATGTATCATCAATGAAAGTTAAGAAGTATAAAGCTCCCCCGTGGGACTTTACTTTCATAGGACCACATAAATCTGTGTGTACTAGCTTAAGGACATTCTTCTTTCTGTAAGAAGGGAATCTTTGGAAAGACACCATGTGTTGCTTTTGAACCGAACAATGAGTACATCTATTTAAATGTGTACCTTTTATGTTTGGCAAGGCTTTTTGCTTGGCAAGAACTTCCATGCTTTTTTCTCCCATATGACACAGTCTCTTATGCCATAGTTCGGAGGAAACTTCTTTTTGTGCCGCATTTAACTCTTCTTTACACAAACTAGCATGTGTCTTGTAAAATAAGCAAGTTTTTGTCCCTTTGGCTACTACAATGGAACCTCTGCTCAGTTTCCATACCCCGTTACCAAATGAGTTTTGAAAGTCATCATCATCTAACTTTGTAGTGGAAATTAGGCTTAGCTGAATGTCAGAGACATGTCTTACATCCTTGAGTGTCAAGGTGTAGCCAACATTAGTTTCTATATGAACATCCCCAATGCCTATAATCTTTGAGACGCCACTGTTAACCATCTTCACTTCACCAAATTCACCACATTTGTAGGTAATGAAGAAACTCCTGTGCGATATAACGTGATAGGATGCTCCTATATCTATCACCCACTCGGTATCCTGGCATGAGGTACTAACACAGCACTCACAACAATCTAACACAATCCCCACTAGGCCATCGTCTACTAGTGCGGTAGTATCTCGGTATGTGCTTCTATTCCTTTTTACCATGTCTTCATGTACACAGTTATTTTCTTATCCCTCTTTACTGATCTACACTCATACCTGAAGTGACCCTTGGTGGCACAATAGTAACATTGTCTCTCTGGTTTAGGTGTTCTAGCTTCACCCCTAGATTTGCTTCTGTCATCACCTTTAGAATGAGATGGTTTTCTGCTCTTACCTCTCCCCCACTTCTCTATGACAAGGATCTCTGAGTGAGAGGAGCTGCTTCGTGAACCCCTTCTTGTCTCCTCATTCAACAATACCCCAGTAGCCATCTCCATGGTAATTATTCCATCTTTAGCAACTTTGCCAAGAGAAACTGCTAAAGTCTCCCAACTGTCGGTTAGAGAGTTTAATAGTAACAAAGCCTCAACTTCGTCACCCATATCAATCTTCATCAAGTGCAACTGATTGATGGTATTATGTACTTCATTAAGATGCTCAGACATTGAGGAACCTTTTTTGTACTTCATGGTAGCAAACTTCTTAATGAGAAGTACCTTGTTTCCGGCCGACTTTCTCTCATAGAGGTTTTCGAGTTTCTTCCACAAACCAAAAGCAATAGTCTCTTGGGATACATGGTGGAAGACACTGTCATCAATCCACTATCGAATGTACCCAATTGCTTTTCTGTCAAGCTTACTCCACTCAGCTGTCGCTATTGTGTCTGGTTTTACTCCTTCATTCTCAATTGGTTATGCCAAGTCCTTGCAATAGAGCAAGTCTTCTATCTTGTTGTTCTAAATAGTATAGTTACCTCTATTCAAACTAGTCATGTGAGTGTTTACAAAATGGTCCATCTCAACAAGCTATTTCAACTCAAACCTCCTCTTAGGAATTTTATCAAACACCTTCCGAGCAAGATTTGGATAACTATCTTTGTGATTAATCTAACCACGGCTCCGATACCACTTGCTGGGGAAAACGATACCAATCGATCCCCTCTAAGATAGCTTGAATGAACATTATATACTCCAATCGAAAAATCTAAACTTTCACTACAACCAACCTAGCAAGTGATAAGTGCTCAAAAAGTGCTATTTAACCCTCTATTATGCCTCTTGTTTAGCCATCTTAGTGGACTAATAGTGTTTGTAAGTTATGTTTTATGATTCTACAGGTCAAAGAGAGAGTTTTGTGGAATATTAGAGAAAATGGGGTAAAACAAAGCAATTCGGAGCATTAAGGATCACATGGGATGCCCGTGGACAATCATGGAGAAGGCCAAGGAATTGGAGATATTAAAGATGCAACTTGGACCTATTTTAAAGCCTATTTGGAAGCCCAAGGCCAAAGGATTTGTTGCTTGGACCAAATCCCTCAAAAGTGGATATAAGGATAGAATAGAAGAGACAAAATAGGCTTTCGCGTCTGGGACGCATGGATAGAGCGTCCAGACGCATTGATCACGTCTGAGACGCATGAATAGTGCGTCTAGATGCATGAATCGACACTGTAGCCAATTCCTTCTCAGTTTTGGAGATGAAGTTGGACTCTGAAAGAAGTCTATTTGTATTAGGAAACAAATGACGGTTTGGAATGCTTCTAGAGCTCATTGTAACCTCTATAAATAGAGGACCTAAGTGCCTCATGTAATTTGTCAATTCACTTATATTCTTGTCTTCAGAGCTTGAGGCAAAGAGAGATTAATAATAAAATATCGGTTTTAACTAGCTGAGTCTTAATAAATTAGTCTTTCTAGTCTTATGTTCTTTGACTCTTCTTCTTCTTGTTCTTTGTGTTCTTCCTTCTTTATGGAAGGCTAATCTTCTCCTTCAAGGGAGAAGATGAAGCCGGTGCTTAGGGTTTGTTGATTTTTTTGGTTCATGGTGTTCTTCAATCAGGTTAGTTCTCTATGTTTTTAGTTATTAGTTCCATTGCCCAGACCAGGGGATGTAAGTATAGATTAAGGTTTTTATTTATTGCAATCGAATATCATGCTAGTTTAGGGTTTTATTTATTGTAATTGAATATTTGCTAGTGACATGCTTTTATTTATTGCAATTGAATATAATGCTAGAATAGGGTTTTATTTATTGTAATTGAATATTATACTATTATTCTCTACTTTTCTTCTAGTTGTGTAATGTTTTAGAGCAAGGGAAGTATTCCTTGTGTTTCGGAGAGTTCTTATGAAAAAAATCCGAGTCTTAGTGACTCAACATCTTTCAGTTCTTTATGTCGTTGTAATATAGTCTCATTATTTGTTGATTTAGTTAATCACGAAGTGACATCAACTGGGGAGATAGCCATTAGGTCTTGTAGTCTATTCGAAACAGAGTATCATACTGATAAGTCAAGTAATGAACCCATTCAAATTTTTATCCCACCTAGTAGGACCATCATGTTAAACCCTTTTGAGCCTTACAATAAGCCATTTTCTTTCATAAAACCCTTTACCTTTTACCCAACTCCAGACAAGAAGTATAGCCAAAATCTTTATCAGCCATACCCATATGTTTCTGAGAATACGAGGGGCACAAAGAGGAAGAAATAGCACAAAAGGAAGATTACAAGGAAATACCAGAGAGATATAATGAAGACCATCATTCTGTTCTAAGTGAAAGAACCAAGTGGAAAACAAGCATATCCAGTACTAATCAAGGATATACTACTGAGTCTTAAAAAAAAATGTTGAACAGAATGGATGGAAAAGCTAAGACAAAGGAAGAACTTTCTCTATAATACAGAATTTGAAGAAATCTTCCAAAGAATGAAGGAAAACCCTTAGTGTTTTCAGAAACAACCTTAGAATCCTTTTTTACCTTTCCTTCATAAACCAATACCCAAGCCAAGTTACAACCCATGACTTATCACTACAATATGGTACAAAGTCTAGAATAGGTGAGAGGATGCTAAAGTGAAGGACCCGACACTTCATATGTGATTGACATTCTTTCCATGAGACTACTTTTATTCAGAAGTCTGTTTTTCAAGGTAGTATGTGGGATGTTCGTATGCATTATTCTTTTCCCCACATACATGAGGTACAATAGTAGACCATCTTCTGAGAGATTCTTTTCTGAAAGTTTGACCGGTGAGGATTGAAAGTCGAGATTATCTACCTATGGTAAACTAGGGATTCCATTTCTTGGATAGGAGAGTATAGGAGATTGATTAAGTACACACATAAGCCTTGATTAAGAATTTTGTCAATTTTTACTATCTCCCATCATAATTTATGAGTCTTTGCAGCAATGTAGTTAGCAATGGAGATTGTCTGTTGGAGTAAGCACTAAGTGGGTAAGGAATTTCTCTCTCTGAAAAATATTATCATTCTTGAACATGCTATTGATTGATTTTGTGGGTATATCACCTGAAAACCCTCACGAGACTAACTCGTCCTTTTTGGAGAACTTAAAGGTTTAAAGCCTTGTTGCATATGGTAAATGCAATTGCGATGCCTACGAAAATGAGTTAGGATTTTATTTTTGTTATTAGGATGTGATTTTGATTAATTATCTATTTTTTATCTTATTTGCTAAGAGACTAGCAAAAGGCTAGTTGGGAGTTGTGATAAGTGCTCAAAAAGTGCTATTTAACCCTCAATTATGCCTCTTGTTTAGCCATCTTAGTGGACTAATAGTGTTTGTAAGTTATGTTTTATGATTCTACAGGTCAAAAAGAGAGTTTTGTGGAATATTAGAGAAAATGGGGTAAAACAAAGCAATTCGGAGCATTAAGGATCACATGGGATGCCCGTGGACAATCATGGAGAAGGCCAAGGAATTGGAGATATTAAAGATGCAACTTGGACCTATTTTAAAGCCTATTTGGAAGCCCAAGGCCAAAGGATTTGTTGCTTGGACCAAATCCCACAAAAGTGGATATAAGGATAGAATAGAAGAGACAAAATAGGCTTTCGCGTCTGGGACGCATGGATCGAGCGTCCAGACGCATTGATCGCGTCTGAGATGCATGAATAGTGCGTCCAGACGCATGAATCGACATTGTAGCCAATTCCTTCTCAGTTTTGGAGACGAAGTTGGACTCTGAAAGAAGTCTATTTGTATTAGGAAACAAATGAGGGTTTGGAATGCTTCTAGAGCTCATTGTAACCTCTATAAATAGAGGACCTAAGTGCCTCATGTAATTTGCCAATTCACTTATATTCTTGTCTCCAGAACTTGAGGCAGAGAGAGATTAATAATAAAAGATCGGTTTTAACTAGCTGAATCTTAATAAATTAGTCTTTCTAGTCTTATGTTCTTTGACTCTTCTTCTTCTCGTTCTTCGTGTTCTTCCTTCTTTATGGAAGGCTAATCTTCTCCTTCAAGGGAGAAGATGAAGCCGGTGCTTAGGGTTTGTTGATTTTTTTGGTTCATGGTGTTCTTCAATCAAGTTAGTTCTTTATGTTTTTAGTTATTAGTTCCATTGCCTAGACCAGGGGATGGAAGTATAGATTAAGGTTTTTATTTATTGCAATCGAATATCATGCTAGTTTAGGGTTTTATTTATTGCAATTGAATATTTGCTAGTGACATGCTTTTATTTATTGCAATTGAATATAATGCTAGAATAGGGTTTTATTTATTGTAATTGAATATTATACTATTATTCTCTACTTTTCTTCTAGTTGTGTAATATTTTAAAGTAAGGGGAGTATTCCTTGTGTTTGCCTTAGATGGTGATTTATTGAATAGCTGCCCAAGCTCACATAAAAGGAAAGAAGATACTAGTAACATGAACATAGGAACAACCTTAAATAGAGTAATTCGTTAACGATGTTTCATCCAAGAGGGCATCGGCACTCGCTCGATTGCCTAATTGTAGTCTACTTGTAAGAACAATCATGAAGCAAAAGGTCATAGATTAAAAGTATTGATGGATTCTAATCTCTTGAATTCCCTCCCTTATAAATTCTCAATAGTTTAGTTAATTTAGTTTAGTTTAGCATTAGAATCTAAAATCTCTACAGTCATAGTTTGTAATCCCTTAAACCCCCTTTCCAGTCCTGTCCTTCACATAACATACACTTAAAAGTGGAACGATACCCTACTCATTCTTTACTCATTGAAGGATAATTAGGTTTTGAGACGCTTCTATTTTGTTCAACGACCATCATCTATCTACATCATCCATATACCATCTCACACACAAAAAGAGGCGAGGTCAGCAAGCCCAACTCTCTAAGCGATCAACAACTATCACAAACAAATAATAATAATGCAAAGAAAATAAAACATACTACAACAAAAGATGTAACATGGTTCGGCCAATGATACCTAATCCACAAGAGCAAATCCTTTATAAGATTGGGAAGGAAGATTACAATCACTCCTCACAAGTATCTCCAACACTTAATAGATCTCTCTTCTACAAATCTCTCTCCTTACAAGCTTTATCTCTTTGCAAGGGTTTTCTCACAATTTTGGTTGCTCTCAAAATTGGTTTTCTCTCACTTCTGTGTTATACTAACATATGAGAATATATATAGACTCCCAAGTTCTAATTTAGTTTCCTAAAAGAATTAGAAACCCAAGTCCAATAGGCGACTCCAATTGGTTTCCAAAACGAAACCAATTTCTAATACTCACGAGGTGAGGGACCCAACACCTACTACACATTCTATTCCCGTTGAAGTATTACAACCTATTATTCCTCAAATTTCTGACCAACCTATTCTTAATAACAATCCCCAATCTTCATTAAACCCCTCCTCCTCTACATCAAATGCATTAACTTCAAACTCCAACTCAAACCATTCAAGCAACAATTTAGCTCAATCCGTTGCTCACACCATGCAAACACGAGCTAAAAATAATATTATCAAACCTACTACAAAATACCCTCTTAGTCATTATGTGATGAACACCACTCTCACTACTATATCAACTCTAACTTGTTATACACAAGCCATCAATTCAAAGACCCAAATTGGAGAAATGTTATGGCTGAGGAGTTTAGTGCTTTACAGAATAACAACACTTGGATTCTTGTACCATATGATCCTTCTATGAATCTTGTTGGAGCAAAATGGGTTTTTAGAGTCAAATACAAGCCAACTGGTGCTATTGATAAACTTAAAGCTAGGCTAGTGGCAAAAGGTTATCACCAGCAGTATGGCTTTGATTATCTTGACACTTTCATCCCAGTAGCCAAGCCTACCACAATCAGACTTATTCTCTCAATTGCCCTAAATAATGATTGGTCAATCAAACAATTGGATGTAAGTAATGCTTTTCTTCATGGCTCTTTAGAATAGCAAGTTTATATGATTCAACCCCCAGGTTTTGTTGATCCTCAAAAACCTTCCTATGTCTGTAAACTACAAAAATCCTTGTATGGCTTAAAATAGGCTCCTCGAGCCTGGTACTAAGAACTTTTCTCTACATTACTAGAACTTAGATTCATTTCTTCTCAAGCTAACACCTAATTGTTCACAAGGAAGGATTCCAAGAGTACTACTTATGTCCTCATCTATGTAGATGACATATTAATATATAACTGGCAGCTCTTCTTTAGTAATCTCTGAAATAATTCAAATAGCTTAAGTTTGAAATTCCCAATGAAAGAACTAGGACAACTGCATTACTTCTTAGGCTTGGAAGTAAAGAGAACCTCTCAAGCGATGTTTCTTACTCAGTAAAAGTACATCCTTGACTTGTTGAAGAAAGCAAACATGTAGGGAGCTAAACCATGCTCTACACTAGTCTCTGCAAGCCAAAAGCTCAATAATTCTTATGGCGATCCATTACAAAATGTAACTGAATTATAGGTCATTAGTATTTTGACCTATAATTGAAAGAGAATCATAAGATATTTGAAAGGGACAATTGATCATGGTCTCAAATTTACAAAAGGATCTCCTGCTATCACTGCATTCTGTGATGCAGACTGGGTAGGCTGTCTAATTGACAGAAGGTCTACTAATGGCTTTATCATCTTCTAGTGCAAATCCTATTAGTTGGAGTGCTAAAAAGCAAAATATTGTCTCAAGATCTTCTACTGAGTCAGATCAGTACAGAGCCTTAGCTCACACTGCTGCTAAGTTGTATTGGCTTTGTAAAATCTTGCAGGATCTTGGTATTCCATTACATACTGCACCTATTCTATGGTGTGATAATATTGGGGCACTTGCTTTGGCTTCCAATCCTGTCTTCCATGCACGCACAAAACACATTGAAGTTGACTACCATTACACAAGGGAATTGGTAACTAGTGGCACTATTCAACTCAAGTACATATGCACTCAAGATGTCACAGCCCGAATTTCTAAACAATTACAAAGTGAATATTTGAAATATAAATATCTCAAACATCACTCGGTTCAATTGTCTAAAAACCAAAGGCTATGGCCGGTAGATACAAAGACATGTCAAAACCTAAAACCCACATCATAAAAGAAACCACTTGAAAATAAATAAACCCCAGAAGTTTCCACCATCACTTTATTAAGCTATTTCCCGTCCAAACAAAACATCAAACAAACTCTCTGAATAATAGTCCTCACTACCATGCTCTCATGTCATGCTGAAAAAATATAAACTACGTTATTACATCCTTTCAATAAGAATCAGACCTAATAAAAGAACTAACGGACTGCACCATGCAAGAATCCAAATCACACGCCGCGGTTCCACTGCCTTCCACCTATGTTCCCAAGAACACACCCACGTTGCCAAAACAAAGCAAACATGGGTCAGCAAAATGGAATTTGTTGGTATGAGTAAACTAACCACATATAAATATTTCCAATCTTCATTTATCCAACTAAGACTTTAAATATATCATAATATAATCATTCTCAGCTTTGAAGACAGGTAGTTCCGACATTTCAACCGGCATAGTTTCTTCCTAAGCAAGACTCCCATCTTATTAACTCGTTATAATAACTTATTTTAATAACTAAGTAATTGAATTTAAAATTTACCGATATCCACTGTTATATAAGGGTAGGACCGCGTCCCTGCACAAAATATTATTAAATCCTACCCTCTTGCAAAAGAAAGTTAGAAATTTTATATAACATATGTAGATATCCTATAGGTATTCAAAAGTAAGCCCAAACACACTCGCATAAACAAATCAATTTCTCTTATCAATTAACCAATTACTTTTCTTATACACCCACCCTTTAGTACCTACTCCACAATTTGCACTCCACACATTTGCCAAATCACATATTTCTGTGTGCCTCTCTCCCACCGAATACCACAATATCATAGCCATCTCTGGACTTTGATACACATATTTCACAGCCTCTTCGGGCACAAAAACTCGGGTCATTCATGGCACATTCAATGAATACCTTAGGTCATTCCTGCCACATTCAAGGAATACCTATCATATCACAAATAGGCCATTCATGGCCATTCAATAAATGCCCTGGGTCATTCCCGCCACATTCAAGGAATACCCAACCCTACATTCCCGTACAATCAAGGAATACAACTAACCCGCAAGGCAAATACCTTAGTTCCTCTCTTGGGCAGTCCAAATAATCGGGTCATTCATGGCACATTCAATGAATACCCGGGTCATTCATGGCACATCCAATGAATACCCATTTATAACGCTAACGGGCCATTTATGGCACATTCAATAAATGTCCACCTAACATATGACATCATCAGTCATAAAACTCATTTCCAAAACTTGAGGCGTGGAGAGTTCTAAAAGGGTGCGGTAAATTTGTTTACGCATTATTAAACTTTATTGCATATATTATTTCAGAGAATGAAGGAATATCTTGTTTCTTATATTTTTGGTTTACGTGTTATTATTTACATGGATGTCTAAGTGTCTTAGCGTCGTATATAAAACTGAAATATCACATAGTAGTTACTACACGTACACACATTTATATAAAGGTCTTAGCCTAAAGCCACGCACGCTAATAGCCCTAGACCTATCCTAATAGACCGAATCATAATCCGAGTTAAAAGTCAAACTGGGTCAAGTGGTCAAAGTCAACCCTGGTCAACAGTCAAAGTCAACCTGCCAATGGTCAACAGCAATCAACCAGCCAATAGTCAACAGCAGTCAACCAAACCTAAACTCCTCTAACCCAAAAGCCCAAAGCCTAAGGCCCAAATTCTAAACTTAAGTCCAAAATGAAAATCTAAAATTTAAAAACACATAAGCCCACCCACGATTTGGCCCAAGCCCAATCGAAATTCACTATTAAACCTTCTTCTTCCTCACAGCACCTCTCCTCCACTTCCAACCACCATCGGCCATTCAACAAGATGAGTTGGTTCTACCCAAACCACAATAGGAATGGTTCGTCCAAATCTCCAACCCAACCAAAAAGAATTGTTGGTCATCTTCTTCCCCTCACAGCGCCTCCACCACCACAGCAGCCACCACCGCCCATCACTCGCCACCACTACTGAACCCAGCGGTTGGGTTCCTTGAGAAAACCCTTATATACCTATACCCACAAATCGTGATTCCCTTATACTGTGAAAAACTTAAATCGATGCCATTAATGCTCTGTAAAAGCTTCCCCTCACACTCTCCAGCACCCAATCAAACCAAACACCACTTCAAAACCCAACACTTCACCACAACAACCAAACATCACCAATTATAACCACAACAGTTTAACATCACCACAAAATCAAATAAAACACATTATTCAAACACAACAAAACACAGCAAAGAAATAGGACGATTTGGTGCTGATGGCGACGCCATTAACAACCGGTGTCAAGGCTTTGACAGTTCAATGCTCAAATTCGTCAGAATTTATTTACAGTAGTATTTCAAAATGGTATCTAACAGCCGGCACTATTAACAGAGTTTACAAGATAATCAAATAAGAAAACCAGTATTACGGATATGATTAGCAGAAAACAAATATTTAAAAACATCGTCCGACTACTCACAGTTTATAAATCAAACAGCTTTCCGAAAGCGAAAAATCCCGAAAGACCGAAGTCGACTGTCACGCGAAAAAGACGATCTTCCTTGTTCAAAACCCTTTTCTTTTTTTACTCTCCAACATCAATCCACTAACTGGTGTTACTCTCCCTTATGTCTCTTATTTTTTGTGTTAAACTCTCTGTGTTTTTTCCCAAAAACTCTACGTAAGAAAACTCCTTTTTTTATTAGTTTTTTAAAAAAAACTCACCGAAAAACAAAAATAACACTTATCTATTACTTACGGGACTTTTATCCCTAAGCTGATAGTTATCATATATTTAGTTTTATCTATTATCTTTATTATTATTATTATTATTATTATTATTATTATTATTATTATAGAAAAATAAAATAAAAAGACGGAGTGTTATACAAGACCAAGTGGCAGATGTCTTCACCAAAGGTCTTTCCAGTACAAGGTTTAATTTCCTAAAGTCCAAGCTTTCTGTTGTTGCTCAACCAAAAGCTTGAGACAGTGTAATAGAGTATTAACTCTGTAATGGTTAATGCCTTAGTTTAAATATTGACTCAGTCATTGTAAGTCAAAGCCAAGATTGTTTGGGTAGTTATGACTGCCAAACTAATAGATAGGTGTCAATGTAAGAAGGTATCCTATAAATACTTGTACTCAGACAGAACAAACTAATTAAAATTTTCTATTTCCTCATTTCTTGTTTTCATTTTATTATCTTAAACAATTAAGACTCCCGCAATGCTTAGCAAGCAGCCTAGGAGAATCTAATTTTAATGCTTTGTTTAAATCCTAGCTCCTGTGTACGGACTTGACAGTTGGACTTCTCAGTACCATGCCACGGACGAGAGCTCCACTCTTGCCTAATTGATTTTGTCAAATATATTTTGAGGAATACAAAAAAAAGACATAGATCAACCTTGGCTAGCACTGTTCTATCAGCGCGCTTGATGAAACAGTACAGGACTTTAGCCCTCTATTCCTTTTTACTTTTGAATCCACCAATAATCAAAATCCTCAGATCTCTAGAAATATTCCAAATATCTTTTATATTTTCGATGGACACGTACTTCTCTGCTACCAAAGATATTAGATTTGTCATAATTGACTATCAGCTGCCGAAATCAAGTTTTCTTCCAAAGTAAATCAAGTTTTAGATTTTAAGAGATATTAGATTTGTCATAAGCCTCTAATGTTTTCTTCCAAGGTAAATCAAGTTTTTTACAACAATCCAAGATTTGATCCATTGACGTACTCTACGAATAAAAATGTTGAAAATGGATAAATGGATTTGCTAAAACAATAGTAACATCAATTGGCATCTGCTTAAATGATCAAACTAACAGTCATTCATCAAAAATCTGTCCATTGAATCACAGTGGATTGTGTTAAAACCATTTAAGAGAAGATTAAAGTAGACAAACAACCATTCAACATTATTTACACTATACAGAAACACAACATCCAGTCCTTCTCGTCTTACATTTCCAACTCTATCAACGGTATCAAAAATGAGTTCGGCTTCGCTGAGCCAAACAGTAACTTGAACACTGAAGACCATTGAAAGAGAAGATAGCTGATAAAGAATGAGCCAAGCCTATAGCAATCCCAGCTTTAACTTGACCTCGTTTTGGTGTCGGACGGCTAGAAAACTGCTGGTCTTTCCCACAGTTGATTGTCATCGTCCTTCTTCTTCTTCTTCTTTGTTTTCCTTTGGAAGTGAGGTACGTATGTTTGTTTGAGAAGCACAAGTGGAGGAGGTTTATATAGAGGATATATTAAGTTATTAACAAGTGGCCTTGGGTTTCAGAAGCACTATGATTATGACCAGAATATATACTGAGTTGACTGTACTGCCCATGCTTTGTCATTTTATGAGGCTGTAAAGTAGTGGTAAGTGTCGTAAATTATGGTTTAAAAGTTTAAACAAGGGTTTGAAACTGAAGAGAGGTTATTGAATATAATTGTATCTGTTAATCACGTGGACAATTCAACAAATTTTAGGTGCGATTAGAACTTTTGTCAAACTCACAATTTAAAATATAAAGATTGCTATCAGTTGTCGCCGTGTTGTATTGTAAATCTAGTACAAATTGGTTGGATTCTGTGCTTATTGGATTATCAAATTATTCGAATGGGAACCATTCCTAGCTGTTCAGTTATTTAATTTGAACAGTTGATTGAAACATAGACTGAAAGACATAGTTTTGGATTCAGTTTCAGCATTACTGGTTTTGGTAACAAAACCACCTTGCCTCCTTAGCATAGTACAAAATATCAGGATATGAGTATTTATCGATATTCAAAATCTGGATATGTATCGTGGATATATCCCCCTCTTTGGGGATATTTGACATTGTTTCACATGCAAATATCGTGAATATATCCAAAATATCGAAAAATATCGTGGATATTGTAGATATTTCTTGATATATCATGATACATTATTTATATTTATTTGAAATATAATAGTAAATATTAAATAAAATTATTATATACACAAAATATCCCCAAATATCGCAAAATATCTCCAAATATCGCAAATATCGTTGAAATATCACCGATATTTACAGTCGTATATATCTCTAAACATATCGTGATATTTATATATCTTTTTCTGGAATATGGATAGATATCCCCAAATATCGGGATATATCGGGATATTTTGTACTATGCTCCTCAGTCCTTACTCAGCTTTGTATGACTGCTGCTGGAAATATAGGAATACTGTGTCCTTATTTATTGGGACTCTCAAATAAATGGACGTTGACTATTTATTATTGTCAAAACCACCAGTTGACTACGTACTTATTCAAATACCGGGCATCATTCAATGTGGTTTTCTCTCGTTGACCAAGCGGTTTTCATATTTACATAAAAACACATTGAAATAAGTAACCTCACAATACACTCTATTTACAATCCATAGCCTTGACCCTAACATCACTTCATGGAAAGTTTCTCTCTCCTTATTGAAGAAAGCAATTGAAAATATTTGAAAAAAAATGAAATACACATTTTTCGCCGCCTCCAGTTTTCATGTTCCCGCTCCTCGAAAATTTTGAAAGTAAAATTACAAAGAACCAAATAAAACCCAAGATTCATGTTATGTATGTGCCGGTTCCCGCTTGGTAATTGGGCAAAAAATTCAACAAGCCCGCCTAACACTCAGGATTAGTTTAGTAAAAAAATCAATCTCTAAAAGTTCACTCAATGTTTGCTCTCTACTCACCATCTCTCTCTACAATCTCCACTAATCCACTTCAAGCCCAGCTCTAGGTCTTCTAACTTTACCCAACTTATTAAAATTTCGCGCCGGTGATTTTCATTACATAACTCTCGTCTCTTTAATCATCCAATTAATTGCAATACAGGTATTCCCAAAGTTGGAATTTGTTTGTGCATGTTTTTTCTTCTTTTTTGATAATCGTTGGATTTGGATGGGATAAGTTTTTGCTTGTAGTTGAGGGGTTATTTTAATTTCAATTTCATACTATACCCATTTTTTAATTTTGAATTACAAGAAGTGGGTGCGCTCCATAGCCTAGTTGGCTATTTTTCCTCAAAAAATTTGACATTTTTCTATGAATTTTTGTATGTTGTTAGTGTTTTGCGAAATCAGGTGATAAATGAGGAAACTTCCTTACGGTTATTGATCTGAATTTCATTATGAAGAAGGAGATGACTTGGTACATCCAAAGGTAACAAGCATCTTTAATTATTGAAGTTTTACTTTACGTTTCTTTTGAAGTGTAGAAATTTATGTGATTGCAAATGCAACATGTTTGTAGTCCACAAGCCCACTAGTAGTTGTAATGGGTCTAAAAATCTCGGCATGGAGTCGAAAGGAAGAAGAAAATAGCAACATCACTAATGTGATCGCCAAATTTCAATTCTCTATTTAGGATTGCTTCTACTACGTGAAGTAGTGACAAGAGGATTCGTAAACCCGATTGAAATGTAGATCTTCCTTAATAAAAGAACTTCTATTGAGTTCATATGAATTATTACGACTTTTCATCAAAATTTTATAGAACTTGTACCATAACTAAGTATTTGGTCCAATGAACACATGAGCCCAAGAGGTCTAAGACAAGATTTGGTGTTACATTTTGATGAGCTCCATTAAGTGTTTTACGAGGCTAGACTACAATGTCAAAGCGTTGTTCCAACTGCTCCATGTGTCCTATTTCACCAAATATGATCAAAACACTAAGTGGTGATGAAAGAGAGAAGAAACGTAGAAAAGTATAAAAGTGATGGTGATCGGGACATATCTTATCTTAACACACAAACTCAAAATCGTTAGGGCATTTATAAGTTTTGGATTAGGCTAATTTTTTTTGTAGATATGATTTCTAACTATTCTAAACATTGTCAAAAATAAAAAAAAAATCAAAAAAAAAATTTAACTTGCCAAATATAGTATCAAAATTGGTGAAAATGATACTACAATTAGCCAAATTTTTGTAAATTGTTAACTACATTTTTGCACGCTTGGAATTTTTTATTTTTTTTTATTATTTGTGACAATGTTTAGAATAGTTAAGAGATCATATCCTAATCCAAAACTTATAAATGTCCTAACGATTTTGAGTTTGTTTACGATAAAAAATATGTCCCTAGAACCCCTCCCAAACTAAAATTCTCCTTCGCTTTGAGGGGCTCTAGGCTCCATTAGAAAGTTGAAAGTGTAAGAACCTTCTAAGAACTACATGAATCCAAAACGTAAGTAAATCTAAACTTAGTCTTTTACGTGCTTGAGTTATCAAAGATTTATTTCTACTCTCAAACCAATTGAGATATGGGAGTAGATAGAGTTCGTTCCACTCCTAGTGCTCTAGCATGGATGTTTTCTAATCTAACTAGTCGTTTTAAGTCTATGAGAGATTTAATAAGGGTAATTAGGACTACGATGCAACTACCCACAAGATGCAACTAGTCGCTTATCACCAACTGGGCGGAATGCTACGTTGATTCTATGATAAGGAGTTGAGGGGATTGATTCCACCTTTAACTCAACTTAATCCACTAACCACGAATCGTCTGAATCCGAATTGAATCGCCCGCAGGACAATTGGTTATTCCTAATCCCAATTATACATGGCATGTCTACCAATTATAACTAGCATGTGAACAATTAAACCCATTCTCATGGTGAACTAATCATTTCTAGAGTGGAATAGAAAATAATTACTTAATTTCAACGATAATCGGACTCAAGCTTTCATCAAGGCTTCACAACCCCTCTAATGGAGGTTTAGCCTTGAATCATTCAATCATTTCCATTTATATTAAAACTAAACATAATATAAAGCATTGAAATTTATTTAATTAAACAATAATGAAATCTAATTTAATTTAACTAAATGAACTAAGGACATGAATTGAAATTAGATCTAGAATTGAATTGACAAAATCGAATTGATAACAAATACTACTTATTTGATTTTACTCCAATGAAGAACAATAATTTGAGAGTTTAATCTAGAACAAGAATTGAAATGAAATTAAACTTAATTAAACTAATGAAAACTAGATCTAGAATTGGGCGTTTAATGGAGGCTAACTAATCTAATTTATTTTCTAACCTAACTATCTACTATATGCTACCATTAACAAAGACTTAAGCTTTTGTTCTTATACATCCAGATCCAAAATTCGTGCATGGGCTTGAGCCATGTTTTGGGCCAGAGAATCGTGCCCAAAACCCAATTCTTTTCAAATTCAAAAGGCCTCTTCAGCTGCAGTTGACTTCCACAGACTTTTCGTCCACTTCTGCTCCTCTGATTGGGTCAAGGCTTGACCATTGCAAAGCTCTTTCCGAGCCGGTCGTTTTGACATAAGGTATGCCCAATTCGGAGGTCCGAGTCCAAAGATATGGCTTTTGAAGTTCTCAACGACTTTTTGCTCCTTTATCTCGCTTAAAGTGGTACATTTCTCGCACATAATGGACTCAAGCCCGAAATGCATAAAACGCCAGAATCGTTAACTCTACTTATTATTCACATAATTGGTCTAACAAGATGATTATTAAGTGGTTAAAACTACAGTTTTGGGCTCTTATCAAACCAATTCCCTTAAACAATTTTGCTTTTTGTCCCAAGCAAATATGAGAAATTAGAATAAGTGACCAAAAAATGGAGTTCTACCTAATCTCTTTTCATTGAGTGCGCATTGCATTGACCATATGCAACAAGGCTTTAAACCACTAGGAATTCCTAGTGGACGAAGTTATAGCCTCGCGAGAGTTTTCCAGTGAAGGTACTCACAAACTTCATCTATACTACAACGACTAAGAAAATAAAACTATTGTTTCCTTTATTCATGCTCAACTATCTATACATCTCTAGCAATTACATAAGAATAACCAGTCAAAACCCTAAGTTAATATATGCATAATAATCAATCATCTACAATAAACAT
Source organism: Coptis chinensis (assembly GCF_015680905.1). Classification (NCBI taxonomy): domain Eukaryota; kingdom Viridiplantae; phylum Streptophyta; class Magnoliopsida; order Ranunculales; family Ranunculaceae; genus Coptis; species Coptis chinensis. The sequence continues at coordinate 37,469,430 of NC_141464.1, forward strand.
ATATACAATGAGTAGTACTATCAAATGTTTAGCAGTGTTTGTTTTCGGAACTCGGAATAGCTGCCCCTTAAAAGTTCTCACAATAATAGTCAAGAAACAACACTGATTTTTGCACTCAAGTTTCATTTACTCCAAAGGTATTGCAAGCACACTTTACCTTTACAATCTCAATGACAACAAGGAAGCGGGGTCAATCAAACACATCTGCCACTTACTATCACACTAACCTATTCCTAATCGAGCTAGAGGTCTTTATTAGGTAAGCTAGTGGATTAGAGATGGTTTAAGAAGGAAGGAAATGGATATTCAAAAGCGACAAGTCCGAGATATCAGAGTCTTCAGATATGTAACTTAGAGAAAACCTTGTTATTTTCTTTTGCTTCTATACTTTGTTTCCATCCCATATTTTTTTTTTCTTTCTTTGGCTTTTGACTCCTTTTATTCTATTTTTTGGAGTTTTTTATTTTATTTCTATTTTTTTTCTTTGGATGGAACTTTTTTTTTTTCTTTATTTTCTTTAGCAAGTAACAATTTTGTTTACACAGTGTTTTCTCTTCTTCTTTTCTTCATTCTATTCTCGGACTTATTCTAAATGGGGTAGGTTGATTTATTCTTTTTTTTTTTTTTTGTTTTTGTTTTGTAAAGGTAAAGGAATTGTGGTGTATGGAAGGCTAAAGAAAAGGCTCGTGAGTGGCGACTAGCGGAAAATAATTCTTAGGTTTGAATTTCTGGCTATATCGATCCAAAGAGCCGCCTAAATTCTCGCTAGGATATGGCATAGTGATCAAGCAAGTGGACGGTGATTTCTCTATCCGATTTTACTTCTCCCCTTGTGTCATTTCTCAAATGTTTCACTATATAAAGTTTTAGGCTATATTCTCACAGATTTGTAGAATAAGTACTCTAGCCTAGATTTCAAACTTATCGCCAAACAATCATAGATACTCATGTAATATATTTATAGATAGATGCAAAGATTATTACCTACGATTAACCTAAGTTTCTAACAATTATTCCGACGCAACAACTATGTGAGACTTCTAGATTGTTAAGAGCATGGAGAAAGAACAATACCAATATTCCTAAGTGTATAGCATAACTTATTTATTTATATTTTAAATTTTTGAAATTTTTAACTAGAAACAAATGCATATTATATATTTATCCTAGCAGATGTCTTAATTACACGTGTTTCTATGCCCCCAAACAAGAAGCATGCTTTGTCCTCAAAAGCATTTAAATAAAGAGGGTAGAAAAATACCATTGAAGCGCCGTGGAAATTCAGGAACATCTCCAAAACAAGGTTAAAACATACTAATATAGGAAATAAAACCCATTTAACTCTATAAGAGTTCTACCCATTATGGGGTTAACATAATTAAATTGCTTGGGACATAAGGCATTACACTACCGTAAAGTAAAACTTACCTCCACTCCCGTTGTTATACGCCATTTTCGCCATCCTCTACTTCTATAAAGAAGTGAGGTTCCTTCGGCCCCGCCATGCTATGATAATTTGCCGTGCTTCACGCCATTTATCATCTATGGTTGCTAACCTATTAAGTGCCACTTGGTCCTGATGGGGTGTAGGGTGCAACCTGGTGAGGTTGTATCCGCCACCCATGCCAAGTCATTGCAACGGAAAGATCGGATAATACTATTGGTGGGTCGCGACCGTCTACCTTAATCCAATCCGCGGAAACGGTACAAAAACAGGAAAGAAACATAGCATAATACATTGAAATTAGAATGCATAAGAAGGTACTTATGCCTCATAGTATAGGCTCGCTAAACTAGACATCAAAGTCCGGGAAGGTCATAGAACCGGGCCCATTGGCTAAAGCAAGGAAAATGCAAGCAAGTGGCCATTCACGTAAGAAAAAACGCCATTCCCTAAAATGTTTAGCATTATCCAAAACATAACAGCTCCTATGTTCATGGACAAAGCTACCAAGCGGCAACGTTATAGTCCCCTCGTCCTCAATACGAAAATGCCTGCCCCATAAGCCTCGTGTGCAAAGACTCATAGGTGTAGACATGCATATTATCTAATCTAATAGCACCATGGGTCTTGTATCTCACGGCATAGCAAGTCCAAGAACAAAGGCTAGCAAGAACCCCGTAATCTCCATTGGTTCATCGTCATCGTTGATGGAGAACACTTGTTCTCCATCCGGTCTCTCAAAGAAAATGCAGTTATTATAAAAATAAGATGCAAGTGCCGGAGAATAAAGTTCACCGGTCTTACCATAAGAGGTTCCCACCCAACATATGTGATCACTCACAAACCAAGCACCTATAAGTAGTGCTTTGGAACAAATCTTCAAAGATCGTTCCCAGATCAATATTGGAGATGTCATCTCTAAATTACGCTTTGGAATAGCTGCGAATGATTCGGATACTACACGCAAAAACTGGAAAATTTCTCGTCCAGAAGTCGGCGCTGGCCATTAACTTTAGGCGCTGGCGCCATTTTCTTTGTATTTTGATTTAAAGAACTTAGCGCTGGTCGCGCTTCAAATAGCGGAGCTTCGACCAAATTTTTCTCGACAGAATTTTAGGGCGCTGAGTGTTCAACTGGCCATGGCCCGAAGTTGCAGAATTCATAAAAATGAAGTCTAAACGCGGGAATCGCGCGGGGTTTGAAGGGTGAGTGATGGAGTTTAGGTGTAGTGTGAGTTGTGAGGATAGATTGTATCAAGTTTATATAGGCTTAAAGTTGCTAGAATGGATCGGAAAGTTGCCAAAACTAATTTCGGCAGCCCGGAATCCTAAAAATTTCCAAACTCAAAACGGAAACAACTCATCTCCCGATTCTAATTCAAACCCAAGATTCTTATTTGGATTTTATGACTGAATGTACCTATTTAATCTAGATTTCATCCTACAATGATTCTCAATCACAGATATGCCTAAACTTCCATATTTTCACCTTACTCTAAAGAAATTCTAACACTAGGTTTTTATAAAAAAATACAGCCTTGAAATAATCAAACCACCCCCCAAACAAGTTTGGAAGGTGTGGTCAATATGAAATAAGCACACAATATGAAAATAAACCCTTGTATTATAATTTCATTCGAGTATTACTACAAAATTCAAATTACTGAAATAAAAGTTACATTACAATAAAGACAACAAAAAGTAAATAAAACAACAACTACTAAAACATAAATAACGGTGACTATCACTCCTCATCCTTCTAAAACTCCTCGCCCTGTGGTGGTCGAGGGCAGGGCTTCTAGTGGTGGCTCCCTGGCTCCAAGGTCCAAAGAAGTAGCCTCCTCCGCCGACGACGCCATGCCTAGTACTGTGGTCCTCGAGGAGAGAAGTCTGTATGAGGTGGAAGTGCTAGCATCTCTACTCTAAACCGATACTGGCTTCCATCACCGCCGCGCTCCCATCTCTCATCCTCCTCCCTGCGGAGAGCTCGAAGTTGTGATGAATGGTCGCCGTCGAGTCCGGAGGTCCGCACAGAGTGTTGAGTGAACGCGATGCCCCTATGTAGCATAGTCATGCGCCAAAGATCGAACACCAACACCTTCGAAGGCATCCGTGACAAAGCAGGTGCCATCCTCCTCATCCTCCTCCCGACTCATCCCCGCTGTCCCCAGCCTCCTCCCTTCCTCCTCCTCCCCTATCCCGGGCAATTTCCGGACTTGTTGGACACACTCCTATAGATACGCTGGTTCCCTCGCAGTGGTAATGTAAATCCTCCTCGTAAGCCGGAGTTGCCTTCATCTTCAACATGATCTTAGTGATAAGCACAGAAGAGGTGCCAACCATCGTCCGATCCCTCGATTATGTTGAGCAAAAACTCCGTGATACAGAAATCGCATTCGGGCCCCTCGAGTATCCATGGGGACGTCGGGAGGCGTGGTCAGACCGATGTCACCGACCTTGTCCTTGCCAAGGACATTCCGACCAATCCACCGGGCTGTAGCAAAGTTGGTTGGTCCTTTCGAGAAGCTCCGGCGCACACAATGGGAGTTTGATTGTAGCTCCTATTGATGACAAGAACGCATCCATCAACGCTCAACCCCATCAAACGGGGATCCTGTGATTTCAAGATTCAGATTGATTCTAGCGAATGCCTAGAATCTCAACCAACTCGTGAAGTCAACTCCTCCTCTTCTTCCTCACCAACACAAAATCTTACTCCCTCCAACTCCCCGTGTTGTAGAACCGCCTGACCAAGTCTTCATGATAGAAGTCCTCGTCGAAAGTACCGTAGACTATTCCAAGTCTCTACTAGCCATTTCACACCGTAAAACGCGCTAAATGGTCGGTGAAAATCTGCTCCCAGATAATACGGTTGAGCCATCTAGTTTTGAAATGTCGATTGGGGTTTATATAGGATGTGGTGGTGGTGGTTTAGCTTGACCGATTTTAAGAACAATGGTGGTGGTGGCGTGGTAAAGACAAAAAATTTTTTTAAATTTCTGGTGGTTTTGATAATAGAAAAGGTGGTGGTAGTGATGGTTGGTGTTTTGAAGTCGATTTGAGGTTTGGATTTGATTTTTTGGCTGGTTGTTTGTATTTTCTTTTTATTTTGATTTTCTTTTAGGTTTGGAGCTTGGTAATGGCGTTAATGGAAGATGAAACGATGAACTGGTCGTGGAGAATGTAAGAGCCGCTCTCCATGGGTGGGCGAAGTTCAGCCCAAGCCCAAAATCGATATTTTCGATTTTTCGATTTTTTTAATTTCAAATCAAAATTCCCGCCGCTACGGGTCCGATATTTGCTAATGAGATATGGAAATGATCAGAGAGAATTTCCTATCCAATGATCCATAAAACACTCTATTCGACTTCGATGACATACACGGGATAGTGGAAAAAACCTCCTCGTGCGGTATGACGTGAAGTTGCGCGAACTTAATGAACTCTAAATTAATAGATCATGTCAATCCAATCGTAATACAATAAAACGCCTAAGCAACTCTAATGGGACATAAAACATTTTAGTACGGAACATTTAACACTTGACCCCCAAACAAATTTTTACAACGAAGCTTAGAAAATTTGTTTTAGCAAAATGGGTCTTTTAAAGTCGATTCGAGACTTCATAGATTACTATGTTTATTTTATTTTTTTTTTATTTTAGTTTTAGAAGGAAAACAATAAGCAATAAAGACATAATTCACACCATAGAGAAACATGACTCAAAAATCCTGGAGAAAACATGCAAGAGTGGAAAACGCGGAACTATGTGAACCGTGGACTTAGGATCCGGTACTTTACACCACACACTCCATGTGGAGGGCCGGGTTACCTTAATGGTGCACTCACCAATATATTGGAATGAGAGGAAATGCACCAACACGAAATTTGAGTCGCTTATAGTCGATACTCAAGACTTTATCTAAAACATATGTATGAACATGCAGCTTTGATCATATATCAACAACCTAAATAGTTGTGGATCATTCCATAAATAAATATCAGAGGAAACATATCCAAACACAATGAAACACCAAGATTTCCTACTCAATAATTCTAGTGGAATCCAAACGAAGTCGGACAACCCTATTGTGGGTAACCTATCATGCACCTTATTTTTCATTTTTGAATGAGTGGGTGTTCTTGTAAATAAGTGTGGAAAAGTGAATGGTTGTGAGAATATGGTAGATATGGATAAGTTCTAGAAATTGTACCCTGCATAATAATGAGGATGTGGTTTTAGCACCGAACTCATTCATTGTGTGTGTAGGACTGCCTCAAATCTAAAAATGAAGGTGTCACAAAGTTTGTCCTTCCAAGTATCCGCTTGCTAGGAGGATTTAAAAATTATAGAGCAACGAAGAAACAACGGATCGAAAGTGCAAAACTCGGGTTCCTTTGAAAGGGTGGAAGGAGGGGCATCGAGGTGGTTGTTGGCAAGTTAGTTCTTGATAGGGTGAATTGTCACCCACCAAGAAACTCATCAAATTCCTCATCTAGATTGGTCATATCCACATTACTATGGTAGTCCTCACACGCTTTTGAGAAAGTCATCTATCCCATCCTCGCCAATAACATGTGTATCTACTAGTGTAGGAAAGAAAATATTGAGTCCGACTTTCCAAAGGAAAGAATTTTGGGCATATGACTATCGGAACGTGTTGTTGAAATAATCTCGAAAGCAAAGCTCGATCATGCTAACCTCTCCATCCATAGACTAATCGGGTAACCGTGGTCCTTGTTTTAAAAACATTGACTTCAAATGACAAGATGGCCAAAAGACATGGACATTGAACCATCACGGCAATTAATGAGCGCATTGGCAGCCGCCAAGAAAGACGCTTAAAATGATCGGGAGAGTCGTTAGCTAATTTCTCGATCGAGGACTACAAAATCAGCCGGGTAGTAGAAATCCGCGACTTTTACAAGCACATTTTCGACTACACCCTTAGGGTACTTAATAGACCGATCGCCTAATTGCAACGCCATTTTAGTGGGTTGCATTTTGTCTAGACCTATTTGTCTATACAAATAAAATGGGAGTAAGTTAACACTAGCCCCCGTGTCTAATAACGCCGTCGTCAGATAGGAATCTCCTAAGGTGCATCAGACAAGAGGGATCTACTTGTGGTCCTTGTACTTAACAATTCCATTATGTTCGATAAGGTTGGGAATTGTTCGCTAAAAAGGCGCCTTTTGGTATATTTGTCTTTACGCCTAGTAGTACACAATTCCTTAAGAAACTTAGCATGATTGGGTAGCTTTTTAATAGCTTCGAGGAAGGGAAGGTTTATAGTTAAATTCTTAAAACATCCCTAATCTCCTCATAATTTGTATCCTTAGTTAACATGGCTAATTTTTGTGGAAACGGTGGTTTCGCCTATATTTAGCAATTGTATCACCCCGGATGTTTTACCGTAGCTTTCTGCTTTCTTTGGTTGTGTCAGAATCGGTACCCTACAAAGTGGTAGGCTCTCTTCAGTTTCTATTTCAAGATCTAGTAATATAGTGTAGGGGTTATCAAAGTGGGGTAACTATAGGCATAGTTATTTTTGTTATCAACCACGCCGTAATCCGGAGAGTGGTGATGGCATTTATCTCACCTACATTTTCAAATTCATTACTAGTATTATCCGCTACCTCAAAGGTCAGGTTTGTTGTTTTAGGATTAGGTATTATGCTACCCGAAACACACCTTTGGTTTGGGCTTTATCTTGAGCCAACCGTTGGGTTAAATTAGTTACGGATTGTAGAAGCCGTTGGTTGGATTGAGCCATGGTTTGAAAAAGTTTTGGCTCACTTGTATAAAGGTGTCTAGACGATCCGGTTGTGCGGGTGTAGTGGTCACGGTGGTGTTACCGAACTATTTCCGTGAATTATTTATCGTGGATTTTGATAGTTATTATTTACGGAACGATAACCTCTATTAGCATTATAATTATTATAATTACCTTGACCTTGTGCTTGACCTTGTCGAGGTTGCACTTGGTTGTTATAATTATTAAAATTACCCCGACTCGCCCTTGTCGAGTGGAGCTTGGTTAAAGTTTCCGCGTTGGCCTATCATATTGATGATTGTACCTTCGAGGTGTGACGCTTTGGTTATTTCTCCAACCGGTTGGGATTTTGTCTCCGCGGCTTAGGTTCACTATTAATGGAACAAGTTTGTTCATAGGCAATAGGACGGTGGGATTCGGATGCCTCGTGGACTCCAACGTAAACTACATGGATTTGAATTTACATTCATAACGGGATTGGCTTTTGTTGTACGAAATGGCATCTACCTTTTTGTGAGGGATTCAATTAGAGTTTTAAGCTCGTGGATCTGATTTAACCTCAAACATACCGGTAGCCTTAATCGTGGAAGAAGAACTAGCGGAGCGGGAGTAATCGCCACTACCCCCATTATTATTACGCTTTAGTTTGGTCCTCTCTAAAAATTTATAAGCTCCTCCGAGGCTCCTTTGTTTAAGAAACTACCCCCATTCATTATGTCAAGGACTTCTTTATGGTGATGTTGAAGTCCTTTGAAAAAGGCACTAACTAACGCGGTCTTTCGCTAAGTTATGATGTGGACACTCTATAAGCAGATCGGTGAAACGATTCCAAGCCTCCAAAATGTTTCATGAGGATTTTGTCGAAAAGAAATGAATCTTAGAAAGCATCTCATCCGTTTTTGGGGTGGGTAAAATGTTCCATAAACAAATGAACAAGTTTAGCCCACGAGTCCACGTAATTAGGGCTTTGGGTTAACCAAGACGCCTTTATCGGCTAAGGTGAAAGGGAATACCCTTTAATTTAATTTGTTCAACCAACCGTAGGGATGGTGGAATGTTGTTAGGACTTGTTCAATCCTACGACGTAGTTGGTAAGGTTTTTCATGGTCTAAACCATGAAAACGGGTAACAAATTAAAAATATTTGAGGGATTCTCAAATCCTCTCACCTGGGTTTGCTAGAACGATGCAAGATTTGGGGCTATCGCCAAGGCTTTGTAGAAGTCCGAGAGGAGTCTCTCTTCTTCCCCATTATATCGTATGGTGTGTGTGATAGTAGTTAGAGGTGTAAAGGTGTGGTATACTAGATAGACTTGATTGTTGATGTTGTTGTGTATTTTACGCTCGTGTTTTGTACGCACTGCACCTTAATCTCATGCAAGACTAAGTCGAGCTTAACTACACATGCAACACTCCAAACAATTCGATATACTAGTATAAACCTCTAACAGAGACGCGAGGTGTGGAAGAAAGGAATACCCGACAAGGCCCTTGCTTCGCTTTTTATGAATAGCGCCTTGGGTACGCTGTTGTTCGTTTTATAAGAGAATAGAACACCAAAAGCTTGACAACTCGAAGTTTGAATCACCCCGTGGAAACTGAATTTTCAGGGAAGCGGCGCTGGCGCCGCTTATCTTCTTGGGCGCTGGCCAAGGCAAAGTCGAGGTCCAAGAAGATAGCTGGTCGCGCTTTGTTGAAGCGGAATGTAGAAACGAAGTCCAAGAAGATAGCGCTGGTCGCTACTGCCTTCTTTGCCGGGCGCCGATGCAGAAACGAAGTCCAAGAAGATAGCGCTGGTCCGTCGCGCTTCTTTGTATGCGCGTTTTTTCTCGCGGATTTTTCCAAAACTGAAACGGCAAACTACAAGATGAATCAAACAAGGGTGGGTGGGTGAAATGGGACTTAAAATTACTAATTCTATTATGAAAACAATGATAAAGTGCAACTAAGACATAAGATGGCGCGCATTTGATAAGAGTGAAATGAGTAGTCTACCTACTTAAATGAACTATGAATTCACAACGTAAAGTAAACTAAACTTAGTCTTTTTTACGTTTCGAAGTTATCAAAGATTTATTTCTACTCTCAACCAATTGAGATATGGGGAGTAGATAGAGTTCGCTCCACTCCTAGTGCTCTAGCATGGATGTTTTCTAATCTAACTAGTCGCTTTTAAGTCTATGAGAGAGATTTACGGCGGTAATTAGACTACGATGCAACTACCCACAAGATGCAACTAGTCTATTCATCACCAACTAAGGGAATGCTACGTTGATTCTATGATAAGGAGTTAGAGGGGATTGATTCCACCTTAACTCAACTTAATCCACTAAATTTAATCGTCAGAATCCGAATTGAATCGCTTAAGCAGACAATTGGTTATTCCTAATTCCTAATTCCTAATCCGAAAAAATGACTAAGCTACCTACCTTAAATGCACTACTTAATCCAAAACGTAAGTAAACTAAACTTAGTCTTTACGCGGTTTCGAAGTTATCAAAGATTTATTTCTACTCTCAACCAATTGAGATATAGGGGAGTAGATAGAGTTCGCTCCACTCCTAGTACTCTAGCATGCTTGTTCTCTAATCTAACTAGTCGCTTTTAAGTCTATGAGAGGTTTATTTAAGGGAATTATACTATGATGCAACTACCCACAAGATGCAACTAGTCGGGTTATCGTAATACTAAGGGAATGCTACGTTGATTCTATGATAAGGAGTTGTTAGGGGATTGATTCCACCTTAACTCAACTTAATCCACTAACCAATTTAATCGTCAGAATCCGAATTGAATCGCCGCAGAACAATTGGTTATTCCTAATCCCTAATTATACATGGCATTTCTACCAATTCATAACTAGCATGTGAACAATTAAACCCATTCTCATGGTGAACTAATCATTTCTAGAGTGGAATGGAAAATTACGAATTTCTACGATAATCGAATCAAGCTTTCATCAAGGCTTCACAACCCCTCTAATGGAGGTTTAGCCTTGAATCATTCCAAGAATCATTTCCATTTATATTAAAACTAAACATAATATAAAGCATTGAAATTTATTTAATTAAACAATAATGAAATCTAATTTAATGACTAAATTGAACTAAGGACATGAATTGAAATGAGATCTAAAATTGGAATTGTCAAAATCGAAATGGATAAAGAATACTACTTTATTGATCTAATCAAATGAAGAACAAGATTCAAAGGTTTAATCTAATAAGGGATTTGAAACTAATTAAAGAAAAACAATTAAATCTAGATCTAGAAGCTATTTTAATGGCTACTTTCTATTCTAAGCTATGAACCCTAATTCTCTACTAATTAATCTACCATTAACAAAGACTTAAGCTTTTGTTCTTATACATTCAGATCCAAAATTCGTGCATGGGCTTGAGCCAGGGTTTGGGCCGAGAATCGTGCCCAAAACCCAATTTTTCAAATCCAAAAGGCCTCTTCAGCTGCAGTTGACTTCCACAGACTTTTCGTCCACTTCTGCTCCTCTGATTGGGTCAAGGCTTGACCATTGCAAAGCTCTTTCCGAGCCGGTCGTTTTGACATAAGGTATGCCCAATTCGAGGTCTGAGTCCAAAGATACGGCTTTCGAAGTTCCACTGACTTTTGCTCCTTTATCTCGCTAAAAGTTTGGTACATTTCTCGCACATAATGGACTTTGAAGCCCCGAAATGCATAAAAACGCGTAATCAGTGTTAACTCTTACTTATTATTCACATAATTGGTCTAACAAGATGATTATTAAGGGGTTAAAAACAGTTTTGGGCTCTTATCAAACCACCCCTAAACAAAGATTTTGCTTGTCCTCCAAGCAAAGATGAGAAATTAGAATGCTTTTGACCAAAAATGGAGTTCTACCTAATCTCGCTTTCATTGAGTGCGATTGCATTGACCATATGCAATATATCTTTAAACCACTAGGAATTCCCTAGTGGACGAAGTTATAGCCCCTGAGAGAGTTTTCCAGTGAAGGTACTCACAAACTTCATCTATATACTACAACGACTAAGAAAATAAAACTATTGTTTCCTTATTCATGCTCAACTATCTATACATCTCTCTAGCAATTATATAAGAATAACCAGTCAAAACCCTAAGTTAATATATGCATAATAATCAATCATCTACAATAAACATATATACAATGAGTAGTACTTATCAAATGTTTAGCGGTGTTTGTTTCGAGAACTCCTAATAAAGGCCCCCAAGAGGTTCTCACAATAATAGTCAAGAAACAACACTCTGATTTTTGCACTCAAGTTTCGCTACCAAAAACAAGTGGGCACACTTTACCTTACAACTTCAATGACAACAAGGAAGTCGGGTCAATCAAACACATCTGCCACTTACTATCACACTAACCTATTCCTAATCGAGCTAGAGGTCTTTATTAGGTGTTACAGGATTAGGAGATGGTTTAAGAAGGAAGGAAATGGATATTCAAAAGGACAAGTCCGAGATAATAGAGTCTTCAGATATGTAACTTAGAGAAAACCTTGTTATTTTCTTTTGCTTCTATACTTTGTTTCCATCCCTTAGCCATTTTTTTTTTTTTTTTTTTTGGCTTTTGACTCCTTTTATCTCATTTTTTTTGGAGTTTTTTATTTTATTTCTATTTTTCTTTTTCTTTGGATGGAAACTTTTTTTCTTTATTTTCTCAAGCAAGTAACAATTTTGTTTACACATGTTTTTTCTTCTTCTTCTTCACTCATTCTATTCCTCGAATTTATTCTAAATTGGGTAGGTTGATTTATTCTTTTTTTTTTTTTTTTTTTTTTTGTTTTTGTAAGGGTAAAGGAATCAGGTGGTGTATGGAAGGCTAAAGAAAAGGCTCGAGAGTGGTGACTAGCGGAAAATAATTCATAGGTTTGAATTTCTGGCTATATCGATCCAAAGAGATGCCTAAATTCTCTTAGGATATGGTATAGTGATCAAGCAAGTGGACGGTGATTTTCTATCCGATTTTACTTCTCCCTTGTGTCATTTCTCAACTTGTTTCACTCCATATAAGGCTTTTTAGGCTATATTCTCACAGGATTTGTAGAATAAGTACTCTAGCCTAGATTTCAAACTTATCGCCAAACAATCATAGATACTCATGTAATATATTTATAGATAGATGCAAAGATTATTACCTACGTGATAACCTAAGTTTCTAACAATTATTCCGATGCAACAGCCTATGTGAGACTTTTAGATTGTTAAGAGCATGGAGAAAGAACAATACCAATATTCCTAAGTGTATATAGCATAACTTATTTATTTATATTTTAAATTTTGAAATTTTTAACTAGAAACAAATGCATATTATATATTTATATCCTAGCAGATGTCTTAATTACACGCGGTTTCTATGCCCCCCAAAACAAAAGCATGCTTTGTCCTCAAAGCATTGTAAATAAAGAGGGTAGGAAAAATACCATCAAGCGCCAAGGAAATTCGTAAAACATCGCAAAACAATGTTAGAACGCACTAATATAGAAAATAAAAACTGACACAACTCTATAAGAGTTCCACCCATTATGGGGTTAACATAATTAAATTGCTTTGGGACATAAGGCACACAAACGAAACTAAAACTTACCTCCACTCCCCGCTGTTATTCGTCATCTTCGCCATCCTCTACTTCTATAAAGAAGTGAGGTTCCTTCAAGGCCCCGCCATGCTATGATAATTTGCCGTGCTTCACGCCATTTATCATCTATGGTTGCTAACCTATTAAGTGCCACTTGGTCCGATGGGGTGTGGTGCAACTCGGGTGAGGTCAGATCCGCCACCCATGCCAAGTCATTGCACGGAAAGATCGAATAATACTATTGGTGGGTCGACCGCGGTCTACCTTTAATCCAATCCGCGGAAACGCGGTACAAAAAAACAGGAAAGAAACATAGCATAATACGCGGAAATTAGAACAGGCATAAGAAGGTACTTATGCCTCATAAGATATAGGCTCGCTAAACTAGACATCAAAGTCCCGGGAAGGTCATAGAACCAAGGCGTCCGTTATTAAAGCAAGGAAAACGCCGCAAGTGGCGCCATTCACGTAAGAAAACGCCATTCCCCTAAAATGTTTAGCATTATCCAAAACATAACAGTCCTATGTTCATGGACAAAGCTACCAAGCGGCAACGCGTTATAGTCCCCTTGGTCCTCAACACGAAAATGCCTGCCCCATAAGCCTCGCGGCAAAGACTCATAAGTGTAGACATGCATATTATCGTAATCTAATAGCACCATGGGTCTTGTATCTCAAATGGGCATAGCAAGTCCAAGAACAAATGCTAGCAAGAACCGGTAATCTCCATTGGTTCATTGTCAATGTTGATGGAGAACACTTGTTCTCCATCCGTCTCTCAAAGAAAATGCAGTTATTATAAAAATAAGATGCAAGTCTTTGGAGAATAAAGTTCACCGGTCTTACCATAAGAGGTTCCCAACCAACATATGTGATCACTCACAAACCAAGCACCGTAGTAGTGCTTTTTGGAACAAATCTTCGAAAAGATCGTTCGTATCAATATTGAGATGTCATCTCTAAATTACGCTTTGGAATAGTCGCTAATGATTCGATACTACACGTAAAAAACCGGAAAATTTCTCGTCCAGAGAAGTCAGCGGGCTGGCGCCATTAACTTAAAAGGCGCTGGGCGCTTTTGTATTTTGATTTCCAAGAACTTAGCTGGTCGCGCAAATAGTAGGGCTGGCGCCTCGACCAAATTTTTCTCGAATTTTAGGGCTGAGGGGCCAACTAGAGGGCTGGCGGCCCGAAAGCTTAGAATCTGCGAAAATGAAGTCCTAAACGGGAATCGCGGGTTTGAAGGGTGAGTGATGGAGTTTAGGTGTAGTGTGAGTTGTGAGGATAGATTGTATCAAGTTTATATAGGCTTAAAGTTGCTAGAATGGATCGAAAGTTGCCAAAACTAATTTCGGCAGCTTTCGAAATCCTAAAATTTCCAAACTCGAAAAACGGAAACAACTCATCTCCCCGGATTCTAATTCAAACCCAGTATTCTTATTTGGATTTTATGACTGAATGTACCTATTTAATCTAGATTTCATCCTACAATGATTCTCAATCACAGATATGCCTAAACTTCCATATTTTCACCTTACTCCGCAGTAAATTCTAACACTAGGGTTTTTTATAAAAAATACAGCTTGAAATAATCAAACCACCCCCAAACAAGTTTGGAAGGTGTGGTCAATATGAAATAAGCACACAATATGAAAATAAACCCTTGTATTATAATTTCATTCGGAGTATTACTACAAAATTCAAATTACTGAAATAAAAGTTACATTACAATAAAGACAACAAAAGTAAATAAAACAACAACTACTAAAACATAAATAACAGGACTATCACTCCTCATCCTCTCTAAACTCCTCGCCAGTGGTGGCTGAGGGCACAGTCTCTAGTGGTGGCTCCTGGGCTCCAGAAGGTCCAGCAGCAGTCGTCCTCCGTCGACGACGCCATGCCATGCCTAGCAGCCTGTGGTCCTCGAGGCAGAGTCAGATGAGGTGGGAAGCGCATAGCATCTCTACTCTAAACCGACGATTGGCTTCCATCTCAGCCCCTCGCCGCTCCCATCTCTCATCCTCCCTCCGGCGGAGCTCGGTTGTGATGAATGGTCGCCGTCGAGTCCTGAGGTTCTGACAGAGTGTTGAGTGAACGATGCCCCAAACATAGGGGTCACCCGCGACAAAGGGAATACTCACCACTCATTTCACTCTTATCAAAATACCGCCATCTTAGTTGCACTTTATCATTGTTTTCATAATAGAATTAGTAATTTTTAAGTCCCATTTCACCCACCCACCCTTTGTTTGATTCATACCGTGGTTGCCGCTTTCAGTTTTGAAAAATCCTGCGAGAAAACGCGACTGAAGGCACGCTTCAAAGAGAGAGGCGACGCCGCTTATCTTTATCGACTTCTCGCTTTCAGACTGAAGGCCGCTGGCGCTTCAAAGAGAGCGCACCCGCCGCTTATCTTAATGGACTTCTCTTTCGCTTTTAATCGAAGCGCCAACAAGAGCCAATTCACCGCTTATCTTTATCGACCTCGACTTTGCCTTTGAAGCCGCC
Source organism: Coptis chinensis (assembly GCF_015680905.1). NCBI lineage: Eukaryota > Viridiplantae > Streptophyta > Magnoliopsida > Ranunculales > Ranunculaceae > Coptis > Coptis chinensis. The sequence continues at coordinate 37,484,752 of NC_141464.1, forward strand.
ACGCTTCAAGATAGAGCCCGCTTCCCCGGAAAAATTCGGATTTCCACAGGTGATTCAAACTTCGAAGTTGTCAAGCTTTCAGTGTTCTATTCTCTTATAAACACCAACACGCTGCATCTCCAAGACGCTTATTCATAAGCGGGCAAGGACGAATCGTATTCCTTTCTTCCACACCTCGTGATCTCCCCGTTAGAGGTTTATACTAGTATATGAGAATTGTTTGGAGTGTTGCATGTGTAGTTAAGCTCGACTTAGTCTTGCATGAGATTAAGGTCCGGTCGCATAAAAACACCGAACGAAATACACAACAACATCAACAATCAAGTCTATCTAGTATACCACACACTACACCTCTAACTACTATCATCACACCATACCCGATATATAATGGGGAAGAAAAGAGACTCCTCTCTCGGACTTCTACAAAGCCTTGAGCGATAGCCCCAAATCTTGCATCGTTCTAGCAAACCCGGTGGGGATTTTAATCCCTCCAAATATTTTAATTTGTTACCCGCTTTTCATGGTTTAGACCATGAAAACCTTACAAAGATTACGCGTAGGGATTGAACAAGTCCTAACAACATTCCACCATCCTACGGTTGGTTCGAACAGATTAAATTAAGGGTATTCCCTTTCACCTTAGTCGATAAAGGCTGCCTTGGTGGTTAAAAGCCCCCAAGTTTAATTCTGTGGACTCGTGGGCTAAACTTGTTCAAATTGCTTATGGAACATTTTACCCACCCCTAAAGACGGATGAGATGCTTTCTAAGATTCATTTCTTTTCGACAAAATCCTCATGAAACATTTTCAGAGGCTTGGAATCGCTTTCACCGACCGCTTTATAGAGTGTCCACATCATAACTTAGCTTAAAAGACACGTTAGTTCGTGGTTTTTTCAAAGGACTTCAACATCACCATAAAGAAGTCCTTGACATAATGAATGGGGTAGTTTCTTAAACAAAGGAGCCCCTGAGGCTTATAAATTTTAGAGGACCAAACTAAGCGTAATAATAATGGGGGGGGTAGTGACGATTACTCCCGGCCCGCTAGTTAGTTTCTTCCACAGCTAAGGCTACCAAGATGTTTGAGGTTAAATCAGATCCCGAGCTTAAAACTCTAATTGAATCCCTCACAAAAAGGTAGATGCCATTTCTGTACAACAAAAGCCAATCCCCCGCTATGAATGTAAATTCAAATCCATGTAGTTTCGGTTGAGTCCCCGAGCATCCCTAATCCCATCGTCCTATTGCCTATGAACAAACTTGTTCCATTAATAGTGAACCTAACGCCTTTGGAGACAAAATCCCAACTTCGGGTTGGAGAAATAACCAAAACGCCACACCTCGCGGTACAATCATCAATATGATAGCCAACGCAGAGCTTTAACCAAGCTCCACTACGACAAGGATGTGGTCGGGTAATTTTAATAATTATAACAACCAAGTGCAACCCGACAAGGTCAAGCACAAGGTCAAGGTAATTATAATAATTATAATGCTAATAGAGGTATCGCTTAGGTAAATAATAACTATCAAAATCCACCAATAAATAATTCACGGAAATAGTTCCAAAGAACACCACCCGTGACCACTACACCCACACAAACGGATCGCCTAGACACCTTTATACAAGTGAGCCAAAAACTTTTTCCAAACCATGGCTCAATCCAACCAACAGCCTTCTACAATCCAGAACTAATTTAACCCAACAAAGTTGGCTCAAGATAAAGCCCAAACCAAAGGTGTGTTTCCTGTGTAACGCAATACCTAATCCTAAAACAACAAACACAACCTTTGAGGTAACGGATAATACTAGTAATGAATTTGAAAATGTAGGTGAGATAAATGCCATCACCACTTCTCCGCTCGGCAGAGTGGTTGATAACAAAGTAACTATGCCTATAGTTACCCCACCAAGAGTCCCCTACACCGCCGCTATATTACTAGATAATCGAAATAGAAACTCAAGAGCCTACCAATCGTAGAGGTACCCGCCACAACACAACCAAAGAAACGTAAAGCTACGGTAAAACATCCGTGTGATACAATTGCTAAATATAGACAGTAAAACCACCGCTTCCACAAAAAAATTAGCCATGTTAACTAAGGATACAAATTATGAGGAGATTAGGGATGTTTTTAAGAATTTAACTATAAACCTTCCCTTCCTCGAAGCTATTAAAAAGCTACCCAATCATGCTAAGTTTCTTAAGGAATTGTGTACTACTAGGCGTAAGACAAATATACCAAAAGACGCTTTTTTTGTAACAATTCCCAACCTTATCTGAACATAATGGAATTGTTAAGTACAAGGACCCCGGTCGCCCCATCGCACAATGCACCTTAGAGATTCCTATAATGACTACCAAGCGTTATTAGGACCGGGGCTAGTGTTAACTTACTCCCATTTTATTTGTATAGACAAATAGGTCTAGACAAAATGCAACCCACTAAAATGACGCTGCAATTAGTCGATCGGGTCTATTAAGTATCCTAAGGGTGTAGTCGAAAATGTGCTTGTAAAAGTGCGGATTTCTACTATCCCATTGATTTTGTAGTCCTCGATACGTAAGTCGCTAACCACTGGGTCTCCATCATTTTAGGGCGCCCTTTCTTGGCAACCGCCAATGCGCCATTAATTGCCGCGGATGGTTCAATGTCCATGTCTTTTGGCCATCTTGTTGTTGAAGTCAATGTTTTTAAAACAAGGACACGCCATCCGATTCGTCTATGGATGGAGAGGTTAGCATGATCGAGAGCTTTGCTCGAGATTATTTCAACAACACGTTCCCTGATAGTCATATGCCCAAAATTCTTTCCTTTGGAAAGTCAGACTCCAATATTTTCTTTCCTACACTAGTAGATACACATGTTATTGACGAGGATGGGATAGATGACTTTCTCAAAGACGTAGAGGACTACCATAGTAATGTGGATATGACCAATCTAGATGAGGAATTTGATGAGTTTCTTCGAGTAGGTGACAATTCACCCTATCAAGAACTAACTTGCACAACAACCACCTCGATGCCCCTCCTTCCACCCTTTCAAAGGAACCCCGAGTTTGCACTCGATCCTTTTGTTTCTTCAGGTTTCTATAATTTTTAAATCCTCCTAGCAAACAGATACTTCGTAAGGACAAACTTTGTGACACCTTCATTTTAGATTTGAGATACCCCTACACACACAATGAATGAAGTTCGGTGCTAAAACCACATCCCTCATTGTGGTAAGTCTGTCTTTCTAGAACTTATCCATATCTACCATATTTTCCACAACCATTCACTTTTCCACACTTATTTACAAGAACACCCACTCATTCAAAAATGAAAAATAAGGTGCATGATAGGTTACACAATAGGGTTGTCCGACTTCGCTTGATTCCACTAGGTCGTGGTCGAGGGAAATCTTGGTGTTTCATTGTGTTTGGATATGTTTCCTCCGATATTTATTTATGGAATGATCCACAACTATTTCGGGTTGTCGATATATGATCAACCGCATGTTCATACATATGTTTTAGATAAAGTCTTGAGTATCCGACTATAAACGACTCAAATTTCTGTGTTGGTGCATTTCCTTTCATTCCAATATATTGGTGAGTGCACCATTAAGGTAACCGGCCCTCCCTATGGAGTGTGGGTGTAAGTACCGGATCCTAAGTCCACGGTTCACATAGTTCACGCTTTTCCACTCTTGCATGTTTTTCTCGGATTTTGAGTCATGTTTCTCTATGGTGTGAATTATGTCTTTATTGCTTATTGTTTTTCCTTCTAAAACTAAAATAAAAAATAATAAAATAATAAAATAAACATAGTAATCTAGGAAGTCTCGAATCGACTTTAAAAGACCCATCGCTAAAACAAATTTTCTAAAGCTTTTTGTAAAAATTTGTTTTGGGGTGGGGTGTTCGTGGTTTCCATACTAAAATGTTTTATGTCCCATTAGAGTTGCTTAGGCCGCTTTTATTGTGTATTACGATCGGATTGACATAATCTATTAATTTAGATTTCATTCGCTCGCGATAACTTACGCCATGCACGCACTTCGAGGCGTTTTCCACTATCTCATATGTCATCCGAAGTCGGAATAGAGTGTTTTATGGATCATTGATAGGAAATTCTCTCCTGATCATTTCCATATCTCATTCGCAAATATCGGACCGGTAACGGCTGGAATTTTGATTTGAAATTCAAAAAAAAAAAAATCGAAAATATCGATTTTTGGGTTTGGGCCTAACTTAACGCCCACCAAGCGCTTCATGGAGAGAAGGCTTACATTTTACATTCTCACGACCAGTTCATCGCTTCATCTTCCATTAACGCCATTACCAAGCTCCAAACCTAAAAGAAAATCAAAATAAAAAGAAAATACAAACAACCCACGCCAAAAATCAAATCCAAACCTCAAATCGACTTCAAAACACCAACCATCACTACCACCACCGATTTCTATTATCAAAACCACCGAAATTAAAAAAAAAATTTTGGTGCTGCCGCCACCACGCCACCACCACCATTGTTCTTAAAGTCGGTCAAGCTAAACCACCACCACCACATCCTATATAAACCCCAATCGACATTTCAAAACTAGATGGCTCAACGCCAGATTATACCGAGCAGATTATCGCCGACCATTTTACCGCTTTACGGTGACGAAATGGCTAGTAGAGACCGGAATAGTCTCTCGGTACTCTAATCGAGGACTTCTATCATGAAGACTTGGTCGACGGTTCTACAACACCCGGAGTTGGAGGGGAGTAAGATTTTTGTGTTGGTGAGGAAGAAGAGGAGGAGTTGACTACGGGTTGGTTGGTTGAGATTCTAGGCATTCCGCCTAGAATCAACTGATGCAGAATACAGATCCCCAGTTTGATGGGGTTGAGCCGCTGATGGGCGCATCACATCAATGGGAGCTACAATCCAAACTCCCATTGTGTGCGCCAGTTTTTCGAGGACCAACCAACCGGGCTATGCCCAGTGGATTGGTCGGAATGTCCTTGGCAAGGACAAGGTCGCTGACATCGGTCCGACCTGCCTCCATCGCCCTATGGATACTCCAGAGAGGAAGCACGATTTCAGATCCCGGAGTTTTGCTCAACATAATCGAGGATCGGACGGCAGTTGCACCTCTTCCCCGCGGCTTATCACTAAGATCATGTGAAGATGAAGGCAACTCCCGCTTCCGAGAGGATTTACATTACCCCGCATCGGAACCCGCTGTGATCTATAGGAGTGTGTCCAACAAGTCTGGAAATTGCCGAGGATAGGAGCAGGAGGAAGAGGAGGAGCAGAGGGGGATGCCAGGATGAGTCGGAGGAGGATGAGGAGGATGGCACCGCTTTGATACGGATGCCTTCCAGAGGTGTTGGTCCGATGTCGAGCGCATGACTATGCTACATGGGCACGCTGCTCACTCAACACTCTTCGCAGACCTCCGGACTCGACAGCCACCATTCATCACAACTTCGAGCTCCCCGCACCGCAGAGGGAGGATGAGAGAGGGATAAAAGGGTCGAGATGGAAGCCCCGCCACCGCTTTAGAGAGAGATGCTAGCACGCTTCCCACCCTCATACGCATCGGCCCGGAGGACACAAATGCTAGGCATGAGCGCCGCCGACGGAGGACGACGCGTCGCCGGACCTTCCGAGCCCGTGAGCCACCACTAGAGATCAGGCTCCCTCACCACCACCGGGCGCAGGAGTTTAGAGAGGATGAGGAGTGATAGTCCAAGTTATTTATGTTTTAGTAGTTGTTGTTTTATTTACTTTTGTTGTCTTTATTGTAATGTAACTTTATTTCAAGAATTTGAATTTTGTAGTAATAATCAATGAAATTATAATACAAGGGTTTATTTTCATATTGTGTGCTTATTTCATATTGACCACACCTTCCAAACTTGTTGGGGGTGGTTTGATTATTTCAAGTCGTATTTTTTATAAAAACCCTAAAGTGTTAGAATTCATCATGAGTAAGGTGAAAATATGGAAGTTTAGGCATATATCCGTGATTGAGAATCATTGTAGGATGAAATCTAGATTAAATAGGTACATTCAGTCATAAAATCCAAATAAGAGATACCGGGTTTGAATTAGAATCCGTGAGATGAAGTTGTTTCCGCTGAAGTTTGAAATTTTAGGATTTCCTAAACTGCCAAATTAGTTTTGGCAACTTTCCATCCATTCTAGCAACTTTAAGCCTATATAAACTTGATACAATCTATCCTCACAACTCACACTACACCTAAACTCCATCACTCACCCTTCAAACCCGCTGATTCCCACGCTTCGACTTCATTTTCGCAATTTGCAACTCCCTGCCGCTACCAGCGCTCTAGTTGAGTCGACCGCGCGCTCTAAAAATTCTGTCGTAAATTTGGTCGAGCGCCCCGCTTCTATTTGAGCGATTACCGCGCTTAAGTTTACTGGAAATCAGAATACAAAGAGCGCCCGGCTGTTCTAAGTTGAGAAGCCCGCGCCTTCTCTCGACCAGAAATTTTCCAGTTTTTCAAAGTGTAGTATCCGAATCATTCGCAGCTATTCCAAAGCTGTAATTTAGAGATGACATCTCCAATATTGATACCGAACAGTCTTTCAAGATTTGTTCCAAAGCACTACTTTACGGTGCTTGGTTTCGCGAGGTGATCACATATGTTGGCGGGAACCTCTTATGGTAAGACCGGGCTGAACTTTATTCTCCAAAGACTTGCATCTTATTTTTATAATAACTGCATTTTCTTTTTGAGAGACCGGATGGAGAACAAGTGTTCTCCATCAACATTGACAATGAACCAATGGAGATTACCGTGTTCTTGCTAGCATTTGTTCTTCGACTTGCTATGCCCGCCGAGATACAAGACCCATGGTGCTATTGGGTCGATAATATGCATGTCTACACTTTACGAAGTCTTTGCACGAGGCTTATGGGGCGTGCATTTTTTCAGATTGAGGACCAAGGGGACTATAACGCTGCCCTTGGTAGCCCCGGGTCCATGAACATAGGAACTGTTATGTTTTGGATAATGCTAAACATTTTAGTGGGGAATGGCGCTTTTCTCGCGGAATGACGCCACTTGCAGCCGCTTTTCCTTGCTTTTAGCCAACGGACTTCGGTTCTATGACCTTCCCGTGACTTTGATGTCTAGTTTAGCACGAGCCTATACTTCATGAGGCATAAGTACCTTCTTATGCCCCGTTCTAATTTCAATGATTATGCTATGTTTCTTTCCTCGCTTTTTGTACACGCTTCACGGATTGGATTGGATTAAGGTAGACACGGCAACACTCCACCAATAGTATTATCCGATCTTTCCGTAAATGACTTGGCATGGGTGCGGATACAACCTCACCAGTTGCACCCTACACCCCATCGACCAAGTGGCACTTAATAGGTTAGCAACCATAGATGATAAATGGCGGAAGCCCGCAAATTATCATAGCATGGCAGACTGAAGGAACCTCACTCTTTTATGTAAGCAGAGGATGACCTAAGATGACTAATAACAACGGGAGTGGAGGTAAGTTTTAGTTTCGCTTGTGTGTCCGCTATGTCCCAAGCAATTTAATTATGTTAACCCCATAATGGGTGGAACTCTTATAGAGTTGTGTCGCTTTTATTTTCTATATTAGTACGCTCTAACATTGTTTTATAGATGTTTTCAATTTCACGCTTCAATGGTATTTTTCCTACCCTCTTTTATTTACAATGCTTTGAGGACAAAGCATGCTTTTTGTTTGGGGCATAGAAACACGGTAATTAAGACATCCGCTAGGATATAAATATATAATATGCATTTGTTTCTAGTTAAAAATTTCAAAAATTTAAAAATATAAATAAATAAGTTATGCTATACACTTAGGAATATTGGTATTGTTCTTTCTCCATGCTCTTAACAATCTAAAAGTCTCACACATAGTGCATCAGATCGTAATAATTGTTAGAAACTTAGGTTAATAATGAGGTAATAATCTTTGCATCTATCTATAAATATATTACATGAGTATCTATGATTGTTTGGCAAGAAGTTTCAAATCTAGGCTAGAGTAACTTATTCTACAAATCCTGTGGAGAATATAGCCTAAAGCCTTATATGAGTGAAACATTTGAGAAATGACACAAGGGAGAAGTAAAACCGGATAGAGAAATCACACGCCCACTTGCTTGATCACTATACCATATCCTAGCGAGAATTTAGCCGCTTCTTTGGATCGATATAGCCAGAAATTCAAACCTATGAATTATTTTCCGCTAGTCACCACTCGAGCCCGTTTTTAGCCTTCCATACACCACAATTCCTTTACCCCTTTACAAAACAAAAACAAAATAAAAAAAAAAAGAGAATAAATCAACCTACCCAATTTAGAATAAGTCCGAGAATAGAATGAGTGAAGAAAAGAAGAGAAAAAACGTGGTAAACAAAAAATTGTTACTTGCTTCCGAAAAATAAAGAAAAAAAGTTTCCATCCAAAGAAAAGAAAAATAGAAATAAAATAAAAACCAAAAAAAAAAAAATAGAATAAAAAGGAGTCAAAAGCCAAAGAAAAAAGAAAAAGAAAAATATGGCTAAGGATGGAAAAACAAAGTATAGAAGCAAAAAGAAAATAACAAGGTTTTTCTAAGTTACATAATAACTAAGACTCTATTATCTCGTGACTTGTCCTTTGAATATCCATTTCCTTCCTTCTTAAACCATCTCCTAATCCCCTCAGAACACCTAATAAAGACCTCTAGCTCAATTAGGAATAAAGTTAGTGTGATAGTAAGTGGCGATGTGTTTGATTGACCCGGCTTCCTTGTTGTCATTGAGATTGTAAGGTAAAGTGTGCCCACTGCATAACCGGAGTAGCTAAACTTGAGTGCAAAAATCGAGTGTTGTTTCTTGACTATTATTGTGAGAACCTACTTAAGGACGCTTATTCCGAGTTCTCTAAACAAAACCCGCTAAACATTTGATAGTACTACTCATCAGATATATATGTTTATTGTAGATGATTGATTATTATGCATATATTAACTTAGGGTTTTGACGGTTATTCTTATATAATTGCTAGAGATGTATAGATAGTTGAGCATGAATAAGGAAACAATAGTTTTATTTTCTTAGTCGCCAGAAGATATAGATGAAGTTTGGAAGTACCTTCATCGAAAAACTCTCACAGGTTATAACTCGGCCCACTAGGGAATTCCTAGTGGTTTAAGGCCTTGTTGCATATGGTCAATGCAATCGAATAGACAAATAAACGAGATTAGTTAGAACTCCATTTTGGTCACTTATTCTAATTCTCATATTTGCTTGAGGACAAGCAAAATGTCGCTTTTGGGGTGGTTTGATAAGAGCCCAAAACTGTAGTTTTAACCCCTTAATAATCATACTGTTAGACCAATTATGTGAATAATAAGTAAGAGTTAACACCGACACGCTGTTTTATGCATTTCAGCTTCAAAGTCCATTATGTGCGTAAATGTACCCATTTTAGCGAGATAAAGGAGCAAAAGTCACAGAACTTCCAAAGCCAGATCTTTGGACTCAGCACCTGAATTGGGCATACCTTATGTCAAAACGACCGCTCGGAAAGAGCTTTGTAATGGTCCAAGCCTTGACCCAATTAGAGGAGCAGAAGTGGACGAAAAGTCTGTGGAAGTCAACTGCAGCTGAAGAGGCCTTTTTGGATCGAAGAAACTGGGTTTGGGCCCGATTCTCCGCCCAAACCATGGCTCCAAGCCCATGCACGAATTTTGATCTGAATGTATAAGAACAAAAGCTTAAGTCTTTGTTAATGGTAGATTAATTAGTAGAGAATTAGGGTTCATAGCTTAGAATAGAAAGTAGCCATTAAAATAGCTTCTAGATCTAGATTTAATTGTTTTCTTTAATTAGTTTCAAATCTTTTTATTAGATTAAACCTTTGAATCTTGTTCTTCATTTGAATTAGATAATAAATTAGTTGTTCTTGATTCAATTTCGATTTGTCAATTACAATTCTAGATCTAATTTCAATTCATGTCCTTAGTTCAATTTAGTCATTAAATTAGATTTCATTATTGTTTAATTAAATAAATTTCAATGCTTTATATTATGTTTAGTTTTAATATAAATGGAAATGATTGCGGAATGATTCAAGGCTAAACTTCCATTAGAGGGGGTTGTGAAGCCTTGATGAAAGCTTGATTCCGATTATCGTAGAGTCGTCGTATTTTCTATTCCACTCTAGAAATGATTAGTTCACCATGAGAATGGGTTTAATTGTTCACATGCTAGTTATGAATTGGTAGAAATGCCATGTATAATTAGGGATTAGGAATAACCAAATTGTTTCAAGGGCTTTTCATTCGGATTACTTAATTTATTCGTCGTTAGTGGATTAAGTTGAGTTAAGGTGGAATCAATCCCCTCTAACTCCTTATCATAGAATCAACGAAGCATTCCCCTTAGTTGGATCGACAAACCGACTAGTCAGATCTTGTGGGTAGTTGCATCGTAGTCTAATTTCCCTTCGTGAAAACTCTCATAGACTTAAAACGACTAGTTAGATTAGAAAACATCCATGCTAGAGCACTAGGAGTGGAACGAACTTGTCTACTCCACTATATCTCAATTGGTTGAGAGTAGAAATAAATCTTTGATAACTCAAGCACGTAAAAGACTAAGTTTAGTTTACTTACGTTGTGAATTCATAGTTCATTTCGTAGGTAGACTACTCATTTCACTCTTATCAACAACCTTAAATAGAGTAATTCGTTAACGATGTTTCATCCAAGAGGGCATCGACACTCGCTCGATTGCCTAATTGTAGTCTACTTGTAAGAACAATCATGAAGCAAAAGGTCATAGATTAAAAGTATTTATGGATTCTAATATCTTGAATTCCCTCCCTTATAAATTCTCAATAGTTTAGTTAATTTAGTTTAGTTTAGCATTAGAATCTAAAATCTCTACAGTCATAGTTTTTAATCCCTTAAACCCCCTTTCCAGTCCTGTCTTTCACATAACATACACTTAAAAGTGGAACGATACCCTACTCATTCTTTACTCATTGAAGGATAATTAGGTTTTGATACGCTTCTATTTTGTTCAACCACCATCATCTATCTACATCATCCATATACCATCTCACACACAAAAGAGGCTTAGGTCAAAGCCCCAACTCTCTAAGCGATCAACAACTATCACAAACAAATAATAATAATGCAAAGAAAATAAAACATACTACAACAAAAGATGTAACGTGGTTCGGCCAATGATACCTAATCCATAAGAGCAAATCCTTTATAAGATTGGGAAGGAAGATTACAATCACTCCTCACAAGTATCTCCAACACTTAATAGATCTCTCTTCTACAAATCTCTCTCCCTTACAAGCTTTATCTCTTTGCAAGGGTTTTTCACAATTTTGGTTGCTCTCAAAATTGGTTTTCTCTCACTTCTGTGTTATACTAACATATGAGAATATATATAGACTCCCAAGTTCTAATTTAGTTTCCTAAAAGAATTAGAAACCCAAGTCCAATAGGCGACTCCAATTGGTTTCCAAACTAAACCAATTTCTAATACTCACGAGGTGAGGGACCCAACACCTACTACACATTCTATTCCCCGCCAAGTATTACAACCTATTATTCCTCAAATTTCTGACCAACCTATTCTTAATAACAATCCCCAATCTTCATTAAACCCCTCCTCCTCTACATCAAATGCATTAACTTCAAACTCCAACTCAAGCCATTCAAGCAACAATTTAGCTCAACTGCTTGCTCACACCATGCAAACACGAAGCTAAAAAATAATATTATCAAACCTACTACAAAATACCCTCTTAGTCATTATGTGATGAACACCACTCTCACTACTATCTCAACTCTAACTTGTTATACACAAGCCATCAATTCAAAGACCCAAATTGGAGAAATGTTATGGTGAGGAGTTTAGTGCTTTCTGAGAATAACAACACTTGGATTCTTGTACCATATGATCCTTCTTTGAATCTGTTGGAGCAAAATGGGTTTTAGAGTCAAATACAAGCCAACCTGGTGCTATTGATAAACTTAAAGCTAGGCTAGTGGCAAAAGGTTATCACCAAATATGGCTTTGATTATCTTGACACTTTCATCCCAGTAGCCAAGCCTACCACAATCAGACTTATTCTCTCAATTGCCCTAAATAATGATTGGTCAATCAAAAAATTGGATGTAAGTAATGCTTTTCTTCATGGCTCTTTAGAATAGCAAGTTTATATGATTCAACCCCCAGGTTTTGTTGATCCTCAAAAACCTTCCTATGTCTGTAAACTACAAAAATCCTTGTATGGCTTAAAATAGGCTCCTCGAGCCTGGTACTAAGAACTTTTCTCTACATTACTGGAACTTAGATTCATTTCTTCTCAAGCTAACACCTAATTGTTCACAAGGAAGGATTCCAAGAGTACTACTTATGTCCTCATCTATGTAGATGACATATTAATATATAACTGGCAGCTCTTCTTTAGTAATCTCTGAAATAATTCAACAGTTAAGTTTGAAATTCCCAATGAAAGAACTAGGACAACTGCATTACTTCTTAGGCTTGGAAGTAAAGAGAACCTCTCAAGCGATGTTTCTTACTCAGTAAAAGTACATCCTTGACTTGTTGAAGAAAGCAAACATTTAGGGAGCTAAACCATGCTCTACACTAGTCTCTGCAAGCCAAAAGCTCAATAATTCTTATGGCGATCCATTACAAAATGTAACTGAATATAGGTCATTAGTATTTTGACCTATATTTGAAAGAGAATCATAAGATATTTGAAAGGGACAATTGATCATGGTCTCAAATTTACAAAAGGATCTCCTTCTATCACCGTGATTCGCGGATGGATCGGGTAGGTTGTCTAATCGTGAAGGTCTACTAATGGCTTTATCATCTTCTAGTGCAAATCCTATTAGTTGGAGTGCTAAAAAGCAAAATATTGTCTCAAGATCTTCTACTGAGTCAGATCAGTACAGAGCCTTAGCTCACACTGCTGCTGAGTTGTATTGGCTTTGTAAAATCTTGCAGGATCTTGGTATTCCATTACATACTGCACCTATTCTATGGTGTGATAATATTGGGGCACTTGCTTTGGCTTCCAATCCTGTCTTCCATACACGCACAAAACACATTGAAGTTGACTACCATTACACAAGGGAATTGGTAACTAGTGGCACTATTCAACTCAAGTACATATGCACTCAAGATGTCACAGCCCGAATTTCTAAACAATTACAAAGTGAATATTTGAAATATAAATATCTCAAACATCACTTGGTTCAATTGTCTAAAAACCCAGGCTATGACGGGGTAGATACAGCACATGTCAAAACCTAAAACCCACATCATAAAAGAAACCACTTGAAAATAAATAAACCCCAGAAGTTTCCACCATCACTTTATTAAGCTATTTCCCGTCCAAACAAAACATCAAACAAACTCTCTGAATAATAGTCCTCACTACCATGCTCTCATGTTATCTTTGAAAAATATAAACTACGTTATTACATCCTTTCAATAAGAATCGGACCTAATAAAAGAACTAACGGATGCACCATGCAAGAATCCAAATCCTGCGCTTGCGGTTCCATCGCCTTCCACCTATGTTCCTAAGAACACACCCACGTTAGCCAAAACAAAGCAAAAACATGGGTGACAAAATGGAATTTGTTGGTATGAGTAAACTAACCACATATAAATATTTCCAATCTTCATTTATCCAACTAACACTTTAAATATATCATAATATAATCATTCTCAGCTTGGAAGACAGGTAGTTCCGTCATTTCAACCGGCATAGTTTCTTCCCAAGCAAGACTCCCATCTTATTAACTCGTTATAATAACTTGTTTTAATAACTAAGTAATTGAATTTAAAACTTACCGATATCCTTTGTTATATAAGGGTAGGAGGACAGCGCCCCTCAAGACAAAATATTATTAAATTCTACCCTCTTGCAAAAGAAAGTTAGAAATTTTATATAACATATGTAGATATCCTATAGGTATTCAAAAGTAAGCCCAAACATACTCGCATAAACAAATCAATTTCTCTTATCAATTAACCAATTACTTTTCTTATACACCCACCCTTTAGTACCTACTCCACAATTTGCACTCCACACATTTGCCAAATCACATATTTCTGTGTGCCTCTCTCCCACCGAATACCACAATATCATAGCCATCTCTGGACTTTGATACACATATTTCACAGCCTCTTCGGGCACAAAAACTCGGGTCATTCATGGCACATTCAATGAATACCTTAGGTCATTCCCGCCACATTCAAGGAATACCTATCATATCACTAATAGGCCATTCATGGCCATTCAATAAATGCCCTGGGTCATTCCCGCCACATTCAAGGAATACCCAACCCCACATTCCCGTACAATCAAGGAATACAACTAACCCGCAAGGCAAATACCTTAGTTCCTCTCTTGGGCAGTCCAAATAATCGGGTCATTCATGGCACATTCAATGAATACCCGGGTCATTCATGGCACATCCAATGAATACCCATTTATAACGCTAACGGGTCATTTATGGCACATTCAATAAATGTCCACCTAACATATGACATCATCAGTCATAAAACTCATTTCCAAAACTTGAGGCGTGGAGAGTTCTAAAAGGGTGCGGTAAATTTGTTTACGCATTATTAAACTTTATTGCATATATTATTTCAGAGAATGAAGGAATATCTTGTTTCTTGTATTTTTGGTTTACGTGTTATTATTTACATGGATGTCTAAGTGTCTTAGCGCCGTATATAAAACTGAAATATCACATAGTAGTTACTACACGTACACACATTTATATAAAGGTCTTAGCCTAAAGCCACGACGCTTAATAGCCCTAGACCTATCCTAATAATTTAATCATAATCCGAAGTTAAAAAAAGTCAAACTGGGTCAAGTGGTCAAAGTCAACCCCCGGTCAACAAATCAAAGTCAACCCGCCAATGGTCAACAAAGAATCAACCTACCCAATAGTCGGCAGTAAATCAACCAAACCTAAACTCCTCTAACCCAAAAGCCCAAAGCCTAAGGCCCAAAGTCTAAACTTAAGTCCAAAATGAAAATCTAAAATTTAAAAACACATAAGCCCACCCACGATTTGGCCCAAGCCCAATCGAAATTCACTATTAAACCTTCTTCTTCCTCACAGCACCTCTCCTCCACTTCCAACCACCATCGGCCATTCAACAAGATGAGTTGGTTCTACCCAAACCACAATAGGAATGGTTCGTCCAAATCTCCAACCCAACCAAAAAGAATTGTTGGTCATCTTCTTCCCCTCACAGCGCCTCCACCACCACAGCAGCCACCACCGCCCATCACTCGCCACCACTACTGAACCCAGCGGTTGGGTTCCTTGAGAAAACCCTTATATACCTATACCCACAAATCGTGATTCCCTTATACTGTGAAAAACTTAAATCGATGCCATTAATGCTCTGTAAAAGCTTCCCCTCACACTCTCCAGCACCCAATCAAACCAAACACCACTTCAAAACCCAACACTTCACCACAACAACCAAACATCACCAATTATAACCACAACAGTTTAACATCACCACAAAATCAAATAAAACACATTATTCAAACACAACAAAACACAGCAAAGAAATAGGACGATTTGGTGCTGATGGCGATGCCATTAACAACCGGTGTCAAGGCTTTGACAGTTCAATGCTCAAATTCGTCAGAATTTTTTTACTGTAGTATTTCAAAATGGTATCTAACAGCCGGCACTATTAACAGAGTTTACAAGATAATCAAATAAGAAAACCAGTATTACGGATATGATTAGTAGAAAACAAATATTTAAAAACATCGTCCGACTACTCACAGTTTATAAATCGAACAGCTTTCCGAAAGCGAAAAACCCCGAAAGACCGAAGTCGACTGTCACGCGAAAAAGACGATCTTCCTTGTTCAAAACCCTTTTCTTTTTTTACTCTCCAACATCAATCCACTAACTGGTGTTACTCTCCCTTCTGTCTCTTATTTTTTGTGTTAAACTCTCTGTGTTTTTTCCCAAAAACTCTACGTAAGAAAACTCCTTTTTTTATTAGTTTTTTAAAAAAAACTCACCGAAAAACAAAAATAACACTTATCTATTACTTACGGGACTTTTATCCCTAAGCTGATAGTTATCATATATTTAGTTTTATCTATTATCTTTTTATTATTATTATTATTATATTATTAAAATAAAATAAAAAGGCGGGTGTTATACAAGACCAAGTGGCGATGTCTTCACCAAAGGTCTTTCCAAGACAAGGTTTAATTTCCTAAAGTCCAAGCTTTTTTTGTCATTTGCTCAACCAAAAGCTTGAGACAGTGTAATAGAGTATTAACTCTGTAATGGTTAATGCCTTAGTTTAAATATTGACTCAGTCATTGTAAGTCAAAGCCAAGATTGTTTGGGTAGTTATGACTGCCAAACTAATAGATAGGTGTCAATGTAATAAGGTATCCTATAAATACTTGTACTCAGACAGAACAAACTAATTAAAATTTTCTATTTCCTCATTTCTTGTTTTCATTTTATTATCTTAAACAATTAAGACTCCCGCAATGCTTAGCAAGCAGCCTAGGAGAATCTAATTTTAATGCTTTGTTTAAATCCTAGCTCCTGTGTACGGACTTGGACAGTTGGACTTCTCAGTACCATGCCACGGACGAGAGCTCCACTCTTGCCTAATTGATTTTGTCAAATATATTTTGAGGAATACAAAAATAAGACATAGATCAACCTTGGCTAGCACTGTTCTATCAGCGCGCTTGATGAAACAGTACAGGACTTTATCCCTCTATTCCTTTACTTTTGAATCCACCAATAATCAAAATCCTCAGATCTCTAGAAATATTCCAAATATCTTTTATATTTTCGATGGACACGTACTTCTCTGCTACCAAAGATATTAGATTTGTCATAATTGACTATCAGCTGCCGAAATCAAGTTTTCTTCCAAAGTAAATCAAGTTTTAGATTTTAAGAGATATTAGATTTGTCATAAGCCTCTAATGTTTTCTTCCAAGGTAAATCAAGTTTTTTTACAACAATCCAAGATTTGATCCATTGACGTACTCTACGAATAAAAATGTTGAAAATGGATAAATGGATTTGCTAAAACAATAGTAACATCAATTGGCATCTGCTTAAATGATCAAACTAACAGTCATTCATCAAAATCTGTCCATTGAATCACAGTGGATTGTGTTAAAACCATTTAAGAGAAGATTAAAGTAGACAAACAACCATTCAACATTATTTACACTATACAGAAACACAACATCCAGTCCTTCTCGTCTTACATTTCCAACTCTATCAACGGTATCAAAAATGAGTTCGGCTTCGCTGAGCCAAACAGTAACTTGAACACTGAAGACCATTGAAAGAGAAGATAGCTGATAAAGAATGAGCCAAGCCTATAGCAATCCCAGCTTTAACTTGACCTCGTTTTGGTGTCGGACGGCTAGAAAACTGCTGGTCTTTCCCACAGTTGATTGTCATCGTCCTTCTTCTTCTTCTTCTTTGTTTTCCTTTGGAAGTGAGGTACGTATGTTTGTTTGAGAAGCACAAGTGGAGGAGGTTTATATAGAGGATATATTAAGTTATTAACAAGTGGCCTTGGGTTTCAGAAGCACTATGATTATGACCAGAATATATACTGAGTTGACTGTACTGCCCATGCTTTGTCATTTTATGAGGCTGTAAAGTAGTGGTAAGTGTCGTAAATTATGGTTTAAAGTTTAAACAAGGGTTTGAAACTGAAGAGAGGTTATTGAATATAATTGTATCTGTTAATCACGTGGACAATTCAACAAATTTTAGGTGCGATTAGAACTTTTGTCAAACTCACAATTTAAAATATAAAGATTGCTATCAGTTGTCGCCGTGTTGTATTGTAAATCTAGTACAAATTGGTTGGATTCTGTGCTTATTGGATTATCAAATTATTCGAATGGGAACCATTCCTAGCTGTTCAGTTATTTAATTTGAACAGTTGATTGAAACATAGACTGAAAGACATAGTTTTGGATTCAGTTTCAGCATTACTGGTTTTGGTAACAAAACCACCTTGCCTCCTTAGCATAGTACAAAATATCGGGATACTCAGCTTCGATATTCAAAACTGGATATGCTGGATATATCTTTGGGGATATACTGTTTCCTTATTTATATCCAAAATATCGAAAAAATAAATGGACGTTGACTTTTCGATATATTGTGAACATTATTTATATTTATTTGAAATATAACGTAAATATTAAATAAAATTATTATATACACAAAATATCAAATTGCAAAATACTGCCAAATTCGCGAAATATCGTTGAAATAAGCGATTTTCGATTAAATATATTTAAACATAAATTGAAATATACTTTTACGGAAATGGATAATATCACAATACGGGATATATCGGGATATTTACAATCCATGGCCTCAGTCCTTACATCACTTTGTATGGACTGCTGCTGGAAATATAGGAATACTGTGTCCTTATTTATTGGGACTCTCAAATAAATGGACGTTGACTATTTATTATTGTCAAAAAAACCAGTTGAAACGTACTTATTCAAATACCGGGCATCATTCAATGTGTTTTCATCGTTGACCAAGCGGTTTTCATATTTACATAAAAACACATTGAAAAAGTAACCTCACAAAGAACCAATCCATAAAACCTAACATCACTTCATGTTTCTCTCTCCTTAACTCCAATTGAAAATATTTGAAAAAATGAAATACACATTTTTAGCCTCCAGGTTTTTCATGTTACTCCTAAAAATTTTGAAAGTAAAATTACAAAGAACCAAATAAAACCCAAGATTCATGTTATGTATGTGCCGGTTCCCGCTTGGTAATTGGGCAAAAAATTCAACAAGCCCGCCTAACACTCAGGATTAGTTTAGTAAAAATCAATCTCTAAAAAGTTCAGCTCAATGTTTGCTCTCTACTCACCATCTCTCTCTCTACAATCTCCACTAATCCACTTCAAGCCCAGCTCTAGGTCTTCTAACTTTACCCAACTTATTAAAATTTCGCGCCGGTGATTTTCATTACATAACTCTCGTCTCTTTAATCATCCAATTAATTGCAATACAGGTATTCCCAAAGTTTGAATTTGTTTGTGCATGTTTTTTCTTCTTTTTTGATAATCGTTGGATTTGGATGGGATAAGTTTTTGCTTGTAGTTGAGGGGTTATTTTAATTTCAATTTCATACTATACCCATTTTTTAATTTTGAATTATAAGAAGTGGGTGCGCTCCATAGCCTAGTTGGCTATTTTTCCTCAAAAAAATTTGACATTTTTCTATGAATTTTTGTATGTTGTTAGTGTTTTGCGAAATCAGGTGATAAATGAGGAAACTTCCTTACGGTTATTGATCTGAATTTCATTATGAAGAAGGAGATGACTTGGTACATCCAAAGGTAACAAGCATCTTTAACTATTGAAGTTTTACTTTACGTTTCTTTTGAAGTGTAGAAATTTATGTGATTGCAAATGCAACATGTTTGTAGTCCACAAGCCCACTAGTAGTTGTAATGGGTCTAAAAATCTCTGGCATAGGTCGAAAAGGAAGAAGCAAACAGGCAACATCACTAATGTGATGCGCCAAATTTCAATTCTCTATTTAGGATTGCTTCTACTACGTAAGAAGTAGTGACAAGAGGATTCGGTAAACCGATTGAAATGTAGATCTTCCTTAATAAAAGAACTTCTATTGAGTTCATATGAATTATTACGACTTTTCATCAAAATTTTATAGAACTTGTACCATAACTAAGTATTTGGTCCAATGAACACATGAGCCAGTAGGTCTAAGACAAGATTTGGTGTTACATTTTGATGAGCTCCATTAAGTGTTTTACGAGACTGCGACTACAATGTCAAAGCGTTGTTCCAACTGCTCCATGTGTCCTATTTCGACCAAATATGATCAAAACACTAAGTGGTGATGAAAGAGACGAAGAACGTAGAAAAGTATAAAAGTGATGGTGATCAGGACATATCTTATCTTAACACGTAAACAAACTCAAAATCGTTAGGGCATTTATAAGTTTTGGATTAGGCTAATTTTTTTGTAGATATGATTTCCTAACTATTCTAAACATTGTCACAAATAAAAAAAAAAAATCAAAAAAAATTTAACTTGCCAAATATAGTATCAAAATTGGTGAAAATGACGGTCTACAATTAGCCAAATTTTGTAAATTGTTAACTACATTTGGCACGTTTGGAATTTTTTATTTTTTTTTATTATTTGTGACAATGTTTAGAATAGTTAAGAGATCATATCCTAATCCAAAACTTATAAATGTCCTAACGATTTTGAGTTTGTTTACGTGTTAAGTTAAAATATGTCCCTATAACCCCTCCCAAACTAAAATTCTCCTTCACCTGAGGGGCTCCAGCTCATTAGAAAGTTGAAAGTGTAAGAAACTGCCCAAGCTCCAAACCAGTTCACTAGAGTTACCGAGCTCCCTGCCACGCCCTTCACATTTATTGGGAATATCTGGAATGAAAATCAGTCAGTCTCTTATATCAAATCTTTGTTTTAATCTCCTCGTACTTGCATTAAGAAGGCCTATTTTATTAGAATAACAGATATCTTGAATGTGAAGTTATCTATGACATTATAACCTAAGGAACTAGTCCCATTCCAATTGAGAATAATCATGTGTAAGTCTAACACCATTGTGAAAACAAAGATGAGAAAGGACATACTAGAAGCTATAAACATATGATGTGTTTGTTCTGTAATAAAAGTAAACGCAAGCTAAATTACGCATGTTACCAGTACTCCTGCAATGGCTACTATCGGTACCCACTCAAGCAACATTCCATGGACTTGTTTGAAAAATGTATCTCCCTTTAGCTGTGAGGAAAAAAATATAGACAACTACTTAGTAAGTGAGAGATTTTAATAGATCGATATCCTATTGTTTACGTTGAGATAGAAAGAAACCCCAGTCATGAAACAACCTAGAAACGTTCCGCTTTCAGTGATGAGAAACTGAGCACTAGTATAGCCCGTCATAATAATTCTAGTCAAGGAATACAAAGATCTTCTTCATGTTACTCTCTCTTAATAGGATTTTCTCTTAAGTGTCCTTTGAACTTTAGTCAATGACAAATCAAGCATACATTTAATCAATCCGACAAGGAAATATGATGTACGAAGAAGTGGAGACAACAAAAAAAGGCACATATAAATCAACCCCCCTCCCTACACTATCCCACTATCCAATATGTTTATGCTTTGCTTGGAAATGTGCCATAGTGTTATAGACGACCAACCTCTTGAATCAATAAAGAACTCAAGCTCTCCAGCTTTGCTTTTGTTCGGTACATGAGAGCAATGCAGGTAAGAGCGACCCCCACCTTCGGATGATGTGAGCCTAAAGTAAATCACAATATTCTCTTACATGTGAATGGTTCATACAAAAATCAAGAAAATTTACTGGACATTCTAAATCAAATTCTCAATTAAAGTAGACCAAGTTATAAGAACAAAGCAAAATCCTCTCCAGCTTTGGGCAGTGCCATTGTCAATACCTCCTCCGCATCATTGAAGTTTATGAACAAACACATAGGTGAGAAGTGAGAATCCTTACCAAAGAAAGTAAACTAGACATTAAGCTCACCACTCAGGTTCTCACCACTAAAAGATTGGTATCTAAGAAAAAGTATTTATCAAAGGCAATACTTATGATCATGAATATCTTCAAAGCACTTCCCATCTGATTGAAAAAGCTTATTACACTTCAATAACATATACAAACACAACATCCGGATTACAACTTCCAACTAAAGAAACAATAAAATAAATAACTTTCATAAAACTCAAAACTAAAAACCGGTCACAAAACAATCATTAAACTATCAGATCCTTTCCCCTGTTAATTAGTCAAGATATAGATAATAAAATTAATGAAAATACATAAATGCATTGCCTTGAATCCTAAATTGCAATGTCAAAATAGCAGAACAAGTTACAGTTGCAAAGAATATCTATTGCAAATAAATTGTCGCAAGTCTAGACTACATTGTTGAAATACTACAATTGGTTACAATGCAAACAACGACGATCATCAGTACATTGTCGCTTTTCATTAACAGATTGTCATTTACTACATATTATTCTTTTTGGCTGTCATGTGTGAATTCTTAGTTGCCAAAGTAGTTCATTAAAGAACTTTATCATCAAATCAAAACCAAAATTAGAATACACCAACTTGCCCTTAATTCTAACATACCCACAACTTTAACCCACCACATTTAAAGTCAATATTCAAAACTGCAAAATGCAATTCGACAATGTAGTAGTGCAAAACCCCAATGTACAAATGTAATACAACACAAGTCCTAACAAGTAGCAACTAGTTTACTTTTTCACACGTACTAAGAAAAATTTATAAAATAAAATTATATACAATATTATCTTCTCAATGCTCAATAAACATATAACAGTACACCTGCCACATAGTCCCAAACTATACACCACTTACCAATTATCTTAGTATAGCTTACTTTGAATAAGTGGTTATATTTAAAAGGAACAAGTACACAATGACTTAAAACATTGCAATTAAGAGGTCTTAAAACCAAAGTCATTGTCTTAAACCGAAATCTAAAAAGTGAAAATTGAGCTTGAGCAAAAATTAAAGTTTCTGCACTGCGCAAACCACTAAACACAACTACATTACCAAAAGAGACTAATAGCATCACCCTGATGACCGGTGATCTCTATTGATCGAACTAATACATTAAAACAACATTCTCAAGTAGAATCATCAAACGAACACGGAATGGTGAAAAAAGATACTAGCCGAGAATAGTAGTAGGAAAAAAACAAAGAACCAAATAGTTAATTAAAGTTGTTGTCCATAATGTGACCAAAGCAGGTCCATGTTCTTCCTCTCTCACTCTTCAAAAAACACAAGCAAGCAATACAACTATACAAGTAACAAAAGTAGATAGTTCCAATTATCGAAACAGTCCACAATTCAACGCTATATTATGTAGATCATAAATGAAGGAATAATTTTGGGATTTGATCTGGTTCGACCCAAGGAGAAAATAAATCAGCCACATTATGATAACCGTGGTATTAACTGGACTTAAATTTGTGGATAGTTCCCTGATCCCCAAGAATAGAAGAGATATTAAGAGCATGAGATCCAGGAACCCAACTCACACTTCCAAGGTCAACAAGATTGAAAAATTCATTGCCTTGGGAGGGTTCCAAATCTAAGATCGAAAGCAATACTAACAAATAACAATCATAGTTCTTTTCTAAGGGCATCGAAAGGACATAAGAACCAGCCCAAAATTTTCTGGATGGAAACCCTCGAAATCAATTAAGGATGCATCTTCTCTTCTACTCCATCTCTTAGTCTTTTTCTTTCTTGCATCCGATTAGTAACAATGATACAATTTAACTCTAACAACGTCGACAACTTGAAAACCTAAGCAAACATATACTTGATCTTGAAATATTATTATTCAGTTGAACAGAGTTGGTGAATTCAAAAGTGACAATGTAAAGAATGTATTGTGTATCTCCTTAATGCTTAGACAATGTAATTTGGAAAAGGAAGACTAGACATCTAATGGTTCAAGAAGCTCAAGTATGTTGGACATAAACAAAATACATGCCAATGCACCACAAACATTAAAGGAATAAAGACGGAAATTTCATTGACCGTTTATCGACCGAGTCTAACATGAAAACAGCATCAGCAACTTAATGCAATAGACCAACTCAAAGAACAATAGTGCCATATATAAAGTACACTAAGAGTGACTCTAACCTGACTGTATCCTTGGAGAAAGGTCGACACAATCCCACCATGAGTAGCATACACCACTGACTTCCATGCACCTGCTTGAGTAGCAGCTTGGTTTTGTTCAAAAATTACAGTTGCCACCAATAGTAATAGCTTGGCTTTTAGTTTAGACATTTAGTCAAAGAGGACAGACCATATGAAACCAAAGATACCTAGTAAAGAAAAATATAAGACAACACATGAAATCAATGGTCACCAATATATATTCCAGGGTCCACAAGCATGTGCAACAGTAGAGCGAAAATATCACAAAGAATCTCATGGTTGATATGCACAGATTGTTGCATTTGATTTGAAAAAATAATAATTAAATAAATTCATACCTGAAAAGAAATAGAGTTGGTAAAGCATACCACATTTGAAAAAAGAACAAGGGAAATAATTTGGCCTAAACCCTTCCAACAACTAACTAGTAAAAGTAACATGGTTTGGTCAGAAACCTCCCAAACAAACAATCTTAAACACCATTATTAAAGATTTGTTGAAATACCCATTTCGAGTTCCCTCGTAATAGTTTTGTTAAATAAGACCACACTTCATTCAGGCATCTCGTCAAACATGATATTAGCATCTTTTTGAAAATAACCATTTAAAAAAACAAAGATGAAATATATATATATATAGGTTGACTCTAAAGCGAACGTACGTTAACGGACTTGACAAAAAAAAATAGTCACACATGTGTAGACACCCCATTTTTGCACCCCAGGCATAATTCATTCACAATTTTGCCTTGAATTAAATTTGATCATATAAGGTGATTTGCTTTCTAGAGTCTTTATTTCTACATCAAACTTCTTTCTTTTCATCTTCTTTTAGCATCTTTAGACTCTCCTCATCATGTTCTAGCTATGGCTGAAGTTTTGTTGCTTTCTGAGTTTTGAGCTGAAAATGACCAAAATGCCCCTATAACCCTTTGGAGCCCAAATCTCATTTTTTCCACTCTTTCTTTGGATGAGATTATTTCATATTTGAATTCCTCTCAGAAAATCCTTCGAAATGAGTACAAGCTTGCCTAGGTTCCTTTTGGATTTTGGAAACCCTAATCTTGCCCTATCCCGTTTCAACCCATTGTGCGCACTGTTGAGTGCAACAATTTTTTGGAGTAAGATTTCGACCCAAGGGTATTTTTAAGAGTTCATGGACCTTCCTAATGGATTAATGAACAATTTTTGTGAAGAAGAGTTTGCCTAATTTTGACCCAGTCAAAGGGAATTTGCAGTGTTCATAAAAAGGTCAAAATGGGCATTTTTGTGGATTTTGGACCCGTGCTCGTGGGCTGTGGATCTAGCTCGTATCAAATCTTTTCATTAGGGTTTCTAGACAATTCTCAAGCCTCCAAAAACCTAGAGAACCTTCTTTATTTGTTTGATTTGATTTGATCCCAAAAATCAAGAATATTCTAGAGAATATGCCATTTTGGAGCCATATTTGGAAACCCTGGATTATGGGCTCATTGAGAACGTGTAGGATTTGATTTTTTGCCCTAATACATCTAAAATATCCAAAAATTAAGGGCCAAGATCGCACCCTTTATCCCACCTCTTGAATCAAGGGCCAGATTTAGGAGGTGCAACCAAAAAGATATCAGGCCATTGGATTTTTCTTAATCAATACTCAGCCATTGGATCAAACTCATTACTATATTAAAATCCATCCCAAAAAGCTATAAATATGGCTCTCATTCACCCACAAAAAAACATCTGGAGCTAGTATTTCAGAGTTAATAATCTGGAACTAGTTATTCAGAGCTAATAGCCTAGCTAGCAGTCTTCTTTTCTTGAGTGTTCTTCTTTTTTCTTTTCTAGTTCATCATTTTAGGGTATAATTTCTTTAGTTTAATCTTGAGTTGAAGGTAAAATTTCGACTTTGAGGTTTTTCTAATGAAGTTCTTCGTCTTGAGTCTCTTTTTCTCCTAGTTCAATCCTGAATAGAAGCTCCATTTCACCAAAAGTTGTTTATTCTCCTAAATCACCTGTTTCAATCCAAAAATCAAAGTTGTCAATTCAAAATCAAATTCATCATTATCATTCATCAACAATCAATCAAGATCAACAATCAGTCAATCAATCTACAATCAAGTATGAGGCAACATTCCAAACAAGGTGACATCTTTCTTTTCTCTTTTGTTTCATTTAGCATTACATATTAGGTTATTTTTTTTAGTTTTATATAGCATATAGTTATTAGTCTTTAAATAATTTAATGAAGATCATCCAACTTGGTAGGTTAATTTTCAAGCTTTCTCCGTTCTCCTACCTCAAAACTTTACACCTCAATAGAAGTAAGGCTGGTTTTTACCATGCGAGTGTGGGTGCCTAACACCTTCCCACATCGTACCTTGACTCCCGAACCCAATAATCATCTAGTTTCAAGGGCTAGTCCTTCACATAGGTTTTACTCAACTTTTCCATAATATAGTTAGTGGCGACTCTAAAATCAATTGCATAGACCTAGGTACACATTTTTGTGCATGCATGTTTTTTGGCGACTCTACTGGGGATATCCCTAGAAAGTCAGACTTACATTTTCTTTTGAGGTGTTTCAGTTAAGATAGGAAAGAATAAGGCTTATCCGGAAGCCAGTTGGAATAGAAAGCTAGGGTTAAGGTTATCTCGTGCAACCGTTAACTCGCTTATTGAAATGGAGAATCTACCAGCTAATTCTCCTCAAGGGTCTCTTCCACTAGCATCTCAGCCAATGGTTAGTTCCCCACTTATCTCTCAAGGTGAACAATCACTGTCTAGCAATTGACAACCACCCCAAGGAGGTGGTCAGAGTCCAACATCACCCCATCTTGGATCAGAAGACTTATTAAAGCAAACTGTGGAAATGATGGTCCAAGAAGTACTATCCAAACTTATGAACCAGGGGAAAAGACAACAATCTCAAGGGCAATTCGTTCCACCACCACCACCAAGGTTTGATCTTAACCTACCTACTCCACAAGCTCAGCTGCCTACTAGGAATTTCACACACCAATCCACCCAGCTACAACTTCTTATATCATCTCAGACTCCAAACCAACCAATCTCTCATATCAACTCAACCTACATGGCTTAACCTACCGTTCACCATTCATACTACAACCCAAACCAATATACATCCACACCCATGTTCACCCCAAATATATCCCAACCCATGAGCTCCACACCATTCATGTTCCCTCCTCCATACATCACACAGACACCACAACCTACCACCTGCATGAACACCCAAAATCAAAATCCTATAAGCCAAGATCAATACCAAGGCCCAATGGTAGACAGATTGAAAAAGATTGAGGAAGCATTGACAAAGATCAAAGCGAATGAGTTTAACTTGGATAGTCTCTGTCCATATCCACAAATTAGGGTTCCACATGGTTTCAAATTTCCTAAGATGGAGAGATATGACGGAACTGGGTGTCCAAAAGCCCATGTGAAAATGTACGCTAGCTACTTGCAGCCTATGGGGATCGGGCCAGAACTATTAGTCCAATTGTTCCAGAGGAGTTTAAAGGGTGCAACACTGACTTGGTGGATGAACACAGATGCTCAGAAGATGAGAACGTGGGCTGAACTTGCAACAGCTTTTGTGACTCATTTTCATACAATATAGACATCCATTTGGGTCGAAGACAATTGGAGGCACTCAAGCAAGGTCCGACTGAGACATTCACCGAGTATGTAACCAGGTGGAGGACCAAGGCAACTCAGATTCTGGATAGGCCGTCAGAGACCGAACAGATTCGAATGGTGGTAAAAAGTTTGAACTCCAAATGTGCAAATCGATTGAGTCTCAGCTATCATCCATCTTTTCAAGCTTTGGTTTCGACAGGGACTCAAATTGAAGATGCTTTAGCTTGTGGAACTATGACCTCAATTGTATCTTTAGGTTCAAACGATGCTCAGAAGAAGAAGCCATCTTTAGTTACTGTTAACAAGGATAAGGACACACACGTCATAGCCACACAAGTCCAGTCTCAGCCACACGCAGAGATCCAGGCAGAGGTGATAGCTCATCCTTCTTCCAATCAAGTCATTTTCCCTCCAAGACAGCAAGACAGGGGTTTTCTCAGGCAACAGAGGCAGTTCACATAATTGGGCTACCCATTACAAGTTATTCTTAAGTCTTTAGTCCAACAAGGCATGCTTACTTTAAAGCAGCCAAGGCCTCCTCCAAATCCACTACCATATTGGTATGATGCTTCTAAACATTGTGATTTCCATCAGTCTATTGGACATCCTACAGAAAAGTGTGGAGCTCTCAAGCATGCGATACAAGATTTGATCAAATCAGGGAGAATTGATACATCACATCTTGGTACTCCAAATGTTGTGACGAATCCATTACCGTACTATAATGGAGAAGTTCACACATTAGACCCTGTCAAGAAAAGTCCGACCTCATTCATTACGCCACTCGAGCAAGCATCCAAGGTTAATGCCATGTCGCTCTTCAAGCCGTTCAGTTTTCAAGATGTAATTAAAGATTACAAGGCACAGACACAAGCAAGGCCCAAGGCCAAGGCCATATCATTGGATAAAAAAGTGGCACCTCTGTTTCCTGAATCACCAACTAAGAAGACACCATTACCGGCCCCACCTTTATTGTATGTTCTAGATAAGGAGTTTGATAAGCCCAAAGTAAAGGTATATACTTCACCATCTTCTTTACAATAGTTGAAGGATTGTGAGTCAAGTTTGTTAGAAGACCAAGAGGTCCAAGAAGTGGTACTTGAGAAGTCTACCAAGTCTATGTTAGAACCGGGTGACCAGGATTCTCAAAACATCTCCCTAACAGATGATGCAAAAGATTATGGTATCGAGCTCTTTGACATGTTTTGTCCTCCCATTTTTTATGAAGAAAAAGATTCCATTTCTGCTATCAAGATCACTTCACTAGAATACAATAAAGAGGACTATAGTGATGCTTTCGCAGCACTTTTCTCTGAAGACCAACTCATAATGGCTAAGCCGGATTCCAATGTTAGGCATTTTGAGAGTCTTACTCCTAGTCCCAAAGACTTGACATCTTCCTCACACTTGGAAGATCAGATGCCGAGCTCAAGAAAATCAAAGTCATTTTCCATTGCAATATTCTAGCAGGTTATTCTTCTAATGACCTTATTGGTATTTGGTGAACGAGACTACTCTATGTTGTCTCTTCAAGATCTAGTTCTTATCAAACCCAGAGCGAGTTGACAATAGAGAGGTTGGGAAACACCACCAACCATGGTCATATGAAATGGCCATTCGATCATCACCACTATTTTCAAGCTAGGGGCACGTCTAGGCACTCATGTGTCTTTGATGGCATTCATGCACTAAACCCAGGATGGAAAGCTGACTTCATAGGGTGTGTGGCGTATAAATCACAGAGCATCAAGAAATTTGATATGTTGCTCATGGAGATGCCGCATCATTCAGGAAATTCATCACTCATGCATGGAGCTGCAACATTGGTTGAGGGGTTCCGGATCAATGTATCTCATATATTTGATCCTGGTTCGTTGCTCGACACAGATAAGTTTTCTACTCTCAATTAGTTTGTTTTGTTCTTTTATTTGATGAAAAAAAAAATCAAATATTTCAAAAAAAAATAAAAAAAAAAAAGTTTTCAAAATCCCACAGAATATGAATTACCGACTTGCCTTAGTGCAAGATGATTGAATGACTTGTGCAGGCTATTATGATCCCCTCTCCCCCGACAATGATGAAGAAATGGACAATGAAGCTACTGAGTCTATTCTTTGTCATAAGCAATCTGAGGATTGACAGACACTAGTCATTATGGAGACAAAGACCATCAACCTTGGCACCACAAATGAACCACATTATATGTGCAGATTGGTATAACCGTGATCCCCTCTGAGTGTGGAGCCTAAACGAGTTATTGAATGAATTCAGTGAAGTGTTGAGAGCCACAACAACCAAATTATCTCAAGGTGGTATATGATTTCCATTGGTCGAAGATGAAAGAATCACTCACTAAGAAAAAGAAATTGATAAGGAAGCAAGTTTAGCAGTTATGTTTGAGAAGATTTTTCAAATGTCTAAGATCACCAGCATTAGCATCAGCATTCAACATTATGCATTTACCCTTGTTGGAGAGGGCAAAGCTCCACAACATCATTTGATAAACTACCCTACTGAATAAGGGGAAAATTCTACATTCCATCAATCAACGACTACTTAGCCAATCATCCAATCAGCTACCCTACCGTGGAGAGGGCAAACTCCATATTGCATCATCAGCATCCATTTGCATCCATCAAAGACATGAGAGCTATCTATCAAAGAAGTCAGCTGACTCGAATCTAACTACATCAAAGAGCGGAATGCTAAGAGGAGTTCATCAACGATCAACATTCTTAAGAGCCGAGATATATGAAGGAGGGCATTGATTTTCCACTGGGACTTAGATACCAATGGAGACAGATTGTGGCAAGTAAAGCTGAGCAAGTGGATCCAGACTAGAGTGGAATCAATGAACCAGAAAGTTTAAACCCAACAGTGAATGTCCATTCACTATGAAGATTCTACATGAAAAATCCTACCAATGTCGACCAATTAAAGAGATACTACTTTTTACCCAACTTTGTTTATTTTAAAGACGAAGAGTATAGTGGAAATCTTAGAGAGACGATGGAACAGGCCATCTTTTATCGTTTTATTTTTAGCCTCAAAAGCCCACCTAATATCATATGTTCCCGACTGAAGCCCATTTGAGCCTTAGCATATTCTTTTATTTCCCACAATATAAGCCCATATCTTTTAGGAAGCCTAATAAATCCTTTGCCTACCCATAGATTACCCATACCCACTCTTATAGAACATGTCATAGTCCAAGGGCATCATTCCATCCATCTTTGATCATGAAACAATCACCCCCATGTTATTTATCCCAAGAAGATGTTGAAGAAAATCCTAGTGCAAGCAAAAAAAAACCGTCAGAACTCAAAATGCTTAGAGTTGCACAAAATAATCAACACCAGTCTAAAATGGAAAACCAAAACAAGGGGCAGTTTCATTTGAGATTTGGGATTAGTATCATCATCTCACTACCATCATTCCAATTACTCATCCCTTTATATGACAAGTTCTACTCCAAAAATAATTTTGAATTTAACAGTCCAAAAAGAAATCTAACGGTCTAGAAATTTTGAATTTTTATAATCGTTTTTTGCCAATGTTAGAGGTTTCCAAATGAGCTGAAATTTTGTAGAGATGATCTTAATATTGAGTATATCATATCCACAAAAAAATAGGTGTAAATTCATTTTGTAGGTGAATTTTTACTTAGGTACTTATTTTAAAGTATACAATCTTTCTCTAAAAAGTAGCTACTTAAGTTAACTTAAAATAAGTACGTACGTAAAACTTCACCTACAAAATGAATTTAAACCTAATTTTTTGTGGTTATGAAGCACTCACTACAATGATTATCTTCCCAAAATTTCATCTCATTTGGAAATCTCTAACATAGATAAAAATTGTTGTCATCTTTAAAAATAAATCTAACCGTCTAGAAATTTTGAATTTTTGTAATCGTTTTTTGCCAATGTTAGAGGCTTCCAAATGAACTAAAATTTTGTAGAAATGATCTTAATATTGAGTATATCATATCCACAAAAAAATAGGTTTAAATTCATCTTGTAGGTGAAGTTTTACTTAGGTATTTATTTTAAAGTTAACTTAAGTAGCTACTTTGTAGAGAAGTAGCTACTTAAGTTAACTTAAAATAAGTACGTACGTAAAACTTCACCTACAAAATGAATTCAAACCTAATTTTTTGTGGTTATGAAGCACTCACCATAATGATTATCTTCCCAAAATTTCATCTCATTGGGAAATCTCTAACATATATAAAAATTGTTGTCATCTTTAAAAAGAAATCTAACGGTCTAGAAATTTTGAATTTTTGTAATCATTTTTTACCAATGTTAGAGGTTTCCAAATGAGCTAAAATTTTGTAGAGATGATCTTAATATTGAGTATATCATATCCACAAAAAAAATAGGTTTAAATTCATTTTGTAGGTGAAGTTTTACTTAGATACTTATTTTAAATTTAACTTAAGTAGTTATATATATAGCTACGGGCTCGCTACATCGACATACTAAATTGGCATACTAAATTGACATACGCATTCCAAAAACAGATTTTCACATTGAACTAAAGGCTGATTTTTGGTAGAGATGACTTACCTACTATGAAACATCCAATTGAGCTGATTTTTTGTGGCCAATTGAGCTGATTTTTTGTGGAGATACTATCCATAGTAGGTAAGTCATCTCTACCAAAAATCAGCCCTTAGTTCAATGTGAAAATCTGCTATTGGAATGCGTATGTCAATTTAGTATGTCGACATCTTTTAGCCCTGATATATATATATATATATATATATATATATATATATCTCGCATATATCTCGAAAGCAAGTTCCGCTTTTACCACACTTTTTTATACCATAGTTTACCACACCCCTACAAAATGAGTTAAGGGCTAATAATTTGTGGATATGATATACTAATCATAGATAGCATCTACACAAAAATTAATCTCATTTGGAAATCTCTAACCTAGTTAAAAATCATTGTCAACTTTGAATTTTTTTTTAACGGCTCAGATTATTCGATTTTGCAATCATCTTTTGACATAGTTAAACACTATCAAATGAGTTGAAATTTTATAAAGGTGATCTTCATGGTTAGTTAAACACATCTACAAAAAACTAGATTATAATTTGCGTTGTAGGTGAAGTTGTGGGGCATGGTATAAACTATGGTATAAAAAGTGTGGTAAATGGAACCTGCTCGTATATATATATATATATATATATATATTAGGCTATAGTGACACCCTTATTTTGCCACTCTTATCTCACACCCCTCCTGGTCCCTCAGATCTCATCCTGAGATCATCAGATCTAATTCTGATAAAAATCGCGAAAATTTGAAATTTCATAAACCAAAAAACCAAAAAATGCGAATTCCATCACTAAAACCCAATTGCATCACTCAAGAGAGAGCTCACTTGACGCATTAACTACCACCTGAGCTATAGTGACAGCACTCAACCAACGACCAAACCCCACCAAAATCGCTCGGTTTTAGCCCCCAACATTATGGTATAGCCAAAACTCGATTTCCCCACTCCTCATAAATCACAATTTGACTCCATTACTGCCTTTCAAAGCTTCACAGTACCTGTTTCGACCCCCCACCTATGTGGCAAACGTCCATTAGTAAGGGTCTCCACTTTATTCGTTTAATCGACAGGGCTAAAGCCCAATTTGCAATACCATGGATCAATGTACAGGCCCATTAACTCATGTGTCTAAGGCTGAACCTTAACCACATGGCTTGCCACTAATGTACATTAATTTATGTCCAGATTCGTTTCTTATCAAAGAGATAATTATCAGTTGAGAGTTATATTCAATTACAATTACTGGAGCTACAAGAAGTCTCTACTCTACCTATATAAATACCAAACTATTTTTCATATAGAACTACATTCTTGAGACTTGATCCCATCGATAATTTGGGTATGTAGGCAACCGAAAGGTACAGTCTCATCATTCACTCAATCACAATCACTTTTCTCACTACTTTTCTATGTTATTCATCTCTTTCATCACCATTTAGTGTTTTGATCATATTTGGTCAAAATATAATTGGCGCCGTCTGCGGTTCTTATTCAACACTCTCCATCACGTTCTGCAAAAATTATGACGAATACTAGAATAGCTCAAGTTCCTGATATAATTACTGACGATCATCGCGAACATGATGCTCAAGGTCAAGTTAGCGATAACGAACTAATCTTTCCTACTCCTTTTCAATAAAAGGTTGCACGTGACCCTACTGTCGTTCCACCGATGCACCAAATTATTCAGCGCGAAGTTATTGCCTCTGACGATTCTCTATCGTCTATTGTGGATAATGTAAGTTCAATGTCTCGCGAAGCACTTCTTTGATAGTTCAAGTATGTACGAAAACAAAACAATTACTACAAACGTCATTTGAAATGAACCATTCCTCTCGAAGATGATGTGAAATCTATTACACCATAACATAACACACGCCAATGACATTGTAGCGTGTGGGATCGTTTACATGGTGAGGATGAGATTCATGTTGTTCACAACGTACGGTCATTCATGAGTTCTCGAAAATGGTGTTGTATCTGTCACACCATAGCGTAACACACGCCCAACAACATAGTTCGCGGCGTGGGATCATTTATGTGGTGGTGATTAGATTCTCATTCGCAATGGTTACCCACAAGTTCAAGACAATACATACGGACTTCGCAGAATGGTTACTTTTTTGAAACATATCAATTCATATTTGTCCATTGCCGTTTGATAGTGTCGATAGTCGTCTCATATTCTTTGTTAGCAAGACTCTTATATCATTCTAAATCGAGGCGATCTTGCATTGAGAAAATTGCATTGGCCTTTGTTTCATCTTTGCCGGGCGTCTTAAGCTTATTTCGAGGAAGGAATAGTCAAAGTTTATACTGAATATCTCTTACGCAAGTTTTTTCGCAATGTCCACGGATCGAGTCGCAGAATGAAAAAGTTACCCGCGTTTACAACATTGTCTCGACACTCGTCTGATTCAACAGGGACAAACTTTGGTTTAAGCTAATGGCTGATTTTCTTATTGATGATATTCCTATGTCAATTGCATTACTTTCGATTAGAAAACGTTGATCCCTAATTGTCATTATCTCGAGGCGATGACTTGAAATACTTATTGGATGTATCGGTGATTGCTAGATTTACACCGATGGTTCGCATAATAAGTCTGGCTCCGGTCTTGGTTTAGTCATCTTGAAGCTAAATGAAGACATAATTGAGAGGTCTCTACGTTTGGGTTTTGACACTTCAGATAATATGGCCAGGTACGATACTATCATTTACGATATCGCACACAACTCTTGGTTGGGGAGACTAAGTTACAATTAATTCTAAGTTAGTCGCTAGCCATTTTGAATGATAATATGCGGCTCGTGATGATAGAATAGTCGTTTCTCTTGACTTAAGTCAACGAATTGCATGAAATTTTGCATCTATTAGTATTGTCCAATATCTGCATTATGATGTAAGGCATCATGATTCTATCGCATACTTATCGGTGGAAAATCAAGGCGTCATTGTCAAGAAAACACTAGATCAACAACTTATATATGTTGTCGCATGATCCCAACGAGCTTGGCACTGATAATGTCTCGGTATCTACCGTGGCTACCGACGACGATCATGCAGCTGACAATGCTCCGGAATTCTTGATGACCAAAAATTCTATTACAAAGGCACAAGTCTCAATTCTATCCTTCGTTATTTGGGCAGAACGAACGATTTACTAGGCCTCGAAAAAATTCATTCAGGACTATGTGAACACCACTCCCGGTGGCGAAGTCTCACTCACAGAGCAATGACACAATGGTATTGGTGGTCATACATGCAACAGGATGTTAAGCGTCTATCCGAGAAGTGTATGCCTTGTCAAAAACATAATGATATGGGTCAAACTTTCCGCGATGAAGAGTCATCTAATCCATAACCCTTGGTCATTTGTGAAATTAAGCCTTGATATTGTTGATTTATTTCCGACCCCTTGCAATGTTCGCGTTTCTTGCTTCGCGCAACAAATTATTTTACTAAGTGAGCAGAAGTCCAGATCCATGCTTTAGACATTCAAAATTTCTTATGGCGTGACATTATTTGCCATGTTGGTATTCCAGCATCGTTGATTTCTGACAATGGCAAATAATACGCCGTCATAGAAATTTAAAAATTTTGTTTTAACTTTAAGATTAGTCATAATTTCTTGTCACCGTACTATCCTTTAGAAAATAGACAAGCTGAAAGAAAAAACAGACAAAACTTCTATTTCTTTCATTTCAGTTCTAATGGTATAATTATGTTTCCATCGCAACCTTATTATCACTACGACAAAATCTGACAAAGTTACCACGTTTAGCTTCATCATTCTAAGTTTGAACAATTTTTCGCTCGCTTAGTTCGCTACTATCACTACGACAAAATCTGGCGAAGTTACCATGTTTAGCTTCGTCAATCTACGTTTGAACGCTTTTACGCTAGTTTATTTCGTTACTATCGCTACGACAAAATCTGACGAAGTTACGACATTTAGCTTCGTCAATCTAAGTTTGAGCGTTTTTTCATTTTTTAGTTCGTTACTCGCTATTTCACGACAAAATCGGCGAAGTTACCACGTTTAGCTTCGTCAGTCTAAGTTTGAACGTTTTTACGCTCGCTTAGTTCGTTACTATCGCTACAACAAAATCTGACGAAGTTACCACGTTTAGCTTCATCAATCTACGTTTGAACGTTTTTACGCTCGTTTAGTTCGTTACTATCGCTACAACAAAAAAACCCGAAGTTACCGTTTTAGCCGTCAATCTAAGTTTGAACGGCTTTTACGCTCTCTTAGTTCGTTACTATCGCTACGACAAAATCTTACAAAGTTACCACGTTTAGCTTCGTCAGTCTAAATTTGAACGCTTTTCTTTCGCTTAGTTCGCTACTATCGCTCACGACAAAATTTGAAGTTACCACGTTTAACCCGTCGATTATAAGTTTGAATACTTTTATGCTCGCTTAGTTAGTTACTATCGTTATGACAAAATCGATGAAGTTACCACGTTTAGCCCGTCGATCTAAGTTTGAACGCTTTTATGCTTGCTTAGATTACTACTATCGCTCACGACAAAATTTGACGGTTACCACATTTAACCCGTCGGTCTAAGTTTGAACGTTTTTACACTCGCTTAGTTCGTTACTATCGCTACGACAAAATATAACGAAGTTACCACATTTAGCTTCGTCAATCTAAGTTTGAACGTTTTTACGCTCGCTTAGTTCGTTACTATTACTACGACAAAATCTGACGAAGTTACCACGTTTAGCTCCGTCAATCTAAGTTTGAACCGTTTTTACGCTCGCTTAGTTCGTTACTACCACTATGACAAAATCTGACGAAGTTACCACGTTTAGCTTCGTCAGTCTAAGTTTGAATGCTTTTACGCTCGCTTAGTTCGTTACTATCGCTACGACAAAATCTAACGAAGTTACCACGTTTAGATTCGTCAATCTAAGTTTGAACGCTTTTACGCTTGCTTAGTTAGTTACTATCACTACGACA
Organism: Coptis chinensis; assembly: GCF_015680905.1. Classification (NCBI taxonomy): domain Eukaryota; kingdom Viridiplantae; phylum Streptophyta; class Magnoliopsida; order Ranunculales; family Ranunculaceae; genus Coptis; species Coptis chinensis. Next base: position 37,521,794 of record NC_141464.1, read on the forward strand.
TAATCTGATGAAGTTACCACATTTAGCTTCGTCAGTCTAAGTTTGAACGTTTTTACACTCACTTAGTACGTTACTATCGCTACGACAATTTCCGCCCAAGTTACCATGTTTAGCTTCGTCAGTCTAAGTTTGACAGATTTTATGCTCGCTTAGTCTAATTTTGCCAAGTTAAGTTAGCATTGGGGGCGTTTTTCTCTATATGGAGGCGTCTCGTTCTATTCCATTCCGTCAATGAACAACACTGTCAGTAGGTATGTTCTCTGACACAACAATAATATTCAATAGCAAATTCGTACTTTATTTTTATTTTTCATCAAAAAAAGTTTTAGCTCTATGGTATTACATTCACACAATTACCTAATCAATTGTCTCTGTCAATTGTCTTACGGTCGCTCGATTAAATCTTCGTTTTCTTCTTCGAAATCTGTATTTGTTTCGCTTAGCGCTTTCGGTTAACTATTTTCCGCATTCATTATTTTTTCTAAGGCATTGTGCCGATCTTTCTCAACGAAATTTCTGTCAGCTTCTTTAATTCTTCTACGGCATTAATTGACACCTTTATGTGCGAAATCTTTCTCAATGAAATCTTCGTTTTCTTACGGTCGCTCGATTAAATCTTCGTTTTTTTCTTCGAAATCTGCATTCGCTTCGCTTAGCGCTTTCGGTTAGCTATCTTCCGCATTTATTATTTTTTCTAAGGCATTGCACCGATCTTTCTCAACAAAACTTCTGTCAGCTTCTTTAATTCTTCTACGACATTAATTGACACCTTTCTGTGCGAAGCTTTTCTCTGTCGACTCTTTGTGAATATATTTTGCTCGTAATACTGTCGTTTCTCCGTGCGAAAACTTTCTCCAGCTTCTTTATTTTTTTCTAAGGCATTATGTCGATCTTTCTAAGAGAAATTTTCTGAGCCACATTTTTGGCGACTTCATTATTTTTTCTAAGGCATTAAGCCGAATTTTCTGAGCAAAACTTTCTGAGTTAAACTTTCCGATAGCTTTATTATTTTTTCTAAAGCATTAAGCCAAACTTTCTGAGCGAAACTTTCCGAGTTAAACTTTTCGACAGCTTTATTATTTTTTCTAAGGCATTAAGCCGACATTTCTGAGTGAACTTTTCGAGTGAAACTTTCCGTCAGCTCCATTATTTTTTCTAAGGCATTGGGCCGATACATCTGAGAAACACTTTTCGTCGGTTTTTATGAGCGAAATTTTCTCTAGCTTCTTTATTTCTTCTACGGCATTGCGGAGCGATCACCCTGAGCAAAACCTTTCTTCCGCTTCTTTATTTTTTTCTAAGGCATTGCGATCTTTCTGCTCGACATTTTTCGTCAATATCTTTTGCTTGTAATTCCTCCGTTTCAACCTACGACAAAAATACAAATCTTTTCATCAGTCTTTCAGACTTAACCAAAATTTTAAGAAAACTGATAACAAATAGTAATATACATGTTTCATACTGTCGAAAATCATTGACACCGTTTATAGTATTTTTTGAGCTCATCCACAGTGAACAACACTTTTTTTTAGCCATTGCTTTTCGAATGGTAGCCCTGACATTCTCTATCATTCTTTCCTTTACAATACGGTTCTTTTATTTTTCTCGCTCGCGCGCAAGGACCTTTTTTCTACACTCATTTCTTTTTTCAATTTTTTTTCGTCATCTCAACGATTTCTTCTCTAATTAGACACACGTTCGTTTGCAATGTGCTTGACTTTGTCAGTGATCTATAGTTCTCCTCGTCTAGCCCCAGCATTAAATATCTCAACCCCACCTATAAGTTTCATTAGCTCAGTATCGTGTACAAAACAATAGGAGAAGAAAATCTAACATCATGACTTTCAATGTGCATTACACTTGGACATATATAGCTTTTTCGATACTTACTTTTAGATTGCCTTGAGGATTGGCTTCAATGCTGCCTCGCTGACTAGCTTTTTCGATATTGTTTTCGTTATTGTTTGAAATCCGTAGCTGGTCCATTGGTTTTTGAGGCCTAGCTCGTCCAATTATCGGCAAAGACTTGCTTGATCTTCGTCGTTGAATCCTCTTGCCCATATGATGCCATGCAAACATTGGTCCAACTTCATTTGACTTCCAAAGCATGTTCCTTGAGTTGAGCTTTTTCGATACTTACTGAAAACGTCCAGTTCATATTTGTCCAGTTATTATCCAGTTATGAAAAGCGTACATTTCATATTTGACGTAACAATTCTTATCCAGTTATCCAAAACAATTTAAGGTAGCTTTACCTGTTATCTAAATCTATTATCCCAACCAAACCAGTCCGTATTCGTAGGTGACTTTTTTCTACTTCCAATTTCTCTCCCTTCATATCTTAGTAGAATCACGTGTTAGTCCAATATTCTAGTCATGTGCACTTACTATTCAAGTTCAACTTGTATGGACACTAGCTCTATATCTTTTCCAAACCGGTTTAATTTCTTAGCCACACCAATTCCAATCATTATTAGGCCCCACATGTTTTTGCCAAAATTTGTCTTTACTCACTATCATATTCCAAGCCCTTGTTGGTTAAGAACACCCTTATTCGCCAATTCTTTTTCTCTAAATGCCCTAGGCCACCAACTTAAATTATGCATCTCACTCAAATTAAATTAATTACAAAAAATTATATTACATTTATTTTATATTGGTTTCCCTTAATATTTTCGTTTCGTTCACGCGCATTTACAGAATTTATGTGTCAAACGCATAAATTTCCGTTTTTACATGCTCTCGTTTTTCTTAACTCATTTTTTTTTTTCTTTCTTTGTCATATACGAACTTCGTTCATATGCCAAAAGAAAGTGTTCGACCCCACCTACCTATGTTGTAAACGTCCATTAGTAGGGGTCTCTACTTTATACGTTTAATCGACAGGGCTAAAGCCCAATTTGCAATATCATGGATCAATGTATATGCCCATTAACTCATGTGTCTAAGGCTGAACCTTAGCCACATGGCTTGCCACTAATGTACATTAATTTATGTCTAGATTCGTTTATTATCAAAGAGATAATTATCAGTTGAGAGTTATATTCAATTACAATTACTTAAGCTACAAGAAGTCTCTACTCTACCTATATAAATATCAAACTATTTTTCATACAGAATTACGTTCTTGAGACTTAATCCCATCGATAATTTCGGTACGTAGGCAACCGAAATGTACAATCTCGTCATTCACTTAATCATCATCACTTTTCTCGCTACTTTTCTAAGTTATTCATCTCTTTCGTCACCACTTAGTGTTTTTATCATATTTTGTCGAAACAGTACCCAATCACATACCAATCAAACACAGGAAATGTACATGCTCCTACTATCTTATCAATTAATCTAGGTAGAAAAACACGTATATTGGGTTGGGAGCACGTATGGCTGATCACTGAAGAATTTGGTGGAAACTCTGACTTTGATGTGGATGATGCAGTCCAAAAGTTAGAGAAGATGGGTGTTGTTGCTCGAGTAAGCTTTTCATATATATTATTTTCATATCACTTTTCAGAGGACGACTCCAAGGAATGCAGGTCTGCCTAACTAGAGGTAGGCATCCTTCGTCCCAACTAGCTCGACGGTGCAACCTATCTTGGATAGAAATATGTTAATGGCTTCCTCTGCAATGTCTGGGAGAAGGTTGACTTCATTTGGTATTATGAAGTATTATGAAGACGTTGTTACTAAGAGGCCTGTTCACTGGCTCTTCTATACAGGTATTTTATAATATTCTATATAGAGTTGCATGTAATGAATTTGTCCAAGTTTATTACACCTAATCCTACATTTTAATCTCTACAGGGAGAGCTGCAGATGTGATGACATTTGAGGTGGGAGCGGTGCTTGAAGATGAAAAGTGGCAAGCCCCTGTGTACTGTTTTGAGAAGAAAGACGGATTTCAGAGTACACTGAAAGGAGTTCTGGGAGGTTCTTTCTTAAAGAATTCAATGTAATTCATTATCACTGAAAGTTTAAAAGGATGTTTCCGAGGTTCACTCCTTTCTTAAAGAGTTCAATGTAACTTCATCTCTGTTTGAACTGATGATGAGAAATAAACTAGGGTTTACTTAATCAATTCGTTCTCAGTGACAATGTTGCTTACTTGCATTGCTTTCTGTTTGAAAGAAAATAAAATAGACAATTTTAACATATTTTATTTCGGCTTTCTAGCAATACGTTCAATAACATTTGTAGTGCATGTAACACCAATACAAATCATTTCTGCCACAAGGTCTCGTTCCAAGGTTATACACACGCGATAGCTTCTTGATGCTTCAGAGACTAAAAATTCATTCCAAAAATTATATAACTCTGCATGATGGAAAGCCTATTATCTCTCTGCTTGACGAGCTGGAAGATGCAGCGTACGACCTGTAGATACCCTTAACAGTTAAATTACTCCAAAATGCTCGAGTACAAACATAGAAAACAAGTTTGTTACCTTTAAGGATGGCATCAAGTACTCATAGTACCCTGTGCTGCCTTCAGCACTAGTTCATCAGTGGTGGTGCCAATGGTCTCATTAGCACGCTTCAAACTCTGGCAGTAGCATCTCCCAATAGAATCCTAAGTGAAAGATTAGTGAATTAGAAATAAGGAAATCAAGCAGCCAAATGTTCAACTAACACTCTTAACAGACAAACTAGAGTTATATGGATATAAAATTTGAAAATGCGTAAAGTTTCTCACTTCACAGGTTTTCTTTTGACTATGTTTTGAGTATACATGCTGAAATGCATCTATCTTTCACTTGATAATGTCTACTCTTCTATGTACAACTATCAGAGTCTTCTTTTCTGTTTTGCCTTGTCCTAGATATATCTCGGATTGGCTGAATTTTCTTCCCCCAATTGTGTCCGCTACCATAGTTTCATAATTAAAGTTTGCCGAAAGCTGCCTAACCAACCAAAATCCTTGTTATCTCTGATCTACTTCTGGCTCTATCTTTCTTTTGATCAATAAACATGGTAATCTTATGAAGCTGAACTTGCAAACTTCTTTTATTTGGGGTAATTGGCTGTCTATGTTGTACATGGCCAACTCATCTCAATTTGAGGTCACCTATTGCCTATTGGGACAAGAACAGTGCATTTGATTCATACAACTACTGTGCTAAATTAAGACAAATAATACTGAGTGTTTTATTGGAACACTGTAAGAAAGTCAAGTACATTTTGAAAATCAACTGAATGAAGTACATATGACAAGAAAAGTTAGGAGAGAGATGGATTTAAATTATTTAGTATTCCTAATATGTGATGTAAATTAGATGCTATTATTAACTGAATTAACTAGATCATAATTCTACCTTGTTGTGTTGTATTATATATATGGGTGATTTTCAACTTAGTAAACATCATAACGTTATCAGTGTGAAAAATTAATACTTAATAGTCATTGTTTGTGTATATCATTCATGACTTTTTTTAATAAAATATTGTGTAAATCATTCATGAATCATGACTTAATAACTCATTATCAGTCCGTTCACTCCGTTGTAAACATTCAGTCCCTGCTGTTAAATATTTGGTTCAATGGTTTCCACATATAATAAGGTAACAATGTCAACCAGTCTGTAAAGTAGATGCATATAGCGAAATGGCTGCTGCTCCAATTCCTTTTCCTCTTTTTAGTTACTTTTTATGTGTAAGAGATGTTGGGATCCAACGTATTATCTTTCCATTTTCTAAGCTAAGTATAACGATATCAACTGACAATTTCAGAAAATTTAGGTAAAAGTAATAGAAAATAATATATATGAAAAGCTTACCCGAGCAACAACACACATCTTCTCTAACTTTTGGACTGCATCATCCACATCAAAGTCACAGTTTCCACCAAATTCTTCAGTGATCTAGGTAGAAAAACACGTATATTGAGTTGGGACCGCATTACATTTCTGTGTTTGATTAGTATTTGATTGAGTACTGCGAAGAAAGGCAGTAATGGAGTCAAATCGCGATTTGTGAGGAGTGGGGAAATCGAGTTTTGGCTATACCATAATATTGGGTTTTTGTTGGGGCTAAAATCGAGCGGTTTTGGTTGGGTTTGGTCGTTGGTTGAGTGCTGTCACTATAGCTCAGGTAGTCGTTAATGGCGTCAAGTGAGCTCTCTCTCGAGTGATGGAATTTGCGTTTTTTGGTTTTTTGGTTTCTGAAATTTCAAAATTTTACGATTTTTATCAGAATTAGATCTGATAATCTCAGGATGATTTTTATAGTTACGTACTTTGGTTGTCAAAATGCTCTTATGATTCATGCACAAAACTTCGAGGTTTAAACAAAATATCTAAAAATAAAAAAGAAGAATCAAACTTTGTTAACAAGTTTGTTTTTTTGGAGCTACATCGTTCTATTGATTTTATTAATGCAAACTTTTTCTTGAACTCTTTTCACTATTCTTTAAAGGCCAATGACAAGTGCTCAAATCATTTACATCGGTATTACAGAATGCTATTTCTCTACAATGATTGAAACTTTGTTAGATGAGTCCATAATCCCTATACACTTTCAGCCACTAAACTAACTGGAGAGATATACTGACAGTAGGGAGTTAATTATTACAGATTTTTTTGGACCTCCCACCAACTATATTTCATATTCTTGTGGGGTAACATCAAAACAAGCAAGAAATGGGCCTCAGCCCCCTCAATCAAATCCGGTTATATATAAACTCCTCAGTCACGAAGGTATATGTAAAACCTCCCTATTATTTAGGCCTTGCCAAATAAACTCCTCGCTTTTGAAATTGTAAGCAATTTACGGTCTAATTTTTATCCCCTTAAATTTTTGGTTTCCTATTATACCCTTTTCAATAAATCAAGATCGTTCAGAGACAAACTACCTTTTCCAATAAAGCAGCGAAGATTCTTCGTTACACTAAAAAAATAACACTGATTTCTTGTGATATAAAATGGGTTCATGGATAACCATATTTTATAGGTACAAATTTGAGTGGTATATATTCAAGGTGGGGGAGAAGTTGAATATGCTCACTACGTATTTGTGGAAATGCCCAAGAGGGAAATAAAATGAATGAAAGCAGTAGTGTTGCAAGAGGAAAATAAAAAAGCGCAAGCCGCAATTAAACTAGCAATTGGCACTGTACCAAATTTTTAAATTTGAACAAATATGACTTCTGATTTTTCCTGTGAAAATTTATATTTACATAGTTGGTTAACATGATTTATTTTTTTTACATATGAAAACTGTCATTTGCATAGTAGTTATTGAAACTGAACATGTCTGTAAATTTGAGATAGCGTATGAAAGTTTATATTTTCATAGTAGTTAACATATGCAATTTTATATTTACATATGCAAACATATATTGTCATACTAGTTAAACTATGTAAAATTATATTTACATATGAAAATTTATATTTTCATACTAGTTTAAACTATGCAAATTTGTATGTACATGTGAATATTTTGTTCTAGAAAATGGCTCTGAAAAGATGAGAAGATTAACAATAACACTTTCTTCCTATTTTATAATTTTTTTTCGACATTTGACTGCATTTATTTTCATACACGAAGATGAATAACGGATATCATTCATGCATTACCATTGTAATCAACTAAAATAATCATACAACATTAGCTAGATTGGTACTATGCAAACGTAAAAATGTATAGTAGTAGTACTATACAAACTTAAAATTACATAATACCACTATGAAAATTTTAATTTGCATAGTTTAACTCTCCAATCTTTGTGAAAGCTAGAACCAAAAGAAAAAGGTCAACTAGTAGATGTTTAAGCTAGCTTTGCTATCCAATTTAGCGATAGAGGATGAAATGGTAATCGGTTGTTTGGAGATTATGTGTTTGCGACGACAATAAATAGCTTCTTAATAACTACCATAATGAAGCATGTTATTATGACAAAAAGTGATTTTCAAGTAATCTTGGATTCACAAATATAGATAATTATATTGGTGCTTAACCTGATAGAGAAAGGGACTATGTACACATAATATTTCCAGAAAAGCTATAAACATTTCATCCATCATAATAAAATGTTTTGGCAAAGTAATTATACAAAAAAGTATAATCCGGCAAAAGACCTGAATATGCATAACATGAATACTAAACAACTCCAACACATTACTTGAATAGTACATCATAATCGAACACTCCCAAGTTAGAATGGCTCCAATATTTTACCACAAAAAAAACCTGGCGTAATCAACTAGAAATACGGAAAATCAGCTCTTCATTTCTTGCATTCTTCTTTTGGATCCCATTTTTCTTGTTGGCTTGATACAATCTCATATGTCAGTCAACCCCTCAATTGTCTCAAGTCTTCTACCGTTATATCTTGCATAACTTTTTCCACATATTATAGCATTCACGAACATAATGATGAATAATCTACAATCTGAACTGAAAATGCTAAAAAAAAGTTTCAAATAAGAGATAAGAGATTAAAAGACATTTAAGTTAGGAAGTGAAGTTCTTCGATGCTCCTTGTTGTGGGCATGCTCCAACTTTGATATCTTTCATCAAATTCACATCCGCAACCTTAGCTCCCGCCTACATCTAATAGATCCCACCACCCTCTCTTTGCCGTGATTCAATTGAACAAAAAATATCAAAACTATGTAAATGTATAAGAATGCAGAGTAACCACATACTACATCTTGGAGATTTTGTAAATTTAGTCCGCAAATATAAGAATGCAGATTAACCACGGACTACACATTCAACTTCAAGACTAAAACTACTATGCAAATATAAAAATACAGAGTAACCACGGACTACACATTCAACTTCAAGACTAAAACTACTAATATAAAATATAAGAATGCAGAGTAACCCGCCGGACTACATCTTGAGAGATTTTGTGAATTTAGTTTTTGCAAATATAAGAATGACTAACCACGGACTACCCATTCAACTTCAAGACTAAAACTACTATGCAAATATAAGAATGCAGAGTAACCACTGCACTACACATTCAACTTCAAGACTAAAACTACTACGCCAAATATAAGAATGCAGAGTAACCACGGACTACATCTTCGTGAGATTTTGTGAATTTAGTTTGCAAATATAAGAATTGACTAACCACGGACTACCCATTCAACTTCAAGAACTACTACACAAACATAAAATGCATAATGAAATTGCAAAACTATGAAAACTAGAAAATACATAGTAAAATCACTAAACAAAGCGTAAATTTGTATTTACAAACATATGAAAATTTAATTTTTTCATACAAATTTATAGAAATATGATTAAAGGTTGAAGATTCTCACGGATTTGGTTTGTTTCAGAAGTTTTTGGGCAGATCATTTTTCAATTTCATCTCCATCTCTTCTAGAACTTGAAAGTTTGATTTTTTTTTTTTTTTTTTTTTTTTTTTTTTTTTTTCCAGCTTTTTTTGAGATTGTAGAGTTCTTCATTTTTCTTTTTGTTGCTTTCATAGTTTTTGTTGGTGATTCAACCATTTTTTTCTTTTGTTTTGCCATCTTAACTATGTGAATTTAGATTTGTAGGAGAAGAAATTTTAGATCTAAAAAGCTAAAGAGAAAGAAGAGAGAAAATAGAAGAATTCACAGGTTCACGGGTCTCTTAAGTAGGAGGGTATTTTTGTCAGCTTATTATTTAAAAAAAAACAGGGAGGTTTTGTGAGTGGTTAGGATTTGAGGGGGTTTTAATGTACCTGTTTTTTAAGCAAGGAGATTAAACGCAATCACTACTAAATACAAACAAACCATGTCCCAAATGAGCTACGCCAATTAAAATCAACGCCCCCAACACCTTTTGATCCTCAACAAGTGATTGATCCTCCTCCAATACCTACCTGCATGGAGAACACAAAGGCTCAGTGCAATGAAGATGGCACAATGAGAATGAAATTGTGAACTCTAGGACCATACGTCATCATTACAAAGAAAACAAAATACAGACATAAACACGTAAAGAACTATAAGACATGCCTTACTTATGGCTCGTCGGAGAATCTTGAACCGTCCCCCTCATCTTTTAGTTGGGCTTGGGACCGACAACACATATCAACAGTTTTGCATTGGCAGAGTTACAACGGGTTTACCTGATTGAGAGAGTTGAGAATTAGAACTTAACAGAAATAGCCCAGTTGAGTATGCAAAAGTAATCAATTAGTTGTATGATCTACACTGGTAAATACCAAAATAAAAAGTGTTTAATACAACCACGGGACATTCTTTACTAATCAAGAAAATCAAGTGGTTGCTACCAGATTGCTTTGCAGATCGAGAATGGTGTAAAGGGACTAAGGAAGCACTGGAGAATCCATAGCCTTTTGCCATTCCAAATCATCTTTTCAGAGGACATTTTTTTTTTTCAAGAATTAAGCTGGATTTAGGCAGACCCCCTACCTGTTTATTTATCAAGAGAGTCTTACATAATTGGTCCCTGAGGCATCAGCCTCTACAATTTCAATTAATCTCTTATCTATTGGTGGATGAAAAACAAAAGTAGAACTAGGATACAAAGAACAACTCAGAGAAGCAAATAAGTCAGCAGCACTATTTGCTTTCCTATACATATGACTAAAGGAAACATAGTTGAAATCCATACAGATGCTATGTATAGAACTGACCAGGTCTACACAATACCAAGGATAACAATGTGAGTTGATCCGACAACATAGCTGTTCAAAAATGTTAGAGTAGTTCCCAGCCAACCCTCTTAAAATTGGGTGTCTATGATGTTAGAAATCATGCTTGCTGCAGAGTATTTTGCTACTATCAACAATAATCATTCTCTTGTTATTGTCATCAAGGGTCATTGATGCACAAGTCACTAACTACATTTGATGATTTTACATAAGTTTCGGTGATTTGACTACTTCCATGTCTCTGATGTGATGGCTAAGGTAGTGGACAGTATCAGCCTTGGCTGAGATCCATGAAGTTTTACAGGCCCAAGGTTTGGCTGTGTGAGAACCCTAACATGCCTAAGGCCTAGTCCTCAGTACGTCACAAATATCCATTTTACATAAGGGAAGAAACAACATACTTACAACTTTAGAAGTCAAACCCAATTACGTTTTCCAAAACCTAATAGCTTTAGGAACTAGTCAATTACTGAACCAACCTTTTTACTGTCACTTCCGGACTCTACCGGTGGGGATTGGTGAACCAAGGAAGCAGTCTTCCGATGTTTACTCAATGTTTTTTCAGAAATGATGCTTTTACCTACATTATTGTATTTCAATGGCACTATTAGTAAAAACAAAATGCTTGATTATCTATTTACAATGAAGAATGAAGATCACAATCATATTCCAATCAACATACGTTTACTAAATTACTAGCATGTTCTGGATGGAAGATTTTAGTAAGATCGGTTGCACTAAGACCATTAGCTCTTATGATATAAACGTACAAAAATGATGAAGGAGACGTAAAAATCAGGTGGCATTCATAACATAGATGAATACAACTAAACAAGCAGATAAAAAAGGGGGGTCATATTAAACATCCTTGAATGAAATTTAAACACACCTAGAGGACATAGAAACTTTTTCCCTTTTTTTGTGAAATCAAGAAACTTCTTTATAGTAGTGGGATAACCAGCTACCAACCTCCTTGGTCTGGCGGCATGAGCCTTTCGAAAGTCATGGCCACGTGGCAGCAGGTGTTTTTAAAGTATTATAACTCAATGGTTAAACAACTAAAATACCCCATAAGCACCCTTACAACTCCCCACATGCAAGGACACCACTTGAACTCAAAAACGTGGCCAAGGATGAGATCTGAAAAGGAATTCAAGGCTGTCTTTTGCAAGGATTTGACTCCTTGAAATGAACTTAAGCCAAATTTCCAAATAAAAAGAAACACATCGTAGTATACTTTTTCGTATACTCACGAAGATGATACTTTGGGACCTAAATTAGTTTAAACATAATCATCCCTGGCCCAAAGTTCATATTCTTAGTCCTTTATTTGACGTTGATAATAAAATGTAGATAGTTAAGAGGTGTGTGCTCCTAATCCTAGTCCCTCCGCCGAGCACAATCTACCGTTGTGTACTTGTGGAAACATTGTGTTATTAAAAAAGATGGCATGTTTCTTCCCCAAAACTAGTAATACCATTATTACTTATGCCATCGAAAGAGTTACTATATCTAGATTGGATGAACACAATATAAACACAGTTTAGGAATATCAAGCTATCAATATAATCATGGATAGGGTATTGCAAAACTGTCTAAACTGCACCTGAAATGTCTTTTCCTTAGCCAACTGGAAAACCAGATGCATAACTACCTCATTTCCTCCATCTTCTGCAGCCCTGTCACTCTGGTCATGTGTATTTTTATCCTCTTGCCAACTCATTGGAACAGTTATCCACATACAAGGGCTCTCAAAATTGATTGACCTTCATTGGTTCTTCTCTCAAGGTGACTGCCATGCTGGAAGATATAAGTTGGCTATCTTGGTGAATTTCCTCAGCCAAAGTCATGAATGATAAATACAATAATTACTACGTAAAGGCATTCAGTTATTCATATAGCTTAATTTTATCAAAGCGTGCAAAAAAAATGAAACCCACCAGTCTACATAGATAGAGGTTGCAAATCTTCAACTGGTCAATATTTCTGCCAAATTAATCTCAGCTTCTTTTTGATGTATGTGTGTTGTCTGATCAACATCATTAATGTCTCTGTTGGAAATGTCGAGTTTGGGATCTATGAAGCACTTTCCTCTTTCTTAGAGAGTTAAATCAATGCAAGTTAAGCCAACTAAGCAATAATTCTGAGGAAATATTATGGCATCGAACCAAACAAAATCTATATGGAAAAGGTTTTCAAGGGAGTGAAAAAGCTATGATGGACACAGGTTGAAAAAAGAACATATTTACTACTCACCATTCGTTCGAGTGGCTATGCATTTGTTAGAGGACCTTTGTTCTTCCTAAAGTTGTTTGCCCATTGATACTAATAAAAATTCATGTTTACAAAAGAATCTGACCTACTGCATACCTTCTGAAACATATTGACCTCCTGTTTCCAAATCGATAGTTGTTTGTTTTCCTATCCCTTCTTTCTGTTGATTGAATTTCTGCTCAAGGTAAAAAATCATATTATGACAAGATCATTCAGCTAAAGACAAACACTAATTGGAGCTTAAACTTACATTGCCACCCAAGCTGGTTATGCTATGTGCTCAGGAATGAACTGGAAGATTGTTTTGTATGTACTACAATTGAGTTTTAGACGTGAATCAGATGGTTCTATTCTGATATTGGAAAGAGATGAAAAGCTAGTGTCAGCAACTGGTCCTGTGAGTAACAGAGTTGTCACAACCAAAATCAATTTTAACTTCCTCTTTACAAATAAGCAGTGTAGGATGATGCTCGATCGACTGGTCTGATAGACATGTGAAGCTGTTATTAAAAAAAATTTGACTATCGCCTTTTTTTCAAAGAGAACTCCGTCTCCCTTTGTAGTTGGGCTGTTCAGATTAAAGAATGACTCTGACTTAGGCATGGTTCTGGTGGGCATTGCTCCTGTGGTATCTTCTATTAGAGACAAGGAGCCCAGTGTAACTTCTCCTTTATTTAACTTCTTGTTAGATGGTGGAAACTGGGAATTGCATGTTCATGGCGGAAGGATAACACATCGTTGTGTTCCCGATCGAGAATGCACGGCGGCCAGTCGCGGTGGATAAAAAACTTTTCGGTCATTCTGAGACCAAGATAAAGGAACTTCCTCGGTAACTAAGTAATTTACTATGTCCGGCGTACCAAGGGGACGAAAAATAGATACAAAAGTGTTCATCGGAAAGGAATCACGGATAGGATCGGTGTCGATTATCAACATCACTTACAAGTCTTGATAAATGAAATGCGCAACCACATTTTTAATGCTACCTTTTTTATCTCTAAATTTTGAGTAAACTCTTTTAAAAAAGGAGAATCCATCCGGATCAACCTTTGTTTTGCATCTTTTTTGGCTAATAGATATGCAAAGTGCATGTATGAGATGTGAGACGATAGTTGGAGAACCCACTCAGGTAAGGGCCGAAACTTATCAACGCCAGATTATCTGGCGAGAAACTCTTTCTCGGTGGTGGTATAGTTACGTTGAGCTTCATTAAGGGTTTTACTGCGCATAGTAAATGACAACCGGCTTATCTTCGGCGTTGCTAGTGCGGCTCAATAGCATAATTAAACTGCGTCCACATTAATTCAAAAGGTTTAGACCAATCGGTGGTTGAATTATAGGGCGGTAGTTAATGCGGTTTTAATACCTCAAAGGCTTGTTTGCGGCGAAATTGAAATCAAAAGCGGCATCTTTAAGCGAGGAGATTGGTTAAAGGTCTAGCAACCTTTGAGAAATCTTGAATAAATCTCCTATAGAAACCCTAATGTCCTAAGAATCGCGGCGAATGTCTCGAGCGGTTTTTGGTATAGGAAGTGAAGCAATTTTTTCTATCTTAGCTTTGTCTACCGATTCAGTCCTTTGAAGCGATATGTCCTAAAACTATTCCTTTAGTAACCATGAAATGGCATTTTTCCCAATTAAGAACAAAGGTTTTCTCTTCAAGAACGTGTAAAGACCTTTTCAAGATTTGATAAACAACTATTGAAAGAATCTCCATAAATTGAGAAATCGTCCATGAATACCTCCATAAACCGTTCAACCATATCAATCGAAAATATGAAGCATGCAGCGTTGGAAAGTACGGTGCATTGCAAAAGGCCAAAGGCATTCGGCCTATATGCAAATGTTCCAAATGGACCAATTGAGCGTTGTTTTTCTTGATCGGCCGGGATCTATGACTATCTGAAAATAACTTTGAATAACCATCAAGAAAACGATAATAGGCATGACCGGGTAAGCGTTCGAAAGCATCGATCGATGAATGGAAGTGGAAAGTGATCACTACGGTGGCGGCATTAAGTTTCGCGATAGTCATGCATATTAAGCCATTTCTTTGGGATCTGGCGGAAATGCATTCATCTTTATCATTTCGCTGGCCTTAATGCCGATTTCTTTGGAACTTCGTGTCGGGGACTCACCCAAAACACTATCGAGAGATAGGGTAAATAATACCGCATCTAGTAATTTTAACACTTCTTCGCATTACCCGCATCTTTCATGGTAGGGTTTAGGCGTTTGGTTCACGCCGACGTCTTAGCATTTTCTTCGGTGTATCGCGATGGGTGCACACATTAGGTTCAATGCCTTTAATGTCATCGAGGGACCATCCAATAGCGAGCGATGTTGTTGAATGACATTAATTAAACGAGCTTCCCCGATCGTCGGTCAATTGTGAAGAAATAATAACTCGGGTGGCGACCATCGGCATCAAAGTTCATGCGTATTTTAATTCGAAGGAAAGAGGTTTTAATTTCGGGGGGTGGGCGGAGTGGGTATTAAAGATTCTTGAGGAAGGTCATCATCCATGTAGTAAGCCGGAGGGATGATCATCAAGTTACTAGACATCACCGTTGTAGGGGTCAATTAATGAATGCCGACTCTAATAACTCATTTACTTAGTTTGTATAATCATCGTCCTCAAACTCGAATCGCTAAAGGAAAGAAATTGGTACACTTCATCCTCGGGGAAAAGAGTTTGAGAAATACTTTCTTGGAAATCATTAATCCCAATCTGTTGACTTCACCATCAATGTCAGGCTCTGGAATTTGTTTCATTAACTTGAACACATTCACCTCGACCGAAAGATTTCCGAAGGACATGGTCATGGAACCATCTCGACAGTTAATAAGAGCATTAGCAGTGGCAAGGAACGGACGTCCTAAAATGATAGGAATGGAATCACAAGCAACTTCTGTATCCAAAATAACAAAGTCTACAGGATAGAAGAAATCTTGGACTTTTACAAGGACGTTTTCCACAATTCCTTTTGGATACTTTATGGAACGATCTGCTAACTGTAGAGTCATGGTGGTAGGTTTGAGTTCATGAAGACCTAATTGTTTAAATAAATAATATGGAAGTAAGTTCACGCTAGCTCCTAGGTCTAATAGCGCAGTAGCCGTGTATTTGTCACCTAAGGTGCATGGAACCGTTGGTCGACCAGGGTCCTTGTATTTTACAATACCATTGTGTTCGGTGATGGAGGGAAACTGTTCAGTGAGGAACGCTTGTTGAGGAACATTAGTTCTCCTTTTTGTGGTGCAACATATCTTTCAGAAATTTTGCATGTTTTGGTAATAATTTTAAGGCATCGAAAAGGTAAGTTGATTGTTAAATTTTGAAAAGTCTCTCGAATTTCAAAGAAAATTGTCATCGGGTTTATTCTTTGCTAAAGCGTCTTTGAAAAAGCGGTGCCTTAGGGCGAATTTGGCAAAGGGTCTACTTGCTTGTTTCCTACATTCGGAGGTGTTGACTTTGTTGTATCGGGGAATCTTCCATAGGTTCATTATTAGAAATAGATTCCTTGGAACCCTCCTGCTCTTTTGGTTGATTATCGGCATAACATTATCGATTGTCGCAATGAGTTTTCCAGATCGTAAAGTAGTGATTGCATGCACCTCACCTTGGGTTGGGGTGCTTGTACTAAAGCATTAGTCAGTTCAAAGGTTTGTGTTTGCTTGGTTTAGGGTTTGGAACCTGCTTGTGAGAAACACGCCTTCGACTCTTTTCTTGCGCCAATTGCTGAAGTGATTGTTGGATAGGCGTTAAAATTTGAGGCTTGTTGGTTCATGTAAGCTAGGAAAGTCTCATTTGTTATATCCGTAATGGTTGGCGAGGTTGTCTGGCAGTAGTAGTTCTCGATTATTGCTTAGAAGTTGTTGATTGTAGTTGGGATTTGGATTAAATTTGGAACAAAGTTGCGGTTGATCGATAATTAGCATTATTTTGAAATTGACCTTGTTGGTATTGTTGATTATTTCCTTGGCGGTATGGAATAAAATTATTGGTAGGTCGAGCAGGTTGATTAAGCGAAACCGGGAGGAGCCCGGTTTGTTGGTTATTTTGGCCTTGGCGAAATTCGGATGTTGTCTCCGCGGTGCATTGGGAATGTTGAATGCACATGCCTCCTCCTCATTGTTGAGTAGGGAAGCATATAACAAAGGACAATATGCATCCGGGATGATCGGGACTAAGACAAAAGGACACAAGGGCGGTGTCAGCGTTCATGACCCGTTTTGGTAGTTGATCGTTTACTTGAACTGCAAGTGCATCTACTTTTAGTTAGGGATTCTATCAAATTTTTATTTTCGGGATCGGGTTTTACCTCAAAAATAGATGTGGCTTTTGTAGCGATATCCTTTGATGATCTAGGCGGCTCGGTGTTACCCGGTGTGTACCTTTTTTAAACTTGTTTTCAAGAAAAGTATAAAAACGGTAGCTCCTTTTGTCCATGAAGCAACCTCCGTTCATTATATCAAGAGTTTCTTTTTGATGATCGGACGGAGACCATTAAAGAATGAGCGAACAAGGGCGACTTTTCTAGTTGGTGGTGAGGACATTCCTAACAGGAAGATCGATAAAAGCGACTCCATGCTTCCGTAAAAGGATTCATGAGGATTTTGTGGAAGAATTGAATTTTCTGAAGCATTTGGTTGTTTTCTTCGAGTGTAAAGCTGAAGCATGAAAGCTTGAACTAGTTTATTCCATGTGTCTATGGATTGTGATTGTTGTCTGCTTTAGCCAGTTGGCGCTTTTCCGCTAAAGTGAATGGAAGCGATCGAAGCAAGAGTTGTTCCTTAGAGGCTGGCTGGATGATGAAATGTTGTTGCCACTTGTTGAAGTCCTACGAAGATGATTGTGCGGTTTTCGTGCTCCAAACCATGATATATTGGTAACAAACTGAAAACGCGTTTGGTGGGATCTGAAAATCACCGACAATGTCCTCAAGTTTGATCTTGGGAAGAAGGTCCTTCCTGTGTCGATATAGAAGTCCGAGAGGGGGCTTCTGCTGAGTGGGAGGATCGTCGGCCATAATGACCCGAAGTTGATGGCGGCGAAGGATTGTGATCAAAGGTAATTAGCGAAGAAGAAGAACAATTTTTATGTGAGAACTTACGCGAATTGCTTATCGTATTTTTTCGGCGATAGGTTTGTTCAATTTCTTTAGTGGAACCCGGACCTTAATCTCATGCAAGCATAAAATTAGATCTAACTTTTACGGAAGGAATTATGAGGACTCGAATTTTATTATTATCTTAAGCATTAGGGTTGAACAACATATGCCTAAGGCTGCTGCTAACATAGCGTTGAAACTAGGAATCGTGTGCATAAACCAACGGCCGGTCACAAGATAGATATGAGGGGAGGATTTCCGTGCAAGCACGCGTTCTCTAATTAAGTAACCTCAATCTTTCAAGTTTCCTAGACACCATTGGAATATGATTAAGATTTATGGAATTAAAATTTATGCAAAGGTGGTATTTAATTTTAATTTAATTTAATTTTTTTTTTTTTTTTTTTTTAAGATTTATGCAAGGTTTAAAATACAAACATACAAATCTGATCTACTCATACAATACTAGGTCGCGATGGCATGTGAAGGTACTCTACTCATCACGTTATAGCTATCTGAATAATAGCAAACTTGTGTCATCGATAAATATTTCCATACGCGGGGCAAATATACATCGATGTCATTATATATGCAGCTAATTTGTAAATCGATATTACGTAAATGTATATCAACAATAAATGGTAATTTGAATCACTCATACGTATCTAAATACCTTAGCATACGAATACAGTATACATACGCAGAATAGATGACAAAACTAAACATGCAAAGTTTTATACCTAAACTAAAATACGACTCTTGTATTGCATAATAAATCGATTTCGACAATACTCATTGAGATTGCGAATGTCCTATAGAGAGCGACTTTACCCGTAGGGTTTAGAAACAACTTACCCAACTAAGATTTTAACCCTCGTTGGAATGTTCTCCTCTTTCTTGACAAAATCGACTTAATATACAATACCGTGTACGTATACGTAGAGAAATATCAAACATTTAACAAGCAACATTTATACGTAGAAAGACATATACCCATGCAATACAATACCATTAATATGTAAATATACATTCATATGCAATTCATGTCCGTGTAATCGTATATAAAATATTTACCGGTATCTGAACTTGATTCATGCATAATTCGAGGGCTAAAGCTTAAATAATAATCCATAAATTTTTCCTAATACTATATACATGGCATTCATGCAGAAAAACATACTAATAATAATATAAATAAATTACAATAATACTGAAAATTGGAACTGTAGCTTCTTCGTTTTAAAGATATGAAAACAGGGCGTTCGATTAAATTACGCGAGTAATCCCAAAGGATTATCGACTTTTTCGATCTTGGACCAAATATTTAGGCACGGAAAAGGATCAAGGTGGATCGGGGAGATCTTTGGTGGCTGAAAATGAAGCGATAACGAGAAAAATTCACCCGAGAGGGCCCGGGTCCTTTCTCGCGCCGCTCCACCCAGCCTGAAGGTCGTTTTTTCGAATGACTTCAAATTTTCACAGAAGTCTTATAATTTGCTGAAATGATGTTTCCCAGTCCTAACTTTTGGAACCTGGCAGTGGAACGAAATTTTTTAGCTAAACGGGTTGTTTCTGAGGCAAAAATAAAAAAAAAAAACAAAAAAAACGCAAACGCAAATGAAACGTAAAGGAAGAAAGAGAATGGGGTTCCCCCTTGATGCAACTTCCGATCTTTAGCACAAGTTCTATGGCTTTAGAACAGCAGCGGCGCCATTTGATATTCGCTTTTTACGACCACTTAGAGTTTAGAACTCTCTAAATTGAAGCAAAAGAAATCAAGGTTCCTTACTCACGATCTTCGTTGAGTAGAGTTAGAATAAGGATTCGAACTACCTAAAGTATAGAACAACTACAAATTGGATGTTACAATAAGGGAACTAAGGAGTAAGGGTCTATTATAAATGTTAGATTTTTATCATTCCTACTTAAACATTAAGAAAACATTAAGTTGAAAACATGCACTTGATACTAAAAATAGAAATTTGGAAGAGAAGTTGGAGAGTTAATCCTCCTCATGTGGAGCTACCATTAGTGTTGATTTGAAATAGGTTTTATTCTTCCTAAACTCATAGACAAGTCCCTAACGGAAAAATATAATTGATCCCTAGCATGCATGGCTCACTTAAGAGCTTATACATGCTAGCAAGTGAAAACCAAACAATGACTTATCTCTAAGCTCATTGTTTGATTTCTAACTAGACACTACACCAACTATCATTTTTTGGGATAGGATGTAGTGTTAGTTGTTTATCCTAAAACCTACCAAACTCTCAACCAATGTTTTTCCCTCACATGAGTTGGATTAACTCCCCAAAAGGGAAGTTAGCTCATGATCCTTGGGACAAGGACTTATGAACTACTAAAACTCAAAGAGAGAAGAGAGAGAGAGAGAGAGAGAATCCACAACCAAACTCACTTATATATTTCTCGAAGAACTAGAAGAACAAGTGTTCCTCCATTAAAACTATTACAAGCTTTTTTGCAAATAAAATAAAACTTCCTTCTCATTTTCACTAAGGAACTAAAATAATGCCATGGGTGGAAAATAAGTCAAGGGAGTAAATGGAGTGTCCCCCACCTTTGTCTAATTTCTTCTCCATTTGAGAGAAATCTCATTTCCTCCCGTGAATTATCAAACCACATTGATTCATTTTATCTACCACATTAAAACAAAGTGACACCTTTGCCTTTTTTCTCACTATTAACACCTAATCTAATTTATTACATGCAAGGTGTCAACTTTGCACCAATAATTTGTTATCTTTGTCTTGACATGCTCCATGATTGATGACTCATCCAATCTTGTAGCCCCACATAGTGGGTCCATGTGTAGTCCATGGCGGCAGTCGGTATTTTGGGCAGGTTTACAACTTCCCTATCGTAGAGTTAAATGCATACGATTATGCGGAGAGACTTTCTTGTGCGATCGGAGGCCTGGTTAGAG
The DNA here is from genome assembly GCF_015680905.1 of Coptis chinensis. Taxonomy (NCBI): domain Eukaryota; kingdom Viridiplantae; phylum Streptophyta; class Magnoliopsida; order Ranunculales; family Ranunculaceae; genus Coptis; species Coptis chinensis. The sequence continues at coordinate 37,542,740 of NC_141464.1, forward strand.
GTAGGAGCTTTGGAAGTTTGATGCTTCAACGTGGATTTGGGAGAATTCATATATCGCCCGTTCCTCGTGCTTTTATTGCGGTTTAACCAATATTTCCATGTTTCTTGCAAATACCGCAAAAAGTATGAAAACACATTTATTTCATAATTATTAAACACATAATGAACCAAATTTATATGTCTCAATGGGGTTTCATAATACACTTTTGGGTGCTTATCAATAAGGACACACACATCATAGCCACACAAGTCCGGTCCTCAGCCACAGAGATCCGGATCCGGTGCATGTTTCAATCCTTCTTCCAATCAAGTCATTTTCCCTCCAAGACAGCAAGACAGGGGTTTTCCCAGGCAACAGAGGCAGTTCACATAATTGGGCTACCCATTACAAGTTATTCTTAAGGCTTTAGTCCAACAAGGCATGCTTACTTTAAAGCAGCCAAGGCCTCCTCCAAATCCACTACCATATTGGTATGATGCTTCTAAACATTGTGATTTCCATCAGTCTATTGGACATCCTACAGAAAAGTGTGGAGCTCTCAAGCATGCGATACAAGATTTGATCAAATCAGGGAGAATTGATACATCACATCTTGGTACTCCAAATGTTGTGACGAATCCATTACCGTACTATAATGGAGAAGTTCACACATTAGACCCAGTCAAGAAAAGTCCGACCTCATTCATTCGCCACTTTCGAGCAAGCATCCAAGGTTAATGCCATGTCGCTTTCTTTCCAAGCCGTTCAGTTTTCAAGATGTAATTAAAGATTACAAGGCACAGACACAAGCAAGGCCCAAGGCCAAGGCCATATCATTGGATAAAAAAGTGGCACCTCTGTTTGCTGAATCACCAACTAAGAAGACACCATTACCGGCTCCACCTTTATTGTATGTTCTAGATAAGGAGTATGATAAGCCCAAAGTAAAGGTATATACTTCACCATCTTCTTTACAATAGTTGAAGGATTGTGAGTCAAGTTTGTTAGAAGACCAAGAGGTCCAAGAAGTGGTACTTGAGAAGTCTACCAAGTCTATGTTAGAACCGGGTGACCAGGATTCTCAAAACATCTCCCTAACAGATGATGCAAAAGATTATGGTATCGAGCTCTTTTGACATGTTTTGTCCTCCCATTTTTATGAAGAAAAGATTCCATTTCTGCTATCAAGATCACTTCACTAGAATACAATAAAGAGGACTATAGTGATGCTTTCGCAGCACTTTTCTCTGAAGACCAACTCATAATGGCTAAGCCGGATTCCAATGTTAGGCATTTTGAGAGTCTTACTCCTAGTCCCAAAGACTTGACATCTTCCTCACACTTGGAAGATCAGATGCCGAGCTCAAGAAAATCAAAGTCATTTTCCATTGCAATATTCTAGCAGGTTATTCTTCTAATGACCTTATTGGTATTTGGTGAACGAGACTACTCTATGTTGTCTCTTCAAGATCTAGTTCTTATCAAACCCGAGCAAGTTGACAATAGAGGGTTGGGAAACACCACCAACCATGGTCATATGAAATGGCCATTCGATCATCACCACTATTTTCAAGCTAGGGGGCACGTCCTAGGCACTCATGTGTCTTTGATGGCATTCATGCACTAAACCCGGGATGGAAAGTGACTTCATAGGGTGTGTGGCGTAAAATCACAGAGCATCAAGAAATTTGATATGTTGCTCATGGAGATACCGCATCATTCGTGAAATTCATCACTTTCATGCATGGAGTCTGCAACATTGGTTGAGGGGTTCCTGGATCAATGTATCTCATATATTTGATCCCGGTTCGTTTGCTTTCGACCTGGATAAGTTTTCTACTCTCAATTAGTTTGTTTTGTTCTTTTATTTGATGAAAAAAAAAATCAAATATTTCAAAAAAAAATAAAAAAAAAAAAGTTTTCAAAATCCCACAGAATATGAATTACCGACTTGCCTTAGTGCAAGATGATTGAATGACTTGTGCAGGCTATTATGATCCCCTCTCCCCCGACAATGATGAAGAAATGGACAATGAATCTACTGAGTCCATTCTTTGTCATAAGCAATCTGAGGATTGACAGACACTAGTCATTATGGAGACAAAGACCATCAACCTTAGCACCACAAATGAACCACATTATATGTGCAGATTGGTATAACCGTGATCCCCTCTGAGTGTGGAGCCTAAATGAGTTATTGAATGAATTCAGTGAAGTGTTGAGAGCCACAACAACCAAATTATCTCAAGGTGGTATATGATTTCCATTGGTCGAAGATGAAAGAATCACTCACTAAGAAAAAGAAATTGATAAGGAAGCAAGTTTAGCAGTTATGTTTGAGAAGATTTTTCAAATGTCTAAGATCACCAGCATTAGCATCAGCATTCAACATTATGCATTTACCCTTGTTGGAGAGGGCAAAGCTCCACAACATCATTTGATAAACTACCCTACTGAATAAGGGGAAAATTCTGCATTCCATCAATCAACGACTACTTAGCCAATCATCCAATCAGCTACCCTACCGTGAAGAGGGCAAACTCCATATTGCATCATCAGCATCCATTTGCATCCATCAAAGACATGAGAGCTATCTATCAAAGAAGTCAGCTGACTCGAATCTAACTACATCAAAGAGCGGAATGCTAAGAGGAGTTCATCTATGATCAACATTCTTAAGAGCCGAGATATATGAAGGAGGGCATTGATTTTCCACTGGGACTTAGATACCAATGGAGACAGATTGTGGCAAGTAAAGCTGAGCAAGCGGATCCAGACTAGAGTGGAATCAATGAACCAGAAAGTTTAAACCCAACAGTGAATGTCCATTCACTATGAAGATTCTACATGAAAAATCCTACCAATGTCGACCAATTAAAGAGATACTACTTTTTACCCAACTTTGTTTATTTTAAAGACGGAGAGTATAGTGGAAATCTTAGAGAGACGATGGAACAGGCCATCTTTTATCGTTTTATTTTTAGCCTCAAAAGCCCACCTAATATCATATGTTCCCGATTGAAGCCCATTTGAGCCTTAGCATATTCTTTTATTTCCCACAATATAAGCCCATATCTTTTAGGAAGCCTAATAAATCCTTTGCCTACCCATAGATTACCCATACCCACTCTTATAGAACATGTCATAGTCCAAGGGCATCATTCCATCCATCTTTGATCATGAAACAATCACCCCCATGTTATTTATCCCAAGAAGATGTTGAAGAAAATCCTAGTGCAAGCAAAAAAAAAAACCGTCAGAACTCAAAATGCTTAGAGTTGCACAAAATAATCAACACCAGTCTAAAATGGAAAACCAAAACAAGGGGCAGTTTCATTTGAGATTTGGGATTAGTATCATCATCTCACTACCATCATTCCAATTACTCATCCCTTTATATGACAAGTTCTACTCCAAAAATAATTTTGAATTTAACAGTCCAAAAAGAAATCTAGCGGTCTAGAAATTTTGAATTTTTATAATGCGTTTTTGCCAATGTTAGAGGTTTCCAAATGAGCTGAAATTTTGTAGAGATGATCTTAATATTGAGTATATCATATCCACAAAAAAATAGGTGTAAATTCATTTTGTAGGTGAATTTTTACTTAGGTACTTATTTTAAAGTATACAATCTTTCTCTAAAAAGTAGCTACTTAAGTTAACTTAAAATAAGTACGTACGTAAAACTTCACCTACAAAATGAATTTAAACCTAATTTTTTGTGGTTATGAAGCACTCACTACAATGATTATCTTCCCAAAATTTCATCTCATTTGGAAATCTCTAACATAGATAAAAATTGTTGTCATCTTTAAAAATAAATCTAACCGTCTAGAAATTTTGAATTTTTGTAATCGTTTTTTGCCAATGTTAGAGGCTTCCAAATGAACTAAAATTTTGTAGAAATGATCTTAATATTAAGTATATCATATCCACACAAAAATAGGTTTAAATTCATCTTGTAGGTGAAGTTTTACTTAGGTATTTATTTTAAAGTTAACTTAAGTAGCTACTTTGTAGAGAAGTAGCTACTTAAGTTAACTTAAAATAAGTACGTACGTAAAACTTCACCTACAAAATGAATTCAAACCTAATTTTTTGTGGTTATGAAGCACTCACCATAATGATTATCTTCCCAAAATTTCATCTCATTTGGAAATCTCTAACATAGATAAAAATTGTTGTCATCTTTAAAAAGAAATCTAACGGTCTAGAAATTTTGAATTTTTGTAATCATTTTTTACCAATGTTAGAGGTTTCCAAATGAGCTAAAATTTTGTAGAGATGATCTTAATATTGAGTATATCATATCCACAAAAAAATAGGTTTAAATTCATTTTGTAGGTGAAGTTTTACTTAGATACTTATTTTAAAGTTAACTTAAGTAGTTATATATATAGGGTTTATATATATAGCTACGGGCTCGCTACATCGACATACTAAATTGGCATACTAAATTGACATACGCATTCCAAAAACAGATTTTCACATTGAACTAAAGGCTGATTTTTGGTAGAGATGACTTACCTACTATGAAACATCCAATTGAGCTGATTTTTTGTGGCCAATTGAGCTGATTTTTTGTGGAGATACTATCCATAGTAGGTAAGTCATCTCTACCAAAAATCAGCCCTTAGTTCAATGTGAAAATCTGCTATTGGAATGCGTATGTCAATTTAGTATGTCGACGTAGCGAGCCTGATATATATATATATATATATATATATATATATATATATCTCGAGCAAGTTCCGTTTACCACACTTTTTATACCATAGTTTACCACACCCCCCTACAAAATGAGTTAAGGGCTAATAATTTGTGGATATGATATACTAATCATAGATAGCATCTACACAAAAATTAATCTCATTTGGAAATCTCTAACCTAGTTAAAAATCATTGTCAACTTTGAATTTTTTTTAACTGCTCAGATTATTCAATTTTGCAATCATCTTTTGACATAGTTAAACACTATCAAATGAGTTGAAATTTTATAAAGGTGATCTTCATGGTTAGTTAAACACATCTACAAAAAACTAGATTATAATTTGCGTTGTAGGTGAAGTTGTGGGGCATGGTATAAACTATGGTATAAAAAGTGTGGTAAATGGAACATGCTCGTATATTATATATATATATATTAGGCTATAGTGACACCCTTATTTTGCCACTCTTATCTCACACCCCTCCTGGTCCCTCAGATCTCATCCTGAGATCATCAGATCTAATTCTGATAAAAATCACGAAAATTTGAAATTTCATAAACCAAAAAACCAAAAAATGCGAATTCCATCACTAAAACCCAATTGCATCACTCAAGAGAGAGCTCACTTGACGATTAACTACCACGAGCTATAGTGACAAAGACTCAACCAACGACCAAACCCCACCAAAATCGCCGGTTTTAGCCCCCAACATTATGGTATAGCCAAAACTTCGATTTCCCACTCCTCATAAATCACAATTTGACTCCATTCTTGCCTTTCAAAAGCTTCATTAAGACTGTTTTGACCCCCACCTATGTGGCAAACGTCCATTAGTAAGGGTCTCCACTTTATTCGTTTACTCGACAGGGCTAAAGCCCAATTTGCAATACCATGGATCAATGTACAGGCCCATTAACTCATGTGTCTAAGGCTGAACCTTAACCACATGGCTTGCCACTAATGTACATTAATTTATGTCCAGATTCGTTTCTTATCAAAGAGATAATTATCAGTTGAGAGTTATATTCAATTACAATTACTTGAGCTACAAGAAGTCTCTACTCTACCTATATAAATACCAAACTATTTTTCATATAGAACTACATTCTTGAGACTTGATCCCATTGATAATTTGGGTATGTAGGCAACCGAAAGGTACAGTCTCATCATTCACTCAATCACAATCACTTTTCTCACTACTTTTCTATGTTATTCATCTCTTTCATCACCATTTAGTGTTTTGATCATATTTGGTCGAAATATAATTGGCGCCGTTTGCAGTTCTTATTCAACACTCTCCATCACGTTCTGCAAAAATTATGACGAATACTAGAATAGCTCAAGTTCCCCGATATAATTATCGGCGATCATCGCGAACATGATGCTCAAGGTCAAGTTAGCGATAACGAACTAATCTTTCCTACTCCTTTTCAATAAAAGGTTGCACGTGACCCTACTGTCCGTTCCACCGATGCACCAAATTATTCAAATGAAGTTATTGCCTCTGACGATTCTCTATCGTCTATTGTGGATAATGTAAGTTCAATGTCTCGCGAAGCACTTCTTTGATAGTTCAAGTATGTACGAAAACAAAACAATTACTACAAACGTCATTTGAAATGAACCATTCCTCTCGAAGATGATGTGAAATCTATTACACCATAACATAACACACGCCAATGACATTGTAGCGTGTGGGATCGTTTACATGGTGAGGATGAGATTCATGTTGTTCACAACGTACGGTCATTCATGAGTTCTCGAAAATGGTGTTGTATCTGTCACACCATAACGTAACACACGCCAACAACATAGTTGCGCGTGGGATCATTTATGTGGTGGTGATTAGATTCTCGCTGTTCGCAATGGTTACCCACAAGTTCAAGACAATACATACGGACTTCGCAATGGTTACTTTTTATGAAACATATCCAATTCATATTTGTCCATTGCCGTTTGATAGTGTCGATAGTCGTCTCATATTCTTTGTTAGCAAGACTCTTATATCAGCTAAATCGAGGCAGTCTTGCATTGAGAAAATTGCATTGGCCTTGTTTCATGCTGCCAGACGTCTTAAGCTTATTTCCAGGAAGGAATAGTCAAATTTTATACTGAATATCTCTTACGCAAGTTTTTTCGCAATGTCCACGGATCGAGTCGCAGAATAAAAAAGTTACCTTAACGTTTACAACATTGTCTCTGACACTCGTACAGTTCAACAGGGACAAACTTTGGTTTCGCTAATGGCTGATTTTCTTATTGATGATATTCCTATGTCAACTGCATTACTCGATTAGAAAAACGTTGATCCCTAATTGTCATTATCTCCCGGGGGCGATGACTTGAAATACTTATTGGATGTATCAGCTGATTGCTAGATTTACACCGATGGTTCGCACAATAAGTCTGGCTCCGGTCTTGGTTTAGTCATCTTGAAGCTAAATGAAGACATAATTGAGAGGTCTCTACGTTTGGGTTTTGACACTTCAGATAATATGGCCAGGTACGATACTATCATTTACGATATGCACACAACTCTTCAGCTGGGGGAGACTAAGTTATAATTAATTCTAAGTTAGTCGCTAGCCATTTTGAATGATAATATGCGGCTCGTGATGATAGAATAGTCGTTTCTCTTGACTTAAGTCAACGAATTGCATGAAATTTTGCATCTATTAGTATTGTGCAATATCTGCATTATGATGTAAGGTATCCTGATTCTATCGCATACTTATCGGTGGAAAATCAAGCCGTCATTGTCAAGAAAACACTAGATCAACAACTTATATATGTTGTCACATGATCCCAACGAGCTTGGCACTGATAATGTCTCGGTATCTACCGTGGCTACCGACGACGATCATGCAGCTGACAATGCTCCGGAATTCTTGATGACCAAAAATTCTATTACAAAGGCACAAGTCTCAATTCTATCCTTCGTTATTTGGGCAGAACGAACGATTTACTAGGCCTCGAAAAAATTCATTCAGGACTATGTGAACACCACTCCCGGTGGCGAAGTCTCACTCACAGAGCAATGACCTAATGGTATTGGTGGTCATACATGCAACAGGATGTTAAGCGTCTATCCGAGAAGTGTATGCCTTGTCAAAAACATAATGATATGGGTCAAACTTCCCGCGATGAAGAGTCATCTAATCCATAACCCTTGGTCATTTGTGAAATTAAGCCTTGATATTGTTGATTTATTTCCGACAGCCCCTTGCAATGTTCGTTTCTTGCTCGTCGCAACAAATTATTTTACTAAGTGAGCAGAAGTCCAGATCCATGCTTTAGACATTCAAAATTTCTTATGGCGTGACATTATTTGCCATGTTGGTATTCCAGCATCGTTGATTTCTGACAATGGCAAATAATACGCCGTCATAGAAATTTAAAAATTTTGTTTTAACTTTAAGATTAGTCATAATTTCTTGTCACCGTACTATCCTTTAGAAAATAGACAAGCTGAAAGAAAAAATAGACAAAACTTCTATTTCTTTCATTTCAGTTCTAATGGTATAATTATGTTTCCATCGCAACCTAATTATCACTACGACAAAATCTGACAAAGTTACCACGTTTAGCTTCATCATTCTAAGTTTGAACAATTTTTCGCTCGCTTAATTCGCTACTATCACTACGACAAAATCTGGCGAAGTTACCATGTTTAGCTTCGTCAATCTACGTTTGAACGCTTTTACGCTCGCTTATTTCGTTACTATCGCTACGACAAAATCTGACGAAGTTACCACATTTAGCTTCGTCAATCTAAGTTTGAACGTTTTTACGCTCGCTTAGTTCGTTACTATCGCTACGACAAAATCTGACGAAGTTACCACGTTTAGCTTCGTCAGTCTAAGTTTGAACGTTTTTCGCGCCGCTTAGTTAAGTTACTATCGCTACAACAAAATCGGCGGTTACCACGTTTAGCTTCATCAATCTACGTTTGAACGTTTTTACGCTCGTTTAGTTCGTTACTATCGCTACAACAAAATCTGACGAAGTTACCACATTTAGCTTCGTCAATCTAAGTTTGAACGCTTTTACGCTCTCTTAGTTCGTTACTATCGCTACGACAAAATCTTACGAAGTTACCACGTTTAGCTTCGTCAGTCTAAATTTGAACGTTTTACGGCCGGCTTAGTTCGCTACTATCGCTACGACAAAATTTGACGAAGTTACCACGTTTAGCTTCGTCAGTATAAGTTTGAATGCTTTTATGCTCGCTTAGTTCGTTACTATCGTTATGACAAAATCTGATGAAGTTACCACGTTTAGCTTCGTCAGTCTAAGTTTGAACGCTTTTATGCTTGCTTAGATTACTACTATCGCTACGACAAAATTTGACGAAGTTACCACATTTAGCTTCGTCAGTCTAAGTTTGAACGTTTTTACACTCGCTTAGTTCGTTACTATCGCTACGACAAAATATAACGAAGTTACCACATTTAGCTTCGTCAATCTAAGTTTGAACGTTTTTACGCTCACTTAGTTCGTTACTATTACTACGACAAAATCTGACGAAGTTACCACGTTTAGCTCCGTCAATCTAAGTTTGAACGTTTTTTACGCTCGCTTAGTTCGTTACTACCACTATGACAAAATCTGACGAAGTTACCACGTTTAGCTTCGTCAGTCTAAGTTTGAATGCTTTTACTCGCTTTTAGTTCGTTACTATCGCTTTCGACAAAATCTAACGGTTACCACGCGTTTAGATTCGTCAATCTAAGTTTGAACGGCTTTTCGCGCTTGCTTAGTTCGTTACTATCACTACGACATAATCTGATGAAGTTACCACATTTAGCTTCGTCAGTCTAAGTTTGAACGTTTTTACACTCACTTAGTACGTTACTATCGCTACGACAATTTCCGCCCAAGTTACCATGTTTAGCTTCGTCAGTCTAAGTTTGACAGATTTTATGCTCGCTTAGTCTAATTTTTCCAAGTTAAGTTAGCATTGGAGGCGTTTTTCTCTATATGGAGGCATCTCGTTCTATTCCATTCCGTCAATCAACAACACTGTCAGTAGGTATGTTCTCTGACATAACAATAATATTCAATAGCAAATTCGTACTTTATTTTTATTTTTCATCAAAAAAAGTTTTAGCTCTATGGTATTACATTCACACAATTACCTAATCAATTATCTCTGTCGATTGTCTTACGGTCGCTCGATTAAATCTTCGTTTTCTTCTTCGAAATCTGTATTTGTTTCGCTTAGCGCTTTCGGTTAACTATCTTCCGCATTCATTATTTTTTCTAAGGCATTGTGCCGATCTTTCTCAACGAAATTTCTGTCAGCTTCTTTAATTCTTCTACGGCATTAATTGACACCTTTATGTGCGAAATCTTTCTCAATGAAATCTTCGTTTTTCTTCTACGGTAAACTCGATTAAATCTTCGTTTTTTTCTTGAAATCTGCATTAAGCCTTTAGCGCTTTCGGTTAGCTATCTTCCGCATTTATTATTTTTTCTAAGGCATTGCACCGATCTTTCTCAACAAAACTTCTGTCAGCTTCTTTAATTCTTCTACGACATTAATTGACACCTTTCTGTGCGAAGCTTTTCTCTGTCGACTCTTTGTGAATATATTTTGCTCGTAATACTGTCGTTTCTCCGTGCGAAAACTTTCTCCAGCTTCTTTATTTTTTTCTAAGGCATTATGTCGATCTTTCTAAGAGAAATTTTCTGAGCCACATTTTTTGACAGCTTCATTATTTTTTCTAAGGCATTAAGCCGAATTTTCTGAGCAAAACTTTCTGAGTTAAACTTTCCGATAGCTTTATTATTTTTTCTAAAGCATTAAGCCGAACTTTCTGAGCGAAACTTTCCGAGTTAAACTTTTCGACAGCTTTATTATTTTTTCTAAGGCATTAAGCCGACATTTCTGAGTGAACTTTTCGAGTGAAACTTTCCGTCAGCTCCATTATTTTTTCTAAGGCATTGGGCCGATATTTCTAAGAGACACTTTTCGTCAGTTTTTATGAGCGAAATTTTCTCTAGCTTCTTTATTTCTTCTACGGCATTGCGGAGCGATCACCCTGAGCAAAACCTTTCTTCCGCTTCTTTATTTTTTTTCTAAGGCATTGCGATCTTTCTGCTCGACATTTTTCGTCAATATCTTTTGCTTGTAATTCCTCCGTTTCAACCTACGACAAAAATACAAATCTTTTCATCAATCTTTCAGACTTAACCAAAATTTTAAGATAACTGATAACAAATAGTAATATACATGTTTCATACTGTCGAAAATCATTGACACCGTTTATAGTATTTTTTGAGCTCATCCACAGTGAACAACACTTTTTTTAGCCATTGCTTTTCGAATAGTAGCCCTGACATTCTCTATCATTCTTTCCTTTACAATACGGTTCTTTTATTTTTCTCGCTCGCGCGCAAGGACCTTTTTTCTACGCTCATTTCTTTTTTCAATTTTTTTTCGTCATCTCAACGATTTCTTCTCTAATTAGACACACGTTCGTTTGCAATGTGCTTGACTTTGTCAGTGATCTATAGTTCTCCTCGTCTAGCCCCAGCATTAAATATCTCAACCCCACCTATAAGTTTCATTAGCTCAGTATCGTGTACAAAACAATAGGAGAAGAAAATCTAACATCATGACTTTCAATGTGCATTACACTTGGACATATATAGCTTTTTCGATACTTACTTTTAGATTGCCTTGAGGATTGGCTTCAATGCTGCCTCGCTGACTAGCTTTTTCGATATTGTTTTCGTTATTGTTTGAAATCCGTAGCTGGTCCATTGGTTTTTGAGGCCTAGCTCGTCCAGTATCTGGCAGCACTTGCTTGATCTTCGTCGTTGAATCCTCTTGCCCATATGATGCCATGCAAACATTGGTCCAACTTCATTTGACTTCCAAAGCATGTTCCTTGAGCTTGAGCTTTTTCGATACTTACTGAAAACGTCCAGTTCATATTTGTCCAGTTATTATCCAGTTATGAAAAGCGTACATTTCATATTTGACGTAACAATTCTTATCCAGTTATCCAAAACAATTTAAGGTAGCTTTACCTGTTATCTAAATCTATTATCCCAACCAAACCGTCCAGTATTAAGTAGGTGACTTTTTTTCTACTTCCAATTTCTCTCCCTTCATATCTTAGTAGAATCACGTGTTAGTCCAATATTCTAGTCATGTGCACTTACTATTCAAGTTCAACTTGTATGGACACTAGCTCTATATCTTTTCCAAACCGGTTTAATTTCTTAGCCACACCAATTCCAATCATTATTAGGCCCCACATGTTTTTGCCAAAATTTGTCTTTACTCACTATCATATTCCAAGCCCTTGTTGGTTAAGAACACCCTTATTCGCCAATTCTTTTTCTCTAATTGCCCTAGGCCACCAACTTAAATTATGCATCTCACTCAAATTAAATTAATTACAAAAAATTATATTACATTTATTTTATATTGGTTTCCCTTAATATTTTCGTTTCGTTCACGCGCATTTACAGAATTTATGTGTCAAACGCATAAATTTCCGTTTTTACATGCTCTCGTTTTTCTTAACTCATTTTTTTTCTCTTCTTTGTCATACGAACTTCGTTCATATGCCAAAGAGGGGGCGGTGTTTCGACCCCCACCTATGTTGTAAACGTCCATTAGTAGGGGTCTCTACTTTATACGTTTAATCGACAGGGCTAAAGCCCAATTTACAATATCATGGATCAATGTATATGCCCATTAACTCATGTGTCTAAGGCTGAACCTTAGCCACATGGTTTGCCACTAATGTACATTAATTTATGTCTAGATTCGTTTATTATCAAAGAGATAATTATCAGTTGAGAGTTATATTCAATTACAATTACTTAAGCTACAAGAAGTCTCTACTCTACCTATATAAATATCAAACTATTTTTCATACAGAATTACGTTCTTGAGACTTAATCTCATCGATAATTTCGGTACGTAGGCAACCGAAATGTACAATCTCGTCATTCACTTAATCATCATCACTTTTCTCGCTACTTTTCTAAGTTATTCATCTCTTTCGTCACCACTTAGTGTTTTTATCATATTTTGTCGAAACAGTACCCAATCACATACCAATCAAACACAGGAAATGTACATGCTCCTACTATCTTATCAATTAATCTAGGTAGAAAAACACGTATATTGGGTTGGGAGCACGTATGGCTGATCACTGAAGAATTTGGTGGAAACTCTGACTTTGATGTGGATGATGCAGTCCAAAAGTTAGAGAAGATGGGTGTTGTTGCTCGAGTAAGCTTTTCATATATATTATTTTCATATCACTTTTCAGAGGACGACTCAAGGAATGCAGGTCTGCCTAACTAGAGGTAGGCATCCTTCGTCCCAACTAGCTCGACGGTGCAACCTATCTTGGATAGAAATATGTTAATGGCTTCCTCTGCAATGTCTGGGAGAAGGTTGACTTCATTTGGTATTATGAAGTATTATGAAGACGTTGTTACTAAGAGGCCTGTTCACTGGCTCTTCTATACAGGTATTTTATAATATTCTATATAGAGTTGCATGTAATGAATTTGTCCAAGTTTATTACACCTAATCCTACATTTTAATCTCTACAGGGAGAGCTGCAGATGTGATGACATTTGAGGTGGGAGCGGTGCTTGAAGATGAAAAGTGGCAAGCCCCTGTGTACTGTTTTGAGAAGAAAGACGGATTTCAGAGTACACTGAAAGGAGTTCTGGGAGGTTCTTTCTTAAAGAATTCAATGTAATTCATTATCACTGAAAGTTTAAAAGGATGTTTCCGAGGTTCACTCCTTTCTTAAAGAGTTCAATGTAACTTCATCTCTGTTTGAACTGATGATGAGAAATAAACTAGGGTGTTTACTTAATCAATTCATTCTCAGTGACAATGTTGCTTACTTGCATTGCTTTCTGTTTGAAAGAAAATAAAATAGACAATTTTAACATATTTTATTTCGGCTTTCTAGCAATACGTTCAATAACATTTGTGGTGCATGTAACACCAATACAAATCATTTCTGCCACAAGGTCTCGTTCCAAGGTTATACACACGCGATAGCTTCTTGATGCTTCAGAGACTAAAAATTCATTCCAAAAATTATATAACTCTGCATGATGGAAAGCCTATTATCTCTCTGCTTGACGAGCTGGAAGATGCAGCGTACGACCTGTAGATACCCTTAACAGTTAAATTACTCCAAAATGCTCGAGTACAAACATAGAAAACAAGTTTGTTACCTTTAAGGATGGCATCAAGTACTCATAGTACCCTGTGCTGCCTTCAGCACTAGTTCATCAGTGGTGGTGCCAATGGTCTCATTAGCACGCTTCAAACTCTGGCAGTAGCATCTCCCAATAGAATCCTAAGTGAAAGATTAGTGAATTAGAAATAAGGAAATCAAGCAGCCAAATGTTCAACTAACACTCTTAACAGACAAACTAGAGTTATATGGATATAAAATTTGAAAATGCGTAAAGTTTCTCACTTCACAGGTTTTCTTTTGACTATGTTTTGAGTATACATGCTGAAATGCATCTATCTTTCACTTGATAATGTCTACTCTTCTATGTACAACTATCAGAGTCTTCTTTTCTGTTTTGCCTTGTCCTAGATATATCTCGGATTGGCTGAATTTTCTTCCCCCAATTGTGTCCGCTACCATAGTTTCATAATTAAAGTTTGCCGAAAGCTGCCTAACCAACCAAAATCCTTGTTATCTCTGATCTACTTCTGGCTCTATCTTTCTTTTGATCAATAAACATGGTAATCTTATGAAGCTGAACTTGCAAACTTCTTTTATTTGGGGTAATTGGCTGTCTATGTTGTACATGGCCAACTCATCTCAATTTGAGGTCACCTATTGCCTATTGGGACAAGAACAGTGCATTTGATTCATACAACTACTGTGCTAAATTAAGACAAATAATACTGAGTGTTTTATTGGAACACTGTAAGAAAGTCAAGTACATTTTGAAAATCAACTGAATGAAGTACATATGACAAGAAAAGTTAGGAGAGAGATGGATTTAAATTATTTAGAATTCCTAATATGTGATGTAAATTAGATGCTATTATTAACTGAATTAACTAGATCATAATTCTACCTTGTTGTGTTGTATTATATATATGGGTGATTTTCAACTTAGTAAACACCATAACGTTATCAGTGTGAAAAATTAATACTTAATAGTCATTGTTTGTGTATATCATTCATGACTTCTTTTAATAAAATATTGTGTAAATCATTCATGAATCATGACTTAATAACTCATTATCAGTCCGTTCACTCCGTTGTAAACATTCAGTCCCTGCTGTTAAATATTTGGTTCAATGGTTTCCACATATAATAAGGTAACAATGTCAACCAGTCTGTAAAGTAGATGCATATAGCGAAATGGCTGCTGCTCCAATTCCTTTCCCTCTTTTTAGTTACTTTTTTATGTGTAAGAGATGTTGGGATCCAACGTATTATCTTTCCATTTTCTAAGCTAAGTATAACGATATCAACTGACAATTTCAGAAAATTTAGGTAAAAGTAATAGAAAATAATATATATGAAAAGCTTACCCGAGCAACAACACACATCTTCTATAACTTTTGGACTGCATCATCCACATCAAAGTCACAATTTCCACCAAATTCTTCAGTGATCTAGGTAGAAAAACACGTATATTGAGTTGGGAGCACGTACATTTCCTGTGTTTGATTAGTATTTGATTGAGTACTGCGAAGAAAGGCAGTAATAGAGTCAAATCGCGATTTGTGAGGAGTGGGGAAATCGAGTTTTGGCTATACCATAATATTGAATTTGCGTTTTTTGGTTTTTTGGTTTCTGAAATTTCAAAATTTTACGATTTTTATCAGAATTAGATCTGATAATCTCAGGATGATTTTTATAGTTACGTACTTTGGTTGTCAAAATGCTCTTATGATTCATGCACAAAACTTCGAGGTTTAAACAAAATATCTAAAAATAAAAAAGAAGAATCAAACTTTGTTAACAAGTTTGTTTTTTTGGAGCTACATCGTTCTATTGATTTTATTAATGCAAACTTTTTCTTGAACTCTTTTCACTATTCTTTAAAGGCCAATGACAAGTGCTCAAATCATTTACATCGGTATTACAGAATGCTATTTCTCTACAATGATTGAAACTTTGTTAGATGAGTCCATAATCCCTATACACTTTCAGCCACTAAACTAACTGGAGAGATATACTGACAGTAGGGAGTTAATTATTACAGATTTTTTTGGACCTCCCACCAACTATATTTCATATTCTTGTGGGTAACATCAAAACAAGTGTTCTCATTCAACAATACAATCACTACCAAATACAAACAAACCATGTCCCAAATGAGCTACGCCAATTAAAATCAACGCCCCCAACACCTTTTGATCCTCAACAAGTGATTGATCCTCCTCCAATACCTACCTGCATGGAGAACACAAGGCGCTCAGTGCAATGAAGATGGCACAATGAGAATGAAATTCGTAACTCTAGGACCATACGTCATCATTACAAAGAAAACAAAATACAGACATAAACACGTAAAGAACTATAAGACATGCCTTACTTATGGCTCGTCGGAGAATCTTGAACCGTCCCCCTCATCTTTTAGTTGGGCTTGGGACCGACAACACATATCAACAGTTTTGCATTGGCAGAGTTACAACGGGTTTACCTGATTGAGAGAGTTGAGAATTAGAACTTAACAGAAATAGCCCAGTTGAGTATGCAAAAGTAATCAATTAGTTGTATGATCTACACTGGTAAATACCAAAATAAAAAGTGTTTAATACAATCACGGGACATTCTTTACTAATCAAGAAAATCAAGTGGTTGCTACCAGATTGCTTTGCAGATCGAGAATGGTGTAAAGGGACTAAGGAAGCACTGGAGAATCCATAGCCTTTTGCCATTCCAAATCATCTTTTCAGAGGACATTTTTTTTCAAGAATTAAGCTGGATTTAGGCAGACCCCCTACCTGTTTATTTATCAAGAGAGTCTTACATAATTGGTCCCTGAGGCATCAGCCTCTACAATTTCAATTAATCTCTTATCTATTGGTGGATGAAAAACAAAAGTAGAACTAGGATACAAAGAACAACTCAGAGAAGCAAATAAGTCAGCAGCACTATTTGCTTTCCTATACATATGACTAAAGGAAACATAGTTGAAATCCATACAGATGCTATGTATAGAACTGACCAGGTCTACACAATACCAAGGATAACAATGTGAGTTGATCCGACAACATAGCTGTTCAAAAATGTTAGAGTAGTTCCCAGCCAACCCTCTTAAAATTGGGTGTCTATGATGTTAGAAATCATGCTTGCTGCAGAGTATTTTGCTACTATCAACAATAATCATTCTCTTGTTATTGTCATCAAGGGTCATTGATGCACAAGTCACTAACTACATTTGATGATTTTACATAAGTTTCGGTTATTTGACTACTTCCATGTCTCTGATGTGATGGCTAAGGTAGTGGACAGTATCAGCCTTGGCTGAGATCCATGAAGTTTTACAGGCCCAAGGTTTGGCTGTGTGAGAACCCTAACATGCCTAAGGCCTAGTCCTCAGTACGTCACAAATATCCATTTTACATAAGGGAAGAAACAACATACTTACAACTTTAGAAGTCAAACCCAATTACGTTTTCCAAAACCTAATAGCTTTAGGAACTAGTCAATTACTGAACCAACCTTTTTACTGTCACTTCCGGACTCTACCGGTGGGGATTGGTGAACCAAGGAAGCAGTCTTTCGATGTTTACTCAATGTTTTTTCAGAAATGATGCTTTTACCTACATTATTGTATTTCAATGGCACTATTAGTAAAAACAAAATGCTTGATTATCTATTTACAATGAAGAATGAAGATCACAATCATATTCCAATCAACATACGTTGACTAAATTACTACCATGTTCTGGATGGAAGATTTTAGTAAGATCGGTTGCACTAAGACCATTAGCTCTTATGATATAAACGTACAAAAATGATGAAGGAGACGTAAAAATCAGGTGGCATTCATAACATAGATGAATACAACTAAACAAGCAGATAAAAAAGGGGGGTCATATTAAACATCCTTGAATGAAATTTAAACACACCTAGAGGACATAGAAACTTTTTCCCTTTTTTTGTGAAATCAAGAAACTTCTTTATAGTAGTGGGATAACCAGCTACCAACCTCCTTGGTCTGGCGGCATGAGCCTTTCGAAAGTCATGGCCACGTGGCAGCAGGTGTTTTTAAAGTATTATAACTCAATGGTTAAACAACTAAAATACCCCATAAGCACCCTTACAACTCCCCACATGCAAGGACACCACTTGAACTCAAAAACGTGGCCAAGGATGAGATCTGAAAAGGAATTCAAGGCTGTCTTTTGCAAGGATTTGACTCCTTGAAATGAACTTAAGCCAAATTTCCAAATAAAAAGAAACACATCGTAGTATACTTTTTCGTATACTCACGAAGATGATACTTTGGGACCTAAATTAGTTTAAACATAATCATCCCTGGCCCAAAGTTCATATTCTTAGTCCTTTATTTGACGTTGATAATAAAATGTAGATAGTTAAGAGGTGTGTGCTCCTAATCCTAGTCCCTCCGCCGAGCACAATCTACTGTTGTGTACTTGTGGAAACATTGTGTTATTAAAAAAGATGGCATGTTTCTTCCCCAAAACTAGTAATACCATTATTACTTATGCCATCGAAAGAGTTACTATATCTAGATTGGATGAACACAATATAAACACAGTTTAGGAATATCAAGCTATCAATATAATCATGGATAGGGTATTGCAAAACTGTCTAAACTGCACCTGAAATGTCTTTTCCTTAGCCAACTGGAAAACCAGATGCATAACTACCTCATTTCCTCCATCTTCTGCAGCCCTGTCACTCTGGTCATGTGTATTTTTATCCTCTTGCCAACTCGTGGAACAGTTATCCACATACAAGGGCTCTCAAAATTGATTGACCTTCATTGGTTCTTCTCTCAAGGTGACTGCCATGCTGGAAGATATAAGTTGGCTATCTTGGTGAATTTCCTGCACAAGTCATGAATGATAAATACAATAATTACTACGTAAAGGCATTCAGTTATTCATATAGCTTAATTTTATCAAACGTGCAAGAAAAATGAAACCCACCAGTCTACATAGATAGAGGTTGCAAATCTTCAACTGGTCAATATTTCTGCCAAATTAATCTCAGCTTCTTTTGATGTATGTGTTGTCTGATCAACATCATTAATGTCTCTGTTGGAAATGTCGAGTTTGGGATCTATGAAGCACTTTCCTCTTTCTTAGAGAGTTAAATCAATGCAAGTTAAGCCAACTAAGCAATAATTCTGAGGAAATATTATGGCATCGAACCAAACAAAATCTATATGGAAAAGGTTTTCAAGGGAGTGAAAAAGCTATGATGGACACAGGTTGAAAAAAGAACATATTTACTACTCACCATTCGTTCGAGTGGCTATGCATTTGTTAGAGGACCTTTGTTCTTCCTAAAGTTGTTTGCCCATTGATACTAATAAAAATTCATGTTTACAAAAGAATCTGACCTACTGCATACCTTCTGAAACATATTGACCTCCTGTTTCCAAATCGATAGTTGTTTGTTTTCCTATCCCTTCTTTCTGTTGATTGAATTTCTGCTCAAGGTAAAGAATCATATTATGACAAGATCATTCAGCTAAAGACAAACACTAATTGGAGCTTAAACTTACATTGCCACCCAAGCTGGTTATGCTATGTGCTCAGGAATGAACTGGAAGATTGTTTTGTATGTACTACAATTGAGTTTTAGACGAATCAGATGGTTCTATTCTGATATTGGAAAGAGATGAAAAGCTAGTGTCAGCAACTGGTCCTGTGAGTAACAGAGTTGTCACAACCAAAATCAATTTTAACTTCCTCTTTACAAATAAGCAGTGTAGGATGATGCTCGATCGACTGGTCTGATAGACATGTGAAGCTGTTATTTAAAAAAAATTGACTATCGCCGCCTTTTTTTCAAAGAGAACTCCGTCTCCCTTTGTAGTTGGGCTGTTCAGATTAAAGAATGACTCTGACTTAGGCATGGTTCTGGTGGGCATTGCTCCTGTGGTATCTTCTATTAGAGACAAGGAGCCCAGTGTAACTTCTCCTTTATTTAACTTCTTGTTAGATGGTGGAAACTGGGAATTGCAGCCAGGACCCAGGAGATGCATGTTCGATTTGATTTTATCTTTCTTCTATTCGATTCATCGGTTATATCAGTATTGAGAGCAGTGTTAAGGGCTTGCAACAGCTGTGCCTGAGTTTGCTCGACCTTGCCTTGATTACATTTTGTGCCTAAATCCTGAAACAGAAGCTCCTGGTCAGACACATAACTAGTGATAGGATATCTGCGGTGCTATGAATGTATAGTATGTATACTTGTAATTGCTATATCACGGATGGGAATAAAAATACGTAGAAGGGAAATCTCTTAAGCTCAATCATATATAACACAAAGATTGGCCACACCAAAAGCAGATAACCAAAACTTAATTTCAGAGTGAATTAGCAGTAAAATAATTCTACAACAACAACGCACAACTCAAGGTGAATTTGACCAGAAGTGGCATCTTAAACATTCTAACTGAGACATCATTTTGAGACGATAAATCTTTCACTCGTATAGGCAATTACAGAATGCAACACAAACCAGTAAAACATGCTCAACGTATTCCTATGTCTTATCCCCATGGAGCAGATCCTGGTTCCAGACCAATTCCTACAGACATTTCATTGAACACACTCTTCCTAGTTCCTACAGACATGTCTTCTGACACAGATGAGCTTAAGGACTAAAACTCTGTTCTATAAAAGTGTAGTAGAACAAGACAAGGTGATGAATAAATTTGACGTTGAACACTGCAAAATGTTACAATACCAAAATGAAGAAAACCCAATACACAAAGAAACAATTATTACTTGAATCCATTTTGAGAGGGTAGATCATTATAACTAACAATCCTATAAATAGAGAAAACAAAAATACAAGAAAAACAAAATGTTAAACACGAACGGCTATCTAAATAACATATGCAAATTTGAGAAAAACTAAAAAGAAAAAATCTGACCTCTTCCATGGCAAATTAATGCCGTCGAAAGCAGCAATAGGGATTTTTTACATTAATAGTGTGGGGAAATTAGGGGCATTCTCCCGCCATCAAAACAATGTTCATAGGGTTTTGGAGGACACTTGTTTGAAAGTTTCACACACTGCCTAATATCAATATTTGCTATTATATATATACTCTTATAATAGTTTGCGGCATCTTCAGATTTTGTGGAGACCGCCAAAAGTTGTACATTCGTCCCCAGGTGCTCCAGCTGACCAAGAATCTCAAGCAATGCTACAAAGTTATCTTGAGAATTACCAAGATTGTAGGCTTTTATAGCATCAGCAGTGTCTACAGTCTGGGAAATTGCTTCTGCAGCGAGCTTCGGATTGATGCTTTCTGAAAGATTTGCTCCTGATTTTTGCAAGCTTCATAATACTTACTCAGCATATTTGTAGAGAACTGAGGATCAATCCCTTCACTGCAATGACAAAGCTCTCTAGAATTTTCACATCTTTAAATTCAACAGTGATTTCCAAAACTTTAGTAACTTTAGGAACAACTGAACCAAATATTTCACTGTCACTGTCAGAATCAACTATTATAGGTTGACAAACAGCAGAGGAAGTTGGCAATTGATGTTTACTTTGTGTTCTTTTGCAAATCCTGACGCCTTTACCTGCATTTTGTTTATCAATAACACTATTACTGGAAAAAAAAAATGCTAAATTATTGAGTCACAATGAGGAATGAAAACCAATGAAACATGTTAAGCAACACACTTTTACTAGCATGTTTTGACTGTGTACCCACAGCTCGATCAGAAACCACTTGTTCAACCGTGACATGTTACTACTGAGCAATTATTTAAGTATTAATGCACGAGCGAGGCAATGTGTCTCAAAAGCAAAACCTTGAGACACCTATTCTTCGAAACTTACTCGAAACTCAGAAATGATCAAAGTTGAAATTTAACCATATTAGTGTTATGCTTCCAACTTTAGAAGTTGGAAACTTGGTACTATAAATGTGAAAACATTCGAGCAACATTCTAACACCTTTAAACAAAAGCCTTCAACATAAATGCCTTATAAGACTGTTAATATCAAAAGTACGCATACGTCAAATGAATCCATACTAAAACATTTAGCCATTCAAAGCTAAATATCCAAATCCCTTTAAAATAAACAAGAAAACCAAATTAAATTTAAACAGCACAATACTCAACCATACACATTTCCACAACCTTAAACAACATAATAATAATAACAAGTTTGATACATCATTAAAAAAAATATGAACATCCTTCTTTGACCTAATCAAGAGGTTAATAATTGTCATCCAATAATTGAAGAATCTTCCATAAATCACCGATAAAAATCTACTTGATATAAATGCATGTACAAAACACTGGCCTCTTGAATAAAGCTAGGAGAAGTTCTAGGGAAATCCGCTCACACAATTAAAGTGAAAAAGCAAAAAAGAAAAGTGCTAGCCTTCAGGTTTCACAATTTTCTCTTTCTCTAGATCAGGTCTATAGTGTTACATTGAACTGAAACCTCAATGATCCTCTTGGCCAAATGGTGGCAACGTAGCTTGGGCAAAATTACAACTGATGGTTTGGATGCGTCACTGGGGTTCAAGTAGAAGTCTTCAGAACATTGTAACAATTTTAGAATGCTTACAGCCTCACACAGACGCTCAAGTTCAACTGAAAAGGCGGAGTTCATTCTGTAGATGGTTAAGATGAATAACGTCCTAACAGATCCTACTGAGTTGGGTCCATACTCCATAGGTTCAAAAGGGAGGCACAAAATAATCCTATACTTACACACTTATAGGCATAGTCGATCAAGAAACAAAATTGATAATTTGCATTTAAATAAGAGACTTTAAAAGTATAACTGATCTAAGCAGTGGGATACGTATATATCAGTTCTGAAAAACTTCTTTCTAATTATCAATGGGGGTGTAAACCGTATAGAGTGGAAAATTTACACTCCAAGTGTCAAAAAATTCTATCCAATGGGGATGTTAAACCGTAGGTAATAATAACCTATCAGTTAATAAAAGGAGTGGGGAATTTCCCATCCCGCTATTAATTGATAAAATAGCCCGGGCGACACTCCAACACACATCCCAAAGAAAAAAAAAATTGGACATCACTTGAAATCATGTCTCCAGATTATTTAATGGCTTTGCCACGGATCCGGTCCGTCGCTATGGGTTTAAGTGAAAATGGAACTCACGGACGTCACTTCAACACACGTTTCAACATTTATTAAATATCATTGCGACGGGCCAAGTCTGTTACTCTTCTTTATTTTTAAATAAACGGCAATTTAAATCTGTTGTTATCTGTTTTTACACATTTTCTTCTACCTACCATTGGAAGAGCCACAAGGTGTAAATATAGACCTTATTTACTTGGGAGGTAGATAGAGCATATAATTCTAATGGCACCTATGTGGAGGTGGGTTTTTACACTCTCCATTGGAGATTCCCTAATATTGTTAGATTCATCTATAAATAGCAATAAAGAAAATATATGAGGTCCTTAAAAACAAAAGATGACTGGCTCTAAAGCACGGACACGTCTAAAATTTTATTGTGTCCATGTCGGACACGGACACGGCTTGGACACGTGTACGTCCGATGCGGCACGTGTGTGTCCCACGTGCTAGGGTAGTTTGGACATGGTTTGGACTCCAACATGACTTGTCTAGTTATGTGAGATGTCTTTATGTCTCCTTTTGTTGTAACTATGTTTATGAATCTTGAATTGATATGATATGACTTAAAATCTAATATTACACCAACAAAAATATATATTAAAATATCATTTAATATCTGTGTTCGCGCCCTACTTATTTAGGAAATTATCGTGTCACCGCGTCTGTGTCGGTGTCAGTGTCCATGCTTCATAGATGACTGGTTACATGTAAAATGTCAATGTTGGTACCTCATTAACACCCATCTTGAGAAAGAAAAGGCAAGAAAGGAAATCAAAACCAGATCCAGTGGGAGCAATGCCACCGACAATAATCCCTCTTCCAACACAATTATGTATTTCCTTAATATTTAGCAGCTAACTCGGCAACAATTTTTCCTGATGAGAGCTTTGAGAAGAAAGGAAAAAAATATAAATGGAAAGACAAAGTGTTAGAATTTATCATCCTACTTGTTAGAAGCCTATGAAGACACACACAATGCCACCAGATTATAAAAGAAAGTACATTACTACACCGAACAAAGCAAAAAAAGAAAGTCAATGTCCTAGTCATACAAGGGGGGAGCAGATTATAATAATTGGAGGTGCTTCTAGATTGTAAAATATACGAAATCAGAAATAGCCTACTCGATAGATAGTGTAGAGAAAAGATAACAAACATAATAATGTTGTATTTTTTACATTTCCACAAAGACCTCTAAATACGATTACACACACAAAAAGCAATAACTATTACCTGATTCCATTTTGAGAGGAAAGATCATTATAACTGAACAAATCCTATAAAAAGAAAAGAAAACACAGAAAAAGAAAATGTAATTCATAACAATAATAATAGAATAAATCTAAACTGTATTAATATATGAATGCTTAGGGAGGTCACCTTGAGAATATAGAAGAACAGCCGTCGAGTTCTTCCATCGGGCAAATTCTCCCACCGTCAAAAAAAAATTACTAGGCTGTTCAGTGTTGGGAGTGTTTGAGAAAATATTCATTTTGCCGGCAAATGAAAACAATATTTCGTACTTCTTTATTTGATCCTCAATAACTCATTTGATCACATAGGCACCTCATCAGTTTAATTGCCACCTCTTATTCTTTCCAATCCCCACTGGTCGTGGAAGATTACGGGAGTCCAAAATTTTCACCAATTACATTACTTTATGTCATGTATGATGTATCATGGCATACTTCTAGCCAAATGGCACCAAAGCAAAACATATTACTAGTTACAAACTAAGAATTAGGGGTGTCAATTGGGTCGGGTCTTAACGGTTTCGGTTTGGGTTTTACTATTTGCGATGTATCAAATACTAAAATTCATGTGATTATAATTCGGTGCCAAAACCATAAAAACTCATGGGTTTTTATCGGTTTCAGTTCTAATTCGGGTCTTTATTATTTATTATGATTATTAAACAATTTCAATAATTTAAATACTAAAATTTGCATTATTTTTTTTTTTTTTTTTTATTTTCCTACACGATAATATTTTATATATAATTAGTGATGTATCAACAATCATATTTACATCAATTTATGAATATGTATCAATCATACACGTTAAAACATTTACTATTAATGTGATAATTTAAACCTTTGATATAGAAATTAAAATAATCAAATATCTAACCTTATTATTTTGATCTTTTTTTTACGTACATATATATATTTGTTTTCTTGTATTAACTCAATCGTGTACACGTGCAATCACATATATTTGTTACATTGATATATTTTACATACATACACATATATTTGTACATGTGTATTAACTCGCATTTTAAATCGAACATGCGAGTGCATGCATCTTACAATTATATCTCATCACTAATTTTTAACATGAACACTATATATTGATTTATAATAAGTGCGTGTACCACAATATATCAAGCATGTGTATTCTATTTAAATATACACATGCATAAGTTAATAAATATAAAATGTATTAGTTAATTCATAATATACACGTTGACATTATTATTAACAATCTATGACACTTGTTTAATGTATAATTATAAAATATACATTTAACAACACACATTCACTATTATGCTATATATATTTAACTAGCTTTCGAACCCGTCCTACGAACAGGTGCCATTATATTAAATTATTCTTAAATTATTATGAAAAATATTTGTAACTATGCACAGTTATAAGATATATAAATGTTATATTGATCACACATCCAAATTTCTAGTAACGTGAAAACCCCATGCTCTATAAAAAGATAGAGCACAACTTCGATAAAATCTTTCGACTTCTATTTGTTGTTACATAATAGAAGTTTGATTAAAATTTTGTTAGAATGTCCAATAAGGCAAATATCATACTTAAGCTACTTAAATACCAAGTCATTCCCAATCATATGAAAATAGATATATATATGATAAACACTATTTTAAATACAAAATTATATTTGTCGAACATTCCAACTACATATAATACAACTATGTTTTTAGGTTAGTTCAACGCAATTGTATCCAATTTTTTGATTTCCCATTAATTATTCATTGAGGTTAGTTCAATGCATTTGCATCCATTCTAATTTCCCCTTAATTATACTTTGAGTTTGTTCAATGCAGTTGCATCCAGTTTTCGATTTCTCTTTAATTATTATTTTCAGTTAGTTCAATGCATTTGCCTCCAGTTTCCGATTTCACGTTAATTATTCTTTGAGATTAGTTCGATGCATTTGCATCTAGTTTTCGACTTCACATTAACTATTCTTTGAGGTTAGTTCCATGCAAAAAAATAATAATAAATAAATAAATAGGGTTAGTTCATTTAATGCATTTGCATCTAATTTCTGAGAATTCCCGATGATTTTCTTTAGGTTAGTTTAATGCAATTTCTTCCAGTTCTTGATTTCTCGTTAGTTATTCTTTAAGAGTTAGGTCAATGCAATTGCATACAGTTTATGATTTCATGTTGATTATTATTTGAGTTTAGCTAAACACAATTGCATCTAGTTTCAGATTTTCCATTGATTATTTTTTGAGATTAGTTCAATGCAGTTACATACTTGCATCCGGTTTTCGATTTTTCGTTAATTGTTTTTTATGTTAGGTTAGTGCAGTTGTATTGAGTTTCCGGATTTCCTTTAATTATTCTTTTGGGTTAATTCAAAGAATTTACACCCCGTTTTTTATTTCCCGTTAACTATTATTTGAGGTTAATTCAATGTATTTGTATCCAGTTTTCAATTTCCCATTAATTAATTATTCTTTGTGGTTAGTTTAACGCATTAGTATTCCGTTTCCGATTTCTCATTAATTATTTTTTGAGGTTTGTTCGTTCCATTTATATCAGGTTTCTAATTTCCCGTTAATTATTATTTTAGGTTAGTTCGTTGTGTTTGCATCCAGTATCCGATTTCTCGTTTTAAGGTTAGTTTAATGCATTTGCATACAGTCATGATTTATAGGTTAATTATTATTATCTAAGGTTAGTTCAATACACTTGCATTCTATTTCTGATGTCTTAATAATTATTATTTGAGATTAGGTCAATGCATTTGCATCCAGTTTCCGATTTCTCGTTAATTGCTATTTGTGGTTAGTTCGATGCATTTGTATCCAGTTTCTGATTTCACGTTAATTATTCTTTGGGGTTAGTTTTATGCAAAGAAAAAAAAAATGTTAGTTCCATGCAATTTCATCCAATTTTTGATTTCCCGTTAATTATTTTTTTAGGTTAATTCAATATATTTGCATCCAGTTTTTGTTTTCCTATAAATTATTATTCTAGTTTAGTTCAATGGATTTGCATCCAATTTTCAACTTTCTTTGAGGTTAGTTTGATGCACTTGCATCCAGTTTTCGATTTTCCATTGATTATTCTTTGAGGTTAGTTCAATGCATTTACATCCAAACCAATTTTTCGTTAATTATTTTTTGAGCTTAGTTCAGTGCAGTTGCGTCTAGTTTTAGATTTTCCGTTATTTATTATTTGAGGTTGGTTCAATGCAGTTACATTCAGTTTTGAATATCCCGTTATATATTCTTTGTGGTTGGTTCAATGCATTTGCATCTAGTTTTCGATTTCTCGTTAATTATTATTTGAGGTTAGTTCCATGCAAAAAAAAAAATATTAGTTTCATCCACCATCTGATTCCCTTTAATTATTCTTTTTGAAGTTAGTTCAATACATTTTATGCACCGATTGAACCCGATTTCCAATTAATTATTTTTAGATATTAGTTCAATGCATTTGCATCCAGTTTCCGATTTCACATTAATTATTTTTTGAGGTTAGTTAAATGCATTTGCATCAAATTTTGGATTGCCCGATAAATATTATTTGAAGTTAGTTCAATGCAGTTGCATCCAATTTCTGATTTTCTGTGAGTAATATTTTCAGGTTAGTTTAATACAATGACATCCAGTTTCTGATTTCCCTTTAATTATTTTTTGAGGTTAATTCAATGCATTTGCTTATAGATTTCGAATTCCCATTAATTATTTTTCGAGATTAGTTAAATATAGTTGCTTCAAGTTTTCGATTTTTTGTTAATTATTCTTTGACGTTAGTTCAATGAGTTTGCTTACAATTTTTGATTTCCCGTTAATTGTTCTCTGAGGTTAGTTTGTTGCGTTTGCATCAAGTTTCCAATTTTTCATTAATTAGGTTAGTTCAATGCAGTTGCATCCAGTTTCTGATTTCCCGTTAATTGTTTTTTGAGGTTAGTTTGTTGCATTTGCATTCAGTTTCCGATTTCCTGTTAATTAAGTTAGTTCAATGCATTTGCATCCAGTTTTCGATTTCCCATTAATTATTATTTGAGGTTAGTTTAGGTTAGTTCAATGCATTTACATACAATTTCTAATTTCTCATTAATTATTTTTTGAGGTTCACTGCAATTCCATCCAGTTTACGATTTTATGTTAATTATTCTTTGAGGTTACATAGTTCAATGCATTTGCATCCAGTTTCCAATTTTCCATTAATTTTTTTTTTTAGGTTATTTCAGTGTAGTTGCATCCAGTTTTCGATTTTCAGTTAATTATTCTTTGATATTAGTTACCCATTTTTTAATTTTAACTTAATTTTTTTTTTAGGTTAGTTCAATGTCTCGCGGCACAAATCTTAGTATGATTAAAACCTTGTAAGTAAACACTCAAAAGAAATCAAACCCTTTTGTAAGACACTTCTTAGAAGCTCGAAACTTTTTGTGGTTATAGAGGGGCTCTAAAATAGCAATAAGTGTCATAGCTCTAGACTCTAGCCATACTCTTCTCATGTGTTTTGCTAATAAGAATTATATAAATTGTGTCATAAAACCTCCCCAACTTAACAACGTCAATTTCTACACATTAGCACTCAGTCCCCAATTCTTAAATACCTTCTGAGACAGTTTATTCTGCTCTAAAGCTTTCTCATTTCCTCAATTCTTATATACAACTTTAAAAAGACGCCTAAATGGACAACCTCAACTGAATCATCATCTCCTTATTGAGCTTTATATATTTCCAATGCCTACAAACAATGTGGCAAAACCTCTTTATTAATCAACAATGCAACATAAACGTGTGTTTTTATTATTCAATAGCGTCGGCTAATTTCCTATCATGCACACTAAGCTCGATACTTGCAATAATTGAAGTTGTGGTATTCGTTTAAGCTGCTAGCTCATGCTGAAGCAAGTCAAGGGCGGGTTCTGATTCTAACTTTGACAATATATTGTTAGCCCTATTTAGATATCCAAAACTATCATTAAATCTATTCAAACCATAGCAAGCAAATCCCATCAGATATAAAGTCATGCATGGCCATGGTAAAGACGACAAACATTAATCATTTTCACTATTAACTGAAGTTTATAACCAAATTATGTGTACTTGTGATGCTTTCAATTCTATAAGAGGAGAATACCAACATCTAGTGCTAAAAATCTCAAGCCCGAAGAGAAAATAAGGCGTGGAATGCTCTAATTTATAGCTATGCTCAAAACGGTTTTTTTTAGGATAGCATACAATATACAATATACGCAGATGTAGTTATATATAGTGGGGTTGTTTCTTCTCTTGCTCAATATACTATGTTTAGTGATGTCGTAAGCATTTTCATTGACATGTTGGATCTGGGCTTGAAGCCGAATGTCGTAACCTTAGTAAGTGTCCTCCCTGCCATCAATATCTTTAGTGTAGCTTGATAATTGTAAATAAATGATACAAAAATCCATGGCTACTCCTATAGGAACATATTGGATCCTGAAAGAAGGATTAGAAATGCTCTTCTATCTGTTTACACAAAATGTTATTCAATTCAATATGTTGCTTCTGTCTTCGAAGATACTACGTACCGAGATGTGATTTCTTGGAGCTCAATGGTTGTAGGATACGTTCAAAATGGCTATTTTTAATAAGCACATGGAACATTTAGGAAGGTGATTACTCATGAAATTCAACCAAATTCTATCTCTGTGATAAACATTATTTCATAAAAGCAATCAGCCAATGTGAAATCCGGAAAAGTCAATGGTTGTGTAGAAGTAATCAGCCAAATCAACCATCTCCCTTTAAAGAAAACTAAAGAGGATTGAAAACTTCATAAGAGTTCTTCGGTGAAATTTTCTGTTTCAGTGGTTTCTTATTGATGTAGACTAATAAAGGAGCGAGCATAAAGAGCATGTGGTTCAGATTGCTGAGCTGTTGTTGGAGAAGGAGGTTTTACATCAAGAGGACATGATTAGAGTACTGGGAGAACGTCCTTGGAAGTCAGATGAGCAAACAAACTACGATAGGTTCAGGGATGGATTTATTGTGGAAGAGAAGAGTGTAAAAACCACAGAGATTGAAAATGCAGACGATGAATCGTCACCGGCCTCTTGAACCACAGTTTGTATTTTGTATATCAAATAGGGCTTTTCATCATCCCATGTAGGCATATGTACAGTTCAACATGTTTTCCATAAGAGTACTACTGCAGAACGTTTATTGTTGTCGTGATTTAATATCTTGGTAATCAAACTGTCAGTAGAAGATTTTTTTTTCTCCTCCAGTATTATTATTATTATTTTGCTAAATCTCCAATATTAATTCATGTACATGTATAGTCTATTTCACGGGACTAAGGGTCTTTTTAGTAGAAGGGCATGCATAAAAATTCTTACTTACTACTTTTGTTGTGGGACATGCCTTCTCTTAAATCTATTGATGAAGATTATATAGTTATATGAGTTCATTCAAATCATATTCTCTAGCATAGAAGGGCTTAAACATAGGATACCCTAGCTTAGAACATATCTCTTTTGGTCTTGAAAAGTATTTTGCTGCTTGCCTTAGTAAAAAACAAATGAGATACGCTCTTAATTTTGACAACTTAACCATCTTGAAAATCAAGGAAATAAAAAGAGTATAAACATCCAGCCCAAAGTTGGAAATTCCTTATTTGTCTGATTTTATTTTATTTGTCTCCAACTTTTTCATAATTAGCCAAAGAGTTTTATAAATATTGGAGACTCTGTGAATGCTAAAAAAATAGAGCTAAGAGGGTATACCTATAATATATATCTAAGGATAGACTTTTATACGTAAAAAATATTATATTATGATGTATGAGTTTGATTATCTTAAATGTAATATAATATTAAATTTTATATATCAAAATCATAATAATCGGTTTCGGTTTCGGTTTGGGGCACTCACGGATTTTTTACTATTCGGTTCAACGGTTTCAGTTCTTTATCGATTCGGTTTTAATGACCCATTTTAAATGGGTCTAACTTTTTAAGACCCATAACCGAACATTCGGTTTTGGGTAATCGGGTACCCATTGTCACCCCTACTAAGAATGCATATAAAAGAATATCTTTTTAGTGTGACCTTCTCTCAAGTTCCAATTTTCTGCATATCGAATGATACGTTGTTGTCTTTAGCGAAAAAAAAAAAAAAGGAATCGTAAGTAGTTGTTTAACTTAAATGCACACTAATGGACGCGGCTAGCAACATTATTGGAAACACTATATTCTAACGTGCACACATGCTAGTTAGGTAGTTAGTCCAGTATGCCATAAGTGATAAGTCTAGTATGCCATAGCAAAAGGCAAAAGCAGCTACTTCGTATAATTTCTTATCACAATCTTTTTGTGAGAAAATTTTGAACGACAATTATCCAAACCACAACCGCATTACCTTAACCTGGACTATTGCCTATGACCCTATGGGTGCTATGGGCCTGCTTGGTACACTGCAAGATCACAGGCTCAAAGCAACCTATCGCCCTGTGCATTTTTCACTCTCTTATTTAGTCAGTTAGATTTGGTTATCCAACAAAAAAAATTAGTCAGTTAGATACGTACTTAGATGGCCAGACGCATGGTGATGAGCAAATGATGACATGAATATGCAATATAAGTATATAAGTATATAACCACATCCCACTCCAGCTAGTTGAATCATTTTGGCCACAAGAATCAGACTCCGAGTTCTGAACATCACAAAACGAACTTCGCTAGCTATTTTATGCAACTTTTTGCCTTAATAGGCCATATACCATATGATAAACAAAAAAAACTACAATGTAGAATCCAACTCTGTAATAGGTTGAATTTACTCACTGGTAATTAAGATTAACAAGTTGTCGACAACAACTGTAAAACACATTGATACTATAGATGACAGTATATTTTGTAACACTGAAACTTGAAGGCTATTTGCTTGTGATCTTATCATATGATAACAAGTACTTCTTAGTTCTTACCAAATCATCTTTCAGGGAATTGGATTGTTAATCCCCTATGTCTTTGTCACTTATAATTGTTATTTGATATTTTGATGTGGATGTAGTTTTGTAAGGATAAAGAGAATCTCCTACAAAGAAAGGGTCTTGTTTTATTCTTGGATATGGTATATAGAGTGTCCAACATGATGCAGATTGGGCAGAGAAGTCTATTCAGTGAATTTCATGTCAAAGAATTTGAAATTGGTATAGATTATAGATGCTCTCATCCTTGCGTGTGTCTGAGGTCACATTGTTATAATGGATCCAATAGTAGTTCGGGATTTCAGAATTTTTGGAATTCCAATAAATCCAAAAACCGAAATTAATAATATTTCAACTCATGTCATATTTTAATTTCGACTAATCTCTCTCCTTTAAAGAACACGCCCCACCTACAGTATTTTTTCATACGTCGTTTTTTCATTTTTCCAATTTTACTCTCGCCAAATACTATTATTACAATCCATGCCACAGCACATGCCATCAAAAATTTTGACAATTTTATTGGATATTCCAGACAAATTTTCACACTATTATTACAACCCATGCCACAACCTATGTTATCCAAAATTTCGATAATTTCATCATAAATTCAGGACAAATTTTCAGATTTTTTTTTTATCCCAACAAATTTAATATATTTAGTATAAATTAGTGAGTTAGTGGCATAGTTAGCAATTCGTAATACGGTAAAAATTCGATACAGAAAATATTCGAATAAAATTCGAACTTCGATAAGAATTTGTTTTTTCAATTCGGATTAAAAAAAAAAGAAAACGGCCAAATTTTGGATTCGTAAGTAATTCGAGTATAATACGAAGCTAAAAATAAAAAAATACGATGAAATTTAACAACATACTCAGCTAACTTATAGTGAAAATACGAATAATTCGCAAATAATTCACAAATAATTCGCAAATTAATGATTTCTTGCCGAATTAACAAATTATTCCGTATCATTGATAAATACAACATTTTTAAATGTTTTTCGAATTAAACGAATAATTCGCAAATAATTCACCAAATTGCTAACTATGGTTAGTAAGACCTCCTTACATCTAGAGCAACAAATCGGGTCGGGGATTCAAATTTGAATTTTGGAATCGGAATTTTTTATTAACCCGATTAATTTCGGTTTCGGATAGGTATCATAAAATAAGTGTGAAAAACAACAGGCGCGTGCTCATCGAGCATGCCCAGAATGCTAGTTTTGAAATAGTCAATATTTCGATTCTATGTTGTTTTTTCTCTTTTTTTTTAAAAAACCCGAAATATTGACATTCCGTTCAGAATCAGATCAAATGTCAGCACATCCAGAATTATCGGGTCGGGAATATGGAGAAGCTCAGCACCTCAATTAGTCCAATTGCAAATGGATACCAGAGCAACAAGTTTGTGTTCTTTGGTATTGGGCCGTCTACAAATTGCCAGCAAGCAATTTTTGTTTTCTAGAATTGCTAGTTTTCCTAGTAAAGTTTGCAACTCGTGCGTTGCGTTCTATTTTCACTTGTCAATTGAAGTTTTTTGCGTATTCGTGCCATAGCGTCATAAGCATATGTCATGCTCACATCATTTGGGTTCCAAGCAGCAAAGCAAGAATTCAGTCTTCGTTGTACAATTATATATTGGAAGTTTTTAACTTAGAATATGAGCCCAGTTCTTATCAACTAAAAAATATCTCACAAGTCACAACTTCCATCAAGATTTGGCAACCAAATGGTAGATGTAAATAGAAATCAACTAAGAAAGGGGTGGCTGCCAAACATGCTATATATATGACAATTGACCTTGTACTAAACCCAAAACATGTGTCACAGATCACAATGACCAACAATCCCAAGGTTAAACAACATATAATTCTTATCCTCGTAAAACTACACCTGAACGCCACATGAAGTCATGAACCAAACAAAAACATTATGTCAAAAGCAAACTCTACATAAAAATCCACAACATGTGCAAGTTCAAACTAACCCTATAAATTTCCAACTTCACAAAATATTGTGTACACACTAACACACCACATAGGCACATACTCAAAGAGCAAAAGACCACCTATATATTCATGCCTTTATTTTGTGTAACGAAAATACCAACATTAAGCTTGGGTCTAAAAAAAATAGACAAACCCATATCTCCCCCCCATGCACCAAAAATTTGCACATCCTCATCATCATCATCATCATCATTTTCGCAATAAATGGCGCTTAAATTCATCATATAATAATAATAACAACAAAGTTGCTTCTACACTTTCTTCTTCTGTAATAATAATGGAAGAAGAGATGAAGAAACAAGAAGGGGAATACAGTAAAGAATTGGGAATTGCTGTTAGTGTTGTGCAGATGGCTTGTTCTCTTTGTCAAACAGTGCAAGAGAGTTTGGTTTCTAATAAAAGTAATAGTGATCAGGTTCAGTCTAAAGATGATAATTCTCCTGTCACTGTTGCAGGTATATACTTTTTTTTTCTTTAATTGCCCATGTTTAATATTTTATTTTTAAGAATGGGTAACTTTTGGACTGGAATAATTTGTTTAAGGTAATATGAAATATATATATATACATTAATGGTCTTTTTCAAGGGATAAGTTGTATATAATAGAATGGAGGAAGTTGTTGGGAAACATTGTAGATGATAGAGGATAGACTTATTCGTTGGAAATTGTTTTTTTTTTCCTTCTTATTCATATTGATGCTAGAGGGTGAATTGTCAGATGTTCCTTCTTAGAATACAAAAGAACGGGAGCATAGTTGCTTTCGAAGGTCTTACTTGCATTAGATAGTACTCGTAAGTCATCGTTATACTTTCATTTCAAATAAATTATGTCGTTGCGCCAAGGCTCAGATGATAGGATTGTTTGCCATGTTGTGAAAGTATGGTTACACTTATATGTATTCCTACTAGAATGTTTTTTGAATTGGGGCCATGAGATGCAAGTTAGAAGGATAATTCCTTCATTCTAGAGCAAGTGTTACAAAAACGCTCGCCATGACTTTACTGAAAGAGGGATACATATGATTCCCGGATACGGACTTGTATATTTGGTACCACACAGAGTTGTCACAGTTAACTGGATTTAAAAGTTTTAAGATGGGCATGAAAGTGCCATTGTGCCGACGTGTCCAGTGTTTGCAGAAGACACACTAACGTAGTATATACTACGTGAGCAGGTTAAAAGAAATGATTCTTGACACAAAAAAGTACAGAGATATGTATTGTGGACTAACACGACAAGGTCTGTTCATCATCCTCTTCTTTTTTGTCTCCTGGTAAGTGAGGGATATGTATCGACAAGTATCTGACTGACATCAGTGTCTTATCGTGCTAATACGGGTACGAAAACTAAGTAGTAAGGAGAGGTATCCGAGTATCGTAGGTGGATACAGGTGTTAGTGCTCAAGGCACATACTAAGTTTTGTCATTCAATGGTTAAAAAGAACCTAGAAAGATAATTCAGAAAGTTAGGTCTCTACTGGCATGAATACCATTTGATTGTATATGAGTGTGGAAATTGGAGTCACTACATAAGAATGACGCTCTGCTTCAAGCTAGGATGAGTTGTTTCATTTAAGTCATAGAAGAGAGATGATGGACTTATCTGCTTTTGACATGAAGATGTGATTGCTAAGGCAAATTGTTGAAGTAAAGATACGATTGCCAAGTATCTGAATTGGTGGTTTTTCCTTGAGATGAAAATTGGCTGGATACTTCTTACATGCAAGTAGAAAAAGTGGAATAGGTTCCTGAGCACTCACCGACTACTGACTTTATGATTCTGCGAGAAGTGTTAGTGCTTAATTTAGGCAACAAGTGTCAGTCAATAGCTTAAAATTCCAATTTTGATTGTATATTCTAGAACTTTAGTTCACTTGAAGATTTATATTTTCAATCAGTGAGAAGATTTATGTGTAACATTGCCAGTTTGAGATGTGGTTTGCTGCAAGTCCTATATATATGGGCTTGCTCTTTTTTCTGCCCTAAAACTGTTTAAAAAAGGTTTTTGTTTTTTTTTCACATGATAACCATCAACTGAACATGATTCATGGTAAGATGAACAAACATACACTGAGTACATTACCATGAATAATAACGGTCTCTGGAAACATAAAGTATTGAGGGTGTGAACTTATCAGTTTAACTTCTTCCTCAGAATGTCTATATCATTGCTGACTTGCCTTAATGCTCATAATGAAAAGTGCTGTTTTCATACTATTTTGTACCCTGTGTTTCAAATGCACTAACAAACTTCAAAAGAATCTGTCTATCAGGTTTATGTTGGTCCATGTCATTTATACAGAGACTTATGAAAGTCTGATTTTCACTGTTTAAACGTGTCTGATTTTGTTTATTTAAACAGACTGGAGTGTCCAAGCAACTGTTAGCTGGGTACTTTCGGAGTGCTTTGGGAGTAGCTATGTATCGATTGTTGCCGAAGAAGATGTTGAATCTCTTTCGAGATCTGATAATATCAGCCTATTGGAGGCTGTCGTCGAGACTGTCAATGCTTGCCTAGCTGAAGCACCTAAATTTGGACTTAGTTGTCCAGTCAAATCCCTTGGGACATCAGAGGTTCTTGAGGCCATCAGCAGATGCAACTCAACTGGTGGTCCCAAAGGAAGGCATTGGGTACTTGATCCTGTGGATGGAACACTGGGTTTTGTTCGCGGTGACCAATATGCTGTAGCTCTAGCCATGATAGAGGATGGAGAAGTTGTGCTTGGAGTGTTGGGTTGTCCTAATTATCCAATGAAGAAAGAATGGCTCAGTTATCACCATCGCTATTACTGGATGATGTCTAAGTTGTCTCCATCCTCGTCTGAATCATGGGACCAAGGCTGTGTGATGTATGCAAAGAGAGGCAGTGGAGAAGCGTGGATGCAGCCATTAGTTAACACCAACATGGAGTACGTGTGGCCAAACTCAGCAAGGCCAATTCGTGTATCCCCCATTGATGACCCCACACTAGCTACATTTTGTGAACCAGTTGAAAAGGCCAATTCAAGCCACTCCTTCACAGCTGGACTGGCTCACAGTGTTGGACTTAGGTGCATCTCCTAAACTTGTCTATGCTTTAAGAATTTGTTCCTCTAATCTTTCTCAACTAATAATTCTATTTACTCTGTGTGTTTGTTCTTCCTCAGTTGCACAGTTGCAGGGTGTAGACAAAAACATTTATTTTGAGAGCATAACAAAACTACATAGCATGATATGTTTGGTTAATATTTAACCTGAAAAGGGTTTTAGTAGAAAATATTTCAACAATTTTAACGCTACTACTGTCTAGATATAAGCAAATAAATATTTCTGTTTTATATTTCAACATTTAGATTCTTAGAGTTATTTTCCTATTCAACCAATAAAATTAGTCACATAGAAGTGGGAAATGTGTTTGTGAAGTCAGGGTAGAAATGTTTGTAAATATTAGTTATATGATTGCTTTGTAGATAACTTTTTAGTTTCAGATATATTTGTATTTTCCTACTGTGTTGAAGTTAACAAACGAACGAACTTTTAATTGCTTTTCCTTTCATAATGACTGATGCTTCGTTTTATCCTCTATTATTGACATGTGCACTTCTGGTTCTAATATTCTACAGGCACTCGGCTGGTAAAGCTTAGTCGCCTAATTTTATTTATATGCAGATATATGTTTAACTTCGGAATAAAATTAAAAAATTCACTACAAGGTTGAGGGTATCATAGTTCTTAACATCCAAATCAGTATGATCTGATATTAGACTACAGTTGCATGGAATGTTCTTTGCTTTCTCTATGTTACGTGGAATAGCTTAGTTCCGCATCAATTGTTATAAACAATTTTCTCGTCCTGCTGCCAAATTGCAGAAAGCAGCCATTGCGTGTCTACAGTATGGTGAAGTATGCAGCCATAGCTCGAGGAGATGCTGAGATATTCATGAAATTTGCCAAGGCAGGATATAAAGAAAAAATATGGGATCATGCGGCAGGTGTTATTATAATACAAGAGGCTGGTGGCGTTGTTACTGATGCGGGAGGGCGCCCATTAGACTTTTCGAAGGGTATCTTTCTAGAAGGTCTTGATCGAGGCATAATTGCTTGTTCTGGAGCCATACTTCATGAAAAGATTATTGGAGCTGTTTATGCTAGCTGGGACTCCTCTAATTTATGAAATTTTCAATGCTATATCAATTATCAGTGGAAGGAATGCCATTTCCATCATTTGCCGGGGTAAGCTTACTAGAGCAAATCATTCTTAGCCATACTTGAAGATCTCATGTATACTATCTGCGACTTTAATAAGTTAAAGCTATTTTTTCACAGAGGCATGACAGAGTGAGGTCTGACGTACCTTTGTAAATACCTATTCTAATAAAAATTGTAAATTTCCAATTTACCACTCTAGTGCATTGACTTCAATGATAATTGTGTTTTCTCAATTTAAATTCATGCCTTATATCATTACTAAGTGAATGTTCTGAGGAAACTCCCTGAGCTACTAAGTATGCACTATGCAGTCAATGGCGCACCAAGGCGAGCCTTGGCCCTACGCTAAGCTTGAGAGCCAGATCTAGGCTCTAGTTACAGGTTCTAGGTACATGAGAGCCTAGGGGATCGCCTAG
Organism: Coptis chinensis; assembly: GCF_015680905.1. NCBI lineage: Eukaryota > Viridiplantae > Streptophyta > Magnoliopsida > Ranunculales > Ranunculaceae > Coptis > Coptis chinensis. The sequence continues at coordinate 37,581,587 of NC_141464.1, forward strand.
GGATAGTATAGGCGCACTATTTTCAGACATTAGCCCTGGCGGCTTTGCACTTATTGATGCAGAGCATTAGTTCGTATGTCAAGTGTTATACGTGTGCTCCCCATAGTTGAGTCCAAGCCCATGGGTCGTGAGCCCACTAGTTTAGTTATTCTATTTTAGTTGTTGACACATGTCGTGTTCCTATTGGCTTATAGTTTTTAAGATTAGTATAAATAATGGGCTTGTAATTAGGGTTTTGGAAGAGTTGTGTTATTGAGAATATTTCAGAGAGAAATAAAGATTTGTTTTAGTTTTAGTTGTTTTGTTTAATTCAAGAGTAGATTTGATAAATTGAAGCTTCCGCCAGTTTAATCTACATCATTTGGTATCAGAGCACGAATCGTTCCTGAGTAAAATCCAATTTTCTTTTTTCTTATTCGTTTTAATTTTTCGTGTTACTGTTCATCGGTAATGTTCACGAAACACTGTTCATCGGGAACACTATTCACGCGTTACTGTTCGCCTGAAAATTATTTTTATGTCTTTGTCTTCTTTCAAGATCAAAGTTTTAATTTTTATGCCGTATATCAAGAAACCAGAGATGGAACACCTAGAAAAAAATTATCAGGGTTTGAATGCCAAGTTTGAAGCTATGCAAGAAACCTTGAATGCACTTCTAGCTGCCCAACAACAAAATTCTAGGGTTTCTCCAGAAGTTAGTTTACCTTATCAGCAGCCGTCACAAGTCACAAGTTCCACCATTAATAGCGCCTTCTCAGAGTTTTCAGACACCGCCAGTTTCTATGCCATTCGGCTATTATCTAGATCTCTATCAGCAGTAGATGATGTATCAGGGTTATTCTCCTTATTATCAGTCTTGGAATCCTAGTCAGTATCAATCTGTGCCACAGTATGTGCCTAACCATAATCTGGGATATGCGCCTATGCCAAGTTATTCTCAACAAGAATTTTCTAGGTTACAGACTGCTCCAGCGCCGCAGGGTCTTGAAGTGGTAAGTGCGCCTATTGTGACTATAGTACTCTCGCCTCCTATCTTGGTCACTACTATTGCACCAACAGATACTGTCTTGCTAGAACAGGTTGCAGACCAATACCAATCACTGTGTCCTTTTGATATTCGGTCTGGTCTCTCGACTCCTCACCCAGGTCTTATTGATACAGTTGCAACAGCAGACCAGAAACGAGTTGAACAATGGCTCCAGTATGACTATCCAGTCGAGGTTCCTCCATTAGTTCGTGAACCTTTTAATCTTCCAGCTGTTATTCCTCCTCAGCGTGGGGGAAGACCTAATTCTGCGCAAGAGGAACATGATAGTTTTTTAGATACTCCACCCATATTTGATGAATACGGAGCAGATGAATCTGAATTTTGTGTGCCTACTCCCTCTTTGCTTAGGAATCTTTTTGTTGAGTATGCCGATTCAATTTGGGAGGATTTTGATATTAAATATACAAGGCTCTTTAGTTATGTGCATCTAAAGTTACAATTGGAGACATTATGGTGCATTCTTATTCTTGTGAGTAATTATCTGGGCAAAATTCAAGGTCGAATTCGTTTGAATAGCGGGAGAGTGATGGGCATCGGCTACAGCGAATTTCATCAGTCAATTGCGTATACAAACTCGAGACGAGTTCTTTTCAACCCAGGGAGAATGATGCAGAGCATTAGTTCGTATGTCAAGTGTTATACGTGTGCACCCCTTAGCTGAGTCCAATCCCATGGGTCGTGAGCCCACTAGTTTAGTTATTCTATTTTAGTTGTTGACACATGTCGTGTTCCTATTAGCTTATAGTTTTTAAGATTAGTATAAATAATGGACTTGTAATTAGGGTTCTGGAAGAGTTGTGTTATTGAGAATATTTCAGAGAGAAATAAAGATTTGTTTTAGTTTTAGTTGTTTTGTTTAATTCAAGAGTAGATTTGATAAACTGAAGCTTCCGCCAGTTTAATCTACATCACTTATTCTTTCTTTTTATACGCATCACTTTTAATACACCAAAAACTTTAGCCAGAAAAGGAAAACAACCGAAAAAGTGGTATTTGCCTATTCCCCTTTTTTTTTTTCCTCTTTTATTTTACTTCATTTAACTTTTTTATCTGCTTATTCTTCCCTTTTCATCATTTTTTATCGGAATTTTTTTTTCCAAAGCATTCAGATAAACTACTGATACTTAAAACTTTGGAACACTAGGAACGTTTTAGGCATATAGAAAAACAAACTTAAGCTTTCCATGTTAATCTTCAGCCATGTCACAATAAACCTCTAGCTGTGATTGAGAAATTCAATCAGTATGTTGTCATTTAGGATACAAAGAGTTTTCTTTAATTTTTAGGGATAGGTTATCAACCAAATGCCATAGACTACTTTTCAGTTTCTCTATTAATATTCATCTGTATTTGTTCAATAGAAACATGTTTAACTAGCAAAATAACTTACTGTGTTTATTTTTGTATTAAATGTGCCACACATATCTGTATGTATTGTTTCCATATTTAAAATAATAAAATGTGTTAGACAGAAGGAGATGACACAGTGTAGTCGAGAAACTATCATGTGCTAGACTCTAGGCTATGCGCCTCGGCTCAACCTTGGCAGCGGCGCCTAGCCATTGCCTGAGCCTGTGACTACATTCTGAGCTTGCTGGCAGCGAGCCAGGAGTGTTGGTTGTTGTGGTCGCGAAGATTCATCACTACTAAGTTTGTGGCTGTTCGGACTGTAGAAGAAGTGTTTTGTTTGAGTTGAAGAAAAGGGTGGAGAGACGAACTGGTCTGTCAATGGTGATTTTAGCTGGACCACAATGGTGGTTGCCTAGTGGAATCTAGCCCTTGTTCATGGGTTGTGATCTAATGCTCTTTTGTAGACCCTCTTTAGGGTTTCTTGCCCTGTTCATTGGTGGCCACGTGGGTTATTCAAAATTAGGGCAATTTTGACCCTGTGTCCCGGTGTATTATTGGACCTTCTAGAACCTCTGACGTAAGCCCTTTTGAGCTTGGGCTTCTTTTGGTGTTCATGGTCCGCTCCATTTACGACTGGACTATGAGTCCGGTCCGAAATAAAGTTCACCCCATGACCAATCTGCCAGCCAATTCGGTGTTGTTCCTCATGGTCTGGGTCCCACAGAATTACACAGTTATTAGTGATATTCTTCCACCAGGTTAATTTCTGTCAATTCTTCTTCCATCAATTGAGGTTCTACATTGACGTTAACTCATGAAAAATTGCAGGATACGATGCTGAAGAGGGTTGGTTATGGAGCTCAGTCAGCTCACTAAGACCTTACTCATTTACACTCTTCATTTACCTAAAGAATGAAAGGATGCCCTACCAGTTAGTGCTACCGCCAAGGGATTGCCTCACCTTTTAAGAAGTATGTTGTTTCTTGGATGTGCTCCCTGACTCAGTGAGCAAATCATATATCTTTGTAAAGTTGTTCGATTAACTATAAATGGTATGATCCTCTTTTATGTTTTTCCTTTCGATTTAGACAAGAATATGGCATATATAAACTGCTGAGCATAGTCAATTAATAGATGCTGACCATTTTTGCATGTAATTGTGTACAGAGCCGAGGTAGACATCACATTTACATTCTCATCTTATTATTCTTTTTTTTTTCCAGATAACGAAATGTCTTCATTACTACTATAATGGTTCAAAATCGTTCCCTGAATGTATAATATTATTAACACTATTTAAGTTGAGACATGAAAAAACAGTGTTGCAGATCAAGAGATCAGATAAATGCAATGGTGTTAGGAGGGGAGGTCTGGTGGGATAAACATGAGACTGTCAATAACAACTGAATAACGCCAGATTATTCTAAGGTAAAAGTAGGATCGTAAGTTCGCAGCTAAAACTTATAAGCGAAGCAAAAAAGTAGTACCTATACACTTGGGCAAATTAGAAAAGTATGTATTATATATACATTAGGATTTGATGCTATTGGTTTTCTAGGAACTAGGTCCGCATATGCCTTAATAATATATAAAACTTTAGAACTCAAGTTGCGTTGTTTAAGTTTGCATTAGGAGCATGTAAAACGTTTGCATCTTGTATACCGATTGACATCTAATAAGCTTAATTTCAGGCTGAGGGTTAGATTGTTAAAATACCATGAAGTTTGTTCTCCACTTCTTTTACACTGAACCTTTATCTTTTTACAAAATATGGAGCAAGCTTTTTGACTTATAGGATAAAATATCTTGAACTTGAGACAACTTGGTCACCTTATCTGTGCTTGGTGTTATAGAATTGTTTTGTTTACATGATTGGCATTGTAGTTGTAATTGTAAACATAAAGTGGAAAAGCATTCCCAACTTAAGGAGTATGTTGGCTCTGTTCAGGCATACTACAGTTAGGTTTTTCTTTTCTTTTTGTTACTCAAAGATCATATAATGACGATAGTTCTTTTCTGTACGCTCGTTTCCATTTTGAGGTCATTGTAGCATTATGTACTTCCAAGTGATATCATACTTGTTTTGAGTTTTGACATCAGCCTCGATGCATAGTTGAATGGAGTTTCTAACACCAGTTACTTTTTATCGATATACTGTTACAACATCATCAACCCCTTTTACCTTACGGAAGATTCAATTGGCATATAGATACTCTAACTAGAAGTTTTTATTCATGTCTATCCCAACTCCCCAGTGTGCACTCAAACATAGATAGAGACGTTTTGAGCATAGACATACTAAGGCCACTTTTTCCTGTCCAGAAGACTGTCCAATGTGCACTGTCGACCAAAAAAAAATTCAAAAACTTCTCCATCAACCGTCAATTACAGCAGAGTCAATCATTAAGTTAGTAGTTGTTAATTTGTTATCAAAGACCTTGGCTTACGCTTATAGGCCAGTCTCCAACAAGAAAAATTGATTTAATGCTCACACATCGGGCGAGACAGGTTAAGTTTGATGTTGAATTTGACAGAGAGATTATTCCTGTAGCATTGACTTCTGGTGTTAACGCGTGCTTGCCTTTGTGGTCTTGAAATATCTATCCTTTCTCTACTTTGTCTGTATCCTTGACTTTTCTATGAAATGGATAACGCACAATCATGTTTTCTTCAGGATTTTTTGGCACTTACGCTGTAGCATCTCTCGTAGCTCCTAAATGACCCCTTCATCATCAAAGCTGCTGTTGTAGATAATTCATAATCGATTCTCAAATTTGGTTTAAAGTTAAGTTACCACCACCCATCTTTGAGTAGTGCTCTTAGTTGGTGGCTTTATGCACGGACCACCACATTATAGAGGCACTTGGGTATGTGTGTGGGATCAAGAGTAAGATTTTTTTTGTTTATAAAACCTTCGTACATTATATTAAACCATTCAAAATAGCCTTAGGCCAATACAAAAAGAACTGTTTAGGACCATAAAAACTAGCCAACTTTGCTAGTTTTATAGTCCATTCATTCCCTATTACATAAGTGGTTCTAAAAGAAAGGGTCATAGTATTTACACCCCACTTGATGGGATTTATGGGATTGACACTTATTTCACTAATTCTAAGATATTGGCACCCTTCAATTAATTATAAAAAAAATCACTCACGGCAAGAAATTATTGCAAAAAAGTAATGTCCACAACAATGAGTTGTCGTGAGATGGCAAATCCATGGAAAGTTGTTATGATGAGTCTTTTTTTGTTTTAATTTTTTTTTTATAACCACCACAAAAAAAGTCAGTTGACACGGAATTGTTATATTCACCAAAATAGAGTATTTGTTTGTATTAATTACCAAAACTCTTTTTCATTAACTCGATCACAAGTTTTTCTTAAAGCATATGAAAAAAATTGCTGCAAGATAACAAGACTGCCTCGATTGTACATATTTTTTTTCATGGGTTTGGTGTTGTTATTGGAGCCTATGAATAAGCTCTAAAGAAAAAGATGAGGTATTCGTATGCCGTGTGTGTTCAAAATTTGAAATGAAAAAAAAAAATCTCTGTAGCAACTTGTTGCTGTGGATTGTGGGATCTTGCGGCAACTCGATGTTGTACGTGGAATGTGAGATCTCGCGGCAACTCATTACCGTAGAAATATCGTGCATGTGGGGTGTAAAATGACTTATAGGGAATAACCATTATTCATGTACCATTTTGCCAAAGAGGTGTCAATCCTATAAAGTGAGGTGTAAATATCGCGACCCTTTCTTTTAGGTAGCACATTGTCACACCCCAAATTTACAGAAAATTTAAAATAGAAAATTAACCAAGATATAAATATCTCAATCATCACCCTACTCAATAATCTGAAAACCCAAAATGAAATGAAACCCTAATAACCCATTATCAAACATGACATAGAAAAATGAATCAAATTAAAACTGAAAGAACAACTCTTCAATCACGAATTCCAAAATTTCTAACCAACTCTATTACATCTGTGTCCCAGAAAGACTTTAAGAGCAAATCCAAACCAAGCGTCATCATCCACTACATTATACCATCTATGTTTCCAAGAACATGCCCACGTTGCAAAACAAAGTAAACATGGGTCAACAAGTTGAATTTGCTGGTATTATGAGTAAGACTAAATATAAAATAGCAATACGTTGATATCTTTTAAATAAAGAAATATACTATTCAATCATTTTAACTTGGAAGACAAGTTAGTTCCGTTTTCTCAAAACGGCATGTAGTTTACTTCCAAGTAAGATTTCACCCCCAATATACAATTCCAAGAATCTTATATCACAGTACTCATCATTCCCACTTTCCAAAATAACTCACAACATAAATATCATTTACATTCAACTTATTAAATGCACATATGATAACCTAATTAAATATGAGTTTGATACACCTTTAAGCCAACACGTCGTCTTAGGGTAGGATATTTACATCCCTGCATAAAAGATTAATAGATCCTACCCTCTTGCAAAACAGAGTTAGACATCACAATAAAATGATTTATCTCAGCTAGTCAAATTTCTATTCATAATCAAACCTCATTTAAGACATTTAAGTCTAATTGATACAACCCTGGTTCGCCCTCAAGATATTCGAAATACCACTTATCATAATACCTATATCAAGGGTAGTCATTCACATGACATCATTACGTCATAACGATTCTGCGTGCATAACCATAGATCTCAAACTATCACAAATCATTAATATTTTCGTAATAACATATCAAGTTATAGTCATTTCGCAATTACATAAAAGATCACAAGCATTCACTAATATTATTCACAGTCACACTTCACATCCATAACATCACACAAATTCACATACTTTTAGTTCATTCAATTCCACAATGTATCTGGTTTATTAATCACTTATTTACTGACCTCACTTTTAGTTCCTACTTCACGATTTGCACTTCACATATTTGCCAAATTACACATACCCGTGTGCCTCTCTCACACCGAGTACCACTATAAGACATATGTCCCAAGTGGGGATATCGCCTCTAGGAACATATTTACATCTTGCAAACTCATAACTTGTGAGTCACAGCCATCTCTGGGCTTTTCATGCGCATAATCACAGCCTCTTATGGGCCTTCAATATCTCAGGTTATTCATGACACATTCAATGAATACCTTGGGTCATTCCCACCACATTCAAGAAATACCCATCATACGTACACTAACAAGTCATTCATGACACATTTAATGAATACCTTAGGTCATTCCTACCACATTCAAGGAATACCCATCATAACACTAACAAGTCATTCATGACACATTCAATGAATACCTTCCTATCACATGACATCTCAAGTCATAATATATCATTACCAAATCATGAGGTGTGGAGAGTTCTAAAGGTGTGGTCAACTCATTGAAAATATTATTCTTAGCTCACTTATCATTGTACTAGCATTAATCATGCACAACTATTAATCACACATGTAGAAAGTTATTTTCACGTATCAATGCAAATCAATCACGCATTTAAATAGCATTGAACCCAACACGAATGGTCATCAATCAAATACAATTCAAACATCCACAATCACGTACACAATTAAATACTAATATTATACACATATAGTTATCACAAAAACTAATATATAATATATAATATAGTGACTGCACCTGTACATAAGGCTGCCTACATATCCAATCTTTTAAGATTAGAATCAAGCCTTACGTAGCTCTTAACCAATAAATATCAACATCTTTGTATGTACCTTTAAGGAAGACAACAATTTATACTATATATAATTACATTCAATAAGTTTCAAATACTCCCACAATCATATATGTAAAGTTTCATACCCAGAGATACACTATGAACCTTTAAATCCAAAAACTCATAAATGAATATTTCTCTACTTTTGATTCTAAAAAAAACGATCTTATCAACCATGTCGGTTCCAAATAAAACCGCAGTCTAAAAGTAGGCTAAAAACACTATATAAAACACCCAAGAAGAGTTTAAGAGACTTTTAATTTATTACTAGACATATTTCCCAAAATAGGTTCATGCACATAAAAGATAACACGGTAGGTTTTCTAGCCAACTTGTCAATGCAATCCAAATGACATGTAACTTAATTATTTAGAAAGTAGGGTATGTAGACCTACTTTTTTATATAGAACTCGAAGTCCCAATATCAGCCCATCTAGAAGAAAACTTAAGTCGAAAACGGTAAAAATCCTAATTTTTCAGCAAACTAGATTTCTGATGGACTATTTTCCGAATGGCATAACTTTTTCCACAGGTATCCATATGCATCGAGGCTTTTTGCGTTGAAAAGCTAACACACAGAACTTACTTTCTTATATTTTTACAAAAATACTCAATCTCAATCTAAATATAAGAAAACTAAACTCGAACACAGTGCATAGAAATTGATTCTGATGCACTGTTTTCTGCCAGTCAAACTTCCAGACATCATAATTAATTTCACGGGACTTCGAATGCAATGAGGCCAATTGGAATAGAAAGAAGACTCAGAAAACTCACTTTTTCATGTTTTGGCGAGAGTTTGAATCTAATCTTAACTATGTGAAAACTCGATTCCAAACTAGGCACAGACTGGATTTCTGCAGTCAGAAAATTTTGACATGCCAACTTCCGAAGGGTGTAACTCCTTCTACATAAACCGAAATGCTATGGGGGTTTTTGAGTTTGAAAGAGGGTGGATAACACTTACTTAACATGCTTTAAAAAAAACCAAAATCAATCTCTAAACACACTGAAATTCATCTCCAAATCAGACAAAATTCATGACTTGAATAGGACCAAACAACACGCACCAATATTTGAATAAAAAGTATGCCCATTTGAGTACTTATCAAATTTAATAGAAGGGTTTGTGTTCATGTAGTATCCTTATACACCAAGAAAATGGTTCAAAACTAATAGATAGGCTATGCTCATGCGGCACATTAAAGTCAGACTTATAACCTTGCAAAATTATTAGGTGGGGAGAAATACAAAGGGTGTTGTACCTCCTGGTATTCAAAACCCGTTTCTCCCATGCATAGAAATCATATATCATGACTTATTTTAATGTAATAACCAAATCCACACATTCCTGTTTAATTGAAGTTAACAATTCTTAGCCACAAATTAGACACACTTCATTTTTGTTATATATATATATAACAAAAATGAAGTTAGATAACCCACCACCAGAAACTAGCATGTGAAAATTGCTAATAAGAAACTAACATGGAAAATACCCATCAAAACACGTATATCAACAAGGAAATTTTGGTGTCTGTACTTATCTCATGCATCAAAATCAAACAATACCCTTTAGTTAAAATAGTAATCTATAAGGTTTTTAACGTAGCTTTAGACAACCTTTTAAACAATCCAAATGTTCTAATAAACCATGCATTCAAAGTAATCAGCATCTTGCAGACTACCAAAGACCACTTAACAATCTGTGAAAAATCTTTTAAGCAACTGTGAACCTTGCGACAGAAGGACAGTATGTCAAATTGTCAACCTTGCTGAGCAACATATAATATACAATATATGAATTTGATAAAATTAATTAATACCTTTTTAAATCTCCAAATCCATTAAATAAAATGTATAACTACTACAAATTATGTGATAATCAAACAATAAAATTTCAAAAGAATTAAGCAAGTTTAGACTACTCATTGGAATTAATCGAAAAGCGAAAACGTTAGTTTACATAACAATTTAAACTCGAAATCAGGCGAACTCGAAAACCGGCGTTAAGATAGTCTTTCTCCTTTGAAACTTTCTCTCTACCACTCTCAAGGCAGTAGCACTTTATCTCTCTCTTTTCACTATTTACGTCTCTTTTTGTTTTCTTAACTTTCATTTTCTTTTATTTCTTTTATTTATTTTTTGAAACCCTGAAAATATCCAAGAGGGAGCAAAAGAGGGTTCGGTTGTAACTAAACCCCTTTTCTCTCTCTCCCCACATTTTTTTTTTTTTCTTTATCTTCTTTTCTTATTATTTTTACTTAATGATAAGCACCCAAACTGTAATATTAAACCCCATAGAGACATATCAATTTGGTTAATTATGTGTTTAATAATTATGAAATAATTATATTTTCGTACTTTTGCAGATTTTCACAATAGACATGAAAATATTGGTTAAACCTGCGTTAAACCACGGGAACGATGTATATTTGAAGTCTTCCAAATCACCGTGTGAAGCTCAATAAAGACGGGAAAGAAAAGCGTCAACTTTCGAGCTCATATATCTTGAACCTAGACTCCGGTTTCGGTAAGTAAGTTGTACAGATGATCAGTATGATTAGCTCTATCTCAGGCCAGAATTTGCAAAAATCAACGTTCGGGCCCACCAATGGACATAACAAATGGACCCACCTTACGAGCCCACAAGAAGAGATGAGTCATCAATTATGGAGTATGTCAAGACAAAAGTGCCAAATTATTAGCACAAATGGACACCTTGCATGTGGTTAAATGCATGGTTATCCAAAATAGTGTAATTTTGACATGATTTGGTTTTGAAGATAGGTTTGTAATAAATGTAATAAAGGTGGGAGGTGATTTCACGTGGGGAAAAAGGAGAAAAAGCTTAAGTGTGGGCTGATTTTGGAGTTAAGTCCTTAGCCACATTTTGATATTACATTCATTCTCTCATTTTTAAACACACTCACTTTTCAGTCATTTACTTTTCATGCTTTTCTTTTCTAAGTGTTTAGAGCTTTCTTGTAACATTTTAATGGTGGAAACATTACACTAGTTATTGAATAAAACTTCAATTCCTTTAGGTAAAGATACTGGATCACTTTTCTTTTTCCCCTCTCTCAATATATATATACTTTTAGAATTTCATTAATCCAAGGATCATGAGCTAAAACCCTATAATGTGGAGGGTTAATGATGCTTATGTGAGGATCCTTATATGTTTTTTTAGAAGTAAGATTAATTGTTTAGAACTTAGGACCCATGTAACACCCTACCCAAAAATGGTAGTGTCCGGCCAAATTTCAGGCCTGAAGTTGAGAATGACTTGCGTGCGCCACCCAATTCACGCCTAGGATAGTTGCGCGCGCAAGTCACCTTTGACATCATATTCCTTTATTTGACAGGATCGGAGTCTGTTTCATGAGTCCAGGAGTTGAGATGGTATTTCAGAGATGAAATATTAGTTCAACTCCTCATGCTAGTAAGATGGACTTAAAGATAAGTTCATCTCGCTAGGGATCGATTCTCAATTTGTTTGGGGTGATAATGAACCCAAAATGGATTAGAGATGGTAGTAATCTGATTATAGGAGAATATAGTGAGACCTTGCATGAGTAGCATAATCCTCTACCCTTTCTCTCTCTTTAAGTATCTTGTTAAAGATCTTAATTGATCCGTTTTCGTGTCTTGCATTGTAAGTGTCCGTAGGAAGTAAATTAAATCAATACTTAGCATAAAAGCCTTAGTCATTAGTTTTCCTAAGAGCAACTAAAACTTGGTAATTTGTCCTAGACTTTAGGTTGGAACGAATCTCTACTATAATTAGAAAATCGAAGAACCGTAAGGAATTTGAGTTAGCACCGAAACGGATAAGGAACTTCAATTCTTTACACCGCAAAGTGCTACCATCACTTAACTTCATATATTTAATTAAAAAGGGGAATAAAAAAAATAAGGGTGTTATACACATGAAGTTGGAAAAGAAAAAAAAGTTAAATTACATTCTATGAGCAACTTAATTTGTTCAAACATGCAAATTAAAGCAGATGCCATTACTCAGATGCTTTGTTATTTCAGAGAGTAACTCTTAAGGACAAAACGGACGGAAAAATCATTCTCAAAACCTTTTATTTTAAATTACTCACAAGGACTAGGTAGATAAAAGGTCAAGTATACCCTTGACGCGAAATAAAAAAAAAAGTGGTCAGAGTAGATGAAAAGTCAAGTATACTCATGACACCAAATAATAAATGGCCCGACCCAATCGAAACGACTCGGTGAATATAGTATGAATATTGTTCATACCTCAATATAATGTATAATCAGTAAGAACACCTATTGAAGTATGAACAATGATTGTTTATATCTATTTGGATATGAACAAGGATTGTTCATACCTCAACATGAGCTATGAACACTCATTGTTTATACTTTAACATGAGCTATGAACAATTATTGTTCATACATCAATATAGTGTATAAGGTACGTTCACCTATTTGGATATGAACAATCACTTTCATACATCAACATAAAGTATGAATACTCATTGTTCATAACAAAACAATATAAAGGGTAAAATAGGAAAATATTTATTTCAAATCCGGACTATTTTCCCTTACGGGTTATTTTCACCAGAAAATTGTCTTTGTGAGTGATTTTGGCCCAAAATTGGTCCACTAGACTATTTTCTTTTACACTATTCACTACACCATTTGGACCAAACAACAATGGATTAGGACTTGTTTCTGTTAGGCCCGTCCCTAAATTGTGAAGAAAACTGCTAGACTTTTAGCCTAATTTTGAGACTGGCCAAATAGGAACGGTCATGCCCAAATGGTTTAGTGATATGCTAAAAGCCTAAAACACTTTTTGTATTTCATCGCCAAAGAGCCGTTCCTGAATCCTATCAATGTGAACAAGGGCTTTAACGGTTAAACCATTCTATGAGATCTACTCTCATATTTCAGTGTGGGTCATTGATTGACCGTCCTACCTGAACAGATAAATGGATGCAACCATCAAATTGATGGTAAACCTTTGAGTAAAGAGATGCATATAAGTATAACCATCATAAATGTATGTTTTGACCATGAAAGAGAGAACAAGCAGAGTAGTTTAATGTCTACACAGCCGAGCAGATTAACTCTCAGATCAGAAGATCTCCGTGTACGCGTCAAATGGCGGTGTGAGTATGCAATATATCAATTCCCATCGATCTCTACGTACACCTGAAGTAGAGCATGCAGTATATCAATTCCAAAAGCTGTACGTACACTATTTTCCGTGTAAAATATCCTTCTATTCGCGCAAATACAAAAGCTAAAGTATTTTAACCTTAAAACAGCAAAGCAAATGTTGTAACGTACAACATGCATCCAAACGACAATTGCACATGCAGAACTGATTGAGTGATTGGTAACAGGATTACATGACTAAAGTGAGGTTTATACCATCATAAAGTGATCGCACTTCAACTACTCAAAAGAGTCAAATTAAAGCTCCTTTCATTTAGAGAAACTAGGCCATGGTTGTATACTTGTATTATATTGCAAAACTAAATAGAACATTGCACCATGTACCCATAAGTACATAATAGGGTAGACTTAGCACCCAATTAAATGCGTTCAACCTACTCATGCCAAGTCGGCATTCTCAACTGTCATCTAACTCAACTCTTCCTTAAATGATTTACCTCCTTTTCCTCCCACAGCCCCACACCCCACACCCCACTACATATACACACTTCCACCTCTTCTCACCTCTCCTTATTCACAAACATGAAGTCCATCTACTCTTTTCTCATAGCAATCTTGCTTCTCACCACCATCACTCTCTCCACTTCAGCTCGTCCAGACACCAGCCAACCTTCCAAAGCTGTCCCAAAACCCACCAAAAACAAAGGCAACAACAATAACAAAGGTGGCAGTGGTGGTAATGATGGAGGACTAGGTGGTTTTTTGGGACCAGGAGGTGGCTTTGGAATACCAGGAATGCCAGATATACCAGGAGTACCAGGTAATGGTTTTGGTGGTTATGGTGGGGGTTATGGTGGTGGTTATGGTGGGGGTTATGGTGGGGGTTATGGAACACCAAGTGGTGGTCGCTCCAAGAATGGGATTGTTAGGCCTACAGTGGTTTGTAACGAAAGGGGACCATGTTACAAGAAGAAGCTCATTTGTCCTGCTAAATGCTTCACTTCTTATAGCAGATCTGGTAAGAATTATGGTGGAGGTGGTGGCGGTGGTGGCTGCACCATGGATTGCACAAAGAAGTGTATTGCTTATTGTTAGATTTATAAGCATGTATATATAATTAGTTTTCTGGTTGCTCCTTATTAAACCGGTTAACGCAGGTATGTATATGGTATTCTGCTGATATTGCAGTTTTATGAACTTCGACAGTTCATTTTTCTTTTTGGTCTATTATATTTTATATAAATAAAATTATAAATGAGTATTTAGCATGATATATGTGTACAGTGAAGTGCTTCCTTGCTTTAGCCTAAACAGGTACTTGATGCTTATGTTGTACTGTTTGAACTTACAAAACTGTAACTAAAGCACTGATGAATTATAACCATTTGAGCAATGTAACTGAAAGAGGAAAACAGGTCAAAACCACGTTCATTAATCATTAATGCAACTCGTGTCAAATGAGTCTCTTGGTGTATACTTTTGGGCTTTTGGCATATATCTCTGAAGGATTGAAAATGACTCAAGAAATAGGACAAGAAAATGAAGCACAATATTGTGTGTGTGTGTGAGAGAGTTCCGAATGAAATAGTTGCTTGCAAGTAAATCATGGATAGTATTTTATTTATCCTCTTCTATTACAGGACACTGTTCAATTTGAAGCTACCCCAAACTTATTATGTCCCTTTAGAGCAGCAGCATGATCCCCAAACTTCAACACCAGGTAGGTGGTTTTTGAGTGCTGAATATGTTGAATCCTCAATCAGCTTTCTTATAGCAACCAGCACTAGAAGTTGAGCAGAAACTTCTGCTTAATCACACTAAGGGTTAACACCCCCGACCGTGTTTCTTTTTCAGTGTATTGGGGTGGAGACCCTAATTTCCCATCTAGTAGGGGAGGGGGGAATGGGAATCCTAATTGGCTCATCTAGGGGGTAATACTAGTTAACCCTAACACTAAATGCATTTGGTATTACCAGATTCAGCTCACAAACAAGGTTTTCAGCCAAAGACTTTCCAACTAGCAATCAGAGCCAGCACTTGAAACAAACATCTCTACATATGTAGCTACCCGTATTCTGTATATCCTTTCGATAATCTTAACTCAATAGCTACCCTTATTGAGTTGGATTCAATCGTGATGTTCTTTAACTCTTAGAATGTGCAATCATATCAGTTGCAGCACTGAAATGCTGTAGCAGGAGGTGGTCCATCACTGCATCGTACTAGGCCTTCATACTTTCATAGTCAGTCCTGTTCATTTTTGGGCTACATCAGCATAGTTAAGGTGTTTAACTTGATGATTACTGGTCAGGTGGCTCTCAACAAACAACTCCGTTGTTGTATTTCTGAGAAGTGAACTGTGACATTCAATTATTCATAGTGCTACTGATTCTCCTGCTGTCTATTATTATTATCTTTCTTTTGCATTTGTCTGAAGTTGTAGTTCTCTTCTAACTTATCCAATCTTTAAGGCCTTATTGAACATGGCCACATTATGTGTTCTTCATTTCTAACCTTCTGCTCGAATCCCATGTTGTTAAAAGACGGAAGTCCAATTTAAGATTTTTTTTCTGCCTTCTATTATGCAGTCCAACAGACAATAGCCCAAAAGTTGGGACTCTTACAGCCTAGTAGCCTACCCATTCATATTCTGCAACCATAGGGCAGGTTGCCATTAACGATGAATCTGTGTACTGCCCAGTGCCCACAGCTAGATACTTCGAGAAAATGGCTATCCTTGTGACCTTGTCTATTGCAATGGCATAAACTACAAGAAATCATTTAATATAAGATATTAGATTTTAATGAAATGATTCTATTCATCTCACGCTACTCAGCTGCTAGATCCTGTGTCCCTGCTTCTAACTACACAAGTTTAATTTGTCAATATGAGCTCAACAAATGAGTGCCATCAAGAGCAGGATAATATTTTCAAAGGGGTGATTCGTACGGTATATAGAGCGCCACATTAACTATGGGGTTCAAATCAATTGACTCTGACATCTGAATCAAGTATACATGGGACGTCAACGCCCTGTTGTAACCAGTGTTGTTCACCCACATGATCACACACACCCAGTCCTTCACCTGTCTAAACCAACTCAATACAAAGGTGACTATGACGTCTTCCAATTCCTGTTTACACCAAGATTGTCAAAGCGTATAATTGAAGATAAGAAATTTCTTTTCTCTACTCTGCAATTGTTTATCCTCGAAATCAATCAACGCCATACTGCTTCTTGAATGCCTCATTAGGAAATGTGCAATACGTAGTTTCTGTAAGTAGGCAAGGTGAAAAATCAAGGTCTTCAGATAATTTCTTATAGTGTAGTCATTCAAATCCCACTGGAAGACAGATCATCTTACATACAAATCGACTACCTTCACCTTTTTCAAATTAATAATGACGAGAAAAAATTTCCTTGGAACTTGAAGAAAATAAAAAGAGAAGAAAAAAACGAAGGCCAACGGAACAATAGCAGAATGGTATAGTACACAATGCACACCAGGCAAAAGAAAAGTGCCTAGATCCTGTCGAACGACAGAGCACACAGTAAACCGAAGTTAATTATTTCCAAATGTTTCTCTCCAAATATCTTGCAGTTCTGCATATACAAAAATACTGAAAAATTGAAACGTCCTTTTCTTCCCATGGTAAGAGCCTGCAAGAAACTAGAAAATCTGACTGTTGAATCATCCTTCTGCAGTTGTAATAAAAAACCATCTTTACCCCATTAATATTGCGAGACAAATGAAGTGTATTATTTTGTAAAAAAACTCATTTCAAAAAATCTCAATAAAATCGTATTTCAAGCAAACCAGTATAATGAGTCATGACTGTAGCGTGTTTCTAACTTCCTTTTAAACTTCTGATTTGTCCATAGTACACTATGAAACAGCAACATCACGATGAACGAAATAATAAATCATGTAAGCTATGTAACACGTGTGACAGAAACCTCGGCTGAGGCAAGATAGTTCTATATGTCTTCTCTGATGAAAAGAAGACATCTTCAATCCATCTATATGCTGGTCTTGTATGTTGTCATATGACATTATATTGCTGCCCTCATAGCTCCTCTTGTTGCATCCTGTCTCATCTCTGCAGCTTTACCACTACCTCTGAAATACATGTATACTTGCTGCAAACCCAAAAACCCATCGACACATTGAACCATTAAAAAATAATAGACTAAATCTTAAACAAGGAAAGGGAAATAAAAATAATATAAACATATAGAAATCGACATGCACAGGCACGAAAATAGATCGCATACCTGAATAACCCAGATGCTGATCACTGATTCTAGACAGAACAATCCAAATCCAATCAAATAGAAAATCTGATAGAAAAAATTATCAGTGAAAATGGTCTGGGCATGTCCCACAATAACAAAATACATGGAAAAGTTCCAAAAATAAACCTACGCTGAGGTGATGACTGTTGCCTTCCGAACAATTGGTCCAAGTATTTCAAAACTCTCCTTTTTCAAGGACAATTTTCCATAACTTAGGACCAGATATCCTGGTGCCTAACCTTACAATTTCTTCTAGAAAGATTATCCTTTAACTAAGCCAATGCTTTTCTCTACGATTCCATTCTATCTCTGCCCTTCTTTCATGTTCTTGCTAGGACAGATATTAGAAGGGCGGGCACCTGAACCTAACGGTAGGTACAGATCAAAATCTGCATATCAAATCCTCAAGACCCTAGGGCTAAAGTTATTTGGTCTAGCTTAGTATAGGGTAAGTTGGTTATCTCTAAGTATTCACCTCCTGGCAACTGTTCTTAGGGAGCCACCTACTCAGGATAGTATATTCCAAAGGAGGGTACTTCAGAGTTCAGATATCTAACTGTTGTAGACTATTCAGATAAAATGTATAAATTTTTAATCCTGCATTTTCAACATGTCTAAAGGGAGACAAATAGTGTTGCGGAGAACTTGCTAGTCTTGCTATGGAACAGGAATGGAACTATTTTGTACCTCCTATTTTGTACTTCATCACAGCTTAGTATGAACTCAAGCATATGGGAATTTAAAATGCAAACAAGTAATGTCCACGAAGCATTTTTTTTTCATGTGATCTTCACCTTTTGAGATAATGACTTGTACATATATTGTTTTGCAGAGACTTTTAGTCTTCAGTTCATATATTGTTATGGTGTGAGAGAGAGATCCTAGAGTGTGTAATCCAGTTTTTAAAGATCAATTGCAAGGGATTTAAGGTGATGTTAATGTCAATTCTTATTTTTTTTATACTACATTTTCAGTACGTACTACCATTGAGGGGTAGGTTTCCACCCAATGGATGAAGGTGAAAACTCCCCATGGTTTATTAATCTTTTGTATTCTTTTGTAGTTTTCTCCAATCTATGAGCATGTAAAGAAATCCGATAAAACCTTTCTTATAAATGGAGGGAAGAAATAATTTATATTTGCATGAGTACTATCACTACTCGTTTTGGTATTTCTCATTGTTGATCAGCCAAATTTTCCTACGTATTTTATGCTTTGGATCTATAAGGTATAATAAGAGTTCCTAGTTCCTACTATTTATTGTGCTTCTTTTATAAGAGGACAATAAATGCTTATGAGTTTTTATTAGATGCTAGAGAGGGTGAAGGATTGGCTTTTAATTATGATCAAATTAAGAGGTTGTTGTTTTAGCTATATATTCCATTAATCTTAGACTAGTGCCGTAGAATGTGATGTAGGTTTCCCAATGAGG
Source organism: Coptis chinensis (assembly GCF_015680905.1). Lineage (NCBI taxonomy): Eukaryota > Viridiplantae > Streptophyta > Magnoliopsida > Ranunculales > Ranunculaceae > Coptis > Coptis chinensis. Next base: position 37,600,626 of record NC_141464.1, read on the forward strand.
ACAATAACAAATGGCACATATTTCCTTTGATCCTTTGAATTTAAACATCAATCATGCTACTGTATTAGTTAGTTCATTATTACTTCTTCGCATTGCTTTTAGATTAGATATAAAAAACCAATCAATGATTTTGAATAAACTAGTTCGCTTATGGTGTTTCTTATTTCTTTTTGTCCATTTTTTATTTCAAGTTCGAGATTCAACATTCTTCCTGCTACTATTCTATTTAAATTATTTGCAGGTTTGGAGTAATTGTTGATTGCAGATTTAGGACGACTAAAGAATTATAATTTCAACAAATTAGATCTAATCAAGAATCATGATTCTTTAGTCGTCTTCAATTTGCAATTCACAATGAATCCCAAACCTGCAAACAAATAAAACAGAATATTAACAAGAAAAATGTTGAACAACTAACTTAAAGTAAGAAATCGGCAAAAAGAAATAAGAAATACCATTAACATACTAAATTCATAGAAACAACTGACTGGATTTTTTAATTTTTGTTAATCTAAACTAGAACTATTTACTTGCAAAGAAATAATGAACTAACACGATTGATATTTAAGATCAAATAGTCAGAGGAAACCCCTAGGAAAGTTACTAACTCTCCAGGATAAAATGGATTCCGTTTATTAATCTATTCTAGTATTCTTATTATCTACATCAAATTCTACAATGTTAGTCTTAAATTGATGCTTCAAATAGGGAGTAAACAGTAGTCCATTATCTAGCATTTAATATAGAATTTGTACGTATTCCATTTCCACTACTAAAGGAAGCACAATAAATCACGGGAAACCTGTTTTTTATACTTGACAATTAAATCCAAGTATATATTATTAATAATGACAGATACCAAACAAATAGTGATAGAACTAATGCAAATATAACATAATTCCATCCATAATAAAATAGATATCCTTAAAAATCTTTGTATGTCAATGGATTGGAGATAATCACGAGAGACATGAAGAAAATTATAATTCATGGGTAGGTTTCACTTTCCAAATAAGGGGTTGAAGCCTACCCCTCCATATTATAGACTCATGTAGACAACCACAGTCTATAGCACTCTCGCTCAAAAACAATATATGAACTGAATATAAATGAGCAACTGTGCTTTTGGCTCTCACAACAGCCAAAATATCATTGTTGGCTTCATAAACCCTCCTTAATATATTAATCCATCAGGAGATCCTTGAGACAATGTAAATCATTACCTACTCCACCTGGCATTGAACTTATAGAGTAACCACCATCACAAGTCTTATATAATTATATTTATAGATGTTTTGGCCAATAATACTTGACATTGAGTAGGTAATGATTGGTTCTTAGTTCTTACAATTTGAATTAAATAAAAAATGATAATAAAAATAAAAGAACAAAATAAAACAATAATAATAATAACACCTAAGTAAGAAAAACAAACAACTAAGGCAAACAGGAATAAAGCGATGTTTGAAGTTAGACACTAATATGCTTTGCACTATAGTACATCAGATAGAGTTGGCATTCTGTATAGATTCTTGCAAGTTACTGATGGTTATGCCACGACAAAAAAGCATAATGATGATCCCTGAAACTGAGAAACAAACAAACTGGGAGAAAGTGAAACTTACCCCAACCAAAGCATTGCCACTGAGCACATCTATTGCAGGAAGTATACCTCTGTTCCAGAAGATTAGAAAAAATATCCCCATTAATACTAATACCGGGAAATTAGCACGACTTCACGAAATATTTAGGCTTTTTTAATATAAAACAAAACATAACCATAGTTCCTACACTGCTTTTGAGAAGTATCGATAATCCAAAATATTGTTGAAAATCAGTAAAAGTTCCAGCTTTTCAGCACTTCCAAAGTTCCAAATATCAACCCATTCGAGAGTTTTAAACTGTGTAAGAGTATCTCCCATGGTCATGATATTTCGCCAAATATAACTTTCAAAATCAACTTGGTCTGATGATTTGAACATATCTTAAGAATTTTCGTGGATGCAGCAAGTGGTAGGACATGTGAAAAGTGACTTGTGTGCTGTACAAGAAATTTGGAAAATACGAAAAAACACATATACCATTCTCGTCGAAAATATTTTAATATTTATTTATAAGAATTTTTTACCCTTTATAGAGTTCCAAACGGTTTTTTTTTTTTTCTATTTTTATTTTGGATACGTTGGCATTGAGGAAGGAGAAGACGAGTGTACAGAGATAGATCTGTTTCCACTTCTTCTTTCATCCATATTCTCCAACGCTCTAAGTTAGCCTATTCTAAATGGAGCCACTTTATCACCCCCCGCTGTGAAGTATATCTAGCATAAAAATAAATAAAAATATAAAGTAGGACCTATCAAACACAAAGTTAAACACGTACAAACTCATATCTTGACTGTCATTTAGCTTTATAGAAGAAACTTACGTCAGAGATTTCCCTTTAAAAATAATAGGTGGAGCTACAGCAGCAAAGATGCAAAAGCCAATATGAAGCTGAGGCCAAAAGAAAAAAAAATGTGAGACGATCCTCAATACAGAGAACTACTCAATGATCAAAAGGAATAGGAATTCAACACAATGCATAGATGACTTAAATACTTATAAGTGTAATAATAACAAAATAACCTTACCAAGTAAAACAGGAAAAACCACCCAAACTTCAAGGCACTATCTGTCCTGGAAAAAAGGAAGGGCAAGTTGTGTGTGAATCTAATGTGGGTACTAGAAAAGTAGAAAATAAAAAAAAAAGTTAAAATTTATTAGATTCAAAAATTCTGCTTTTGAGTGGCCTTCAGGTTTAAAAAGTCCAGGCATCCAGCATAGAACACAACCCTGCAGCTCAAGAGTAACCGAATTTGCATTAAGGAAGCTGCTCTCTCTCTCTCATTCCCAGCATCCTACCTTTTCTAAAACGCCTTCTGAGCAAAAACTTTGGTTCAACCAAAAGTTCAAACACATATAAAAGTAGCTTTTGTGTCTAACTATTTTAAAACAAGCCATTCAAAGTTTTTAAGCCTCAAACGAAAAGATTATCAGTGAAAATAATACCTCATGGCACGATAGAGAGGACGATACCATAAAACATAGCCTCCTGGAACTCCAGAGATGAAGTAAATTATAGCCAGAAACCAGATTGTTACACCTACAAAATTACCATGTAGAATCAGAATTGCAAGTTATCCAAATAAGATGGAGTCCATTTGGCATAAAGCAATACAGCAAAGAAGTCTATGGATAAGGAAGACGCAAATATTCTGTTTTAACTTCCAAACTACCTTCTCCCTTAATCCATGCTGTGGTAACTGCTATGATATTCCAAAGAAGACAAACTACCAATCCTGCACATAATCAAGATCCTGTCACTTTTGTTTGTCAACTCAATCATCACTTTTTACAAATACAAGTGTCTAAAAAGGTTTATTGTTAGGTAGCCAAATAACAATCTCAAGGAAAATCAAACTATCAAGTATCCAAAAGGCAAAAATTGTATGTAATTAGAGTTCAAAAGGACAAATATTATCAAAAATCACAATCAAGGCACATGCTGTGACTACCACACATGTATTAAGAACTTGAAGGACTCTCTTCCATTGTTTGCGTGATTGGAACTTTTCAATTGTATCTAAAGCTGAAACAATTGGTAGCATTAATAGTTTTGATGAGGATGATCTTAGATTTGAAAAACCAGACTGATTATATAAGTACTAGTGCTAAAGCCTTGGTACAAAGTACAGACAAACCAGAGAGATATGGCTGGACAGTACAGACAGAATAAAGGAAAACACTTTTCAATGACAAAATGCTGCAACTAATAAACAGGAAAGAATAGACTGTCTTTTGCAGATATCAATCTGGCATCCCAATTACAAAAACTACCTGTTAAACAGTTGTGAATTCCCAAGCTCAAAATAAAAACACAAAAAGGCAAACAGAACGGAGAAAAATACCATGTTCTGATTTCGGAAGGGTAGAGTACTACCAAAGAATAAACGAATAAAATAATAACAGTAAAATAAATGTATCTGCACAAATAAAATATACAGCATTGATCTCTAGCAAGTCCTATTTAAATAATCGACAAGCAGCAAGTTATTATACGTTCAAAGAGCTGCAAACCTAAAACCTATGCAGTTAAAGGCACAGGTGCTAAGAAGATATGCGGTCAAAGACAAGGCCTAGGCGGTGCTTTTCTTTGCAAACTGCCTCGCCTTGTCATGGAATGCCTCACATACCTTGCCTTATGCTATAATGCTTTTTTTTTCCAGTAAAAGTTAAAACCTCTTTGAAAATGAGAAAAAAACACAAAACCTCATTATGTTCATAAGAATTTAATAAATTATTATAGGAGATTTTTTTTTTCGAGTTTATAGAACATAGGACCATAACTAGTAAATCCATGGACGGCAAGAATTCAATGCGGAAATTATTCGTCTAAAATTTGAAAGTCTGAATGATGCAGGAGCATGGAAGAATACTTAATTACTATTCTAATAAAATTACTAATAGGTTAATAGAGTTTCCTAATTGTTTTAGAACTAGGTTAATTAGTAATGTTCTATTTTGGAGTCGAACTAGAATTAAGAACAAGGTTTATTATATAAAGGCATCTAGGCCTTCATTGTTAGGTTGGTTTTTATTGAATATTGATTCTAAGAAAATTGTCCTTCTTTGAGTTTCCTAATTGTTTTAGAACTAGGTTAGTTAGTAATGTTCTATTAAGAACAAAGTTTATTATATAAAGGCATTTAGGCCTTCTTATGGAATATTGATTCTAAGAAAATTGTTCTTCCTGTCGAAGGTTTAGTTTTTCTTTCATTAAAATTAATTGATGTTTATCGATTATTGAAGCTTCCACCAACAAGTTACATCAAATTGGTATCAATTGTAATCACTATAGATAATTACATCACTGGATAATAATTTGTTTAAAATTTGGTCCAAAACAACGAAAAAACGTTAAAACCTTCCGTTTCGAAGGTTTAGCGTACTTTTTATAATCTGTTTTTGTTCATTTAAAAATATGGACTTTATTATTCGTCAATCAAAAGTCTGTACAATAGAATTCACATATTAACCCTTAGGTTCAAAGCATTCCCTGTATTATTCGTATTATACGAAAAAGCGTATACACATTGTATAATAGCTATGCATAGGACCCCCTGAACAACACTGTAGCTTAGCGCCTCAGCGTTTGTAGATAGTTCACCGCCTCGCTCTGCATAATGCCTTTGATAGCATAGCAAAGAAGGCGCTGAAGGGTGATGGACTTTGACTGCGGAAATTTGGTTACAGTGCCTCCAATATATTATCAGAAGCTAAATGTATGAGCAAATAAAGATTTCCAATGTAAGAAGAAGAATCAAATAATAAACATACCTAACCAAGTGGTAAAAGCAACATACTGCATCTTCTGTAAATGGATTGGTATTTCGTTTGCAATGTCGTGATGAATTATAGGGAAAAATGGTGGCCAATTTTTATCTTCAATGACAATTCCAGCTGGCAAAAAAAAATATATATATATATATATATATAGTCAGTCAATTATGAGCATAAGCTACAAGTAAAAAACATATTGTTGTTTGATATGGAAATACCTCGTGCTACAGCATCTTCCCTCCTCTTGAGTTCCTGAAAGAAGAGATAAATTTATAGGCAAAGGCAAAAAAGACAATGAGAAGAAAATGAAAAGTTAATATAATACCTGCTCTCTTTTCTTCAATTGAGCCTCCTTGAAATGGAGTTCCTTCTCCTTGTTTTTGATATCCTAATAATAAAGGAAAAGATGATGAGTTGGGAGTTAATAAAAAGGGAAATAAAATAAAATAAAATAATGTTGACCTTGGAAGAATCAAGAGGAATATCAACAGTTGCAGCACGATCATAGTTGTTATAGCCTGCAGGTTCAGGAGGGAGAGGTGAAAGCCTTGAGTTTCCAGGATTCTAAAAAAACAATCAAACCAAAATTATGTTTAACTCGAACAAGAAAGAGTACGTCGAGTAAAAATGAAAATGAAGATGGGTACCGCGAATGGGTTCACTTCTTCTTCGTCGAATGGGTTTCTGTCGTAACGACCAGCCATTCTGACGATCTGCTTTCTTGGAGAGAGAGAGAGAGAGAGAAATGAAAGAGAGAAAATATTTAGAAAAATATGTTGCTCGAATAGACGACTTTGACCTTTCAAATTAATCGGTTAGCCCAACCCAACAACACGGGCCCAGCCCATTGTTTAGCCCGATGCACTAGTGTTTTTTTTTTAACAACTATGTTTATGTAAGGTGGTCATTATTGTCAAAGAGAAGCATTATATTGCTTGACGCAACTAAAAGCACTTCTTCCAGAAGTAATTGATCGTCCAATAATTCTTTGCCGGTGGAGTTAAAGATAAAACTTTAAAATTGTTGTTGTATACAAAATGTGAGATCTCGTTAGGAACTTGTTTTTCAGTCTTGGAAAAAGGTTTACTATTGACATGCTCACTCTGCCTTGTTTTTTTTTTTTTTTTTTTTTGATAATCAAAATCTGTTTTATTAATATCAACAAGGGATTACATACGCATTGTCATGCTCTAGGCTTTGTTTCAGCCATATTGGAACTATCTAACAGGGAATACTAGGAAAAATAAATTGATAGTCCACTTTGCTGTTTAGTGGGATGAGTGTCCAGTTTTTGTAATGTGGATTTGTAGAAGCTTAAGGCCACTTCTGGGTACATAAGTAATATCTACAGAACAAAAAAGTTCAAAATTTTTTGCTGCATCCGAAAGTATCATTTGTGCTGTCCAAAAAAGATTTGATGGTTTGTTTCCCAGAAAATCAACTGCAGCTTTCGCATCCAACTCCACATGAAGCTTTATGGAGTGGTTGTTTGCGCACCAAGTGAGGGCTTTGAGAAGTCTTTTACATTCCGACTCTTCTGCATTGGAAGACCAGCTTCTCCTTGTTTCCCCACCAATTTGCCTTTGTCATCTCTCAACACATACCCATAACCTTCTTGTTTATTTGTTTTAAGAAAACTAGCATTTACATTCAACTTAAGATGTTCAGAGAAGGTGGAAACCAATTAACAGGGAGAGACAAAAGCAGATTGTTAACCTTGGTTGAGACTCTCAATAAGCTTATTTGTTTAGAATTTTAATTTGAAGAGAGTTACTGATCTCATTTAAAATATGCTTGCCAATCAAACTCTCAATAAACTTATTTGTTTCGAATTTTAATTTGGGGAGACGCAAGAACGAGGGAATGTTTGAGGTCATCGCTACTCGTTTACTAGAAGACATAATCTTTTTTGATGGTTTGTTGGACTTAGATTACTATGAAAAAAATATGTCTAAGTTATATTAACTTTTCCTATATACAGTCCAAGCAAGTGGGATCTCGTCAGGAACTTGTTTATGTAAGGTAATTAGTGTTGTCAAAGATTATACTTGGTGTAGATTACTATGAAAAAATATGTAAAGTTGTTCTAACTTTTAGTATATGACTTAGACATGGACGATACAACATTTCGAGGTGATTTACTTTAGCTTATTTCTGAAGGAGAGCTCCCCCCACACAACGAATTTTCCATTGAAATGTAGGAAACCAATTTTTTATTTAGACCACTAGACCTTCTTGCAAAAGAATATACACACGCTTAATCTCTCTCTCTCCAGATGGAATAGACGACTCTAACCTTTCAAAAAGAAAGAAAGGTCACATAATCCGTCCTAGTTTTACACTTTTACAACCCATTGAATTTTCGAATTTCACTATTAGTATCTGAGTATATGTAAGTATGTAACCCTAGATCAGGCACCTTCCTTATGTTATTACTTATTAGCATGCATTTTTTGCATCAAATACACTTTTGTATCAAGTATCTATATCTTAAATCATAGGTAGCTCTGCCCCAATCTTTCCAGTTCCTCATCTTTTCCCACGGGAATTATACCAATAACACAACTTGAAAGATTAGCAAGATTGTCTTTTATCATGAGCACCTAACTACCTGAGTACCTGCCTTTTATCATGATGACTTTTGAGGCATCGGTGAGGACTAGTCAATCTTCCTCAATTGGCTTTTAAAAGGAATAAATAATATTTTGACTTGCAAGAAAAGTTATGTTGTCCGACCAGCAGATTGCAATGCGAAAAATTTTGACCTTACTCTTTTTGCCACCTAAACAAAAACCTTTTCTCTGCGCTGTATAGCCAAGTCTCCTTTTAAGTCCAGTTTCTTATCATCAGCCCTTAATGAACTCTTATACTGTAGAATGTTTTATCACTAAAAAGAACGCCCAAGAGATTAGTGATGTAGCTCACTCTGATCAAATTCTTGGAAAGCCTATTTTAATAACAAATGTATTGATTTCTTTCAGACAATCAGTTCATTTCTCTACCTCTAATGTTTGGTATGAACTTTCCCCTGGGAATACGTTGCAGTTCCATAAACAATAATCTGGAACCTGGTCGAGTAATTACCCTCACCTGCCCACTCAAAATGTTTTTCCAATATAAAAAAGATGGTGGTTGAACTGCTACAAATTATAAACAATGAATTGAATTGGATATGAAGAACCTTACAATCCTAAGTAAACTAATACACAGGTGGAAAAAGACTAAAAAAGCAGTGGGAATAATTGGATGAATCTCAAAAGTATCGTGTTTGTGTTCGTGTTTGTCTGTAGGGATCAACCCAGTTTTTGTCTTCTTTAGCAGCCTTTTCCCACCGTTGTTTAAAGATTTGAAGCTCTGAAGTTGATTGCCTCCTTATCTGCAATATTAAACTCTGTAAGTAAAACCAAACGGAAAGGAAATAACCAACATGCATTCTCATGCGCTAGCTATTTGAAACACTAGTAGTGAAGATATACAAGCACGTTACAGAGACTCGAGTAAGAATACAATGCAATAGGAAGACTTGAATTTTAGTTACTATTACTAGACTGCAAGAGTGGGAACTCTTGTTGCATGCTTTTCTTACACTCACATAATTCACAATCAAAACCAGATGTTTTTAGAGAGGGAGAGGGAGAGAGAGTTGTAACACCCACTGGCTTGGGCTGTAAGCAACAACCTCCACACTAGATTTTTTTTTATCAAACAAAAATATATCAAGCAACCTTGCGTAAAATACGCAAACCACAATTCTTTTTAATTCACATGAACTCATATATTGAATTCAAAGGCATACAACAGAAAATTAGCCACATTACTTTTTAATTCAAAGGCTTCTTCACGTGACAACGAAAGTCAAAGGCATATAATAGAAAATTACCAGCACTACTGACACGATTCAAATAATTTGATTTATCCATAGTGGATCCGCAATGTGGATTAAAAAATATAAAAAGAAAAAAGAAAAGAAGAAGAAGAAACCTATGTTGATTTATACCAGTATGCACAAGCGAAAAATCGGCAACTATGTAAATCATTGAAGCACAGCCTACATTTCATATAGTTCTAAGAACATTGGCTATGATAGTAAATTACGAACGAGTAACATGACCAACAGAAATTTTTGGTGCATATATATAATTTCAGTCAGCAAGGGGAAATGGCTTTATTTACAGGCTCAGTGAGCTCACCTCAGACCTCACATCAACTGCTGCAGCACTCCGTCGCTGTACCTAAAGGGATACAATCAAAAGAAATACAACTTAGAAAAAAAATAATTTTTTACTTGCTTTGCAACGTCGAAATTGGAAACGACAAAATATATCATGATAATGTGAAATTTACCTGCATGGACTCTTCGTGGGAGTCGTCTTTATAAACCTGCACATAAACACAAGGCGTTAGTAGTTGCACTAGTGATAGGTTTAAAAAACTGCATCCTAACCTTGGACTTATTTTAAAATGCATGTGGTGTGAAAACAAACACAGAAAAGACACGAATATATCAGAAATTCAATCCATATTTCGAAAGATATCTTGGTGATGAAATTTAAAACGAACAACTATGGCATTAATAGAACAATTCTTCTGCCATACTTCCCAGTTCCCATAATAGATCACAGCACACAGATTTTATGTAGCTTCCATATGTCGAGAGATCAAATCTAGCTAATCAGTTTTTCCGGAGACCGGGGACAAAACAAATAATCAACCTTGAACGCCAGGCTTTTCACATATCGTTAAAACTGCTTTCACCAACACTTCAAGCACTGACAAGGACACAAATGTCAAGCTTGAGCGCACTTGCTAGTAACAAACTATAATACAGGTTCTGAAGTTTGCGAACTCGAAAGATGGGGTCAAGCAAATTGAGATATGTCGAGACAGAAATACCCCTTTTGGTTTAACATAATAATTATCATCTCAACTTTCTATAAATTAGTCATCTTTGATATAAATGTTTCTATGGACCAGTTACGGTAGACCAGTTTCAAAGACACGTGTCTCATACTACAAAGAGATTAAATCAATGCATCACATTGGGACAGCTTTTGCAGTGACAACACCATTTTCTGAAAATTTGTTAAGCACCCTGTCATTGATTTTAATAAGTTCCGCATTGGAACTTTAGGGGACCCTGTAAGACAATATGTACCTATGGAAGAAACACAAACATGTTTCCTGCCGTTTTTAGATGGGCCAGTCCTTACAAAGTATAGGCCAGGCCCTACAAAGTCAATTCATCTATTAATTTTAACATGAAAAGGTTAAGCTCCAAGTTTTTCAAAAGTTGATAATAGTGTAATAGAACTATTGAAGAAGATGAGATGTGACTTGTGAGCCAAAACCATAAATAAAGAAGCCGTAAAGTATAGCTGCTAGCCTAAATACATAAAAAAATTAAACAGTAAAAGACACGGCTTGAATTTGATAACCTCAAAAGAACTTACGAATATTTTACATACTGTATTACTCTAGAAACAGGCGTCTTTAAGAAATAACTGGATTACCTAACCATCATACCCACAAATCTAACAAAGGTTGGGAGGTTCAAAGCCCCAAAGGTGTCAAAGCTTAAATTGAATGAGTATAAACTTTTGGAAGATGGTTCCAGCAATTATGCTCACACCTAGAGTTCTCATGTCTTTGGCACTTCCATTGACTATTTGCCTCACCCCCAGTAACTCAAAAGTTATAATTTAGTAAAATCCTTCGTGACTTTGTTTATCAAATGCGGGATACCAAACATCCATTTCAGGTTAACTGTTAAAAATTGAATAACATTTTCCATTTTCTCAAAAACTAAGATGTAAATATAAGCAACCCATCACAATAAAATTGAAAATAAACTAAGAAGAAACTAACATGTCTTGCATTTGATCCCCCTAACGTTTGCACGCCTTGATGTACGATGAACTCAGCATCAATCACCCCAACCTTCATTGTTCGGTCACCCTGTAAATGCAACATATCATTAGTGTATGAGTATCTGCAAAAGTAACCAACCAAAAATATGTTTCTCTTTTGTACCTAGAGCAGTACCACGAAAACGGTACTAGTCAACAAAAGATAAAAGATGGTCAATATTTTATACATCTCTATCTCTCTAACAAATTAAATCGGTTTCGGAGTGGGGGGAAAGGCATCTTTATGAAGCCCTCTATTTCAAACTCTATATCGGAGTGGGGTGGAGTTTTCTCTGATGCTAGGTCAGAATGACAGTGAATGTACCTATCTACATAGCAGAATAGCTTCCTGTGAGTGGGATGCCATCCACCAAAATATCGGATAACGGAAAGAAGAGCTTGTAGCAAATTAAAAGTATGTACTTCAAAGACATCAAAATTCGGAATGTCTCAGACTCGAACAATGTATCTAGGTATATCTCACCTGAGCACAATAGCCAAGTTTCATGTCTAATCCCCATCCATGGACAAGATCATTCTGCAAAAATGTAAAGGCAAACATGGAGCAACTACATTAAGTTAAAAGACTAGACATATGGTTAATGACTTAGAAAGTTATGTTCGTTAGTGCTCAACAATTATTTTTCATCTACGACTTTTTCCAAATGGTAAAATGAATAGGCAAAAATAGTAAGTCTGGGAAACAATTGTGAAGAATGGGAAAGAGGACTCAACTAATGGAAGTTGAGAAAATTAACCAACACAATTAAGTACATAACAAAGATAATCTGATCTGTCAACAATGGTAATCTATTTTGGACCATGATTGAGAAAAACTCAAAAAAAAATCAATACTTCTGTTCTTGTTTTTCTCACCACTGGACTAACTTTGAAAGCAGGATGAATCTAAACATGATGAATCTAACCACTGTAGTCAATACTTTAAAAGTTAGTCCAGTGGTTAGATTCATCATGTTTCATAGGTCCTAAATTAGTAAAATTACCCATAGGAGGGGAATCATAGTTGTAATTACTTTAGCTGGAAGGTCAGTTAATGCAGCATTTCTTTTTCTTTCCTTTTCTTTTTTAATCTAATTTCCAGGTCTTCTTTCATAATTAGCTGCTACTCTCGACTCTTCTTCCTCTTATCAGAATCATTTGTAAATAGAAAACATACCTTAGTACAACCGAAAAGGGAAAATAAAAACTTGTGTTAGAATTGTGATTAGACCAAGGAAGTGTACCTGAATAAGATTCCAAGTACAACGCCAAGCAGATCTTGAAAATACTGGAGCCATTCCCTCTACCCATCTAAAATACAAATATACGGATGTGTCAAAGTAAAAACTTATGGTAACACAATATTTTGAGACATGTATTATGTATGTCTACGCGTATTCTTTTCCTAGTATTTGTGTTTCTTTGTCTTCATGTTGTTTGCGACTTGATGATTGTAAAAAGGAGAGAATTGATACCGAGAACACCTTACAAAGTTAAATTATCTCCAAGAACATCTAAATTCCAATATAATACATACCCAGTGCATGGTGGTCCCTTACTAGCATCAGAACACTTGACACTTCCTCGAGTTTCATAAATTCTTCTGCAAATGATAATTTGTACTAGAGGTAAGGAAGTCTTGAAAGGTTAGATACTAATCGTAACAAATAAATATACTCTAAATTGACGATAAGTAAAATTAACATCATTTTTTCTGCTAAAGAAGCCCAATTCACCTGTGGACCTTCTTTTTCCTTTTGCGGATTGTAATTCTGTGATGTACTTCCGACAAATCTGGGTCCAGAGCAGGTTGAGATATCTCCAGTCCTTCTGATTTCATAATTTTCAAGTATCTGTAAGAAAAACACTTAAAATGAACCAAAGCTACACTCGTATACTGTAGAAATGAGTTTCTCAAACATTTTAATTTATTTTATTTTTGACAAATTTCCAAACCAAGAAAGACGTTGAAATCCTTAAGCCCACCACACACAATTTTGAAGTCCAACTAAATAGTAAATTTAAAATTCAGCTTAAAAATGAAGAGTAATAATAAATAACTAATAAAGCCAGGTCCAGTTTTGCCTATTACAAAACCAATAGTACTGTGCTAGTTCTTCAGTAGCTAAATGGTAAAATGCCACCACAGCCCAAAGTTGGCCCTATGACGTTGATTCAATACAATATTTTGATATTTTCAGTCAAATTCAAGAAAGTTGCATGCAATAGTTCAATGTTTTTGAAAAAGGAGTGACTTTTGCTTCTGCATAGATCCCACACCGAGCAGGAAACACCCCTTCCTTAATTATTCCCAACTCCTCTGAGGAACTAAACCATGACAGAAAACTTTAAGATAAGAAAACGTCTCAATATCACATTGAAAATAGTCCAAACTCTTAATATGTACCTCCCTGGGTGGAAGTTCTCGACTCCCAGATCTTCATCCCATATAAATATGTAATCATAGATGGAGACTACATCAGGGTGAAGAAACCGCTTTGCAAACCACCTGGCAGAGAAACATAGCATGCAAAATCAGGGTTTACTGTTCTGTTAAGTTGTCCATTAATCAAAGTGGTTTGGGCATAACGCTAATTGCATAATGCCCTGAAGCTTTCATATTCGTCTCCCCAAGGAGTACTATGGATGAGTTGGAGTTTTACCATTTTGTTTGGTTATGAGCAACGATATGTATGGCCTTGTTACTCCAGTCAAGATCTTGCCACCCGTCCACATTGCAATCATAGTGGAATAGAATAACAGTGAAATTTTCTGAAAAGAACTGAAATTTCTGAGATTAGATGAATTTTTTTTTTGCTTTAAATATCCAGCATGCTGATAAAAGAAATACCTTCTGAACAATGGTGTCAACATTTTCCTTCTGTTTAATACCAGCTGAAATTGCTAGTAGATTTCGATGACTTTGACGTTCAACCTGAAACGCGAAGGTTGCACACAGCATCAACAAACATAGCGTAACCACCAGTGACCAGACTAAAATATCTCAGAGAAAATTGAATGTAGAAACAATATGGGAAATATAAGACTAATAAGAGCACCAACTGTAGACTGTAAAAATGTCTACCCCTGGTTACCAATACATAACTAAACAGTCCAGAGACTTCGAGGTGTCATTTGATGATTTCCATATGCAGCTCAAACTATTGGTCAATGTCGGAACCCAGAAAAAAAAAATGGGAAAAACAGGAAACCTTGAACTTGCATTATTCAGTGTGAGAAGACAATGAAATCTAGAAGGCTTAAAATAGCTTTCACAATCATCAAATAGGATCCCAGTATCTCCGGTCACTACTTACTCTTTATCTTCTCTATATTTAGGACTTCATTCTCAAATCCCTGTCTTCCACTTTTTCCCCGGTGAAGGTGGGAACCAAACCCAAGACCTTGGGCCCAACCTTCCAAAATTGACCAGTAGGTTACTACATAATATCTTTACATGCTAAAATCAAGTATCCATTAAACTTAAGGTACTTAGGGAGAGAGAGCGAGAGAGATCCCTCAGATGAAAAAAGACAATCCAGTCCAAAAGATAGTTTGAAACTATAGCTTTCATGATTATCAAAACAGATCCAAGTATCTCAAGCCAATACATAATAGATAACTTTCCAAAACACACTAACCTTTAAAGTTAAGCTACTTGTCAACCACAGAGGCCTCAATTCCAAATCTGATCTTGCTTGGACTATACCATGAGGTAAATATTTCAACTCTTCAGAAGCCTCATAAGTTTCCTAGATGAGACAAACAAATGACTTCGTCAGGATACAATGGTTTTCGTATAACACAATAGTACCACATTCACTTATGAAAGTAAAAGAAGAAAAATGATTCTCACTCTGTGTGTGTGCGTGTGTGGATGATGATAGAATAAAGAGTTAAAGACTGATACCTCTACTGTGTCGAAGGGGTGCAGGCTACCCTCCATCTGTCAATTTCAGGAGTCATTAGTAAAGGTTGAAGAAGAATAAAGAAGAGCCAATGTCTTCTGAATTCAGAAAATGAGCCAGGTAATGGGTAAAACAATGGTACTTCTGACTACTGTATAGATTTGAGAAATGTCAAATGTGAAAATCCTGAAGAAGTAAACTTAATCATATACCTTGGTTTGCTGATGCTGATAAGTAGTAGTTCTGTACACAACGAACAAAATAGCTGTACACACAATTCCCATAAACTGTAGCTGTCTCATCTTAGTCCCATTCGCTCCCTGCACTCCCTTTCTTTGGAATTAGAATCAAAGAATTCTCAAACTAAATCATAACTAATAAATGAATGAACCAATTCTATAACTTCCATACTTATGGAAGAGAATTGCTTAATATGGAAAAAAAAAATTAAAACCTTACCCCATCAGTTATGACATTTCTACTTCTTGACAGCCATTTCCATGACTTGGCTGACTTCATCGAATACTAGAATTTGTACCTAATCTCATAACATCTGAAAAAGACGGAAGTGACAGATATCAGAGAACAGTCCAAAGTTGCACCTAAATTTTCACATTAACTTAAAAAACGACTTTACTAATATACAAAAAAACCATTAAAAATACCAAAGCCTAGTTGAGCATATTACTACAGAAGAAAAAAATTGTCCAAAATTAAAAAATATATATATATAGTTTGTACAATTCAAACTTCATCTCATCATTGTATATACATTTGTTAACCACGTTTCCTCGAAAAGGGTACCCTCCTCACAACAATCTGGAGCAAATAACATATACCACAGGATTCCTCCCAACTCTTTCTACACACTATCCGATATTAGAACTGACACAGCAAACTACCTAGACTGTTGCCATGACCGTTGGCCCATTCAATTGAAGTAAATAGTTCAGCTGATCTATGATGATAAAAATTAATAATCTTTAATCAATCTTAAAAATTAATCATATATATTTACCTCACTGAGAATCCAAGATTCCGAAAGATAGAGCTAATTTTTATGTTCAACAAAGTGTTTGAAGAAATGGAAAAAGGAGAGAATCACGTTCCACTTTAGTGTGTGGAAAGAAAGAGAGATTGCCACGTTTTTTTTAGTTAAAACTGCTGCAACTAATATATATATATACGTACAGCATGCGCTTTCTTCTCACACCGACTACAGTTTCACATGTCGTCGTGGCTCTTGTTCATTTTCGATCACGTATTCTACATTTTTTTTAAAACAACTAACTAACTTCTATATTTATCTCTGCCACGCATTATTTTGTTACTACTAGATCCTTGGTCACTTGGAAAGTAATAATAGATTTCTTCTAAACACAAGCTATTTTTTTTTGGTTTATTGGGACTTTAATCTGGTTATTTTAAGCACAACGAAATAACGTTTTTTTTTAAGCTGAAAAGGTTGGGAAAATTAGTTCAACAAATCGAACACTGAAATAAGTAGTAGTGGGCAGGGGCAGATTAGATATTATTCCAATTCAAATACTTCGAATTGAAGCATTGAAATTGAGGTTTGGACAAATTCAACGACCGAGGAAAAAGAGACATAGTTGGTAGTAACCACTGAACTCTAGTATGAAAAACTATGCGTTGGTTGAATCATCTATAATCTTTTAGGTTTAATTAATCAATAATATATGACCCTACAAGCATTAAGACAACAGTAAAGTGAGATTTCTAGCAGGTAGACCTGGGCCACGTGTAACCCATGAAATATTCTTGCTAATAACTTGGCACATCAAAATATGTCAAATATCCCACCCAAAAAGTGAGCCATTTACGTCCAAAATGAGGTAGTTGGTAATGGGTTTAGGTCATAATTTGCAAGTGGTTAATTAACACGTACGTTAATATTTAAACAATTTTAGATATTCATTCTGATACGTGCATGTGCAATGCAATTGTTAATTGAGCTACACAATAACGAGGAATGCTAGCCGGTAATAAGGTAATGGAACAATATATGTCGACACTTCTCTTCTGTCCTCAACCAAGATTTTTAACTCAGTCATCAAATAATCCACAAAAACCCTCGACACCTGATCATGTTGAATTGTTTGCCCTTTTATATTCAAAGAGAGTTTTCATTGATTTGTAACTTATATGCATCCTCTCTTATGGAGACTCGATCAACTTATGCCCAAGTCCCAAGCTAGGGGCGGGCTTTTGTAGTTTGGAAATGGCCTTGCGCTGTCAATTAAAATTTGCAGGAAGCTTCAAAGCAATACTTGCAGTCCAGAAGACGAAGAAACCAAATAAAGCACTAGGGCTCAAAGAAGCTCTAAGACATGGCTAGCTTAAAGCATTCCGTTCTTGCTTTATTTGTTGGAAGTGGCTATCAAGGCCCAAGGGTCTTGTCTATGTTGTTTCTCAGAAAACGATGAGCTGTGCTCATCGAGTAGAACTTAACCGTAAAGTGATATGTAAGATCAAAGTTTAAGTTTGTTACTATAGTACGCTATGTGTAAGACTCTAGATCGAGTCCAATAGTAGTTATGTGGCAGCTTTAGCTAATCTAGGGAAAGTGGACAATGTGAATAGTTGGCCGGATGCCCGGATAGATGTCCCCTACCTGGCATGATGAATTGATGATGTATTGACAAATATATGGACTCTTTGTATCCAGTTGTTAAACATGAATGAATGTATATGTGAGGTGAAAAAAAACATGTAGTTGTAAGCTACATACATGCATGCTACCTCACCTCACTAGAAACAGTAATTTATTTGTTGTGAATAGGACAATACGGAAATAACGTTACTCACAACAAATAGATTAATTCTACACAAAGATCGATCATTCTAACTAAACAAGACTTTAACACCCTTCAAGCAATATCCCAACACTTCTCAATATTAAATAAACAAGTATCTAAAGTAAAACAATTGATGTAAAAGAAGAACAAACCACAAGACGAGATATATCGTGGTTCGGTAATTTGCCTACGTCCACACTGCGAGTTTCAAGCTTTACTAGATGTCCGGAGTAACAGATTATAAGTCTCTCAATTCACTCACTAATAATGAACACTCAACTCACAAAAAATCGCTCTTTTATAATGTCTCTCTTTCTTGGTTTTGGTTAAGTTAGGTTTCTATAGAAAAAACCTATATTTATACTATTTCAGAAAACTTTCGAAATAAGTCAAATTCGTGCTGAAATACGGTGGAGCGCGGATTGCGCCCTCGACAAGCCAAAATCGAGCGTGGGTCGCACATAATCGTCTGGAGGACGGCCAAGGCATAAGCGTGGGGCACGCCCTTGTCAAAGTCTGCTACTATGCGGGAACCTGTAGAGCATAACCTCCGTTAGAAACTTGAAGGGTGGCATGGGCGGTACCTATCGAGATGGGCGAGAGTGATTTTGATTAAGAGCTCTCTTTCGAGCCTTCCGGTTTATGTTATGTCTCTTTTTAGGATGCCACAAAGCGTGGTCAAAAGGGTTGAAAGGATCATTAGGAATTTTTTATTTGATGACAAGGAGGAGAATCATAGATATCATCTTGTTAACTGGAAGATTGTCTGTATGTCAAAGAAGAACGGGGGTCTGGGATTGCGAAGGATTTGTGAGTTTAATTCTGCCCTTATGGGCAGATGGCTTTGGAGATTTGGGGAAGAAAATGAGAGGCTTTGGAGGCGTGTGGTCAAATCCAGATTAGGTGAGTCCAATCTTGGGTGGTATAGCGGGGGGATTTCTAGTCCCTACGGGTGTGGGGTTTGGAAGAGTATTCAGAGAGGTCTCGTGGAGTTTCAGAGAGAGATCACATATGTATTAGGTGACGGGGGTAGAATTAGGTTTTGGGAGGATAGATGGGTAGTAGAGAGACCATTATTCTTGTCTTTCCCGAGACTTTATGCCATCTCAGTTTTTAAAAATTGCACCATTTTTTATTTCATGCGTCTAAATAATGGTAATCATGGGTGGGATTTGGGGATTCATGTTCACTTGACTGACCGGGATATTGCGAGCATTGCCACCCTCACGCTGCTTATACTAGAGGCAATTCCTACTGTGAGACCGGATAGGGATCGTTGGCACTGGACTATAGAAAAGAATGGGAAATTCTCAGCCAAGTCTTTCTACTTTTCTTTATGTCCTCATCTAGATATCCCCGACTTTGAGAAAGTCCAACTCAAAGAAGAAGTTTTAACCATGGATAAGTCAGATGGTAATAATATAAATGCCCCTTTGTTTATATTATCTTAAATATGAATAAAAATATGATCTTTAGTTAATTTATCGTTAGTTCACTTTTGCCATAGTTAGCGAAAACCAATGTTATAAAGTTATAGAAGTTGTGATAAATTACTGCGGAAAGTTTCACTTCTCATTTTATTCCTGGAGTTACATAGAGTGGTGTTAAAAAACATGTGGTCACGACCATGAAACTAGCTTCATTGTAACTGAACCACTAATTTACAGGAGGGAGGAAATATTGTCAGGATATTGGAGACAATGCAAGCACGAGCAGTCAAAACAAACTTTTTATCTGTTCCATATTTAGCTAGAACTGGTGGTTTAAGAGAGATGACCATTGCTCGACTAACCTGTAATGATGAGAGAGTAGTCACTGTTTTTAATAGAAAAAAGTGAATTAAGGCTTACTCTTCGAGGCTGCACGCATAAAACTAGACTGAGGCTATAGTGGTATAGCTTCACATACAGTGCGAGAGGCATAACTTTTTGGATTGTGTTTACTTTTACTCATATAAATCCCATAGCTACCTCACCTCACTAGAAACAGTAATTTATTTATTGTGAATATGACAATGCGGAAACAACGTTACCCACAATAAATAGATTAATTCTACACAAAGATCGATCTTTCTCACTAAACAAGACTTTAACACCCTCCAAGCAATATCCCAACACTTCTCAATATCAAATAAACAAGTATCTATAGTAAAACAATTAATGTAAAAGAAGAACAAACCACAAGACGAGATATATCGTGGTTTGGCAATTTGCCTACGTCCACACTGCGAGTTCCAAGCTTTACTAGATGTCTAGAATAACAGATTATAAGTCTCTCAATTCACTCACAAATAATGAACACTCAACTCACAAAGAATCGCTTTTTTATAATGTCTCTCTTTCTTGGTTTTGGTTAAGTTAGGTTTCTACAGAAAAAACCTATATTTATACTATTTCATAAAACTTCCGAAATAAGTCAAATTCGTGTTGAAATATGGTGGAGCGCGGGTTGCGCCCTCGGCAAGCCAAAATCGAGCGCGGGTCGCACCTAATCGTCTGGAGGACGACCAAGGCATGAGCACGGGGCGCGCCCTTGTCAAGGCAAAAGTGAGCGCGGGGCGCGCCTTACACGTGAGAGAGAAAAAACACATTTTTCTCTACATTCTCCACCTCGGTGAAGTTTTAACACATAAAACCGAGCTGAACACATCCAACAAGGAAAACTCGCAGTCAACTACCCCGAAGGGCCATGCCCACAAAGGGCTCTTTCAAGCACGTAGGATTTGGAGCAAGTCCAAACAGTGTTGGAACTTAACTCCGGTGACAACCTTTGTCAACATATCAGCAGAATTGTCATGGGTGTCCACTTTCTCAAGTGCTACATCACCATCCTCAACGATATCCCATATAAAGTGATAACGGACATCAATATGCTTGGTCCGAGCATGATGAACCTGGTTCTTCACCAAATGAATAGCATTCTTACTATCACAATACAAAGCAACATTATTCTGCTCAATACCCATATCATCCAGAAGACCTCGAAGCCATAGTGCCTCTTTCACTGCCTCTGCCACTGCCATATACTCTGCCTTAGTAGTAGATAGAGTAACTGTAGCCTGTAGCATAGACTTCCAACTAACCGGTGCACCATGCATTATAAACACATAACTAGTAGTCGATCGTCGTCTATCTAGATCACCTGCAAAATCTGAATCCACGTACCCACTGACATAACAAGCAAGTGCCTCCACCATAAACTAATCCCACATCCAAGGTACCCTTCAAGTACCTTAGTACCTATTTCACTGCCTCCCAATGTTGCTTCCCAGGATTTTCCATATACCTGCTTATAACACTAACTGCTTGTGAAATGTCTGGGCGTGTGCACACCATAGTATACATCAAACTGCCCACGACACTTGCATAAGGAACATTAGCCATATGTTTTTGTTCCTCCACCGAACTAGGAGAGAACTTAGCTGAAAGCCTAAAATGCCAAGCCAAAGGTGTAGAAACTGACTTTGCATTCTCCATACCAAAACGAGAAATTACTTTCTGAAGGTATTTCTTCTGAGATACAACTATCCGTTCTTTCTTCCTATCTCTGTCAATCTCTATGCCCAGTATTTTCTTGGCTCCACCTAAGTCTTTCATCTCAAACTCAGAGCTAAGTTGAGATTTCAACTTGTCTATCTCCACCATGCTTTTGGAAGCAATAAGCATGTCATCCACATAAAGCAGGAGATAGATAAAGTCATTACCACGAAGTCAACGAAAGTAAACACAACAGTCATACTTACTTCGGGTGTACTCATGTTGCATCATGAATGTGTCAAAGCACTTGTACCATTGTCTGGGCGATTACTTTAACCCATACAGTGACTGATTCAATTTACATACATGATCTTCTTTCTCAACAATAACAAACCCTTCAGGTTGTCTCATATAGATTTCTTCCTCCAAGTCCCCATGCAAGAAAGCAGTTTTAACATCAAGTTGCTCTAACTCCAAGTCGAAGTGAGCAACTAAACTCAATAACACACGAATGGAAGTATGTTTGACCACCGGAGAAAATACCTCATCGTAGTCGACTATTTCCTTCTGTGAAAAACCTTTTGCTACTACTCTTGCCTTGTACCCAGTACTGTTGGACTCAGGAATAGGGCAGGGAATCGGGTCGGGTAGACCTGAATCTGACCCGACCCGATTACCGAATATATCGGGTTCGAGTTGATTTTTGTATCTGTTTATGTATTCGGGTCGGATTCGGATTCGGGATGTCGGGTTTGGATTCGGATTCGGATATAATTTTTGGGCTTTTTTTTTTGAATTTTTAGTGTTATCCAATCGGGTTAGTCGGATTCGGTCGGGTTCGGGTCGGATTCAGATATTAAATTTCGGATATAATCGGGTTCGGGTTCGAATTCGGATACTGGGAAATTATTCGGATTCAGATTCGGATATAGCCATATCCGACCTGAACCCGACCCGATCCCTGCCCTACTCAGGAAGGACCTCTTTTTTTCTGAACACCCATTTACTGCCAATAGTCCTTTTGCCCTTTGGCAATAAAACTAGGTCCCATGTGTGATTTTTATCAAGAGACTCCATCTATTCTTGCATAGCAACCAACCAATCTCTGTAATGAGCATCTCTAACAGCTTCCTTGAACCTATTTGGCTCATCATCTTCGATATTTAGTGCATATGCCACTAAATCCACCTGACCATAGTGTTTCACCGGCTTCTCGTGCCCATACTTGTGCACTTCTTTAACTTGTCTCTTTGGCCTAGGGTCAGCCACTACAAGTTGCGGATGTTCATGCTCTTCTTCTTGTTGCTGTGTGGTTCCATGATTTGGTACCTCATCATGAACCAACCAGTCATCTGCTGCATCAGACAACTCAAGCTCAGTGGCTTGAACTTCTATAGACTCACCATTCTGCCCAGCTCCTTCCGGCTTTCTGAAAGATAACACGGAAGTCTCATCAAAGATAACATCTCTGCTGACCAGGAACTTGTGGTCTTCTTGACACCACAATCTGTATC
The DNA here is from genome assembly GCF_015680905.1 of Coptis chinensis. Taxonomy (NCBI): domain Eukaryota; kingdom Viridiplantae; phylum Streptophyta; class Magnoliopsida; order Ranunculales; family Ranunculaceae; genus Coptis; species Coptis chinensis. The sequence goes on from NC_141464.1 coordinate 37,623,628, forward strand.
ATTTTACCCCATTTGCGAATCCTAAGAATATGGCTTTCTTAGCTCTAGGATCTAGCTTGCTTTCCCTCACATGGTAGTAAACAGTCGATCCCAACACTCGCAAAATACTATAATCAGCTGGGTTACCTGACCACACCTCATAAGGTGTCTTGCAATCTATAGCTTGAACTAGTGACCTATTGTACAGGTAACACGCCAGGGACACTGCATCTACCCAATACTCTTTGCCTAGACTGGCATTAGACAACAAACATCTCGCTCTTTCAAGCAAGGTTCCATTCATCCTCTCTGCCATTCCATTCTGCTGAGGCATGCCTCCCCGACCGATTGTCCGCAATTCCCTGTTACAAGACAAAACTCTTGGAAAGACCCATAGGTATACTCGAGCACCATTGTCGGGAATCGTAGTGTCTTTACCTTCCTATCTGTGTGATTCTCAACCCTTGCCTTCCACTTCTTAAATGTCTCAAACACTTTATCTTTTGTTTTCATCATATACACCTACACATAGCGGGTATGATCATCAATGAATGAGACATAATAGCGGTTACCTCCTTTTGAAGCCACTCTGGAGGGTCCCCAAACATCTGTATGCACATAATCAATGATGCCTGTTGTCGTGTGCTTGCTTGACTTGAACTTGACTCTGCACTGCTTCCCATAGACGCAATGCTCACAGAACCCCATACTTGGCTTCTTCAAGTCCTTCAAGAACCCTCGTTTGCACAATCCAGACAAACCTTTTTCACTCATATGCCCTAGTCGCATATGCCACATCTTAGTGCACTCAAAATCATCACTACATGCACTCACTGCTACATCACCTATCACCGTACTACCCATCAAAGTATACAAGGTTTCATGTCTTTGATCCTTCATAATTGTTAAAGAGCCACTAACAATCTTTAGGACTCCACCTTCGCCCACAAACTTATGGCCTTTGGAATCTAAGGTACCGAGAGAAATTAGGTTTTTCTTTAGCTCAGGAACATGCCTCACATCAGTTAAAGTCCTCACTATATCATCATGCATCTTGACTCGTATAGTTCCAATTCCTACCGTCTTACAAGAAACGTCATTACCCATCAAAATGGAACCACCATTAATACTCTCATAGGAAGTAAACCACTTTCTATTCGGACACATATGGTAGGAACATCTGGAATCAAGAATCCACCTTTCGGCCATATAGTCTTGTGTGGACACATAGAGACTCAACTCGTCCCCTTCAGAGCCTGAAGCATAACTTGCCTCAATTTTTGCCTTACCTTTCTTCTTACCATCTCTCTTGTTCTCTTTCTTCGGGTGAGGACAATTACTTGCGTAATGTCCCTTTTCATCGCAATTGTAGCACTTCACATGTGTCAAAGGCTTCTTTGACTTGGACCTAGACTTCTCATTACTTGAAGAAGCCTTTTCATGCGACCTTCCTCTTGCCACTAACCCCTGACCTGCATCAATGTTATTCTCTACACGTGTCTTCTTCATCAATTCATAAGAAAGAAGTGCACTTTGAACTTCGTCAAGATCAACGTCTTCTCTATTCATAAATGTAGTCATTAGATGCTCATAGCTTTCTGGCAAGGAGAATATTAAACATGTCGCTTGATCCTCATCATCCATCTTCATGCCAACATTCAAATAATCCGCTAGACATCGACGGAACTCACTAACGTGCTCTTCCATCATTGAACCATTGACCATCATGTACCGATAAATACGCTTCTTAAGGTACATCTTGTTCGTCATGCTTTTAGTCATATACATAGACTCTAGTTTGAGCCAAATACCGACAGTAGTATTTTCTCCCATCACACTATACATGACCTCATTAGCAAGACACAACTGGATTGATGAACAAGCCTGAAGATCGAACTCTTCCCAATCATCATTACTCATACTCGCAGCCTTTGAATTAATCCCCTTTAAAGCCTTGTGCAAACCTTGTTGGATGAGAATGTCCCTAACTTGGACTCTCTAAATCTCAAAATTATTCTTCCCATTAAATTTCTCTACTTCAAACTTAGCATTTGACATCTTGGGAGCCATCTTTCAAGTTACACACAATAACCCAAAAAACAATTTCACTTAGGAATTTGATCGAACACCTTGTCTACACAAATTTCGAGCACTATGGTTTTTTATCAAAACTCAAAATCCTAGGTCGTAAACCTACTATAACAACCCCAATTTTTAAACAACATAAATTAAATTATTTGATTGAAAATAACAATTATATTATGAAGTCTAGCTTATTCTAGAATTTGTTTAGCTATTGTTGATTTTTAAAAAGAAAAGTTAATGTTTTTACTTGAATTGTTTGTTAGAACTTATGTGGGTATTTTATAATTATTTTGGGCTTGAAAAGATTGTTAAAGTGTACCCATTCATATAGGTATGGACCTTGGGTGTTTTTAGACCCATTGGAGGCCCATAGGTTACCTTAAAAATGACTTAAAACATGGAATAAAGAAGAGTCGCGAATTTTCTCTCAGAAAAATATGATTATTCAAAATCAAAACCCTAGCCTCCAATAAAAAGAAGGGGAAGAGGAAGAAAAGAGAAAAAGGGGACGCAAAGTATTGGGCTCACCGCACTATTGATATTTATAGTTGTTTTTACATCTTGTAGACTTAATAAGGTGAGTTATATTTATTTCTTTTATTGTTTCCATAGAAATAAGATATGTTGTTTGTTATGTGTGATCATATGGATTGTATATTGGGAGGATAAAGCCATTAATAAATTGTATAGAGTTTTGTGAAGAAGATGAACAGTTAACAGTAAACACCATTCTAGAAAAGTTGTCTGCGCAGTCTTTTAATTCTGTTCAGATGGAGATCTTTCCGCACACGGATGTCTCTCAAATTTAATCCATAGTTTCCTGACACATTGTAGTCTGACATATTAAAAATTTAGACAGATCCAACGGTTGGATTTCTGTCGAGGCGCGCATAAGCGTGACACGTCGTAGTGTTTCTACACCAGAAACACTGCAGTGTGCAGTCTTTTGTTTCTGCTTAGATGGTGTCGTTTCCATACTCGGATTTCTATGAAATTTAATCCATAGTTTCCTGACACATTGTAGTCTGACATATTAAAATTTTAGACAGATCCAACGGTTGGATTTCTGTCGAGGTGCGCATAAACATGACAGGTCCTAGTGTTTCTACACCAGAAAAAACTGCAGTGTGCAGTCTTTTGTTTCTTCTTAGATGGTGACCTTTCCGTACTCGGATTTGTATGAAATTTAATCTATAGTTTCCTGACACATTTTATTCTTCCATATTAGATTTTTAGATTTATCCAATGGCTTGATATCTGTCGAGGCTTCCATTAGTGGGACTAGTCGTAGTAGAAACTACACCAGAAAACTGATGGGTGCAGTCCTTTGTTTTTGTTTAGATGGAGGTCAACCTATTATCGGATTGACCTCAAATTTAATCCATAGATTCTTGATATCCAGTTAAATGACATATACAAATTTTAGGCAGATCCAATGGTGGGTTGTCTGTCAAGGCACGGATTAACAAGGTTGTTAGAATTAGCTCAAGTTTAAAATAGATATAGTTGGGTGGTTACATGATGGCATTAGATGGTCAGTGGTTATTATACTTTCGATATATTCTTACTATCGTGAAAATATTGGTGTGGAATGAAAATATATCTATATGTTTTATTTTATCGTGATTATTAAAATATTTGGAGAATTGGTTAAGAGCTACGTAAGGCTTGATTCTAATCTTCAAAGATTGGATACGTAGGCAGCCTTATGTACAGGTGCAGTCACTATATCTATAATATATATATTAGTTTGTGTGATAACTATGTGATTGTGTTAGAAAGTAATCGTTGTTTTGATACTACATAAATATATATGTGTGAGATAGAAGTTGTATATGAATATAGACTTTAGTATATGTAGATCTGTTTTGGACTTTAGTGTGTGTGGACTTGAATTTGGGTTAATGAACTATTTGTTTATAATATTGTATATATGAGTGTGGTTATGTAAATTGTATTTGTTTGATTATAAGTCCGTTTTACATTAAATGATGCTTAAGTGCTTGATTTGCCTTGACACGCGAAATGACTCTCTACATGTGTGGTCTGTTTTGACATGAGTAATGCTAGTATAATTATAAGTGATAATAATGTTTTAAAGTGTCGCCCACATCTTTAGAACTCTCCATGCCTCAGGATTTGGTAATGAGATATTATGACTTGTGATGTCATGTGATAGATGGGTATTCATTGAATGTGCCATGAATGACCCGGGTATTCATTGAATGTGCCATGAATGACCCAATAGTTTGGACTGCCCTAGAGAGGAACTAAGGTATTCGCCTTGCGGGTTGGTCGTATTCCTTGAATGTACGGGAATGTAGGTTTGGGTATTCCTTGAATGTGGCGGAATGACTCAGGGCATTCATTGAATGTGCCATGAATGGCCCGTTAGTGTTATGATGGGTATTCCTTGAATGTGGCGGGAATGACCCAAGGTATTCATTGAATGTGCCATGAATGACCTGATATTTTGTTATGCCCAAAGGAGGCTTTGTGATTATGTGTATGGAAAGCCCGAGATGGTCATGACTCACAAGTTACGAGTTTACAAGATAAAAATATGTTTCGAGGCTTATATCCCGCTTGGGACATATGTCTTGTAGTGGTACTCGGTGTGAGTGAGGCACACGGATATGTGTGATTTGGCAAATGTGTGTAGTGCAAATCGTGGAGTAGGAACTAAAGGTTGGGCTGTGTCTTTGAATAAATGAGTCAACGAGATAATTAATAAGCAAAAGTAAAATATTGATTTTACGCGTGATGGAGTTATTGCATATGATGTATATGATTTCTTATAATAAATGCTTACGTGGTTTGTATGAGTTGATACTCACAAGGGATGAATGTACTCCTTGGTTGTGACTTTTTCTCGTTCTCATAAGTAGACGAGTGATACTAAAGTAAAAGTATATGAATTGTGTAATGTTATGGATATGAAGTGTAACGGTAAATAATATTAGTAAATGATTGTGATTTCTATGTGATCGCGAAAATGACTATAACTTGATATGTTATTACGAAACTATTAATGACTTGTGATAGTCTGAGATCTATGGTTATGCACGCAGAAACTTTATGACGTAATGATGTCATATGAATGACTACCCTTGATGAAGGTATTATGATAAGTGGTATTCCCCGAATATGCGAGACGAACCAGGTAATATCAATTAGACTTAATTGTCTTAAATGAGGTTTGGTTATGAATAGAATTTTGACTGGCTGAGATAAATCATTTTATTGTGATGTCTAACTCGTTTTGCGGGAGGGGTAGGATCTATTAATCTTTTCTCAGGGGACGAAATATCCTACCCTAAGACGACGTTGGCTTAAAGGTAAGGTATACCAAACACATATTTAATTAGGTTGTCATATATGCATTTAATAAATGGAATGTAAGTGGTATTGTATTGTGAGTTATTTTGGAAAGTTGGAATGACGAAAATCTTGTTATATGAGATTCTTGGAATTTGTATGTTGGGGTGAAATCTTACTTGGGAAGAAACTACACCGCTTTTGGAAAACGGAACTATATTGTCTTCCAAGTTGAAATTGTTTGAAATGTTACATTTATTCATTTAAAAGATTATTATATATTTTGTTGTTAGTCTACTCATACCAAAGAAATTCAATTTGTCAATCCATGTTTGCTTTGTTTTGTAACGGGGTGTATTCTTGGGAACATAGATGGTGGAGTCACAAGGGATAAGGAGACGGATTTGGAGTTGCTTTTGGAGTCTTCTCGTTTAAGATTTTCTGAAGAGTGGGTTAGTTTCTTTATAGTTTAATAATGTAATTTAAGAATATTTTTTCCTTTTCGTTTCTTTTGATTTCAGTTTTTGTATATATCGTGTTTGATAACAGGGTTTTGGGTTTTGTTTCACCCCGGGTTTCCAGATAATTAAATATAATTGTTTTAAATATTGTCTGGAAATTTGGGGTGTGACACCTACGCTCTGATACCAATTGTTGTAAATAGGACAATGCAAAAACAACGTTACCCATAACAAATAAATCAATCCTACACAAGGATCGATCCTTCTCACTAGACAAGACTTCAACACCCTCCAAGCAATATCCCAACACTTCTCAATATCAAATAAACAAGTATCTAAAGTAAAACAATTAATATAAAGAAGAACAAACCATAAGATGAGATATATCGTGGTTCGGCAATTTGTCTACATCTACACTGCAAGTTCTAAGCTTTACTAGATGTCCGGAGTAACAGATTACAAGTCTATCTATTCACTCACAAAAAATAAACACTCAACTCACAAAGAATTGCTCTCTTATAATCTCTCTCTTTCTTGGTTTTGGTTAAGTTAGGTTTCTACAGAAAAAACCTATATTTATACTATTTCAGAAAACTTCCGAAATAAGTCAAATTCGTGCTGAAATACGGTGGAGTGTGGGTCGCACCCTCGAAAAGCCAAAGTCGAGCGCGGGTCGTGCTTAATCGTCTGGAGGTCGACCAAGGCATGAGCACGGGGCGCGCCCTTGTCAAGGCAAAAGTGAGCGCAGGGCGCGCCTTACACGTGAGAAAGAAAACACACATTTTTCTCTACATTATTAACTTTGGTCTTAGGGATAGGGATTTCAGCAATGCACTTGATATTCTATGTAGTGTATGCAACTCACGAAATGTCTTTGAGGAGATAGCATATATCTAAGAAACCAACAGAGTGCTAGACAAAGGATGTGCATATGAGTCCCCAAGTTGCTAATGGATCCGTTTGTCTTTAAAGTTTGAAGTACTAATGGTAATCTCAGCTTGGTTTGTTCCTAAGTTATTCAGTACTAGGGAATGCCCGTGCCAGTCGACACTCTAGACACATTATTTTTTAACAACACCCCAAGAGACCATCTCTATGGTAGCACTGGATCAATGATATAACCATTTCCAGCAGTTTTATACTTCATAATAATCATTTCATACGCCTACTCAAGTAAGCTTAATTATAGCAATTTTATGCATTTCATTTCTCACAAACCAACTCATTACACATTCCCTTTATACATTCTTTAATTCAACATATATCAGAATGAGAATGAGAAAAATAAGGGGAGAGAGCCTTCAATAAAAGCATCATCATTTTTTTTTAAAATAAATAAAAACAATCCAGCAGAGTTTCCTCTATATTTTCAACATTTCAAAAACTTAAATCCTGTCATAACCTGAAAATCAAAACAATACAATGCTCATATATCAACCATACCAAGATATATAATTTCATATTTATACATAACACAAATTACTTCTAAAACTAAAAGACAACTCATTAAACATTAAAGAAGACTCTGTATAATTTTTCACTTGGGACTAATTCTAGTAATGGAAGGAAAAAATAAAATAAAATAAATACTCCAAGCCCACTGAGTTCCTCATTTCTCTCATTCTCCCCTTTATGCATACTACTCACACCAACTTGAAATTGATTAGGAGCTCCTAGAACAACTTTAGTTTGATAGAAAACTCCTAGGATTTAGTATCGGTATCTACATAAATAAAATTTTGCAAGATATTTCACTGTTAATCCTAATTAGTAATGCCTAGGTAGAACTTCTATCACATGAGAAATTCCAAATTAAGCAGTCATATCTAAAATCGTGTCTATTTCTCCTGAACACATAAAGACTCAGATCGCTCTCGGATCCTAAAGTCATCAGTCAAGGGTGCATACTTAAACTTGCTCATAGTTACTTCAAAATTCACCAAGTTAATACACCTTTGATGGCAGAAACATGTATAGCCATGTATCAAGGAAAATGAATAATCGTGTGAAGTTAATCAAGCTTAGTAGTAATTGTGGGAGAAAAAAGAGAAGGCGCGGGTCGCACCTTGGGCAAGGCCAAGTCGAGTGCGGGTTGCGCTGAAGGTACTAGAGGTCGACCCAAGGCAAGAGCGCGAGTTGTGCCTTGAGCAAGGCTAATTGGAGCGCGGGGCACGCCTTAGTCGGTTTTTATAGAGATTTGTCAGATTTGTATGTTTTCTTTAAAGGAAACTCTCAAATCCTTTTGGAAACTATAGACACGAATATGCACTCATGTTGTGCTATATAAACATGTTTTCTAAAACCAACCAAGCAATATAAAACTTTTCTTCTCCCCGCGGACGTATCACTTTTGGCAAAACCACTATAAATCATTATGTTTTGTCTCTTTAATTATGTTTAATTCTACATGGTATCGTGCTATATCTAAACACAATCTAGATAAACACAATACACTAAAATCCAAAACCAAACCCAAAGTATAAAACTAATTTCTTGGAAGTCACATCTCTATATATCTCTGGTCTAGGGCGGTTTCGCTATTGCTTGGTGGAAAGAGGAAATTAGGGTTCATTAATGGTGCAAAGGTGTGTCCTGCCATTGATGATGCCGAATATGAGAATTGGGTTTCCAATGATCAACTTGTTCGATCTTGGTTACTCAATTCTATGGAGTCTACTATTGCTGGGTTTTTTACTTTCTCTAATTCTGCGAAGGAGATGTGGGATTCAATTGAAGATTTATACGGAAACCAGAACAATTATGCCCGTGTGTTTGAACTTCAACTCTTAATCGGTGTTTTGCAACAAGGTGAGAAAACTTTTACAGAACACCTTGGGAATTTAAAGAAATTGTGGGATGAGTTAAACATATATCGTCCACACACCATTGATGCGAAGACTCTGTTGAAATGGGTTGAAGAGGATAAAATCTTCATAGTATTTTGTAGTCTTAAACCAGAATATGAAAATTTGGAAAGCAACATTCTAATGGAAAACTCTCTTCCATCACTTGCTGCTGTTTGTGCAACTATTCAGAGGGAGGAAACAAGGAAGAAAACCATGAACTCCAAGGTAAAATCCTCAATCTCTGAATCTACTGTATTACTTGCAGAAAACGATTTTAGAAAAAAGTCACAGGGATTTGAAAAGGGTAAGGGAAAAAGGGAATCGTCTCACTGTGATCATTGTGGAAAGAACTGGCACACCAAAGATCGTTGTTGGGAATTATATCCACATCTTAAGAAGGAAAAGGAACTGTCCAAGAAAGAGCATGTTGCTGTTGCCAAGACATCAATGTCCAACTCAGATATTAGTCATTAGTTGAGTCAAATTCTCCAACAACTCACTAAGTCCATGTCTTCTAGCAAAGGTCAGTTTGCCTCAACTCATGTGTTAGGTAATTTACATGCCTATTTTATTGTGCCAGAAAATAGTAACTCATGGATAATTGATTCAGGGGCTACTGATCATATGGCTAATTGCCCTGCCTCTGTCCATAATTTTATGTCCAAAACTGAAAATCATAATATTTTCATAGCAAATGGTTCCACCGTTCCCATTCTAGGTAGTGGTCAAGTGAATTTTTTTGATAAAAAACTCAAGAGTGATGCTCTAGTTGTTCCTTCATTCCCTGTTCAACTTCTATCTGTTAGAAAACTAATCAATTCTTTAAATTGTGATGTCATTTTTTCTCCTAACTCTGTCGTCTTTCAGGATCGAAAGTCGAAGAGGACGATTGGTGAAGGAATTTATTCCAATGGACTCTATTTGTTAAAGTCGCATAAGAAGGCGTGTCAAGCTAGTGATTTACTTGAGAGTCGTATTTTGCATAAAAGACTTGGGCATCCATCTAGTCATGTCCTGTCAAATTTGTTTTTGCATGTTTCTTTAAACTCTGATGATGTTTGTGATGTTTGTCAATTTTCTAAACAAACTCGTTTATCATTTCCAAACTCGAATTCTGTGTCAAATAAGTTGTTTGAGTTAATTCATTCTGATTTATGGGGACCTCCTCCTGTTAATTCTTATGATGGCTATAAGTATTTTGTGTTGTTCATTGATGATAAATCTCGTGCTACATGGTTATATTTATTGAAATAAAAAACTGAGGTTGTGACTGTATTCAAGGATTTTCATACTATGATTACTAACCAGTTTGGTGCTAATGTCAAGATGTTTAGATCTGAAAATGGCACTGAGTTTTGTAAAGGTATGTTACCTGAGTATCTTCGTAGCCAAGGGATAATTCATCAAACTAGCTGTGTTGGCACACCTCAGCAGAATGGCGTGGCTGAAAGAAAGAACATACACCTTTTGGAGACCACTCGTGCTCTTATGTTGGGCATGAATGTTCTTAAGCACTACTGGTCTCATGGCGTCTTAACTGCTACTTATTTGATTAATCGTCTTCCCAGTTGGGTTTTTGGTTTTAAATCCCCATTGGAAGTGCTCAAAGCTAGGCCGCTAGATCTCTCTCATATGTGAGTGTTTGGGTGTGTCTGTTATATGCATCATCAAGCTATTCATCGAGATAAATTTGATGCTCGGGCTACTTGATGTGTGTTTGTTGGTTATTCTACCACACAGAAAGGCCACATATGTTACAATCCTGCGACAAGGAAACTGGTTGTCTCTCGTGATGTCCGATTTGTGGAATCTGAAACTTTCTTTAACGATTTAGCTGTGCCTGGGAATCGGTCCCAGGGGGAGTGTTTGACAGATTTGGCACCTCTCCCAGCTGTTATTACAGCTGATTTGGTTCCTCTCCTAGCAGTTGGCGAAGGCATTGTTCCTGTCCCAATGGTTGGTGAAGGTATAGTTCCTGCCACTGAAGAATTGGGCTTTACTGAAGCAAGGGCACGTTCACAAACTTAGTATATTAAGGATGGGGCGCGCTCTGGTGCTTCTCTAGCTCCTCCAGTTTCTAGACAATCTGAACGAGAGAGACGACCTCTAGTAACTCTCAAGGATTACTATAAATCTGATAGGGAACGACATCCTCCAGTGACTCACAAAATTTTTATTCTTTGCATGATGTTACATATCCTCTACAGGAGTATATAACGTATGGCAATATCACTTCATCTCATCATGCTTTCTTAAGTACAGTCGATGACGTGAAAGAACCCAAGAACTTTAGAGAAGCTAACTCTCGTCCAGTATGGAGAAAGGCGATGCAAGAAGAACTTCGTGCTCTAGACAAGAATAACACTTGAGATATTGTTATGCTACCGTATGGAAAGAAAATTGTTGATTGTCGGTGGGTGTTCAGAAACAAGTTCAACAGTGATGGTTCCTTAGAGAGGTCTAAAGCTCGACTTGTTGCAAGGGGATTCACCTAAACTTATGGTCAGGACTACAATGCAAGGAGACTTTTGCACCAGTTGCAAAGATGAATACGTTTAGAGTTCTTGTATCTCTAGCTGTGAATCAAGACTGGAAATTATTTCAGATGGATGTGACACAATACCAAAACAGGATATTCTTAACAGCGCAGAACCGTTACTAAAAATATTTGTAACGGTTTATTTCCGTAACTGTTTGGGCGTTATTAATATGTGAAGTTATTTACTTACGGTTTCTAACCGTTACAAATTCTTTTTAGTAACGGTTATTTAGTGTTACTAAAATTAATTACTAACGGTTTCTAGACTCAATCGCATTAAATATTTTGAACAATATTAACGGTTTCCTTCAATTTCTAACGGTTTGTACACGTAGCTTAATAAATATATTAGTAACGGTTATAAGAAATTAGTAACACTTTTTTGTGTAGTATGTGTTACTAATTGAATCATTTACTAACGATTTTTGCACCCATTTCTAACGTTTTTCCTACTTTATGAGTTTTACTTAATGAAGAGCTTAGTAACGCTTTTTTGCCGTTAAAAAACAATTTCGTATTGAAAAAAAATTAATTTTCTCCTGTCACACGGTTACCACATTCACCAATCACCTGCATAAATGCCCTACTTTTTTTGAAAATTCCATAAAAGTTACCAATAAACAGAAAACCTCACAAATACATCCAATCAAGTACATACTCCTTTATATTACTACAAATCACAACCAAAAAGTTATACACATAAAGAACATGCGAATTTGGAAATTTGATACACAAGGAAATAAACATTTTAGATTTGTCAGGGAACTCATCATCTTCATCTTCGACTATCTAGGCCTCGACACTCCATAAATCTTGAATCCTGAGAATAACATAAATTAAAATACATAAGACAGACAAAATGAAATAAACATCCATACCTGAATTCAGTAAATACTAATTTCAAGTATAATTCCAAGTATTACCCAAGTACCTCAAAAACTTTCCAGCCAAATGATTTTTTGCAAGACAAAACCTATATGAGTGCATAATGCCATAATCATACATTTATATTCTATTATCTGACTATAAGCCTTGTTTGTTAAACGATAAATGAGATATGATAACTAACCTCCATAAAACCTTCCAGCTAAACAACAGCTGCAACATGTTCTTCTCTAAACTGAACATACACATTGCCCACCTATACCAACAAAAGAAGCAAATTTGCATTATTACGTTAGGTTCCTGATTGATATATTTTTTCGTGGGTTCAACAAGATATATAAAATTCTAAGACTACATCTCGGTTCATTCAAAATTTGACATATATCATACCAAACTATTCAAGGCTTTTTATCCCTAGTGTATTCAACATTCTAACAAGCCTATAATTAATAAATCATGTATATGAATATATTAGAGTAACTACTTACCTTCCCTTTGTACACCCGTCTCCAAGTAAATAAGTTGCTTGACACAAGTGAAGATTGTGCGTATGTCACTTGTTACAGACCATATCCCAGAAAACATAACTTCTCACACATATGTCTAAATACAATGAAACTTGGTGCATTAGAAAACAGACACATTGAACTATCTTTTCTGCATACGTAGAGGATACCTAAATTTGACTCTAACTATGTCTACATTTAACTCAAAATCAGTCCAGTACACTGAAAATTTAGTTGGACCAGTCCACCTTTCGATACCCGTAACTCCCAGCTCAAAAATCCAAATACCATGAAATTAGAGCCGTTAGAAAGTAGATACATATCACTAACTTTACTGCCAAGATCACTAAAACACAAATCTAACTCTAACTACAACAAAATCGAGCGCGAATCAGGCCGGCGCAGCTTTCCTGGTAGGCTAGAATGCCATCTTTGGACATGCATAACTCTTAACTCGGATATCCAAATACTATGAAACTGGAACCCTTAGAAAATAGATTTAGATAACTACCTTTTCATCCTAGGTCACTATATCCAAAAACCCACTCTAACTAAGACAAATTATAGCATAAAGTCAGACTAGCAAGTCTACAAGTCTGGTATATTTCCAGTTTAGTAACAGACCTCCTTAATTCAATGTCAAACTTTCGGGAGATAGAGAACCCTAGTTTAATAGTGATTCTAACTGAAATGAATCAATAATAACTTGCAATCTAGATTATATAACCTATCAGATTACAAAGTGAAAGATAATATTAATCAAGCTCTTGTGCATTCTTACCTTTGGCTGGGTGTGTTATACCATCCGAAGCATAAATCAAGACCACCAATAAAGCCAACACGGTAATCAACAATAACAAGTTTTTCATGGTGTGACCTGTATGTATCCGACAATGATCATAGCACACTTGCCAGGCCAATGCCGATTACTCAGAACATATATCATTACTCTAATTAAATCCAACATGAAATTTATACATGTTTCCCAAATAAATTACATACCATAAATAAACTCCAGTTGAGAAATGGTCTTGGTAACGCAGTACTTTAACATTTTCATGAATGCTAAGAAGTCTCCGCTTACTATACACACTGTTGATTTTCAAAGCAATGGCAACTTCCTTGTAAAGAAGAATGTAAATCTGAAACAGACCACAACGTCATCTAATAATCATTAAAAACATATATATCTAAACATCTCAATTCATCCATTATAGATCTTAATCAAAAGATAATCATTTCTTCTACATAAGCTGCTTACATGAGTACTTCAGATTTGTACATAACTGTCTATGAGGCGCTGATGTATTAAGGTAGGAAGAGCCTTTATATGTTCCAGTTAAGTAACATAAGACAACATAATTCAAGAAAATCTATTTTAAGGCCAATGAATTGCTTTCATATATTTGAATTCTTCCTCATCGTGCATACACAACCACATAAAAACGTTTACGGAAAAACAAAACAAAAACCAGACTGTTTTGTTCCCTACAACAAAATCAAGGTTAAATAGCCTATTAGCATATGCTATCAGACAAAGCAAGTGACAGTGGAAAGCATGCAAGAACAAGGCACAACGCCATGGGGACAAAAGTGTTATTTTAGCAAAGTCATGAACAACCATTTGCCTTTATTCTTTTTAAATTTCATAACTCGTGATGTTCAAATGTAGACGAAATCTAATATTTCTGAGATGGACATGCGCGAGATCTTATTGATTGAAACAAACTTTTTTACAAATATAAAGTTACAATTTTATTTTCCCTAAACCTTTTAAAAAAAACCCTGATAAAGGTGGCATTCCATCCCAAGACCTTGGGACCAGACTCTCAAGGCTTCACCAAAAGACTAGTGTACACCAGAGTCACACCTATCTAAGTATCCACTATTCTATATAAAACATGAAGCCCTGTTGACCCCACTCTCCTATTTGGCATCCTCTTGAATGAACATACCACGTAGCCAACTTACCAGCTCATATATACATATATGACCATTGTTTTTATCAAAAAAATTCAATACATTTTAATATCCAAAGCATATAGAAAAGGATGGGTCTAAAGATGTAAGGAGAAAAAAGCACCTGAACCCCTTGCTTAGCTTTTGCCTCCATTAAAGCATCGAGCCGAGATGCCATGTGCATCAAAAGGACGTCGTAGATACAGTTCAGGACACATCCACCAATCAGTAATGAATATCTGCAATGAACGTTCAAACATTTGAAACTTTTCTGATTAAACAAAAAGATAAATATTGGAATGGTTTTTAATTCAAACACACTCAGTGCTAAAGGAAACAGACCTCTGACTTCGCTTCCTCAATTGCTGAAGCAATTGCTCCAAATGCTGCTTGACCATCCACAAACCATTGGGCCTCACTACCGTCCTCAGTCAAACCCCTCGGTGGAGCAAAAGAACCAAAACGATGGGGTGACACCATCCTTCGGTAGCCTTAATCCAAAGATCATTAATTTCAGCGACCCAATCTCTAACCTTAGAACTAGTTCTTCCCCTTAACTTTACATTCCGATTACCACAGGAAACCTTTAAAATTGTGAATGGAAGTTAGATTGTGAGGAAAGCAGAGGTACCTACTAAATGAGTCATGTGCATCGTTTAACATAGTGAAGAGTATAGACAACCTTTTCAGACTTACACAGAGCTAAACACAACTAGACCCATCAACAGGGATATTGCAACTGAATTGGCATACCATTCGGGAACCAATCATTTTCTTCCCTTCCCAAAAGAAGAGGAACAATCACCATACTAGAGAAATCAGGGCCATTGAGATTACCACACTAAATCCAACTGAAAAATTTCATAACCGAGTCGAAAAAACCAAGGAAGCCGAAGTGAACAAATACAACCACCAACAAAAATCGTGGACATAAACCAATGCAAAGACTGTACCAAACTCAAAGAAATGAAGAACAAGAATAATTTGTTCTCAGAAGAATTTCAACAAACAAATTCCCTACCATATTGAATCACCCAATAGTCAACACCCAATCAAAACAAGCCAATTAATCATCAACTAAAAGGAAAAGTAACAAACAAACTTTTAATTCAGTTTAGCTGCTGCGATGCGAACCAAAAACTCAATTAACCAAACCCTTTGAAAAAGACAACCAATTTGTTAAGGTTTACATAGAATTTAACTAGACATAGAAACCAGATACATAGAAGAGAAAGAAGAAGCTAGCTTAGGGTTACTGATTCGTCTCCCTCATTTAAGAAAGCCACATCCTAAAATGAAGGAACTTCGAACAATATTTTATGCACCAAAAACGCACAAATCAGAACCCAAAAGTAAAAATTAAAGAAATTATTGTAATTAAACATTACCCTCTAAATCTAAACGAAGAATAGAAGAAAACAACATAAAGAGGAAACCCTAGGTTTTCAAGCCCAAACAAAACTATAGGAAGAACTAAGAAGAAGAAAAGGAGGAGGAAGAAGTAGTGAAGTACCACGAAGAGCAACGATAACAGTTATGTTCTGAACTCTATACTGTGGCCTGTAGGTGGGAGACGTGGTGGATGCCATTGGTGGTGTTTGTGTTGTTATGTTCTCAACTTTATCATGGAACTATATTTCAATCGATCTTTGCCTACGGTTTATAGGGGCGAAAAATAACTTTAAGCCGTGGAAAAGGCTTCCACACGAGAATCCAACGGATAAAATTGTGGGTAGCAGCCACGGCCTAAACAAAAGTAAAAGTGAAAGTCAAGAAAACAAAATTTGATACATATTTTGTCCGACCAGGAGATCAAAACAAGCTGTGGAAGATGGGTTGAACAACCAAAAAAAATCAGCAACTACATAAAACCCTAGTGCAAAAATTGGAAAATGAAAATTGGAGTGACAAAATTGAAAATCTAATTATAAACACCAATTCATTCTCCAATGCATCCTCTAAAACCCCAAGTATGAAAGAAATTAAAAAGAGAGAATTAAAAGAAAATGAAGATGTAAACATTAAACCCTAAAACCCATGATTTTCCCAACTCTTAAGCAAATGAAAAAAGAAAAGACGGGTCGAAAAGAGAAAAATACCTTAATCGAAGAGAAGGGGATGATGATTTAAGCTCCCCTCATTCGCCGATCGATCCTCTACATATCTAAGTTGATGCCCTCTCTGAAACTGATAAGAGGAAGATGCCGCAAGAGCTTCAGTAGATTTTTCCTTTTTATTTTATTTCAGTTTAATTGTTTCCAACAGTAACTAAAGTGTTACAATACCGCGAGCAAATAATTCAATAAATTATTCGATATTTACTCATAGAAAACTATGATTCCTTACACTTATCTACTGTTAGCAAGCTACTAACGGTTAAGAACTGTGACAAAGCAGAAATAGTGAGCGTTAGAAATCCACCCAAATGGTGTAGTGTGAAAAATGAATTCTTACACAGAGATCTTAAAGAAGAAGTGTATATGAGCATTCCACTTGGACATCCGAAGGAGACTAAGGTCGGATTAGTATGCAAGTTAAAAAAGGCTATCTATGGACTTAAACAATCTCCACTAGTGTGGTATGCCAAGCTCAGTTCTGTTCTAGCTATGACCGACCTTAAGCAAAGTGATGATGATCCTTCCTTATTTGTTAAATCTAGCAGGTCAGGCTTGGTTATTGTTCTTATTTATGTTGATGACATAGTTATCACAGGTGATGACCTTATTGAGATTTCTAAGCTCAAGGAGTTACTGCACAAGAAGTTTGCCATCAAGGATCTAGGTGTTATGAAGTACTTTCTTGGGATCGAAATTGCTTATTCAAAAAAGAGTATATTTCTAAATCAAAGAAAGTATGTGTTGAATATTTTGAGTGAAGCAGGAAAGCTGGGGGTAAAACCATCTGATTCTCCAACTGACAGTGGAGCCAAGTTGGATAACACTGGTGATCTTCTTACTGACATTGGTCAGTATCAGCGATTAGTTGGTAAACTAATATATTTAACTATTACCCGACCAGATATTTCTTATGCAGTGAGCTTGGTTAGTCGTTTTATGTATGCTCCAAGGACTCCACATATGAAGGCAGTTTCTAGAATACTGCAGTATCTGAAAGGGTCACCAGGCAGAGGTATTTGGATGCGGAAAAATGGGCATACATCTATTACTGCTTACACAAATGCTGATTGGGTAGGATGTCCAGTTGATCAGAGGTCTACTTCCGGTTATTATACCTTTGTAGGAGATAATTTAGTCACTTGGAAGAGCAAGAAACAGAATGTAGTGGCTCGTTCTAGTGTAGAAGCTGAGTACAGGGCTATGGCTTCCACCACCAGTGAAATTATATGGCTTCGCGCTCTTCTGAAGGATTTGTGTTTTGGGTTGCATCCGCCAACTACACTTTACTGTGATAATCAAGCTGCTATGCACATTGCTACAAATCCGGTGTTTCATGAGAGAACTAAGCATTATCGAAATTGATTGTTACTTTGTGCGTGAAAAAGTTCAATCTGACATTGTCACTACCTCCTTTGTTCGAAGTGACCAACAGCTTGCAGACATTTTTACCAAGGGACTTCCAGCTTCCAAGTTCCATGATATTCTCTCCAAGTTGGGTTCGCTGGATATCTTCGCACCAACTTGAGGGGAAGTGTGGGAAAAGAAAGAGAAGGCGCGGGTCGTGCCTTGGGCAAGGCCAAGTTGAGCGCGGGTCGCGCTGAAGGTACTAGAGGTCGACCTAAGGCAAGAGCGTGGGTCGCGCCTTGAGCAAGGCTAATTGGAGCGCGGGGCGCACCCTAGTTGGTTTTGATAGAGATTTGTCAGATTTGTATGTTTTCTATAAAGGAATGTCTCCAATCCTTTTGGAAACTATAGACACGAATATGCACTCATGTTGTGTTATATAAACACCTCTGTAACACAAAAACAAAACCAACCAAGCAATATAAAACTTTTCTTCTCCCGTGGACGTAGGTCGCCACATTGGCACCGAACCACTATAAATCATTGTGTTTTGTCTCTTTAATTAGGTGTTTAATTCTACAGTAATACATGTTTCTTTGAGTGCCTCGAAACAAAGATTATGTTAACCAATTTCTTTATATTAAACCGTCGTCAACAATTTAATCGACAACACCTATATGCATACAAAAATAAATAATTAGAAAGACTATTAGTGAAGCCATTATTCATGCATTAAACAAAAAAATCTTTATAGGATTATCTGATATTATTCATGCACTTTACTACTTACTATTTTTCTAATCTTGAGTCAATACGAAATGGAGAAAAAGAGGAAATAGTCGAAATTCAAACTATTTTAACAATGTGAATCAATTATAATACCCTACAAATATTATCTTAAAACCAAACCAAATCAATTATAATGCACTGCCATTATTATCTTAAGGGTCCCCAAAATGATCAACTCCGCACCACTCCAATCAATTATTCTACAAAATTTATTTCAAATGAATCTCAAGTCTTTGTCTCCCATTGAAACACAACAATTAACAATGCTAAAACTTAAGAACGGTAGTTCAAAGCAACAAATGCAACTCTTTAAGTAGGTTTTGTATTTCTCAATTCGATTAAAATCCTTGAAGGAGTCATAGAAATACCGAAATGGAGAAAATCGTAAAAGAATCGAATTGAGTTCATTAGAAAATCGAATTGGTACAGTTGAAAAAATAATCGAATTGGTACTGTCTAGATAAATGGTAGACATACTCGAAATAAATAGTCATCAAAATAAATAGGTGGCCAAAGAAAAACTTACTCTTTTTCCGCCTTGGACTCGAAGCTTTGAGGGGCAGATGCTACTATACTAAAATCTCATTTTGAGCACCTTTGACAATCCCTCCTGTCGTGTCGTACACCAAGCAGTAGAGTATACAATCCTAATCCTTGTTCAAGCAATTACCCCCTCCCATTCAGGCATGCACTATGCTATTATGATTGGAGCTATCCAGTAGCTTTAGCAATGACACTCGGCATGCAATAGTGGAATTAAGGTAAATCCAATCAAAGAAAACCGCAAATTAAAAGGAAATCCAAAAATTAAAAGGAAATGGAGAAATGGAGAAACTCATGCCTCCATCTTCAACCGAAATTAATTGAAAAAGAAGAAAAAATTAAGAGAGTTCAATGATACCCATTAATATTCTAGCAAATAAACTCACCTTTTTGTGCCATGGTTTAGATCTCATTCGGTTCGAGTAGACGAAGTTCGATCTCTCGGAAGCTGTTCCCATACAAAATCATCAAAACAAACAACGACAATAGATTTAGAAGGAGGTTCACTTCTCACAAATAAAAATGTCTATCATTCACCTTTACTTTTTTGAGTTTTTTTTTCAAATTAATATATATGCAACAACACTTCTACTGGAAAACGAACTGCTCGAGACGTTGAAATTAAATCAAGGTTGTAAAAGAGCAACTTGGAAAAAATATAGGGGGACAAACAAAGAAGTTTGGAAATAGCTCAAGACGTTGGGTTGGAAGAGAATTCCACATTTCTAGAATGAAGAGAGCTATAGAAGAAGTAGAGTAATCCCCCAAAAGATTGAATAGCAAACTCGGCTCAAATGCAAGAACCCTTAGTTGTAAATTCATATACTCTTCTTTTCAAACTCAGGTGGTCAACACATCCTATATTACAAAATCAACTAACTGTATTTCTACGTGTATAATGTAGCTGTAAATGGAAATAACCTAAGTTCTACAAAATATATTAATAATCGCTCCATTGTCATTATAGCATCAAATCTGTAATTCCAACTACAAAATCCTCAAACATTTTCCAGCATTGGTCTCCTTCTCATTCTAAGTACATAAACTTAGAACTTACACATTCTAATTTGGAATAACTCAATCAACATCATAAGTGCGACTAAAAACAATCTTAATCAGATTTATTTCACTTTTCTTTTACCCTGCGAAAGTCTGCTTCTACAAAAAGCAGTAAGTTCACACGAACTGCATCTAAAATAGCACTTTTCTTATGTCAAAAAATATTTCCCTTGTGTCGTCCCTCACTAATACACTATTCACAAAGCAGTAACTTACACTCAATTCCTGTTCCACTAAAAAACTGACTATTGAACAAAGTGTGCTTAAAAAAAGCTTATCAGTTTTCTATATTCCAAATTAAACTAAAAGTCATAATAAGGTGAAACCAATAATTTCTTTATTTACTCATTCAAGCTTTATAGTCAAATTAGTATAAAATTCTTTCTCAACAAACATAGATAAATTCTTCGCATAAGGTTTATGTAGCTCATTTGGAAGTGCTTTTAACCATGTCTCTTACACTAATAACTCTTCCAACTGAACAAAACTCATTCCTTCGTCTTAAAAAACAAAATTTAAACTCTCTATAAAAAAAAATTGGACGGATAAATGTGAAAGTTAATTAATTAATAGAAGTTGTTTGATTACCTTTAGCTTTTGAGAGTCTTTCTGTGCAAATTTTGAGATTTTTTTTAGCACTTGCAACGGATTTGTTCAGCTAAATTCTACTTTTTTGCTCTGTGGTGAGAATCGATAAACTTTGTAGAAATTAGGGATTTGAGGTTTTGGGATTTGGGATTTGGGGATTTTGTTTTAGGAGTTTGTAGTGAGAGAAAAAAAAAATCTAAATTGATGCTATTCTGGCTCGAACCCGCGACTTTGTGTAAGAAAAACCCGTAAAAACCAAGAGGGACTTGTTTCTAAGATGGAGTTGTTTCCGTTGATGTCACATTTCAAAAATTAAATCGGAACACCAAGAGGGACTTGTTTCTAAGATGGAGTTGTTTCCGTTGATGTCACATTTCAAAAATTAAATCGGAACACGCACATCTCGACCATTAGATATTGGTCAAAATGATATGGACCGTCTTTTGTGTGTTATTTTGTCCTGTAGCGAGAAAAAAAAAACAACACCTATCTTATTAGATAGATCATTTAATGTCAAAATTTTGGTGTTTATATTCCACAACAGCGAGGTTAGGGCAGGTAAGATGCACGCAGCTTTACCCCTTGCAAAGAGAGAAGCTGTTTCAGCAACTCACAATGGGGCAACCTTACTTATCATATTCATGATCATGAAAATTAATTGCTTAAAACGAAAACAAAAACACCCAAAAAAAAATGAAAATGAAAACTAAACAAGAAAGATAGTGAATATAACAATAATACAAAGGGGCATTCAGTGCCTTCTGTTGTACAGTTGCATTGAGCATGAGTTTCCTTTTTCTACTTGCAAAATTCACCCAAAATCTACAACTTTTCTACAACATAGAAAAAGAGTACTCAAGCAAAACACGAAAACTACATACTCAACAGTATCACCTTCTACGAGCTCTCTTCCTTCCATTAACCGGAGTCTCAACCCGCTTCGACCCACCAGTTCTCCCAACCTTCACCGGCCTATCTACTCCCTTTTTAGTCACCACCTCCTTTGGAGTCTCAGCATTGCATGCTTTCTTACTTTCTCGATTAGGACTCACTCTGGCAACAATTTTTCCAGCTACTTTGTGGTTGCTGGAGTGTGCACTTTTAGACTTTACAGACAGATTAGACAACTTTACAGGTGGATAAAAGGACTTTACAAGTGCATTATTACATTGTGGCTGTTGAGATGGAGGAACAGAAGAGCCACCACATGTGCCAGAAACTCTTACATTTTGCCAGGAAGTTTTGGTTAGAAATTCTCTGAATGAGATAGCAGCTCTGTATTCCCGCGATTCTTTGCTGTAGAAAACAATAATATTGGAGCATAGCAAAAGCAAATCTCGGTACAGTTCTCTTGTCGATGCAATCAAACGGTCCGAAATTCGAGATCTAATGGTGGTCAAATCCATGTGTTGTCTGATTGTTTTCTTGTATCTTCCTCTTCTCTGTAAAGCATTAAAAGGCATTTTGTCATTTAAACAGAAAATAACAAACAAATTTTAATAAAGCATGAGCATCATATACGTCTTATATATACCTGGCTATCAGTCCTTTTAGTAAACAAAGTTGTGCTCCCATTCTGCATGAGGATAGAATCTAACAGACTCATTAAGTTGACATTTTCCACCCTAACTATCTGAACTTTATCGTCATCATCATTGAAAGATCTAACAGCCCGATCACAATCGCCCGTTGAACGAATTTGATCTTTTTCACTCATACACAAGTCATAATTAAATTCTTTACTCACACATTCTTTTCTCTTTCTCTTCCCTCTTCTCTTTCTAACGATATTCTCATTACTTGTTGCATTTTCTCCTTCTTCCAGCTTCATTTCAGCTTCACGAGTTGACAGTGTAGCCACCGGAACCTGACATTCCAGCGACCAATCGGTCTGAGTTCCTTCAGTGGCACTACTGCCGGATAAGCCATCTTTAGAAGGAAAACTGACTTGTGCCAAGTTTCCGACCGAGGGAGGCGATTCTGTGCGGCCTGAAGCATAGTTGGCATTGGGGTCTGCATTCTTTTGGCATTTCAGACTCTCAAGCTTTGATTCCAAAGAGCTGAAATATAATAATCAAAAGTTAATAACTACTAATCAGGTGGTTTTCTATGGTGGAAATTGAAAATGCATGACAGGCCCGAGATGAGCACCAAACTTGAACAAAGCAAAAGACCCAGTTCATAATTCCAGACCAAAATGAGTCAGGTTTGGAGATAGCAACTCACAAATTTCGTTACAGACCCAGTCCCATAGCCTAATGGAACAGAAGGGTTCATTTTTCTTAAGGTGCACATTTTTCATTTTTGTCATAATCTTGAGAATATTTGTTTGATTAAAATACTATATTTAGCCTCTCTATCATAGTATCAAGTATAAACAAATATAGAATAGACAAATTTAATGAACACCAAGTAATGAATGAATACTGACCCAATGGAGCCTTCAGACTTCTCTATCTCACGCTTCAACTCCGCAACACGTTGCTTTCTTAGTTCTTCAAACCAAGCATTGCTGTTTAAGGAAAAACATGTATCAAAGGTGGTCCGTGGTCCAGCTTTGAACCTTAAAAAAAGGAAACTTATACCACATGCACATGCTTTGTGACCATAACCAGCTAGACAGAAACTCATTTCTTAATCATTGAATACTAAAAAAAGAATGTAAGGGATATTTTTGTAACTTACGTGCATCCCGAATAACGTTCTTGTATATCCTCGTATTTGGCTTTGCACACCTGCAAGTTGATAAAACTTGTTGTCAAAACAAAGTTTACTTAATTTAATCTAAACCGTGTGGATTATATTTTACTAAGGAAAACAGAAGCAGTCAAAAAGTTTTATAATTATCCTCTTATGCTTTTTTCTATATTCGGTTTGTTTGTTTGTTTAATTTATTTTTTTATTCAATGTTACAAGAATATTTAATCCCTTTTTCCACTTTAAAATATGCGACAAAGAACGTCTCCAAATAAAGTTCTTGATCACATACACCTGATTTCAATTATTGGCTCTTCTAACCCACGTGTCAAGTTGGATAACCTATTTTTTTGAAAAAAAGTGGGCCCACTTGTCAAAAAATAAAAAGGTAACAAATTTAATTATCTTACATAAGACGTATAGAATAACTAGTTCTCAAAAGCCGTTTCATTAAACAAAACGCGATAAATCCAAGAAGAAGATTCTCACTATCCGAGAAAACGAAATCCATTACTTCTCACTACACGACAAGTTTATTTTTAAGACGCAAAATGAATGTAAAAATAGTTTCAGATATTTACGGGAAACTAATATTAATGATGATTTGAAAATATCACGAATATATCGTGAGAAAATAACCTCAGGCGAGAAGTAATAAGGGCAGAAAGTTCTGGATCGGAGTTCTGCCGCAACAGCGTCCCAAGAAAAAATACCATGCCTTAAAACAGCACCACCAAGAACAAGTTCTTCCCACGTTCCCCAGTTAAAACCAGTGTCTTCCATACCAGCCCTACACGTGCCCCTATAGAAATAAACCTCCTTAATTGTTTGTAGTCGAAAATTTTGAATCTTTTGAGAAGGAGATGGGTTTTGGGAATCAATTTGATATGAGAGAGAGGAGTAGTTTTTTTTTTTTAATGAAGAAGAAGGTGGTTTAGGGAAAATGATTTTTTTATTTTATTTTGAGGGGTCTTTTATATGACAGTAAAACCCAGGGGTGGAAAACGAAAACAAATTTGAAATGGGTACACGGGGTTATATATGTTGAGGAAATCAGAAATTGAATCGGTTTGGATTTGGGTTTGGGTTTTGTTCTCAAATAAGGAAATGGTTTTTTGTTTCTCGTAATTTTACTACATGTCCTGTTTTCGTGATTGAAGTTGTCCTTAGATTTCTCTGTCCAGTCAAGAGCCTAGCGTGTTAAATGGATTCGATTTTGATTTTGATTTTGATTTTAATTTTGATTTTGATTTTGATTAAGAGCCTAGCATGGGAAGTTTTTTTTTTTTTTTTTTTTAAGTGGAGGGTTGGGGTCCTCTTAAAAATACCAATTACATTTTCCTCAACTAACTTCATTCTCTCTTGCTATGACAGCCAAATAATTAGCTACCTTACTAGTTTTCTATAAACATGATGAATATATCTAACTCTAGTAAAGTCATCCTGGATATGCTTAATTTTTGTAATCATGTTTGGCTTGTTTGCACAACCCCACAGTGTCTCCTCCTGTCCATTTAAAACTGCCATCAAATTTTGTCTGATGCCACCAAAATTCACATATGTTGATTTTAGTTGGATTTGGGTTTTCGCCAATTTCCTGAATTTGTCAATTTTTAGTATTTTCTTTTTCCGGAACATAGTTTAGAGTTGTGAGTAGACCCTGATTTGCCATTAAAATCCGTGAATTTTTTTCCTTTCTTATCTTTCTTGGCGTACATAGTGAGTTTCTCATCCAATGGTGATAGCTTAAATCCAACAATGCCTCCACCACACACCTATTTCATTTACACAACTTCGTTAACTCTTGCTACTTTTACCAAAAAAAATTAACTCTCGTTAAGACTCTATTTGATTACTCTACCACTTCTCCCTTCATCAATAAAAAAGAGAGGCCAGATCTTCTCCACCCGGGCGTAAAAGATCACATTTTACACCTTACAAAAGTAAATTGACACCTGTCTACATATTTCACACCCAAAACAAAGGGAAGTAACGGTGTTAGATAAAAAAAAAAAAAAAAATGCTACAAATCACTAAAAATAAGGAAAGATGTTGCCAAATATCCAAAACAAGATTCGAGCTTTTCTTTGAGATTGCTGAGAACAAAGAAGACTATAACAAGTTCTATGAGGCTTTCAAAAAGAACCTAAAACTTGGTATCCATGAGGATTCCCAAAATAGAACCAAGCTTGCTGAATTGCTCAGGTATCACTCAACCAAGAGTGGTAACGAGCTGATTAGTTTGAATGATTATTATCACTCCTTTACATGCCTAGCTTTGTTACGCACAAAGTGAATGCAAAGAATAGATCAACACTATTAGTCAAGACTTTGGTGAAGACAAAGTGAATTGAATGAGTAATAGATCAGCACTATTAGTCATCAGCACTTTGGTGAAGCCCATGGGTGTTATCAGTCATGCCTTACACTCAAGCTAAATAACACTCAATGAGACATGCATAAAATCATCCCTGTTGTGGGATATATGCAAGGCAAAAAGTTTCATCAAGCAAGCTAGTTTAGCCTATTTTAAACTTCAAATCCATGTAAAACCAAGTAATTTAAGGAAAACAATGTTCTTAATTTCATTGCTGAAGTTAGGCATTACAAAGTTACAATGTACTAAGTTGTAAAATTTATGTGTCATTTGAACCTTCTTCTACAATTATTTTTATCTAAAATTTGTGATGAGTAGTGAGGAAAAAATGAATGTATCAAATCTGGAAGCATTTTTTGTGGAGGTTACCACACCTTCTTTTCTTTTTGTTTCTCCATTTTCCTTTGAAGTAGAGAGAGAGAGGGCGAGAATGTGGAGATAAAGTGATAAACCAAACCACGCACGGAATCTCTCTATTTTGTAGCCGTTTGTTTGTTTTTTTTTTTTTTTTTTTTTTTGGATTTTATCTAACACTGTTAGTTGGGTAAACTTTTGGAGTTAAATGAGTGAACATGTGTCAATAATTCTTTGTAAGGTGTAAAATGTGATCTTTTCCACCAGGGCGGAGAAGATCTGGCCTCTAAAAAAAACTCAATGTCAAATTAATTTGTGCGAAATAAAAGCTCATGAGCCAACAGTAAACTAAAAATAGAAACTATTTTATCACTAATAATACTATAATTTAGTATGTTGCTCAAAAAGTAAATGGGCCTCATTGAGAGCCCAATTGGGGCATTACCACATGTACACCCAATATTAACCGTAGTTAAGTTGCTAAACAGGGTCTAGTAGGGTTCCAGATTTATTTTCCTACATTTTAGGCTGTAACAAAGAAGTACCAAGTTAACTTCATGAAAATAAATGTACACGTCTGCTGTAACAAAGAAGTACCAAGTTTAACTTCATGAAAATAAATGTACACGTTTGCCATTCATGAAAATGAATGTTTTAGGCTGAGCAAGAAGAGATTGTAAATAGCAGGCCATCAACGCAGAAGGGATTGACGCTGAAGGAAATCAGACAGATGTATTATCTTAACAAGGCATATATATATATATATGCCAGTTACCTAAGCATTCTACCATACTACTCTATAGTTTTCATTCTTGAGAACATTACATTAATATAGTGTTTCAACAAGATTTGCCAAAACACACCAGTTGAGGGGGTTAGAAGTGATCTTTCTGGAGATTGGAAGTGATCTTTTTGGAAATTGAGAAGGAGATAGTTGTTGGAGAAAGAGGAGACTAGACTTCGGTTTTTAAGTTGCATACGTACCTAAAGATATTGTTTGGGATCAAGTCTTGATTGCGTAGTTCTAGAGAATAACAAATGTTGGATTTTATACGTATGATTGGTAATATATAGTTACTTCCTCGTTCTCTAATATTCTAATCGTGAGATAAAGTCATCGAAAACTTGCTGGGAAATTGTCACACGATATGAAATTGATGGAAGTTTTGTGAACGAATCTTGAAGGTGGGCAAAGTTGTGGAAGTTGTTTGAATTGGTCAAACAACTTCCTCTTCCAAGTGAAGACACATGTTTAATTGAATATCAAATATATAGAATTTGCGTTGCGGTAGGTAGGGTCAATTTGGGTATGAGCGTGGGCTTTTTGGGCTTTGAGCATATGCTTTATTGTAGGTAAGTAAGTAGGCTAGTTTTGAGCGTAGGCTCTGAGTGTGGGTTAAGTTTGTATTGAATTGAGCTTTTATTGGGCCACATTTGTGGGGGGTTGGAACATGTAGCATACTCAAATTGTGAAGGTGAGGCAAAAAAGAGATGTCAATATATATGAATGGCCGGTTAGTTAACATTTCATATATAATCTTAATCTTGGTCTTGTTGTAATGTCACAATTATATTTCACTAGGATTTAGAAATGGGTTCTTCATTTTAACAGGTTATCTCATTCCCAGGGGCTAGAAAGTTGAAGTTTGGTTCAGGAATGTTCACAAGGATCCTAAAGTTTAACCAGATAAAAAAAAAATAAAACCATCTAGATGGGATGTAAGTGTTAAGAGAATTTTAAGATTATATGTTCGTACAACTAGATTATATTATATATGTATCTACAATTGCATAGAGTTCTATCACCTAAAATATTAAAATGTGTTTAGGAATATACACCAAAACCAGGAATGAACTTACCTTCCATATGCAAGTGGAATCAGGTTTTGCTCTGGAAATGATCTAGCTAAGCTAGAGACTGCTATTTTCCTGCATTATTTTCTCCTCAACTATCGGTATGTTCTAATGCTTTTAATTCCGCTGGCCAATCTATAAAAAAGACTAGCTCACATATATTCATGAATGTCTTGAGGTACTTTTGAGACTTAGTAGGTCCCACCGTTCCAAGAATTGAACTTGAGGAATAAATGTCAATTCTTTCATTTTTCACCAGTGAAATAAGAATTGTTTTAGGTTTTTGTATTGTTTGTTGGGAAGAAATGTAGTGATAAAAATATTCAGAAAATTAGTTTAAAGGAGTCGGTTGGGAGTGGGCGAAGTAGGAGTCGGTGTATCCCTCCCCAAACATTATACCACATAAAGTGTGATATGCAGAACTTTTATCATATCAAAAGACTCATGCACTGACAAGTTCCAACATCAGTGAAGTTCCTGGACTGTAATAAACAAAATCATAATATTTATTTGATTCATGAAGCCAAAATAAACCACAGATGCTAGATTCTGCTACAAATGAATACCGTTGTAACAATTGCTCTAACTATTAAACACAAAACAATTGCTAAATCTTGTGAGAAGCTTAACAACTTTTGTTACAAATGAAGACCGTTGTAACAATTGCTCTAACTATTAAAAGCAAAACAATCGCTAAATCTTGTGAAAAACTTAGCAACAAGTGCTTCAAATAACACAAATACTCTACATTGTTCAGTTGCACATCTCTTTCCTTTAGATCAAATATCTGTCATGCGGAAAAACACTCGCACATCCTCACTACAAAACTTGTCAACATTGAATTTTTCTGGAGTGTTGTACCTAGCTAAAATCATAACCTGGAACATGACCAACTTCACCACTAGGAACATCACCACCACAAAATCCTGTAAGCTCAACAAACAATAAAAATAAAAATAAATAGTTACGCCAACAATATAATCTAAGTTTACACTATAACGTCATCACCATATAAGTTAAACAAGTACGAAACCAAAACATGTGTCGTATCTTGCTCACCATTGTGTTTATGCGGATGTGGACACCTAGACTTTGTGTGCTCCTGTTCCGACCCACACAAATATGGGCCAATAAAAGCCCAATTCAATACAAACCTACACTCAGAGCCCACACTAAGAACTAGAATACTTATCTACCTACAATAAAGTCCACACTCAGAGCCCATGCTCAGACCCTACCTACAACAACACAAATTATATATATTCAATATTCAGTTAAACACGTGTCTTCACTTGGACGAGGAAGTCGTTAGACCAATTCAAACAATTTTCACAACTTTGTCCACTTTCAAGTTCGTTCGCAAAACATCCATCAACTTCATATCGTGTGACGGTTCTTCAGCAAGTTATCCAATTTCACCCTACGATTGGAATATTGGAGAACGAGGAAGTAACTAATCACTGATCCTACCTATAAAATCCAACCTTCGTCACTCTCCAGAACTACGCATCGAGGCTTGATCCCAAGACAATACAACATTTGGGTACGTATTAAGCAACTTCTAATCAAAGTTCAGTCTCAACTCTCACCAACAACCATCCCCTTCGCAATCTCTTATGAAAAGATTACTTTCGACCCAACTGGTGTGTTTTGACAAATCTTGTCGAAACATATTTGGTGCCATTTGTGCTCCTACCCTCAACCACAACAAAAGTTACGTAAATGGCATCACGAAAAACAAACAACAGTGAAAATTCTCCTCTTGCCGCTCAAGTTCAGCACTCAACTTTTGCGAATGATTCACTTTTCAAGTTCGATGGTTCTCAACCATATGCGACTAAGAAGGTGGCGCCCGGTATTCATATTGTAGATTCAACAACTCAGGTCGATCGTCGTCTTCGATAATTGGAGGACAAGAACAAAAATTTGAAGAAACATATGCGTCAACTTCTCGAAGATGATTCAGGATCAACGACCCCAACATCTAAAAATCCAAAAAGTGTTTGGGATCATCTGAATTCCGATGCATCATTGTCAAAGAATCTAAGCACAAACTCCCGCACTAAGAGAAATTGTGTGAGTCACTTACGAAAGGCTTCGTGCAAACAACATGTGCAACGCCGAAAGCCAACACTTTCCAGTATAATCGTAAGTGAATCCACAAACTCCTATGCCGACCACCCTATGAGGGATCGCCAACTTATGAAAAATCTCATGAAGAAAACGAGTTTAGCCGATTCGAACCATACTAAGGGAGATCGGCAAAATATCTAAACAGGTCGGCAAGGTAGACAACCCAACCCACGAAGAACCAATGAAGTTCTTACACCAAGCTCTAGGAAGGGTAAGCAAGCCATTGCAAGTCGCGCCGATCTCGACAACAACACTATTCACTAAGCAGTTCTAGTTTACATCCTAATCGCTCAAGTCGTAGTCCCAATCCAAGAGCTTATTGTCCTAGCCATAGAGATGGAGACTCACTTGTAACAGGTCAAGAAAATGGTTGTAACAGTCTAACAATCCATCTGTATTCTCTCGATGTTCACCATAGGAGACGAAAGAACTGATCTCCACTATTGGCTCGGTCACCTTCACCTGCATAGACGGCTCGACGAGAACTCACTCCACCTCCTCCGAAGAACTCTTGGCCAAAATGTCCACAGTTCGGTCATGACCATCGTCGAGAGAATGTTCCATTTTCTGAACGACGTCTCCATGAGATGATACTGAAGGCAAGGAGTCACGAGAAAACAAAATTCAAAATCTTGCTATAGAGAGTGGTATTGATTCTCCCTTATCTCTCCAAATCCAAACAACCGTTCATCACAAGGACTTTAAGCAGCTAGAATTCGAGAAGTATGATGAGATTGATGGAGATCCTTTGATGCACCTTGTTAATTACATAAACAAGATGATCTTATGGACTTTCAACGATGCTCTTCTTCGCAAGTTATTCCTGGCCACACTCATTGGATTATTTGAGTCGATGAGATGATTTAACATGCTTCCAGAAAGATCCATCCATAATTTTACTGATTTTGCTTACAAGTTTGCCGAGCATTTTCGTCACAACTGGAAAGAACCAAAAAATATTGATTCTCTCTTCAGTATTAAACAACAAAAAGACAAAAAACTCAGTACGTTTGTTGCGAGATTTTGAAAAGCAACTGTTGAGATTCTTGATGCATATGATATTCTTGTCATTTATGCTTTCAAGGAAGACATTAATTATGATAGGGACAACATTTACAACTCTATAGTAAAAGACGTCCCAACAACTCGTTATGAACTTTTTGCTCGAACTCAACAATTTATTCGAGTTGAAGATAATGCATCGGCACGAGTTCACAGAGATAGGGATCGAATAAGCAAGCCGCATAAATAAAGTAAAAAACTGAAGTATCAACAGACAACCGATCAAAAGTCCAAGAGTCACTACAATAGAAGGGGTTTTTAGCAGCGCACTCTTTTACAACGCCAAAAATTTGTTACTAAAAGTCACCTATTGCAACGCCATATGGGGCTGCTAAAAGTCTGTCATGTTATCAAGTTTAGTGTATATGGATTTATATATTGCCACGCCTTTCTCATGACAAATGGTTGTAATTATATTTTTGAAAAAAAAAGAAAATGACATTTTTTATTTTTCTGGAGGGCATTTATCATTTACAACGCTACTGTCGTGGCAATAGTCAATTTTATCATTTGCTATGCCATTTCCGTTGTAACATATATTTTTATGAATGAATATATTTAATTTAGTAGCTTTTGTTGCTACGAAAGTAAGGTTGCTAATGGGCTTTGTATTGGGCGGGTGTTAATTTTTGGAATTGGAACTAATGGGTGGGCCTATTTTTAATGTTGGCGCTCGAACTAACACTAACAACTAAAAAATCAAACCCTAAAAGACTTTCTCTTTCTCTAACTCTCCCTTCAACCAACGCCACCCCCATTCCCACTGGGAATGTAGCCAACCACTCTCTCTCACAACCATCGCGGCAAACTAGTGATTTCTCTCTCTCTTGCGCTCGCTCGCTAACCCATTCCTTACTCTTTTCAAATAGTTGGTTTAATTTTGCTTTTGTGTTGCTCCTCCACCACATTTTTAGGTTGGTTTATTCTCTTTTTTGGGCATTTGATTCTCTTTGGGTTAATATTTTAGGTTGGTTTGCTTAATTTATTTTACAGTTTGGTTAGAAGCCAAAATTACTACTATAAAAAAAAAGATAGAAACTTTAATTTTCCAGGTTGGGTATTCCTTTACATCTTTAATTTTAGGCTTCTTTAATTTGTTTCAATTATATATTGTAATTATTTTAAGCATTTGTTTGATTTTATAATCCTTATGTCTTAATTAAATTAAGTGGATTTAATCTCCTCTTAGGTTAGTTCAATCTCTGTTTTTTTAAAACTTAAGCATGGGTTAAGGCGGACCAAACCTGTATTAAGGTAAAAAGCTATCTGAAGTAGAATTTTCCATTCTCGCCTTCCTTAATAATGTTAGACAAGTGTTCATTAGCTTGGTAAAATCTCTGTTATTAGGTCTATAATTATTGAATTTTGATTGTATATTATTAATCAACGTTTTGGTTATTCACTTATATTGTTTGGCATATAGTTCTTTGTCATAATGCTAGACGTTAGATGCTAGCAGGATTCCAAGGCCTGTTGTATATCCTTTGTAGAGATTCATCCTGGTTATGTTTCTAATTTGACAATTCTCCTAGAGACAAGTAATCAATATTCTTCTAGAGCAAGTAAAATGAAAAAGAACTATTACTTTTCAACGAATTATTCTTTGTAAGCTCATTTGGGATATCCTCCCCAGCCCTTGCATGAGTTCCTATTGTTTTATAATTCTTCTTCTATGATTATAGTTGTGTGGAGGTTCACTGTTTGGCTCCCGGTTATTCCTCAAATAAGCCCATTTGATAATCGTATGATGCAATTTATGTCCATACTTGTGCTATTATCAGGATAATATTAGCTTTTGTAGGTGTTATTTGTCATTGCTTGTTAGTGACTGCTTCATTGTGTTTTGAATCCTATGCAAGGTAACGGAAGTTCTAATGAGTTTGTAAGGATCTCAGATGGAGACAGATGATCCGACAACAAGTTACATGCTACAAGTATGTTATCAGCCAACTTATTTCAAACTCTATGAAGCTTTGAGTTGCTCTTGTTTGAGAACTTTAGCAAGTAGAAATCTGAGTTTCTAATCTTGTTAAAAGGCTTGTTGGTCCCCTTGAAGCCTTGAAAGAGTTTCAATACTTATAGTTGTCTAGGAATTATACTCGTACCTAATGACACCGAATTGTCCAGCCTACTAGATCCTTTGAGTTTCAATATTGTTCTTCTGAAAGATGTTGCAATGGCTTCAAGGAGGCCCGAGTGTCGGATAGAACACTAAGAGGACATATATTACTAGCACTGGGGCCATTTAGAAATTCTTGAAGTGTAACAAGTTATTGTTCAACCAAATGATAGTGTACGAATCTAAATTATACACTTGACGTGTTGAATTCTTGCGCCATATAATGGCCCGTTTTTGGTACTGGTAGTGTTATTGTATTGTAAAACAGAAACTAACAAAAAGAAGTTGATGTTCTTAGATTTAAGGGTTTTTACGCTTACAGGCATTTCTAAGTGTTAGGGTTTGAAAAGTTTATTAATTATTGCTGATTTATTTTAGTGTCTAGACTTTCATTGCATTAATGTTTCAGCCAAGAACTTTTTGTTGGAGTCACAAGGTTACAAAAATTGTTGTTTTAAGTTATTGTCTTTTGTTATTGAGAAATAAGATTTGAATTGATACATTTGAAGCCTATTTGATATTGATTTATGTTTGAGCAGGCTGATAGGGTAGGATTTGCTTGATGTACTCCTTAAATGTCAAGGATATTTGATGTGATTTAATGAGAGGATGTATTTGTCTAATGGGTCTAGTTTCACAAGTTGTTCATGATGGCGGTGGCCATGTGATTAGGTGAGCTTTCTTTCCCATAGTCTCGGAAATAGTATTTGTTTGTGTTCTTCATTTCACTTATTCATTTTCATGTAAATGTTTATGTAAAGTTACTCCCAAGATGCTCGTGAACAGTTGGCTTACACACTATTTTATTGGTATGTTAACATATGCTACCAGGTCTCATGCAATTTTGTTGCCCCTTTGTATTTCCATGATATATATTGCAATATGTTTGATCTTTCCTATTTTGTTTGGGTCTGGTAGGATGGAATATTATTGAGTTATGAAGAATAAGATTTTAATATTCTTTTGGTGTCATGTTTTTTTTTCCCATAAGTTTACTTATGTATTACTTATTTGTTGTACCAGAGATTGGCTTATCGGCTGCCAGTAGATCAATGAAGAAACCTCGAGTGGATGTTGTTCAAATCGGCAGATTGAATTTGTAAAATCTAGTTTTGCAGAATTTGTCTAATTTAGTTGATTGTTGTGAAGATTATGGAATACAATATTGATAAGTGCTCAAAAAGTGCTATTCAACCCTCGATTATGCCTCTTGTTTAGCCATCTTAGTGGACTAATAGTGTTTATAAGTTGTGTTTTAAGATTCTACAGGTGAAAAAGAGAGTTTTGTAGAATATTAGAGAAAATGGGGTAAAACGAAGCAATTGAGCATTAAGGATCAATGAGAGGCCCGTGGACAATCATGGAGAAGGCCAAGGAATTGGAGCTGTTAAAGATGCAACTTGGACCTATTTTAAAGTCTATTTGGAAGCCCAAGGCCAAAGGATTCGTTGTTTGGACCAAAGCCCGCAAAAGAGGATAGAAGGATAGAGCGCGAAGAGAAAAATCGGCTTATCGTGCGGGGATGTATCGAAAGGCCCGAGACGCATTGATTAAAGGGGGACGATAAATCGAAGCGTCCGGCGCATTGATTAAGTCTGGGGCCGCATGAATAATGCGTTGACGCATGAATCGAATTAATCAGTAGCCAATTCCTTCTCGGTTTTGAAGACGAAGTCGAACTCGAAGAAGTCTATTTGTATTAGGAAACAAATGACGGTTTGGAATGCTTCTAGAGCTCATTGTAACCCCTATAAATAGAGGACCTAAGTGCCTCATGTAGGGGCCAATTCACTTATATTCTTGTCTCCTTAACTTGAGGCGCCCAGAGAGATTAATAATAAAAGATCGGTTTTAACTAGCTGAGTCTTAATAAATTAGTCTTTCTAGTCTTATGTTCTTCAACTCTTCTTCTTCATGTTCTTCCTTCTATATGGAAGACTAATCTTCTCCTTCAAGGGAGAAGATGAAGCCAGTGCTTAAGGTTTAATGATTCTTATGGTTCATGGTGTTCTTCAATCAGGTTAGTTCTTTATGTTTGTAGTTATTAGTTCCATTGCCCACACCAGGGGATGAAAGTATAGAATAGGGTTTATGTTTTGCAATATTAATATCATGCTAGTGTTCTTTACTTTTCTTCTAGTAGTATAGTTCTTTAGAGTTAGGGAAGTATTCTTTGTGTTGCCTTAGAAGGGGTAGCAAAAATGTCTACAGGAAGTAAGCATGTTGTCGAAAGATCAGTTTTGAGATGGAAACCTAAGTATTAACCACCTGTTAGTTTATGGGATTTACTCCCTGTTGACCTTCAAATGAAGATTATTTGTATGGCTCGTGTAGGGTTCGGTAAAAGTTCATTTGCACATAAGAGGAGAGTGTGTAAGCTAGGTTGCTGTAAGAATTGCCATTCTGAAACTTGTCCTGGGTTACAACCATTAAAGGAAAATTGTTGGTACAAGTTATACTTTTGTCAATCACATGCTGAGAGAGATCAGAAGAATTCCTACAAAGTGGAACCGAGTGGGTGGGAGTACTAGTCTTGAGGATCTGACTATAAAGGACTCAAAAGTCTTGAGGATCTGACTTTAAAATACTCACATTATGTCTTGAGGATCTGACTTTAAAAGACTCACATTACGTCTTGGGGATCTGACGTAAAAAGACCTAAAAATTTGTTTCTTGAACTAATTCCCACGATATTAGGCATCAATGGTAATATCCTACCTTTTTCTCATCCATTTCATTTACTTCTTTATACATTGAGGCCAATGCATGCATAAGTAGGGGAGGGTGTACTTGAGAAATGAATTTCAAAATTAGTTTTCAAAAACAAAAATATTTTTGTTTCTATATCAAGATAGCATGAGAAAAAAAACCGTGAATTTTAATGATGAGTCCGGGATATATATTCTATCTTGCTTAGTGTTGAGTTTGATAGATAGTTGATATTATTGATTTCATTACCGCTTAGACTATTTATTATGCTTATTCGACATAGTTCTTATTGATAGAATTCTTTATCAAGGCATCACCATAATACTTGGTCGGGTTTATGTACTTTTTGCTAGAAGAGAGATTTAAACCCCTAGTAAACTAGAAATAGATTTTTTAGACTTAGCCCGTGAGACTTGAGCTTTATACCCATTCTTTGGAGAGTTCTTACGAAAAATCCGAAGTCTTAGTGACTCAACATCTTTCAGATTCTTTTATGTCGTTTGTAATATAGTCTCATTATTCGTTGATTTGGTTAATCACGGTGACATCAACTGGGGAGATAGCCATTAGGTCTTGTAGTCTATTCAAATAGAGTATCATATTGATAAGTCAAGTAGTAAACCCATTCAGCCTTTTATCCCACCTAGTAGGACCATCATGTTAAACCCTTTTGCTTTTACAATAAGCCATTTTCTTTCATAAAACCCCTACCCTTTTACCCAACTCCGCATACAACGAGTATAGCCAAAATCTTTATCACCATACCCATATGTTTTAGAATACGAGGGACACAAAGAGGAAGAAAGAGCACAAAAGGAAGATTACAAGGAAATACCGTAGAGATACAATAAAGACCATCATTCTTTCTAAGTGAAAGAAGCTAGTGGAAAACAAGCATATCTAGTACTAATCAAGGATATACCAATTGAAAAAAAAAAAAAAAAAAAAAAAAAAAAAAAAAAAAATGGATGGAAAAGCTAAGACAAAGGAAGAATTTTCTCTTGCAATATATAATTTAAAGAAATCTTCCAAAGAAAGAAGCAAAACCCTTAGTGTTTTTCAAACAACCTTAGAATCCTTTTTACCTTTTCTTCATAAACCAATACCCAAGGCAAGTTACAACCTATGACTTATCACTACAAAGATGGTACCTAAGTCTAGAATAGGTGAGAGGATGCTAAAGTGAAGGACCGACACTTCATATGTGATTGACATTCTTTCCATGAGACTACTTTTATTCAAGTCCGCTTTTCAAGGTAGTATGTGGGATGTTCAGATGCATTATTCTTTTCCCTACATGCATGAGGTAAAATAGTAGACCATCTTTTGAGAGATTCTTTTCCTCGGTAGAGTCCGACCGTGAGGATTGAAAGTCGAGATTATCTACCTATGGTAAACTAGGGATTCCGTTTCTTGGATAGGAGAGTATAGAGATTGACTAAGTACACACATAAGCCTTGATTAAGAATTTTGTCAATTTTACTATCTCCCATCATAATCTATGAGTCTTTGCAAAGAATGTAGTTAGCAATGGAGACCGCCCTCATTGGAGTAAGCACTAAGTGGGTAAGGAATTTCTCTCTCTGAAAAATACTATCATTCTTGAACATGCTATTGATTGATTTTGTGGGTATATCACCTGAAAACCCTCACGAGACTATAACTCGTCCTTTTTGGGTAACTTAAAGGTTTAAAGCCTTGTTGCATATGGTAAATGCAATCGCGATGCCTCGCTAAAATGAGTTAGGATTTTATTTTTGTTATTAGGATGTGATTTTGATCACTTATCTATTTTTTTATCTTATTTGCTAAGAGACTAGCAAAAGGCTAGTTGGGAGTTGTGATAAGTGCTCAAAAAGTGCTATTCAACCCTCGATTATGCCTCTTGTTTAGCCATCTTAGTGGACTAATAGTGTTTATAAGTTGTATTTTAAGATTCTACAGGTGAAAAAGAGAGTTTTGTAGAATATTAGAGAAAATGGGGTAAAACGAAGCAATTCGGAGCATTAAGGATCACATGAGAGGCCCGTGGACAATCATGGAGAAGGCCAAGGAATTGGAGCTGTTAAAGATGCGACTTGGACCTATTTTAAAGTCTATTTGGAAGCCCAAGGCCAAAGGATTCGTTGTTTGGACCAAAGCCCGCAAAAGAGGATAGAAGGATAGAGCGAATAGAGAAAAATCGGCTTATCGCGCTGGACGCATGTGTCGAAGGCCCAGACATTTGATTGCGTCCGGGACGATTTAAATCGAAAGTGTCCGAGACGCATTGATTAAGTCCGGGACGATGAATAGTAAAGTCGCCCGTCGACGCATGAATCGACATCTTGTAGCCAATTCCTTCTCGGTTTGAAGACGAAGTCGAACTCGAAGAAGTCTATTTGTATTAGGAAACAAATGACGGTTTGGAATGCTTCTAGAGCTCATTGTAACCCCTATAAATAGAGGACCTAAGTGCCTCATGTAGGGGGCCAATTCACTTATATTCTTGTCTCCAGAACTTGAGGCAGAGAGAGATTAATAATAAAAGATCGGTTTTAACTAGCTGAGTCTTAATAAATTAGTCTTTCTAGTCTTATGTTCTTCAACTCTTCTTCTTCTTGTTCTTCCTTCTTTATGGAAGACTAATCTTCTCCTTCAAGGGAGAAGATGAAGCCAGTGCTTAAGGTTTAATGATTCTTCTGGTTCATGGTGTTCTTCAATCAGGTTAGTTCTTTATGTTTGTAGTTATTAGTTCCATTGCCCACACCAGGGGATGGAAGTATAGAATAGGGTTTATGTTTTGCAATATTAATATCATGCTAGTGTTCTTTACTTTTCTTCTAGTAGTATAGTTCTTTAGAGTTAGGGAAGTATTATTTGTGTTGCCTTAGAAGGGTAGCTCAGGAGTGGTCAGCCTAGGGAAGTATTCTTTGTGTTTGCCTTAAGTGGTGATTCATTGAATGGCACCCTATTAGGAAGTACTCCTTGAT
Source organism: Coptis chinensis (assembly GCF_015680905.1). Classification (NCBI taxonomy): domain Eukaryota; kingdom Viridiplantae; phylum Streptophyta; class Magnoliopsida; order Ranunculales; family Ranunculaceae; genus Coptis; species Coptis chinensis. The sequence goes on from NC_141464.1 coordinate 37,662,923, forward strand.
GTTGCTCTTGGTAATACATTGAATGGCTGCCCGAGCTTACATAAAAGGAAAAGAAGATATTAATAGCATAAACATAGGAACAACCTTAAGTAGAGTTAATTGTTAACGATGTTTTAGTCCAAGAGGGCATCGGCACTCGCCGATTGCCTAATTGTAGTCTACTTGTAAGAACAACCATGAAGCGAGGAAGGTCATAGATCAAAAGTATTGGTGGATTCTAATCTCTTGAATTCCCTCTCTTATAAATTCTCAACAGTTTAGTTAGTTTAGCTTAGTTTAGCATTAGAATCTACTATCTCTACAATATTAGTTTTTAATCCCTCAAACCCCCTTTCCAGTCCTGTCCTTCACATAACATACACTTAAAAGTGGAACGATACCCTACTCATCCTTTACTTATTGAGGGATAATTAGGTTTTGATACGCTTCTATTTGTTCAACGACCATCATACATCTACATCATCCATACACATCTACACACACAAAAAGAGGAAGTGTCAAATATGTATTGTCAAAGACTAATTGTCTGGATGCTTCTAATATTTTTGTATATGATGATCATAGTTAATAAAAAATAGTTTGTTATGATTCATTGTTAATCGATATGGTGTTTTTGTTGTTATATAAATTGTATTGAGTAGAGTTTTCCAAATTAAAATGATCATAATGTGGAGTAAAAGGTGCTTAATATAGTACTATCGAGGTATGCTATTGCAACCCCAAAGGTGTGGCGAAAATAGAACGGAGTTTGAAATATTTGGGTTTAAACAATCAGCGGCACATGTGGTGTGGCAAAAACCATGCTTTTAGGATGAGGTCGACTAGCTAAAAACACATTTTATTGTGACGCTCTGGGTGTTGCTAAAGGTACAAAACCTTTTGCCACGAGTTAGAAGCACTGCTAAAAGAAAACCTTTTGCAACACCAAAGGGTGCTGTTAGAAATAGGTTTTTGTGACGCCAAATGTTGCAAATAGTTTAAATTTCTTTAAAAATCAATTTAATTTAATAAAATGAAGTAGCAACACAGGCCAAGTATTTGCAATGCAACATGGTGTGAACCTTTTGCAACGCCCATTATTGCGCCACAATTGAGCTTTTGTGACCAACTTTTTAGCAACACCTTTACGACGCCTTGTTTGGCATTGCAATTGATCAATTGCAACGCTTTTTAGAATTTTTAGTGATGGGGTATGGTGCTGTAGAAAACCCATTCTGTTGTAGTGAGTGATGGTAAGCCATAACAATGGAATGACAAAGAACAAAAGAAACTTCCCAAGTTAAAGCTTACCAACCTCAACGAGAAGTATGCTATTATCTATGAGAAGATTAAGGGAAAAAATATCTTATCTCCACCTTTTCCTTTCTCCGAAGATACCAAGGCTACACGTGACAAATCACTGTGGTGCAAGTTCCACGATGATTTTGGCCATGAAACTGAACAATGCCGATCTCTAAGGGGTAGAATCCAAGGTTTGATCGAGAAGGGTATGCTCCAGGATTACGTGCTGGGTAAAATGAAGCAAGCTTTAGTCGTGACCGCACATAATGTAATCAAAGTCGGTCATGCCAGAGTTGATTCAATGTCTAACACCCAACGCAAGAATTTCAATCACTCCAAGATCACTGATCTCAGCCACCACTATGTTTATAGTGGATATGATTTTCTCCATGGTATGGGTACCAGACGTATGAGGAAGGACCTCTCTGTTGGACTGACAATGATCATATAGGAGTGCACCATCCTCGTTATGATGATGATGTGATACAAGCTTTTGTTGGAATTCATCGTGTGTAGAAAATCATGATCGATATAGGTAGTTCGGCAAGTGTGATCTACAAGCGTTGTTACAAAGGACTCAATTTCCCTGAGAAAATGATCGTTCCCGATCCAAATCCTATCATTGGCTTCGATGGGACAGCAGCAAAATCAATTGGTAGATGCTCTCTTCTGGTGACATTAATGAACAAGGAAGGTACAATTGATTTTCTTCTTTTGGATTGTAACTCTTCCTACAATGTCATTATGGGAAGAGATTGGATTCACTCAATCGGAGCTGTCGTTTCTATTTTCCATCAGACTATCAAGTTTTGGTGTGAAGGTATGGTATGCAAAGTTTGAAGTGATCAGATAGTAGCTCTGAAGTGCCATGAATCTGTGATCAAAGATTATAAAGATTCGGAGGTCAAGGGAAACACCATCCTAAATGTCGATGGGGTTAAATATTAATTACAACATTCCATTGGCCGGGTAAACGCTCTAGAGCAGCGTTTGGGTGGGCCCTCGACCATCGATAGACTCATCGAAGTATAGATTGGCAACAAGGAAGAAGAAACTACTTTTATTTATGCAGAACTTTCCAAGAAAGAACATGATGAACTCATTAAGCTTTTGAAGAAAAATTGCACAATGTTTGCGTGAGCGGTCGAACAAATGCCTGAGATTGATCCTTCACTTGCATGTCATAGGTTAGATATTGACCCAACACAAAAGCCAGTGCGTCAGAAGCCTCGCCGAATGGCTCCCGATCGAAAGCTCAAAGTTAAAGAAGAGATCGACAAACTTCTAAGTGTTCATTTTATTAGGCCTGTACTATATCCGAAATGGATATCCAATGTATAGTAGCAGCCCCTAAGAAAAATGGGAAACTTAGAATCTGTGTTGATTTTACTGATGTCAATAAAAAATGTCATGTTCACCTGTATCCCTTGCCTCGTATTTCTGAAATGGTTGATACCACTTCAGGGTTTAAACGAATTTCTTTTATGGATGCCTCAATGGGATTTTATCAAATTGCATTAGCCGAAGATGAACAAGAACTTACAACTTTCATAACAGACCAAAGCTTATTTTGCTATAAGGTAATGCCTTTTGGTCTAAAAAATGCATTGACAACATATTAAAAATTCATAAATACATCATTTTCAGACTTCTTAGGCAAGTTTATGGAAGCTTATATTGATGATATGGTCATCAAGTCACATGAAGAGTCTTCACATCTTCATCATTTGCAAAAATTCTTTGATCGACTTATGCATATTCGAATGCGTCTAAATTTATCAAAATGCACATTTGGGTTAGCATCGGGTAAATTTCTTGGATATCTTATGACCAAACGAGGCATTGAAGCTAATCCTAATCAAATCCGTGACAATTATCGAAATGCCTGATCCACTTGCAGCTTGGCTATCACAGTGAATAGAGACAGGTGGAACAGGTTTAGGCCAAAGCGGGATATCCATAAAAAAATTCCTGATCCACTCTGCTTCCTCACTAGCTAGCTTTATCTAAAGCTATAAACTCATATTCCATAGTGGAACGGGCAATGCAAGTTTGCTTAGAAGATTTCTAAGACACTGCACCCCCTGCCATAGTGAACACATAGCAACTAGTGGATTTAGATTCCTGAGAATCAGCAATCCAATTGGCATCCACTAGTGGATTTAGATTCCTGAGAATCAGCAATCCAATTGGCATCACTATACCCCTCAAGCACAGCTGGATATCTACCATAATGAACACCATAATTTGAAGTATATTTCAAATATCTCAATACTCTGATAAGAGCATCCCAATGCTCATTGCTGGGATTAATGGTGTATTTGCTTAGTTTGCTTACGGCGTAAGCAATGTCTGGTCTAGTACAGTTCTTAAGATACATGAGACTGCCTATAACTCTAGAAAACTCTAAAGGAGATACACCTGATCCAATATTCTTTGTCAAATGTATACTAGGATCATATGGTGTTCTGGCAGGTACACAGTCAAATTGATTAAATCTTTTAAGCATTTTCTCCACATAATGAGATTGAGTCAAAGTAATTCCATCAGAATTATACACAATCTTAATGCCAAGAATGACATCAGCAATACCCAAATCTTTCATGTCAAAATGTTTACTAAAAAACGATTTAGTCTTATTGACGATCTCTAAGCTAGTTCCGATGATCAACATGTCATCCACATATAAACAAATAATTACACCAGATTGTTTTTCAAATTTACAATAAATTCATTTATCTACCTCATTAATACTAAAACCGTTAGAGATTAGCACACTGTCAAATTTCTCATGTCACTGTTTCGGAGCTTGTTTGAGACCGTAAAGAGATTTCTTTAGTCTACAAACTTTTCTCTCAAGGCCTTCTAATACAAAACCTTCTGGCTGATCCATATATATATATCTCCTCTTGTAATTCCCCATTTAGAAATGTCGTTTTAACATCTATTTGGTGAATTACGAGATTATGAGTAGAAGCAAAAGCTATTAACATCCTGATAGATGTGATCCTTGTCACAGGAGAGTAAGTATCAAAGAAATCAAACCCTTCTCTCTGTTTATAGCCTTTTGCTACTAATCTTGCTTTATATTTATCAATGGATCCATTTGCCTTAAGTTTCTTTCTAAATAACAATTTATTTCCAATAGTTTAACAACCAGGGGGCAACTCAACCAGCTCCCAAGTGTTATTGGTTATAATGGACTCATATTCACTTAGAATGGCCTCCCTCCAAAAAATAGCATCAGAAGATGACATGGCCTCTGAATAAGTTTGAGGATCATCCTCTACCAAAAAGGTAAGGAAATCAGGTCCAAAAGAGGTGTTAGTCCTAGGTCTCTTGCTCCTCCTGAGTTCAATTTCATCTTCAGCAAAAGAATCTTCTCAAACTCTAGGAGCAAGTCTTGAAGAACTTGGAGTCCCTCCAGATCTCTCAATAAATCTAAAAAAAGACAACATCCATAGACTCAATAATGGTATTATCACCAACAAATTGATTTTTAGATTTGAAAACTAAAAACCTGTAGGCGTTGCTATTCTGTGCATACCCAATAAAGACACAATCTACAGTTTTAGGGCCAAGTTTAGTCCTCTTGGGTGTTGGTATAGACACTTTAGCCAAACACCGCCACACTTTAAAGTATTTATAAGACGGTGTCCTATTTTTCCACATCTTATATGAAGTTTTATCTGTGTCTTTAAAATGTATCTTATTCAGAATATAACAGGCCGTTAGCAAAGCCTCCCCCCCATAGGTTCATAGAAGCCCCAGAGCTATTGATCATGGAATTGATCATATCTTTTAGAGTTCTATTTTTCCTCTCTGCTATCCCATTGGATTGGAGAGCATACGGGGCAGTGGTCTCATGTACTATACCATTATCTTCACAAAATTTATTAAAAGGACCAAAATATTCACCTCCCCTATCAGACCTAACTATTTTTATTTTCTTGTTTAACTGGTTCTCAATTTCAGTTTTAAAGAAAATAAATCTAGCTAAGCTATCATCTTTACTCTTAAGAAGATAAACATGGCAGAAATGTGAAGCATCATCAATAAATGTAACAAAATATTTATTACCTCCTCTAGTCATGTAACCTTTAAGATCACATAAGTCAGTGTGAATCAATGCCAACAAATCAATGTTTCTTTTTACCTTTTTGAAAGGTTTCCTAGCATCTACACATACTTCACATCTCTTGTTTTCAGAAATAGTAGTCTTAGATATGTTACCTAGATGCATCAGTTTTTTAATCGAAGCATTATTAACATGTCCAAGTCTACTATGCCACAGATCAAATGACTCAACCATATAAGAAGAAGAAGATGCTTTATTAAATTCAAAATCAGTTACATTGAGCTTGAACAATCCTTCATCTAAATAACCTTTACCCACAAAGGTTCCCCCCTTAGTCAAAACAAATTTGTCTGACTCAAAGACAAGTTTGAAACCCTTCTTACTTAAAAGGGAACCAGAAACCAGATTTTTCCTAATATCAGGAACATAAAGAACATCCTTCAAATTAAAAACATTTCCAAAAGTGAACTTCAAATTAACAGTCCCTTTGCCTTCAACTCTAGAAGCAGATGAGTTGCCCATTAACAGACTTTCTCCTTCTCCCAAAGGAGTGAAGGACACAAATGCACTTTTAGTGCCACAAATGTGTTTGGTAGCCCCAGTGTCTACCCACCAGTCAGTCATGTTACTCACCAAGTTAACCTCAGTAACCACAGCAGAAAAGTTACCATCCTAAACTACATTTGCTTGTGCCTTATCTTTTTTCCCATCATTTGGACCTTTTTTGAATTTACAGTCCGGGGCTATATGACCTCGTGATCCGCACACATAGCAATGAACTTCAAGATTGTAAGGTTTCTTTTTAAAGTGAGGTTGGGACTGTTTATTTTTGTTCACATATGGTTTATTTTTGGCTTGGAATTTAGATGATTTAGACTTAGAAGAACTAGCAGCGTTACCTTCAACTAGGTTAGCCTTAGCCTTCATTTATGAAGTCTCCACATTGAGTTCAGCCTTCCTGTTATCCTACTCGATCCGAAGGTTGATGATCAGATCTTCTAGGGCCATCTCTTTCTTCTTAGTATTTAAGACTGTTTTTGTACTCCTTCAACGAAGAAGGGAGTTTCTCAATGATAGCAGCAACCTGGAAACCTTTACAGATTTTATAGCCTTCCTGCAGAATCTCATGAATAATGATTTGCAGTTCCTCCACTTGATAAACAACAGATTTCCTATCATCCAACTTGAATTCCAGAAACTTTCCTACAAGAAATTTTTTCGAACTTGCATCTTCAGTAGCATACTTTTTATCAAGTAAATTCCACAACTCTGTGGCAGTCGTACACACACCATAGACATCATATAATTCAAGAGAAAGACAGTCAAGTATGTAATTTCTACATAAATAATCCTTATTTCCCCATCTTTCCACACCACCAGAACGACTAGGTTCTTTTTCACTTTCATTTGAAATGGGTTTCTCAGTCGAAATTCATTCAACCAGTTTCAGAGTAGTCAAATAAAATTGCATTTTCATCTGCCAACACTTGAAATTTCTGCCATAAAAAATCTCAAGTTTGACAGATGATTTACCACTGGGTTTCTCTATTTTCAGTAGTATAAACAACAAAGAGTACAAATACAATACTAGATAATACGTGTTTTTTCGTCTTAAGATTGTATTAGAACTAGCACTGAAAATAGTAATAAGAAAGCAAACAGGAACTTATCACTGAGGATTGTGCTTGGCACAATTTCCTTAAGACGAAAAACGCCGTCGGTATTGTTGCTGCTAGCCTCAAGCGTACGCCTCCCAGGATACAACAGCGGAAGAGGAAGTCACCAACAAATGACTAACTTGCAAGAACTCTCAGCACACTCCAGACATTGTTTTGAAGAAGAAAGCTTTTAGAAATCGTCGTCCTCCATAAAAAAAGAGAGACCGTGTTTTATAGATCTTATTCTCGCAACTGAAGGCGAGAATCACTCCAACCAGTTAATGTGCGAGAGAAACGTAACGTGATTTGGTCTAGATCCATTTTAGGAAAGACCAAAAGAGAAACGTAACGTGATTTTGTGTTGACTCGATCCAGTTTAGGAAAGACCAAAAGATGTTTATTTATGCAAAAATAGCCCAGTACTCGCACTCACGCGAAGCCCAACTAGTATGGTTAGATCCAACACAATTTCAATCAAGTTTCCAACAATTTCTCCTATACCATTGGTACCACATCATAACATGCATAATTGTTAGCATGTAACCGCAGCTAATTTACGCTCTTCGTTAGTCGGCATTCTACCTAATTAAATGGACAATCATACATGAGACGAAATAAGACAAAGCAAAAACATGGAATGAGCAAATAATGACAAAAAGTTAATTTACTAGTAAAGAAACCAAATTCATAACCCAATCAAAAGCATGCCAACTAGATTACTAACACAAGCGACAAAAAAAAAAGTTTTATACCAAAAACAACTACAATAAATCCAAATTTGATAACTTACCAATTACTTATTAAATTGAACAAAAAGGCAGAAAACATCATTTGGGCATTCAATATTTGACTTTAGATGCTTCCAATTTGGTGAGAGTTTTGTATTGAGATCCCACCGTGAGAGCATGAAAACTTGTTGAATTTTCAAACTTACTTGAATGAGCATGAAATCAGTTTTGAGAATAACACAAACATAATTTAGTCAAACAACTTCCAATTTATTAATCAATTATAAAATAATTAAAAGAAAACCTAAAAGATGTTAAACTAATGATCTAAAAAATAGAAAATTAAAGAAAAAGAATAAATGAAGAATGAGAGATGGAGTGAGAGAGATGAACGTACCTGAGTCGTGTAAATCGATGAAAAGTACCTCACCTCTCCAAATCAATCAAAAAGAGATGTAGAGATTACGAAGAGAAGAAGAGAAAGGGAGAGATACAACCGAACCTATTAGAGAGATGATATCGGGTGTATTTTTTGTTGGTGGCAAATTCTTTTTTTTTTGTGGCAAATTTGAGTACAAATTTGTCGCGGCAAAATTTACATATATAGTTCTCTCCACAGTAAATTTTGCCATCAAAATCATAGCAAATCACAATTTAGGACAAATCCAAATAATATTTGTCATGGGCCAAAAGACTTATCAAACCATTGCAAACAAATGAATAGTGCTATTTATTTGCATTTGTCTTGGCAAATAGGGCAGACTATCAAACACAGCCTTAATGTCCATACTATGCATCTATTTCTACTACTCCCTTTTGTTAATGCTGTAGTTTGCATATAATGAGTTACTATTTGAATAGAATAAGTATTTTTACATAATTATTTTCTACTGCCTAACTCTTTTTTATATATTTTTGTTAAAGTATATGACGAAAGGGACTTTTGTGATGATACCAAGCCAAAGTTATCTCCTGATACTTGCAACTGCCTAAGGCAGAACTTCTGTAAAATTGATGGTATTCAGTTCCAGGGCCTGAAACCAGCGCATTTCTGGTTTGAACGTGGATGGCGAGTTTTTTTTTTTTGCATCTCATTTTAGTGGTATTTTCATTCTAGTGGCCTTTAGATTGCTTTTTAATTAGCTTGTATGCGCTAGTAACAAGAATAGACTAGGTCCATTGCATAGTGAGGTCACACGTTTAATATGATTTGACAATCATATTAGAATATCCTGAATTTTGTTCCCCACCTACACTCTGACACAGCCACGAGCCCATTAAAAGAATCAGCTAAGAATTGAAGCATGGCCAAATGCTTCTTAAGATTGAAAAATCAAGAAGATGACTTTGTAGGGAGAGACCAAACAGTTTCCAGATTTTTTTTATCTTTCTCTGATTATCAATGAAAGTAGAGCTCAGAGCCTTAGAGTTCTCATGGCCTTCCACCTCCCCGGAAGCAGTGAATCAAATAGCTCGCCTTGAGCCTTCATCTCGCCTGGAACAGCAAACATCCAAGCTCTTATTGGGGGAGAAGGGAAGGATTTTGTCTTAAATAGATTCTCCAAAAGTACCAAATTCTCAGTAATCTCAAATCTCAAATCCCTAATTCTCAATTCTCAATCTCAAATCCCTAATTATCAATTCTCAATCCCTAATTCTCAATTCTCAATTCAAATCCCTAATTCTCAAATCCCTAATTATCAATTCTCAATTCTCAAATCCAATCTCAATTCTCAATCTCAAATCCCTAATTCACAAATACTTTTTTCAATCTCTATTTCCCAATTCCAAATTCTCAATTTACATTCTCAATTCCAAATTCTCAATATCAGTTCAACTATAAATTTCAAATCCACATCTTTTTCAATCGCTAATTCACTTTTTAAACTTTATAATACCTATTTAATACATTGTAAACAGTTTAAACTCTTATCCATTTTTAAACTTAACATTTTTCAAGTTCAGTAGCAATTCTCACCTTTCAAATCCTACGCAGTTTAAACCAACCTTTTTTCTTTATCCATCACAAGCCCATGATCAATAATAGCCCAAAGTTGCATCATACCTATATTTCCTGGTAAAATCCTACAATGTAAACATTGTTAGTTCAGGAAATAACGATCTTATTGGCTGTCTGAACATATTCTTTAGATTGGCTTGTTGTGCCTATGGATTTAGTCTCGTGCTCTCTCCCTCAAACATATCAGTTTCTGCATGTGGTTCAGAACTATAATTGGGGGTTTACTTCTTTTTAGAAACTTTGCTTCTTTTCTTTTCTCAGCTGATACTTGACGTGCAATACACGGTTTTTATGTGGAGATAAATTTCTTGGCTATTGTGCTTTCTGCAGAGATTGGTTCAAAATCTTTATATTGTCTAAACAGGATTTAACAGAGTTTATATGTTATGATGAGTGCCTTAATCTAGACTCTTTTCTGTCTTAGTGTGGGTTGAGAGATCAATGGGCAATAATGTTCTGAGTGAAGAGGTAGCCATTTGGCGGATTAGTTCTATACCAAGGAGATTATGGATAGATTATGGGGTTTTTTGCAAACAGATGGACTTGTATGAATGGGTAAGAAATGAGGTTGAGTTGAGACTACTTGAATATGGTTGGAATGCTGGTGAGTTTGGGCTGTATAAAAGGTTATTGGTAGCTCAGTGGTTCTTCATAGTTCTTCAAACCGAGTTTTTTCAATTCTTTCTTTACATGAGCCCTAACACAAACAAGGTTCTGTCTCCCTCCAAAAACCCAAATTCTGTTGAACTGCTTGCTATGGATTTTGCTGCCAAGATGAAGATGCCTTATACAGATCCTCTAATGATAACCAGTTCTGAGAAAATGAAGAGTAAATACGTGGGCTATAATAAGATGACTCTGTTTGGTCGTGTTTTGGATGGAAGGCTGAATATGAGCACTATCAAATCAGCTCTTGAAAAAGCATGGCACCATTTTAAGATTGAAGACATGGTTTTGTACAAAGGTGAAATATTTCAAATCAGGATGGAGTCTCAGGAACAGGTGGCTGCACTTCTGCTGGGGCAGCCTTGGATTATAGCTCAACACATTTTTCAGATTATACCATGGATGGAATATTATGAAACCAAGGAGTTAAATTTCTCAAAGTTTTATGTGTGGATGCATTTACATAACTATCCTGAGGTTTATTTGGACAAGGAGATTATTGAGGGGAACCTGGTTGAATCTGGTTATTTTGATATGTCTGATCTCAAATTTTGGAGATTTATCCTAAGACTGAAACACAACCTAGTTGTGTTCGAGTTAAAGTGTTGCTTGATGTTCACGAACCAATTCCACCTGGCTTTCTCATACCGGAATCCATTGATGGAGTAGACTGGATATCTTTTGTTTTTGAGTATCTGTCAGTTTTCTGTTTTAAGTGTGGCTTCATTGGACATCATTTTGCAGCTAGTAATGTAACTGAAGCAAGTCATGGGAATGAAGTTAGAGTTTCACCAGGAGGACAAAGGTTTCAGTTATATTCTTCCAAAACTCGCATTGTTCCAAAACCCATTGGAGACCGAATTGTATTTGGATTCTCCTTGTTGTTTGACACCGATCTCAACCAACCACTTCTTCCGATGATTACAAATATGGCTGATTCTTCGGTAAATTCAAAGCGCATGAACACATCTGCTGAACCTTTAAAAGGACCCATGATCATTGACATTTCGTCACCTCAACTGCATGCGACTGCTGGACCTAGCAATGACCTTGGATGGCAAAATCCACACGATCACCTACCTCTAACAGTGGAAGCGCACAACACTGGACAACTGGGGTTCTCAACTCAAATGGATTTCCAAAATTTTCATCCCTTACATGAATTGGAATGCCCGCCTGGATTTGCATAGATCTCAACTGATCCTAAGAAGCTCCATTTCATTGATTTGTCTCAGCTACATGATCAGGCTGTTCAGCAGGAGGAATACTCTTATAAAAGGCAAGAAATATCGCAAGGGGTAGCAGCCAAAGATGCGATGAAACAAGACAGGGAGAATGTCAATGAAATGGTCGAAAGTTTCTTTCAGGAAAATCGAGAAGCTAGAAGAAAAATTCCTGTTCATAATGAAGTTGAATTGGCTGCTGTGCTTCCTAATATACTGCAGAAGAATTCAGCTGGGAAAGAAAAAAAAATCAGTCGGTTAAGGGTTCAGGCCGTAAGTAGACCCCCCAAGGATTCCATGAGTCTACTAGCATGGAATAGTCGAGGGAGTGACCGGCCTTCGATGATGGAGGAGCTGAAACAAAAAATCAAGGATGTCAGGCCTATATTTATGTTTGTTATGGAAACTAAGTATTCTGTAAATAAAGGAGTCAGTTTAATTAAAAGATTAGGGGATTTCAAGTTTTTTTGTAGTCCCAAGCCAAGGTTTGTCTGGTGGTTTGTGGATCTTTTGGGAAAGAAGTGTGGTTGTCGAAGTAATGATGTCCGACACTTGGTTCATTCACTGTAAAATCTCAGTAAAAGTGAATGGAGTACAAGAATGTTTCATTTTGTCATGTGTCTATGGAAACTCTAAGTCTTGCATTCGGAGATTACAGTGGCCTGTTCTTACTATGTTTAAACCCACAAATGATGAATCATAGTTGCTCATGGGAGATTTTAATGAAATAACATGTCCCGAAGAAAAATGTGGGGGAAAACTTTTCAATTATTCCAAAGTTAGGATTTTCTTGGATATGATTGATGATTGTGAGTTGTTTGATTTGGGTTTTGTGGGTAGTATTTACACCTGGACAAATCGACAGAATGGGCGTCATAGAATATGGGAACGAATTGATAGAATGATGGCAAATGAAGGTTGGTGTTCAAGATTCTCTGATTGTAGAGTTCATCATGAGTTGGCCACTAGTTCTGATCATAAGTTTCGATTTTAAAGTTGATACAAGACAGGAGGTAATCTGTTAGACGGCCTTCGGGTTTGAAATAATGTGGGAACATGGTGGCTGTCGAGAACGATAAAAGATGTTTTTCAAAATGGGTTGTTCTCTCCTTCTTTTTTGTCTTATGTAAGAAGCTTCAAACCCCGTCAAAAAAATTTAAAATGGTGGAATAAGCATGTGTTTGGCGAGGTTGAACATAAGTTGGAATGTGTTTTACTGAGGGCGAAAGTGAGATTCAAAGTTTAATAGAGAATGACAATGAGACAGAGGAGTTATTCAGGTGGAGAATGAATTGATAATCGAACATAATGATATCCCGTACAACAAGCAAATCATTGCGTAAAGCTTGTCTAGATTGGTTCCAGGTTTGGAGAGCGAATACAAGGTTCTACTATAACATGGTAAACCGTCAAGACAAAGAAATTATATACACTCAATCGAGAGATAGAAATGGTGGAATTTTAACCGAAAGGAGACAGATAGGTGATAGGCTCGATGAATTTTTGAGGAGACAATGACTACTTTAACCCGATCTTATGTCACGATTTTTCAATGTTCAAGCTCCATGTCTTAATGAAGGTGAAAAATTCAATTTGGTTAGAGGAGTTGATAATGACGAGATTGTCACCGCTTTCTGAATATGAAGCCTTTTAAATCTCCGGACCGGATGGATATCGCATTTTTTTTTTTCAAGCATTTCGAATTTGGTGGGGATCAAGTAAGTCGCGACGGTCAAGTCTTTTTTTCCTCTCGGCTCTTTCTCCCCAAGCACTAAATCATTCCTTCATTGCCTTAATTCCAAAAATCATGAATCCTTCACTCCTGGAACATTTTCGACCAATCAGATTGACAAATGTGGTTTACAAAATTATCTCCAAGATTATTGTCAATCGATTGAGGCTTATCCTTCAGAGAATTATTGGTCCATTTCAGACTGCTTTCTTACCCAAGAGAAGTATTCATGACAATGTTTTGCTTGCAAATGAATTTTATCATAAGATAAGAGGACATGGGAATAGAAAAGCTAAATATTTTGCTTTAAAGATTGATATGCAGAAAGCTTATGATAAAATCGAATGGAGTTTTCTAAGAGTGATGCTGACCAAGTTTGAGTTTCCGGTGGATTGGATTAACAAGATAATGTTTTATGTTCAGAATGTTTCTTACTCTGTGCTACTAAATGGCCCACATGGTTTTTTTAAGCCATCTCGAGGACTAAGACAGGGTGATCCACTTTCGCCCTACCTTTTTATATTATGTTCAGAGCTTCTGTCTTTGAATTTCTTGAAACTGAATAGAGAAGGGCTTATACATGGTTGCAAATTGGGGCGATTTTGTCAACCGGTGTCTCATTTAATGTATGCTGATGATCTTTTAGTGCTGGATAAGTGTGGTTTTGATGAGCAACATCAATTGAACAATCTGCTAAAGGAGTATTGTAGAGTGTCAGGCCAGACTATCAACAGAACCAAGTCGCAAATTATCCATCACCCCAAATTGCATAGAAGGTTTGTTTACTTTTTGCAAAGATGTTTCATGATGCCTTCTACTTCTGTCCTGCCAATGTACTTGGGAATACCAAATTTAACAGGGAAGGGTAGAGTTCAAAAGTTTAGTCCTCTCTTGGAAAGATTTCAAAGGAAAATGGCAGGATGGAAAGCTAAGTGTTTATCTAAGGCAGGCCGACTCACTCTGGTTAATTCAGTTTTATCTTCGCTGCCTACTCATGCTATGTCCTGTACAATTTTACCTGCACAGATACTGGATCAAATGGAGATTATCAGAAGATCTTTTTTATGGGGCCATACACCATCAACAAGGAAACTTCATTATTTTCCTTAGAAGTTAGCATGTATGTCAAAGAATAATGGAGGGCTGGGCATCAAGGAGCTGCAGTTACAAAATCATGTTTTACTGGCAAAGAAAGGTTGGGATTTACTGAATCCAACATCATTATGGGCTCATCAAATGAAACAGAGGTACTTTCACAACTCCAGTTTCTTGAAGGCGGAAGTCAAATCTACTTCATCAGTTATGTGGAAAAGCATTTGTGAAACACGAAGCATTATTAATGCTGGATCGGTCTGGAAGCTTGGGACTGGTACTTCTATTAATGCATGGTAGGAAAAATGGATTCCCCATTCTGAGGATTTGACGGAACTTACTGGGAAACCACTTGACTGTCCTTTTCACCTTGTTTTTTACTTCATTGACATGGATACCAATACCTGGGATTGGGATAGGTTAAATGAATTTTGGCCTGTAGAATATGTGGAGAGAATTATTTCGATGCCTATTACACCAAATGAGGAGGATACTTTGATCTGGAAATGGGAGGAAAATGGAGAATACTCGGTGAAGTCTGCATATAATGGTTGCATTCAGTTGATTACAGCAACAAATACATTGGTTCAGGATAACAATGTTTATAAACATGTTTGGAAGATGAAAGTCTCATTCAAACAAAGATTTTTCGTATGACAATGCTTGCAAGGTGTCGTCCCAACAGCGGATATATTGACATCTCATCATTTTCACGTTTATCCAGAATGCACCCTGTGTGAGAGATTTCCTGAAACACAAACTCATGTTTTCTTTAAGTGTTCCTTTGCTAGAGCCATTTGGTGTGGAACAAATTTGAGCGGCCTTGTTGATAGGAGGAATATGAATACTGGCAGTTTTAAGGAGCATTTATTGTGCTTACTAAAAGATATAAGGACAATGCAAAATGGCGAAGTGCAATGCTGCTACTTTGTTGGGGTCTTGTGGATTATTTGGATCGCGAGAAATGACACAAGGTTTCAAGGTAAGCATCCCCATCCAGTTCGATACATCAGTAGAGCTTTGAAACACATACAGGTGGTTATGGAAGTCATGTCCCGCCAGATGTATAAGGAAAAAATGCTGGTTTATATTAAATGGTTCCCACCCAAGGACGAACTTGTTAAACTGAATACAGATGGGGCTTCTATTGGGAACCCAGGATATGCAGTGGCGGATGTATTCTCGGGGGTTCAAAGAGGTAATTTTATAATGGGAGCATCGATTCCAATTTTCTTCGCGAACCAACAATGAAGCCGGAATTTGTAGCTCTATTATAATGGACTTCAAATTGTGTCGGTCGGATATATGAAGGTTGAGGTAGAAACATATTCTCAATTCTTTGTTTAAGGTTTTAACGGAGGAAAACTTAAACTGTCATTGGTTATTAGCTAGAACTGTTACTCAGATTAAGATAGTGCTGAGTAAATTTCAAGAAGTGCACTTCAGTTGGGTTTATCGCGAAGCAAATGGTGCTGCAGACGCGCTAGCCTCACATGTGGCAGCTCAAGTAAAGAACTTCCGTTTGTTGAGGCAATCAAATGTACACTTCTCAACTGGGCCTGTTGGAGACTTGACTTTCCTTCCGCCGTACTCGTCTGTTTGGTGGCATCAGGCGCCAATGGTTGTAAATACGCAAGTCCTTTATGATGTCCTGGGCATATGTAAATTTCGTTTGGTTTAATAAAAGGTTTATATTTACATCAAAAAAAAAAAAAAAGATGACTTTGTATAAACTTGTTCACATCAATTAGCTCCCCCTTTTTCAGACCTTGAACAGTCGAAATGATTACGACTGATGCAATTGTTTGAATCCTAAAAAGATGTGCAAGAGATATATTTCATGTGAAATATGACACAAAATACGACATAATAATTTTAAAATGAGCTGGAAGGGCTATTAGTCTATTACACTGTGTTAGAGTAACCTATAAATTATATATTTGGTTTAGAAACAGAAAACTCCTAGAGAATCTTGAAATGCATTTCATTAAAGCAAGCAAATGAAGCAAAGTAAAGTAGTAAACAAACAAATCCAGAGTATTCAAAACAGAGATAGAAGTGGAAAATAAGGTCAAGAACAATAGTCTTACATTTGATTGCATAGCACGCACTACTTAACAAACATCCACGATTTTGTTCCACATGGAGATGTCGAACCACAACCCGTCTTCCTTAAACCATTCTTCAAAAGGCAATATCCTCTTAACCAGGAATGTAGCTAACATCACTCCCAAAAGGGGATTTCCATCATTCGTCATTAGGAAAACCATGTCCGGACAAGCTACATAAGTAATCGTTATATAAAAATTTAGAGTGGAAATAGTGGATATACAAAATTTCTTTCCTCCCAGTCAAAGTCCCCAATGTCTTCGTCCATCGGAGACCTTAAAACATTTATTTTATCTGCACATACCTTCATCAAATCATCATCCATTATACATAAACAGTGACGGAGATCCAGATATTCAAGCTCACGACATCCATCAAGAATGCCTTGCAAGCCATTTTCAGTAAGCGAGTTTCTAAAAATCTCAAGGCGACGTACTTGAGGCATATTTTTTCCAATACCAAACGCCAATTTATTAAACTCCTCTTCATCAATTCCAATCGGTAACTTCACCCCACGACCATCCAATCTAACAGATTTCAAATGCTTGCACGAACAGCCAACAGCTTCAATCGCTTCATTCGTATACAAAGAAAACCGCAAATCAACCTCCTCCAACAAACCCGCAAGCTCAACTAATCCATCAGAAAGTTGACCACACATTGCAAACCGGATACATTTCAACGAACTCGTTTTCTTGGCAATATGGTGCAAAATTTCATCATTCCCAAAAAGCTTCATAGAAAATTCAACCAAACCTCCACCACTTCTATTAATAGCCTCCTTTGCCAATTTTTTCTTCTTGTCACCACTTTTCCAATCAACATAGTTCCAAAGATCTCGTAAGTCTACGGAACGAAAAAACTGAGGCTCTTTGGATAGTTTTTGGCATGTAATACAAACTAGTTGAGCATAGTATTTCAAACACGCCGAGTTTTGTAAAGATTAGGTAAGTCTAGCCAGTTCCTCAAATCCTTTGAAGTTGCAGATTTCATTCTGGACAAAATGATAATATAATAATAAAAAATAAAAAATAAAATATTAGGGTGTGGTAAATAAGTCAGTTTGACAATGTTACCTTAGATAATCCGAAGTTGTCCTTTCCATGAATAAGCCAGCAGCTTGTTTTCACTCCAAGGGAAATATGGAGAGCCTCATTTCTTACTTGGTTTCAATCTTGTGGTTTCCGAAATTTCGGTGCCCTAAAAAACGTATAAAGTAAAAACCGAAATGTCTTTGAAATCCCGTAGTAATGGTGAAAAATGATTTTGGATTGTGTTCGACAAAAGAAGGTCTACTGGACTCCAGAGCTAATGGATTTATAGAGAGAATGCTATACTTTGATACTGAGTGAAGACTCGTACACGCAGTAGCTCAATTTTGTCCAGTTGCTCTGGGCTCTGGCTACTTCTGTTTATAATAATCCCATCACAAGGCCTGAACTGTTGCTACTTATATTCGTCTCTCCTAATAATGTGTACACTGGTCACTGCTGGACCTCCCAGTCATTACTAGATCTCCTTAAGAGAGTCCCAGGCCTGGAAACAGGAAAACCACCTTCATCATGTCCAATGTCCAAAGCTACTGACCAAACCATCTTTGTGGTAGATAGTAGATACCTGAAAATACAAAGAAACTGCTCACACGGGCCTTTGACCTGCCCAAATATTTACACGAACGGACTTCTGCTCCCTTTACCAACCTTAAATCAATGGCACATATATATGAAATTAGAGAGAACCGTAAGAATACCCTTCCATAAGCTGTAACCTTATGACTGTGGTATTATTATGGTGGGTTAGTTAGTGTTACGGTTCTCTCTAATTTTCAAAACTTCATCTCGTAGCCGTTGGATCTTGCAACTAGTAGGGGGGGAGACTAATTCTTATTAGGCATCTCCAATGGGGGGTATAAAGTTACATCTCCACCTGGGCTCCACGTAGGTACCATTAGGATTTTATACCTCTAATTGTATACTATTATATAGCCTATAAATATCCACACTCTATACTCTCCAATAGAGAAGTGTAAAAAAAATTAGATTTTAAACTCGGACGTCACTTAAAGTAACGTCCCTCTTTAATTTAAACTGGGACGTCACTTTACCACTTAAAGTGACGTCCGAGTTAAAAAATTACTTTAGAATTAGAAAGAGGCGTTACTTAAAGTGACGTCCGAAATTTTTTTACTTAGACGTCTGTTCGAGTGTCGCCCGGACTTTTTATTAGCTGATAGCGAGAGGGGAATTCCCCACTCTCTCTATCAACTAATACTCTATTACCTACGGTATAACACCCCTATTGAAAAGAGTTTTTTGACATTTGGAGTGTAAAATTTCCACTTTATGCAGTTTACACCCCCCCCTTGGAGATGCCCTTGTGCCATATAAGTCCATAACCATGTGCACAGCCTTTCCATTACCATATTTTTCCCCGGTTACAACTTTTCATAGAAACTGAAGTCCTCCTTCTCCCTCCAACTAACAAGAAGGTATGTCCCTTCTCCTCCGTTGAACCCCACAAAAACTGGCGTATTTGATTTTCTCTTTCAACTCTCCTTACCAGAGCTCCACTATGGTTTGCAAAGACACATAAGCAACAGGTAAATTAGAGACCATAGTATGAATTCTACCTCCTTTAGATAGTAGCTTATGTTGTATGCAGATAAAAGAAAACAATAGAAGACAAGGACAGAATAACAGGTAATAACCAAGGCGCGGATTAGGCTGTCCTTAAGGAAAGATTTCGCCCGCTTCCAATGGTGCGTAAAAAGCAAATAGTGGCGTCTTCCTCACAGATTCAATGATTAACAGCAGCCCGACTTTTGCACTAGAAACGGACTATCCTCTAGAACAACAATATATAACTCTCTCGGCGGCCGACAGAAGAAGAGAAGAGAAGAAGAATAAAGACTTATCTGTTTCTCTGATTCGTGTAGGGTGGGTTGAAGGGACGGTATCCACGAGTTACGTTTTTCGGGTGTATGGAGGCAAAAGAGCGAGACGACTCCGTCTCTTACTCTCGTAATGGATACCTCCCATATAACACACACGCTGTGTTTATATAGAGGTTTCAAATGGGTAACCAAACCTCGAGAATGACTCCTCAAAGTCGGTCTCCCAAAACAGGTATGAGACAGAGTCCAACTCGCACTGCGACTCCAGCCAAAACTTGTTCAAAAAAGAAAACAAGTTTAGGCAATTGGTAATCCACTACCCACTAGACAATCAGCCCAAGCCCCGCGGCGACTTCGGCTTCGGTTCGGTCTAAAAAGGGCGCGGTGGCTTGGCTTTGGGTGAGTCCTCCCTCCTAACACAAAAGCCTTTGTACCCTAAGGGCATGCCCTTATGCTAGAGGATCACCTCATATACCTCACTTGCTAGTGGTGGTTCACCAATGTGGGACTAAACAACACACAAGTATTTTGAAATACTCATTAGAGATTCCAACAATCCTCCACTATTTTGGAATAGGATATTACAAAAGAAATGGGTTAACGAAATGCCAGAGAGAATCGAAAAAACAATGCATAAGATACTGGTGCTTTTCGGGCTTGAACCAATCATAGGGTAACATGTCTTATAATACGTGAAAGTGGTGGATTAAAAAATCTTTGAACCAACATTCCCTTGTAGTAAAATAGAGGACATGCACCCACATTGCTCTTTCATTATATGCCCGTTTCAAGGTGTTGGCGCTTTTTGGCCCTCATACGCCTGTGTTATGTGAATGCTCTGTAGTATTTGCACGAATACTCATAAGAACCGACCTAGTTCTACATTCATGTAGGTGGATATCCATCAAGTGTACATAGCGGTTAGAATACACTATCTCATAAAAAATGGACTATGGATTCCATTAAGAGTAAAATAACTCATCCTTTTCTCATTGCTATTCAAGTTATACAAAGTATACAATAATGCTATCTAGTCATAGGGTGGGGACGCCTCAAAGAAAGACAATAGCATACCGGAGGCGAATTTTAGGTGACTTGTTTTTCCCTTTGAACCTACTTCATGGGATCTCCAATCACATAGGTGGGGTTGCCGTCGATTGTCGCCCTCTATCTAAGACAAAAGTCCCATCCCCTCGACGATCAACCACTTGTCTCCCTGTTAAGTGGTTTTGTCGAGGATCGGCCAAATTTAACTCGACCTCACATAATCTAGAGCCACAACTCCAGATTCCAAAGAAATGCTTTATAGACTGTAGTCTCGCATTTAATATGCCCCTTTTCCCATTATACAATTTGCTCTTTGCCTTTGCTATTGCGGCCCCGACAAATACAATGCATAGGTAATGCCGGAGGGCGGTTTTGTACCAATAGGAAGATCTGCCAAGAGGTTTCTAAGCCACTCATCCTCAAAGACTTGCTTTATCTAAAGCAATAAGCTCGGACTCCATGGTTGAACGAGCTATCAAGGTCTCTTAGAAGATTTCCAAGCGATCGCACCTCCACCTAGGGTGAAAATATAACCACTAGTGGACTTCATATCATGAGAATCGATATCCGGTTTGCATCACAATAACCCTCTATCACGCGGTGGAGTTTGTCTAAACCTTATGCCGTAATTCATTGTTCCTCTCAAGTACTTGGCTAGTCTCTCTAAGGCACTCCAATGTTCCTGGCTAGGACAATGAGTGTATCTGCTTAGCCTGCTAACTGCATAAGCAATGTCAGGTCTAGTGCAATTCATCAAGTACATGAGACTACCAATAATTTGGGCATATCTAGACTGAAGTACACCATGTTGAGCATTTTTCCTGAGTTCACTATTTGCCTCATAAAGGTGTCCGACCGGGGCTTACTATCATAAAAGTTAAACTTTTTCAAAACTTCTCAACATAATGCTCTTGTGAAAGCGTATAGCCATCACTGTTTCTGATGATTTTGATTCCAAGAATCACATCAGCTTCTCCCAAATCCTTCATTTCAAATTGGGAGGATAAAAACATCTTGGTGTTTCTCACAACATCAAGGCTAGGACTCATGATTAACATGTCATCCACATATAGACAGATAATCACATATGTATTCACATTAAAAGATTTAAAGTAAATACATTTATCAGCATCATTTATGTGATATCCATTAGACATCATGACATCAATCAAATTTTTCATGCCATTGTTTTGGCGTTTGTTTCAACCCATATAACGACTTAACTAACTTGCATACCTTATGCTCATTCCCCGGTACTATCATTGCCCTCGTGCATCATATATATTTCTTCATCAAGATCACCATTCAAAATGCAGTTTTACATCCATTTGATGAATAAATAAATTATGAATAGCAGCTAGAGCCATTAGAACTCTTATAGAAGAAATCCTAGTTCCAGGAGCATAAGTATCAAAATAGTCAATGCCTTTTTTCTGGGAGAATCCCTTGACTACAAGTCTAGCCTTGTATTTCTCAATGGAACCATCTAGTTTCAATTTCTTTTTGAAGATCCACTTGTAACGTATAGGTTTCGCCCCAGTGAGGTAGATCAACTATCTCCCATGTGTGATTAGCTATAATCGAATCTAGTTTTGAGTGTATAGCATCCTTCCAGAAAGGAGCATCTCGAGAACTGATTGCCTCATTATCGTCCACAGGATCATCATCAAGAAGAAATGTGTAAAAGTCATCACCAAAATTGGTGGATTTCCTGTCTCTTTTACTCTTCTTCCGATTCTTGTTCAAATTTCAGGATCTCGTTGATTGTTGTTCACTAGGAGCAACCAACCTCTCAATGCCAATTTTCAAAGGAAACAAATTCTCAAAGAAATCAGCATTTTTACTCTCTATAATAGTGTTAGCATCGACAAGGTTATTATCGATTTTTACTACTAAAAATTTATATGCAGCACTATTATGAGCATAACCAATGAACATACAATCAACAGTTCTAGGTCCCAATTTTCTCTTTTTAGGTTCGTTCACAAGAACCTTAGCAAGACACCCCCACATTTTTAAGTATGCCAGGTTAGGTACATGACCTTTCCATAACTCATATGGTGTCTTATTCCCTGTTTTCTTGTTGGGTATCCTATTCTATATATGGCAAGCAGATAGGATTGCTTCCCCCCACAAGTTCAGGGAAGCTCTAGAACTTACAAGCATAGCATTCATCATCTCTTTTAGTGTTCTGTTTTTCCGTTCGGCTACTCCATTAGACTTCGAGGAGAGTATGGTGGAGTAGTCTCATGAATAATGCCACTCTTGTCACAAAAGTCCCGGAAGGGGTTAGACTCATATTCTCCACCCCTATCGGACCAAGTCTCTTAATCTTCAGATTAAGCTGGTTTTCAACTTCACTTTGTAGTTTAGAAACATCTCACCTGCCTCATGCTTGTGTCTAAAGTAAATATACCATGGTGTACCTAGAGAAGTCATCTATGAATGTAATATAATAAAACTTCCCCCTCTAGACATGGTACTTCCGAATTCACCCAAACTGTATGAATAAGAGTTAGTAATCCAGTTTTATCTCTAGACACGGTCTGCGGGGTTTCTTCGTGGCTTTAGTCTCAAAGACATATCTCACATTTATCATTAGAAAAATCAAAATATTAGACAATAAACCACATGCTTTCATCCTTTTCATATCTTGAACATTCACATGTCCTAGTCTACCATGCCATATATTAAAAGAGTCAAGCAAGTAAGCGTATGCATTCATTCTTATTAATAATAATGTTGTCAAGTACATTCAACATGAAAAGACCATTTGTTATTACAATAACCTTTACCAACAAAACCCTCATTCTTTGTCGAACAAACTTGTCACTCTCAAAAGTCACCTTGACCTTGACTTTGCCCAAGATAGGGACCGAAATCAGATTCTAACGAATCTCGGGGAACATGAAGAACATTACTAAGTGAAAGGGTTTTCCCCGGTTAACTTCGGAAGAACCTTGCCTGTTCCCTCAACAGGAACAGACCTAGAGTCACCCATATAGACCTTTTCATCTTTCACTAGTATGTATTCTGAGAAGGCTTCAACATCACCACAGACGTGGCGGGTGGCACCAGAATCTAGTACCCAGTTCCTCTTCCCAAAATATGAACACTTGTGACACCACAGCTACAACAATATCATCTCCCTCAACTAGATTAGCATTGGGAGGATCATCAGTGTCTTTCTTGTGTCTGCATTGAAAAGCCCTATGTCCAGGTTTACCACAAACATAACAATTTCCATTGCCAGTACCACTCCTTTTAAAAGAAGTTCCTTTGACCTTGAAATTCTTATTTTTGTTGGACTTCTGCTTCTTAGAGGTTTTGTTAGATTTACTGGGATTACCTTCAATGATATTGGCTTTAGAATGGAATTTCTTAGACAACACCTCATCCCGAGTCTTGTTCTTTTCCTCTATGTGAATGTGAATGATCACATCCTCAAGAGTCATCTGCTTACGCTTATACTTCATACTATTTTTATAGTGTTTCCAAGACTCGGGGAGTTTCTCAATCAAACATCCAGCAACAAAGGTTTTGGGTAAATTAATACCCTCAGTTTTCAAATCATTAATCAGCACATGAAAATCATGGATTTGAGACGTTACATCTCTATCCTCTCTCATATGGAACTTTAGAAAAGTCCCAATAGCATATTTCTGAGTACCAGCATCCTCTATTATGTATTTCTTGTTCAAACTCTCCCATATATCATGTGCATTCTTATTTGAACAATAAATATCAAAAATTTCATTGGACAAGGTACTCAAAATAGCATGACGACATACCTTATTATCATTGAGCCAAGCAGCTTGATTTCTTTCGAAATCATTAGAACCCTCCATGGGTGCTGTATCAGTGAGATACTTTGCATAGTTGAGTACATCTAGGGCTGTGAACACCCTTTCTCTCCATCTCTTGAAGTGTGAACCGTTGAAGGATTCAATCTTAGACACATTAGGTAAGTTGCGAGCATTCAGTAGAGGTGCAGCATCTCTCATAGACGAAGTAACTTCCATGACTCCAGAATTGGTTTCTTTGATCGGCGTGGTGTCAACAGTTGTAGACATCTTGATCTTTCCTTAAGATTGTTGTATGCAGATAAAAGAAAACAATAGAAGACAAGGACAGAATAACAGGTAATAACCAAGGCGCGGATTAGGCTGTCCTTAAGGAAAGATTTCGCCCCTTCCAATGGTGCAGAAAGGCAACAGTGGCGTCTTCCTCACAGGATTCAATGGACTAGAACAGACTACCCTCTAGAACAGCAATATAACTCTCTCTGGCGGCTGACAGGAAGAAGAGAAGAGAAGAAGAATAAAGACTTATCTGTTTCTCTGATTCGTGTAGGGTGGGTTGAAGGGACAGTATCCACGAGTTCTGTTTCGCTGGTGTATGGAGGCAGCAGTAGCACGACTCCCGTCTCTTACTCTCTGTAATGGATACCTCCTTATAGACACACACTGCTGTGTTTATATAGAGGTTTCAGTCGGTAACCAAACCTGAGAATGACTCCTCAAAGTCGGTCTCCCAAAACAGCTATGAGACAGAGTCCAACTCGCACTGCGACTCCAGCCACAAGTTTAGGCAATTGGTAATCCACTACCCACTAGACAATCAGCCCAAGCCCAAGCCCGACACGACGCGACTCGGTGTGGGGCAGGCGTGCGCGTGTGGCTTTGGGTGAGTCCTCCCTCCTAACACAAAAGCCTTTGTACCCTAAGGGCACGCCTTTATGCTAGAGGATCACCTCATATACCTCACTTGCTAGTGGTGGTTCACCAATGTGGGACTAAACAACACACAAGTATTTTGAAATACTCATTAGAGATTCCAACAGCTTACCCTCCACCCACCAAATCCTTACTGTTCAAAGATGATTGAACAAAGGGAACTCTAAGAGGTTCATCTAAACTCGGTCACCCATGCATGTACAAAGTCACTTTGTTGACAAAGAGAGAACAGAATGTAGAAACGAACCAACGAATTCTAGTAGGCTAGTAGAGTAGTAGCTAGGTCTAAGGTCTTGAGAGAAAAAAATACTGCATATGCTCCCAACTAAACTAACGGGTTGGTAATCTTTGAGTTGCACTTGTGTACAAACAAACAGTAGAAGTAGGTTTCAACAGTTATAGAGAGTACAAACTAAAAGCAAAAATGCTAGGGACAAACTCACACAAAGCCACATTGTAAAGGCTCAGGACAAGTAAACTTTTTAATGAGTTCAAAATTTTATGCACAGCCAGATGTGGAAAGCATGAAGAGGACTTCGTATAAAGCTCCTGACTTCCGTTAGCTCTCTCTTTTTCGAAGGCCTTTAACAAATGTTTACGCTGGATGCAAAGAAAACGTCGCCCTAAAAGGTGCAAGAGATATATAATTTATTTATTTATTTTTCTTAGCAGATATATAATTTATAAGAAACTACTATTGGCCCGTGCCGTACGGTATTAAAGAGCCCCAATAGAAACCGACGAAAAAAAGCCCAATGACCCACCCAAAAAATCCAACCACAATTATTGACTTCAAACAATGATCCAATACTCCTGTTGCCACTTATTATACTGTCCACGGCTCTACGCCCTATAAGCTCTAAAATCCGCCACGTCATAAGTATTATAAGTAGAGGTTAGGGTTGGTTTCTGAGGCCCCACACCACCTTAATCTATATAATAAAGCAGCTTGGTCTTTTTATGTGTTTATATCGAGCGGTGGGGAGAAAAATAGTTTTGGGATGATCCTACGGTCATAAATCAATTTATTTTAAGAGTCCTACTTACTCTAAACTAAACTAAAAAGGAATAAGCTATTATAAAGGATAAACAACGGTCGGGGAGAAAGCAGTTTTGGGATGATCCTACTGTCATAAATCAATTTATTTTAAACTAAAGAGGAATAAGCTATTATAAAAGATAAAAACAATTGTATCTTTTATCTTTTAATACGTCTTGATTCCATTGATATTAATCCTCATAGATATATATATTAAATTATATCTGATATCTATATAAATCTAATATAAGTTGATTCCAATTAGAAAACCACGACTCAAAGATACTGATTGATCCAACGCTATATAAATCTAATCCAGATTGACTGACATGTGGTAGAGTTTGTAAATTAGCAGTTACCTATATTCAAGCATTCAACTTTGTACTAGCATATCATCATATGTATGTTTTAATTTGTGTTTTATGACATGGTAGATTTGATATGATCTGTAGTGGAAGGGACAAGATTGAAACCCCAGAACTGGTACTTTTTCAACAACAAGTAATTTTTGTCTCCAAGCAAGTAAGCCATAATTTTTAACGTATGAATTATTCAACCAGATATTCCTGTAATTTAGGTTGAGGACCACATCATTTTAAAGCTGGTGTATCCTTGAGTTTACGAACTGGTGGTGAAGATTAAGTTTTATGATGCTTTTAAAAGTGATGGTTATCATGATACTCTAGCTGTGGTTGGAAGGGACAATGAAGGAAGCTTTCAAGGTGCTTGCTCAAGAAAAAAGAAGGCTAACACGTCTGCATAAGCAAAATTACTAGATGGTAAGCCAGCAGGGGAATTTTCACACCAGAAGCAATGGAGCAGTACTTTTTATGAAGGGGATGCCAAACAAGTTATGGACGCATGTAGGGATGGAGCTGACAATGCACCATGGAGGTGGAAACCAGTGCTTACAAATATATATATTTTGTTATAAATCTTTCTGTAATGAACTTCGTTTCTTTTAGACATACCCTTAGAGCATGTAACATGTTTGCTCAAAAACACTTGCTGCTTAGGCAGCCAAGAGTGGACCTGTAGAGTTATTTTTGTATTGTAATGACTTCTTAATTTTTTTGATAAATGAATAAATTTGATGCATATGTTTATATAACAAAGGTCATCCTAATCCAAAACAATCTAAGTAGCATACACTCTCTATAAACATTCAATATTAATTTTGTAAATAATAGTTATTAGATTTTTGTATTTCTTTTGCAGCTTTTAATTTAATTAATAAAAAAATAAATAACTTTATGACTCGAGTGGCGTAGCCATGGGTTAATTTCTAGTTTGTTATATAGATGGTAGGCAGACACAATGGAATAATAATTGAAAGTCAAAGATTACGCTGGATGTAAACAAAACTTAATTAGAAAATAGAAAAGAATGCATTTTGATTCCTGATTGTAAATATACGAAGTGTTTTCTTAGGAAATCTCTTTTATATTTAGTTTAGTAGGGAAGATCTTTTGCTTCAACCTTCCATTACAGATTTACATAGTAGTAATCCATAGTTTATGGATTATGTTAAGAAACAGACAACTTAGAGAAAATATCAAAGAGGAAACCTACTTCAAATCTGATAGGGCCTAGCACACAGCCTGACCTCGGGCCCATAAGTTTTACGGATCTAACTAGTACCAATATTGTCCCCAACTTAACCACCCATTGGACTTGGGCCAACACATGGCCATGGGTGTGGGGTTTTATGTGAAAGGCCTTGGTACTAGTTGTGATAGATCCCACTTTATTAACCAATGATGAAATTGTCTCTTCTCCCATGTGGGACTATTAGATTTCAGGTTCACAATACCCAACAATCTCCACCTCGAAGATCACTCGATGTCGTTAGATTCCACTCGGGGTACACTCTCTCGAGCATCCACGACTTCCAAGAGTGTCATAGTGTACATGGACACTTCGTTAAGCAACTCCACCTGAGTTGCGCCATCGTTGGCGGCTCCACTTTGAAT
Organism: Coptis chinensis; assembly: GCF_015680905.1. NCBI lineage: Eukaryota > Viridiplantae > Streptophyta > Magnoliopsida > Ranunculales > Ranunculaceae > Coptis > Coptis chinensis. The sequence continues at coordinate 37,691,198 of NC_141464.1, forward strand.
GACTTCATTTTCAAATTCTACATGATCTGTGTCGTTTGTCCCAACCGAACCTGGCTCTGATACCATTTGATAGAACCTGGGCACACCCGCCAGGTCTGGGCCTCCACGCCCATGGGATAACTAGTACCGATATTGTCCATCACTTAACCATCCATTGGGCCTAGGTCACATCTTGGTCATGGGTGTGGGGTTTTATCCTAAAAGGTCTCGGTACTAGTTAGTGATCTTCCCACTTTATCAACCCATGATGGACTCCTTTTTTCTCCCATGTGGGCCTAATTTCAAGTTCACAATACCCAACAAAATCAAATGCAGTAAAAGAAAGAAAAACAAACAACTCAGAGTACTCAAAACAAAAACTGAAGCAAATCGAAAAAAAGGTTATATTTGAGACTTGCTAGAACAATAGCCTCACATTTCATTTTGTATATTCTGCACTAGCTATCACAGCCAAAGAAACTCTTATTAGCTCATGAAACTCAGAAGTAAGTGACGAAGAGTGGGGCCAAATTAACTCAGAGTAGCAACTGATGCACAGATCGAGACATCACAACAATATACAATAAGATCTGGTTGGTCAAGGGTTGGTTAAAAAGCTGATCCACCAATATTAGGTTTGAACCATTTGGATGAGAAAAGTACCAAGATAGTAAAGTTTTCCAGAATGGAGCTACACTAATACTGGATTGGTTAAACACATATACAGTGTGAGTACCTAATATTCATGTCCAATGAATATCAGACATGTGTCCATCGCCAAATACAATTAGCTCATACTAAACGAACTAGAGTTACCATCTCCAGCACGCTAGAATGAGTGACCAAAGCCATAGCTGATAAGATCTCTACGTTACACTCAGTTCGTGGTCAACCAGGCAACCCAAGAGACAAGTCACCTTCGGTTACACATGAGCACTAAATATTATCAATGAATGGAGCACCAAAAGTGGATCTCATTCAATAGATATTAATGGGGTACTAAAGAAAGCTATAAAGCACAAGAAGGTGACCAAAAGAAGAGGAGAATTTTATGCTTCTTCTCCACTCTCAATCTTCTCCATGTGAGATGCTCCATCTCTAATTCAATCACTCAAGATGAACTACGTCTGGATTGATTCTAGTTCACCGGAGAACTGGATACGTAGGCAGTTTGATCATTCGAACTCAGTCATAACATCATCTAACCCAATTCTCCAAGATTATAAGGTCATGACTAAAATACACTTTTACATTGGCGCCGTTTGTGGAGAGAATTTCTTGAAAATTCAACTTTTCTTTCGTTAATTCAAAGTTTTTTTTTAAGACCATGAAGCGCGGTGATCTGTCATTCTCAAAAGTTGCGTGCAAAATTGTGGGTTTAATAATACATTATAAGTTTGCTTTATTAGTTTTGTTAATCTGGGAATGTTTCAATGCTCAAGGGTATTTTTAATTCCTATTATGAGAACTAGCGAACTGCCCCGTACATTTATAAAATTTTGGTCCTTAGTTTCTAATGCATAATGCCATGATTTAACATTCACATTTTCATATTTTGAAACACTAAGTTCTGGCATTGTTTCGCCTTATTTTGTAACCATGAACAAATATTCATATCGTGCTCGAACTCACTAAGTCGTTCATGCATGCTACTAACGATCTCACTAGAGCTGATAAAGCCTTCAGGTAGCAATTGAATTGCTATTACCTTGAGCAGTCCATAAGGTCACTGTCTATTCACTTCAAGAAGTAAAGAACATTTACCAAATCCTTGTTTCTATTGATTAATTAGTCTCATTGTTGACTAGCATTTTCACTTTCAGAACTGATGCTAATATAATTCTAAATTCAGTATTACATCATGTGCCACGCCAGTAGCAATTTTCACTTTCACAAAACTTCTTGATTCTTGCATCAAAATTTTAAGTTGATGCTATAGGATCATTGGAAGATATCCAAGTGATTCACCTCCTATAACGAACTCGAAAGTTCATCCAGATCAAATGTACATGGTGATATAACGTTCTACATGCAACTACATATGCATTAATACCTACTTGTTGCTTTAGTTGCAATAATTTCTTGTGCCATAGCTTGATGTCAATGCAATATGTTAACATCTAGTGTTGCAGATCTTAAGAAAGTGTTTCAGCCATCACTAGACAAAGTTTCACAGGCAACGCTTGATCGACCTCGACAAGTCGATCTTCAACGACCTCTGATTAAATTGGCCACGTTCCCACTTACTTTCTTTCCAGTGCATGGTTTACAATTTGGATCTCGCTTAGAAGAAAGACCGTATAAAAAGAAGCAACCAACAAGGGGCTTCAATTCAGTTCACTGCCTTTCTAGCAAACAAGTCCACAGTACAAGTGACCTAGCTACCTAGGCTCTATGCTCATATGGTGATTGTGCACTGGTCAAGGTTTGCTTCTATTACATTTGTTAGCTGATATGATTTTGACCAGTACAATACGACATGGGCATAACTCTATAGCCAAACTAGCATATATATATATATAGGTGGCCAGATTTATTACATTACCCATCCCACTCACTTACTTGACCTTGAATTCAGTTCAAGTCACATATTTATTTTATACCATAAGGTCAACACTTATTAAGATGTTATGCGAACTCAACCTAGCTAGCAGTCACAAGTACTATGAATACTGCTAGCTCCTCTACAGGTTGTTTACACGTATTATGAATACTGCTCGATCAATCACAGGTCGATTGCATCTCGAACTGGGACTAGCTGTAGCTATCTACACACGTATAATCCGGTTACGATTTGAGCTCAATGCTTAATTTATCTCCAAAATTACCATTGACTTGCACTAGTTCTTGTTGGTATTAGCTCGATATAGTGCAAGTCAACCAAGCTCCAAACTGGGGCCAGCCACAAACATCTCCGGACTGGGGCTTATTATTGCCATCAAAACATGTTCAATTATGTTATTATGCTCTGTGCATCTCCAAAATTACTACTGTTAGTTCGTACTATAGTCACGCCAATTCAAGACTAGCTATCAACTATGATCTCCAAATCAGCACGCTCACTCGAGCTTAAACGCCACTAGAGCCACCCGCTCACTAGAGCAGCACGCTCAATCGAGCTTAAATGCTCACTAGAGCCACCCACTCACTCGAGCTCAAACGCTCCCTAGAGCTACCATTTCCCTACCAGTTGAGGACTTATATTTCTAGGATCAATTCGGTGCAGGACGGTCACTAGAGCAACACGCTCACTCAAGCTCAAACGCTCTCTTGAGCTACAATCTTCTCACTAATTGAGGACGACCTACACTTCCAGGATCAATTTAGTGCAAAAATTCGGATCAGCAACCCTCTCTTGAGCTACAATCTTTTTACTAATTGAGGACCTACACTTATAGGATTAATTCAGTACTTGTCAAAGCGTGCAACATCACTTGCATCTTCAGTCAGGACGCTTACTTAAGCACTAAGGGTCCCTCGACCTACGCTCCTTCGAGCAGAATGCTTACTTAAGCACTAAGGGCCCCTCGACCTACGCTCCTTCGAGCAGAACGCTTACTTAAGCACTAAGGGTCCCTTGACCTACGCTCCCTCAAGTAGAATGCTTACTTAAGCACTAAGGGTCCCTTGACCTACCCTCACTCGAGCAGAACGCTTACTTAAGCACTAAGGGTCCTTCGACCTACACTCACTTGAGCAGAACTCTTATATAAGCACTAAATAATGGTCCCTTGACCTATGCTCACTCGAGCAACACGCTCACTCAAGCGCCAATGCTCCCTCGAGCTCCAAGGCTCCCTAGCTTGAGTTACAACTTTCTCACTAAGTTGAAAATCTACACTTCTAGGATCAACAATGTGCAACACGCTCACTCGAGCTTCATATTAGAAGCCTCCAAATTGTACCACTCAGTACACATACAGGTGAAAAACGCAATGATTTTGCCAAAAAAGCACAAGGCAGGTTTCTGATTCAAATGAGACATATTTGTGTTGGTCACGTGTTCTCTTCTATCTATTTTCAAGTATCTTCAATTCTCTCAATGACTTCAAAATAGGGGGTTGTGTGAGTACCTAATATTCATGTCCAATGAATATCAGACACGTGTCCATCACCAAATACAATTAGCTCGTACTAAACGAACTAGAGTCACCATCTCTAGCATGCTAGAACGAGCGACCAGAGCCATAGCTGATAAGATCACTATGTTACACTCAGTTCGTGGTCAACCAGGCAGCCCAAGAGACAAGTCACCTTCGGTTACACATGAGCACTAAATATCATCAATGAATGGAGCACCAAAAGTGGATCTCATTCAATTGATATTAATGGGGTACTAAAGAAAGCTATAAGCACAAAAAGGCCACCAAAAGAAGAGGAGAATTATTTGCTTCTTCTCCACTCTCAACCTTCTCCATGTGAGATGCTCCATCTCTAATTCAATCACTCAAGATGAACTTCGTCTGGTTTGATTCCAGTTCACTGGAGAACTGGATACGTAGGCAGTTCGATCATTCGAATTCAATCATAACATCATCTAACCCAATTCTCCAAGATTATAAGGTTGTAACTAAAACGCACTTTTACATACAGTAAGATCACATATGAATTGGTTGGCATAAAGATGATGTGAAGTGAAGGTTCTATATATTGTTGAATATTCCTTGATTACAAGCAAACACAAAGGAAGAAATGCACCTGAAGCAAGCCAAATTTTCCAGACAAGTGCACCAAAGACAAGACACCACATGTAAAAGGTATCCATTTATTCCAAAACATGATCAAAGTCACAAAAGTGTAATTCACTAATCTCTACTTAGCAAGATGCTACGTTACAGGATTAAGCACACCTAAACATAAGATACCTAGTACCGGCTCGTCCCTAAGGCAAGTTAGGCGGCTGCCACTACACCATAACAGGCTATTTGCAACGGCAAAAAACCGTTGCTAATTATTTTCGCAACGCTTTTTAAGCGTTGCAAATATGGCGTGGGTAAAGTGTTGGAAATTTTTGCAACGGTTAATAAGCGTTGCAAATAGAAATTTCCAACGGTTAATGACCGTTGCAAACTGAAATTTCCAACGCTTATTAACCGTTGCAAACTGAAATTTCCAACACTTATTAAGCGTTGCAAGAAAAACTTTCCAACGGTTTTTAAGTGTTGCAAATATTATTTGTAACGCTTGTTTATGCCTATTTCATACAAAACTTTAGCAACGTTTTTAAATTTGTAACGGTTATAAACTGTTGCTGATGGGTTGCAAATAAAAAATAATAATTTCTCATATTTTGTAGCAACCAGCTAAACCTGCCCCATTTTATTAGGACACTTAACCTGCAAAAATAACACTACTTGTTCTATATTGAAACAAATATCTCAATTACATGATAAAATCTCCATTGCCTTTTCATACCATTTAACAAGTAAATAATAGCAAACACAAATAAAAAATTTAAAAAAAAAAATAGGATATTCGTTAAACCATATATACAATATAACTTCAAAATATTTTCTAAGAGTTACAATAAGGGTAACATATTCAATACGATTTTCCAAGCAAATCTCGAATCATTGCAATACCAAGTATTGGTGATGGCTTCACTCATTATAATCCTAGTGCGGCTCCACAAAGTCCATCTAATTCCTAAAAATTCACAAAACAAATAATGAACTTAGAAATACAATAATACTAATTAAACTCATACAATTAATTAAATATTTGAAAATCCACCTAAAGGAAGTAAGAAGTTGAACAAATGAGAAAATAGATGGTAGAATTTTAAGCTTTTACCTTGACGAGGAGCTTGAGGTGAGCATGATCATTTGATTGGGGAGCAATTATTTTGGTCTGCTTCTTGTTTTTCCCTCCATCAAATTTCATGAATAGCTTCTTCCATAGATTTCTTCTCATCAAAAGTGACAAATCCAAAACCTCGAGAGCGACTGGAGAACCGATCAACAACGACCTGCAATCAGGACAAAACAAAAAGTCTTTCAGGAGATTTCCATAATTAAACTTAACAACCTAAGAGGCTAAAGATCAAAGTCATTACATTTTAACTGGCAGTAAGTCAAAAACACGGTATCAACATACGACCACCACCCGACTAAAGCACAAAAGCACATCTTGTCAAGATATAACAGTGAAACAACAAAAAGAAAGAAGTATACACCTTATAATGTTTTCTTTTTCACGGAACTGTAGGTATAGCTAATGCATTATACTATTTAAGAACCCAAATTTTAGATAAAATGAATACCTTTGCCTCAACAAGATGGCCGAACTTTTCAAAAGCATGCTTCAGACCTCTATCAGAAGTAGACCATGAAAGTCCCCCAATAAAACAGCGGTACTCCACTGGTTCTGACATGTCTCAACTAATCAAAACAAACATAAAAGATAAGTATAAATATTCACTTCGTAAAGATCAACAATATTGAAGGAAACAAAAGTAAGATCCTCTAAACCAAACACCTCATGAGTCATGAACAAACAAAGTTTTCATCTTTTTAATCAAGGCCATACACATAATGACAAGACAAATGAATCAGATCCCTACATGACCATATAATTTGGAGAGCTTCTATCAATAATGCCCAAAGAGCTTGTTACATTGTACTCCATAATAACAAATATATGTTTCTATGCCATTAAAATTACCTTCACACTCACTCCCATTCACTTTTTCTCCACAGGTTTTATTTCCAATTCTAAACTAATTGCTTAACCTACAATCCTAATATTGCATCAGGCTTCTATAGTCAATATATGTCAACAATCTTGAATGTCTTTGGTCACTTCCACAAGTCCTTAATCTTTATCTACTACCTACTACTCCTTAAAGAGCATTAACAACCTCTGAAGATAAATTAAACGACTACAAATCAAGACTTACTCGATAAAACTCTCACCACTAAAAGGAAAACATTTAGAGTTATTCTATACAAACTCATATCATCGATAAAAAATGTAAACAAACTAAGCACATGGAGAAAACAAATGAAACAGGTAGTAAGCAAGATATACATATGCAGACAGTAATCTAGAAATAAAGATGTGCAAATTTTTACAAATTAATTAGTAAGAGGCTAATAAAACACCGGTTACCTCTGAATAGATCATGTGCTAAGGCAAAACTAAGTGCAGTTAGATAATGAGATTGACATTGAACTTTATTCAAAAAGTTTTTATTCAATAAACAACAATATTAAAAAGTAAGGAAATTGTTTCTAATATTACTCCCCAAATTCTCAGTAAACAACGAAAAAGCTTCTTTTCCCATTCCCAATATGAGTAACCCCATCAAGCATCATTTAAGAATAGAGTGTGATACCATTTCCAACATATGTACATGTCTAGTGATACCTTTTTAAGAACGGCAGCAATCTTCTCATCATAATCTATTCTCGGATGCTAAGTGAAGATCCTTGGCGCCTCTTCCCATCGGCCAAGCATCGATCGAGCTATGCCACGAGACTTGTATCCTTTTGCTGAATCAAGGTTAATCTAGAACAAAAGAACCGAAATATAAATCAAAGGTGAGCATTTAACCACTGGCCAAGCATAAATCAATGTTGCTAGAATTATTTGATCTTCTATTCGAGTGTACTGTGGTACTTCGTGGGGCGGTTTTGAATATGAAGAGAGAATGCAGTTTTCTAACAACATTTAATTTGAAATATGCTAACAGAATCCATTATAGATGCAACAATTAATGTCAACCACATAGAGGGTATGCATACCAGACATTTTGGACCATATGCAACAAATTTAGAGTCATTGGATGCATAATGAAGACCGCTAGCTAACGAAAAGATTATAGCGGATCTTGTCCGTAATGATATTTGATGTCTTCAGTTTATTGACGTATGATATAGTGATTTTGAAATAATTTCTATAACAAAACAATTTAACCAAGATTATTGCATGTGTGCAACTCCTTAAAAGGGTTGCTTATTAAGATTATTATTCTAAAATAAATTTATGAAAAGCAATGGGAAAGTAAGTGAGATAGAAAAGTGATCATCTTAAAATGTGTCACAAATAAATATATATTTCAAATCAACGGAAAGTTTGTCAAATCATAAACAAGAAAGTTGTTTAAATATCAAATATGGATTGAACGTCAAAAGTATCATTGATCTTGGACTACAACGATACACTTATAAAAGGACCCTTTCTTTCCCTTCCTACAAGAACACTAGAAGGACAACTATTCCAAAAAAAAAAAAACTAATCAAACAAAACTGAAAATAAATGGACAAAGAATAAACTCATGTCGAAAACTAAGTCATAGAAATTAAAAGTCGAAAGCAAAATATAGAAATCCTAGATTGTATCTACAATTCAAACCCGCCCAATTTCACCAAAAAAGAAAAGTTACAACCAAAGTACATAAGTGGGTGTGAAAAATAATCAAGATATTATGGCGAACAATACCTTTAGTAGAGGAGAAGTAATGACTAAATCGAGCTTCTTTACAAGTCCGTGATTGACTGTAATAGCATTACCACAAATCTTGTTGAATCTCCATTCATGACAAAAGCAACATAGAGATAAACCCTACGAGAAGATAAATGTCGGGGATAGAGTCTCTTTACTTAAACAATGGAGCAATTGTACTTGGTAAAAAGTGGATCAACGCCGCTTGATTAGTCGGGTCAAGATACTCTTGGATGATTCTTTGGATACCTCCCGGAGATGTGCATGCAAGTCTTGCCGCTGATTTCACCAAGAACTCTTTTGGATCTTTAATTTCCTTAACAGGATCCTCATCTTTTTTTTTTCCAAGCATTGTGAAGAAGGACAAAAGTGGCAAGATATACCCCACAACCTCCCCTATATCCGGCATTTCGGCTCCTCAACAACTCTTTCTTGTTCTCGTCTGGAAAGAAGAGTGACAATACTATCCAAAGATTCGCCACAAATAGTTGCAGCTGAAGCATCCAAGAGAAGTGGGACTCACAAAATAAGTTTGGTTGAAAGCAACCGAAGTCAACTTCAACTCGATGGATCCCGTGATCGGCCTAAGAGTAGGTATCCGAGAAAGTCTCAAGAATGGTAACAAACAAATTACCATTTGGTTGAACTGAATTAATGGAATCCACAAGCCTAGTTGGCCTGTGCTTGATGAGAAAAAGTGACATAAATATCACAAAAAAGTTCTGAAACTTCACTGTGCGGTGATTTTGTAGTCGTGTAAAGAGTGCATGTAGTTCGGATGAATGGGTGGTCTGCATGTAGCTCAATGGGTGGTCAAGCTCAACAAGCTAGGAGCTGGAATGCATATGGCCAAAACTCGGTTACCTCCTTTGCCAAGATATCCTGGATGAGGGGGAAAAGGCTTGCCTCAAAAGCCAATATCAGAGAGACGTCCTTCTCACATGCTATATTTGGTAGTGCAACCATATGCAAATACTTAATAATAGCTCCCAAAATAATCAGAAAACGTCTTTATGAGTTAACCTCTGTAAGAAACACATTAAGTATCAGTTGGTTATGTTGAACTGACCCATAGAATCCGACTTCAAAGCAATCCATTTCGAAGGGCTTGCCTTGTAAGTTGACATGTACGTCTTAATGAACTTATCACTTGGAAGCTTGCACGCAAGTCAAATATCATATTGATAGGTGCTCAAAAAGTGCTATTTAACCCTCGATTATGCCTCTTGTTTAGCCATCTTAGTGGACTAATAGTGTTTATAAGTTGTGTTTTAAGATTCTACAGGTGAAAAAGAGAGTTTTGTAGAATATTAGAGAAAATGGGGTAAAACGAAGCAATTCGGAGCATTAATGATCACATGGGAGGTCCGTGGACAATCATGGAGAAGGCCAAGGAATTGGAGCTATTAAATATGCGACTTGGACCTATTTTAAAGTCTATTTGGAAGCCCAAGGCCAAAGGATTCATTGCTTGGACCAAAGCCCGCAAAAGAGAATAGAAGGATAGAGCAGAAGAGACAAAATCGGCTTATGCGTCTGGGACGCATGGATCGAGCATCCAGACGCATTGATCGCGTCACGGGACGATAGGTCGAGCGCCCGTGACGCATTGATTAAGTCTGGGGCGATGGATAATGCGTCCGACGCATGAATCGATTAATCTTGTAGCCATTCCTTCTCAGTTTTGAAGACGAAGTCGGACTTTGAAAGAAACCTATTTGTATTAGGAAACAAATGATGGTTTGGAATGCTTCTAGAACTCATTGTAACCCCTATAAATAGAGGACCTAAGTGCCTCATGTAATTGGCCAATTCACTTATATTCTTGTCTCCAGAACTTGAGGCAGAGAGAGATTAATAATAAAAGATCGGTTTTAACTAGCTGAGTCTTAATAAATTAGTCTTTATAGTCTTATGTTCTTCAACTCTTCTTCTTCTCGTTCTTCGTGTTCTTCCTTCTATATGGAAGGCTAATCTTTTCCTTCAAGGGAGGAGATGAAGCCAGTGCTTAAGGTTTAATGATTCTTACGGTTCATGGTGTTCTTCAATCGAGTTAGTTCTTTATGTTTGTAGTTATTAGTTCCATTGCCCACACCGGGGATGGAAGTATAGAATAGGGTTTATGTTTTGCAATATTAATATCATGCTAGTGTTCTTTACTTTTCTTCTAGTAGTGTAATTCTTTAGAGTTAGAGAAGTATTCTTTGTGTTGCCTTAGAAGGGTAGCTCGGGAGTGGCTGCCTAGGGGAAGTATTCTTTGTGTTTGCCTTAAGTGGTGATTCATTGAATGGTCTGCCCTATTAGGAAGTACTCCTTGATGTTGCTCTTGGTAATACATTGAATGGATGCCCGAGCTTACATAAAAGGAAAGAAGATATTAATAGGATAGACATAAGAACAACCTTAAGTAGAGTTAATTCTTAACGATGTTTCATCCAAAGGGCATCGACACTCGCCGATTGCCTAATTGTAGTCTACTTGTAAGAACAACCATGAAGTAGAAGGAAGTCATAGATTAAAAGTATTGGTGGATTCTAATCTCTTGAATTCTCTCTTATAAATTCTCAATAGTTTAGTTAGTTTAGCTTAGTTTAGCATTAGAATCTACAATCTCTACAACATTAGTTTTTAATCCCTCAAACCCCCCTTTCCAGTCCTGTTTTTCACATAACATACACTTAAAAGTGGAACGATACCCTACTCATCCTTTACTTAGTGAGGGATAATTAGGTTTTGATACGCTTCTCTTTTGTTCAACGATCATCATCTATCTACATCATCCATACACCATCTAAACACACAAAAAGAGGAAGTGTCAATGGCGCCGCTGCCGCTTTAAGTTGTTTATGTTTAACGTTTTCTTTCAAGATTAGAATTTTGGATATTGAGGTAATTTTAGCCGCATCATCCATCCTTTTAAGAAAGAAAGAAGCTTGAAGGACATCTCGAAGACAAGATCTACCATCCAGGTTAGTCGAATCTTCATTCTTTTTATTGCTTTCTTAGTATAGTTGCATCATAGTTTAGTTTTATTGCTTTCTAGTATAATTGCATTTAGGATCTTTTCAACAATTGAAGTTGTAAGCCAACACAGCGAAATATCAGACTCTAGTGTTTCTTGTCTGAATCTTGACAAACGGACTATCGTCTGTGGGCAGTGGTACTTAAGCAATCCAAGTGATTCACCATAACCCTAGAAGAGACAGCTTTAGACAACGAATCGAGATACTAGCTGCAAAGCCCAACCCAGTTGAAGAAAAGTAGTTTTACATTCTAGTATAATTTAGAATAGTTGCATAGTAGGATAGTTTTTGTTATTTTTGCATAGAATTTTCTAGTGTATGCCCCGTCGTCCATATCATCGTCCGGTAAGAACACAACAGTGGACAAGGTTTAACAACCGACTCACAAGAATACTAGGCGAGATTGATACAATGGCCGCAAGCAATGATGGAGGTGTTTTGGACACCAATAATCTGAAGCTATCCCACCCATGCAAGCACAATGACAGAGGAAGAAGGCGGCGATTTCTATTCGCCAATTATTTGAGACCCACACAACAAGATTGTTTTTTTCGAGACGAAGCTAATCAATTTGAACTTAGAGCATCGGTAATCTCTATGCTTCCAAAGTTCAATGGTTCGCATAATGTTCACCTTTTATGTTCACATGAACAAATTTCTATCGATCCTCGAACTTTCAAGAACCGAATATCGGGGATGAGAGTATCAAGTTAATTCTTTTTCCACTCTCACTTCGAAGGTAAAGCATCCGAATGGTTAAGCTGCACACCCGATCAATTCAATCAACAACCGGGAGAAGTTGAGAACAAAGTTTATGAACAAGTTCTACCCAAAACCTGACAGATGCCATGCAACAAGCCATCAACAATTTCAAAGGGAAGGTGATTGAAGAATATCATCAAAGCCGGGAGAAATTCAATAATCTGCTAGTCTCATGTCCACATCATGGTTATGATAAGAGCACACCGCTCATTTTTCTTTCGAGGACTTTCTACTATGAACAAGCGGATGATACTGATCAATGCATCAAGGTAAGTTTACATCATTGGATGGAGAGGAAGCTTACAACTTTCTCGAAATTTAGTCAAGACACTCAACAATGGAGTACTAGCAACGAGGACGTAGCTAGAGTGGAGGGTGCCAAGAAATTTGGCAACCAAATTCAAGAAGACCCAAATCAAGCAATGCTATCAATTATGGCAAGCCTATCAACGGGACTTGAAAATCTGAACAAGAAGTTTGATCGGTTCTCCATGAATCCTCCAAAACCAAACAATTTCCAAGCTAAACCTCACCCATCCAAGCCTTGTTATACCATTTGTGAGCTATGTTCCGATGAAGGCCACACCAATCAAGAGTGTTCAGATTATCTGGATACTAATGCGTAAGCATGTAGTATCAACTCTTTAGGAAGAAATAACCAGTTCAATCGAGGGACGAATTATTGGAAGCCACAAAATACAAATCGGAGGAATTTTCCTCCGTGATTCCAAAATCACCAAATCGGTTCGAATAACCGATTATCGTTCCAAAAACCGCCAAAGAACCATACAGAAATCAACAAAGTCATACCGAACCGGCAATACCAAGCCAACACAAACAGAGTTAGTACCAGATCTTATGAGTGGATATATTGCCCTACGCCTCGGTCGAGCAAAGCGGTTATCCCACACTGAAGAAGCTATCACCACCATCGTCAATGAAATGGTGAACGGACAAATCAAAGAACCCGGAAGTTGGAGAATAACTTTAGTGTCATTCAAGGCCGATAGGGCGGTCGCTGCCGCCTTGACAGAGAGATCAAAAGGAGCATTACCAAGCCGGGCGGAGCCAAATCCAAAAGGAAGAGGTGTCCCGCAGTGGACAACAACACGAGATTACTCATGAACAAGTTAATCTTTGTCACCACCACGAGGTCGGGGCAAGAAAGTTGATAACAAGATTGTCTATGAACCAGGAAAAGATTCTGTGGTGCCTAAGGTAACTCATGTCCCCACCATCCCACCCAGTTCTAACATCCCAGATATATCTAGTGTTGTGCCACCCAATCGGGTAACCGGCTGAGAGAGAAGTCAAGGAACTCGTGGAAGTAAGTAAGAAGAAGCCATCACGAGTGACTCCACCTGTCACTCCACTATTTGTTACCAAGCCAACCGAAGCCGAAAGAAGAGAACCAATATTGAAGAATCCGCCAGCACCGTTTCCTTCGAAACTAGTGAATACCAGAAGAGATGACCAGTACAAGGAGATTTGCGATGTATTTCAGAATTTACAGATTAATATCCCATTTCTGACCGCCATCAAGCAAGTTCCCTCGTATGCCAAGTTCCTGAAAGATCTAGTAAAGAAGAAGACAACATTCCGAAAAGAAGCTTTTATCGCCAAAGATGTTCATCGCATACCTACGAAATCTATCGGTTGTGAAATTGAAAGATCCCGGAAGTCCAACTGTTACATGCGAATGGAGATTCTTTGGAGGAACAAGCTTTACTAGATTTGGGTGCCGGTGTGAATCTTCTACCATATTTCGTCTACGAGAAGTTGGGCTTGAAAGATCTAAAACCGACTGATGTTACTTTACAGTTGGCAGATAGATCAGTGAAGATACCTAGAGGACTAATTGAAGACGTCATAGTCAAGATCGAAGACTTCTATTATCCGGTTGATTTCATAGTACTCGACACAGAACCTACATCTGGTAGGCATATACCAATCATTCTAGGCAGACCATTCTTGGCCACTGCAAATGCACTCATCAACTATCGAAACGGTAATATGACGTTATCCTTTGGTAATATGAAAGTCGAGACCAATGTTTTCCATATGTTACAGCAACCATAGGAAGTATGTGCTGTGAACGAGGTATGCATGATTGAAGTGTTAGCACAGGATTATCTGACTCATTCATATCCTGCTGATGAGTTATTGAAAGCTCTGACAGACTCAGATTGTGAGGAACTTAGTGTTGAGTCAATCAATGCGATTTTGGATTCATCACCTGTCATGGATGACATCAAGTTCAAAGAAAAGATTGAATCACCTATGCTTGATGGACCACCTAAAGAGCTTAAGAAGGAGCCACCTAAGCTAGAATTGAAGCCTTTACCGTCTACACTCAAGTATGTTTTTTCTTGGGAGATTTGGGAACCTACCCAAGAGTCATTGCATCGATTTAATCATGGAGGCGAGAATCCGTGTTAGTAACACTTTTAAAGGAACACAAGTCACTATAGGTTGGACAATTGATGATATCAAGGGGATCAGCCCTATGATAGTTCAACATATGATTCATCCGGAAGAGGATTCCAAGACTTCTAAGCAACCACGAGGAGGCTTAATCCGAAAAATGAAGGAAGTAGTTAGAGAAGAGGTCGTCAAACTCCTTGACGCCGGGCATTATCTACCCTATTTCTGATAGTCAATGGGTTAGTCCAGTTCAAGTTGTGCCAAAGAAGTCCGAACCACGTTGATCGAGAACGAGAACAATGAGTTGATTCCAACCAGATTCAGATTGATGGAGAGTTTGCATCGATTACGAGGAAGTCTGAATAGCGCGATCGAGGAAAGACCATTTTCCATTGCCATTTATCGATCGATGTTAGAAAGATTAGCCGGACAAGCTTACTACTCGCTTTCTTGATGGTTACTCGGGATATTTTCAAATCCATATTCACCCCGAGGACCAAGAGAAGACCACATTCACATGTCCATTCGAACATTAAGCCTACCGTCATTATGCCTTTTGGTCTATGCAATGCACCGCCACTTTTCAAATGATGCATGATGAGTATTTTTGACGACATGGTGGAGAAATACATGGAAGTTTTATGGACGATTTTTCAGTTTTGGATCATCTTTTGAGGATTGCCTACACCATCTCTCCTTAGTCCTTTAAACGTTGTTGTGATACCAACTTAGTTCTCGAACCGGGAAAAGTGTCACTTCATGGTAAAGGAAGGGATAGTGCTAGGTCACCAAGTTTCAAAGGAAGGAATTCTAGTAGATCGAAATTAAGATTGATATTATAAAGGATCTACCCAAACCAAGAACTGTCAAAGATATCCGTGCCTTCCTAGGTCACGGGATTATACCGTCGATTTATCAAAGATTTCAGCAGAATTGCAAGACCCGGCATCACATCTATTAGGGAAAGATATTGTCTTTGATTTTGATACATCATGTGTTGAAGCTTTTATGAAGTTAAAGGAAGCACTAACTTCAGCACCAATCATTCGTATACCGATTTGAGCCACCATTTGAAATCATGTGTGATGCATCCGATTATGCAATAGGAGCCGCTCTAGGACAAAGAGACAAGAAAGTGCCATATGCAATCTACTATGCTAGCAAGACTCTAAATGGAGCTCAGATTAATTATTCTACCACGAGAAGGAACTCTTAGCCGTCGTCTATTCTCTTGACAAATTCGACAATATCCGATAGGTTCAAAGGTGATTGTCTATATCGACCATCTTTGCCTTTGCGTCATTTACTCGCTAAGCGGGATGCCAAGCCAAGATTGATCCGATGGATACTACTTTTACAAGAATTTGATTTGGAGATACGTGATAAGAAAGGAACAGAGAATGTCGCTTCTGATCACCTTTCTAGATTGCTAGTGGAGAATACGGAAGACAATTTACAAATCAGAGACTTTTCCCGATGAACAGTTGTTCAAGATATCGGCGCCATGGTACGTTAAACATTGCAAATTATCTTGTGACCGACAAGGTACCATCACATTGGAGCAAGCAAGAAAAAGATTTATTCTACTCAAAGGCCGATATTATTTTTGGGATGATCCATACTTATTCAAGAAGTGTTCGGATCAAATTATTCAAGATGCATCCCGAATGAACAGAATCCATTCTATCATTCTCATGATCAGCCTTCTCGGAGGACACTTTGGCCCGCAACGCATCTGCAGCACAAGGTATTACAAGCTGGATTCTATTGGCCTACTCTTTTAAAGATGCAAATATTTATTGCAAAGCATGTCCGAGATGCCAATTTCGGGTAAAACCTCAAAAGGTTCGAGTGGCCTCAACAACCGATCCTTATCTCGAAATCTTTGATGTATGGGGTATAGATTTCATGGGACCATTTCCTCCTTCTTTTGGTTACACCTACATTCTACTTGCTGTGGACTATGTTTCAAAATGGATTGAAGCAGTTCCTACGAAGACCGCCGATCATAAAGTCGCCGTGGACTTTCTCAGAAAAAAACATTCTACCAAGATTTGGAACACCGAGCCATCATCAATGATAACGGTTCTCACTTCTGAACCGTGTATTTGGGAATCTTATGGCAAAGTATGGAGTAATTCACAAGCTAGCTTTTACCATATCATCCTCGGACTAATGGTCAAGCAGAAGTTTCGAATAGGGAAATCAAGAGTATTATGGAGAAAACAGTAAATCCATCTAGGAAAGACTGGTCTCTTAGACTCCAAGATGCACTATGGGCATACAGAATAGCATTCAAAACACCCATAGGGATGTCGCCTATCGCTTGGTATATGGAAAAGCGTGTCATCTACCTTCTGTTGAGTTAGAACATAAAGCCTATTAAGGCTGAAAGAGATGAATTTCAACCTAGATCAAGCAGAGAAAGGAGGAAGCTTCCATCGTGAATTAGAGGAATTGAGAAGTGATGCTTATGATAAGTCGAGGATTTACAAGGATAAGACTAAAGCATTACATGATAGAAGAATTTTTGAAGAGAGAATTTGAACCCGACGTAAGGTTCCGGTCTACAACTCTCGCCTAGAAATTTTCCCCGAAAGTCGAGATCTAGATGGATCGGACCGCTTATAGTAAGACATGTCACACCTTTTGGAGCTATTGAAGTAGAAGACATAAAAAGAAGGACTCGTTTCAAAGTCAATGCTCATCGACTAAAGCCTTTTCTGGAGTTACCTACTGGAGACGTGGAGGCCATTTTTCTCAAGGATCCGGTTTATCAGACCACTGTTGAAGCGGAAAATTGGGGTAAGTTACCTACACACCTTAAAGATTACATTCTATGTCTTGCTGAACCTGTTACTCTGTCTAGTTTAAGTTTTTTGCATGAAGAAGCCAAGCGTCGTAAGCTTGACTCCTTAGGATCTCATTAGTATAAGTGCCACTGATAGCCGGGCCCTCAGATTTTCATAACTTTGTCCTTTACTGAGAGGAGTTGCAAGCACCGGAGTCAAAGTCTCATAACCCTAGTAGACCAAGTATAAAATGTCTATAGGAAGTAAGCATGTTGTTGAGAGATCAGTTTTGGAATGGGAATTCTAGTCTTGAGGATCTGACTTTAAAAGACTCATATTATGTCTTGGGGATCTGACGTAAAAAGACCTAAAAATTTGTTTCTTGAACTAATTCTGATATTCGGCATCAATGGTAATATCCTACCTTTTTCTCATCCATTTCATTTACTTCTTTATACATTGAGGTCAATGCATGCATAAGTAGGGGGAGGGTGTACTTGAGAAATGAATTTCGAAAATTAGTTTTCAAAAACTAAAATATTTTTGTTTCTATATCGGAGCATGAGAAAAAATGAATTTTAATGATGAGTCTGGGATATAGATTCTATACTGCTTAGTGCTGAGTTTGATAGATAGTTGATATTATTGATTTCATTACCGCTTAGACTATTTATTATGCTCGGACATAGTTCTTATTGATAGAATTTTTTATCAAGGCACCACCATAATACTTGGTCAGTTTTGTGTACTTTTGCTAGAAGAGAGATTTAAACCCCTAGTAAACTGAAAGTAGAATTTTTAGACTTAGCCCGTGAGACTTGAGCTTTATACTCATTTTTTGGAGAGTTCTTACGAAAAATCCGAGTCTTAGTGACTCATCATCTTTCAGTTCTTTATGTCGTTGTAATATAGTCTCATTATTCTTTAATTTGGTTAATCACGAAGTGACATCAACTGGGGAGATAACCATTAGGTCTTGTAGTCTATTCAAAACAGAGTATCATACTGATAAGTCAAGTAGTGAACCCATTCAGCCTTTATCCCACCTAGTAAGACCATCATGTTAAACCCTTTTGAGCCTTACAATAAGCCATTTTCTTTCATAAAACCCTCTACCATTCGATTATGCCTCTTGTTTAGCCATCTTAGTGGACTAATAGTGTTTATAAGTTGTGTTTTAAGATTCTACAGGTGAAAAAGAGAGTTTTGTAGAATATTAGAGAAAATGGGGTAAAACGAAGCAATTCGGAGCATTAATGATCACATGGGAGGTCCGTGGACAATCATGGAGAAGGCCAAGGAATTGGAGCTATTAAATATGCGACTTGGACCTATTTTAAAGTCTATTTGGAAGCCCAAGGCCAAAGGATTCATTGCTTGGACCAAAGCCCGCAAAAGAGGATAGAAGGATAGAGCGTAAGAGACAAAATCGGGCTTATCGCCTGACGATGGATCGAAAGGCCCGAGACGCATTGATCGCGTCCGGGACGATAGGTCGAAAGGCCCGTGATGCATTGATTAAGTCCGGGACGCATGGATAATGCGTCCCGGGCACGCATGAATCGACATCTTGAGCCAATTCCTTCTCGGTTTGAAGACGGTCGGACTCTCGAAAAAAACTATTTTGTATTAGGAAACAAATGACGGTTTGGAATGCTTCTAGAACTCATTGTAACCCCTATAAATAGAGGACCTAAGTGCCTCATGTAATTGGCCAATTCACTTATATTCTTGTCTCCGAACTTGAGGCGAGAGAGATTAATAATAAAAGATTGGTTTTAACTAGTCGAAGTCTTAATAAATTAGTCTTTCTAGTCTTATGTTCTTCAACTCTTCTTCTTCTCGTTCTTCGTGTTCTTCCTTCTATATGGAAGGCTAATCTTCTCCTTCAAGGGGAGGAGATGAAGCTAGTGCTTAAGGTTTAATGATTCTTCCGGTTCATGGTGTTCTTCAATCAAAGTTAGTTCTTTATGTTTGTAGTTATTAGTTCCATTGCCCACACCGGGGATGGAAGTATAGAATAGGGTTTTATGTTTTGCAATATTAATATCATGCTAGTGTTCTTTACTTTTCTTCTAGTAGTGTAATTCTTTAGAGTTAGGGAAGTATTCTTTGTGTTGCCTTAGAAGGGGTAGCTCGTGGAGTGGTCTGCCTAGGGAAGTATTCTTTGTGTTTGCCTTAAGTGGTGATTCATTGAATGGCTGCCCTATTTGAAGTACTCCTTGATGTTGCTCTTGGTAATACATTGAATGGATGCCCGAGCTTACATAAAAGGAAAGAAGATATTAATAGCATAGACATAAGAACAACCTTAAGTAGAGTTAATTGTTAACGATGTTTCATCCAAAAGGGCATCGGCACTCGCTCGATTGCCTAATTTTAGTCTACTTGTAAGAACAACCATGAAGCGTAAAGGTCATAGATTAAAAGTATTGGTGGATTCTAATCTCTTGAATTCTCTCTCTTATAAATTCTCAATAGTTTAGTTAGTTTAGCTTAGTTTAGCATTAGAATCTACAATCTCTACAACATTAGTTTTTAATCCCTCAAACCCCTTTTCCAAATTCATTCTTCACATAACATACACTTAAAAGTGGAACGATACCCTACTCATCCTTTACTTAGTGAGGGATAATTAGGTTTTGATACGCTTCTCTTTTGTTCAACGATCATCATCTATCTACATCATCCATACACCATCTAAACACACAAAAAGAGGCAGTGTCACATATCCAAAACCAGCATCCATTTGGTTAAAACAACGACCATTCTAATATGAAATTATTTCGAATTTACAGACACTACTCATGAATTAGGCTACATGTTTGTCCATTACCTTACACAGTATTGATGCTACATGGAACATCGACTTAGCTAGGCTCATCTCTCAGAGATAGAGCATGAGTTAAACTGTTAAACTTAGACATCTCTGTGGTGGCCTTAATGAGTTATTTCAAGGTGTCAACACATGATTTCTAATATAGGTAGTCCGTAGTCCTTCCCATCTATAAGGCAGACATAACAGGTAAATATAATGCCTAGGGCGTGTCGTCAGACTTCGATATTATACATAACATCACGTTAAGAAATTAATTTGTTTAGCTTGTAAAGAAAGGCTAACATTCCTTACAAGTTCTATATCAATATTAATCACTTCATACAATCACCTTATCATCATCAAATCAAATTCAGTATAACATAAAGTTTCCAAACCAAGTTTCATAACATGTGTATGAACCGAAACACAATGATGACTCATTACAAGCTTTAATAACAAAAGGGTACATAAAATTATTTGGTTTCAAACCTTTCCTCAAAATACCAACATACAATGTAATAGCTTCAAGTGGTTTGTTATATAAAACAAGACCTCTAATAAGTGTATTACATGTAAAAATATCTGCTGGGTTTTGAACTTGGTTAAAAACAGTCTTAGCATAGTCTAAGTTTCCATGACCTGATATTGCTAAAAATGATATTAGTTTTGTTGTTGCTGAACGTGATTCATAAGGTGAGAAAAAACTTTCTTGGGTGATGATTTGTGCATGGATTTGTTTCAACTGTTTCATGTTCTTGCATGTGTCTAAAATATTTCAATTTAAATGAATATTTCAAAATATGTGTTTTATAAGTAAAATCCATATTCTCGGAGCAAGCTAATTTACAATGTAAAATGTTATAAAAGACAATGAGTACAATCAAAGAGTTAACTATGTTTACAGATATAACTTAGCTTCAGATCGCAATAGAACAGTCGCACAAATGGGAAACAAATTCTCAAAGTAATGCAATAATGTTAAAAAGAAAGCACAAGTCTAAAAAGAAAGCACAAGTCCGACTAGTACCAATTCATTATCAACCCAATGTAAGGTGAGATATATTTAATTTGGTCTGAAGAAAATTGAATAAGAATGTCTACAACCGGATTACAACCACATGTGACCTATTCTCCCCCGTGGAAACCATTTGATTGTACCTAATTTTACATCTCACATTGTTAAGGAGGAATGTGATGGGGAATTGATCTACTTTCCCAAGGAAAAGTTCTTAATCAGAATCTCCAACAAACTAAGACTCTTCATGTGTTTTCCGCTCACTTAAATGTTTAATGTTTTGAAAGGCAGCTTGTGTGATACATCATCAGTTGATCTCTACCTCTCTCCAAGATCTTTGCAATAACCCTCAATACAAGAAAATATCTTGATGACGTTATATCCTTATCTCCAATTTTACTGTTAGCAAGTATATAAGATAACACAGTTATCTTGTGTATACACCTTTTCTCTTCAAGAAAACAAAAAAAAAAAAAATTTTTCTAGCAAAAAGATAAATGGACACCCCATATTTGTCATGCACGGATTCCACTGCACAAATAATAATATCATCGCCAACATTATATGCAGATGAAGTTCAAGATAGCACTTTTTTGAGCTTGATAGTTTGGTATGGTCATAAACAATTTCTTAACAGTTTAACAGAAAACATTACATGACAAATACATTTGTATATTGAGATTAATAGAATTAAGGTCCCGGCACAGAAGTAAATGATTATAACAGGTAAACAAGCAAAATTAGTGCAGTGGGAGCTTAATTTTTTCTAACAGAGCACTTGAAGGGACAAGTTTTTCATGAATTATAATTACGTACCAATTAGTGCATTGTATAACTTATAAATGCTCGCTCCAGCGCATCGATAAAAATAAAAATCGTACCTTTGAAGCAAGAAAATTTGGAGCAGCATCAATCCAAGAAAAATTTAAGTAGTATTAAACTAAGTGAGTGAGAGAGAAGAGGGTACTGGAAGTGAGAGAGAGGGAGGAGATCTAAGAATGTGGCGGAGGTGAGAGAGAGAAGAGAGAGACTAAAACTAAGGTTATGTTTTATATTTAGACCGAAATAATAGAACGCGATTTTTTAGTTTCCCTATTTTGTGAAATTTTCAAAATTGGTAACACTTTTCAAACGATTTTTAAGCGTTAGAAATTAATTCTAGAAATTCATCGGAATTAAAGTAACACTTAACAACATTACCAACGCTTATATAGTGTTGGCAATTTTCTAACGGTAAAAAACCGTTGCAAACCAAAAAAGGTGCGTGTTGCAAATATCCTATTATGGTGTAGTGTGCCTAAGGCCTCTCTTTTGAAAATGCCTCAAAACACCAGAAACACCCTTATACTTGTTAAGAAATTCCTTCAGCTATTGTTGTGTGAAAATAAGGAAAAATTGGGAAATGTTATGTGCCGCACTAACTTTAAGAGAAAAAGTTGGGGAAAGTTAAGTAGAATATTCAGTAGTCCACCACAATGTGTGGCATCTAAACATTTATAACAAATCCAATGGCATCTAAAGCAACACCACTTTAATTTTTTGTGATATTATCCTTATTGAATCAATTTTTTTGCTTGAAAAAAGGAGTGAAATAAATGAGAGTAAATAGTAAAGATACTCCTCGTCCTTCTATCTTCTACATACTGCTACATGGTCCTATATTTTTCTTCATAAACAAAATGAAGATAGTGTTATATTCATCTTCAATCTCTTATTGTGTTTCGATTTTAGTGGTCGTCATTTTAGTTTCTATTTTTCTGTTACCAATATGCTGCTAGATTTATATATTTTTTAAAATTAATCCTAAAGCCAAAAGGTTAGAGAAAGAGCCTATCACATCATTAGTCTGGCTTGACAAAAGCCTCACATTTGATTTTCACCTAAGGCCTCAATTTGGCTTGAGCAGGCCCTGAAGATACCCTTCAAGTTCACATTACAATATTATCCTAATTACACACAAAGTACTTGTACCTCATACCTCACTACTATCAATTAATTCTTCCTGGGATCGATGTTAACATCAATACACGCCACTGAGAAAGAGTTCCTCGCTGTTATATATGCATTGGATAAATTTCCTCCATACCTAGTTGGTTCTTCGACAATAGT
Source organism: Coptis chinensis (assembly GCF_015680905.1). Classification (NCBI taxonomy): domain Eukaryota; kingdom Viridiplantae; phylum Streptophyta; class Magnoliopsida; order Ranunculales; family Ranunculaceae; genus Coptis; species Coptis chinensis. The sequence goes on from NC_141464.1 coordinate 37,714,565, forward strand.
CTACATTGACCATGCGGCACTTCGTTACCTACTAGCGAGAAAAGATGCAAAACAGAGGTTGATCCGATGGATTCTCCTTTTGAAAGAGTTTACTTTAGAAATTAGAGATAAAAAAAGTTGCGAGAATGTTGTTGCCAACCATTTATCATGACTCGTTAGTGATGTCGATAATGATCCAAACCCCATTTGTGAGTCCTTTCCTGATGAGCACTTGTACTCAGTCTTTTCATCTCCTTTGTACGTTGATATAGAAAACTACCTAGTTACCGAGGAAGTCCCTTTATCGTGGCCTCGTGCTGATCGAAAACATTTCTTCTCCATTGTGAAATTTTATTTCTGGGATGATCCCTACCTTTTTAAGTATTGTTCAAACCAACTAATCCGCCTTTGCATTCCCGACTGGGAACACAATGACATATTATCCTTCTGCCATGAACAATCTTGTGGTGGTCATTTCAGTGGTAAGAAAATTGCGGCCAAGGTTCTACAATGTAGTTTTTATTGGCCAACACTGTTTAAGATGGACATGAGCATTGCAAAGCATGCACCTGTTACCAGCAGCTATGACGCATTACTCAACGCAATATGATGCCCTTAAATCCAATTCTAATTGTCAAAAATTTTAATGTTTGGGGCATCGACTTCATGAGTCCCTTTCCAAATTCTCATGGCTTTCTCTGCATCCTGGTAGCTGTTGACTACGTGTCAAAATAGATTGAGGCAATGGCATGTCGTGCTAATGATCATAAGACTGTCGTTTTGTTTGTAAAAGAAAATATTTTCTCTTGTTTTGGTATTCCCAAAGCTATCATTAGTGATGGACGAAAATATTTTTGTAATAAAATTTTTGAGTTGTTATTAAAGAAATATGGAGTCACCCACAAGGTGGCCACTCCGTATCATCCTCAGACTGGTCTCTAATAGTGAGATTAAGTCTATTTTAGAGAAAACAGTTAATCCATCTAGGAAATATTGGTCTCTCTGATTATCTGATACCTTGTGGGCATATAGAATGGCCTTTAAGACACCCCTAGGGATGTCTCCTTACCGCTTCGTTTTTGGAAAACTTTGTCATCTGCCGGTTGAACTTGAGCATCGTGCTCTATGGGCCATCAAAAGCCTCAATTATAATACCAATGCGGCAGGTGAGTAGCAAAAATTGTAATTAAATGAGCTTGAGGAAATTTGGAGTGATGCATATGATCTCTCGAAGTCCTATAAAGCCAATATGAAAAGAGTGCATGACAAGCACATACTTAGAAAAGATTTCAAAATTGGTCAAAATATTTTGTTGTACAACTCACGATTACACATTATTCCAGGAAAATAAAAAACAAGATGGTCTGGTCCTTTCATTGTCTTTGTTGTCACCCCTTATAGGGCAATCTCTTTGAAAAATTTAAACGATAACAGTGAATTTCAAGTAAATTGCCAATGCCTTAAACATTACCACGAGTTACGATCTCCAAATGTCGAAAAGACTCTTCTCCAAGATCCAGTCTATAGAGACTACTAGATTCGCTGGTGTACTTCCTTCCCTATGTTTAAAAAAATGGTAGCTGATCAACCCCAAAATATGTGTTTTATTACCTTTAGAATGCTTCAAATATGCCCTTCTTATGCTTAATAAACAGACAACTTATAGCTTTTGCTACCGTTTGCAGAATACATGCCATTTAGGACGTATATTCCTAAAACGTGCATTTTAGCGTGAAAAGAATTGCTATTGATGCTGTTTGGGAAGATTCCATCTTAGTAGCAAAAGTGCTGAAAAGTCCAAGTCAACTGTCAAAGTCAAACTCTGAAGGATTCAACCCCAAAAGTTGAAGACTCAAGGACTTCAAGCCAAATCAAGAATTCAATTAGATGGGCTTAAAGTCAAAAGCCCACAAAGCTTAATCTTATCCTCAAGAAGGAGCAAATATGTAATTAGTGTCCTATATAAACCAAAGAGATGTAGAGAATTAGTTATCCAATGTTTTAAGGTCCAAACCATTTGGTTTGTTAGGAGTAGAGTAACCTAATTTATATTTAAGCCATTTTAATTTCAAGTCTTTTTAATTTCTTTTATTTGCTTTATTTCAATTTCCATTGTTGTTATTTCAAGTTCAATCAAGTTTTCATTCTCTACAAGTTCTTAAATCAAAGCTCTATCAAGTTTTCATTCTCTACAAAAGTTACTTCAAGTCATACAACCTTGTTTTCATTGTTAGTTCATTTCATTCAATATCCAAAACCAAGCTATGTTCATTTGACAAGTTCAAATGAATGTAGTTTGGTGAGCTAGTCCACTTTACCAAATCCATCTCTAGTTCATGTTTTAATCTATAAGTCTTAAAAATACAAAGTTTAATCCTTCTACCTTTTTACAAACAAGAGTTTTACATTAAGAAAGCATTTGAAATAATCATTAGAAAGTAGGAGAGAAGAGTTAGAAGTCTAGTTTTTACACCATCAAACCATTCCTCCAAATAAAGGATTCAAGATGAACAACACAACCCAACACTCACAAATTTATCGCCGATGTCATGGATCCCAATGGAAAGAGGAAGATGGAGAAAAAAAATCATTCATTGAACTCTTCTTCTCAATCTTCTTTTCAAATTTTTTTTTAAAGTTTTTTCCTTTTATTTCATTATTGATGTTTCTTTTTCGCCTATTTCCAGTACATTTCTGAGCAAACGGAGCTCGAGAATAACATGAGAAGATTCACCAGAGACTGTTGGAGAAAAACGAGCGCAAACGGAGCAAATTCACCCGCACCGCTGATATTTGTAGAATGTGGTGTTAGGTTTTGTTATTGGTCATCTTAAATCCTTAGGTTGGAGGAATGGTTTGATGGTTGGAAAAATCTCTCTCTACTATTTTCTAGTCTCTCTTACTCTTGTTCTTAAGTTTTAATGGTGGAAACACTAGTTCTTTATCTAGAATAGTTGAAATCTTAACTACACTATGGATTGATTCCAAACATGTATGAAAATGGTTTTTACGGATATCTTGCTCACAAAGTTATATCATTTGAATTTGTTAAATGAGTATGACTAGTGTTTTGGGATTGAATAAAAGATGAGAGAAGAAATGAAAACTTGTATTGAAGAGAAGTAATAAAAACTTGTATTGAAGAGAAGTAATGAAAACTTGTATTAAAGAGAAGTAAGAACTTGGTTTAATCACTAAAGCTTGAAGAATATAAAAATGGAAAACAAGTAAATAACAAATTACACTATTAAATTAAAACATTTTATCTACTCCTAATGACCAAAGATTAGCTCTAGGGTTACTCTACTCCTGACAAACCAAATGGTTTGGACCCTAAAACATTGGATAACTAATTATCTACATCTCTTTGGTTTATATAGGACACCAATTATATATTTTCCCTTTCTTCTAGAAACAACCTTTAAGCTTTGTGGGCTTTTGACCTAAGCCCATACAATTGAATTCTTGATTTTGGCTTTAAGTCCCTGAGTCCATAGCTTTTAGCTTTAAGTCCTTGAGTGTTGACTTGACAATTGACTTTGACTTTCTGGCACTTTTGCTCCTAAGCTAGAATCTTCCCAAGCATCGTCAATATCAATCCTTTTTGTGCTAAAATGCACGTATTAGGAATATTCGTCCTAAATGGTCTGAATCCTGCAAGCGGTTGCAAAAGTTATAAGTTGTATGTTCATTAAGCATAAGAAGGGCATAATTGAAGTATTGTAAAGGTAATAAAATGCACATTTGGAGATTGATCAACTACCCTCAAATAGCTTTTTGCTTGTCCTCAAGCAACGATGAGACATAAAAACTAAGATCACAAATGTGTAATTTATTATACTAGTCTTGTTTCATGGAGTGCGATTGCATTGACCATATGTAACAATGCCTTAAACCACTAGAAATTCCCTAGTGGACGAGCTTAAGTCTCATGAGATTTTTCCATAGAAGGTACTCACAAACTTCCTCTATCTAGTACAAAGAGTCTTGTTTCCTTGCTTATTCTCAAAAGTCTATAGATCTCATTAGCGGGGGAATATAGAAAAGCTCCATTGAACTCAGAATAATATATACATAGTCATTTAATCATCTAAAGATAAACGTGGAAAATATGAGTGGTGAAATACAAAAGCAGAGTAGTTTTCAAAAATTTTGGAGAGCGCCCTTAAGGTGGGTTCTCACAGGGGTGTGTTACAATCACAACTCTCTGATAGATCCACTTAAGTTTTGTTTTCTCAAGCGCAGAGGGCACTTATATTCCTCACATACACAAATGATGTCCAAAGAAATCGGGGTCGATTGATCACAATATCCACTTACTATCACACCATCATATCCTAGTTAAGTTAGAGGTCTTTTATTAGGAATTACGGGGCTAAGGTAGTGGTTTAGAAATAAAGGGAAGGGAAAACAAACTCTGATAAGTTGAGAAATTGGGTCTTCAGGATATTTGTAACTAGAAAAGAACCTCGTTTTGTTCTTTTGCATCTGAATTTGTGATTCATTCTTTAGCCCTTTGGTTTTGTGACTCCATATGATTTTGATTTTTGGGAGTTCTAACTTTGCTTTTGTTTCTTTTGAAATCAACTCCTTATGATTTTGAACTTTTTAGAGATTTAGATTTTTGAATCTTTTATTTCTTTTCTCTTTTGAAGCTTTAAACTATTCTGTTTTTGTCCAAGGCCTTCTCTTCTCTTTTTACAGTTCATCCAATTCTCAACTCGTTAGCTGGGTACGTTTTTTTATTGTGTGTAGTAACGATTCAGGGATTGATGGCGAAGAAATAAAAAGGCTTTTAGAAATTGGTGAAGGCTCAAGGGGGGGTAACTAGAGAAAAAACTATCTTTTTGGGTTTTTAGCGTTTATTTGGCTATATCGATCCAAAAAGGGCCTAAATTCTCTACTAGGATATGGCGTGTTGATCAAGCAAGTGGACGTGTTATCTCTCTATCCGGATATCCTTGTGTCATCACTCAATAATCATTAAGATGAGGCTTTTGGCTAGATTCTCACAGAATATGGGACTTAACTATTCTAACCTTGGTTTCGGAAACTTACTACTATATACAATCAAATGCTGTTGCATGCCATTCATGAAAAGATACAAAAACTATTGTATGTATATTAGTCTAGGTTTGAAGAGTGAATCTTTACTCTATTGCTATAATGAGACTTCTAAACCATTTATTCATCATAGAAAAAGGAAAACAAGACTTTTAGTACTAAACAGAAAAATATTTTTGCCATGATTTAAATTGCGAACCATCCCATGGTTTGGCATCCCTAGATCTTCCACCTCTTATTTTGCAAGTAGGCAAATCTAGTGAAGATGACTAGCTCTATTTTTAGATAATTTAGTCTCTCCTCTCCTACTCTCTAGTTAGCCTTAGTTAAAGCCATTCCAACTAGATTATAAGATGAAACTCGAAACAACTAGAAATCACCCTCATAAGGAAAAAGTTTTCAAAATAAAAGGGCTCAAGTTACCAACTATCCCATGGTTTGGCATGCCTATATAAGACGAAGCATGCTAAACAACCATGAAAAGCAACCATAAGTCACCTTCACACAATCCTTATCACCCTCTGCTTTGTTTTACATCTCTTTTTTATAGAGGAAAGACTACTCAGCGATCAAATGTGAGATTGAAAGAAAAATGCTTATGTAAAAACATAAAACATAGAAATGAAAATAAAGACAAGAATTTTAAAAGATAGGAATAGAAAAGCTATTCTAAAAATAAGTGTAAAATAAAGAAAAAGAACAATTGTATACTTGCTCCATAGGGGTACACTACTCAAACTACGAGTAAGAGTGCTAACAAGTAATATGCAAGGTATAGGTGGACTCAAGGCTCCGACACTTACAACCACACACTCCAAGTGGAGTGGTCCAGTTTCCTTTTATAATGCACTCCCATGGAATGCATCGAGGAAACATAACATGAATCTTTTATAGTTAGATATTCAAGACTATATGTGGGGTCGTTTTAAGTCAGATTCCCCAAGACTATGCATATAAGATGGATGATATGATGTTAACTATATACTAATAGTCTAAATAGTTGGGGATCTTTATAGAAAAACATATGAAAGCATTTACCCCCAAATGGAATGATATGAAGCATGCGGAGTATAAGATGTTGAATGATAAGAGAAAGCTTATATAACGCATCATGGAATTTATGCAATAGCCCATCATGTTTGAATTGTCCAAAGGAGTGTGAGTGTGGTAGTAGTTGTTCTTCATGAGGCTTAGATGATGCAACATATGGCAACCTGGGTTTTTCAACCACTTGAATAAAGGGATCATCGTATACTCTCAAGAACTCATATCTATTTCCTCTTTTTCTGGCACTTCAATCAAAGCAGGGATCTTCTCAACTGGAATGATAGTCTCGGGAGTTGTATGTTGGGCAAAGTCTCTTTACTGGGAAGGTTTAGAAAATTATGAAGGATTTCAAAGGCATTTGGCTTAAGTGCGAGCTTGAGGTTTCTTTGAAAAGGTCTAGTGGTGTAGTCCTCAAAATTTGGTTGATTTTTTATGAATGGAGGTTGGCTTCCGAGAGGTGTTAACTCGGGGGAATGATGGTCGGGTGGTAGTTCTTCATATGATCTCGAGGACTCAGGGAACTCTTCATCTGGCTTTGGAGTTTTCACAAATTTGTGGTTCATATCGGCAATATTAAGGATGTCACAAATTTGTTCCATCGATAAGTCTTTAACGACCAAACTAAAATTAGATCCACTTTCCACTATAAAATTTATATCCTCTTATCTAGGCACTTCATTTTCTTTGTCCTCTTTATCTAGAATTTCACAAATTTTCTCAATGTCATCATCCAAGTTTGTCGAGTTACTTTCCAACACAGGTTCTAGAGTTTCTTTTGTTGAAGTGTTCTCATGTCCATAGTCATTATCATAGAATATGGAATTCACACGATAGCAAGGTGGATTGTTATGTCGTTTTAATTGGTTATAAATATCAAAATGGGCTTTAGCAATTGACTCTATTATAGCAGCACCTTGTTCCTCTTTTTGGTTGGGTTCTGGACTGGTGAGAAGAATATTAGTCTCAGATGTGGTATCAATTGAAATGGATTGGAGAGAACAGAAGGCCTTCGCTATTTGTTGCATTTGAATTATTTGCTCGACCATTGCTTGGTAAAGTTGGTCTGTGATAGATAGTGGAGTGGAATATGTATTTGAAATGGATGGTGATGTGAATGGTAATGGACCGTTAGTGAACCCATATTCTAACTGACCGGGTAGATATATGAATGATGGTTGACTATTTGTAGTGGAATTCCATGAATTGTCTGCATGATTAGAAAACTCTTACGTGTATTGAGTACTAGGGAAATTTGAAATTTGAGGTTCATAATCGTAAGAATATTCCATAGGAGGCTCGAACTCGGTATATGATGTGTATTGAGGCACCCAATGATACGGACTACCACAGTAAGAACAAGGTTATGGGTTTGCATTGTAATTCCATGACGGTTGCAATGCATATTGATAAGCCATGAATGCTCAAACTATAATGATGCACAATCTGCAGAAATTCATTTGTGACCTTGAAGTTTTTTGAAAAGTTTGCATGCATTGTCTGTAGATTAGATACTATGCCCTGTTCGAATCGAACAGTGGGCGCAAATCTAGGAATTTGGGTCTACACGCGTCAAGAGGGAAGATTGCCACTTCACTAGATGGTGTGCCACCAAGAATCTCACTCACAGTATTTCTGGGGGAGGGGAGTGAGCAAGGTGGTTGGTCCACTAGAATCTGGTAGCTCACTACTCTCTTTGTTCATGCTACATGTTTGTCCTGATGGACGTGACTAGATTGGCTTTGCTTGATTGATTTTATCTTTTTAGTTAAATCTATATAACAAACAGTTCACGCAACATCCATTCTAAAGTGGGGCTTAATCCCACATTTTGTTCGTTTAGGGCTCGGGTTTAGTCTTAGCGTTAATGTAAAGACGAGACTGAATTGTAAATCACACAATCATGCACGCATGCTTAGTAACATACAAGTATCCTCTTACACTTTGGAGCGAGGAGGTTTAGAAATTACTGCCCAAGGTGTGCGTACACGACCCTTACGTGGTGGGGTTGACGAAGTGTTTGGTGTCTTGCGTGTCAACCCACTATTCGAGCTTTTCCTTATAGTTACAAGTTTAATCTATCTAAGACCCACAAGTCGGGTCAAAATGTGGTAAAGCCAATAAGATACAATTGGTTGCCTTCGTGGGCCTAAAACAAAGTTTCCTTCGTGGGCTTAAAACTATGAAAGCGCTAAACACGAAAATTAACTACGTTTAGCTAATTAACTATTCCCTAATGATTTATTAAACAAAATACGTAAGAGTTTGGAAAGTGTTCGTCAAAGATTGGAACTTCAACCCCCAAGTTGGGTTGAGATGCGCGAGCATGATGTTACACTATTCGCCTCGCACATCCAACCGGCCCAAGTTGGTTGAATCCCCAACTCTTGGTAAGTAAACTTAAACTAAAATACTAAACTTCCAAAACTTAAACTATTTTGTATTTATCCTAATTAATTTTTTTGTATTTTGACTTAACTATATGATATTATCTTAATCTAATCATGCATAAACAACAATTAATAGAAAATAAAACCTAAACATGCTACTAAACTAATTTTTATGTTTAACTTTGCTGATGGATTACTAATTCATTTGAATTAATAAACATTTTTAAATTTTAAATTCCTTTTTTAATTGAATTTTTGGTTTTGAAAACTCAAAACATTTCAAATCTATCTACTTTTTATATAATAATAGTTGAATTAAAAAGACTAGGGGGTATTACAGTCGACTTACACACGAAGATTCCGAGCCAACGAAATCTTCATCGGAGAAAATCGAGGCGCGACGCGGGTGAACGAGGCGCGGACGCATGTCATATGCGGGCGTGGGTGAACGACTTGTAGGCGCGTGTCTGACATGTGTGGGCGTGTGGGTGGCAGGCGCGGCACGAGTTCTTTTGCTCCGTTTGCGCTCATTTTTCTCCAGCAAATTCCGGTGATTTGTCTGGTGCTATTCTTGGGCTCCGTTTGTGTAGAAGTGTTCTGGAAACATGCGAAAACGAAACATCAGTAATGAAATAAAGGAAAAAACTTTAAAAAAATTGAAAAATAAGATTGAGAAGAAGAGTTCAATGAGTGAATTTTTTCTCCATCTTCCTCTTTCCATTTAAATCCATGACGGCGGTGCCATTTGACAAAGTAGAAATAGTGGTGTTGGGTTTGTTGTTCATCTTGAATCTATCATAAGGAGAATATAGGAATGAACCTAAAACTTAAACTTCTTCTTTTCCTATTTACTCTAGTTTATTCTCAAGTGGGATTTGAATGAAAGTATGTTTAAAAGCACTAGTTGCTCTTAGGACAAGATTAAAATATGAAAACTTGGGTAGTTTAGATCAAGACATGTATGTAGATGGGTTTATTGTTTAGTAACTAAGTGAACAAGTTGTATTCATTAATTGAATACAACTTGTTTGGGTTGGGTTGAAAGAAAACAAACAAACAAGATCAAGAAAACTTGAAATAGATTGATATGAAGAACCTTGAAATAAGAACTTGAAGAACACAAATGAAAACTAAATTAAGCAAATAAAAGAAATTAAAAAGACTTGAAATTAAATTACTTAAATGTAAATTAGGTTACTCTACTCCTAACAAACCAAATGGTTTGGACCCTAAAACATTGGATAACTAATTTTCTACATCTCTTTGGTTTTATATAGGACACCAATTACATATTTGACCTTTCTTATAGAAACAACATTTAAGCTTTGTGGGCTTTTGACCTAAGCCCATACAATTGAATTCTTGATTTTGGCTTTAAGTCTCTAAGTCCATAGCTTTTAGCTTTGAGTCCTTGAGTGTTGACTTGACAGTTGACTTTGACTTTCCAGCACTTTTGCTCCAAAGCCGGAATCTTCCCAAGCAGCATCAATAGCAATTATTTTTGCTCTAAAATGCGCGTATTAGGAATATACGTCCTAAATGGTTTGAATCCTACAAACGGTAGAAAAAGCTATAAGTTGTCTGTTCAATAAGCATAAGAAGGGCATAATTGAAGTATTGTAAAGGTAATAAAATACACATTTGGGGACTGATTAGTCACACCTGTCACCCACGCGCCTGCGCACGACACGCGTCCACACATGTCAAAAATGCGCCCGCACATCGTTTACTTGCACCCGTGTGTGACACGTCCGCGCCTCATTTACCCGCACTGCACCTCGATTTTTTTCAACAAAGATTCCGTTGGCTCAGAATCTTCGTGTATAAGTCACCTTTAATTCCCCCTAGTCCTTTTAATTCAACTGTGAGTAGATAAAAAGTAGATATATTTGCAAAGTTTTGAGTTTTCAAAACCAAAAATTCAATTAAAAAAGAATTTTGAAATTAAAAATTTTATTAATTAAAATGAATTAGTAACCCATCAGTAAAATTAAACATTAAAAAATTAGTTTAGTAGCATGTTTATGTTTTATTTTCTATTAATTGTTGTTTATGCATGATTAGATTAAGATAATATCATATAGTTAAGTCAAAATACAAAAAATTAATTAGGATAAATACAAAATAGTTTAAGTTTGAAAATTTAGTCTTTTGGTTTAAGTTTACTACTTACCAAGAGTTGGGGATTCAACCAACTTGGGCCGGTTGGATGTGCGAGGTGAGTAGTGTAACATCACGCTCGCATATCTCAACCCAACTTGGGGGTTGAAGTTCCAATCTTTGGCGAACACTTTCCAAGATTTTACATATTTTGTTTAATTAATCATTAGTTAATTAGCTAAATGTAGTTAATTTTTTGTATTTACCGCTTTCATAGTTTTAACCCCATGAAGGCAACCGATTGTAACTTATTGGCTTTGCCACATTTCGACCCGACTTGTGGGTCTTAGATAGATTAAACTTGTAACCATATGGAAAAGCTCGAATGGTGGGTTGACATGCAAGACACCAAATACTTCGTCAACCCCACCACGTCGCCTTCACCCCAAGGGTCGTGTACACACACCTTAGGCGGTAATTTCTAAACCCCTCGCTACAAAATATAAGAGGATATTTGTGTGTTACTATGTATGCTTGGATGATTATCTGATTTACGTTTCAATCTCGTCTTTACATTAACGTTAAGGCTAAACCCGAGCCCTAAAAGAACAAAAAGTAGGATTGAGCCCCACTTTAGAAATTGCGTGAACTGTTTGTTTTTTTTTGCTTGGCAAGTAGAAATTATATTAAAACATAAAAAGTTACAAAATTGTGTGGTCTGGACTATGAAGTCTTACCATGATCAAGCTCGGAATATCCAAAAACATAGTACATGATTTTGAATTGGAAAAGAAATTAGAATCTAAAAAACTGCTGAAAAGGTAACTCCCAGTGCAGTAACCATGGTGGTTTGCCCTCGTAGATTAGCTTTTCATTAGTCTGAAGTGCCACTCCAGCTTTTGCAATTGCATCCGCTGAGAAATTGGCTTCTCTGAAAATCGATGTGAATGTAAAAGCCTGAAGCTTTGTGTGGCAATTTCTCCATCGCGGTTGCATCTCCCATGGTAGGCTAACATTGCAAAAAGCTTTGATTGCAGGTTTTGAGTCCGCTTCAATCCATAACATTAGCCAGCCCTTACTTATAGCTAGTTCAATAACCTCCAGGATAGCTAAACATTCATCCTTAAAGTTTGACCCATTACCAATATTTTTGCATAGAGACAGTTTAAAAGACCCTTCGAAGTCTCTAAAAGTCACGCCAATACCCGAGGGACCTGGATTGCCAAAGGCAGCACCATCAGTATTTAGCTTCATAAAATCTCTTTCTGGTGGTACCCAAGTACACTGCCTCATGGTGGGGGCTGCCCTTGGTCTGTTGGTTAAGTTCCATGCTCTAAGAGTAGCCACATCTCTAAAAGAAGAGTTGTTACTTGCCTTAGAAAGATGTGTAGTGGTAAAAATGTGGTACTAAATCAAATCCTTACATTCATCCAAATTCGCCTTTTTGCTCTCGAAATTGATTTGGTTTTGTGCTTCCATAGAACTACCATACCACCAATGAAAGCTGCGGTCCATAAGTGCTTGAGTCTCATAGTCCACATTTTTGCCATTTTATAAGCATATGAGAATGAAGTAAGGGGCTGACGAACCTCAAATCTACTCGCAGTCCACTTCCAAAGAGCTTGAGAGAATTGACACTCCCATAAAATATGATCTAGAGTTTCACAATGCTGTCGACAAAATATGCATACTGAAACTAGGTGGACACCCTTTATTTGAATGACATCATCTGTAGCAGTACACCCCTTGAGAATCTTCCAGGCAGTAGCAGCAACTCTCGGGGTGTATATAGGAATTCCACACCTGTTTATGCCAAGCGATTTTGTTCCTGTGTTTCCTGATAGTCTCATGTGCTGATTTGCACGAGAAACATCCTTTGAGGTCGGGGCACCATATCAGGTAGTCGAGGGGTTGTGACAGATCTCTAATCACTCCCATTGTATTCATTCCAGCAGCATTGAGGAGAGAAGAGAGAGGAGTTAGAATGACCAAACTGTTTGTCACATAGACCAAACTAAAAAGACAAAATCAATCAAGCAGAGCCAATCTAGTCATGTCCATCAGGAAAAACATCTAGCATTAACAAAGAGAGTAGTAAACTACCATATTCCAGTGGACCAACTGACCTACTTATTTTTGTGTGTGTAGATGGTGTATGGATGATGTAGATAGATGATGGTCGTTGAACGAAATAGAAGCGTATCAAAACCTAATTATCCCTCAATAAGTAAAGGATGAGTAGGGTATCGTTCCACTTTTAAGTGTATGTTATGTGAATGACAGGACTGGAAAGGGGGTTTGAGGGATTAAAAACTATAATTGTAGAGATTTTAGATTCTAATGCTAAACTAAACTAAACTAAACTAAACTATTGAGAATTTATAAAAGAGGGAATTCAAGAGATTAGAATCCACCAATACTTTTGATCTATGACCTTCTGCTTCATGGTTGTTCTTACAAGTAAACTACAATTAGGCAATCGAGCGAGTGCTGATGCCCTCTTAGGTGAAACATCGTTAACAATTAACTCTACTTAAGGTTGTTCCTATGTTTATGTTATTAATATATTCTTTCCTTTTATGTAAGCTTGGGCAGCCATTCAATGTATTACTGAGAGAAACATCAAGGAGTACTTCCTAATAGGGCGGCCATTCAATGAATCACCACTTAAGCCAAACATAAAGAATACTTCCCCTAGGTAGCCACTCCCTGAGCTACTCCTTCTAAGGCAACACAAAGAATACTTCCCTAACTCTAAAGAACTATACTACTAGAAGAAAAGTAAAGAACACTAACATGATATTAATATTGCAAAACATAAACCCTATTCTATACTTCCATCCCCTGGTGTGGGCAATGGAACTAATAACTAAAAACATAAAGAACTAACCTGATTGAAGAACACCATGAACCAGAAGAATTGTTAAACCTTAAGCACCGGCTTCATCTCCTCCCTTGAAGGAGAAGATTAGCCTTCCATAAAGAAGGAAGAACACGAAGAACGAGAAGAAGAAGAGTCGAAGAACATAAGACTATAAAGACTAATTTATTAAGACTCAACTAGTTAAAACCGAATATTTTATTATTAATCTCTCTCTACCTCAAGTTCTGGAGACAAGAGTATAAGTGAATTGGCAAATTACATGAGCCACTTAGGTCTTCTATTTTTAGGGGTTACAATGAGTTCTAAAAGCATTCCAATCCGCCATTTGTTTCCTAATACAAATTAACTTCTTTCAGAGTCCAACTTCGTCTCCAAAATGAGAAGAAATTGGCTACAGTGTTGTTTCATGCGTCTAGACGCACGATCCATGCGTCCCAAATGTGGAAGTCTATTTTCCCTCTTTTGCTCTATCCTTCTATCTTCTTTTGCGGGCTTTGGTCCAAGCAACGAATACTTTTGCCTTGGGATTCCAAATAGGCTTTAAAATAGGTCTAAGTTGCATCTTTAATAGCTTCAATTCCTTAGCCTTCTCCATGATTGTCCACGGGCTTCCCATGTGATCTTTAATGCTCTGAATTGCTCCGTTTTACCCCTTTTTCTCTAATATTTCACAAAACTCTCTTTTTCACCTGTAGAATCATAAAACATAACTTACAAATACTATTAGTCCACTAAGATGGCTAAACAAGAGGCATAATCGAGGGTTAAATTGCACTTTTTGAACACTAATCACCAACTACCTTCCTCACTCCCCTCACTCAGAAATACCGTGGGTGAGATTCTTGGTGGCACACCATCTGGTGAAGTAGCGATCTTCTCCCTTGACATGTGTAGTTCCCAAACCCAGTTTTGCGCCCACTGTTAAATTCAAACAGGGCATAGTTTCTAATCTATAGACATTGCATGCAAATTTTTCAAAAACTTAAAAGTCACAAATGAATTTCTGCAGATTGTGCATCATTCTTGTTTGAGCATCCATGGCTTATCAATATGCATCGCAACCATCATGGAATTACAATGCAAACCTAGAACCTTGTTCTTGCTATGGTAGTCCGTATCATTGGGCGTCTCAATACACATCATATACCGATTTCGAGCCTCCTATGGAATATTCTTACGATTATGAACCTCAATTTTCAAATTTCCCTAGTACCCAATACACACAAGAGTTTTCTAATCATGCAGACAATTCATGGAATTCCACCACAAATAGTCAACCATCATTCATATATCCACCCGGTCAGTCAGAATATGGGTTCACTAACAATCCATTACCATTTACATCACCATCTATTTCAAATTCATATCCTATTTCACTATCTATCACAGACCAACTTTACCAAGCAATGGTCAAGCAAACAATTCAAATATAACAAATAGCAGAGACTTATCGCTGACATTGAGAATATTTATGAAGTTCTAGATAAAGAGGACAAAGAAAATGAAGTGTCTGGAGAAGAAGATATAAATTATATAGCGGAAAGTAGATCTAATTTTAGTTTGGCCGTTAATGACTTATCGCTGGAACAAATTTGTGACATCCTTAATATTGCAGATATGAACTACAATCTTGTGGAAACGCCAAAGCTAGATGAAGAGTTTCCTGTGTCCTCGAGATTATATGAAGAACCACCACTCGACCATCATTCCCCCCAGTTAACACCTCTCAAAATCCAACCTCCATTCATAAAAAATTTACCACATTTTAAGGACTGCACCACTAAACCATTTCAATGAAACCTTAAGCTCGCACTTAAACCAATTGCCTTTGAAATCCTTCATACTTTTCTAATCCTTCCCAGTAAAGAGATTTTGCCCAACATACAAACTCCCGAGACTATCATTCCAATTGAGAAGAGCCCCGCATTGATTGAAGTGCTAGAAAAAGTGGAAATAGAATTTGAGGTGGAATATGAGTTCTTGAGAGCATACGATGATCCCTTTATTCAAGTGGTTGAAAAACCCAGTTTGCCATATGTTGCATCATGAAGAACAACTGCTACCACACTCACTCTCTTGGACAATTCAATAATGGGTTACTGCATAAGTTCCATGATGGTTTACATAAGCTTTCTTTTAATTATCATTTTGCATCTTACACTCCAAATGCATCATTTTATTCTGTTTGGGGGTAAATGCTTTTATATGTTTTTCTTTAAAGATCCCCAACTGATTAGACTATTAGTATATAGTTAACAACATATCATCCATCTCATATGCATAGTCTTGGAAAATCTGACTTAAAATGACCCCACATATAGTCTTGAATATCTGACTAAAAAATCTTCATTTTATGTTTTCTCGATATATTCCATAAGAGTGCATCACTAAGGTAACTGGACCACTCTACTTGGAGTGTGTGGTTATAAATGCCAGAGTCTTGAGTTCACGTATACTTGCATATTCCTTGTTAGCACTTTTACTCGTAGTTTGAGTAGTGTACCCCTATGGAGCAAGTATACAATTTTCTTTTTCTTTATTTTACACTTCTTTTTAGAATAACTTTTCTACTATTGTCATTTACAATTCCTGTCTTTATTTTCATTTCTTTGTTTTCTGTTTTTACATAAGCATTTTTCTTTCAATCTCACATTTGTCGCTGAGTAATCTTTCCTTTATAAAGAAGAGATGTGAAACAAAGTAGAGGGCGATGGGGATTGAGTGAAGGTGTCTTATGGTTTCCTCTCATGATTGTTTAGCCCTTGATTTTGATTTTTTTTTCCTTATGTGGGTGATTTCTAGTTGTTTCGAGTTTCGTCTTACAATCTAGTTGGAATGACTTTAACTAGGTCTAACTAGAGAGTAGGAGAGGAGAGACTAGATTATCTAGAAATAGAGCTAATCCTCTTCACTAGATTTGCCTACTTGCAAGACAAGAGGTGGAAGATCTAGGGAGGCCAAACCATGGGATGGTTCCCAATTTGAGTCACCTAAATTCAAAAATATTTTCCTTCTATTGGGTGGATCACTCTCCTCATAGTGATTTTTCTTAGTAGTTTTCTCTTTTTCTGTTATTGTTTTAAGTAATTTAGGAACAAAAACCCAAAAAGCCAAAAAGAAAAACCCTTCTCTCACCCTTTCATAAAAGTTCTTGTTTTTCCTGTGCTTACAATAGAGTTTCTCGATACATCAGTAGTTATCTGATTTTCCAAAAAACAAAACGAGCAATGGATTCTACATAGACCAACCCTTAGAAGTATGCAATCTCCATTCTTCTAAGGGCGGTTTGAGGATCAGTTGTGTATTACTAAGTGTCACCCCACTACACCATAACTGTCAATTTGTAACGGATATACATCCGTTACAAAAAATATTAGTAACGGTTATCTTGCGTTGACACAAAAGCATGGCAAATATTAGTAACGGATATATGTAACACTTATTATCCATTACAAAATTTACTAACGGTTATAAAGTGTCACTGAAATTAATTTCAGTAACGGATATGTAACCGTTACAATATATTAGTAACGATTAATAATTGGAATGCAATTGATTAATTGTTGGCAATTATCCATTTCTAATGGATATAACCGTTACTATTCTTCTATTAAATGTTGCCCGTTCAAATATTTGTAACAGTTATATCCGTTACTAATAGTTTGTTGTATTAAAAAAATAATTCTCTGGGCATTGTTTTTGTCCGGCCACCTGCTCCTGTTCACTCAATAATATTTGAAGCCAAATTCTTCTATTCATCCATTAGCAATCTCTACCACTAGTCACAACACCATTTCCAACATTGCACAATCACAAATATAGTATGCCTTTTATCAATAAGTGAAGAAGAATTAAAAAAAATAATTTGTCGCCATTGATAAAGGTCTATCATCACTTTAGCCAAACAAAGAATTAAACCCTGCACTAACCTCTAAAGACTCCATAAATATCAACAACCAATCCCTCATCTATGAATACCAATTTGTTTTCTACTAGTTTTCAACACCAAGCTCCATCGCACAACATAACGCATAACTTCCTATGATTTCATTCACGCTAACACACATTTCATCTCGGTAAAATGTTGTAGAAAACATGTGATCTACTCATTGAAAATCGTTCGATTATTCATTTTCACCTTTAAAAAACAATAATGAAAATGCTCAATTATTCCAACACAAACAAGAAATTAAAGGACAAATGTGTCTTGACATAATGAAGTTCAAGACAAAGACAAATCACAAGGGAATAAAAATCCTAGTACCGACCTACTTAGAACATTGGAAGGTTTACAAAAGCACCATTTCGACAAACCTAGGACTATTCACAAAAATTTCTCTTGCATTTAAGTGTACTAGCAAGCCGTGGACCCGACACAACCCTAAAAAGCAGGGGAACATAAAAAGTATGAAGCAGTCGACCTACTTGTACCAAGTGAAATAAGTATGAATGAAACATGACTTATGTGACTGTGCCTAACCTTGCTTGGGATTTGCTTACAACACTTTTCTACTCTTACTACATTTGACGTCAATAAAGACTTGTCATAAAATTATAAGAATCTCAAAGATGCATAGATACATCAGAGTTAACCCACAAAAGGACAAAGGATTCTTTAACTTGTAAGCTATATTACCTTGAATTCTCCCCTTTGAAACCAATCACAATAAGCATCCCCTATCTCCTGCTCCAAGCCACTGTAATGACGTCATTATGCCACTCCATCATTTTTGGAACTCTTATGTGTAAGTTGAGAAGATGCCTAAAACTCATATAAAGGCGTGCATCAATCTAGGACAAAAACTCAGGCATGTACAAGAGAAAATAATATCCAAACTATACACATACATGGTCTGGATACATGTAGACAACTAAAGCTATACCCACTGAAATTTGCATTTCAAAGAAAAAAATACTGGTTTATTTGTATATTATCATGTTCATAAAAAAAAAATCTTATTCACATGCCTTGATACTACTGAATATATATCAATGCCATAGTTAAGTCTTCTATAAACAAAATGAGTTAAATAGCAAACAAGCCCACCTCCATGATCAAGGTGTTGTTTCTACAACCAAATTGACATTATATTATTAAAACCTTTCATACAGTCTTGTACCATTTCAAACATTAATTACAAGTTGTGATTATTGGACTAGGGCTTTATGGGTAAGTCATAGCATGGCCAAAAAAATTGGATCTAAGATGATCAACATGCAAAACAAAAGGATTGTACGCATAGCAAAAATTGAAGCTAACCATCTAAACTGCTGAGCAAAAGAGTAGAAACAATGGACCTTCTGGAAGCCCGCATCAAAGCACTGCTTAACTGTGTGCACACAAAAGAAAACACTGAAGACACACACTTACACAGAAGCATTATGTCAATCCAGGAATATTAGTAATGCATGCCAGTGCACGTAAGTTAGTAAAGGCTACAGACAAACCAAAAACTAAAAGTAACCACTTCCTGAATAATTCTATCTATCTCCAACAGTAGACAAAAATCCATAAACAAAAGGGGCTACAAAGATTTATTCATCAATCTAGACTTTCTCATAAAAAAGTTGACTAAATTGGAAAAGGGAGTATACCTGGTGGCCAACATGACAAGACAAATTACAAGCAGTGCAGCAGGTCAAATAAACATAAGAAGCAATGTTAAAAGTCATACCGGATGCCTCTTTTGCCATTTAGTTATGAGCTTGAAATGCTTGTGCAGCAGCCATTGTAGCAGTAGCACTTGCCATATGAACCTGACTTAAAGTCCTCATAGTACCTTAACAAGTTCCAAACCTTGGCATAGAAAACCAAAAGTGATATGTTTCACAGTTAACAAAAAAATAATTTCAAACTAACCATTTATAATTATCTACAAACAACGACATTAATTAGCAAACACAACATATGAATGCAACTAATAACCAATTTTACCTCATGCATACATTGCAAATCACTTCTAGCAAGAACACTAGAAGGATATGATATGATTATTCTCAAAAAAATGATTAAACAAAACTGAATTGTGGGAATAGAAGAAACCCAATTTCTATCGTCAACCAAAGTTATAGCCATTGAGAGTTCAGCAAAACAGAGATATCTAGTTTGTATAAGAAAATTAATTATAACACGTCTTTCTACAGTTCAAACCCAATTTAACCAAGAAAAAATAAACAAATAACAACCAAATTCTGTTTTCCCAGAATTATCATTGTAGCAACCTGATTAAAGGTACATTGCATAGTTAAAACGTAAGCAACAGTATTACGAATGAAAAGAAAAACGGCGGACAAATGAAAACGCTAAGGAATCACAGACCCACCCAAAGCCAGAAACTAATAAAACAAACACAAAGTACACACACAAGAAAAATACTATCCCAGCCCTTTAACTTAATATCACAATGAGACAGAGAAACCAAAAGAATGATGGCCAATCCTATAACTGCCCTAACAAAACCTAGAATACAATGAAACCGGATTGGGGAAGAAAATGATTTATCCTCTTGAACTTGTTAATTTTAACAGTTAAATGTGATATATGATAGAATATTTAATTATTTACAAATATGATGCTTATTTACAAATAAGAGATATGCTCCAGTAACAAAAGAAGATAATCGAACCTATAAACTTTGTTACATTCTCAAATGTAGGAGGTAATGCAACCTTTAAACTTTGGTTTGCTAGAATACCACATGTAGGCTAGACTTACAAGTATGCCAACCTCCAATCTCACGATTGACATACTTAGCATAAACCACCAACTTCCTACCGTCTCTAAGCCAACCTCCATCACATTCTTAGTTTTGCTATATTCATCAAGCGGAGATCTCTAGTGTTGAACGTAGTACAAAACAAACTGTAACTCTCTTCCTTTGTATATTCAATCAACTTTAATTTTCTATCTTTGTATGAGAGTTTAGTTTTTTAAACAAACATGAGACCCTGAGACGTATATTGCTGGATAATTAAAAAATATCTTCTTAATTAATGTCAATCAGCCTTCCACATTTGGACGAGAGTTGGTAATTGAAGCTTAAGGCTTTGGCTAGGACTCTACACAATCTATAAAATCACAGGTCTGAGCTTTCAAACTACCATAAATCACCCTAAGTTCAATGTCCAAGCTCAAGACCAAACACAAAAAAGAATGAAAAGAGATAAGAAAAGAATGGCAGTACCTATCTTGGCAAAAAGCAATATGCCTCTATTGTTTGATCGATCTTTGCCGAGTTTCACATTTCCAAGCTGCTTAGTTTCTTGATGTTCTGCCCTACGACAGAAGTAGGAAAATGAAGGAGGAAAATAGTGGATACCCCTTCATTTTTATTATCTTCTTATCCTCCCCCGGTAGTCTTCATGAGAGGTAATAAAAGAATTTATGATGATACTTCGTCAGTTGGAGCAGATCAACCAGCTATTGCTTGGTTCAAGATGCTCACACACACAGTAGTTGACCAGTTATATTGAATGTAATTAAAGTGAGGCAACCTGTTAAGGATTGCACATAGTGGCTCGAGAAACTTTCAAGATGCAAGAATTGTGCTACCAAAGGACACTACTACGATTAACTACTACCACTAATATAATGCTAATTGCAAAATCAGAAGAATACCAACATCAAACAAGGGGAAGGAAATACTATTGCTAATGTAAACCATCATGCTAAAATTGATCACTGCCAGTATACACACAGCTTTGAAATAAACAAAAGCATTGGGAGTGCAGCATAGACATAGGCACACCGCAAACACGTCATTACGTCGTTAACCCATTGGGAGTGCAGCACCAGTACCCCAAAAAGATAAAGAAAAATCGATAAAAAAAATAATAAAATAAAATAATAAAATAAAATAAAATAAAATAAAAAAAAAATAGTCTATTTGTCCTAATTGTTTAGCAGCGACAGGAAAGATGGAGAAGGATGAGGAAGCTTGCAGGGCTAACCATCATTGTTTCATTCTATTTAGTTTCGACACTTTTGGTTTCTTGGAACAACAGTATAACACCCCGTTTTTTTTTCCTTAATAATAATAATAATAATAATAATAATAATAATGATAATGATAATAGATAAAACTAAATATATGATAACTATCAACTTAGGGATAAAAGTCCCGTAAGTAAATAGATAAGTGTTATCCTTGTTTTTCGTGAGGTTTTTAAAACTAATAAAAAAAATGAGTTTTCTTACATAGAGTTTTTGGGAAAAAACACAGAGAGTTATACACAGAAAAATAAGAGACGGAAGGGAGAGTAACACCGGTTAGTGGATTGTTGTTGGAGAGTAAAAAGAAAAAGTTTTGAACAAGGAAGATCGTCTTTTTCACGCGACAGTCGACTTCGGTCTTTCGGGGTTTTTCCGCTTTTGGAAAGCTGTTCGGTTTATAAACTGTGAGTAGTCAGACGATGTTTTTAAATATTTGTTTTCTGCTAATCATATCCGTAATACTGGTTTCCTTATTTGATTATCTTGTAAACTCTGTTAATGGTGCCGACTCTGTTAATGGTGCTGGCTGTTAGATACCATTTTGAAGTACTACAGTATATAAAATTCTGACGAATTTGAGCATTGAACTGTCGAAGCCTTGACACTGGTTGTTAATGGCGTCGCCATCAGAACCAAATCGTCCTATTCTTTGTTGTGTTTGAATAATGTGTTTTATTTGATTTTGTGGTGATGTTAAACTGTTGTGGTTATAATTGGTGATGTTTGGTTGTTGTGGTGAAGTGTTAGGTATTGAATTGGTGTTTGGTTTGATTGGGTGATGGAGAGTGTGAGGAGAAGCTTTTACAGAGCATTAATGTCATCGATTTGAGTTTTTCACAGTATAAGGGAATCGCGATTTGTTGGTATAGATATATAGGGGTTTTCTCAAGGAACCAAACCACTGGGTTCAATAGTGGTGGCAAGTGATGGCCGGTGGTGGCTGCTATGGTGGTGGAGGCGCTGTGAGGGGAAGAAGATGACCAGCGATTCTATTTTTCTGTTGGGCTTGGGCCGAACCATTCCTATGGTTGTTTGGGTCGAACCAACTAGTCTTGTTGGATGGCCGGTGGTGGCTGTGGTGGTGGAGGTGCTGTGAGGAAGAAGATGAACAGTGAGGGTTTTGTTGTTGGGCTTGGGCCGAATTTCGTGGGTGGGCTTGAATGTTTAATTTTTTGAATTTTTATTTTGGACTTAAGTTTTAGACTTTGGGCCTTAGGCTTTGGGCTTTTGGGTTAGAGGAGTTTAGGTCTGGTTGACTGCTGTTGGCATGGCTGGTTGACTACTGTTGACCATTGGCAGGTTGACTTTGACTGTTGACTAGGGTTGACTTTGACCAGTTGACCTAGTTTGACTTTTAACTCGGATTATGATTCGGTCTATTAGGATAGGTCTAGGTCTATTAGCGTGTTTGGCTTTAGGCTAAGACCTTTATATATACATGTGTACGTGTATTAACTACTATGTGATATTTCAGTTTTATATACGATGCTATGACACTTAGACATCTGATAAGAGCCCAAAACTGTAGTTTTAACCCTGTAACAGTCATACTTTTAGACCAATTATGTGAGTAATAATTAAGAGTTAACACTGATTACGTTTTTATGCATTTCGTGTTTCAAAGTCCATTATGTGCAGAAATGTGCCACTTTAGCGAGATAAAAGAGCAAAGGTCGGTTACTAAGGAGTTCCGTGATTAAAGGCCTAGATTCAAGAAGACAAAGCCTTCCTAAAGCCCGGTCAAAAGCTGAAAACTCAACACGGGCAGAAACAGCACACAAGTCAGCAGAACTTCCGATGGCCCTATCTTTGGACTCAGACCTCGGAACGGGGCCTACCTTATGTTAAAACAATCGGCTCGGAAAGCGCTTTCCAATGGTCCAAGCCTTGACCCAATCAGAGGAGCAGAAGTGGACGAAAAGTCTGTTGAAGCCAACTGCAGCTGAATAGGCCTTTTTGGACTGAAAATATTGGGTTTTGGGCCTGATTCTCTGGCCCAAAACATGGCTCCAAGCCCATGCACGATTTTTGGATCTGGACATATAAAAACCAAAGCTTAGCTCTTTGTTAATGGTAGCTAGTTAGACCTAAAACAATATAGATAATTCTAGATCTAGTTTAATTAATTAAATTAAGTTTTAGTTCCATTTTCAATTCTTGTTTTAGATTAAGTTTTTGAATCATTGTTCTTGATTGATTAGATAAATAAAATAGTTATTTTATCAATTTTGAATTGTGTTATTTCAATCTATTAGATCTAGTTTTAATTATTGTTGGTTACCATTTCTTAGTTGTTAATTAGAATTTAATTATCGTTTAGTTTAGATTAGTAAATTTCGAATCTTGATAATATGTTTAGTTTAGATTCATATGGGAATGATTGCGGAATGATTCAAGGCTAAAACCTCCATTAGAGGGGTTGATGAAGCCTTGATGAAAACTTAGTGGTATAGTGTAGAAGCATTGTAGAATCTATTCCAATCTAGAAGGTCGTGATTCGCCATGAGAATGGGTGGACGACCTCACATGCTAGTTAGTACTCGGTAGAAATGCCATGAACACTAGGGATTAGAACTCGAATTTCTTGCCGTAAGAACGTAAGAATCGAGATACAAGAATCTATGCTAGGCTATTAAGTTGGATTCGAGGTGGATTCAATTCCCCTCTAATCCTTTATCTAGATTCAAAACAATCATATTTCCATAGCATTTGTAGTTAGATTCAACATAATCAATTTCATATAGGTATCGTAGTATAACACACCTTCGTAAAGCTCTCATTAGACTTAAAAACGACTAATTAGATTAGAAAACAATTCCATGCTAGAGCACTAGGAGTGGAACGAACTTCCTACTCCACTATATCTCATAGGATTGAGAGTAGAGAAATCTTTGATAAGCATATAGGATCATAAATAGTTTTAGTTTACTTACGTTTTGAGTTTCATCGTTCATTTCGTAGGTAAACTATTCAATTTTATCTTTTATCAAATGGCGCCGCTGCCATCTTAGTTGCACTTTAGCATTGTTTTCATAATAGAATTAGTCATTTTAAAGTCCCATTAAACCCACCCACCCTTATTTGATTCATACTGTGGTTATCCGTTTCAGCGTCGAAAAAATTCGACAAAAATTACACGAAGCGACCACGCTTATAAGGAGCGCTTTGCCTATAGTCTGGAACACGAGCACGACCCGCCCTCAGACCGAGCGCGGCCCGCCCTAAGTTACTGGACCACGAGCATGACCCGCCCATCGAACAAGGAGCGACCAGCTTAAGTCATGGAACAAGGATGCAACGCTTCTGCAAAGCTACTTCGCCTAAGCCAAAAATCCCGATTTCAACAGGTTTGTTTCAAACTTTGATTTTTAAGTTTTTCAGTGTTCTAACTTGTTATTTACACTGAACACGTGTAAACAAGATGCTATTCATAAGCGAAGCAAGGACGCTATCAGGTATTCCTTTCTTCCATACCTCGCATCTCCAGTTAGAGGTTCATACTAATATATCAAGATTGTTTGGATTGTTGTCGTGTTTAGACTTAGACTTGCATGAGATTAAGGTCTGGTCGGAGGAAAACACCGAACGTAATTAACCGTCAACGTCAACAAACAAATCTATTGAGTATACCAATCACTACACCTCTAACTACTATTCCACCAACCACACCTGACACAATGGCTGAAGAAAGAGAGACTCCTCTCTCCGACTTTTATAAAGCCTTGAGCGATAGCCCTAAATCTTGCATCGTTCTAGCATACCCAATGGGGGATTTTCGAATCCCCCAAAACATATTTAATTTGTTACCCGTTTTCCATGGTTTAGGCCATGAAAAACCTTACCAACACATGCGTAGGATTGAACAAGTCCTTACAACATTCCATCATCCTACGGTTGGTGCGGAACAAATTAAATTGAGGGTATTTCCCTTCACCTTAGCCGATAAAGCGATTGTCTTGGTTAACCGCCCAAAGCCTAACTCTGTGGACTCGTGGGCTAAACTTGTTCACTATTTATGGAACATTTTACCCACCCCTAAAGACGGATGAGATGCTTTCCAAGATTCATTTCTTCCCACGTAAACCCTCATGAATCATTTTCTCGAGGCTTGGAATCGCTTCACCGATCGCTTATAGAGTGTCCACACCATAATCTAGCAAAAGACACGTTAGTTCGTTGCCTTTTTTCAAAGGACTTCAACATCACCATAAAGAAGTCCTTGACATAATGAATGGGGTAGTTTCCTAAGTAAAGGAGCCTCGGAAGCTTACAAATTTTTAGAAGAACAAACTAAACGCAATAACAATTGGGAGTGATGATATCCCCCGCCTCGCTAGTTCTTCTTCAACAGCTAAAGGCTGCGGTATGTTTTTGAGATGAAACCCGATCCATAACTTAAAAATTTAATCGAATCTCTAACTAAAAAGGTAGAGGCTATTTCTATTCAACAAAAGCCTATCCCCGTCATGAATGTAAACTCCAACCCATGTAATTTCTGTTTGAGTCCTGAGCACCCTGACTCCTATTGTCCTCTCGCCTATGAACAACAACAATTAGAGCAAGATAATGTTTGCTCTATTAATAACTATCCTATTCCTAATGCCCCATGGAGACAACATCCCAACTTTAGTTGGTGAAACAATCAACAAATTACACCTCCAGGGTTTAATAACCAAAATGTTAGGCAAGCAAAACAACTATAATCAAGCTCCACCTAGGCAAGGACGGGGACAAGGTCAAGGAAATTATAATAATTATAACAACCAAAGCAACCACCAATAAAGGTGTAGCACAAGGTCAGAATAATTATAATAGTTATAATACCAATAGAGGTATCGTTCCGGTTAACAATAGTAACTATCACAACCCACCCATTAATAATCAACGTGAGATAGTTCCAGTTGCACCACCTGTGACTACTACACTTACACAACCGGATCGTGATCGGCGCTTTATACTGAGTTACCCAACAACTTTTCCAATCAATGACTCAATCAAACCAACAGATCTTACAATCTATAAATCAGGGCATACAACAGTTAGCCTAAGAGAAAGCCCAACCAAAAGGCGTGTTTCCAGGACAAGCCAT
This sequence comes from Coptis chinensis, assembly GCF_015680905.1. NCBI lineage: Eukaryota > Viridiplantae > Streptophyta > Magnoliopsida > Ranunculales > Ranunculaceae > Coptis > Coptis chinensis. The sequence continues at coordinate 37,741,108 of NC_141464.1, forward strand.
ACCCAACCCTAAAACAACAAACACGACCTTTGAGGTAAACGGTAATACTAGTACGAAACGACAATAGTAGGTGACCTAAATGCCATCACCACTCTCCACTCGGAAGAGTGGTTGATAACAAAGTAACTATGCCTATAGTTACCCCATCGATTACTCCTACACCGGATATCGAACTAGATACGAAGTAGAAACCGAAGAGCCTTCCAATCGTGTAGAGGTACCGGTTAAACCACAACCTAAGAAAAATGAAAAGCCAAGGTAACACATCAAGTCGAGCCATACGCTAAATATAGAGCAAAACCACCATTCCCTCAGAAGTTAGCCATGCTAACCAGGGATACAAACTTTGAAGAGATTAGGAACATTTTCAAGAATCTAACGATAAACCTTCCTTTTCTCGAAGCTATTAAAAAGCTATCTAACCACGCTAAGTTTCTTAAAGAGTTGTGCACTACTAGGCGTAAGACCAACATACCTAAAGACGCCTTTTTAACTGAACAATTCCCAACTTTATCCGAAAATAATGGAATCGTTAAGTACAAGGACCCTGGTCGTCCCCTATCAGAAATGCACCTTAGGAGATTCCCACACGACGACCGCTTTATTAGACACGGGCGAAGTGTTAACTTACTCCCGTATTACTTGTATAAACAAATAGGTCTACAAGAAATGCAACCTACAAAAATAACGTTGCAATTAGCGGACAGGTCAATTAAGTATCCTAAGGGTGTAGTGGAAAACATGCTTGTTAAGGTTCAGGATTTCTACTATCCTGCTGATTTTATTATCCTCGATACGAAGTCGCCAACGACTCTGCGATCATCTTAGAAGCCCTTCTTAGCAACCGCCAACGCACTTATAAATTGCCGCGATGGTAAGATGTCCTTATCTTTTGGCCATCTTACAGTTGAGGTAAATGTTTTTAAAATGATGAAACAATTACCAGATTCGTCTATAGATGAGGAGGTTAGCATGATCGAGAGCTTAGCTCAAGATTATTTTAACAACACGTTTCCTGAAAACAATATGTACAAATTCCTTTCTTTTGGAACTTCAGATTTTGTAAATGACTCCTACTTAGAGGAAGTCGACACCATCCTTGAGTCCACACCAATTGTAGACATTTCGGTTTGCTCCAATATATTGAGTATGAAGACTTGCTACCTAAGCAAGTATTCATTATGCAAAATGAGGACCCCGACGAAACATCTATTGATTTTCCTTCCACCCCAGTGCTTAAACCCCTTCCATCAGAGTTAAAATATATTCAACTTGATCCAGATGGTAGTCATCCGGTAATTATATCTTCTCTATTATCGAAGAATGAAGAGACACGTTTAATCCGGGTGATTAGGGAACATCGGTCTGCGATTGGTTGGTCCCTAGCCGACATTAAAGGAATTGACCCTAATGTTTGCACTCATCGTATCCATTTGGAGGATAACGCGAAGACTTCTCGCGAACCTCAGCGTCGCTTGAACCCAGCCATGAAAGAGGTGGTTAGGGAAGAAGTCTTACGATTACTCGATGCGGGTATCATATACCCAATCTCTGATAGCGAATGGGTAAGCCCCATTCATGTAGTTCCTAAGAAATCGGGAGTTACCATGGTACGAAATGGGAAGGGTGACTATGTTGTCACACAAGGTCCTATGAAATGGAGGATCTGTATTGATTACAGACGGTTAAATGCTATGACACGAAAGGATCACTTTCCCTTACCTTTTATAGATCAAATGCTCGAACGCCTAGCTGGTCATGCTTTTATTGTTTTTTTGGATGGCTACTCAGGCTATTTTCAGATTATTATTGATATTGATGACTAAGAAAAGACTACCTTCACATGTCCCTTTGGAACGTATGCCTATAAACAAATGCCTTTTGGCCTTTGTAATGCTCTGGAACCTTCCAAATGTATGCTTCATATATTTAGTGACATGGTAGAGCTTTATGGAAGTTTTCATGGATGATTTTTCTATCTATGGAGACTCCTTCACGATCGTTTGTTTAACCTGCCTAAGGTTTTGACACGGTGTGAAGAAAAGAGCCTCGTTTTAAATTGGGAAAAGTGTCATTTCATGGTGAAAAATGGCATAATACTAGGTCACATTGTATCTAGTGATGGCATCAAAGTAGATAAGGCCAAACTAGATAAGGTAGCGACGACTCTACCTAAACCACGGACTGTTCCTTGATATTAGAGCCTTTCTAGGCCATGCAGGTTTTATAGGCGATTTATTAAAGACTTCTCGAAAAATAGCTAGGCCTTTAACTAATATGCTTTTGAAAGATGCAATCTTTGATTTTAATTTTAACCGTAGCAGGCTTTTGAAACTTTAAAAGCCATCTAACCTCTGCACCAATTATACACCTCCCGATTGGTCTAAATCTTTTGAACTCATGTGTGATGCTAGTGACTATGCGGTTAGTGCGATCTTGGGACAAAAACTAGATAATAAGTCCACTATTATTTATTATGCTAGTAAAACATTAAACGATGCTCAACGGAATTATTCAACTATCGAAAAAAAGAATTCTTAGCCGTCATTTATGCTTTAGATAAGTTTCGTCCTTATTTGGTTGGTTCTAAAACCTTAGTTTACCACCGCACCATGCAGCCACTTAAGTACCTTCTTGCGAAGAAGGATGCTAAGCGAGATTAATCCGATGGATCCTTCTCCGCAAGAGTTCACATTAGAAATAAATGACAAAGAGGGGTCGAAAACGTAGTTGCCGACCACCTATCTAGACTCACAAACGACAATCGGTCGATTCTCGAGTCCATACCGGAACTCTTTTCCCGATGAGCATCAGATGCCATTTTTTTCAAAGACCATGGTATCTTTGACATTGTAAATTATTTAGCGGCTGATGTTATGCCTTATAATTGGTCAAGAAATGAACGTAAGAAGTTCTTGGCCAGAGTTAAGTTATACTACTGGGATGAGCCCTATCTTTTTAAGTATTGTGCGGATCAGATTATTCGTCGTTGTATTCCCCAGTGGGAATACAATGAAGTTCTATCGTTCTGCCATGACAGAGAGTGTGGTGGCCATTTTAGTGGGATGAAAACAGCCGCTAAAGTTCTTCAATGTGGATTTTATTGGCCTACCCTTTTTAAGGATGCCCAAGTGCATTGCAAGACGTGTATTCGTTGCCAACAACTTGGGCGAATCACGAAGCGTAATATGATGCCATTAAATCCAATCTTGATAGTAGAAATTTTTGACGTTTGGGGCATTAATTTCATGGGTCCTTTCCCGGTTTCCCACGGTTTCATTTATATTCTAGTTGTCGTGGACTACGTGTCTAAATGGATAGAGGCCCTAGCTTGCCGTAGCAATGACCATAAGACCGTTGTATTTTTTATTAAAGAATATATTTTCTGTTGGTTTGGCATTTCGAAAGCCATCATTAGTGATGGTGGAACACATTTTTGCAACAGAGTTGTTACATCCCTAGTGAAAAAGTATGGAGTTACACACAAAGTAGCAACTCCTTATCATCCACAGACTAGCGGACAAATAGAAGTTTCTAATAGGGAAATCAAAAAGATTTTAGAAACAACTCAGAAACCCCGATAGAAAAGATCGGTCAAAGCGTCTATCGGATGCCTTATGGGCGATAGAACTGCTTTCAAAACTCCTATGGGTATGTCTCCCCTTTAGACTTGTATTTGGGAAACCATGTCATTTTCCCCGCCAATTAGAGCACCGCGGCTCGTGGGCTATAAAAAGCCTTAACTTCAATATTGATGAGGCAGGTGTCAAACGCAAGTTGCAATTGAATGAGCTTGAAGAAATCCGTAGCGATTCGTACGATCTCGCGAAGGATTATAAAGCTAGCATGAAACGTGTTCATGATAAGCATATCTTGCGCAAAGAGTTTGCGGTCGGTCAAAAGGTCTTGCTTTACAACTCCCCCTACATATTTTCCCAGAAAACTAAAACCCGTTAGTCCGCCCCTTTCTCGTTATCAAGTCACCCCTTACGGGGCAATCACCTTGGTAAATCCAAATGACAACAAGTACCTTTCAAGTAAATGGTCAACGGTTAAAACATTTTCACGAACTTCACGTCCCACGATGTAGGGAAGTCCTTTTACAGGACCACATCTATGAGGACCGACCTTGTCATTTGGTGTACTTCCTTTCACTCCCATATACTGGTAAGTGCACCATTCAGGTAACCGGGCCCTCCCTATGGAGTGTGTGGCTGTAAGTACCGGATCCTAAGTCCACGGTTAACATAATTCACGTTTTCCACTTTTGCATGTTTTCTAGGTTTTTGAGTCATGTTCCTCTATGGGGTGAATTATGTATTTATTGTTTTTCGTGTTTCTTATAATAAACTAATAAAAAATAAAAATAAATAAAAATAAAATAAAAATTCTAAAATCATAGAAATAGCAATCCAACAAGTCTTGGGAATCTGACTTTAAACGACCCACGTTTAAACAAATTTTGTGTTTAAAAATTTGTTTGGGGGTGGGCAGTCGATCTTTCCATCGGGATTGCTCAAACTTTCCATTGGTGTTGCTTAGGCCCATTACTTGTAGTTCAATTGGGTTGACGTAATCTAAACCTAGAATTCCTTCGTTCGCATAACTTACGTCACACACGCACTTTGAGACGTTCTTCCACCCTCTTATACGTCACCCATGGTTGGAATTGAGTGTTTTATGGATCATTGGATTGGAAATTCTCTACTGATCATTTCCATAACTCATTCGCCAAAATCGGGCCAGTAACGAAGCGGCAAATTGAATTTGAAATTGCGCGAAAAATCGGAAAATTTCGGAATTCAAATTGGGCTTGGGCCCAAACCGCACGCACACTGTGCGTCTCCTTCCTTCCCAAACTACACGCACAGTGTTTCCCTTTCAATCCCGCCGGTTACAAGTTAAATCAAACTTTGAAAACCAAAATAAAAAAAAAAAAATAGAGAGAGAGAAGGAAACCTAACTACACCCACACCAAGATAATCAAATCCAACTTAAATCTTCTCTAAACCATTACCACCACCACCCCAACTCCGAAAAAACAGCCACCAGTTCAAGTAACCACCGCCACCACCGTGTTTTTAGTAGTTTTTCTTCACACTCGCCTCCCCCACAGTCTACAAAACCATTACTTGTCTAAGAAACTTCAATGGCGCTACGACGTAGAATTTTACCGGAGCACGCGTTTGCTTCCGACAGTTTCGCGCCATTTAACGACGCAGAGATGATTAAGAGGCATTGGAACGGACTGTGGTACTCGACTGAGGAGTTCTATCACTATGATTTGGTAGAACAGTTTTATAAAAAGCGAGAATTGGAAGGGGATAGGATTTTCATAAAGTTAGGAGGAACGAGGAGGGAAGTAACGAGACAGTTGTTGGCCGAACTGTTAGGAATTACGCTTGAAAGCAACCTGGTAACGATAATTTAGGAATCCCAGTATACTGGAGTTCCTGATTTGATGAAGGATATTGTCCTGGAGGGTGAATACAATCTGACATCTCATTGCGTCCGCCAGTCCACCCTGAGAACCAATCAACTGGCCGTAGCTCGGTGGATTGGTAGGAACGCCCCTGAAAGACAAAGTCGCTGATATTGGCCTGCAATGTCCGCAGACGCTTCTCTGGATTTTGCAAACAAATAAGTATAATTTCTGCATCCTTGATTTAATGTTTAATGTGATTCGAGGAGTGTGGAAGAGCTTGGCTTCTTCCCCAGTATTGATCACTAAGATCATGCTCTCCTTTTTAGAGTCGCCGCAAGATCTGCTCCTATTAAGATCAAATTGCATTCTAATGCAAGTATCTATACGGATTGCATCCAAGAGACTTGGCCGTTATGCAAGAAAAATGGTTGAGTCGAGGATGAAAGGGAAGATATGACATGTCTGGATGAAGATGCATTAGATAATTGTAATTCTAATTTAGAACGCATGCAAGTGTTGCAAACTGCCTTGCGGTCTAAGCAGTTAAAATCGGTTTTCAGATGTAATCGGTCTAGGAGCGATATATGATTAATCGGTTAATCGGTGATTAATCGACGATTTAATCGGTGATATCGGTTTTATATTATTTTATACAATTATACCTTCGAAATATAGAATAACAACAACATTAAATCCAATAATTAAGAAATTTTTTAGAAAAACACAAGTTATATAGTCAATTCATATTCATTCAAAGTAAAAGTCAAAAAAAAAAAAAACAAACAAACAAAAACAAGTCAATTCATACTGACATATTCACATATTATCAGAAGAAAAAAATAAAAATAAAATAGTGACATTCACATCAAAGTATCAAACCATGGTTTTAATAACCAATTCAAACAACCGGTCCACACAAAACCATCCAATTCTCTCTGAAAAAATCGGTTGATAGTATCCAAAGGTCTCAAATCAGTTTGTAGTTGTGAGAGCTTGATAACTTGCTTTTGAACTTATCCCTTCCATGAGTAAAATGTGATACCTCCGCCAAGAAACCCACTTCTTCTTTCATACAAAAATCTTCTTTTTTACTTATCCCTTTCTTCTTCGTTTGAATATTTGCGTGGATTTGACATGGGTATTCCAATCTGCTTGTTCTTTAATGTTTTGCAAATGTATGGAATCGGAACAAAAGCCACTGGAATTGGAAGTGTTAAGCACTTTGTGGGTTATGTTTTTTTTTTTTTTTTTTTTTCTAATTCTAGTTGGGTTCCGATAATATCGGCATTGTTTTATTCTCTTTTGCCCCGATAAAGCGGTGTTATCGGTCGATATGACCGAAATATATCGCTAAGTGAGAACAAACCGATAAATCGATCGAAAACATCTCGCTCCCATCCCGATATACGATTACTCACCGATTAATCGCCGATTAAATCCGATTTTAACTGCTTAGCTTGCGGTGCGTTTATGGTATTTGTGGAAATATCCGAGATAGACAGATTGTAGTTCAAAAGAAGCAAGGGAACCTTCAGAGGAGATTTGAAATGCTCGAAGGGGTTCTGGACGATATCTTGTCTAACATGGAGACTATCCACCAGCATCAACAAACCCAGTATGCAGTACTCGGTACTGAGATGGAAGCCCAGCGCTTGTTCCGAATAGAGATGCTACGACGCATGCCACCCGTGGAGGACTCTGTTTCAGCCGAGTCCGACAGGCATGAGTGTCGTCGCCAAAGGACAGATGGTTCAAGTGAATCTCCATCCCAGGGCCCATCATCATCACAGAACTAGGTGTTCACCATCAGTTGTGTTCACTGTTATTTCATAATTTTGTTTTATTAGTTGGATTTTAATTCAGTAGTTAAATTTAAATAGTAATGTGTTTATTTAATGTTGTTTGGATTTAAATTTTATTTTTAACATAATTGGTTATTTTCGAGTACTGCTTGTTTTATCATTAATCCTACCTTCCCGACTTGTTTGGGGTTGGAAATATTTATATCGAGCATAAGTCGTTATATGATCATCTGCTGTAAAGTTGTATTGGAGGAAAGGTTGATAATTTGGCCGATATCGGCATATCTATGATTTGTGTGGTGGTAGCATGAAATCTAGGAGAGTTTAGAAGTTACTATTCTAAATCAAGTATGAAATATACCAGGAGTTATAGAAAATCATGGAAATGGTTTGTTTCCGTTTTCGGGTTTGGAATTTTTCTATTTCCGGAAATTGCCTTCAAACAATTTGGGAACTTCCCGATTCGTTTTGGTAGCTCAGAACCTATTTAAACTCCTTTCTTTCTACACTAACAAACCACACTACACCCCACCATCATCCCGCACCTTCCACTCCAAGTTTTTCTTTCTTTTTGCTCTAAACCCCGGTTTCAAAGATTCTACGAAGCGCTGCGCGCCTCTACATTTTCACGAAATTTTGTCAAAGCGCGACCCGCGCCCTCCTTGAGTGCGACCCGCGCCCAAAACACTGTAAAAGCATTAACACATGAGCGCGACCGCGCCCTATGTGAGAGCACCCGCGCCCTGCCTTCTGTTAACGCGGGAAATTCCAATTTTCAGAGGGTCAGTCCAGGATTTTTTGGAACTGTTCAAAGAGTAGTTAAGATGACATCTCCTATAGTCATACCTGAACAGTCTTTCGAAGATGTGTTGGGCACCGAGACCTATGGACATTGGTTTCGACACAGGATCCTGCAGTTAGGATGGCGTCATCTACTAGTAAGTGATGACGATTCATATTCACCACAGCTTACTGCTTATTTCTACGACCATGTTAAATTCTATTGTAATCAGGATGGAGAACAAGAATTCTCCATCGTAGTAGTCGAAGACACGCGACATCAATTCGATAAAAATGTGGTCGCTTTAGTTTCGTGGATTACCAAGACGATCCTGTTCACACATGGGCATATATGACCGATAATGCATAACTTTATGATTATACATATTTCCATGAGTATTATGGGGGAGGGGTATTTCGAGTAATGGACCAGGGGTGATATAGCATTGCCCTTGGTAGCCTTTCCCTAAACGTAGGCACCACCATCTTATTCATCCTGATGAATATTTTGGGGGAATGGCAGTTCATTTCTGCAAACAATACTGCTGGTGACATTTTCCTCGCTTTAGCTGAGGGACGTCGCTGATATGACATTCCCCGAGTATTAGTCGCTAGTCTTAAGAGAGCCCAAACCATGAGGCGTAAGTATCTTCTTATGCCTGTGTTAGTAAACATCATGCGTAGTTGTTTACCCTATTCACATGCACAATTCCGCAGATTGGAAAAAGGTTGAAGTCATGAGACCCACCAATCGGGTGGTTCGCTTTCGTTCGCGAATAATGACTTGGCGGGATGGCAGAGTGCAGCCTCATTTGGTTGCCCCGCACATCCCATCGACATGATAACACTTAACAAAGTTAGCATTAGTAGATGATAACCGGCAAGCTTGGCAAATTACAATGGACTGGCGGGATCGCGAAGGAACCTCGCCTCACTAACGAGGGGAAGAGGATGCTTAAAGGAGATAAGGTAAGTTTTAGTTTTGTTAGTGTCCGCTATGTCCCAAGCAATTTAATTCGTTAACCCAATAATGGGTGGAACTCTTATAGAGTTCGTCAATTTTATTTCCTATATTAGTACGTTCTAACTTTGTTTTCGCGATGTTCCCCGATTTCCACACGTTTCAATGGTATTTTTCCTACCCTCTTTATTTACAATACTTTGAGGACAAAGCATGATTCTTGTTTGGGGGGCATAGAAACACGTGTAATTAAGGCATCTGTTAGGATATAGATATGTATAATATGCATTTGTTTTCTAGTTAAAGTTTCAAAAAAAATCAAAAATATAAATAAATAAGTTTATGCTATACACTTAAGAATATTGGTATTGTTTTTTTTCTATGCTCTTAACAATCTAGAAGTCTCAATGTAGCTTTTTTGCATCGGAATAATTGTTAGAAACTTAGGTTAATATGTAGGTAATAATCTTTGCATCTATCTATAAATATATTACATGAGTATCTATGATTGTTAGCGATAAGTTTCTAAAATCTAGGCTAGAGTACTTATTCTACAAATCCTGTGAGAATATAGCCTAAAGCCTTATATGAGCGAAACATTTGAGAAATGACACAAGGGAGAAGTAAAATCTGGATAGAGAAATCACACGTCCACTTGCTTGATCACTATGCCATATCCTAAGCGAGAATTTAGGCCCTCTTTGGATCGAAATAGCCAGAAATTCAAACCTATGAATTATTTTCCGCTAGTCGCCCCTCTGAGCCTTTCTTTAGCCTTTCATAACCCACAAATCCTTACCCTGTTACAAAACAAAACAAAATAAAAAATTCAACTTACACAATATAGAATAAGTCTGAGAATAGAATGAGTGAAGAAAGAAGAAGAGAAAAACCTGTGTAAACAGAAATTAGTAGTTGCTTCAGAAAAAGAAAAGAAGCTTCCATCCAAGGAAAAGAAAAAAAAAATATAGAAATAAATAAAAACTCCAAAAAATAGAATAAAAAGGAGTCAAAAGCCAAAGAAAAGAAAAAGAAAAATATGGCTAAGGATGGAAACAAAGTATAGAAGCAAAATAAAATAACAAGGTTTTCTCTAAGTTACATAATATGAAGACTCTATTATCTCAGACTTGTCCTTTTGAATATCCATTTCATTCCTTCTTAAACCATTTCCTAATCCCCGCAACACCTAATAAAGACCTCTAGCTCAATTAGGATTAGGTTAGTGTGATAGTAAGTGGCAGATGTGTTTGATCGACTCCGGCTTCCTTGTTTGTCATTGAGATTGTAAGGTAAAGTGTGCCCACTGCACACTGGAGTAGCGAAACTTGAGCGGAAAAATCAGAGTGGTTTTTGTCTTGACATTTATGTGAGGACCTACTTAAGGACGCTATTCCGAGTTTCAGAAACGAACCTGCTAGGCATTTCATAGTATTACTCGTAGTATTTATATTTGTATCATAGATGATTGATTATTATGCATGTATTATCTTAGGGTTTTGACTTAGTTATTCTTATTCAGTTGCTAGTGAGATGTATAGATAGTTGGGACATGAATGAGGAAACAATAGTTTTATTTCTTAGTCGTTGTAGTATAGTTGAAGTTTGTGAGTACCTTCACTAGAAAACTCTCACGAGGCTATAACTCGTCCACTAGGGAATTCCTAGTGGTTTAAGGCCTTGTTGCATATAGTCAATGCAATCGCGACTCAAATAAACGAGTAGAGATAGAACTCCATTTTTGGTCACTTATTCTAATTTCTCATCTTTGCTTGAGGACAAGCAAAATGCTGTTTGGGGTGGTTTGATAAGAGCCCAAAACTGTAGTTTTAACCCTGTGAATCATACTTTTAGACCAATTATGTGAGTAATAATTAAGAGTTAACACCGATTCACGTGTTTTATGCATTTCGGGTTTCAAAGTCCATTATGTGCGAAATGTGCCACTTTAGCGAGATAAAAGAGCAAAGGTCGGTTACTAAGGAGTTTCGTGATTAAAGGCCTAGATTCAAGAAGACAAAGCCTTCCTAAAGCCCTATCAAAAGCTGAAAACTCAACACGGGCGTAAAAAACAAAGACACAAAGTCGTGAGAACTTCCGATGGCCCTATCTTTGGACTCAGACCTCGGAACGGGGCCTACCTTATGTCAAAACAACCGGCTCGGAAAGCGCTTTCCAATGGTCTAAGTCTTGACCCAATCAGAGGAGCAGAAGTGGACAAAAAGTCTATTGAAGCCAACTGCAGCTGAATAAGCCTTTTTGGACTGAAAATATTGGGTTTTGGGCCTGATTCTCTGGCCCAAAACATGGCTCCAAACCCATGCACGATTTTTGGATCTGGACATATAAAAACCAAAGCTTAGCTCTTTGTTAATGGTAGCTAGTTAGACCTAAAACAATATAGATAATTCTAGATCTAGTTTAATTAATTAAATTAAGTTTTAGTTCCATTTTCAATTCTTGTTTTAGATTAAGTTTTTGAATCATTGTTCTTGATTGATTAGATAAATAAAATAGTTATTTTATCAATTTCGAATTGTGTTATTTCAATCTATTAGATCTAGTTTTAATTATTGTTGGTTACCATTTCTTAGTTGTTAATTAGAATTTAATTATCGTTTAGTTTAGATTAGTAAATTTTGAATCTTGATAATATGTTTAGTTTAGATTCATATGGGAATGATTGCAGAATGATTCAAGGCTAAAACCTCCATTAGAGGGGTTGATGAAGCCTTGATGAAAACTTAGTGGTATAGTGTAGAAGCATTGTAGAATCTATTCCAATCTAGAAGATCGTGATTCACCATGAGAATGGGTGGACGACCTCACATGCTAGTTAGTACTCGGTAGAAATGCCATGAACACTAGGGATTAGAACTCGAATTTCTTGTCGTAAGAACGTAAGAATCGAAATACAAGAATCTATGCTAGGCTATTAAGTTGGATTCGAGGTGGATTCAATTCCCCTCTAATCCTTTATCTAGATTCAAAACAATCATATTTCCATAGCATTCGTAGTTAGATTCAACATAATCAATTTCATATAGGTATCGTAGTATAACACACCTTCGTAAAGCTCTCATTAGACTTAAAAACGACTAATTAGATTAGAAAATAATTCCATGCTAGAGCACTAGGAGTGGAACGAACTTCCTACTCCACTATATCTAATAGGATTGAGAGTAGAGAAATCTTTGATAAGCATATAGGATCATAAATAGTTTTAGTTTACTTACGTTTTGAGTTTCATCGTTCATTTCGTAGGTAAACTATTCAATTTTATCTTTTATCAACATCCATATAATTAATAACGTATAAACCAAAAATACAAGAAACAAGATACTCCTTCTTTCTCTGAAATAATATATGCAATAAAGTTAAATAATGTGTAAACAAATTTACTGCACCCTTTTAGAACTCTCTCACGCCTTAAGTTTTGGAAATGAGTTTTATGACTGATGATGTCATATGCTAGGTGGGCATTTATTGAATGTGTCATAAATGACCCGTTAGCGTTATAAATGGTTATTCATTGAATGTGAATTGAATGACCAGATTGTTTGGACTGCCCTAGAGAAGAACTAAGGTATTCGCCTTGTGGGTTAGTTGTATTCCTTGAGTGTACAGGAATATAGGGTTGGGTATTCCTTGAATGTGGTGGGAATGACCCAGGGCATTCATTGAATGTGCCATGAATGGCCCGTTAGTGATATGATAGGTATTCCTTGAATTTGGTGGGAATGACCTAAGGTATTCATTGAATGTGCCATGAATGACCTGAGCTTTTGTGCCCGAAGAGGCTGTGAAATATGTGTATGAAAGCCCAGGAGATGGCTATGATATTGTGGTATTCGGTGGGAGAGAGACACATAGAAATGTGTGATTTGGCAAATGTATGGAGTAGGTACTAAAGGGTGGGTGTATAAGAAAAGTAATTGATTAAGTTATAAGAGAAATTGATTTGAGTGTGCGAGTGTGTTTGGGCTTACATTTGAATACCTATAGGATATCTACATATGTTATATAAAATTTCTAACTTTCTTTTGTAGGAGGGTATGACTTAATAATATTTTGTGCACGGACGCGGTCCTACCCTTATACAGCAGTGGATATCGGTAAGTTTTAGTTAAATTACTTAGTTATTAAAACAAGTTATTATAACGAGTTAATAAGATGGAAGTCTTGCTTGGGAAGAAACTATGCCGGTTGAAATGATGGAACTACCTGTCTTCCAAACTGAGAATGTTTAAGTTATGATATATTTAAAGTGTTAGTTTGATAAGTAAAGACTGGAAATGTTTATATGTGGTTAGTCTACTCATACCAGCAAATTCTATTTTGCTGACCCATGTTTGCTTTGTTTTGGCAACGTGGATGTGTTCTTGAGAACATAGGTGGAAGGCAATGGAATCGTGGCGTGTGATTTGGATTCTTACCTGGAGCAGTCAGTTAGTTATTTTATTAGGTCCGATTCTTATTGGAAGGATGTAATAACGTAGTTTACATTTTCAGTATGATAGGAGAATAAGATATTGAAGACTTTTATTATTAGAGTTTGTTTAATGTTTTATTTGGACGAAAGATAGTTTAATAAAGTGATGGTGGAAAATTATGGGGATTATGCAGTTTAAGTTGATTCTTTTATGATATGGCTTTTAGAGTTTTGTATGTGTTATATCCACCCCGTCATTGTCTGAGTTTTTAAATAAGTGAACATAGTGATGTTTGAGATATTTATATTTCAAATATTCACTTTGTTATTGTTTAGAAATTTGGGCTGTGACAAACAGTCTGTTGAGCTTCTCAAGAGACTTCAAAAAGTTATAAATAGTAACGTTATGACAACTGGTTCTAACGAGTTTGTTTTTAGAAAAATATGGTTTGTTATTCATAAAGGACTTGCGGCACAGCTTGTTGCACGTTTGTCCTAATTTTTTTGTTTAAAAAAAAACCCCCCAACCCCTATAAACCTATTAATCGGCGTTTTTTTTTTTTTTTAAAAAAAAAATCAAACCCTTCAACAAAGTTCAGGAACTTGTGAAACGTAGAATTCCCAATGGATTTCACTGCAATATACCATTTTAGCAATATAATAAAACAGGTGAAAAGTCGAGTATCCAAAAGCATCAAAACCAATCAAAGGCAAAATGGGTAAAAAGAATTAGCTGCAAACCAAGCTCGTTCAGAAATCCCCAAAAAAATTTCAGTGAGTGATTGAGTAAAACAGAAGCATCAGTAACTTCCAAAGCTAGAAACTTGAAGCCTAAGGCTTTAGCTAGGATTCTACACAATCTATAAAATCACATGTCTAAGCTTTCAAACTACCATAAATCACCATCCATGCTTCGAATTTGAAGAAGATAAAGATAAGAATAACTAACCTAGTTCAATTGCCCGATGAAATAATGAATAAAGGTTTGTCCTTTTGGATGCCTGAGCAACTAACTTGAAAAACCCTAGTAGATCGAACAAAAAATAAATCTCATAAGTCATGAATTGAGAAAGATAGAGGAGAAAAGAGAAGGATAATGAAGAAAAAAAAGACCTCATTTGGCTCCTGGTGGCAACAGTGGCAGCAGCAGCGAGAACCAGCACCAACACTTCACCCATTTTTCCCTTTTTGTTTACTCGAGACCTAGTTGACCACTTGACTGAGCGGGATGTGAAAAAATCCCGCTAAAATTGTCTTTTTCTTTTGGTTTTTTATAATTCGTTCTCAATTTTTCTATTTACATTTTAACATTGGTCACACTTGTACATCCGTCAGCTAATATCTCGATAAACGTCACAAAATAATTTCGGTAATTCACTAACGATTAAGTAACATTGTAACGGAAGTCTAAATGTTATTAATTTACTAATGGATGTATATGTGTTACAAACGTGAAATTGCAATTGTTAGAAAATCCTTGTTATGGTGTAGTGCCCATATCACCATGATATTCATACAAGACATCTTACGTCTTGCACAGTAAAGCCTCCAACACACAAAATTGAAGCCACAGTCTGACTAGATTGGGTTCAATAAAGAGCCGACACGAAAGTTGCCAAAGATCACCTATTATGAGTTGTTTTCAAACTTAGCTTTAGAAAATCACTGTTTTTGTACGAGTTATCTTTATAACATCTCTACATAGTTTTCAAAACTCAAGGATATAAAAATTAAAATCTTACGCCCTAGAGTAACCAAAATGATACTGGATAAATGTATTATTTTATCTTCTTATAAAAACCCTCTATATGGTTAGAGATACATTTTGAAAAAAAAAAAAACCCAAACATTTCATGGTAGAATAATTACGTAGCTTACTATTTAGATAAACCATGTATATCTTGTTCTATATCTATCAACCCACGCTCCAAACATGTTTGGGGTGGTATATTCTCATCACAAAGAATAGAGTACAGATTACTGCCATTTTTGCTCATGTTCCTATGGTAATATCTTTCTTTTTCTTCATACTTTGAAGACAAAATATATTTCTGTTTGGGGGTGGTATAGTAACATTCTGCAAAAACTAGGCATTTATTATATAGCATTCTTATATTAGATAGATTTAGTATATTTTTATATTTCTTTCTTTCTTAAAATATTTTGAAAAGGCCAAAAATATTTTTCTATTTAGTACTAAAAGTCTTGTTTTCCTTTTTTTATAATGAATAAATAGTTTAGAAATCTCATTATAGCAATAGAGTAAAGATTTGTTCTTCGAACTCAAACTAATATACATACAATAGTTTCTACATCTTTTCATGATTGACATGCATCAGCATTTGATTGTATATAGCAGTGAGTTTCCGAAACCAAGGTTAGAATAGTTAAGTTCCATATTCTGTGAGATTCTAGCCAAAAGCCTCATTTGAAAGATTATTGAGTGATGACACAAGGATATCCAGATAGAGAGATAACACGTCCACTTGCTTGATTAACACGTCATATCCTAGGAGAGAATTTAGGCTCTTTTTGGATCGATATAGCCAAATAAACGCTAAAAACCCAAAAAGATAGTTTTTTCTCTAGTTACCCCCCTTGAGCTTTCACCAATTTCTAAAAGCCTTTTTATTTCTTCGCCATCAATCCCTGAACCGTTATTACACACAATAAAAAAAAACGTACCCAGCTGACGAGTTGAGAATTGGATGAACTGTAAAAAGAGAAGAGAAGGCCTTGGACAAAAATAGAATAGTTAGAAGCTTCAAAAGAGAAAAGAAAGAAAAGATTCAAAAATCTAAATCTCCCAAAAGTTCAAAATCATAAGGAGTCAATTTCAAAAGAAACAAGAGCAAAGTTAGAACTCCCAAAAATGAAAATCATATGGAGTCACAAAGCCAAAGGACTAAAGAATGAATCACAAATTCAGATGCAAAATAACAAAACGAGGTTCTTTTCTAGTTACAAATATCCTGAATACCCAATTTCTCAACTTATCAGAGTTTGTTTTCCCTTCCCTTTATTTGTAAACCACTACCTTAGCCCCGTAATTCCTAATAAAAGACCTCTAACTTAACTAGGAATAGGATGGTGTGATAGTAAGTGGATATTGTGATCAATCGACCCTGATTTCTTTGGACGTCATTCGTATATGTGAGGAATATAAGTGCCCTTTGCACTTGAGAAAATTAAATTTGAGTGGATCTATCAGAGAGTTGTAATTGCAACACACCCCTGTGAGAACCCACCTTAAAGACGCTCTCCAAAAGTTTCAGAAACGACTCTGCTTTTGCATTTCACCGCTCATGTTTTGTACTTTTATCTTTAGATGATTAAATTACTGTATATATGTTATTCTGAGTTCAAAGGAGATTTTCTTTATTCCCCCGCTAACGAGATGTATAGACTTCTGAATAAATAAGGACACAAGACCCTTTGTACTAAATAGGAAGTTTGTGAGTACCTTCTACTGAAAACTCTCGCGAGGCTTAAGCTCGTCTATTAGGAAATTCCTAGTGGTTTAAGACCTTATTGCATATGGTCAATGCAATCGCACTCCACGAAACGAGACTAGTATAATAAATCACACATTTGTGATCTTAGTTTTTTCTCTTTCATCTTGGCTTGAGGACAAGTAAAATGCTATTTGGGGTAGTTGATCAACCCCCAAATGTGCATTTTATTACCTTTACAATGCTTCAAATATGCCCTTCTTATGCTTAATGAATAGATAACTTATAGCTTTTGCTACCGTTTGCAGGATACAGGCCATTTATGACGTATATTCATAAAACATTCTTTTTAGCACGAAAAGGATTGCTATTGACGCTGTTTGGGAAGATTCCAGTTTAGTAGCAAAAGTGCCAAAAAGTCCAAGTTAACTGTCAATGTTAAACTCTGAAGGACTCAAAGCCAAAAGTGGAAGACTCAAGGACTTGAATCCAAATCAAGAATTCAATTAGATAGGTTTAAGTCAAAAGCCTACAAAGCTTAATCTTATCCTCAAGAAGGGGAAAATATGTAATTGGTGTCCTATATAAACCAAAGAGATGTAGAGAATTAGTTATCCAATGTTTTAGGGTCCAAACCATTTGGTTTGTTAGGAGTAGAGTAACCTAATTTACATTTAAGCCATTTTAATTTCAAGTCTTTTTAATTTCTTTTATTTTCTTTATTTCAATTTCCATTGTTGTTATTTCAAGTTCAATCAAGTTTTCATTCTCTACAAGTTCTTAAATCAAAGTTCTATCAAGTTTTCATTCTCTACAAAAGTTACTTCAAGTCATACAACCTTGTTTTCATTGTTAGTTCATTTCATTCAATATGCAAAACCAAGCTATGTTCATTTGACAAGTTCAAATGAATGTAGTTTGGTGAGTTAGTCCACTTTACCAAATCCATCTCTAATTCATGTTTTAATCTACAAGTCTTAAAAATACAAAGTTTAATCCTTCTAACTTTTTACAAACAAGAGTTTTACATTAAGAAAGCATTTGAGATAATCATTAGAAAGTAGGAGAGAAGAGTTAGAAGTCTAGTTTTTATACCATCAAACCATTCCTCCAAACAAAGGATTCAAGATGAACAACACAACCCAACACTCATAACTTTATCCATCTTCAGTAGCACACCATTTTGTTAGTCAGGCCCTCTTTTCTTTTCTTCTCTCAAATCTCTTAGAGTGTGTGGTTGCAAGTGCCGGAACCGTAGTTCACAACAACTATATTTCAGAACTGAGTATAAATGTCTTCTGATAATCGATCAAACGTGCCTTTTGGTAAACGATGGGTACCAAAAATTTCCCCTCCTTCCTTCTCTTCCCTTTTCTATTATCTTCCTCACGAACTTCAGCTAATCTTTTGGTGTAAGTCTCACTCATCTTGAATAGGTAATGGTCATAGTATTTTTTCTCGTAAACGACGTGCACGAAGGATGGGTGGTGTATGCATTATCAAACACCTTTCTGTCCAGGTCTTCAATCACTATTCGATACTTGCCGGTATAAGTTATATTTTTGCCTGACACCAGCTGAGCAGGATAAACTTTGTCACCGTGTTGTTGCTTCTACAGGTTGGGAATCGTCTTGAGGATCTGACGTTAAAAGACTCACAATCGTCTTGAGGATCTGACGTTAAAATACTCACAATCGTCTTGAGGATCTGACATTAAAAGACTTAACATGTATATATTCAATTCAGTTTTTTTTTAGCACTAACATTGTGCACAACAAGATTCATGTTCAACATCGGATGTTACTTACTCGGGACACGGGCAATGGATTCCACCAGACCAACCCCTAGTTGTTGCTACTTTAGTTCATTTCGGGGCAGTTTGAGGCTATACCATATGTAATAAGAGTAATATTATTAGACCGTTGCACCCCTCACATGGTCAAGGATGGTACTGTCCTATACCTTAGGCCCCCAAAACATAAAGGTTAAGCCACAGTCTGGCTGGATTGGGTTCGCTCTAGCGCTCCAGCGCCGACATGACAGTTGCCTGGGATTTTACGTGGAGAGTCTTCTGGCTGTCCAGTGTTGCAAACATGTTACTCTTCCCTTGTACATTTGTATATAGTTCAAAAAATATTTAAAAAAAAAAAAAAAAAAAAAAAAAAGGTTGAGTTCTGTTTCCACAGGACTTAACCCCTTCACGTTTTGTACATGTTTCTTCCACCTTTTTCCTTTTACAAAAACAAGTTTGACTGTGAGCTAGATATATACCATTGGATGACATTTTTAATGATGATCATTTTAGTAGCTCATTTGTCCCATTTGGAGTTAAAACGAATTAAATTAGAAATTATTTACCTATAAGATTATTGTCTTCCTTATATATAAATATAGATTAATCTATTGCATTATGCATTGGGCTTAAAAAGTAAGTCCAACAGACTAATCCATAACTATGCCCAACGGCTATGACAAAGGTCTAATCCACCACTAGGCTCAACGGCTCTATTTTGCACGAACCCCCCTAAACGGTCAGATTTTCGACTATAAAATTCAACCCTCCTCACCGTACTTCACTCATCCCATTCTCACACTCTCCATAACTTAATCTTCACAAACTCTTATCTTCTTCAACATAATGGATCCGATCGAGAAATTCGAAAAGCAGCAACGTGAGGATGCATTCAAGGTCTTCTTGATAACAGTATTTATCGTTGTAATACTGTTAATCATGCATAACATCCTCAAGAATATCTAGATCTATGTAACCTACACCTCTCTTTTCCTTTATCGCTTTGTATATTAGTGTGGTGTGTTAAATAATTCTCAAACATTTGTACGGTTTACGTATTAAATTGAGAAGTCCCTATTTAATATTTATGTGTATTAGTTGTATTTTAACCTTATCATAAACATAAAAAAAAATCATAAAACCCATAACAAATAAACAAAATCAATAACTCACAAAAATAAATCAATCTCGACTCATTGTGTTCATAGCAAGTCGCGCACGCTATTTCGATAGGCCTAACAAATGTCGCGTATGTAACTATATACATTCTATCCATCTTCCATTATTGAGGTTTACTACATCAATTCAGAATTTACGTGTAGGTCTAACTATACTGTGGTTCCTTCCCCTTCGTACGTTCTATCTCTTTGCATACATCAGTAACAGTCTTAGGGACGTGACTTTAAATGCCCTATTTGATAACTCAAGATAGAAAATACGTCTCGGTCTAGCTGTCATGTGAAACCTTCCTCCTGTATTTTCTAATATTATGAACACCTCATTAATTGTCTTGGGAATCTGACATTAAATGACCTACCATGGCTACGCCTACTTGCTACGTACTGTTACATAATTATACGCGACAACAACACATGTTTCACGTGTGTCTTGTCCACACATTAATTTTGGATCTAACCATTCATATATTCCATCCTGATCCGTGAATTATTTTAAAATTGCAATCTTTTGCAATATACATTTCACTTAAACTTCTCCATTCTTCCCTAAATTCAAATTACAATGAATCCACAACGACATATAGTGGCTGAGCAAATTTTAAAAAAAAAATCATGAAGGTATGTTTCATCCATACTTTGACACTGAAATTGTACGAAGAGGATGGATACCTCTTTTACATCATTCGGAAGTTTTTTATTCCAAAGATTTGGTTATGAAGTTTTACAGACATAGCAATTTCGAAAATGGTAAATTCTTCTTCTGAGCCAATAGACGGCAGTTTGAATTGATTCCGGAAGTTATCTCTGAGATCCTTCAAATACCAATGACGTACCCTGAGCTGCATCTTTAGATACCGATATTCGACACCGACAAGCAGTTAATGCTTGCCACTGTCTCTTATGGCAAACTTAGCCTCCAAAACCATGTTGTTCTCCAACAATCATTGCAGCAAAATCAACGAGCTGTACTCCACTGGTTAGCCCACAATGTGGTTGGAACTTCAAAAACATTTGAAATCTCTAAACCCCTCCTCCATCTACTTTGGGTACTACAAACTAAAAGGGAAGATTTTTGCATCATCCTATTTCTCTAGAACTCGATTGTTAGAACCAGGAGAACGTTAGCCCCTTTGCCCACCATCGTGACTCAAATCATATTAGGTTGGGAGTTCCAATCTATATACCTAACCATTCCTCTCAAAATAGTGTGCCTAATTACACTCAACCATGATTGCGTCCAAGGTTTTTGGACTCCAGAGGCTCACATGAACCTGACGGACGCCCAAGACACCGAAGAACACGTACCCTCCTCTGATAACTTCTTTGATGAAGATGCTTTGCACAACATTTTTAATCCAATGGAAGGACTTCGATTTCTTCCTCAAGGCATGCGGGAACTGCACGCACACCAGAAAATCATCATCAAAAGTCTTCTGGAATTCCAAGAACATCAAGCAATGCACGACATTGAATAGGAGGAAATCTTAGAAAATCACTCTCAGTCCTTGGAAAATCACGCTCTCCTAATAGAGAATAAAACCATGCTCTCTGCTAACCAGGGGGACATTCAGCTTCAGATCAGCCAACAAATTGATCAACTAAACAGTATTGTGCAAGATCTGTGTCCCCATAACCATCATCATCATCATCCAGGTCCATGATCATTTTCTCCTTAATAATAATAATAATAATAATAATAATAATAATAAAATAAAAAATAAATAAATTTATTAATAAAGTTTTTTGTCGTGTTCTCTAATAATCAAAATTGTTTGTTTGTCTTTGTGTCTTCTTCTTGTTAAGATATGTTTAAGGAGTATGCCTACTATGATTGTCATAATTCTAGTTGTTATTAATAACTAGTCATTTCGATCAAATTTGAAAATATTGTTTTAAATTTGAATACAGGAGGGGCCTATCGTCTTCCGTACTCTTTCTTCCATCCCGTCAGACTTTATTAGATACTTCTCTTTATATGACCTTATCCATCAGGCGTGGCAGACATACTTGATTCGCTTACAGTGGGACCTTCTCCTTGTTTCACGCAATGTGACTATTTCATTTTGGATGTTTCCTCGCACTAATTGATAGTTTGTCATGACCCCTGCCTTACCCCTCTCTCTGCTCATCCTGAACTATCTTCATCAAGCATGGCTACACCAAGAATCCTCCCTAAGCAATCTTTCCAGGCTATGATGGATTCCAATTCTTATGGCATTCATTTCCGTAACTACATTACCAACATCGGGTGGTCTTCCCTAGTTCTTCGACCTGACTAGACTTATTCTCCAAGTTTGGCTGCATACTTTTATGCCAGTATGGGAGACACCCAAGCATTTAATCATGCACAAGGCTTCTTCTTAGACGGGTTCACAATCCAAGTTAGTGGCACACAACATATCTTTTCTGAGCCAACATATGCCCTAACTTTGGATCTTCCCTATCACGAGTCGGCGACAACATGGTCATACATCAGCCAGAACTCTACCCATTCCTTTTCATGGCCTGCTTTTCGTGGAACATATGGTGATGGTCTTGCAATTAAAGAAGAAGGAGCTACACCTGGCAGATGGCCAGACACCACCATTCCCTTAGAAAGCATAACCATGAATGTAGGGAATGCAATGTTGTTTATCCTTCTGAACATCATGGGAGATTGACATTTTTCTACTGCTAATGATGCTGCATGTGTAGTATTCAATGCGTTTGCTCAAGGTCATATATTCTTTGGTATCATAAACTGTGTTATCTCTAATATGAAAAGAGCTCGCATTGTTCGGCATCATTATCTACTTTTACCTGTAACCGCTTGCCGAATTATGAGGACACATTTCCCATAGTTTTCGGCTACTTTTCATGACTGGGTTAAAGTAGATTCTATGCGCCCGGTGAACAAAATAATTCGTTCATTAAGGTTTCGACAATGGCGTGAACGTCCTTCATAGTACCTGAGGAACGTTCACTGCTACCCTGACGATGATGATATGTTGGCACATTTGAACGAGTCGGGGAACAATAATGGAGCACCATTTGGCAAACCATTATCTATTGGCGCGATGCTAAGGAAATGCATTTCACTCGAGATGACACAAGAACATCAGGACCTACTGGATGGTAAATTTGAGTAGGCCACTGTGTATATATATCTAACTGTATATAGTTGTGTTTAGTGTGTTATTGTTTTTCTTTGTTTATTTTTGTATAATATATTATGTTAGAATAACTTTCTATTACAGCGATCCAACCCTAATTTTGCTCACGGTTCTCAGGTAATTTCTTTCTTTATGTATTGATACTTTGAGGACTATGCATCATTCTGTTTGGGGGTGCTTTAAACCTGTAGCAAAAATTAGGCAACTTGTAGGTTATATATAGTTTCTAATTTCTTTTTAGTGAATGTACTTAGTGACAAAGTCTTGTTTCCTTTTCTATGATGAAAATTGTCTAGAAATCTCGCATTAGCATTCGAATTAGGATTTGTTCTTAAGAAACTTAAGATAATACGTACGCAATAGTTTTACATCTTTTCATGAGTATTCATGCACTGAATATCATCGATTATACATAGCAGTAAGTTTCTGGAACTCAAGGTTAGTCTACTTAAATTATCAATCCTATGAGAATCTAACAAAAAAGCCTCGATATGTGTAATATGTGAGTAATGACACAAATGAGTAGTTTTTCCAAATAGAGAAAATCACGCATCTACTTACTTGATCACCATCCGAACCCTAGGTGAGAATTTAGGCCATCTTTGGATTGACATAGCCAAAAGTTTCATACCTATTACAAATTTTACCGCTAGTCACCCCACTAAACCTTTCATCAAACTTTTCACTTTCACCAAAAATCCCTTACCCATCTATTAACCCCAAATAAAAATAGACCTACCTAAATTATGAGTATGAGAAATATGATGAAATGTAGAAAAATAAAGGTAAAGACTTGTCCCAAATCAGTTACTTGCCTCAGGAAAGAAAAAGAAAAGAAAAGAAAGATAGAATTATTTTTTCTTATATATATATATCCCTTACCCATCTATTAACCCCAAATAAAAATAAACCTACCTAAATGATGAGTATGAGAAATAGGATGAAATGTAGAAAAATAAAGATAAAGACTTGTCCCAAATTAGTTACTTGCCTCAGAAAAGAAAAAGAAATGAAAAGAAAGATAGAATTATTTTTTCTTATATATATCCAAAAGCTTAAGAGCAAATTATGGAAACTCATGTAGAAGCAGGAAAAGAAAACAATGATTTCTCTAGTGTAAATATCTTGAAGACCTTATTCTCTCATACTTGTCATTTTTTATTTTCCATTCCCATTTTCTTCTACACCACCACCTAAGCCCCATAATACCTAATAAAGACCTCTAGCTCAATTAGGAGTAGGATGGTGTGATAATAAGTAGTAAATGTAATTGATCGATCTCTGCTCCTCTATTTGTCATTGAGATGTGAGGAAACGTGTGCCACTGCACACTGGAGTTAGCAAAACCTTAGTGGAAAAATTAAGAGCGAATTTGTGTTTCGACACATACCTGTGAGAACCTATTTTGGGATGCTCTCCAAAGGATCCAAAAACGGCCCTACTTGTACATTTCAATGTAAAGTTCACTGTATGCATATCAACTTGAGTTTCAAAGGAATTAATCCTCGTTCCCCGCTAAGAAGATGTATAGATATCTGAGATTAATTTAGGAAACAAGTTTTTGTTACTGAGTCGTTGTAGTATAAATGAAGTTTGTGAGTATCTTCTCTGGAAAACTCTCACGAGGCTATAACTCGACCACTAGAGAACTCCTAGTGGTTTAAGTCCTTATTGTATATGGTCAATGCAACCACACTCTGGGAAACGAGAATTAGCTTAGGACTGCACATTTTTGGCCACTTATATATTTAATGTCTCTTCTTTGCTTGAGGATAAGCAAAGTGTTGTTTGGGGGTGGTGTGATAAGCACCCAAAACTATAATATTAAACCTTGTAGACACATAGCAAATTGGTTGATTATGTGTTTAATAATCATGAAATAATTATATTTTCATACTTTTACAGGTTTTCGCAATTAATGTAAAAATGATGATAAAACCTGTATTAAAGCACAGGAATAGTGTATATATCTGAAGTCTTCCTACCAAACCCATGTGAAGCTAAACAAAGCCAAACTAAAGCCCAGAGACTCAAACAGGACAGAATCAAGTTAGAATGGGATTACGTGCACAGAACCATCAAACTTCCGAAGCTCATATCTCTTGAACCATGACTCTGATTTTGGCGAGTGAGCTGCTTAGACGATTAGTGCGACGAGCTCTACGCAAAGGCGGGAAGTTATAAAAATACCAAAATCTCAGCCTGCCACTGGGCGCAGCACGTGGACCCACTTTGTAGGCCCACAATATTGGATGAGTCATCAATCATGGAGCAAGTCAAGATAAAATGTGAAAATTATTGGCACAAATTGACACCTTGCATACCTTGACTAGACTTTTGTTCAAAAATAGTGTTTAGTTTTGGCTTGATTTGTTTGGAGATAAGATCAAATTAAAGAGGAGTAAATGTGAGGAGGTAGTTTCACGTGGGAGGAAAGGAAAAGGCTCTAATATGTATTGAATGGAGAATGAAAGCATGAATGAATGAAAGCATTCATTCTCATTCATGCATGTTTTATTTTTTAGCAAAAACTTAAGTTCTTGTAATAGTGTTAATGGAAGCCATTTTAGTTTTCGGAGTAAAATCTCTTACCTTCTAGCTTAAATTCAGCTCTTTACATTCTTCTTCTTCTTGTTCTTTTCATTTTAACTTAGCATACATCAAACATCTTGCATAATCATTCATAGGATTATGAGCTAAAACCCTCCTAAGGGGAGGGTTAATGATGCTCGTGGGGATTAGGCTACGATTTTGGATTCCAAAATCACTACTTAGATACTTAGGTTCTATTTCTCATCCTATCCCAAAATGACAGAGATTGACCAATATTTGATCAACTGTTGTAAAATAGAATTAGGAGTTGGAATGATATTTCAGATATGAAATATCAGTTCAATTCCACATGCTAGCATGAATATTTAGAGATAGGTATATTGTGCTAGGGATTAGAGACGTAGTGATTTTGTTTTCTAAAAAGTTGTGAAACTAATCTTTGCATGAGTAAGATTAATCCTTCCCTATCTTTCTCTCTTTTATTTAAGAAACAAACTTGTAATTTCTAATAACTTGTTTAGTAAGTCGTATTTAGGAAGTAGAAATAGATCATTCAAAAACCCTTCTCACTAGTTCCCTCTAAAAGTTAAATTTCAGGTGATAATTGGCCTAGTCCTAAGGTTTGGACGAACACCCTTACTGTAATTATACACGCGAGCAAACGTGAGTAAGGTGAAATTGATTAGTAGTACCTTTTAAGGAATCATGTCTTTAAGACATTAAACTATTAAAAGGGCTAACATCAGCTAACATCACACCCAAAATGGTAGTTAAGTCATTCATCATTGGGCAAGCTACATGAGTAAACTTCATTAAATGATTTTGCGTTGAAATAATGACATTAAAAATCTTTCATCCAAGTCAAAGTCGTCAATGTTTTCATCCTTGGGAGGCCTAAAACTTTTAATTTTCTCTGTTATCAAGTCACCATCCAAGATATGCATACATTGATGAAGATCCAAATATTCAAGCTCACGACATCCATCAAGAATAGCTTGCAAGCCAACTTTAGTGAGTGAGTTTATGAAAATCTCAAGATGGCGTATTTGAGGCATATGCTTTGCAATAATAAATGCCACTCGATTATACTCCTCTTTACCATAACCAAGTGGCAATAATTTCACCTCATGGGAATCCAATCGAATAGATTTCAAATGCCCGCTTGCAATACCTACCAACAGCTTCAAGTGTTTCACGTGTATACGAAGGACCCCGCAAATCAAGCTCCTCCAACAAAGGGTTGTTTTTAGCAAGTTGAATTAGTCCAAATGAAATTCAACTACACAGTAACAATTGAAGAATTTGTTTTATTAGCAATATGGTGTAAAAGTTGATCATCGCCAATAATCTTACTAGTAAATTCCACCAGATCCCCACCACTTCTATTAGCAGCTTCCTTTGCCCATTTTCTCGTTACTTCGATTTTTCTCTTGTGGTCGAAGTTTTTTCCAAGCCACTTTTCTCCAAAGACCTCACAAATCTATGGAATGAAATAAATAAGGCTCTTTTGAAAGTTTTTGCCAAGAAGTACAAACTAGCTGAGCATACAAAAGTATTTCAACCACACCATGTTTTGTAAATATTAGAATCATTACATCTCATGGTAAGTCTAGCAAAGTTTCTTGATTCTTCTGAAGTGGCAAAGCTCATTCTGAAAAAAAAAAAAAAAAACAAAAACAATACTAGAGCTTAGTTAAAAATTCTAGGAATCTTTTGTACAAAAAACTAAAAAAAAATCGCGTCGTTTGTTTGTTTTCAAGAAAAGAATGGTTGTGTTAACCGAGTTAATGGGAGAGAAACTCAAAGAAGAAGTAGTGAATGGAATGAAGCCTGGAAACGAAGCAACCAAGGTTGAGAAGTTTCTCGACTTCATTTTGATTACTTTTCTTCATTTCTTCCTTTCTTCACTTTAATAAAGTTTAATCTACTTCATCATCGAGAATGAGGATGTTTCTGAGAATGTTCTAGCTAGTAGATTTTCGATTATTCATGCTTCTAAACTTCATTTCAATCACTTCTTCTTCTTCTTCTTCTTCTTCTTTTTTCTTCTTCTTTAAAATTTTTGTTCATCTTCTTTTATTCACTTTTGGTTTAATTTTCTCCCTGTTTTGTTGGATTCAAGATCCAGGATGAAGATGGTTCTGAGAATCAAGCTACAAATGTCTCAACCAAATCCAAAAAAAGGAAAAAGGTAATTTTGTTAATTTTCATTGATTTTTTTCCTCTGTTCATTTTACATCTTTGTTTGCTTCAACTGATTATGTTGTCCAATCAGGCTAGAAAACGTGTCAAGGTTGGGAGAAAGCATTCAAAATGTCCTGTGAAAGTTGTTGCTGCTGAACACTGAATCCTAAATGCTTAATGCTGAATGCTGAATTAGCCACTCTCTGAATGTTGAATTGGCCCACCCTCTAAATGTTGAACTCATAAAAACATATTTGTTTTTTGTCAGAATGATTTGTCTCTGATTGCTAAATACAAATCATTTTTACCACTTTACCCTATGTATTTGTTTTTATTTTTGTTAAACTAAATTTTATATATTTGGGGTTAAAATATTGGTTT
Source organism: Coptis chinensis (assembly GCF_015680905.1). Taxonomy (NCBI): domain Eukaryota; kingdom Viridiplantae; phylum Streptophyta; class Magnoliopsida; order Ranunculales; family Ranunculaceae; genus Coptis; species Coptis chinensis. The sequence goes on from NC_141464.1 coordinate 37,769,200, forward strand.
TGCTTTTAGGAATTCAATTTTATTTCGTGATACATGATAGTAACTTTTACATCACAAATAAGAATAATTAAAGAATGAATATAGATTATGAAAATTGTAAATTTGTTATACAAATACGTTTTGAAATTATTTTTCAATGAATATATCTATTTTTGATAAAAATAACATAAAAAATAAGGTTATGTTTTACAATGATATTATATTTATTTTTCTAACATATGGATACAAGAGCTTGTGTAGCATCAAACGAGGATGTCTTGTGAAACAATGAAGTCTACCCACAAATTACAAGCCTTCGTCCCCAAAAAAGCGAAACCAATGCTAGCTATTTCTCTTTTTTTCTTCCCAACAAATAAAGGCTCTCACTACGGGCACCTTCCCTTTCGTGTTGGGCAGACAAAAAAAAAGATTTATTACAAGTTTGTCATTGACCTAAAAAAACATATTTTGTGTTAGGCATCCTATAAGGTGTTGAAGCGTGCAATTAGAGGATGCGGTCTGCAAGAGAATTCAATTTTTTTAGTACAATTTGAGAATGTTGAAGAATGTGGTTTGGAATAGGGTGAATTTAGGTGCAATGTGGTGGTGTAACTTAGAAATTATAGGTGAAGGAGACGAAGGCTGGTACGTAACTGGCTTTTCTAGTTTCTAGGTTTCTCGGTTCTTTGGTGAGGGTGTTTGATTTGGTGTGTTGTGCCTAACACAAGTACAGACCCTAAATTGGGCCAAGTTAGGTCGGGGTCTGCCCAACACAATTTGGAGGGTGTCAATAGTATGACCCAAAATAAAAAGTCCCTATGTAACTACATTATTTACCATGAATCTTAAGGAATTAATTAGGTCATGAAGGGATGGAGATGGTTTCTTCAAGGATTCATGGTGCCAAAGATCAAGGGAAGAATGAAGATGGGTTCTTGTCTTCTCGAGTTATTCGCCAAAATCAAGATGTTTGTGAGAACAATTAAACATGTTTTGCAAAGGGTAAGAGAGGAACTCTTCGTTCCATCACTTTAATTAAGCATTCAGTGTGGCCTCGACCGTGGAATGCTAAAGACTCGATTTGTCGCTGAATGCTGAAGAGTACTAAAAAAACAAACAAGTTTGGGTAACACTGAACACTAAAAACTTACAATTCAGCGCCTATGAACGTTGAAACTCCAAAAAAAAACACAACCACTTAAGTGAGGCAAACGTCTGAAACGTGCTCATGTTTCTAGAGTCACGTGATGCCTTGAAATTTCTATGCTAATTTCGGTGATTTTGAAGGGGCTTAAATGATCTCGATACTGGGGAAACCGAAATGTCGAGTCTTGAAATTTATGTGTACTTTTGAAATTCAAAAATCTAGTAGTTTCGTACGTTTCTTATTCTCCACTCGTGCGGCGACAAAAAGACCCAACCCTTAGCTTCCTCGCTTCTTGGTGAGTCACCACTCTCCTCTTTACGGTACTCTTTTACATTGAAAAATGTTAGTAATGAAAACAACTTTAGAATTGCTAGCCTGTTTTGTTTCAATTATATTGGTTATTTGGGTTCATGTTTTTAATATGGTGCTAGAGAAAATTAATAAATCAAGTTTTATGAAAGAAGTTATGGTTCGTATATATAAGATCTTTGTAAGCAACCTCATAATATTCGATTTCATTAGCTTATTTACACTAATTGTGATGATATATGACTTGGGACTGGACATGGTAGTGTTGTCTTGTTGATAGCTAGAAAGTGAGAAAGATAGTTCTATATAGTCTGTTGTGTAGCCATTGGATAGTCATAAACTCATAGTAGAGTAGCACGTATACATGTTTTTTCTGAGCAAAAAAAATAATATATAAAAAAATTTGGGGGTGGTCCTAGCCATCTTCTAGGTCCGCCCCTGTATCGCCAGCAAAGTGTTTTAGGAATATTTAGATTATATTTTTTGTATATAAAAGTAGCATTCACTATGGTTGATATCTTACTTTTGTACATTTGTAATTCCTTCGGCTAAATGTTTCTAGTAACTTATTCTAGGATAGTTCATTTAGCATAATATTTTCATCCAACAAAAATAATATTCAATGGAAAAATGTATGTAAAATTGGTTGCATCCACATTTGGTCTGAGCGCCCTCCTATTTTGTTGTTTGTGTGTGACTTTTCGGGTTTCTTTGGAATCGAGTCTTTGTTACAAGCGATGGAAAATATATCTATCTAAATCATCTTTGCTTATTCTTTTTTGAGAGATGAAGCAAATGATTGCTCTAGGCTTTAAAGGTTCAGCAAATAAGATTGGTGTAGGAGTAGTAACTCTTAACGGGACCATCTTATCAAATCCACACCATACCTACATCACACCTCCAGGTCATGGTTTTCTCCCACGAGAGACTGCTCATCATCACCTGCAACATGTTCTCCCACTTTTCAAAGATGCCCTCAAATCTGCGTAGATCACCCCTGATGCAATTGATTGCCTTTGTTACACCAAGGGACCTGACATGGGTGCTCCCCTCCAGGTTTCTGCTATCGTTGTCCGCATTCTTTCCCAATTGTGGAAAAAGCCTATTGTTGGAGTTAACCACTGTGTTACTCACATTGAGATGGGGAGAATTGTCACTAGTGCTGATGATCTTGTTGTTTTGTATGTTAGTGGTGGGAATACGCAAGTGATTGCTTATAGCGAGGGACAATATCGCATCTTTGGTGAAACAATTGATATTGTAGTTGGGAACTGTTTGGATCAGTTTGTTAGGGTTCTGACACTCTCCAACGATCCCAGCCCAGGTTACAACATTGAGCAACTTACAAAGAAAGGTGATCAGTTCTTGGATATCCCATATGCTCTCAAACAAATGGATGTTTCATTCAGTGGGATATTGAGCTATATTGAGGCCACTTATAATATCCCGTCTTTTAATTGCTTTTCCTATAATAATATTTATATTAATAATAATAATAATAATGTAATAGATAAAATAGAGATAGGATATCCAATAGTTACGGATAAAAGCCCGTAAATAACTAGATAAGAGTTATCCTTATTTTTTTTTTTTGAGAAGTTTTTAAAAACTAGAAAATAGAGTTTCTCACGTAGAGTTTTTAGGGAAAAACAAAACGAGAGTTTTAGAAAAAAAAAATGAGAGTTTTACTGAGAGAAAAAAAAAGGGGGGGTTTGAACAAGAAAGATCGTCCAGTTTCGCGTGACAGTCGACTTCAGTCTTTGGGGGTTTTCTGCTTACGGAAAGCTGTTTGGTTTATAATAGTGAGCGGATATTTTACGTTTTTATTTTTGTTTACCATCGATTTTGTGATACGAGGTACTGTTCACATGATGCTTTATTTAGCCAATACGATATACTGTGTAGTGTAAACTTAATATATAACTTGGAATAAATCTAAAGTGATTGCTGGCTATGAACAAACTGGACGATTTATGGATTCAGGAATTGGTTGGATGGAGAGTTGTGGGTTCGGAGGTTGTCAAAACCTTGAACCCACCCAAAACACCCTTTTCTTGTTTTTCATTAGAATTCGGTCCTGTATAGTTTTACTGAACTTTTCTGTTGTTGGGTTGGTATATGTTGTGGAGTGGTGAAACTGTGCGTGGTGAAGTATTTAGATTGTTGGAGAGTGGGAGTGTCGTGAAGCTTGAAACACCCATTAATGGCGTTCGACCAAGACCCCAAACCGTCCTGATTTTTATGTGTTGTTTGAATATTTTGTTGTTTGGTTTTTGTTGGGACATGGTTGTTGGGTTGAGGTGAATGTGTTGGTGGTGGATTGGGTGCTGGAGAGGAGCTGTCGAAGCTCCAAAGGTTGTTAATGGCGTGGGATGCGATTTTTGCAGTATGATGAAATCATGAATTGTTATGATAGGTGTGTAGGGGTTTCTGTGGGGATGAAAACCGCTGGGTTTGTTTTAGTTATAGGTGGCCGGTGGTGGCTGCATCGGTGGTGGAGGCGCTGGTGGAGATTTCATGAGGAAGGAGATGAACAGTGACTCACGATTTGGGCTTGGGCCAAATCGTGGTGGGCTATATGTTTTTGTTTGGTTTTTTTTTAAAATTTTAGACTATGGGCTTTTGGCTTTGGGCTTTTGGGTTTTTGGAGTTTAGGCTAGGTTGACCAATATTGACTGTTGACCAGAGTTGACTGTTGACTTTGACCAGGGTTGACTTTGACCAGTTGACCCAAAAATTTGACTTTTTCCTAAAATTATGATTCGGTCTATTAGGATAAGTCTAGGACTATTAGCATGTTTGACTTAGGCTAGGACCTTTATAAATATACTTGTGTATGTGTATTTACTGCTTTGTGATTTTTCAGTCTTTTACGATACACAACGTTATGACACTTATACATCCATGAAATTAATAACGCGTAAACCAAAATTAATTGAATCAAGATATTCCTACGTTCTCTGAAATAATCTATGCAATAAAGTACAATAATGCGTAAACAAAACTTACCGCACCCTTTTAGAACTCTCCACGCCTCAAGTTTTAGAATTGAGTTTATGACTGATGAAGTCATATGTTAGGTGGGCATTTATTGAATGTGCCATAAATGGCCCGTTAGCGTTATATAAGGGGATTCATTGAATGTGCCATGAATGACCCGGGTATTCATTGAATGTGCCATGAATGACCAGATGGTTTGGACTGCCCTAAAGAGGAACTAAGGTATTCGCCTTGCGGGTTAGTTGTATTCCTTGAGTGTACGGGAATGTAGGATTGGGTATTCCTTGAATGTGGCAGGAATGACCCAGGGAATTCATTGAATGTGCCATGAATGGCCCGTTAGTGATATGATAGGTATTCCTTGAATGTGGCGGAATGACCTAAGGTGTTCATTGAATGTGCCATGAATGACCTGAGTTTTGTGCCCCAAAGAGGCTGTGAAATATGTGTATGAAAGCCCGGAGATGGCTATGATATTGTGGTATTTGGTGGGAAAAGAGGCACACAGGGAATGTGTGATTTGGCAAATGTGTGGAGTGCAAATCGTGGAGTAGGTACTAAAGGGAGGGTGTATAAGAAAAGTAATTGATTAATTGACAAGAGAAATTGATTTGATTATCGCGAGTGTGTTTGGGCTTACTTTTGAATCCATATAGGATATCTACATATGTTATATACAAGTTCTAACTTTCTTTTTTGGGGAGGTAAAGACTTAATAATATTTTTGCGGGGACGGTCCTACCCTTATATACAAATGGACACATCGGTAAGTGTAATTCAATTATTTAGATATTAAAAGGAGTTATTAGAATTAGTTAATAAAATGGAAGTTTTGCTTGGGAAGAAACTATGCGGTTGAGATGAATGAACTACCGTCTTCCAAGTTGAGAATGATTAGGTTATGATAGATTTAAAGTGTTAGTTGGATAAGTAAAGTTTGAAATGTTTATATGTAGTTAGTCTACTCATACCAAAAATTCCATTTTGCTTGACCCATGTTTGCTTTGTTTTGGTAACGTGGGTGTGTTCTTGGGAACATAGGTGGAAGCAATGGAACCGCGCGTGTGATTAGGATTCTTGCACGGAGCACTCCGTTAGTTTTCTTTTAGGTCCGATTCTATTGGAAGGATGTAATAACGTAGTTTACCTTTTTCATGGCATGAGAACATGGTAGTGAGGAATTTTATTCTGAGAGTTTGTTTGATATTTTATTTGGAAGGATGTTATCTTAATAAAGAAGTTGCGGATAATTATCGGGATTATTTTATTTTAAGTTGTTTCTTTTATGACATGGCTATTAGGGTTTGTATGTGTAGTATCCTTCGTCATAGTCTGGGTTTTTAAACAAGTGAACCTAGTGATGTTTGAGATATTTATATTTCAAATATTCACTTTGTTATTGTTTAGAAATTCAGGATGTGACATTTTGGTATCGGAGCCTAGGTTAGCTTCGTGTTGGAAAGTCTAAGTGATCCTTGGATGTGGAATATGGGTTATAGTATTGAGAGTTTTGGATATATGTGAATATTAATGGGAGTTTTGTTTGAACTGTAGATCATGGTTGAGACACGTAATGGTAATACTACTAGACTGCTGCAGCGAAACACTCCGATCTGAGATGTCGGGAGGACGGTTGAATCAGGTTGTTTGCGGCTATCTTAGAATAACCATCATGTTTAGGGAGATCCTTTTGCTAAGCGCAATAAGGAGTTTGGTACTCTTGGTGGGCATTGATTTACTGGTGTTGGGAATGCGATTGCAGCGGAGTCTTGGATTCAAAGTTGTGAAAATGTATTTGAGCGTATGCAGCTTACTGAGATTCAAAAGCAGGAGTTGGCAGCTCACCAACTTGATGACGCTGCTAGGTTTTGGTGGTGAGCTCTCACCCCTAGTCTGGACACTAGAACTTTGACTTGGGAAGACTTCAAGATTAGATTTGAGAGTAAGTTCAATCCGGAGGCAGTAAAAGAGCAGTTGGCTCAACAGTTCTCTGAGTTGACTCAAGGCGGAAGTCCGCATGGGACGGGTATGTGACCAAGTTTAATGAGTTATCGAGGTTTGCTCCCTATCTTGTGGATACTTGGCAAGAAGAAAAACCAAAAGTTCATAATGTGGGTTAGAGAGTCACTTGTCCGACAAGTTGATTCCTTTTGATGGGGACACTTTTGATCGTGTGTTGGACTTGGCCTTGAGATATGAGGAGCGAGAATGCAGCCCCAAGAGAGTCGAGGGGAAGAGGAAGTTTGGTCGAGATACGGTTGTTGGTCCTAGGCCTTTTGAGAGCGAGGCAGCCCGAATAGGTTTAGGCCTTATGATATACCTCGGAGGGTCCGTTTGAGACCACCATCGCGGGGTTTCGGGGAGGATTTCATCGGCAGGTGTACACCGACCCCGGGAGGATTTCATCGGCGAGGTGGTTATAGGCCACCGGGCAGGCGGAGGCTATAGACCTCGGGGAATCGATGGCGAGGCGGTGGTCGAGCTCCCGCTCTTCCATATCGACCCGACATCATTACTTTTACCTGCACCATGCCACCAATGCTTTCGAGCCATAGTTCCCGAAAGGGCTTCTTTGGGAGTGTAAGCGGTGGGGGCATTTATCTCGTTATTGCCCTACCAAGCGGGGAAATCAGCCGAAACGAGCACCGGCACTGGTCACTCGTGCTAGAGCCTATCGCGCTATGCGGGGACACAGGAATGTTGAAGGTACCTTTAGTTCATCTCGGTTTACATTCGAGTTTTGTTTGATTCGGTGCTTCACATTCCTTTATATCTCGGTATGTTGAGAAAGAAAGTTTTAAAACTACCCTTTTATCTAAGCCTTTGTGTGTTGAGACACACCGTTAGGAGGTTTCATTACCTTATATGACGAGTGCAAAGGTTTTAAGTTGTGTTTCTTAGACCGTGTCTTTATGGTAGACTTGATCGTGTTGGGGTTTGAGGGTTTCCATTTCATACTTGGTATGGACTGGTTGACGCGTTATCATGTTACCTTGGATTGTGCGAGGAGGGAGGTTATAGTGAATACACCTGGCATGCCGAGGTTGATTCACACCTGTGTTAGTAAGGAGGACTCGGTGATGTCTAGTTTCACATTTTCTATAGAGATACCCACGAGGGATATCAGTGATGTGGAAGTAGTGAGAGACTTCGAAGATGTTTTTCAGGAGATTCGAGGGTTGCCACCCAAGAGGGAGGTGGAGTTTCGTATAGACTTGTTACCGGGACTACACCCGGTTTCAAAAATGGCTTCGGGTTGGCCCTAAGCTATTGGAATGAAAATGAAAGTGCAAGTCGAGGAATTACTCAAGAAGGGGTAAGAGTTTAATGTTTAATGATTTTGTTTTTGGCTTAACCATATCTTTTGAGTATATGGGTTTGAATCTTTTAAGGTGTGTATGACCAGGTTCATACGACCGAGCAACTCACCATGGGGTGCGTCTGCTATTTTTGTTTCAAAGAAGGATGGTACTTTGAGGATGTGTATTGACTTCAGGGATTTGAACCAGGTGACTATAAAAAATAAGTATCCGCTTCCTAGGATTGATGACCTGTTGGATCAGTTGAAAGGGGCTAAGATATTTTCAAAGTTTGATTTAAGGACTGGTTATTATCAGATGGGAGTTGAAGAGAAGAGTATTCCTTTGACTGCATTTAGAACTCGGTATGGGTTGTATGAGTTTTCTGTGATGCCTTTTGGGTTGACGAATGCACCTGCATTCTTTATGGACCTGATGAATCGTATTTTCAGGCCCTTTTTGGATAAATTTGTGATTGTTTTCATTGATGACATTTTAGTGTATTCACAAAACACAGAAGAACATAAGATGCATTTGAAGATAGTGATGCAGGGCGTTAAAAACAGAAGTTGTATGCTAAGTTTAGCAAGTGCCATTTTTGGAAGAAGAAAAATTTGTTTCTTGGGACACGTGGTATCTAATGAAGGGATTGCTTTGTAGACCACGAGAAGGTTCTTTGCAGTGAAAAAGAATGGAAACAACCAACCCACTCTACGAGATTAGAAGTTTCTTGGGGTTAAAATGGATATTATCGGAGATTTATTGAGAAGTTCTCACTTATTGCAGCTCCGCTCCACGGGTTAACTAGGAAAGATGTGAAGTTTATGTGGACTAATGATTGTGAAGAAAGCTTTCCTAGAATTGAAACAGAGGGTTGACTACTGACTCAATTCTAGTAATCCCGACTAGGGCGGAAAGCAAGTGGTTTTACGGATGCTAGTGGAACTGGTTTGGGTTGTGTGTTAATGCAAGACCGAGAAGGTGGTGTCGTATGCTTCCGCGACAGTTGAAGATACACGAGAGCGTTATCCTACTCATGATCTAGAGTTAAGCGGCGGTGGTTTTGCTTTGAAGGTGTGGAGACATTATTTATATGGTGAGAAGTTCGAGCTTTACACGGATCACAAGAGTTTGAAGTATCTTTATTCACGAAGGAGTTGAATATGAGGCAACAGAGATGGATGGAGTTCATAAGTAGTTATGACTTGAGATTCAATATCACCCGGGCAAGGGCAATGTAGTTCTTGGATGCACTTAGTCGATTGCACGGTGTTTTGACCACTCTTATAGTGCAAGAGTGGAAGAGTTTAGAGACTATAGCGACTTATGATGTCCGGACTACACCAGATCTGAGATGAGGGGTATATATGTAGTTTGGAGGTTAGGCCGGTGATTTTCGGAGTGATTGCCATGCAACACGAGACCCGATTTCTTTTGAGTCGGTTGGATGATCCGGGTCATTGATATTTTAGATGATTGTCCGCTTTGATTGGGCGTGGATTCGATGGAGGATTGAGATTTCATGAGAGATTATGTGTACCGATGATCTGTGAGTTAAAGAAGGAAATATTATATGAAGCTCATCGTTCTCGGTTTACAATTCATCCTGGAGGAACGAAGATGTACCAAGACTTGAAGAGGACCTTTTGGTGGGAAGGAATGAAAAGAGATGTCGGAGAATATATTTCTCAGTGTTTAACTTGTCAGCAGGTTAAGGCAGAGCATCAGAGGCCTTCTGGATTATTGTAGCCATTAGAGATACCGATGTGGAAATGGGAACACATTTCTATGGATTTCATTGATGGTTTGCCTAAGTCTCGGAGAGGTAATGAATCTATTTGGGTTATTGTTGATCGTCTAACGAAATCTGCTCATTTCATTCCTATTAACGTACGTAGAAATACAGATAAGTTGGTTTCCTTGTACATTCGGGAAGTGGTCAGGTTACATGGGATTCCAGTGAGTATTGTTTCAGATCGAGATCCTTTGTTCACTTCCGAGTTTTGGAAGAGTTTTCAGCGTGCTATGGGCACTAGTTTGGCGATGAGTACTGCTTATCATCCTCAGACAGATGGACAGACGGAGAGGGTGAATCAGATATTATAAGATATGTTACGCTCTTGTGTAATGGATTTTGGTGGAGGATGGGAGGAGCATTTACCTTTGGTGGAGTTTGCATATAATAACAGTTTCCAGTCGAGCATTGGTATGGCACCCTTTGAGGCTTTGTATGGGCGTCCATGTCGATCACCTGCTTGTTGGGCAGATGTAGGAGACCTAGTATTGCTTGGGCCTGAGATAGTGAGAGAGACATCTGAGCAGATTAAAGTCATTAGAGACAGGATTAAGACAGCACAGAGTAGGCAGAAAAGTTATGCAGATTTGAAGAGGAAACGGGTTGAGTTTTCTGTAGGCGATTTTGTGTTTTTGAAGGTTTCCCCTATGAGAGGAGTTATGAGGTTTGGCATGAAAGGAAAGTTGAGTCCACGGTATATTGGACCATTTGAGATAGTAGCCTTCGTTGGTAGTTTGGCGTACCGTCTTGCTTTGCCGCCTAACTTAGCGATGATTCATGATGTCTTCCACATGTCTATGCTACGGAAATGTGTGAAAGATCCTACTCGAGGTTGTCCAACCAATGAGCTAGAGTTGAACGATGATGTAACTTTTACAGTGACGCCTATCATGATAGTAGATAGGGATGTGAAACACCTTAGGAGGAGGATTGTAAACTTGGTAAAAGTGCAGTGGAGTGAAAGGGAAAATGGCGTGACACAGGAACTTGAAGATAAGATAAAGGCGATGCACCACGAGCTCTTCTCTGACACTCTACCTTGAATCTCGGGACGAGATCCTTTTAAGGTGTGTATATTATAACACCCCGTCTTTTAATTGCTTTTCCTATAATAATATTTATATTAATAATAATAATAATAATAATAATAATGTAATAGATAAAATAGAGATAGGATATCCAATAGTTACGGATAAAAGCCCGTAAATAACTAGATAAGAGTTATCCTTTTTTTTTTTGAGAAGTTTTTAAAAACTAGAAAATAGAGTTTCTCACGTAGAGCTTTTAGGGAAAAACAAAACGAGAGTTTTAGGGAAAAAAAAATGAGAGTTTTACTGAGAGAAAAAAAAAGGGGGGTTTGAACAAGAAAGATCGTCGGTTTATTGACAATTGTCGACTTGATCTTTGGGGGTTTTCTGCTTACGGAAAGCTGTTCGGTTTATAACAGTGAGTGGATATTTTACGTTTTTATTTTTGTTTACCATCGATTTTGTGATACGAGGTACTGTTCACATGATGCTTTATTTAGCCAATACGATATACTGTGTAGTGTAAACTTAATATATAACTTGGAATAAATCTAAAGTGATTGCTGGCTATGAACAAACTGGACGATTTATGGATTCAGGAATTGGTTGGATGGAAAGTTGTGGGTTCGGAGGTTGTCAAAACCTTGAACCCACCCAAAACGCCCTTTTCTTGTTTTTCATTAGAATTCGGTCCTGTATAGTTTTACTGAACTTTTCTGTTGTTGGGTTGGTATATGTTGTGGAGTGGTGAAACTGTGCGTGGTGAAGTATTTAGATTGTTGGAGAGTGGGAGTGTCGTGAAGCTTCAAACAACCATTAATGGCGTTCGACCAAGACCCCAAACTGTCCTGATTTTTATGTGTTGTTTGAATATTTTGTTGTTTGGTTTTTGTTGGGACATGGTTGTTGGGTTGAGGTGAATGTGTTGGTGGTGGATTGGGTCTTTGGAGAGGAGTCATCCGGCTCCAAAGGTTGTTAATGGCGTGGGATCGATTTTTGCAGTATGATGAAATCATGAATTGTTAGGATAGGTGTGTAGGGGTTTCTGTGGGGATGAAAACCGCTGGGTTTGTTTTAGTTATAGGTGGCCGGTGGTGGCTGCATCGGTGGTGGAGGCGCTGGTGGAGATTTCATGAGGAAGGAGATGAACAGTGACTCACGATTTGGGCTTGGGCCAAATCGTGGTGGCTATATATGTTTTGTTTGGTTTTTTAAAATTTTTAGACTATGGGCTTTTGGCTTTGGGCTTTTGGGTTTTTGGAGTTTAGGCTAGGTTGACCAATATTGACTGTTGACCAGAGTTGACTGTTGACTTTGACCAGGGTTGACTTTGACCAGTTGACCCGAAAATTTGACTTTTTCCTAAAATTATGATTCGGTCTATTAGGATAAGTCTAGGACTATTAGCATGTTTGACTTAGGCTAGGACCTTTATAAATATACTTGTGTACGTGTATTTACTGCTTTGTGATTTTTCAGTCTTTTACGATACACAACGTTATGACACTTATACATCCATGAAATTAATAATGCGTAAACCAAAGTTAATTGAATCAAGATATTCCTACGTTCTCTGGAATAATCTATGCAATAAAGTACAATAATGCGTAAACAAAACTTACCGCACCCTTTTAGAACTCTCCACACCTCAAGTTTTAGAATTGAGTTTATGACTGATGAAGTCATATGTTAGGTGGGCATTTATTGAATGTGCCATAAATGGCCCGTTAGCGTTATATAAGGGATTCATTGAATGTGCCATGATTGACCCGGTATTCATTGAATGTGCCATGAATGACCCGATGGTTTGGGATGCCCTAAAGAGGAACTAAGGTATTCAGCCTTGCGGGTTAGTTGTATTCCTTGAGTGTATGGGAATGTAGGATTGGGTATTCCTTGAATGTGGCAGGAATGACCCAGGGCATTCATTGAATGTGTCATGAATGGCCCGTTAGTGATATGATAGGTATTCCTTGAATGTGGCGGGAATGACCTAAGGTGTTCATTGAATGTGGCATGAATGACCCGAGTTTTGTGCCCAAAAGAGGTGTGAAATATGTGTATGAAAGCCCAGAGATGGCTATGATATTGTGGTATTTGGTGGGAGAGAGGCACACAGGAATGTGTGATTTGGCAAATGTGTGGAGTACAAATCGTGGAGTAGGTACTAAAGGGTGGGTGTATAAGAAAAGTAATTGATTAATTGACAAGGGAAATTGATTTGATTATACGAGTGTGTTTGGGCTTACTTTTGAATCCATATAGGATATCTACATATGTTATATACAAGTTCTAACTTTCTTTTGCAGGAGGGTAGGACTTAATAATATTTTTGCAGGGACACGGTCCTACCCTTATACAGCGGCGGACATCGGTAAGTGTAATTCAATTATTTAGATATTAAAAGGAGTTATTAGAATGAGTTAATAAAATGGAAGTTTTGCTTGGGAAGAAACTATGCGGTTGAGATAACGGAACTACACGCCTTCCAAGTTGAGAATGATTAGGTTATGATAGATTTAAAGTGTTAGTTGGATAAGTAAAGTTTGAAATGTTTATATGTAGTTAGTCTACTCATACCGGCAAATTCCATTTTGCTGACCCATGTTTGCTTTGTTTTGTTTTAGCGTGGGTGTGTTCTTGGGAACATAGGTGGAAGGCGATGGAACCGTGGCGTGTGATTAGGGATTCTTGCCCGGAGCAGTCCGTTAGTTTTTTTTAGGTCCGATTCCTATTGGAAGGATGTAATAACGTAGTTTACCTTTTTCATGGCATGAGAACATGGTAGTGAGGAATTTTATTCTGAGAGTTTGTTTGATATTTTATTTGGAAGGATGTTATCTTAATAAAGAAGTTGCGGATAATTATTGGGATTATTTTATTTTAAGTTGTTTCTTTTATGACATGGCTATTAGGGTTTTGTATGTGTAGTATCCTCCGTCATAGTCTGGGTTTTTAAACAAGTGAACCTAGTGATGTTTGAGATATTTATATTTCAAATATTCACTTTGTTATTGTTTAGAAATTCGGGCTGTGACACCACTGCTGTGGAAAAACTGAAAAATAATGAATGCACCCTGGCAAATCTATGTTACTCTTTGCAGGAAACTCTCTTTGTAATGCTTGTGGAAATTACAGAGCGTGCCATGGCGCACTGCGACAAGAAAGATGTTCTTATTGTTGGTGGTGTTGGATGCAATGAACGGTTGCAAGAGATGATGAGAATAATGTGCTCGAAAAAGGAGGGAGGCTGTTTTCCACCGGCGGCAATTATTGTGTTGACAATGGTGCCATGATTGCATATACCGGTCTCTTGGCTTATCGCGAATGGCATGGTGACACCACTAGAAGATTCTACATTCACGAGAGATTCCGTCTTGTGAAGTGCAAGTGATATGGAGAGAAAAGTACAAGAGACAAAATGGTCAAGAGAAAGACGTTTTTAAGCCAACTAAGGAGTCTTGAGAACCACTTGATGCAACAGATTTGCAGCACGCCAGTGAGCTTCAGTTTTCAAGCATTCATTTGTGCACAGGTTTCTATATCTCTTGATGGCTGTATAATTCATTTGACAGTTGGAGGATAGTATCTTGTGAGCTTGTCACTTTAGAGAATGCTTAAACTTTGATCTAGTGGTTGTATTTTTGAAATTTATCATGTTAGTAAACATTGCTAAATGGAAGGTTATGATCTTATTTGGCATAGGGTTTAGGTGTAAGTCTGTTGTGGCAGAATACTGTGATAATACATTGGAGGTATCTAGTATTTTGTATTTGTGTTTTATTTTCTCTAGCTTCTATCCTACAACTTTTCTTTTCTGTAGGACATCATCATACTTCTCTTTTTGCAATACATATATTATACCGACATGTACGTATTGTGTGTTGCATGGAAGTGACTATTGGTTTTAAGGATTAACATGGTATATTTGTGAGTAGGCAGAATAGTATTAGATTGTAAACCAATACCTTGAATGTTTGAAAGGTGTAACGGTATTTGTTCATCAACTACAAAAACATGTCCCCACCTGTTCTCTACCCATGTCTGTTTCAATAAAATGGACAAGGCATGCAGAGAGTTTTGGTGGCATGGTATTGACTATTGAGGAATCTAAGAATATCCATACCATTGAGTGGGATAAACTCTGCAAACCTAAAGCTCTAGGTGGTCAGGGGTTTAGGAATTTCTCTTACATGATTACATGAACAAGGCAAATCATAGTTGAAAAGCCATAAAAGATGTGGATTCTCTTTGGGTGAAAACCTTCAGTTCTGCTTATGGAAGAAGATGGCTAGGTCAACCTCAATGTACATATCCTAATGCATCTTACTTTTGGAAAGGAGTACATAATAACTAGTTCTGCTCCTAATATCTACCATGCTAAAAATAACTTGCATGTACCATGTAACCAAGCCACTCCTTTGTGCATATGAGGTTTGATGGAGCATTTAATAAAGAGGAACGAACTGGTGCGGGAGCTACTATGGCTTGGAATGAGAAGGGGGCAGTAGCCGCTGCAGTCAAAAGATTTGGAGCCAGGACTGCTGAGGAAAGTGAACTTTTTGCAGCTGAAGTGGCAATCAATCTTGCTTTGCTTTTGGAAGGTGGGAATAGTGTCTGTGAAGGGGACAACAATGCTATCATCAAGAGCCTGTCTAATCAAGACTCTCCCCTCAACTGGTCCTTGCAGAGCATTGTTGAAGCCATTGTTAGGATATAGTTTTTTTTTTTTAAGGTTAAGCTAGGGTTTGGCAAGCCCTCACCTGTTATATTACTTAAGAAATTCTTACATAAACTCTCCCTTGTGCATCCTCTTCAACAATGTTGTTGAGGGTCTCATCAATGGGTGGTATAAAAGAAAAAAAAAATTACATAAAAGGCCTGGCTAATGGAAGCTAAAAAGTCTGTTGCCCGGTTCGTTTCTCTGACTACGCATGATGAAAGAAGATGAACTCAAAAAGAGGGCACAAAAGTTGGATAGCCATGACTGTGTCCAGGCAGTACCAAGGAGGCTTTTTCTTGCTTATTAATCACGTAACTGCTCTTAAAGAGTCTGAATCAACTTCTACTTTCAACAGCCCCTCATTTAGACATCTTTTTAACCCGACTTCAATTGCCAAAACTTCTTGGAAAAGAACCGATAGCATTCCTCCACTTCATGTGTAAGCTGCAACAACTCGATCAAATATATCTCTGATCGTTCCACCATGCCCAGTACCACAACTGCTCAAGCTACCATCTGTATTAAGTTTAACTCGATTCTCTAAGGGAGGATCCCAAGAGCATCTGTTAAGACCTTTGGGCTTGAACTGCATGTTGAGTCCAAGTCTATCATTCAAGTCTCTTGACACTGGCGCGTCTTTTAGGGTATGCTTCAGAACTACTAGATAATTTTTGAGATCTCTTACCATTTTGTTAAAGAGGATCCAAGCAGTCTTGGAATAACCTTGAAACCTACGACCATTTCTCTCTTTCCATAACGCATCTACTGCAGCATATATGTAGACTTTATAGCCTTCCCCAAGTTCATGTCATTTACAAAGCCTGAAGATAGAGGACCATTCTCGATTAGCAGATCTCGAATCAGTCATGATGCCAAGAAGCTATTTGATTTTGGAAATGACCTGCTGGGAGTAAGTACACTCGAAGAACAGATGCTTAAAGTGTTCTCTATTGTTGTTTCAGAGACAGCAAACTAAATAAGTTAACATTTTCTTATGCACCAGACGATCTTGGGTAGGTATGTTGTTGGAGAAAAGTTGCCAACATGTGAAGGAATGCCTTGGCAGTACCCACTTCCCCCATACAAAACTAAACCATCGCACTTCATTCCTTTCTGGACTAAGAGAAGTATATGCACTACAAGAGGTGTAGATTCCACTCTGGTGGGGAGTCCACACAATTTTGTCCTGAGGGAGATGCCTTTGGACATAGGTGGAGAGTATTTCTTTCTTCAGACTTGAATTTGGCATCTGTAGCACTAGGTTGTTCCATTGCACATTATCTAACAAGCCGCTAACCTTGGCATTTAGAGGGAGTTGCCATGCTGACACAGCTTCAGCATTAAACAAAAGAGGTGAAGTGCCACACCAAATATCATGCCAAAGAAAGGTGTTGTCACCATCAGCAATTGTATACTTGATAAGCTTCATAGCATCCTTTCTAGCATTTAGAATATTTCGCCAAGTTCAAGAGCAATCCTTCGAGGTATTCATAGTCCAGAAGAATTGTTGTTTTATATGTTGCCGCCAAGTCCAATCTACCCATACAGTGTCTTCCTTGACAACCACAGCGGAGACCAAACCACAGTAGGCTCCTTGATTCCATCTATGCAACCTTGAGAACCCAAGACCTCCTTCATTTTTTTTGTTTACTCATAGTACACCAACTCGTATGATGAAAAGCTTTCTGTGAACCATTAGAAGACCATAAGAACCGAGCACAAATTTTCTCCACTTGTTCCAGAACCGTTTTAGGCAGGATGAACGTTCTCGCCCAGAAAACGTGGAAAGATAAGAGTACTGACTTGATCAGCATAGCTTTACCAACGTGAGAGAGTTGTCGGGCTTTCCAATTAGTGACCTTTTGAGTAACTCTTTCAATTAATGGTTGACATTCTCTAATACCCAACCTCCTTGAGATCAGAGGGAGTCCCAAGTACCTAACCGAAGGTTTTACCAAATCGACTCCTAAAAGAGAAGCAAGAGATAAAGCATCTTGATGATTTAAAGCGCCGGTAAGAATGGTAGTTTTGTGAGTATTAATACTAAGGCTTGTAGCCCTCCCAAATTCTGCTAGACACTCTTTAACTACCAGGATAGAGTTACTATCCCCTTTGCAAAAGAGAAGAACATCGTCAGCGAGGGCCAAATGTGAGAGTCTCACTCTTTTGCATCTCGGATGAAATTGGATTCTCTTCTCATTGATACTCCTTAGAAGAATACAATTGAGGATTTCCATTACCAAAACAAATAAATATAGAGACATAGGGTCTCCTTGTCTCAAGCCTCGGGCACCAGGAAAGAAACCTTCTGCAGAGCCGTTGATCATAACTGAATAGGAGGGAGAGGATTAACACATCTGGATCCAATTATATATAGCAGGGGGGAACTTGAAAGTATTCAGCATGATTTGTACATTGTCCCAGCTAACCGTATCATAAGCTTTCCTTATATCCACTTTAATAGAACACCTCAGAGTACCATGTTTTCGCTCGTATCCTCGCAAAAGCTCATGAGACAGTAAGATGTTCTCCTGAATGGACCTGCCAGGGATGAAAGTTGATTGATTAGAGTAAACCAAATCATTAATCACCAATTTCAATATGTTAGTGATAACTTTAGACATGCACTTGTATATGGTATTGCATAAGGCAATAGGTCTAAAATATTCTATCCTAGAAAGATTATTAACTTTTGGCACAAGGCAGAGAAAGGTTGCATTGACCTCTCTAGGGAGTTTACAACATCTAAAAGCATTTTTAATAGCAAAAATAAAGTCTTGACTAACAATAGCCTAGCATTTCTTAAAGAAAATCGAAGTATATCCATCTGGGCCAGTAGCTTTATTGTCCTCCATATCAAAGAGAGCTAGTTTGATTTCTTCATCCGTCACTTCAGATTCCAAAGAAATAGTATCGCTGATAGTGGCTTTGACAGATAAGTTTTGAAAGAAAGCAAGACAAGAGATCTCCGCCCCTTTTGTACCAAGAATCCCTTTGAAGAACTCAATAATCATATTGGAAACCTTTTTCTCTTTAACTGTGTCACCTTGTGCATCTTGAAGAGTCCAAATACCACTTCTAGCTCTCTTTTCCTTTAACATATTAAAGAAAAAGACAGTGCATTTGTCGCCTTCCATCATCCATTCACTATCCTCCTTAGTCTGAATTTCATAGGCTTCCACTCTAGCAAGCATTTGATACTTGTTAAGAGCAACTTTTTCATTTTGTCCCAGATATGGATTGAAAGGGTTGTTTCGCAACTATTTCTGGATGTCATATAGCTCCTCTCTAGCTTTTATAAATCTGCCATGAAGATCAGAGAAACTTACCACAAACTCATTTTCTTTTGATCCATCTTTTTTTCTTATGCTCGTATTTGCTTACCCTGTTTGACCAAATTTTATAGGAAGGACTTTTTGAGAGGTCATAATTTATTTACCAGTAATGCTAGACGGACCTACTTAATATGACTTACTATTTCAACCTACTTATGTGTCTAATTAGGTGGCAGCCCACGTCAGCCAAATGTGAGAATTACAAGTCCCATGAAATCTTCTAGCGATTTTTTTTGGCTAAAAAACAAAAAAAGGAAACCAAACTAAAAATCAAATCCCTATCTATTCTTCTTCTCTCCAAACAGATTCAAAACCGAAGATCTTATTGAAGGAATCTCAAGCAGAAAATATCTATATGGCGTATTGATCGCTCGTCATACAAAATCTTCAATAAAGCTAAGATATTAAAAAAAAAAACCCCTTGAAAAATGGCGCAGGGAGATGTGAGTTCTTCATCAACCCAAAACCCACAAATTGTTACTAGTGATGATTCAAATAAACTGTTGAATTATGCTCTCCTTTTTCTTTTCTTTTTTCTTTTTTTATGCATTATTTGTTTAAGGCACAAAGTGGTGCAGCGTCTAGTTTGTTTCAGATGCTTCCAGTTTCGACTTCTCACCATCAGACAAACTAAATTCATCCTCGTCTAGTTTGATTTTGCAAATTTAGCTCAGCTTCACTATTTAGGAGTTTCAATGGGGATGGCCAAGGGTGATTCAATATTCATCAGGCTTGTCTTTGCGGCAGGGACTGGATTTTTTTATGTGAAGTGTAAGAATCCACGGAAGATGACAGAGAAGCTTGAGTTTCGAAAGTATGACCAATGGGTGAATTGTCTTACGCTGTTTACGGAGGCAAAGATGAAGTCAAAAGTTATTTTTTGGTCTTTGGAAGAATGATATCGGCGAACTCCACATAACTAAAAAATAAAAGAGTCTAAAAATTGTGGGCACTGATGTGGAGATGCCACCTCTTTTGACACGTCAGTAGGTTGAAATAGTAGGTCAAATAAGTGAGTCGGTGTAGCATTACTCCATAATTTATCATCATCTCGGTTCTTGTTCAGTTGGTCGGGTTGTCGAGTCGTGAGTTGTGACCAACCAAATGATTGAACTCAATCTTTTTTGTCATGCAAAATCACTGAATCATGGACTATTACCTAGACTGATCCTCAGCCATCAAGGTTTGCTTCCATATGCATGCTGCCTTACGGTCATATTTTTTAGTTATTAAATCCAACACTAACATCTTAAAAAAACAAAATATTCTGTACAATACCAGTTTTTAGGAAGAAGAATGAACCACTGAATTTTCTTAATATTTGATCAAGCTAAATAAGGTCCCATAAAGTTGCTTATAATTCACAAACCATATCCAACCATCCAGGAGTACTTTAGTATTTTCTTGCAATTATTTCAATGCTCTCCTCCCTTATAACACCCCTATTTTTATTCTCTTTTTTAATTAAATATATATATAATTAAATAATAATAATAAAAAAAAAAAAAAAAAAAATAAACATTAGAAAGAGATAAGGTAAAGAGGATAAACCTCATTCCCTATTTTTAAGGGGTTTTTTAAAAAAAAAATGGGTTTTATACAGGAGTTCACACGTAGAGTTTAATTTACACTCAAAAAATAAAATAAAAATGGAGTTTTTCACATAAAGGAGAAGGAAGGATTCTTGCTGGAAATCTACTGATAGATAGCTGCCGGAGCGTATCACGAGTGAGTAATCATTCTTTTCTATACCCATTTTTAGTGTATGATTGGATGTTCTTAAAATCTATAAATTTGAGTAGTTAGCCTATTGATTTTTTTCATATGGATTCTAAGGGATTTTTGTATATGATATGCAATAGGTATGTTGTTAGTGAACTTAAAGTGATTTGGGAATTTAATATATTGGTGTTGGTCTACTGTGGAAGTACTTACAAATTCTTGTACGTGGGTAAATGAATTGGTGTTTGTCCTATCATTGATCATTAGATTTATATTGATGTTTGTATTTTCTACCCCTCTTGCTTGTAAATAGTGGACTGATCTTGAAAGAGTTCTAAACAAATTGATGTTGCGCATACGTTGAGTTCATTGTTTTGGTGTCATTAGTATGGATTTAAATACTTAAGATTTCTTTTTGGTAAATGTTAAATACCGATTCGTTCGGGAGAGTTGTTGTCGATTACCTTTGCCTCAATTTAGAGCTGGGATAGTGTATACCTCCTTTTTATGAGGACTTCGTCTAAACATCAAAGGATAAGTTCAACGAGTCCTTAGTCTGTATGCATCAAGTCTCTAATTGAATGTGTATGTGAAAAGTTATGACGTCGATAAGTTACACAGTTGGAAATCTGTCTTTAGAAAATCAGGATCTATGTCTGTTTTGGAACCGTATTTTCACCTAGTTAGAATCAGATTCAGACTCTCGCCAAAACATGAAAGAGTGAGTTTTCTGAGTCTTCTTTCCAACCCAATCGACCTCGTTGCATCCCGAGGTTTGTGGATATGGTTACGGTGTTCGAAAGTTGGCACATCAGAATTTTCTGATTTCAGAAATCCGGTCTATGCCTGGTTTGGAATCGAGTTTTCACATAGTCCCAGATTCAAACTCTCGCTAAAACATGAAAAAATAATTTTTATGTGTCTGCTTTCCAACCCAATTGGCCTCGTTGCATTCCGAGGTCTGTGGTGATAGATATAAGGTCTGGAAGTTTGGTTGACATAAAACAGTGCGTCAGAAATCAGTTTCTGCGCAGTGTTCAAGTCCAATTTTAAAATAGTTAGGGTGCGAATTAGAATTTTTATAAAACATAAAAAAATAAGGTTTGGAAGTCTGATTTCTATTCCAATTGGCCTCATCGCATTCCGAGGCCCGTGGAATTAATTATGGTGTTTGGAAGTTTGACTGGCAAAAAACAGTGCGTCAGAAATCAGTTTCTGCGCACTGTGTTCGAGCTTAGTTATCGAACATTTAGAATGAGATTGAGTATTTTTGTAAAACATAATAAAGTAATTTCTGTGTGTTAGCTGTTTAACACAAAAAGCCTCGATGCATTTGGACACCTGTGGAAAGCGTTGTGTCATTCAGAAGATAGTCCGTCAGAAATCTAGTTTGCTGAAAAATTAGGATTTTTACCTTTTTCAACTTAAGTTTTCTTCTAGATGGGCTGAGGTTGGGACTTTGAGTTCTACATGAAAAAGTATGTCTACATACCCTAGTTTATAAATAATTAAGTTACATGTCATTTGGATGAATGTAGGAAAATTATAGCATTGACTATGTAGCTGGTAAAAACTACGAAGGCTTAATTCCAATCTTGAAAGATTTGGATACGTAGGCAGGTTTGAGCAAAAGTGCAGCCACTACACTACACTATATCTATAATATATATATTAGTTTGTATGATAACTATATGATTGTGTTAGAAATTACTGTTGTTTTGAGACTACATAAATATATATATATATGTGTGAAATAGAAGTTGTATATGAATATAGGCTTTAATATATGTGGATCTATTTTGGACATTAGTGTGTGTAGACTTGAATTTGGGATAATGAACTATTTGTTTAAGATATTGTGTATATGAGTGTGGTTATGTAAATTGTATTTGTTTGATTATAAGTCTGTTTACATTCAATGATATTTAAGTGTTTGATTTGCCTTGACGCGCGAATATGACTCTCTGCATGTGTGGTATGTTTTGACATGAGTAATGCTAGTATAATTATAAGTGATAATAATGTTTTAATGTGTCGCCCACATCTTTAGAACTCTCAACACCTCAGGATTTGGTAATGAGATATTATGACTTGTGATGTCATGTGATAGATGGGTATTCATTAAATGTGCCATGAATGACCCGGTATTCATTGAATGTGCCATGAATGACCCAATAGTTTGGACTGCCCTAGAGAGGAACTAAGGTATTCGCTTTGCGGGTTGGTCGTATTCCTTGAATGTACGGGAATGTAGGTTTAGGTATTCCTTGAATGTGGCGGGAATGACTCAGTGCATTCATTGAATGTGCCATGAATGGTCCGTTAGTGTTATGATGGGTATTCCTTGAATGTGGCGGGAATGATCCAAGGAATTCATTGAATGTGCCATGAATGACCTGAGATTTTATGACCAAAAAGGCTGTGATTATGTATATAGAAAGCCCAGAGATGGCTGTGATATAGTGATACTCGGTGGGAGAGAGGCACACATGTATGTGTGATTTGGCAAATGTGTGGAGTGTAAATCATGGAGTAGGAACTAAAGGTTGGGTTGAGTCTGTTTATAAATGAGTCAACAAGATAATTAATAAGCAAAGTAAAATATTGATTTTACGTATGAGTGAGTTAGTGCCTATGAATATTTATGTATTATGATGTATATGCTTTCTTACAAAGAAATATAGAGGTGGTTTGTGTGAGATTATGGATGTGAAGTGTGACTGAGAATAATATTATTGAATGCTTGTGATCTTTTCTGTGATTGTGGAATGACTCTAAAATGATATGTTATTATGAAAGCATTAATGACTTGTAATAGTCTGAGATATATAGTTATGCACTTGGAAAATTTTATGACATAATGATGTCATGTGAATGACTACCCTTGATATAGGTGGTATGATAAGTAGTTTTCCCTGAATATGTGGGACGAACTATGTTGTATTAATTAAACTTCAATGTCTTAAATGAGGTTTGATTATGAATGAAAATTTGACTAGCTGAGATAAATTTTTTTAGTGCTGTCTAACTCTGTTTTTGCTAGAGGGTGGGATCAGTTAATCTCTTATGCAGGGACGTAAATATCCTACCCTGAGACGACGTGCTGGCTTAAAGGTAATGTGTATCAAACCAATATTTAATTAAGTTATCATATTTGTATGTAATAAGTGGTATTTCTGTTGTGAGTTATCTTGGAAATGTATATTGGGATTGAAATCTTACTTGGGAAGAAACTACACGCCGTTTTGGAAAACGGAACTATATTGTCTTCCAAGTTGAAATGGTTGGTAATGTTATATTTATTAATTTGAAAGATTTATATATATATATATATATATATATATATATATATATATATATATATATATATATATATATTGTTGTTAATTACTCATACCAAACAAATTCAATTTGTTGTTTTGTTTTGTTTTGCAATGTGGGTGTGTTCTTGGGAACATAGATGGTGGAATGCAGCGGATGAAGACGCTTGATTGGAATTCACTTTGGAGTCTTACTGGTATAAGTTTTATGAAGTATAAAGTTTTGATTTGAAACAGATGTAATAGAGTGGTTTAGTAAATTCTTGAATTTGTACATTAAGAGTTGTTCGTTTGGATGTAATTTGATCTCATATTTTAATATCGTGGTTGTTAATGGGTTATTATGGTTTTGTTTCATCTTGGATTTTCAGAAGATGGAATAGGGTGTGGATAATTCTCTATTTTTAATTTTCTGGAAATTTGGGGTGTGACATCCCTCGTAGCAGAGTATCTTCTTTTTTATCACAGGACACATCACATTATGGTGGAAGTGTGGAACCTGGTCTTACCTTGAATCTATTTCCATTTGGTAGCTAAAGTGATTTATGATGCAAATTTTACTTTCAACCATACTAATATCAAAGCACAATTACCATCCATCTTTTAGTAGAGGCCGATAGTAGAATGTTTTCTACAATAATAGTGTTTTTTTGTTTTTTTTTTATTGGCAAGCCTGTTTTAAATGAGATTAGTAACTCTTTTAGAATGTTAAAGGCAGACCCACACCGGTTATCATCAACCCTAAAATGAGATCAGTAACTCTTTTTAGAGGGTTAAAAGCAGACTCACACAGTTACATTGAAGGATTCTAGTCCGAAGGCTTACATTTTCCGAAGGCTCATCAACCCTAAAGGGAATCTAGCCCGAAGGCTCTCGCTGATGCGCCATTTTGAGTAGACCCAACCGCCTCCATCTTGTCCATGAAGACTTGCTTTTGCTCCTCAGTCCACCCATCGTAGCAGCACCTTGTCTCTAACCCGAAGGCTCGCTTGGCCCAAAAGCCATCACATAATTACACAAAAAATAAATCCCAACCAACACTTGGTGAGATTCGAACTTGCAACCTCAACCTCTTCCATGAAGAGAGGCGTATGCAACCAATTGAGCTAGTCGATCTCCTTTAAGGCATTTAAAGTGTTCTGCACCTTGGAGGTTATTGCCAGAAAATTGTGCTGTTACTTGTTAGAATACAAAATAGTTCACAACTTTCTAACATCAACTCCATCATGTGGGCTATGCAAAAGGATGATGGAGGGTGGTGGAATTGTAAGAAGCAGAAAACAGAATAATAATTGCAGCGTATCCAGACTAGTGTGCGAAAATATCGGTCACATCCTTGATGAATTAGATGAATAACTATTCCTTTAACAGCAGATAAAGATGGGCAATCTATATGCTTGGTGCACGCCATTTCAAACAGATTGAAGTGTGACATGTTCAAACACCAATGTAATTACAGAAGCAGTGTATCTATATGCTTGGTGCACGTTGGTGCACGCCATTTCAAACAGATTGAAGTGTGACATGTTCAAACACCAATGTAATTACAGAAGCAGTGTTTGAATATGGACTTGAGTTCTTGTAATATATAATATAATTGGCAAATGTAAACACTGATGCAATTGTATTACACCAGTAAAAGCCTGAATCTGGATTCAAAGTGTTCTTAGAAACATGTCAGATACCAAGATACGAACTTGTTAGATACGAACTTGGTAAATTGAATCTTAAGCAGTTGTATTAGAAGCTTGTACATCGCAAGTGACACTTTGTGGTTTTCATTTTTGTAGAATGTCTAAGTATCAATCTCTTAAACTCACAGTACTAAAACATTTCTTGTGAATTTAGAAAATTAACGAATTTGAGATCTCAAGTTCTACCGTTATTTTTATCACAACTACTTTTAAATTAAATTATTTGCTCTACATGAGTTCGTGACTATGCAAATCAAAGAAATAGAACAAATTATCATCAAGAATCAAGAATGAAAGTGCCCAACAAAAAAACTTGAGCCCACTTTAATGCACTACTTGCCTTGAACCCTGGCACTACTTCTTAGAAAAAATATGTGTCTGTGTTAAGTAGCTCTAAAATCCCTTCCTCTTGAAAATAAATTTCGGTTACTCCAATATCTCAATGAATATAATTAACAATGAATTATACAAATTGATAACCACCGTACTCCATAGAAAGCTTCAATACCCATATAACATTTTTCCATTGATAACCACCGTAGTCCATAGAGCTCAAACTGTTTTGGGCACAAACAATTGTATGGCTTAGAATTAGCTAATCTAGTAGTTACCGAAAATCATATACATAATATATCCACTTATAATGTTCATGAAAGTGTCAGGAGCAATCCTCATACACTCCGTATGATATGCATGGAAATTATTTTATCGCGTTAAACAATTCATGTTTTAGACATGGCCACCATATTGAAAACCCATTCTATTTCTAACTGCACACAACATACAATTATGACTTCTACAATTAGTTTGATCTTTCCCCAATACAATTATGGGCTCGATTTCCACTTGCTTGGACAAAACCGATATACTGGAAACAAGTTTGTATCGAAAAATACCAAAGTTTCACAAAATACCAAATCTCGAAAATCCTATCTAATTGTTATTGAATCCACCCGACATCAAATTTCGATGCACTAAGTGAAATAGCAAAACAATAAACGTTAAAATAAAGAAAAAAAAACGTTCTAGAAAGGTCTATGATTGGATAACACACTTGTCACTATAGGGTTTTCTAGCCATTTCCTTATTTCTCCAAAAAAAAACCAGCCCAACCCAATCCTCAAATCTCTCACTACTTCAAAAAAGGTTTAAATGGCATCAGCATTAGTACAAGTAATTGGTTCTCAAAGAAGTTAACCTTGTTTTGAAGGATGTTAATTTTGTAATAGATTTTAATTACCAAGTGTGTGCTAGTTTCAATTGATTGGTATCTGCAATATTTTGTGAAGAAGTTCCAATGGAATGATGTTACAAGCCTGTGGAATGATGTTAATATCCTACCGAATCGCCATAAGTAGTTGTCATTCTTATATATCAAACCTGCAAAACGAAAATGAGCATTAACTGTTATTATTAATTCTCGAGCTGGGGTGGAGTGGAGATCGAACAGTGAACGTACTAAGAAACCATTGCCGTGAGAAGTTAGATTTCGTCTTGGATCTTTGACGCGTATATTGCAGATACCAATCAATTTGCAAACTCATTATTTTAGGATTCAGGCATGATGAAATGAGAGATTGAGATTTGAGAGGATTATTTTTCGGTCTTACACTCTTTCTCCTTCCAATTTGAAGATACTATATATGGCCATATCAAGGTTGCATGAGATGCTCCAAGCAGATTTTTTTTGGTTTTGCAGTTGCCTTTTGCCCTTTTATGTACTGTACATCGACAAATCTTATTTGCAGCAAGCTCCAAATCTTATTTGCAGCAAGCTTTGGGAGCTAGCTAGCCACCGTGATATTTTAAAACCAATTTCGATAAATTGTTTTGTCCCTTCAATTAGAAACTCTCTTAGAGCGACTCTAATGGAGAGCTGCCAAAATGAGCTGCTAAAGGGCGCCACGTAAGCTAAATAACAAGAGTCAAATTTGAAAGCAGCTAAACAGAAAAACCGTTCCAATGGAGGGATGAAGATGAGGTGCTAAAGGGATACGAACGGCATAGTTTCTGTCGTCCGTCCAATAGTTGCAAACTTAAGTTGAATTTTTTTTGGACAGACGGCACAGTTTCTGCCATCCGTCGAAATTTAACACACGGACGGCAGAAACTGTGTCGTCCGTCTCCCGAAACTTATTATAGCAGCTGCTAGCGAAGGTCTTAACTTTGGCTAGGTTTATGGCTCCTTCCAAATTTAGGAGCCTTTTAGCAGCCCCATTAGAAACACATTTTGGTGGTTGGGACTTGGGGTGCTATATTTGCCGTATATCCCCCCATTAGACTTGCTCTTATGTGAACTTGGTGTTGAGAGATTAGGGAAATTTGAAATGAGGAATATAAATTTGTAATGAAATTAGTGCAAGTGCTCGAGTGCTTCAAATCCCATGCTATTGCAACATACTAATGTGCTACAATTCACACAATTGCGAAACCTCAACCCCAGAATAAACAACATGCCTCACACGATCCAAGAATAAACATGATGCATGATCATTTTAATAAAATCAATGACTCAACAGTTAGTAAGTTATATCTTTGAGGCCATGCAATCATTTTATTAAGTTTAACGGCGGCAGAGCATGTACAAACCGTCAGTTTCAATATTGATACTACGAATTTTCACTTGCAACAATTAGTCTCATGGATCCCATAAGTAACTAAAACATATCCACCTAATTATTTAATAGGAAAATTTTGGAAAAATAGAGTTAGCTTATTGATTAAAACATGAGCACATATTCTAACATATACAACACCTTTAGAAAATGTAAGAACTAAATATGTGAGAAAGAAAATAAAAGAAAAAATACATTCAACAGGTGTGTAGACTCGTTCACTCATGTTATTACTGAGATTATGTCTAATTACTATGACCTAGGTAGCGACTTTGAAGAAACCGCATGCAGTCCTCATACATTTTATTTACATGCAAGAGTTTTCTGTTTTATAAAAAAAATATTCATATATCTATCTGAGATATACAAGCTTAATACTATATAAGGATTTAGGAACTTTGAGACATGTGGGACATCATATCTATCGGGCATAACAACTTTCGAGTATATTATGGACTTACTGAGCTGAGTATAGTTATTGAGTATACCCCGCTTCTTAAGCACCACCAATTTTCAAAGTAAACATGAATTAGGTCGTGCACATTAATCACAAATATTCACAATGTAAACAACTTTCGAGTATATTATGGACTTACTTATTGAGTATACCCTGCTTCTTAAGCACCACCAATTTTCAAAGTAAACATAAATTAGGTCGCACACATTAATCACAAATATTCACAATGTATGATAGAGCTCAACAAAAGCTCCTTAAACTGTATTATCTACATTGAGAACCATTTTTTCGAGAGTCTAAACACAAAGCATCAAAATTATTCTCAAATGATCAGAAAACCCATATTAGTTATAAACATTTTTCATCTTTTAATACAAAATATCAAACCCATTCATGTTCAACCTCTATAAGTCCATGACTATAGTCTATACATCCCAACTTATACAATGGCTACAAATAAATGTACATAACATCCTGAAAAAGAGAAAAAAAAAAACTTTAAGATACTGCAAACTATTTCTTGTGGTAACAAAAGAACGAAGGTACGTAGCTAGAGTTTACCAGCTTATACCTTGAGGGTGTATTGAATCGGTATTAACAACCAAGAACTTACATGTCTCATCCCTAAAGACTATAATGAAATTCTACTCCCACTTCCTAAATCTTACTTCCATTCCATTAAAGAATAGATAAGAAATCATAACATTTGACAAAACCCTTACACTATTTAACATGGTATTATGAGATTATTGTTTACGATAATCATAGATCAAAATAAGATGCTACTATACCAACGACTATGCAACTGAACGATAATCATCGACATGCAAATAGTTTGGCCGATTGGTTGGGCACCTTTCAATCCACCAATCAAACGACTAAAGTTGAGTAAATTAAATCAAATGAAGTTGTTGTTGAATCTGTATTAACAACCAAAAACTTACATGTCTCATCCCTAGAGACTACTATGTTTATTATAATAAAATTCTAGTCCCACTTCCTAAATCTTACTTCCATTAAGGAATAGATAAGAAATTAGAACATTTAACAAAACCCTTACACTATTCAACGTGGTATTATGAGATTATTTTTTTACGATAATCATAGATCAAAATAAGATGCTACCAACGGCTATGCAACTATGCGATACATCGGCATGCAAATAGTTTGGTCGAGTAGTCGGGTACCTTTCAATCAACCAAACGACTAAAGTTGAGCAAATTAAATCAAATGAAGTTGCTGAAGAGGGTACCCTGTAATCTCCCCTGTTTCAGGAAGGAAAATGAATATTTACACTATAACTAATAACTAATGCTGCGATCAGAAATTAGAGTAGAGTTGAACTTAGAGTGTCGATTAGCGTGAAGAAAAAAACAAAAGCTTGAGTGCCTGCGTGAAAAGAAATATGGGTTTAAGACTTTAATCGAAAAACATGTAGACATTTGCAACGAGGGAGAGATGGTAAGATTTTGTGAGCAAGCACTCAAAGCTCTCAATTTCATTATTTCCTTGCCGGCTGTTTCTTATATTATAATTAAGTCTTTAGTTTTTTCTTAAATAAAAAAGTGTGCAAATGAGGAATATTAAGGAGAGGCTCATGAGTTAGCAAAGTGAACCATAAGCTCTGCTGACATGAGTGCTTTGCCCAACTGCTGCTCATACTTTAATTGTACTCCTTTATTCCTTAAACACTTTATTGGCATAGCATTCAATGTACTATACATGTTTTTGCCCTTTGGATACTATACAATTTTCTAGGCACTAAACTACATTGTACTATCAAAAAATTATCACTTTGTGACTTGGAAGTATTTCCGGTCAATTTTTGCTGATGTGGCCACCGGCCTATGCCATGTGTCCGGCCATCTAGACATGTGGCATTTTTGAAATACACGTGACCTGGTACCTCAATTTGAAAACTTGAAACACTAACTCTCAATTGCAAGTTTAACCTTCTTCCTCAATTTGAAAACCCTAACTCTCAATTTGAAAACCATAACTCTCAATTTGAAACCCTAACTCTCAATTTGAATAGTTCAAAATGTCGTCCACCTCTATCAATTCGAATCATTCATGCTTTTGTGGAGAGCCATCTCCTTTGGTAATGTCAAAGACTGTTGGAAATTTGAGAAGAAGATTTTTTGGTTGTACAAATTACAAAACTCACGATTGTGGCTACTTTGATTGGGAGGACAAAGTTCCAAAATCAACAAAGCAAAGGTTCATTGATTTGTACAAAGAGATTGACGAATTGAAAGAAAGTTTGGAGGAAGCTAACATGAAAAAGGTGGAGTTGCAAGGAAAATTGAATGTAATTGTTCACTCTGAGAAGAAGAAGAGAACAGAGTTGAAGAAAAAGGTGACAGCTTTGGAATGCCAGAATTATAAGATGAAGAAAACTTGTTTGATTTTGGTCATTGTATTCTTGCTTTACAAGTATTTGTTTGGTTAATAAGTGAAGTGCATTGTGTTTCTGTAATGTTCTGTAACATGGTTTTTGTAATGTAATGAGTTGAATGAAAATGGAATGAAATTATAGAGTTCTCTGGTTTCTGTGTTTCTGTAATGTTCTGTAACATGGTTTTTGTAATGTAATGAGTTGAATCTCTCGGTTTTAACAATGGTTTTTTGTAATGTAATGAGTTGAATGAAAATGAAAATGGAATGAAGTTGTAGAGTTATCTGGTTTCTGTGTTTCTGTAATGTTCTATAACATGGTTTTTATAATGTAATGAGTTGAATGAAAATGAAAATGGAATGAAATTGTAGAGTTCTCTAGTTTCTGTGTTTCTGTCACTGTATGTATGTAATGAAAAATGCATTTAATAATTTAACATAGCAAAAGCAAACATTAAACATCACTACACTATATCATGACTTGATAATTTAACATAGAACAAGACAACCAAGCTAAAAAAACATCAAAACATAGAAACAAGAACAAGACACAAGACACTGCCTCGATAAACCTAACATCAGTTCACTTCAACACTTCAACACATCAAACAACACATCAAACATCAGTTCACTTCTTAGACTTAGACTTCTTAGACTTCTTGGACTTCATACAAAACCCAGGATAAGCTGCAGCAGCAGCAAGACCCAGGAAAACCTCTTGAACTTGCTGCTTGGATGGTGTTGGTGCTGATTCCCTCACTGCTACTTCATTTACTGCTGCTGCTGGTAACCTTGGAGATTTCCTGAGCTTATGTTCGAATCCAGGTGGAACTTCTGGACTTGGTTCTCTAGGTCGACTTGACTCTCTCTCTTCCAACAGCTCAATGATGCACACCCTTCCACAATCATCACAAGGCTTCAAATTAATGGCATCATTCTCATAAACAACCTCCATGAACACTCTCTTCCCCTCCTTTGTTTTGATGAGGTCCCAAACTGCAACCAATGCTCTTTCAAAAGTTTTGGGTTCTCCCTTACCCTCAACATGGATCATCTGACCCTTGGGCATTGTTTTTTCGAATCTAAACCTATTGCATACAACCTCTACCCCTCTAGGATGGTTTTATAGATTGCATACCAAACACCATTAATTATCACCAACTATAAAGTCCAAAATTAAAACTATAACAATATTTACAAGACATTAGTCAAATCAGTTTTCAATATGTTCATTAAATCATTCTCTTTGACCAAAAAAAAACTGTTTTCTTACATTCAAAATATGACACTTGTTCTTTGCATGACCATGTTTGAGAGAAACATACAAAACGTGACACTTGTTCATTAAAGCAACAAGTTTGAAACCATTAATACACTCTTAAAACACCAAAATGAGCTAGATCAATTTTACCAAATAATTCATGGGATGCCTTATGTTGTACTCTTTGCAGTACTTGATTCCTGAGTTCCAAGTGGTGTATTATTTGACCCTTGACTACTTCCAACTTGATCACTTGCACTTGAAGTCTTCCTTTGTACAACTCTCCTTTCTTGTGGTGGATATATAAGAAATAAAGCATAATTAATAAAAGCTTACCAAACTAAACTAAAGAATAAAGACATAAACTAAACTAAATTTTAAATTGCAGACACTTAAATGAATAAAGTAATAACTTACATGAAAATATTTTCTTCCAGTTGGAGGTAATATGTGTACTCCATCACCCATTGACACAGTTACTCTTGGTGCAAGTGGAACAAACTAATCTTGAAGCGATCTACATCATGCACAATGAATAAGCCAATGCACTCAAACTAATTTATTGAAAAAACTAAACTAAAACACTCACATTGATGTCAAACCTCTTTTCAATAGTATTAGTGTTTACACCAAGTGGAACAATGGTTGGCTCATTGCTTCCTCTTCCTCTTCCTCTTTCACCCCTAGCCCTTGTACCTTTACCCCTTGTACCTCTACCCCTTGTACTTGGTTGCTGATTAGTTGCACTCTCATCTGTTAAAGTACTTGGCCCTTCATTACTTGGAGATGGTTCATTTGAATTCAAGGGTGTCAATTTTGAAGCAGTCTACACATAATACACTATGAATAAGATAATGCACAAAATATAATAAATGAAAAATACATTAAATATATTAGAAGACTCACATTGATGTAAGTTTCTCCTTCAGGACTAGTGTATACTCCAAAGCCTATAGGGACCGGTTCCTTCTTCCTCTCCCCTCTTTGACCTCTATCCCTTGTACCTCTGCCTTTTGTACACCTACCTTCATTACTTGGCATTCTCACCGTTTACATTAGTTGGCCCTTCATTAGTTGCATCCTCACCGACATTATTATTCACTTCTCCTTTCTTCTTCCTCACCTAATATTATATTAACATATTTAAATACAATCAAAACCACTTGTAAAAATAACTTATAAAAGTAAAAGACAAATGCATACTCACTTGTTTCTTTCTAAGTGGTGGGTCTGTAGACTTGCATGACCTTATGTTGTGTTCCTCACTATTGCATCTAGAACAATGCATTTTCCTACCCTTCCTGCATGAGAAGCCTTGTCTTCTGTCACTCTTCCAGTTCCCACTACTACTCCTTCCTTCCTTCTATTCTTCTTGGGTCTGCCAGGCATCCTCCTTGCTATGGGAGGCAAAATAGCAAGCCTTTTTGTCCTATGCCACATGTTTTGACCATTCAAAGGCTGTAACACATGACTATATATCTTCTTGTACTCTGACACACTATACCAACTAGATACATGCTGCAATGGATCAATATTGAGATAATACATAACTGAAATGGCATGTGGACATGGGATGCCATTCATTTCCCACATTCTACAGCTGCATCTCATAGCAGTTGCATCCACAGTAAAGGCCTCATATTTGTTCTTCCTGGCCTCAAATGAGTTGCTTCCATTGTAATGTGCAGCCCAAAACCTATGATCTTCTTTATTTTTTTCTAACTTTTACATTATAATAGGACAAAAAGCAGTCTTCCAGTTAGCCAATGCTGCAATCTTCTTTTGCATTCTAGCCATTACTTACAATCTGATATCCTCAAGCATTTCTATGATGTTCTTTTCCCTTGCTTCCACTATTGTTGAGTTAAATGTCTCGCATATGTTGTTGTCAACAGAATCCGAACAAGGAAACATGCTAAAAAAAGCTCTTGACCACTTTCTTGGGTTTTGCTTCACCATGCAATGGTGATATGCATCCTCAGAATACTTTTTCATTTCATCCATGTTTTGTTCAAACTCTTGAGAAGTCCCACATTTGCTAGCCTTCCAAAACAGAAACTTATACTGTAAACCAGGGAATGTCTTCTTGAAATTGGCATATACATGTGCGCACAATTTCTTAGGTTTCAAAAAAAGGCAAATAGTCTTTTATCACTTGTACAAGACCCTTTTGTCGGGTCACTAATAATAGTCAACCCAAGACCACGACCCTCACTATAACCCAAGTCTTGCATCAAAGAATCCAAAACCACATCCAACTATCCGAAGTTTTCCACTTCTACAACTGCCCATGCTATTGGGAACATTTGATTGTTTGCATCTCTACCAATGGCTGCCAAGTGGCTCCCCCTGCAGATTACCCTTCAAGAAACATCCATCAACTCCAATAATTGGTGCGCAACCACTCTTCCATGCATTTATAAGTGCAGCAAACCCTATATACATGCGGCTTGAACACTGCAGGGTTCATTACGTGTAGGATGAAATAATTCTATCTCAATAGTACTCCCGTGGATTACTCCTTCTTAGTTCAAATTGGTAGTCCCACAACTTTGCATATACACCCGACCAACCTATTTTCCATCGCATCTAGAACTTTATGCTTTAGCTCTGCTACTAATCGACACAATGTCACATCAAGCTTAAACTTGTGCATAATATGCTCTTTTTCAAATCCTTCAATTTCATTTTAGGATACTTCAAAGATCTTCTCTCCATATATCCTAGCAATCCATTTACAGTTAGCAATCTGGACATCAAATATCCTTGAACACTTATGTTCTTCTATATAGGACTTTATCTCGAAAGCTTCTCTTGCTTGTCATCCAACTAGCATATAGTCTAAATGGGCAATCCTCAAAGACATAATGCAAGGATTCTTTTTTCTCGTTGTTTAACTTCAA
Source organism: Coptis chinensis (assembly GCF_015680905.1). NCBI lineage: Eukaryota > Viridiplantae > Streptophyta > Magnoliopsida > Ranunculales > Ranunculaceae > Coptis > Coptis chinensis. The sequence goes on from NC_141464.1 coordinate 37,804,184, forward strand.
CCAAAGTTGGTACCCATGAGCAACTGCAAAAATCCTTCAAACAATCTTTGAGCTTATTAGGGGATGCAAACACCATCCCTAGTCTTGGTTGCACATGAAATACATCGTCTTGGGATCAAAACTAGGGTACCTAAACTTCTTAGTTTTTCTAATACCATCATCCTCATCAATTCACGGACTTTCATAATCACTTGAATCTATATAGTCACTATCAACATCCCCATGGTCAACTTCATCATCACTAATAAACACATTGTTGCCTTCATCAACATAAAGCCCATCCATCAAGCATAACACCCAAGATTTCTAGCGTTCATTGCTTCAACATCATCATCACCTTCAAATTTATTGCTTGCTCACTCGGTACCATTCACTTCGGGTTCATGATCACCATCATCCCAAATTGATTTCATTCTTTCAAGTCTTTTTCGTTTTTTTTCTTTCTTCTATCATTTTCCTAACTTCAATAAGCTCCTCATCATTATCGGACAATTCGGGCAAATCCTCAAACCTAAAATCTTCCTCATCCGACTCATTATCATCCGAAATACAAACCTTATCACTCAGAATCGAGTTTGTATCTCAATGTCTTCTCCATTCTCTAACTCAACTACTTCAATATCATGCACAACATTTTGTTCACTTGAATCCACCTCAACATCATGTTCAATGTATACCTCAATTCTATTCCCAGCCCTAGCTTCTTGCAGCATTTTCATAATACTAGTATCATCAAAAATTAACATATAACCCTTACTGCTGGCTTGACCATAGTGCATTTTACTCACATTATAATACCCCAACTCCTCCACCATTGATTTTAAATCAAAATATCCAAACCTATCTGGATCAATATTGTCCAAGCACTCTATCCTACCACCAAGGTAATGAAGGTCTGGACTAGTAACAAATGAACCCCCATGATGGAGATTAATTACAACTGTTTCCACTGCAGTAATTTAGCAACAATATATCAATAATATAACAACAATCATAGTATAATATTCATGTATAATAGCCGACAACAATATGACAAAAAACAATATAAAAAACATTAACTTAAGAATAAAAAACATTAACTTACTTTAATCTGGACTAGATTCCTATGGATTAGTGTTTTATATAGGTTAGGGTTTGTGTGAATTAGGCAATTTAATCTTAAAGACAACAAATTTTGGTCAATTAGGGTTTCTGATGAAATCTCCAATTTTTGGGCGCTAATCAAAAGAGAGGGAAAAGTTGGAGAGGGAAAATGCGGGAAATGACATTCAACTTGTTGGCTATTCAGCTTGTGTGGCAAATGTCAACACACGTTTTTTATAATAAATAAAAGGACATGTCTCCACGTAGGATTATAAAACCTCCAAATTTGGCCACGCCAGCAGATTTTGGCCAGAATATTTGCCCAGGTCGCAACCTGAATTTTTTTTTATAGTACAATGTAGTTTAGTGCCTAGAAAATTGTATAGTATCCAAAGTGCAAAAACATGTATAGTACGTTGTATACTATGCCAATTAAGTGTTCCTTAAATATATATATATATCCATATTTACAATATTTACAATGAATGTGTGCAAAAATAAAAGACTTGAACGCATTCATATCCATATTTACAATCTTTTTTTTTTTAGAGTTGAGCTGGGTTTAGGCATATCCCTACCTGTTGTATAACAAAACTAAGACTTTCTTACATAGAAGCATCAGCTTGTGCAGTCTTTAGCCTAAAATCTATAAGGGGGGGGGGGGGCTTAAACAAGAGAAAGAAATATCTGCGTTACAAGCAAGGGGAGCCAAGTAATCAGCTGCTGCGTTGGCTTTCCTATATACGTCCCTGCGTTGCCAAAATTGCTATCTTGGCTAGTGCCCAAAATAGAATTGAGAAGGTCTACACAGTACCAATGAGGATTCTCAATTTCATTGGTAGCTTGGATAGCTCTAGGAGAATCGGAGCGCGCTGCACTTCAATGTTTTTCATCCCCATGTTGATGCAGAATCTAAGACCATGTTCAATGCCTTTCAACTCTTGAAAAATGACCGAATGCATGCTTCCACTTCCTGTGTAAGCAAAAATAACAGCTCCATTGTTGTCCCTGATTATGCCTCAATGTCCAGTCCCATGATCATTTAGAACTCAATCAGTATTTCAGTATCCAGTCTCATTGTACCAAGTGCAGATGGTGGCCATAGTCGCAATCTTGGACATTTACAAAGACAATCAAACAAGAAAGGAAAAATAGTTTACCATAATCTGAACAACGGAAGAACATGAACAACAAGACACCGGCCAGATTCAGTAAGGAAAAAAAACGTATTGAAAATCAAAGATCATAGTTGTTTTCTGGGAACATGTATTGAAACCATCCACAAGTTTCTCCTGCACCACAATACATTCACAGTGAAGCTCTTTTGGTATCTTCCAAAGCACTTGACAATTGACAGGTGTTAATAACACATGTCACACCAGTAGAAACTTTCGAAAGTGTCTAATTCACTATGAACTTCAAAGTGAGAAAAAGTGATGAAATTAAGCATCACTATTACAACACCCGAACTCCTCCAAGCTTCAGTAGATATGAAATTAAGCGTTGCTTCCTCTGAAATCTTTCTACTCCAAGAGTCTGGGCTTCCTCTGAAATCTTTTGCTACTCCAAGAGTCTGGCTAATCCCGCAGTCCCTCTACTGGTTCTCGCATCATGGGCATCTGACATGCAGTCTACAGCTTGAAATTAAAATGAACTACAGATTATGCAAGTGACAAACCATCCAATGTTAATGAAATACAGTATTCAAATAAATAATTTAATGTGCGCTGCTGTTACATGAATTAGAACACATTCAGAAAATAATGAACTCGAAAAACGAGCATGACCAATAACTTGACATGACAAAACGGTCCGATAAGAAAACCAGTAGAACACAAGTAATGACAAGTACGAAGATTTACAATCAATTGAATTAGGATAATTATGTCACCCAATAAAACATTGAGGCTAGTTGACAGAGTGATGAGAGCTGCTTGGATATATGAACTGCAGATCACTGGTATAGGGGATTCTCTGGCATCCATACTTGGGCATACGAGTTGATGACCGATTTAAATGAGGAACCAGATCTGCACCTGTTTACATCTGAAGTCTCTTTTCAAGATTACCAGTTTACACGTGGTGCTTTCACTTCCTCACCTCCTGATTGGAGGCTCCCTCTGTATCATATGTAACAAGCTCTGAACAATTTCAGACATGGGGGGACGAAATTCTGGCTCCGACTGCAAAAAAGACATGGATTAGCTTTCATATTCAGTATTTACCAGGCGATTACAGAAGTTGTCTGACACAGTAAATATCGTATAACATTCTCTCAACTCATATTTATCTTCTCGACTAACAATTTTGGCATGCAATTTTATTGATCAAAGTTGTAGGACAACCCAAGAGGCCAAAACTGGAGATGAAGTGGCAAAACCTAAGACATATGGCCTACTATTCTACTATGTAATTGTTATTTTAAGTCTAACCACAGTAAATTTGTATAACATTCCTCTCGACTCTTATTCGTTTTAACAATTTTGGCAAGCAATTTCATTGATCAATGGTGTAGGACAACCCAAAAAGCCAAAACTGAAAATATGAAGTGGTAAAACCTAAGAAGTAAAGTCTACTAAGTATTTGCTATTTAAAGTCTATACCGTGATTGGTACATCTCGCTTGGCTGCCTAGATTATTACTTTGGTATAAAACACAAGGCAAACCATCCTGCTTGGCCGCGTAGACTTTAAATTGACCATTTTACCTTTTAACATATCATGCGGTCATGCCTACAATAGTAGGATTTCTCTTTAGTGTTCTTTTCTCAGATGTACCAAAACATTAATACACATCACCTTTATCTACAACATGTTTTATGGGTAATAAGAAAAACTATATAGCAAAAGCAATGATGAGATGCTGAGTGGCGGAGCCAGAAACTTGGTCCAGGGTGAGCAGAATTTAGTTCACGAAACCAATTTGAACAAAAATTATCATGGTATGTAAACCTTGATATATTGCAGAAACATAGACGGATAGAGTGATAGACCTATGCTAAATTATTTCAAAATCATGAACTTTCTGTAAACAGTCGATACTTCAATTAAGTACAAATATTCCAACCGAGGTGCATTCTTTTTGGTAAGGAATCGAGGTGGATTGGGTAACAAATTAAGACTCACTTAAAATCACACTCAATTGATTATAATTAGGTGATGTTCTGTAAAAGTGAAAACTATATGGGCAGGATACCAAGTGACTAAGAACAATGTTGGAATTCGTCTCCAAATCATGCAATTCTGACACACTAACCCATATGGTAGTTCATATATTGAATTCTGTAATATGCTCTGCATTTAGAGAAAAAGAATTGGAACTTCAACTATGGGTACAAGAGACTGCACTTTTTCCTTGAGGTGAGCAAACTCTTTAAAGTATTTGGTTCAGATTATTCAAAGTTTCACACTACTTTTCCTTTATCACAACTTCAGGGTGTGCAACGTCAAAATTTTGTCCAAAAAAAGCATGCAAACTACACTGGATGCATGTTGAATGTATTAGTTGGATGTATCTAACAACATACATCCACACAAAATTAGAAGATAGAAGCCTGAAAGATCCTTGTTTTATCACACAACAAACTCACCTGAACACATAAAGAAATGATATCAGCAAAGCGTGATAAGGATTTAGCAGGATAGGCTCCATTGAGAGAAGGATCAACCATCCTGGACAATGCCTCGATATCATGAAGCTGAGGAATCGCCCATCTAACCAAAAACTGCTCCCCTCGAGACCTTGAACTACAATTTTCAAAGAAAGAAAATTAGTTGCAGGAACCGGATGACCCAATACATAGTTGAATTAATTGATTTAGCTTTCTGCACCTGTCAAAGGCCTTTCGTCCAGTAAGAAGTTCTAACATTACAACACCAAAGCTGTAGACATCACTCTGACATGAATAAGTCCCCATCTCGAACTCTGGAGCTCCATAACCTTTAGATGAGATCTGTCCTGACATCTGCAAGAAATACAGAGAAAATCATAACTAAAATTGAATTCCAAACCAAGAAAAAGGTGAAGACTGAAGGCTCAACTAGTCAACTCTGTAGCTCAATTGAGCCCCATCGACTCACATCTATCCCAGTGCTAAGAAGAGTCTTATAGAAGATGGACATCCAACTTAAAACCAATTGGTTATAAGTGGAGAGGCCCCAAGACTTCTATACTTTTATGTGTGGCTTAACATATCCCATGTGGGACTAAACATCTGAACTCTGTCACCTTCTAAGGTCCAGGTCTCAGATGGAATAATGTACCTGGCACAAACTTCAAACCTTCGGGCTAGTGGCCTATTCATTGTAGCGACATCCAACTTAAAACCAATTGGTTATAAGTGGAGAGGCCCCAAGACTTCTATACTTTTATGTGTGGCTTAACATATCCCATGTGGGACTAAACATCTGAACTCTGTCACCTTCTAAGCTCCAGGTCTCGGATGGAACAATGTACCTGGCACAAACTTCAAACCTTCGGGCTAGTGGCCTATCCATTGTAGCCCTTGGAAACACACTCCTATGTATTACACTCCACATTTAGAACGAGTCCTCTACCCACTAACCCCACCACCAATACTACCATCACTCACTAGAGATTACTTAAAAGGCCTAAGCGTTTAGTAAGAGTCCAATCAGCCACTTACAAACCCAAGTCTTGAATGATGCCTAATCAATGTGGGAAATTTTATTCCTTCCAGGCTAGGTGCATTCCCGACAGACACTCAAGGACACACCTTTCGATATCGCATCAAGTTAAACTTTTATGCTAAAGGTAATGCTTAGCAGGGTGAAGAAATCAATAGGATTAAATGTCTACAGATCAGATCGATCATTCAACATGTCAGTGTATATGTAAGGAGCTTTCCTAGATGACTAACAACATGGGAGGATCCTAATCCTGCTTCAAGTCTATGCCAGAAGTACACCACTGTCGCAAACGTCGTCCCAAATCCCAATAAGCCACTTAGGCTGTGTTTGATCATTCAAAATGTCAGTGTATAAGTAAGGAGCTTTCCTAGATGACCAACATCATGGGACGATCCTACTCCTGCTTCAAGTATATGCCACAAGTACAGCACTGTCGCAAACGTCGTCCCAAAATCCCAGTAAGCCACTTAGGTTGTGTTAGCTTCAAGATCCAGTTTCCAAGCAAAATATAATTTTCCTATCCTGATCATGTGATCTTTTCCTTTTCTCTACTCATCCTCTCCATGTCTACGTTTTCTATCCTAAACACCCAAAAAAGCTCTCACTCAAATTAGGAAAGCAACTTCCTGTACTTTGGTGGGGAAATTGTTTTCTATTATACTGATATAAGTAAGAAAAGGACTCGATTATGTTCATTAATTACCAAACCAACCGCATTAAGTGATGCTTTCCATGTATTAACTTACTACTGATCCAAAAACAGCATCAATCTTCATTCCTTTCCACTTTTAAATATTAAGCTATCTGCATCAATATTTTCTACACACCCTTCATGACTGCCACCTCTAATGACCTAATCTGTTTGTGCGCTTCAACTCTCCAGGGATTTGCTAATAACTCACTAAGTTGGACCTCAAAAAGCCAATTTTATGAATCCATTTCATGTCTGTGGATATTGCAAACATACCTGATTTACAGAACCTGCTGACATTAAAGGAGCCAAACCACAATCAGAGACACGTACTGCAAGCTCATCATCAAGGAGAACATTGGCAGACTTAAAATTCTGGTGAATCATTGGTGGGTGACAGACCTCGTGGAGATACCTTGACCAGAAAAAAGAAAAATAAAAATAAAAAACAACAACAATAGTATCAAAAGCAACAATGATAATAGTAACACCAATAATAATACTTAAAGTTACAATAGGTATAATAATGATTGAGTGGGATACGCTAAATTTAGGAGTGTTGTGTCCGGGAGGGGCAGGTGTAGACAACAACAACAACATGATGATGATGATGATGATAACAACACTATAATGGCACACGCAGCGCCCACCAGCGGAGGGACAGAAGAGGGTCACTGTACGCCTCACATGCGGAGAGGCTGTCCCCAATTCAAACCTGTGAGCTCTAGGTCGCAATCAGGCAAGCTTACCATAGCACCAAGGCCAACTTTAGGATCCACATTACTCTTAATTAGAGGATCAGCAAATTGAAGCATATTTGGACTATAACACCCAAAAATTGCTTCAATTCAATACAATTTTTTTGTTCCGATCAGAACTAATACACGGCCGAGATGTTACAGGGAATGACCATTACTCTTTTCTTGGTAAAACATGTGGTTTAAATGCTAATTAAGCTTGAATAATGATAAAAGAAATAGACTCTTCATCCTATGTGTTATTAATAAGACTTGCACAAGTGATCTCACAAAGACTTGATGTCTGTTTGTTGTTTTCCTCTTTTGCCTTTTCTGTCCAGATTGCTTCTAGCTCTCAATGATCACTTGTACTAAATTTGATATGATATAAAGCATAGGTGGTACTCTACTAATAACTGAAGTCAAGCAATTCACAAAGCGATTTGCAATGTTTTTAGGTGATTAAGAGACTGTTAGCAGTAAACTGAATACATAACTTACTCTAGAGCTCTAGCAGCTCCAAGAGCAACTCTTATGCGGGCATTCCAGGAAAGCTTCTTAGGCAGTCCGTCCGAGTGAAGTGCATCATGCAGTGTTCCATTACAACAATATTCATAGATGAGCAACCGTTGTCCATGCTCCACACAGTAGCCTTCAAGCTCCAAAACATTAGCATTTTGAAGTTTGGAGATACTTTCCACCAGATGAAGAAACTCATCATCGTTCTGCAGAATGGAAGTCATATTGTCCAGTTTCTTGACCGCCAGTGGCTGAAGAAATGCCCACAAGCATATTAATAACAAATACTCATTAGCAGATATGTACAAAAGACTAGAGATAGATAGTTTATATTACAAATGCAATGAGATTTATTAAAGAATGTGGTTGACATTTTGAGAATAAAATTTTGTCCTTGCAGGACCTCGTGCCTTTCCTGAAGGCCTGAACTCCCTGAAGGGATAAAAACACCTACCCAAACAATTAGGGTCCAAATTGCAACAATGACATTGAAAAAAAGACACTTGATACCCAAATAGTCAGCTTATAGCACTTCTAAAGAAAGACATGTCGGCAGAATTACAGGAGTCATCCCTTAGCTCAACTGAACCTGGGAAACGTGTCTAATCTTCTGAATCAGGGTTTCTAAATATCTGTTATGGAACTTACTTGAAACAAACAGAAAAAAAATAAATATACTGCTGTATTGGATTCACTTACGGTCTTCATGCATGCAGCGTTGTGCCGTTTTTATGTAAGCTAATCTTATGTTTCGTTATTTTGAAATTGATGGTACTAATGTCTAGATAAAAAGTAGGATTTTATTACAGGTCCCAATTCCGAGTGAAGTATAATTGACTAAAGCTCACAAAATAAGTTGGTTCCAAATCCTACAAACCCAAAACTAATGGGACAAAAAAAAACCAAAAACTCAAACTTAAACCAAAAAAATAAAACCAAAATAAAATAGTATATTACCTTTCCATCAGGGAGCTCTGCCCGATAAACTCTGCCTAACGTGCCACCTCCAAGGAGATTGTCTTGAGAAAAGCTGTCTGTATATTGCTGAAGTGATGCAACAGTGAAAGACCTCACAGAAGCTGCGCGGTTCAGACTTTTGACGTGACGTTTCCCTGAAGTTATTACAGTGGGAACAAATGGGGGTACATTAAGTTTCTCAACAGGAGCAAGGGGAGGAGGCATCAACGTTCGATCAATTCCTGTCATATTCTTCTCACGTTCCCAAACTTTTTTCGAACTTACTTCATTTGTCATCATGTCCTCCTTCACTTTATATCTTTGACTCGGAATTGTACCGATTTCTGGGATAGCAATTCCATACCCATCCTTGGACCTCAGAACTGTGTCAGTGGAAACTGTTGAGAAATTTAAATGGGTGATATATTGAGGAGAGAAACCAGAACCTTTAAAATTTATTAAACTAATAATAAAGAAAAAAACTGAAAAAAAGAAGGGGTAACATGCAACTCTCAAATGAGTAGCTTTCAAATCATGAATAAACGGAAAAAGACTTGTGTCTTGTTGAATGAGCTTTATATTCACTTTTTGCAGTCTCAAGACAAGATTTTTTTTAAGCATCTCTTGGAAAGATTTTCTCACAATCAAAAAAGTTATATGTAATGGATTTAAAGCAATCTATTGACCATGCTATTGCCCACTGTCCTTTCTCTGTAAGGTTTTACATTTTTTCTCGTCAACTCCCGGGGTAACTTGGAGGTACCAATCTTCTTTGAACCTCATCACCGATTTCACCTGCAAAGGTAAGATGGTGCAGTATTCCCTTTTTGGTTACAGGTATTAAGTGTTCTTTTGGTCAAACTTAGTGAACAACTGAGTAGTTTTATATTTGAGAATTCTGTTCTGAAGTGGAAAGCACAATTTTTTGACATGCATGTGTTCCTGACATGGAAGTAAGTTTGCTCAACTTACTTTCTAAGCTGTATTTCTGTTATCTTTATCACAATAGACTGATCCCTTTGCTTCATAATAGAAAAAATAAAGAGAACAGCATTACCTTTCTCTGTAACATTCTGAGAATTGCCATAGGACTCAATGTCATCAGACTTCCCCATTCGAGCGTTGGATGCACCCATTTTATGACTTTTTGAAAATTTGTCGCCCCGTTGCTTTCCCTTGCAACATCTCAACATAAAAAACAAAATCCCAAAACTAATAAGCATGAATGCCGCCACAATTGCAGCCCAGAAGAACTTTTTTGTTTTCCAAAAATTTGTTGATTCTGCAGTACTTGGTCCTTGTGATGCTGATGGCCCATTGTTCTCTATTCCAGGTCTTACTCCAGAACCTGAGTGCACAGAAAGAGGTGGTGGTGGGAGTGCGGGTTGATCTGGTGGTGAGACTGGAATAGTAGTAGTATTGAATGGATTTCCATCCTTTCTGCACAACAAATCTATGATTTACTAATGGTTAAAAGAAAATAACTGCTGATCTGAAGATAGAACCTGCAATATTTTCTCCTAAAGACTATTATTTAGAATAATGATAGAAGCATGCTAGTAGGAGTCAGAGAAGATAATATATTATAAGCTTGTTAAAATTCCCCAATGAGGACAGGCATATAGTTATCATTCTTGCTTTATGTAAATTACAGTGTGGCGAATAACCATACTGAACACAAGAAAGCACAGGTGACAAATATGCTGATTAAAATAGTTCGAATGCAGAACACACTTCAATGACAGCTTGTGAAGTTGGAAAAGTTAGTGCATGCTTCAACTAGATTTATGATCGAAATCTCCTCATGACACGCCTAAATCTCCTTAACTTTCAGGAGAAGAATACAGAACAGGTTTTGATTCGTCTGGTATTCTTTATCACTAAACCTCACATAAAGATTTCATCAGTATTTTGATATAGATAGCTTTACATGAAGGTTTCATCAGTATCATCTGCCAATGGTTCATCATCATTCATCACATCTATATGTTTTTGAGATACTATGCATTTTACAACTCTGTCGATATATGACAGTGTGTACTGCTTGTTCTATAAGATTACCAGCCATAGACACACACGAGCATAATGGAAAGATTCTGGAGATGTTACTGATAATATTAGTACTTTTAGTTGTAATGAAATGCGGAATCTTCCAGAATACCAAAATTACAGTGAGCAGATAATGGCATAATTTTAGAGCATATAGTAACATAGTTTCAGATATCATCTATAAAATGCAAACCTACATAAGCAAATGTATGTATTGCATCGCTCTTACTTGAAATTGGGGATTCTTAGCAATTTCTCAGGTATTGGTCCTGAGAATAAGTTATTCTCGATATTCCTGAGAACACAAAAATTTCAAGTCAGAGGTGTTGGAAGGCAGAATACCAAATCATGCCAAAACAAAGAAATGATGAATGAATCACTATTAACACCAAAAAGAACTGTCCTAAGAAGATAAATTTTCCACTGAGAAATAAAATTAATGAGCTATATCAAGAATAGTACAAATCTTGCAGAGAAAGGTCTTGTAAAACATCGAGCGCCCCAGATAAGTGATTGTCCTGCAAGTGCCTGCCAAACAATCATTCCAATGATGTTATCAAATTTGCAATGGCAGAACTAAACAAAGTTACAGAAGACATTTACTCACAAGGTCATTAAAGATGACAAATTTTCCAGAGCAGAGGGCAATTGGCCACTTAAATTGTTACCAGACAACTCCCTGCACCGAGATATAAGGCACTCCACTGCTCAGAATAAGCACAGTGAAACCAATAAATAGTGGAAATGGAAACACTAGTTATTATTCCAACCAGTGTGTCCATGCACTAAACTGACAAGCTGAATAAATGGACGACACAAACTTACAGATCAGTCAGTTGAGTTAGAGAGGACACAGAATCTGGGATACTTCCATTAAATTGGTTTGCTGAAAGGACACTGTTACAGGAGAAGAAAACAAAATATCATAACATGGCATACATAAAGATGGTACAGAAGAGTATATTCATGTCCACAAACAAAACATACAAGTTCCTAATGGTAAGTGTTAGATGACATTATATCTAACAGCGACCAAAAGAAAGATGGTTCATATTGAAAACATACAAGTTCCTAATGGTAAGTGGTAGATTGCTTGGAATACTTCCTCCAATGTGGTTGTCGCTCAGATTTCTGCAACAAAAGATCATAATACTCAAACAAACTCGAAAGTCAAATTAGTCAAATTAAAGAGAATAGGCAGTCCTTGACAATGTTGAGACATACTAGTTTCTATATAACTACTTACATTTCTATCATGGAAGTAAAGATGTCAAGATTATCACCCAATTCTCCTCCCAAGTTTGCGCCATTAAGAATTCTAGAAAAACCAATAAAACACGGAAATAAACATTGGTACAATGCTCTGTAAAACTAATCGAACATTAGTACAATAAGAAAAATTTCCTTACATTCCGGTAACATTTGAATTGACACATTGTACACCTTCCCACAGCTCCAAACACGGGTCTCCTCCATTCGGAATCCAACCAGACAGCGGTGGATTTCCCAAAGCGACATATAAACTATTTATCGCAAACACTAAAAAAAACAAAATATAAATTCTTTTGATACTACATTGTCTCGTAAAATTCAAATTCATTCTTTTCAGGCTATATAAAAGTAAATACATATCGAATTTAGCATTACCATCTCTTTGGTCAGTGAATCCATAGCAGAATGATGCCGTGAAAATAACAAGCAATGTAATAAAGAACGAATCACGGATCTTCATGCCAACCATTTCTTTCACCCACCCCAAAAGAAAGTTCAATTGAACAAGCAAGTCTTCAAATCTGAATACCAAAGCAATATACACAAGTAAAACAAAAATGTGTCAATTACGCTTTAGTAATAATTTTTCACGATAACTTCACCAAACAAACACCCACTCGTATTTAAAACTAAATAAGAATATCAAAACACAATTTCTTTTTCATCACTCAACAGTTCACTCTAGTAACTTCATCATACATAGAATGGAAAAAGAAAAGTTACCAGCTTTTAGACTTCCAAGGATAAAAGAGAAACTAAAACATGTAGTGCTGATAGAAAGAAGGTGAAATATAGAAAAGACGCTGAGAATGATTCTTTGTTTCTTTTTAGATGAATACTCAAAAATGGAAAGTGGAGAGTGAGCTGTTTTTAAAGTTCGAAAAAGTTGCTACGACTCTTATATGATCAACTGGTCCGACATTTGTAACTCAATACCGTGGTTGTTGTTATAGATAAGCGACACGTATGCAATTGGAGAGGGGACCAGTGTTTTGAATTTTGTTCTTTGGGTGAATAAGTGCCACGTGTTATTTGTTTTTGAATCAAGAAGGAATGGGATATACAATTATAGTTCGAGGTGTTTAGGAATATACTTGTTATTGGAAAAATTATATAGAATGTTTCTGTACCGTTAGAGTTAGGGAATTTTGTAGTATAAAAGAAATTATTTCTCATGATTATAATGAATTATGGTTAACATAATCATATACTGTGTTCGGTTGGTTTACTTGATTGGGTTTGTTTGGAATGATTTAACGTTTAGAATAAGTAACTGTGTAGTAAAATAGTATAAAGTAAATTTATTTACAGTTTCTATTTACTAGTTTTATTTAAAATAATGTGTTTGCTAGAGAAAACAAGAACCAAACCAAAAGCACACTCCACAACCCCCCATCAGACGTCTAGAAGAAATATCAACCAAGTGAGAATAGATTATTACATTTTACCTTTGTACTTTTTAATTGTTTGTGGGGCGTCGGGTTCGACACCCCTTTGGCTGGTACGAGAATAATGATTATTTCAATTTTAATCTTAATGGAAAATAGTTGGAAGGAGGTTGTTTTATAAGAAAAAAGAGTTCGTCTACCACGAGGATATCCCTATAGGGACGCCAGCCGAGACCGTTGGATCCGAGATCTAACGGTCCGAAAATCAAAAAAACAAACCCATATTCTCTCTCTTCCTTTTTGTTTTTGATTTTCGGACCAAGATCCAACGGTCTTGAAACACTCATCCCTATAGGGATATCCTCGTGGTAGCCCAAATCAAGAAAAAAATGCATTTCAACATAATCTTTATCACAGATTTCTTTAGACTCTGAAAAAAGGGTTTGGGTGTTTTAGTCTACTAGTAAACTATTTTTTTTTTGTTAAAAAATACTAAAAAAATATAGGCTTGAAGTTGAAAAGTGTTTATCTTGTGCTGGCGGAATGGAGAAGAGTCTGGTGAAAGGTATAATGTGAACATTCCATGGAATCTTTACAAGGCGGAAGATGGGGATATAATTATTGTGCCCCAAAGGGTAAATTCGGCCATGATAATGTCATTTTATTCTTAATCCGGCCATTGTCAGCAACTCAGTGCAAAAAGTTGCTGACATTATTCCATTAGTTGTTGACAAAATGCGCTGAGTTGCATTTTGTGGCCGAATTGAAAACACATTAACATTATCATGGCCGGATCAGAAATTTACCCATTTAGAAATGGGAAAAGCCGAATTATAAATATAGATAGATTTGGACATTTAGTAGAATCATCAAAGAAAGGAATTGCCCGATTGACCATAGTTATTATTTTATTTTTTTTTCCGTAAGGGTCGTGGGCACACCAAATTCGGCGTTTTTTTTAAAAAAAAACGTTTAAAACCCGAGATATTGGCAAGGCGTCTTGTTCCAATTTAAAACCTAGGTTTTAAAAAAAACGCGTTTTAAACTTAAAAAACGTTTAAAACCCGAGATTTTGAAAATCTCCAGTTTAAAACTTTCCTAAAACTTTTTTTTTTTAATAATTGCCACAAGCCGAATTTCTAAACAATTACAAAGTGAATATTTGAAATATAAATATCTCAAATATCGCTAGGTTCAATTGTCTAAAAACTCAGGCTATGACGGGTGGATACAATACATGCCAAAATCTAAAACCCACATTATAAAAGAATCAACTTAAATTAAATAAACCTCAGAATTTTTCACCATCACTTTATTAAGCTATATTTCGTCCAAACAAAACATCAAACAAACTCTAAGAATAAAAGTCTTCAATATTTTATTCTCATGTCATATGAATATGAAACTACGTTATTACATACTTCCAATAAGAATCGGACCTAATAAAAGAACTAACTGACTGCTCCAGGCAAGAATCCAAATCACACACCGCGGTTCCACTGCCTTCCACCTATGTTCCCAAGAACACACCTACGTTGCCAAAACAAAGCAAACATGAGTCAGCAAAATGGTATTTAATTTGCTTGTACGAGTAGACTAACCACATATAAACATTTCCAGTCTTTACTTATCAAACTAACACTTTAAATATATCATAACTTAATCATTCTCAACTTGGAAGACAGGTAGTTCCGTCATTTTAACCGGCATAGTTTCTTCTCAAGCAAGACTCCCATTTTATTAACTCATTATAATAAGTTGTTTTAATAACTAAGTAATTGAATTAAAACTTACTGATATCCTCTTCTGTATAAAGGTAGGACCGCGTCCCTACACAAAATATTATTAAGTCCTACCCTCCTGCAAACGAAAGTTATAAATTCTAAATAACCTATGTAGATATCCTATATGTATTCAAATGTAAGCTCATGCACACTCGCATAATCAAATTAATTCCTCTTATCAATTAATCAATTTATTTTCTTATACACCCACCCTTTAGTACTTACTCCACGATTTGCACTCCACACATTTGCCAAATCACACATTTCTGTGTGCCTCTCTCCCATCGAATACCACAATATCATAGCCATCTCTGGGCTTTCGTACACATATTTCACAGCCTCTTTGGGCATAAAACTCAGGTCATTCATGGCACATTCAATGAATACCTTAGGTCATTCCCACCACATTCAAGGAATACATATCATATCACTAACGGGCCATTCATGGCACATTCAATGAATGTCTTGAGTCATTCCCGCCACATTCAAGGAATCCCCAACTCTACATTCCCGTACACTCAATAAATACAACTAACCCGCAAGGCGAATACCTTATTTCCTCTCTAGGGCAGTCCAAACAATATGGTCATTCATGGCCCATTCAATGAATACCCTGGTCATTCATGGCTCAGTCAATGAATACCCATTTATAACGTTAATGGGTCATTTATGACACATTCAATAAATGCCCACCTAGCATATAACATCATCAGTCATAAAAACTCATTTCCCAAAACTTGAGGCGTGGAGAGTTCTAAATGGGTGCGGTAAATTTGTTTACGCATTATTAAACTTTATTGCATATATTATTTCAGTGAACGAAGGAGTATCTTGTTTCATGTATTTTTGGTTTACGCGTTATTAATTATATGGATGTCTAAGTGTCATAACGTTGTATATCATAAAAGTCTGAAATATCACATAGTAGTTAATACACGTACACACGTATATATAGAAAGGTCTTAGCCTAAAGCCAAGCATGCTAATAGCCTTAGACCTATCATAATAGACCAAATCATAATCCGAGTTAAAAGTCAAACTGGGTCAACTGGTCAAACTCAACCCTGGTCAACAGTCAAAGTCAACCTGTCAATGGTCAACAGCAGTCAACTAGACCTAAACTCCTCTAACCCAAAAGCCCAAAGACTAAGGCCCAAAGTCTAAAACTTAAGTCCAAAATGAAATTCCAAAAGTTAAAACACTCAAGCCCACCCACTAAGTTTGGCCCAAGCCCAACAGCAAAAACCCTCACTGTTCATCTTCCTCTCTCCCACTCTCCAATGCCTCCACCACCAATCAACCACCACCAACCTCCACTAGTCCGCCACCCTCACTCCAGCGGTTTGGTTCCTTGCAAAAACCCCTATATAACTATACCAACAAATCGCGATTCCCAATCCTATGCTAGGTCATCTCTTCCACACTTCCTCCACCACTGCAGAGCTCTCCGGACTACCACTCACCTCCCAACCTAACCAAAATTGACCTAAATCAAAAGCAAGAATCTCAATTCTTGAATTCGAAATCCTTCAACCAAAACTAGATATGGAATTTCTCGCCGCCATTAACGCTCCTCCGGAGCTTCAACAGCACCCCTCCTCTCAAATAATCACATCTACATTCACTACACACAGTCCACACAACTCCATAATTCACCCATCCAACCCAACAATAAACCACTGAATCTAAAACCCGACATCACTCATAATCCAACAATCACAATCACAATCAAACCAAAACGCGAAAACGCATATTAAAAACCTAGATATACAAAGTAATGTACATTAATTCTTAATCACTTGATTACTCAATTTTTATCAAGGTATCTGGACCAGTTTTTCTTTCCGGAGACCAGATTGGTTCTTCAATCGAAGTCCAACATGTAAACGCAATTAGCACTAAATGACATACCGTACTGAATAAAGCAGCATGTGAACAGTATGTACAGTAAAAATTATATATTTCATTTTTCCTCTTATCATAAAATCTACAGTAAACGAGAAATCTAAAAACCGTAAAATATCTACTCACCCGTAGTGCGCTCTGACTATCAGCTAGCTAACAGAAAAAATCTTTCTTTTCTTCTATCAGTAAAACTCTTTTTTTTTCTCTGTATAAAACTCTTTTTCCCCAAAAACTCTACGTGAGAATCACCTTTTTAGTTTTAAAAACCCTATCGAAAAACAAGGATGAAAGTTATCTATTTACCTACGGGGCTTTTATCCTTAAATAATAGTTATCATATATTTTGTTTTACCTATTATTATTATTATTATTATACTAGGAAAAATAAAAGAAAAAGACGGGGTGTTATAATATACACACCTTAAAAGGATCTCATCTCGAGATTCAAGGTAGAGTGTCAAAGAAAAGCTCAGGATGCATCTGCCTTATCTTATCTTCAAGTTCCCAAGTCACGTCATTTTCCCTTTCGCTCCATTTCACTTTTACCAAGTTTACAATCCTCCTCCTAAGGTGTTTCACATCCCTATCTACTATCGTGATAGGCCTCACTGTAAAAGTTACATCATCGTTCAACTCTAGCTCCGCTGGCTAAACAACCTGGGTAGGATCCTTCACACATTTCCGTAATATCGACACGTGGAAGACATCATGAATCATCGCTAAGTTAGGCGGCAAAGCAAGACGGTACGCCAAACTACCAACGGAGGCTACTATCTCATATGGTCCAATATATCGTGGACTCAACTTTCCTTTCATGCCAAACCTCATAACTCCTCTCATAGGGGAAACCTTCAAAAACACAAAATTGCCTACAAAAAACTCAACCTGTTTCCTCTTCAAATTTGCATAACTTTTCTGCCTACTTTGTGCTGTCTTAATCCTTTCTCTAATGACTTTAATCTGTTCAGATGTCTCTCTCACTATCTCAGACCCAAGTAATAC
This sequence comes from Coptis chinensis, assembly GCF_015680905.1. Classification (NCBI taxonomy): domain Eukaryota; kingdom Viridiplantae; phylum Streptophyta; class Magnoliopsida; order Ranunculales; family Ranunculaceae; genus Coptis; species Coptis chinensis. Next base: position 37,822,220 of record NC_141464.1, read on the forward strand.
TCGATCTCCCACGTCTGCCCAACAAGCAGGTGATCGACATGGACGCCCATACAAAGCCTCAAAGGGTGCCATACCGATGCTCGACTGGAAACTGTTATTATATGCAAACTCCACCAAAGGCAAATGCTCCTCCCATCCTCCACCAAAATCCATTACACAATAGCGTAACATATCTTCTAATATCTGATTCACCCTCTCCATCCGTCCACATGTCTGAGGATGATAAGCAATACTCATCGCCAAACTAGTACCCATAGCACGCTGAAAACTCTTCCAGAACTCGGAAGTGAACAAAGGATCTCGATCTGACACAATACTCACTGGAATCCCATGTAACCTGACCACTTCCCGAATGTACAAGGAAACCAACTTATCTGTATTTCTACGCACATCAATAGGAATGAAATGAGCAGACTTCGTTAAACAATCAACAATAACCCAAATAGATTCATTACCTCTCTGAGACTTAGGCAAGCCATCAATAAAATCCATAGAAATGTGCTCCCATTTCCACATCGGTGTCTCTAATGGCTGCAATAATCCAGAAGGCCTCTGATGTTCTGCCTTAACCTATTGACAAGTTAAACACTGAGAAATATATTCTCCGGCATCTCTTTTTATTGCTTCCCACCAAAAGGTCCTCTTCAAGTCTTGGTACATCTTCGTTCCTCTAGGATGAATTGTAAACCGAGAACAATAAGCTTCATATAATATCTCCTTATTTAACTCTGCATCATCTGGTACACACAATCTCCCATGAAATCTCAAACCTCCCTCAGAATCAACTACCCAATCAGACGGACAATCATCTAAAATATCAATGACCAGATCATCTAACCAACTCAAAAGAAATCGGTCTCTATGCTGCATGGCAATCACTCTACTGAAAATCACCAGCCTAACCTCCAGACTGCATATATACCCCTCATCTGTATCTGGTGTAGTCCGGACGTCATAAGCTGCTATAGTTTCTAAACTCTTCCACTCTTGCACCATAAGAGTGGTTAAAACACCAGGCAATCGACTAAGTGCATCTGCAACTACATTTCCCTTGCCTGGGTGATACTGAATCTCGAAGTCATAACTACTTATGAATTCCATCCATCTCTGCTGTCTCATGCTCAACTCTTTCTGTGAATAAAGATACTTCAAACTCTTGTGATCTGTGTAAAGCTCGAACTTCTCACCATATAAATAATGCCTCCACACCTTCAAAGCAAAAACCACTGCCGCTAACTCTAAGTAATGAGTAGGATAACGTCTCTCGTGTATCTTCAACTGTCGTGAAACATACAACACCACCTTTTGGTCTTGCATTAACACACAACCAACCAGTTCCACTAGCATCTATAAAAACCGCTAGTTTTCCACCTCTAGTCGGGATTACTAGAATTGGAGTTGTAGTCAACCTCTGTTTCAATTCTAAGAAAGCCTTCTCACAATTATTAGTCCACACAAACTTCACATCCTTCCTAGTTAACTTCATGAACGGAGCTGCAATAAGTGAGAACTTCTCAATAAATCTCCAATAATATCCAGCTAACCACAGGAAACTCCTAATCTCTGTAACAGTGGTTGGTTGTTTCCATTCTTTCACTGCAGCAACCTTCTCAGGGTCCACAACAATCCCCTCACTAGATACCACATGTCCCAAGAAACGAATTTCTTCTTCCCAAAAATGGCACTTGTTAAACTTAGCATACAACTTCTGTTCTCTAAACGTCTGCATCACTATCTTCAAATGCATCTTATCTTCTTACGTGTTTTGTGAATACACTAAAATGTCATCAATGAAAACAATCACAAATTTATCCAAATAGGGCCCTCGAAAATACGATTCATCGGTCATAAAGAATGCAGGTGCATTCGTCAACCCAAAAGGCATCACAGAAAACTCATACAACCCATACCGAGTTCTAAATGCAGTCAAAGGAATACTCTTCTCTTCAACTCCCATCTGATAATAACCAGTCCTTAAATCAAACTTTGAAAATACCTTGGCCCCTTTCAACTAGTCCAACAAATCATCAATCCTAGGAAGCGAATACTTATTTTTTAGGGTTAACTAGTATTACCCCACTAGATGGGAAATTAGGGTCTCCCCCCTAAATACACACACAAAAAAAAGTCAAAGTGGGTTGACCAAAAAAAATTTGTGTGTATTTAGGGGGGAGACCCTAATTTCCCATCTAGTGGGGGGGAAATCCTAATTGGCTTATCTAGTGGGGGGGTAATACTAGTTCACCCTATTTTTTATAGTCACCTGGTTCAAATCCCTAAAGTCAATACACATCCTCAAAGTACCATCCTTCTTTGAAACAAAAATAGCAGGCGCATCCCATGGTGAGTTGCTCGGTCGTATAAACCTGGTCATACACACCTTAAAATATTCAAGCCCATATACTCAAAAAATATGGTTAAGCCAAAAACAAAATCACTAAAATTTAAACTCTTACCCCTTCTTGAGTAATTCCTCGACTTGCACTTTCATTTTGTCTAATAGCTTAGGTGTTAACCGGTAAGCCGACTTTGAAACTGGTGCAGTCCCTGGTAACAAGTCTATACGAAACTCCACCTCCCTCTTGGGTGGCAACCCTGGAATCTCCTGAAAAACATCTTTGAAGTCTCTCACTACTTCCACATCGCTGATATCCCTTGTAGGTATCTCTATAGAACACAATAAACTAGACATCACTGAGTCCTCCTTACTAACACAAGTGTGAATCAACCTCGACATGCTAGGTGTATTCATTATAACTTCCCTCCTCGCACAATCCAAGGTAACATGATAACGTGTCAACCAGTCCATACCAAGTATGAAATGGAAACCCTCAAACCCCAAAACAATCAAGTCTACCACAAAGACACGATCTAAGAAATACAACTTAAAACCTTTGCACTCGTCATATAAGATAACAGAACCTCCTAGCGGTGTCTCAACACACAAAGGTTTAGATAAAGGTGTAGTTTTAAAACATTCTTTCTCAACATACTAACGAGATATAAAGGAATGTGAAGCACCTAAATCAAACAAAACTCTGAATATAAACTGAGATGAACTAAAGGTACCTTAAACATTCCCATGTCCTGGCATAGCTGCATAGGCTCTCGCACGAGTGACTAGTGTTGCTGCTCTGTTCTGCTGATTACCCTGCTTGGTAGGGCAATAACGAGATAAATGACCCACCTACTTACACTCCCAGCAAGCCCTTTCAACAGGAACTATGGCTCTAAGTGTTGGTGCTGGTGCAGGTAAAAGTAATGATGCTGGTTGATACCAAAGAGCAGGAGCTCAACCGTGAAAACCGGGGACCCCCTCGCCATCGATTCCCCGGTGTCTATAGCCTCCAGGCAGCCCGATGGCCTATAACCACCTATTTGTTGCAAAATCCTCCCTAGGGTCGGAGTACACCCTGCTGATGAAATCCTCCCTGAAACCCCTGGGATGGTGGTCTCTGAAACGGACCCCTCTGAGCAATATCATAAGGCCTAAATCTATTCGGCTGCCTGCTCTCAAAAGGCCTAGGACCAACAACTGGTATCTCACCAAACTTCTTCTTCCCCCTCGACTCTCTTAGGGCTGCATTCTGCTCCTCATATCTCAATGTCAAGTCCAACACACGATCAAAGGTGTCCCCGTCAAAAGGAATCAACTTGCTGGACAAGTAACTCTCTAACCCACGTATAAACTTTTGGTTTTTCTTCTTGTCAGTATCCACAAGATAGGGAGCAAACCTCGATAACTCATTAAACTTTGTCACATACCCCATCACAGACTTCCCATCTTGAGTCAACTCAAAGAACTGTTGAGCCAACTACTCTTTTACTGCCTCACGAATGAACTTACTCTCAAATCTAATCGTGAAGTTTTCCTAAGTCAAAGTTCTAGTGTCCAGACTAGGGGTGAGAGCTCGCCACCAAAACCTAACAGGGTCATCAAGTTAGTGAGCAACCAACTCCTGCTTCTGAACCTCAGTAAGCTGCATACGCTCAAATACATTTTCACAACTTTGAATCCAAGACTCTGCTGCGATCGCGTTTCCAACACCAGTAAATCGCTGCCCACCAAGAGTACCAAACTCCTTATTACGCTTAGCAAAAGGATCTCCCTGAACAGGATGGTTATTCTGCATAGCCTGCAACAAACTGATTCAACTGTCCTCCTGACATCTATATTGGAGTATTCACTGGAGGTCCAGTAGTATTGCCATTATGTGTCTCAACCATGATCTACAGTTTCAAACAAAACTCCCGTTAATATTCACATATTTCTAAAATTCTCAACACTATAACCCATATTTCACATCCGAGGATCACTTAGACTTTCTAAATCTAAGCTAACCTAGGCTCTGATACCAAAATGTCACAACCTGAATTTCTAAACAATTACAAAGTGAATATTTGAAATATAAATATCTCAAACATCGCTAGGTTCAATTGTCTAAAAACCCAGGCTATGACGGGGTGGATACAACACATGCCAAAACCTAAAACCCACATCATAAAAGAATCAACTTAAATTAAATAAACCTCAGAATTTTCCACCATCACTTTATTAAGCTATATTTCGTCCAAACAAAACATCAAACAAACTCTAAAATAAAAGTCTTCAATATCTTATTCTTATGTCATATGAAAATGAAACTACGTTATTACATACTTCCAATAAGAATCGGACCTAATAAAAGAACTAACTGACTGCTCCAGGCAAGAATCCAAATCACACGTTGCGGTTCCACTGCCTTCTACCTATGTTCCCAAGAATACACCCACGTTGCCAAAACAAAGCAAACATAGGTCAGCAAAATGGAATTTGCTGGTATGAGTAGACTAACCACATATAAACATTTCCAGTCTTTAATTATCAAACTAACACTTTAAATATATGATAATTTAATCATTCTCGTAGTTCCGCCATTTCAACCGGCATAGTTTCTTCTCAAGCAAGACTCCCATTTTATTAACTCATTATTATAATTTGTTTTAATAACTAAGTAATTGAATTAAAATTTACCGATATTCTCTTCTGTATAAGGGTAGGACCGCGTCCCTGCACAAAATATTATTAAGTCCTACCCTCCTGCAAACGAAAGTTATAAATTATAAATAACCTATGTAGATATCCTATATGTATTCAAATGTAAGCCCAAGCACACTCGCATAATCAAATTAATTACTCTTATCAATTAATCAATTTCTTTTCTTATGCACCCACCCTTTAGTACCTACTCCACGATTTGCACTCCACACATTTGCCAAATCATCATTTATTTCTGGCCCTCTCTCCCAATCAATACCACAATATCATAGCCATCTCTGGGCTTTCGTACACATATTTCACAACCTCTTTGGCATAAAACTCAGGTCATTCATGGCACATTCAATGAATACCTTAGGTCATTCCCGCAACATTCAAGGAATACCTATCATATCACTAACGGGTCATTCATGGCACATTCAATTGTCCTGGCTATCATATCACTAACGGGGTCATTCATGGCAATTCAATCCCGTCCCGGTAATTCCCGCCACATTCAAGGAATACCCAACCCTACATTCCCGTACACTCAAGGAATACAACTAACCCGCAAGTCGAATACCTTAGTTCTTCTCTAGGCAGTCCAAACAATCTGGTCATTCATGGCACATTCAATGACATTCATGGCACATTCAATGAATACCCTGGTCATTCATGGCACATTCAATGAATACCCATTTATAACGCTAACGGGCCATTTATGGCACATTCAATAAATGCCCACCTAGCATATGACATCATCAGTCATAAAAACTAATTTCCCAAAACTTGAGGCGTGGAGAGTTCTAAAAGGGTGCGGTAAATTTGTTTACGCATTATTAAACTTTATTGCATATATTATTTCAGAGAACGAAGGAGTATCTTGTTTCATGTATTTTTGGTTTACGCGTTATTAATTATATGGATGTTTAAGTGTCATAACGTTGTATATCATAAAAGTCTGAAATATCACATAGTGGTTAATACATGTACACACGTATATATAGAAAGGTCTTAGCCTAAAGCCAAGCATGCTAATAGCCCTAGACCTATTCTAATAGACCAAATCATAATCCGAGTTAAAAGTCAAACTGGGTCAACTGGTCGAAGTCAACCCTGGTCAACAGTCAAAGTCAACCTACCAATGGTCAATATCAGTCAACCAGCCAGGTCAACAGCAGTTAACCAGACCTAAACTCCTCTAACCCAAAAGCCCAAAGACTAAGGCCCAAAGTATAAAACTTAAGTCCAAAATGAAATTCCAAAAGTTAAAACACTCAAGTCCACCTACTAAGTTCGGCCCAAGCTCAACAACAAAAACCCTCACTGTTCATCTTCCTCTTTCCCACTTTCCACCACCAATCAACCACCACCAGCCTCCACTAGTCCGCCACCCTCACTCCAGTGGTTTGGTTCCTTGCGAAAACCCCTATATAACTATACCAACAAATCGCGATTCCAAATCCTATGCTAGGTCATCTCTTCCACACTTCCTCCACCACTGCAAAGCTCGCCGGACCTACCACTCACCTCCCAACCTAACCGAAATTGACCTAAATCAAAACCCCTACTACTTTAATCAAAAGCAAGAACCTCAATTCTTGAATTCGAAATCCTTCAACCAAAACTAGATATGGAATTTCTTGCCGCCATTAACGCTCCTCCGGAGCTTCAACAGCACCCCTCCTCTCAAACAATCACATCTACATTCACCACACATAGTCCACACAACTCCACAGTTCACCCATCCAACCCAACAGTAAACCACCGAATCTAAAACCCGACATCACTCATAATCCAACAATCACAATCACAATCAAACCAAAACATGAAAACGCATATTAAATACCTAGATATACAAAGTAATTTACATTAATTCTTAATCACTTGATTACTCGATATTTATCAAGGTATTTGGACTAGTTTTTCTTCTAGAGACCAGATTGGTTCTTCAGTCGAAGTCCAACATGTAAACGCAATTAGCACTAAATTACATACAATACTGAATAAAGCAGCGTGTGAACAGTATGTACAGTAAAAATATATATTTCCTTTTTCCTCTTATCATAAAATCTACAGTAAACGAGAAATCTAAAAATCGTAAAATATCTACTCATCCGTAGTGCGCTCCGACTATTAGCTAGCTAACAGAAAAAATCTTCTTTTTCTTCTGTCAGTAAAACTCTTTTTTTTTTCTCTATATAAAACTCTCTGTGTTTTTCCCCAAAAACTCTACGTGAGAATCACCTTTTTAGTTTTAAAAACCCCACCGAAAAACAAGGATGAAAGTTATCCATTTACCTACGGGGCTTTTATCCTTAACTAATAGTTATCATATATTTTGTTTTACCTATTATTATTATTATTATTATTATTATTATTATTATTATATTAGGAAAAACAAAAGAAAAAGATGGGGTGTTATAATAATAATCTAAAAGAAAACGCGAGAAGAAAAAAAGGTTTTGGAGTTTACCTTTTTGAAGAGTGGGAGTTAGATTGACTTATTGAGACAGTTCTATTTTGTTTTGGACTATTAATAATTAAAATTTTAAAGTTATTAACTTATTTGTAGTATTTGATTATGCCATTATGGTTGGTAATTAATAGTATTTTATTTAGAGTCGTGTTTTGGTACTGAATCTAAAACTTATTGTATTTGGAAGAGTAATGATAATTTGATATTTTCATGTATTTGAATTTTCTTTCATTTATATTATTATTATTATTATTATTATTATTTTATGTGTCTATTCTTTTTTCCACTCTTATAAAAAATCAAACTCTTTCTATATTATATTCTTTATCATCGGTATTATATTTTTTATCATCGGTTTTTACCGTTTCTTTTACGTATTATACGTTTTAAACCCGTTTTACCATTTTAAACCCGTTTTTTATGCCCCACGTTTTTTTATGTTTTTTTTTTTTTTTTCCGTTTTTTTTTCCGAGATGTTCCGTTTAAAACATGAACTAAGTTCTTTTCAAGTACACCATTTTAAACACGTACCGTACTTGGTGACAATGGTCGTGGGATACCAAGTGCGCCTTATAGTCGTCCATGCCAATAATTTCATCTTTATTACATATATTGCATTCCCACACCGCTTGTATGTTGTCTTTTTGGCTTCAATTTTTGTTTGAATTTCAAGTTTCCCCATTCTCTCCATTCTCTTCTCGTATTACCCCACCCTATTTATCTTAGTGTGCATATATCCCAAGTAGCCATTAGAACATAAGGATTTGATACGCGCGAGGTACTTAAGTGTCTCAACTAATGGCAACTCGTCCAAGTACCGAGTTTCAAAGAATGAAATCATCATCATCATAAACCAAGTTAAACATGCATACATATATGTGTCCAATAGGTATCAAAATTTCACTAGTTACATCTTAACAAGTGGTACATATTTCAAAATTTCTAAAAGATCAAGAAACATAAAATGGATAAGCTAATATCCATAGACTCTAGCCGTCTCTTTGTGCTCTCAACCAAGGAACTCCAACAAAAACATTCTCAGGAGGTCAAGATAAGTTCTTCGCGATGTGCTCAGTGGTTCGACTGCCATGTAATAATGCATGGGTTCAATGTGGTCGTGTACATCAACATCAACAACCATTTATCAACATGGGTTCAATATGGTTGACCACTTTCGTTAAAGTAGGTTCAACATAACATCACTCGAGTCACATGAGTTCAACATGAAGTGCTTTCATAGCCATATAAACCCAATATACAAATTCCCAAGTACATAATCTCTCATTTTATTGTGAAAGAGCAAGAAAATAGTACTTCAATGCTAATAAACCAAAAATCTACTATCAATATAAAGTATAAACTCTTAGATCGATAGGACACAATAGGAAGTGGATAGTTTGGGAAGACCATGAATTATGTCAAATACTCAAACATTGATAAAACACGGATATCTCAATTAAATAATCATTGTTAAACTAATAGATCATTATATTAACAAAGTGTCATGAAACAATTATATTTCTAAGTTCTTGTAGCAGGATTGCATAACAAAAGTCTTATTAAAGTTGCCAATGACTAGCTTGACATGCACTTGTAACTCATATTAACACTAGGCTAAGCTAGTGTGTCAAAACATAATAGGCGCATTGTTCACTCATTATACTCAAAACTGAACAATGAGCATGCATATAAAATTATTAACATAGACATAAAGCCTTAAATTAGTGAGGTAAATCCTCATGTTATCATATGATACAACTAAATAGTCTACCAAGGCACCAACTAAACCTACCCATCATCCCACTCAAACCAATCCTTAGCCGTGACCCATAAAAGTTAGCTAACAGTACACATATTTCAATATTTCATACACCACGTCATTAAAGTTAAAGAACAAAGGCATGAAATACTGAAATGTAAAATTCCATATATACACTCATCAATCACAATAACCTAATATATATAAATAAATAAATAAAATAACATATACAAATAAAGATATATTCTCTAATCAAAAGCAAATAAACCTTAATAGACTTGAGAAAATAGATCGAGGGTAAAACTACTTGCCATTACAAACAAGCTCTCTCAAGTAAGCAGACTAGCTTCCAAGCAAAATTCGACCACCAAGAAAATTTTTACATTACATAAGCTTCCATAGTGTTTGCATGTTATAATATAAGAAAACCCATAATTTTTCTCATTGGAGTTGAAATTGCTAACCTCTAAAACTAAAAACATATTTATATATATTATAAGAAACCAACTCGAGAAAACAACTTTACAATTCCAATCCATATTAGGCTAAATAGAATGAAACCACATAATATATTAACAAATATCAAAACAAAGCTCCTTTAACCGCCAACAACCATGAAAAATCTTGAAAATCTAACAAATTGATTCCTCGATTTTCACAATTCATAGTTGGAGGCGTTGTCAATCATTTCTTTAAAAAGTGATATTTAAATAACACTTTTTTCATCACAAAATTGTTTTTCCTAAAAAAAATAAAAAATAAAATAGATGTTGTATTAGAGTTTAGAAAAAAAAACTCTCTTTAAATTTCAAAACCTTCAAAAATTAACGAACATCGAAAAATCTTCCCAAATACAAATGATGTATATAATTCCTATATTTTGTTGATTTGCAGAAGTATGGAGCATGGGTAACAATAAAAATATATAAATATTATAAGAAAATTAGCTAAAAAGATCAGCAAACTTTCTTGAAAGTTTCTGTCACACCCCGAATTTCGACAGAATTCGGAAAAACATTATTTGTTCCCGACTCTTCGATCTCCGAGGTGTGACGCACTCTCAACTCCCAAAAACCCATAAACAGTTTAAATATGCGGATAATTAAAAACCAATAAAAATTTTAACTTAAACAAAAGTCCTCTTCATTACAAAAATTTACAAATGAAAATGCAAATAACCTTATCTCAACTGAAAATCTATATCACCTCAAAGGAAAACAAAGCCTATCTTGAAATGCGACGCTTAACGCAAAACCACAAGCAAAGAACCAATCTTCTTCAACACTAAACCTGTCAAGACTTATCAACTATGTTCATTTAATGAACACACCCGATAAGCAAACATGCAAATCGGGTCAGCATTATAAAAATGCTGGTGTGAGTAGCTCTAAAACACAACATATTCTTATACAAATATATACACAATCCATAAGGCAGTTAGTTCCTCCACCGAGGCACCTTAACTTTCAACGACTAATACAACATCCTTAAGTACAATAATCTAGGCAGGTAGTTCCTCCACTGAGGCGCCTTAACTTCCCACTAACCACACAACAAACTATACGCATAATAAATAAGGCATGTAGTTCCTCCATCGAGGCGCCTTAGATTCTAACTAAACAAATAACCAACATATTACCATAATTATATTATTTAAGGCTTTCTTTGCGTGTCCCTAAAATCACGTCGTATCTATATCTTACCTAGTTTCCCTGGCTACCACAATCGTTTCCCAACGTCGAACATGTACATCCACATGCCTCCCCTTACATAATGAACCACTCCGTGCGTAACTACCCTAAGCGGGATGCCGCACACCAGGTAACCCTCACACGAAAGCCATTATGTAAGTACTGTCATTATTCGGCATAAAATATCGTGCGTCTCGTTCTATTTTGCGAACGGAATAATCAAGCCACCATTCGGCTACGATTGCCCAACACATGGGTCAATCAACATCTTATATATACACCCTACACAAGGACCAATCATATCACATACGCCCACACAGGGCAAATCACATGAGTTGTGGTAGTCAGGTTCTAGGATTTTCGTTACGTAATTTATTCAGGTGTCATACATTTATGTACTGCCATTATTCGGCATAAAATATCGTGCGTCTCGTTCTATTTTGCGAACGGAATAATCAAGCCACCATTCGGCTACGATTGCCCAACATATGGGTCAATCAACATCTTATATATACACCCTACACAAGGGCCAATCATATCACATACGCCCACACAGGGCAAATCACATGAGTTGTGGTAGTTAGGTTCTAGGATTTTCGTTACATAATTTATTCAGGTGTCATACATTTATGACTCATAATAATTCCACTATATCACATGCAGGTCAAATACCTTATTGCACTAAGCCACAATAATTAGAAATATCTCAATATATCTCATAACCATTTTTATTCTTTCACGTGCCAATATATTATTACACTAAGCAACAATCCCGTGGGCAAATATTCACCAATACTATATTACCTCATAGTAGCATCTCACATATATAATAATGGAGTGTTTATACATTTATTTTTCCCAAAACTATTGCATTTAATATATATATATCCCAACATATTATATAGTGTCACAATATCCACGTCAAATCTTAATTAGATATATGACAACCAAATTTATACAAGCTTCCACAACATTTTAGCATTTGATTTGTCCATACAATTTACAACATAAAATGTAGCACAATTAAAATCAAATCCAATCAAAGCCCATAATCATATATATATATATATATATATATATATATATGTTTTACACACTACTCACGTCAAATCTTAATTAGATAATGACAAACAACGTTATATAATTTCTGATAATATTTTATTACTATATTTGTCCATATTCTTAAATATGAGAAAAACTGGAAAAAGTCAACATTCTACAGTCAACGGTCAAAGTCAACGGTCAATGATCAACAATCAAAGTCAACACGTCATGGTCAAAGTCAAAGTCAACACATCATTGTCAAAGTCAACACATCATGGTCAAAGTCAAACTGTCATTTCCATGGTCAACAGGTTCAGGGTCGTAGCCATGGTTCATGGCTAAGGTCAAAGGTGCATAGCTCAAGGGCTCATGACTAAGGAAATGGTTCTGGCCCAACTGGCCAAGCCCAAACCTTAAAACCCGGCCCCAAAAGTTTAAACATTTAAAGACCCAATTAGATATATTTTAAGTTATATGAATAGCCCAAAAACCAAAATTAGAAACTGGCTCAAAACACCACTGGGTTCGGCCTGGAGAATTTAATTGAAACCGGCCCAACACTTAAACTAAAACTGGTCCACAACTTAAACTAAACTGGTCCGAAACGAATGATTAATCCGGCCCAATAACTAACAAATGTTTAGGCCCAAAAACTTAAACTAAACTGGCCCACAACTTAATCAAAACTGGCCCAACAAAACCAAAATAGAATCGGGCCCAACAACAAATGAACTGGCCCATAGACTAAGCCAAATAGGTCTGGCCCAAACAAAACAAGCTAAGGCCCAAGAACTGAAACTGACCTAGGCCCAAGCCCAAACCGACCAACAGTCATCTTCTCCAAATTTCTTTTGCCTCCAGCCACCAAAATCGGCCACCACCGATTCCGATCACTCCACCCAATCTACTCGAAAATGTTCAGGGGAAAAACCCCCACAACATTAACAAAACCGAAAACCTCACCTCCTTAATCCCTCATCTTCATCAAACCTAGATCTCAAAGTTTTCGACCTCCATTAATGGCTGCCACAACCTATCAACAGCCCCTATCCAAATTCCAACATTCAAACATACATCAACAACCCACAAAACAACATAGCAGATCAAACATGAAAATAAAAACCAAAAATCAAATCCCTCGATTATCCGCAAGAATGGCGTTTTTCTGAGGAGGAGGAGGTTTTGGGGCTCAGCCCTCCATTGACGCGCTCCCTTCAAGCTTCAACAGCCCCCTCCAAACATCCCTAACCAACCTCAAACTAACAAAGCTAACCTCACCACCAAAAGTTCAAACCAAATCAAACGCCATTAACGTCTTCAAGCTTTGACAGAGCTTCGACAGCCCGACATCAACCAACGACCCCAAACAAGATTTAATATCTAAACAGTGTTCAATAAACCACAAACAGTTCCAACCCGTATACCGAACAACTGCTTGTTTTGGCTCGCCGCCATTAACGCTCTTTCGAGCTTCAGCAGTTCAACTAAAATCTAAAACATATCGACAGAACTAAAATTATAAAAACTGGTCAAAACACTCGACAGTAAAATCGTAAATACTAAACAAACGAAAATCATAGTTTTAGTAGTGGTGAGAGATAAACTCTACTCACCTGGCTTAACAGCTCCACGAATCCTCCTAGTCCGAATCGTCGCGCTCCACCCTCTAGCAAACGAGTTTCTAGCTCGGCCTCTATTTTTATTATTTTATTCTCTATGAACCCTATTTTCCAGAACAATACGAATATATACTTGGGTTTGAAACCCAAGCCCAACGCAGACTCGGGCCCAAAAACCAGGCCCATATATCTCAAATCCAATCCAACCAATTTTAAATAAATAATTAAATTAATTAATTAATTAATAATTACGTATTTTAAATACGGGCGTTACAGCTTCAATTGGGTATACATTTGATTAGTGAATGGGTATACATATTTATTTTTTGATCATTTGAGTGTACCAACGTTTTTTTTAATCCTATTAGTTAGGTATATTAGTCATCACACCATTTATAGAGTACTAGCATATGTGCACGCCCTCAGGGCGTCAAATTGGTCAGTGCTACAGAAGGCGCGGTTCTTCTAAAATTTTGTCCCATAAAAGCCTGTTAAAGTGCGAAACTAAACGAAACTCAAAACCATGAACTCACATACTCCAGCGAACTAAACGAAACTCGAAACCATGCACTCACATACTCCACCTGGTAGTTTGCCTAATACATGTTTAGGACTCTATCACAGTACATAAGATGGGGCTTGAGATAATTGAAAGAAAAGTTACAAATTTGGCCTCCATGCACAGAGTATACCATCTCGCTTCATTTGATTGGTTACATTGATTGAATTTCCATTTTGACACATTGGTTATTCAGGCATCCTACTCTAATTGTCTAATATAAAATTCCATTTATACGCGTGTACCACGAGGCTGACAAAGAAAGCTCATTAATGAGCTTATGAACAGAGGTTTAGTTTATAAAATTATTTCTTGAAATTATGTAAGCATACATACAGCCTTTGAAATTTACATGCTAAAACTTTATGAATTGAAAGGACACCATCATGATAACAAAAAAAAAAGTGTATAGAAACTTTTAGATATGATCAACTTGTTTACAGGCTAACGACTGAAACAATCTTACAAAATCTGTCATGTGGTTATAAAGAGCCAAAGTTTATCATGAGTTTCACAAAACCAAGATGCGAAACAAAATGAAAGAAAAGTAGAAAAAAGAAAAAAAAAAAGTTGATGATCCGACAATTTACGTGTTTCATGCTGATTATATACGCAAAACCAACCTCGTCATCCAGAATTAGAAGTCACATGAATCAGTTGGAGAAGTAGGCAGGATAGGGCATAAACGCAACATGATTTTTAGATTGCAAGTTGGAATGCTATGTGGATGAATGAACTTCGAGTGCTGAAACTGGGCTAATGCCTAGAGGCTAGCACCAACACACCTCTACAAAAAAAAGAAGAAGAAACACTGCACAATAAATTAAATTAATTACATTGGTAAAGCAAAGTAATTAAGTTAGAGTTATAGCATAATTACAACTACTATAAAAGTATTAGCCACGTTAGGGCTAAGGTTTCTTTCTTAACTCAATATTAAGAAGGCTAGAACTTTAAGAAGATGGTTTAGTAGTTATTTTTGTATGAGGTGCTCAACAATATTCACAATAATCACCAAAAACGTATGTATAGATAAATTATTATGAATTCCATTGCGCGATGCTAGCAAGAAGTACAAAATCTTTTTGTTAGTTCAGTATGTACCCTTCTTTCCCAACTGATATATACTCACTTTCCCTGAGATCTAGATATACCTTTCATAACAAATGCAATAAAGAATTTCCCTGCACAAAAAGTCTAATTCCAAAGTTTTCTTTAACAGGACATGCACATGTAACGTTCAATTTTAATTAACAGCATATATTCATCCAATCCTATCAGTTTCCTCAAATGACATGAATCCCCAAACACCCAAAAACAAACAATTAATTCACAAATAATAAAACAATCAAACACTAATAAACCCAATACAACAACTACCTAGAATGAAATAGAGCACATTAGAATAATAGAATAATGACAAAAAACTCAATCACCATTTTTCAAGGGACCTAGAAGTCCATATGCTTTACTCATTAAAATTTCAACGTGTTGATCTAAAGTGCTAAACCAATACGGTAAGCTAGGCTCCATAAACAATAATATTGCATGCCATATATTCTAAAGAGAAAAGGAGTTCAAATGGGCATTACCTGCTGATGCTCACATTCTTAAGGTGATGACCATTACTCACGTAGAGGGACATGTGAACATCAACCCAATCGATAAACATGTCCTTTAGGTAATGCCACCGATAACTCACTCACAGTTCCCTGTAAAATGTATATTTGATATTCTTATGATTAAAAGTACCAAATAGGAACCCCTTGAACAAAACTATCTGATGCTTTAAAAGTGATTGCTATTGCAAATTATTGATATGGTTGCAATATCTAATGTGTACATGGAAACGTTGGGTCTAGCAGTCTCTTAATAACCCAATATACGACATGGCCATGGGAACATTTAATCTTTAAATAACCCTGTGTAAGACATTACCATAGAAACCATGTACTGGTTGCTAGTACAATGTATAGTTTGTGTAAAACACTCAAGTTGCTAATACAAAGTAAGGCAACCATATAACGCTTGAGGGCATTTTTTTTTCAAAAGATATAGAACCGGAATGGTGCTATGGAAAGAAATTTTCACAAAGAGAATGTTTGAATCGAAAGATATAGAAACAAAATGGAGCTATGGACTTTGCATTACAAATCAATCGGAATATATTTTTATGGAGTACAACTAAACAACTAAACAAAATCCATACACAATAATCTGAGATATATGAGTTTATCCATTGAATTGTATTATGGAATTGCAACAGATATTATTAACTATCTAAAATTTAGTTGCTAAATAGGGGCAAAAAAGTAAGACAGAGTACCTCGAAGGACCCTTTGTCAAGATCCAGAAAACCAAACCTTAGAAAAACAGCTAACAAAAAAGAAAGAAAAAAACAATTATGAACTATTGTGACAGCCCTTACGATGAAAAAGATCAGCAAGCGAAGTAAGAACAAAATGCTTGCAACCAAGCAAAAAAGTTAAGCAAGTAACGCACAAAACACTTGACCCCAGACAGATCGAGATGCATGCATGAGAATAGATGAATTGGGATAAGAAGTTCCTCAACATGGAACCAAGTAAGTATGGTAAAAAACCAAACAACAGTAGTGCTCAACTTAAAATATAGCAATGTAAGAAACCAAAGTGGCAGCAGTCTTTCAATTCACATCAATGATACATTATTGAATCAAATAGAAAAGAAGAACTGAAAACTTAGTGGTGTAGAAGTTACCAAGGTCTTCCATATAATGTGACTTTTTGGACTAACACCATAAACTCATAGCCAATCCATTAGATTCTAAATCATTAGTTGAATGGCTGAGTTTTATCCTCAAATTGTATCCTAAATTGTGTAAACCAAAGAGATAGACCTTAATATGTATGAAATTAGCCCCAGCATCATTTGCTATCTGCTTGGTAATAAGTGTTTTACCACAACCAGGAGGTCCATAAAGCAAAAATCTTGTTTCCAAATCCACTCCAAATTCCTGGATCGAAATATTCACAATGTAATAATGGTTAATCAACAAATTATCATTGATAATAAGTTTCAAAGAATATTTACAGATCTTTTTCAAGAATATTAATAAAAGTATACTAATCATAACCATCCAAAATAATAATTGAAATCTCACTGGGGCTACCTCCTATGCAAAAGAACTACCATTTTGAGCAGCAATGCCACTCTCAAAGCTCTTAATAGCATAATCATAAAACTTTGAAATGGAATCGATATATCTAGATCTAGAAAATTCATAAATTCCTTTCAAATATATTTCCAACGTTTGTTAGAAGAGCATCCTTTTTGTGCTTTAGTAGATTTCCAAATAACCATAACACGAAGTAACTGGCAACAATAGCAAATTGAAATAAAGACAACCAATGACATTTAAAAGTTAATGACACGAAGCTAGTTGAAAATTTAATTTCCATTAACCAATATAGTAGTGCCAATTTAAAACTACAATTCATAATGAGTCAAAGTTTATGAAGATAGATACATGAATACAATTCAATTGGTGCTTTTGGAATAAAAACAATAAGAGTAAAAATGTAGAAGATTGACTAAGTTACTAAATAAACAGCAAAGAATAGTTTTTTTTGTATAAGATATACCATAAAAAGTTGAATTCCTGTACCTGAGTAGGATATTCCTGAGAGCAAGAAAATTTGAATGTATCCAAAAAGATGAAACCAAGTGTACTGAGACCAAATGTTTAGGTTGCAAAATATGTTTTAAAACATAACACAAACTAAGTCTAGGTTTGAGTAAGTGAGTCATCGTTCAAGACAGGTATATGGCTTGATAGTACTGGTGTTGATTGATAAACGCTCTTTACACATGTTTATTTGGTTTTCAGTTACTTATTTTCTTAAGTTCGAGGTCCACAGTCCAAAGTCCGAAGTCCAAAGACCCAAGTCCAAAGTCCAAATTCCAACGTCCGTATAGTCGTACGTTTTAGTCAAGTTACCTTACTCACGTAGGATTGGTAGGATAGGTCGAGTAAGGGATCGTCCAAACCTTAGGGCTCGGATAGGTTCACAACTGGAATTACAACTTTTAGTGAGTAGGGTTTTTAGGTTTCTTTTTAGTTGGTTTTAATTAAATTAACGGTAATGTAAATTACTACGGCGATTAAATGTAGGTAAACAAAATTAGAGAAACAGGGAGAGAGTTAATCATGCTCATGCAAGAATCATTTTTCAACAGTTTTTATTACCAAATCACTACATCTCTAGTTCGTCTCGTTTTTGAGACGACGCGAAAGTATCGATCCCTAGTGCATGCCCACATCTCTAGGTCGCATTTCACTAGCATAAGGAGTTTCAATAATACCTCATCTCTGGTATATTATTTCAGCTCCTGGCTCGATTTCACATCAGCTGGACGAATTGGAGAGCTGTCTAACACTGGAAGAGTCGTCGCGAACATTTTTTGGGTCGCGCGCCGCGAGACTCTCCGAGCATCAATGATCAACTTTGTACAGTCTCAGTCATTTTGGGACCGGATGTTAATTCTATGCCTAATTCCTAAGTAGTGATTCTAGAATATTAACGAGTCAATCCGGATTTTCACACGAGCAGCATAACCCTCCCCCGGGGGGATTAGCTCATCATCATAGAAGGAATAATAAAACTTGTTGTATACATTAAGTAAATAAATGCAGGACAGAAATTAAACTAGAAAAGAAATGACTGTTATTAAAGATAAAAAATAACTTACGATTTAAAAGGCTCTTTGAAATGGAAATGGCGGAATGTAAGTACCAAGAAAAAAAAAAAGCAGAAGCTAAAGCATTAATATGTCGGAAGCGCTCTAATGAAGGCGACCCTTCATATATATATAGGCCGATACAAGAGAGTGATCCGTGAATATTTAAGATTTTGTTTTATGCTAATTGAATGGTTCAAACAAAACTTTGTTTTCAACCGTTTTTAATTTTTGTCATTTTGTTGATTTAAGGTTTTGTTTTTAGCTTATGTCAATTCAAACCACCTGGTTTGAATTGGTACGTGTCTTCTCTCTTGCCAGGTGGTATCAATTTGAAACCATCCTTTGCCACCTGCCTATGCTGACTCATCATGCCTTCTAGGCCCACAGAGTGTGTCCACTTAGTGTGTCCAGTGGCGGCGCCGATTTTGGCGTTTTTACGACTTTTTGTCCTTGTGCAAAGTTCGTCGCCCGGGTCGCTATGGTAGCTTCACTAGCCAACGTCGGCACCTAGATTTATCCGATTTGAGCTTCGGAAGTTTCCTGCTTCTTTATATGTGGGCCCGTTCTGCACTGGTTTTGTTCTTTTGGAAACTTCGGCTCTAGTCAGGCTTTGTTGGGCTTCACGGGATTGAGTGGGAATTCCAAATATTCCCCAGATTCTGATTTGGCAGCTTCACTAGCCAACGTCGGCATCTAGATTTATCCGATTTGAGCTTCGGAAGTTTGCTTGCTTCTTTATATGTGGGCCCGTTCCGCACTGGTTCTGTTCTTTTGGAAACTTTGGCTTTAGTCAGGCTTTGTTGGGCTTCACGGGGTCGAGTGGGAAACTTCAATTATTCCCGTATTCCCGTACTTCGATGCATGTTTTATCACTATATTTATTTTAATTGCGGAATCCTGCAAAAGTACGAAAATATAATTATTACATGATTATTAAACACATAATCGACCAAAATGCTATGTCTCTTGGGGTTTAATATTACGTTTTGGGTGCTTATCACACCACCCCTAAAACAAAGACTTTGCTTGTCCTCAAGCAAAGAAGAGACATTAAAACGATAAGTGGTAAAAAATGTCTTGTCCTAAGCTAAATCTCATTTCGCAGAGTGCGGTTGCATTGACCGTATGTAACAAGGCCTTGAACCACTAGGAATTCCCTAGTAGACGAGTTATAGCCTCGTGAGAGTTTTCCAGAGAAGATACTCACAAACTTCATTTATATCTACAACGACTTCAAGAACAAAGGCTTGTTTCCTTAATTAATCTCAGGTATCTAGACATCTCACTAGCAAGGGAAACAAGGATTTTATTCTTTCGAAATTCAAGTTAATATACATACAATAATCGAAACATCTACGTATGAGCATGTATGCAGTGATCTAATAATGAAATGTACGAGCAGGGCCGTTTTTGGATCCTTTGGATAGCGTCCTTAAGTAGGTTCTCATAGGTATGTGTCGAAACACAATTTCTCTCTTATTTTTCCACTCAAGCTTTGCTATCTCCAGTGTGCAGTGGGCACACGTTTCCTCACATACTCAATGACAATCAGAGGAGCCGAGGTCGAGAAGTCACAACTACTACTTATTATCATACTATCCTATTCCTAATTGAGCTAAAGGTCTTTATTAGGTGTTATGGGGCTTAGGTGGTAGTGTAAAAGAAACTGGAATGGAAAATTCAAAAATGATAAGTATGAGAGAATAAGGTCTTCGAGATATTTATACTAGAGAAATCCTTATTTTCTTTCTTGCTTCTAACATGGTTTCCATACTTGGATTTTTCAAGCTTTTGTATTCCCTTTTGATTTGATCTTTGGGGGGAATTCTAACCTTGATATTTCTTTTGATTTTTGGAAACATATTTCTATTTTCTTTTTTTTTTTTGAAACAAAAACCGATTTTGATTTGTGACAAGGTTTTTCTTCATTTTTCTCAAGACTTCATCCTATTTCTCATACTCATCATCTAGGTAGGCTTATTTATTTGTGGTTACTAGATGGGTAATGATTTTTTTTTTTTTGGAAGTAGAAAGGATTAATGAAAGGTTCAAATTAAGCGACTAGCGGTAAATTTTTTTTTGAGTCTTGAATTTTTTGGCTATATCGATCCAAAGAAGAAGGCCTAAATTCTCGCCTAGGATTTGGGTAGTGATCAAGTAAGTAGGCGTGTGAACTTCTATTCGGAAGAACTACTCCTCTGTGTCATTACTCATATATCATACATTTTGAGGCTTTTGGTTAGATTCTTACAGGGATATGAAAATTAAGTTGTCTAACCGCGGGTCCCGAAACTTCTTCTGTGTACATTTAATGATAGTCGGTGCATGAATGCTCATGAAAAGATGTAAAACTATTGCATAATGATTAAATTAAGTTTCTAAGAACAAGTCCTAATTTTGATGCTAGGGTGAGATTTCTAAATATTTTTCATCATAAAAAGAAAAAGCGAGAATTTGTCACTAAATACGTTTATTTAGACATTAAGTAACTATATACAACTATGCATGCCTAATTTTTGCAAAAGGTTCTCACCACCCCAAACAATTCGGACACCGTGTCCCTCAAAGTGTTAAGAGGAAGAAAGAGTTTACCTGAGAGGCTTGAGCAAAAATATAGCTGACATCTTCCATAGAAATTTATTGTAACACACTATATATTATACATCATAAAAGTAGAAGCACACTGTTAGAGTAGCACACCGTTAGGTTATTTATTTATTTTACATCAGAACGTAAAACAAATATGTACATGCATTAACTCACATTGCCCCATCCTTGAACTGGGGGATAGTCCCTCCTTGCCTCGTCCCTATAGAAATGACATTCATTCGCATCCCGCCAATCTATCATAGCTTTCCAGACTTCACTCCACTTCCTCTTCTTTGCATTGTCTAGATGAGCTATCATTTTATCATCATCAGGGAAAGAACGAACTTTCTTAAGATACCTTGCAGGGCGTGTCAATGTCCGAAATTGCAAAGAACGAATTATCTTGTTTGTTGGACACATAGAGTCGACCTTTACCCAGTCCTGAAAGGTGGCTGCAAACTCAGGGAAGTACGTCCTCACTATCCCCGCATCTTTATGGAATCGGGGGATATAGTGTTGCCGAAAAGACCGAACCCTTCTTAAGATTCTCAATTACTAGTTCTCAGAATGTCGAAGGTGGTATGTTACTAGGCCAATGCATGGAATGTCTTACATCTTGACTTTGATGCAGTGGAAAAATGCCAATCCCCATGATGTTCGAAGAATAAATAACATGGCGGTTCCAACATTCATGGTCATCTTGGCTAGTGGAATAGTGAATTCCGCCATCGGCCGCCTTCGCACGCTTCTTTGACGTGGGCAAGGCCATCGCCATATCGGGCGACAAAATCTTCCCTAGAATAGTCATTAAGGTCATTCTCTATCATGTATTGAATGGGGAGATCCGGGTGAAGAGGAGGAAGGTCTAGAGCCATAGCCACCGTTGGCTCATAAAAAGCGTGTCGAGTGTTACCAATAATAGTGTAAACCCATTCAAAGGGGAAACCCCGGACACCGGGTAGATCTTCCATGTTATCATAAAAATAAATTGCCAAACCCGGGGAGTATGTCCGCTCACGGGTGTAGAATAAGAGAGTTCCAACCAACTTGAGTGATGTAGTCTCGAAAAGATGTCCATATGCCGGGAGAATTCAGCAATGAATGGAAAGATTGTTCGAATCATCTTTGGAGCTTCCATTGTGTGAAAAAAAATGTGACTGTTTAGACAAGGATAAACAAATATTAGAGTATGATGAGAATAATTAAGTAAAACAAATTACCATACGAAAATTAAAAAAATAAAAGAAAATGATAAATAATATAAAATTGCAAAATTTAAATGGTTTCATTGGCCCAAGTAACGGTGGGATCCTTTTGTGTGGGAGGGATCCGTTTATAAGATTTTCTATGCCGTCAATCCGTCCGCAAAATGACTGTTGCAACATTTTTGCTTTATGCACGGTAAATCTCGGCGTGGTTCCCCATTATGAGAGTGTGATTTGCCAAGAATTGGTTGTGGTATTGCAAGAATTGTGCTTGTTCCTCTTCGTTTATTGTCCGCAGGTCTTGAAATTCAAGAAGGCTGGTGATAATAATGTTCTGACGTTTGAATAATGTCATCAGTCCTTGTTGAATTAAGTGAAGCCCTTCCATGGAATTAAATACGTTGCATAATGCATTTTCATGAAAGATGTTGTCGGTGGAACAATCTTCGTTGGTTCCTGCACCGACATGGTTCTTTGCAACGTCGGGGTTCCAGAATCCGTTCCTACATACTGAGTGAATGATAAGAATGTTAGCTGTTCGAAGAGGTGTGTGAGGAGAAGTACTAGAAAAACCCCAATGTATCATGATAAGTGTCACAATGGTTGGTAAAGGGGCTGCCTTTTTCCTGGCACGTGCGATCGCATTCCAGAGAAATTTAATAATGCAAAAATCATTGCAGTTAGTCTGCAACACCCAGAGTAAATGGAGGAGGGGTTTGGTTATTTCGGAAGTCTTGGACGTGCCGATGACATTATGAGCTACCCATTGGATCACAGATAATTGGTTCTTTTGCAAAGATCAGCGATAAACAATACGGTTTTTCGGTTGTATTCGCCGTGAAGGATAGTTGCAAACATCAGATGCCGGATATTATCGAAAGGTGAATCCTGAAGGTGTACTCCTTGGTTTGTAATAGGAATTTGAAGTACCTCAGAGATGATTTCCATAGTCAATTCATGCTCACATCCGTTAGCACGGACAAAGAATTGTCCGTTTTGGAAATAACCGCTTTTATAAAATAACAAGACCAATTCTCTGGAATAAAATGTTTGCTTATGGTATAAAAGAGGGTACCATCCTCGACGTAATATTTCAGTGTCAAAAAAAGGATGAAAAAGACCATTTTGGAAATTTTCCATAAAATTTTGCTCAGGCACGAAACTTCTAGTGAGGGCCATTAAAGATGGAGTGGTGAAAAATTATTTTGGAAAAAGGGAAGTTAAATTTTTGAGGTGTCTATCCTTGTTATAAATAGGCACCCATCCGAAAGTGTAAAATATACGTTTCGAGGTGTCACAGGGTAGTTAGGCCACGTGTATCTTCTAAGATATGCGCAAAAGTGGGTGTAGTATGGATGAGAAGATTGGGGCATGTGACACAAGTGCCCCCTTTTTTTTTTTTTTTTTTTAACGTAAGTAGAAAGACAAGGAAACTGTAGATATATGATTACAATAAGATGTAAGAACGTACAACAGTATGAAAACACAACATAATAATACAATGACTTAAATACAAACCTAAATGTTAGATAGAACTATATGCCACATGAACAACATGACTATAATAAAACAACCGAGCATGAAGACTTGAGTAGCATATTCAATCTGCTGCTGCTCAAACTTTTCTAGTGCATCCATGAATCTTGAGCTTGGAGTGATCCAAAAACGGTTTTTAGAATAAGAAGTGTAGAGGGAAGAATATGAAATGAGTGAATATGGAGGAAGAGTTGAACTTATTTATAGAAAGAAAATTGCCGTTTTCTGACCGTTTTTGATGCGTTTTCATTATCGGTTTCTGAACGTGTTACTTACGTTAAAGTTTGTTGTTTAAGTATGACATGTGAAATATATTTATATATATGTATATAATTTATTATTACCAATATATGTTCCTACCTATATACTATAATATTAGATATAGCTAATATATCAAGATAGAAATATTTAGGAACCATCTACTATTAAGCTAGAAAATGCAAACACGTAAATAAAATATCGATATAAATATTATACAAGACCGAAAAAATAAATCTAGCTCTTGATGATCCTCCTCGTGCTGTAGAGAATCCTCGGGGGCTCTTGAAGAAGAACCGGGAGTCTTGCGGCGACGTCGCGCGCAGACGAGCTCCCCGTGGAGGCTAACCGCTCTGGATATCACCAAGAGTATCCATCACCGAGCTGAATCGATCTTTGGCTCGCCATGAACATTCAATGGCCCGGTTCGGAAAGAGTAAGCATATTAATCTGAAAATGCAGTCATGGAGGAGGCTCTCATTTCCTGCTGGAATTCGCCCATGCCGTCATCATCGACTTCGTGGCGAAAGTGGTCATATTTGTCCTTAACTTCGCCCAAAGGTACGTCTCATCGATACACCGAAAGTGTACATGTCTCTCGGACCATTCGCTCACAGCACATATGGCCTCTATGGGTTGGGTGATCTTACTCATGGCGATCTCATCAAAGTATGGTGGGTGAGAGGATCCTACGCTAAGCGTGCTTTCGGCAGCCCTAGGTGTTTGTGGGTTCCCAAGGGTCTTGTATGCATTTTTTAAAGACCAAATATTCTCATATTGTGGTATAGGGAGTAGTGGGGTGGCGCATGAGAAATCCCAGATTAATCATGACTTGCGTTACTAGAACGGCGACAAAGGGGCTGACCTAAGAGTGGCATGTGTGATAATATCAAAAAGAAAGGTAACGATGCAGAAGTTACCCTTTTCGCCTCTGGAGGATCCGGAGAGAAGGTGGAGGAAGGTCTTGTTGATGTCGGAAGGCTTCGAGGTGCCAATGACGCTTCGGTCCGACCATTGAGTCATCGCTAGCTAGTTCCGTCGCGACCGAGCGCCGATATGGCGCGCATTTCCGTCGATGTTGTACTCTCCCCCGATTAAGCGTGTTGAGCATTAGGTCGTAAGTCCGTGGGGTACATGGACTGCTTCTTCGAAGTCGATGCGACGGTCGACCCGATGGAATGCCCGTGATCCCGAGAAAGCAACACCGGTGTGACTTTGTGGGCGCACACCCTCGACGGTGACCCAAAAATGGTCGCCATTAAAGCTTCCATTGTCGTAGAATTTCATCACCAAATCCTTAGAATAAAGCCCTCCATTGGCATATAACAAACTCTCCCATCCTCTAGAGTGAATTTCGTGATCAAAGAATGGAGCAAACATCCCGCTTTTCAAACAAATTCCCAAAAAAATTTCAACACAAATCCGCTGCTTTTTCCGGCCATTGCTTCAGTTAGTAGAGAGGGATGGCTATTGATTACTGATGAAAGGGAGAATTGTGATGATCTGACGGAAGGAAATCTTGATCGGAGCTGTGAGGGTCTCGCGCAAGACCTGGTTTTAGTGTGGGCCTGTCTCGTGCGAGACTAATTTGAGAGGGGGCAAGATCCGGTTTTTTAGGAAGACGAATCGTGTATTTGTGACGCGTGTTATCGGGTTTTTTGGGTTTAAATGGACCGAGAAATCGATATTTTGGTTGGGCCAAAAATTTTCTCGAAGCCCAAATCAAGCCTAAAACCTGATTTAAACCTAAAAATCTAAATGCGTACCCATGACTCGTTTGGACTCCGAATTGGACGAATGAGATATCGAAACGATCGGCACGAAAAATTTTATCCAATTGTTTGAGTCATTCTTGAAAGTCACAATTTTTTTTTTTTTTTTTTTACTAGAAAAGGAGAGTGTAAAGGTTTTATTTACATACAAGGGAGATATACGTGAAAAACACTGGATGTCCAGGGGAGTCACCATCTTAAATCATAGACAACTGTCATGTCGGATCCGGGGGCTTTAACCCAATCCAGCCGGACCGCGGCTTCACCTCTATGTATTATGGGGTTAGGGCGGGGACGGTACCATCCCGGACCGTCCGTCGCTTCTGATCCTAATAAAATTGCCCCCTTATTACATACGGCTATCCTCAAACCACCCCAAGGGACTCAAAGTAACCAATTCTAGGGTTGGTCTAGTGGAATCCATTGCCCGTTTGTGTTCCAAGTATGCAACATCCGAGGGTTTGACACGAATCCCATGTGCAAAACTTAATGCAAAGGGAAAAGGCAACAATATAAACATATTTACAAGGTGAGTCTTTTAACGCCGATCCTCAAGATGAATCGAAGTTTTTAACGCCGATTCTTAAGACGAATCGAAGTCTTTTAACGTCGATTCTCAAGGCGAATCCCCCAACCCGTGGGAGAAAAACGGCGGCGAAGATTATCCCGCAAGCGGTAGTGTTAGACAAAAGTATACCTTAAACCGGCTAGTATCGGATAGGAATTCCGGGCCTAGACAGAAGGGTGTTTGGCAATGCATACACCAGCCCATCCTTCGCGCACGTCGTTTACAAGCAAAAGAACTACGACCATTTCCTATTCGTGATGAGTGAGACTTATACCAAATGATTAGCTGAAGTTCGCGAGGTAGAGAGTAGAAAAGGGAAGAGAAGGAAGGAGGTGAAGTTTTAGGTACCCATCGTTTACCGAAAAGCACGTTTGCTCGTGTTGTAGAAGACATTTATACTCGCCTCGTAAAAGAGTTTTAGTGGACTAAGGTTCCGGCTTGCAACCACACACTTCAAAAGAACTTTGGAGATCATAAGATAGAAGATGGCCCGGCTACCAAAATGGCGTACCCTCTATAGAAACAAGATTGAGTACGCCAAATGAAACATCTAGTGCGTATATCTTGGATTCAAGAAAGAGTCCGCTCAACATCCGGTGAGCGTAATTAGGTAGTAATGTTTTTAGGCGTTGTCCATTGACTTGAAATTCATTTGTTATCTTTTGGATTAAGCAAAAGATTGCCCCATAATGTTTCCACACCGACACAATGAAAGGACCGGACCATCGTGTTTTCAATTTACCGGGGAAAGATGTGTAATCACGGAGTTGTACAAGAAAACTTTTTGGCCAATTTTGAAATCCTTACGCAAAATGCTTGTCGTGCACTCTTTTCATATTAGCTTTGTAGGATTTCGAGATCATAAGCATCACTCGAATCTCCTCCACTCATTTAATTACATTTTTCGCTTCTCGCCTGCCTCGATGATATTTTAATTGAGGCTTTTGATGGCCCAAAAGGCACGATGCTCAAGTTCAACTAGCAGATGACAAGGTTTTCCAAAACAATGCGGTAAGGAGACATCCCTATAGGTATCTTAAATGTTTGTTCGGTATGCCCACAAGGCATCCGATAAGTTTTGAGAGACCATCCTTCCTTGAGGGTTGACAGTTTTCTCCATAATAGACTTTATCTCCTGTTGGAGACTTCCACTTGGCCACTTTGTTTGTGGGTGGTATGGAGTAGCAATCTTGTGAGTAACTCCATATTTCTTCATTAAAACCCAAAAATTTTGTTACAAAATGTGTACCCCATCATCGATGATAGCTTTGGGAACACCAAAAAACGAGAAAAATGTTTTCTTTTACAAATCTCACGGCCAGTCTTATGGTCATTTGAGCGACATCGAAAGTGCCTCAATCCATTTGGACACATAGTCTACAAAATGACTAAAATGTATAGAAAACCTTGAGAAATAGAGAAGGGTCCCATAAAATCAATGCCCCAAACATAAAAAATTTCCACAATTAAGATAGGATTTAGGGGCATCATATTTCGTTTGGTAATTCGACCTAGGTGTTGACAACGAATGCAAGCTACGCAATGTTCGTGTGCATCGCGAAAAAGGGTAGGCCAGTAAAAACCACATTGTAACACCTTGGCCGCAGTTTTCTTTCCATTGAAATGACCTCCGCAAGATTGTTCATGGCAAAAGGATAATAAGTCGGTATGTTCCAAGTCGGGAATGCAGCGACGAATGAGTTGGTCGGAACAATACTTAAAGAGGTAGGGTTCATCCCAGAAATAATATTTTACAGTGGATAAGAACTTTTATGATCGGGGCGTGACCAAAAGGAGGGGACTTCCTCGAGAATCTAGGTAGTTAACGATATCCGCATTACCATGGAGATGAGAAAATAGAGTACAAGTATTCGATGCAGGAAGGAATCACCGATAGCTTCCGAATCACTATCGATGTCACCAACCAAATTTTTGATAAATGGTCGGCTACGACATTTTCGGTTCCTTTCTTGTCTTTGATTTCCAGGGTGAATTCTTGTAAGAGAAGGATCTAGCGGAACAATCGTTGTTTTGCGTCCTTTTTCGCGAGTAAGTACCGAATTGCGGCATGGTCAGTATATACGATGGTCGATGTTCCAACTAGGTATGAGCGAAACTTATCCAAAGCATAGACAACAGCTAGGAACTCTTTCTCAGTTGTGGTATAATTACGTTGAGCGTCGTTAAGAGTTTTACTAAGCGTAAAATGACAACGGGTTTGTCGTCCGCGTCGTTGGCCTAGCACGGCACCAATAGCAAAGTCGCTAGCGTCACACATCAGTTCAAATGGTTGAGACCAATCAGGGGGTTGAATGATAGGAGCGGTAGTCAGAGCGGTTTTTAGAGTATCAAAAGCTTGTTTGCAATTGAAATTGAAGTCGAATACCGCATCCTTAAGTAGGAGATTGGTTAAGGGTCGAACAACTTTAGAAAAATCCTGAATGAATCTCCTCAAAACCCGGTGGCCTAAAAGGCACGGATATCAATGAACCGTGCGTGGGAAAGGTAGCGAAGAAATTTTAACAATTTTAGCTTTATCGACCTCTATCCCGTCTTTTGAAACAATATGACCTAGAACAAGTCCTTTGGTAACCATGAAATGACACTTCTCCCAATTGAGTACCAGATTTTTCTCTTCGCAACGCGCTAATACTTTAGAAAGGTTGGATAAACAATCGTTAAAGGAATTTCCGTAAATGGAAAAGTCGTCCATGAAGACTTCCATATAACGCTCCACCATATCACTAAAAATGTGAAGCATGCAATATTGGAAAGTGCACGGGGCATTACAAAGACCAAAAGGCATTCGATGCGTATGCAAAGGTTCCAAAGGGACATGTGAAAGTTGTCTTTTCTTGATCGGCGGGATCGATGACAATTTTGGAAGTATCCGGAATAGCCATCAAGAAAACAGTAGTAAGCATGACTGGCTAAACGTTCTAGCATCTGGTCAATAAATGGGAGAGGGAAGTGATCTTTACAGGTTCTGGCATTAAGTTTGCGATAGTCAATGCAAATTCTCCATTTCAAAGGAATGCGAGTGGAGATGCACTCACCATTTTCATTTTGTACAACTTGAATGCCGGACTTTTTGGGAACAACATGGACAGGACTAACCCAGTCACTATCTGAGATAGGGTATATGATACCCACATCAAGTAAATGTAAAACTTCCTCTCTCACTACTTCCTTCATGGCGGGATTAAGGCGGCGTTGTGGTTCTCGCGATGTCTTTGTGCCGTCATCAAGATGTATACGATGCGTGCATATGCTAGGGTCTATCCCCTTGATATTATCCAAGGACCATCCGATAGCGGAGCGGTGTTCACGAATGACATGAATCAAACGTGTCTTTTCGTCTGTAGTCAAGTGAGCAGAAATTATTATAGGGTGACTACCATCGGGATCGAGATGCACGTACTTCAAATCAAGGGGTAGAGGTTTTAAATCCGGAGTTGGGGGATTGGGGATCAAGGATTCGTGAGGGATCATCTCTTCAATGGAAAAGAGCGAATCCGGTTTTTCTGAATTAGTTTGCACGAAGCATTAGGGTCAATAGTGGTATGCGACTCTAATAATGCATGGGCATCCCTTATGTACGAGTCATCGTCAAACTCCGGATTATCAAAAGAAAGAAATTGGTGTATCTCATCTGGGGGAAAAGAGTTTGTGAAATAATCATGTTCCAGACTATCAACCAAGCTAATCTCGCCCTCCATTATAGGATCTGGAAACTGTTTCATTAATTTGAACACGTTGAGTTCGACAGAAAGGTTTCCGAAAGACAATGTCATTGAACCGTCCCGACAATTTATGAGAGCGTTGGCAGTTGCAAGAAAAGGACGTCCCAAGATGATAGGGATGGAGTCACGAGCTACTTCAAAGATCTAGAATGACAAAGTCAACCGGTAGTAAAATCTTGGACCTTTACTATAACGTTCTCTACTATGCCTTTTGGGTACTTGATGGAGCGATCCGCGAGTTGCAGAGTCATATTAGTAGGTTTCAATTCATGAAGACCTAACTGCTTAAATAAGTAGTAGGGAAGTAGGTTAACAATGGCACCTAGGTCTAAAAGTGCGATAGCGGTATAATTTGTCGCCCAACGCATGGTACAGTTATCGACACGGGTCCTTGTACTTTACCACACCATTGGTAGTGGTAATCGAGGGAAACCGCTTTCGATGAGGAACGCTTTTTGAGGTACATTAAATGCGTCGTTTGGTGGTGCACATGTCCTTCAAAAACTTGGCATGCTTGGGCAAATGCTTTAGCGTATCTAGGAAAGGTAAGTTTATGGTCAAATTTTTGAAGGTTTCACGGATCTCATCAAAATGTTCGTCATGTTTGTTCTTTACCAAATGGGCAGGGAACGGAGCTTTTGGACGGAATCGCGTATAAGGATCAGTGGTATCTTTTCCTAGGGACGTAGGTGATAAGTGCTCAAAAAGTGCTATTTAAACCTCGATTATGCCTCTTGTTTAGCCATCTTAGTGGACTAATAGTGTTTATAAGTTGTGTTTTAAGATTCTGGTTGAAAAAAGAGAGTTTTGTAGAATATTAGAGAAAATGGGGTAAAACGAAGCAATTCGGAGCATTAATGATCACATGGGAGGTCCGTGGACAATCATGGAGAAGGCCAAGGAATTGGAGCTATTAAATATGCGACTTGGACCTATTTTAAAGTCTATTTGGAAGCCCAAGGCCAAAGGATTCGTTGCTTGGACCAAAGCCCGCAAAAGAGGATAGAAGGATAGAAGCGAAGAAGAGAAAATCGGCTTATCGTGCCCGGCGCGATGGATCGAGCGTCCGACGCATTGATTGCGTCACGGGACGATGGGTCGAAAGTCCCGGCGCATTGATTAAGTCTGGGGACGATGGATAATGCGTTGGACGCATGAATCGATTAATGTAGCCAATTCCTTCTCGGTTTGAAGACGAAGTCGGACTCACGAAAAAAACCTATTTGTATTAGGAAACAAATGACGGTTTGGAATGCTTCTAGAACTCATTGTAACCCCTATAAATAGAGGACCTAAGTGCCTCATGTAATTGGCCAATTCACTTATATTCTTGTCTCCTTAACTTGAGGCAGAGAGATTAATAATAAAAGATCGGTTTTAACTAGGCGAAGTCTTAATAAATTAGTCTTTCTAGTCTTATGTTCTTCAACTCTTCTTCTTCTTGTTCTTCCTTCTTTATGGAAGGCTAATCTTCTCCTTCAAAGGGAGAAGATGAAGCCGATGCTTAGGTTTAATGATTCTTCTGGTTCATGGTGTTCTTCTTGATCGGGTTAGTTCTTTATGTTTGTAGTTATTAGTTCCATTGCCCACACCAGGGGATGGAAGTATAGAATAGGGTTTATGTTTTGCAATATTAATATCATGCTAGTGTTCTTTACTTTTCTTCTAGTAGTGTAATTCTTTAGAGTTAGGGAAGTATTCTTTGTGTTGCCTTAGAAGGGGTAGCTCGGGGGTGAGTGGGTGCCTAGGGGAAGTATTCTTTGTGTTTGCCTTAAGTGGTGATTCATTGAATGGCTGCCCTATTAGGAAGTACTCCTTGATGTTGCTCTTGGTAATACATTGAATGGCTGCCTGAGCTTACATAAAAGGAAAGAAGATATTAATAGCATAAACATAAGAACAACCTTAAGTATAGTTAATTGTTAACGATGTTTCATCCAAAAGGGCATCGGCACTCGCTCGATTGCCTAATTGTAGTCTACTTGTAAGAACAACCATGAAGTAGAAGGTCATAGATTAAAAGTATTGGTGGATTCTAATCTCTTGAATTCTCTCTCTTATAAATTCTCAATAGTTTAGTTAATTTAGCTTAGTTTAGCATTAGAATCTACAATTTCTACAATATTAGTTTTTAATCCCTCAAACCCCCTTTCCAGTCCTGTTCTTCACATAGCATACACTTAAAAGTGGAACGATACCCTACTCATCCTTTACTTATTGAGGGATAATTAGGTTTTGATACGCTTCTCTTTTGTTCAACGACCATACCACATCTGACACACAAAAAGAGGTTGGTCAAATGGCGTCGCTGCCGTTTTAAGTTGTTTATGTTTAACGTTTTCTTTCAAGATTAGAATTTTGGATATTGAGGTAATTTTAGCCGCATCATCCATCCTTTTAAGAAAGAAAGAAGCTTGAAGGACATCTCGAAGACAAGATCTACCATCCAGGTTAGTCAAATCTTCATTCTTTTTATTGCTTTCTTAGTATAGTTACATCATAATTTAGTTTTATTGCTTTCTAGTATAATTGCATTTAGGATCTTTTCAACAATTGAAGTTGTAAGCCAACACAGCGAAATATCAGACTCTAGTGTTTCTTGTCTGAATCTTGACAAACGGACTATCGTGCGTGGGCGTTGGTACTTAAGCAATCCAAGTGATTCACCATAACCCTAGAAGAGACGACTTTAGACAACGAGCGAGATACTAGCTACGCAAAGCCCAACCCAGTTGAAGAAAAGTAGTTTTACATTCTAGTATAATTTAGAATAGTTGCATAGTAGGATAGTTTTTGTTATTTTTTCGTAGAATTTTCTAGTGTATGCCCGTCGTCCATATCATCGTCTAGTAAGAACACAACAAAGGACAAGGTTTAACAACCGACTCACAAGAATACTAGACGAGATTAATACAATGGCCGCATAGCTTGAATGATGGAGGTGTTTTGGACACCAATAATCCGAAGCTATCCCACCCATGCAAGCACAACAGAGGAAGAAGAAGAAATGGCGATTTCTATTAAGCCAATTATTGGAGACCCACCCAAAGAATATTGTTTTTCCGAGACGAAGCTAATCAATTTGAACTTAGAGCATCGGTAATCTCTATGCTTCCAAAGTTCAATGGTTCGCATAATGTTGTTCATTTTATGTTCACATGAACAAATTTCTATCGATCCTCGAACTTTCAAGAACCGTAATATCAAGGATGAGAGTATCAAGTTAATTCTTTTTCCACTCTCCCTCGAAGGTAAAGCATCCGAATGGTTAAGCGCACAAATACGATCAATTCAATCAACAACCTGAGAAGTTAGGAACAAAGTTTATGAACAAGTTCTACCCACCCCGAAGATGCATCTGTCACGCAGCAAGCCATCATCGCAATTTCAAAGGGAAGGTGGTCAAGAATATCATCAAAGCCGGGAGAAATTCAATAATCTGCTAGTCTCATGTCCACATCATGGTTATGATAAAAGCACACCGGCTCATTTTTTCTTTCGAGGACTTTCTACTATGAACAAGCGGATGATACAATCAATGCATCAAGGTAAGTTTACATCATTGGATGGAGAGGAAGCTTACAACTTTCTCGAGAATTTAGTGAAGACACTTCAACAATGGAGTACTAGCAACGGGGGCGTAGCTAGAGTGGAGGGGTGCCAAGAAATTTGGCAACCAAATTCAAGAAGACCCAAATCAAGCAATGCTATCAATTATGGCAAAACCTATCAACAGGGACTTGAAAATCTGAACAAGAAGTTTGATCGGTTCTCCATGAATCCTCCAAAACCAAACAATTTCCAAGCTAAACCTCGGCCATCCAAGCCTTGTTATACCATTTGTGAGCTATGTTCCGATGAAGGCCACACCAATCAAGAGTGTTCAGATTATCTGGATACTAATCTGCGAGAGAAGCATGTAGTATCAACTCTTTAGGAAGAAATAACTAGTTCAATCGAGGGACGAATTATTGGAAGCCACAAAATACAAATCGAGGAATTTTCCTCCGTGATTCCAAAATCACCAAATCGGTTCGAATAACCCGATTATCGGTTCCAAACCCGCCAAAGAACCATACGTAAATCAACAAATACCGAACCGGCAAATACCAAGCCAACACAAAACAGAGTTAGTACCAGATCTTATGAGTGGATATATTGCCCCTACGCCCGAAAAAGCAAAGCGGTTATCCCACACCGGAAGAAGCTATCACCACCATCGTCAATGAAATAAAACGGACAAATCAAAGAACCGAAAGTTGGAGAATAACTTTAGTGTCATTCAAGGCCGATAGGCGATCGTTTGCCCTTGACAGAGAGATCAAAAGGAGCATTACCAAGCCCGGTAGAGCCAAATCCAAAAAAGGAAGAGGTGTCCTGAAAGGTGGACAACCCGAGATTACTCATGAACAAGTTAATCTTTGTCACCACCCCCGAGGTCGGGCAAGAAAGTTGATAACAAGATTGTCTATGAACCAGAAAAAGATTCAGGAGGAGCCTAAGGTAACTCATGTCCCCACCATCCCACCCAGTTCTAACATCCCGGATATATCTAGTGTTGTACCACCCACTAAAATGTACTTGTTGAGAGAAGTCAAGGAACTACTGTGGAAGTAAGTAAGAAGAAGCCATCACGAGTGACTCCACCTCCTCCACTATTTGTTACCAAGCCAATCAAAGCCGAAAGAAAGAGAACCAATATCAAGAATCAATCCGTACCGTTTCCTTCAAACTAGTGAATACCAGAAGAGATGACCAGTATAAGGAGATTTGCGATGTATTTCAGAATTTACAGATTAATATCCCATTTCTGACCGCCATCAAGCAAGTTCCCTCGTATGCCAAGTTCTTGAAAGATCTAGTAAAGAAGAAGACCAACATTCGAAAAGAAGCTTTTATCACTCAAAGATGTTCATCGCACCTACGTAATCTATCGGTTGTGGAAACCGGAAAGATCCCGGAAGTCCAACTGCTACATGCGAGGTGGAGATTCTTTGGAGGAACAAGCTTTACTAGATTTGGGTGCCGCGATGAATCTTCTTCTACCATATTTCGCCTATATGAAGTTGGGCTTGAAAGATCTAAAACCGACCGATGTTACTTTACGGTTGGCGGATAGATCGATGAAGATACCTAGAGGACTAATTGAAGACGTCATAGTCAAGATCGAAGACTTCTATTATCCGGTTGATTTCATAATACTTTCGACCACGTAACCTACATCCGGTAGGCGGATACCAATCATTCTAGGCGCACCATTCTTGGCCACCGCAAATGCACTCATCAACCGTCGAACGCGGTAATATGACGTTATCCTTTGGTAATATGAAAGTCGAGACCAATGTTTTCCATATGTTACGAAGAACCACGGAAGTATGTCGCGTGAACGAGAGGTATGCATGATTGAAGCGTTAGACGGGATTATCGACTCATTCATATCCCCTGCGATGAGTTATTGAAAGCTCGACGGACTCAGATTGTGAGGAACTTAGTGTTGAGTCAATCAATGCGATTTTGATTCATCACCGTCATGGATGACATCAAGTTCAAAGAAAAGCTTGGATCACCTATGCTTGATGGACCACCCCAAAGAGCTTAAGAAGGAGCCACCTAAGCTAGAATTGAAGCCTTTACCGCCTACACTCAAGTATGTTTTCTTGGGAGATTTGGGAACCTACCCAAGAGTCATTGCATCGATTTTAATGCGGGAGCAGAATCCGTGTTAGTAACACTTTTAAAGGAACACAAGTCAGCTATAGGTTGGACAATTGATGATATCAAGGGGATCACCCTATGATAGTTCAACATAGGATTCATCCGGAGAGGATTCCAAGACTTCTAAGCAACCACGAGGAGGCTTAATCCAAAATGAAGGAAGTAGTTAGAGAAGAGGTCGTTAAACTCCTTGACGCCGATTATCTACCCTATTTCGATAGTCAATGGGTTAGTCCAGTTCAAGTTGTGCCAAAGAAGTCCGAAACCACGTGATCGAGAACGAGAACAATGAGTTGATTCCAACCGTGATTCGACCGGATGGAGAGTTTGCATCGATTACATGTGAAGTGAATAGCGATCGAGGAAAGACCATTTTCCATTGCCATTTATCGATCGGATGTTAGAAAGATTAATTTGGACAAGCTTACTACTGCTTCCTTGATGGTTACTCGGGATATTTTCAAATCCATATTCACCCCGAGGACCAAGAGAAGACCACATTCACATGTCCATTCGAACATTAAGCCTACCGTCGTATGCCTTTTTAGTCTATGCAATGCACCTACCACTTTTCAGTGATGCATGATGAGTATTTTTGGCGACATGGTGGAGAAATACATGGAAGTTTTTATGGACGATTTTTCAGTTTTGGATCATCTTTTGAGGATTGCCTACACCATCTCTCCTTAGTCCTTAAACGTTGTTGTGATACCAACTTAGTTCTGAACCGGGAAAAGTGTCACTTCATGGTAAAGGAAGGGATAGTGCTAGGTCACCAAGTTTCAAAGGAAGGAATTCTAGTAGATCGAGCGAAGATTGATATTATAAAGGATCTACCCAAACCAAGAACTGTCAAAGATATCCGTGCCTTCCTAGGTCACGCGGGATTCTACCGTCAATTTATCAAAGATTTCAACAGAATTGCAAGACCGGTTATCCACATCCGTTAGGGAAAGATATTGTCTTTGATTTTGATACATCATGTGTTGAAGCTTTTATGAAGTTAAAGGAAGCACTAACTTCAGCACCAATCATTCGTGCGCCCGATTGGAGCCAGCCATTTGAAATCATGTGTGATGCATCTGATTATGCAATAGGAGCCGTTCTAGGACAAAGAGACAAGAAAGTGCCATATGCAATCTACTATGCTAGCAAGACTCTAAATGGAGCTCAGATTAATTATTCTACCACTGAGAAGGAACTCTTAGCCGCCGCCTATTCTCTTGACAAATTCGGCTAAATATCCGATAGGTTCAAAGGTGATTGTCTATATCGACCATCTTTGCCTTTATGCGTCATTTACTCGCTAAGCGGGATGCCAAATAAGATTGATCCGATGGATACTACTTTTACAAGAATTTGATTTGGAGATAATTGATAAGAAAGGAACGAGAATGTCATTCTGATCACCTTTCTAGATTGCTAGTGGAGAATACGGAAGACAATTTACAAATCGTGAGACTTTTCCCGATGAACAGGTTGTTCCGATATATCGAAGTGCCATGGTACAGCCACATTGCAAATTATCTTGTGACCGACAAGGTACCATCACATTGGAGCAAGCAAGAAAAAGATTTATTCTACTCAAAGGCCGATATTATTTTTGGGATGATCCATACTTATTCAAGAAGTGTTCGATCAAATTATTCAAGATGCATCAGAATTGGAACGAGAATCCATTCTATCATTCTACGTCATGATCAAATTTCATGGAGGACACTTTGGCCCGCGTATTGCAGAGGCGAGGTATTACAAGCTGGATTCTATTGGCCTACTCTTTTTAAAGATGCAAATATTTATTGCAAAGCATGTCCGAGATGCCAATTTTAAGGTAAAACCTCGAAAAGGTTCGAGTGGCCTCAACAACCGATCCTTATCTCGAAATCTTTGATGTATGGGGTATAGATTTCATGGGACCATTTCCTCCTTCTTTTGGTTACACCTACATTCTACTTGTTGTGGACTATGTTTCAAAATGGATTGAAGCAGTTCCCTACGAAGACCGCCCGATCATAAAGTCGCCGTGGACTTTCGAAGAAAAACATTCTACCAAGATTTGGAACACCGAGAGCCATCATCGGTGATAACGGTTCTCACTTCAGAACCGTGTATTTGGGAATCTTATGGCAAAGTATGGAGTAATTCACAAGCTAGCTTTACCATATCATCCTCGGACTAATGGTCAAGCGAAGTTTGAATAGGGAAATCAAGAGTATTCGGAAAACAAAGAATCCATCTAGGAAAGATCGGTCTTAGACTCCAAGATGCACTATGGGCATCTGAGAAAGATTCAAAACACCCATAGGGATGTCAAGCCTATAAAACTTGGTATATGGAAAAGCGTGAGTTAAGATTTTATTTTTTGTTATTAGGATATGATTTTGATCACTTATCTATTTTTATCTTATTTGCTAAGAAACTAGCAAAAAAGGCTAGTTGGGAGTTGTGATAAGTGCTCAAAAGTGCTATTTAACCCTCGATTATGCCTCTTGTTTAGCCATCTTAGTGGACTAATAGTATTTATAAGTTGTGTTTTAAGATTCTACAGTGAAAAAGAGAGTTTTGTAGAATATTAGAGAAAATGGGGTAAAAGCGAAGCAATTGAGCATTAATGATCACATGGGAGGTCCGTGGACAATCATGGAGAAGGTCAAAGAATTGGAGCTATTAAATATCGACTTGGACCTATTTTAAAGTCTATTTGGAAGCCCAAGGCCAAAGGATTCGTTGCTTGGACCAAAGCCCGCAAAGAGGATAGAAGGATAGAAGCGAAGAGAGAAAATGGAAGCTTATAAATGCAGGACGCATGGATCGAGCTTCCGGATGCATTGACTGCGTCTGGGATAGAGGTCGAGCGTCGAGACGCATTGATTAAGTCACGGGGCGCATTGATAATGCGTCGGGACGCATGAATCAACTTCTTGTAGCCAATTCCTTCTCCGGGTTTGAAGGCGAAGTCGGACTCGAAAAAAGAAACCTATTTGTATTAGGAAACAAATGACGGTTTGGAATGCTTCTAGAACTCATTGTAACCCCTATAAATAGAGGACCTAAGTGCCTCATGTAATTGGCCAATTCACTTATATTCTTGTCTCCAGAACTTGAGGCAGAGAGAGATTAATAATAAAAGATCGGTTTTAACTAGCTGAGTCTTAATAAATTAGTCTTTCTAGTCTTATGTTCTTCAACTCTTCTTCTTCTTGTTCTTCCTTCTTTATGGAAGGCTAATCTTCTCCTTCAAGGGAGAAGATGAAGCCGATCTTAAGGTTTAATGATTCTTCCGGTTCATGGTGTTCTTCAATCGAGGTTAGTTCTTTATGTTTGTAGTTATTAGTTCCATTGCCCACACCAGGGGATGGAAGTATAGAATAGGGTTTATGTTTTGCAATATTAATATCATGCTAGTGTTCTTTACTTTTCTTCTAGTAGTGTAATTCTTTAGAGTTAGGGAAGTATTCTTTGTGTTGCCTTAGAAGGGTAGCTCGCAGAGAGTGGTGCCTTGGAAGTATTCTTTGTGTTTGCCTTAAGTGGTGATTCATTGAATGGCTGCCCTATTAGGAAGTACTCCTTGATGTTGCTCTTGGTAATACATTGAATGGCTGCCTGAGCTTACATAAAAAGAAAGAATATATTAATAGCATAAACATAAGAACAACCTTAAGTAGAGTTAATTGTTAACGATGTTTCATCCAAAAGGGCATCGGCACTCGCTCGATTGCCTAATTGTAGTCTACTTGTAAGAACAACCATGAAGTAGAAGGTCATAGATTAAAAGTATTGGTGGATTCTAATCTCTTGAATTCTCTCTCTTATAAATTCTCAATAGTTTAGTTAATTTAGCTTAGTTTAGCATTAGAATCTACAATCTCTACAATATTAGTTTTTAATCCCTCAAACCCCCTTTTTAGTCCTGTTCTTCACATAGCATACACTTAAAAGTGGAACGATACCCTACTCATCCTTTACTTATTGAGGGATAATTAGGTTTTGATACGCTTCTCTTTTGTTCAACGACCATACCACATCTGACACACAAAAAGAGGTTGGTCAGTAGGTGTAGATTTTGAAGGTACAACTTCGTTCGTTATAGGTTGTGAGGTAGGAGTTGGAAGGACGTCAGTCGTGACTTCCGTCGATTCCTCGTCTGGCATACGTATATTATTGTCGATGGTTCGGCCAGAACGAAGAGTGGTGATGGCATTTACCTCACCCTGGCTTGGATTACTAGGTCCTGGTGCATTGTTGAGTTCAAAGGCAGTGTTTGTAGGCTTAGGGTTTGGAACTGCTTGGCCAGGGAACACGCCCTTTTGACTTTTATCCCGAGCTAACAATTTGAAGAGACTGGATAGAAGCTAGGATTTGATTCTGTTGATTCATGTATGTCAGGAAAGCTTCAGCCGTTTTATCGGTTGTGGATTGTACCAAATGAGCAGCAGGAACTAGTTCACGGTTATTATTCACGGGTTGATTTTGGTAGCCATATCCTTGGTTACTGGGAACAAGGTTGCGGTTGTTTTGGTACCCCATATTTGCGTTGTTGGGAAAATTACTTTGCTCTTGCTGAAATTGTGGAGGATTTCCTTGACGATAGGAATTGTAGTTCGCGGGTGGTCGTATAGGAACGTTGTTGCCACCTGAAGGAGCTTGTTGTTGGACAGGGGGTGCCCAAGCTAAATTCGAATGTTGTCGCCAAGGTGCATTAGGGAAGTTGAAAGCACAAGCCTCTTCAGAAGGTTGGGGAGGATACTCGTATACCAAAGGACAATAAGAATCGTGCTTCGGGGACTTAAACAAAGAGGGCATGGGGGAAACGTTGGCGGCCATGACCGTTTGGGTTTTGTTCATTTACTTGTACCGAAAGAGCATCAACCTTTTTGTTTAGGGACTCGATTAGAGTTTTAATTCCTGATCGGGTTTGACCTCGAACATAGACCTAACTTTGGTAGGAGTGTCTTTAGAAGATCTAGAAGAATCGGTGTTTCCCCCAATGGGTGCTTCATGAGGCTGTTTCTCAAAAAGTGTATGCTTCGATGGCAAGCCCTTGTCCATGAAACAACCGCCGTTCATGATATCTAATGTTTTCTTTTGATGGTCGGAGAGACCATTAAAGAATGAAACGGACTAATCTGGCCGGTGTCGAGTTGATGATGGGGACATTCGAAAGTAGATCGATAAATCCGCTCCCACGTTTACGAAAAGGATTCACCGGGGGTCCCGGCGAAAATTGAATCTTTTGAAGCATTTCGTAGTTTTCTTACGAGTATAAAACTTTATCATG
This sequence comes from Coptis chinensis, assembly GCF_015680905.1. NCBI lineage: Eukaryota > Viridiplantae > Streptophyta > Magnoliopsida > Ranunculales > Ranunculaceae > Coptis > Coptis chinensis. The sequence goes on from NC_141464.1 coordinate 37,863,774, forward strand.
AATGCTTGAACAAGTTTGGCCCATGTGTCAATGGATTGCGGCGCTTGTCCGGGCGAAGCCAAACCGCTTTTATCGGCTAAAGGTGAAGGGGAAACAACCTAAGCAAGACTTGTTCGTTGGTAGCGGTCGGGATGGCGGAAAGTGGTGACTACTTGTTGCATCCGGCGAAGATGATTATGCGGTTTTTCATGGTCTAACCCATGGTAAAATGGGTAACAAACCGAAAATGTTTGGCGAATACTTAAAATCACCTACAATCGCGTCGAGTTTAATGCGAGGAAGCGTGTCCTTCCTGTAAAATGCAATATAGAAATCGAAAGGGGTTTCTCGATGTGAGATTTTCCTTAGCCATATTTAAAGGAGATAATGGCGCAGATGTTTGGACGAGGTTGATTTACGGAGGAGGGACTATGTCTAGGAGATAACATAAAACAGTTGTTTCTTGTATTTTCGGCGATGATATGTAAGTTCTAATTCCTTATGTTTACCGGACCGTAGTCTCATACAAATATAAATTTTAATTTAAGGCTCATAAGGAATGAATAATGACCGGAGGTTTTAGAATTTAGGAAGGAGGGGAGTTGAAGCAACGCCTTCCTCGAAATGTTTGCTAACTTTCGGCGGGGAAGCTAGGATAATATGTGAATATTCCAAAGAGCGTGTCACCGAGAGAATTGAGGGAGGTTGTTATGCTAGCACGTTCCTTAATTAGGCAACCTCAATTTTTTTTTCAAGTTTCTAGGCAATCGATGGAATAGGATGATGATTTATGATGGTGTATTATGGGGTGTTATTAAGATGATTTAGATGAAATTTTTAATTACTATGATTTTTATTTTTTATTTTTTATTATTTTTTATTATTTTAATCTAATGATTAATTAGTGTATTATGGAGACGTGATTACGAGAAATATGCAATTAAAAATGATAGATGCCAAAATAGAAACTAACTAACATATACTAGTTTACTGTGAAAAGTCTACCCATGCAAATCTATATTACTTATAATGCTTGCAACTATTTGTAAGTTATAACGTGAGCTAGGGGATGTCGAGAACGAACTCATGCAATTGAATACCGTAATGCGTGAATTGATGTAACATACACATACAAAAATATTCTAAGCGGTGGTTTGACGCCACGCGTATATCAAAATATATTCAATCATATTAATTGTGTTACGTGAATATGTGATGACGAACCACCTTTACATGCACGAGTTCTCATGCCAACATATAAATATCGAGGTAAAAAAAGGTTATAGCAAATAATATCCTCGACAAAGTTTGAGGAGTTTAAGAGTTTGAAACACGGCGTCCCGCGATTCCTCGTGATAGCGATCGACTACTCCCGAAGCTTATGCTTACTAGTAAAAGGACCAAAGAGCCCAAAAGAGTTGGCACAGACACGAAACCGGAGTGTTGATACTCGGGTTTATCAAGATGCTACTAATTCAGTCTGAATCCGAGACTCTTTTATGCATTCAAGATTTCAAATTCCTACCGAGTACTTAGATCGTGCTAATGAAAATAAACAAACTTGGTTCCGCGATATTTTTGTTAGTAGAAAAAGTTGAGGTAAACTATTCCGTAACTTCGTTAATATTGTGCAATGAAAATTAAAAAGATGAGGAGGTAAAGGGAGGGGTTTTATGGATGTATTCCGGTTATTACGTTAAGTCCAGTCCTTCTGCTGATTTGATAAATGCTCTTTACACACGCTTATTTGGTTTTCGCCACTTATTTTCTTAAGTCCGAGGTCACAAATCCAAAGTCCTAAGTCCAAAGACCCAAGTCCAAAGTCCAAACTCCAACATCCATATAGTCATGACGTTTTAGTCAAGTTACCTTACTCACATAGGATTGGTAGGATAGGTCGAGTAAGGGATCGTCCAAACCTTAGGGCTCGGATAGGTTCACAACCGAATTTTAACTTTTTAGTGAGTAGGGTTTTAGGTTTCTTTTTAGTTGGTTTTAATTAAATTAATCGGTAATGTAAATTACTATTAAATGTAGGTAAACAAAATTAGAGAAACAGGGAGAGAGTTAATCATGCTCATGCAAGAATCATTTTTCAACAGTTTTTAATACCAAATCACTACATCTCTAGTTAGTCTCCGTTTGAGACGCGTCGGAAGTATTGATCCCTAGTGCATGCCCACATCTCTAGGTGATTTCACTAGCATAAGGAGTTTCAATAATACCTCATCTCCGGTATATTATTTCAGCTCCTCGCTCGATTTCACATCACCGAAATTGGAGAGTCGGTCGACACTGCAGAAGTCGCTACCGAGAATCATCCGAGCATCGGCCGATTGTCTTTATGCGGTCTCCGATCATTTTGGGACCGGATGTTAATTCTATGCCTAATTCCTAAGTAGTGATTCTAGAATATTAACGAAATCAATCCGGATTTTCACACTAGAAGATAACCCTCCCCACGGGATTAGCTCATCATCATAGAAGGAATAATAAAACTTGTTGTATACATTAAGTAAATAAATCATGCGGGACGAAATTAAACTAGAAAAGAAATGACTGTTATTAAGGGTAAAATAACTTACAATATTTAAGCTGTTGAAATGGAAATGGCGGAATGTAAGTACTGAAGAAAAAAAACTAAGCGTAGCTAAAACATTAATATGCTGAAGGCGTTCTAATGAAGGCGACCCCTTCATATATATAGGCTGATATAAGAGTGATCCGTGAATATTTAAGATTTTGTTTTTATGCTAATTGAATGGTTCGAAACAAAACTTTGTTTTCAATTGTTTTAATTTTTGTCCTTTTGTTGATTTAAGGTTTTGTTTTAGCTTATGTCAATTCAAACCAAACCAATTTGAATTATTGCGATATCTTCTCTCTTGCTAGGTGGTATCAATTTGAAACCATCCTTTGCCACCCGCCTATCTTGACTCATCATGCCTTTCGGGCCCGCGAGAGTGTGTCCACTTAAGTGTCCCATTGAAACGACTTTTTTTGCCTTTTTTAGAGTTAAAATTAAGCCGTCGCTATATGGCAGAACTAGCCAACGCCGGCACCTAGATTTATCCGATTTGAGCTTCTAAGTTTTACTCGCTTCTTTATATGTGGGCCCGTTACGCGGTTTTTGTTCTTTTAGAAACCCGGCTCTAGTCGGGCTTTGTTGGGCTTCCGCGGGGGATTGAGGGGAATTCCAAATATTCCCGTATTCACAGATTGGCGAGCTTCACTAGCCAACGTCGGCATCTAGATTTATCCGATTTGAGCTTCAAAGTTTCTGTCGCTTCTTTATATGTGGGCCCGTTCCGCACTGGTTCTATTCTTTTGGAAACTTTGGCTTTAGTCAGGCTTTGTTGGGTTTCACGGGGGTCGAGTGGGAAACTTCAATTATTCCCCAGATTCCCGCTTTCGATGCATGTTTTATCACTATATTTATTTTAATTGCGGAATCCCTGCAAAGTAATGCGAAAATATAATTATTACATGATTATTAAACACATAATCGACTAAAATGTTATGTCTCTCGGGGTTTAATATTACAGTTTTGGGTGCTTATCATTGATTGTCATTCTTCTTCACCAAAATATCTTGCACAACCCTTCCCACCTTCAAAAATGGCATTGATATAATGAAACTGCTGCTTAACCATGCAGGGGTTCTGAGGTAGCTGACATGCTCTCTTTTGATACATTTAGTTCTAGAACAAATACATTTTTTTTTGGAATTTGAAAATACATAGAGGACTATCATTATTGTACAATGAAAAGAAAATGCATAACTGAATTTGTATATATCTAATTTGCCTTAGGCAAAAGTTCATTACGTCTGTGCTCTAGTGCCCCATTATTATTTCCAGTGTATTGGCTCCATAAGTCAAAAAAAAAAAAAAAAAAAAAAACTAAGAATAGTTATCAACACGGCAAATAACACAAACATGCAAGAGTTGAATGATTAACTGAACATTTTTTGTAAGACTTGAAAATGGTTTTTCCTCTCCATATCCCAATAGTTCTTCTCATCTAGATATTCACATAGATAAACTAAGTACAGTCAACACAAGCAAAAAAATAAGGCAACCAAAATATGGGGAATTTAGAAAAGTTAAACGATAATTACTTTTGTCTCCCCAAGCGAGGTGGACCGGATTTAAGCTTTCCTTGCTTAGTTATAGCACGTCTGACATGTCTTTTTTACTTCTCCTCGTCATCCTTGGCTATTTCTTCTAAGATATCTGGTAAGCTATAAGAATAACATCAAGAGAAACATAAGTACAATTTTCAAACAAAGCTTTATCTTTCGAGATTCGAACAATGGTACCTGTCGATCTCTTTATATAGTTTTTCTATCTTCTTTGCTTCTGTTTCTGTCTTCAGCTTTTCTTTGAGTCTAATTCTCCTGTTTAGCTCTACTCGAGTAACTCTCTTTCTTTTAGAAGGCTTGTAGAATGACACACATTTTCTTGGTCAACAAGTGGTATATAACCTTATATAGGGAACCACATTAGTACCATAACTCTCAAAATTTGACACAATGATTAGCCAAATAAACTCAGACATCACCATATTTTAACAACATAAAAGGAATGATATGTCTAGTGTTTAAAGCACGACACATTTAGCTAATAAATGTCCTTTACTTTTTTAAGTAAAGCTAAAACGTAGCTATATAACAACTCTTCAAGAGGTTAAACGCTTGAGTCAACTGTTCATTTCAAAGCAAGGTCAAGTCCGGCATTGCCCGCGAGGGGCGTCAATGTACCCCAACTACACTGTTATTTTGTTAAGTTACTATATAAGCGACTGATTTTAGGACATATTTGAATCATTGATTCCAATATCCATACTATCCGTAGGCCATATTAGTAATGAACTGAAATTCTAATACAAATTTAAATTGCTTGATAATATTGATTTCATAATTGTAAGGAGATAATACCAATTACCAATCCCACACAACATGTGTCATCATCCACAGATCTCCCCTAACACACTTATGCAACCTACACACCAACGACTTGTACTCAGGCAACCTACTCTCCTCCACACTAAGGACCTATAGTCAAGGGACCTAGAAGACGTATGTCCAAGATGTCCAAAAAGACACTAGCAATAAATTGAAACGATGAAAAGAAATAAAAGTAAATGTTCTAATCAATTAAATCAAAGATCATAACAGTCGAGCATTCCAATATAGAGCCAACCTGGTATTCCATATTCCTACAGTTACACTCTCCAATTTATATTATTCGATACTTAACAACACGGAGAAGTACCGACACAAAACTACGTCCTGAATTTCTATCATCAAATAAGTTTTTTGCGTTGCTTTTGTTATTTGGTAATTTTCTTTTGTAAATGTTATATGCCTAGTTTATCACTTGCTCTTACAATGGGTCAGATGTAGTGCTTGGTGCATTTGAACCTGAAACTTAACCTTCCTGTTGCTTGCTAATCTATGCAACTTGAATCGTTGAAAACCTAAACTAAAGGAAGAACTAATTCAGTTTTGTTGCTTAGGTTCCAACTTTAAAAAACCTTTAACTACCATTACTGCTACGTATAATCTAATGCTATTCCTTTCAAAATATCTTTTATATGCTTAAAGAATACTAGCAACAACATATTCTGATGGGATCGATGCCCATTACCTAAAAGACAATAAACAATTCTTCCCTGACGACCATTAACAATATAGGGTGCACTATTATAGTCTAATTTTCTCTTTCATTTTACTTTTACGCAAGTCCTTTTTGTGTTGGTTCATTACTTTTCTTTTGGTTCATCAGTTTTATTTAAACTGGCCAAGATGCATTTAAGCTAGTCACCTAAGTTTCTTTATATCTTCTAAGATGTGATGCATACATATACGATGAACCAATAGAAAAAGGACTATAAGAAAATCAGATTGTACTAGTGAGTTCTTACTGAACTTCCTCGCATACATGTTGTCCAACGACGATCAAACCATAGAGTCCATACTGGAAGTCATATGACCTAATAAACAGTGAAAAGCAAGTAAATCAACCTGAAGGGACTAAATAATTCTAATCCCTAATCAACATATCAAAACAACTATAGAAACCACAATAACCACACCAGTCACTGTAAATGCAGTAGTATAACTTGTTTTCATTGCCACCAAACCGAAGAAACCGATAAGCAACACAACATATTGAGGTACAATACAAAATCCTATGCATTCACTTGGTGTTTAGGTCTTCGGCACCATCCTCAGATTGTAGTCATAATAACTAAATGTAGAAAATCAACCAAAAAAATTCATATAGACTTTGCTCAGGGAGTACAAATTAAATAATGTTATAGCTAAAAAAAATCCCAATATGAACTCACAGACCACCCAGTCGAAGGATGATATGTTCATAAGTGCACTGAAAACAAAAAATGAGCGCCATTTACGATTATTGGATTACTTTCGTTTCATTTCAATTCTTTTCCTTTTGCGTTACATATTATAAACAAAAAATCGCCAGATATCACATTATATGCATTTTTCTACAATCCCAAATACAGGTTTAGTCTTGCTTCCTTTTGTTCCCACAAATGCTCTTAGATAAGACATAAGAGTATTTTGATGCAAGATTATCAGAATTTCAAAGCATTACGTACCAAGCTGGGAAAAGTTAAAGGAGTTTCACCAGCACTATGTTCTGCTTGGTCTGAAGCAAGGGGTTTTGGGTAATTCATGTGTACTACTCTTTAAGATTCTCGTATATACATTACCTTGAGCTTCTTACTCTATTCAAAAAATGGGAAACCCGGTATATAGATCTTCTTTGATTAGTATATTGCGAGAAGATAGTTGGACACAAAACATAGGATAACAGCCATGAGACAAAATCTTCAAATAAAACCTATACATCATACAAACAACAAAGAGGAAACTATATATTCAAAAATTTCAACTAACTTAGTAGCTGATAAGATGATTAAATTTCACCTCCAGATTCTATATCGTAGTAAGACCCTAAACGAAGACAACAACACGACCCCTTCAAACACCATTTTGTATCATAACCAAAACTAGCTTTGCAGTACAAGTTCTTCTTGTTTTTTACACTAAAAATCCATATTAGTTTAATGTTTTGAACAGTCAGTAAATAGAAAGATATATGCACCCACTTTTCTTCATTCCAGTACATATAATACTTACCAAAATTAAAAGATCTCAATCATCTGATGTTGATACTGACGTGATTGATAGCAATTTCAGGTATTAAGCTTGTGTCTTGTGAGAGCAAGAAAACTAATGGTGCCATTCAAAAACAAGGAGAAAAAAATGATTTTTTTATATTTTCACATATCTAAGAATTGGTGGGTTTGGGAGATGGAGAGAGAAGGGTGAGAGACGATGGACAGTTTTTTTTTAAGATGGAGAGAAACCCTTGGTCAATCGGTATTAATGGAAATTAAGTGGTAATTAAATTGCTAATTAAATAGCTAATTAATTATATTTATTGTGTGTACAATTCAAAATAAAAAGCGTGGATTTGAAATTTTAATTAAGCAACACATGCAATGACCAATTACTCCCATTCAAAGGTGTTAAACAATACTTCAATTTAAGGACAAAATTGGTACATTAAATTTGCAAAGGCGAGAAAGACGAAGCAGCCCTTCTAAATATAATATAAGTGTTTTTTATTTAAGTATTCATCCAGGAGTATTATGCATAAGAAAAATAACCGATGAATTTTAAGGGTCCATGATAGTCCATGAGCGGAGCGAACATTTTGGGAGAAGGGGGTTATCTTAGACAAAACCAACTTGGTTGGTTTAAATGCATCTGTCTCATCTCTTCCCATCTTTTTTTTTCGTCTCTCTCACTCTCCCTTTTCCTTTCCCTCTCCAGACACTCTAAATCTCCACTCCTCCTTCTCCATCTCCACTCCTCCATCTTCCTCTCCCACTCCGCTCACCCCCACTGCTTAGCAGTATACTAGTTATGATAGTTATAGGAGAAACTACTAACAGAGAACAGAGACACAGGAGATTATTTTGACATATTTTTTTCCCGTATTTCAAGTTTCAGAAATATCAACAGATCGATATAAAACATTTCACGAAATTTATGATCTCTATATATGTCTCTCTCCACCAACCAAAAACAAGTCTCATTTGAAATCAAACCCAACAAAAAAAAAAATGTATCCTCGTCTCGTACCCATAATCCGAACCCTAAAATCCTCTAACCGAACATTCTGTTCCTCCACCTTCACCTCAACCCAAATACCAAAACCCGAATACCCGACAACCCGAATATCCGATTTACGACAGCGTTTATCAACAGAATCACCAACACTATCCGATTTCATTAAACTACGAGACAACGAGTCATATTCAGTTGAAGTCGGTACGAAAAAGAAACCGTTACCGAAACCGAAATGGATGAAGGAATCAATACCGGGTGGTGAGAAGTATGGTAAAATAAAAAAGAAGTTGAGGGAATTGAATTTACATACAGTTTGTGAAGAAGCTAAATGTCCAAATTTAGGTGAATGTTGGTCTGGCGGTGAGACTGGGACAGCTACAGCTACTATTATGATATTGGGTGATACTTGTACACGTGGTTGTAGATTTTGTAATGTGAAGACATCACGAAATCCACTTCCACCAGATCCAAATGAACCATCAAATGTAGCTGAGGCAATTGCATCATGGGGATTGGACTATATTGTTATCACGAGTGTTGACCGTGATGATTTACCTGATCAAGGAAGTGGTCATTTTGTAGAGACTGTGCAAAAGTTGAAAATATTAAAGCCAGACATTTTGATAGAAGCTCTTGGTATGTGTTATACTATTTACCCATTATTTTTTAATATACTTTAGGCTTAGCTCTATTGCTTTCTAGTTAAGTTTTTCTTCTGTTGAATGGAAATCTTTTGATTTATGTCGATTAGAGTGGGACTTCTTGCATACCTTTCCATGGTGTGTAGACAGATAAGAGAGAAAAGTCCAACCAATGATATGGTGGCCCATGAACTTTTTTTAAGTAATGGGCAGTAGGAAAGAGTTTGTCAAAATCAAGTTTTGGAGGAAAGAACATGACTAACGCTATTGGCAATCATAGAAGTGATGTAAACCAAGTGAATTATGGAACATCAGACGAAGAAGGATCTTTTGCTTGCGGTGAGGGTTTTTATGACGATGAGATTGTTTAAGAAACAGGGGAGAAGGTGGGGTCTGATTCTCAATTGAGGGAGGGAGGTGTCAAGGGTACTGGAAACTTCAGAAGAGAATTTTGAAGAAGATAGATGGATTAATGATAATGTGATGGACATGGGAACGGAATTCGAGCTTAGTCAAGAATGTAATAGTTCTGGAAGTGTGCTTATTTTAAGAGATGTCTATAAGAGGACGAGAAGGGAGAAGGCTACAGTATCTGGTATGATAATTAGGAGAATGTCGAATGTAGGGCAGTCTTCCTGTAATAAATTATAGTGTTAATATATGGAACATGAGGGGTCTCGTTATGAATACAAAAAATGACATTTTGGGAAGAGCTGTGAGGAAATTAGACCAATTGTGGTGGCTTTGCAAGAAACAAAAAAGGAAGAGGTTAATCAAGCTTTTATGAGTATGATTTGGGGAAGATGGGAGCATTAGTGGGAGTTTTTACCTTTGAAGGGCTGGTTTGGTGTTCTAATTCTTATCTGGGACACTCAAGTTTTGGAGTGCACAGAGACTTTCAAAGGCGCTTATTCATTGTCTCCAAGATCTGTTAATAATAGTGATAGTTTTGAACAGATTTTCAGCAACATATATAGGCCGCCTATAGAAAAAACTAATGAACAATATTTTACCGAATTAGCTGACATTTGGGGGTGGGGGAAGCGTATTGGCAGGCACATTGATGCTTGGGAGAAGAGTTTAACAAGACAAGATTAGATTCAGCAGAGAGAGAAGAGGAAGGTGTAGAATAGCAAGAGAGACTCATGATTTTAATCAATTCATTAGTGATTGTGGCCTAGAAGATTTTCAACTTGGGGGATCAATGTTCACATGGTCTAATGGACAACAAAGGGTCGGCATGAGTAGATTTGATAGATTCTTGGCTTCATCTTCATGATGGAGTGGGCATTGGGTAGTTTCTTTTCAGATCATCAGATGATGCTTCTTGAAGGAAAGAAATTGCCAGGGGTCTGTAACTGTTCAAATTTGAGGTAATGTGGTATGAATGTTCGGAGTTGGTTCAAAAAATGAAGAAGCGATGGAATGAAGTTCATGTCAGTTCTAAGGCTGGTTTTGAACTTTTCTCATAAATTAAATTATCTCAAAGGGAAACTAAAAGAATGGAATAAAACATCCTTCGGAAAATATAAGAGCGAAATCCAAGAATGCAATGAAGAAATAGCAACATTGGATAGTGGAGAAGAAGTCAGAGACTTACAACCTAACAAAATTCTTAAGAGAGGAGAATTAAATGGAGGTCTTAGGAGATTGTTGTGATGTGAAGCTGTGTTTTTGAGACAAAGAGAGAAAACTCAGTGGCATGGTGGTGGGTGGGAAGATTGTACTAAATATTTCCATTGTATCGCGAATGCTAGACAAAATCATAACTATATGTCCAAGTTGGTGGAGATAAGAGTTGTATAAGAGTTTCAAGAAATGGGTGAAGAAGTTGTAGAGTCTTACAAGAAATTGTATGATGATGAGACGTTGCACAAACCCTTACGTCATGGTTTGAGGAATTTCAGTCTTTAGATTTGTGGCAAGCAGAGTTGCTTGAGCGGGAAATTGATGAGGAGGAAGTAAAGAAGGCAATCTATAGCTTTGGTGAGGAGTCTCTGGGGTCGGATGTTTTCCTATGTTGTGTATTAGAAGTGCTGGGGTATTTTTTGAGAGAAAATATCTTGAAGGTGGTGAAGGACTTCTATGATAACTCCTTCCTTGATTGGCGACTTAATACAACTCATGTATGCCTAATTCCTCAGGTTGATGGTGCAACAACACTCACTGTTTTTTTTTTTTTAATCGGTAAAGTATAACTTTATTAATATAATTATAGATAGATACATAAGGATGAGATATCCTCCATTACATGCATATAGAAAAAGAAAAGAAAAGAAAAGAAAAACCATAAAGTGACAAGTCTCTTAGTCCGATCATCTCATTATGGACTCCCATCGAAACACAAACGCCTCAAAAGGTATGTCTTGTGTCTCAATATGCACCTTTGACTAGAAACATAAAAGAACTTTGATTGTCAACACAACTTTCTCCATAGGCGTTGTTGTTCCCTCAAAGTGTCTCTGATTCCTCTCCAACCAAATGCCCCACAGAATTGCAAAAGGCAACATCCTCCAAAGTCGTCTCCCTTTCTCATAGTAGACTCTCAAGTCCCATGAGGCTAATAACATCGTCACCGAAACCGGACAAACCCAAGAAACCCCCGACTCTAGAATAAAATGACACCAAACCCGCCATGAAAAAGGACAAAACAAAAGAATATGATTCACAGACTCCCCCTCTCTTAAACACAACGGACAAAAGTTGACAAGAACTTCTTTGACACGTCTTTTTCTGAGATTGTCAATAGTCAAGATTTTACCAAGAGATGCACACCAAACAAAAAAGGCAATTTTTGACGGAACTTTAGAACCCCAGATGACTAGGAAATTTAGGAAGGGCATTAAGATCATGACGGGAGATTAGAGAACGAAGCTTAAAGTAAAAAGATCTAGAAGAAAATCTCCCTTTCTTGTCAATAGACCAAAGCCTCTTATCTCTGTCCGGTCTTATGGAAGGAATAGAGTCTAACATCATCATGAGAGCAGCCACACTCATTATATCCCTGTTAGAGAGAGCACTATGAATACCCAGGTCCCAAGCAATAAAACCATTGTGTTTCCTCATGAATGATCGAACTGGCAGGTTCCTTAAGTCAGAAACGGCATATAATCTAGGGAAAACGTGTGACAGAGGCCTCTCGTCTAGCTATATATCCTCCCAAAAGCGGATGCTATCACCTTTGCCTAAAACAAATCTAATATGTTTGTAGAACGCCTCTCCCACTCTATGAATGCCTTTCTAAATACCACAGCCATAAGGTATGGCCACATGACTACTCTTCCACCCCAAACCATGTTCTCCGAACCTAGACACAATCACCTTCTCCAAAGGCTCTCCCTTTCCTCCTTGAACCTCTAAAGCCATTTACCTAGCAAAGCAAGATTAAACTCTCGTAAGCTTTCTAATACCTAAACCATCTTCCTGTCTAGAACGACACACCTTCTCCCAACTAACCAAATGAAACCTATGCCTCTCCTCACTGTCATCCCAAAGAAAATTTATAATAATCGCCTCCAATTTAGCGGCAACACTCTTAGGCATGTGGAAAAGGGACATATAATAAACAGGAAGATTAGAAAAAATGCTTTTAATCAAGATCACTCGATCGCCTTTAGACAAAAAACGTCCTTTCCACCCAGTTAGCCTACGACTAAATCTCTCAATAACCGAATCCCAAATAGAACTCGATCTATAACTCGCTCCCAAAGGAAGACCCAAGTATCTGGAGGGAAGACTACCGATGTTACAACCTACAGAGGACGCCAAAGCATCCAAATTATCCCCCTCACTCACCCCAAAAATAGTACTCTTTGCCATATTCACCTTAAGACCCGATACAACCTCAAAATAGCAAAGGATACCCCTAAGATACCTCACTTGCTTTAAGTCCTGCCCAACAAAAACCATTGTATCATCCACGAACTGAAAATGAGATATCAAAACCTGGTCCTTACCAACTCTAAAACCCTAAACCCTAACCTATTAGCCCTCTCAATCATTTTACCAAAAACCTCCACAACCATGAGGAAAAGAAGCGGGGATAAAGGATCCCCCTATCTTATACCTCGAGAACTTTTAAAAAACCCTGCAGGCGACCCATTTATGAGAATAGAAAAAGAGGCCGATAACTCCAAAACCCATACGCATCATAACATAATCTAGAAAATCCCAGTTCACATGATCATATACTTTAGCCAAATCGATTTTACATAAGATGCCTGGGTTGCCGCTCCTCTTCCTGTCATCAATGGCCTCGTTAGCAACTAACACTCCATCCAAAATTTGTCGTCTAAAAATGAAAGCCCCTTGTTCTTGAGCGATCATTCTAGATAACACCTTTTTTAACCTAATAGAGAGAACTTTTGAAATGATTTTGTAAGCACTTCCGATGAGACTAATGGGACGCAAATCACCAATATCCTCCACCCCTTGCTTTTTTGGAATAAGCTTTATGAAGGTGTTATTAAGGCTATGGGCTAAAAAACTCGACTCATAAAAATCTCGGACCATATCTATAAAATCGTCTTTCACCACCCCCCAAACTTTTCTAAAAAACTCAATTGGAAAACCATCTGGACCCGTAGATTTATCACTCTTCAAACACTTCATAGCTTCCCATACCTCCTCCTCCTCCATGCTCTTTTCTAATTCATCCCTTTTCCCATTTGAAATGCAATCTAAGCCAAGATTATCAACCCGAGGGTGAATACGATTAGGCTCGATATACAACTTAGAATAATATTGCACCACCTTATTTCTGAGATTATTTTCCCCACTCACCTCCTCGCCTTCAATTAACAATCTCTGAAGAAAATTCTCTCTAAATCTTGCTTTAGCACATTGGTGAAATTTTTAGTATTAGACTGGCCCTCCTTGATCCATCTCTCTCCTGACTTCCGTTTCCAAGAAATTTCTTCTAAGTTCACCTTCTCAAAAAGTCAAAATTCGCTTTCATGTTGAAGCGACTACTTCACTCTTCCTTGGATAGAGGACCTTTCTCCTCCTTCAAATCTAAAATCCTTATGTAACTTAAGAGTTGATCTTTTTTCCTATCAATCCTACCGAAAACCGTCTTATTCCACTCCTTAATCTTAAACTTAACAAACTGTAGTTTCTTAGCAAACCTAATGCTAGGTCTATCGCCTTCTTGATGAACCTCCCACCATTCTCTAATCTTGTCCACCAAATTAGGATCAGAGAACCACATGAGCTCGAATCTAAACGGGGTAGGTTTGCCTCCACCAATCTCCTTAGATACGGTGATAGGGTGGTGATCCGATGTTGTACTAGAGACCACAGCTTGAATCAAACGAGGCCATCTCTCCTCCCAGTCACTACTCACAAGAAATCTATCCAAAGACGAAAGGGTGGGATTCTCATGCTTATTTGACCATGTGAACTTGCCCCCAGTGAGGGGAATGTCCATAAGCGCACACCTCCTAACCCACTCATCAAACTCTCTCATCTTAGAAGTTATACGACAACCACCCGTTTTCTCATGAGAGAATCTAATCACATTGAAATCACCCGCTATACACCACGAGCCTCCCCTACTGAAGGCATGAACATCATCAAGTTCTCTCCAAAAAGAAGAAAACTCCTCTTTATTCTTCCTAGAAGGCCCATAAACACTCACTGATTTTCAGACCTATTAAGTCTACTGGGGTGGTATAAGATCATCACTAAAACTCTTTCTTGGAGACTAGAGGTGGCTGTTGAACCTCTCATTTCGAAGTATCAAGGAGCTTCAGTGAGTAGTAGAATTTTTTTGATGGGGCTTTAATTGCTAATGAGATTGTTGACTCCCATAAGAGAGCTAGTAATCCTAGTGTCATTTGTAAGATGGACTTTTCTAAGGTGTTTGACCACATGAACTAGAAATTGCTTGATTTTGTTTAATACAGAATGCTGTTTGCAAGGTGACCCTTTATCACTTATTCTCTTCATTATTGTCGGAGATGCTCTTACAAGATTGATGGAGTTGGGCAAAAAGAAAGGTTTTTACTCGAGTTTTAATTAGGGAATGGAACTTCATCTAATTTTAATCCATGAGATGACACTTTTGTTTTTGTGTGGAGCCTAAGGAAGAGTATGTTCGGAATATTAAAGCCATATTCATGTGGTTTTTGAAGGTATGTCTGGTTAGAAAGTGAAGTTTCATAAGAGTTTGATGATTGGGATTGGTGGACTTGAGAACATTTTGTCCTTACCTGAAATCTGGGGTTGCAAAGTTGGACATCTTTCTTCTACGTATATTGGACTCCCTCTTGGAGCCAAATACAAGAGTGTTAGAGCTTGGGATCTAGTAGTTGAGAGATTCAGTTTGAGGTTGGCTACTTGGAAGAGGAAATTTCTTTTGAAGGGTGGTAGTGTCACACATATGAAGAGTACACTGTTGAATATCCCTGTTTATTTTTCTGTCCTTACTATTCCGGTTGGTGTTGCAAAAAGATTAGAGAAATTATGAATGACTTTCTTTGGGGATTGACAAATGAGATTAAGAGATTTCATCTTAGCTCTTGGGATAGAGTATGTATGCCTAAGGAATTAGTAAGTGGTTTGATAAGTCTGGGAAGGAAGAAGGAAGTTTATGGAAAAAAGTTATTATTTGTAACTTTTTAAGTATAGGATGGAAGAATGGTTACTAAATCAGTGACTTCGTTGTATGAATGTGAGTTGTGGAGGGGGATTATGAATAATAAAGATGACTTTGCGAAACCTTGCAAAGTTAGTGTTGGAAAAGGCACTAGTGTGCAATTTTCGTGGATAATTGGATAGGGGAAGAACCATTGAGGTCGTGTTTTCCAACTATTTACAATGTGTCTAACAAGATGAAATTTATATGGAGACAGCACCAATGTTATTTGGGATCTTGGTCTTCAATGTTGGTTAAATGATTGGGAAGTGCAGTCTTTGGTCAGTTTGTTACTGTCACTTAACAATATAGTGCTTTCAGAGGTGGAGGACAATATTTAAGGCTTGTTTTGATTTATTAAATTCAAAGAGGGTGACTGAATTAGGCATTGGGATGTCTGACTGGCCATGAAAGAAGTGCGGGTTAAAGGAGTTTCGTCCAAAATCTGCTTTTTCATGTTGACATTAGCGATGGGGAGGACACTAACAGCATATATATCTTAAAAAGAGAGGGAAAGTTATTGCTAACAGATGTGTATGTTGTGGAATAGACGAGGAAAGTATAAAGCATCTCTTTTGGGACTGTTGGTTTGCAAATATTTATGGCAATACATGCTGGTTAGTGTCCCCAGTTCACATGGGTTTGAAGGTACAATAGTGGATTGGGTGAATGGATGGAAGTGTGAGCAGCTGTCTCAGATTGGCAAAATGCTTTTGTGTAGACTACCGCATGCTATGTGTGGTGCATCTGGCTTTGAAAGGAATTGCAGAATTTTTTTATGACAAATTTTCTAACGTGGACCGTGTTTTTTGTAGCATTATATATTGTTTGTGGGAATGGGACCACTTTATATTAGGATGTGAGGGGTGAATTTTGACCAACTTCTCTTTGGGTGGGAAAGTCTAATTAGGAACTAATGTAGTTTCTGGGAGGGATACTGACTTAAATCCTCACAAAGTCAGGCTGTTTGTTTGTAATCTTCATTAAAATAAATAGAATTTGTTTTACCTTTCCAAAAAAAAAATCCTGTGGTCATGTTACTCACTTCACAGCTGTGTAAAGTGTTACTCATCAGCTCCTGGCCTGCTCCATGAACATATGACTGGTTCCTTCTCAGTGTATTGTACTTGGATGCTTAGTCCCATCAATAATCATCCTGGCTCCTGGTCTGTCTTTGATTTATTTCAGCTGTAGTTGAATTGATGTCTTCACTCTGTTCACTAACTTATTCCTAATTGCCTCTTGAGTGTGTTGTTTTCCCCTTCGAATCTCCTGCTGTTCCTATAAAGCTAAATAGCAAAAAAAAAAAACGATAAAAAAGTAGAATGAAATTGATGGTAGCGTCGTCACTAAGACGGTAAGACCCAGTTCTTTTTCAACACCTGCCCACTCCTGTTTTTGACTTTTGAGTATATACAATCAAAATATAGGTGTTTAGAGCTCTCTCTTGCTCCATGACACTGACAGCAAGAAGTGTGAGTTAGTATTTTCCTACTCACTACTTTCACTAGTCTATCATGTGTGAGTAGTGAGCAAGAAAACAACTGCCAACCTGTGAAATAATGTTTAGGTAGCACCCTCTTAGCCCATAGCAGCCTGTACTATTGTACTTTCTCTCTATAATGTTTCAAAGCTTGATAGAACGACTTGGTTGTATATGTCCTTGTGCTGGTTTCCGTCCATATGACTTGATCTTCTTTGAGTAGTTTATGAATTTCTGTTGATGTGATATTTTCCTTGAGTTGTCCCTGACGTAGATTCTGAAATTGATTATTCCAATTACCATCATCATAGATAAGAGCACTGACTGTAGCATCTTCTGGAAAGGTTGCAATGCCTTTGCTTCCTGGTTAAGCCATAATGGATTTCTGGTGAACCATGGATCATACCACAGTGATGTGTGTTCCCCATTCACTATCAGATGTCTTATGAATCTTCTTGTGTTTCAAGATATTTTTCCAAACCCAGGAGCAATCCTTAGGAACTTCCATGGTCCAAAAATGATGGCACCACAGCCACAGACCAAAGTATTGTCCCTGCTTGCAACTTTGAAAACCAAACCACAATATGCTGCTTTATTCCACACTTTGCGATCCACAATATCTAGTCCCCTATCTTATCTTCCTTCTTCTATTGGTTTCACTCTGTGCAGTATACACTTCATGTAGGACTAGACTGAAGGAACATAATGCACTCTTTAGTAACCTTGTCTAATACATTTTCCGGGAGTATGAAAGTTTTAACCCAATATTTATGAAAAAAAAGAGAGGACAGATTGTACTAGTTGCAACCTAGCTGCAGAGGATAACAATCTATTCTTCCAGTAAGAGATTCTGAGAGTAATTCTTCAGTCAAAGGAAAAAATCCTGGATGCCAAGCCTGGTGGAGGTGAGGGTCAGACCCAAATAACTGAAATAAGTAATAGGTGCAGTCACGGTACTCTCTTTACCATACAATCAGCTAAAAATTGGCCTTCTTCAGCTTTTGTGCTCCCATTGATAAATAGAAAAACAATGGAGTGCCTAAATACTGAAATATTTAATTCGATTATGGGTTCTTAACAACTGCTTTATAGCGCTTGTGTTGTAATTTGAATTTTACATTGCAGTATTTTCCCCTTGAGTATGAAATGATTCAAGCGTGTAACCAACATTAGGAGGCACCTTAAGATACCTGTTTTCCCCCCTTCTCTACTCACTATCTTTATGTTTATGAAAAAGACTTTCGGAGATAAATAACCAAGGTACAAAATACGTTCATCGTAGATATTTTATGGTCGGAAGAATATCCACAGTATGAAATGATTCAAGCGTGTAACCAACCTTAGGAGGCACCTTAAGATATCTGTTTTTTCCCCTTCTCCACTCATTATCTTTATGTTTATGAAAAAGACTTTTGGAGATAAATAACCAAGGTACAAAATACGTTCATTGTAGATATTTCTGACCACAAAATTCTGATATAGATAACTGGTATACTGGAAGAATATCCACTGATATATCTATTATGTTCTAAAGCAAAATTAGGGAAAAGGGGAGCTTAATTTGGTGGACTTATAGCACATTATTGGTACTGAGTTCCCAAAATTCAGATATATATTCCCGACATTTATGGATATATCAGGATTTTCCCGGCCCTGTAATCTGCAAAGCTTATTAAGTAAACTAGAGGAACTGAGTTCGTCAGAGATTTTAGATGAAAAGAAGTTGCCTTCTTTTTATTTTTGCTAGATAGATAGAATAAAGATGTATAAATTAACAAAAGACATTGAGGAAGGGGCCCATAAAGTCTCACATTTGGGCCTATATAATTTCATCTTTTGTTATTTTAGTTTGCCCATGAACAATTTTACATGCAAAGGAAGATCCTATTCCTTTTATTGTTCTCTTAGTGGTTATAAATGACGGTTCAGGTCTTATGATGGCTTTCTCTGTGTACTTTTTATATATTGTCTTGATTCTAAATGTATGCTAAGGTCTTCAATTCAACTCGCAAGCCTTCTTTTCTTACCTTGTTATGTTTATGGTTATTGTCCAGTTCCTGATTTTCGTGGAGACCGTAGCTGCGTGGAGAAAGTCTCTCAGTCTGGTTTAGATGTTTTAGCACATAATATTGAGACAGTTGAAGAGCTACAGAGTGTTGTACGCGATCACCGTGCTAATTTTAAACAATCTATGGAAGTTCTGAAAATGGCCAAAGATTTTGCTCCTGTTGGTACACTTACGAAGACATCTATAATGTTGGGCTGTGGTGAAACGCCTGATCAAGTGGTGAGAACAATGGAGAAGGTGAGGGATGCAGGTGTTGATGTCATGACATTTGGTCAGTATATGAGGCCTTCAAAGCGCCATATGCCTGTGTCAGAATACATAACTCCTGAAGCATTTGAGCAATATCGTATCCTTGGCACGGAAATGGTATGTGCTTACACTTTCAGTTTGATAACTTGCTGCAGTTTTTCTATGTTTAATTGGTCTTTTGTTAAGTCTATATTAACACCAATCTACCGAAAGTAGCTTCTCCTAGTTTTGGTGGCAAGTGCATATATTGAAGAGAGTTTTGCTCTACCACCATGTATGCTGAAATGCACATCCTTTCGTCATTACTGGACTAGTTGTTATAAAGCTTAATAAACCGAGTATAAAGGTTCTTAGGTTATTTTATACTCAGAGTTTCTTGTAGCTTATCTGAAAGAAACCCTTGTGTGTTTAAGAAGTTTTGAAGAAGTTTTGGCTGTACATGACACTGGGATAAAACCTATGTTACATGGACACTCCATATTTTGAAAAACATCCGTGTCCGTGTCGGACGCATAGCGGACACACATTGTATGTGATTTACCTCAATTTTTGATATTTCGCCGTATCAGACACTTCGTATCCTTGTTGGATATGGCCACACCTATTCGTGTCAATGTAACTTAGGATAAAACACAATTTCTTATCTGACAAATTCTTGGAAATCTCACTGCCCTTGATGCATGGTGCCCCAACTATGCATTACTTTGATTTTCCTCTTGGTTTGATCCTCTGGATCATCTGGAGCGACTATCTGATGTAATCTGCACCAATTAAGTTTCATGAACGAAACAACTAAAACTAGGGTTTATACCTCCAATAAGATAAACAATTCTCTTAGAATAAATATTCAATAAAACCATCTTACAATGAAGGCTAAAATGCCTTTAAACAATAAATCTGATTCCTAATTCTAATTGGAATCCAAATAGGAAACCTCCTGAAATAAGAAACTAATAAAATAGAAACTAGTTACTAATTATGATCTCATAGCTAAATAAGATATAAGAGACATCCATCATTGGTTTGGGATGACATCAATGCTAATGCATCACAATCTGCTTACCTGGGTTCTCATAAAACATTTAATTCTATTTTTGTTCTTTTTAGGTTCTAAGAGCTAGTCCTATGTGGTGCTTTTTCATTTGACAGCTTCATGAGGACAATTCTTCAAGGAATTTAAGTTGACTTGGTCAAATCAACCAAATATCAACATAAGCTCATACAAACACTATCAAAAGGTATTTGACCTAAAAAGGCACCCTGAAATCACCAACACATTGTTACAGTGTGATTTGTGTTTTTTGTTTAACACTTGACGGAAATTGATATTTCCCTTGCACTATGTTTTGGATGTACTGCCCTATGATATTCCTTATTGAATCAGTGTTCATGCAATTTCTTGGAAAAATACTTATGCCTAAATGCTATATAGATAGGAATTGAAACATCTCACGCACAGGAAATTAATTGAATTGCATTGAGCAGTTGATATGTAGATCTTATAGAGTGCCCGTTGTATGGTCATTACACCTTGGTTTATGTAACAGTGGCATCATTGCCACTTGATGAACTTTCATACTACTAGTATATTAATAACAAAAGGGTCTTTCTTTAAACCGTTTATGTTTGCTCTTTAATGACTACTTTGGGTGTGGTGCAGGGATTTCGTTACATAGCATCTGGCCCCATGGTCAGGTCCTCATACAAGGCTGGTGAATTCTACATCAAGTCAATGATAGAGAAGGATCGAGCCATACCATCTGTTCCTGTTTCATAAGGTTTCTGACTTGCTCTATTTATTTTCCCCCCTCTGTTCCTAACTTCCTATTGTACATTCCATTCAATTTAATGTTGAGCTTTCAGTCTGTTGCTTCATTTACTGATGAATGCTGATTGGCCTGTATTGTTGCTATTATCCGCTATATCTGCCTAATCCAAAGTTTTTCACTCTGTACAAAAATTTTACTTGCTTGGTTGAAAAATGGATAATAGTAAGCTATTTATTCAAAACTTGGTTTAGTTCCTGTAAATGCTTTTGATCAGTAATCATTAGACATGACACTCTATTATTTTAATCTGCATTTGAAGAAATTAGTATTATTATTATTATTATTATTATTTTTACTATTCTTCTTATCTCCAACATAATTTCTTATGCTAACCGTTATATAATTTGAGAGCACTGTTGTGAAGGTTGAGAAGGATTAAATGAAGAGTGTTTACTTTAGATCGTCCAAATTGCAAGTGGTATTGGAGTGTGAAAGTGGAAATGTGGAATTGGAGTCATGTTGTACTGTTGTAGGCCTCAATTTAGATTCAAGCAGGCAGAGGTGGACCCACATTGATTTGGTGATGGAATCATTGAGCAGACATTTGTTTGTTCTTGACTTACGAGTTATGTCATGGTTGTTAGAACTTAAAAATAAATTGATTCCAAGGCTGTGTGTTACTGTGTTTGGCACTTTGGCGTAGCACGTTTGTATAGGACTACAGGTGGGTAGAGTACAGGAGGGTGTCCAGACTGCAGAGTCCGGACACATGGAAGTCGTCAGTAATAGTATTGCCATTGGCCAACGGGAAATCTAGGTTCATGTTCGTAAGTAAATCTTGAAGAAGCAAGGGCTTTAAACCTGAGAAACTGCAGTCTTGGGTAAAATCAGTCGAAAGTGATGGATCCACCATATACCTAGATGAAGCAAGGGAAATGCAAAAATCTAGGGAAAAGATTGGATTCTGAAATAATGAGCATTGGCAGTAACGACTACCAAGTTACCAACCACCAAGCATCTCTGGTATATCGGTGCCTATATTTAATGGTTTTCATAATCTTGTATACTGTCATTTGAGAGATTGTCTGTTGAAATCAGTCTTATCACGTTTCGTGGGTGATAATGTGTTATTGTCATCATAATTTGAAGATTTATTCCTTCACTCAGTACGGTTTGATACAATCTTTGGGGGACCAGCAGATTAGGTTGAAGCTCTAGTTACTGTCTTTCTGAGAGTGTTCTATTGTGTTAATCAATTCCGTGCGATGTTGGTTCACTGTTATGTTGGTAAATAATGAACAGCAGATTAGAGATGCATTCCTAATTTCCTATATAATGTTGATTAATTGATTTACATAAAAAACAGTTGGGTGCCTAAATTGCCTATGTCAATAACTCGTCCAACTAGGGAATCAGTTTTTGGCAGTGGACTTGTAATTATCGATTAAAAAAAAACAAGTTTTCCCACCCAACTCCCAAGTTGTTTCATCAAATTATCCAACTAAATTAGACGTAGAAAAGAAGTAACAAAATTAGTGGCAAACTGGCAATCACTCAGTCAGAGTAAAGTCTTTCTCTTTTAAACGTGCAGTAACTTGTACGTTGTACCATACGTTTCAAGTTTCAACCTGACACAATAATAAATTCACTCTGTTGGCTCTTCAAACCCACTATCTTTACTCTGCTGTTGCCTCTTCCACCCTCTTTCCCATCCTTTCTTCTTTTCAGATTCACTCAAATTCATCTCATCCTCTCACTATGTTAAACGGTAAAAATCTTCACAATGATTGATAACCACACCTCCTCATATCTAAACCCTTAAAAGTTAAAACCCCTCCTCTTTTCTCCACTCTTACCACTACAAAATTTCAAAACTTCACAAATGGGTTGTTGTTTAAGCAAAACTCAACATTCTAAGAAAACCCACCCACCCCATACTCATTTCCCAGTACCGGATTCTGCCCCACATCGCTTTAGACCTCCACTTTCTCCTGTTTTTGAAGAAGAAAGTGTCAAAGAAGTCCTTTCTGAAACCCCCAACCCCAAAGTAGAGCTCAAGAAACAAGAAGATGAGAAAGTTTTAGCAAATGTGACTAGTCCAGTTACTAAGATTGAAGAACAAGTAGTGAAGAAAGTTGAAGTTTGTGAAGAGATATCTGAAGTATCAGAGATATGTAGTTTAAGTGAAACAATGTCAACAACTACAATAACATCAAGAAAAGAAGACCAAGAAGAAAATGGAGAAGTCCAACAACCTCAACCAAGGTTACAAAGATCACCAACAACAACAGCTAAAAAAGTTCTTAGGAAACGTTCAATCCCAGGTGACTTTGTAGCAAATCCTCAAAGGGGTTCAAAATCTCCAGCTAGAAAAATGAACCCATCTCCTAGCAAGAGAAATGAAAGCTCAGAAATGAGTCATCAGCCCGTATCGCGACGTCGATTAATGGATAATCCTACTCGAGCGCGACGCGATCCCGGAGAGCGGTCGGGTAGAAGGTCTAGATCTCCAGCTACACGTGGCATTGGTAGAAGTCCATCAAGAAAGGCTCCTAGGTCTCCGGCGAGAGTTCCGGTACCTGGGCCGGTTCCGTTGACGGAATGTGGTCGGAAAGATGAGGAGACTAAAGGGGCAAATGAGTCAATGGAAAACCCACTTGTGTCGTTAGAGTGCTTCATTTTTCTGTAACATTTTTTGTAGGGTTCTGTCTTTGTAGACATTATTGGATGGGTCAGATTTTGAAAAATGTGTCTGATGGGGAGCTGGTTGGAATTAGTGAGAATGTTGGGGATATAAAGTTTGGGATTATGTGGGGGAAGTAGCCGTTAGGTTGTTTTTGGTTTTGTACATAATGAAATCAAATCTTGTGGAGGGAATTCGGTGCGGATAATTTTGCAAATTGAAAGTTTCTCTTTATAAAAAAAAAAAAAACATAAAATCTGCCACTGTAATTTACTATTGTTTTGTAATGTTTACTATCGTCAATTCGTGGTTTGTTCTGCGCCCAAAATATCGAATTTGGTGAATATTTTAATGTATTCAAAAACTATATA
The DNA here is from genome assembly GCF_015680905.1 of Coptis chinensis. Lineage (NCBI taxonomy): Eukaryota > Viridiplantae > Streptophyta > Magnoliopsida > Ranunculales > Ranunculaceae > Coptis > Coptis chinensis. Next base: position 37,887,826 of record NC_141464.1, read on the forward strand.
TCGGAAATATTAGAGATATTTATTTTTTTGTTGACTAGTCAAAATTTTGTTTTGTATGTCGATATATTAGAAATATCGTTGATTATATTAGAAATATCGCCAATTTATCGGTCAAAATCAACAATATTTTGTCAAAGTCAATAATATTGGTCAAAGTCAATAATTTATATCGGATATATCGGTCGATGTATGTTGTTATATCGGAAATTGTGATATATATCGGGAAAAAAAAAGAATTAATATTCGGTTGAGATATATCGAATATATTTATGTTGGTGTACTAAAAAAAGGATATATATTGACGATATATTAGATATATCGGCGATATTTTGGGCCTTGGTTTGTTTTGCTAGAATGTTTGCATTTGCAAATGGCCATACTTGAAACTCTACACTCTGTGACACTCTGCAACAGTCTGTGTAGGCTTGTGGATTTTAGCTTAATTGTCCATGTGTTTTTTTTTTTCATATTTTTTATAACAGGAAGTGACTCTCAAGGACAAAACTGCCGAAAAAGTAATTTTCAAGGACACATTTTTTTTTTTTGGGGGTAGATAAAAGGTCAAGTATACTCTTGACGCGAAATAAAAAACGGATCGGGTAGATGAAATGTCAAGTATACCCACGGCCTTTTAATAATTAATTAACGGTCCGGCCCCGAACGAAAACGACGGTGTATTTAGTATGAACATTGAATGTTCATAGTCTTCGCTATGTTTGAAAATTAGTCGATGTTCATAGATTCTTTTAATATTCATGAAAAATTCGATGTTCATAGTCTTTTGGATATGAACATTGATTGGGTATGAACATTCAATGTTCATACACCATCAGAATGTATGAACACTCATTGTTCATAGTAAAATGACAGAAAGAGTAAAATTGGAAAATATTTATTTTAAATCCAGGCCATTTGTCCTTTAGGGTTATTTTCACGGAAGGGTATAACTGGCATTTAAAAAAAGTAAAAGGGCCGGGCCAACTTATTTTGTCCTTGAAGGTTCCTAATTTTAAAATAGTGGGTTCGTGAATTACTTTTCCCCAAAATTTGTCCTTGTGAGTTACTCACAAAAAACAGTGTCCTCTAGAGTTACTTTTTCCCCAAATTGGTCCTCTGGACTATTTTCTTGTTTTTATAATGTAGTACGATAATTGTTCTTCAATCTTATTACCAACTTAGAGCATCTTTAGGTGAGATACTATCCTAACATCAAACACCAAATTTTTATTTTCAAGAGAAACACATGTTGATGAAAACACTAAAAAAACACCAAACTAAACACCAAATTGGCCAAACACATGTTGGTGTTTGCTTTGGTGCTGTATCAAATCTCTTTCGCGGTTTTTCCAACCGTGCGGTTTTTCCAACCGTGCGGTTTTTCTAACACCGCATGAGCTTGGGCTAGATAGTGGGTTTCTATGGCGCGGTTTTGTGAAAACCGCGCGTTGTTTATAACACCACATGCTCTAAACGGGCAAAAACAACTATATTTTTCTTTCACTATAAATTGAAGCACTCACACAATAGGTTTTACACTCACTTCTATTCTCTACTGTCTACTCTCAACTCTAAACCACAATAACTAGTGAAAATCCAAAAACAAAATTTAGAGGGGCTTCATGGATACAAGAAAAAGATGTTACTCTCACCAATAGTTGGCTACAAGTTAGTCAAGATGGTGTAGTAGGAAATGAGCAAAAGTCAAACGAATTTTGGAATAGGATTCTAAATGCATTTTATGCAAATCTAGGAAGAGTGACCGAATGCAACTTTACGGGCATGAAACATTGTTGGACTTTCATTCAAGCTAATATCAACAAGTTCCATGTTATTCTTTATAATATTCAAGCATCTCCTCCAAGTGGTTATAATGACAATATGATTGTAAGTATTTACTTTTTATTTGTTATTTTGATTCATAAATACAATTTTCAATTCTAATTTAGTTTTTTCTTAATTGGTAGGTTGAGGAAGCAATAAATGCATATGGGATGCATAATGGGGTTTGAAAGTGGATGTAATGTTATAATATGGTGAAACACTCACCCAAATGGAAGAGGCTATAATTGAGAAATGAATTGCGACCCACCAAAAAGTCGAAGTTAAATAGCAGGGAAGGAGGTTCATCAGTTCCAATATCAACTGCGACAACTCAACCAATGGATTATGATCCACACCAAGTTGATGAGCTTGAGGATAGGCCTATTGGAAAGAAAGAAGAAAGGAGAAGAAGGCAAAAAGAGAAAGAAGAAAGTGATTATAAAGTGGAGGAATCCGCTAAGAAACTTGATGATTTTCTTGTGGAACTTTCTAAAACCACCAAAGAAGACAATGAATTGGACCAAAGACAATTGAAGAAAGATAAGATGGAATATGAAAAACTTCAATTGAAGAAAAATGCGATGGATTGGAAGCTCCAAATCTAAAAAGAAAAACTTCAATTGAAGAAAGATGCGATCCGAGTTCGAGAAGATGAAAATGATGCTAAAATACTAGGAATGAAATTAGAAGGATTACCCGAAGATGAGTGCGAAATTTGGCAACTCAGAAAGGTAGAAATTTTACAAAAAATGAAGAATCGAATTGCCAATATCATTGGTAGTAGTCAAAGACAACTCAACCAATGGATTATGATCCACACCAAGTTGATGGGCTTGAGGATATGCCTATTGGAAAGAAAGAAGAAAAGAGAAGAAGGCAAAAAGAGAAAGAAGAAGGTGATTCTAAATTGGATCTGTTAAGAAACTTGATGATTTTCTTATGGAAGTTTCTAAAACCACCAAACAAGGCAATGAATTGGACCAAAGACAATTGAAGAAAGATAAGATGGAATTTGAAAAACTTCAATTGAAGAAAAATGCGATAGATTGGAAGCTCCAAATCTAAAAAGAAAAACTTCAATTGAAGAAAGATGCGATCTGAGTTCGAGAAGATGAAAATGATGCTAAAATACTAGGAATGAAATTAGAAGGATTACTCGAAGATAAACGCGAAATTTGGCAACTCAAAAAGGCAGAAATTTTACAAAAAATGAAGAATCGAATTGCCAATATCATTGGTAGTAGTCAAAGTAGTGTATAGTCTAAATGATTTACTTCCTACTCATGTCTTTTAATTTATGACGTACTTTAATTTGAGTTTGTATTTTGATTTTAATTAGAATGTACTTTAATTGAATATTTTCTTTTAATTTGAGTTACCTTAATTTAAAGTTGATACTTTTTATCATTCTAAACAAAATTCGGCAGAGTTTACTTTGTATTTTCAAAATTCTCATATATACAAATCCTTTCATAAAACCACAAATACATAAAAAAAATTTGGAACACAAATACATAGAAATTGAAACGATAAATAAACACAAAGTCCAAATGAAGTCTAAAAAGAAATAGAAATCAACGTTGATCACGCCTACTCCACAAATGCTCGACCAAATCATTATTCAATCTATCATGAACAACTTTTGAACGAACCTTCTTGACGCCAGATGCCCAACGAGATAAAACAAAGTGGCGTTTATCTTCAGATGCACCTTCTCTACTTGGCATTTCATAATCAGGAATACACTGCGGGATATCTATTTCGCGATCATCTTCCACAATCATATTGTGTAAAATGATGCAAGCCCTCATAACAGTAGCCATGGTATCCAAATACCATAACCTGCACGGATTTGCTAACATAGCCCAACGTGACTGTAATATACCAAGCGCTCGCTCTATGTCTTTTCTAGCAGCTTCTTGCTTCTTTGCAAAATATTTGTCTTGTGCAACAGTCGGCTTAAAAATTATTTGAATCAAGGTGGCATAATTAGGATATATACCATCAGCCAAATAATAGCCCATATCATAATTATGCCTATTCATAATGTAGTTACAAGGAATAACTTCATCATTGACTATATCATCAAAGATTGGTGAGTGGTCAAATGCATTAAGATTATTGTGAGAACCTACTATTCCAAAAAAAGCATGCCAAATCCACGTGTCATGAGAAGCAACCGCCTCCAGAATCACTATTAGTTTATGCACATGGCCAGTGTGAGACCCTTGCCATGTGGATGGGCAATTCTTCCATTGCCAGTGCATGCAATCAATGCTTCCTAGCATTCCAGGCCATCTGCGTTCCTCAAACTCTTCAAGCAAACGCTGAATATCTACAACATTTGGTTTGCGCAAGTATTCACCTCCAAAAATTCTAATAATTCCATCACAGAAATAGAGCATGCATTCATGAACAGTTAACTCAGCAACATGTAACATGTCCTCTACTAGATCAGCTGGAGACCCATAAGCAAGCATTCGTATAGCAACAATTACTTTGATTTTTGGGTGAATCCCAAACTTACTCGCATTATTAACTTTTTGTTGAAAATATGGTACATGATGGTTAAGATGATTGAAAATACAAGTAAACAATGACTCACCCATACGAAATCGGCGTCGAAAGTCGTGGTCAGTGAATATAGAATTTGCACTGAAGTAGTTAGCATTTACACGAGCCAGTGTTGCCTTGTACTGACGATTCTTGCATTTGCTTCCTTTCTTCGAACCACCATGTGGTTTATAAGAAGACTCTGCTTCTTGTTGACGCAATAAACCCAGACGATGTTGAACCAAAGGTAGAGCAATATCCACTAATTATTTACGAGTTTTAATTGCAGTGTTATCATTTGAAGAGCTCGAGCTCATTGAAGAAGAAGAAGATGAATAAGAAGAAGATGAATGATCCATTCAAAAATCGTCAAGAGTTTCGGTAGTTTTTTTTACTATGAGTTTAGGATTAGAAGGAACATGAAATATGAAGAGAGCCACGGAGGAAACACGGTTTAACAGATCATAGCACGCGTGGGGTTGGGCTTCTAAGGTGGGCTTCATTGGCGCGGTTTTGAGAAAGCCGCGTGGGCTATACGACACGGTTTATCTAAAACCGCGTAATTTGATGTCAACTATTTGATATCACTCCTGAAGTTGGTTGGTGTTTTTTTGGTTTGGTATTTGGTTTGGTTAAAAAAATTGGTGTTTTCTTGGTTTCTCTCCTAAAGATTCTCTTAGGATGAATGTCATTTTAGGCTTTACTGCCCTTACACCTTAGAGCATTCTTAATGCAAGTCAGTATTTTTCACCTCCACGTAGACTCAATTTCCCCTTTTTGCTACGTTTTGGTGAAAAGCAATGTGAGGGTGCCCAATATGGAGGTGACTTCGAAACTCGGACGGAATGTTTGATTCCGTCTGAATGTAAAAATCGAAAAAACGGCCGGACGGAATGAAACATTCCGTCTGAAAGAAAAAAAAAAAACTGAAAAAAAACATGTGAGATGGAATGAAACGTCCGAAAAAAAAAACCGAAAAAATATAAAAAAAACACATGAGATGGAATAAAAGGTTCCGTTCGAAGCTCACAACTAACTCGACAACTATCTCGGTAGCAATTGCTACTCTCATTTTGACTTAGTGACAAGTGACCGACTTTGTCACCCTTGCATTGGGCAAGGGTTTGTTTTATCAAAAATGGTGAAAATTCTCAATTTCCCTCAATACTGACTTGCATTGGGAATGCTCTTAGAGCAAGTCTAATGGAAGGCTGCTATAATGGGCTACTAAAAGGTGCCATGCATAGGCCTTTTAGCAGGCCCAGCCAAAATTGGCAGCCAAAGCTTCTAAAACCATTCCAATGGCACTTTTTAGCAGTTGGTAAGTTCGGGAGACGAACGGCTGAAACTCTGCCGTCCGTATGTTAAGTTGTAACAGATGGTAGAAACTCTACCGTCTGTTCAGTCCAGACATCCCAACGGCTAGAAACGGCTCGTTTTTCTGAAATTGCAAATTTATAGCAACTACTTCACACAACTCTCTCACCATTTGCTCCATATTCTCATACAATTTATATCTACTCCAACTGCAACAATCACTACTCCAAGTACAACAATGGATCCAAATGAACATGCAACCACATCAAAAGGAAAACAATCTACAAGGTCTGCCAATTTTTCAATTCAAGAAGACGAGGCTCTTTGCAAAGCGTGGATATATGTTAATGAAGATCCAATTGTTGGTATGGGGAAACAAGTCACACACTATTGAGAGAGAATATTAGAGAAATTTCGAGAGAGAGTTGTGACACACGCTCCTTTTTATGTGTTTATGATGGTATATATATGATGTAGATAGATGATGGTCGTTGAACAAATAGAAGTGTATCAAAACCTAATTATCCCTCAATAAGTAAAGGATGAGTAGGGTATCGTTCCACTTTAAGTGTATGTTTATATGAAGGACATGACTGGAAAGGGGGTTTGAGGGATTAAAAACTATTATTGTAGAAATTTTAGATTCTAATACTAAACTAAACTAAACTAACTAAACTATTGAGAATTTATAGGAGAGAAAATTCAAGAGATTAGAATCCACCAATACTTTTGATTCAATGATCTTTTGCTTCATGGTTGTTCTCACAAGTAGACTACAATTAGGCAATCGAGCAAGTGCCGATGCCCTCTTAGATGAAACATTGTTAACGAATAACTCTACTTAAGGTTGTTCCTATGTTTATGCTATTAATATCTTCTTTCCTTTTATGTGAACTTGGGCAGCTATTCAATGAATCACTATCTAAGGCAAATACAAAGAATACTTCTCTTACTCTAAAACACTACACAACTAGAAGAAAATATTCAATTACAATAAATAAAATCCTAAACTAGCATGATATTCGATTGTAATAAATAAAAACCTTAATCTATACTTCCATCCCCTGGTGTGGGCAATTGAACTAATAACTAAAAACATAAATAACTAACCTGATTGAAGAACACCATGAATCATAAAAATCATCAAACCCTAAGCACCGGCTTCATCTTCTCCCTTGAAGGAGAAGATTAGCCTTCCATAAAGAAGGAAGAACATGAAGAATGAGAAGAAGAAGAGTCGAAGAACATAAGACTAGAAAGACTAATTTATTAAGACTCAGCTAGTTAAAACCGAATATTTTATTATTAATCTCTCTCTGTCTCAAGTTCTGGAGACAAGAGTATAAGTGAATTGGCCAATTACATGAGGCACTTAGGTCCTCTATTTATAGGGGTTACAATGAGTTCTAGAAGCATTCCAAACTGCCATTTGTTTTCTAATACAAATCAACTTCTTTCAGAGTCTAACTTCGTCTCCAAAACTGAGAAGGAATTGGCTACAGTGTCATTTCATGCGTCGGACCTTATCCATGCATCTCGTGACGCGAAAGCAATGTGTCCGGATCACGGGATCCATCGTCCCCAGATGATGAAGTCTATTTTCCCTCTTTTGCTCTATCTTTCTATCCTCTTTTGCGGGCTTTGGTCCAAGCAACGAATCCTTTGACCTTGGGCTTCCAAATAGTCTTTAAAATAGGTCCAAGTCGCATCTTTAATATCTTCAATTCCTTAGCCTTCTCCATGATTGTCCATGGCCTTCCCATGTGATCCTTAATGCTCTGAATTACTCCGTTTTACCCCTTTTTCTCTAATATTCCACAAAACTCTCTTTTTCACCTGTAGAATCATAAAATATAACTTACAAACACTATTAGTCCACTAAGATAGCTAAACAAGAGGCATAATCGAGGGTCAAATTGCACTTTTTGAGTACTTATCAAGTTGGCGAAAACAACAAGAGAGGCGAGGATTGGTGTCCCCACTCGATTTGGACACATCCAAAAAACTTGCAACCGGTGGGCGGCAATTATCTCGTTTTCGGAAAGGACTGCAAGATGTGGCACAACGATCCAAGATCGGTTGGCCGAGGCAAAAACAACATATATGTTGGCTTATAACACACATTTTCAATTTGAGCATTATTAGGTCCTCCCCAAGGATAGCCCAAAATATAATGAAAAATTGAAGAGCCGGTCCATAACTATATTGAGGAGACGAACCAACGTTATTCTCGATGTAGATGACGAAGTCGTGCCTTCAACACCTAGAATGCCGTCGACAATTATTGGTGACATTCCAATTGATCCATTTCCTACACAAGTTGGGGATAGAAGTGGAGCTGGAGGTGAAAGTGGAGGTGGAAGTGGAAATGCAAGTGGAACCAAGAAAAAAGGACCACTGGGAACAAGGGGTGAGAAAGAAAGGATGAAGAAAGGAGGAGAGAATTACAAGATGATGGAGAAGTATTTGGCACAAATGACGAATGCCGCCGCCGATAGGGTGAAGATGATGGAGCTCAAGAAGTGGAAAGAAGACAACAAAATATTAGCACAAGATACTTCTACTCTTGAGCCGAAAGTTGCCGAATATTTCAAGACGATGAAAATAGAGATAATTTGCCAAAAGAGAGAGAGTGGAACGTTTGGAACTCCAAGTGGTGCTTCTAGTGGGGGTGGTGCTTCCACTAAAATTAATTTCAATGTTGTTTTAGCTATTTCATTTCCATTGTTGTTGTTAGTTCATTTCCAATATTGTAATTTCAATTTGAATTTGAATTGTCTTGAAACAACGTAAAGTCAAACATAGATAATACTCAAACTATAAAACAAACATAGATAATACTCAAACTACAAACATAGAAATACTCATACTACATTTCTTGATCTGCACGAAATTGCCAAAGGTGATTGATTAGGTCAACTCTTAGTTGAACATTAGTTTCTCTGCTCTGAATGTGACGAAGTGTGTTGAGTATTCTTGCAATTTCCTCATTTCGATTTCCGACAACATGCAATGTAACTGGTGGCTCCCAATCCATGTCAATTTGCCAATCTTTGATATCAATCTCTCGTTCATCCTCGACAATCATATTATGTAAAATTATACACGTCTTCATTATCCAATTGATGTCATCCCTCCTCCACATTCGCGTCGGCTTCTTGATTATCCCCCTATCTAGCTTGTAAGACACCAAATGCACGCTCCACATCTTTGCGACACGCTTCTTGCATCTTAGCAGAGAATCCCTTTATTTTAGTTGTTGGGTGAGGGATTGTTTGTACAAATGTAGCCCATTTAGGATAAATCCCATCAGCTAGATAGTAACCTAATTTGTATTGGCGACCATTCACGTGTAATTACAACGAGGAGCATCACCACACATAAGATTGTCAAAGAGGTGAGAACGTTGTAGCACGTTAACGTCGTTGTTTGAACCCGCCATACCAAAAAAAGTGTGCCAAATCCACAAGTCTGGATCGACAACGTCTTCCAAAATGATTGTAGGTTTCTTTTTATGTCTTACATGTGTACCTTGCCATGCCATAGGACACATTTCCCATTGCCAATGCATATAATCCAAACTTCCAAGCATACTCGGGAAGCCACGATTTTCACCTTGTGTAAGTAGACGTTGAATGTCTTCTTTGATTGGAGCCCTTAAATATTCTTCCTCGAAGACCGCCAACATGGCATCACAAAAATGCCTCAAGCTTTCGAAAATGGTGCTTTTTGCGATTTGAACGTATTCATCTCACGTATCCGCACCACAACCATATGTAAGCAAACGAATGCAAGCAACCACCTTTTGCATACCCGTCAAACATGGCTTTCCAATGCCATCAATCTTGTATGTGAAGTACTTGTCATGATCGGAGACGACTTTCAAGATTCGGAGGAAGAGATGGTGGTACATCCTAAACCTCCTACGGAAGATATCAAGGGGATACTTTGGGTTTTGCACAAATATTCCCTCATAATCCTATTATGAGTGTCGATTTGATCACGATAAATGTACTTTCTACCGGGGACCGAGCCCGATCGATGATCACAAGTAGTTTCGTACATGTCTTGCAACAACGAGAAAATAGGTACGAACATGTTCTCATCGTTATTCATCATGTTCTCATCGTCATTCATCATGTTCTCATCTTCGAATGAGGAGCTTGATTCAACATAGTGAGAAGAAGAAGCCATCTTGAATGTGAGAAGAAAAGTTACAAAGTTGAGAATGAATGTGAGAAGAAAGGTTGCAAAGTTGAGAATAGTAATGCAAAAAGTGTGAGTGAAGGCAAAGTTGAGAAATTTATGGTCAATAAAGTTGACACAAGAAATGAGGTTGGTGGTTGAGGAGTTGATGGTTAAGGAGTTGAGGGTTGAGGCTTTGATGACAAGTAAATGCATGTGAGTGAAAAATTGGTTGAATTTGGCTAAGTTTAAATTGTGTTGAGTGTTTGGAAGGTACGGATGACACAGTGTTTGCCGTCCGTCCATTTAATTAAAACGGGAGATAGATGACATAGTTTTTGCCGTCTGTACATAAATAACCAACAGACGGTAGAAACTATGCTGTCTGTCTCCCGAAACTTATTATGGCAGCTGCTAGCGAAGGTCTTAACTTTGACTGGGTTTTTGACTATTTCTAAATTTAAAACCCTTTTAGCATCCCCATTAGAATGACATTTTTGTAGTTGGAGTGCTATATTTGTCTTTAGCAGCCCATATAGCCCCCATTGGACTTGCTCTTACAGACATACTACTTACCAAAAAATAATAATAATAATAAATAAAACAAGGTTTGTGTAGGCAGTGGTCTTCTCCTTTTGACCGAAAGAATTGATATCAATACTTGTAGAATATACGTAAACTACCAAATATAAGAAAATAAAAAATAAATAAATCATGCATATTGCTTAAAGAAATAGGTGATGCCAAAAGGATTGAAAGTTAGAAATTGTTAATAGTTGTTTTTATCATAGTTTGGGATTTTGGAATTTTCAGAATTCCGACAAATCTAAAAACCGAAATTGACAATATTTTGACTCATGTCAAATTTTGATTTCAACAAGATTTCGGAATAATTAATATTTCGACTTTATGTTGTATTTTCAATTTTTTTTTAAATCGAAATATCAGATGGAATTTCGACATTCCGTTCGGAATCTTGAACACTGGTTTTTATTCATTGTTCAAAGAGTAATCTAAACTTTGGCGAGTACGGATTTTGTTAGAATAACAAACAAGGGGTATATCGCTTGTAATTTTGTAAATAGTTTTCGTGATAGAATGTTACACATGCAAAGTCATGCCTTGCCATTATGGCATAGTAGTTAGTTGGGCTTGCAACCTAACTTTAACTTTGTGGATCCTTTCATGAAATAAGGTGTTAGCACCATTGTAGAAAACCGTAAGCTAACCTTCCATGGCATTCTTAGCATCCGTGGTATTTTGGATACTTTGTTTCTCTCTAATTCGTGTCCCGACTACAGCTATTCCACAACTGGATTTTGGCTCTGCAATTGGTATTTGGCATTGGAGAATAACTATTATGGTAGGAAATGGTTCAGGTTGGATATGTCTATATCCGATCCAACCTGAATAGTTTGACAATATTCGAATCCGAATCCAAATCAAACCAAAATCTTCTATTTTAATTTGACCCGAACACGAACCCGATCGACCCGATTAGCTAACACTAAAAATTCTAAAAAAACCCAAAAATATATGAATCTGACCCAAATAAATAAATGGATATGAAAGTCGACCCGAACCTGAACAGTTCAAATTTGAGTCGGGTCGGATTCGGGTCAAACCCGACCCGATTCCCTGTCCTAATAACTATGAGAAGTGCCCTTTAAATATGTTTTGATCATGGAGTGATGTATGGACATAGGGATATTTATAATTCATATTTTAGGAAAGTGTTGACTGTTGAGATTGTTGGAAAGTAAAGAGATGTTCTTTTTTCACGAAAGAAAAAGGTGTTTGTTACTGCCGGACTCCATATTGTGTTGGGCAGACCCGAAAAACTAAAACACTTATTACAAATGTGCCATTGGTCCCAAAAGTTGTTTTGTGTTGGGCACCTCCCAAACCAAAGTGAATTTGACTTGTTGCAACATTTTCAGCCCTTCTCTTCTATTCTCTTCTCTCCCACCATAAAAAACCATAAACCCTTAAACCCTTAAACCCTAACACTAACACTAAACACTAATGGAAGAGCCCAACCCCAGTTTAGAACATGAAGATGATGAAGAAAATGTAATGCATCATGACCCCATTCAAGAAGAAAATATAGAACAAGTTCCAAGTGACCCCATTCAAGAAGAAAATGTAGAACAAGTTCAAAGTGAAGAAAATAGAGGAATGGATGATGATGCATTTAATAAGAATAAGGTAAATCTAAACTAAACGTAATTATGCATGTAGTAATTATGCATGTAGTAATTATACATGTAATAATTATGCATGTAGTAATTATTGATGTGTGACGTGGCTGAAAGAGAAAATTCGAGGCTTAAACGACCCGGCTAGGTCGTTTGTATTTCACACCAAACGGTCTGGTCACACCGTCTGGACTGAGTCCAAAACGATGTGGCCATGTCGTTTGGCATATGGACCAAAAAAACTTGCCGGTGTGTCCACACCGTTTGGACTAGGTCCCAAACGGTGTGGCCATGTCGTTTAGGATTTGAACTTAGGAAAAATGACTTGTCTGTTTTTTTGCCTCTTGAACGGTGTGTCCACACCGTTTGGACTTAGTCCCAAACGGCATGGCCATGTCGTTTGGGATTTGAACTTGGGAAAAATGACTTGTTTGTTTTTTTGCCTCTTGAACGGTGTGTCCACACTGTTTGGACTTAGTCCCAAACGGCATGACCACACCGTTTGGACTAGGTCCCAAACAGTGTGGCCATGTCGTTTGGGATTTGAACTTGGAAAAAATGACTTGTCTATTTTTTTGCCTCTTGAATGGTGTGGCCATGCCGTTTGGAATAAGTCTCAAACGACTTGGCTACACCGTTGGGACTTAGTCCAAACGGTGTGGCTAAGTCGTTTGGGATTATAACTTTGAAAAAATATGAAGTTCTGTTTTTTGGAATCTCTAACGGTGTGGCCATGTCGTTTTAGGGTTTGAACATAGAAAAACACAAATAGTGGTAAACGGTGTGTTTGTGGCTTTTGGTACTTAAGCCAAACATCAATTAACAACTGTTCTTTATTTAGGATCCTTCGGTTTGTTTCGAGAACTCTGGAAACTCAAATGACGTGGATGATGTTCAACCGCTTTCAAAGGATACAACAGAAATATTTACTACGGAAGAGGTACATAGTAGGCATTGTTTTCACTTGTTTTTATTTTCTAAATGAAATTATATTAGTTTATTGATTGTTGTTTTCTTTCATATCTTTAGGTATTTCATACACGTAATGACGTAATTGGTTGGGCAACTGCTCGGGGAAAACAATGTAATGTGGTTGTGGTAATTGGGAAGTCGCAGAATGCTAACGGGAACCGAGTACCAAGGCTGGATTTAGATTGCGAGAGTTCGGGCGTGTATCGTTCACACAAAAAAGCAGAGAAAGCTAATAAGATAAATACGGGAACCAAGAAACGTGGATGTCCATTTAAGTTAAGATGTATTTTCCAACGCGGCACTGTCGATAGTTGGAAAATTGTTGTTCTTAATGGTGTTCACAACCATCCATTGGCGAAGACCCTTGAAGGACATGCATTTGCTACTCGACTGACTGTTCCACAATTCGAGTTCTTGTCAGAGATGACTCAAAATGGAGTTAAGCCTAAAGAAGTTTTGAAGTCCATCAGACATAGGTTTCCTGATAACCTATCTAGCATATATCAAGTCTACAATGCCAGGCATAAGGTGAGGACATTAGATATGAACGATTGCTCGCAAATGAAGAGATTGTGTGAGTTGTTAGCAGAAAACCATTATTTCGAGGAGGTGAGAGAGGATATGAATACAGATGAGATAATGGGATTGTTATGGGCCCATCCGAACGGTGTTAAAATGGCTCGGACTTTTCCAAAAGTTTTAATCATAGACGCAACCTACAAAACCAATAAGTATCGGTGACCTTTTGTATAGTTTGTGGGGGTGACTTCAACCTAGAAGTCTTTCATGGTCTATCAAGTGTTGCTCCAGTCCGAAATAGCGATAGACTATGAGTGGGCTTTGCGTCAGTTTAACGGCTTGCTGGGTGAAGAAAGGCCATCTGTGATCGTGTCTGACAAGGACTTGGCCTTGATGAGTGCCGCTGATATTGTGTTTTCTGACACGCACAAGCATCTCTGTAGATGGCATATCTCTATGTGCGTCCTTCAGAAATGCAATGATTTTTTTCCCACCACAGAACTTGTAGATAAAGGCCAGTTCTCGTGGAACACTGTAGTAAAATCGAGGACTGAGGATATCTTCAACCGTAGAATTGCTGCTTTGGAAAAACAGTATAGGGTTGAGTACTCCAATTTTGTTAGTTATCTACGAGAGACTTGGTTGCCTTACAAGGATCGATTCGTATGTTGTTGGACATATCAACACATTCACTTTGGGAGTACAATGACCAATAGAGTTGAAGGGTCTCATGCTCAGGTGAAACGTGTTCTAGGAAACACAAACATACATGATTTTCTAAGTATGTTTTACTTGATCCACCCGATTTTAGAGATCCAGCTATCTGAGATTAGAGGTACGTTTGAGAAGAGTCTGATTGTAACCTAGCACCACCACCGGATTCCTTTATTTTGTGAACTCAGAAACCTGGTCTCAAGAAAATGTTTGGACTTGCTTTATGAAGAACTAGATACCCGTGTAAGCCGTGCTGCTAAGGACTCTGAGTTCATTTGTGGGTGTTATTTGTGCACCAGTCATGGATTGCCATGTGCTCACGAAATCATTGAACTTCAAAAGCAAGAACGTTCCATATCTTTGAGTGCTATCGATCCCTTTTAGAAAACTCTGTCTGTTTTTCCAAGTATGTCGGTGGGTGTTGGTCCCGATTGTAGACCTTCGATGGATATGTTTATGAAAAGGTATTCATGGCTTCTGAAGGAGAGCAGAGGGTTATGGTTAGGAAACTTATGGAGATTGCTGTGCCAGAAAGTACATGGCTAGAACCACCTCATGAGGAGGCGAAAACCAAAGGTCGGCCTAAGGGTAGCTGCAAGAGAAAGCTTCCAACTGAGGATGAGAACTTTTCAAATCGAGATTCATCTGGTTTTGAACATTCCCAATGTGAGCATGAAGAGTGGGTTTCGTCACAACAATCGGAATGTACGCCAAATTCCAAGCCTTCTCATAAAACACCCACACCATCAAAATACGCTACTCCAAACCCACCTGTAGAGAAGTCTTCTCCGAAACCACCTTTGCCACAAAAAAAAACCACACCACAGAATAACTCTTCCAAAAAATCACATTTACCACCTAAAACAACCACACCACGGAATAACTCTTCTAAAAAATCACCTTTACCACCTAAAACAACCACACCACGGAATAACTCTTCTAAAAAATCACCTCAAAAGTTAGACATTGGCATCCTGAGGGGGCCGAAACATTACGGTTTGGATATTCCAAAAGAACTGCACAAATATATTGTTAAAGTGGATGACCCTGTGGGTGATGGCAATTGCGGGTATAGAGCAATGTGCATTGCACTAGGAAGAAGTTAGGAAGAGTGGCCGTGGATGAGAAATGAGTTGTTACAAGAACTTAATGATAACCTCCCCTATAATTGTACATTGTACACTCCAAAAGGAGGTTAGGTAATGAAACCTACAATTTCCCATGAATGCGGTTGGGCACCCCCGGTAAGTGGATGAGCATGCCCTATGCTGGATATCTATTTGCTTCGAGATTTAATGTCGTCCTCGTACATTTAGGAAGTATGTACTGCCATCTTATCTTGCCACTTTCGAACCCAAGCAAATCCCGAGAGAGTAAAGAAAGTGTTGGGTACCGCTTTACGCATGGGGGATGTCATTTTGTCCATGTTGAACTTGTTGATGATTGTCCGGTTCCAAAACCGATCACGAAGATGGCGTGAGCTCTCGACACTTAATTGTAGATAGTTGGGATACTGCATTACAAGCAAGACAAGCGCAATTTATGGCATTGAACATTCCCAATTTAGTATTGGAAGACGAGCACACTAATGATGGGTCCGAAATACCAATAATAGATGTTGACTAGGAATAAGTCTATGTAATTAATATTCATGTGGTTGGAATTGTAATTTGGTTTTTGATACAATTTTCTTAAATTTGATGGTATTTTTTTGTCGAATTAATTGTATGGATGTATGTATGTTTGTTTGATTTTGGAAAAAATGACTTTTGGGATTTGAACTTGGAAAAAATGACTTCTTTATTTTTTTGCCTCTTGAACGGTGTGGCCACACCGTTTGGACTTAGTCCCAAACGACATGACCACACCGTTTAGTTCAAATCCCAAACGGTGTGGCCATGTCGTTTGGGATTTGAACTTGGAAAAAAAGACTTGTTGTTTTTTTGCCACTTGAACGGTGTGTCCACACCGTTTGGACTTAGTCTCAAAAGATATGGCCATACCGTTTGGACTAGGTCCCAAATGGTGTGGCCATGTCGTTTGAGACCAAAACTTGGAAAAAAAGACTTGTTTGTTTTTTTGCCACTTGAACGGTGTGTCCACACCGTTTGGACTTAGTCTCAAACAACATGGCCACACCGTTTGGACTAGGTCCCAAATGGTGTGGCCATGTCATTTGAGACTAAAAGTTGGAAAAAAAGACTTGTCTATTTTTTTGCCTCTTGAACGGTGTGGCCACATCGTTCAAGAGGCAAAAAAAGCAGATGTTTCGTGTTTTGGCAATTCAATTTATCAATGTTTTGGCAAAAAAAAACGGTGTTTTGGCATATTGGCAACAAGGTTATATAAAACGAAACAAAATACAAGAACTTGTGTGAAAATTTAATTCATGTAAGTTCCATTCTTAGTTAACCCTCACCTAAACAACAATGAGCACTTGTTATACAATATCATCTAACTTCAAATATTAACATGTAACAAAAAAAAATGGCACTAAACATTACGTTCTGCATTAGATTATTAATAGAGTTATCTTCGCTTAATAGATCAGCAGCAGGACAATTTGAACTCTTTCAGAACTCTATGAGGAAACTAAACACTAGCATGCACACATAAGATTGAGAACTAACAAACAAACCATTCACATAACCAGCAAGGGTAACTTACATCATTCTCTTCCAACACAAGATAACCACTTACATAAAAAAACTAAATAGCTCAGTTATCAATCTCTCTTCAACTTCTCCACATAAACACTAGTACAAGACAGACCAAGGATCTAAATAAACATCATCAAAAGACTGCCTCTATAACACACTTCCAACAAGACTGCCAATGCTCAACATACTAAACCCTAAACTAACCAAACTCAACATTGCTAAATCCAATGCTCCTTAACGATATTGTCCGCCAATGAACTTGCACCGGGTCAAATTGTATGCCTCCATGAACTCGTTCGCGCATCGTCTGAATCGCATCCCACCCAATTGCATGCCTTGATTGAGCAAGCGAGAAATTTCATCGACGACGGGGTGCTATCAAAATTAAAACAAAAAACTACATTAGTATATACATTTACATTTATAAAATACCAAAAAAAAAAAAAAAAAAAACTAACATTGTAAGGTATTAACTCACCAGATTATGATATGGAAGACTCTGTAGGGAGTAGTGATTAAGATGATCAGGGTTTATCATTCGAATATGACTATTGTTTTCGTACCAACTCATGTATCTACTGACACACTCCCATGGATAAGACGGAATGGGTCATCGATGTTCAAGTTGTATCAAGTGATTCTGCCATTTACTCCAGTAGGAAGACACAATATTAAATTTCACATCGTACCCGAGTCCGGAAGTAGTTCACATCGAGGTCTTTGGTCTTGGGGGATCTGAAGGTACAAACTGCATATGACTCAACTGACGCACAACCCTCGAAACATTGTACTGCTCGACATTATCAAGAAAACATATAAATCCCTCGAAAAATGCTATTTCATCCACCGGCCATGTAGCTCAGACTTCAGTATAGGGATACCATTCAACCTGTCAAATAGCATATGATCGAGGAAATTAATCATTAACCACATACTAATAATATCAATTAATAAATAAAACTATTTACATACAAAAATGCTTACATCGGTACAAGTCATATTATCAATCATCGCTCGGGTATGCTTCAATGCAGCTGTTGTGCTAGCATAAAAAGACTGAGTAACTGAGTACCTATGAGTACGCGACATGCTCAACTGATAGTCATCGTTTGGGAATGGCCTGAACACCGGGAAGTACTCATAAATCCATGCCTAGATTAATATAGACACCCAGTTAATATTGTAATAGATAGATAAAATTGACATTGAAAAGAAAAACAAAAAAACTAATACCTGTAGGAGGAGAGTGAAATAGCCTAAAACACCCTTCACTTTGGCACTTGTGGCAGTCCCAAGACCCCTGTACAGGTAAGCTAGTAAGGCTGCACCCCACACGTAGTCTCTGATCTCGGCAAATTTCATAAGCAGTCTCAGATAACAAACGGGAACTACAGTTCCAGATGTGTCGGTGAAGGCGGTACATCCAAAGAAAAACAACAAATAAGCTCTCACAGGAAACCGCAACTCTTTTTGGGTTGACGCCTTCTTCACAACAACCCCATTTTCATCCCGTAAATCTTCATCCGTTACCTTCCCAGCAAACTGCTTCATCAAGAAATCCATCCTAACTTTGGAAGTGAACTTATTGGATTTCATCTCCGCATCTATCTTGTCCATGGGTATGCCAAGACCTTGGTAGAGGAGTCTTTTTGTTCATTCGAGGTCAAATCGTCGTCCCCCGATCACTGCTTTACCTCTGATCGGAACTCCTAAGAGTTGGGAAACATCGTCCAACATGATTGTCATCTCGCCCCACGGCATATGAAACGTGTTGGTCTCTGGATGCCACCTCTCCACAAACGCAGAGACCAACACAGGATCCTGATGCCTATATATACCTAAGACCAGAGCACATAAGCCGGTCCTTTGAAGCTCCACATGAAAATTAGAACAGTCTGAACACTCTCCGACGATATCCCATTGTACCAACTTGTTTAGGTGCCCATGACACTTCAACACCCCTCGCTCCGCCTAAAACAACAAAAACTCAGTATTAATGTATGCACAAGGTTTCGTAATACAAAATTTAAATACTAATAGACAATATATGATAATATTACCTGCCCCTCCCAAATATCGCGAGCCACGTGCACCACATAGTCATACAACATATGTGACACACGAGGGCCACCTCTATAAACACCTTTCTGGAACTCCAAGTCATTGTTGGACTTTCTCACAATATTCACTGGAGGTACAGGTACAGGGACTTCCTCGTCATCCTCCTCCTCCTCCTCATCCTCCGCGTCCTCCTCCTCCTCATCATTCTCCTCTTTTGCATCATCAACACCTTCTTCGTCATCTTCTTCACTATCAGCATGACTTACAACTACACTCTTCCCACGATCCATATTTACGTCATCGTCATCTACATCTAAATCTATACCCACATCTACATCTACATCTAGATTACTCAGAACTGTCCCCTTTTTTCTCTTTTGATTTCCTAAATCTACACCACTTACAATATTACTGGAATCATCGGCTTTCCGATCCCCTCTAAGAACTGATGCCGAGGTGGTTGTTCCCCTTCCTCTCTTTTTCTCAGGCTCCTCATCGCGACCCGAACTACTACTCCCCACACCTAACAACTTTTTAGCACCCGTGAAAATCACTTTTTGCTACATTCTTCACATTCACATTCTTTGTTCGAGGCATTGCTACAAAATAAATAGGAGTTAAAAATAAGACATTCAACTAATTCAAATTGTTGCAATACCAACGTGAAAAAACAAAGAACGAAATAAGGCGGTGTGCATGTCAATCTATATCTAAGGTGTGTAGTTCCCATACGATCAATATTTGTGTAGTAAATCAAGCAATCTTAAATAGGTGATGTGCCTAGCTATCTGTTAAACTTACAAGTAATATGCTTAAAATGGCTACAAGACTACAAGTTGATTTCTCACTTCTCTAATGATCTAAACCAATATTTTCCACAACACATGTTTGTTTAACCAATAACCTACTAGAACTACTTCTCAAGTAATGAACTAGACCATTTTGAACTAATATTGATCAAACACCCAGATATGTACCAAAAACCAATTTCTAAATCGATAAACCCTAAATACGAGAAGAGTAGTATTGGTATGAACAATTTCAGCTATCTAGGCAAACTATACTCCTCTATTAAATCCCCCCTCCACACACAAACAAAAAAAACCCAATCTAATTCAACCAATATAAGTGTTCGTTCACTATACTTATTTGTTCCATAATTTCATATAGGCGGGTAAGCCGTACCAAGCATGGAAGCACAATTGTGACAACAATATCCCTCTCATGCATGCATGCATGATGATGTTTCCAGTGGGCCTTGACACCGAGCACCTATCAATTTCAAATACCAGGTAATGTTTGCAAAACAGAGCATTTTTCAGTGGAAACCTCTTAGATATGAAAAATCTTCAGATGAATGATTCTTTTTTTTTTATTATATAGTTAAATCGATTGAAATATAAATGTCAGGAGAGGAAATAGCAATTTGTACACCATGTGAGATTAAATCACCTCACCTTATTCAAATTAAGCTACTGGAGAATCAAAGACACTACTCTCTTCCCAATAAAAATCTGAACATGTTTTAAAAAAGATATCTTGTAAGAAACAAAAGAGGAATAACAGAATCAAGAACAAAGTAATGCTAGAAATAAACTTGAATCCCAAAACCTCATAGACGGAAATCACCAAATTCCAAATAAAACAGTTTTTGCTTCTTTTCTTGCCTCCTCCATGCATGGATATGGATTTGGTGGTGACCTCATAAATGCCTAAGGTAAGTATGTTGACTCTCCCAACCCAGATTTATTCAAGATATTCTTCTTAAACCGCAAACTTTATTCTGAAAATACCCCCAACAGTTTTAATTGATTCATGAAGGTCTCGTAGCCATAGTACAAAATATCGCGATATATCGCGATATATTGCGATATATATCGAGATTTTATGGAAAGATAAATAAATATCACGATACTAATTTGGATAAATACCAGTACAAAAATTGATGATATTTGTTGATATATCGCGATATTTCGACGATATGTTTTGTTGTCGATATTGTCGGAGATAATTGGTGCTGGTGATTGCAAACCGACGAAGAAAATCCAAAAAGGCTACTCCTACCCTCTCCCACGCGAGCTAATCTACCCTCTCCCACGCGAGATTGCCAACCCACGAATTTTGATGGGTAGTTCTCCACTCTCGCACAGCTCTGAGTATATTAACTCCTGGAGAGATCTTCTTACTTTCTTAGCATATTTCATCAAACAAGCTGAGAGTTTCTTAGTATACTTTCTTTGACAGAGCTTCGACCTTTCTTTTAAGAAGGTAAGAAGGATAAAGCGGTGCCAGCTTCTCCCACTTATTATTGCTCGTCTCTTGTTCAGTTTATTACAAAGAGATAGAGAGCTTGTATTTATTCAAGTTTAAGTTACTAATAATATTGTTTTTGATTATTGATTCTTATTATTATGTTCTGTTTCAAGTTGCTGCTTCTCATGGTCGCAATGAAGGTGGTGGAGAACAACCTTTGTCTAAAATAGAAATCCATAAAGCAACTTTCTCGCTTCAGGACTCTGCTTCTATTAAAGCATCACCGCTTGTTCTTGGCTCCAAGGTAAATATACTTATTCTATTTTCTTTTCACCATTGGATTATGCAAAATTGTTAAACTGGTATTTGGTTTTGCTTGTATATATTGCTTGCAGGGTGAAAATACAAGGTGGGTAAATGTGGAACTTGAATACCGTAATGCATCTAATGAGGACTGGTTTGAGTCTTTTTCCCCTGAAATTTCAAGTAATGCTATTTTCTAAACAACCTTATTTTGAGTTGTGATATATTGAGTTTGAGCACTATTTTTTTTGGTCTGCTTGTTTCTTTTATTTATTTTTTTGCAAAACGCAAGTTTGGTTTATTAAGTTTATCTAAAATATACATCATGCCTTAGGCATAATTTCTAAGACGAATTACAATTTCATTTGAGAAAGGAGTGCTAAAAGCATGTTTGAAGAAATAAGTCGGTTATGCTCTATATATTCATGTAAGTTTCTAATTGGAAAATAAATTGCTTTCTGTCTCTTCTTTTTCCTCTATTTGAGCATGTTTTCTTCTTCATAGATGATCAACAATTCAGAGGGATCATATACAGCTTTGGTCCTACTTGAAGTATCATATTCTGCTAGATTACACAATATAACCTTTTTCTAACTGAGTTTTAACAAGTTACTTTGTGCTTCATTCATTTTTTAGCATCGTTTCTAGCACAACATAGAAGATGAAAATCATTGGTATTGAGCCTATGGGTACGCTATAATAGGGGCTCAAGAGGTCATTTCACATTTCTGTAGATCGTGCTTTCGGTTTCATGTTTAAAATGAAAGGCCTTCTTTATATTTTGTAACCAAATTCTGTTAGACTTGTTTAGGTATTTACTTGTTTATATATTTGTTTTGATTTTTGGTTTCATGCTAGACATATAGAGGATGATATCCGTAGGTTTTGGACCTGTGGGATCACTTGTATTCTGTATGTGCACCGCCTTGAGGAGTTTAGGGATCATCATACTCTTAGATTCTCGCTTGAGTGCTCATTGGACAATTGGATTGCTTTTTCACATGAGTAAATATTATGCCGGTGTAAGGTAGGTAGGTTGAGCCTTACAATCTGGGAAATAGAGGTTGGAATGCACAATACTTATCAATTTAAGTATTTATTGAGATTTGTCCTCACATGAATACATGTCTTTGGGGTTGTATTTTTCAGCTTGGGTATCCGGAAGGGGCATAGTTGGAGGTGAGAGGAAAAAGGCAATTGAAAAAAACTTACCCCACAAAGATTTATAAGAATAGAGTTAAGTCTTCTGTATATATTATGTGGCTGTTTGAGGAATAATGGTTTAATGCATGATATACGTAGATTATAATACTCATTAGTTTCATGAGCCAATTATATCAGCTTATGAGAGTGCTGTCTAAGGGTTCGTCTCACATATTCGTTTGTTGTGTTTAAGGGGATCATTTCACAGTTCTGTAGATTAGGCTTGATATTCCATGTTTATGAAGAAAAGATTTCTCTATATAATTTTGTGACCACTTATTTGTATTTCACACCGTCTTCATTCATCTTATTTGCCTATGGTTTCAGCCACAAGCCCACGATATACATAGTTGATGAGAATCTTTAGTTTTGAGCCGCTCGAGCATGTATATATGTTAGTGCATCAGCTACCATGTTAGGTTGTTAGTAGGGCTGGTCATCAAGTCGAGCTATTCGTGAGTAACTCGAGTTCGGCTTGTCGAAGGCTCGACTCAAACTTGTTCGCACAAAAGTATGAGTCGAGCTTGAGCTTAATTTAAAGCTCATTCTAGATAGCGAGTAGTTCGAGGAGATCGCGAGTTACTCGTGAGCTACTCGAGTCGAGCTTGAGCTTGAGTAGCTCGCGAGCTACTCGTTTTATAAGCCCATACGTAGTATATAATTTATAATTTATACGACATTTTATACTTTATACCCAACTATAATTTACAATTTATACTAGTTTTAATGTTTTATATACATTTTTTTCGAGTTTGAGCTCGAGTTCGAGTTCAAACGAGCATAACCGAACTTCGAAGTTCAACTGAGCTCGAGCTCGAAGTGTAAAACGAGTCGAGCTCGAGCTATTAGTATAACTAGGCGAGTCGAGCTTGAGCTTCAATATTAAGCTCGAATGCGAGTTCGAGTCGAGCTTCTACATGTGCGAGTCGAGCTCGAGTATAGCAAAACTCGACTCGGGTAGCTCGATGACCAGCCCTAGTTGTTAGCTTGTTTGTAGATATGCGTGATTTCAAAACCGTCAAGTGTGTTGATCACCTGATTAATTTGTGTGCCATTACACCGTTTAGCTTGCAACAAGTCGGTCCGCACGCGATCGCACCACCAAATAATTTGTGCGATCATGGTTGCTTTGTTTGAGCCTTTAAGAATGGCTAACATCTCAACTCTCATCGAAAACAAGTTAGTGAAGGACCCATCATTGTACACACCCAAAACATTACCAACATAACTTTTATAACACCTCATGGCCTATAGATCTTGAAATCAGAGATCCTTCCTTTTTAAGAGTTATTTATTCCTCATTCGGTGCTCCCAATGATGTCACAATCTTGTTTTAAGGAGCTACTATGTACATGATTCTACCAATTTTAATTGCTGCTATCCTGTTACGTGCATTATCTTCAAACTTTGTGGATAGACCTACCAGTTTAATATTCATTTCTCTAATAATAAGTTCAACAACAAGAGCATGGGTTCTTGAGGAGCTTGTCAAGATTCTGTTATCCCTTTGGTCCTAGATCAATTCACAGTTAATATATGACCCTATCTTTGTTTTTGCTTGTAATGAAAACAGAAATTGAGTAACACTTTGTACATTTATCCGTTTCAGGTTACTATTTCATACATTGATTTGTAGTAGTGGAGTTGGCTTTTGATTCTCTTGGGGGAGTTGGCTTCTGATTCTCTTGAGGTAAAACTTCTACCCATTATGTATTAGTCTATTAGATCATTTAAAAGCAGAATGCTATGCATTTTTATTCATTAATTTACATAGATTGGTTAATAAGCTTACTATTGGTTTTGGACTACGGGAAAACTATTTATGGATTGTAATAAAAACGAACTGCCTATATAATGAACTAACGTCCGTACTGTTAAGCAGATTGCAAGCATTGCCAATTAATGACAACTTAATTCAGTCACACAATCTTATAGTTAGCAGTCCAGTACTAAAATCTTGTTAAGATAACAGAACTAGTTATGTTCCTTTTATATTAGTTAAGGAGTTGTTGGAACTCATATGAATAAAGAAGTTGTTGACTCAGATGTCCAACCCCCACTTCTATTTCTATTGCTAGTTCCCTCAGGCAGAGAGGTCGCCTAATAAAAAATGACAAGCATACAATACACACCGTAGGCAGAGTCCCTTTCTTCGAATTCCTCGCCTAGAGCTGAAGCTACCGAGAGGGAGACGTAGGCCGAGACTAGAGTCCGAACCTTCACTTTCACCTGAAACTTCGATCTATCATATAAGGGCCCTATAAAATCATCTCTAGATACTTCAGTAAATCCCACCTTGCCTTGCATGATTCCCCAAGTTGTGGATAACAGTTTGGTCGCCGTTTGCGAATGAAATTATGGAATTTTTGAATTTGAAAGGGTAACACGGGGCTGAGGTTTGGACTTTGAGTTCTACATGTGAGTAGTGTGAAGGTGTGGTGTATATATATGCGAAGTGTGGTATCTCTAGTTGGAACTCATAGAGGTGTATAACAATGATATAAGTGGAAATGATGTATACGTTGTTTTCATTTTAATTCTTGTATATAATTTATAGTATTCTTTTGATTCGAGGATTGGTTACTTGACTTAACTGGCATTGGTCGAGATGGTTAAGTAGCTGGTTCTATGAATCAATATATATTTGAGTAGTTGGGTACTTGGGTTTACGAGGTATGAGGTTTTAATATATGTTATGGAAGTATATTATATGATTTTCAGGTTATGACAGGTTTTAAATTTATGAAATATTGAAAATACAAAGGAAACTCTGCCGATTTTTTTTTAGAATGTGATGTTAAGTGGTGGTTTTATATTTGAGTTATGTATATCATAAGATATTTTGTATTCTTGAAGTCATCTAGAAGAGGATTGTACCCATCTTTGGTCCTTGTCTTTAAGGGTAGAGCAAACTCTTCCATGAACTTATATGTACCAAGCTACATCCAAAGGGGTAGATGTGAACATATTATAGTAATTGAGCTGAAAATTTTACTGAAGCCTTAAAGCAATTGTCAGACAATAATGATATGGTAAAGTCATTTGGTTTATATATTAGGTAGTGTTAGGATTTATTCTTGGTTTAATTATCAAGTGTGCAAGTTATATGTTTTTTATATTTTATTTGCGCATGACTTTAAATTAATTTGAATGGCTAATGTAATTTAACTTGGTATTCAGATTCTATGGATGAACTGATAGTTATAGAATTTATGTTTGTCTTTTGTTGTTTTTTTTTTTTTATATATGAGTATTTTAGGCATAATACAGTGGTCAAAAAGTTGAATAAACAAAGGAAACTCTGTCAAAATATTTTTAGCTCTTTTGTTTTATAAACAAGCAAGTTAGTGTTAAAAATATAATGCAATGGTAAAATTGTCTAAATGATTTATACCGCTATTTCTAAGTAAGGGGAAGATATGATTAGCATTGGTAGAGACATGAATATTAGAATTAGATGTAGGAAAAGCCACCACGCTTAAGGCAACATTGGAATATCAATAAAAGTACACAGTTAGCATTGGAATATTATTGATATCACTCAAAGTACAGTTTGGTTCCGTAACACGGTGCACCTACGGGTGATCCGGAGAGTTCCTACTTGTTTAAAGATTGGTTAATTCCGATCACAAGCCCGGATGCCGTTTCAAACTTGATCAGAATTGTTTGATATTATTAATATTTGGATGCTTGACTATTAGAATTAAATGTAGAAAAACGCCGCATTACGCTTAAGGCAACATTGAATTTGAGTTATAGGACCACATACTTGATCCATGTATTTTTAAATAGGAATCATTAAATTTAATTATGTTTTGGTTTGATGTATATATTAAATTATTCTCGCTTGTGATAAATGAGGATAGAAATGCCAAAGGGATTTGATATCGGGTGGGACCACGCTTATCCGTATCCCCGAAATAAAAAGCGGACACGCGTGCAAATATCTTTGTGATAAGATTTTAGCCGAGGTGGCATTACAAGGCTGAAAAGTACAACTTGGCGGAGGGAACAAAATGTTGAGAAATGTTTGAAGTGTGGAAAGGAAATTCGGTGACATGTTCCGGCAAAATAATTGAGTCTGGAATTGAGAAGAGAAATGGAAAAAAGATAGCTGAAGAACATTATAGAGCTGCCATCCATGCACACCCTCCTAGAGAAGACTCAGACGAGGATGACAACGAGTTCGAGATGGCACAGCAACAATCTAGGGATGAGTACCAGAGGTTCTGCGAGACGGGCTCGTGGGATAAGAGGGCTCCAACCAGAGAGAACACCAATGTTGCAAGCACAAGCTCTCGCAAAGGCAAAGGTCTTATGTCTCTCTTCTCCCGTTCGAAAAGCACTAGGCATCCCGAGCTTATTGATGTCGATTCTCCGAGAAGGCCTGATGTTAATCAACCATCTGTCCACCAGATGACGCCAGCTGGTAAGTCAAAAGCTCGGGGTGTTTAGAACAATTTGTGGCTAGATTTGTACTTTGGGGAAACTTGTCTCCAAATGCAAAGCCAACAACCCGTATTACAAGCCGATGTTTGATGAGGCATGTCGCTACGGTCTGGAGTGACCCTCCTTCAAAAAATTATCAACTACTAAATTCAGAGTTGCAGAGGCTTAAGGCAGAGTGCAAATTGTATATTGACCATATGAAAATAAAATGGTCTACATATGGTGTCACCGTTATGTGTGATTCCCGGATCGTCCAACGCGGCGGTTTTGATGAACTTCATGGTGTATTGTGATGGGCTCATGACTTTTGATTCGGTCCGTTGATCTATCGAAACACAAGAAAGATCACCGCCACTTACCATCAAACACATGAGACGTGTTGTTGACAAGGTTGGCAAGGAGAATGTTGTTCAGATTGTAACGGACAACGGGGCAAATTTTAAGAAAGCTGGAGAGATGCTTGCAAGAGAAAATGGTATACTTACAAATAAGTTTTATTCTCCCATTTTAGATTCCTTTTGCAAATAGGTTTTTGTATAAACCGCCTACTAAACTACTTCATGTACAATAGGGTATAACCTTTTCGACCCCCATGCGCTGCTCATTCTATTCTGACCTCATCTTGAAAGAATTTTCTCGAGCCCCGCCGACGAAAAGCAATCCTTGATCAGTGAAGGATATCACGTCCCTTCATTTATAACCACTCTCGAAGTTGTTTCCCTTATGAGGGAAGTGTGTGGTGGAGACTTAGTCCGAAATGGGTCCAACTAGATTTGCCAAGAAATTACATGGCATTGAAAAGTTTGTTGAAGAAAAAGAACAAGCTCCGGTCAATGTTTACTTCCCTTGTCAGGATATCTTGAAATCAAGAATGATAATCCTACAAATTCGGATGATGATGGTCGAGGATATTATAAACGACCGAGAATTTTGGCATAATGTGAAGGGGATTGTAGCCTGTATTAGAACCCATTGTGGTTTTATTGCGGAAGGTGGATAGGGATGATAAACCGACCATGCCATTTTTACACGATGGGTAGAAATAACAATTGAGCAAGTTCGAGGAAGATTCGCCACCAATGGATTGTTGGAATCATTAAGAGGAGGTGGAACAACCAATCAAACCCATTACACAAAGCCGGTAATATTTTTGTTAACTCGAGGTTTATTTAATTGTACCATAATTGTTGTAAGCTAATATGCTACAAATTTGCTTGTAGCACACTACCTTAATCCTGCCGTAATTTACGGCCCTGATAGTGAAAATGTTGCATACAATGGGGAGTTCCTCTCAAAGAATGCAGATACCATTAACCAATTGATCCCAAACCTATCGGATCAATTGGCTTTGCTTAAATGAATGTAAAGCTTATCGAGAGGCTTCCGGGTTTTCTCAAACGCCAATTTTGTATATGGAAGAACCAAAATCATGCCGGGTTAGTTTCATTGTTAACCTACTACGAACTTGTAACTGACCTATTCTAGTTTTAGTCCATACAAAATTATATAATATGGTCTACATTGTTTGTCATTGACGCAGCTGATTGGTGGATGAATGTTGAAGACGGTTATGTCGACCACTTGAAAACGTTAGCTATACGGATCCTCTCACAAACTACCTCATCATCTGGATGTGAGAGGAATTGGAGCACGTTTGGATTCATACACTCGGCGAAACGTTGTAACTCGAGAACCGAGTCACTGGAAGATCGAGTCTTTGTCCACTACAACCTTCGACTGAAAAGCAAGCATGTCCAACTAAAGAACCAATTTGAAGAAGAGAAGAAGATCTTGGACCTCACATCATTGTACCCAGTCGATAATGACTCAGACTGTCCTATTTTTGATTGGATCGATGACAGAGAGAGAACCCCTGAGGCATTATTAGATGAAAGCGGTCGTCCTAATTCATACATTGCAGAGCAATCTGGTGTGCCAATAGATGGAAATTGGGAACCTATTCCGAATCCCAATCCTGAGGATAACTTTGAAGCAGCTTAATCTCCTAATGACACTCAACTTGATGGTGAAACATATTATGATCCTGATGCATGGAGAATGCCTAGTGATGGGGAGCACGATAATGCTTACAATGTTGTTAATGACGATAATGATAGCAATGATGATGATGATGATCATGCTCAAGTTCGTGCCAGTGGGCCTAGTCGAGGAGGTGGTGGTGGTCGTGGAGATGGTAGTGGTCCGAGTCGAGTAGGTGGTGGTGGTCCTCCTAGTTTTGATGATGATCATGCTCAGGTTCGTGCCAGTGGTCCAAGTCGAGGAGGTGGTGGTGGTCGTGGAGATGGCAGTGGTCCGAGTCGAGTAGGTGGTGGTGGTCCTCCGTGTTTTGATGGTAATGATGGGGTTCACCACAACAACCTAGAGTTTCCATTGGTGGTGGTGTTGGGTCACAACGAAAGTGACAACACCAAGGTCACACAGTCAGCCAAGGGGTGGGTCCTCAATGCAGCAGCCTCAAGGGGGGTGGATCCTCACAACAATCAAGGGGTGGGTCCTCACAATACCACCAAGTGGTAGGGGGTGGATGCACCGTTGTTGGGTCTCAACAAGCAACCGGTGGTTCCTCACAAAGCGTCGCGGATAATAGAGGAGTATACTTTCATCAAGAGGATGGGTTTGACCATGCAACTCAAGACTCGACCATGGTGCTTCCTGACCAACGAGGATCTCGCAAAAGAAAAGGTCGACAAAGGAGAGCAGATCCTACACGCACGGACTCCAACAATTGTTTTATGGGCAAGGGTCGCCTTCATCGGGTCGAGATGTTCCGTGGGACTCATTGGGCCAATTTGGAGGATTGTTTTCTTTTATCACCTTTTATGGATATTCTTCTACCGGGTTCAAATATGGTTGAATATTCTACGACTCTTCATATGCTTAATCCTCCGTAAGAATATTCACGCTTCTCAATATTATGGGAATTGGAATGATCCTCAAAGCATACTCTACCGCTTCCACCTATGCTACTTCTTCGAACAATATCGCCCCTCAGCCTTATGGAGATTGGAATGCTCCATCTCATGAAGTATTCTATCAATCTACATTTGTGCTACCTTCGTAACAATATGCACCTCCTCGCCATTCTTATGGAAGACGGAATGAAAGGGACCAAAGTATGGAAGATGTTCACCATTCTCGACCATAGTGTGGACATGCCTCCACCGCATGGGGAACTGATGGGAACCTCCGAAATCGAATTCATGTTGAGGAAACCGGTTATCCGATTATTGGTTACCTTCAATTGTGTGGCAAGAACTTGGATCACCAACATTTGACTTGTAATGCGGAAAACTTTAAGAATTGGTTCGCCAAACCTTCACTTGGAACTAGTATTGTAATGATTTTTTTTTGAATCGGCATTACATGGTGTCAAAGGTATACAAGAAGGTCGCAAATCATTCTGGCAGTAGTTTTCTTTGTAATGGTTTGGAGTGTCAGCCTCTCTGTTGGTTTTGAATAAAGTTTGAGTCATAGTACAAAATATCGCTCTGTTTTGTGAGTTCTTTATGTCTATGGATTAGTTGTAATTGTTATGTTTTTGGTGAGCCACTTAGATCTTGAAGAAAAATGTAGAGCTCCATGCAGCTTCGGAATGCCGTAGTAATTGTTCTGGTAAGGAGAAAACAATAATCTTCCTATGGGGTTTTATTTGTTTTAATTAAGCCGAGTGTCTAGTAACAAAAAAAAAGCTATATTGATAAGCTTTGTCTTTGATGGACACTTGTACTTAGGATTGGCAGCAGAGAAGCTAGAATAGGAGATGACAATCATATAAAACAAATTTCGATCAAGATCCTGGGGGGATTTGATCCGGTTCTTGAGCCGATATTTATATCCTTCAATTTCATATGTTTTCTTCTTAATGTAGTGTTGGGCTTGCTTATTTCTTAGTTACAATTGCATCTTTTGAATTTCTTGACGACTCAGACGCTTTTAACAAAGATAGCATCTCTCCATTTTTGATAATCGAACCAACTTTTCCGCCTTCCTCGAGAAGTAAACCTGCTGCAAGTTCATACTAGCTTATGTTTCTCGAGCTAAGAGGTGAGTGAAGATGCTTACTCGTTGTGTAATTATGACTCGCTCACAACCTCGTAACCAAAGGTCTTATAATTTGTAGTTATCCCGATTTTAGTAATCGCATTGCATCGTTGCTCTTGATTGATGCCCCCTTACTTTGCTTATCCCTTAAGGATTCTATTAGCTTATCAACCTTATTTTAACTTCTAAGAGTAGCTATCTTGAAATCTATATGTTTGTTTCTTAAAATCTATAGCTTGTCTTGAAAGAATTACCTTTCCAGCTCACATATGTTATTCACTTATTTGAATTGCTTTCTTCAATTCTTAATCTAGCTAGTTTATCATTTCATATGCGTTTGGAATTGTGGAAATCAGCATAAGTAGAAAGTCGTAATAATTTTGAAATTTTATTCCTCTACTTTGAGCCCTGAGGTGAGCTGAACCAAGTTGTTCCTTCCTCTAGTTAGCTTGAATTTGTCGATATTTGATTCGAGGGTTGGTTACTTGACTTAACTGGCACTAGTCGAGATGGTTAAGTAGCCGGTTCTACGAATCAGTATATTTTTTAGTAGTTAGGTGTAGTTTTATTAGATTTCCAAGTTATGACAGGATTTAAGTTTATGAAATGTTGAAAATACAGAGGAAATTCTGCAGAAATTTTTGTAGGATTTTTTTTATTCGAGGATTGGTTACTTGACTTAACTAGCACTAGTCGAGATGGTTAAGTAGCCGGTTCTGTGAATCAATATTTCTTTTAGTAGTTGGGTGTAGTTTTATTGGATTTGAAGGTTATGACAGGATTTAAATTTATGAAATGTCGAAAATACAGAGGAAACTCTGCCGAAATTTTTGTAGGATTTTTCTGTCTCTGTGTAGTTTAGGTTTTGCTTAGTTGGTCTATATCACGTCCAGAGTTTTGTAATAATTAAAGATGCCACGTGTCTTTAGTATTCAGTGATTATTTTATTGTTATCTTCGTTCTCTTATCTCTTATCTCTCTGGAAATGCTAGGGCTAGTTGTTCTTGTGTGCGGGCATCTGTGCTGAAGATTCATACGTGAAGGAATCATCATAAGAAAAGATGATGAAATTAGTCTCAATAGAAAAGATGATGAAATCGGTCTCAGCAGAAAACGTCTCTGAAATCAATGAGAGTTATATTAATAAAAGCATGGGAATAATGATGGTCAATGGTCCGAACGAGACGATGGGTAAGGTTCTAGAGTTCTTGCAAGAGGAAAAGGATCATGATCATAGAAAAGGAGAGGATCTTCTTGATTCAGTGTTGTTTGTTGGGAAGTACTTGGCGGAATCACCCTTTGCCTGCATGCTAAAGGCTTTGATCTTCTTGAGTACCTTCTTTTTCCATCAAGGGTGAGGACGAACCAAGACCATTCTATTATGTTTTATTTATGCTTCCCCTATTGTCCCAAATAACAACCTCCATTGAAGGATGTAAAATCCTCGGTTTCAACCAAAGGGCTACAATATGTTGTAGATTGCCCGATCAAGATGATGGATGCAGGTTTTATGGCGTTGATGGGGAGGATACTAGTGGGAGCATAGTTTTGGCAAGTGATGTAATTGAACACGCCATATTGACAACCGATGAAGTGGATTGAGTTGTGTTGGTCGCCTCTCAAGACGCGTTAGAGTGTTGGATAGACTCTATAGGCGCAGGCATCTATGGACATCGGGGTTACAAGCCTTCACGCCTTCATCATGGATTCAATCACAAATGTAAGATCTAATAGATGCTTATATGATTGAACGCCAAAGCAAGTGCAACAAGTATTGTAATATGTAGAAAAAAATTCAAGATTCATTGATAAAGAATGAAAAGTCAATGTAATATGTAGGAATTCGAGGTGTATTTTTGAGTATTAGAGAGTAATTTATATTAAAAGTATGACTCGTGAGGGAATAATATATTTATATATATTATGCACGGTCCAACACTTAATAAGGAAAACTCATGGAAGATCGTTATAACATAACACCTTGTCTAGAACGAGGTGATAACCTCCAGGACTCATGATAGATCGTTACAACATAATACCTCGTCCGTAATGAGGGTGACAACCCGCACATGCACCTAACGGCAAGAACGCCAACGTAGTGTTAGTTAAAGTCGTAGCATCAGTCGCGCTTATAAATACATTGTCTAAAAGCTCATTTATTCTCATCAAGATAGGGACTTGAGCTGATAGAGGAAAGGGGGGAACAATGTCTGACTTGATTCAAGTTCATCACAAAATCTTGATATGTAGGCAACTCGTCCCAAAGCGAGCTCAGTCAAAACTCGACCCATCACAATCTTCTCCATTATTCACACTTGTAAGGACTGATCAAATTCAACATTTATAATGACCACATTCAAAGAAAATATAAATATTTATCAATATTTGTCGATATTTGTGGATATTTATCGATATTTGTCGATATATCGCGATATATCTACGATATTTGCAGTCAGAAATACCCACACATAGTCTGTGGATATTTGTCAATATTTGTCGATATTTATCGATATATCTAGATATATCCACGATATTTACAGATACTAAAATGTAATATATCCCCACATAGGGGAATATATCCACGATACATATCCATAAATCAGAGGTCAATATTTTGCCATATCCCGATATTTTGTACTATGCTCGTAGCTACATTTCAATGCATCTTTAGGTTTGTAGCATGTGAAATCGACTAGGAAAACTTTGCGAGAATGACTCATGTAAAACTTTAAAGCCGCCATAGAGATAATGAACATCGAAAAAAGAAGCACATTTGTAAAACGAAAATAGTCGACGCGGCTAAGAGAAAGACAATATAAGAGCTGAAGCTCGATGGGGAAAATGAAAGGGCCATAATCTCATGAGTGGAGGAACGAAGAAAGACCAACATCAAAGGGGAACAACTGTCGATACTCGATCTTAAGTCTCTAACTCAAAAACTAATGAATATGAACTGAGTGTAGAAGCTATTAAAGTCACAGTTGTATACATAGCACATCAAGATCAAGAAGCCAGAGAAAACTGTAGAGTCAAATGCATCTACTTTGCACATATATAGCAGGAGGCATTATAGAAAAATTGCTATCAGTTATTAAGTTGGATTCGAGCATATGGCATAGATGCAAGTTAAATACAGCCACATGGTCTTGAGTTTGAGGCAAGTACGCGATCGGGCGATACACATTAATGAATTTTGGCGCCTCTCTTGCTAGTTTGGGACGTCCAACATAAACTAAAATGTCAAAAACTTTTAATCTTTTGTACTTGCATGATCTTCATGGCAAATTCTTAGTCGAAAGAAGCCTTTACGACCATGCACGAGAGTGCCGTGGTAGGGCGGTAGGTAGTCGGGACCTTAATTAGTTTAGTTAAAAGTCACACTCCTACTATGATTTGCATGTACAAAATGGGTGTCTAGAATTTAAAAGAATTGAATCAAACATAACATTATATATATAAAAAAAAGATAGAAAGATAGAACAGCTTACCTAAAAACAGAGAGCTATATAAGTAGTATAGTTTCAAAGACGCCAACAACTTAGAAACAGCTTTCATTCCTTTCTCTGGCTAAGGAAAGCAGCAAGATCTAAATCGATATGGCCTCAAATAAAAATCTAGTGATATCAACAGGAGAGACAATAAGTTCATAACTTTATTGCTTGATTTAATGATTTATTTATTTTGAATCATTCATCTCTTATAAATCCAATCAAGTAAACAAACAAAATATCTTCAATTAATAATTCAATCCCACTTAAATGTTTATAAAGCAAACAAATATCAAACAAACCCATAGCAACGCCAATTATATTAAAAATGCAAAAAATCTTTTTCCATTAACATGATGGAAGAAACTAAAAATACAAAAGATTACACTAACAAACAAATATAAGCTAGCCTTTTCTTCCGGGCATTAAAAATGTTACGTATATATAGCAGCGACAGCAATCACAACGGTTTTGAAATCACTTTTGCTCTTTCTTAAAGCCACCTATAAAGACTAGCCCAAGCCCCACTACATATCACGAATGAAGTGGAAAAACAGACGTAGCAATTTCTAGCTAGACACCATAATTTCATGAGTTACAACTACTGCTCATAATTTCATGAGTTACACCATAATTTCATAGTTTCAAGTTAAAATAACATAGGAACAGAGCATTGCAGAGAACATATATTCACAAAGTGATTGAACAACTTTATCAAGGCCCTACTATTCCCATCGACAAACTGGATTATCTGATTATGAAATCCCACGAAACTAACAATTAGGTACAAGATAATGTACACACATTCGGGAAAGATTCAAACAAACAAACAAAACAAATCGCGTTTTTAGGATCTTACCTTTAGAAATCGAGTGAGAGATGCTATTCGAGTGTTTGAAGAGAAGGGATGATTCTGAGTGTTTGTGGGTTTTTGGTCGAGCGCGAAATCGAGGGTTTGAAGCAGAATTTGCGAAATGGAAATCGAGTGTTTGTGGGTTTATGGGGTTGCCGGTTTGCCGGTTTCTTGGTATTTGGTTGGGGGTGTATGGTTTATGAGTTGCGCCCAACACAATGGGCAGCCCTCGGCCCAACTCGGGGTCTACCCAACACAAATTAGGGTCTGGCAGTCAGGACTCAAGAAAAATTATAAAAAGGTGATGTTTGTTGGTAATTTGGTAAGTTGAGAAGTAGAACTTTTTTTTGGTAACTTGAGAAGTAGAACTGGATTTGAGCGAGAGCATATACTTGAGCATATTGATCAAACTTAAAAGAGCATACGTACAAAGTCTCGATGTTTTTCTCTAGCAAGGAGTCAAGGACTCGATGTCTACCTTTAAATCGATTATCGAAAAAATGTCTACCTTTAAGTCTGAATGTTTTATTAATTGTTGATAAAATGGGTAAGCAATGACAAAAATAGCAGATATATTAATAAAATGTTTGTATCGAATTAAAAATCTGAAATTGATCAAACTTTATTCTTAATATAATACAGCTAGAATTTTTTAAGCAATGATAAAAAATAGCAGATTTACGCCCAATGAATTAGAAGGGAAATCGCAAAAAGAACTAGCCAACAAAAAAAAAAAACTGTACCATTGCAAATTTGCATCCAAATCTCACACCTATATGGCTTATGGCTATATGCATGTTTTAGGTATCAGCATGAAGAGTTTAAAAGACAATAACAATCTGATGGACTGATGGTTACATTCAATATCATAGTCATAAGAACAATCAGGCGTTCTCTCTCTATTGCATGTATTATGACTTTTAGTAGAAGCGTAGAAGGATAAAGACAAAATGGAGAAAGGCAGAAAGGGACTCCCGTGTTGTAGCCGTTGGGCTGGACGTTGGTCAGGTGGTCCTCAAAATGTGTTTTGAATTCAGAACGAAGTTTTGATTTCCAATTTTTGAATCCAAATTGACACTCCAAGGGTAAAATATAGCCCGTTGGCTCAACAATTTGGCCCAAACCAACCCATAAAAAATCTTGCGGTTGGTCTCATGGTCTGGTACTTTGGTGAGTTTGGTCTGGCTAATCTGGAAATGTTTATGTACCTTGTTTGGGCCATGTTACTGTCACCGTAACTCATAACTTTAGCCCAGACTCAAAATCATAAAGCCGTAAAACTAAAAATCTAACTTTGTTCATTCCAAAAGGCAGTGTATTTTTTTTTTCCAGAGATTGGGCCAGAAGCCCACAATTTCAATTTAATTTCGGATAAAAGACATAGACTTTTGTAATTTTATCAAAAGCCCATCTGGTCAATTTTTTGGTAATATTATAAATTTGTCCCTTACTCTATCTTCCCCAACAGAAATCTAAATAGATCGCAAACTAAAAAACAAACCCTAATTCCCCAAATTGAACCGAAAGTGCAACATAGAAACCCAAAATGAAAAAAAATTAAGGATTAGTTAGACTTACCCCCTTAAAATTTTCAAAAATATTTCGAATATGTCTTTTGTTAAGGACAAAACTCATCCACCTAGCAATGATCGTGTGTAAGCACTTCCTAGATAACTACAACTGAAGATATGAACACATATACTAAAAACCATTCCTGGTTTGGGTAAGAGTTCATATGCACGTAAAAGACGCGCTATGAGAGAAGACTGGTGCTCAAATTGTCAAACACCAACTTGCCTCGGTCTTCAATTTCATAGTGGAAATTTAGTTTTTAAGGTTTTCATGTGTCAGCCACCTGCCCATCTAGCGCAGCTGAAGAGAGTAATCCAACCATCTGGTTGGGATTGACTCAAATTTTCAAAAACTTTAACAAGTCTTGGAAATCTGACTTAAAATGACCCATCTTTTTAAAATTCCAGTTCATCAATATTCAAATACCTAAAAAAATTAATTAATTGAAATTTTCCTTCTTTTGTTTGTATATATTTTCCTTAAGTTCTTTTTCGTTTATTTTCTTTACCTGTTTTTATCCACCGTTGTGAGTGTACCTTATATCTTTAGGTAACATTTTCAATGCTGATCATTTTGGTACCTCACGTGTCAGAATCAGACGGATAACGATGCGCGGATATGCTTTTGAAGTTGTCGAGGCACTAAGGACATGATCGACATTACCTAATTTCATTTGAACTTGGGCCCAAATTCTAAACAACTTAAAAAGGCATGTGCCACCAAACCCTTTATAACCCATGCAATCGCCCAACCCAC
This sequence comes from Coptis chinensis, assembly GCF_015680905.1. Lineage (NCBI taxonomy): Eukaryota > Viridiplantae > Streptophyta > Magnoliopsida > Ranunculales > Ranunculaceae > Coptis > Coptis chinensis. The sequence continues at coordinate 37,925,765 of NC_141464.1, forward strand.
CCACATCTTTCCCAAAAAGTTTCAAACCCTAGCCGCACCACACCAGCGCACGTCCGCCCCATATCACCGCGCAACCGCCCATCCAATTTTCAACCCCACCACTCCAAATTTTTACAGTAAGCTCCATTTTCAACCTTCAACACAACTAACCACCCTGATTTCATCAACTCCTAACCAAAATGGCATGAGTCTTAAAAATCGTGCCGGAGCAAAACTTCGAGCCCCTCTTCAATTCCGATCTGTTTGAAATGCACTTCAAGACTGAGATTAGAAGAAGAGGATGGGAGTCTCTTGTTTTGATGGGGGACGCGAGTTATTCTCCCTCTTTCACTCTTTCGTTTTACAACAACATGCACCAAGGGGAGGATGACCGCGTCATGGTTGTCATGGAGGGCAAAACTTTCAAGCTCACTAGGGAGGTGGTGAGTGAGGCTCTGGGGATTCCGCTAAAAGTCTATAATCAAATGGAACAATCCCCAGACAACAAGACCATCGACGTTATGATGACAAAAATGCTTCTTGAAGGTAGGAAAAACCCCATGTCACACTGCACGTTTCAGAGTTCGCTTCAAAAGAATCAGTTGGTGGTATCTCAATGGCCAACCTACAAATGATGTCCAGATAGAAAGACCACATGTCCACTTGCTTGATCACCACGCCATATCCTAGGAGAGAATTTAGGATCTTTTTGGATCGATATAGCCGAATAAATATTAAAAACCCAAAAAGATAGTTTTCCTCTAGTTAGCCCTTTTGAGCTTTCACAATTTTCTAAAAGCCTTTTTATTCTTCGCCATAAATCCCTGACCCATTACAACACACAATAAAAAGCTTATCCAGCTGACGAGTTGAGAATTGGATGAATATCAGAAAAATAGAAGAGAAGATATTGTAAAAAAACAGATCAATTAGTTGCTTCGAAAAGAAAAGAAAGAAAAGAAAGACCCATCAAAAACCAAAACTCCAAATAACTCAAAGGAGTCAGAAATCGAATCTTCCAAAAGTTCAAAATAAAAAAAGTCGATATAAAAACAAAAGCAAAACAAAACAAAAGCAAAGTTAGAACTCCCAAAAATCAAAATCGTATGGAGTCATAAAGCCAAAGGGCTAAAGAATGAATCACAATTCGGAAGCAAAGAACAAAACGAGGTTATTCTCTAGTTAGAAGTATCTTGAAGACCTAATTTCTCAACTTATCAGATTTTGTTTTTCCTTTTTTTTTTCTTTCTAAACCATCACCCTAGCCCCGTAATTCATAATAAAAAACCTATAACTCGATTCAGAATAAGATGGTGTGATAGTAAGTGAAAAATGTGATCAATTGACCCCGGTTTCCTTTAGACGTCATTCGTGTATATGAGGAATATAAATATCTGCTGCATTTAAGAGAACGAAACTTGAGTGAATCTATCAGAGAGTTTGTGTTGCTCATGTTTGTGCATTTATCTTTAGATGATTTAATTACTGTACATATGTTATTCTAAGTTCAAAGGAGCTTGTTCGGATTCCCCACTAATGAGATGTATAGACTGCTGAGAATAAATATGGAGACAAGACCCTTGTACTAGATAGAAGAAGTTTGTGAGTACCTTCTCTGGAAAACTCTCACGATGCTTAAAGCTCGTCCACTAGGGAATTCCTAGTGGTTTAAGGCATTGTTACATATGGTCAATGCAATCAAACTCTACAAAATGAGATTATTATAATAAATTACTCATTTGTGAGCTTAGTTTTCTCTCTTATCCTTGCTTGAGGACAAATAAAATACTATTTGGGGGTGGTTGATCAGTTCCCAAATTTGCATTTTATTACCTTTACATTACTGTATTACAACCCTTCTTACGCATAATAAATAGACAACTCCTAGCTTTTACTGCCTTTTTCAGGTTACAACCATTTTAGACCACTTATAATAAAAACTGTATTTTAGCGCCAAAAAGAGCCTTATTAATGCTTATTATGAAGACTCAAGTGACATTGCCTCTTTTTGTGTATGTAGATGAGATATGGATGTGGATGATGTAGATAGATAATGTAGATGGATGTATGATCGTTGAACAAAATAGAAGCGTATTAAAACCTAATTATCCCTCAATAAGTAAAAGATGAGTAGGGTATCGTTTCACTTTTAAGTGTATGTTTATATGAAGGATAAGGCTAGAAAGGGGGTTTGAGGGATTAAAAACTATTATTATAGATTTTAGATTCTAATGTTAAACTAAACTAAACTAACTAAACTATTGAGAATTTCTAAGAGAGGGAATTCAAGAGATTATAATCCACCAATACTTTTGATTCAATGACCTTTTGCTTCATGGTTGTTCTCACAAGTAGACTACAATTAGGCAATCGAGCGAGTGCCGATGCCCTCTTGGACGAAACATCGTTAACAAATAACTCTACTTAAGGTTATTCCTATGTTCATGTTACTAGTACATTCTTTCTTTTTATGAGAGTTTGGGCAGCTATTCAATGAATCACCATCTAAGGCAAACATAAGGAATACTTCCCTTACTCTAAAACACTACACAACTAGAAGAAAAGTAGAGAATAATAGTATAATATTCAATTACAATAAATAAAACCCTATTCTAGCATGATATTCGATTGCAATAAATAAAAACATGTCACTGGCAAATATTCAATTGCAATATATAAAATCCTAAACTAGCATGATATTCGATTGCAATAAATAAAAATCTTAATCTATACTTCCATCCCCTGGTCTGGGCAATGGAACTAATAACTAAAAACATAAAGAACTAACCTGATTGAAGAACATCATGAACCAAAAGAATCAACAAACCCTAAGCACCGGCTTTATCTTCTCCCTTGAAGGAGAAGATTAGTCTTCCATAAAGAAAGAAGAACACGAAAAACGAGAAGAAGAAGAGTCGAAGAACATAAGGCTAGAAAGACTAATTTATTAAGACTCAGCTAGTTAAAATCGGACTTTTATTATTAATCTCTCTCTGCCTCAAGTTATGGAGACAAGAATATAAGTGAATTAGCAAAATACATGAGGCACTTAGGTCCTCTATTTATAGAGGTTACAATGAGCTCTAGAAGCATTCCAAACTGTCATTTGTTTCCTAATACAAATAGACTTCTTTCAGAGTCCAACTTCGCCTCCAAACCGAAGAAATTGGCTACAAGTCGATCCATGCATCTGGATGCACTATTTATGCATCTCAGACGCGATCAATGCGTCTGGACGCTCGATCCATGCGTCCCAGACGCGTAAGTCTATTTTGTCTCTTCTGCTCTATCCTTCTATCCTCTTTTTCGGGCTTTGGTCCAAGCAACGAATCCTTTGGCCTTGGGCTTCCAAATAGGCTTTAAAATAGGTCCAAGTCGCATCTTTAATAGCTCCAATTCCTTGGCCTTCTCCATGATTGTCCACGGGCTTCCCATGTGATCCTTAATGCTTCGAATTGCTCCGTTTTATCCCTTTTTCTCTAATATTCCACAAAACTCTCTCTTTCACCTATAGAATCATAAAACATAACTTACAAACACTAATAGCTCACTAAGATGGCTAAACAAAAGGCATAATCAAGGGTTAAATAACACTTTTTGAGCACTTATCACAACTCCCAACTAGCCTTTTGCTAGTCTCTTAGCAAATAAGATAAAAAATAGATAAGTGATCAAAATCACATCCTAATAACAAAAATAAAATACTAACTCATTTTTGCAGGCATCGCAATTGCATTTACCATATGCAACAAGGCTTTAAACCTTTAAGTTCCCCAAAAAGGACGAGTTATAGTCTCGTGAGGGTTTTCAGGTGATATACCCACAAAATCAATCAATAACATGTTCAATAATGATAGCATTTTTTCAGAGAGAGAAATTCCTTACCTACTTAGTGCTTACTCCAATAGACAGTCTCCATTGCTAACTACATTGCTGCAAAGACTCCTAAATTATGATGGGAGATAATAAAAATTGACAAAATTCTCAATCAAAGCTTATGTGTGTACTTAGTCAATCTCTTATACTCTCCTATCCAAGAAATGGAATCCCTAGTTTACCTTTAGATAGATAATCTCGACTTTCAATCCTCACTGGTCATACTCTCAGAAAAGAATATCTTAGAAGATGGTATACTATTTTACCTCATGTATGTGGGGAAAAGAATAATGCATATGAACATCCCACATACTACCTTGAAAAACAGACTTCTAGATGATAGTAGTATCATGGAAAGAATGTCAATCACATATATGAAGTGTCGGGTCCTGCACTTTAGCATCCTCTCACCTATTCTAGACTTTGTACCATACTGTAGTGATAAGTCATGGGTTGTAAGTTGACTTGGGTATTGGTTTATGAAGGAAAAGTAAAAAGCATTCAAATATTGTTTCTGAAAAACACTAAGGATTTTGCTTCTTTCTTTGGAAGATTTCTTCAAATTATGTATTGCAGAGAAAATTCTTCCTTTGTCTTAGCTTTTCCATCCATTCTGTTCAACTTTTTTTTTTTTTTTTTTTTTTTATTTTTTATTTTTTATTTTTTTTTTTTTTTTTCTTTAGCTCAGTGGTATATCCTTGATTAGTACTGGATATGCTTGTTTTCCACTAGCTTCTTTCACTTAGAACAGAATGATTGTCTTCATTGTATTTCTCTAATATTTCCTTGTAATCTTTCTTTTGTGCTCTTTCTTCTTTCTTGCTCCCCTCGTATTCTAAGAAACATATGGGTATGGCTGATAAAGGTTTTTGGCTATACTCCTTGTCTAGAGTTGGGTAAAGGGTAAAGGGTTTTATGAAAGAAAATGACTTATTGTAAGGCTCAAAAGGGTTTAACATGATGGTCCTACTAGGTGGGATAAAGGCTGAATGGGTTCACTACTTGACTTATCAGTATGATACTCTGTCTCGAATAGACTACAAGACCTAATGGCTATCTTCCAAGTTGATGTCACTTCGTGATTAACCAAATCAACGAATAATGAGACTATATTATAACGACATAAAGAGTTGAAAGATATTGAGTCACTAAGACTCGGATTTTTCGTAAGAACTCTCCAAAGAATGGGTATAAAGCTCAAGTCTCACGGGCTAAGTCTAAAAATTCTACTTCCAGTTTACTAGGGGTTTAAATCTCTCTTCTAGCAAAAGTACACAAAACTGGCCAAGATCTATGGTGGTGGTGCCTTGATAAAGAATTCTATCAACAAGAACTATGTCCGAGCATAATAAATATTCTAAGCGGTAATGAAATCAATAATATCAACTATCTATCAAACTCAACACTAAGCAGTATAGAATCTATATCCCATACTCATAATTAAAATTCATTTTTCTCATGCTACTGATATAGAAAAAAAAAATTTTGTTTTTGAAAACTAATTTTCAAAATTCATTTCTCAAGTACACCCTCCCCCAACTTAACATATGCATTGTCCTCAATGTATAGAAATTAAGTAAATAAAATGAATGAGAAAAAGGGAAGATGTTACCATTGATGCCGAATATCAAAATTAATCCAAAAAATAAGAACATTTCCTTTTACCAAGATTTTTTTTTTGTTAGGTCTTTTTAAGTCAGATCCCTAAGACTATATATCATGCATTATCAATTTGGAGTGAGGAGATCAGATTTTCTTACCCAAATCTGACAAATGTTTGGAGGACGAGGAGGTCTCACCTTGTGGGTTGTCAAAAATACTCCTTGATATGCCGGAAAGATTGCTGGTGAAGTTGCTTCTCTACCTTGAAATATTTTAGGTCTGATGATTGTGTGATAGGCCTTGTGGTTCCTTTGTGTAGAAGATTGACGAAAATCTTTCTTTTTAACAGGACAATAGTATCTGATGTGCCCTTTACCACCACAGTGATGATAATGGATGTTTGGCTGATTGCGCTCAAGGTGGGCGGTAAACTGGTTCACATACTTCTCTCGTTCAAACAATGATGGTGTAGAATAGGCTTCAACAGTGCAATGCTTCTTATCAATATGGTCCACTTTCTACTTCAAAAGACTCATTTCAGTGTCCAAAACTTCTTTAAGTTGATTCTCTAGTAACTGATTTTTCTGGGTAGAAGTCTGTTGTTCATCCTGAAATGTAGAGTTCATCTTCTCAAGGTATGATACTCTCTCTGCCAATTTTCCATTCTGCTCACTTAAATCCTGAATTTTCCGTAGAGATTTCAAGAACATGGCTAGCAACACCTCTACGTGGTGGGGTTCTCCGGGTTCATCACGGTTTTTCATAGATTGAGCACTCTCAATTGTATCTTCGAATGGGAAGGATTCTTGTATCATGCTATCAAGGAAGTACACCTCTCCACCTTCAGCGTCATCACAATCTTTATGCAACAAGTGAAAGATATTTATATCCATCGATATCTTACCAAAGTTGATCTTCATTTCACCATTGTGACAATTTATCAAAGCTTTTGCAGTAGCGAGGAAAGGTCGGCCTAGAATAATTGGTATTTTATCAAAGGCTTCTTGGGTGTCTATCACAATGAAATCCACTGGATAGTAGAAATTGACTACTTGAACAAGACCATCCTCAACTATGCCTCTGGGAATCTTGGTAGAGCGGTCAACTAACTTCAATTTGACTTGTATAGGCTTTAGGTTCTCCAGGCCCAATGCTTGGTACACATGATATGGCAAGAGATTAACACTAGCATTAAGGTCTAAAAGAGGATTACCCGTGAATTTTTCTCCTATCTTGCATGATATTGTAGGACTTCTTGGATCTTTGAGCTTGAATAGAGCTTGCTGATGGATAATAGATGTTGTTTGTCCAGCTAAAACGCTCGTTTTGGAACATGAGTACTTCTTTTTATGTTGCATGCATCCTTCAAGAATTTGGCATATGATGACAACTGCTTGATCGCTTTGAGAAAGGGGATATTGATGTTATCTTTCTCAAATGCCTCCTTCATCTCTAAAAATTGCTTGTCCTTTTTGCTTTGAACAAAAAACATAGGAAAAGGTGCCTTTGGTACAAACACATCAGCATGTGTTTGCTCTTCTTTCTTTTTGGCATTCTTGCATATCTTGTCTTGTTCATCTTGACAAATGGGAGTGGAAAGGATTTCCCCCACTTCCTTTCGAACTTCATTTGAAATCTTGACCGATTGCTTTGTAGCAATGTCATCATGAGAAGGTAAGTCAACCTTGTTGTCTAACTTCAATCCTGATCTGAGAGTAGTAACTAAGCTGACATGATCATGGAGGTGATCAATACTAAAAGTTGTCCCAATGTGGCATACATCTTCACTCTTCAATATTGGTTCCAATAAGCTAGGTTGAGTGGCTTGTGTCTTCTGACGACAAAGCGAGTGGTGAGTTAATCGACCTTAGCCTCTAGAGACTCCATTCTAGAACATTGACTTGCACGAGATTGTCAAGATTGAAAGAGAGACTGTGCAAGAAGCTCTAGAACAATTTCAAACTTCTAATTTTTTTGTGATAGCAAAGTAATAGCATTCTCCAGGTTGGCAGGTGCGGCATAATTTCTCTTAGGATCAGGCACTAACTCTCCACTTATATTGGAATTCTGTTGAGAGTATAATTGTTGTTGAGGGACCAACTGTGAAGCTTGACTTGTCTATGGAATATAACTTTGATCTTGAGAACCTGGGGGTCCAACGTTCTGTCTCCAATAATTGCCTTGAAAGTTATTACCACCTTGGTTGGGCATCTGAAATGAGTTCACATTGTACTCCAACCCATGCATGTTAATGATAACGAACCGACATTCTAGAGTTGCATGGGAAGTGTCCGAACAGACTTCCCAGTATTGGCTAGCTTGCATGATTGGGAGAGATTTATAGAACACTTGTTAATCTTGGAGGGATTCATAGAGAACTGGTTGAATTTCTTACTCAGAGTTTCAATGATGGTGGCCAGGCTGGCCAATGTAGACTTCAGTTCTTGATCTGCTTATGCATGTGCTTGGTAACCAAATTGCTTTGGCTCCCCCTCCATGCTAGCGACATCCTCGTTGCTAGTAGTCCATTGTTGTGTTTCTCCAGCTAAATTCTCGAGAAAGTTGTAAGCTTCCTCTCCATCTATTGATGTAAACTTGCCTTTGTGCATTGACTGTATCATCTGCTTGTTCATAGTAGAAAGCCCTCGATAGAAAAAATGAGCCAGTGTGCTCTTGTCATATCCATGATGTGGACATGAGACTAGCATATTATTGAATTTCTCCCAGCTTTGATGATATTCTTCAGTCACTTTTCCTTTGAAATTGCTGATAGCTTGCTGCATGGTATCTGTCTTCTGGGGTGGGTAGAACTTGTTCATAAACTTTGTTCTCAACTTCTCCCAGTTGTCTATTGAATTGATCGGCTATGCAGTTAACCATTAAGAGGCTTTACCTTCGAGTGAGAGCGGAAAAAGAATCAACTTGATAATCTCATCTTTGATATTCTGGTTCTTGAAAGTTATGAGGACTGATAGAAATTTGTTCATGTGAACATATGGCTGAACATTTTCTGAACCATTGAACTTTGGAAGCATAGAGATTACTAATGCTCTAAGTTCAAACTGGTTAGCTTTTGTCTCTGGAAAAACAATACTGCTGGGTGGGTCTTCAATGATTGGCGAATAGAAATCGCTCAGCTTCTTCCTCTGCTTTGCATGGGTGGGATAGCTTCAAGATTATTGGTGTCCACAACACCTCCATCATTGCGTGTGGCCATTGTATCAATCCTGTCTAGTATTCTTGCTATCATGAAGATGATGAAAACTATCTTACTATCTGGAATGCAATTAAACTAATATGCAACTATTCTAAATTATACTAATATGCAAAACTACTTTCTTTCAACTAGGTTGGGCTTTGCAGCTAGTATCTCGCCCGTTGTCTAAAGCTGTCTCTTCTAGGGTTATGGTGAATCACTTGGATTGCTTAAGTACCACGGCCCACAGACGATAGTCCGTTTGTCAAGATTCAGACAAGAAACACTAGAGTTTGATATTTCACTGTGTTGGCTTACAACTTCAATTGTTGAAAAGGTCCTAAATGCAATTATACTAGAAAGCAATAAAACTAAACTATAATGCAACTATACTAAGAATGAAATGAAGATTCGACTAACCTGGATGGTAGATCTTGTCTTCGAGATGTCCTTCAAGCATCTTTCTTTCTCAAAAGGATGGATGATGGAGTTAAAATTACCTTAAGATCCAAAATTCTAATCTTGAAAGAAAACGTTAAACATAAACAACTTAAAACGGCAGCGGCGCCATTTGACACGCCTTCCGGGGCTACAATTAATTATATCCCCGGCAGCGGCGCCATTTGACCTTGCCTCTTTTTGTGTATGTAGATGAGATATGGATGTGGATGATGTAGATGGATGTATGGTCGTTGAACAAAATAGAAGCGTATCAAAACCTAATTATCCCTTAATAAGTAAAGGATGAGTAGGGTATCGTTTCACTTTTAAGTGTATGTTTATATGAAGGACAGGGTAGGAAAGGGGGTTTGAGGGATTAAAAACTATTATTATAGATTTTAGATTCTAATGCTAAACTAAATTAAACTAACTAAACTATTGAGAATTTATAAGAGAGGGAATTCAAGAGATTAGAATCCACCAATACTTTTGATTCAATGACATTTTGCTTCATGGTTGTTCTCACAAGTAGACTACAATTAGGCAATCGAGCGAGTGCCGATGCCCTCTTGGACGAAACATCGTTAACAAATAACTCTACTTAAGGTTGTTCCTATGTTCATGTTACTAGTATCTTCTTTCCTTTTATGTGAGTTTGGGTAGCTATTCAATGAATCACCATCTAAGACAAATACAAGGAATACTTCCCTTACTCTAAAACACTACACAACTAGAAGAAAAGTAGAGAATAATAGTATAATATTAAATTACAATAAATAAGACCCTATTCTAACATGATATTCGATTACAATAAATAAAAGCATGTCACTGGCAAATATTCAATTGCAATAAATAAAATCCTAAACTAGCATGATATTCGATTGTAATAAATAAAAACCTTAATCTATACTTCCATCCCCTGGTCTGGGTAATGGAACTAATAACTAAAAACATAAAGAACTAACTTGATTGAAGAACACCATGAACCAAAAGAATCAACAAACCCTAAGCACCGGCTTCATCTTCTCCCTTGAAGGAGAAGATTAGCCTTCCATAAAGAAGGAAGAACACGAAGAACGAGAAGAAGAAGAGTCGAAGAACATAAGACTAGAAAGACTAATTTATTAAGACTCGGTTAGTTAAAACCAATCTTTTATTATTAATCTCTCTCTGCCTCAAGTTCTGGAGACAAGAATATAAGTGAATTGGCAAAATACATAAGACACTTAGGTCCTCTATTTATAGAGGTTACAATGAGCTCTAGAGCATTCCAAACCGTCATTTGTTTCCTAATACAAATAGACTTCTTTCAGATTCCAACTTCGTCTCCAAAACTGAGAAGAAATTGGCTACAGTGTCGATCCATGCATCTGGATGCACTATTCATGCGACTCAGACGCGATCAATGCATTTGGACGCTCGATCCATGTGTCCCAGACGCGTAAGTCTATTTTGTCTCTTCTGCTCTATCCTTCTATCCTCTTTTGCGGGCTTTGGTCCAAGCAACGAATCCTTTGGCCTTGGGCTTTCAAATAGGCTTTAAAATAGGTCCAAGTTGTATCTTTAATAGCTCCAATTCCTTGGCCTTCTCCATGATTGTCCACAGGCTTCCCATGTGATCCTTAATGCTCTGAATTGCTCCGTTTTACCCCTTTTTCTCTAATATTCCACAAAACTCTCTCTTTCACCTGTAGAATCATAAAACATAACTTACAAACACTATTAGTCCACTAAGATGGCTAAACAAGAGGCATAATCGAGGGTTAAATAGCACTTTTGATATCAAACCCCGGAAAAAGTACTAAAAAGTCAAAGTCAAATGTCCTTAAGGACTCAAACCGTAAGACCGAAGTCATGTCCTTAACTTCGGAGAGATGGATGACTTTGATACAAAAGAAGACTTGCTTAAAAACCTAGCTTGCTTAAGAAAATATAGAAAAAGCAAAATCAAAATCATAAAAGAAAAACAAAAAACAACATAGTGAAGTGTCTTGATTGTAGAGGGAGAGGGCGTGACAAATCAGTCTTTAGCAAAAGGTGTAATATAAAAGCCAAAAAGTAGGAGGAGAGAAGACACCAAGACTTAATCTATGGTCATGTAGGAGTAGAGTAGATTTTAATTTCAAGTCATTTATGTTTTGTATGGATCTTTACCTACAAATTGAGATTGAGATTAGATGGAAATGGCTGTGCTCTTCCTTTGGAAAGGAGTTGCCTACGTATTAGGTTCCTTAACTCAACTTGAATAAAGCCTTACGTAGTTTATCTCTCTCTATTTATAGGTGTTGAGCTAACTTTTCTTATTTGCTCCAGACCGTTGTCAAGTGTAGACCCATATTGTGCGCTCTCTTGATGATTCGCCATTACTTCCATCGTTACAAAGTAAATGTTCCCTTATGTGGTGCTTTGACTGATCTTCAAGACCATTGTAGATCCTTTGTTTCCATATGTGCCTATATCTGATATTTGGACATCCTGGTTCTGGGTCGTAACTACGACTTTGTGGCGTAGTACGACCTGGTGATATACGAGCTGTGCAAATATGACCTGGCGGATGGACACGTGTGCTGTAGTGAATGCTTGAGAACGGAGGGTACTTACACATCCCCCTTTATTCTTTAAAGATTGTTATCTAGTAAAGACGAATGATTGAAAAGAATAAAGTTAAAATGGTGAACACGTGTCACAACCGTGGGTTTTCAAAAATAATTTTTTGGAGATTATGCGGGAAAAGAGATTGTGGATACTGATTTGTGGGCCCAAGTCATGCCGTTTTTGTGGGCGGGGCAAGTATATGTAAGATGGCCATGTAAGATGACTTGACATTGATTACACTGAAGCGAGTGGATGTATTGACCATATCTTCTTTTTCGCCGTTGGAGACTGGGAGAATGACGTCTCCAAGTGCGTCTATGCGCTCTCCGCTAAATCCATAGAGTGGTGCGTTTGAGTCTATCATTACTGAGTTTGGTAGATGCATGTCTTTGTATGTCTGATAGAAGAGGATGTCGTACGAACTGCCTGGATCGATTAGAACATGCTTGACTGTCCAGCCATTGATTTTCACATGCACCACTAGTGCATCGTTGTGAGGGAGGCATACTTTCTTGAGGTCGTCCTCAGTTAATGATATTGCTGTGTCAGAACGAGAGTTTACGGGAGCTATCAGTTCAGCTTTATGGGAAATGTGATAGATATCTTGCAATTCTCTTACGCATCTCCACTTTTTATGACTGGTAGTGTTGTCATTGGAGCTGTCGGTGATCATGTGGATAACTTTTTCCTGTTCGTGATTTGAGAAATACTGGCGTCTGTTGTGCCTTGAACACTCTGCAGACCTAGATCGTCTTGCTGTTCTGCTTCTTCTTCTGGCAGGTCGCTCCCTACAAACTGAGATGAGATTAGATGGAAATGGTTGTGCTCTTCCTTTGGAGAAGAGTTGGCTACATATCAGGTTCCTTAACTCAACCTAAATCAAACCTTACGTAGTTCATCTCTATCTATTTATAGGTGTTGAGATGACTTTCCTTATTTGCTCCAGACCGTTGTCAAGTGTAGATCCATATTGTGTGCTCTCTTGATGATTCGCCATTACTTCCATCGTTACAAAGTAAATGTCTCCTTATGTGGTGATTTGATTGATCTTCAGGACCGTTGCAGATCCTTTGTTTCCACATATGCTTGTATCTGATATTTAGACGTCCTGGTTCTGGGTCGTAACTACGACCTTGTGGCGTAGTACGACTTGGTGATATACGAGCTATGTAGATACGACCTGGCGGATGGACACGTTTGCTGTAGTGAATGCTTGAGAACGGAGGGTACTTACAATTTACATTTTCAAGTTTTTATTGTTTTATTTATTTTTTGTTATTCAATTTAACTTTTCCATTCAAGTTTGTTCTTCAAGTTTTAATCCAAGTTGTTCTTCAATACAAGTTTACATTCAAGTTTGTTCTTCAAGTTTTAATCCAAGTTTCATTCATCAACACAAGTTTTTCCATTCAAGTTTTAGTCAAGTTTCAATACAAATTTTCATTCCTTCAAAAACAAGTCATGAACTTTAAGAATACTACCTTCTGACCTTCATAAACTCCCATCAATCCATCTCAAAAAATTTATGGTGACATAAGTTGTGGATGTGAACACAATACGAACCAACTCCACATAGGAAGCGGCTCCACCAAAGCTCGTACATAAAATTTCTTTCAACTCACCAAAAAATCCAACTTTTTGTAGAAACTTCGTGAAGTAGGTACCATCATAGTACTTGAACTTCCTCCAAATCAATCATCCGAAATCTTAGGTATTACTTCAAGTGAGCTAACGGAGTAACATTAAAAGGGCCAAATAGAAAACTGGAGTAACATTAAAATTGTTCTATAAATCTATAACCCAAACCTTTAGCCTCGTATTTTCTAATTCGGGTCGTCTGGTGAAAAAAACTACTAGGATTTTCTCTATAATTCCTAAAAACAATTCGAATGCACGTATTTCATTTAACTCTACGTATAAATGAAAATAACAAACAACCACACACTTGCAAAACTCTCTCTCTCTCTCTCTCTCTCGTTATCAGGCCAGGTAGGATCATCATGTTGCCTTATTTATTTATTTAGTAAAGAAATACAAAAGTATTAAAGCTAAACCTTAACTTTTAACATTTTGAATATATCAAGATTCATATGTTTATTTGCTTTAGATCTAATTTCAGTTTTGCAGTTGGGTTTAAGAATGGGGGAATTAAATTTTGGTGAGTTACTGCTACCAGCGTTGCTCGAACAAGCGTTAAAAATACATACCATGGCATCTAACTCCACTGTCAACAAGGTCATAACTTTTTTGTGTGTTTTTTTTTAAAATTATAATTAACTGTAGTTTTTATATTAATTAAGCATTCGTTGTTGTTTGGGTTAATTTTGGGTTTTGTAGGACATGTTGAAAAAGGGCGTGGAAGCTATGCACAAGTGTGAGGATATGGTAAATAAACTTGAATTGTTTTATGCTAATGAGATTAAAGAAAATGTTGCTACCACTAATCTCAAGTATATCCTAGTAATCATTTATTTATTTACTTTTAGTTTTGCAAGTGTGTGGTTGTTTGTTATTTTCATGTATACGTAGAATTAATTGAAATACGCGCGTTCGAATTGCTTTCAGGAGGTATAAAGAAAATCCTAGTAGTTTTTTTCACCAGACAACCTGAATTAGAAAATACGAGGCTAGAGGCTTGGGTTATAGATTTATAGAACAATTTTAATGTTACTCCAGTTTTCTATTTGGCCCTTTATCGTTACTCCGTTAGCTCACTTGAAGTAATACCTGAGATTTCGGATTATTGATTTGGAGGAAGTTCAAGTACTGTGATGGTACCTGCTTCATGAAGTTTCTACAAAAAGTTGGATTTTTGGTGAGTTGAAAGAAATTTTATGTACGAGCTTTGGTGGAACCACTTTCTATATAAAGTTGGTTCGTATTGTGTTTGTATCCACAACTTATGAAATGTGGTTGGATGAGTTTAGTTTTGTAGAGTCTTCTTCAGTAGCGAAACTCCATGATTACATTGGTTCCAAATAGTTAGATTCAATTATATAGCCGGGGGAATGGATGCTACAGTGGACCCCAATTGGATTCAGCTCAAGCTATTGAAACTACATGTGGGTATGTCGTCTTGGTAGAACGAAATAATAAGAACAAGAAAGTGGATGGGCAACCTTCAAAAAAGTAGTTGGTAGAGAGAAGGCAAAGAAAACAGTTGAATGAGTATTATTTGTATACTGAACAATAAGAACTCTACTTTGCATAAACCAAATAATCAACTTATTTGAAGTTTCCATTAAGAGTGTAGTTTGCATATTTAGTAATGAGAACTCTACTTAACATATGAAAAATGGTCTTCTCATTTTTAATGTGAAGTACTTATGATTGCACTTGCAAGAAATATTCTTTTCGAACTTTGGAGTCATCGTTACTTCTGCTATCTTAGGCACACTTATGTAACATCTCGATCTACTTTCTCTTTTTGGTTTTATACTAGGAAAAATAGTAGGATTTTGCTTTTCTTAGTTCATTCCTTGTGTTGTTACAAAAACCTTTCTTGTATACAAATTCTCATTTGTAGAATGGAGAATGTCTCATGTTTGGATCCCTTAATAGTTCAATTGATTCGATCTGTCGTTGTTTTAATCAATATCTCTGCAAATAATTAATTTGTCTACTCATTATATATTCTCATTAGTGTGTGAGTATAATAAAATGATCCATACACTCAAAATGGAAGAGTGCTCATTAAGTGTGAGGGTGATGGTTCAAATCCATCTGGATCAAATTACTACTAGTTCTGGATTAATAAGAAATATGGTTTTGATGGTAGTATATATATGTATAATTGATAACATTTGTACAACACTTGGGTGAGTTTAACTGATTTTGTATCTAGTGTAGTTATGGTTAATTTGAGAATAAGGTAAGTCTCATGCATAGTTCTTGTCTAATATCCCACTGCAACGTGGATGTTGCACTGTGAATTACGACTGCAACATGGATAATGTTGTATTGTCAATTCTACTGCAACATAGATGTTACACTGTGAATTACTACTTACCCAAGCATTTGTACAACAGTTGTGTAAGTCTAATTGATTTTGTATTTAGTGTAGTTATGTTTGAGAACAAGGTAAGTTTCATGCATAGTTCTTGTCTAATATCCCGCTACAACATAGATGTTGCACTGTGAATTACGACTGCAACACGGATGTGGTAATGTGAATTACTACTTACCCGCAAGCATTTGTACAACACTTGCGTAAGTTTAACTAATTTTGTATCTAGTGTAGTTATGTTTGAGAACAAGGTAAGTCTCATGCATAGCTCTTGTCTAATATTCCACTGCAACATGAATGTTGCACTGTGAATTACGGCTGCAATATAAATGTTGCATTGTCAACTTTATTGCAACATGGATGTTGGACTGTGAATTACTACTTAACCTAAGCATTTGTACAACACTTGCATAAATCTAACCGATTTTGTATCTAGTGTAATTATGTTTGAGAACAAACTAAGTTCTTACATAATTCTTGTCTAATATAATATCCCACTGCAACATGGATGTTACACTATCAACTCCCACTACAACATGGATGTTGCACTATCAACTCTACTGCAACATAGATGTTGCACTATGATTTACTATTGTAATACAACATCCATATTATAGTGTCAATTACTACTGCAAGTCTGGAACAACCACTGTTAACTCCCACTGCAACATGGATGTTGCACTATCAACTATATTGCAACATGGAATTTGTACTGCGAATTACTTCTGCAACGACATAAAAATGTAAAACTCATTTGACATTGGAAAAAATCAATGTCAAGTTTATTTGACATTGGAAAAAATCTATATTTAGATTGACATTCTAACAATATACAGATTTCACCAAATACAAAAATAATTAATTTGATATTTAGTATCTAGTGTACACCTGATAAACGATATTACGATAATATATATATATATATATATATATATATATATATATATATATATATATATATATATATATATATAGAATCTTGGTGGATTTGAACCACCATCCTCTTGGGATGCTATAATGTTTAGTTTTCTTCTCCCAAGTGCTCTACCCGTTTGAGCTAAAGATCCATTTTTTTTTATATTAACTTCATCACGACACAATACTAAGAGTACATTTGAATAAAAAGTAATAAGTGCACTTTTTATTGTTTATAGTCATTAAGTTCTTTAACATTCATATATGAGTATAATATCTAATTACCAAATATCTGGCAATTCAAATCAACCAATGCCAAATATAATGGACTAGACACTTTCTACGCAAGAAGCAAGTTCAACTAAAACATAAAATAAAAAAGCAACCAACATAATCATTTGACCAATAATTGTAAATGGATTTATTCCTAGTTATAGTGTTGCTTTCAGTGCAACACTCATCATGTTGCATTCGACCAAACATTCATGTTGCAGTGGCAATTGACACTACAACTTCAACCCAATGGTATTTTTCTTTTCTTTTCAAGAATACATTTGACACAAAACTCATGTTGCAATGAATAACCATGCACATTCAAAAGATTTTAACTAATATTTTCTTATTTTTTTTTTCATAAAATGAAACCCTAACGAATCAAAATTGTGAAATTATGAACGAATTCAATGCAACAATTGAAATAAGGATAGAATTAGATAATCTTTTTGCAATTCAAGCAAAACTTATTTACCCTGGAAATTTGTAATAATAACATCAAGCACACAATTGTAAGTAGATCAATAACTGGATAGATAACTCATTTTTATAGCTCGTCCAAGTTGATTAATTAAACAACATACTTTTTCTCCTCAATACAGAGTCTATTAGAAGTATTGTGAGAAAAAAAAATGCATTAACAAGTTAACATTAATAATGCCCCCCCGCCCGCCCAATTTGTTCTCAAGAATTTTGACATTTCTTGTTTTGACATTGGTTGTTGCAATAGTTACTGACACTTCAACATTCATAACATAGTGTAACATGAATGTTGAATGTTGTAGTGGTAATTCACAATGAAACATCTATGTTGCAGTAAAATATATTGACAGTGCAACATCCATGTTGCGGTGGGAGTTGACAGTGGTTGTTGCAATTGTAATTGACAGTGTGCAATAGAAAACATGTAAAATCAAACAACATGCATGGGCAATTAAGCCTCATGTTCATCTACGCAAGAAGCAAGTTCAACCAAAGCACACAAAAAACAAAACCAACATATTAGACTAATGTAAATGTATTTCCATTTTGCAGTGTTGATTTCAGTGCAACACTCATGTTGAGACCCAACACTCTCATCAGTATCTCATTGTTGTAGTGTGGCGATAATTGAAATCGTAGAGTGTAAAATTATCACTGAGTTGAATGTTAATTAAAAGCAATGATTTTAAACATATATATGAAGATTAAAAATTTAGTTTCTCACATTTTTAGTAGTTGGTTGTCGTTAGTTTTGAGTAGATCCCGATTTTTGTTGCACAAAATTGATCGAATTGTTGTTAATTTTTTTTATTTTGGGTTTTCATGTTGCACTTTCGGTTCAATTTGGGGAATTAGGGGTTGTTTTTTCATTTGCGATCTATTTAGATTTTTGTTTGGGGAAGATGGAGTAAGGGACAAATTTGTAATATTACCAAAAAATTGATGGGGTGGGCTTTTGACATAATTACAAAAGTCTATGTCTTTTATCCGGATAAAAGACATAGACTTTTGTAATTAATTATGTCAAAAGCCCACCCCATCAATTTTTTTGTAATATTACAAATTTGTCCCACATATATATATATATATATATGCAAGCATGACCTTTGATTTGAATCAACCATACCAAAATAATAAGGATGAATACCAACCTAACGAGGATGAAGAAAACAAAAATTGAAATCAAATTTTAACGAATTAGAAAAGAAGAAGATTGCCGAAAAAAAGGCGTGTATTTTTTTTTTTTTTTTTTTTTTTTACCCCTATTAGAAATACCCTAAATTAATTTGGGAGATATTATTGAATTGAGGTGGTTGTTGGGTTAAGACAAAAACTTTAGTCAGTTATGGGTATGAACGTGTTTTTATGGATGTATCCAATATCACCTTTTTTTTTTTTTATGAATATATATATATATATATATATATATATATATATATATATATATATATATATATATATATATATATATATATATTTAACTGTGTAATAAGAAAGTTAACTTAAAATAAGTACGTAAATATATAAAACTTCACCTATAAAATGAATTCAAATATAATTTTTTTGTGGCTATGAAACACTTACCATAAAGATCATCTCCACAAAATTTCAGCTCATTTGGGAACCTCTAACATAGATAAAAATTATTGTAATCTTTTAAAAAAAATCTAACGATTTAGAAATGTCAAGTTTTTGCAATAATTTTTTGCCAATGTTGGAGGTTTCCAAATGAGTTGAAATTTTATGGAGATGATATTTATAGTGAGTATATCATATCCACAAAATATTGGGGTTGAATTAATGTTTTAGGTGAAGTTTTACCTACTTATGTACTTATTTTAAAGTTAACTTAAGTAGCTACTTTTAAAAAGTAGCTACTTAAGTTAACTTTAAAATAAGTACATAAATAAAACTTCACCTATAAAATGAATTTAAACCTATTTTTTTGTAGATATGATATACCCAATATTAAAATCATCTCCACAAAATTTCAGCTCATTTAGAAACCTTTAACATTGGCAAAAAACAATTACAAAAATTCAACATTTCTGGACCGTTAGATTTATTTTTAAAGATGACAACAATTTTTATCTATGTTAGAAGTTTCCAAATGAGCTGAAATTTTGAGAAGATAATCATTATGGTGAGTGCTTCGTAACAACAAAAAAAAAATTAGGTTTGAATTCATTTTGTAGGTGAAGTTTTACGTATGTACTTATTTTAAGTTAACTTCATATATATATATACTAATAAAACTTAAAACATCATAGGAGTCAGGTTTGCCTCCAACATACAATTCAGAAGAGCTTCTCTTGCTCTCTGGAGACAGATCCATTTAGCTAAAGAGTTAGCATCCCAATTAAAAAGTCTATTAATCTAGTTAAACCTACTAAAGCTAAAAACAGAGCTTCTAGTTAATATAAAGGTTTTAAGAGCAGACAACAGCCAGTTACATTCCTTATCGTTAATTGCCTTTATAACAATTTGACAATCTCCTTCAAAAGCAAACTCCCCACCTGGTAGTACTTCTGCTAGCTTGACTGCTACCTCTGTCGCTCTCATTTCTACCTCTTCAGCTATGCTTGCTCTATATGTATCTATTGACTACAACTCCTATAGTAACTCCTTCACTGTCCCATGCAATGGCCCCCATGTGTCTTTATAAAAGGTAGCATCAAACTTGATAACATCGTAGCCATTAGGAATAGTTGGAAAGATTAAATCCAAGTTACCAAGAGAATTATCAACAACAAGATTAGAGTTATAGTTAGAAATGTCTTCTCTGAATGCATTAAAGCATTTGTTTGCCTCTGCTAGACTCTTCCTGAGCACTCTATCCCTGTCCTCAAATTTCACCTCATTCATAGTATACTAGATGTTCTGCATCAATATACATGCCTGAGTACCAGCCATGACTCTTTCTTCCTTTTTACTGACACACCAAACCAAAAACTTATCCACCTAGCTTCTAATGGATATGTCCTCATCAGATATCCTTATCCTACTACTAGATGAGAACCATACTGCTTTGGTCCATTCACATTCCAAGAAAATATGGACATCAGTTTCCAGAGTTTTAAAACATAGAGGGCATGAAAAGTCCCCCACCATCTTTTTTGCAGAAAGAATATCACCCATAGGCAATATTCTTATATATAACTTCCATAAGAAAAGTTGAGTGGTGACAGACAAATGAGATTTCCATATGTGAACTATAGTTTTATGGTTTAAACTTGAACTCCACCCTTTTTCATTTTTGTTCCCCAAAAATTTATAGGCAGATTTCACAGTTAGAGTACCATACCTATCACCACTCCATTTCATAATATCCTTGCTTGCACCCAAGGGTCTTACCATGACATCTTGGATTTTTTGACTAATGAAAGAGTTGAAATGTTGATCCAATAAACTAGTATTCCAATCACTTCCATCATTCAAAAACAGATGAGTCACCTTCAAATTTTCAAGCTGGGGGCTCACCACCCCTAACTCTTCTAGTGTATTAGGTTTACCATTTCATATGATCCAAGGATCCTTCATGATTGAGGTAGAAGGCCCATTGCCTAGAGCCCAAATTAAACCACCATTAATGTCACACCCCGAATTTCGACAGAATTCGGAAAAAACATTATTTGTTCCCGACTCTTCGATTTTCGAGGTGTGACGCACTCTCCACTCCCAAAAGCCCATAAACAGTTTAAAATATGCGGATAATTAAAACCAATAAAATTTTTAACTTAAACAAAGTCCTCTTCATTATAAAACAATTTACAAATGAAAATGCAAATGATATTATCTCAACTAAAAATCTATATCACCTCAAGGGAAAACAAAACACAACCTCGAGATCGCGCTAACGCAAAACCACAAGCGGCAAAGAACCAATCTTCTTCATCACTAAACCTGTCAAAACTTATCAACTATGTTCATTGAATGAACACACCCGATAAGCAAACATGCAAATCGGGTCAGCATTATAAACAATGCTGGTGTGAGTAGCCCTAAAAACAACATATACTTATACAACTATAAACACAATCCATAAGGCGGTTAGTTCCTCTACCGAGCCTTTTAACTTTCAAATCCACTAATACAACATCCTTAAGAATAATAATTAAAGGCGGTGTAGTTCCTCCAATCGAGGCCTTTAACTTCCCACTAACCACACAACAAACTATACACATAATAATAAATAAGGCATGTAGTTCCTCCATCGAGGCCTTAGATTCTAACTAAACAAATAACCAAACAAACGTATTATATATCGTTACCTCATTTCATGCTCAATCACAGAGGAGTGGGTCGTCTCTCTACCAAGTAATTAGTTTGACCCACCCTTCTGCAAAACCATATATAATCATCTATCTACATATACATCATTAACAAACATATTACCATAATTATATTAATTCAAGCTTTCTTTGCGTGTCCCTAAAAGCACGTCGTATCTATGTCTTACCTAGTTTCCCTGGCTACCACAATCGCTACCCAACGCCGAACATGTACATCCACATGCCTCCCCTTACATAATGAACCACTCCGTGCGTAACCACCCTGAGCGGGATGCCGCACACCAGGTAAATCCTCACACGGAAGCAATTATGTAAGTAATGCCACTATTCGACATAAAATATTATGATCATCGTTCTATTTTTCGCGAACGGAATAATCAAGCCACTATTCGGCTTCGCCGGAGGGCCATTCAAATTTTACTAAACGCCCGGAAGGGCGCGCCCGAAGGCCATTGATTCAGATTAAATCAAACGCCCGGAAGGGCCAATCACATGAGTTGTGGTAGTCGGGTTCTAGGATTTTCGTTATGTAATTTATTCAAAGTGTCATACATTAATGACTCATAAACATTCCACTATATCACGTGCAGGTCAATTACCTTATTGCACTAAGCCATAATATCTAGAAACATCTAAATTATATCTCATAGTCACTTTCATTCTTTCACGTGCCAATATATTATTGCACTACACCACACTCCCGTAGGCAAATATTCACCAATACTATATTAGCATCTCACATATAAAATAATGGAGTGTATATATATTTCTCCAAGATATTGCATTAATATAAATATCCCAGCATATTATCTCATGTCCCAATGCTTCAACGTATCACCTACATTTTTATTATAACGTATTAGGAATATAATATCTCCTAATATCTCAATATCGTCACGTGTCAAAAATACACAACATCAAGGTCAAATCTTTCTTAGATAATGACCACCAAATTATACCAAATTTCCACAAAGATTTTATTACTATATGTGTCCATATAATATACACATAAAACGTAGCACAAATAAACAGTCCACAATCCACAATCAAAGCCCAATATATATATGATTTACACACTACTCACGTCAAATCTAAATTAGATAATGACCAACCAAGTTATACAATATCGACAATATTTTATTAATATATATATCCATATAAACAAACATATGAAAAACTGGAAAAGTCCACATTCACAGCCAACGGTCAAAGTCAACGGTCAACAGTCAAAGTCAACGGTCAAAGTCAAACTATCATGGTCAAAGTCAAACTATCATGGTCAAAGTCAAACTGTCCTGGTCAAAGTCAAACTATCATGGTCAAAGTCAATTCATCATTGTCAAAGTCAAATTGTCGTTTCCGTGTTCGACAGGTTCAGGGTCATAGCCATGGTTCATGGCTAAGGTCAAAGGTGCATGGCTCATGGGCTCATGACCAAGGTAATGGTTCGGACCCAACTGGCCAAGCCCACACCTTAGAACCCGAAAGTCTAAACATTGGAAAACCCACATAGATCTATTTTAAGTCCAATGGACTGGTCCCAAGCAATATTAGATACTGGCCCAAAAACTTAACTTAAACTGGGCCCAAACTAAACTTAATTAAACTGGTCCAAAGATTACAAAACAAATAGAAAAGGGCCCAACCACTTAAATTAGATTTCAGCCCACATAAAACTAAAACTGAAATTTCGGCCAACCACCATCGAAATTTCGGCCAAGCCACTAATAGAATTTGGGCCCAAACCAAACACTTAAACATTTCGGCCCAACAATCTAAACCGGCCCAAACAAAAACCAACAAGCAAAGCCCATGAGAAACCGACCCAGGCCCAAGCCCAGCCGGTCATCTCCTTCCTCCAGCAGCCACCAACCACCCAAAAATCCGGCCACCACAATTCCAATCGACCACCTAATTAAACTAATCGGTTTTAATCCTTGCAAAAACCCCTACAACTTTGTCAAACACAAAATCCCCTAATCATTCAATCCCAATTCTTCCAAACTAGATCTAGAAATTCGCAACCGCCATTAATGGCTTCCTGGAGCTCTCCACCACTCTCAAACTCCCCCCCTTACCACCATTCATCAAACCCCAAACAACACTAACCAAAACAGTTCAAAACATTGAAAAATAAAGACAAAAATCGCATCTTCCAGTAACACAGTAAACGCGATCGGCGCCATTAAAGCTTCCCTCAAAGCTTTGGCAGCTCGTCCATTCACCAACAACCAACCTCCAGCACTCACTCAAACCCCCACTCATCCATTCTCACCCAACCAAGACAACCCCCAATCCAAAAACAGCCCAACCGCCGTACAGTATGCAGGGTCGTCCCTGGATCCGACCGCCATTCGCGCGTCCTTGAAGTTCCAAACCAAACAACACAACAATAACCCATTCAAGCCGACAAATTTAAAAACACACAAAACGACAGTCGACGCCATTAGCGTCTGTGGGAGTTTCAAGCTTCCGAAGCTTTAACAGTTCAAAAAAACCCATTTTACCAAAGTTTCGACAGTTTAAACTCTTAATACAAATCCGAAATTAAACAAAATTTAATAAAACCAATGGCACGAAGTCCAATACAACGGATAACGAACAATATCAATACACAGAAAACCATAAGTTCGGTGAAATAGCAAAATAGCTACTCACCTGTATGAACAGCTCCTACAAATTTCTCCGAGTCCGAGCCGTCGCGCTCCACCCTCCAGAAATCCAGCTTTCATCTCTGCCTCCATTTTTAATATTTTATTATTCTCTTAACCCTATTTTCTAGAAAAAGTGTTTATATACTTGGGTCCGAAACCCAAGCCCAACACAGACTCGGGCCCAAAACCAGGCCCACATATCCCGAGTCCAGTCCGACGAATTTTGAAAATAAATAATTTAATTAATTAATAATTATAAAAATACGTATTAAAAAATACGGGCGTTACAATTAATACAATTGAAGGCTTTATGAATACCTTTCCAGAAGTAAGATGCCTTGTCAGGTGGAATCTCAATATCTCTAATCCATTTTTTGCCATATATACTATACAAAGTTCTAGTCCATAAAAAATTGATATCAGTGGCTGCTTTCCAAGCTAACTTGGACAACATAGCCCAATTTGCCTTTCTGAAACCAAGCCCCCCCAAACTTTTGTGTTTGGTAATGTGCTCCCACCCAATGGTGTGAATACTATTTGATGTGTCAGTGCCATGCCACCAAAAATCCTTACAAACTTTATCTATCTTGTCACAGGTAGATACAGGTAAGAGATATGTTGACATGGCATGAAGAGGAGTTGCTTGCACCACAACTTGGATCATAGTTGTTCTTCCCGCTTGGGACAAAACTTTTGCTCTCCACCATTTGATTTTATTATTTACATTGTCAACCAGATACTCAAAATCTTCATATTTTTCTTCTAGACAATAAGATAGGCACTTCTAGGTATTTTTCCTTTGAATCAAAACTTTTAAGCGTGCAAAACCTTTTGAGTTTCAACTTATTTCTAAAAGTGACATTCTTGCTAAAGAACATGCTTGACTTATTGTAACTAATGCTTTTGGCCAAAAGTATTACAATAATCCTCAAGGATTGACTTAAGATTCCCCCTTTCCTCCAGATTTGCTTTAGTGAACAGTATGAGATCATCTTATTTTAATACCATGTAACTGGTTCTCATGTTCTGCATGAATCATCCTTGAATAGGTTTTAGAGACCAGGATGAACATTTATGGAGAGATATTGCTTTGGAAGGAAGCAACATTTTGTTGTACTTGCATTTTCTGTAATAGTGATTTTGGTGGTTGAACTACCTAAGAAGTAAGAACACAACCCTTGATTCCATTTAGGCATCCTTCCAATATTATTGGATGTCCCCTGACGGGGCAAAATTCCACTGCCCATAATTTGCGAAAAAACCTAACTTTGCCACAATCCACTTAGGCTATGTTTGGCAACATGAATTACCCAACCTGTAGAGGAATAAGACCCTGTATATCAGGTCTTAGTGTTTGGTCCCGTCCATTTTATGAATTGGGGCCACAACTAATGAGTAGGGTATAAACCAGGTAGATTGTGAAACCAGAAAAAACGTGTATAGTGGATCTTTGGATTTAGGTGAGATAACGTAATACACAAGAGAAATACAGGAGAGAGAAAACATCATTTTATTATTCATTCAAGTTATACACTCAAAAAATTAAGCCTTCTTCTTCACCTACTCATTTTCTTCTCTCACAAATTTCTCCCTTTACCTTTCCAAATTAAAATTAGAGATCATATTTTCTTCTCTCACAAATTTCTCCCTTCACTTATCTAAATTAAAATTAGAGATCATAAACAGGAGGAGCAAAAAAAAAAAAAAAAAACATAAATGGTCTATATATGATTTCTTCTTCTTCTTCTTCTTCACTGTCTCCATTCCAATCGACCGACTATCACTTTGATTATTCAATAAAATTATGTTGAATTGAAGTTTGGTTTTTCTTTTTGAAAGTATTGATACGGGTTTTCTTTGGTCGATATGTTTGTTTGTTTGTTTGTTTTTTTTTGGATTTTTATTCCATTGGGAGAGTTGAAAAAAAAACAATAAAAAACAGCACGAGACAATCTCTCTACAGAAAAAGAAACCAAACAGTTTATAGAGTAACTAATTTTTGAGTATCTACCACTTGTTTTCCATACCCTAAACATGATTGAGTACTACCGAATTTCGCATGGCCAAACAGAGCCTTAATAAATAAACACTAGGGAAAAACACAACCAAACCTGCTAGAGTTTGATGCTCCTTTAATCTGAACATAAATTATACTCATTGAACTTTTTACAATAAAACTTGGGAAATTGAAACGGTCAGGTAAGAATTCTAACTCATTTCAAGACCTCAAGAAACAACAAGAAAATCTGGAAGAAAATGAAAGGATAGCACGGTAAAAGATAAGGAGTTCTCAAGGATCCCCGCCAGTGGATTCACTGGCCAAAAAACCGACCTTTGCATCCTTAGAACTGCAATATACACACTAGGACTGCATGCTTACAGAATGTGTTTTCAAACTCACATCACTTCATCTGATATATTCTCGATGAAGTTTGCACAGATTTGTTCGTAAATTGTTTGTGAATATAGTAGTTGAATGTCACATTTCTATCATCAAGACGTGTTTCTGATCAAATTCGAGTCTGCCATTGAGTTGGTCAAAGGACTATGTTGATGGGGAGGCCACAGGATGCGTTCTGGTGGGCATGGTGCAGGAGCAGGGTGGGCAATGAAGGTCGGGATTTTTTCTCCTGGCATCAACACAGATACCCCTTTTGCGTACACAGACATCTGCAGGAAATTAATTGAATAAATAAATCACCAGATGTCTCATTTCTTACAAAAGAAATTGTGATTCAAGTTTATTTCATACCCAGAGATGCACATTGTTTGAGAACATAGTGATACAAGGTATGAAAATGCACAACACCAAAGAGTAGAGTTCAATAAGCACATTCTAAAAAACATGCGGTTTCTTTGTGACATATCTTGTTTAATTTTTGACATATCATGCCAAAAAACTATTATTAACCACTAATTTGTTACTGCCGACTAAAACAGCTATCATCAAAACAACCATTACCATGAGAAAATTACTGCATCTTAGTTAAAAGTGAACCACTCAACATTAATCTTCACATGATGAAAGGCAAAATATCTTACAAAATATGTGACTTGTTCATATAGATCATTGTAGCACATCGTGTGTCAATTAGAATAATGCATCTCATTTCATTTGAGTATGAAAATGACAACATCAAACACAATCATATAATTTTTTACCAATAAGGTTTCTTCCTCTAATTAGAGGTAATAGGGGGAGTTCCTGAACAACAACTGACAAAAGGAATTGAATTTCTCTTTCTTGTTACAATGGTAAGGACATGAAATGCTTGAGGCTGAGATACCAATCATATTTTATGATTACATATTTATATAAAACCCCACCATTGTCTGATAAAATGGAATTATCCTTTAAAAAGGGGTAAGTCTAACATATCTTATAGGTTTACTAATTAAATGCACACAATAGGTACAGCAGAAGACTTGAATATAATATTCTATATGATGTTTTCTTAAGGGGGGAGGTATGCCCATGGAACAGGGGCCCAAGCAGTTGGAACAAAAAATATATGAGTTGTTCAGTCATGTGTATGTGATGGAAGAAGAATGCTTTATGGGTTATGAAACTATAAAGGCAAGTCATATAATAGTACCTTCAGTGTGTGACATGGACAATGAACACATTATTGTCTAACAATATTAAAGATAAGTAGAACACTGTTATTCATAAATTATAGCTGGAAACAAGAAACAATTATATTAAGCTTTTCCAAGCATGTAAGGTCAGATGAGTGCATTACAGGATCTATGTGATGGTGTGGGGAATTATAAGGGGTCAGTGGACATGGCTACCATGTGCAGTTCCTGTGCTAGCTTCCTTAGGCATCTAAACATAATGGATTAGGTACTCTTTTAACTAAACCTTGCTCAACTAACAACTATGTGTAAACTTTAGTTCAAAACTAAATTAGTTGTCAGAAATGACCTAGTGCTTGGGCAGAGGTTCTTATCGTGAACATAATTCATAAAACAGGAAGAAGAGAAACCAGGTAATTTTAACTCAGTGTGAAAGTGGTAAGAACAACCAAATATATAAATCATCTGGGTATGCCATATAAATCATTCTCTTAGTTACCTGTTAGAGTATTTGCAAATGGCACAGACAACAGAGTTAATATTCAACATAAGTACGATGTGCCCGACAGACTGACCTACATAAACATAATACAGAAGTCCAAATTGAAGTGTGCCAGCATGTGTGAAATGTGGGGTACAATGCTCAAAACAACAAAGTTTTCGGAAGTCATCTTTGTGACAAAGATTAAGCAGACTCATGGCATGGAACACTTAACTTTAAGACTATCAACTCAACGGGTCATTGTGAAAACACAATACTATAAGCCTGGGCCATATATATACAAAGTACTTAAAAAGTTGGTCAATTAGTGGTTTTCATGGGGTGTGCCTAATTTATATCCCCATCCAATGACCCTCGTAACGCACTTGGATCATCAAAGTACTGAATAACAGTTGATTGGGATTGACTGATAACTCAGTCCACATTAGACTGGACAACACTGTGACTGAGCTAACTGAACACACCAACACATAAAAAACATACCACATGGCACAGTTGAAGAATCAATGGCCCAAAAAGCTTAACCAACCAACTTTTTTTTTTCACCCTCCTAATTAACCAGATTATTTGTCAGCATCTGATCCACTTATTGGTAATATATCCCACTCCTCGCCGTCAAAACTTCTCTATTGTGTTTGTCAATAATAGTTTTAGCGCTTGAAATGTTTGGGTGAATTGCATAAACTTCAAAGTTACCATATCATTGGCTTACTTGCTATATACTTGGTGTTTGTGACAATTCTAATGCCATCATAGTCTCAGCACGTGTAACGTCCAAGTCCATAACCATCAGGCATTTCTAATGAGGACATGACACACGACAAACATCAACACCAAAATGTAGTCTAAAACTCATCCAATGTAGGTCCTCAAGGAGTGCAAAATTCTTTGAACAAAACTTAGGCTCGTACCTTTACAAGGCTAGGAGAATCTGTTTGAAGATAATCTCCACGTCGTGAAGCTCATCTTCAACCATAAATTTTCTTTTGATTCAAATTTTAGCTAAATTGTCTCATGATAAAAAATGCTTAGATCCAATGGCTAGAAATTGCCGACATGTTGGTTGCTAATGAGACATTGTTTCGGCCCACATATGGTGGACACTAGACAGAATGTGAGCTTTATGTGAAGTAAGTAAAATCACCACTTACCACTGAATAAAAAACAAATCTGTTCAAGGGAAAAGACAAATGTACCTATACCCCCTTCGCTTTAAAAGAAAATAGCAGAAACATCAACAAACACACCTGATTCCCTGAATCATAAAACAAGGACTACACTCTGCAGATGATAGAAGATAAAGCAAGTTTCAGTTTCATCACTGCCATGCCTTACAAATCATTTAATGAATTCCCACTTAACTAATATATAGATAACCTCATATACTTATAAAAGTAAGAAAAAGTAAATGCATAGTTTTCATTAAGGAAAATTATTAGCACTACTCATTTGCATGATAACTCAGAACAGACACACACAAACAAACACAACTTGAAATAGTGCAGTTAATAAGAGCAGCTAAGAAAGGATATTTCAGTAAAAAAAATATTATTTTCTGAAATTTTCTTTTCACATTTTTGCAAAAAAAGAAAAAAAAAAAAAAAAAAGGAGGGGAAGCTTACTTTGGGTGAAGGGTAACCAAGTTTACCATTGAATCCAACCTGTGCCTCGAGATCACCACGATTCTGACCATTAGAAGACATTACATCCGTTGATCTTGGCCTAAGAAACCTCTCAAATATTGCCATGATAAGGAACATTGAAATAAGTATAGCAGTAGCTACAAACCCAAAAGAAACAGCATTTACAGAGTTATCAAAGTGTCTCCAATGTTCTTCTTCTGTTCTTTGTTGTAAATATAAAGGTGCCGATGAAGGTGAAATGCCCAAACTATCTCCACTCATTGTTTCTTAACTTAAGCTTCTCTTGGCATTACCAGTTCTTCAAAGTGGTGTTACTTAAACTGAGAATAAAACAAGCCCACTTCTCCTTTTCTCCATTGTAACATGAAAATGTATAAGAAAGAAATGATGATGGTTTAGTTGAAAGCTTTTTTATTGGTGATTATCAAAGGTACTTTGAAGTGTGTTGAATGGTTGTTGTTCTTAACTTAACATGTTCTCTTCACTTCACATAAAGTGGAAAAAGTGGAACAAGCTAGAAGGAAAAGAGAGTGTAAAGAAGAAGAGGGGAAAGAGAGAGCATGTGAGCTCTCCTCTGGATAGGTGAACAGAGGTTGAAAACAGAGTCTTGATAGGCACCAAGACTATATAGGACTGTACTCTAATTATATAAAACTATAAAACCTATATATATATATATTTTAAATGATATATAGATGGGCTTTTTGTGGGCTTAGTTTAGTGTTGGAGCCCATTAATATAATCAGTGAACTCTCTTTTAGTTGCTCATTATGAAGTGAACTAATGAAGACTGAAGAGTGTGGAGAAATGTAGATTTTAGAGGATGTCTTCTATTCTTGAAGTACAAGGTAGATTTGGGATGGGAGAATTATACCTCACTTGTACCTTAAGTTCTTTGTTCCTCTTTTGATATTTATTCCTGGTGTAATGATGCATTTTCAAACTCATAGTAGTAACAAGGAACTAGTAACAAACTAACAACTTTCATAGCTAGATGCCTCGATGTACTGGTGGACCTCAAAAGGAACAAAGGATGAATGCTAATGTGGCTTTCAGTTAGTGAGTTGGTTGTTCAGGTTCAACCATAAAGAATAACTTTAAAATTTGTAATTTATTAAAAATTAAGAACCAAAATGCTCGCCAATAACTGATTTTTTTTCAAACTCTTTTCCAGTTTTGGTACTTTTCAATTTGTTAGTAGTTTTGCAAACCAAAAGTTTGTTCAAAATGAAGCTTTTCCGGTATGTATGCATAGTTGCAACAAGTTTATAACTGATTTTTAAGCAGCTTCTTAGCGTTGCTCATTTGTTCACCACTAAAACTATAAATGTACAAATTGTTGTCCACATAAAGCAGAAACTTAGACCACACGAAAAAGTACTACAAATGTCTAGTTGATAGTTAAAGTGTCACAATTGTAAACAGAAGATGTAATTAGCAAAAGTTGTACTTAAGATAAACGTTTTACCATTTCTAATTTACCCATATCTTGTTTTTAACTCAAAAGAGCAAAAGTGCAAAAACTGTGGGACGCAACCCGAAACCAAATCTCAAAATACAGCCAACGCAGGTTTGGTGCTCTTGATAGGGATAAAAAACTCGAAACTCACATTTGAGGCATTGAGCCCAACTAACGCAATAACAAAGAAACCAGAGAAACGGTGTTATGTTGCCCTTGTACGGCTGATAAATGGTCTTTCTCAGTCTATCATTACAGCATCAGAACAACAGGATTCCAGATTTCTAGTTTGATGTTATTTTGTCACATTCACTTGGATCATTTCTGTAAATGGTCAAACAACTGATGTATGCCTGCATCAATCAAGTAGGCTTCCTTTTTTTCCTCATAGCCACTGAAGATTCCTGATCATCTGTTCCATTTTGTTGACCCCACCTAGATGTAACTCAGCACTTCAGCATATCTTCTGTCACAGATGCCCATCACCATTAATCTACCCAATAGATATCTTCCAAAATCACTGACAGATCCACTGCATCACACCCCTATAATGGCACATCTGTAATTTACGTATAAATTAAATTACCTCGAAAAAGAGAACAACTATATGGTCTCCACCTTCACTTTTCTTTGTCTTTATTGTTGACGTGGCATCCAACTAAGTACTGTTTTAGCTGACATGGCATATTATAAACACCATAATCCAATAAATCAACAACTCTTTTCTTTAACGATCACATGTTGTGTGTCTCTAATTTTGATATACCATGGTCCCCATATTGTCTCTTTTCGACACGTGTCACGTGAAGAATTAGAAATTATTAGACCAGACACGTGTCGTTAGCTGGTGTGGTCGGAAATGAGAAAAGCAATAAATAGCTTTTGTTCTTTCACTTCTCCCAATAACACGTCCGACATTGTCAGCTTTTCATGTCGGCCTTTTCAGGTTCTATTTCCGCAAGTTTTGTCCTCAAATCTCGAAATCTCAATCAATTCAACGGCTGACGTTTCTCCTCAGCTCGATTTGATATTGACCGTTGATTTTAGATTTGACTTTTAGTCAAAATCAGATGTCACGCGTGCAAGAAAAAAAAGTGTCGTACTGTTTATAGGCTACAAACTAGCATAAAAGTTCGCACATGAGATAGCGTGTGGTAGGGGGGAGAAGGTAGTGAGTGAGTCAGAGCGAGTGAGTGGGGACCGAGTTATAGATGTCAGGTGCCTTGTGTGAGTTTGGGGTCACGTGGAGAAAGTCATTTTCGTTGCGTTTCTTTCTCTTCTTTTAATTGGAACTTATAAAATAGGGGTATTTGAGATGGCATGTCAGACAAGGGATGTGAAAATACTGAACTTTGAGTTCAATCCTATTCCTACGAAAATGGAATGTACGTGGGGTCTCAGCTCTAGTATTACACTATTATTTTGTCAGTTTGTCTACATAGGACTTAGGTAACTAGGTCCATACTTCTTAATTCCAAACGGAATCTTAGAATTCCATGGAATATTTTGGTTTTTGAAGAAATTCAAATTATAATCGAAAATATAAATTCCAAATTATAATCAAAATATGTTGAAATTCCATTCAGAACTCCGATTTTGGGACTTTTGGCATTTTGATAAATCTGAAATCCTAAACTATGCATAGGTCAAATTAGGGGTGGGAATTTCGCCCTAACGACCCTAACCCGGCCCTGACCGACCCGACCCTAAGCCCTATAAAGCCCTCACAACGAAAAGCCCCTCAAGAAAGTTTAGGGTAAGGGTAGGCCCCCTAATGCCTTCTAAGGCAGGGCTAGGGCTAAGGTTCAAACATAGGCCCCGACTAATTGAAATTAATTAGCCCTAACCAAGCCCTAGTTATATTTTGACCACTATAAATATACATACCTTTGTAATTTATCACTTACAGGGGGGTATTTCCAATAACTTGTGATATATAACAAAAACTTATCTAACTAAACCTAATTGTTTCTATCTCTCCGGAACTCCCAATCTAACCTAGCAGGCTCGAATTAAATCTACTCTACTCTCTCAAAAATGTATCTCTCTAACCATTGTAATGATCAAAGGAAAAGGTATCTCTCTCACCATTACGAACAATGAGCACCATTGTAATGAGCACCATTACAATGAGCCTAATAAAAAATAAAACTTTATTCATCAAATTTCCTGATCCCTTCTACTCTACTCTCTCACTCTCTCAAAAAGGTTTCTCTCACTTATTTCCCACTTACTTCCACACAGAAACCAAAAAACAAAAAACAACCTTTGTCATTTGTTATGTGT
Organism: Coptis chinensis; assembly: GCF_015680905.1. Classification (NCBI taxonomy): domain Eukaryota; kingdom Viridiplantae; phylum Streptophyta; class Magnoliopsida; order Ranunculales; family Ranunculaceae; genus Coptis; species Coptis chinensis. The sequence goes on from NC_141464.1 coordinate 37,959,546, forward strand.
TATGGTATTGGTGATTGATTATTATGCTTTTTCATTTGTGTACAGGTTTCAAAGTATTTCTTCCCTTGTGATATACGTGTTGCACGTTTTCGAGGTTTGTTGGTTTATGATTTTACTTAATTTTTTGTTCATTGATTTGTCATGGATGTTGATGTTGATAATATGGGTATCGATGTTGATATGGGTGTTGCTGAGGAACCAAATGTTGAACCTGTGGTTCAAATTCCACCTAAATTATCTACTAGGAAGACGTCAATTGTTTGGAAACAATTTGACCAAGTTTCCGAGAAAGACAAGGATGGGGTTGTGATTAAAAATTCTGATGGGAAAGCTTTAATGAAAGCCATTTGCAAAATTTGTAGTTCAAAACTGGTTTTTGGGGGTTCTAGTGGGACAACCTACCTTAAGAGACATATGATCCGGTGTGTGAAGTGAACTGAACGTGTTGGGGGACAGACCATAGTAGGCAGAACTAGGGGTGTCTCTTTTTGCCAAATTTTCGATTTTTCTGAAATCCGACCCGAAATTGGTCTGGCTCTGGGTGTAGTTTTCATGGGCCGATTTTTCCGATTTCCGAAAATTCCAAAAAAAAAATTGGATCAGATTTGAATATAATTCTAAAATCCGATCTAATCCGAAAATTCCGAAATTTTCGATATTATTGCCAATTTATTCCGAAAATATATACTTCTCTCACTATCCACTTGATTAGATCTCGACCGTTCATTTATTTTCTAGTTTTTTACTTCAAAAAACAAAACAAAAACATAACCTAGCCGCTACTTCCCTACTTGAATTAGACCACTCTACTGTCATTACATCGTCTGCCATAACAACAATGATATGAAAAAAAATGTCATTGAGTCATACAATGACTTCCAGACCAATCCAAAAGCCAAATTCCAATAGATAGAATATTATGTAAAGCTACTTAGAGTCCAAGACCATAATCCATTATTTATGCAGACACTTCACGCTTCAATTTCCACACACGAAAAAAGATTGAAACATTACAAATACCCATACCTCAACAGAATGCAATGCTTGCTATTGGTGGCTGCAGGTTCTTTTTCTCGTTTTTTCTTGGATCACTTGTTTGAATGAAAATGGGTTTTTTCAATAAACAAGTGTGTATTGTTGTTGGTACATTAGTGTTGTGGACATGGTTTTCTCTCCCTACAATGAACATTGGCGTATGATATTCCAAAAATAATTGAAAGTAAAGAGATTTTTGAAAATTTACCAAGTATTCCAAAATTTCCGAGTTATTCCGAAATTTATGAAAGTTCCGAAATTGGAAATATATTTTGAATCCGAAAAAAAATTGGATCCGATTTGGCTAGCATATTAGGTTCCGAAAAAAATTTGGAAAAATTCCGAAGGAGGTTAATCCGATCCGATCCGAAGTCACCCCTAGGCAGAACTGAAACTGGTGGGATTTATTGTTTTACCTTTAATCAAGAAAGAGCTCGGAAAAGAAACTCATTAGGGTACATCATTCGTGAAGAATTGCCTTTCAATAAAGTTGACAAACCTGCTTTTTAAAAGGTATATCTTTGAAGGCATTTGGCCCTCGTTCAAGCCTATTAGTCATAAAACCTTAAGAGTGATATGTTTGAAATGTTTTCAAAAGGAAAAGATGATCTAAAAGAGCTTTTGAAAAATATCCCTGGTAAGGTCTGTTTCACATCTGATATGTGGACTTCAAATCAGGTTTTAGGGTATGTGTGTCTTACTGCCCATTTTATTACTGAAGACTGGAAGTTACGTAAGAGAATTATTAGTTTCTCTATGCTGCCTTCACCTCATACGGGTAAAGCAATCGGTGATGCCATCTATGCTAACTTGTTAGCGTGGAATCTATGTGACAAGATAGGGACTATAACATTGGATAATGCTTCCAATAATGATTTGTGTGTGTCTAGACAACGAAGTTCACTTTTTAGAAATGATAAGGTGGGTAGAGAGTTGTTCCATCAACGCTGTTGTGCACATATTTTAAACCTGTTAGTGAAAGATGGATTGAAATTTGTTGAGAGCTCTCTTCATAATATAAGAGAAAGTGTGAGACATGCCAAGTCTTCTCAATCGAAGCTTGAGAAGTTTTTCGATGCTTGTGAAAGTTCCAACATGAAAAAACGAAGGTTGCCCATTGATATTCAAACAAGATGGAATTCGACTTACCTCATGTTGTTAGCTGCTACACCATACAAGGGTGCATTCGAACTGTTTTTTTTATGATTCAGATTTTGTGAATATACCTTCTGATGCTGATTGGCATAATGATATATGCTCTTTACTACTACTTAGAGTTTTGATCTCTAAGAATTGATGCAAAAGCACTCAAGGTTCCTTACTCACAATCTTCGTTTCGTAGAGTTGGAATAAAGATTCGAACTAAACTAAAGCTTAGAACAACTACAAATTGGAATTTACAATTAAGGGAAACTAAGGAGTAAGGTCATAATATAAATGCTAGATTTTTCCTTCCTACATAAACATTAAGAAAACATTAACGTTGAAAACATTCACTTAATACGAAATAGAGATTTGAGAGAAGGTGGAGAGTTAATCCTCCTCATGTGAAATTATCATTAGTGTTGATTTGAAAAAGTTTTGATTCTTCCTAGACTCATAGACAAGTCCCTAACGGAAAAATAGATTTGATCCCTAGCATGCATGGCTCACTAAAGAGCTCATACATGCTAGCAAGTGAAACCAAACAATGACTTATCTCTAAGCTCATTGCTTGATTCCTAACTAAACTCTACACCAACTACCATTTTGGGATAGGATGTAGAGTTAGTTGTTCTTCCTAAACCTACCAAACCAACAACAATTGGTTTACCCTCACATGAGTTGGATTAACTTCCCAAAAGAAAAGTTAGCTCATGATCCTTGGAACAAGGATTTATAAACTAAGAAAAATACAAAAAGAGAGAAGAGAGAGAGAGGAAAATGAACAATCAAACTCACTTCTATTTCTTTTCTAGAAGAAACAAGTGTTCCTCCATTAAAACTATTACAAGCTTTTTAATAAAAACTAAAACTAACTTTACATTTCTTTCACTAAGGAACTAAAATAATGCCATGTGAGAAAAATAAGTCAAGGGAGTAAATGGAGTGTCCCCCACCCTTGTCTAATTTCTTCTCCATTTGAGAGAAATCTCATTTCCTCCCACGTGAATTATCAAACCACATTAATGAATTTTTATCCACCACATTAAAACAAAGTGACACCTTGCCTTTTTTTTTCACTATTAACACCTAATCTAATTTATTACATGCAAGGTGTCAACTTTGCACCAATAATTTGTTATCTTTGTCTTGACATGCTCCATGATTGATGACTCATCCAATCTTGTGGCCCCGCATAGTGGGTCCATGTGCGATCGATGGCGGTCCGTATTTTTGGGCGGTGTTACAATTTCCGCCTATCGTAGAGTTCATCATCATACGATTGTCCGAGCATCTCTCGTGGTCGCATTCGAGTCCCGGTTTGAGAGGTAGGAGCTTTGGAAGTTTGATGCTTCGTGTGGATTTGGGAGAATTCAGATATATATCCCGGTTCCTTGTGCTTTATTTCATGTTTAACCAATATTTCCATGTTTATTGCAAATACCTGCAAAAGTATGAAAACATATTTATTTCATGATTATTAAACACATAATTAACCAAATTTATATGTCTCAATGGGGTTTCATAATACACTTTTGGGTGCTTATCACATTACCCCCCAAACAAACACTTTGCTTGTCCTCAATCAAAGAAGAGACACTAAAATAGATAAGTGGCCAAAAAATGTGTAGTCCTAAACTAATTCTCGTTTCGCAGAGTGCGGTTGCATTGACCATATGCAACAAGGCCTTAAACCACTAGGAATTCCCTAGTGGATGAGTTATAGCCTCGTGAGAGTTTTCCAGAAAAGATACCCACAAACTTCATTTATACTACAACTACTTTCGAAATGAAAACTCATTTCCTAAATTAATCTCAGATATCCATACATCTCCTTAGCAGGGAACGAGGATTGATTTCTTTGAAATTCAAGTTAATATGTATTCAATAATTAAAACATCTACATATGATTATTCATGCAGTGAACTTTTCATTGAAATATACTAGCGGGGTTGTTTACGGATCCCATGGAGAGCGTGCGTGCCTAAATGGGTTCTCCGCGGTATGTGTCGAAACACAATTCCACTCAAAAATTTTACCACTTTCGGGGTTTTGTTAACTCCGATTAATGCGGTGGGCACACGTTTCCTTATCTCAATGACGGTCGGGAGCCGATGTCGATCAATCACGTCTACTACTTATTATCACACCACCCTACTCCTAATTGAGCTAGAGGTCTTTATTAGGTATTGTGGGGCTTAGGTGATAGTGTACAAGAAAATGGAAATGGATAATCAAAATTTACGAGTATGAGAGAATAGGTTATTCATATATTTACACTAGAGAAATCCTTGTTTCCTTTCCTTCTTCTAACTGAGTTTTTCCAACCTTGTTCTTAAGCCTCTGGATACTAAGGATTTTTTTTTTTTTTTTATATATATATATATATATATAACATGATTCTATTTTCCTTTCCTGAAGCAAGTAACTGACTTTTATTTGGGACAAGTCTTTCTCTTTATTCTTTCCACATTTCATCCTATTTCTCATACTCATCACTTAGGTAGGTTCTTTTATTTGGTTTAATAAATGGGTAAGGAATTTTGGTGAAAGTGAAAGGTTTGATGAATGGTTCGATTAGAGTGACTAGCGGTAAAATTTGTAACAATGTAAGAATTTTTAGCTATGTCGATCCAAAGAAGGCCTAAATTCTGCCCTAGGGTTCGGTGGTGATCAAGTAAGTAGATCGCGTAATTTCCTCTAATCGAAAAACTACTCCTCCGTTGTCATCACACACAAATCACTCATATCAAGGCTTTTGGTTAGATTCTCACGAGGATTTATAGTTCAAGTAACTAACCATTGGTTCCGAAACTTCTTGCTATGTACAATCAATGATACTCGGTTACATGAATATTCATGAAAAGATGTATAAACTATTGCATCACATATTATCTAAAGTTTCTTAAAACAAATCCTAATTCGGATACTAATGTGAGATTTCTAGACAATTTTCATCATTGAAAAGGAAACAAGACTTTGTCACTAAGTACAATTATTAATATGAAAATAAAAACTATATATAGGCTACAAGATGCCTAATTTTTTTTGCTCTGAGGTTTAAAGCACCCCCCAAACGAATGATGCTTAGTCCTCGAAGGATCAATAATTAAAGAGAGAAAGTACCGAGAACCGTGAGCAAAATTAGGGCTAGATTCTTTGGAGCAGAGGGTTGGAGATCATAATATATTATTCGAAAAGAACAAGAAAATGTTCAATAGCACACTAAACATAGCACACGATACATAGCACACCTAAATAATGAACCATAGCATACTGAAACATGAAAAACAATAGCACACCAAAATGAAGGTTTAGCTAGATATATGTACAATGGCAAACTCAAGTTTACCATCTAGCAGATCGCGTAAAGGTTGGCGTCCTCTTTAAGGAAATGCATTTCCTTAGCATCGCCAATAGATAATAGTCCGCCAAATTTCTGCCCATTCTTTGTCTCCGGATTCCCTCAAATTGGTCTTCATCTTTTTAGTCCTTTGGGTAACATCGAACATGCCTCGGTATCGGCGGGGCGCTTCCATTGATGAAACCTCAATGAGCGAATGATTACGTTTTGTTTGGGCACATGGAATCTACCTTGACCTAGTCATGAAAAGTGGCTGCAAACTGTGGGAAATGTGTCTTCATGATCCCCAAGGCGGTGATTGGTAAAAGTATATACTTGATCCCGAAAAGTCGCGAGCTCGTTTGTTTGGAGATAACACAACCTAAAATGTTAAATAATTCATGACCACGAGCTAGTGCACTAAATACAACGCAAAGCGGCTCATTGGCGGTAGAAAAATGCCAATCTCCCATAATGTTTAGGAGTACAAATAACATTGCGAGTCCCCATGTTCATGGTCATGCTTGCTAATGGAATGGTGATGTTGCCATGGCACATGGCCATCTCCTTCTCGTTTGATCTCAAGACCATCACCATAAGAGTCGCCAAAACGCTTGCCACCGAAAGGAACGGTAAGAATTATGATAGATGTCTTTGCCAAGATCACGGCGGGTTAGTGGTATGGAAGGTCCAAAGATAGTGCAAGTTGTTGTTTAGAAAAGATATGAGGTGTGTCACCAACTCGGATTGTGAACCCGTCTAAGTAGAAACCATGCATGGGTTGAATCTTTGGTGTGTCATCCATATTAGCATAAAAGTATGCGCGACCCAAACTTCGGAGAATAAGTTTGGTCGTTTGAAGAATTAGGGAAGACCACCCAATGTTTGTGATGTAATCATGGAAGAGATGGCCATAGGCATTGGAATCCATCATAGACTGAAAGGATTGCTCAGGAATGAGTTTGGGAGGTACCATGGATGATGAAGATGCAATGTTTGATGAAGATGCCATGGTGGATGAAGTAAAGAAATGGGTAACGATACATGCAAACTGGATGGAAAAATGAGTATGTAAGAAAATAGACCCTCCTGTAGCACATGTTAAAATTATATTAGTCACAATGGAAATGATGACAATTCTATTAAGCATTGCATACAAAAGAAGACAAAAAGATAAGACAAAATACATAGTAAGACGAAAAAACGTAATAACATAAATGATTATATACTTATTGACTTAGTAATATCATGGATTCTTATATTGCTCTTGGAGATGCATATTTTGCACCAAACTGTTTAGGTCTTCTATTTGTTGGCCGAAATGCATCCCCGAATGTCCCCTTAGTTTGCAGAGAGTACAATTTGATTTTCCATTAGGAGAGCGTGATTTTGCAAGAATTTAGAATGATTTTCCAAGATCTCCTCCCTGTTCAACATCATCGTTGCTTGACGATCTTAGAAATCCCGAAGAGTTGTGATGATGATATTACGACAAGCGTGTAGTTCCCTCAAACCCTCGATGAAGAAGTTTAATGCCTTCCATGGGATTAATAATATTGACATGGCATTTTCATCAAATAAATGGTCAATTTGAGCTTGGGGTGTTACGCTCATCTATCGAGTATCGGGGGTCCAAAACCAACGGAGTAGTCTGTTTGAAGTACCTTTATATATGCTCTTTGAAGGGGTGTCTCTGAAGAAATTATTGGATAACCCCAACGATCATAATCTAGCGTAACCAAAGTGGGTAGAGTGCCGACCTTCTTGTTTTCTTGGTGATTATGTTCGAGGTGTTGGATCGGACAAAAGTCATCTCTTTGAGTTTGCAAAATCCAAAGTAGGTGAAGTTGAGGTTTTGTGACTTCAGATTGGTGTGATGTACCTACCACATTATGTCCCAACCAAATTGGCACAACACGTTGATTCCGTTTAAAAGCGTTGAAGAACCATGTGATGTGTATTTTCGGCGTCGCCATGAGATACGGTAGCTTCGCATAAAGTTTTTTCTGGAATCGAATGATGACTCTTGAACAAAGGACTCCCAGGTTTTATTGGGATTTGAAGTATGTCGGAGATCATTTCCTTATTCAATTCCAATCGTTGTCCATATGCATTGAAGTAGAATTTTCCATCTTCATATCCGCTAAATTGGTAGAACATCAAAACCAATTCTTGGGAATAACTAGCTGCTGAATGATATAGAAGAGGCGTCCATCCGCGACGTATGATTTCGGTGTCAAAATAAGGAGAAAATCGGCCTTCTTCGAAAGTTTTTAGGTAGTCTTTCTCTGCCGTTATTTTTCTTGGTTGAGCCATTACTAAAGGGAGGATAGTGAAAATTGTATGAATAAGAATGGCTTAAAAAGAAGAGATTTATAGGCAATCTATGAGGCTATACCAATCTGGAGTCCAAGTGTATTTAATGACCCATGTGATTATGAACAACATCATAGGGGATCCACAGTAAGTCTTTGTCATGTCAGATATCCAAATACAATTAATGAGATGGTTTAATGTTTAGAAAATACGGAGGAAAGTTTCACAGGGTAGTTAAACTTACACGTAATTTCAGAAATGATGATCATAACTTCGAAATAGAATAGAATATGGATAGAATAATCGAGCTGCATGTGTGACAAGTGTTATGTGTACCTTGTAGCGTGCGCGATTTTCTTTGAACACTATGTGTATCCATTAATTATTTTGGTGAGTTTTGGATGGCCTTTCTTTGTTATGGTTTGTTTATTTATTTACTTATTATTATTATTATTATTATTATTATATATATATATATATATATATATATATATATATATATATATATATATATATATATATATATATATATAGAGAAAAGACAACTAATATACACAAATATTTAATCTGAAACTTCTCCATTTAATAAAAGACAACTAATATACAAAATGTGTGAGAATTATTTAACACACCATACTAATATACAAAATGAAAATCAAAATGAAAAAAAAAAAAAAAACGTTACATAGATCTAGATGTTCGGATCATGTTGTGCATGAGTGACAAGAGAATAATGATAAACACCATTATCACAATTAATGTGATAGCCCATTCGCGTTGCTCCTTTTCCCATCGCTCTATTTTATTCATTATGTTCAAGAAATTGAAAATTTGTGAAGAAGAATGTGTGAAGAGTGAGAGAAGGAACGAGTGAAAGTGGAAAGGAGAGTTGTATTTATAACTTGATTTCGACCGTTGGGCATCGACCGTTTGGATCGATCCGTTGGGTTCGACCGTTGGGCTTTGAGAGTAGGCCCAATGAATCAAGGAGCAAACTCATATTTTTGAAAGTACTATATTAAGCATAACATAAATAATTTCTCATTCAAACCGTGCGGAGATACAAAATTATGAGAAATCAACCGATATATAATAATTTATCACTAAAAAATAAAAATGCAATGCATAAAGGAAATAAATGACATAGTCATTTCTAAACCAAAGGAAATAAACAACTATCGTGTGAATCCTCCGGTTAGCGAAGATGAACCCGGGTTTCTACGCTTGCCACGGCGAACTTAACTTCAGCCGAAGTGCGGAATGTGGCCTATAGACCTGGCAACAATCGATCTTAAATTCTTCGATTTGCCATCATCATTCTCTGGAATTGGCCTTGGCGATTTCTCATTTCTTGCTGGAAGTCATTCTGGGAAGTAATCATCTCTTCCTGGCGAAGAAACATCCTGCGCATACTAGAATTCATGTTCCTCAAGGCATCCATAGGAGTATTGATTCGGCGCATGATATCTTCATTAAAACAGTCTGGTGGTGAAGGAGGAGGAGGAGGTACGTTATCATGCTCAATGTCATCTCTAGCTACTAGGTCCCAATGGTCTAAAACACAAGTCTCAAAAATTCCAAAATTCTCGAAAGACCTTGTTTCAATGAAAGGAGTAGTAAGATGGAACCCTAAGTTAAGCATAAGCCGAAACAACAAGTACAAGAAGAGGAGCTTACCCGTTTGACGCCGTCGTGGCGAATATATGGCTCGTGAAATGGACCATCTGACAAAGTGTGCTTCCTCTCCGTAGGATCCACAAAGAGGTGCAAGAAAGTCTTGTTCACGTCGATGTCTTTGAAGTTCCAATGGCGTTGTATGCCCGACCATTGAGTGGCGGCTAATTGGTTACGTCGGCGAATCTTTGGTACCTGATTCGAGCGATTTGTACTCCCCTCGAAGCGTGTCAAACATCAAATCCCTCGTGGTCGGATACTCGACAATAACGAGGTCGGGCTATCGAGTTAATCGAATCGCGCGGTATTCGAATTCAACTCAGCGTGAGTTCAAGTTCCAACCCATCCGCCCGTAATCTAAAATTCGTCACCCGGAAACCTCCATTGTTGTAAAATTTCAACACCAATTCTTGAATATTGAGCTGGAATTGATGCAATAGATATTCCCACTCTCTACTAGCAATTTCCTCATCGAAAAATGGGTGAAACATCCCTAATTGTAGAGATTTGTGAAATTTCTCTCAACTGTGATTCTCCTTCGTGCTGCCATAGCGTTTGTAGATTAACTTTTGATGGTGCAAATAGCAAGAGGAGGTAGAGGAGGTGGTGCCGGAGGAAGGGGTTGAGGTTGGTGGAGTTTGGCCGTCGTCTGTGTCGAATTCAATCGGTAGGCAGCAGCTATGAAAGTGGATTGTTGGGGACCAAGATCCGATTTTTGTGGAAGAAGAAATAAGGGGGTGGGGCGCGGGGTGCCCGTCGTGGCTTTGTACCGGGTTTTGATTTTTGGGCGGGTCAAAATTTTGGCCCAAGTACAAATGAATTTCAGAAATTCCCCTTATGTCCCGAAATGTTCCGAAATTTCAAACGTGGAAATTCGATTCGTTTCAACTCCAAATTGAACGGATGAGATATCAAAACGATCAGCATTAAAAATGCCATCCACTAGAATATGAAAAAAAAATCACATTCAAACATTTTTTTTTTTTTTTTTTTTTTAACAATCTTTGGTTTTTATTTATTTACACTTTTATATACAAATGTACAAATCGAGAAGAACGTGTCAACAACACCGGAAATCCAAATAAAACAACACATCACAACAGCTTAACTCAGGCAACTTTCATGTCGGCTCTGGGCGAACCCAATCCAACCCGATCGGTGGGCTTATCCTTTATGTTTTGGGGGCCTAGGGTTCGTGGGCGGTACCATCCTTGACCAATGTGCAATGGTCTAATAATAATATTACCCTTAGTACATATGGTATAGCCTCAAACCGCCCGAAAGCAGATCCATAGAAAACCGATCGGGTTGGTTGGCTGGTGGAATCCATTGCCCGCATCTGAACTAGGAAATTCCATGGTGCATATCACGACTCTCTTTTTGGCACCATTCCGGGTGCTAATAAAACAAAACGAGTATATATACATGTTGAGTCTTTTACGCCGATCCTCAAGACGAATGTGAGTCTTTTAACGTCGATCCTTAAGGCGAATGTGAGTCTTTTTAACGCCGATCCTCAAGACGATTGTGAGTCTTTTAACGTCGATCCTCAAGACGATTGTGAGTCTTTTAACGCCGATCCTCAAGGCGATTCCCAACCCGTGGGAATAATGGGACGACGACAAAGTTTATCCCGCTGAGTGGTGTCGACAAATAATATACCTTATACCGCTCATCTCGGATAGAAGATCAAGACACGGACGAAAGGAGTTTGGCCGGTTCATACACCACCCCATCCTTTTAAACCACGCTTTTGAGAGCAAAAGTACTACGACCATTACCAATTCGAGATGGGTGAGATTTGGACCAAATGATGAGTTGGAGTTCATGAGGAAGAGAATAGAAAAGGGAGGAGAAAGAAGGAGTTGAAATTTTTGGTACCCATTGTTTTCCGGAGGCACGCTTTGCTCGATTATCGAAGACATTTATACTTTCGGTTCTGAAATAGAGTTTTGTGGACTAAGGTTCCGGCTTGCAACCACACACTCTAGGAATTTTTAGAAAAGAAAATAGAAGAGGGCCCAGCTACCTTAATGGCATACTTTTCCTGTTTAAATACATGGAAAGAAGTACACCAATCTATTAGTCCGCGTAGATTGGATCATTTAGAAGAGTCTCTTCGACATCCGGAGAGCGCAACTCATGATAATGTTTAAATGCGGCCATTTACTTGAAATTCTACCATCATTTACGTTTTCACGAGAGATAGCCCCATAAGGGGTGACAAAGCAGAGACAAAGAAAGGACCGGACCATCGAAGTTTTTAATTTTCCGGAAAAATGTGTAATCTTGAGTTGTACATCAAAACTTTTGACCGACTTTGAACTCTTTTTGCAATATGTGCTTGTCATGCACTCTTTTCGTGTGTTGGCTTTATAGGATTTCGAGATCATAGGCATCAATCGAATTTCCTCAAGCTCATTTAACTGTAATTTTCTCTTTTACCGCCACGTTAGTGTTATAATTGAGGCTTTTGATGGCCCATAGAGCACGGTGCTCAAGTTCAACCGCAGATGACAAGGTTTTCCAAAAAATGAGGCGATACGGAGACATCCCTATAGGTGTCTTAAAAGATGTTCTCAGATGCCCACAAGGCATCGATAATCGTAGAGACGATCTTTCCTAGATGGATTGACAGCTTTTTCCAAAATGGATTTTATTTCTCGATTAGAGACTTCTACTTGACCAATCGGTTTGAGGATGATACGGAGTTGCCACTTTGTGCGTGACTCCATATTTCTTTACTAATGATTCAAAATTTTATTGCAGAAATGTTTTCCCCGTCACTAATTATAGCTTTTGGAACACCAAATCGAGAGAAAATATTTTCTTTTACAAACAAAACTACCGCTTTATGATCGTTAGCCGCGACATGCCAATGCCTCAATCCATTTTGACACATAGTCAACTCGCTACAAGTATGTATAGGAAGCCATGAGAATTTGGAAATGGACCCATGAAGTCGATGCCCCATACATCAAAGATTTCCACAATTAGAATGGGATTTAAGGGCATCATATTGCGTTAAGTAATGCGACCTAATCACTGGCGGCGCGATTGCATGCTTTGCAATGCTCATGTGCATCTCTAAACAGTGTTGGCCAATAAAACCACATTGTAGAACCTTGGCGCAGTTTTCTTACCACTAAAATGACCACCACAAGATTGTTCATGGCGGAAGGATAACACATCGTTGTGTTTCCGGTCGGAATGCAACGGCGGATTAGTTGGTCCGAACAATACTTGAAAAGGTAGGGATCATCCCGTAAATAGAATTTCACAAAGGATAAAAACTTTTCCCGTCATTATGAGACCAAGATAAAGGAACTTCCTCGGTAACTAAGTAATTTACTATGTCTGCGTACCAAGGGGACGAAAAAATAGAGTACAAATGTTCATCTGGAAAGGAATCACAGATAGGTTCGGTATCAGTATCAACATCACTGACAAGTCTTGATAAATGGTCTGCAACCACATTTTTGCTACCTTTTTTATCTCTAATTTCGAGAGTAAACTCTTGCAAAAGGAGAATCCATCGGATCAACCTTTGTTTTGCATCTTTTTTCGCTAACAGATAACGAAGTGCTGCATGGTCAGTGTAGACAATAGTTGGAGAACCCACTAGGTAAGGACGAAACTTGTCTAACGCATATACAACGACGAGAAACTCTTTCTCAGTGGTGGTATAGTTACGTTGAGCTTCATTAAGGGTTTTACTCACATAGTAAATGACAACTGGCTTATCTTCTCAGCGTTGCCCTAGTACAGCTCCAATAGCATAGTTGCTCGCGTCACACATTAATTCAAAAGGTTTAGACCAATCAGGTGGTTGAATTATAGGAGCGGTAGTTAATGCGGTTTTTAATACCTCAAAGGCTTGTTTGCAACTGAAACTGAAATCAAAAGCGACATCTTTAAGCAGGAGATTGGTTAAAGGTCTAGCAACCTTTGAGAAATCTTGAATAAATCTCCTATAGAAACTTGCGTGTCCTAAGAATGCGCGAATGTCTCGAACTGTTTTTGGTATAGGAAGTGAAGCAATTTTTTCTATCTTAGCTTTGTCGACTTTGATTCCGTCCTTTGAAACGATATATCCTAAAACTATTCCTTTAGTAACCATGAAATGACATTTTTCCCAATTAAGAACAAGGTTTTTCTCTTCACAACGTGTAAAGACCTTTTCAAGATTTGATAGACAGCTATCGAAAGAATCTCCATAAATTGAGAAGTCGTCCATGAATACTTCCATAAACCGTTCAACCATATCACTGAAAATATGAAGTATGCAAATAAGGAAAAGTACCGTGTGCATTGCAAAGGCCAAAAGGCATTCGTCTATATGCAAATGTACCAAATGGACAGTGAACGTTGTCTTTTCTTGATCGCCAGGTCGATGACTATCCGAAAATAACCTGAATAACCATCAAGAAAGCAGTAATAGGCATGACCGGCTAAATGTTTGAGCATCTGATCGATTAATGGAAGTGGAAAGTGATCCTTACGAGTGACGGCATTAAGTTTGCAATAGTCAATGCATATTCGCCATTTTACTGGGATACGAGCGGAAATGCATTCATCTTTATCATTTCGCACAACTGTAATGCCCGATTTCTTTGGAACCACGTGTACAGGACTCACCCAAACACTATCAGAGATAGGGTAAATAATACCCGCATCTAGTAATTTTAACACTTCCTCTCGGACCACATCTTTCATTGTAGGGTTTAGGCGACGCTGTGATTCACGCGACGTCTTAGCATTTTCTTCCAGGTGTATGCGATGGGTGCACACATTAGGTTCAATGCCTTTAATGTCATCGAGGGACCATCCAATAGAAGAACGATGTTGTTGAATTACATTAATTAAACGTGCTTCCTGATCGTCAGTCAATTGTGAAGAAATAATAACTGGGTGATGACCATCGGCATCAAGCTGAACGTATTTTAATTCCGAAGGAAGTGGTTTTAATTCAGGGGTGGGCGGAGTGGGTATTAAAGATTCTTGAGGAAGGTCATCATCCATGTAGTAAACAGATTGATGATCATCCAAGTTACTTGACATCACTGTTGTAGGGTCAAATAATGGTACTGACTCTAATAACTCATTTACTTCTTGTGTGTAATCATCTTCCTCAAATTCAGATTCGCTAAAGGAAAGAAATTGGTACACTTCATCTTCAGGAAAAGAGTTTGTGAAATACTCTTGAGGAATGTTTGTCAATCTGTTGGCCTCCTCACCATCAATGTCGCTCGAAGTTGTTTCATCAACTTGAACACATTCACCTCGACCGAAAGATTTCCAGAAGGACATGGTCATGGAACCATCTCGATAGTTAATAAGAGCATTAGCGATTGGCGAGGAACGGACGCCCTAAGATGATTGGAATGGAATCACATGCAACTTCAGATCCAAAATAACAAAGTCTACGGGATAGAAGAAATCTTGGACTTTTACAAGGGCGTTTTCCATAATTCCTTTTGGATAATTTATGGAACGATCGGCTAACCTGTAGAGTCATGGTGGTAGGTTTGAGCTCATGAAGACCTAGTTGTTTAAATAAATAATATGGAAGTAAGTTCACACTAGCTCCTAGGTCTAGTAGTGCGATGGCGCCGTATTTGTCACCTAAGGTGCATGGAACCGTTAATTACCGTGGTCCTTGTATTTTACTATACCATTGTGTTCGGTGATGGAGGGAAACTGTTAAGTGAGGAACGCTTGTTGAGGAACATTAGTTCTCCTTTTTGTGGTGCACATATCTTTTAGAAATTTTGCATGTTTTGGTAATAATTTTAAGGCATCGAGAAAAGGTAAGTTGATTGTTAAATTTTGAAAAGTCTCTCGAATTTCAGCAAAATTCTCATCAGGTTTATTCTTTGCCAAGCGTGTAGGAAATGGTGCCTTAGGGCGGAATTTGGCAAAAGGGTCTACTTGCTTGTTTCCTACATTCGAGGTGTTGACTCTGTTGAACCGGGAATCTTCCGTAGGTTCATTATTAGAAATAGATTCTTTGGAACCCTCTTATTCTTTTGGTTGATCATCCGGCATAATGATTCCGATTGTCTACAATTTTTCCGGATCGTAGAGTAGTGATTGCATGCACCTCACCTTGGTTGGGGGTGCTTGTACCGAAGGCGATGGTCGGGCCTCAAAGGTGTGTTTTTGTTTAGGGTTTGGAACTGCTTGTGCAGAAACACGCCTTCGACTCTTTTCTTGCGCCAATTCTTTGAAGTGATTGTTGGATAGACGTTAAAATTTGAGACCGTTGGTTCATTCAAGCCAAGAAAGTCTCATTTGTCCTATCCGTAATGGTTGGCGCAGTTGTGCAAAGTAGTAGTAGTTCGATTATTGCTTAGAAGTTGTTGATTATAGTTGGGATCCGGATTAGGCGAAACGAGGGCTGCGGTTGGTTTGATAATTAGCATTGGAATTATTTGGAAATTGACCTTGTTGGTATTGTT
Source organism: Coptis chinensis (assembly GCF_015680905.1). NCBI lineage: Eukaryota > Viridiplantae > Streptophyta > Magnoliopsida > Ranunculales > Ranunculaceae > Coptis > Coptis chinensis. Next base: position 37,975,518 of record NC_141464.1, read on the forward strand.
GATTATTTCCTTGGCGGTATGGAATAAAATTGTTGGTAGGGCGAACAGGTGGATTAGCGAAACCTGGAGGAGCCCCCATTTGTTGGTTATTTTGGCGCCAAGCGAAATTCGGATGTTGTCTCCACGGTGCATTGGGAATGTTGAATGCACATGCCTCCTCCGATTGTTGAGTAGGGGAAGCATATAACAAGGGACAATATGCATCAGGATGGTCAGGACTAAGACAAAGGACACAAGGGGCAATGTCAACGTTCATGACTGGTTTTGGTAGTTGATCGTTTACTTGAACTGCAAGGGCATCTACTTTTTTAGTTAGGGATTCTATCAAATTTTTTATTTCGGGATCGGGTTTTACCTCAAAAATAGATGTGGCCTTTGTAACATTGTCCTTTGATGACCTAGACGACTCAGTGTTACCCCAGTGTGTACCCTTTTTCGCTTGTTTTTCAAGAAAAGTATAAGCTTCAGTAGCTCCTTTGTCCATGAAGCAACCGCCGTTCATTATATCCAAGAGTTTCTTTTGATGATCGAAAGACCATTAAAGAATGAACGAACAATGACAAACTTTTCCAGTTGGTGATGAGGACATTCTAACGAAGATCCGTAAAAGCGACTCCATGCTTCGTAAAAGGATTCATGAGGATTTTGACGAAAAGAATTGAATTTTCTGAAGCATTTTAGTTGTTTTTTCCTCGAAAGTGTAAAACCGAAGCATGAAAGCCTAACTAGTTTATTCCATGTGTCTATGGATTGTGATTGTTGTCCCGCTAGCCGATTGATGCTTTTTCCGCTTAAAGTGAATGGAAACAAATGAAGCAAAGAGTTGTTCCTTAGAGACTGATCTTTGGATGATGAAATGTTGTTGCCACTTGTTGAAGCTTTCACGAAGATGATTGTGCGGTTTTCGTGCTCCAAACCATGATATATTGGTAACAAACTGAAAACGCGTTTGGTGGGATAATTTAAAATCACCGACAATGTCCTCAAGTTTGATGAAGGAAGAAGGTCCTTCTGAATGCAAATATAGAAGTCCGAGAGGGTTTCTCTGGCTGGTGGAGGATCGTCGGCCATAATGACGAAGTTGATGGCGGCGAAGGATTGTGATGAAGGTAATTAGCGTAAGAAGAACAATTTTTATGTGAGAACTTACGCAATTGCTTATCGTTTTTTTTCGACGATAGGTATGTTCAATTTCTTTAGTGGAACTAGACCTTAATCTCATGCAAGCATAAAATTAGATCTTACTTACAGAAGGAATTATGAGGACTCGAATTTTATTGTTATCTTAAGCATTAGGGTTGAACAACATATGCCTAAGCTGCCGCTAACGAAAAGGGGGAAGCTAGGAATACGTGTGCATAAACCAACAACCAGGTCACAAGAGGATATGGAGGAAGGCTTCCGTGCAAAGCACGGTTCTAATTAAGTAACCTCAATCTTTCAAGTTTCCTAGACACCATTGGAATATGATTTAAGATTTATGGAATTAAAATTTATGCAAAGGTGGTATTAATTTTAATTTAATTTAATTTAATTTATTAATTAATTTTTTTTTTTTTAAAGATTTATGCAAGGGTTAAAATACAAACATGCAAATACGATCTACTCATACAATACTAAGTGCAGTAGCATGTGAAGATACTCTACTCATACGTATAGCTATACGAATAGGCAAGCTTGTGTCATCGATAAATATTTCCATATGTACAGGCAAATATACATCAGTAATACGTATATGTATGCTAATTTGTAAATCGATGTTACGTAAACGTATATCAACAGTAACAGGCGAATTTGAATCACTCATACGTATCTACATACATTAGCATATGAATACAGTATATATACGCAGAATAGACGACAAAACTAAACATGCAAAGTATTATACCTAAACTAAAATACGACTCTTGTATTGCATAATAAATCGATTTCGACAATACTCATTGAGATTGCGAATGTCCTATAGAGAGCAGCTTTACCTCGTAGGGTTTAGAAACAACTTACCCAACTCAGATTTTAACCCTCGTTGGAATGTTCTCATCTTTCTTGACAAAATCGACTTATTAGACAAGACCGTGTACGTATACGTAGAGGAATATCAAACATGTAACAAGAAACATTTATACGTAGAAAGACATATACCCATGCAAAGATTACCATTAATATGTAAATATACATTCATATGCAATTCATGTTCGTGTAATCGTATATAAATATTTACCGTATATCTGAACTTGATTCATACATAATTCGAGGCTAAAACTTAAATAATAATCCATAAATATTTTCTAATACTATATACATGGCATACATGCAGAAAAACATAATAAAAAAAAAATTACAATAATACTGAAAAATTGGAACCTCAGTAGCTTCCAGCGTTTTTGCCCTTTGAAACAAACGCGTTTCAATTAAATTCGACGCGATTAATCCCAAAGGATTATCGAATTTTTTCAGGTACAGGGACCAGATATTTAGGCCCGGAAATGGATCAAGGTAGATCCGAAATGCCGGTGGTTGAACAGAGCAGCAAAAAGAAAAATCACTTTCAAGGACGCTGGTCACACTAGCTTGTAGCGACTACACACCCGCAAATCACAAGACGCTGTCCATGATTCGTAATACTTTCAAATTTTCTCCGGAAGTCTTATAATCGCCTTTATTTTATTTTTCCCAAATCCTAACTTTTGGTACCTGAAAGTGGAATGAATTTTTTTTTAGATTACAGGTCTATCGCAAGGCAAAAATACGAAAAAACAACAAAAAAACGTAAACGAACGAAAAGGAAAGGAAGGAAGAGAATGGGGGTTCCCCCTTGATGCAACTTCCGATCTTTAGCACAAGTTCTATGGCTTTAGAACAGCAGCGGCGCCATTTGATATATGCTCTTTACTACTACTTAGAGTTTTGATCTCTAAGAATTGATGCAAAAGCACTCAAGGTTCCTTACTCACGATCTTCGTTTCGTAGAGTTGGAATAAAGATTCGAACTAAACTAAAGCTTAGAACAACTACAAATTGGAATTTACAATTAAGGGAAACTAAGGAGTAAGGTCATAATATAAATGCTAGATTTTTCCTTCCTACATAAACATTAAGAAAACATTAACGTTGAAAACATTCACTTAATACCGAAATAGAGATTTGAAAGAGAAGGTGAAGAGTTAATCCTCCTCATATGAAATTATCATTAGTGTTGATTTGAAAAAGGTTTTGATTCTTCCTAGACTCATAGACAAGTCCCTAACGGAAAAATAGATTTGATCCCTAGCATGCATGGCTCACTAAAGAGCTCATATATGCTAGTAAGTGAAACCAAACAATGACTTATCTCTAAGCTCATTGCTTGATTCCTAACTAAACTCTACACCAACTACCATTTTGGGATAGGATGTAGAGTTAGTTGTTCTTCCTAAACCTACCAAACCAACAACAATTGGTTTACCCTCACATGAGTTGGATTAACTCCCCAAAAGGGAAGTTAGCTCATGATCCTTGGAACAAGGATTTATAAACTAAGAAAAATACAAAAGAGAGAAAGAGAGAGAGAGGAGAAAGATGAACAATCAAACTCACTTCTATTTCTTTTCTAGAAGAAACAAGTGTTCCTCCATTAAAACTATTACAAGCTTTTTAATAAAAACTAAAACTAACTTTACATTTCTTTCACTAAGGAACTAAAATAATGCCATGTGAGAAAAATAAGTCAAGGGAGTAAATGGAGTGTCCCCCACCCTTGTCTAATTTCTTCTCCATTTGAGAGAAATCTCATTTCCTCCCACGTGAATTATCAAACCACATTAATGAATTTTTATCCACCACATTAAAACAAAGTGACACCTTGCCTTTTTTTTTCACTATTAACACCTAATCTAATTTATTACATGCAAGGTGTCAACTTTGCACTAATAATTTGTTATCTTTGTCTTGACATGCTCCATGATTGATGACTCATCCAATCTTGTGGCCCCGCATAGTGGGTCTATGTGCAGTCCAGTGGGCGGTCCGGTATTTTTAGGCAAGGTTACAATTTCTACGCCTATCGTAGAGTTCATCGCCTACGATTATCCGAGCATCTCTCGTGGTCGCATTCGAGTCCCGGTTCGAGAGGTAGGAGCTTTGGAAGTTTGATGCTTCGTGTGGATTTGGGAGAATTCAGATATATCTGCCTCGTGCTTTATTTCGAGTTTAACCAATATTTCCATGTTTACTGCAAATACCTGCAAAAGTATGAAAACATATTTATTTCATGATTATTAAACACATAATTAGTCTCAATGAGGTTTCATAATACACTTTTGGGTGCTTATCACATAACACAGTTGTCATTCGAGACTTTTTGAAACCATTTTATGAGTCGACTAAGCTATTTTCTGGGATGAAATATGTTACCTCTAGTGTTTTTTGTTTTCAGCTAACTAAGATTGCAATGCTTTTGAAAAGGTATGAACATGAACCTAGCTTTAGGAATCTGTGTGAAAGCATAAAATTGAAGTATGACAAATATTGGAAGGACATTCCAAAGGTTCTTGGCTTAGCTTCTTGCATGGACCCTCGTTATAAGCTCACAGTCTTAGAGTTGTGCTTGGACCTTAATTATGACTATGTTGCCCCTCCTGTTATTGAAGCTAATCCTATTCCTAAAGAGAATCCAAAACTGAAAGATTATAGAGTTACGTTGTATGAACTCTTTGAGGAGTATTCTCGAAAGATGAATCAAGATGGGAGTGTTGTGACTGAAGCAACTACCAGTTCTGTTGGAGATGATAACATGGTCTTTGCCTTGTTACCAAAGCGTAGGGAGTTGGCTGTTAAGACATGCAAATCTGATTTGCAAATTAGCATTTAGACCAACCGACTATCGTTGATTCTAGCGAATCATTTGATGTTCTAGAATGGTGGAAGACCCAAGGAACTGCGTATCCTATTCTTGCTGCAATGGCACGTGATTTATTAACTATACCGGTATCTACGTATCAATGAAATCGAAGATTCATTGCAAAGTGAATGTGTCGTGAGCAAATGTCGAAGTTCTTTGTTACCTGAAATAGTTGAGGCGTTAATTTGTTTAAAAGACTGGTTTCAAGCTGAGGAAGGGTTACAAGATGAAGATTTGGAAGACTTCGAGGCACACATGTTAATGGAAGATCAGGACCTGTAATTTTGTATGTGCAGCGATCCTTTTTTGCGTAGGAGAATCTTTTGGACTTGGAACTTATTTATTTTGTAGCTATCTCACAAGGTTCTCCCACTTTTTGTGACTCTGTTTTGGCAGTGGAGGAATTATGAAGATTCACTTCCTTGATATTATTTTGGAGGTGAGCAATACTCTACTGATTAATTGTTTATAACTTGTAAGAATTTCTGTTTACTTTATTCATGATTCATCTCATTTAATTCTTATATTCTTTATGTTATATAATCTAGTAATAATCTCATTTTCTGCTTTTCTTCTTATTATATGTTGATTTATGTTTTCTTATAACTGTTGCAGGTACTTTCTTTCACTTGGCCATGTTGCTTCTTTGTTTCCTAGAATGTTTTGTACAGAGTTAGTTTCTTCATTTTCTGAAATTTTCACTGCTGCAACTCTTCGCTCAATCAATGGTGTCTTGGCTGTCATCTATAACCTTCTTGTATATGAGATTCTCACCCTGTCAAGACCATAGTGCGTGCTATGTACCTTGCTTGTCTGAAACAACATTTTCAGCTTAGTGCACTGGTAAAGTGGTAAATGCAACATTCTTTATTCCCTCGGAAACATGGATAATATACTTGTTTCATTTGTGAAGGATTAAGAAATTTCTATATATAAAAAATAAAGTTCCTTCTTGTTATGCAGAAGCATGGTTATATTGGGGAGTTTGAGTATGTCGATGATCATCAGATCCGGAAAGATTGTGGTTGAACTCAATGGGCTTACTTAACAAGTGTGGAGTCATTAGTCCTCGTTTTGATGTTGGCGTTAAAGACATCGATCCCTAGACTGCAAGGTTGCTTCCATCTAGACAGGTTAGTCTGATCCTCTTGTTTAGTCCTTTAGTTTTGAATGAAGTTACATGTCTTTCCATCTAGAGTCCTAGACTAGACAAATTATGAGTTCCTTGCATTAGCCATTAACAATACAAAGGATGAGAATGCTCTAGATCATGTTGTATGTGAAGCGTCTAAAATTGTTTCGTTGGACACTGCGGTTTGATATATTCTTGGCCGACAACTTATCTTTGGCATCATGGATCATGAAGAGGCCAGAAGGAAGAATGTTGGTGGTAAAGTACCTAGATTCTTTTACTAGGTGGAGTCTGTCTGAGTTTTGTTCTGGATTGGTATTGCTGTTAGAAAAGATCTTGGAGTTTTGTGGAACAAGTTACTTTCAGTTTATGTTTTTTGCAGTTTGAACTTATTCTTAAGAAAAAAAGAACTTTCTATATAATATCCTAAAAGCATCAAAGATGGATGGGATTGGATGGTATATGATATATGCTTGGAGAACACTACTTAAAGTTTTGAACTCTCTAAATTAATGTAAAAGCAATCAAGATTCCTTACTCATGATCTTCGTTTCGTAGAGTTTGAATAAGGATTCGAACTAACCTAAAGCTTAGACTAACTAAAAATTAGATGTTACAATAAAGGGAAATTAAGGAGTAAGGATATAATATAAATGTTAGATTTTTCCTTCCTACACAAACATTAATAAAAACATTAACAATGAAAACATGCTCTTAATACCGAAATAGAAATTTGAAAGAGAAGTTGGAGAGTTAATCCTCCTCATGTGAAACTATCATTAGTGTTGATTTGAAAAAGGTTTTGATTCTTCCTAGACTCATAGACAAGTCCCTAACGGAAAAATAGATTTGATCCCTAGCATGCATGGCTCACTAAAGAGCTCATACATGCTAGCAAGTGAAACCAAACAATGACTTATCTCTAAGCTCATTGCTTGATTCCTAACTAAACTCTACACCAACTACCATTTTGGGGTAGGATGTAGAGTTAGTTGTTCTTCCTAAACCTACCAAACCAACAACAATTGGTTTACCCTCACATGAGTTAGATTAACTCCCCAAAAGGGAAGTTAGCTCATGATCCTTGGGACAAGGATTTATGAACTAAGAAAAACACAAGAGAGAGAGAGAGAGAGAGAGAGAGAGAGAGAGAGAGAGAGAGAGAGAGGAGAAATATCAACAACCAAACTCACTTTTATTATTTTCTAGAAGAACAAGTGTTCCTCCATTAAAACTATTACAAGCTTTTCAATAATAACTAAAAACTAATTTCTCATTTTCACTAAGGAACTAAAATAATGTCATGTGAGGAAAATAAGTCAAGGGAGTAAATGGAGTGTCCCCACATTTGTCTAATTTCTTCTCCATTTGAGAGAAATCTCATTTCCTCCCATGTGAATTATCAAACCACATTGATTCATTTTTATCTACCACATTAAAACAAAGTGACACCTTGCATTTTTTTCACTATTAACACCTAATCTAATTTATTACATGCAAGGTGTCAACTTTGCACCAATAATTTGTTATCTTTGTCTTGACATGCTCCATGATTGATGACTCATCTAATCTTGTAGCTCCGCATAGTGGGTCCATGTGCAGTCTAGTGGCGGTCTGGTATTTTGGGCAAGTGTTACAATTTCCGCCCTATCGAGAGTTCATCGTCTCCGATTATCCGAGCATCTCTCGTGGTCGCATTCGAGTCCCCGGTTCGAGAGGTAGGAGCTTTGGAAGTTTGATGCTTCTATGTGGATTTGGGAGAATTCGTATATACGCCGTTCCTCGTGCTTTATTTTAGGTTTAACCAATATTTCCATGTTTACTGCAAATACCTGCAAAAGTATGAAAACATATTTATTTCATGATTATTAAACACATAATTAACCAAATTTATATGTCTCAATGGGGTTTCATAATACACTTTTGGGTGCTTATCAGTATACTTAATTAATTTTTTCCTGAGTTGTGCTTGCAATCAAGTGCTAAAGTTGCTTTACAGGAAAATTATGGTATGCCATTCTATTTCACATACGAAGTGAGCAGAATTGAGGGCCTTCCAGTTTGATTGCCAAAAAGATTGTCATGGCCTTGGAAGACGTTAAGGCGCTGTCAAGTTCACATTGGCAGTATTCCTCTCTGTGAACTAACATTCGATTATTTTCTATAACATATATACTTAATTAATTTTGATTATTTTCTATAATATATATTATCCTAGTTCATTAAGGGGATCTTAAGTCTCTATTGTATTAACAGTCAGCGAATTTTCCTTTAGCAGGCTTTCTTTTTGTCTTTGCATAGTGAAGTAGGTCATCTATTTACTTAGACCAACAGACTGGAATCTAATAACATTTTGTAACTATCAATGAAGATAAAAATTATCTTTGGTTGGATATAGAATTATAGATTGTAACATTTTATATTGTGGATGTGCATTTTAAATTGTTGAACTTATCCGGGATTATTACTAGATTAGTGGGACTTTGAGTTTGTAGATTTATGTACATTTTTGTAATATAAATAAGTTTTTAAACTGATGCAATAAAAAGAATAAAATATATAGTCCCAGCCCTAAAGCCTTTAAAAGAGGGCTTAGGGTAGGGTCAGGGCTTGAGATTTAGACTTATGACCCGGCCCGACCCGACCCTATGCTAACTTTAGGGCCGGGCCGGCCCGACCTTAATATATAAAGGGCTTTAAATATTTAGGGCCGGGCTAGCCCGGCCCGGCCCATTGCCCACCCCTAGGTCAAATGAATACTAAAATTCCAATTGGTTTAATTTAAAGATTTGGATTAATTAAATGAAGTGTAGAGAACTAGGACTCTCTATTATTTTGGCTAACCTATCTTTTCATACAACATCCATCCTCTAGGTGGGTATCCACAAAATGTGACTGTGAGGGAGTGATATCCTCATTCAGGAATACCAAGCACGTGTCCAGCATAGCGGAAATACCACACCAATCTCTGACCTCGTTCCCCGAACTACCTTCAGAGCGACCTATATCATCAACTCACACACCCGAACTTCGAGATCGTTCCAAAACAGATCGACTCGCACATCTTCGCACAGAGCGTTCTATCTCGTGACACTGCCTATCTTCTAGAAGCAATCATTACCAAAGCCGTACTTACACATTTCATCACCGCAAATTACGAACCACTGTAACCACTCCCCATCATTACAGAATTCCTACCAACACCATTCCAATACTCTTTCTCAATCTCAACCATACATTTGAGTTTGTCAGAACATGTGTTAGATAGATCTCCACTCTCACCAACTATAAATATCCTCTACATGAACTACGCCATACCTGATTCTTCTCTCCCTCCAGAATCGAGAGATAGATACGTAGGCAGTTTGCTCAATAACAAACTCGGTCTTTCCCATTTCCAAACCCATTATCTTTCCCTATCACATTTGTAAAGGATAACTAAAATACACCTTTACATTGGAGCTGTCTGTGGTCTCCATTTATTGAGAAATCGCTTTACAAAACTCAAAAATACTCAAACCCACGAAGCATGGCAAGCCTCGAAGCTCAAATCCAGGGCTTAGCAAGTCAGTTAGGCACGATGAATGAGCACATCACCCTGCTCAGGCAGGAGAATATTGCTTTGAAAGCACAAGTGGACGCACAAACTCCACCTGGTGCTTTAGTAGAGGACGGTATCAATGTAGTCAATCAGCAGATTAACGAGCTGTCACAAAGAATAGACCAAAGTGTAGTCAAGAAAGACGCCACCCAGATCGTTCAGAAGATGTTAAAGACGTACTCCGTGCATCCCCCTTCACCGCTGAGGTACTCAGTAAACCCTCACCTCTAGATTTCATCTAGCCAAACTTCGCAATGTACGATGGCAGCACGTGTCCAGGTTAACACTTAGCTCGCTACATTCAGAGTCTCACACTTTATAGTGCCCAGGAGTTTGATCATCTCCATTGTCGTCTATTTCTTGCCAGTCTACAAGATGGCGCTCTCGACCGGTTCTTTTCACTCGAGCCATACTCGATAAAGAACTTCGAAAATCTCACCGACCTGTTCGTTAGCCAGTACGTTCACAACAGGCATAAAAAAGCAGATCTAGATTCACTATTCCAGCTCTCACTTGGCAAAAATGAAACAATCCGTGCCTTCTTAGGTCGGTTCAAAACCGAACTACTTGGCATGGAAAACGGCCTCAAAGAGTAGTTTGCACTATTGGCATTTTCCAACGCCTACCGAGTACACAACACAGTGCTATCCAGGTCGCTCATGGAAGAAAGACCAGAAATTTTATCTGAGATGTACGCTCGAGTAGACAAGTATATCAAGTTACAAAATGGCCTGAAACGTCATGGCTTAATAGAAGAACAAGAAGTGGCAGCGATCTCTGATGACCACCCAGCTTCAAAAAGCACCCGCATGGTAAGGACGACGTAAGATCGGGAAACGTACCAGCAACAACCGCAAGTTCGCCAGACTTACCCGATCTCCCGCCACATATCGGACAAGATCAAGCGAAATGCATATTACCGACTGACGTCACGACAACCGTGGAGGGATTGCCCCGCAAAGCCTTTTACGCGCCTTCCACTGAGCAAAGTGTCATGAGACCAATGAGTGCTAGGGGATCAAGCACTACCTCCAGAACCTCATCGAATCAGGGCATATCAAGCATTACGCCAATATCACTGATGGCGACCTGCACCATAAGCTCATGGCTCGCAGAGAGAGGAGTAGATCTCCACCTCGCCATAATCGCCAAAGTGTCCAAGCTCGCTCTCGTAGCAGAGGACACCCCAATGACCGTTCCCGCCATGAGCACCGTCAGCACTCGTCAGACAGAGATAATGATATAATGATACACATGATCACATTCAAGGATGATTCTGTCGCATCCTCTAGAGAAAAAAGGAGGCGCGTAGGTGCTCTCCAAGAAGTTTAATATTTCTCTTCACAGGCCGCACTTGCCCCACGCAGTTCAGGACACAGCTCAGGAGATATAACTTTCACAGAGGCTGACCTCAACAAGGTTTGCCTCCCTCATAATGATGCCCTAGTGGTCCATGTCAAAATCAGCGACTAGATAGCCAAGCGTGTTCTGATAGATCCTGGTAGTTCGTGTGATATCTCATTCTACCATACCATCAAAGAGATGAACCTGCCCAAATCGATCTTCATAGATCCAATAGCTCCTCTCTATGGGTTCAATGGCTCCAGAGCTAACCCAATTGGTGACATCATACTCCCAGTTTTTGTGGGATCCAGGGAGGACAAAGTCAGCTTCAACATGGGTTTCAGCGTTCTGAACATACACTCGTCCTATAATGCCATCCTAGGACGGCGTTGGATCTACCAAATGCAAGTTGTACCATCAACACTGCATCAGGTGCTCCACTTCCCTGGCTGATAAAACTTAAAATTAATGAACGATAAAAATGAATAGTCTACCTACGAAATGAACGATGAACTCAAAACGTAAGTAAACTAAAACTATTTTATGAGCCTATATGTTTATATTTATCAAAGTTTCTACTCTCAATTCTATCGAAATAGAATGGAGTAACAAATTCATTCCACTCCTAGTGCTCTAGCATGGAATGTTTTCTAGTCTAGAGTGGAGTAACAAATTCGTTCCACTCCTAGTGCTCTAGCATGGAATGTTTTCTAGTCTAATTAGTCGTTTTTAAGTCTAATGAGAGCTTTACGAGGGGGAATTATACTACGATGCAACTACCCACAAGATACAAACTATAATTGATTCAACTACGGAAATACTACGTTGATTCTATAATAAGGAATTAGGGGGGATTGATTCCACCTTAACTCAACTTAACTCACTAGCTTACGAATCGTCAGTAATCCAAATTGAATCGCTACGCTAACAATTGGTTCTTCCTAATCCCTAATTACACATGACATTTCTACCAATTCATAACTAGGATGTGAACAATTAAACCCATTCTCATGGTGAATTAATCGCTTAGAGTGGAATAGAAATTAATTACGGCGACTTTTACGATAATCGAATCAAGCTTTCATCAAGGCTTTTCAACCCCCTCTAATGGAGGTTTAGCCGAGAATCATTCCGCAATCATTTCCATATGAATCTAAACTAAACATAATATCAAGATTCGAAATTTACTAATCTAAATTAAACAATAATTAAAATCTAATTAACAACTAAGAATTGTAACCAACAATAATTAAAACTAGATCTAATAGATTGAAATAACAAAAATCGAACTGACAAGAATAATAACTATTTTATTTATCTAATGAATGATATTCAATGATTCAAGAAATTAATCTAAAACAAGAAATGAAATTCTAAAACTAAGTTATAAAACTCATTAATGGAGGCTAACTAATCTAATTCTAATCTAGGTCTAACTATCTACCATTAACAAAGAGCTAATCTTTTGTTTTTATACTTTCAGATCCAAAAATCGTGCATGGGCTTGGAGCCATGTTTTGGGCCAGAGAATCAGGCCCAAAGCCCAATTTCTTTAGTCCAAAATGGGCTCTTCAGCTGCAGTTGGCTTCGACAGATGTTTCATCCACTTCTGCTCCTCTCATTGGGTCAAGGCTTAGACCATTGGAAAGCTCTTTCCGATCCGGTCGTTTTGACATAAGGTAGGCCCAATTCCGAGGTCTGAGTCCAAAGATATGGTCTTCGGAAGTTCTGCTAACTTTGTGTGCTATTTCTGCCCGTGTTGACTTTGACTTTTCAGCTTTGACCGGGCTTTAGAAAGGCTTTGTCTTCTTGAATCTTGGCTTTTAATCACAGAACTCCTTAACAACCAACCATTGCTCCTTTATCTAGCTAAAGTGGCACATTTCTGCACATAATGGACTTTGAAGCCTGAAATGCATAAAAACACATAATCAGTATTAACTCTTACTTATTATTCACATAATTGGTCTAAAAGTATGATTATTAAGGGGTTAAAACTACAGTTTTGGGCTCTTATCAAACCACCCCCAAACAGCATTTTGCTTGTCCTCAAGCAAAGATGAGAAATTAGAATAAGTGACCAAAAATGGAGTTCTATCTACTCTCGTTTCGCTGAGTGTGATTGCATTGACCATATGCAACAAGGCCTTAAACCACTAGGAATTCCCTAGTGGACGAGTTATAGCCTCGTGAGAGTTTTCCAGTGAAGGTACTCACAAACTTCATCTATACTACAACGACTAAGAAATAAAACTATTGTTTCCTTATTCATGCTCTAAATTAACTATACCTCTCACTAGCAATGCATATAGAGTAATCAAGTCAAAACCTAAGCTAATATATGCATAATAATCAATCATCTACGAATAAACATATATACAATGAGTAATGCTATGAAATGCAGTAACAGTCCCGTTTATGAAACTTTGGAATAAATATTCCTTAAGTAGGTTCTCACATAAAGTCAAGACAAAAATCACTGATTTTTCCACTCAAGTTTTGCTACTCCAAATGCGATGGGCATACTTTACCTTACAATCTCAATGACACACAAGGAAGCCGAAGTTGATCAAACACATCTCACACTTACTATCCCACTAACCTATTCCTAATTAAGCTGAGGTCTTTATTAGGTGTTGCGGGATTTAGAGATGGTTTAAGAAGGAAGAAAATGGATATTCAAAAGGGACAAGTCCGAGATAATAGAGTCTTAATATTATGTAACTAGAGAAAACCTTGTTATTTACTTTTGCTTCTACACTTTGTTTCCATCCTTAGCCATATTTTTTTTTCCTTTTTCTTTTGCTTTTGACTCCTTTTATTCTATTTTTTTTGGAGTTTTTATTTTATTTCTATTTTTATTTTCTTTTCTTTGGATGGAAACTTCTTTTCTTTCTTTATTTATTTTTTAAAGCAATTAACGAACTTTTGTTTACACATGTTTTTCTCTTCTTCTTTCTTCCTTATTCTATTCTCAGACTTATCTAAATTGGGTCGGTTGAATTTTTTATTTTGTTTTATTTTGTAACAGGGTAAAGGATTTGTGGTTTATGAAAGGGCTAATGAAAGGCTTAGTGGGGCTTAATTAGCGGAAAATATATACTTAGGTCAGAATTTCTAGCTATATCGATCCAAAAAGGGCCTAAATTCTCTCTTAGGACATGGTATAGTGGTCAAGCAAGTGGACGGTGATTTCTCTATTCGAATATACTTCTCCCTTGTGTCATTTCTCAAATGTTTCACTCATATAAGGCTTTAGGCTATATTCTCACAGATTTGTAAAATAAGTACTCTAGCCTAGATTTCTAAAACTTATCGCCAAACAATCATAGATACTCATGTAATATATTTATAGATAGATGCAAAGATTATTACCTACATATTAACCTAAGTTTCTAAAAACTATTCTAATGCAAAAGCTACGTGAGACTTCTAGATTATTAAGAGCATAGAGAAAGAAACAATACCAATATTCCTAAGTGTATAGCATAAACTTTTTTTTTATTTTTTTTATTTTTTTAAGACAAATAATACGTAATATACAACCTAATATGTGCTTAACATTTACATCGTGTTTCTATACCACCCCCAAACAATTTGGGAGAAGGGGGTTCATGAAACAATTCAATAGCACAATTAAATTATGTAACTAACTAATTTTTATAATTTTTAACATTTTATAAATAAAAGTGCGTAATTTACATCCTAAAAGTGTCTAATTTTTGCAAATGTTTCTATCCCACCCCCAAACAATCAATGCTTTGTCCTCAAAGTGTAAAGAGATAAGGAAAGAATTTACCATAGAAACGTGGCAAAAATTGGCGCACTGTAATGAAAATATTGTAAAGATGATATGATAATATGAAGCACAATTAAACCGGGTACATACTAACTTACACAAACTCTAATCGGAGTAAACATGACAGGCTTAGGGGTGGCAACATGATTTGAAATGAATACCAAAATATTTTCACCCCCAAAAAAATTGGAAAACTCTTTTTTAAGTTTGAAAATTTTGTTTGGCCTATACTCCGTAAAAGTTGGTATTGTACTGAAAACTTGGGTCTTTTAAAGTCGATTCCCTAGACTTATCTAAACATATGTATGAATGTGCAGTTTATCATATATCAACAACCTAAATAGTTGTGGATCGCTCCATAAATAAATATCACAGAAAACATATCCAAACACAATCAAGCACCAAGATTTCCTACGACGCACCTAGTGGAATGAAAGCGAAGTTGATAGACCTATAACATAACCGAGCATGCACCTTATGTTTCATCTTTGAACGAGAGGGTGTCCTAGTGAATAAGTGTGGAAAAGTGAATGGTTGTGGAAAATATGGTGGATTGGGATAAGTTTTAGAGGGAAAGCATGGAAAAAATGAGGATGTGGGTTTAGCACAAAACTCATTCATGGTGTAGTTAGGGGACCGCCTCAAGTCTGAAAATGAAGGTGTCAAGTGGTTTATCCTTGGGAAGTATTTGTTTACTAGGTGGATTTAAAAATCATGAAGCACAGGAGAAACTAAAGGATCGAAAGTGCAAACTCGGTGGTTCCTTTGAAAAGGTGGAGGGTGGGGAATATTGGTGATGGAAGGTGAATGATTCTCGCCTAGAGCTCTCAAGTCCATATCATCGAAATCTTGATATATGCAAGACATTCCTCAATAGGTGGGTCAAAAGGATCACCGGGATAGAGATTGAAAAATTCATCTTCCATCATAGCATCAAGGGATGAATGGTTGTTGGCAAAGGGGACTCGCTGGTGGTAAAGAAGCCGTGCAAAAGAGTTGCGGAATTCTTCTTCGATTTCGCCTACTACCGTGGAGTCATTGTTAAAGTCGAATTTCCGGCGAAAGGAATTTGTTAACTGTTTCTCCGAAACATGTTTTTGAAGTAATCTTGAGCTAAGCTCTCGATCATGCTAACCTCTCCATTTGTAGATGAATCGATATCGCGGTCCTCGCTTTGAAAACATTTACCTCAACGGAAAGATGGCTAAAAGACAAGGACATCGAACCATCGCGGCAGTTTATGAGCCGCCAGCTGGCGAGGAGCCAAGAAGGGACGCCCTAAAATGATAGGTACAGAGTCGTTAGTGACTTCGTGGTCGAGGATAACGGTCGGCCGGGTAGTAAAAATTTTGGACTTTAACCAAAGACGCTTTCAACCACACCCTTAGGATACTTAATAGACCGATCAGCTAATTGCAATGTCATTTTAGTAGGTTGCATCTCCTTTAGACCTATTTGTTTATACAAATAAAATGGGAGTAAGTTAACACTAGCCCCCGTGTCTAGTAGCCGTCGCCGTGTGAGAATCTCCTAAGGTGCATTGTACAAAGAGATCTAACCGAGGTCCTTGTACTTAACAATTCCATTATTTTTAGATAAAGTTGGGAACTGCTCAGCTTAGAAAGGCGCCTTTTAGGTATGTTGGTCTTACGCCTAGCGTGCACAACTCCTTAAGAAACTTAGCGTGGTTAGGTAGCTTTTTATAGCTTCGAAAAAGGAAGGTTTATCGTTAGATTTTGAAAACGCTCCTAATCTCCTCAAAGTTAGTATCCCTAGTTAGCATGGCTAATTTCGAGGGAACGGTGGTTTCACTTATATATTTAGCGTATGGCTCGACTTGATGTGTAACCTTGGCTTTCTCGCTTTCTTAAGTTGTGGTTTAACCGGGTACCTCTACAAAGGGTAGGTTCTTCAATTCTATTTCGCATCTAGTTCGATATCCGGTGTAGGAGTAATCGATGGGGTGACTATAGGCATAGTTACTTTGTTATCAACCACTCTTCCGTAATCGGAGAGTGGTGATGGCATTTAGCTCACCTACGGTTGTAGTTTCCGCATCTAGTATTACCGCTTACCTCAAAAGGTCGCGGTTTGTTTGCTCTAGGGTTGGGTATCGCTTGGCCCGGAAACACACCTTTGGTTAGGGCTTTCTCTTGGGCTAACCGTTGGTTTAAATTATTAACGGATTATAGAATGTGTTGGTTAGATTGAGCCATGGTTTGGAAAAGTTGTTGGCTCACTTGTATGAAGGTGTCAAGACAATCCGTTGTGTGGGTGCAGTAGTCACGGGTGGTGGACCGAACTATCTCGCTGATTATTTATGGGCTGATTGTGATAGTCATTATTTACCTAACGATACCTCTATTAGCATTATAATTATTATAACTACATTGACCTTGTGCTTGACTTTGTCGAGGTTGCGCTTTGGTTGTTATAATTATTATAATTATCCCGATCCCGCCCCTGTTGTGGGCGAGTTTGGTTATAACCGTATGGTTGGCCTAACATATTGATTATTGTACCCTCGTAGGTGTGACTTGTTGGTTATTTCTCCAACCGGTTGGGATTTTGTCTCCAAGGGCTTAGGTTCACTATTAATGGAACAAGAATGTTCATAGGCTATAGGACGTGGGAGTCGGGATGCTCGTGACTCCAAATGAAACTACATGGATTTGAATTTACATTCATGACGGGATAGGCTTTTGTTGTACGTAAATGGCCTCTACCTTTTTGTGAGGGATTCAATTAGAGTTTTAAGCTCGGGATCCGATTTAACCTCAAACATACCGTAGCCTTAATCGTTGAAGAAGAACTACCGAGCGGGAGTAATCGCCACTACCCCCCAATTATTATTACGCTTTAGTCCGATCTTCCAAAAATTATATATGCTCTCGGTGCTCCTTTACTTAGGAAACTACCCCCATTCATTATGTCTAGGACTTCTTTATGGTGGTGTAGAAGTCCTTTGAAAAGGCACCTAACTAACGTGTCTTTTGCTAGGTGATGGTGTGGACACTCTATAAGGAGATCGGTGAAACGATTCCAAGCCTCAAAATGATTCATGAGGATTCTCACGAAAAGAAGTGAATCTTGGAAAGCATTTCATCCGCCTTTTGTGGGTAAAAATGTTCCATAAACAAATTTGAACAAGTTTGGCCCACGAAGTCCATTGCATTAGGCGCTTTGGGCGCTTAACCAAGACGCCTTTATCGCCTAAGGTGAAAGGGAATACCCTCAATTTAATTTGTTCCGCACCAACCGTAGGATGGTGGAATGTTGTAAGGACTTGTTCAATCCTACGTTTTTCATGTCTGATAAGGTTTTTCATGGTCTAAACCATGAAAAACCATGGTAACAAATTAAATATATTTGGGGGATGCGGAAATCCCCAATCGGGTCTCAACTAGAATGATGCAAGATTTAGGGCTATCGCCAAGGCTTTATAAAAGTCGAGAGAGGAGTCTCTTTTTCATCCATAATATCGGTGGTGTGTGTGAAATAGTAGCTAGAGGTGTAGTGGGTGGGAAACTAGATAGACTTGTTTGTTGACGCTGCCGTAATTACGTTAGTTGTTTTTCTTCACCCGGCACCTTAATCTCATGCAAGACTAAGTCTAACTTAACTAAACATGCAACACTCCAAACAATTCCGATATACTAGTAGAAACCTCTAACCGAGATGCGAGGTGTGGAAGAAAGGAATACCTGATTAGGCCCTTGCTTCGCTTTATGAATAGCGCCTTTGTTTACGCTGTTCGTGTATATAACAAGTTAAAACACCAAAAAAACTTGAAAAATCGAAATTCAAACAAACCCGTGGAAATCCGAAAAATTTCAGCTTAGAGCGCCGTCGCCGTGCTCGTTCCAAGAACTTAGCTGGTCGTCGCTGGTATGGGGCGGTCGCGCTCTATGTTCCAAGAACTTAGCGCTGGTATAGCCGCATGGGCGGGTCGCTATTCCGTAAATTTTTCGAACTTTTCAATGCCGAAATGAACAACCACGATGAATCAAACAAGGGTGGGTGGGTGAAATGGGACTTAAAAATGACTAATTATACTATGAAAACAATGCTAAAGTGAAACTAAGATTGCAGCGGCGCCATTTGATAAAAGATAAAATTGAATAGTCTACCTACGAAATGAACGATGAACTCAAAACGTAAGTAAACTAAAACTATCTTATGAGCCTATATGTTTATATTTATCAAAGTTTCTACTCTCAATTCTATCGAAATAGAGTGGAGTAACAAATTGCTCCACTCCTAGTGCTCTAGCATGGAATGTTTTCTAGTCTAATTAGTCGCTTTTAAGTCTAATGAGAGGTTTTACGAGGGGAATTATACTATGATGCAACTACCCACAAGATACAAACTATAATTGATTCAACTACGGAAATACTACGTTGATTCTATAATAAGGAATTAGGGGGATTGATTCCACCTTAACTCAACTTAACTCACTAACGCATTTAATCGTCAGTAATCCAAATTGAACTGCTACGCAGAACAATTGGTTCTTCCTAATCCCTAATTACACATGACATTTCTACCAATTCATAACTAGCCTGTGAACAATTAAACCTATTCTCATGGTGAATTAATCGTTTCTAGAGTGGAATAGAAATTACAACGACTCTACGATAATCGGAATCAAGCTTTCATTAAGGCTTCTCAACCCCATCTAATGGAGGTTTAGCCGAGAATCATTCCGCAATCATTTCCATATAAATCTAAACTAAACATAATATCAAGATTCAAAATTTACTAATCTAAATTAAACAATAATTAAAATCTAATTAACAACTAAGAATGGTAACCAACAATAATTAAAACTAGATCTAATAGATTGAAATAACAAAAATCAAAATGACAAGAATAATAACTATTTTATTTATCTAATGAATGATATTCAATGATTCAAGAAATTAATCTAAAACAAGAAATGAAATTCTAAAACTAAGTTATAAAACTCATTAATGGAGGCTAACTAATCTAATTCTAATCTAGATCTAACTATCTACCATTAACAAAGAGCTAAGCTTTTGTTTTTATACTTTCAGATCCAAAAATCGTGCATGGGCTTGGAGCCATGTTTTGGGCCAGAGAATCAGGCCCAAAACCCAATTTCTTTAGTCCAAAATGGGCTCTTCAGCTGCAGTTGGCTTCGACAGATGTTTCGTCCACTTCTGCTCCTCTCATTGGGTCAAGGCTTAGACCATTGGAAAGCTCTTTCCGAGCCAGTCGTTTTGACATAAGGTAGGCCCAATTCAGAGGTCTGAGTCCAAAGATATGGTCTTCGGAAGTTTTGCTAACTTTGTGTGCTGTTTCTGCCCGCGTTGACTTTGACTTTTCAGCTTTGACCGGGCTTTAGAAAGGCTTTGTCTTCTTGAATCTTGGCCTTTAATCATAGAACTCCTTAGCAACCAGCCATTGCTCCTTTATCTAGCTAAAGTGGCACATTTCATTAATAATGGACTTTGAAGCCTGAAATGCATAAAAACACGTAATCAGTATTAACTCTTACTTATTATTCACATAATTGGTCTAAAAGTATGATTATTAAGGGGTTAAAACTATAGTTTTGAGCTCTTATCACTGGCCCTAGGGGTATGATGGAGCTTTGCAGCAACCAGCTCGAGGCCTACCACTGCAACCAGATCTTCTCAGTGAACAAATTTGCTGGACCTTCTATCTGAACCATGAGCGAGCCCACCAACTACACGATGGCCAAAGATTTAGTTACTGAGATCAAATCCAAAGCACCAAAGCAGAGCGCTGGGGGCTTTATCAAAAAAGTTAACTTTTCAGTCAGAACCCCAGAGGTTTGCCCCAGCACTTGTTAATCCACCAGTCAGGACCCTAGAGGTCGCCACAACACTTGTTAATCCACCAGTTAGGACCCCAGAGGTCGCCCCAGCATCTGTTAGTCTACTAGTACAGATTTCAGAGGTCGCACCAACCCCTGTTGTCATGACCACAGAGGTCGTATCAGCCTCTTTTGTCGTAACCACAGAGGTCGCTCTAGTTAGTGCTACCAAGAACTCCATTCCTCAGATCAACAAAGCACCACCAGAAACCACTCCCCCAGAGGACGCCCAACCTTCAAAAGCAGCAGTTCAAAATGAAGAAAAGTAGCAAGTGAACTTAGGAACAGAAGACGATCCCAAGTTCGTCTATGTGGGGGCTAACATTGACCTTACACTCAAGGCCCAGCTTGTAAACTTTTTAGCAATGAATAAAGATGTTTTCGCTTAGTCATACATCGATGTGCCTGGTATAGATCCTAGTGTTACATGTCATAGATTAAATGTCAACCCTAATGCTAGGCCAATTCGGCAGCGACCTCAGAAGTTATCCCTGAGATTTCAAAAAGCAATCATTGATGAGATCGACAAACTTAAACAAGTCGGCTTTATCCGGAAGGTTGATTACCCAGAGTGGATCGATAACATAGTAGCAGTTCCAAAGAAGAACGACACAGTTCGCCTCTGCATTGACTTCACCAATGTCAACCAAGAAACACCTAAAGATAGCTTCCCTTTACCTAGAATCGACCTACTTGTAGACCAGACTTGTGGCCACGAGCTGCTGTTATTTATGGATGCATACAGTGGATACAACCAGATCCTACTCGCTGAAGAAGATCAAGAAAAAACATCATTCATCATAGAACAAGGAATTTACTACTACAATGTACTCCCGTTCAGCCTCAAGAACGCTGGAGCGGCCTATCAACGGCTGGTTACTGACATGTTCCAGGACATGTTAGGTGACACCATAGAAGTCTATATAGATGACATGGTGGTCAAGAGCAAAGAAAGCGATTGACCACCTCACTCACCTTGAACAGGCGTTCGCCAGATTGCGGCAAACTTAGATGAAGCTGAACCTTGAAAAATGCCTTTTTGGAGCGTCCTCCGGGAAGTTTCTTGAGTACCAAGTGTCACAACGAGGGATCGAGGCCAATCCATAATAGATCCGATCGTTCTTGATAATGCCTGATCCAAAGACAAAGAAGCAAATGCAGAAACTATCAGGAATGGTTGCAGCACTCAACCGATTCATATCAAGGGGGTTAGACAAATGTCGACCTTTCCTGTAACTTCTTAAAAAAGGCGAACAGTTCTCATGAAATGACCATTGTCACCAAGCGTTCTCTACTCTCAAAGAGTACCTGACAACACCACTCGTCTTAGCAAAACCAACAGATGGGGAAACATTGGGGCTCTACCTTGCAGTGTCAAACTTTGCTATCAGTTCGGTTCTCTTCAAGGAGGACAACAACTCAGAGAAGCGATCTACTTTACAAGTAAGACATTAACACCAGCTGAAAAGAACTACTCTTATATTGAAAGAGTAGTACTCGCATTGCAATACTCTGCAAGGAAATTCAGACTATATTTTCAAGCACACCCAATCAAAGTACTCACCGACCTCCCACTGAAGAAGATCTTGCTCAAAGAAAACAAGAGAACTCGCATGGCAATATGGGCAGAAGAGCTCGGGGAACATCATATCGAGTTCGTCCCGCGCACTTCTCACAAAGGGCAGATTGTTGCAGATTTTTTAGCCGATTTTCTTGTGGACGACCTGAATTAGGAACCAGAAACAGATATGTCATCCACGAAAAAATAAGACAAGTCCATCTGGTAACTCTTTGTGGATGGTTCTAACAATCCCAGAGGAAGTGGAATCAAAGTTGTCTTAGTATCCCCAGATGGAACTATGGTGGAGAAATCAGTTCGCTTCGATTTTGCGACCTCTAACAATGAGGTGGAGTATGAGGCACTAATTATGGGGCTCAGAATGGCACTACAGCTCAGTGTACAGGAACTTCAAGTCTTTAGTGACTCGTAACTGGTTGTTCGCACTACCCATGAAGGTAACTTTTCTAAATACCTTCAAGTTGTTTATTAGTTACTTCCTTCTTTTAAGAAAGCCATCATGCACCACTTCTTGCGTGACGAGAACCATCACACAGACAGTTTAGCTTATCTGGCTACTCAAACACCGAACTGCACCCCTAGATAATTACTCATCGGAGTAATTGACCGACCTGCTTACCAAACTGAACACATCTTGGAAATCAGGGACCTATGCCCACTCTCTGACAGTCATATGAGTCAAACATGGATGCATCCCCTCATAGAGTACATCCAACACGGTACAATCCCAACAGAACATACCAAAGCCAGATAAGTTCAAATATCAGGTACGTCATTATTGCCTAATTAATAAAAAAAACTATTCAGAAAGTCTGCTGGTGGACCTCACTTGAGGTGCATAAGCCCAGAACAAGTTCAGTTGATTTTTGTAGAAATTCATGAGGGCGAATGCGGGAACCATGCTGGAGGTCACTCCTTGGCTCACAAGGCGATCTCCCAGGGATACTTTTGGCCACGAATGTAGGTCGATGCCAAAAAGTACGTACTCAAATGTATCAAATGCCAGACTTTTGACCACAATATCATTCAGCCAGCTTGAGAGTTAATCAACATCACCAGCCCTTGGCCATTTCACATGTGGGGCCTGAATATCATGGGACCATTCATCCCACAAAAAAGCACTAGCTTTCGATTCGTCTTGGCCGCAATTGATTACTTCACTAAATGGGTCGAAGCAATCCCTTTAGCTCATATCAAAGAGTCACATCAAAAACTTTATCTGGACACACATCATCACCAGATTTGGCTTGCCACATACACTGGTGATGGACAATGGTTCCCAGTTCAAAAGAAAAATAGTTAAAGAGTTTTTAGCCAAGTGGAAGATCCTTCATGCATTTTCCATTCCCCAATACGCCCAAAGCAATGACCAAGCAGAAGCCAGCAATAAAGCAATCTTGGAAAACTTGAAGAAAAAGATTGAAAAGAACAAGAGCCAATGGCCGAACCAGTTGGAAAATATCATATGGGCTCACCGAACAACAGCTCGCTCTAGCACAGGCGAGTTGCCATTCTCACTATGTTATGGCACAGAGGCCGTTATTCCTACCGAACTGATAGTCACCACGACTCGGTCAGAACTCATCGAGTCTGGACACAACGATTCTATCCTAGCTCGAGAGGTCGACCTATTGGAAGAACGCCGCGACCTAGCAGCCATCAGAGTGGCATCTTACCATCAGACTCTAAAGAAGTCATACAATAAGTGAGTCAATCTTCGATCCTTTCAACCTGGTGACCTAGTTCTGAAAAAGACTCAAGATGACTTTAAGCTAGCACCAACATGGGTGGGTCCATAAATAGTGGAACGCGTTGTCGGCAATGGAGCGTACTGGATCAAGACCCAAGAGGGGAAACCATTACCACGTCCTTGGAACACTTATTTGTTGAAAATTTTTTATCAATAAAAGTGTAATATTGTGCAATCAATGTTTCTATTTACTATAAATTTTGGTATAATTTACTTATGTTTATTATTACAATCCACTCCATTCAAGTTCATCAAACAGACATGGAACTCGCACTAAAAGACACACCAGTTCGCGAACTACAAACACTCTCATGAGTTCAAACGCTCTCCGCAAGCAACATGTTTTCTTAAGCTAACACGCTCTCAGCGAGCACCAAGCTTTCTTAAGCTAACATGCTCTTAGTGAGCACTACGCTTTCGTAAGCTAACACGCTCTCAGCGAGCAACACGCTTTCTTAAGCTAACACGCTCTCAGCGAGCACCAAACTTTCTTAAGCTAACATGCTCTCTGCAAGCAACACGCTCTCTTAAGCTACCACGGTCACTCGAGCTACCAGGCTCCACAGCCTATACAGTTCTTACTAGTTGACGAACTACAACTCTAGGATCAACTAAGTGGGAACGCTCTCTACGAGCAAAGCGCTTCCCTAAGCTAATTCTCAGGCTTCTCAGCCTCTACATGCCTTATTTATTGTGAACAAAGCAATAGATAGAAGCAAATAAGCATAAGCAAGTGACATGCATTCCATAAATATCCATAATCTGAATTGCCTGAACAAACTCAGGAAACCAGTTCACAAATCCACCAATTTGCTGGGACTACCCAGAAATCCAGATCGGTCTTCTTACAACTTTTGAAAAAAGCGAACTGCCACTTGCGTGGAAACTAGTTCATATTAATTGTAGCAAGGTAACTGTAAAGCGAGGCGAACTGCCCAGGCAAGCCTGAGAAACCAGTTCTATAGTTTAACTCTCTCACAAAAGGGGAACAGACAAAACATTCCAAATCTTTTCACAACTTACTTTCAAAAATACAAATCCAGCAGTCACAATCAAGAACTTTGAACATTGTGTTTATCATCAGCAGGCATAGGGGGAGCAGCACTGGTCGAGGGAGCGTTCCTCACATCTCTGGGTACGACACACATACTCGTACCCAGAGCCCCACGATCACATACCTCTGTCAGCTGTAAGTACTTCTCTTCCAACTCTGCATATTCACCGCATGCCCAGTCGGACGTATGCGCCTTGCACCTTGCGTGCAACGCCCTGGCAATGCTTAGTGTACTCTGTCACAGCTTACTAGCTTTCCTCGCAAGTCCATCATCGAACTAAAAATCACCGACCTCTCATCAGCAACGTCTAGGTACTTTTTTGTCATAGCTTGCAATTTCTTCTTGTCAGCTCCCTACGCAGCTCGCATGCACCCCAGCTCGACCTTAGCACTGTCACCATTGTCAACACGTTGAACAGTATTTTTTAGCTTATCATACCCATCAAGGAACTACAAATAAAACACCAAATTTAGATTCGCCAATCAAATGACAAGAAACCAAACCAGTTGAAGAGTTTACCAAACAACAAGCCATGTCCATAGTCCCTAATAGTGTCCCCAAGTCTTTATCTTCAACTTATGCTTTATTACCATCCAGTACTATCCCTTCCAGAAGGTAGGTCGCTATGGGTGCAGAATGGAAGCTACAATCAAAGTGTTTGACCACACGTTTCTTCCCCGTTTTCCCCTAATGTGAAGAACTTCGCTCCTCACGCCACCAAAGATCGCGGTAGTCGCCACCAAAGCATTTTTTTAATTGACCCAGTCGCCACGCGTTCCTTAGCAGATGGGGGGACCTGAACACAATGCCCCCAGTAGAGTGACCTGCACTTTTGAATCACTTGTTACTCTTGGAATCAGGAGCAACCACCTTCCTTTTGCCGCGATCACAATGACGACGAGGTTCGAACTCAATCTTTTCATCACAAGGGGAGAGGTTTCCCTCGCCCTCCCATCATCAACAACAATCCCACGTCGCCTGGCCATAGTATATTCTACAAACAACCCAACGTTCAGCGAGCTAACACAAAAACAAAGTTTTCTTATTCAAAAGGTAAGGAAAACGATGAAAGACACTTATCCACAACGAACAAAGAAACTTGCACAAGAACTTTGGAGCAGCTCAACTTGAAGAAGAAGGAGAGCAAATGCCCTTGAACTTCTAGTAACAGTTCTTTTATATTCAAGTAACGTACCTTCCCAAGGCGCATCATAATTACATCGAGAAGCCAAACATCAGGCCACCTGACAACCATCGTTGGGTCTCCCTAACTGTTCATATTACTACATGCGTCACGCACGTGCTACAATCTCCTCTCACCAGAGTGCTCTATAAGAGAGAACACTTCATAAGAGCAAGATGCTCACCCGATCTCTCTTAATTCGGGCCCTACAATGCTAGGATTAAATAGTAGGATGCTAAATCAGGCTCATAGAATACTTAACCTCACCCACTCTTGTCAAGGGTCGCATACAAAGCTAAGTAATCACAGCAATATAAGGAATGTCACATTCAAAGCATCAGGAAATCAAGCAAAAAGAAGAAACATGCATTTCATAAAAACAAAAGAACGAATTGACAAAAATAAGCCCCAGTTCGTCTACTAACCGAGCTGCTGAGTCTACCCAGGAAATCCAGCTCGACTAGCCACCAATCACCACTTCTTGAACTCCCCAGAACAATCCGGGAGACCACGTCGTCTAAGTACAACACACAAAAACTACTACTTAAGGCGAACTACCCAGGTTATCCAGGGAAACTAGCTCTATTGTTTCAAGCCAATGGCCATACAAAAACACATACTTGCACAAACATTTCTAAACAACATGTTCAAAGTTTTCAGTTATGAGCGAATCTAGCATTTTAGAGGAGCCAGGTTCTATGGAGGTCTCCACACCTGAATCAGTAATGGTCATTTCCAGGTCGCCGACAACCTGAAGCAGGTCGGCCGATGCACCAACAGTAAAGGAAGGCAAGACAGCAAGAGCATTACTAGCATTTTGAGCGCGTCGTTCCCGCGACCTCCCACGTTCATGTTCTTCCCGCAGTTTATCATATTTTCTCTCCAGCTACTCTACCTCTAAACACACGTCATCATATGCCTCCTTCGCCTGCATCGTGACGTTTTTGCACTTCTCAGTGAAGTCATTTGCAGTGGTCAACTTTCTTTTCAGCTCCTCCACCTCGTTGATAGCCACCATCTTCTCCAGAGTCACCGATGTGAGCTGCACTTTCAAAGTGTCCAGTTCCTTCTTCTCAAATTGTTGCACTTCTTGAAGAGACGATAGCTCATCCTTCAAGGATTCAACATTAGTCTTCTCCATCTCAGCGATCTGAGCCACTATTTTAATTTTTGGTACCTAACAATGAACTACATTAGTAAGATGATAACACAACATCAGAACCAAGCAATAACATGAAACAGAACAAAGGAAAATGAACTGCAACAAAAGAAGTACTTACTAAGCAGCACACCTTATCCATGGCCCTCAGGTTTTCTTCCAGCTCCTTAGAATCTAAATCTTTCCTATCACCATCCAATGTCATCCCCTCCAGTAAGCAGGCCGCTACAGCCACCAACTTGTAGCTATAATTCGACCTCTTCACAAGATGTTTCTTGCTAGACACCTCATCTACATACACCAAGTTGCGCTCCAGCTCATCCCTCCCAGTACCAGAATGACCCTTCCCAGTCTCCCTAACAGCAGTCTTCCCTTTCATATTACCAGCAGTATTTCCAGCTTCCCAGGTCCGATCGACCTCAGTGTTCCCATCATCCAGAACACTAAAGTCGATCTGAGGCCTTTCTACCTAGAGCTACGAACTGCCTTCCCACCAGTTCGCCCCCCACCGCCAGATCCCGAGCTATCCCCAAGCACATGCCTCGCCGCCTTGACAACCTTAGCAGCGTCCTGCTCTGTCATATCAGCCTTTCTCTTCAACAAGCTGCTCCACTCGCGAGGCTTGAAGACCATCTCATCCAACTCTAGGGGAGAGCTACTAGACCCCCCTCCCCCTTCAGGTCACCTACTAGACCTACCAGCCCCAAGGCACCAGCACCTCCGGTGGGTCCTTTAGGCCCAGCACGGCCTCGGTTCCTGTCCTCCCTTGTTACTAGATTGCTCTTACGTTTCTCCATCACTGCTTTACTAGAAAAGTCACGAACAGTTTGGCCCCGAGCCCTTTTCTTCTGATCCCTCCTCTTCTCCCTAACGACGCGACCTCCTCACTCTACAAAGAAATGTGCGACCTCAGGTAGTTTCTCCCGTTTATAAGCTCGAGCCAACTTTGCAAACTTCTTTATCACCTCCCGGTTAGTTCGCTTCTTTATAACGAGCTCTATAAAAACACCAGAGAAACATGTTAGTTAAAATATCAACAACCCAAACATCAGAACAACAGCATAATACACTCCTACCCACCAGAAAAACTGCAAACCCTAGTCTGCAAACTACATCCTCGGGCACAGAAGTCCCCAACTAACAACAATAGCCACCTCTCCCAAGCCTCATTGCTCACACCATCCAACACGCTAGATTTTCCCGTCACTGTCTGCAAGCTAAAGTTAAAAGTACGAGATCGCTTTATTGAGTAATGCTAAATAATGTCAGCGACCCCTATGTGGTATTCACCACTCGCATCCAGCAGATCAAACACCTTAAGCTGCCCCCAGGTATTACCCACAAACTGGCAGGGCGCTTTCCAATAGAAGTTTAAAAAGTCATAGGTCAGCTTCGAGAATGGTATCCTCATACCAGCCTTCAACCGCCCCTCACAAACTATTATCCCATAGTTCGGTGGTATGTACCTCTCACTGAACACCTTTATGTTCTTGTCCAGTTCGTGTATCTCCAGGTCACCCCCCTGGATGCCGTACACTTCCCTTAGATCAGCAAAAGCTTTTGTGGCATGTTTATCTACAACCCTAGGGGGCAACCCACTTCATCACGACCTGAAGTACTAGCTACAACAGTAACAGATTTAGATTGTATTTCCTCCTCCACATCCTCATTCTCAAATCCTACTAATTTTGCCCTATCCTCCTCCATTTCACCACAACTCAATGACACTTCTCGAATCTTGTCAGAACGAGTATCGTTAGAATCAGACATTCCCCATTTTTTTTAGTGATTATAGATCCTAAACAAGACAAGCTAAAGACGACCTACCAATTGAAAGAAACAAGCAAGAACATAAGAAAAAGGAGTAGCAACAATAGTGGAAGCACTAACCTGAAGAGTTCTAGCCTTTGAGATTCTGGAAATGAAACAAAAAATGACTTTTCGAATCTCCAAAAGTTGTTTTATACAACCGCCCCTCCAGTTCCTAATGCATCACGATTACAATCTACGCCCTAGCCTGCACACATCTACCAAAGACCTGTCTTTTTGAGATTCCAAAAAAAGCGGTGACACGTTTCCTCACCAACTGCTCAGATTCTTTCATGTGCCAGCCACTTGCTAACTATCACCCCACATCAGTTCCTCATACAACACGAACTAAATTCCATAGCACGGTGGGTATTTTCTTTCACGCTAGTTTGCTTCTTCACTCATACTCAACACGCGCCACCGTTTTCTCTCAGCAGGTCGCTTCATTGTACAGCACGCCCTACTGAGAGGGGGCTGTGTAAGGGAGTGATATCCTCATTTAGGAATACCAAACACTTGTCCAGCATAGCGGAAATACCACACCAACCTCTGACCTCGTTCCCCGAACTGCCTTCAGAGCGACCTACATCATCAACTCACACACCCGAACTTCGAGATCGTTCCAAAACCGATCGACTCGCACATCTTCGCAAGAGCGTTCTATCTCGTGACACAACCTATTGATATAAACGTTTAATTTCACGTTATTGGTTTTATTCTTAAGTCCGAGGTCCATAGTCCGAAGACCAAAGTCCAAAGTCCAAAGTCCGTATAGTCGTCCGTTTAGTCAAGTTACCTCACTCACGTGGGCTTGGTATGATAGGTGGAGTAAGGGATCTTCCAAACCTTAGGGCTTGGCAAGGTTCACAATTGGAATTACAACTTTTAGTGAGTAGGATTTTAGGTTTTTTAGTTGGTTTAATTAAATTAACGATAATGTAAATATTGTAAATTACTAACGGTGATTTCGATGTAAATAAACAAAGATAGAGAAACAGGGAGAGGGCTAATCATATACATGCAAGAATCATTTCTTAACAGTTTATATTACCACATCACTACATCTCTAATTCGTCTTGAATTCATAGACAAACCCGAGACGACGTCGAGTATCGATCCATAGCAAAACGCGCACATCTTTGAGTCGCATCGCACTAGCATAAGGAGTTGAACTAATATTTCATCTCTGGAATATCATTTCAGCTCCTGGTTCGATTCTACATCAGCTGGACAAATTGGAGAGCTGTCTGACACTAGAGAGTTGCGCGCGAGATATTTTGGGTCTCTCGCTAGACTGTTATGGAGTATCAGCAGTCCAAATTTGTACAGTCTCAATCATTTTGGGACCGAATGTCTAATCTACACCTAATATTCCTAAGTAGTGATTCTAGAACATTAAAGTGTCAATCCGGATTCTCCCACGAGCAGTATAACCCTCCCCCTAAGGGGGGGGGATTAGCTCATGGTCAATGAAGGAATAATTAAACTTGCTATATACATTAAATAAATAAATGCAGGATAGGAATTAAACTTGAAAAGAAATGACTTTTATTAAGAAGAAATGACTTACAATATTTAAGCTACTGGAATGAAAAAGACGGAATGTAAGTGCTGGAATGAAAACTACAGACGATGACTAACTAGCTAATGTATAGGCTAAAGCATAAAATGCTGAAGGTAAAATAATGAAGACCGCCCCCGCCTCATATATATAGGCTGGAGACCCTAGTGAAGGATTTAATTGGGTTTTGTCCGTTTCTTAATTGAGTCATTCAAAACTTTGAATAACAAAGTTTTGTCTGCATGTGAATTAATTTGATGCTTTATCTTTTGTCTTTTCCTTATTAATGTTTTGTCTTCAGCCAAATTCAATTCAAGCCACCTGCTTTGAATTGGTATGTGTCTTCTCCTATTGCAAGGTGGCACAAAATTGTGACCATCACTTGCCACCTGCCTATGCTGACTAGTCATGCTTTTTGGGCTCGCAGAGTGGGTCCACGTGGTGTGTCCAATGGCGACACCGATTTTGGCATTTTTACAGCTTTCTGTCTTTGCGTAGAGTTTGTCGCCCTAGTCGCTCTGGCAGTTCACTAGCCAATGTCGGCATCCAGATTTATCAGATGTGATCTTCGAAAGTTTGCTGCTTCTTTATATGTGGACCCGTTCTGCACTGGTTTTGTTCTTTTGGAAACTTCGGCTCTAGTTAGGCTTTGTTGGGCTTCACTGGGCTGAGTGGGAAGACTTCAGATATTCCAGTATTCCCGTACTTCGATGCATGTTTTATCATTATATTCATGTTAACTACGGAAACCTGCAAAAGTACGAAAATATAATTATTATATGATTATTAAACGCATAATCGACCAAAATGCTATGTCTCTCGGGTTTCAATATTACAGTTTTGGGTGCTTATCACACTACCGCCAAATAGCACTTTGCTTGTCATCAAGCAAATAAGAAACATTAAAATGATAAGTGGCCAAAAATGTATTGTCCTAAGCTAAGTCTCATTTCGTAGAGTGTGGTTGCATTGACCGTATGTAACAAGGCCTTGAACCACTAGGAATTCCCTAGTGGACGAGTTATAGCCTCGTGAGAGTTTTCCAGAGAAGATACTCACAAACTTCATTTATACTACAACTGACTCAGTAACAAAGGCCCATTTCCTTAATTAATCTCAGATATCTATACATCTCACTAGCGGGGAAAACAAGGATTTAATTCTTTCGAAATTCAAGTTAATATACATACAATAATCAAAACATCTATGTATGAGCATGCATGCAGTGATCTTATAATGAAATGTACGAGAAGGGCCGTTTCTGAATCCTTTGGATAGCGTCCTTAAGTAAGTTCTCACAGGTATCTGTCGAAACACAATTTCTCTCTTATTTTTCTACTCAAGTTTTGCTATCACCAGTGTGCAGTGGGCACACGCTTCCTCACATACTCAATGACAATTAGAGGAGCCGAGGTCGAGAAGTCACAACTACTACTTATTATCACACTATCCTACTCCTAATTGAGCTAGATGTCTTTATTAGGTGTTATGGGGCTTAGGAGGTAGTGTAGAAGAAAATGGAATAGAAAATTCAAAAAATGATAAGTATGAGAGAATAAGGTCTTCGAGATATTTATACTAGAGAAATCCTTATTTTCTTTATTGCTTCTAACATGGGTTTCCATACTTGGCTTTTTCAAACTTTTGTATTCCCTTTTGATTTGATTTTGGGAGGAATTCTAACCTTGATATTTCTTTTGATTTTTGGAAACATATTTCTATTTTTCTTTTTCTTTTCTTCTGAAGCAGGTAACTGATTTTGATTTGTGATAAGGTTTTTCTCTTCATTTTTCTGCACTCCATCCTATTTCTCATACTCATCATCTAGGTAGGCTTATTTATTTGTGGTTAATAGATGGGTAATGATTTTTTTTGGTGAAATAAAAAAGATTAATGAAAGGTTCAGTGGGGCGACTAACAATAATTTTTTTTTTACAGGTGTGAATTTTTGGCTATATCGATCCAAAGAAGGCCTAAATTCTCACCTAGAATTTGGGTAGTGATCAAGTAAGTAGACGTGTGAACTTCTCTATTTAGAAAAACTACTCTTCTGTGTCATTACTCACATATCACACATTTTGAGGTTTTTTGGTTAGATTCTTACAAGATATGGAAACTAAGTTGTCTAACCGTGGGTCCCAAAAACTTACTGCTGTGTACATTTAATGATAGTCAGTGCATAAATGCTCATGAAAAGATGTAAAAACTATTGCATACGTATTAAATTAAGTTTCTAAGAACAAGTCCTAATTCTGATGCTAGGGTGAGATTTCTAAATATTTTTCATCACAGAAAAGGAAACGAGAATTTGTCACTAAATACGTTTATTTAGACATTTAAGTAAACTATATACAACTATGTATGCTTAATTTTCGCGAAAGGTTCTTACCACCCCCAAACAGTCGGACGCTGTGCCCTCAAAGTTTTAAGAAGAAGAAAGAGTATACCTGAGAGGCTTTGAGCAAAATATAGCTGACTTCTTCCACATAAATTTATTGTAACACACTATATATTATACATTATAAAAGTGAAAGCACACTGTTAGATTGGCACACTGTTAGGTTATTTATTTATCTCACATCAAAACGTAAAACAAATATGTACATGCATCAACTCATATTGCCCCAATTACGAACTTGGGGATGGTCCATCCTTGCTTCGTCTATGTAGAAATGCCATTCCTTTGCGTCCCGCCAATCTATCATAGCTTTCCAGACTTCGCTCCACTTTCTCTTCTTTGCAATGTCTAGATGAGCTATCATTTTATCATCATTAGGGAAGGAACGAACTTTCTTTAGATACCTTGCAGGGCGCCGCCATGTCCGAAATCACAAAGAACGAATTATCTTGTTTGTTGGACACATAGAGTCGACCTTTACCCAGTCCTGAAAAGTGGTCAGAATCGTGGGAAGTACGTCCTCACTATCCTGCATGCTGTAACTGGCAGGGTGATATAGTGTTGCCGAAAAGATCGAGCCCTCTTAAGGTTTTCAATTACTAGGTCTGTGATGTCGAAGGCGGTATGTTGCTGGTCCAGTGCATGGAACGTCTTACAAGTTGACTTTGATGCAGTGGAAAAATGCCAATCCCCCATGATGTTCAGAAGAATAAATAACATGGCAGTTCTAACATTCATGGTCATACTGGCTAGTTGAAATAGTGAAGTCTGGCCATCGGCCAACTTCTGCACGTTCATTGACCTGGGCAAGGCCATCGCCATAACGGGCGGCAAATTTTCCCCAAGAATAGTCGTTAAAGTTGTTTTCTATCATGTATTGAATGGGGATGTCTGACTGAAAAGGAGGAAGGTCTAGAGCCATAGCAACTGTTGGCTCGTAAAAAGAGTGTCGGGTGTTACCAATACGGATTGTAAATCTATTCAAAGGGAAACGATGTACAGCAGGTAGATCTTCCATATGATCGTAAAAATAAGTTGCCAAACCTGGGGAGTATGTCTGCTCCGGGTGTAGAATAAGGGAGTTCCAACCGACTCGAGTGATGAAGTCTCTAAAAATATGTCCATATGCAGGAGAATTCAACAACGAATGGAAAGATTGTTCTGGAATCATCTTTAGAGCTGCCATTGTAGAAGATGTGTGAAGAAAGATGTTACCTGTTAAACAAAGATAAACAAATATTAGAATATGATGAGAATGATTAAGTAAAAACAAATTATCATAGGGAAATTGCACTATATTTAAAAACTAAAATGAAAATGACAAAGAACATAAAATTGCAAAATTTAAATTGTGTCATGGGCCCAAGTAACGGCGAGGATCCTTTTGTGAGAGGAATTAATTTATAAGATCTTTGATGCCGTCAATCCAGGCAATAGATCGTTGCATAATTTCACTCTGTGTTTGGTAAATCTCAGCGTGGTTGTCCATTATGAGAGTGTGATTTTCCGAGAACAGGTTGTGGCTATGCAAGAACTGTGATTGTTCCTTTTCCTGTATTGTCCGCAGGTCGTGAAATTCAAGGAGAGTGGTGATGATAATCTTCTGACGTTTGTATAATGTCATCAGTCCTTGTTGAATTAAACGAATGCTTTCCATAGGATTAAATACATTGCTTAATGCATTTTCAATGAAGATGTTGTCAGCGAAACAAGTTTCTTCGTTTTCAGATCTTGACATGGTTCTTTCAACGCGTTGATTTCGAAACCGTTCCTACAAACTGAGTGAATGGTAAGAATGTTATATGTTCTAAGAGGTGTATTAGGAGAAGTACTAGAAAAACCCCAACATATCATGATAAGTGTCACAATGGTTGACAAAGGAGCTGCCTTTTTCCTGGCATGTGCGATAGCATTCCAGAGAAATTTAATAATGCAAAAATCATTGCAGTTAGTCTACAAGACCCAGAGTAGATGGAGGAGGGGTTTTGTTATTTCGGAAGTTTTAGATGTGCCGAGCACATTATGAGCTAGCCATTGGATCACAGATAATTGGTTTCTTTGCAAGGATCGCTGATAAACAACACGGTTTTTCTGGTTGTATTCACCGTGAAGGATAGTTGCAAACATCAGATGCCTGATATTGTTGAATGGTGAATCCTGAAGGTGTACCCCTTGGTTTGTAATGGGAATTTGAAGTACCTCGGAGATAATTTCCATAGTCAATTCACGCTCGCATCCATTTGCACAGACAAAGAATTGCCCGTTTTGGAAATAACCGTGTTTATAGAATAACATGACCAATTCTCAGGAAAAAAATGCCTGCAAATGATGTAAAAGAGGGTACCATCCTCAACGTAAAATTTTAGTGTCAAAAAATGGTTGAAAAAGACCGTTTTGGAAATTTTCCATAAAATTTTGCTCGGGCACGAAAATTCGAGTGAGGGCCATTAAAGATGGAGTGGTGAAGAAAATTTAATGGAGAAAGGGAAGTTGGTATTTAGAGGTGTCTATCCTTGTTATAAATAGGCACCAATCCGAAGATGTAGAAAATACGGATCGAGGTGTCACAGGGTAGTTAGACCACGTATATCTTCTAAAATATGGCGCAAATGTTGATGTAGTGTGGATGAGAAGAATGGGGCATGTGACAAGGAGTGCCTTTTTTTTTTTGACGTAAATAAATAGCATAAGTAGAAGGCAAAGGAAGATGTAAATATAATATTACAATAAGATGTAAGAACGTACAGAGGTGTGGAAATCCATCATAATGATACGGAAAAATAAAATACAAACCTAAATACATCCCAATTTCGAATAGAGTTCCAAAAATTTTCTCCACACAAATTCGCCTATTTCCAGCCATTAGTGCTCTTAGGAAGAGGCTAGCTATAGATTTATGATGAGGGGGAGAAATGACACTAGCTGACGGAAGGGAATTGGATTTGGAGCTGTAATAGTCGTGCGCGAGACCTGGATATAATGTGGGCCTGTCTCGTGCAAGACTAAAGCGGAGGGGGACAAGATCCGGATTTTGGGGTAGACGAAGGGTGTAAGGGTGACGCGTGTGGTGGGGTTTGTTGGGTTTAAATGAAACGAGAATTCAAGATTGGTTGGGCCCAAAAATTTTCCCAAGCCCAAATCAAGCCCAAAGCCCGATTTAAGCCTAAAAAAATATCTAAACGCTCTCCCACGACTCGTTCGGACTCCGAATTAGATGGATGATCTATCGAAATGATCGGAACGAAAAATGCTATCCTATTATATGAGTAATTCTCAAATGTCACAAGAGTTTTTGAAAATAAGGAGGGTGTTTTATTTATAATCAAAGTTTTTATTTATATATAAAGGAGATTTACGTGAAGAACACTAGATGTCCAGAAGAGTCATCATTTAAATTCATAGGCAACTGTTATGTCGGCTCCAGAGTGAACCCAATCCAGCCAGACTGTGGCTTTAACTCTATGTCTTATGGGGTTAAGGGCAGGACGGTACCATCATGGACCGTGCGCGCTATGGTCTAATAATATTGCCCTTATTACATACGGCTATCCTCAAACCGCCCCAAAGGGAACTCAAAGTAACCAATTCTAGGGGTTGGTCTGGTGGAATCTATTGCCCGTTTGTATTCTAAGTATACAACATCCAAGGTTGAACACGAATCTCTATGTGCACAACTTAATGCACGGGGAATTTGTTTATAAAAGGCAACAATATATACATATCTACAAGGTGAGTTTTTTAACATCAGATCCTCAAGACGAATCGAGTTTTTTAATGTCAAATTCTCAAGACGTTTGTGAGTCTTTTAACATCAGATTCTCAAGACGATTCCCAACCCGTGGGAGAAACGGCGCGGCGACGAAGATTATCCTGCGCAGTTGGTGTCAGACAAAAGTATACCTTAAACTGGCTAGTATCGGATAGGAAGTTAAGACTTGGACAGAAGGGTGTTTGACAATGCATACGCCATCCCATCTTTTACGCACGTCGTTTATGAGCAAAAGTACTACGACCATTCCCTATTTGTGATGAGTGAGACTTACACCAAATGATTAGCTGAAGTTCGCGAGGTAGAGAGTAGAAAAAGGAAGAGAAGGAAGGAAGTGAAATTTTAGGTACCCATCGTTTACCGACAGTTCTGAAATAAGGTTTTCGTGGACTAAGGTTCCGGTGCTTGCAACCACACACTTGAAAGAACTTTTGAGATCATAAAATAGAAGATGGCTCGACTACCAAAATGGCGTACCCTCTATAGAAATAAGATTGAGTACACCAAACGAAACATCTAGTCTTTGTAGACTGGGTCCTGAAGAAGAGTCTGTTCAACATCTGGGTAGCGTAATTCGTGGTAATGTTTTAGGCGTTGTCCATTGACTTGAAATTTGCTGTTATCTGGTGGATTAAGCAAAGAGATTGCCCCATAATGGGTCATAGCTGACACAATGAAAGGACCAAACCATAGTGTTTTTAATTTACCAGGAAAAATGTGAAATCTGGAGTTGTACAGTAATACTTTTTGGCCAATTTTGAAATCCTTACGCAAAATGTGCTTGTCGTGCACTCTTTTCATATTAGCTTTGTAGGATTTCGAGAGATCATAAGCATCACTCTGAATCTCCTCAAGCTTATTTAATTGCAGTTTTCACTTCTCGTCTGCCTCGTTGATATTGTAATTGAGGCTTTTGATGGCCCAAAGGGCACGATGCTCAAGTTCAACTAGCAGATGACTAATTTTTCCAAAAACAATGCAGTAAGGAGACATCCCTTTAGGTGTCTTAAATGCTATTCGGTATGCCCACAAGGCATCCAATAAGTGGAGAGACCAGTCCTTTTTGATGGATTGACAGTTTTCTCCAGAATGGACTTAATCTCTTTGTTGGTGATTTCCACTTGGCCACTTGTTTGTGGGTGATATGGAGTAGCAACTTTGTGAGTAACTCCATATTTTTTCATTAAAAACCCAAAGTTTTTATTACAAAAATGTGTACCCCCATCACTAATGATAGCTTTGGGGACACCAAAACGAGAGAAAATGTTTTCTTTTACAAATTTCACGACAGTCTTATGGTCATTTGAGCGACATGCGAGTGCCTCAATCCATTTGGACACATAGTCTATAGCGACTAGAATGTAGAGAAAACTTTGAGAAATAGGGAAGGGTCCCATAAAATCAATGCCCCAAACATAAAAAATTTCCACAATCAAGATAGGATTTAGGGGCATCATATTGCATTTTGTAATTCGACCTAGGTGCTGACAACGAATGTAGGCTATGCAATGTTCGTGTGCATCACAAAAAAGGGTTGGCTAGTAAAAACCACATTGTAACACTTTGGCCGCAATTTTCTTCCTACTGAAATGACCTCCGCAAGATTGTTCATGGCAAAAGGATAATACGTCGGTGTGCTCCCAGTCGGGAATGCAGCGACGAATGAATTGGTCGGAACAATACTTAAAGAGGTAGGGGTCATCCCAGAAATAATATTTTATAGTGGATAAGAACTTTTTACTATCGGGACGTGACCAAGAGGAAGGAACTTCCTCAGTAACTAGGTAGTTAACGATATACGCGTACCATGGAGAGGAGAAAATATAGTACAAATATTCGTCTGGAAAGGAATCACAGATGGCTTCAGAATCACTATCAATGTCACCAACTAGCCTTAATAAATGGTCGGCCATGACATTTTCGGTTCCTTTCTCATCTTTGATTTCCAGGGTGAATTCTTGCAAGAGAAGGATCCAGCGGAACAATCGCTGTTTCGCGTCCTTTTTCACAAGTAAGTATCGAAGTGCAGCATGGTCAGTATATACGATGGTGGATGATCCAACTAGGTAAGGGTAAAACTTATCCAGAGCATAGACAACAGCTAGGAACTCTTTCTCAGTTGTTGTGTAATTACGTTGAGCGTCATTAAGAGTTTTACTAGCGTAGTAAATGACAATGGGTTTGTCACCACATCGTTGGCCTAATACGGCGCCAATAACAAAGTCACTAGCGTCACACATCAGTTTGAATGGTTGAGACCAATCAGGGGGTTGAATGATAGGAGCGGTAGTTAGGGCTGTTTTTAGAGTTTCAAAAGCTTGTTTGTAATTGAAATTGAAGTCGAATACCGCATCCTTAAGCAGGAGATTGGTTAAGGGTCGAGTAATTTTAGAAATATCCTGAATGAATCGCCTGTAAAACCCAGCGTGGCCTAAAAAGGCACGGATATCACGAACTGTATGTGGGAAAGGTAGCGAAGCAATTTTAACAATTTTAGCTTTATCAACCTCTATCCCGTCTTTTGAAACAATATGACCTAGAACAAGTCCTTTGGTAACCATGAAATAGCACTTCTCCCAATTAAGTACAAGATTTTTCTCTTCGCAACGCGTTAACACTTTAGAAAGGTTGGATAGGCAATCATCAAAGGAATTTCCATAAATGGGAAAGTCGCCCATGAAGACTTCCATATAACGTTCTACCATATCACTGAAAATATGAAGCATGCAGAGTTGGAAGGTACCTGGGGCATTGTAAAGACCAAAAGGCATTCGTCTGTATGCAAAGGTTCCAAAGGGACATGTGAAAGTTGCCTTTTCTTGATCGGCGGGATCGATGACAATTTGGAAGTATCCAGAATAGCCATCAAGAAAATAGTAGTAAGCATGACCGGCTAAACATTCTAGCATTTAATCAATGAATGGGAGAGGGAAGTGATCTTTACGTGTTCTGGCTTTAAGTTTGCGATAGTCAATGAAAATTCTCCATTTTAATGGAATGCGAGTGGAGATGCATTCACCATTTTCATTTTGTACAACTTGAATGCCGGACTTTTTGGAACAACGTGGACCGGGACTAACCCACCACTATCGAGATAGGGTATATGATACCCACATCAAGTAAACGTAAAACTTCCTCTCTCACCACCTCTTTCATGATGGGGTTAAGGCGATGTTATGGTTCTCGCGATGTCTTTGAGCCGTCATCCAGATGTACGCAATGCGTGCATACACTAGGGTCTATTCCTTTGATATCATCTAAGAACCATCTGATAGCGGAGCGGTGTTCACGAATGACACGAATCAAACGTGCTTCTTCGTCGGTAGTCAATTGAGAAGAAATGATTATAGGGTGACTACCATCGGGATCAAGATGCACATACTTCAAATCAG
The DNA here is from genome assembly GCF_015680905.1 of Coptis chinensis. Classification (NCBI taxonomy): domain Eukaryota; kingdom Viridiplantae; phylum Streptophyta; class Magnoliopsida; order Ranunculales; family Ranunculaceae; genus Coptis; species Coptis chinensis. The sequence continues at coordinate 38,015,791 of NC_141464.1, forward strand.
AGGGTAGACGTTTTAAATCCGGAGTTAGAGGATTGGGAATCAAGGACTTGTGAGGGGTCATCTCTTCAATGGAAAAGGGTCAGTCCGATTCTTCTTAATCAGTTAGCAACGCAGCAGTAGGGTCAAATAGTGGTACCAACTCTAATAATGTGTGGACATCCTTAATATACGAAGTCATCGTCAAACTCAGGATTATCAAAAGAAAGAAATTGGTGTACCTCATCTTCGGGGAAAGAGTTTGTGAAATAATCGTGTGCCAGACAATCAACCAAGCTAATCTCACCCTCCATTATAGGATCGGGAAATTGTTTCATTAATTTGAACACGTTGAGTTTGATAGAAAGGTTCCCGAAAGACAATGTCATTAAACCATCCTGACAATTTATGAAAGCGTTAGCAATTGCAAGAAATGGACGTCCCAAGATGATAGGAATGGAGTCACAGGCCACTTCGGTATCTAGAATGAAAAAATCAACGGGGTAGTAAAAATCTTGGACCTTGACTATGACGTTTTCTACTATGCCCTTTGGGTATTTGATGGAGCGATCCGCGAGTTGTAGAGTCATATTGGTAGGTTTTAATTCATGAAGACCTAACTACTTAAATAAATAGTATTGGAGTAGGTTAACACTGGCTCCTAGGTCTAAAAGTGCGGTAGTGGTATACTTGTCGCCCAACGAGCATGGTACAGTTGGTCGACCTGGGTTTTTGTATTTAACCACACCATTAGTAGTAATGTCGAGGGAAACGCTTTCGAAATGAAACCGCTTTCGATGAGTAGTAATCGTTTGGTGGTGCACATGTCCTTCAAAAATTTGGCATTTTTGGGCAAATGTTTAAGCGCATCTAGAAAAGGTAGGTTTATGGTCAAATTTTTGAAAGTTTCACGGATCTCATCGAAATGTTCGTCAGGTTTGTTCTTTGCCAAATGGGCAAGGAATGGAGCTTTTGGGTAGAATCGCGCATAAAGATCAGTGACGTCTTTCCCTAGGGACGTGGGTGTAGATTTGGAAGGAACAACTTCGTCTGCTATAGGTTGCGAGGTAGGAGTTGGAAGGACATCAACCGTGGCTTCCGTCGATTCGACGTCTGGCATACGTATGTGATTGTTGATGGTTCGACCAGAACGAAGAGTGGTGATGGCATTTACCTCACCCTGGCTTGGATTACTAGATCCTGGTGCATTGTTGAGTTCGAAGGTAGTGTTTGTAGGCTTAGGGTTTGGAACTGCTTGGCCAGGGAACACGCCTTTTTGACTTTTATCCTGTGCTAACAGCTGGAGAGACTGTTGGATAGATGCTAAGATTTGAATCTGTTGATTCATGTAAGTCAGAAAAGTTTCAGCTGTTTTATCGGCAGCGGATTGTACCAGTGAAGCAGTAGGAACAAGTTCACGGTTATTATTTACGGGTTGATTTTGGTAGCCATATCGTTAATTAGCGGGAACAAGGTTGCAGTTGTTTTGGTACCCTATATTTGCGTTGTTGGGAAAATTACTTTACCCTTGTTGGAATTGTGGAGGATTTCCTTGACGGTAGGAATTGTAGTTTGCGGTGATTGTATGGTAGCATTGTTAACACCCGGAGGAGCTTGTTGTTGGGCAGGGAATGCCCAAGCCAAATTTGGATGTTGTCGCCAAGGTGCATTAGGGATGTTAAAAGTACAAGCCTCTTCAGAAGATTGGGGAGGGCACTTGTATACCAAAGGACAATAAGAATCGGCGTGCTCGGGACTTAAGCAAAAAGGACATGGGGAAGCGTTGGCAGCCATGACCTGTTTGGGTTTCTGATCATTTACTTGAACTGAAAGAGCATCGACCTTTTTGTTTAGGGACTCGATCAGAGTTTTTAATTCCGGATCGGGTTTGACCTCGAACATAGCCGTAACTTTGGTAGGAGTGTCTTTAGAAGATCTGGAAGAATCAGTGTTTCCCCAATGGGTGCTTCGTGAAGTCTGTTTCTCAAGGAAAGTGTATGCTTTAGTAGTGCCTTTGTCCATGAAACAACCGCCGTTCATAATATCTAATATTTCCTTTTGATGGTCAGAGAGACCATTAAAGAATGAACGGACTAATACAGCGATGTCGAGTTGATGATGGGGACATTCGAGAAGCAGATCAGTAAATCTGCTCCATGCTTCTGAAAAGGATTCCTGGGGATGTTGGCGAAAGAATTGAATCTTTTGAAGCATTTCTGTAGTTTTCTTCTGAGTATAGAATTTTATCATGAATGCTTGTACGAGCTTGGCCCATGTGTCAAGGGATTGTGGCGCCAAGCATGAGCCAGCAAAATTTTATCAACTAAGGTGAAGGGAAACAACCTAAGCAAAACTTGTTCGTTAGTAACGATCGGATAGCGGAAAGTGGTGACTACTTGCTGCATCCGACGAAGGTGATTGTACGGTTTTTCATGGTCTAGACCATGGTAAGCAGGTAACAAACCGAATATGTTTGGCGGAATGTGAAAATCACCTACAATCGCATCAAGTTTAATGCAGGAAACAAGTCCTTCCTGTAAGGCAGCATAGAAATCCGAAAGGGGTTTCTCGACTGTGGGATTTTCTTGGGCCATAATTAAGGGAGATAGTGGCAACAGAGATGTTTGACGAGGTTGGTTTACGGAGGAGGAACTATGTCTAGGAGATAGCATAAGCAGTTGTTTATTGTATTTCCGACGACGATTAACATACGATTAACATACAATTAACATATGCTAGTGTTACACAGGAAGTCTACACATGCAAATCTATATTACTTATACGTGAATATAAATATGTCCTATGCATACAATAATCTATAGCTATCGATAAGTGCAACTATATGTGAGCTAAGGGAATGTCGAGAACGAACTCATGCAAATGAATATCGCGTACGTGAATTGATGTAACATACACATACAAAAATATTCTAAGCAGGTGGTTTGAAATTACGTATACATCCAAATATATTTGAATCATATTAATCGTGTTAACGTGAAGATGTAATGATGAACCACATTTACATGCAAAGAGTTCTCATGCCAACACACAAACATACGAGGTAAAACAGGTTATATCAAACAACCAAATAATATCCCCGACAAAGTTTGAGGAGTTTAAGAATTTGAAACCTGGCGTCCCGCGATTCCTCGTACAACGATCGAACTAACTCCTGAGCTCGTGAACTTACTAGATGGGGAATAAACAGGACTAGAGAGTCCAAAAGAGTACTGAAAAGGAAAGTGGCCTGTACCTGAAAACCGGTGTGTTGATACTCCAGGTTAGTCTCACGCGCTACTAATATAGTCTTGTCCGAGACTCTTTTGTCAGTTCAGTACTTCAAGTTCCTACGGAATACTTAGACTGTGCTAATAAAAATAAATAAGATTTGGTTTATAGATATCTGTTAGTAGAAAAAGTTGGGGCAAACAAGTACGTAACACGTTAGTGTTGCAAAAGAAATGGAAATAAAAAAGATGAGGGGGGGGAGGGGGTTTTTGTTTAATGTATTCCAGTTATTACGTTAAATGTCCAGAGTCCTTCGGCGTGCAGCGGCGCCATTTGATAAAACGTTTAATTTCACGTTATTGGTTTTATTCTTAAGTCCGAGGTCCACAGTCCGAAGTCCGAAGACCAAAGTCCAAAGTCCAAAGTCCAAAGTCCGTATAGTCGTCCGTTTAGTCAAGTTACCTTACTCACGTGGGTTTGGTAGGATAGGTCGAGTAAGGGATTGTCCAAACCTTAGGGCTCAACAAGGTTCACAACTGGAATTACAACTTTTAGTGAGTAGGATTTTAGGTTTTTTAGTTGGTTTAATTAAATTAACGGTAATGTAAATAATGTAAATTAATAACGGTGATTTCGATGTAAATAAACAAAGATAGAGAAACAGGAAGAAGGCTAATCATACTCATGCAATAATTATTTTTTAATAGTTTATATTACCACATCACTACATCTCTAATTTGTCTCGAATTCATAGACAAACCCGAGACGACGTCGAGTATCGATCCCTAGCGAAACGCGCACATCTCTGAGTCGCATCGCACTAGCATAAGGAGTTGAATTAATATTTCATCTGTGGAATATCATTTCAGCTCCTGGTTTGATTCTACATCAGCTGGACAAATTGGAGAGAGCCGTCCGACACTGAGAGTCGCTAGCGACATTTTTGGGTCTCTCGCGAGATCGTTTCGAGCATCGACACTCCAAATTTATGCAGTCTCGATCATTTTTGACCGGATGTCTAATCTACACCTAATTCCTAAGTAGTGATTCTAGAACATTAAAGTGTCAATCCGATTCTCACACGAGCAGCATAACCCTCCCCTTGAGAGGGGGGGGGGGATTAGCTCATGGTCATTGAAGGAATAATTAAACTTGATGTATACATTAAATAAATAAATGTAGGACAGGAATTAAACTTGAAAAGAAATGACTTTTATTAAGAAGAAATAACTTACAATATTTAAGCTGCTGGAATGAAAGGGACGGAATGTAAGTGCTGGAATGAAAACTACAGACGATAACTAACTAGCTAATGTATAGGCTAAAGCATAAAATGCTGAAGGGAGAATAATGAAGACCTCCCCCCTCCCCCTCATATATATAGGCTGGAGACCCTTGTGAAGGATTTAATTGGGTTTTGTCCATTTCTTAATTGAGTAATTCAAAATTTTGAATAACAAAGTTTTGTCTGCATGTGAATTAATTTGATGCTTTCTCTTTTGTCTTTTCCTTATTAATGTTTTGTCTTCAGCCAAATTCAATTCAAACCACCTGCTTTGAATTGGTACATGTCTTCTCCTATTGCAAGGTGGCACAAAATTGTGACCATCACTTGCCACCTGCCTATGCTGACTCGTCATACTTTTTGGGCCCGCAGAGTGGGTCCACGTGGTGTGTCCAGTGGTGGCGCCGATTTTGGCCTTTTTACAACTTTCTGTCTTTGCGTATAGTTTGTCTCCTTGGTCGCTCTGGCAGTTCACTAGCCAACGTCGGCATCCAGATTTATCAAATGTGAGCTTCAGAAGTTTGCTGCTTCTTTATATGTGGACCCGTTCTGCACTGGTTTTCTTCTTTTGGAAACTTCGGCTCTAGTCAGGCTTTGTTAGGCTTCACTGGGCTGAGTGGGAAGACTTTAGATATTCTAGTATTCCCGTACTTCGATGCATGTTTTATCATTATATTCATATTAACTACGGAAACCTGCAAAAGTACGAAAATATAATTATTACATGATTATAAAATGCATAATAGACCAAAATGCTATGTGTCTCAGGGTTTAATATTATAGTTTTGGGTGCTTATCACCTATCTTCTAGAAGAAATCATTACTAAAGCCGTACTTACACATTTCATCACCGCAAATTACGAACCAATGTAATCACTCCCTATCATTACATAATTCCTACCAACACCATTCCGATACTCCTTCTCAATCTCAACCATACATTTGTGTTTGTCAGAACACGTGTTGGATAGATCTCCACTCTCACCAACTATAAATGCCCCTTACATGAACTACGCTAGACCTGATTTTTCTCTCCCCCCACAATCGAGAGATAGATACGTAGGCAGTTCGCTCAACAACGAACTTGGTCTTTCCGATTTCCAAACCCATTATCTTTCCCTATCACATTTGTAAGGGATAACTAAAACACACCTTTATAGTGACTAATTTGTAGAATGGTGGTCACAGAAACGAGCCATATGTAGGTGGGTAACAGAATCGGTTGCCACAAAAATGGGGAAGTCGTGTGACAATTTTGTAGTGTTGTCTTGGTTAACTAACATACAAAAAAATGTTTTAAATTTAAAAAAACTAAAAAAAGAAGAAAAAACATGATACTCCCACTATCATGCAACACTAGTTTGTCGCTCCAATCCACGTGACACTCTCTCAGTCACTTCATATCTGCAGAACTTGGTAGCATATTTGTGACTAATCAAGCTACCAAACGTAGTTAGTAAATTTGGGGACGAGAATCCATTGGATATAATTCAGTTTTAATTTTGAAATATTCGGGAAAATATATAATAATATATTTGCTATATAGAAAATATTGGTCCATACCTTTGCTTATGTATAATTCGATTTTCTCTAATAAAAATTCGTAGATATAAACCACTTCCATTTCACAAAATATAGGTCAAACCCATACACAGTGGCGGAGCTAGGAAATCCATCCAGGGGGGGCAAAAGTCTTGAAATGGAGGGCAGCAGTGTTGAGATGGTCTTGCAATTGACCTTTTAGTACTACTAGTTGTTGTTGTTGTTGTTGTTGTTGTTGTTGTTGTTGTTGTTGTTGTTGTTTTTTTTTTTTTTTTTTTTTTGGTCACAACTTTAGGGGCATATCGCTTACACATGCCTGTACACATAGCTCCGCCACTGCCCATACACAATTACTTATATTTAGGTTTCTAAGTAGTATTTTAACATAGATACACATTTTGAACTACACATCACATACTAAACAAATAGTTTCTTTTTTCAAGATTTTTTTTTAAACTACCAAATTTTTGGACGGAATTATTTTCGAATTCGAATTTTACCTGTTTAGAACTTTTTAATCCCGAATCCGAAAAATAGTGTTTCATTTTCAAAGATACTTCAAAAATTCGTGTTTAACACGCGAATTAAACATGAACTTACTAACAAGGCTACCAAGGCAGTGGATATGACCAATTCAACTACCACCCAGCTAGAGATTAAAAAACCAAAATTTTGTGGTTTTTGAGTGGATGTGGCGTATTTGATGCCCATCTGGAGATGTTCCTAGTTTGTAAGAGCATCTCCAATTAGGGTGGGGGGGTAAAACCTCTTTCTAATGAGAGTTGTATATTAGTTAATATATGAGATGAGGAATTTTCCATCCGCCTATTAGTTAATAAAAAAATCCGGACGTCAATTAAAGTTATAGTCACGTTCGCCTCACTTAAAAATGGTGGACGTCACTTAAAGTTAGGTTTAAAGCCATATACTTTCCTTTTGCGACGGTCCAAGTCTGTTAGTAAGTGATTTGAAGTATTTCAAACTACAGACATGAATTATTAGAAATGAGTACAAAAGTGGAACACAAGTTTTTTTAAGCCTTTGCAGGGACCAAGCCCGCCATTTTCAAGATGGGCTTAAAACTAATTGGTATAAGTGGAGCAACTTTAGATTTATATATTGATTGGTTAGGCTTTTGACTTCCGATGTGAGATTATAACTTGAACAGTTTGGCTCATATTTTAAATTGTTAACATAATAACTTGATACAAAATTTTGGCCACGGGTTGCACTAACAATAACAATGTCACGAAGATCTCTTTGATTTTAGCATCGAGATTGTAACTAGTTAGATAATTAAGAGTCATCTATGTTCTCAGTTCTAATCGTTCCTCGGTTGTTTTTTTCATTCCCTTTTCTTTATGGGTTCTTTAAGGGTAGTCGTAATAGCACCCTAACTTATGGAATTGGGCATTCCTTTCAAGTATTAATTACACCCCTCCATTAATCAATATAGTTGTTGTACACTCCTAAGCAGCAGTGATGGAATCAGGATTCCAATGTCTGGTGTGCAAGAGTATATGCTGTTGGGAGATTTCACTAGAAAGTCACACCTCAATCTAGTTACTTTCCATCCCAAATGATTTCAACTTGGAGCTCACACCAAGGAAATCACCCACCCAAGACTTTGGTAGTTATCACAACAAACTCAAACAAGCAAAACCACTAATTTATCATCACCCATAGCAAGCAAACAATAAATAAGGAAGTAAATATGCAAAGAGACACAAAGATTTAGGTGGTTCGGTAAATGTTACCTACATCCACACAAGAGCCAAGTTTCCTTTATAGCAAAGATTGGAGAGTTTACAAGAGATATCAAGAATCAAGAACAAGAGGCCTCACTCAAACCCTAGCTCAATAGAGCTCCCACAATACCCAAGAAATGAATCTCTCAAAAAAGTTATCTCAAAACCCTAATCTATTTCCTTTATATAGGTACACATAGAAAAAAGGTGAAAATGGGCTTGGGGCGAAATATCGACAAATCATTGAAATTCGAAAAGTTTGAACTCTAAAGCTTGCTTTGGTGAGATACGAGAGCTTCATTGCGGCAGACGGTTCCACAGCCCAACAATCTCCCACTTGGAACCTTGATTCTACATGCACATCACATCTCAATTGTAACAACTCAATCCAAATCCAATTTACTAATGAAACACTCGGCTCATCCATCATAGTCTTCAAGCAAGAAGACCCACCGAAGTTGAACACAACTTTAACTTCTCGATGAAACACGGTCTTGGTCAACATATCCGCCGGATTCTCACTCCCTTGGATCTTCTCAAGTGCCAAAACCTCATCCTCCAACAAAGATCGGATAAAATGATACCGGAGACCAAAGTGTTTGGTCCTAGAATGAAAGGCGGAATTCTTAACAAGATGTATAGCACTCGACCACACCGTAACACACTTCTCTCTTGCTTCATCCCAAGCTCTTCCATCAATCCCCCTCGAACGGATCATCTTTTTGCTTGCCTCTGTAGAACGCCGCGATACTCGCTTACGTGGTAGACAAAGCAACAATCTTCTATAACGAGAAATCCAACTCAACTCTGCTGGAGCACCTACTAAAGACATAACCAGTAGTGCTTCTTCTGCGATCTACTTCTCCTGCAAAATCGGCATCCACATACCCTTGCAGGTTCACAACACCCCTTCCATAACATAGGCATTTCTCTGTAATACCTCTCAGATATCTCAATATCCACTTCACGACTTCCTAATGTTGCTTGCTAGGATTAGACATAAATCTACTGACAGCTCCCACTGCCATGGCATACATAAGACTTCCAATGGCAGAGGCGTATGGTACCTTAGCCATGAAGTTTCTTTCCTCAACAGTCTTGGGAGAGTGTTCCTTGGACAACTTGAAGTGGACTGCCAAAGGTGTGCAAACTAGTTTCGCACTACCCATGTTGAACCTCTTCAATACCTTCTCAATATACTCAGCCTGAGACAATTCCAGAATACCTTTCTGCCTATCTCTTCTGATCCTCATCCCTAGAATGCTTTTATTTGCACCAAGTCCTTCATAGAGAACTCACTTGCTAACTTCTCTTTCAATCTCCCAATTTCTGACATATCAGAACTCGCTACTAACATATCATCAACATATAGCAACAGGATGACGTAGCTGGAGTCGAACCTCTTGAAGTAGCAACAATGGTTAGCGTTGCACTTATAGTAGCCATTTCCTTGTATGAAGTTATCAAACTTCCTGTACCACTGCCTAGGGGCTTGTTTCAAACCATGCAAGCTCTTTCTGAGCCTGCATACCATATTCTCTTTACCCTTCTTGATGAAACCCTCTGGTTCCTGCATGTAAATTTCCTCAACTAGGTCACCATGGAGGAAGGCAGTTTTAACATCCAACTTCTCAAGATATAAATCTTCCGCTGCAACAATACTCAACACTGACCGAATGGTATTCAGTTTCACCACTGGGGAGAATATCTCTGTGAAGTCAACGCCTTCTTTCTGCTGAAAACCCTTGACTACTAGCCTTGCTTTGTATCTCTGGGAACCATCATGTTCCTCTTTGACTCTAAACACCCATTTGTTCTGTAGAGCCTTCTTACCCATAGGTAGTATGACTAACTCCCACGTGCCATTAGAGATGAGGGACTTCATCTCATCTTGCATAGCAAGCTCCCACTTGCTTGCATCACTCGCCTCCAATGCTTCATCATAGCATTGAGGCTCGCCACCATCAGTAAGTAGCAAGTAATTCACATAGGTGGAGGGTGGATATCTCGTACTCGGTACATGTGGCATGGATGTCTTCCTTGGGGAACGAGGTGGAGATGGACTCGGTGGTGTAGTATCCTCATTATTCTCTGAGTCACTACTAATGTCATCCTCTGACTGTGGGGCTCCCATTATACCACGACTTACATTGAAGTCTTCCAACTCAACATACTCTATGCCGCTCTTTGTACCCGATTCCTTGGTTTGTGCTTCATCTCTGTCCTTGTACATCACCTTCTCATTAAACACAACATCTCTACTACGAATGATTTTCCGATTTTGATCATCCCAAAAGCGATACCCAAAATCATCACCGCCATAGCCGATGAAGGTGCACTTTAGTGACTTAGCATCAAGCTTGCTTCTAGCTTGGTCACTAATGTGAACATAGGACACACAACCAAACACCTTCAAATGGGAAAGGTTCACATCCTTCCCGCTCCACACTTCCTCTGGAATCTTAAAATCCAAAGGTACTGATGGTCCTCTATTGATGAGGTAAGCTGCTGTGCTAATACTTTCTGCCCAGAACTACTTGGGCAAGCCTGCTAGTGTACGCATACACCTAGCTCTCTGTCGTTGTTCTATTCATCCGCTCTGCAACCCCATTTTGCTTTGGGTGTCCCCTGCGCAAAGTCTTTTCCATCTTGATGCCATTGTCAAGACAAGATTCTTAAAACCTGAATCCTCATACTCTCCACCGTTGTCGGATCTCAATTTCTTTACTTTTAAGCTTGTCTCATTCTCAACCATGGCCTTCCAAGTCTTGAACACTTCAAATACTTCGACTTGTGTCTCAAGAAATAGACCCACACCTTCCTAGTATGGTCATCAATGAAAGTCACAAAATATGACTTTCCGCCAAGTGAAGAGACATTAGCCGCCCCCGGACATCTGTATGAATCAACTCGAAGCCTTCTAGTTTTGAGTCCGACCCATTCTCTAAAACTCACTGTTTTACGCTTTCCAAATACACGCTTCACGAAGTCAATTTCAGTCATTTGTAACTTTGGGAGTTTACCGGAAGAGTGAAGGATTTTCATTCCTTTCTCACTCATGTGACCAAGTCTCATGGTGCCAAACATTTGGATCCTCTTTTTCCATGTGCCCGCAACAATCGACTCACAACCATGTGCGTCATGTAGAAAGTACCATCTTTCTTACCATTTGCAACAACCATTGAACCCTTCGAGACCTTCCAAGTATCACCGGTGAAGATCAGAACAAATCCTTCACTTGCCAATTGCCCCACAGAAATCAAATTCTTCCTCAAATCCGAACGTGTCTGACGTCCCTCAATAACCATGACGAGCCATTCATCTTGACATGCATATCACCCTTACCGCCAATGTCACAAGGTTGGTCATCATCGAGAAAGACTGTTCCAAGGTCACCTTCGGTGTAGTTCTCAAGGAACTCTCGATGTGAGGTAGCATGGAAAGATGCGCCGAAATCAAGTACTCAAGACTCCTTCTTGTGCTCCATCGAACATATCAAAGCATCATCTAACATCTCAACAACATTAGCTTCTTGATTCTTTTTCTTGTTCTTATTAATGTTGTTGTTTCTTGGTGCCGGGCAATTGTTATTATAGTGGCCATGCTTACCACAATTGTAACATACAACTTCACTTATGTCTCGAGGATTGTGTTCAACGCTTTGCAATCGGGGATTGAGATTTTGATCTCCCCCTCCACTTTTTCTTACTACGACTCCTGTTTGAATTTCTTCCCCTACTTTCAGTGCTCAATGCCAACCCTGAAGTAGACCCCTAAGATGAAGGACAATCCTGTCTCTGGATTTCCTCGGTTAGTACCATACTAACAACGTGCTCAAACTTCAACTTGGTCATTCCCGCAGAGCCACTAATAGCCGCCATAGTCACCTTCCAACTTGGAGGAAATTGTCCAAGTATCGCCAAAGCTAGCACCTCATCACTAAATGTAATCTCAACCGACTCCAATTGGTCCTTAGTTTGGTTGAATTCATTTAGGTGATCCTTGAAGGAGGTCCCATTTGACATTCTCATACTAAATAGCTTGGTGATCAAATAGACTTTGTTCGCGTCCGAGAGTTGTTCATATATCGTAGTAAGTGCCTCCATGAAAGACTTCGCCGTCTTCTCGGTTTTAATATTGAAGGCTACCGACTTCGAGAGACTCAATCGGATTGTAGCCAATGCCTTTCTATCTTGCAAATCCCATTTGTCTTGCGGAATCTCATCGGGCTTCTCACATATCAATGTTTCCATCAAATCCTTTTGATAGAGTACGTCCTCGATTTGCATATTCCAATAGCCGAAATTTGTAACGTCAAACTTCTCTATCTTGTAGCTTTCCTTTTCGGTTGTCATGACTTCCACTTGAACCAACACAACGGTGGAGACTCTCTCAGAAGAATTTCTTCAAACACCTAGTCTTCTCTGCTAAAGATGGAAACTTTCCTCACACACCTTGTTCCAATGATTCAACTGTAGCTCTGATACCACTTGTTGGGAGATTTCACTAGAAAGTTACACCTCAATCTAGTTACTTTCCATCCCAAATGATTTCAACTTGGAGCTCACACCAAGGAAATCACCCACCCAAGACTTTGGTAGTTATCACAACAAACTCAAACAAGCAAAGCCACTAATTTATCATCACCCATAGCAAGCAAACAATAAATAAGGAAGTAAATATGCAAAGAGACACACAGATTTAGGTGGTTCGGTAAATGTTACCTACATCCACACAAGAGCCAAGTTTCCTTTATAACAAAGATTGGAGAGTTTACAAGAGATATCAAGAATCAAGAACAAAGGCTTCACTCAAACCCTAGCTCAATAGAGCTCCAACAATACCCAAGAAATGAATCTCTCAAAAAGTTATCTCAAAACCCTAATCTATTTCCTTTTATATAGGTACACATAGAAAAAATGTGAGAAATATGGGCTTGAGGCCAAAATATCGACAAATCATCGAAATTCCGAAAAGTTTCAGAACTCTAAAGCTTGTTGGTGAGATACCGGAGCTTCATTCGCTCGACGGTTCCACACCCCAACATATGCAACCCAGCCAGTATTTTCTAGCAAATTGCTCACATTATGTAACTTTTCCAATTCTTTGTGTGCGACCGCACCCCCTGTTCCATCTATGCTAAGCAGTCGGCTGTTACCTACTAGTTATAAGCATAATGAGTAGTGACTAAGAACAAATACCTAAGCAGCTCCGCTAGATTAGACCATGCATTTCGTAATACAACAAGCTAAGCAATAGAGAGATTTGGTCGATGATTTTGCTCACCATGCAACTTCCTGTATTCATCATAATTAGGATTCTATAGCTTAGATTGAATTCATAGTCGGAGCTCAGAAGTAACTGATAGTAGAAATGCCCAATCCATAACTTTTTTAATCGATTCAGATCACAAGTGCGTCTAGCATTCCTTCATCATTAGATTATCAAATATATTTGAAACTGAAGAAGTTTTAATTACTTGGGACACAAAAATCATAGTATGTAGTAATAACCACGAAAATCTAATTAACATGCACTACGCAGTCCTTTGTCGCACTAACTAAATGTGAGCTATTTTGGTGGTTATCCAAAAAAAAAAAAAAAAAAAAAAAAACTAAATGTGAGCTATTTTTAATTGCGTGATAAGCTCATTTGGCCTGAACTCTTAGTGGTTATAGAGAAAAATTGAGGATCCTCATATGCGAAAGGATTTAATACTACTCCAAGCAAAGATAACTAGCTAGTAAAAAGCTCAATGATCGGACTTCGGACTAGACACTTAACAAAAAAAAAAAAACATGTACGTAGCAGTGCAGCACAGCCATCAAGCTGGAAAAGAAACAAGTACACGGTCACACATACGCAAAAGAAAAACAAAAATTAAACAGAGAATGCAATAAGGGATTTATTTTGCAACCTAGAAAGCTTCTGCTATAAAGTCTCTATTATTAGCAAAGTTTATGGTTCTTGAATTTTGAACAACATTAATGGCAGTGAAAAGTTACGTAAAGAAAAATTGTTCAGCCTGTGCAAGTATTACCTGCTTATCCCCTTTCTAGTTTGAAATTTTGTTCTTGGGGAACTCATCAAAACTTAAGGTATGTCTTAGTGGGAACACATTTCACTGAAATAACAAAAGAAATTGAGGAAATTGGGGTAAAAAATTGCTAGTGACGAATGATGTATATACGTAAACCATATAAGATCCCAGCCATCCTTTCGTCCATAATCGAACCTGGGTGCTAAATGAGTCTATAATTAATCATTATATGGTTTCGCGACATAGCTGATGTATGATACATGGCTGAGTCATATATGACGCGTTTTGATTGGGGCTAAATGATACCAATTCTGGAATTGCTCTTGCTTACGTGAAATCATTTTACTGTCAACAAAATTACAAAAAGATTTAGATTCAGCCTCAAATCCTCAATACTCTGTTTATAGGAAGTTCAATAGCAATATGTGATCAAAGATTTATTTATACATCAAAAACTTTCACCCAACGCAAACTGTAAGGAAAAAAACGAAGAGAAGATTCAAAGCACCGAAGTAACCAGCGTTCTAATTTTGTTACGTTGGACATCAAGAAGCTTCCATTGCAATTTGGAATTATAAATTAAAATTATAATCCTATTGCGGCAAAACCAATGCTTTTATTAACTTTAGTATCTGGAATGGCGTCGAAAAGCATTTGATGTGCTCGATTATCTAAACTATTACCCTATGAAAATATATTTATGTATGACAATATCAGTATTATGACGTATATCTTGCTCAGCAATTTGAAATAGCCTTCTTTCATACTCATTCGTTACATAGAACTGTTATAAGTCTATGAATACTAAATGACTAGAAGAGGCTAAGATATATGAGAGAATGGTTTCCACAGCATATTTGTTTTCCATAGGGAATTCACCTTTTAGTGTTGTATCACAAAACTAGGTCCCCATAACTCGTGATTATACTTGAACAACACAACACTGGCCACAAAGTTCCTTGTCACCCTCTTCTTCAATTGGCTCAAAGCTAGTCCATGGATCCCCGTCTGCTGACGTGTCGAATTTGTGAACAGCTGATGTAGATCTTACAAGCTCCCCTTGCATCCTATAACCAGCTAAGAAGTATAAGTGGGTGCCAATGGGTGCCATAGTGAGGTAACGCCTTGTGTTTGTACATGTGGCATCAGAGGTAGAGATTGGTGAGGACAGTGTTTGCAGATGTGATCCATCAACCATGTTCCATAACTGTAGTTTCCCATCATAAGACTCTATATGACCCTTCCATGCATTCAGGCAGTCACCTGAGCTGAATAACCTTCCATTAACAGGTACAATTTGATAGGGTGGGACATCTAGTTGCCACATTCCGACGATCAGCTCCCATTTGCCTGTCAATGTGTTGAACGCCTCGGCGGAGCTTCGTTCTGGGGCGTATATTGGAACTACCATCATGCAATTAGTATCACCCCTCTCAGCAAAGCCCCCAACTACATGGATCTTGCCTTGCCATGTGACTCCTACACACTTATACCGCAATGTACTCATATTGGGTAACGGGCTCCATTCATTAGTTGTAGGGTCATATACCTCAGCTGATGAAATCCCTCTAGCACTGCCCAAGGTACATTGTCCTCCTGCCACATAGATCTTGTTGTCACATACTGTACAAGCAAAATCGAATCGTGGGACGCGAAGTGGTGCACATCTTGACCATTCTTGGGTACGAACGTTGTACCGCAATACCATCGAACGAACTTCAATGTCCCTCTCAGTAATTTGCTCTGGATCACCGCTGTAACCAGGACCTGCTTCTTTGTAACAAAGCCTGCCACCTATTATATAAATAGAGTCCCGAATGGAAACCATAGCATTACCTTTAAGGACATAGTTTTCCATTAAGCCCGGTATTGATCCAATGCGTCGCCATGTTTTGGTTACTGGGTCATAACACTCGACCCAATTAGACATGTTTGGGTTTGGGTATCGGTCAAGTGCACAAAATGAGGCGTAAATGTAGTGCTCAATAGGTTGATTTTCTTGTGGTGGTGGTGGTAGGGAAGGGGTTGGGAGAGAACCCATGGGAAGAGAGTGAGTTCAGAGTATGTGGGGGATGGTACTAATTATAAATAGTCTATATTGCTTGATCGGGGAATTGAAACATGTATAAGAGAATGGAAGATATAGAGGTCTCCAGCGGAGCACACTATACAAGTTTTGTTTGTGACCATCGAAAAGGAAGTAGGTGAAAATGGTACGTTAGCATCTAACATTCTGGTGGCAAAAACTAGGTTTTTCTTGTTTCGATCTGATTGGAAACTGTTCTCGCATTCTGTCTTATTCATTGTTCTTTTGTTGCAAAGCATATGGTATGTGGTGATTACAAGAAAGTTTTGACAAGGAAATCAGAATGTAAATCAAGGGTACCCGTATATCAATTGTCAATATACAGGGAGTGGGCGGGCAAACTCCTTTTCTAGCTTGTCTTCAAATGTGAGCATACGTGACATGATGTAGCACTCAGAGTAATAATTCTAGCGTTGGTGGCTTTAGGTCAGGAGCTTTTAAGGCTTCATATCCAGCAAAATATTGATGCATGGTATCTAAGCTAGAAACCTTGCAAACTTCGTCGTCCATATATGTTTAGCTTTAAGTGATTAACCATGTACCATTATGTCAAAGATCTTTGTTACATGGGATTGTTGACATATGGTTACAAGATATTGACTAAATTAGAGGATTCTTACTGTCAGTTACTGTTACTAATCGGCACATTGTAGTTGTACACTTGTACGTATTCCCCAAGTAAGATTGATCTCAAGTAATCAAGCAGTTGATATTTAGTTACTATTTTTTTTACTAATCACCTAATTATTATTAACAAAATGACTTTCGCCTAAGAAACATCATCATCATTGTAAAGGTTATATTTCGTCTAACCTTACAGGCGTTGATGATTTGGGTAGAATGATATTGTGACTGAGTTCAGTGGATCGAACTGCCTACGTATCCAGTTCTCTGATGAATTGGAATCAAATTGAACGTAATTCATTGTTTAGATTCGAGTGATAGAGTGATCGATGATGAACGGAGAAGATGGAGAGCGGAGAAGAAGCCTGGGATCCTCCCTTTGTTTAGAGAATGGAGAGGAAATATATAGAATTCCCTCCCCCCCTTGGTGCTCCATGAATTGAATGAGATCCATCTTTGGTGCTCTATTCATTGATGATCTTTAATGCATGTATTTATGTTCATTTTGTAACCATTTGGTAACTCATGACTCTTGAGATGACTAATTGTAATTATCCAATAAGTTAGTCTCAAGATATGATAAATGGCAATGACACGTGTCGTGAATATATTGATGACAATATATGTCTCCCATACAACCCTCTCTCGTTAGGTCGTGCTTTCTTAAGAACGATCTGATGAGGTAGAAATAATTTGACACATGTCCAAGTGGAACATTGAGCGTGTTGGAGGGTGTGTGAGCATTCTGCTCTAGTGAGCGTAGGTCTTGGACCTTTAATGCTTAAATTAAGTAGGCATTCTGCTCAAGTGAGCGCAGGTCAAGGGGCCTTTTAGTGCTTATGTAAGCGTTCTGCTCCAGTAGGTCAAGTGATCTGTTAGCACTTATGTAATCGTTCTGCTCCAGTAGGTCAATGGACCTTTTAGTACTTATGGAGGCGTTCTGCTCGAGTGAGCGTAGGTCGAGAGACTTGTTAGCGCTTATGTAAGCGTTCTGCTCCAGTAGGTTAAGGGACCTTTTAGTGCTTATAGAAGCGTTCTGCTCGAGTGAGCGCAGGTCAAGGGACCTTTTAACGCTTATAGAAGCGTTCTGCTCCAGTAGGTCAAGGGACCTTTTAGTGCTTATGGAAACATTCTGCTCGAGTGAGCGCAGGTCAATGGACCTTTTAGCACTTATGTAAGCATTTTGCTCCAGTAGGTCAAGGGACCTTTTAGTGCTTATAGAAGTGTTCCGCTCGAGTGAACGTAGGTCAAGGGACTTTTTAGCACTTATGTAAGTGTTACTATTTTGTTGATTTTATCAAGGGACCTTTTTTGTGAGGGCTTATGGAAACATTATAGAAGCTCATTTCGAGTGAGTGTAGGTTGAGGGACCTGTTAGCGCTTATGTAAGTGTTATGCTCCAGTAGGTCAAGGGACCTTTTAGTGCTTATGGAAGCATTCTGCTTGAGTGAGCGTAGGTCGAGGGACTTGTTAGTGCTTATGTAAGTGTTCTGCTCGAGTAGGTCAAGGGACCTTTTAGTGCTTATGGAAGCGTTCTGCTTATGGAAGCGTTCTGCTCGAGTAAGCGATGTGGCCCATGGGAGCTTGGTGCTCTTAGAGAGCATTTTGCATTGAGTCGGTCCTAGAAGTATAGGTCCCCAACTAGTGAGAAGTGGTGACGCTATATAGGGTTTGAGCTCGAGTGAGCGTTTAGTCATTCAGAACGATTAAGCTTTGGAGAACGTTTGAGTTCGTTTGAATGTTTTACTTTTAGAGAGCGTTCTGCACTTAGTTGAACCTAGAAATATAGGTCTCCAACTAGCGAGAAATGTTAAGGCTAAGTAGCCTCTGAGCTATGTAGCCTTGAGCTCGAGTGAGGGTTTTAATGTGGAGAACGTTTAAGCTCTGTAGAATGTTTTAGTTCGAGTGATCGGGTGGCTCTAGTGAGCGTTTTGATTTTGGAGGTCGTAGTTGATAGCTAGCCTTAAATTGGCGTGACTGTAACTAGCCCCAGTTTTGGAGCTCGATTGACCTGTAAAAAATGTGAGCTAGTACTATAGATGCGGTAGTAATTCTGGAGATGCGTAGAGTACAATAACTGAATTAAACATGTTTAGGTGGCAATAATTAATAAGCCCCAGTCCAGAGATGGTTGTGGTTAGCCCCTAGTTTGGAGCTTTATTGACCTGTACTAGATTGAACTAATATCCAAAAGGAATTAGAACAAAATAAATGATAATTTGGAGATAAACTGAGCCGAGCTCAAGTCGTAGCCGGATTGTACTGAGCATATGGCTATTGCGAGCTCCTAGTTTGTAATTTGAGTAACCTGTATGCAAACTTGTTGGCAACAATTTTCGATCAATCAAGTTTGACTTTAATAAATTACGAAGGAGGTTGACCACTCGCGACCGTGTAAGCGACCTGCTCTTAATGGGTAAAGAAGTGAACGACCTCTTAATTCGACAGTTTGTAATGTCTGGGTGGTGTTAATTCAGAGATTTGAAACTTGTATTGTTATACTAAAGTATATCTCCGTGCTACAGTGTTATGGTAGCACCAATTCCTAGTACAGGCGACCTGCCAAAGAGAGTGTTGTATGAAAAGTAATTAGTTAAATCTGTTAACCGGGATATGACATGCCCATGATTAGGTTGCTCAAAATCTTCCGATTCCTGAACCTGTAGCTCACGATAGCGTAATATGAGTGCTGAACTTGTATATGTAGTTGGTAATTCACGAGCTTATAGTATGATCTCGACTACGGAGGTGTGTCCTGGTTCTTTGTAGTAGAGTACGTATTGATTTAGCCAAAAGGAACACATGGTTTCAATAATAGGATAAGAAATGAATTGGATTCGAAAACTGACGGATTGTCGTTTTAATGGCTATTCAACGCGTACTGCTAGCCTATGATTTTAATTAAAATCTTAATGTAATGGTGCTCCATATGCATGTGCCTTGGTGTATGTTATAGCATGAATGAATGACCCTCCAATTAATTTCGGTAATTGGTGTAATTGTGTAATGGACAGGCCATTGAACACATGCATGTTAGCTAACATTCCAAGCTTAAGCCCATTCGTTGAAAATGGATGCAAAGCAATATAAAGATAAGTGCTAATGAGAAGCATTATGATTCAGAAAAATGAAATTGAATATCTGGAGCTGGAACGTAGGTCGCTCAATTGCTTAAGGCTTTGAGTAGGTCGTTGACCTTATCAGTCCCTTAGCTTAAAGAGAGTAATATTATCTCCAAGTACATAGCATGAGGATGTCTCACTGCTGTCAGTTGGAAATTGAATATAAATGAAACAAACTATGCATGTGAACCATCAAATGTGATTATCATTTTCTGATGGTAACTGGTATTCTTCAATAAATTAAGTGTTTGACTTTTGTGCAAGACATGTATCATAACATGGAATTGATGTGTAGAAGGAGAGTGGTAAAAATATTCTAGATGCACAGAAAATGGATCTCATGCTATGACCATGAACGACCCGCAACATATGAGTGTTTGCAGATTAACAGAAGTGATGCAAAGAACATAGTTTAAGATAAATGAAGCATATTCAAAGAGCATATTCAAAGATAGACTTATCTCTCTTTAGAACGCTCTCTTTATAACTCTGCCTTTTTGATTGTTGCGAACTGGCCATTAACTTGTTATTTTTGACTTCAGTGGTAATATATTATCATTCCCAGAAACGCTTCTAATGCCATTCAGTGATGTGCTTTTCAACCAAGCTTCATGGGCTTAGAAACCGAATATTTCATAAATTAAAGATCGAGTGGAGCAATTGAAAGTTTAGTAGATGAATTTCCAAGAAATTCTCCCCACAGACGGCGCCAATGTAAAGGTTATATTTCGTCTAACCTTAGAGGTGTTGATGATTTGGGTAGAATGATATTGTGACTGAGTTCGGCGGATCGAACTGTTGGAGTTATCCCTCACATGAGGAGAGAAAAAGAAGTTCAGTTTGCATGAAGAAGGTTGAGCGCACGCGCTCATTTTGGTCTTGCCCAAGGCGCGCTTGCGCCAATGCCGTGAACAACTTACAATACTTTGAGGGCGCGCGCACTCGACATTGGCCTTGCCCAAGGCACGCCCGCGCCCATGTCTATTTTCGGAGTTTTTGGTTGCTACAGTAACCGCGAGATTGCGGGTTACTATATAAAACAGAAACAAGGTTTTGGAAAACCTAAGCAACACGAAAAAGACAACACAAGATTTAGAGATAACTTTTACAGAGAGACAAGCCTGTAAAAAGAGAGGAGTGATCTAGTAAGGTGAGAGACTGAAAGGAGTGATTGTAATCTTCCTTCCCACTTTATAAAAGGATTAGTTCTTGTGGAAGTAGGCACCATTGGCTGAACCACGGTATATCTTTGTGTTGTGGTATGCTTGTTTACTCTTCTTTGCATTATTATTTGTTGTTAATAGTTGTTTAGAGAGTTGGGAATGTTAGCTAGGTTGTAGTAGATATTTAGAATTGTCTGGAGATTGTTGTTGGTTCAAGTACAAGTTATCTGTGTAGTGGGGATTGATTGGTATCATATTAACCCCAACAAGTGGTATCGAGCCCTTGGTTAGATTAGCCTGGTGTTATCCAAATCTTGGTCAGAAGGTGTTTGACAAAATTCCTAAGAGAAGATTTGAGTTTTAATAACTTGTAGAGATGGACCATTCTGTGAACACTCGCATGACGAGTTTGAATAGGAAGAACTA
This sequence comes from Coptis chinensis, assembly GCF_015680905.1. Classification (NCBI taxonomy): domain Eukaryota; kingdom Viridiplantae; phylum Streptophyta; class Magnoliopsida; order Ranunculales; family Ranunculaceae; genus Coptis; species Coptis chinensis. The sequence goes on from NC_141464.1 coordinate 38,037,031, forward strand.
CACCATTTGGAAAGCCAAGATGGAAGACTTGCTCTATTGCAAGGACTTGGCACAACCCATTGAGAATGGAGGAGAAAAATCGGAATCGGTTGCTGCGGCTGAGTGGAGCAAGCTTGGCAGAAAAGCAATTGGGTACATTCGACAGTGGATTGACGACAATGTCTTTCACCATGTATCCCAAGAGACTACAAATTTTGGCTTGTGGAAGAAACTCGAAGACCTCTATGAGAGGAAGTCGGGCGGAAACAAAGTGCTGCACGTTAAGAAGTTTGCCAACACGAAGTACCAAGAAGGTGCAGGTGCCGACTAGCAAAGTCGGTAAAACCTTTGGGTGATGATACCAGAGGTTTGGGGCTCGAACCCCGCCAGCATCAAAGAGTTACTGATCTCATTTAAAAGCAGGCTTACCAATAAAAAAAAAAAGTACCAAGAAGGTTATTCAAAGTCTGAGCATCTTAATGAAGTACATAATACCATCAATCAGTTGCATTTGATGAAGATTAATATGGGAGATGAAGTTGAGGCTTTGTTTCTATTAAACTCTCTACCTGAAAGTTGGGAGACGTTAGCAGTTTATATACACGGATCAACTAAGGATGGAATCATCTCCATGGAGATGGCTACCACGTCCTTGTTGAATGGGGAGACTAGAAGGAGTTCAAGAAGCAGCTCCTCTTACACAGAGATCCTTGTCATAGAGAAATGGGGGAGAGGTAGAAGTAGAAAACTATCTCATTCTAGAGGTGATGACAGAAGCAAATCTAGGGGTGAAGCTAGAATTCCTAAGGCAAAAAGGCAATGTTACGACTGTGCCACCAAGGGTCACTTCAGGTATGAGTGCAGAACTCTGAAGAGGGATGAGAAGAATAACTGTGTATATGAAAACATGGTAAAGAGGAACGGAAACTCAGGTAGAGATACTACCGCACTAGTCGATGATGGTCTAGTGGGAATTGTGTCAGATTGTGGTGAGCGCTGTCTTAGTACCTCATGCCAAGATACAGAGTAGGTGATAGATACATGATCATCCTATCACGTCACACTGCACAGGAAATTCTTCACTACCTACAGTTGTGGTGAATATAGTGAAGTAAAGATGGGCAACAGTGGAGTCTCGAAGATTGCAAGCAATAGGGATGTTCATATAGAAACCAATGTCGGATACACCTTGACATTCAATGATGTAAGACATGTTCTTGACATTCGGCTAAGCCTAATTTTTACTGAGAAGTTAGATGATGATGGCTTTATAAACTCGTTTGGTAACGGGTTATGGAAACTGAGCAGAGGTTCCATTGTAGCAGCCAAAGGGAAGAAAACTTGCTCTTTTTACAAAACACAGGCTAGTTTGTGTAAAGCAGAAGTAAATGCTACAGAAGAAGAAGCTTCCTCCGAACTATGGCACAAGAGACTGTGTCATATGAGCAAAAAAAGCATAGAAGTTCTTGCCAATCAAAAGGCCTTGCCAGAAATCAAATGAACACATTTAAATAGATGTACTCATTGTTTGGTAGGAGAGCAACACAAGGTGTCTTTTCAAAGATTCCCGTCTCACAGAAAGGACAACGTCCTTGAACTAAAGCACACAGATTTATGTGGTCCTATAAAAGTAAAGTCCCACGGGGGAGCTTTATATTTCGTGACCTTCATTGATGATGCGTTGAGAAAGGTATGGGCATATAGTCTGAAGACCAAGGATATAGTACTTGGCGTATTTGAGAAATTCCATAGCATGGTGGAAAGAGAGACATGAAAGCTTATGAAGTGTATTTGCTCAAATAATAGGGGTGAGTACATTGGGCCATTTGAAAAGTATTGCCAGAGTCATGGGATTCGTCATGAGCAGACCTTTCCCAAGACACCGTAACAGAATGGTATAGCCGAGAGGATGAATTGGACCATTATAGAGAGGATGAGATGCATGTTGTCTCACTCTAAGTTATCTAGAAGCTACTGGGTAGAAGCAATGCGCACAGCTATACATGTGATCAACCTATCGCCATCGAAGCCTCTGAATAGTGATTATCCAAAGAGAGTATGGTCAGGCAGAGATGTTGATTATAGATACTTAAGGGTATTTGGGTGCAGGGCATTTTTGCATATTCCGAAGGATGAAAGATCCAAGCTCGATGACAAAGCCAAGCAATGCATTTTTCTGGGTTATGAGAATGAGAAGTTTGGCTACAAACTCTATAATCTGATTAACCAGAAGGTAATCCGAAGTCGAGATGTTGTGTTCTTAGAAGACCAAACCATAACAGACTTTGAGGAGGGTGAGAAGCTACAAGCTTTCACTAATGATCTTGTTGATTCAGAACCAGAAGTTCTTACTGTGGAACATGCATAAGGCATTGAGAATGCAGAGAACCATGGGCTTGAAGCTCATGATGAGAATCAGAAGTTCTTACTGTGGAACATGAATAAGGCATTGAGAATGCAGAGAACTATGGGCTTGAAGCTCATGATGAGAATCCTATTGCTCATAATGGGATAGAACCTATTGATATAGAAAATGTAAATGAAGTGCATGAACCACCACCAGAGCAAGCAGAAGTGCATCCTCCTGAGGCACCAGCAGATGGGGCAAGGAGGTCAGACAGAGAGAGACAAGCTTCAACCAGGTATCCACCACATACATATGTTCTACTATCAGATGGTGGATAACCTATATACTATCAAGAGGCTCATGAAGGTACAAACAAAGGGAAGTGGTTGAAGACCATGCATGATGAGATGGATTCTTTGCATAAGTATCACATTTATGAGTTAATTGAGAAACCAGAAGGAAGAAAAATTCTCAAGAATAAGTGGATCTACAAAGTCAAGCATGAGGAGAATAATCTACACCCAAGGCACAAAGCTTGCCTTGTTGTGAAGGGATTTCGTCAAAGGAAAGGTATTGACTTTGATGAGATTTTCTCTCCTGTAGTCAAGATGACTTCTATCCGGGTGGTATTGGGTATGACCGCAAGTATGAACCTAGAGGTTGAGCAACTAGATGTCAAGACAACTTTTCTTCATGGAGACCTTGAAGAAGATGTCTACATGGACCAACCAGAAGGGTTTGAGGTCAAAGACAAGGAGCACCTAGTATGCAAACTGATAAAAAGCTTGTATGGGTTGAAGCAGGCACCGAGACAGTGGTACATAAAGTTTGATTTCTTTATGGCGAAGCAAGGATACAAGAAGTCTACTTCCGATCATTGTGTGTTTGTTCAGAAATTTCCAGACAGGGATTTCATAGTGCTCTTGTTGTATGTGGGTGATATGTTGATAGTTGGTCCAAACGTCAACAAGATATCCAAGCTGAAGAAAGACTTCAGTAAGTCCTTTGAGATGAAGGATTTGGGTCAAGCAAAGAAGATACTTGGGATGCGGATCACTCGTGATAGAAAGAGTGGGAAGTTGTGGCTTTCTCAAGAAAGCTACATTGAGAAGGTGTTGATGAGATTCAACATGGATCAAGTAAAGCCAGCCAGTTGTCCGCTTGGTGGCTAGTTCCACATGACCAAAGAGATGTGTCCAAAGGGTGAGCATGAGTAGAGTTAGATGGAAAAGATTCTTTATACATCCGCAGTGGGTAGCTTGATGTATGCAATGGTGTGTACAAGATCGGATATTGCTTTCACCATTGGTGTTATAAGCCGATTTCTGTCAAATCCGGGTAAGGAGCATTGGGAAGGTGTTAAGTGGATATTGAGATATCTCAAGGGCACTTCCAAATTGTGTTTGTGTTTTGGTTGAAATAAGCCCTTACTTGAATGCTACACTGATGCAGACATGGCAGGTGATGTTGACTCGATGAAGTCCACCTCTGGTTATCTGGTTACTTTTGCAGGGGGAGCAGTTTCTTGGCAAACTAAGTTACAAAAGTGTGTTGCCCTCTCCACTATAGAAGTCGAGTATATTGCAGCCACTGAGTGTTGCAAAGAATGCTATGGATGAAGAGGTTCTTCGATGAACTAGGGCTAAAATAGAAAGAGTTTGTAGTCTTATGTGACTGTCAGAGCGCCATCCATTTGAGCAAGAATCCGAGTTTTCATTCTAGATCCAAGCACATACACGTGCGTTATCATTGGATTAGAGAAGTACTCGAAGACAAGCATTTGTGTATTGAGAAGATCCATACCGACAAGAACGGGTCGGATATGATGACCAAAGTCTTACTAAAAGGTAAGTTTGATGTTTCCTGTGCTACCGCTAGAATAGTAGTAGACTCCTCCTGTTGATTTGGAAATTGCATGGAGGTATTCCCCTCATTGTTCGGGAGGGGGAAATTGTTGGAGTTATCCCTCACATGAGGAGAGAAAAAGAAGTTCAGTTTATAAGTGAAGAAGGTTGGCCAGCCAATTTGGTCTTGCCCAAAGTGCGCCCAGCACCATGAACAGAACAACACGGTACTTTGAGGTAGCCACGACATTGGTTTGCCTAAGGCGCACCTATGTCTATTTTCGGAGTTTCTAGTTGCTACAGTAACTGCGAGAGATTGCGGGTTACTATATAAAATAGAAACAAGGTTTTGAAAAACCTAAGCAACACGAAAAAGATAACACAAGAGAGAGAAAACCCAATCTTGAAAGCAATCAAGATTGAGAGATAATCTTTACTGAGAGACAAGCCTGTAAAGAGAGAGGAGTGATCTAGTAAGGTGAGAGACTGAAAGGAGTGATTGTAATCTTCCTTCCCACTTTATAAAAAGATTAGCTCTTGTGGAAATAGGCACCATTGGTCGAACCACGTTATATCTTTGTGTTGTGGTATGCTTGTTTACTCTTCTTTGCATTATTATTTGTTGTTAATAGTTGTTTAGAGAGTTAGGCATGTTAGCTAGGTTGTAGTAGATATTTAGAATTGTATGGAGATTGTTGTTTGTTCAACTACAAGTTATCTGTGTAGTGAGGATTGATTGGTATCGTATTAACCCGAACACGAACTGCCTACGTATCCAGTTCCCTGACAAACTAGAATCAAGTCGAACGTAGTTCATTGTTTTGATTCGAGTGATAGAGTGGTCGATGGTGAACGGAGAAGATGGAGAGCGGAGAAGAAGCCTAGGATCCTCCCTTTGTTTAGAGAGTGGAGAGGAAATATATAGAATTCCCTCTCCCGTTTGGTGCTCCATGAATTGAATGAGATCCACCTTTGGTGCTCTATTCATTGATGATCTTTAATGCATGTATTTATGTTCATTTTGTAAGAATTTGGTAACTCATGACTATTGAGATGACTAATTGTAATTATCTAATAAGTTAGTCTCAAGATATGATAAATAGCAATGACACGTGTCGTGAATATATTGATGACAATATATGTCCCCCACAATCATATTGCCAAAAGTAGTAATTATAGTGTGTGTTAATCATCAAATAAACGCTATTTTTATTTACCTAAGAAATTTCACCATTTCTAGGATATCCATGTTCCCACTCACTAGTCAAGGGATTGACTTCGCTATTGAAACATCATCGATCCCAATAATTAAACTGAAGAATGGGTGGATGATTGAGCTTCATTTAGCATGTATTAACCTTCCTTGCCTAAGAGATATAACATAGCTGTATGAACCCTAAAAATCTCCTCTCCTAGATCTCTCTCTTTCTTTTCTTTTTACTGTTTCTCCCCTCTCTTCTTTTAGCGGCCTCCCCTTTTTCTCTTCCCCTCCTCTTCTTTTTATATCTCCCCTCCTCATCCCCTTAGTCGTCCACCTGTCTCCTCATCTCATGGATCTCCTGGCTGCCGTACATATGCCACGTCGTGGTCTAGGGTTCCGCAGTACTAATCCTGTACTCCTCCTTTTCTTTCCTTATGTTGCCTCCTATCCTCTGCACCGCTGACTTAGTCCAACTTCCAACACTCTACTACAAATGCCCCTTCTCAACTCCGCGGTCCTGGTAATGGATCCGGGGTCGAGAATTCTCATTTTTATTCTGTTTCCCCTGCTCACGTCACCTTTCCTCGATTTGCGTGTGATGGGACTGCACTCATCACGCGTGTTTTCGGCTGCCCCTCAAACTTTGCGTCTCCACGTGTCTCACTCTGGCTGGACTGTCTGCCTGACTCTTCGATTTTCTCAATCTCCCATAATTACGCTTCTGTTCCTCCTCTATTTAAACTTCTTCCCCACTCTTTCTTCTCTCACTTCAACTTCCCTTGCTCTTTCGATTTTCTCTACTCAGCCTCCTTACCCCTTTTTTTCCGATTGCTCTACCATCTGCATTAGTAGTCTCCGTTTCCCTGGTGACTCCCTATCCCCTCCAGCGATACTCTTCGATTTCGTCTTCTCCCTTTGGTAAGTTTTTATTTTCGTTCTTTCTCTCTTTTGTTGGTTCAGTGTTTTTGTGGATTCTATATTTTGCATCTGTTCATCATCCTACTCCATGTCGGGCTCCAAAACCGGTGGCTCTTCGTCTTCCTCATCAGACTGCGAGGCTTCTCCGCCCGGTCCCGCCCTTGCTGTGGTTCCCTCCACCTCCGGCTGTCAAACCACTTTACTGCCACCCCCTTCTAGATGCTATAGACCTAATTTGATCGCAATTAGGACTGCCTACGACATTCCGGCCGATATAGTGTTGGAGCAAGTGCCGTCTGTCACCCATTATCCCCATCTGGTTCCCCAGAGACTGGGGTATCTTTTAGTTACTGTAGGATAGATTATCGCTGGTCTATGACTTTCTCTCACTCTTCTTGATGTTGAGGTGTGTAATCACTTCAACATTCCCCCTTGCCAGGGTATAGGGAATTTTTGGAGGGTTCTCTATGCCGCTAACTCGTACAACAAAACTGGCGAACCTAAAATTACCAGCTGCGACATCTATTCCCAATATTATATCAAAACCAATACCAAAGACGTCAGCATCGGGTACCAATCCTTTTGCGTACCCCCCCCCCCCGGAAACAACCTTTTGTACTCCGCGTCACCACCTTTGACAAGGTGTGGCACCCACTAGCCATTATATGTGCCAAGTCAATTTCTTTCTGCATACATTCCTTCCGATCTAACACTCACCCACTTCGCCTTCATAAAACGCGGTGAGTGTCTTATCTCTTCCTCTCCCTTTCGGCATGCCGCTCTTATGTCGCTAATCCATGTCTCCTTTTTGTTTTGTAGGTTGGCGATTAGATTCCAAGTCTCGAATCTATTCGGGCATCTCTTGTCCCATATTCCAAAGGCTTCGTGAACTCGGTCTTGCACAAGCCGACCGCCTGGGTATCCATCCGACTACTGCTACTCTTCTACTTACATTTCCCCCTCCCCACAACATCGGTGGGTTCCCCGCTCCATTTTTTAGACCTCCTCCTCCCAAAGAACGACGACCTCGAGCTTCCCTTCCTCCCAACAAAAGGTCTCACACCCGTTCCTCCCGCCGTCATCCTCTCGACACTTCCTCGCATTCCCCCGCTTCTCTTGAGTCTCCCGATCGCACCCTATCTCCGGCTCCAGACGACATTCCTTCCTACCGCTCTATTGCAACTTAGGATGATCAATACACTTCCCCCTATTCTCCTCCTGATGATATGGATGTACGTGAGCAAAAACTGTTTGGCAGTGAGTCTGATGAAGATTAGGTGACGGAAGTTCCCTCCCATGAAGTGCGGGCTTCTATTGACCAGCCCCCCTCCAAGAGGCAGTGGACTACTACCTTTGAAGAGCCCGCCCCTGTCATTCTGCAAACATCTGCATCTGAAGAACCAGTTCCTACCTCTTTGCCCCCTCATTAGGTTGCACCCTCTCCCCGCTCACGACGGGCTGGCAAAGAACCAATACCGCCCACCGCCGGCATCCAAATTGGCAGTTGCAAAGGATTTTTGTCCCATTTTCAATGTGTGCAACCGTCGAGTGTTTACAGTGGATTTAGCCCTGGACAATGCCGCCGTTGCCTCCTCTTTGTTCTATAATGCTCATCTGCCGAAGGATATAACCTATGTGGACGGAGGTTCGTTTGACCAGCACCACACGTTGCTATACACCAACTGGGAAAGGGTACCCCTCTCTCTCTTTTTTATCTACTCTTCTTTGATTCTAGGTGAGCCTGGACATCTCTTTCATGATTCACGGCCTATTCAGTGCCAAAACCAAGGTGGCCTCCCTAGAGAAAGAACTCAACGACCCTACTGGTCTAAAATCTGCCTATGCCGGCCTCCAGTCTGATCTAAAAGCTGCCTAGTTGGCCAAACTCTGGGTTCAGGATGAACTTAGGTCTGCGGAATCGTCCCATCAGCGATATATGGACTCTGTCAATGAGCGTTTGAATAGTCAAAGGGAAGAGCTTCTTCAGCACCACCAGCTCAATCTGGATGCCCTCTTTCAACAACATCGTGAGACCTTGGATGCCCTTAATCAGTAGCATCGGGATACTACCGCCGAGCTAGTAAAGCAGCATGACGCAGACATGGTTATACTTTGCGACCGCTTCAAACTACTAGCTGACAAGAGGGTGGCCAAGAAAATTCAGGAGGAGCATGCGCGACTTATTCAGGAAGGAAGGCTTCTCCCTGAGCAACCCGCTATCTCGGTGACGGAATCTCGAGAGATCGCCATGGAAGAAACACTTGCCTCCGAGGTCCCTCCTGAAACCCCTGTGACCGAAGACCTTACCCTCCAGGCGGCGATCTCTGATGGGACACCCGTTGCTACAGATGAATCTACCGAGGCTCCATCTGATGCTGATCCCATCGCGGCCACCACTGATGGAACTACCGAAGAGGCTCCTGTTGCTGATCCCGCTTTAGAAATGCTTTAGAAACTTACTGTATTAAAACAATGTCACCCCATCGCACTCTGTTATTTGTTTCGCTCTTTGTCTTGCGATTGTCCTTTTTCTTTGCTACCATTTTGTTAATGACCATGATGTTTGATTTTGCTCAGTGTGAATATTGCCTTGTATCTCATGACTTTATCTACTCGTTTGAATTGCAAAGCATCATCCCCTATCCATCATAGCAACTATAATTAGGCTCTTGCCCTCTCTTTGTTAGGCGGTGCATCCTACCTAGGCATTCTTCATTGCCCCATGTGTCATTTGCATCTTTTGTCTGTGGAGGGCTCATCCCACTCCACGAGCTCTGTAATCTAAGGACGTCTGCTGGGGCAACTCATCTTGCCCCAGGTCCAACTTTGGCCTCGTGTCCATGAAGGGCTCATCCCCTCTTTTTGGTCTTATGTCAGTGAAGGACTCATCCCCTCCGCTGTTCTTTTCGTAGGTCTCTCTCTTTGCCCCATGTGTAGTGTATGTCTTTCATCCACAGAGGGCTCGTCCCACTCCGCGGGCTCCACATTCTCATGAAGCGGGTAGGGGCAACTTGTCTTGCCCCAGACTCAACTCTGGCCTTGTACTTGCGGAGGGCTCATCCCTTCCGTAGTCTCTCTTCATGCTTGATTTCCATGACCCAGGTGTAGTGTATGCCTCTCATCTGCAAAGGGAACATCCCGCTCTGCGGGCTCCATGGCCTTTTGAAGCTAGTAGGGGCCACTCATCTTGCCCTAAACTCACCTCTGGCCTAGTACCAACGAAGGGCTCATCCCCTCCGCGGTCTCTCTAGTCTCGTGAGACGAGTATGGGCAACTCATCTTGCCCCAGCTCGACTCCGCCATTGTGTCAGCGAAGGGCTCATCCCCTCCGCTGTCTCTCTCTGCACTTAAATTCCATGCCCCATGTTCATTTTGGACTGCTGCCCTTACACATGATATTCTTTTATCAAAAGTGTCGTTGTATTATATATTTACATACAGCCTCAAACTCTTGCTCTAGATCTTCATTACATTCAAGTGTGAAATCTTTTTAACATCCTCACATTCCAGGGCTTCTCTATCACTTTGCCTTCTTGTGTCCGCAATTTGTAGGTGCCTGCTTCTCCCATATCTACCACAGTATAAGGTCCCTCCCAATTTGGACCCAACTTTCCATCTGTCTCCTTCCTGGTATTAGGCGTCACTCGCCGGAGCACAATGTCACCTACTTGGAATTGCCGCGATTTGACCCTCTTGTTGTACTGTCTTTGCAATCGGTGGTGATACTCTTCCAACTTTATACAAGCTGTGTCTCTTCTCTCCTCTGCCAGATTCAGGTCCGCTGCCAATATTCTCCAGTTTGATCCATCCTCCATGGCCTTTGTTCGCGTAGTAGCTGCCACCATCTTAGAAGGGATCACAGCCTCCACGCCGTAAGTTAACGAGAATGGGGTCTCCTGGGTGGACGTTCGAGGTGTGGTCCGATAGGCCCAAAGTACATGATTCAACTCATCTGCCCATGCACCTTTCCTATCTTCCAACTTCCTCTTAAGGTTGTTCATAATAGTTTTGTTGGATGACTCTGCCTGTCCGTTGCCCTCGGGATTGTAAGGGTCGAGAACCCCTGTTTCACCTTATAAGCCTTCAAGAAACCAGCCAACTTTGCTCCTGTGAATTGAGTTCCATTGTCTGCTATGATGGCATATGACAGTCCAAGTTTGCAAATAATATTCTCCCATAAGAACTTGACTACTTGTGCCTCCTTCACCTATTGCAAGGCTACGACCTCAACCCATTTCGTGAAATAATCAGTGGCTACGAGCATGAATCTCCGTTTACCGCTGACCATGGGCAGCGGTCCCACTATATCCATTGCCCACATTGCGAATGGCCATGGGCTTGAGACGTTATGCAATGGTTCCGCAGGGGTGAAGATCAGCTGGGCAAACCTTTAACATTTGTCACATCTCTTAGCAAATTCTACGACATCTCTTTTTATATGGGGCCAGAAATACCCCTGTGTCAACAATCGGTGTGCCGTAGTTCTTCCCGCGGAATGGCTCCCGCAATCTCCCTCATGCAACTCTGCCTGCACCTCATTTGATAAACTCAGACCCAAACATTTTAACAGAGGCCCATTGAAGTTTTTTCGGTATAACTCTCCCTCTAGCAAAACATATCTCTGAGATGTCTGTTCCCATCTTCTTCTCTCCTTCTTATCTGTGACTTCCTTTCCCGCTAAGAAACGCTTAATCGGATCCATCCAACCCTCACTCTCTTCCGCGACCTGACAAATTTCTCTTGCATCCTCAGTACTCGGTCTCTCCATCCTTCTCACTCGTATTGTCCTTTCTTCCGACCTGGGAATTGCGGCCGCTACATATGCCAGGGCATCGACATGTCTGTTATCTCTGCGGCCCAAATGAAGGAACCTGAGTTTTGTGAATTTTACAGATCGTTTGCGCATCACATCCAAATATCTTGCCATCTTAGGGCACCGGGCGGCGAACCTTCCATTCGCTTGACACACCACCAAATTTGAATCGGAGAATACTGTCAGCTCCTTCACTCCCAAATCTTCGGCCATTCTCAATCCCGCTATCACCGCTTCGTATTCTGCTTCATTACTGGATGTTGCGAACCCTAGTTTCATGGTTTGCTCTATTCTTTCATTATCATGTGTGACCAACACGACTCCTATGCCGCTGCATGCATCGGTAGCCGACCCATCCGCGAATACCCTCTATCCATTCCTCTTATCCCACGGGTCTAAGAGGTCTGATTCTCCCTCCCTCTCTAATTCCATGACCATTTCCTCTCCCCACGTAGGATCCTCTGTGGGAAACTCTGCCAGAAATTCAGCCATTGCCTGCGCCTTTTCTGTGGTTCTTATCTGATATTGTATGTCATAGGAACTCATCATCATGGCCCACTTCAACATTCTGCCAGATGTTTCTGTCTTCAGCGCTTGTCTCAGGGGTAAATTCGTTACCACCACCACCACATGTGACTCAAAATAGGGTTTCAGCTTCAAGGTGGAGAAAACTAATGCCAAGGCATACCTCTTAATTCTACTGTACTGCGTTTCTGCGTCTAATAATGTATTGCTCTGAAAATACACCGGTTTCTCCATCTTGTCTACCAATCGGACTAGAACTGAGCTAACTGCATATTTCGTGGCCCCCAAGCACAAGTACAACTTCTCCCCCGTCTCGGGTCGTGACAACAAAAGTGCTTTGCCCAAATATTTTTTCAATTCTTGAAATGCCTCCTCACACTCCGCGGTCCACACAAAATCCAGTGTGCTCCTTAACAACTTGTACAGCGGTCTGCATTTATCGGATGACTTGAAAATGAATCTATTCAAAGCCGCGCCCTTCCTACTAACCTCTGTACTTCCTTCACATTCTGCAGAGACGACATCTCTACCAAAGACCTTATTTGCTCGGGGTTAGCCTCGATCCCCCTATGAGTAACAATATAACCCAAAATTTTTCCTGTACTCACCCCGAATGTACACTTCTCGGGGTTCAGCTTCAAGTTATATTTCCGTAGTATCCCGAAGGTCTCTCCCAAACCCTCTATATATTCCTCTTCCGACGTACTTTTTTCCACCATGTCATCTATATAAATCTCAATTCCCTTCCGAATCTTGTTTTTGAACATTTTCTCACCCAATCGCTGGAAGGTCACCCCCGCATTTCTTCAAACCAAACGACATCCTTGTATAACAATAAGTGCCGCCCTCCACCACAGACGATGTCTTTTTCTGGTTTGGCCCATACATTGCGACCTGATTGTACCCCATCGACGCATCCATGAAGGAAAATATCTTGAATCCTGCCGTCCTATCCACCAACTCATCTACTCGCTGCATGGGATAACTGTCTTTCGGGCATTCGATATTTACATCCGTAAAATCCACGCACATACGCACCTTTCCATTCTTTTTTGGTACCATGACTATGTTAGATAACCAGTCTGTGAACTCAACCTCTCGGATTATCCCCGCCCTTTTCAACCTTGCGACCTCTTCACGGATCCCCTCGGCGTATTTCGGTCTAATACTGCGCATCTTTTGCCTCACGGGTTTTGCGTCCTCTTTCATATGCAAGTGGTGACAAGCGAATTCTGGGTCCAATCCAGTAACATCCTCTATTGTCCAAGCGAAGACATCTCTATTTTCGGACAAGAACTGTATCAACTTACCCTTCCACTATTCTAGCAAATTTGACCCTATCAACGTGAACTTCTCCTCTTCCCCTTTCGATATTCACCACCTCAATCTCGTCGAGCGTCTTTGGACCCGCCAATGTCTCCTCCTCCCCCTCCACCAGAGGTGCACTGTAATTGCTATGCTTGCCTCTTCTTAGGATTAGAATTTTCTCCTTCGGGTACGCGGATCAACCGCTTCACGGTTCCCCGATGACTGTTCTTGGCAGTTACCTGATCACCGTAAACCTCGTATAGGCTGGTAGGTGTGGGAAATCGTATTACATGATAATACATCTCGTGAATCCACCGCCTTCCCAAGATTGCATTATATTGCGAAGCCGAATCTACCACCATGAATCGGGCAAAAACTGTCACTGGTGTGGTTGTCACGGGCAATAAGAGTTCTCCTATGGGCTCTATCATACTCCCGTTAAATCTATACAAATTAGTTCGCGAGGGGAGCAGCTGCTTAGGATCGACTCCCATTTCTTCCAAAGCTCCTCTGAACAACAAATCCACTACACTTTCACAATCAAGCAAAACCCTTTTCACCATGCAGTTTCCTATCGCGACTGTAATGACCAGCGCGCCTTCATGTGGTGAGTCCACTGCCCTGAGGTTCACGCTACTAAATACGATTATGTCCTTTGCTGTTGTCGCTACCTCCCTTTGTTGTGGTCTATCCATTCTCTCATTGATTTGCTTGATGCTCACGGTCTGCCTTATTTTGTCTTTATGAGCGTTATGATTCAGAACCTCCCCGCTGTAAATTACATTGATGGTTCCCAGTATTCTTCCCTGCGGCGGCACGCGTTCCTTATTCTGGGCATCTCTCACAAACTCTCTCATCCTCTCTTTCTTCACCATTCTCTGAACCAACCATTTTAGAGCGTAACAGTCATTTGTCTCATGATTCCTTATCTAATGATATGTGTAGAAGGGTTTATCTGGTATCTCTATTGGCGTGCTTTGTGGTCCTTCATACCCCGATATATTCTTTATTAAGGGTAGGATCTCACCCAATGGCTTATTCAGCGGAGTCTGTTCCATCTCGCGGTATGGCTTCCTCTCCCTGTACTCCCTTCGAACGCCTTCCCTGTTTCCTTCTGCCCGTGCTCTATATCCGCGGTATCCCTTACTTTCTTTTTCTGATGTCTCAGCCTTCCGGTGTTCCCGTTCCTTATCCAAAGACAACACTGCCTTCCCAGACCTCTTGGAATCTTTCTGCATAGAATCTTCATATCTTATATACTTTTCCACTCGTGGGTACAACTCGTATAACGTCGCGATCTCATTCTTGGCTACGGATTGGTGCACTCCTGTCCCTGGACGCAAGCCTCTCTCAAAGGCTATCACCGATGTCCTCTCATCTAGATTTTCCACTTTCAGTGTCTTAGCCTTGAATTGGCACAAAAACTCTCTAACTGACTCTGCGGATCTTTGTCGTACGTTGAATAGAGCCGCAATATCTACCACCCGTTTTTTCTGATGTATGAAGTGGTCTATGAACGCTTCTCCAACTCCTGGAAATTTTTGATGCTCCCCGCTGGCAACCTGTAGTACCAATCCGACGCCCCTCCTTTAAGGCTAGCCGGGAACATCATACACCGCAGACCATCATAACGAGACTCCTGCCAAAGGGGCATTTGTTGCCGAAAATGATGGATGTGATCCGTTGGATCTCCTTTGCAGTTGTACCTCTCAAACCTCGGCTAAGCGAACCGCTTTGGGACTTCCGAAGCCCATATGTCATCTGCTAATGGGTTGCGATTCAACCCAGCCACCACCTGACTTGCCGCTCCTCGGTGCTCCTTCGCTTGTTGCCGGTTTGCCTCCCTATCATTGTCTATAATTTCTTGGACTTGCTCCATTGTTAATCCAGCTACTAGGTTTTCCACAAGATTCGGTCCGGGCTTCTCCTCATCCTCAGATCTCTCATTCTCAGACCCCTCACTTAGCTTTTCCCCGACCTCTTCCTCCACCTTTCTCTTTCTCTTCTCAGCTCCTCGTTCTCCTCTCTCAGCGTCTCAATCTCTTCTCGCATCAGTCGTGTTTCTTCCGCTTCTCGCCCCTCTTATTGTTTTCCCCCTTCCTCAATCATTGCTTCCGGCATCGGTTCCTGAACCCTCACCTTCTTTGGTCTACCCGCTGCTTTCTTTGGTGCCATTTCTACGCTGCTTGTATCTCTCCCCACAAACAGCGCCAAATGTATGAACCCTAAAAATCTCCTCTCCTAGATCTCTCTTTCTTCTCTTTTTACTGTTTCTCCCCTCTTCTTTTAGCGGCCTCCCCTTTTTCTCTTCCCCTCCTCATCCCCTTAGCCGTCCACCTGTCTCCTCATCTCATGGATCTCTTGGCTGCCGTACATATGCCACGTCGTGGTCTAGGGTTCCGTGGTACTGATCTTGTACTCCTTTTTTTTCCTTATGTTGCCTTCTATCCTCTGCACCGCTGACTTAGTCCAACTTCCAGAACTATGCCACTATAATAGCTAATTCGTATGAAAAACATATTCAGACTTGCTGTGCATCTGTCTCCCCGTCGACGTCACTAATTTGGATCTCCGATCCTTGCTCTCAACTATTAAGCAAGCAACTAATACTTCTCCAAAATTTGAGATGTCACGAGGAGAACCTAAGCTAGCTTCTTCATCTAAGGACTGTAACGTAACATTTCACCATGCCTAGGCCACCATCAACAATAATGTTGCTTTCTAGCACATCTGGATAGAACAGCTCACCCGATCGCTATTTTGGTTGTCAAATATACAGAAGAACGAGATTTGTCATTATTAATCTATCGGTAGTAGTATTTATTTATTAATTTTATCATAAGCTTTTGTATAGTGACTTAGGTAGACTATTGGAATGCTCTAAGCACTTCAAAAAGGCGTAGATAAACTTCACTCCACTACTTCGAGATAAGGGATTGTGCTAGTAATCATGCATCATTTTTAGCATCCTAATCCCAGGCCAAAAGTGAGTGATGAAGAAACATTATTCTTATTCCCCGTTCCCATCAAGATAGCCAACATGGCCTAGAGCAAGCCAAGGTCTGAGACAAGAATCACCAGGCTGGGATAAGGAGAGCTGAGGGAATTATTATGAAGGTTACTATCCACGTTTAACTTAGCAAAGTGTCAAATATGATAGCACATCACACCAGATGAATGAAAGAACCATGGAGTGAGACAAAGAGCAGGTTAATGCAAAGAGATCGGACCACAAGAGCGTTTAGATGAAACCAGATAAATTGAAGGTTGAACTACAAAAGAAACATAACAAATCGGATTTTGAAGTTTGAATAATTCACTAATCATGGGCCATTCTTTTTGGTGCACTGTGGCACATTAGATGGTCTACCCAAATGACACTGGATGCGCAAGCTGTTGGGCCTAGACTTAAGCTTCATGAAATCGAGCCTCTTCTGTTGGGTAGAAATCCCAGTCAAAGATCAGCCGATAGGGCTAGAGCAATCCGAGGTTTGAGGCAATTAAGTATCACCTGGCTGGCTGGCTGGCTGTGATGAAAAAGTGGCCACGATATACTAATGGACCAATATCAACATTTAGCGTAGCAAAGCAAGAAATGGGCCTCAGCCCCCTCAATCAAATCCTGTTATATATAAACTCCCCATTCACGAACGTATATGTAAAACCTCCCTATTATTTAGGCCTTGCCAAATAAACTCCTCGTTTTGAAATTGATTTGCGGTCTCGGTTTCCTATTATACCCTTTTCAATAAATCAAGATTTTAAGCCTTTTCTTTAACTATGTTGACTTTGATTATGTGTAACTCTAACATTGTCTTTGTACCATGGGAAACACCATAAACAATTTTCCAAATGGCATTTCTTTTCGACCAATTCACAATATGGTCATCTCTAAAAAAGTTTCCAAAATCTTGCAACTACAAAAGCTATGAATTTCTTGTACACCTTCTTGTTTACATTCTCTTATAATAAGAGAAAACCAATTAATAACAAATATCATCTAGGAAAACTTTAAAATGCATAAATGATTACTATGCAAAGAATCGATACAAATACTATACAAATTTAAGAATGAGTACAAATACTATGTAAAGTTAAAAATGCGAGAATAAAACTACTATGCAAAGTTAAGAATGCATAGTAAAATTACCACCACACATTACACAAACATGAAAAAGCAAATAAAAAATATTGTGCAAATTTAAAAAATCTTGAATACTATGCAAAATTAAGAATGCAAAATATAAATACTATGCAAAGTTAAGAATGCAAAGTATAATTACCACCACACATTACACAAACATGAAAAACAAATAAAAAATACTATGCAAATTTAAGAATGTAGAGTAAAAACAACTACTGAAAATATAAAAATGCATAGTAAAACTACTAGATCTGCGGTAAATCTAAACTTGAAATTGCAAAACTATGAAAACTTGAACCGATTTTAACAAGATTTGGTTTGTTAAGTAGTTTTTGAGCAGAAATCTTTTCAATTTCATCTCCATCTCTTCTAGAACTTGAAGGTTTGATTTTTTTGTTTGATTTTCAGCTTTTTTTCGAAATTGTAGAGTTTTATTTTTTCTCTTTTGTTGCTTTCATTTTTTTTGTTGACGGTAGAGAATTTACTTTCGTGTACTATATGAGAATTTGCGATAAAAGATGCTTGGATCTAAAAAAAGCTAGCGCGGAGATGGAAGCGATAAGAAAGTGTGGTCGAAAAAGCGAAAAGTTCACGAGTCTATTTTACGTGGGGGTATTTTTTGGGTAGTTTCTTATTTTATTAAATGCAGGGAGGTTTTGTGGTGAGAAAAGAATTGAGGGGGTTTTAACGTACCGGTTTCTGTGGGAGGGTGATTAAACCCAAATCCTGCTTAGCAAAGTGTACCACGACCCGTTGATCCTTCGGTAGAGTGGTTGACTATCAACAAGTTGGTCATGGGATCAAGTTGTCGCGACCAAAAAAAAACAACCAACAAAAAGCTTAGCGAAGTGTTCGCACCAGACGAATTGAAAGAACACGATGTGAGACAAATAGCGAAGCGATGCAATGAGAATATGCATGCTAGCGAATCAATGCAGAGAGAATATGGCATGCAAGCATGTATGTTAAATATTTTGGGCAGCGGTATTTACACAACACTTAATCTAAACACCTTTAAAAAAGCTTACCCGAGTTAGCCGATGTAGCTTGAGCCGCCAACACATAGAGGCGTGGGCGAGCTAGCCGTGCACCGCGCTTTTTCTCCTCACCCCATTCGCCATCTGTCCTTTTTAGTTGCCTAACTCTATCCGGCGTCCGTCCGGGTTTTTCCTCCAAACACCATTCAACACCTACGTTCTCTAGCTGCTCAACTCCGAGCCATCATCCTCAGCTTCCACCGCCTGTTTCCGTCCTAGAATGTTTTATGTCCCATTAGAGTTAACTTACTCCCGTTTTATTTGTATAGACAAATAGGTCTAGACGAGATGCAACCCACTAAAATGACGTTGCAATTAGCTGATCGGTCTATTAAGTATCCTAAGGGTGTGGTCGAAAATGTGCTGGTAAAAGTTCAGGATTTCTACTATCCGGCTGATTTTGTCATCCTCGATACAAAAGTCGCTAACGACTCTGTCCCGATCATCTTAGGGCGTCCTTTCCTGGCAACTACCAATGCACTCATTAATTGCCGCGATGGTTCAATGTCCATGTCTTTTGACCATCTTGCTGTTGAAGTAAATGTTTTTAAAAGAAAGACACATTTACCCGATTCGTCTATGGATGGAGAGGTTAGCATGATCGAGAGCTTCGCTCGAGATTATTTCAACAACACGTTCCCTGATAATCATATGCCCAAATTTCTTTTCTTTGGAAGTTCAGACTCCAACATTTTCATCCCTACACTAGTCGATACACATATTATGGATGAGGACGAGATAGATGACTTTCTCAAAGATATAGTGGACTACCATATTAATGTGGATATGACCAATCTAGATGAGGAATTCAAGGAGTTTCTTAGAGCAGGTGATGATTCACCCTATCAAAAACTACTTTGCACAACATCCACCTCGACTCCCCTCCTTCCACCCTTTCAAAGGAATCTCGAGTTTGTACTCGATCCTTTTGTTTCTCATGTGCTTCATAATTTTTTAAATCCACCTAGTAAACAAATACTTCAAAAGGACAAACCATTTGACACCTTCATTTTCAGAATTGAGACAGTCCCTACCTACACTATGAATGAGTTTTGTGCTAAACCCACATCCTCATTTTTTCCATGCTTTCCTTCTACAACTTATCCATATCCACCATATTCTCCACAACCATTCACTTTTCCACACTTATTCACTAGGACACCCTCTCGTTCAAAAATGAAAAAGAAGGTGCATGCTAGGTTACGTTATAGGGTTATCCGACTTCGCTTTCATTTCACTAGGTTGCGTCATAGGAAATCTTGGTGCTTGATTGTGTTTGGATATGTTTTCTGTGATATTTATTTATGGAATGATCCACAACTATTTCGGTTGTTGATATATGATAAACTGCATGTTCATACATATGTTTAGATAAAGTCTCGAGTATCTGACTATAAATTACTCAATTTTTTTGTGTTTGGTGCATTCCTTTCATTTTCAGATATTGGTGAGTGCACCATTAAGGTAACCGGGCCCTCCCTATGGAGTGTGTGGCTATAAGTACCGGATCCTAAGTCCACGTTTAACATAATTCACGTTTTCCACTCTTGTATGTTTTCTCGGATTTTTTAGTCATGTTTCTCTATGGGGTGAATTATGTCTTTCTTGCTTATTGTTTTTCCTTATAAAAGTAAAAAAAAAAATATATATATATATATATATATATATATATATATATATATATATATATATTAAAAAATAAACATAGTAATCTAGGAAGTCTCGGGAATCTGACTTTAAAAGACCCACTTAAAAAACAAATTTTCTAAACTTTGTTGTAAAAAATTTGTTTGGGGGTCGGGTGGTCGTGTTTCTATCCTAGAATGTTTTATGTCCCATTAGAGTTGTTTAGGCCGTTTAATTATAATTCGATTCGGGTTGATATATTCTATGAATTTATAGTTCATTCGTTCGCATAACGTATGTCATGCACGCACTTCGAGGCATTTTCCACTATCTTATATGTCATCCATGGTCGGAATAGAGTGTTTTATGGATCATTGGATTGAAAATTCTCTCCTGATTATTTCCATATTTCATTCGCAAAAATCGGACTGGTAACGGCTGCAAATTTTAGTTTGAAGTTGCGAAAAATCGAAAAAATTCAAAAATTTCGAATTGGGCTTGGGCTCAACTCTCACGCACCGGCAGGTGGCACTCCTTTTTACCTTTGCACCAACAGTCGCGTTCTTCACTTCCAAACCGCCATTAATGACCACCAAAGCTTCAAAACCTAAAAAAAAAAAAAAAAAAAAAGAAACCTAAACTAACCCACGCCAACCATAAAAATCCACTTCAAATCTTCTCTAAAACCAAACCACCACCAAATTCACCAACTTACATCACCAAAAACCATCGAAAATTACAAAAATTCAAGCTGTCGCGCCACCACCGCGCCACCACCACTGTTTGTTTCATTTGGTTGACTTAAATTCCAACCCCACATCCCATTTAAACCCCCACTACATTCCTAACACTCCAATGGCTCAACAACGTCGAATTTTGCCGGAGAAAGCATTTACTGGCGACCACTTCGCGCCGTTTTACGGTGACGAAATGATTAGTAGAGACTGGAATAGCTTGTGGTACTCGACCGAAGCCTTTTACCACGAAGACTTAGTCCAACGGTTTTACAATACGAGGGAGTTGGAGGGGAGTAGAATTTTTGTTATGGTGGCGAAGAGGAGGAAGGAAATAACTCCTGGGTTGTTGGCTGAGATTCTAGGCATTCCGCCTAGAATCCATCTGGATGCCACGTTACAGGAGTCCCAATATAATGGGGTAGAGCCGTTGATGAACGCGTGGCGATTATCGAAGGGAACTACAATCGAAGCTTCGCATTGTGTTCGCCAGCATCCCTCGAATCCAACCAACCGGTGGGCCGCGGCTTCGATGGATTGGTCGGAACGTCCTAGGAAAGGAGAAGGTCAGCAACATCGGACTAAACTGCCTCCACATTTTATGGATACTCCAGGAGCAGAAGTACGAGTTCTGTATCTTGGAGTTTATGCTTAACATGATTAGGGGAGTAGGGAAGTCTATTGCACCTCTCCCCGTGTTGATAACCAAGATCATCTTTGAAGTTGAGAGCGACTCCGGCCTCGATAGGATTTACCTCACCCTGCACCGAAATCCTCATATCTATAAGGATTGTGTCCAACGAGTTTGGAGGTTGCCTGAGGATAGGAAAGAGGATGAGGAGGATGGTGGAAATGAGAATGCCTCGGAGGATGAGGAGGACTTGACTTGTTTTGATCGATGCCTTGGAGAGGTGTTGGTCGGATCACGAGAAACGCATGGCGTAATTCATCCCCGCATCGTTCACTCAACACTATCTCGCGAAGACCTCCGGACTCGATAGGCTACTATCCATCATAACTATGAGATCCGATCCCAGCGGGAGGACGAAAGCGGTGGAACAGATGAGGACGAGCTAGAAGCTTCGGCGCCCGGTTCGGGCCGACTTGCACGATTCCCACCTCACGGGGGATTCTCCTTCCGAGGACACACCACCATCGAGGCACGAAAGTCGTCGCCGAAAAGATCGAAATGGTGGCGGCCCATCGGAGCTCAAGAGCCATCTCGAAGGCGTGTGCCCTCCGCTACCAGTACCGAAGTGGTTAGGGATAGTATAGTTTGATGTTTTTTATTTGTAGTTTTATTATTGTTAGTTATTTTAATGTAAGTTTTAATTCCGTAATTTGGATTTTGTAGTAAAAGGGCATTTAATGCCAATTTTAATATAATGTCATTATTTTCATTGTGCGTGGTTGTTTAATATTGATCCCACCTTCCCAAATTGTTTGGGGGTGGTGTTATCTATTCCAGCATGATTTTTATATGACCCTCATTTAAGAAGTTATTTCGGAGTCAGGGTGAGAATATGGCTGATTAGGCATATCTATGAATAAATATCATGGTAGGATGAAATCTTGATAAAATAGGTAGATTCTATCCTAAATTCAACCTAAAAGATACTAGGGTTGTTTTAGAATCAAGAAAATGAGTTGTTTCCGTTTTCGGATTTGGAAATTTTAGTATTTCCGGAAACTGCCGTAAAAACTTTTTGGCAACTTTCCGATCCGTTTTAGCAACTTAAAACCTATATAAACTTCATTCATTCTACACTCACAACCCACACTACACCTAACTTCCATCACTCAACTTTCACTCCCACATTTCCCACGTTTCGTCTCATTTTTCGATCTTCAAGACTCGGCGCGACTTTCGCGCCCTACACATTTGTCGAATTTTTGTACAGGCGCTTTTCGCTTAAGGTGAGTGCGACTCGCGCTCAAACACTGGAATTCCAAATTATTAGAGCGCACTCGCACCCAAGTGGAGTGCACTCGCGCCCTGACTTTCTTGGACCAGAAAAATTCCAGTTTTCTGCGGGTTGTTCCCGGGTCATTCGCAGCTATTCTAGAGCGTAATTTTGAGATGACATCTCCTACATTGATATCGGAACAGTCTTTCGAAGATTTGTTCCAAAGCACTACTTATGGTGCTTGGTTTCGCGAGGCGATCACATACGTTGGCTGGGAACCGCTTATGGTAAGACCCAATGCACTTTATTCTCCAACACTAGCATCTTATTTTTACGATAACTGCATTTTCTTTGAGAGACCAGATGGAGAACAAGTGTTCTCCATCAACATTGATGATGAACCAATGGAAATTACCAGGTTCTTGATAGCATTTGTTCTTGGACTTGCTATGCTCGCTGAAATACAAGACCCATGGTGCTATTGGGTAGATAATATTTATGTCTACACTTATGAGTTTTTGCATGAGTCCTATGGGGCAGGCATTTTCCGTATTGAGGACCAAGGGGAATATAACGTTGCCTTTGGTAGCATGTCCATGAACATAGGAACTGTTATGTTTTGGATCATGCTAAATATTTTAGGTGAATGACGTTTTTCTTCTGTGAATGATGCCACTTGCAGCGTCTTCCTTGCTTTAGCCACGGGACGTATATGCCATGACTTTCCCCGAACCTTGATGTCTAGTTTAGCACGAGCCCATAGCATGAGGCATAAGTATCTTCTTATGCCTGTTCTAATTTCCCGTATTATGTTATGTTTCTTTCTTGTTTTTTGTACATGTTTCACGGATTGGATTACGGTCGACACTGTACGACCCACCAATAGTATTATTCGATCTTTCCATGCAATGACTTGGCAAGGGTGGAGGATACAACCTCATCAGGTTGCACCCTACCCCGTCCGGACCAAGTGGTGCTTAATAGGTTAGCAATAATAGATGATAAATGGCGGAAGCCCGGCAAATTATCATGGCATGGCAGATCTTGAAGGAACCTCACTTCTTTATAGAAGAAGATGATAAGCAGGATGATGAATAAGCGGGAGATAAGGTAAGTTTTAATTCTAGTTAGTGTCTGCTTATGTCCCAAGCAATTTGATTCTTGTTAACCCCATAATGGGTGGAACTCTTATAGAGTTGAGTCAGTTTTTATTTCCTATATTAGTACGTTATAACTTTGTTTTGCAGATGTTCCTGAATTTCACGCGTTCAATGGTATTTTTCCTACCCACTTTATTTAAAATACTTTGAGGACAAAGCATGCTTCTTGTTTGGGGGGGGGGGGGGCATAGAAACATGTGTAATTAAGGCATCTGTTAGGATATAAATATATATAATATGCATTTGTTTTATAGTCAAAATTTCAAAATTTTAAAAATATAAATAAATAAGTTCATGCTATACACTTAGGAATATTGGTATTGTTTTCCTTCTCTATGCTCTTAATAATCTAGAAGTCTCATGTAGCTTTTGCATTAGAATAATTTTTAGAAACTTAGGTTAATATGTAGGTAATAATCTTTGCATCTATCTATAAATATATTACATGAGTATCTATGATTGTTAGCGATAAGTTTAAAATCTAGGCTAGAGTACTTATTCTACAAATCCTGTGAGAATATAGCCTAAAGCCTTATATGAGCGAAACATTTGAGAAATGACACAAGGGAGAAGTAAAATCCGGATAGAGATATCACACGTCCACTTGCTTGATCACTAAACCATATCCTAAGCAAGAATTTAGGCCCTCTTTGGATCGATATAGCCAGAAATTCAAACTTATGAATTATTTTCCGCTAGTCGCCCCTCTGAGCCTTTCTTTAGCCTTTCATAAATCACAAATCATTTACCCTGTTACAAAGACAAAACAAAATAAAAAAATAAAAATCAACCTACCCAATCTAGAATAAGTCTGAGAATAGAATGAGGAAGAAAGATGAAGAGAAAAACCTGTGTAAACAAAAGTTAGTTAATTGCTTCAGAAAATAAAGAAAAGAAGTTTCCATCCAAAGAAAAGAAAAATAAAAATAGAAATAAAATAAAAACTCCAAAAAAAAAAAAAATAGAATAAAAGGAGTCAAAATCCAAAGAAAAAGAAAAAAATATGACTAAGGATGGAAACAAAGTGTAGAAGCAAAAGTAAATAACAAGGTTTTCTCTAGTTACATAATATGAATACTCTATTATCTCAGACTTGTCCTTTTTGAATATCCATTTCATTTCTTCTTAAACCATCTCCTAATCCCCGCAACACCTAATAAAGACCTCTAGCTCAATTAGGAATAGGTTAGTGCGATAGTAAGTGGCAGATGTGTTTGATCGACTCCAGCTTCCTGGTTGTCATTGAGATTGTAAGGTAAAGTGTGCCCACTGCACACTGGAGTAGCAAAACTTGAGTGGAAAAATCCCGAATGTTGTATCTTGACTATTATTGTGAGAACCTACTTAAGGGCCGCTATCCCGAAGTTTGAAAAAGAACACGCTAGGCATTTCATAGTATTACTCATTGTATATATGTTTATTGTAGATGATTGATTATTATGCATATATTAGCTTAGGTTTCGACTTGATTACTCTATATGCATTGCTAGTGAGAGGTATAGTTAATTTATAGCACGAATAAAGGAAACAATAGTTTTATTTCTTAGTCGTTGTAGTATAGATGAAGTTTGTGACTACCTTCACCGGAAAACTCTCATGAGGCTATAACTTCGTCCACTAGGGAATTCCTAGTGGTTTAAGGCCCTTTGCATATGGTCAATGCAATCGCATTCAAATAAACGAGAGTAGATAGAACTCCATTTTTGGTCACTTATTCTAATTTCTCATCTTTGGTTGAGGACAAGCAAAATACTGTTTGGGGGGTTTTGATAAGAGCCCAAAACTGTAGTTTTAACCACAGAATGCACATACTTTTAGACCAATTATGTGAGTAATAATTAAGAGTTAACACTAATTACGTGTTTTTATGCATTTTAGGCTTCAAAGTCCATTATGTGCAGAAATGTGCCACTTTAGCGAGATAAAGGAGCAAAGGTCGGTTAGTAAGGAGTTCCATGATTAAAGGGCCAAGATTCAAGAAGACAAAGCCTTTCTAAAGCCCGGTCAAAAGCTGAAAAGTCGACGCAGGCAAAAACAGCACACAAAGTCAGCAGAACTTCCAAAGGTCGTATCTTTGGACTCAAACCTCAGAATGGGGCCTACCTTATGTCAAAATGACCGACTCGGAAAGAGCTTCTTAATGGTTTAAGCCTTGATCCAATCAAAGGTGCATAAGTGGACGAAAAGTCTGTTGAAACCAACTGCAGTTGAAGAGGCCTTTTTGGACTGAAAGAATTGGGTTTTGGGCCTGATTCTCTGGCCCAAAACATAGATCCAAGCCCATGCATGATTTTTGGATCTGAACATATAAAAACCAAAGCTTAGCTCTTCGTTAATGGTAGCTAGTTAGACCTAAAACAATAGATAATTCTAGATCTAGTTTTCATTAATTAAATTAAGTTTAGTTTAAATTCAATTCTTGTTTTCGATTAAACTCTTAGAATTATTGTTCTTAATTAGTTTGATAAATAAAATAGCTAGTTTGTCAATTTCGATTCTTGTCATTTACAATTGTTTAGATCTAAATTCCCTTATTACGTAGATAGCTAGACCTAGATTAGTTAGATTATTAATTTAGTATTTGAATCATTGTTTTATTATTTATTAGATTAATAAAATAGTGTTCTCCATAATCTAGTTTCATTTCCATTGATTGTTTAGTTTCAATTCGTAGATTCAATTATTTGTCAGTATTAGTTTAATTCAATTATTACATGAGTAGTTTTGAATTGAGTTTAAACAAGTAAAGTTCAAATCTTTATATCATGTCTTGTTTGAATTCCATTGGGAATGATAGCATGATGATTCTCGGCTAAACCTCCATTTGAGGAGGTTGAGAAGCCTTGATGAAAGCTTGATCCCGATTATCGTAGAGTCGTCGTAATTTCCTTTCCACTCTAGAAATGATTAGTTCACCATGAGAATGGGTGTAATCGTTCACATGCTAGTTATGAATTGGTAGAAATGTCATGTGTAATTAAGGATTAGGAGTAACAGCATTGTTCTGCTCAAGCGATTCAATTCGGATTATGACAATTAAATCGTTAGTAGGTTTAAGTCGAAGTTAAGGTGGAATCAATCCCCTCAACTCCTTATCATAGAATCGATGTAGCATTCCCATAGTTGTTCTAATAGTTAGACTAGTTGCACCTTGTGGGTAGTTGCATCGTAGTCTAGTTGCCATTTAAATAAATCTCTCATTAGACTTAGAGTAGAGTAATTAGACTAGAAAACACACGACATCTTGAAGGAAGGACTAGGAGTGGAACGAATCATCTACTCCACTATATCTCATAGGATTGAGAGTAGAAATCTTTGATAAATATAGGCACATAAGATAGTTTTAGTTTACTTACGTTTTGAGTTTTATCGTTCATTTCGTAGGTAAACTATCATTTTTATGTTTTATCAGTTTTGAAATTAATTCAAAATAGACGATGTATTTTTTTTAATTAATTAATTAATTTATTATTTTTTTTAAAAAAAAAACTTTTTTTGCATCTTGACCCGAATAACATCAAATTTCAATTTTTACTACACAAAATATTAATTGATCTAAACACCAACTTTTAAACATCAGATCTGTTTCACTTATCCACTATCAAATTTGCATGTTTAGTAAGGGTTGGAGTAACTGATGGAGTAATTTTTTTCCAGTTGGCAATTAAGTTTTATTTGTATTTTGGGTTATGAAAGACCATGATATTCATTCCAGTGTTCTTCGTGATTTCATATCTAAGCATATCATTAGTGGTTGATCACTGGGTGGCAGGTGGACAGATTCTGGAAGCAGTGACTCCATCAGAACTTCTCAATGAAATAGGTAATATTGAGATAATAAAATCATATTACATGGAGCATTGTCATTCTAATAGAAATGTGGACCGTGCATATGCCAAATACGTTGTTGTTGGTAGCACTTAAAGTTGTAATCTTAAAGTTCAAACATAAGACACATGTTTTTAATTTGTATAATACTTGCTGCATTAGGTTGCTTCATTAGTATGTTTTATTGTTTTAACGTTCTAATTAGATATCATCTCAACACTGTTTTTTTTTCTTCTCTTTGGAAGATTTGTGAAGGATTACGGTGTGGGCGTTAGTTATCACCCACTCAAATTGTCTAAGCTATTATTTACTGTTTTATTTTTATTTTTTATTTATAATTGTCATGTTGTTTGAATTTTCTCTAGAATGTGTCATTATTGTATCTCATCGCCAAGTCAAAGTTTGTAAGGTATTTAAGTAGCTACTACTTAACTATGCATTTCTTTATTAGATTTTTGTTTCCTTCACTTGGAATATTTTTAATGATCCACTGTAGGCAATTTCATTTCATACCTATATTTTTAATAAATTGAAGTTTACCATTACATATGATAATGCCACATTTCATAGCTTCATTTTCCCATGTTTTTTTCTCTTATTGAAATTTTTGCATTGGCACTGATTG
Organism: Coptis chinensis; assembly: GCF_015680905.1. Taxonomy (NCBI): domain Eukaryota; kingdom Viridiplantae; phylum Streptophyta; class Magnoliopsida; order Ranunculales; family Ranunculaceae; genus Coptis; species Coptis chinensis. The sequence continues at coordinate 38,065,027 of NC_141464.1, forward strand.
TAGAGTTGTGGATATGAATAAAATCGCTTCCCACCTTATCTCTTATTGTATGTACCACCATATTAGTACCCTTACTAATGGATTCCATTGGGGTCTTTACATTAAGTCTAAAAGACCGATCCTTGGTTACCTTGACGGCTCACAGTTCCAGTTAGCCACTTTGGACGGCTCACAGTCCACTTAGCCACCTAGACGGCTCACAGTTCCAGTTAGCCACTTGGACGACTCACAGTTATAGTTAGCCACTTAGACGGCTCACATGTTAAGTTAGACATCTGGACGGCTCACAGGTCCAGTCAATCACCTGAGCCGGTCACATGTTCAGTTAACCATCCCTATCTAGTGAGAGTCATTGTGTTTTCAGAACTCTTATTTTCTATTTCTATAAATTGGACTCTTCACTTAACAATGAACTACATTTTGGAGACTTGATTCTGGAAACATATTCTAGATACGTAGGCAACCATTAAAGGCACAGTCTCACTCTTTATACAACATCTTCCCTTGCAGATTCAATAGTGTCTTGGTAAATTCTTACCCAAACATAATTGGCACCGTCTGCATTTTTTATTAACGTTCCCTCTTCCATGTATCTCTCTCAATCTTTGTCAATGGCTACTATAACAAGATCTCTAGCGAACAAGCAGACAAGAGCACAACCATCCGAGGGAAACAATTAACAAAATACTGAAGTTCGTGTCGATCAAGTTGCATCAAACCAATAGGCTCCACCTTTGTTACTTCTAGTACCAAGATAGCGATATCTAAATTTCCAAGGTCACAGGCTCCAGTATCTTCTCCTCCTAATGATACAAATTTGCCAGATGCAGATGCAAATATGGTTGCATATCCAAATGATATGGACACAGGTGATGAAGAAACGACTCTGGAAGCTATGCGTAACAAGGTCAGAAGGGAAAAGGAGCATAATGCGCGGACTTGTAGAAGCAAATAAATGAAGAGAAGCAAGTACAAATAGACAACAACAATACTGCTTCATCCACTCCATCAAGAATCGCAAGATCTGGAGAAAACCACAGTGTATTCCACCATTTGCAAGACAATAACGAAAAATTCCAAACCATTGATGTTGTCCCTGAGATTTGACCAATCAATCCAGGCCAAGAAATATTTCAACAAATCTATTAAGGCGATTGATGTCTCCTGGGGAACAAACAAAAAGTTGTTGTTCTCTACACCATAGTTATGCCGACGGTACAATATCTATCCACAATCGGTAATCTGGTCGTGATACACAAGTTCCATAAATTTGTGCAAAGCCGCCAAGTTATAGATGTTATGTCAATTGAACGAAACATGGATGCGTATTTTACTTTCTTTAGGGTCTGGTAAGGCGTGGATGAGAGTTTCATGCTGGACGAATCTATTTGAGGAAGTAAGCAATCTGAAGGATTAATCCAGTACTCCCATCTTCCTAGTATAGTATGGTGCTTATGATCTTGCACTAAATTCATTAATCTAAAGAAATGATCCTAGATACGTACATGGATTGATATCGAATCAATCTTGGGTGTTTTCCAATCACTAGACTTCAGGTCTAATTCTAGATGCATGTTTCAAAACATCATTTTTGGCTAGATTTATTCTATATATTTCTTTTTTTGTTGGTCTTCTTACATTTTGCAGAGATTAACTCTTTTAAGGATCTCATTCTCATAGTCCTGCAAGCTTAAAAGAATCTCATGTTAGCAACAAATAGAAACAAAAAAGAGCAATGGAATGCCTCTACATTATTGGGCTAGCTTATAAGCGCATATCTCAATTGTGCTTTTCTACTTCGTGAAAGAGAACCAGGGAATGTTCTAGGCCTAATAAGGTGATCTCAGCCACAAGACTCACTTATGTTGTCAAAGCACTGGGAGTTTGACCAAAAACACCTACGACCTATGCCCTATGTGTTGATAGAGGGCTCTGGGCTCACGACTTGCCCACTCCTCTAAGTCCAGCTACAGGGCAACCTATTGGAATTTGCTTGGCTGCCACAGATACTGCGGTAAGTGCAGTATTGTTTGGTGATGTAGCTGTTCAATCTTTTTCATCTGCAAAACTCTAACGGGGGTGGAAACTAGATATTCAAGAATTGAGAAAATTGCTCTCACTTTGGTTCACTCTGCAAGACGCCTTAAGTTGTACTTTCAAGGATGATTGGTCAAGGTATACACTGAGTACCCTCTTCGCAAAGTGCTCCGGTATGCACAAGAATCAAATAGACTGGCAGAATGGGACAATTATTTGAGTGTATATAACATTACTTTCGAACCGCGTACTTCAGAAAAAGGTCATGTTTTTTGCATCTTTAATGTTGGACTTTCCAATCAATGATATGGTCACAGAAATCAATCATGACGAAGACTCATCCACTGAAAAGGCAATAGTTGGGGGCGGCAAGGTCCCACAACATTTATTACCCTGTCATCAGATGCATGGATAGTCTACACAGACGGACCATATAACAAGTTTGGATTCGGGTTCGGGTGTCTTTTTATTTCTCCTGATGATTCAGTGATTAAGCACTCAGTTTGTTTCGGTTTCAAATCACCTAACAATGTAGCAGAATATGAAGCAGTCAGTTAAGCCATGCGTACTGCTTTAGGATTAAAAGTTCAGAAGCTTTAAATTTTTTTACAAACTCTCTATTAGTGGGAAGTTAGTTTGGAGGCTCTTTTGAAGTATGAGATGATAAGATGGTAGCATATCTAGACTTGATCCATAGGTTTGCTCGTCAATTTGATGTCATTTAAACAATTCAGAGACCTCAAAACGACATTTGACACCCTGACGCCTTGGCATACCTCTCTGCATCTATCACTATTGATGGCCCAAGACAAGTCATCGTTTGCCGCTGTAAGATCCAAGTATTGATTTGTCAGTCGAGAAACTCACGGACATTTACATCAACACATGCTGTTTTTTCATTGGTTCTTCAGAGTCATCACCTTTAATCATTCATGTTGTGACCACAAGAAAAAGAAAATATGACAATGATGAATTGTTGCTTAACTAGCTAAATTCCGATTCCTCTCAAGATATAGACATGTTTAACCAAGGGAATGAAACAAAGTTAACTTCAAGAGTTGTTCAAGGTGATCAAGATCTCAACGATTCAAGAAAGGGGCCCTGCGCTTTTGATTGCCTATGCTGGCAGCACCAACCGAGGACTGGCGAACTCTATACATTGCCTTCCTGAACAATGACATATTTCCTTTAGACCCCAAACTCGCTGAGACTGTCAAGCGTGACGCTTGGAAATTCTTAACAATAACATCGTCCAATGGTGATCCATAGTTGTATAAAAAGAGAAATATTTTATCCCCCATGCTTAGATGCCTCACCAAAGCAAAATGCTTACTCGTGTTGAAAGAAATTCATGCAGGCATTTGTGGCAATCACGTCGGTAGTCAGAATTTGGCTCATAAAGCAATGACCCAGGGATATTGGTGGCCTCGTATGCAATTAGATGCCAATCAAATTTCTCGAACATGTATACATTGTCAAAAACACTACAACGTATAGTTATTTCTATGATACCAGCAGAAAAAGTGCATTGACTTCAATAGTCTTCTAACTCATATCATAATTGGGGGCGAAGAAGACATGTTAAGAGATAAATTTGTTCAAACACTAGAGTATTTTTGAAAGTTGCATTGGCGTTCATGCGATGATTTTCAGGAACTAACTCTCTATAAACAAAAAATAGTTAATCAAAGTCGCAAAGTTTGCGTTTGCGATACCAAACTCTGTGCAATCAAAGTCCTGGTTTGGGTTTGCGATACCAACTCTAGGCAATTAAAGTCGCAGAGTTTGCATTTGCGATACCAAACTCTGTACAATCAAAGGCCTGGTTTGGGTTTGCGATACCAACTCTAGGCAATTAAAGTCGTAGAGTTTGCGTTTGCGATACCAAACTTTGTGCAATCAAAGTCCTGGTTTGTATTTGCGATACCAAACTCTTATTTCAGTGACTTTCTTCTTTACCAAATCGAATAAATTCCATCTGGCAAAGAGGGGGCGATGTATGTACCACCATATTAGTACCCTTACTAATGGATTCCATTAAGGTCTTTACATTAAGTCTAAAAGATCGATCCTTGGTTACCTGGACGGCTCACAGTTCTAGTTAGCCACTTGGATGGCTCATAGTCCACTTAGCCACCTAGACGGCTCACAGTTCCAGTTAGCCACTTGGATGGCTCACAGTTCTAGTTAGCCACTTAGACGGCTCACATGTTAAGTTAGACATCTGGATGGCCCACAGGTCTAGTTAATCACCTGAGCCGGTCACATGTTCAGTTAACTAATCCTATCTAGTGAGAGTCATTGTGCTCTCAGAACTCTTATTTTCTATTTCTATAAATAGGACTCTTCATTTAACAAAGAACTACATTTTGGAGACTTGATTCTAGAAACATATTCTGGATACGTAGGTAACCATTAAAGAGATAGTCTCACTCTTTATACAACATCTTCCCTTGCAGATTCAATAGAGTGTTTGGGTAAATTCTTACCCAAACACTTACTTAAACCCACTGGCTCTGTTTATAGAGAATAGGTGAAAAGACATGCAAGAGTGGTTGCAATGGCCAATGTTTTTGCAACGAGGAAGTGGGACCATACAGGTGTACCTTTTCGTGGATTTTTAGGTCTTTATCTCTTCTCCTTATGTTGATTTTCAGATGGTTGTAACAACATTTACAAAAATGATGTAACTTGAAATTTCACATATGGACCTGTGGGAGGAGTGAAAGATTTTAATTTTAAATGATACAGAGATTACGCGTAATCTTTGTCATGTTTTTAAGTCATTTTCCAATGTTCATGGTAGTGTAAACTCTTGGACAACTACAATCTATTGAAAGTTTCTATATAGACCAATTAATCTCGGTTAAAAGCACATTGGTGAGTTTTGGTTAATCTCAATTGTTGGTGGGGTGTGGTCAAATAGTGATTGCATTATATTTTTTTTACTAACTTATGAAACATGTGTTGCTGAAAATTAGTTGAATTGTACTGTCTTTGAATTAACATGCACATTTTTATATTATATCAATGTTACTACCATGTTTATCTCACTTCATACTCCAGCTAATTCATATTAATTGTGTTACAGGTCATGGATTGTTACTAAGACATGGAGATGATGTACCAGATTCCACCGCTTTTGTATTGATTTTACATGGTGTTTCTTTGTAATTTGAGTGTATTGCCCTTTAACTTTCAGTTGTATCTTACATAGAGTTTAATAATTTTAATATTTACATTTTAGCAAGCTAAAAACTCCTTAGATTTACTAAGTTGGTGTACGTCTCCTAATGTTTGTTTACTTATTTATATGAAACTTAAACACGTTTAAAATAGATCATAACAAATTTATTTTGAATGCATGCTTTTTGGGTGTATAGTGGCATAGGCTTCTTTTGCTACCTACGTGCGTAGCACGTACACTTATGCTAGTAGGAATTAATAGGAATGGCACTCCTGTTAATAATTCCTTGGTAATCACACCCCTAAAATTTAAATACAGAAGCACTCCACCATTTTAAAGTGTCTCATGGTAGAAGATTATCGTGAATATATATATTTCACGATAGGGATTGGCCGTAAGGTTAATTTCAGCTCTCGCGGGATATAACTACCGTGGGTAGGCAAAATAATAACAAAAATCTCAAAATTTCTCACGGCACCAAGCTACCGTGAAAGTGTGGTTCTCACGGTAGGGAGTTAGTCCTCACGGCAGGGAGTTACACTACTACAGAATGACACTTATACCACTGTTTTTAAGTGTGGTATAAATATATTTACCACTGTTATACAACCGTGATAATGGGTGGTGTGGTATATAATAATAGCAAAACTGTGGTATATATGTTTAACGGATACCACGGTTTTTCAAAGAACCGTGGTTTGTAATGCCCATTATATACCACGGTTGTCAACATAACCGTGACATATAAGCTATTGAAACTGTGGTTTATATTAGTGTATGTGTTATAATACCGTGGTATATAGTTATACTAAACACTACGGTTTATGCCAAACCGTGGTATATATATATATATATATTAATAATAATGCTAGTAACAGTCTTCCACTTAAAAACCGAACCTGCATAACAAAATTTACATAGCCTGCATACATACAACATTTCCATCTTCCCAACAAATTCCAAAATGTACAATAAACTATCAAACATTGCAAAAAAAGATAATAATAATAAAAAAAAAACTTCCATCAATTTTTTGAGTGCACTAAGAAAACAAACTTCAAATTCCTTTTCATAAATTAAAAAGGTAAGACTCATAAATTAAACTGGTCCGAACATAGCTAAAATTCATCCTCATTCGCTTCCGACTGAAACACCCCATTTTCCTGGATGAACTGAATAATATCGAGTCGAACACCGTCAAGTTCATCTTGCGTGTATGTCTCCTTCAATTCTAAATTTGTTATCTGGATGAGTCAAAGCACAACATGTGGAGTTACTATATAAGAATAAGGCGAAGTTGTTGAGCCAAATAAAGTGTTTGTCAAAACTTTCGAATACCTTATTTTCAAATGATCCAGTTGAACAAGCTTCTACTATTTCCCTCATAAACTTCATTGTATAATACCCACACTCTGTGCCACCTGGTTGATATGGGCCCTAACATATAGACTCATAACATATGTGAACATATACTTTTCAAAGAAAAAGACAATAATGTGTAGGATTTGTTTACCTTGATCTTGTCCCACTTCAGCGGAACTCGTTTCCCATCAACCCTTTGCAATGTGAGGACCGCACTTCACAATAAGCGATTTTGAGAAGTATGTCTATTTCAAGTGCTCAATAGAAGGAATACATGAGAAACACAACTCCTTTATAAGTGCTAAGCATCTAAAAAAACTAATTGGATGGAAGTGTTAATATCTACAAAGCAGAGGCATTTTTATATATAAACTCATAACAGGCAAAAGAGCAAAACCATAAATGTGTTGATCTGCAAAACTTACATGTCTCTCTCTGCGATCTCTCCGAGTTTGATCGGTCACGCTCATTCTTTTCTGCCAATGCTTTTGCTTGAGGACAGAGACTCCATAAAAAACTTGACAACAATTTTCATAAAAAAGAGAAATAATATTGATGAATAATTTAGTATGAAACTAGTCAATGCACTTGAATAGGTTTTCTACATTTATAAGATGACAAGTAAAGATAATCATAAACACAAACAAATAGAGAAAAGCTAATCTCCACAGACCGCGCGCTCCTGTGTACGTTGGTGGCGATCCAGTCTCGCTCTTCGTCTTTCTTCAGTTTCCCCCTCAACGTCCTGGAATTCTCCAGATCACGAAGCACCTTTAACAAAGTAGAATTTAAGCAATTAGCATACTTTAAAGGAGCTCTCTTGATTACTATTGCCGGAAGGCTTCTTCGGCACAAGAGAAAGTGTAAAATCAACAAGATTACCTCCAAAGATTGAAGTGAGATCATCAACAATATTTGTAGTTGAGGATGCCTTCCGCGATGGTCGACGAGGTTTCCGTAAGATGTCCGGCCGGGCTGTTTCAGTCTTTGTTTTTTTTTTCAATTGGGACTCAAAAGTAGACTCGATGCAGAAAACAAAGACGAAAATAATAGTCCGCTAATATTTCAGAAAAAAAAAAAACAATATCTTGCTTCTAATCTTATTCCCCTAAAGCATGCGGGTTGTGGTTCTCATAGGCCTTGGTGCACCTTTGCTAGCTCTACCGCCCGAAGAAAGACTCAAGATCATTCTCATTCTTTTGTTGACTCTCTCTCTTGCAGCCCTCTCCACGAGCCTCTGTAGTAGCCCTCTCACAAGCCTCTGCGGTTGCCCTCTCGGCGCCAAGCTTGCTCTGCTCTTTTGCCCGTCGCGTCTGCTTCAACTCTTGCAACAGCAGCTCTCTCTTTTGCTTCTGCAGCTACCTTCTCTGCTCTTTCCTTAGCGTCGGCTGCTGCCCTTCACGTGCCTAAGCTTGTATTCTCTGACAAGAGAAGACGCGTTAACGCCACGCGTGACTCAAAGCATTGACCTTATCAACAGTAGCCTTTTACACCCTTAGGCGAGCATCATCAGCTGCTCTCTCACGTGCCTCCCTAATTAGAGACGGGGTATATAGTCCCAAGAGTGTGTCCTAATTCTTAAATTCGGTGTAGTCGCGGCAACTTAGGATCCACTCAAAGTTATCTCAGTACAACTTAGGATCCACTCAAAGTTAATTTTGAAAGATTTTGGTGAAGACACTTCACACCGCTTTAAACTTAATAGATTGCCAAGTTGCCCACCAAGGTATCCACCAATGTCAAGTCCACTATCTTTGGGTTTCGAAGAGATGAGGAGGCATAAGTTCAAATTATCGACAAAAAGAGATGAAAGGCACACTTTCGAAAACACGAGAGGGCTTATAAATTACATGTATATAATAGAAGACCCAAAACATGATATTCCTTTCCATGGCTCCTCACAAGGATCACCTCCATCTGATTTCCACCCTATTAGCTGTGAAGGGTAATTCAAAGTCTTGTACAGATCTTGAACAACTGCAACTGCAAGAAGTTCACGTGTAGAAATAAATTTTACGGAATTTCAAAAACAGCTTTTGTCATTCAAAGTGTATAACATAACAATACAATAGTTCCGTAATAGCTAACATTTTAACCGAAACTAAAAAAAATGCACATTTTCGTCATTTTCATTTAGAAGATAAAATGGTTAATTCCCAATTACATTCCCAGTTCTAGAAATTCAATCCACAAGTCTAACTGTAAATATCAACCTAAAGCTTTGATAGAACTGGCCACATGTTTCTATATGGCTAACAATTTTCAATACAATGCATAATAAACATATTGACACCTTACCTAGCCGATGCAGCTCTTTGTTCATGAAAATCAAAAGTATAAACATGACCAGTCGGGTTAATAGCTCTAGCCAAAGAAGTAGTAAGTGAACCACTACCAGTCCCAGATTCAAGAACTACACAACCAGGAACAATTTCCAAGAAGGAAACCACAAAAGTAATATCAGAAATGTTCAAAATCTGTGTCCTATGACTTAAAACCAATGTCCACAACTCAGGTGTTGGAGCTAAGAAGTAAATAAATCCACCTTTGTTACTTAACACTTTGGACCCATATGATTTCCTATCCAAATACCATGTTTAAATACCCCGAACCTATTTTGTAACTCTGAATCACTTACTTTAATTGCTTTCATTGTATCGTGGCGTTAGTATATGCAATAATTAGATCCCCATTAAGCTATCTTCTGTTTGGGATGATATCTTTCTCGTGCCATCTATATATAACATTATTTACCACAAAAACAAAACCCAATCAACTTAAAAATACTAACTTTAATCTAACAATAGGGAGTAAAAAAGATGGGTTACCTGATAAAGATGACAGAGATTGAGGAGAAGTCATTAGTAGTTAGGTGCTGATCCAAATCGAAGTTGTATCAACCCAACTAAATAGTGAAAACGAAAAACAATTAATTAAGAGAGATGAAAAATAATTAATTCAGAGAAATAAAAAAAACAACTTACCCCTAGTTTTTATTGAGCCGTAGCTGCAGTGAGAGGGAGTGGAAGAGAGAGGAGAGGGTAGCGGTAGTGAGAGGAGAGGAGAGAGAGAGGTTATGTTTTATGAACAAAAACTGCTTCCTTTAGTTCAATTTCGAACGAAGGTGGAATTCGAATAGATAAAGAAACATGGAGAAAACATCATGCGGAGTTAAGAGGGAAGGGTTTCTCTTTGTTGTGTTATTGAGTTGAGGTCGAGAAGAAATCCAATTCTTTGCACTGTTATGGTGTAGTGACGGTGGGTTTTCTCACTGTTGCGGGAATCCTAAGAGTCGTAGAGTTGTAGAAGTTGTGGGGAGAGACCGAGAGAATAGCGGGAATCCAATTTGAATGAGTTTAAATCTTTGTGTTTTTTTTTTCGCGTATTTGACTATTTGGGATAAAGTCATAAACCACGGTAGAAAGTGGAAAAATTTATATACTACTGTTTATGTTTAAGATAGTGGGGATGTGGAGTACTCTCATGCTGAAAAAAAACTAACCATGGTATATGGCCCAACTTATCCCACGGTTTTCATCTAACTGTGACATATACTAGTAAACCAATGACCAAAGACATTTCCGCCGTGGTATATAAGTATTTCCCACGGTTTTTGAAAGAACCGTGGTATAAACGTTCTTATTGACCGTGGTATATGTGTCATTCTGTAGTAGTGTTAGTGAGAATGTGGTTCTCAGGGTAGATAAGTATTGTGAGAATTTGGTTCTCGCGATACTTGGCTGCCGTAACTCTTTTTACATGGGGTGCTTGAGCTGTGACATGCTTGGAATAACCGTTATTCTTCTACCCTTTTGCTAAAGGGGTGCCGATCCCATTAAGTGGGGTGTAAATACCGCGCCCCAAAATTTTATGATATAAAGACAAAATAAATTGAAAGCAAGAACAGGGAAAATGACCAAGAAATAGAGAAAGTAGGGATGTAGAACTTTAGCAGCTTGCTCTGACAAAACATGAGACACTGTGGTAGAAACTATGATTTTTCTCATGTTTAGTTTCAAGGAAGTTTTGTTCTCCTATAAGAGTTCTAATTAATCTATGCCTTCTACCTAGAAGGGACATAGACTAGTAGATACTACAAGTATGCAAACCGTGCTAGGCATCGGTATTTTTTCAAGTCTTTAAACCTGTCACTCTAACATCTCTCGGATAATATGATTTTTTGAATTCTAGTTCTAATCTAAAAAATAATATAAAAACATTAGGAGGGGTTGAAGGAGGTTTTCTAAATTATTTTAAATAATATGAAGCTAATTTTAATTTCACTAAAGTGAGGGAGTTTTTTGTAAATTGTTTAAAAATGAGGGAGTTGATTAGAATAATTAAAGGAGGTGGTTCTAAAATATTAAAATAGAAAGATTAAAAATACACTGTTTGGTTGATAAAGGTGCTTCCTAAAGACCCGGCTATCATATAGTGTAGAGATCATATCTACACTATATGATAGCCGGGTCTTCCAGAATACCCTTCCCAATATCGAGTAGGCAATTTAAGATCTCCTTATTTACTTAATTTAGAAACACCTCCCTCTATTAATATAATTTGAACAAGGTCTCTTTTTTATTAATAATTTAGAAACACCTCTCTAATGTTACTTAAATTAAATAATTACCCCTAATTTCCACATTGAAATTAAAACAAGCCCTATTTTATTATTGATAATTTAAAAGAACCTCCATAATATCACTTAAATAACATAATTATCTCCCATTTTGTTTTTTTTTTTTTAAAAAAGACGAGTCTCTCATATATAATTACAAATACCATTTACAATTAGAATATAAAGAAACCATACTAACTATCGATCTCGAGAGACAGGTTTCAAGACTTAAAAAAACCGATGCGTAACACGGTTCGCATACTTGTGCTTTATATAAGGAGAACTCTTTTGCCAATTTGAAATTGGGTACGTTGGTAGCCTACCTAAGGTTCAATCACACCATTAGTAAGTCTCCACGACTCCACCTACCCCCTGCTTTGCCTCCTTTCTCCTTCTCTGAAATCCCATAGAGAGTGTCTCGAGTCATTTGTTCCTAAACGTTGTCACACCTAAAAACTTAGGATTTTGGTAATTCTTTTGAGGATACAATATTCTCGCTATGTAGATTATCACAAAAAAAAAAAAAAATGTACGTTATTGCGAAATCTCGAACCTTTTGGAGAGGAAGTCTCCAAGTAATGGGGAACATGTATATTATTGTCGCCAACTTGACTTTTTATAATATGATTAAGGAGCACGAAACTAAATTTAGTTCCATAATCATTGTTATGGTCTAGTTTGAGCCTAATGTGCTTCATAGGTCCGGAGGAATGAATGGGCGCTGTGAGGACGAAGTCCAAAGAGGAGTATGCATAAACCATAGAGTGTAGGATATTGAATAATTGGCTAGGCGGTGGACATGTATGCCACGTAGTACAGGACACGTGGGAGTAGCAGAGTAGATGGATGAAAGAAAGATCACGTGGGACCTAGTATAAGAGAATAGAAAACCTAATAGAGGGGCCGGGGGGGGGGGGACTAGTATAAGGAAACTCACAAAAGAGATGAGGAAGAATTAGGTCATAACAATTGGCGCCGTCTGTGGGGAAACTTAACCCACGACCATGTCCAAGGTAGAAAGGAGGAGTATGGCTACATGGCTACAAACAGAAGAGGAAGGAGTTGCAAATGGAGTTACTCTACAACAAGTTCAACACGTATATGTTGGAGAAAGAAACTGAAACTATAAGGCTAGTGTTGTCGGAAAACAGAGGACCGGCGAACCAAAAAATAGCAGGACTGAATCACAATCCAAGTAGCGGTGGCGGTAAGAGGAACGGAGGTCCCAAGTCGATTCACACAACCTCAGTTTGACTAGTTTGATGGAAAAGGAGATCCGTGCATCATTTCTAGCACTTTCGCCAATAGTTGGCGTTATGGCAAGAAGATAAGTTTGATGGCTTATGGCGTATGCTTTTTCCAGTGAGTTTGAAAAAAAGTAATATCTGATTGGTTCTACCAGCTACCAACGAGAAGTATAAGCAGATTTAGTAATATGGAAAGGGCATTCATGAATTATATCTACTATAAGAAGAGGGCAGTGGATGTATCCACACTATTCTATGTGAAGCAAGGAGAGTGGGAGACTTTGCTAGAATTTGTTGCTAGATTCAACGCAGAGGCTATGAAAGTGGAGAATCTGGACGAGAATACCACGGTAATAGCTTTCAGAAACAGAGTCTGCCAAGGAAGTGAGGTACACATGTCAATCATTAGAAATGAAGATATATAAGATATCAAGTATGGCAAAATTGTATCCGAAGCTGGAGAAATACATCAGATGTGAAGATTATATACCACGAAAGAGAAGGAAAGCGAAAGGAAAGGCAAAGGGGACTACGGTAGTAAGGGTTACAAGATGGAAAGACCTAAAGAGAGAGAGAGAGGCTAGATGAGAGGGGCAAAAAACCTTACCAAGAGAAGGTGTATACAAGGTTGAACCAACCACTAGAAAATATCTTTAGAGTCATAAAGGATAGACAAGATTACATTCCACCACAAAATCATACAAAGGAAAGACTAGACAAACCATATTGCCAGCACCATCAAATAAGGAATCACAGAACAAATGAATGTTATGTGCTATAGTGGTTGGTCCAAAAAATGATAGATGAAGGGAATTTAAGAGAGTTTATCACGGACAATAGAGAAGAGGTAAGGATACCGGAGGATCATCGCATTCTGGGAACCATAAATGTCATATTCAGTGGTGAAATTTCAACGCGGAACATACAAAAAGTTAAGATGAGGCGGACTATGTAGATGCAGCAAGCGTACGAAGTGAGTCTTTTACCTAGGGCAATAACACAAAGTGTCATAGGATACAATAATATCACTTTCATGGAGGAGGATAGAGAAAGGGTAAGTCTTCCAAATGATGACGCACTAGTAGTAATCCTAATAGTAGCTAGGTAAATATCTCACCAAAATAATTTTAATTGATTGTGGTAGTTCTGTTAATTTAATATTTTGCATTGCTTTAGATGAAATACGTATAGACTGTGTGGTATTGAGACAAGCTAAAAGCAATTTATTTGGTTTCAATAGAAGCATGATTGAACCAATTAGAGAGATAGATTTGCCAGTATTTGCAGGTCCGGTTACCATCATAACTACATTCGTGGTTGTAGATTCCATGTCACAGTACAATATGATTTCGGGACGCAAATGGATACATGCAATGAAGGATGTCCCATCTACCTATTATTACCAAATACGTGGTTAGATTCCCTATTACAGTAGGGACTTATGAAATCAAGGGAGACCAATCCACAACACAAGCAAGTTATTTCGCTACGGGGAAAGATATGGTGAAGAGAAATGGTGGGGCAGAAAGTTCTAAGCCCCAAGAGAAAGTATATCAATTACAAATAGGGCTATCTGCGGATAAGCCTCATCCGCGGACCGATTCTAACTGTGGAGGAGGTATAAATGGTAAATTTGAGCGAGGATAATGAAGTGAAACTCACTGATGTGGGAACATTGTTAGCAGAATCATGGAAGAAGAAACTGGTAAAATGATCCGAATCAAATAATGCAATTGATATAATGTATTGTAAATGATATGTAATGAAAATGATATTTTCTTTTCCATAACATAAATCTTTTTATTTGTTCTCCAAAAGAAAATGGGGCATATAATAGTTGTCCCCGGACTTAGTATGGTGCGCCAGTCCAAATCAGATATAGGGGCGGAGGTCCCTGTAAATGGCATGATATGCCATTCCGAATCACAGACATGGAGCGGAGGTCGTTGGACACTGCATGGTATGCCAGTCCGAATCAAAGACTCAGGGGCAGATAACAGTTGTCCCTAGACTTGGCATGGTATGCTAGTCTGAATCAAAGACTTAGGGGGCAGATAATAGTTGTCCCCGGACTTGGCATGGTGCACCAGTCTAAATCAAAGACTTGGGGCGGAGGTCCCTAGACGTGGCATGGTATGCCAGTTCGAATTAAAGACATGGGGGTAGATAACAGTTGTCCTCGGACTTGGCATGGTATGCTAATCTGAATCAGAGACTTGGGGGGCAGATAATAGTTGTCCCTAGACTTGGCATGGTGCACCAATCCGAATCAAGGACTTAGGGCAGAGGTCCCTGGACGTGGCATGGTATGCCAGTTCGAATCAAAGACTCAGGGGCAGATAATAGTTGTCCCCGGACTTGGCATGGTACACTAGTCTGAATCAAAGACTTGGGGCGGAGGTCCCTGGACGTGGCATGGTATGCCAGTCCTAATTGAATCAAAGACTCGGGGGCAGATAATAGTTGTCCTTGGACTTGACATGGTACACCAGTCTAAATCAAAGACATAGGAGCAGAGGTCCCAAGACTTTTCATGGTATGCTAATCAGAATCAAAGACTTGGGGCAGATATTAGTTGTCCTTGGACTAGGCACAGTACGCTAGTTCATACAAAAGAAACTGGAGGGATATCACGCTAGACATGACTTGTAACTTAGAAACACAACCGAGGACAAACAGAGTAGTCCATCTCGAGTAAATTGATTAAGCAGGAATAATATCTGTCATCCAAAATGTTAGAGAAGATTCTTAACTCAATAATTGATATACGTAAAATTGAATAATTTACCTACGAAATGAACGATGAAACTCAAAACACAAGTGAAACTAAACTTAATTACGCGTTGCTATCAAAGATTTCTATACTCTCAATTCTATCGAAATAGAGTGGAATAAAAAGTTCGTTCCACTTTTAGTTCTTTAGTATTCAAGTTTCATAGATTGACTAATCTATTCAAAGTTTAATGAGAGCAATGGTGTAAATTATACTACGATGTGAATTAAAACTAGACATAATATAAAGATAATAACTTTATTAAATTTAACTAACAATAATTGAATTCTAAATTAATAACTAAGAATTGAATAACAACAACTGAATTTAGATCTAACAATTTTAAATGACAATATCGAAATGAACAAGAAATAACTATTTTATTTATCTAATCAATGAAGAACTATGATTCAAAGAATTAATCTAAAACAATGTATGAAACTAATTAATTTAACTAATTCAATTCAAAAACTAGATCTACAAGCTATTTTAATGGCTACTTTTTTATCTAAGCTATCTTTATCTCCTTCTTAAGAGCTAAGTCTTGTTTTATGTAAAGGAGGAGACCAGATCCACAATTTCGTGCATGGGCTGAGGAGCCATGTTTTGGGTCGGAAAATCGAGCTCAAAGCCCAATTTCTTCAGTCCACAAAGCCCGTTTCAGCTGGCTTTGACTTTAGTAGACTTTTCATCAACTTCTGCTCCTCTGATTGGGTCAAGGCTTGAACCATTGGAAAGCTCTTTCCAAGTCGGTCGTTTTGACCTAAGGTAGGCCTAAATCCGAGGCTTGAGTCTAAAGATATGGTCTTCGAAGTTCTGCTGACTTGTGCACTATTTTTGCCCGTGTTGACTTTTCAGCTTTTGACCGGGCTTCATAAAGGTTTTGTCTCCTTGAACCTTGGCCTTTATCACAGAACTTTTTAGCAACCAACCCTTTGCTCCTTTATATCTCCAAAGTGGCACATTTCTGCACATAATTGAGTTCCATGCCTGAAATACATAAAAGCACGCAATTAGCATTAACTCTTATTTATTACTCGCATAATTGGTTTAAAAGTAGTATTATTAAGGGGTTAAAACTACAGTTTTGGGCTCTTATCAAACCACCCCCAAACAGCATTTTGCTCGTCCTCAAGCAAATATGAGAAATTATCATAAGTGACCAAAAATGAAGTTCTAACTAATCTCGTTTAGCCGAGTGCGATTGCATTGACTATATGCAACAAGGCGTTAAACCACTAGGAATTCCCTACTGGACGAGTTATAGCCTCGTGAGAGTTTTCCAGTGAAGGTACTCACAAACTTCATCTATACTACAACGACTTCGAAATAAAACTATTGTTTCCTTATCTATGTCTCAATTATCTATACATCTCACTAGCAATGAATACAGAATAATCAAGTCAGAACCTAAGCTAATATATGCATAATAATCTATCATCTACGAATAAACATATTTACAATGAGTAATACTATGAGATGAACTAGCAGGTCCGTTTCTGAAAACTCGGAATAGTGTCCTTAAGTAGGTCCTCACATAAATGTCAAGACAAAAACCACTTTGATTTTTCCGCTCAAGTTTATTTCTTGCTTCAAATGCGGTGGGCACACTTTACCTTATAAACTCAATGACACACAAGGAAGCCGGAGTCGATCAAACACATCTGCCACTTACTATCACACTATCCTATTCCTAATTGAGCTAGAGGTCTTTATTAGGTGTTGGGGGATTAGGAGATGGTTTAAGAAGGAATGAAATCAATATTCAAAGAGAACAAGTCAAAGATAATAGAGTCTTCATATAATGTAACTAAAGAAAACCTTATTCTTTACTTTTGCTTCTACACTTTGTTTCCATCCTTAGCTATATTTTTTTCTCTTTTTCTTTGGCTTTTGACTCCTTGATTCTATTTTTGGAGTTCTAACTCTTTATTTTTATTTTTATTTTTTTATTTTTTATTTGGCTGGAAACTTACTTTTCTTTTCTAAAGCGACTAACGAGTTCTTGATTTCAAAGGTTATTCTCTTTTCTATTCTTCATCTCTATTCTCAAACTTATTCAAAGAATTAGGTAGGTTGATTTTTTATTTTGTTTTGTTTTGTAACAGGGTAAAGGATTTGTAGTTTATGAAAGGCTAAAGAAAGGCTCAGAGAGGCGACTAGCGGAAAATAATTCATAGGTTGGAATTTCTGGCTATATCGATCCAAAGAGGGCCTAAATTCTCACTTAGGATATGGTATAGTGATCTAGCAAGTGGACATGTGATTTCTCTATCCGGATTTTATTTCTCCCTTGTGTCATTTCTCAAATGTGTCACTCATATAAGGCTTTAGGCTATATTCTCACAAGATTTGTAGAATAAGTACTCTAGCCTAGATTTCAAAAACTTACTGCTAACAATCATAGATACTCATGTAACATATTTATAGATAGATGCAAGGATTATTACCTACATATTAGCCTAAGTTTCTAAAAACTATTATAATGCAAAAGCTACGTGAGACTTCTAGATTATTGAGAGCATAGAGAAAGAAAACAATACCAATGTTCCTAAGTGTATAACATTCTTTTTATATATATTTTTAAATTTTTTGAATTTTTTAACTAGAAAACAAATGCATATTATACATATCTATATCCTAACAGATGTCTTAATTACACGTGTTTTTATGACCCCCCCAAACAAGAAGCATGCTTTGTCCTCAAAGTATTTTAAATAAAGAGGGTAGGAAAATACCATTGAAACGCATGAAATTCTAGAACATCTGCAAAATAAGGTTATAACATACTAATATAGAAAAGAAAACTAACGCAACTCTATAAGAGTTCCACCCGTTATGGGGTTAATGAGAAATATATTGCTTGGGACATAAGCAGACACTAACTAAAATAAAAACTTACCTGGACTCCCATTTAAACATTGTCCTCCTCATTTCCCTCTTCAAAGAGATGAGGTTCTTTCGCATCTTGCCAGGCCATGATAACTTGCCAAGCCCGACGCCGTGTGTGTCGTCAACTTGTGCTAACCTTTCTAGTGTTACTATGTCTGATGGGGTGTAAGGAGCAACCAAATGAGGTTACACCTGCCATCCCGGCCAAGTCATTACTCGAAATGAGGGAACTACCCAATTGGTGGGTCTCATGACTTCAACCCTTTTCCAATCCGTGAACTGGGTACATAATTCTGGTAGATAACTGCGCAGGATGTGGCAAACTAAAACATGCATAAGAAGATACTTATGGCGCATGCTTTGGGCTCTCTTAAGACTAGCCACTAATACTCGGGGAATGTCATATCGGTGACGTCCCTCAGCTAAAGCAATGAAAACGTCACCAGAGATACTATTTGCAGAAGTAAACTGAAACTCCCCTAGAATATTCATGATGATAAATAACATGGTGGTGCCTATATTTAGGGACAGACTACCAAGGGCTATGTTGTAACGCCCTTAGTCCATTATACGAAATACCCCTCCCCCATAATACTCATGGAAATATATATAGTCATAGAGAAATGAATTATCGGTCATATATCCCCACGTGTGAATAGGATCAGGTATTGGTATTCCCGAAACTAATGCTACCACATACTTATTGAATTCTAGGGGTGTGTCATCAACCGTGACGGAGAATTCTTGTTCTCCATCCTGGTTACAATAGAACTTAACATTATTATAGAAAAATTCAATAAGCTTAGGTGAATACGAGTCGTCTTCACTTACCAGAAGATGCCTCCATCCGAACTGCGTGATCCTCTTGCGAAACCAATGTCCATAAGACTCGCTCCCCAACAAGTGTTCGAAAGACTGCTCCGGTATTAATATAGGAGAAGTCATCACAAAACTACTCTCTAGAATAGCTGCAACTATCCCGGAACAACCCTCGTAAAACTTGAAATTTTTGGTGCCCATAGGGGGTCGGTAGTGTGCTCAATGTATGCTCGAAAGGGCGCTGCTGCCTCTGTTGAGTTTCAATTCCAGTAATCGCGCAGGGTGCGCTCACTTTTAGTTCGATGGGATGGCAGGGTCGGGATGAAAACTGGAATTCTAGTGTTTTGGGCGCAGGTGGCACTCAGGTTTATGCTGGAGAGGGTGCAGGTCGTGCTCAGGGTAGAATTCCTCCGACAAAGTCTTTGAGGCGCGGTGGCGCCCCATCATTGCAGTGCCGGAGGGAGCTATGAGGCCGAAGTGCGAAGGAAAAATAAGGTAAAGTGGGAATGAAACATGAGAGATGAATGTGAGATGTAGTTGGGGTTGTGAGTGTAGAATGAATGTAGTTTTTATAGGATTTAAGTTGCTAAAACGAATCGGGAAGTTACCCAAAAAGTTTTAAGGCAATTGCCGGAAATAATAAAATTTCCAAAACCGAAAATGGAAACAACCCATATTCTCTATTCCAAAACAAACCTAATATCTTTTAGGTTGAATTTAGGTTAGATACTACATAATTTATCGAGATTTCATTCTAACACAATATCTATTTATAGCGATGCCCATATCAACAATATTCTCAACCCTCACTCCAAAACAACTTTTGAAAATAGATGATTATATAACGAATTATGTTAGGCTAAATAATACCAACCCCAAACAATTCGGGATGGTGGGATTAATGATAAGAACAACGCATAATTCGAAATTAACCAACTTATATTAAAATTGAATTCCAAATAACATACGACAACCAAATTCAAATTTAATTACTGAACTAATCTTTTTACATCCGTACTAAATAAAAACAAATACAATAAAACAAATCAACTTATTAGATCCTTAAACCACTCGCTGCTAGTAGTGGAATACGCTCGAGAAGCAGATGGCCCTTGGGCTTCCGATGGGCCAGAGCCATCCATCTTGTGGCGACGACGCTCGTGCCTCACAGCTTCCTCCTCCGAAGAAGAACCCCCCTGGGGTGGCAAGCGTGCAAGCATGTCATCTCGGAACTGGCGCTGAGAGTACATCTCAGCCCTCGTCTGTTCCCACTGCTTATCCTTGCGCCGGGCACGAGTCTCGAAGTTATGATGCATGGTAGCCTGCCGAGTTCGGAGGTCTTGACAAATAGTATTGAGAGAACGCATGCCATGGTGAATCACAGCCATGCGTTCTACATCCGACCTACACCTTTCCAAGGCATCGGCATCAAAACATGTCGTGTCATCCTCATCCTCCGAGTCACTCTCCTCGACTACCCTCTCTTTAGGCAACCTCCAAATTCTCTGGATACACTCCGTATAAATATGATGATTTCGGTGCTCCTTCAGGCAAATCCTATCAGACCTCAGAGTCGCTCTCAAGGTTATCATGATCTTCATTATCAAAATAGGGAGAGGTGCAATACTCTTTCCAACTCCCATAATCATGTTACGTAAAAACTCCAAAATACAGAACTCATACTTCTGCTCCTGGAGTATCCATAAAACGTGAAGGCAGTTCAAGCCGATATCACTGACTTTCTCCTTCCCTATGACATTCCTACCAATCCACTGAGCTACAACCAACTGGTTGGTTTGGAGAGACGACTGGCGAACACAATGCGAGCTCGCATTATAGTTCCATTCCGCAACAGTCGCGTTCATCAAAGGTTCTACAACAGTAAACTGGGAATCCTATAATGTGGCATCGAGATGGTGTCTAGATGGAATGCCTTAAATCTCAGCCAACAACCCAGTAGTAACCTCTCTCCTCCTCCCAGCCACCTTAACAAAAATTCAATCCCCATTCAAGTCTCTCATCCTATAAAACTCTCGGATCAAATCTTCATGGTAAAAATCATCTGTTGAGTACAACAAACCACTCCAGTCTCTCCTAACCATCTCGTCACCGTAAAATGGCGCGAAGTGGTCGGCAGTAAAAGCGTGCTCCGGCAATATCCGACGTCTTTAAGCCATTGGAGTTTTTATAAGATGTGTGGGTTTGAATAAGGTAGGGGACTTGTTTTGAAACACTCTAACTAAAAAAAATGGCAGGAGGGCGGTGGTGGTGGTGGTTGTAGTTAGGAGGAGATTTGGGATGGGTTTTAACTTTGGGCGTGGGTGTATTTAGGTTTCTTATTACTTTTTTAGGTTAGGTTTTTGAAGCTTTGAAATTTGGTAATGGCGGTTTGAAGAATGGAATCGCGACTGTTGGTGTGAAGGAAAGAGATGCACGTGCGTGCGAAGTTGGGCCCAAGCCCACTTGATTTTCAGATTTTGATTTTTCGATATTTCGCGTAACTTCAAACTTAATTTGCCGCTTCGTTATCGGGCCGATTTTTGCGAATGAGGTATGGAAATGATCAGTAGAGAATTTCAAATCCAATGATCCATAAAATGCTCTATTCTGACTATTGGTGACATATAAAAATATTGAAAATGCCTCGAAGTGCATGCATGACGTAAGTTATGTGAACGAATAAAATCTAATTTCATAGATAATGTCAATCCGAATCGTAATACAATTAAACGGTCTAACCAACACAACTGGAGAGTTGAATAATCCATGATGGAACGAACACCCCACCCCCAAACAAATTTTAGCCACAGAGTTGAGAAAATTTGTTTTAAAAAGTGGGTCTTTTAAAGTCAGATTTCCGAGACTTCTTAACTTACTATGTGTGTGATTTTAAAATAATTTTTTTTTTTTAATTTTTTATGAATAAAATTTAATATAAGAAAACAAGAAAGCATTAAATGCATAATTCACACCATAAAGGGGCATAACTCAAAAAACGAGAAAACATGCAAGAGTGGAAAACGTGAATTATGTTAAACGTGGACTTAGGATCTGGTACTTACAGCCACACACTCCATAGGGAGGGCCCGATTACCTGAATGGTGCACTTATCAATATACGAAAGTGATAGGAAGTACACCAGACAACCAAATGAGTCGTTTATAGTCAGATACGTGAGACTTTAACAAATAACTGGATATATATATTAATACCCTGCAGTTTCCATATATCAACAACCTAAAGAGTTGTGGGTCTTTTCAAAAATAAATAACATGGAATGCACCCCCAAACATAATCAGGCACCAAGATTTCCTACGGCACAACCTAGTGGAATAAAAACGAAGTCTGATAGACCTAGAACGTAACCGAGCATGCACCTTCTTATTCATCTTTGAACGAGAGGTTGTCCAAGTGAATGAGTATGAAAAAATGGATGGTTTTGGAAGATATGGTGGATAAGGATAAGTATTAGCAGGAAAGAATGAGAATGTGGGTTTAGTACAAAACTCATTCATGGTGTAGGTAGGAACTGTCTCCATTCTGAAAATGTAGGTGTCATGTGCCTTTTCTTCAGGAATTATATCCGTATTAGGCGGATTTAGAAAATCATTAAGCACAGAAGAAATAAGAGGGTCAAGTGCAAACTCCAGGTTCTTTTGAAAAGGTGTAGGATGGGGTACATTGATGGAAGGGGAATGATGTGAGGTGGGTGAATGGTTATCAATAGGAGGGGACTCTCGAGGTAGCAGAGAAGAGTTGCAAAAGAGTTGAAGGGAATCTTCCTCAATTCCCTCTACATCCAAGGAGTCCTTATTAAAGTTGGAACATCCAAAGGAAAAGAATTTGTGCATCTGATTATTTAGAAACGTGGTTTTGACATAATCATGAGCTAAACTCTCGATCATACTAACCTCTCTATCGATATTGGTATTAGGAACCTGTGTGATCGGTTTAAATACATTGACCTCAGCGGAAAGATGGCCAAAAGATAAGGACATCGAACCATCGCGGCAATTTATAAGCGCGTTGGTAGTTGCCAAGAAGGGGTGCCCTAAAATGATCGGGATAGCGTCGTTAGCGACTTCTGTATTGAGGATAACAAAATCCGCAGGATAGTAGAAATCTTGAAACTTAACCAGCGCGTTTTCCACTACACCCTTAGGATACTTGATAGACCTTTCAGCTAATTGCAACGTCATTGTTGTAGGTTGCATTTTTTGTAAACCTATTTGTTTATATAAATAATAAGGGAGTAAGTTAACACTCGCCCCCAGGTCTAATAAAGCAGTGGTCGTGTGAGTATCTCCTAAGGTGCATTGTACAGTAGGACGACCAGGGTCCTTGTACTTAGCTATTCCATTATGTTATGATAAAGTTGGAACTTGTTCAGTGAGAAAGGCGTCTTTTGGAATATTTGTCCTACTCCTAGTAATGCATAACTCCTTAAGAAACTTAGCGTGGTGATGTAATTTTTTAATTGCGTCGAGAAAGGGTAGGTTAATCGTTAGATTTTTGAAAACGTCCCTAATCTCGTCAAAGTTTGTATCTCTTTTTAACATAGCTAATTTATGGGGAAACGGTGGTTTCTTACTATGTTTAGCGTATGGTTCTACTGGATATCTAACCTTTGCTTTTTGCTTCTTAGATTGTGGTTTAATTGGTACCTCTACAGTGGTAGGATCTTCAGTTTCTGTTTCGGTATCTAGTACAATATCTGGTGTAGGAACTCCTTGTGGGGTAACTATAGACATAGTTACTTTGTTATCCACCACTTTGCCTGAACGGAGAGTGGTGATGGAATTTATCTCTCCTACATTTACAATTTCGTTACTAGTATTGCCGTTTACTTTAAAGGCTGTGTTTGGTGTTTTAGGATTAGGTATTGCTTGTCCTGGAAACACACCTTTGGGTTGTACTTTATCTTGAGCTAAGTGTTGTAAGGAAAGTTGGATGACTTGTAAAAGTTGTTATTGAGATTGCATAAGGGTATCAAAACGATCTGGTTATGGAGTAGTATTTGCTACTGATTGTGTGACAGGAACTATGTCACGTTGATTATTAATGAATGAATTTTGGTAGTTATTATTTATCAGAACGATACCTCTATTAGCATTATAATTATTATTGTTATAATTATTATAATTATCCTAACCTTGTGCTTGACCTTGTCGTGGTTGAGCTTGGTTATAATTGTTTGTTTGCCTAACATTTGGGTTAAACAACCTTGGAGGTTGTTGATTATTCCGCCAACCGAAGTTGGGGTTTTGTCGCCAAGCTGCGTTAGGTTTGCTATTAATGGAACAAACGTTATCTTGTTGTGATTGTTGTTGCTCATGTTTAAAGAACAATAGGAGTCGGGATGCTCTGGACTCAAACAGAAATTACATGGATTGGAGTTGACATTCATGACGGGGGTAGGCGTTTGTTGAACAGAAATAGCCTCTACGTTTTTAGTTAGAGATTTAATTAAATTTTTAAGTTTCGGATCAGGTTTCCTCTCAAACATACCGGTGGCCTTTACTGTTGTAGAAGAACTAGGCGTTGGGGAGATAAGCGTCACTACCCCCAGTTATTATTACGCTTAGTCTGATCTTCTAAAAATTTATAAGCTTCTGAGGCTCCTTTACTTAAGAAACTACCCCCATTCATTATGTCAAGGACTTCTTTATGGTGGTGTAAAAGTCCCTTGAAAAGGCAATTAACTAACGTGTCTTTTCGTGAGGTTATGATGTGGACACTCTATAAGTAGATCGGGTGAAGCGATTCCAAGCCTCCTGAAAATGATTCATGAGGATTTTGTTGAAAAAGAAATGAATCTTGAAAGCATTTCATCGGTCTTCGGTGGGTAAAAATGTTCCATGAATAGTTGAACAAGTTTAGCCCATGAGTCCACAGAATTAGGCGCTTGGGCAGTTAACCAAGACGCCGCCTTATCGGCTAAGGTGAAGGGAAATACCCTTAGTTTAATTTGTTCAGTACCTACCGTAGGATGGTGGACTGTAGTAAGGACTTGGTCAATCCTATGCATGTGTTGATAGGGCTTTTCATGGTCTAACCCATGAAACGGGTAACAAATTAAATATATTTGGGGCTATCGTTCAAGGCTTTGTAAAAGTCAGAGAGAGGAGACTCTCTTTCTTCAGCCATTACTTCAGGTGGTGTGTGTGGTATGCTAGCTAGAGGTGTAGTGAGTGGTATACTAGAAAGACTTGTTTATTGCCGTTGTTGGTTAATTACGTTAGGTGTTTTTCTTCGGCCCGACCTTAATCTCATGCAAGGCTAAGACCAATATTAATTAAACACAACAACACTCCAAACAATCCTGATATGCTAGTATGAACCTCTAACAGAAGATGCGAGGTGTGGAAGAAAAGAGTACATGAAAGCCTCATTGCTTTGCTTATGAATATCGTCTTGTTTACGCGTGCTCAGCGTATATAACAAGTTAGAACACTAAAAACTTTGAAGAAATGGAAGTTCAAAACAAACCTGTGGAAATCGGGCGCTTAAGCGGGGGCGGTTAATTCGGAAATATGCCTAGGTACGGTGCGTTGGCGGCGCTCGAACAAAAGGTAGGATTCCAGGCGTGTGGGAGCAGGTGGCGCTCCAAGTTGGCCTTGGTAGGGCACATGTGGCGCTCAGCCAAAGGGTGGGATTCCAGGCATGTGGGCGCAGGGTGCGCTCCACTTTGGCTTTGCCCAGGCCTTGCGTGCTCCCGAAAGTAATTTTTGTGGAAACTTGCAAAGCTGAAACAGACAACCACAGTGAGAATCCAAACTAGGGTGGGTGGGTTATGGAACTTTGAAAAACTATCAAGTCTACAGAAAAGAATACTAAGATGACAACGACGCCATTTGATATTCGTAAAATTGAATAATTTACCTACGAAATGAACGATGAAACTCAAAATGCAAGTGAAACTAAACTTAATTACGCGTTGCTATTAAAGATTTATATACTCTCAATTCTATCGAAATAGAGTGGAGTAAAAAGTTCGTTCCACTTTTAGTTCTTTAGCATTCCAGTTTCCTAGATTGACTAATCTATTCAAAGTCTAATGAAAGCAATGGTGGGAATTATACTACGATGTGAATTAAAACTAGACGTAATATAAAGATTATAACTTTATTAAATTTAACTAACAATAATTGAATTCTAAATTAATAACTAAGAATTGAATAACAACAACTGAATTTAGATCTAACAATTTTAAATGACAAAATCGAAATGAACAAGAAATAACTATTTTATTTATCTAATCAATGAAGAACTATGATTCAAAGAATTAATCTAAAACAATGTATGAAACTAATTAATTTAACTAATTCAATTCAAAATCTAGATTTACAAGCTATTTTAATGGCTACTTTTTTTATCTAAGCTATCTCTATCTCCTTCTTAAGAGCTAAGTCTTGTTTTATGTAACGGAGGAGACCAGATCCACAATTTCGTGCATGGGCTGAGGAGCCCGTTTCTTCAGTCCAAAGAGCCCGTTTCAATTAGCTTTGACTTCAGCAGACTTTTTGTCCACTTTTGCTTTTCTGATTGGGTTAAGGCTTGGACCATTGGAAAGCTCTTTCCGAGCCGGTCGTTTTGACGTAAGGTAGGCCCAAATCCGAGGCTTGAGTCCAAAGATATGGTCTTCGGAAGTTCTGATAACTTGTGCACTGTTTCTGCCCGTGTTGACTTTTCAGCTTTTGACTGGGCTTCATAAAGGCTTTGTCTCCTTAAACCTTGGCCTTTATCACAAAACTTCTTAGCAACCAACCCTTTGCTCCTTTATATTGCCAAAGTGGCACATTTCTACACATAATTGAGTTCCATGCCTGAAATACATAAAAGCACGTAATTAGTATTAACTCTTATTTATTACTCGCATAATTGGTCTAAAAGTAGTATTATTAAGGGGTTAAAACTACAATTTTGGGCTCTTATCAATAATGTTTAGCAAAAGATATGAATAAATGCAATTATACAAAATAGTACGCCGCCATTCTGTAAAACAAAATTGCCGCAGTACTAGGGGCAAAGGGGAATTGTAATCATATGCCTTAAGATAAATATAGGAAGGAACAAAGTATCGATCTCAGTATGTGCATCTTTAAGTTGGCCGCATACATCATCATACTTGGACTGCAGACCTGGTCGGGTCGCGGATCCTTTGAGTTCCACCACCATCTTTTCATTCTCGCTTAAAGCTTGGTTGAGCTCCTGAAATATACGCAGAGCATTCAGAGTCATATGCAAGGAAAAGACAAAAGAAGTTACTCTAAAGAGGTATCTTAGTATTGTTTTACTTGGCAAAAATTGACCCAGGTCATCAAAGCAATTCGTTGAAAGAATCAATTACTTTGGGCAAATTTTTTTTCTAGTTCATGTAGTTCCAATGAGGATCCATTCATTTCTTAAGGTGAGTTGTACAAGGGTTTCAATGAAAAGGAGCATCCTATTCTGGAACCTATTACAAAACAGAATGTAAGTTAAGGGAAAGAGTGTATGATAAGAGCCCAAAACTGTAGTTTTAACCCCTTAATAATCATACTGTTAGACCAATTATGTGAATAATAAGTAAGAGTTAATATTGATTACATGTTTTTATGCATTTCAGGCTTCAAAGTCCATTATGTGCAGAAATGTGCCATTTTAGGGAGATAAAGGAGCAAAAGTCAGCAGAACTTCCGAATGCCATATCTTTGGACTCAGACCTCAGAATGAGGCCTACCTTATGTCAAAACGACCGACTCGGAAAGAGCTTTGCAATGGTCCAAGCCTTGACCCAATCAGAGGAGCAGAAGTGGACGAAAAGTCTGTGGAAGCCAACTGCAGCTGAAGAGGCCTTTTGGATTTGAAGAATTGGGTTTGGGCCCGATTCTCGCCCCAAAACATGGCTCCAAGCCCATGCACGATTTTTGGATCTGGATGTATAAAACAAAAGCTTGACTCAGTGTTAATGGCAGTAAATGGCAGTCAATAGTAGTTAGATAATAGTAGATAGCTTAGAATAGAAAGTAGCCATTAAAATAGCTTCTAGATCTAGTTTTATTTAATTGTTTTGATTAAGTGTAGTTTCAATATCTAATTCATTCATTAGATTAAACCTTGAATCTTGTTCTTCATTGGATTAGATCAATAAAGTAGTATTTCTATCCATTGCAATTTTTGTCATTTCCAATTCTAGATCTAATTTCAATTCCCTCGTCCTTATTTCAATTTAGTCATTAAATTAGATTTCATTATTGTTAAATTAAGTAAATTTCAATGCTTTATATTATGTTTAGTTTTAATCTAAATGGAAATGATTCTGAATGATTCAAGGCTAAAACCTCCATTAGAGGGGGTTGTGAAGCCTTGATGAAAGCTTGATTCGATTATCGTAGAAATCGTCGTATTTTCTATTCCACTCTAGAAATGATTAGTTCACCATGAGAATGGGTTTAATTGTTCACATGCTAGTTATGAATTGGTAGAAATGCCATGTATAATTAGGGATTAGGAATAACCAATTGTTCTGCCGCGTTCAATTCGATTATGACGATTCGTCGTTAGTGGATTCAGTTGAGTTAAGGTGGAATCAATCCCCTCTAACTCCTTATCATAGAATCAACGTAGCATTCCCTTAGTATTCTCGATAACCGACTAGTTGCATCTTGTGGGTAGTTGCATCGTAGTATAATTCCCTTCAGTAAAACTCTCATAGACTTAAAACCGCTAGTTAGATTAGAAAACATCCATGCTAGGGAACTAGGAGTGGAACGAACTTCTACTCCACTATATCTCATTGCATTGAGAGTAGAAGCTTTGATAATCAACCACGTAAAAGAATAGTTCTAGTTTACTTACGTTGTGAATTCATAGTTCATTTCGTAGGTAGACTATTCATTTCACTCTTATCAAATGGCCCCGCTGCCATCTTAGTTGCACTTTAGCATTGTTTTCATAATAGAATTAGTAACTTTTAAGTCCCATTTCACCCACCCACCCTTGTTTGATTCATACCGTGGGTTGCCGTTTTGATTTTGGAAAAATTCCGCGAGAAAATAATGCGCCAGCCGCTTCAAAGAGAGCGCGACCAGCTATCTTCTTCGAATTCGTTTACAACAAGATACCACCGCTTCAAAGAGAGAGCCAGCGACGCTAAGTTACTGGAATCTCGACTTTGACCGAAAGCACCCAAGATAAGATAGAAGCCCAGCCTTAGCTGAAATTTCGGATTTCCACAGTTTGATTCAACTTCGAGTTGTCAAGTTTTTCGTTGTTCTATTCTCTTATATACACCGAACACGCACACAAGACGCTATTCATAAGCGAAGCAAGGGCCTAATCGTATTCCTTTCTTCCACACCTCGCGATCTCCTCGTTAGAGGTTTATACTAGTACATCGAATTGTTTGGAGTGTTGCATGTTTAGTTAAGCTCGACTTAGTCTTGCATGAGATTAAGGTCCGGCCTAACAAAACACCTAACGAAATACACACCAACATCAACAAACAAGTCTATCTAGTATACCACACACTACACCTCTAGCTACTATTTCACACACACCACCGATATAATGGGGAAGAAAGAGACTCCTCTCTCTCGACTTCTACAAAGCCTTGAGCGATAGCCCCAAATCTTGCATCGTTCTAGCGGACCAATCGGGATTTCGAATCCCTCCAAATATTTTTAATTTGTTACCCGCTTTTCATGGTTTAGACCATGAAAAACTTTACCAAAGACATCGTAGGATTGAACAAGTCCTAACAACATTCCACCATCCTACGGTTGGTTCGAACAAATTAAATTAAGGGTATTCCCTTTCACCTTAGCTGATAAAGGCTGCTTTGGTTAACTGCCCAAAGCCCTAATTCGTGGACTCGTGGGCTAAACTTGTTCACCGTTTATGGAACATTTTTACCCCACCCCTAAAGACGGATGAGATGCTTTCCAAGATTTATTTCTTTCGACAAAATCCTCATGAATCATTTTCAGAGGCTTGGAATCGCTTCACCGATCGCTAATAGAGTGTCCACACCATAACTTAGCAAAAGACACGTTAGTTCGTGCCTTTTCAAAGGACTTCAACATCACCATAAAGAAGTCCTTGACATTATGAATGGGGGTAGTTTCTTAAGTAAAGGAGCCTCTGAGGCTTATAAATTTTAGAAGACCAAACTAAGCTTAAATAATAATTGGGGGTAGTGATGATATCCCCCCGCCATAGTTCTTCTTCAACAGTTAAGGCCGCCCGGTATGTTTGAAATTAAACACGATTCGAGCTTAAAACTCTAATCGAATCACTCACTAAAAGGTAGAGGCCATTTCAGTACAACAAAAGCCTATCCCCGCCATGAATGTAAATTCAAACCCATGTAGTTTCTGTTGAGCCCGAAAGCATCCCGATTCCCACCGTCCCTCTATAGCCTATGAACAGGCTTGTTCCATTAATAGTGAACCTAACGCCCCTTGAGACAAAAATCCCAACTTCGGTTGGCGGAATAACCAAAACGTCACACCTCAAGGGTACAATCATCAATATGTTAGGCCAACGCAGAGCTTTAACCAAGCTCCACTACGACAAGGATGTGGTCGGGTAATTTTAATAATTATAACAACCAAGTGCAACCTCGACAAGGTCAAGCACAAGGTCAAGGTAATTATAATAATTATAATGCTAATAGAGGTATCGTTCCGGTAAAATAATAACTATCAAAATCCACCAATAAATAATTCATGGGAAATAGTTCCAAGAACACCACCCCGTGAACACTACACCCACCCAACCGGATCGCCTTGACACCTTCATACAAGTGAGCCAAAACTTTTCCAAACCATGGCTCAATCTAACCAACAAATTTCTACAATCCGTTAATAATTTAACCCAACAGTTGGCTCAAGATAAAGCCCAACCCAAAGGTGTGTTTCCGTGTAACGCAATACCTAATCCTAAAACAACAAACACAGCCTTTGAGGTAACCGATAATACTAGTAATGAATATGAAAATGTAGGTGAGATAAATGCCATCACCACTCTCCGCTCGGGCAGAGTGGTTGATAACAAGGTAACTATGCCTATAGTTACCCAACCAAGAGTCTCCCTACACCTACTATTTTACTAGATACCTAAATAGAAACCGAGGAGCCTACCACCGTAGAGGTACCGCCACAACACAACCTAAGAAACATAAAGCCACGCTTTAAACATCCAGTGATACCATTGCTAAATATAGACGAAACCACCGCTTCCACAAAAATTAGCCATGTTAACTAGAGATACAAATTACGAGGAGATTAGGGACGTTTTCAAGAATCTAACTATAAACCTTCCTTTCCTCGAAGCTATAAAAAGCTACCACACCATGCTAAGTTTCTTAAGGAATTGTGTACTACTAGGGCGTAAGACAAATATACCAAAAGACGCCTTTTTAACGTAACAATTCCCAACCTTATCCGAAAATAATGGAATTGTTAAGTACAAGGACCCTGGTCGCCCTATCAGATAATGCACCTTAGAGATTCCTATACGACGACCGCCGTTATTAGACACGGGGGCTAGTGTTAACTTACTCCCATTTTATTTGTATAGACAAATAGGTCTAGACAAGATGCAACCCACTAAAATGACGCTTGCAATTAGCTGATCGGTCTATTAAGTATCCTAAGGGTGTAGTCGAAAATGTGTTGGTAAAAGTGCAGATTTCTACTATCCGGCTGATTTTGTAGTCCTCGATACATAAGTCGCTAACGACTCTGTCCGATTATATTAGGGCGCCCTTTCCCCGGCAACCGCCAATGCGCCATTAATTGCCATGATGGTTCAATGTCCATGTCTTTTGGCCATCTTGTCATTGAAGTCAATGTTTTAAAACAAGGACACAAGCATCCCGATTCGCCTATGGATGGAGAGGTTAGCATGATCGAGCTTTTGCTCGAGATTATTTCAACAACACGCTCCCCCGATAGTCATATGCCCAAAATTCTTTCCTTTGGAAAGTCGGACTCAATATTTCCATTCCTACACTAGTCGATACACATATTATTGATGAGGACGGGATAGATGACTTTCTCAAAGATGTAGAGGACTACCATAGTAATGTGGATATGACCAATCTAGATGAGGAATTTGATGAGTTTTTTCGAAAGTAGGTGAAAATTCACCCTATCAAGAACTAACTTCCACAACATCTACCTCGACTCCTCCTTCCACCCTTTCAAAGGAATCTCGAAGTTTGCACTCGATCCTTTTGTTTCTCCCCGTGCTTCATAATTTTTAAATCCTCCTAGCAAAAAGATACTTCGTAAGGACAAACTACTTGACACCTTCATTTTCAGATTGAGACAGTCCCACACACACATGATGAATGAGTTCGGTGCTAAAACCACATCCTCGATTATACAGCTGTCTTTCTACAACTTATCCATATCCACCATATTCTCCACACCCATTCATTTTTCCACACTTATTTACTAGAACACCCACTCATTCAAAAATTAAAAAGAAGGTGCATGATAGGTTACACAATAGGATAATCCGACTTCCTTTCATATCACTAGGTTAAGTCATAGGGGAAAATTGGTGTTTGATTGTGTTTGGATATATTTTCTGATATTTATTTATGGAATGATCCACAACTATTTCGGTTGTTGATATATGATCAACTGCATGTTCATACATATGTTTTAGATAAAGTCTTGAGTATCTGACTATAAACGACTCAAATTTCTGTGTTGGTGCATTTCCTTTCATTCCAATATATTGGTGAGTGCACCATTAAGGTAACCGGGCCCTCCCTATGGAGTGTGTGGCTGTAAGTACCGGATCCTAAGTCCACGGTTCACATAGTTCACGCTTTTCCACTCTTGCATGTTTTCTCGATTTTGAGTCATGTTTCTCTATGGTGTGAATTATGTCTTTATTGCTTATTGTTTTTCCTTCTAAAACTAAAATAAAAAAATAAAAAAATAAAATAAACATAGTAATCTAGGAAGTCTCGGGAATCTGACTTTAAAAGACCCACTGCTAAAAACAAATTTTCTAAAATTCTTGTAAAAATTTGTTTGGGGGTGGGGTGTTCGTGTTTCCGTACTAAATGTTTTATGTCCCATTAGAGTTGCGTAGGTCGTGTTATTGTAGTACGATTCGATTGACATATACTATTCATTTAGATTTCATTCGCTCGCATAACTTACGTCATGCACGCGCTTCGAGGCATTTTCCACTATCACGTATGTCATCCGAAGTCGGAATAGAGTGTTTTATAGATCATTGGATAGGAAATTCTCTCCTGATCATTTCCATATCTCATTCGCAAAAATCGGACCGGGTAACGGCGGAATTTTGATTTGAAATTGCGAAAAAATCAAAAAATCAAAATTTCGATTTTGGGCTTGGGCCCAACCCGCAAACCCGCCCACGACCCATTACCGAAGCCAAGCCTCTTACCTTCCGCAACAACAGTTCATCGTTTCTTCATCTTCCACCGCCATTAACGCCAAGCTTAAAGCTTAAACCTAAAACAAAAATCAAATAAAAAGAAACTAAAAACAACCCACGCCAAAAATCAAATCCTAACCCAAATCTTCTCAACAACCAAACCACCACAACCCCCACCGATTTTAAGCACTACAAACCACCGAAATTTATAAAATTTGGTGCTTTACCACCACCACCACCACCACCACCACTGTTCTTCCAATCGCCAGTTAATCCACCACCACCACATCATATTTAGACCCTCACCCATTCCAAACACTAGATGGCTCAACCCGAATTATACCGGAGCAAGTTTTCATCGCCGACCATTTTTCGCCGCTTTTACGGTGACGAAATGGCTAGTAGAGACTGAATAGTCTTCGGTATCGAATCGCCTTCTATCCATGAAGACTTGGTCCGACGGTTCTACAACACCGGGGAGTTGGAAGGGAGTAGGATTTTTGTGTTGGTGAAGAAGAAGAGGAGGAGTTGACTCATCGATCGTTGGTCGAGATTCTAGGCATTCCGCCTAGAATCCATCCGAGGCCACTTTACAGAGCCCCAGTTTGACGGGTGGAGCCATTGATGGGCGTTATTATCATCAATGGGAGTTACAATCCAAACTCCCATTGTGTTCGCCAGCATCCTCAGACCAACCAACCGCTACAAATTTCGGGATTGGTCGGAATGTCCTAGGCAAGGACAAGGTCGATGACATCGGTCCGACCCGCCTCCATCGCCCTATGGGTACTCCAGAGCGTAAGTATGATTTCTGCATCCCGGAGTTTTTGGTCAACATTATTAGGGGTTCGAAGGTCTTTGGCACCTCTCCCCTGCTTATTACTAAGATCATGTCAAGATGAAAGCAACTCCTGCATCCGAGAGGATTTACATTACCCCCCGCACCGTAACCCGCGCGTATCTATAGGGAGTGTGTCCAACAAGTTTGGAGGAGGGCCGAGGATAGAGAGGAAGAAGAAGAGGATGGTGGAGCCGGGGACAAAGGATGATTCGGAGGAGGATGAGGAGGATGGGACTTGCTTTGATACGGATGCCTTCCGAGGGTGTTGGTCCGATCTTTGAGCGCATGGCTATGCTTCATAGGGGCATGCGCTCACTCAACACTCTCTGCGCAGACCTCCTGACTCGACAGCGACCATTCATCACAACTTCGAGATCCGCACCCGTGAGGGAGGATGAGAGATGGGAGCATCGAGGGCGAGATGGAAGCCCCAGTTTAGAGTGGATATGCTAGCACGCTTCCCACCTCATACGGACTCGCCTCGAGGACACAAATACGAGGCATGAGCCGCCGTCGGCGAAGGGCGACGATCGCCGGACCTTCGAGCCCAGAGCCACCACTAGAGATCAGGCCCCTCACCACCACCATCGGGCGAGGGAGTTTAGAGAGGATGAGGAGTGATAGTCGTAGTTATTTTTGTTTTATAAGTTGTTCTTTTATTTATTTTTGTTGTTTTTATTGTAATGTAATTTTTATTCTCGTAATTTGAATTTTGTAAGTGAAAGGACCTCCAATGAAAATTATAATATAAGGGTTATTTTCAGTATGTGTGCTTGTTTCATATTGATCCCACCTTCCCAACTTGTTTGGGGTGGTTTTATCATTTCAAGCTGTATTTTTATAAAACCCTAGTGTTAGAATTTATCATGAGTAAGGTGAAAATATGGAGTTTAGGCCTATCTAAGATTGAGAATCATTGTAGGATGAAATCTAGATTAAATAGGTACATTCAATCATAAAATCCAAATAAGAGATACCGGGTTTGAATCGTAATCCGTGATATGAGTTGTTTCCGCTTTCGAGTTTGGAAATTTTAGATTTCCTAAACCGCCGTAATTAGTTTTGGCAACTTTCCGATCCATTCTAGCAACTTTAAACCTATATAAACTTGATACAATCTACCCTCACAACTCACACTACACCTAAACCCCATCACTCACCCTTCACACCCGCGATTCCCACGCTTTCGTCTCCATTTTCACAAAATCATAACCTCGAAATACCAGCTTCTAGTTGAGCCTGGCCACTACACTACAATGTCGAAAAATTTGCTCAGATATCCCAGCAAAAGCGCGACCAGCTTAAGTTACTGAATTTAAAAATACAAAGAGCGCTACCAGCGCTTTCTATTTGAGCGCCGCCGCCGCGACTTCTCTCCGACCAGAAAATTCCAGTTTTTTAGCGTTGTGCCGGTCGCTTTTGCAACTATTCCGAACGTAGTTTTGAGATGACATCTCCCATAATAATACCGAACAGTCTTCGAAGATTTGTTCCAAAGCACTACTTACGGTGCTTGGTTTCATGAGGTGATCACATATGTCACGGAACCTCTTATGGTAAGACCGGGTCAACTTTATTCTCCAAAGACTTGCATCTTATTTTTATAATAACTGCATTTTCTTTGAGAGACCGGATGGAGAACAAGTGTTCTCCATCACCATTGACGATGAACCAATGGAAATTACCGTGTTCTTGCTAGCATTTGTTCTTGGACTTGCTATGCCCACCGAGATACAAGACCCATGGTGCTATTGGGTCGATAATATGCATGTCTATACTTATGAAGTCTTTGCACGAGGCTTATGGGGCGTGCATTTTCCTCAGATTGAGGACCAAGGGGACTATAACATTGCCCTTGGTAGCCCCATCCATGAACATAGGAACTGTTATGTTTTGGATTATGCTAAACATTTTAGGGAATGGCGTTTTTCTTTTCGTGAATGACGCCACTTGCAGCGTTTTCCTTGCTTTTAGCCAATGGACGCCGGTTCTATGACCTTCCCAGACTTTGATGTCTAGTTTAGCACGAGCCCATACCATGAGGCATAAGTACCTTCTTATGCCCGCTTCTAATTTCAATGTATTATGCTATGTTTTCTTTCCCTGTTTTTGTACACGCTTCACGGATTGATTAAGGTAGACACGGTGCGACCCACCAATAGTATTATTCGATCTTTCCGCAATGACTTGGCATGGGTGGCGGATACAACCTCACCAGTTGCACCCTACACCCCATCGCACCAAGTGGCACTTAATAGGTTAGCAACCATAGATGATAAATGGCGTGAAGCCCGGCAAATTATCATAGCATGGCAGATCGCCGAAGGAACCTCACTTCTTTATAGAAGTAGAGGATGACGAAGATGACGAATAAAAACGGAGTGGAGGTAAGTTTTAGTTCTGTTAGTGTCCGCTTATGTCCCAAGCAATTTAATTATGTTAACCCCATAATGGGTGGAACTCTTATAGAGTTCATACGGTTTTTTATTTCCTATATTAGCACGCTCTAACCTTGTTTTGCGATGTTTCTAAATTTCACGCCGTTTCAATGGTATTTTTCCTACCCTCTTTATTTACAATGCTTTGAGGACAAAGCATGCTTTTGTTTGGGGCATAGAAACACGCCTAATTAAGACATCCGCTAGGATATAAATATATAATATGCATTTGTTTTCTAGTTAAAAATTTCAATAATTTAAAAATATAAACAAATAAGTTATGCTATACACTTAGGAATATTGGTATTGTTTCTTTCTCCATGCTTTTAACAATCTAGAAGTCTCACATAGTCATTTGCATCGTAATAATTGTTAGAAACTTAGGTTAATAATGTAGGTAATAATCTTTGCATCTATCTATAAATATATTACATGAGTATCTATGATTGTTAGCAAGAAGTTTCAAATCTAGGCTAGAGTACTTATTCTACAAATCCTCGTGGAGAATATAGCCTAAAGCCTTATATGAGCTAAACATTTGAGAAATGACACAAGGGAGAAGTAAAATCGATAGAGAAATCACACGCCCACTTGCTTGATCACTAAACCATATCCTAAGTGAGAATTTAGGCCGCTTTTTGATCGATATAGCCGAAATTCAAACCTATGAATTATTTTCCCGCTAGTCGCCACTCGAGCCTTTCATTAGCCCTTCCATAAACCACAATTCCTTTACCCCTGTTAAACAAAACAAAACAAAAAAAAAAAAAAAAATATATATATATATATATATATATATATATATATATATATAATAAATCAACCTACCCAATGAAGATAAGTCCGAGAATAAAATGAGTGAAGAAAGAAGAAGAGAAAACCCGTGTAAACAAAAATTAGTTAGTTGCTTCAAAAAGAAAAAAGAAGTTTCCATCCAAGGAAAAGAAAAAAAAAAAAAAAAAAAAATAAAATAAAAATCCAAAAAATAAAAATAGAATAAAAGGGAGTCAAAAGCCAAAAAAAAAAAAAAAAAAAAAAAATATGGCTAAGGATGGAAACAAATTGTAGAAGCAAAAGTAAATAACAAGGTTTTCTAGTTACATAATATGAAGACTCTATTATCTCAGACTTGTCTTTTTAATATCCATTTCCTTCCTTCTTAAACCATCTCCTAATCCCCGTAACACCTAATAAAGACCTCTAGCTCAATTAGGAATAGGTTAGTGTGATAGTAAGTGGCGATGTGTTTGATCGACCCCGACTTCCTTTGTTGTCATTGAGATTGTAAGGTAAAGTGTGCCCACTGCATTAATCGGAGTAGCTTAAACTTGAGTGGAAAAATCGAGTGTTGTTTCTTGACTATTATTGTGAGAACCTACTTAAGGACGCTTATTCGAAGTTCTCGAAAACAAACCCGCTAAACATTTGATAGTACTACTCATTGTATATATGTTTATTGTAGATGATTGATTATTATGCATATATTAACTTAGGGTTTTGACCGGTTATTCTTATGTAATTGCTAGAGAGATGTATAGATAGTTGAGCATGAATAAGGAAACAATAGTTTTATTTTCTTAGTCGTTGAAGTATAGATGAAGTTTGTGAGTACCTTCATCGGAAAACTCTCACGAGGCTATAACTCGGTCCACTAGGGAATTCCTAGTGGTTTAAGGCCTTGTTGCATATGGTCAATGCAATCGCACTCAGCGAAACGAGATTAGGTAGAACTCCATTTTTGGTCACTTATTCTAATTTCTCATCTTTGCTTGAGGACAAGCAAAATGTTGTTTGGGGGTGGTTTGATAAGAGCCCAAAACTGTAGTTTTAACCCCTTAATAATCATACTGTTAGACCAATTATGTGAATAATAAGTAAGAGTTAATACTGATTACGTGTTTTTTATGCATTTCAGGCTTCAAAGTCCATTATGTGCAGAAATGTGCCATTTTAGCGAGATAAAGGAGCAAAAGTCAGCAGAACTTCCGAATGCCATATCTTTGGACTCAGACCTCGGAATGAGGCCTACCTTATGTCAAAACGACCGGCTCGGAAAGAGCTTTGCAATGGTCCAAGCCTTGACCCAATCAGAGGAGCAGAAGTGAACAAAAGTCTGTGGAAGCCAACTGCAGCTGAAGAGGCCTTTTGATCGAAAGACTGGGTTTTGGGCCCGATTCTCTGGCCCAAAACATGGCTCCAAGCCCATGCACGATTTTTGGATCTGGATGTATAAAAAAAAAAGCTTGACTCAGTGTTAATGGCAGTAAATGGCAGTCAATAGTAGTTAGATAATAGTAGATAGCTTAGAATAGAAAGTAGCCATTAAAATAGCTTCTAGATCTAGTTTTATTTAATTGTTTTTGATTAAGTGTAGTTTCAATATCTAATTCATTCATTAGATTAAACCTTGAATCTTGTTCTTCATTGGATTAGATCAATAAAGTAGTATTTCTATCCATTGCAATTTTTGTCATTTCCAATTCTAGATCTAATTTCAATTCCTGTCCTTATTTCAATTTAGTCATTAAATTAGATTTCATTATTGTTAAATTAAGTAAATTTCAATGCTTTATATTATGTTTAGTTTTAATCTAAATGGAAATGATTATGAATGATTCAAGGCTAAAACCTCCATTAGAGGGGTTGTGAAGCCTTGATGAAAGCTTGATTCGATTATCGTAGAGTCGCCGTGATTTTCTATTCCACTCTAGAAATGATTAGTTCACCATGAGAATGGGTTTAATTGTTCACATGCTAGTTATGAATTGGTAGAAATGCCATGTATAATTAGGGATTAGGAATAACCAATTGTTCTGGCAGCTTCAATTCGGATTACGACGATTAAATCGTTAGTGGATTCAATTGAGTTAAGGTGGAATCAATCCCCTCTAACTCCTTATCATAGAATCAACGAGCATTCCCTTAGTATTCTGATAACCGACTAGTTGCATCTTGTGGGTAGTTGCATCAGAGTATAATTCCCTTCGTGAAAACTCTCATAGACTTAAAAACGACTAGTTAGATTAGAAAACATCCATGCTAGGGAACTAGGAGTGGAAACGAACTTCTACTCCACTATATCTCATCAGATTGAGAGTAGAAGCTTTGATAATCAACCACGAAAAGAATAGTTCTAGTTTACTTACGTTGTGAATTCATAGTTCATTTCGTAGGTAGACTATTCATTTCACTCTTATCAGTGTACCTGTTCTAGGCTTTGAATAAAGAAAGCGCGGTGTGAAGATAAAGTATCCTCTCGAGAGTAGTCCAGATCCTAGGGAAGGCGAACCCCTTGGAACATGGAAAGAACCACAAAAGAGTTTTGTAGCACAGAATCCATAGAGGTCGATTGGCCCCCTCGGCCATAGAAAAAGGGGGTCGAGACATTCTCAGCCCTCACCTTCGCTTTCCCACGTTCTTCAGCAGATACCTTGGGAGAAGCAGTGGGAACCGCGGACAAAGTGGAACTAGGGCCATTTGAGGCATGAGTATAATGCTCCTCATCATCGGAGGAATCACGATTGGGAAATAGTTTTGGAGATCACTATTGAGGGTTGGAGGATCCTTCCCAGTCACTGATTGAAGGGAAGTTGGTTGTTAGAGAGCTATCATGAGTAGGAGCAGAAGAGTATGAGTAAGAAGAACGAGACGGTTTAACTTTCAAACGAGGAACTACTAGGGGGCATTTTTCTTTTTGGCCTTCTTTATGGAAATCTTGGAGGACTTAGGGGGCAACGGGGTTCGATAAAAGGGGTGGACGTGATCATTTATGTTGTCAAAAGAGGGATTAGACAGAACATGATAAATGGTATCGGAATCCAAACCAAGAACGTGATATTAATATTTCCCCAAATAGTGGATGCTTTGGAGGAGCGAAGAAATGGCCCTAGGGTGAGTCTTCGAGTCGGTTAACCAATCTAAAGCTGAAAAAGAATAAGTATTAGAGAGCAAATTGAACAAAAAATACGGAATTGAAAGATTGTATCCATGTAAGCGTAGGAACATCCAAAACTCTAACTACATTAGAATATTCAATCTAGTAGCCAAAACTATCATAGTCTAACTCGTAGGGAAATGTACTATATAATGTCCAAAAGAGGTACCTCGCGGGAGGCAAAGGCTACGTTGGCCACAATCCTCGATTACAAAGTTTGCTACACTAAGGCATAATCTATGTTTGACCATTATGTTTTCATTATATAAGTAAGTTATCTAGCTATGTTTTCATACATGGTGAAATTTGTTTATAGTAAAGAACGAGCAACATATTTTGTATTGAACTGTTTGGTGTATAATTTGACTGTATGGATTACGTTGCAAATCTTCTGGAGGGAACCGCCCTAGCTTCCCAACTAAGAAGTAAGGACACGTGTTATACATTGGCTCGGGTATCAATGATGATGCGTGGAATTGGTAACTTGAGATAAGTGTAATATTCAAACCATAATAGACCATAGGGGAGGAGTTCTTGGCACTGCGGACTTGTAGTCTGCAACCCCAAGAGGGGGCAACTATTACGGTATAGTATGAGCCTAATGGGCTTCATAAATCCGGAGGAATGAATGGGCTGTGAGGACGAAGTTCAAAGAGGAGGAGTGCACAGAAACCATAAAGCAGAGGATATCGAATAATTGGCTAGGTGGTGGACATGTATGTGAGAAGCTCCCAAATGTGCGTTTTATTACCCTTATATTGCTGCATTACAGCCTTTCTTACGCTTAACAAAAAGACAACTCATAGCTTTTATTGTCTTTTTCAGGTTAAGGAGTATTTCATACCACTTATCATAAAAGTTGCGTCTTAGTACCAAAAAGAGCCTTAATCACGCTTATTATGAAGACCAGAAGCTGCTATGGAAAAGTACTGAAAAAGTAAAAGTCAACGGTCAAAATCAAAGGTCAATGTCAAAAGTTAAAGCCCTCAACTCAGAAGATCAGAGATGGAAGCCCTTATCTCAAAATATGACATTCTCCTCAAAACCTACCTTGGTCAAAAAGAAACCAAAAAGCTAAAGCAAAAGCAAAAGTGAAGTGTGAGGTGTCTAATTTATAATAGAGAATGACAAATCTGTAAAAGACAAAAGTAGGGGTATATAAGCTAAAAGCTAGGGAGAAAGAAACCATCCATTGTCTTAGGATCCAAATCATTTGGGTTGTTTAATTTCATGTCTAGTTTTTCAATTCATGTTTTTATTTTCTTGTTGTTTTATTTCCTTTCAATCAACTTGTTATTTACTTGTTTTTGTTTCAAACAACTGGTTATTTACTTGTTCTTGTTTCAATATTCAATCTTATTTACTTGTTCTTATTTCAAGTTTTAATCAATCTTTTATTGAATGTTTTCAAGTCATTTCAATACCAACAATTAAAGCTTTCAAGTTTTCATTAGCTTAAAACCATTCTAATCCATATAAGAGTCTACCTTTCTTTTTCATTTCTCCCTTACTCAAACTCTAAACAATTTAGGATAAACCTCACTTCTAAAGACAAACTGTTTTGAAGTTACACACCACTATCTAAAACTTCAGTATGCCACGTAGTAGAGGACACGTGGGAGTAGCAGAGTAGATAGATGAAAATAAGATCAAGGGTTAGGTGTACAAAGAGGAAGACCTAGTATAAAAGGGAATAAAAAACCTAATAGAGGGGCGGGAGGGGATGAAGGGTGACTAGTAGAGGGAAACTCAGAAAAGATATGAGGAAGAATTAGGTCATAACAGTCATAAATAGTTAATTCAACGTATGTATAAAATCAGAAAAATAAAGAAATTCACTAATTAATCTAAAATACATACAATCTAGTAGTATAAATGTACAATAGTGCCACCACAACTCAACAATAGTTTTATCAGATAATCTAGATTTCACACCAATCATTCTTCTACCAGTTATAAATAGCCTGCAGTACGAATGATTAAAATATATAATCCAATCTTAATCATCTATCATTGACATTATGAAACAATATATTTTATTTCGAGGTATATAATTATATATGATATTCTTAGTTAAATATACATTTTTAATTACATTTTCTAAAACCCATTGTTTTCTGCTAGCGTATTAAGGAAAATAAAGACATATAGACATCTTCCAATTGTAATATTTTTCCTTAAACAAACATGATCAAGTATGTTCGAAACAGAAAGTAGATAAAGAAATGTAATGTACAAAAAAACATTGTATTTCATAAACACTAGTATGGGTTTTTCCTTACAGACCGATTATCAACTTCCTTACTTTGTAAGTACTCAGATGAAAATTGTTTCACGAATTTCATCCCAACTTCCCAAGCAAAAGAAAAGTAATGAGCTCTAATGATTTCAAAATCCCTACAGTAGTACACATTATATATAGTGACAATGGATAAGGCCTAATGGCCCGAAGCTGGAAGAAATGATAAGAACATCTTATCCACAAAAAAATAGCCCTTAAACATCTTGAAGGATCCGGTGGGGGTATTGTATAAAACATTGTATAAAAAGTATTTTAAACGGATCCGGTGGGGGTATTGTATTTTAAACATTGTATATATATATATATATATATATATATATATATATATATATATATATATATATATATATATATATATATATATATATATAATCATTCTCTAAAAAATAGCTACTTAAGTTAACTTAAAATAAGTACGTAAGTAAAACTTTACTTAGAAAATGAATTCAACCCCAATGTTTTGTGGATATAATATACTCACTATAAAGATCATCTCCATAAAATTTCAGCTCATTTGAAAACCTCTAACATTGGCAAAACGTTATTGCAAAAACTCAACATTTATGAACCGTTAAATTTCTGATGACAACAATTTTTATCTATGTTAGAGGTTTCCAAATGAGTTGAAATTTTATGAAGATGATCTTTGTAGTGAGTATATAATATACACAAAACATTGGGGTTGAATTCATTTTCTAAGTGAAGTTTTACTTACGTACTTATTTTAAGTTAACTTAAGTAGCTACTTTTTAGAGAAAGACTATATATATATTGGTGATGTTTTAAGAATACGAGGAAAACATTGTATTTCAAAAGTTTTCACAATGTTTAATTGTTTCAACATATTCCAAAAAAAATTTGGTCGCTAAGAACGTATTTGAAGTATAAAATGCTTAAATATGAAGTGTTTCAACATTGAAACCATAATATGATGTCATTTATCCATACCCAAGTACTAATTCTATATATACTTCAAGAGATATCCTTTTCAGGATTTGAGAAACTTATTAACTCGTACAACTTGAGTATTTAGATATGTATATGGAGTTGCCAACATATGAGCCAATATTAGTCAGTTAATCATCTAGTCCATTGACATTGTTAAACATGCAACTGGATAATTTCATTTTGATGACTAAGAGTTTAATTTGTATGATTCTTGAAGTACTTTGGCATTATAAGATCCATAGTTGTTAATGCTTTAATTTGCTAGCGTGTTAATTAAAATGAACGTTACATCTTAGCAACATCTTAGCAATTCGATCTAGTATGTACCACAATCTAACTAGATTGACTATGTCAAGACAGAGTAGTTAATTGGACATCTAACTAGTCTACCTTTTTAAGAAACAACAAAACAAGTATTAAAAAAAAATCTCATGCTAAACATGATAGAATATTTTGCCATACTAAAATTGTTGACATGCGACCGATGTATACCGATGTATTGAAGAGTATATTTAAGAATCCAAAATGAGTTGTCTCTAATACTTCACCATATAAATTCATCTATAAATAGAGACTTAATCAAAATGTAGTAAGAACTAAGAAGACAAAATGGTTTTGCCATTTTCATTGGCTGTCATTATTCCATGTTTTCGGTTTTATGATAAGAAAACATAGCCGCAAATCATCTTGCCAAGCTCTCTCTAGGAGCCAATATGGAGCCTTTTGTTTTTACATCTCCTTTATGTAATACTTGAAGTACTATTATACAAG
This sequence comes from Coptis chinensis, assembly GCF_015680905.1. NCBI lineage: Eukaryota > Viridiplantae > Streptophyta > Magnoliopsida > Ranunculales > Ranunculaceae > Coptis > Coptis chinensis. Next base: position 38,109,608 of record NC_141464.1, read on the forward strand.
ATGATGTAAAAGAGATTTATGAAAGGTTATAAAATATGTGGGGATATGCAAAATCCTAGCATCTTTTAAAAAAAAATAAATAAAAAATTATTGGACTGTGGCCTTCATGGTATCAAAACTACTGCTTCATAAGAGACAGCCCAAGAACATACCACTTGGTACTGTGGGTTGGCCTTTGTTAGGGGAAACACAAGACTTTTTGAAGCCACACAATTCAAATACAATTGAAAGCTTCTTAATTACAGGACCATTGCTCCCGGATACAATACGTCTACCAAAAGTTCCATTCCGTGAGCTTTTTATTGTGCACTATTTTATTAAGTTTATCTAAATGTATTTATAACTCTAATCATATTACTTAATCAGATATGGAAAAGTTTTCAAATCTCATATGGAAATGTCAAATTTATCATTAGGGATTATTGGAGCATTACACAAAATTAAAACATAGCTCTCAAGTTAGGATGAGGAAAGGGGATGGTTTTGGTTGTTGTTAATGGCTGCTCTTCATGAGGATGAAGATGCATGCGTATCCAATCTGTGTATTGGAAGTGGTAGTGAAGGTTGAGTTACTAACTCAGATTAGGATCAATAACCAGACTGGAATCAAACCACACTTAGTTCTTGGATTGAAAGTGTACATCGGATGCGACAAGTGTACTAATGAGTACAGATGTGCAGTCGAGATAAATTACATACTTTCACAAGGGGCACGTGGGTAGTAGCCATAGGTGTTCATACTTGCCTGAGCTAGCATAGAGTGTAATGATGGTGAGTACTCCGTAATGATGGTGAATGTCTGTAATGGTTCATATATTACATCGGGAAGGAGGCTTAAGGATAATGGTAGTAATGATGACAGTGGCAGGTGATGATGTCATGAGATGATGTTGAGTGGCGACTACCTGAGTATAGTGGCGACTTCCCGAGCGACGAGTGCTTGAGTCAGGTTAGTTATGATTGCCCTCTCTTGTTAGGGCGTTTTTGTAGAAGATGGGCTGACGAGAAATTCGGAGAAGTTTGGATGAGACGGCATTGGAGGAGACGTTATTATGTGATGTGATGAAGGAGCAAAGACTTCAATTGTTGTGTGGAACTGTTGAGCAAATAGAGAAGGTTGCCCTCGGTTATTGGAGATCGTAGGTGCGGTTGTTAGCGCTCAGTGATCAAAAGCTATTGGATTAACATGGATGCCAAAAGTAATTATTAGTGACTTGTGAGGAAAATCTAAACAAAAAATAGAAATGTTGTAGCAGGGACATCAATGATGTATCCATATTCACTATGTCTTGATTTTGTGAGGGCTTGATAAAAATCTACACCTCAGTCATCAAATATCGTTGGTGGTGGGATGCTCATTAAGGTCGCCGTTGGAAGGGTGCTCAACATGTATACCAAGAGTTAGGTCGTGGACCTACTTGGATTTTGTAGTTATGCATTGATGAGGCTATTGTAAGGGCGCTCGACATGTGGATTATGAAATTGATTTTTGGAGGGTATAGATTAAAGGCATGCCCTCAGTTATCGAACATTATGTATATCGAAACGTCAAGACGACGCTGGTAAAAAATGTAAATGGAAAAATAGATATGCGTAGTATGGCCTGTTAGATGCCCTGAGTAATCAATATTGACCAAATAGTAGGTGTATTCCTTGAAATGTAGTTGCTAATGGATGAGTTGGAAAAGAGAGAGAGCGAATTAGTGAATGTTTTGAAGAAAGATGAGTGTGTGAGTCATTAAACCAGATGAGTGTGTGAGTCACTGAGCTTGATGAGTGTTTGTATGCCTGATGAATGAGTTTAATGAGTGTGTTCGATGAGTCATTGGATCTGACGAGTGTGTCCGATGAGTCATTGGATTTGACAAGTGTGTCTGACAAGTCATTGGATCTGACGAGTGTGTCTGACGAGTGCCTGTATGTCTGGCTTCTTGATCATTATAATCTTGAGATGGCTTACGAATGGACTCAATAAATGCATAGGACTTACGAATTGATGTAATAAAGTATGAGCTCGACATGTGCATTAGTATAGTGATGAGTGCATGAGAAGGCAAATAGGTGTCTCAACTATTGAACAAAATGAATAAATTAAGTGGTTCAGAAAAAGTAAGTGCCACTGTGCATAAAAAGGAAAAAGATGAAAACTTAGCTTTAATTTCTTGTAGAAGGCAAATATCTTGTCAGCCACCATGCTCTGTGCTAGTTAAAGGTCTCACTGTAAGTGGATATGTGAGATTGTTCACTAGAGATGCACGGAGTAGTGGGTGGGTGGATTTTCTAGAAATCAACAACGAATGATCACTGGAGAAGAGAGTTGTGTGAGTTATCAGATTCTCAAGGAATTAACCACAGACGGCGCCAAATGTAAATGTCAAATTTATCCTAGGGGACTATTAGGACATTACACAAAGTTAAGACTTAGCTATCAAGTTAGGATGAGGAAAGGGGATGGTTTTGGTTGTTGTTAATGGTTGCTCTTCATGAGGATGAAGATACCTACCTATCAAGTCTGTGTATTGGAAGTTGTATTGAAGGTTGAAGGTTGAGTTAGTAACTCATATTAGGATCAATAACCAGATTGGAATCAAGCCACACGTAGTTCTTGTGGGTAGCTTTTATAGGCATTGAAAGTGTGCAACAGATGCGATAAGTGTAATGATGAGTATAGACGTGCAGTCGAGCTGAATGTCGTGCTTCCACAAGGAGCACGTGGGTAGTAGCCATAGGTGTTCATACTTGTATGACCTGGTGTAGGGTGTAATGATGGTGAATGTTTGTAATGGTTCATGTATTATGGTGGGAACGAAGGAGGCTTAAGGATAATGGTAGTAATGATGACAGTGGCAGGTGATGATGTCACGAGATAATGTTGAATGACGACTGCCCGAGTATATAGTGAGGAGTGCCTGAGTCAGGTTGGTTATGATCGACTTGGGGTAGGAGGTCCCTTACATCATCTATTTGGGTTCCCAACGATGGTCTCTACTCTTTTGTGATATGAGCTAACTATGTCCATCCTTCAAAATGAAGAAAAGCTATTCTAGTGTAGCTACCTAAAGCCAATCCATGACATACTTGGATGCCTATGTTTGCTTGTTGTGGTTGGTGATGCTCATAAACGACTAAGAACTATTGCACTTAGCTTCACCAATACATGCAAGGCGAGTCCAAAATACCTCCACAACATTGAGAAGCTCACATTCCTCATAATGAAATCTTGGAAGAACAGAAAAGAAGTCCTCTTCTACAATGAAGCTATAAAGGCAATAAAGTAACTCAATTATTATCTTGTATATATATTTTTTGAAGGTGTATATGTAGTATGAGTTTTTAACTATTTAGTACCACAAATTTTTTTCCTCTAAATAGTACCTAAACTTTTCTTCTCGCTTATTATTACCATGAACTTCAAATTTGTTACGATTTGATACATTTAGACATTTATCTGACAAAAATACACATACTTATTTTTATTTTATTGTTCTAATTTGTAACTAAGTGTATCTTATTCATCCACCACTGCCACCACCTCCATCTCCAGCCACTACCAACCAAAACTTTTTTTTATCTAAAATAAGGTGGAGTGGTGGATGAAGAAGATATATAATCACCATTGGATTCACGGATTCACTCTATTGGAACGGGTTAGATGACTATAGTAACTTAAGTACATGATGGAGTGACAATTTGAAAATTAAAGACATAAGGACATTTTGGTCTAATAAATGTATGAAGGTACCAAATTATAAGAAATCGAAAGTTCGTCTTCAATCTTATAGTGAAACAAATACTTAGTTTGGAACCAGATGAACCGTTATCTTCAACGATGTTGAAAGACTAATAAACATACATGAAGGGGTTGGTATCTCTTCCAGTAAACATTTCTGGAACGCCCTATGCCAAGCTTATAAAGGTACAAGTCCAAAGAAACATCTAAAAACAAGTATCACTTTATTTCTACTTCTTTTGCCAAATGAAGCTCTCTTTATTTGCTCATTAATTAATTTTCTTTTGGAGGCCCAAGAAGTGATTTCTTGCACCGTAAGTTCCCTTATGCAAGAAAGGAGAAAAGGAGATATAAGGCTTAAAAAAAGGTGAATTTCTGGATGTGCTTTTGTCCAATGAATGCTTAATTGATGAAGGTAAAGTGAGCATTGTTTTGGATGGACCATCTGCTTGGAGGCTATGAAATAACCTCCATTCTAGTTTTCATGGTTCTCTACTTTCTTGGACACTCACCACATTGTATTGATAAGTTAAAGGTGCGCAAACTATAACCTCTCTCATCTCTTCGTAATAAAGAGAAGGGTGGTAAGGATGTTGTACTAATAATGTTTGTTTCACTATTATAGAGGAAGAACATCAGGCAATTAGGGAGAGAAAAAATGAAGAACTCTTGAAGTGGGAAGATTCACTCAAAATGTAGAAGTTAAATTCATTCTGTTTTAGAAATCATTTATATTTGATTTTATCGACAGTTTAAACTAGGCTCCAGTTTATGTAGGGTTATCGGTCTTAATCAAGATAGGGCAGGGGCCATTGCCTCTAATCAAGCCAGTAGTCAAATATACAAGTATTTTTGTTGATCACTAGTTAACTTGATCAAGAAAAATATAGCCAAAATTTTTATGACGGCGTACATGACTACACCTAACGTTAACCCTGTTGTTGGTGAATATTTGACATGATAGAAAGAAAAGTCACATCAATATAATCTATTGTCTAATTCCAAGCACAAAAACTAATACTTCAAGTTGTTCATCTCACCTTGTAGATGTGTGAGTTTCTACCTATGACCTGATGTTGAGGTTAATGGAGAATGCATGGCTGCACTCTTTCTTGGGATAAGAGTTGCTTACGTATCAAGTTTCTTGGGTGAACTTGAATCAAGCCTTACGTAGTTCATTTCTCTCTACTTATAGGTGTTTGATCTGACTTTCCTTATTTGCTTTAGGCCATTGTCAAGTGTAGATCTATATTTTGTGCTTTCTTGAGATTCGTCATTGTCGAGGCAAAAACTGAAACAAAACAGATCTACCCAAACACTCTTAAAAAGCTACCTTCTGAATGTCATAACCCACAGAATGACACACACAATTGAATGATAATGATAGTAATGGGATGGTTTGTTTGGATGTTTATGACTGAACCATTTTTTAGTTTGGTAGCTACCAACATACCCCAGAGGGATCAAGTCTCTGAAAGTTTACGGTGTATAAAGCTTTCAATGTAGTTCTGTTGCTGAAAAACTCTTTAATATGTAACCACCCGAAAACCTAGAGAATCTATGAATCTAGATCCTTATCCCTAGTTACATTGAATAGAGTCAAAGCCTTCGGATTCTGTGGGATCCGGCTGGGCCTTGTTTTCAGCTGATTACAGGCTTACAGTACGGCTTGGCACACATGCCATCTTTGCCCTAGCAACAAACCAGGGCTAAGCCTGCAGATATGAAGGATCAAGTCTGGATACCAAGTCTAGAGAACATGCCTAGCTGGTCTATAGAGACATTGTGTTGTTGGGAATTTTGTGCCCTGGCTACGAACCCGGGCTAAGCCTGCAGATATAAAGGGTCCAGTCAGGGAGCCATGTCCAGAGAACATGCCCAGCTGGTCTATTGAGACACTGTGCTGCTAAGTATTCCATCGAGATGGATGTCCCTTTGCACACAAATGATCCAACGAGGCCACAAAATAGGAGGATAAGATAATGTCATGTGGACCATTTATGAGGGTCCACACATTGCCCCTTCTCTATCATGTGGAGCAGCCACGTGGTAGAGGAGAAAAATAATCTGAAAACGTTGCTTTCGAACAAGCATGCATGTCAGCACTGATATACTTGAGAGTGTTGTTATATATAAGCATGATGACTTGGCAATTCTGGATGTTAGAAATGAAACCAGTGAGTGAGAGGCAATTCTGTAGGTAATTGCTATGCTAAAAGAGTTAGAAAGGACCCTTGTTCTGGTTCGGTACCATTTTCAGTATCTTTTTAGCATACCGAGGAGGTCTTGATTAAGTCCTCCACCCTTTTTCATGAGGCTTGTGCCGAGGCTGAGCTAGAACTTCAATGTTCACGGGACCATGTTACCACTTTGTTGGAGGAATGTCATCGACTTAGAGAAACACTAACTGCTCATGATGAGATGATTGTGTCTAAAGACTTAAAGCTGATTACTTTAGTTGATAAGCTCAGGGAGTCCTAGAATGTTGTACAAGCTATGGAGAGTGATCGTTGTCTAAGTGAGGAGAATATAAGTCATGTGGTGCATGAAAACTGACATCTAGTTGAGGAGCTGTGCCTGCTCAAGAATCGTGTTACAGACTAGCCAGCTTGACATCTTGCTTTACTTATTATGTATCTTCCATTTATAGTTCGGATATTTTGAAGGCTCCTGCACTTTAGTTATCTTGAATTACCATGTTGTTACCTGTAAGGCGAAGCCATGGACTTTTCTAAAATGAAAAATCTTCAACAGTGGCTTGGCAATAAAATAGAACTTGAAAAGTATTGGCATGAATATTAGCGAAGCTATATACTACTGCCCCGCAATATTACATGTGGATACAATTCACATGTAGTGGTGAATAAAAAAGATGTCGGGGAAAAAACTGAAGCAAAACAGATCTACCCTGACACTCTTAAAAATCTACCTTCTAAATATCATAACCCACAGAATGACATAACAATTTAATGATAATGATAGTAATGGGATGGTTTGTTTGGATGTTTGAGACTGAACCACTTTTTAGTTCGGGGGATGCCTACATACCCCAAAGGGATCAATTCTCTAAAAGTCTACGGAGTATAAAGCTTTCAATATAGTTCTGTTGCTGAAAAACTCTTCAATATGTAACCACCTGAAAACCTAGAGAATCTCTGAATCTAGATTCTTATCCCTAGTTTTTAGGTACATTGAATAAAGTAAAAGCTTCCAGATTCTGTGGGATCTAGCCAGGCCTTGTTTTCAGCTAATTACGGGTTTACAGTGAGGCTTGGCCCACATGCCATGCTGTGCCCTGGCTACAAACCAGGGCTTAGCCTATAGAAATGAAGGATCTAGTTTGGGTGCCATGTCCAGAGAATATGCCTAGCTGGTCTATAGATATGTTGTGCTGCTGGGCATTCTGTGCCCTGGCTATGAACCCGGGCTAAGCCTGTAGATATAAAAGGTCCATTTGGGTTCCATGTCCAGAGAACATGCCCAGCTAGTTCATTGAGACGTTGTGCTGCTGAGCATTCCATTGAGCTGGATGTCCCATTGCACACAATCAATCCAACGAGGCCATATAATAGGAGGATCAGATAATGTCATGTGGACCATTTATGAGGGTGCACACATTGCACCCTCTCTATCACATGGAGCAGCCATGTGGTAGAGAAGAGAAAAATAATCTGAAAACGTTGCTTTCGAACAAGTATGTCTGCACTGATATACCTGAGAGTGTTATTATACATAAGCATGCTGACTTGGCAATTCCGGTGGTTGGAAATGAAATAGTTGTTTCCTCTGCTCAGCTACAGTACGGTTTGAGACTTCCCTTGGGGAAGGTGATGTCTAGATTGCTGAATTGGTAAGAGATTGACCTTGGGCAGATGATGATCTTGTTCAATTTAGTAATGAGCCCAATTCGCTATATCCGCCAGTCTTATGACATCAGACTTGGAACAACGGAGATGCATCTTATGCTCAGGCCTAAGAAAAGGATTTTGAAGGACATTCCTTTCTTCACAGTTGACTTTGTCTCTTCATATAGGAATTTTATACATCCCCCTACTCATTACTTAACATAGCATACACTAGTTTACAGAGTTCGAGGTTGGGCAGGCTGCGGAATGGGTGTTCCAAATAATTTCTCAGGTGAGCTCCTTCAGAAATTATTTTCTTCTTTCACAGTTTTCTTTGTTTTGCAGGTCAATTTAGTTCTTTCTTTAACAGATACTTGGATTTCTGATGTTGTGGATGATGTACAGTCAGCTCACTCTATCCATGTCTCTGGTCACTCCGGTAACCTCAGAGTGAGAGACAATTTTGTAGATAATTGTTCTGCTAAAAGAGTTAGAAAGGACCCTTGTTCCGGTTCGGTACCATTTTTACTATCTTTTCAGCATGTCAAGGAGGTCTTGATTAAGTCCTCCACCTTTTTTTGTGAGGCTTGTGCCAAGGCTGAGCTAGAACTTCAACGTTCATGGGACCATGTTACCACTTTGTTGGAGGAATGTCATCGACTTAGAGAAACTCTAACTGCTTGTGATGAGATGATTATGTCTAAAGACTTAGAGATGATTACTTTAGTTGATAAGCTCATGGAGTCCCAGAATATTGTACAAGCTATGGTGAGTGACCGTTGTCTAAGTGAGGAGAATACAGGTCATGTGGTGCAGGAAAACTGACATCTAGTTGAGGACTTGCGCCTACTCAAGAATCGTGTTACAGACTAGCCAGCTTGACATCTTGCTTTTCTTATTATGTATCTTTCATTTATAGTCCGGATATTTTGAAGGCTTCTGCACTTTAATTATCTTGAATTACCATGATGTTGCCTGTAAGGCGAAGCCATGAACTTTTTTGAAATGAAAAATCTTCAACAACGGCTTGACAATAAAATAGAACTTGAAAAGTATTGACATGAATATTAGCGAAGCTTTATACTACTGCCCGCCAACACGTACATGTGGATACGATTCACATGTTGTTTTGAATAAGAAAGTTTAATTTGGGTATACTGGTAAAATTGAGTATTTTCATCAGCATAATGTAAAAAGCAATAGAATTGATAAGGAATTAACATTTGGTGATTCACTAATATTCCGTTGTAGAATAACTCGGTTGAATAGATATAACCGTGCTGAGCATATTGTCATACTCAGAATATATATCGAATGACAGTGACCTGTATCTATAGAATAACCCGATTGAAGTGTAATCGGACTGAGTAGTTTTGTAGCAACGCTCAGATATAAATAAGTCTATATAGTTGAACCCTTGAAGGTGTTATCATAGACAGTTTTAGAATAGATTATCCCAGTTAGCTTGAAGCGTAGCTGGGCTGAGCGTTTTTCCTATGAAGCTCAGAGATGATGTTAATACACAAAGTCTGATTCTATGCATATTGTCTTCGATTTAAAGGATCAATGTCATACAACTGTACCTAGCGATGTTCTCTATCCAAACTTGGTAGCGCCTCCAAGGGATAAATTGCATCCATCACTTGGGTTTTTAAAGTTCTAAAAGTTTGGAGTTACCCAGTTCACAAATAGGAACGAGCTAGAGGGTCGACGCCATTTACTCGGACCAACGCACAATGCGCTTCTGTATGTTGGCTTTTTGAACTTTGGGGATTTATGTTACATGCCAAAGCCAGGCAAGAGGGTCAAAGCCATATACCTGGACCCGATACTTTAGTCATACGGGACATTTTTCAAGCCTGTCGCACTTGCAGCACTTGCCTTATCACTGGTCTCAGTCAATTATAAAGATTTGAATAGGCAAGAGGGACGCTTTGGTCTGTACCAAGCTAGATAATTGATGCCATTCAGCTGGGCTTTAGAGTGTGCATGAAGTATTCCATGCATTTCCAAGTGCAAAATGTTGGAGTTTGGAATTTTTGCAAGTAAAAATGACGCTTTTTCACTTGACCAGGCATGTTGAACATTTGAACTTGGTTTTGTAAAGCTGATAGAGATTTGATCACAAAGTCTTTTATACCAGCTAGGTTCTCTTAGGAACCTGCAGAGTGTCTAGTTGGAGGGGTTAACTACCAGTCCGAACTTGACCAGGCGTTGTATGCTTAAACCTGGATTTTTGTAGTCTAGCCACGCTCGGGTTATCAAAATTCTTAGCTTTTCTGATGACCCAGTCACCAGGTTTGAAGACAGGTTCTCTGAGTTTTCTATCATGACTACGCTTCATGTTTTCTTGATATTTGACTAATTGCTGAAGACCTATATCTCAGTGTTCATCATTAAGAACTTTGTACTAAGCTAAAACTTCATTTTCAACTCCGATTTTCTTTGCTTAATTAATTTTGGAGCCATGATTTTTGTTGGGAGTACTGCTTCTGCACCATATGCTAAAGAGTATGGTGAAAAACCTGTGGACCTTATAGGAGTAGTCCTATATGCCCATAGGACAGTAGGCAGCTGACAAACCCAGTTGCCTTTAGCTTCAGTAAGCTTTTTCTTAAGGGTATCTAAAATTACACTATTAGTAGCCTTCGCTTGGCCGTCTGCTTCTGGATGGTAAGGAGCAGAAAAGTTGTGCTTTATTCTCATAGACCCATAGAATTGTTGCATCTCTGTGGAGCCAAACTGGGAACCGTTATTTGATACTAATTTTGAAGGTACTCCGAACCTGCAAATAATATCATGCCACAGAAATCGCTTTACATCTGAAGTAGTTATTGAAGTTAAAGCTGTGGCTTTTACCCACTTTGTAAAGTAGTCGGTAGCCACCAAAAAAAAATGAACTCTTCTAGGTGCCCTAGGCAAAGGTCCCATGATGTCGAGCCCCCATTTTGAGAAAGGCCAAGGGCTGAGAATTGGGTGCAATTATGTGGCTGGTAGTTTTCCAACTTTAGCATGTTTTTGGCACGGCACACAAATTTGAGTGATTCGTTTTGCGTCTCTTTCCATGTATGGCCACCAATAACCATGCGTTAAAGCTTTGTGGGCAAGACTGCGACCTTCTGAGTAATTCACACAAACACCTGCATGAATTTCTTTAAATATCATTTCGCCCTGCTCTGGGGTAAGACATCTTAACTGTGGGCCGAACCCCATTGACCTTTTGTAAAGTCGAGCGACTCTTTCTTTAGTGAACAATACTGTGAATTTCCATGCCTTTCGATTAACCTTATGAGATAAAGCTTTCTCTATGGGGAGATTCCCTGAGTTCAGATACTCGATGAAGGGCAACCTCCAGTTAGATTTTTCCAGTGCCAAGATTTCTAATTCCATTATCTCTAAATCATCAAGAGTTCCCTCTTCAGATTCTACTTTAGATTCAGACTTTTCATTTTTAGTAGGGATGATGTCGCCCCAGTATCTTCATGGTTGCCCCCAATACTGCCAAGGTTACTAGGGTTCATTCCTTGATCTGAATCATTGACTTTGGGATGCTTTCTTTTGAGTTGTTTGCGTATGGATGCCAAAGTTTGGTGATCCTCAGCATCAACTAGATCTTTAGATTCTGAAGATGCACGATCCACCTGTTCTCTTTTTCTTCGTCAAGTGTTAACAACACAAACTTGTAATGCGTTACACTCTATAACATATGCCTCATGAAGTCCCATTGGTTGTAGATTGATGCTCGGCTTCTGTTTGAAATCAATTTGGATTTCTCTTGGTTCATCTAGCTGAACAGTTGCAAAGTGGTAAGCTAGTGCATCAACTTGCCTGATTTCATTCCTTGGCCTTTGACTGATAGAGATTTTGTCAAATTGCACAGCTAATTTGTGTATGATTTCCAAATATGCTGCCATCCTTCCATCTTTTGCTTGAAAAGTACCACCAAATTGATTAGCCACCAAGCGAGAATCTGTTAGCATTTGAATGTTCTTCGCTCCCAGCTTAAGTGCGGCATTCATACCATAGATAACGACCTCATATTCGGCTTCATTATTAGAGGCAAGAAAGCCTAGTCTGACTGATCTTTCAATTTTATGTCCTTCAGGTATGATAAGTACACAACCTAGACTAGATCCAGATGCATTTTTTGAACCATCGATGAAGACGATCCAGAGAGTTTGATTATTGTTAAATCTGTGCTCACCCCCAAGATCGGATGTATTGGGTGAGAACTCCTAAGTTTGTGTAGGGAACTGAACAGAATGATCAAGAAGTTGTTCAACTTCTACTAATTTTGGACTCAGTTGGATGTCATCCATAGGAAAATCTGCCATAAGAAAGGCTAGAGCATGCCCTTTTTCTGCAGTCCTTGGCTCATAAATAATATCATATGTGTTGAGGTAACTTAACCATTCAATCAACCTATTTGATTCCTCCTATTTGCCAAGGGTCTTTCGTAGAGGATACTCCGTATAGACCTTCATCGTTCTCCCCTGAAAATACGGTTTCAATCGCTGAGCTACATGTACTAAGGCCAACGCGACTTTCTCAATTTTAGAGTAACGACTTTCTACTACAGTTAGTGTCTTGTTAACAAAATGAACCAGCCTTTCTTCAGAATCATCAACAAAAATAACTACACTGGCTGCAAAGTCAATTACAGCAAGATAGATTCCTACAAGTTCTCCAGCCTTTGGGCTAACCAAAATTGGGGGAGAAGTAAGGTAGGCTTTGACTTTAGCGAAAGCCTTTTCACAATCTTCATTCAAGGTTGATGCACCTTTCAGAATATGAAAGAACGGCTTACATTTGTCAGAGTATCGAGATATGAAATGACCGAGAGCCGCAAGACAGCCGAATAGCCTATGTACTTCCATTCTACAGGTAGGGGGTGGCATTTCAAGAATAGCTTGAATTTGCTCAGGGTTAGCTTCAATTCCTTTGTGAGTCATCATGAACCCTAAGAATTTGCCTGAAGATAGGCCAAATGAACATTTGGTAGGGTTAAGTCTCATTTTATATTTCTTTAGTCGATCAAATACTTCCTGCAGGTCAGCAAGATTGCTTTCTTCCTTTGACTTCACAACCATGTCGTCAATATAAATCTCCCTAATAACCCCAATAAGATCAGCAAAGATAGTATTAACAAGTTTTTGGTATGTGGCCCCAGCATTCTTTAGGCCGAACGGCATAACAACATAACAATATAGGATTATGTTTGTGATGAATGTTGTATACTCCTGGTCATCATAGTGCAATACAATCTGATAATATCCTGAGCTTGCATCCATAAAAGATAGATTCTTGAAACCATATGTCGCATCCACCATATCTGAAATTCTGGGTATAGGATAAGGATTTAGTGGGCAACCTTCATTCATGTCTGTGAGGTCGACACAAATTTTGAGGTTCCTATTTTTTTTTGGTACTATTACAATGTTGGCAACCTAAGTTGGGTATTCAACTGGTTGAATAAATCCATCCTCCAATAACTTGTCAATCTCCTTGTTCACTAAGAGTTTCCTATCTGGGGCCATTCTCCATGGTTTCTACCCCACTGGTTTGACATTCAGGTCGATGCCTAATCTATGACAAGTGACGCTGGGGGTCAATTCTTGGCATATCTGTTAGATTCCAAGCAAAGATAACTATGTTATTTTCAATAAGGCCACCAAAATCTCTTTCTCTATTTTAGAAAGTTCTTCAGAGATGAAGGTGGTCTGACTTTCTTCTTCTCTTCTCTACACTTTTTTCAGCTTATCGACTATTAGAGGTCCCTTGGCTGGTGCCTCCCGAGGTGGTCTAGCTGCCCTCGGTGGTGCTCTGGTCCAGCCCTGCTGTAATTGCTATTTCTGCTCAACATTGAGAACGGTGTGCCCTCTGACTTTAGACTTTTTATAATCATCCATCGCATGCTCATGGCATTTCCGAGATGCAATCTAGTCACTTCAAATCTTACAAGTTCCCTCTGTTGTTGGAAACTTAATAGCTTGGTGATAAGTGGACACTACTGCATGAATTGCATGAAGCCAATCTCTGCCTAGAATGACATTATATGTGTATGGGCAGTCTACCAGAACAAAGTAAACTCCTATAACCTTAGGACCTACTATGATTGACAAATTAATTTTACCAACCTTTTTAGCTAGAGCACCATTAAAGCCGATAATTGGAGTATCATCTTCCTGAATAAGATCATCATCGAGATTCATGATAGAATAGCATCCAGAGAATAGGATACATGCAGAGCTATCGGTGTCAATCAAAATTCTCTTGACTCTGCGGATGCCAACCCATGCTGTAATCACAACAACATCATTGTGAGGATAGTATACTCCTCGCTCATCTTCCTTAGTAAATTTAGGCCTCCTTCGATAATAGTCTCAGCATAGAACCCAGATTTAAAGTTGATATTGTTTACGTGATTTCAACTACCAATTTTTTGAAACTTGCGGTTCATGCTCCATTTTCTTTCACGGGTTGGATGAGCAAACAGCCGCCTGAGCATGACATACAACTATCACATTGTTCTCGACCAAACTTACATGAGCCATCTTTTGACTACCTTTTAGATACTCCTTCAGCTTGTCATACAATTCTGAGAGACTGACGCTAAGCTCCGAAAGAGTAAGATCTTTGCTTGGGTGGCCATCTTGTTTTTGACTCTGTGAGACACTAGTTTTGGCATCTTTGTTATGGTTCTTTCTGTCTTTGTCACGCTGCAGCTATTCTTGCTTTCCTCTATCATTTGCAAAATCCTTTTGCTGCTTGTACTTTGAATCTTCCTGAACAGTAGCATACCTATCTGCTCACACCAACAAATCCTAAACCGTTTCTGGAGGCTTCAAAGTTAGTGAGTTGTACAGACCAGACTTATCAAAAGGAAGAGCATTTTTGAAAGCTTGTGCAACAACGTTATCTGGGACATTGTTGACCTCCTTGAGAAGCACCCTGAGTTTTCTGAATAGGTCTCGAATGCTTTCTCCTTTCTCTATGTGGAGGTTGAAAAGAGTTCCAGAACCTTTATGGTCTTCTTGTTGTAGCGATAATGTTTTGAAAATTTGTTAGCGAGCTGCAGAAATGTATGGATTGAATGAGGATGGAGCTCGTTAAACCATGTTAAAGCTTATCTGCTGAGGGTAGCTTGGAACACTATGCACATTAACGCATCATTGTTGTTAAAAAGAGCCATATTCGATCTATACTTCATCAAGTGCTCATCTGAACAACCATCTACATCATTGTAGGTTGGAACTGAAGGTTGTTTGAAAGAACTAGGGGAAATATAATCTCTGATTTCATTTTTAAAAGGAGATTTTTCAGGTCCTTTGATTGCCAGTTTATGTCGCTTATCTTCCCTAGTAGCTTTGGAATCCATGGCATTTATAATAAGTTCTTGGATTTGTTGCTCATTCAAGTTGTTACTATTTTCCTACAGAGTGACATTGTTCGTGCCGACTTTGTGAGTACGGTTTCTCTTTTCAAGGCTCCAGCCTGGCTCAACCGAGTCGTGCCTATATTGTCTGAAATTTGCTTCAGCCCTACATAGGTTTAGCTATATGGTTCGAGTGTAATCACCCACATAATTATGGAGAGCTCCAGTTCTATGGCTTCTGGCCCACTATTGTCTATCTCTTCTATCTCCAGCTCTCTGATAACCTCCATTAGTTCTCTGGTGAGTGTTCCTCGAACCATTGTATCTGGATTCCAAGGAATCTGAACCTCCAGGACTATGATCAAATCTTATATTACTTCGATCTGGTTTGCATTGTCTTCTCTTGTGGTACCGGACTGCGAGAGCGTTGCATGCCACACTCTATATCGATTTGATCTGAAGAGGAATATTTGGAAACTGACATTGATCATTCCTTGGAGTACTGGGAACGTCTTGATAATGATTTGCTTTAGTGACACTGTAGACTATGAACCCATCTTAGTACAACATCAACACCACTTAAACGCTCCATAATTAGAGTTCTATGGTTTTGGATGCAGCTGGAGGCGTGGCTCCTTGGATGATGCCTCCTCTTTCGAGACCTACTCTCTTTTAGTACGGAATATATATTCCTGCTGAGAGTTTTCTTCCCTAGGCCTTTTGTCTTAATTTCTCCTAAGTCGATCATTTTCTCTGGTCAGCCTAAGAAACATAGACATTAAAGTTTCTCC
Source organism: Coptis chinensis (assembly GCF_015680905.1). NCBI lineage: Eukaryota > Viridiplantae > Streptophyta > Magnoliopsida > Ranunculales > Ranunculaceae > Coptis > Coptis chinensis. The sequence goes on from NC_141464.1 coordinate 38,125,349, forward strand.
ATCAGATGGGTGAGCATCGTGGCATAGATCCCGAGGGCCCGATTCAGGCCCAAGGCAGCCTTGCAAACACTTAGGCAATATGGATGGTCCAAATTAGGTGGAAATAGCACCCGACCTAGGCCCAAGGTGTTGTTACAGACGTTAAGGAAGCATCGAAGGTCTTGCCCTAGTAGATGAAAATCCGTCTCTGTGTGTGACGACTCGAGTATCTCTAGTTGCATCTTGTTCCCCTGCTGAAATAGTAATTCGCAGGTTCTCCACCAAATTTTCTTCTTCATGTTGGGCGTCTAGATTCTGTGGGGGAATCTGATGTGCATACTGATGCTGAGCATGAACCTCGTCAACAACTGTGAGTTGTGCTGTCTCAGCATTTGGAGGAAGGTTTTGAGCAATTTCTAGAGCCTGACTGGTGTCAACCAACTTTTGATTTCTTTTGGGTTTACCAGCAGCCAATGATCTTGATATTCAATAAAAGAGAAGAATGTGGTCATGGGCTCGATCCCTACAAATTTCGCCAAAAGATGTCAGGGCAAAAACTGAAGCAAAATAGATCTACCCAAACACTCTTAAAAATCTACCTTCTGAATATCACAACCCATATAATGACACACTCAATTGAATGATAATGATAATAATGGGATGGTTTTTTTGGATGTTTGAGATTGAACCACTTTTTAGTTCGGTGGCTGCCTACATACCCCAGAGGGATCAAGTCTCTGAAAGTCTATGCAGTATAGAGTTTTCAATGTAGTTCTGTTACTGAAAAACTCTTCAATATGTAACCATCCGAAAACCTAGAGAATATATGAATCTGGATCCTTATCCCTAGTTTCCAGGTACATTGAATATAGTCAAAGCCTCTGAATTCTATGGGATCTGGCTGGGCCTTGTTTTCAGCTGATTACGGGCTTATAGTGTGGCTTGGCCCACATGCCATGCTGGGCCCTGGCTATGAACCAGGACTAAGCTTGTAGATATGAAAGATCAAGTCTGGGTGCATTGTGCAGAGAACATGCCTAGCTGGTCCATAGAGGCGTTATGCTACTGGGCATTTTATGTCCTTGCTACGAACCTGGGCTAAGCTTGCAGATATAAGGGGTCCAGACTAGGTGCCATGTCCAGAGAACATGCTCAGCTGGTCCATTGAGACGCTGTGCTGCTAAGCATTCCATCGAGCTGGATGTCCCATTGCACATAATCGATCCAACGAGGCCACATAATAGGAGGATCATATAATGTCATGTGGACCTTTTATGAGGGTCCACACAGTCATTACTTCTGCTGTTACAAAGTAAATATCTCCTTCATTGGTGTATTGACTGAGCTTCAGGATCACGATAGATAATTTGTTTCTATGTATGGCTGTATTTGATATTTGGGATGACCTGAGTTTAGGTCATGGTTATGTCCTGGTGACTTGGTACGACCTGGTGATATACAAGTTGTGAAGATACGACCTGGTGTGTGGACAGATGTGCTATAGTGATTGGTTTGAGAACGGAGGGTACTTACACAGCCCCTTTTATTTTATTTATTTTTTTGGATAGCATTGGTGTGAAAAGAAAAGATAAAATAAAGATCTTTACACGTGTTATACATCTGGTTTATTTGAAGGAAATGAACGGTTTTGGAAAATGTGTAGGAACTGTTTGGATTCTATCCATGGGCCCAACTTGTGGCGGGTTTGTGGGCGAAGTAAGTTGGTTATGATTGTGTTTCATGGAGAAGGCAAAATGTTTTGGTTGTTTCAAGATTTGTGTGGCTAAAGGTCTCCTCATTTTATCAAAACAAAGGAAGAAAAGAGGAAAGAGAAAAACAAAAAATTTCCAACCTTTCGTCTCCAGGTGCGTTTCTCTTTGATAGAAAAAATTAGATCTTTTTGTTTCCTTTTTGCTTTTGTGTTGTCATGTTGATTACAAGTGGTAGTGTGAGTAGGGAAGTGGCATTGAATCAATCGATGGAGACAACTGTGAGTGATGGAGATGGTGGTGTTAGGGCATGTAGTGGAGATGAGGCGTCATCATCTTCCTTATTGTAGGGGGGAGTTTGGTTTGGAGAACTCTGACCTGGAATATACGACCTGAGTGGAGAGAGGAACATATTTGGCTTGGATTATGTTCCTCGGGATAGGGGTGTTGTGGTTTGTTATGGTCAATTGAAGGCTGGGCTAAGGTTACTGTTCTCACGTCTTGCTGTGGAGTTTTTGAAGTTTTGTGGGAAAACCCCTTGTTAGTTCATGGGGAATAGTTGGAGAGTTTTACATGTATTAGATTTGTTGAATGATAGGGGTTATAACATTTGTTTATCGGATATGCTTGAACATTTTTCTGTGAAGAGGTCGTCTGCTATGAATTTTAGTTTGCAGGTGCTGAAAGGTAAATCTCCTGTGATTATGGGTGTGAGTAAGGAGGATTGGGGGGCGTAGGCCTTTACTGGTCGTGGCTAATTATTATCCTTCTCACTGGGAGTTGGTGAATCATACTATAAAATGGGATGGTAGGTCTTTATGTGATAGGTTGTAGTGTATGTAGGTTAGTTGATATTACAACATTCTGATAATTTTATTTTGTTTTGCAGAGGTTGCGATTCGTGGGCGTACAAACATCGGAGCTATAGAAGAGTTTGCTTGTTTGAGTTAGGAGGAGAAACGATCTGTTTTGGGAGAGGTTGTGCATTACTTCAAGAAGCGTGAAGGTGAGAAGATCAATCGGAGGAAGGTTGAGCAAAAGAAGAGGGCCCGTAAGCTAATTTTTGAGATCTCTGATTCTAGCTCGAAACTGAGATGGAAAAAGAGGATCAAAGGAGGGGGCGTATTTATGGGACAAAGACTATTGGAGGAGGCTATGGTAGCCGTGTTGTGTCTAGACAACCTGCAGAGGGGTTGAGAATGATAGGTGGACGTGGAGGTGGAAGTGCTGGGGGAGGTGGTGATGCTCCCGCTCCATTTCATATACCTCATTTGAAGAGGCGAACTAAAAGTGGTGAGCCTGAGGTGGCTAAGAGGACGCGACCTGAGTCTGAGGAATGACCTGTTATAGGGGGAAGGTCATATTTCATCAGGTCGGGCTCTTTTGAAAATGGTGAACCTGAAGGAGCTAGCGGTTGATGTTGGTGTTGTTGATGCGAGGGGCAAGAAGAAGGCTAGTGACACTGAGCCAACTGCCCAAAAATGTAAAGGGTCTAGAAGTAAGTTCTAAAGTGATGAGGCTGGTAAGTTTGACGTTCTGGATAGGACAGTAACCTATTATGACCCTGTGAGTGAGCTGACGCGGCTGGTGAAGAATAGGGACTGTAGTTTCAAGTCTTCACTGGTTGTGAATGGACTGCTGGAAAGCATTGTCCTTGATGGAGATAGGAGCGCACTGGAGACTGGGAAGGATCTGGAGGTGAATCTGAAAGACATGGATCGTTCGATATGTTTTGTAAGTATCCTTCCGGTCTGAGTTTTGTTTTGTTCTTTGTGTTATTGATTTTGACTTATTTTGTTGGTTTGTCAGGTTCTGGCTATGTATAGGAAGTTGAGAGAGATGGCAGTTATTTCTGACTTGTATAAGAAGGAGCTAGAGGTTTCCAAAAAGGCTTATGACAAATTAGTTACTGTGTAAGAAGTTGAATGAGCTAAAGTGGTGGGGATGAGGGCTCAGGTCGGTGATTTGGCTGGGAAGGTGGCCTTATTGCAGCCATCTCTTGATTTTCAAAGGTGGAGGTAGAGCATTGGATTGCCGAGAGCAAACAATCATAGGCCATTGCTGAATGAGCTTAGAAGGAGTACAACAACCTGGTCAATCTGGTAGAGAGTGGTGATGTCCACGTTTTAGTGGATGATTATATGGAACTAGAATGTAAGTACAAAACCTTGAAAAGGTCTGTTGAAAGTGGGGCTACATCAGTAACTATAGAAAGTATTGCTGTAAATGCTAGCTGATGATCTGATCTACCTACCGACTTGAGTGCTGCTCCAGCTGCCGAACCACCTGAGGATGTTGCTACTAAAGTGCTTAATGCAAGTGGTGATCTGGCTGGTGGCTCTATTGGTGAAGAGGCTGCAATCTAGACCCCTTGAATGTGGAGAATCTGTCTCGTGTCAACTAAGTTGTTTTTCTTGTGATATGTTTGATGGTGGATGGAATTTTTGAAAAATTTTTGTTGTTGATACTGATAACTTCAATTTTTGATGGGGATGCTGAGGTCGTTTTCCTAGGATAACCTAGGGGCCTATATTATCTAACTGACTTTGTATTAAGTAAAGTAGTTAAATTACTTACTTGTTTTGAAATGAGATTATCAGTGAATTTGGTATGAATGTGATTGCTTCCCTTGCTTCTTGTTTTGTTATTTGACGATTTGTCCTATATAGTAGTAAATTCGACAACTTGTTGTATTTTGGTAGATTGCCTGATGCTTGTAAGTCATAAGTGTTTGTGCACGACCTGATATATATGCCTAGTTGACACCTAGCTTTCTTCTTGTCCTTAGGTTTGTGTGGATTAATTGAGTGGTTCCTTTTGGGGGAACCTCTGATTGATTTTTGACTAATAATTAGCCTTTGAGTGGTAATTATAGTTGAGTCAAACTTAACCCTTTCGAAAGGCTTTAAGTTGACTTATGGTCCCTTTGGAGGTACCTTGGGTTGGATTTGATTGATGATTAGCCTTTGCATGGCTAATACAGTTGAATCATGCTTAACCCTGGTGTTGGTGTTAAGTTAATTTGTGGTCCTTTTGGGGGACCATAGATTGAATTTGCTTGATAATGAGCTTTTGAGTGGCAATTATAGTTGAATCGTGGTCAACACTAGCATTGGTGTTAGGTCGATTACTTTGCTGTACTAGATTAGGCAACGATTGCTATAGTAGTGTTATTCATGCGATGCAAGGAGAATACTTAAACTCAAAATGCTGATGAAATTTTATTCATATTGATTATTACATCTGGAGAAAAATTATTGGTAAAAGCGCTTGAGTAGAGTTTTATTCCAAGGTTAGGGAAGCACATCACCGAGTTGAGTTTTGATTTAGTAAGCTCCATTTCCAATGACTCTATGAACTATGTATTAGCTTTCCCAAGTTGGGTCAAGCTTTGTTGGTGCTAGGGTCTTTTTGAGGACTAGGTCGCCATCTTGGAAAGATCTTGGGAAAACCTTCTTGTTGTAAGATCATTGGATGGTTTTGTGGTACCGAGCTAGGGATATTGCAGTAGTTTCCCTGCGCTCTTCTAGGAGGTTGACTTTTTTGGATAAAATATTGTCGTTTTCTCTTAATTCGACGATGTCAGAACGTGTTGTTGTAATTGTAAGTTCTGATGGTATTACTGCTTTGTTCCAAAGCAAAGTGTGAAAGGAGACTCGTTAGTACTGGCTCGTGATGTTGTTCTGTATGCCCATAAAATGTTCTCGAGTTGTTCTAGCCATTGACTTTTCTTGCTTTCCAACTTCTTTTGGAGATTTTTTTTGATAGATTTGTTTGTGGCCTCTGCTTAGCCAAATGCTTTGTGCATATCTAGGTGTAGAAAATGCTTGAGTGATGCGCCAATTTTGTAGGAATGCCTTGACTTGTATGCTAGCGAATTGGGTTCCGTTGTCCATGATGAAGGTGTGGGCTAGACCAAATCTTGTGATGATGTTGGTCCATATGAAGTTGATGATGTGGACTTCTTTGAATTGAACAAATGGGATTGCCTCAACCTATTTGGTGAAGTAATCCATTGCGGCCAGGACATATTTGAGTCATGTCTTCTTTTGTGGGATAAATTGTCCCATGATGTCTAGCCCCCACATGTGAAAAGTCCATGGGATGGCTATATTGATCAACTCCCGTGCTGCACTTAGGTGGTTGTGACCAAATGTTTGACATTGGTGGCATTTGAGAACATACTTCTTTGCTTTGATGTGCATGCTTGGTTAATAATACCCTTGGGCGATTGCTTTGTGGATTTCGTCGAAGATGACACTACACCAGAATGGTCAATTCCTAACATACCATTTTTTTCATTTCTAATGGATATATCTGTTACCAATTTCCTTACGGATATATCCGTTACTTCTTAAGTTTTTTGTTAGTATATATCCCAATTTATTTTTTTGACCCAACTTTTAATATGTTTTACTGAGAAAAAAATCGAGAAAAAGAAAATAAAACAAAAGCCTAAAAGCCAAAAGTCAAAAGAAAGTAAAGTCCAACTATCTCACCTCTCCACTCTCCCTTCATCTATATAGCCATATATATTAACCTCGCACCAAACTCAGAAACAATCTCCATTACCCATTTCAACTCCACAGCAGTTCAACAACTACTTTGGGTTTTCAGGTACAATTTTTTTTTTTTACTTTACTTGTATTAGGACTTTTAAGAAAGGCGATAGTTTTCTTCTTAAGTTTGGTGAATTTATGTGTCTAAACAACCATCAATTTATTAGAAATTGATGGTTGTCATCAGTTTGGGGTGGCAATGGTTTTCACCAGATAGCTAAAAAGAACAACCATCGATTTTTAGAAATAAAAACATTCTGACACCTATCTGATACATGATATTTGTTTGTTGAAATGCTTCGTAAAGTTTGGTCAATCTCATTGGAAAAGATGGCATTTATTAGACTAAAAAATGAGATGGGCATATTAGTGAACAACTTGTGCATGTCTAGAAGATGGAATCATGTGGCTACTGCTGTTCCTACACCATTGGGTATTTCAATGATGAGTTATGGGAATGTATTTTTATTGCTTGAGAATGATAAAAAAAATTGGAAATGCCCAGTTTTGAGTTTGGTAATAATATTGGGTCTATGGAACTCATGGCTGTTCCTAAAAGAAAGGTAATCTTGTTTTTGAGTAAAAAAAGTTGGTTCCTTTTCCTGGATTTTGGGTGTGTATAAATGGGTGATGGTTGTTTGTGCTTTTGGTGATTTATGTTCATACATTAATTAGTATTGCTTTGCTAGGATTTCCATTTCGATAATGTCTTGGAATACTTTTCCGCGTTGTAGTTCAAACAGAAATGATTTGAAGACTGGATGACCTTTACCTGATTTGAAATGATTGCCTGATTCGTGTTTTTGCATAATTATTCATCTTTTACTGCTTTATGTTTGATCAATAATATGTGCCAAATGTTATAGATAAACATTGTTTGGTATGAAAGCTATAGTTACTTTGTTAAAGGCATGAAGTGTTTTCATTTCAGTCAAGCAGTTCTAAATATCTTAGAATGCACGATTTGATTGAGAATTCACTAGAAAATACTAATTGATTGTATGTTAATATATTCATAGCATCCTCAATTTGTTGTTGTCTGTGATTTGTAAGTGGGAGTAGTGCATACTAGGCAGTTGGATAGAATTTTCTGAAAATGTGGGTGTATGACACTTATCCATTGTGTAGCTGTTTTTTCTCATACTTGATATGTTTCCTTTTTGAAGGGTTAACTGATTTTCTCAAAAGTTTCACTTGTTGCAGCTAAGTCTAATTTTGAGGTAAAATATTAATCTTTTTTTTTTCAAATTTTAAGTTGGGGTTAGGCATACCCCTACCTGCATTAATCAACCAAATCTTACATATATGTTACCCGCTGCATCCTCCTCGACAAACTTATATAAATTTCTCTCTAGAGGAGGACCAACATGCAAAATATCCCTTACATGGGATCTAGAGAGTCCTGCAAGATGATCTGTGACTCTATTGGTCTCCCGATATACATGTACAAAAATACAGCTTATAAAGTTGGATGACATTTCTAAGATATGAGTTAACACATCGAGACAGTTCCAAGGTGGGTTTGCCAGTTTTGTTATCATTTGGATTGCTAGAAGCGAGTCTGACGCCACATCTACATTCCCAAAACCCATCTCTATGCATCTGCCCAGCCCAACCTCGATAGCTTTCAGCTCCTGGAATAGGACTGACCGCTCGCCACCACTACCAGAAAACGTTGTCAAAACTTCTCCCTTGCAATTCCTGATTGCTCCACCATGCCCTGTACCCTCTCCTGTCATTGACCCATCCGTATTCAGCTTGACTCGATCTTGTTCTAGCGGGATCCATTAGCAGTGCTTTTGTTGTGTCGCTCTTTGGAACTTGACCTGGATGCCGATAGCCTGAGCCAACCTTCTGGCTTCAGTTGTGTCCTCCATTTCCAATACTTGTACCTGGATGTAGGTTTTCATATTCCTTAGGACTCTTCTCAAAACCACTGATGCTGGTCTTTCTTGATTTTGAAACCTACGCGCATTTCGCTCTTTCCAGATTCCATCAACTGCCGCGCAAATGAAACTCTTATATATTTCGGTTACCCAACTCGAGCCCCTGCATAATCTCAGAATAGACGACCATTCTCTATTGGAATTCCTTCTATCCGTAGCTATACCCAAAATATGTTTGATTCCATTGATGATCTCGCGAGAGTACGTGCAATCAAAGTAAAGGTGATTAGAGTATTCCCTACTTTGCTGACACAAGCAACAAGAAGAGTGAGAGAGTATCTTCTTTTGTACTAACCTATCTTGGGTAGAAAGACTGTTAGAGAACAGTTGCCAACAAGTGAAAGAATGCCGAGGGATTACCAGTCGGCCCCATACCAGTCTCTGCCACTTTACTTTTTCCCTTTGTCTACTCAAAGCTTGATATGCACTGTTAGAGGTGAAGGACCCACTATGATGAGGAAGCCACACCACTCGGTCTCTAGCAAGGTGGCGGTTAATTGGTGTGCTCAGGATATCTTCTCTGAGGTTTTGACACTGCAACTCATTCACTGTATTATTCCACCAGCCATTTGACACGAGTTCCTTCACTATCGCATTAAGAGGTAGCTGAATTTTTGCTATTGCTTGAGCATTGTTGTGTAATGGGTTACTATCACACCAAATGTCATGCCAGAGTAGCGTATCTTCCCCATTTGAGATCGAGTATCTAATCAGCTCTCTTGCTTCTTTTCGGCACTTCAAGATGTTTCTCCATGACCATGAACAATCAGCTGGAATCGGCATGGTCCACAGGTACTTACTTCTCATCTGATTATCCCAAATCCAGTTGACCCAAACACTGCTGTCTTTACTTGCTATCTTGAACAGTAACCCACACTGAGGACCCTTATTTTATATTTTCAAATTCATCATGCCTAATCCACCCTCGTCCTTTTTTTTTTGCATATAGTGCTCAAACTTGCTTGATGCAAGCATCTCTTTGCTTCTGTCCCACTCTAGAGAAAAGTGGCACATATCTTCTCCACTTGTTCTAGGACCACTAAAGGCAGAATGAATGTACGAGCCCAATAGATATTTAGCGAGCTCAAAACCGACATAATCAATTGTAATCTACCTGCATGGGATAATAGTTTAGCTTTCCAATCCTTGATTCTACAAGTTATCCTCTCAATCAAAGGTTGACAGTCTTTGATACCCAGCCGATCAGAAAAAAGTGGGAGTCCGAGATATCTCACTGGCAGTTTCACTAGTTCCAGCCCCAGTAACTGAGACAATACTGTTGCTTCTTGTTGCTCCATGGCACCCATCATGATTGTAGTCTTTTGAGAGTTAATACTCAGGCCAGACGCTTCACTAAAGATTTGCAAGCACTCCCCTGAGGGCCTCAATAGAGCTTACTTCCCCTTTGCAAAATATAAGGACATCATCCGCGAAGGCCAAATGCGTCAATAAAGTTCTCTTGCATTTTGAATAGTAGAGCATGAGTTTTGAATCAATACTCTCCCTTATTACAATACCCAGAATTTCCATGACAATCACAAAAAGAAATGGTGACATGGGGTCACCCTGTCTCAACCCTCTCCCTCCAGCAAAAAACCCTTCAGGCAACCCATTCACCAAGCCAGAATAGAATGGTGAACTAATGCACATATGAATCCATCAACGCATCTTCAGGGGAAATCCAAATCTCTCCAGTAGGTAGAGAATTGATTGCCAACTGGCCGTATCATATGCCTTCCTGATATCTAGTTTGATAGAACATCTGGGCGTACCATGTTTTCTATTGTACCCTCTTAACACTTCATGCGCCATGAGAATGTTGTCTTGTATAGATCTACCTGGGATGAAAGCAGACTGATTCTCATGAACAAGGTCAGAAATCACCAGTTGCATTCTAGAAGTGATTACTTTGGAGATACACTTGTATATCGTGTTGCACAGTGCAATAGGACGAAAATCTTCCACTCTTGAAGGGTTGCTCACCTTTGGAATGAGGCACAGGAAAGTTGCATTTATACCCCGCGGCATCTTAAATTTTCTGAAGACATTTTGAATTTTTTTTGACATCGTCTCCCCATTTGTTTCCCAAAGATCAAGTTTGAAGAAAAATGGATTAAACCCATCAGGTCCAGGCACTTTGTTATTCTCCATATTAATCTTTATTGGTTTAATAGATGTGGTTATAAAAGTTTGCTTCTTTGTTGGTTATGTACATAGCTCCTGGATTACATACTACCTGAAATGCGATAATTAGTTGTTGAGGATATAAGAATATAGCTAGGCTAGACCTTTTATTTTAGGTTGGTGCATATTTAATTTCATTAGTTGCCTTGCACTAGAATAAATCAAATCAATAGGTAGTGTAAAGTAGCATCTGTACTCACAAATACAATTTCCTAGTGGCTCTTTCATTCTGAAAAAATATGGGCGCATGACATATATTCATTGTATTTGTTAGTTTTGAGTTGTAGATATGGTGGAAATTATATGTTGCATTAAGCGACGAGCTATACACCTGCAAAATTTAATGTTCTAACTGTTGCTGCCCTTATGGATTGAAAACAATGTTACCTGCATTTGAATCTTATGATGCTGTTTGTTTCTTGCTTTTGGTTGTACTTGGATAGCTAGTTGTCTGTTATTTATGTTGATCATTATTTCCCTTGGTGTCTAAATATAGTACAGAATGTCTGAACCAATTAACAAAGAATGGATGAGTGAAAAGGAAAGAGGCGACCGATCATTCTATGGGAGTCGAGGTTTTTCTTAAATTTGCAAAATGGAAGTTGGGTGGGAAGAAGTGTCCTTGCCTGTGCAAGAAGTGTCGAAATAGGTATTGGTTGACTTATAAAGATGTCGAGCACCATTTACTCTCAAATGGTATAGAGAAGTCCTATTGTGTATGGACTTTACATGGTGAGGACTAATCTAACATTGTCGTTCATCCTCCAGTGGTTGCAAATATTGGAGAAACAACCATTGGTGATGTTGCTATTGAGATGGAAGACACCGAGGAAAAAAATATTAGGGAGGTCGGGATTGGGATGGGAAACTTTGTTAACTCTTTTTTGGATTGCATGAAAGAGTTGTGGGTGATGGCAGTCTGGGACTGGAGTTTGATAAGCCTTATGTTCCTGAACCAGACTTAGGAAAGAGGTATTATGAATATAAGAAAATGGCAACTGAAAAATTGTATCCTGCATGTGAGAGTCCCGAGATAACTCTCTCTCTGCACTTGTAGAACTTCACAATGTAAAGAAGCAATTTGGTTGGTTTGGAACTGGTATGACAGTACTATTATCCTTGTTGAGGCGATGGTTGCCTAAAGGTAACACACTCCCAGAGAAGTATCCAGTAATGAAGGAGATGTTGAAAGACTTAGGGATGAAGGCTACGTGCATTCATGCGTGCGAGAACAACTGTATCTTATATTGGAAGACAGAGAAAGATTTGACAGAATGTCCTAAGTGCCAAGCTCCAAGATATAAAGTTAAGGAGGGGGGTAAAGGGAAGAAGAATTCCAAGGAGCCTAACAAAGTACTGAGACATTTTCCTTTAATTCCAAGACTTAAGCGGTTGTATAGTATACCGTGGATAGCACATGAGATGACATGGCATGCACGAGCAGAGACTTCCGTGGCTTATATGCGTCATCCAATTGATTCGAGTCAATGGAAAATTTGTAAAGAAAAGTGGCCAGACTTTGCTAATGAGCAGCGCAATGTTTGGCTTGCAATTGCAACCGATGGGTGTAATCCACGTGGCATTCAGTCTACTAGTTATAGTTGTTAGCCTGTCATCACTGTGCCTTACAATCTCCCCCCTTCCATGTGCATGAAATCAGAGTTTCAGATGTTGTCTTTGCTTATACTGGGTCCCAAGGCACCAAAAGGAGACATTGATGTTTTTCTTGAACCTTTGTATAATGAGTTGAAAGAGTTGTGGGAAGGAGTGCCAGCTTATGACATGAACAAAAAAGAAGACTTCACTTTGAAAGCTATACTAATTTGGGGGATCCATGATTTGCCTGCATATGGAAACTTAGCGGGCTGCGTAACACATGGTTACAAAGCTTGTCCTATTTGCGGTGACAACACTTCTTCCATATATTTGAAGTCTAGCAGGAAGAATGTATACCTTGATTACCGTATATTCCTTAAAGGTAATCACCCGTTTAGGAGCAGTAAGTACTTGGCACTAGTGGGTAGCAAGAAAGAGGAGCGTAGAACTCCTCCACAACGATTAAATGCTGATGTACTTTTGCAAACGTTAAGTTATGTGAAGTATAAACCTGGTAAGAAGCGGAAGAGAGGCTGTCAAAATGTGGTTAACGACAATGAGGGTAATGGAGTTACATTGGCATGGTACATAAAGTCCATATTGTTTTTCCTTGTTTACAGGATTCATCATAAAGTTCGTCATGTTATTGATGTGATGCACACTGAAACGAATGTTGCAGAGTACATACTCGACACAATCGTTAGTAAGAAAGACAAATCAAAGAATACTGACTAGGCACAAGAGGATATGAGGGAACTTGGCATACACCGAAATCAGTGGATGCAAACTGACCCTGCAAGTGGGAAACAAGTTAAACCTACAACACCGTTCATTCTAGATAAAGTGGAGAAGATGAATTTTCTTAAAACTTTAAAAAATTATATTTGAAGCTCCCATCGTGTTTTTCATCTAATCCCGAAAACATCGTCGGTCTTGATCCACCTTGTTTGCTCAGAATGAAATCACATGACTATCATGTGATTATGCAATATCTTTGCCCGTGCTACTAACAAGCTTTTCCATCTTTTCCATCTCATCCCGATTTATGGAGAATATCTTCACCAAAATAAGCTTATTTTTTAACATATTGTGTTCGAAAGTTGTAATTTGAAAAAAAATCCAAGATGCCAAATACATGGTTGCAGAGGCATTGTGCGTGTTAGAAAAGTACTTTCCACCATCATTTTTTGATATTAGCATCCACCTTGTTATAGATCTAGCTGACGAGGCATTGATGTACGTGTGGACCACCTAGAGATCGTTGGATGTATCCGTTTGAGAGGTAAATTATGCTTCATTCAATCCCCATTGTTTTTGTCTCGGTTTTAAATAAAATTAATAAATGCATTCATGGGTTTATCGCTTAAATAGGTCGATGAAGGAGTACAAAGATATACCTAGTAACAAACGATTTGTTGAAGGATCCATTGCAGAGTCGTATCTTGTCTCTAAGTCTGTTAAGTATGCAATGGAGTACATTCCAAATCAATGGCGCAAAAATGACAAAAGCACTACTGGTGAAGTGTTTCTAGATGAAAATGATGAATATATTGATGAAGGGCCTGTGCTTGAAGGTAAAGATGTGATTTTGTCTTCGGAGCAATTTGTACAAATCCGTAGATGGCTACTTTTTCGGTTAGAAGTCGATGGACTTGACGATCATTACAGGTGTTAGTTCTTCGCATGTGTGTCTATTTCCCCGTAGTAAATTGACAGATATATACTAACTTTTTTGGTTAAATTGTAGTGAGTATCGCGAGTCTTTGCAATCTAGTTCCCGAGGCAGTAGGAAAGGGATAGCAAAGACAGAAGTAGAGATACAATCAGATTTTATCGACTGGTTATATAATAAGGTCTTACTTAATGGGGATAGGAAGATACTATTTTTATGTTATTTACACTTTCTGAATTGTGTTATGTTTTCTTTGTGTAGTTGCTGGAGAATGATGACACTTCATCTGAATTATGGTTCTTTGCTACAGGGCCATTGTTCAAAGCTAAAACTTTTCGAAAGTATCACGTTAATGGTTATTTATTTTCTACTAAGTCTCACGATGAGACCATTCTTACGCAAGGCAGTGGTGTTTGTATGAGTGCAATTACTACATTCACATCAAGTAGGAAAGATAAAAATCCTATCGATACATCTGCTATGTGGTATGGGGTCATCAAACAAATACTAGAGGTGGATTACACAAATTTCAAGGAAGTGGTGTTTTATTGTGACTGGGTTAGGGTGGAAGATAAGACCAATGGTTGTAAGCTATGCCCAGACTCTAACTTGTTGATGGTAAATTTTAATCGGCTCAAGAGCTTTGACAAAATGTTAGATGAGCCGGCCATTTGTGCCAAAGAAGCCCATCAAGTGTTCTATTCGAGAGATCTGAAAAATCCTGATTGGTGGGTGGTCATACATTCACTAAAGCGAATGACTAGTCAAGTAGACCAGCTAGAAGTACCAGAATACTTTCAATCTACTCTTGCATAACAACCTAATTTGAGATCATTGTTAGAACCACGTCAATGATTGTAGTGTGTGTAGTTGTAATTTTGAAAACATGTTCAAAATACTAGTTTTCTCTTTTGATGATTATGTACTAGATTTGGGTGCTAATTTTTTGATATCCTGGTTAATTTGATAGTGCTCTTCCTTTACTTTTTCTTATTTTCTTTTTACTTTATCTATTCTACATTTTAAAGATCTTAAATAATTGTTTGTTATATGTCATATTTGAAGCGTTATGAAATCCTTGATAATATGTTTTCAATTGTTGGGAACTGTTAGGTTGTTTTTGAATAATGGAGTCACGTAATACAAATATATGCACACTGCAGCGCATCAGATGCATCTTCTCCCACAGGTGAATGTAGTTCTCGGTCATCCAAAATGGCACAATTAATAGGTCCCTCTGGGAAGTTGCTTGTTGAGGTGTGGTCTAATGGCCAAATTGTTGGACCAAATGAGCAACTTCAAGACTGCAATAGGGAATGAAGTGAGGCTTCATATCCCGATCAACACTAAAGATTGGCGACTAGTGAAAGATGGATTTAAGGATGCTATTTGGAAAGCCTTGATGGTATTTTTTTTGTATTGTTGTTGGTCAACTTTACCTTTCTTTCATCTATATCTCACTATATTTTTTCTTATCAATCACTTTACTCATGACAGAAGGAATATGAATTTAATGTATCCAATTTTGCTGCTCGTCCATGGGTTGAGACGAATTATCCTAAAAAACTTAGGACTGTGAAAGCGACGTATCGGTCAAAGTTCTTGGCAAACTCTGAAAGCATTGAAGCAGCTAAGGCAAACTGCCCACCTGGTGTTAATCCAACTCTTTGGGTTGATTCTATTGACTACGAGCTTCAACCTAAAGTAAAGGACATAAATGCAAAAAATGCAAACAATAGGGCAATGAATGATATTGGTACTACTAATGGGAGGAAAACCTTCTCCCAAATACATAAGGAGCTGGTACGTATCACTTTTGAAATAAAAATGTCGTTTGGTCATGTATAAAATTTGTAAAACAATTAACTATGCTAGCTGACTAATATATTTTCTTTTAGTTGTCTTTCTTTTAGCACTATTACTAAGCATTGATTATTTGCTTGTAGCAAGAACAAAACCCTCAAGAAAAAAGGACTCGGCTAGATGACTGGTGCAAGGGCCGTGAACGCCGTGATGGTTTAGTTTTGGCAAGTGCTCGAGAAAAATATGTGAGTAGAAATTTTGTTTCTTTCTATTAACTAACTGTAGTTTTTGATTGCTACCGGATATATTTTTAGATATTTGATTTGATTTTTTTTAAAAAAATATATTGCAGGATCAAGTGAAAGCAGTTTAGAAAATAAGACTAGCGAGTGGAGAGACTGACACTGAAGACATCGACTCCGATGCGTTGATTGAAGTACTTGGCAAGGAAAAGAAGAACCGTGTCCGTGGAGTTGGTTCTAAAATTACCAGAAAGCAGCTACAACATGCTGCTGTGGCGAATAACTACATCAGTTGCAAAGGTCGAGGCCGACATGGCTTCATTTAAATCAAAGGTCAATGGAGACATGTCTGAGGTCAAATCAATGCTCAAGGTCAATTTTTTCTTTTCAATTAGTGGTAATGGTTAGAGTTGTCAATACTTGATCCACACATAAAAAATATCCTTGCATCATCTACTCCATCGCAAGTTCTCATTTAACAACAACTATGCAATAATGTGACAGCCAATGCCGAAGCACATATGGGTGTGACTACACCTAGAACTAAACTTGGTACAAATTTTGCTCAACGCCATTCTCTACCAACTCCTCAGAACTTGACCCCTGCTTTTGGGTTGCTTGAACATCCTAGAGTCACATTACTAGATAAGTTTGGTGCAAAAGTTGTTAAGGGGTCTGTTGATGTTGGTGCAACAATTTGTCATGGCAGAATTCTGGTTGGTGGGGAGAGAAGACTATATATTGATGAAGTATTGGTTCCCGATGCTGCTATTTATGACAGTCCACAAGATGGTAATGCAACTTTGAACGCGTGGGTTGAAGGAAGGTATATAGCTTGGCTTGATGGGTGATTGAAGTATGATTGATGTTTATAGGTTTTAGATCTTTTTTGGATTGCTTTACTTTTTGGTTTTTGTGTTTTAGTTTGGAAACTTAAGAAACAAATATGGCGTTAAACTTTTATGTGGTTGTGGTTGCCATGACTTGGAACTGTTAGTGTTATCATGACTTAAAATCTTAATTGTACATAAATGTCAATTCTTTTTATTAGTTTTATGTCTTGACTTGCCTTGCTATAAAGAAATCAAGGCCTTTCATGTATTTAAGTTTCTGGCGCAGTTGGCAACATGGATAGAGATGATGAGATGCTTAGAGCAATTAATAGTCAGCCGAGGGATGCGTAAGCCCCTGGTTAGTTTTTGTTCCCTTCTTCTTTCCATTAGCTATTTTAATTTGAAGTTTTTACTTTTATTTTCCACTAATGATTGTGTAATTGTTTGATTCATACGAGGGTTCATAATGTTTAATTGGTAGTTGGAGTACTGGTTACTTTGATTTCTCTAGCTGTTAATAAAAATTCTTCGTGTACACTACACCAGAATTGTGGATTAAGGACGAACCTATAAGACTGATTTTACTGTCCTTAATAAAGTACTTGTATACCCGTCGTACACTCTTCAAAACCGTCACATAAGACAAAGTCCGTGAAGTCCGTGACTCTTTAAAGATTTGACTGATCATAATAGAAAACATGAAACCCAAATTAAGTAATCCCAAACATTTTTCGTCGCCTTCCAAAATTCCCTTTTCTTTGGACCCGTGTTTCTGCCTTCACTTGAACCTAAAAAAAAATCATCTTCTGCCTTTCTGTCTGTGGAAGCCGCCCCATAATCCCTTGATTTGGGTGAAGAAGCATTCTTCTCTCATGGGGATCGATTCGGAATGGAAGAAGAACCATTTCAAAATCCTTTATTTAGCCCTAGTTATTCATCCAATGAAAACATTTCAATCAAAATTAGTACATCCCCATTTCTATTCCTCTTTCTGAAAACTTCGTCTCAAAGCACGCAGCTGTCCACGGTGAAAGCTCAATTCCAACGCCCCACTATTCTCAACTCCTCAAAAGAGGAGCAGCTTCTCAAATGCTGTTTTTCTAAAATGCTATAATAGAAAGGAATGTGTAGTAGCAACAGCTTCTCGAATGCCCATCAATTGTTTCGGAGCAGCAGCTGCCGATGAAAGATTTGTTTCAAGAACGTGTCGGATAGTTGAGTCAAGTATGCGGTGTGTTGGATTGTCAATGGGGGTGATGAAGGTAAAGGTAAACTTGCCCATATATATTTTGGCTGCTCATTTCGACGCCGTTGCTCGTTGTCAGGTATATATATTGTTGAAGGCAGGAAACGCTTATCACAAATACAGGGTGAAGAGGAACTGTTGGCCCAAGGTCCATGGTGTTGCTATGAATCCTATTAAGCATCCTCATGGTGGTGGTAATCACCAGCACATTGTGCATGCTAGTACTGTTCGTCATGATGCCCCTCCAGGATAGAAAGTTGGGCTCATTGCTACTAGGACTGGTCGTCTCCGCAGTCAAGCTGCTGCTACTACTGCTAAAGAGAAGGCTTAGATATTATGCTTTCGTTCTCAACTTTTTCTTTGGAAGTGATCTGTGTCAGACATTTGTTATTCACATTTTGAGAAAAAAAGGTATATATATTGTTATTATTATTATTTTTCTAATTTATTGAATTTATTGAATTTGTTTAGTGTTTTTCTTTTTATCTATATTATTTATATTAATATTGTCATTTTGATTTTAGTATGTAAGTTGGGATTATTTGATTGGGAAAATGTAGTCAACGTAATCGTGTTGTCTAAGGTGGCCCTTAAGCCGTTGTCATAGGAAGACCAAGATGTCAGTTGGGAAACCAGAATGCCTTGCTCATGACCAAATAGCTCAATGACTCTATCTCGGGGCAAGAGTGTAACTAGATGTAAATAAATTTGTAAAATGCATAGTGACTAAAGGTAGTTATACAGTAAGACTACTAGTGTGTACTAAGAAGACGAACTATGGGTTGTGATAGAAGGCTTTGGTATATTGAAATTACGAGTAGTGAAGGAGCAATATAGAAGTATAATATGTTGTGCAATTTACATGTAAAGGACCGAGTCATTTACATGAAATAATGTTAATTATTAGGTATATACACTTTGTAGGTGCTTGTTTATATATCTTATGTGGAAATGATGAAATGAGTGTTTATATACACTTAAGTTACAAATCTTTTCAGCTCTTGATGTCATCTAGTCTTGAGGAGGGATCATAGGAAGTGTTAGATCACGACTGTGGAACTATCGATGATCTATACATTGGTTTTCTGCGAACCAACTTAAGGATACAACACATATCTACTTATCCGTACATTGGTTTTAAGTTGGATGCATCACCACCATTGTCGATAGTTTGTGGAACTATCCGACATTCTCACCATCCTTTCACACCGAGAGCGGTTCGGTATTCTATTATTATTTATAAAGATGTTCGAGTCACTATAATGACTATTTTAGGGCATCGTCTTATGAGATCGACTTCAAAGCATTCTTCTCTTGAAGTCTTCTTAAAAGAAGTCTTCTTGTCATGAATGATCCATCCGTTCTTTAGAATCACATATGTGTTGTATTATCTTTCTGTGAGACAATCCACGATATCAAAATGAACGTTTTATCTCATGCAACTTGCTTATCTTTACTTGCTATTCTTATCTAGTATGTGTTGGCAATTGAGTTCAAGTTTGTGATATTGCGTTTAACCGATATCGACTCGTCTTGTAAATTATTCAATTGATCATACATATCATGGTTGAAAGTATATGCTTGGTCATTAAGAGTGTGACATTGAATGAAACTTTTCGTTAGCAAGACCAATTTTAATTTGCAACCCGGAGACACCCATTTTGCTATTTGCTCACTCTACCATACATTCCAATCAAGTCACCTTGATACTAGTTGGTGCATCTCAATATTTGATGGGTTATGCGTGTTGCTACCATTGTTAAAGTTACATAACATTTACTGTTGAGTTTGTGATTAGTGTAGGTTTTCTCCTCATTTGTTTGTTGGAGAATTTCAAACGCCGGATTGTAATGTGAATTTTAAGAACCAAAGCAGGTTCATCTAATTCCATTCTCAACGAAAAAAAATAGTTCTGTCTTTTTACTTTTGTTATTACTTTTATTACAGCCCGGTTGTATGGGCTAACATATCATTATGCAATGTTATATAACAAAGTTCCACTTGCCATATTTTGTGTCTATGTATACTTCAATACCAATGTTATGGTGTCCGGTCTTGTAAATTATGTTAGAAAATTTTCTTTGTGAAAGCTCTTAACTTAATGCCTCATGGTAGTGATTTTCATTGCAAAACCAATGTTTCAGTGTATAGTGATTTTCATTGCAGATGTATAATTACCGGGAATTGAGGGACTGGGTACTCATATCTTGGGTGGCCCCGGGACCGTTTGGGAGGGTGGTGTTTGCATACACATGGATGGACACATGCATTAAACATGTGGGATGGAATAATTGGGGAAAGCTAAAAATGAAAGAAGTGCTTGTTTTTATGAGTACAGGTATCTTGCATTAAACCCTTTGTTACCGCTTTCTTCAAATTTATACGCTTTCTTCAAATTTATACCAACGATTTGAACATGGGTTATGACAACTTGCTCAATATTCAAAAACAATATAATTTAGCTTACAACTTAAAGTGAGATGGAATGATTACTTGTCATTTTTTTTATTTTGAAAATCAGCTGAGTGTAAGTTTTAGCTACTTGTTTAAACCAAAAAGATCTCGTTAGCACTTGTTGATGTGATGCCCCCCAAATTTTGGGGATCAAGTTAAGTAATCACTTTATATATTTCTAAATGACCTAGTATTTTAGAAAAATTATGCTTGCATTCATATTAGAATGGTCCTATGTTATGTATCCGGATTCCAATGGAGGAGTTCTTTTCAAGTTGTGGCGTAATGAATGATCGTTCTGATCACGAAATATAAGTTTCTACGCTCGAGAGGGAATATCCTGAATATATGTTTTGATCATTCATAAATCATAACTCATAAGGGTATATCTAGGTATATAGATGTTTGTGGAATCGATGACTAGCGTGAGAACCAAGTAGTCTGCATTGCTTCGATCAACTTAAGGATGTTGATCCGTACATTGGTTTTCCTGCGAACTCTTGCAATGGTGGTGATGCATCCAACTTGGATGAAAGCTTTACACCTTAAAAGGTGAGCATGGCTAGTGAGGCATAGTGCCCATCTGTCTGTGCCATATAGGATATTTTAGTTTGAAAGCTTTATTAGGTTATAAAGTAGAAACAAAAGTAGTTGGTATGAGGTGATTACTTTGTTCCATAGTCCGGATATCTCTCGAAGAAGAGGTATTGTTTTCGAGTGTCACAAGTTCGTATGGTCACTGATAAATCGACAAATAAGCCAAGAGGATATGCTTTCATCGAGTACACACATAAATGGGATATATATGAAATGAGTGTAAACAATATGCTTTTAAACCTTCCGTTTTGTTTTCCTATCACTCAGACGCTATAGTCAATTTAAGTGAAATCGTATTGATTTGATTATAGTTATGTGAGGATATTTGTGGCATTGATTAGGTACTTTTTTGTACATATCTCCCTCTATTTATAGGGAATGAAGGTTCGATTTTTAATTATCCAAGCAATATCTAAGGTAATGTTAATAATTTTTTTGAATTGGGGTTTAGTTAATTTGTGCTTCTCTTGTTTCTGTGCATGTTAGAATTTCAGCATATGATTTTTGATTTTAGTTTTTTGTTAAATAAGACTTGTAACGTTACGATCTTGATGTTTAAAGACCGTTATCTAGACTATGAGTAAACAATAATTAAGGAAATTAATATGGAAGGCAAGCATAAAAATTAATAAGGGACTGATTGTTCTAACCGATCAAATTAAAGTCATCTTTTCGTATCGGTATATTCGAATTTAGATTTATCAAGGGTTAGTCTAATTATTATTTTATAAGGTTATGATGCATGTTAAGGTGTACATAGCTATGTGTGTGGTATTGAACGGAAGAAGACCGTTTTACTTCATGTTTAGAATTGTCTAAGAATAACTATATTCTAGCTTTTCGTGGCTTTAAGTGTGATGAACTCGGCATGGTGCCCTTAGATAACATTTTTTTTTATTAAATATATCATATCTTTAGATCCTAGAATCAAGTTATATCTTGTTAAAAGAATTTTTTGTCGCTTCGTTCTTATATGCTACACAAGGGCTTATCGAGAATATGGTGCAAGTAATGGAAAGCTGAAGACTATAATTTGTTGTGAAGTTTAGTTAACAACTTTTTGATTTTTTTGATTTGTTTATTTAAATTGTTGATTGAATGAGCCACTTAGCAGGTAATGCTATTTATACAATGGAGTTATAATATGTTTTTTTAATTTGGTATGTGACCAATTGCCTAGTTGGTATGAGAACTATTGTGAAATAAGGGCGGGGATTTCCTTTGAATCAACTAGTGTAGCAGTTGCAGGTCATTTGGCCTGCACATTTTTTTTTAAAATACTTTTTCTGAAAAACGACGGTTTTGTTTGTCTTTGTTCTTGTGACGGCCTTGCGACAGATGTGTTAGTCGTTTTCTAATTCCACTTACGACGGGCCTTACCCGTCGCAAATATTAATGACAGGTGATTAACGACGGGACCTGAGACACTAAAAACCGTCGCAAATTAGGAAAAACGACGGACTTTGACCGTCGCAAATCACAAATTCTGGTGTAGTGGTAAGTACACTCTTTTCTGTACCTAGAAAGTTTAAGGTTTTCATATATTTTATCAGGAAATTTTTTGTTACAAACACATTGTAAATAATGGGCAGTGGCACTCACTGAAGAGAATATCCTTTTCTTGGAGGCGTGGAAGACCATTGACAGTGAATATGTTGATAAATCCTTTAACGGGCAAAGCTGGTTTCGGTATCGCAAGACTGCACTGTGCAATGAACCAATGAACACGTGAGAAGAAACATTTACAAGCTTAATATCTTGTTCTTATAGCATATTTGCAACTTCCTTTATTGTACATGTTACATCCTAGTTTGTGTTTCATATGTTGGTTATGTAATCATCTTAGTATGGTGTTCTGCTCAGATACAACAATAAGGAAGATGCTTGCCACACTAGATGATCCTTTCACTCGCTTTCTTTAGCCAGAAAAGTTTAAGAGTTTGCGGGTACATTTCCTTTTCTTATCTTTCCAGTATTCTGCTAGGCAAGTGCTTGGATTATCTATGATTTTGGTTATGAAATCCCCTATCAATTGTTTACAACTTATTCCTAAAGTATGCTGTTATTTTCTTTGAAGGCAGTCTAGTACTCAAGGTGTTCTTACTGGTGTAGGGTTGTCCATTGGTTATCCCACAGTAATTGATGAATCAACAATAGGGCTTGTTGTTATATCTTCTACTCCTGGAGCCCCTGCAAGTAGGGCTGGCATTGTGTCTGGAGATATTATTTTGGCAATTGATGGTATAAATACTGGAACCATGGGGATATATGATGCAGCAGAGCGATTACAGTAAGCTTTTACTACGTTATCAAAATCAGTCTCTTCACATTTTCTCTTTTAAGGGTAAAGAAACATTAGTACAACTCGAGCATCATATTACTAATTTACTGCACACTTTAATAATGAAAGTTGATATCTGAATGGAAATCTTAGTTATTACCTCTGTGACATGGACACTTCATTTTCTGAAGATTTGCTGCTTGGACTTTGTTTTTAAACCAGTAAGACAGAGTTTATACTTTAAAGTAGTCCAGGTTCTGTCAGTGATAGTATTGTCTTCTTCGGTTGCCTTCTCTTAGCAGTACATAGTTTTGAAATATCATCTTCTTTGTTGAGCCCCATCCCCCCTTTTTGTGAAGGGGTGTTTGGATGCGCAGAAATTGATCTTGACCTTTAAAATTTATGTTGCATACCATTATTCAATAGGGTATATTTATTGTCTCCCAAACCTGTACTTTTGGCGGACTTTTCAGTTCCTTTTCTCTTCAGTTCCATTCTGATGTAGGTTACATAGTTTACATGTATCATTTTTACCATAATAGAGCTACTTTCTTGGCCATTAAGATCTATAATTGGATACCCTTATTCAGTTGGGTATCTTTATTGTCTCAAGAGCCTGTGGCTTTGCCGATTTCAGTGGTTCTTTTCATTTCCTTTTCTCTTCCACTTCTTTCTGATATAGGTTATGTCGATTACTCAGTTTATATGGTATACATGTTTCTTTCTTACCCTAATAAAATTACCTTATCTTTCTAGTGAGAGAACTTTCCACTACTAATATATACCTATAATAGACGTTCCTTGTCATACATTTGTTTGATTGTTTCATCACCGACTCG
The DNA here is from genome assembly GCF_015680905.1 of Coptis chinensis. Lineage (NCBI taxonomy): Eukaryota > Viridiplantae > Streptophyta > Magnoliopsida > Ranunculales > Ranunculaceae > Coptis > Coptis chinensis. The sequence goes on from NC_141464.1 coordinate 38,149,289, forward strand.
TAGTTGTTCATTTATTTTGTTGAAGTGTATTGCAAGGGTCCTGATGGAAGTTTAGTGGAACTGACCATTCAAAGTGAACCTGATGTAAAACATATATGTCTTTGAAGTAAGTCTATTTTCTGTTTAAGTTTCTTCTTTTGCGATGGGTTGCTGAGTTAAATATTCAATGGAGACTAAAAAATTTGTTAACGTAACCTTATAAGATATGTTTAGAAATGGAGGGGCAGCTTCAATTAGTGCAACAGCTACTGCTATTGACCATACTAGATTTCCTAGCCGAAGAGAACGGGTAATTGTGTTATGTTTGCATTCTGTTAAATGTTTTGTGTTTACTTAGATCTAGTGGAGAATGGAGAGTAATGAGGTTGGTATTTATAATAATTTTAATAGTGAAGGTTATAATGTTAAAGGTGAGCTGAAATTCAGTTGACTTTGAGCTTTCCAGATCTATGTAGAATTTGGAAGAAGCATCGATGGCGAAGGAGAGGGTCCAGTAATCAATTTGCTTCTCCATAGTCTCCTGACTTAGTCCATTCATTTCCACCACTCTTGAAGGCTTTGGGAGCTCCTTTCTCTGCCCAGCCTCGGTGAAAATTTTGTATATAAGTATGAAAAGTCAGTCACATAGTTTTGCTTCTGCTCATCTGACATTATTTGACCAAATTTGTATTGGACATTATTTGACTCAAGATTTTTTTTTAGTGGCTACAGTTTACTAATGCATATATCCGTTACAAACAATAGTTAGTAAACAAGTGACCATATCCATTACTAACAGTTATATCCGTGACAAACAAGTTATTTTCCAGCTAGAAACTAAAGCGCATGAAACCTGACTAACACTTATATCCATTACAAATGACAAATTTAATCGGTCCATGGGTTGTTGGCTATCTGTTACAAATAATTTTAGTAACGGATATATCCGTTACTAAAATTATTATCAGTATCCGTTACTAAAATTATTATCAGTAACGGTTATATCTGTTACTAAATTTGTCCTAAGTGAGAGTGACGCCCCAGAGCTAACAGATACAACCTTTAGTAAAAATATCAGTAATGGATATAACCGTTAGTAAACGCCTTTTCTGGTGTAGTGTGAGTTCGCCTTCACGTGGAGTTATACACCTTAGGTGGGGTCCTCCTACAGATTTATGGAACAATTGTCCATTGATGACTGTGTATCTGGGAGCGCGAAATTGTATGGCAGGAGCATTCCTTGCCTCCACTGGGAGCTCGCCACGTATGATAAATTTCAGAAATGGACCGATTCAAGATTAGGTGATCTCTTCCTCGGATGAGGGCTGGAATTCCGTGGAGCTATTAATACTTTCATGTTGATAGGCGGGCCTCTCTAGGATGTCAATGTAAAATGTTCTGGGACATGTATCTTGGGGTTATAAGGCCAAGAAAGTCAAGCTGTCTGTATGTCTGTTATCTTCTCAGGGAATGTGTTCTAATGAGAGTGTTGTGAATGAGCTGATGATATCATTGACGACCTGATCGTATTTGGCTAAGTTTGCTCCATTTGTCACGTACTCTTTGGTGATATGCTTGACGATTAGTTGCGAGTCACTGTAAGCTATGAGCTTCCAGACTTGTAATTGTTGCGCCATGCGGAGACCTGTGATTAACACTTCATACTCCGCTTCGTTGTTAGATGTTGCGAAATCAATTTTTATTGACTTTTGTAGCTAGGTTCCTTTTGGTGATGTTAACATAGCCCTCAGTCCACTACCGCTGTTGTTGCAAGCTCCATCTACGTAAAGGTTCCATGTGTCTGGGATGGTTGGTTGATGGAGTTAGGTAATGGGCTTGGGTTCCCAGTTGATATCATTGACTGGGAAGTCAGCAAGGAAGTCGGCAACGACCTGACCTTTGCGCGACGTTCTGAGGAAGAATTCGATGTGATGTTCTCCGAGTTCTTCAACTCATTTGGCCATGCGGGCTGTTTTGTTGGTGGAATTCAAGACTTGCTTGACAGGTACGTCTGTTATGACCTTGATGCCGTGAGCCTGGAAATATTGGCAAAACTTGCGAGCAGAATATAACAAAGTTAACATTGTTTCCTCAATTGGAGATTAATGTTTTTATAAATCTGCCAATGTTTTGCTGGTGAAATAGACTCATTTTTCGATTCTCTCGCTTTCGTGAAAGAGGACCGAGTTGATGGCAAAATCGGTAGTTGTGAGGTAAAGCCCTAGTGTTTCTCCTTCATTTGGTTTAGACAGGACGGGTGGATTTGACAGGTAAGCCTTCAAGTCGTTGAATGCTTTGTGGCATTCGTCTGTCCATGTGAATGTTGCGCCTTTCTTTAATATTTGAAGGAACGGTCTACATTTGTCAGATGCACGTGAGATGAATCTGTTAAGGGCTGAAACCATGCCAGATAGCTTGTGGATTTGTTGTTTGGCAGTTGGGTCTGGCATTTCAAGGAGAGTTAGTATTTGTTCTGGGTTTGCTTCAATGCGTCTTTGTGAAATGAGGTATCCAAAGAATTTCCCTAAGGCTACCCCAAATACTCACTTTGCTGGGTTGAGCTCCATCTTGTTTTGGCATAATCTTCAAAAGGCTTCTTGTAGGTAAGAAATGTGGTCACCAGCCTTTGCACTTTTGACTACCATGTCGTTTATGTAGACTTCCATAGTGTCGCCCAGCATGTCTTTGAACATTTTTGTGACAAGTCTTTGGTAGGTTGCGCCGGCGTTCTTCAAGCTGAATGGTAGGATGTTGTAGCAGAACGTTCCTTATTCGGTTAGGAAGGTCGTCTTTTCCTGTTCCTCTTCTGCAAGTTGTATCTGATTGTATCCGCTATATGCGTCCATAAATGATAAAAGTTCATGTCTGCAAGTTTGATCTACCAGTATGTCAATCTGGGGTAGGAGGAAGCTATCTTTTAGGCAATGCTTGTTGACATTGGTGAAATCGATGCAAAGTCATACCTGACCATTTTTCTTAGGAACGGCTATAATGTTAGCTAACCAGGTTGGGTATTCGACCTCTAATGAATCCAACCTTTTTGAGCTTTTCTATTTCTTCATTGATGGCTTTTTGAAATTTGTTTGCTAGTTTCCGAGATCGTTGTTTGATAGGATTTATATTTGGATCTACATTTAATTTGTGGCAAGCGACCTGAGGGTCGATTCCTGGCATATCAATATACGACCAAGCAAAAACATTTTTATTGAGAGATAAGAAATTGACAAGTTGCTCCTTGAGCTTGGGGTCTAAATCAGCCCCTACATAAACAAATTTTGGGTAATCATCTATGCCTAAATTGACTTTCTCTCATGGTTCGACTTGTGCTTGTTTTTCCTTGAGCTCTTCTGTTATTGGTGCTGAAGGGTTGAAAGCTTGAGGATCTTGCAGCTTTGGGATGTCGTTTGTCTTGACGACCTGAGTTTTTGCCTTGGGTGTTGTACTTGATTGCATCGGTGAGCTTCTATTTGGTTGCTTCTAAGTTCCATGATGCCTCCGGGAAACCACAAGACTTGGTGTAAGGTTGATGAAATTGCTTGGATCTTGTGATTCTACCTGCGTCCTAAGATGGCAGTGTATGATGACTTGACATCTATCACACTGAAGTGTGTTGAGGTCTTAACCATGTCCTATTTTTCTCCAATGGAGACTGGTGGGATGACATCTCCAATGGCATCTGTGCAATCTCCATTGAACCCGTAAAGTGGTACATTTGATTCTATCATCACCGAATCTGGTAGGTGCATTTCCTTATATGTTTGGTAGAAGAGGATGTCGCAGGAGCTACCTGGATTGATTAGGACCCGCTTGACTGCCCATCCGTTGATCTTGACGTGCACTACCAGAGCATCATTATGGGGTAGGCACACCTTGTCGAGATCTTCCTCGGTGAATGATATTGCAATTGTAGATTGAGAGCTGGCAGGAGTGATCACTTCAACTTTGTGGGATAGGTGGTAGATTTCTTGCAGTGCTCCTACGTGCCTGCGCTTTTCACGACCGGAGGTCTCGTTGCTGGAGGTGTCTATAATCATGTGGATTACCTTTTCCTCATCATGATCGGAGGAGTGCTTTCGCTGATTGTGCCTCGGCCGACCTTGAGATTTAGATCGTTAGGCTGTTTTGCTTTTGCTTATTCTGCGTGCAGGTCGTTCATGACTACGACTCCTACTTCTGTTGCGGTTGGCATTCAGTTTATGCCTGAGGTCGCTTTCTGGCAAGAACTCTTTCAGCTTTCCTTCTTCGACTAAGTCTTGGAGGTAATGCTTTAGTCTCCAACATTCACCTTGTTGATGTTTGGTTTGAAGTAAGGTGTTGTATATATTTTCTTCAGGATATGGCTTGGCGTCCTAGAGAAGTTGGAGAATTCTCTTTTGGTGTACGATGGCTTTTGGGAGCTGGTGCACTTATTGTTGCCTGAGTACTGCTTGCTTTCTTTGGGTCCCCGTTTGTCGCTTACTGCGAAGACTTCTTTGCCCTTGTGCTGGGCCATCCATTCTTCGTACTTCATATACTTGTCGACTACTGGTTGTCTAGGCGTTCTGGCTAATTGCGCATGAGAGACCCTGCTAGTTTAGAATCGTCTAGGAGGGCATTGGTGATTGTCAAGGTTACCAAACTATCCTTGAGGCCTGGTTCCATTGATAGCAATTCCTTTTTGAAATGACCTAAGAAGGCGCAAATGGTCTCGCCATGTGCTTGCTTCAGCTGAAACCACGAGTCTAGGTCGGCTAGCTTATTCCTGTTGTGGACGAACTCTGCTGCGAATGTCTAGGCCAGCTTGTCGAAGTTGTGGATTGAATCAGGCGCTAGCGTATAAAACCAGTTTAATGCTCTGTCCTTTAGGTTGGCTGGGAAAAGTTTGTATCTCAAGTATAGTCGAAGTCTAGAGCGCTGTAGAGCGTCAAGATCTAGCTGAATCAAGCTACGTGCTGACCTGGACACGAGCTGCCATTGTACATTGGAAACTTTGGCTGGATTAAATCATTGGGAGACTAATTGTCCCAGATTTCAGTAGTGAATGGTGATGCTTTGTATGATTGGAGCATCTTCTGGATGATCTGTGTTGCACTAGCCTTTTCGCTTGATGTTTCCAAGCACTGGGCGAAGTCGTCAAGGCATTGATTTGTGGTGGTTGTAAGTGTTGTGACGCCGTTGTTATCAATGACGTCGGGATCCATGTTGTTGGTGTTGGATGTTGTTTGTTTACAAAGAGTTTGATTATCTTGTTGAAGGGATGTAAAAGAATCTTGGAGAATCTTCATTTGATTTGCTAAAGCTTTGAGCTGTCATTCCATGGTGGTTTTACCAAGTTTCGTGGGCTTGAGAAAATGGTAGGAATAATTTTTCTCAAGAAAATGAACCGGCAGACGGCGCCAATGTAGATGTGTCACTACAACAAATATGACATATGACATCACTAATTTTAGATCACTTTCAGCTAAGTGATGTCATATGAAAACTATGACATCACTTTTCTCAGTATGTGATGTAATAATTATCACAATTTTTTTTTAACATCACTTATTTGAAAGACTGATATAGTAGAGTTATACAACATCATTTTAATAAGTGATGTCGTGATAGTGATATAGTAACATTTTTTTACGTCACTCGCCATGTCACTTAAAAGGTGATGTAATATCTATGTATTCAACATCAATTTAAAAGTGTTATCATTCATCATGTCACTTATAAAGTGATGTAATATCTATGTATTCAACATCACTTTAAAAGTGACTTTGTCAAGTTTTGGAAATCACTTCCGTAAGTGTTATTATTAATATACCTATTAATTATTAAGTTAATTAGTTAGAAAAAAACTATCTAAAAAATAAATTAGGTTAAATAGAAATAAAACAGGCGACGTGATTGGTTCGCCCATAAACGAGAAATAAAAAATAAAAGCCCACGATTTTTTCTATTAAATATATTTTGGCTTCCCAAATTAGAATCGAAAAATCATCAAAAAATTAGAAATATAAATTAAATAGCCATTGGTTTGCTCGACTAGCATTAAACAAAAATTAGAAATAAAAAACCGCCCGAATTTGATACCGAAAATTTTGGTTTCCCGCTGAGAGAACTTGGTATAAGTTATTACGGCAAACTGGTATGGGAAAAGCTAGAAAGTCGGCTGAAAATTATTGCGAATCAGGTTTGTTTCTTCTTCCTTTCTTCCTCTCTTCCTCTCCTATTGATTTTATTCTCATATACATTAACTAATTCATACTTTGTTTTCACGATTTCTTCAAAAAAAGAATCATCTTTTTCAGTAGATCTTACACGTGAGCGAAGGAAGAACGCAAACAGGTTCATTCTTTTTTCTTGCCCCCTCTCCATACTCGATTTCCCGATATTTTTATTCAATATATTTGTGTTTGTCTGGTGGTGTGATAAATTTTTAGTGTTTTTCAATTGGTTGTTTTTCTACTGTATGTTCTTTGAAGATGGGGAAGTTTCCATATCACCATCATTAACGAAATCATCTCTGTACTCGTCTTCATCTGTATCATATACTACTTAGTGGATTTCTCGCTCTGCTTTTACTCATATCTGCTCTGTGCGAATCATTAAAATGTACTGTAAAGGCATACACCAATAACCCGCCAAGAAAAAGAAAAAAACAATCTTGCTCTACAACTTGTACTACTAAAGGACGCAATTCGTGACTATTGTCATTGTTTGTATTGTTATCAAGATAATTATCAGTAAGGATAATTTTTGGGGGCCAAAGAGCGAGGTAAGTTACTTCATTGTTCTTTTTAAAATTGTTACTTCATTCATGGGCAACAGTAATGTCTGATTACGGAATAAAAGGGATACATGTAAAGACTGTGTTATATTATTTAACGAATGGGGGATTTGAAATGTCAGCAATGAAATCAATTAACTTTAAGTTTACGGTTTCAATGATGAAGTTACCTTTCTTGATTTTTGGTAACAAAGAACTTAAAGTTACTTTCTCGGTGGTAAACTTGAATTGATTTAAGTGTTTAAGTTATTTTCACTATTGGAAAACTTAAATAGAAATAATTTGAATAAATGACTTATGACAGATTAATATATTTCCGACCTACCTCTATGTATGAATTGTATATGTATATAAGTTCTGAACAACTCTACAATAATAAGAAATTGTCGAGGCACAATTTTTTGCCATTAAAACCGCCCAAGATTAAATGGTAATGCTGTTCTGATTCTTATACATCTAGGTGCTACTCTTCGATATAGTAGGTTCAATATAAGCGACGTTATGGACAAGACTTGGAGAACTTTAAACAGGTTAAATAGTTTATACTTAAATTACTTTATTTGAAACAAGTGCTTATTACTATGTACATATATCATTAACTATACTGAAATTTTCCAGAGCTAGTGATGAGTAATGAAGATGCCGTTGATGAATTCATTGAATTAAGCTATGGCTCCTTTGATGGATAAAACAAGCATTAGATGTCCGTGCATTAGTTGCAAAAACTTTAACCATTTGAGTCCCAACATTGTAAAAGACCATTTGATCATTGAGGGTATTGATATGACTTATGATCCTTTTGTTTTGCATGGAGAAGAAGGGCAAGTGCATGTAGTAGATGAAAGAGTTGAAACTACAGACTTTAACCTCAATCGAGACTTATGAGATGCTTAAAGCGACAAATGAGAGTAATAAGAAAGAAGAGTTTTCTGGTGATCCAAAAAAGAAGCCAAATTCAAAAGGCAGTTGAGGAGTCCGAAGGCCATTGTATGAAGGTTGTAGCAAGTATAACGGTTAGAAGCAGTTGTTACGCTATATAGTATAAAAGCTAAACATGGTTTGTCTAATAGAGGTTTTACTGAGTTTTAGAGGCGCCAAGGATATGTTTCCAGAGGGTAATGTTATTCCAAAGTCAAATAATTCAGCAAAGGCGCCAAGTAAGGAAGTTTGACTTGGATTATAAGCAAATCGACGCATGTAAATGATTGCATGTTATACAATCGGTGATTTTAAAAATGATGTGAGCTGTCGAAAGTGCAAGACTACACGATGGAAAACTGATCCTCATACTAAAAAGTACACGAAAGGTTCCAAAGAAAGGTTTTGAGGTACTTTCCTATTATTCCAAGGTTCAAGAGGATGTTTCAGTCACCGAAATGGCAAAACAGTTGACATGGCATGCATCCAATGAGAGTATCTTGATGGAAACATCGTCATCCGGTTGATAGTCCCGCATGGAAACATATTGATAGAAGTTGGCCCTCTTTTTGGTGATGAAGCACGAAATCTTATTTGCGTTGTCTGGCTGACGGTGTCAATCCTCATCGCACTCTTAGCTCGAGGTATAGTTGTTGGCCATCATTTTGGCAATATATAACTTACCTCCTTGGATGTGCATGCTAAAGAAGTATTTGATGTTGACATTGATAATCCCCGGTCCTAGCCAGCGTAATGACATAGATGTTTATTTAAAGCCACCGATTGATGACCTCGCTACTTTTGTGGACGATGGTGTGGAAACGTGATGACGATACCAAAAAATCCACCTTCACATTAAGGTCTGTTTTAATGTGGACCATTAATGATTTTCCAGCATTTGGAAACCTAGTCGGATGTGCAACGGCGGGCAGATTAGCATGTCCTAGGTGTGGCGTTAATACATGTGCAGATTGGCTAAAGCATAGCAGGAAATTCTCTTACATGGGAAGTCGAGGTTCCTTCCGGATGATCATCCATATCGTTTGAAGAAAAGTTGGTTTAATGGGAAGCAAGAACACGGGGCTAAGCCAGTTCCTTTGAAGTCCGATGAGATTTTTACTCGTAAAATCTATAGAAAATGATTGGGGAAAGATCCGAAAAGAATTTGAGAGATGATTGGGGGGAAAACCTATAGGAAAAAAAAAAAAAAACGTGGGAAGGGCATACAAGGTAAGCAAAAAAAAACTAGAGGTGCAAAATTGTGGAAGAAACAATCTGTATTTTTGATTTGCCATCTTGGAGATTTCTTTTGTTAACTCATAATCTAGATGTTATGCATATAGAGAAAAACATTTGTGAAAGTTTGCTCGAACTTTGTTGAATCTGAAAAAAAAAAAAAAGGATAACCTTAAATCTAGGAAAGACTTGGAAGAAATGGGATTAAGACCTGACTTACACCCTATACGTAATGGGAGTAGAACTTTACTTCCTCGCATCACAATGCACCTTGTTAAAGAGTGAGAAGCAAATTTTTGTGAAAGGTTGAAAGCTTTGCCTCGATGGGTATAGTTCCAATATATCATCATACCGTGTTTCCTTTGTCCGACTATGCTATATATGACTTGAAGTCTCATGATTACCATGTATTAATGCAACAATCGTTGCCTTTGGCCTTGGCGGAATCTCTTACCAAAAGGGCCTAGGAATGCAATTTTCGACTCTGTTCATTCTTTAATGAACTATGTCAAAGGACTATTGATAAGGAAAAAATGGAACAAATGGAGGATGAAGTTGTAGTGACAATGTGCTTACTAGAAAGATATTTTCCTCCATCTTTCTTTGACATTATGGTACACTTGACGCTTCATCTTGTGCGGGAGGTGTGCCTTGGAGGACCGGTGCAATTTCGTTGGATGTATCCCTTTGAAAGGTATTATTTTTTTTTATATATTTCCCTGTTATTACTACAATATATTTTAGCTAAAAAGATACACCTTTTGGTTTGTAGAGTGTTGCATTCTAAACATTTGATTATTCATCGAGTATAGGTATATGAAGGATTTGAAAGCAAGTGTAAGGAATCATGCAAGGCCCGAGGGGTGCATGGCAGAATGTAACTTGGCTGAAGAGAGTGTAACATTTTTTTCCGAGCATATGAAGCGAGTTGATATTAATAATGACCAACCAAGTAGAAATGAAGACTATAATGATGAGTCCACAAAATCCAAAGATTCTTGAAGGTAAGCCACTATTGAAGGGGACAATTATTACATTAACAAGAGACATGGTTGAAGCAAAAGACATCGTTGCATTTTGTTCAATTTCGAGGAAGTTCAAATTACATTGAGTAAGTTAATATGTTTAATGTGAAAACTTATATATATATATATATATATATATATATATATATATATATATATATATATATATATATATATATATATTAATGAACACCTTTTAAAACAGAAGACATATATATATATATATTAATGAACACCTTTTAAACGAAGACACAAAAATGCTCATCCGCAAGGAACCTCGCTTAGGAAGAAATGAAGGTGCTTTAGGAGCAAAGCATGCTGAAACGTTCAATGAGTGGTTTAAGCTTGAGGTGAAGAAGCAGGTTTTGTTATCTAAATTTATAGAAGTTTTAATCGATGTAAGATTTTGACTTTCAATTTTTGTTTGTCTTTAGATTGAAAATGAGAAAAAAACCAAACATGTATCTGATATGTTGGATTGGCTCTCGGATGGACCTTGTTGCGATGCTTGGAGCTATAAAGGTTATTTGATAAATGGCTACCGCTTCCACATAAAGGATGGAGAAAAAGGAACTCAAAACTCTGGAGTGTCATTGTCAGCTAGTAGCTTGTGTAGGGCAAGTGCTAAAGACACCAGACAAATCGAGGAAGATGTGACATATTATGGTGTGATAAAACAGATAATTTTGCTAGATTATGGTGTTTTTCAAGACCCATTATTTAATTGTGATTGGGCAAACGTAGGAAGTGGGATCAAAGTAGAAGAGGGATTCACATTAGTTAATCTGCATCAAAGTTTAACACACAAGCAAGACCCTTTTTATCCTTGCATCCCAAGCTGAACCAGTTTTCTACTCAATGGTGAATCACATGACAGCAGTTGGTTTGTGGTTTTGAAAGCACCTTCTCATGGATTACGGATTTTGAATGTACTACACGGAGGAGGACCTTAGCAATGTGCTCTGCACCACCACCTTTTGCAAGTGTGGAGCTAGTTAATGACATCGGCGTGATGTAGAAGGCTAAGTCTATAAAAGCCAAGATTGTGAGGGAACTTGGGTGCTACAAAAAAAAAAGAAATAGAGTGTAATTGGGTCTGTTTGTTTTCATTTTGTCCATTTAGACTGATTATTATGTGGTTTTTGTTTTTGTCTATTTAGTTATTAACTTTATTATGTTTTGTGAGTGCTTCTTATAATGGTGCAAGGCATGTTGTGTTATGGTCATGATCAAATTATGTACTTTATTTTACCTAAGTGCCATGTATATGATTGTTTTGTTTTTTGCTATACGTATTTTCTAATCTTTTCAATGCATGTGAAGAATGGCAAAGGAAAAGGCTAGAGAACTAACCCCGGTAAGATATTTTGATTCTCTCTCAATTTTTTTATTCGTCTTTGTATTTGTAGTATTTTAATTTTGTTTTCTTCTGTTTGTTTTGATTTTCTAGTACCAAAAAGCGGCAAGAGCTAAGGTTCAAAAGTTTAAAAGAGCACTTGTAGAAGCATCTAAGAAAAGTGGACGTGCACATTCAGGTTTGTGTATATTGTTAATTTCCACTAAGAAAAATAATTATGCTTCGGTTGTGATTGTGTCATTAAGGTGTGGTTGTAAGTATATTAAACCAATTTATTTTGTCATGTACAAGGTTCCAAAAGTCCAAATAAAGTTTATGGTAAGAAAGTTCAAGAAGTGGAAATGTTGCCAAGGGATATGGAAAAGCTACCAAGTGAGCAACAAAATGGAAATCATGACCTGGAAATGGAAGATGATGAATGGTTGGAAAACCACTATGAAAATGATTACGAAGGAGAAGGTAATGCATCGGTTGTTCGAATGATCTTCACCAACCAATACCAGGGGCCGACAAAACTGAATCAATTGGATCCAAAAAGCTCAAAAAAAAAAACTGTGCTTGACTTTAATGAAAAAGGTCTACCTATAGGTCCTAATTGAACTTATACAAAGAAGCTTACTTGGGCAAAGTAGCAAGGGATCGCTCCCAATTGGCTATCCTACTTGGCATAAAGTAACACCCGAGATTAAGGACAAAATGTGGACTGTTTTAAAGGTAAATTTCTTTATTTACATGGCAAGTTATATATTATTAAAGAAATATAGTAATATTTGTTTATGCATTTTTTACAACAACATTTTGTAGCACCGTAACGTGCTAGAAAAACAGACTTTTAAGTCTATTGGGAAGCTCAAAGCGTGGGTTCAAAACAAAATTGAGATCAAGAATTTATGATGCATATGATACTGACCAAGCTAGAATTGCACATTGCCCAACTGATGTAAAACTACCTGATTGGAAAGCATTTGTTGCAAATTGTTCACGTGAAGGATACAAGGTATTCATCATACATTATATGGGTTATAAAATCCATTTTGCATATCAAGACTCATATATTATTTTTTTTGTAGAAACTAAGGGAAAATGGGAAGAAGGCAGTTCAATACCACAAGATGCCCCATACTTGTAGTCGTAAAGGTTATGCAAGATTGGAAGATGAGTTGGTAATTGAATGATCTATTTTTGACTTGTGAAGATTTTTCCCCTTAAGAGTACTTAATATATATATGTGAAATGTTTTATTTACTTGTTTTGTAGAGGCGAAAAGGGTAAGATTGGTAAACCCATGTTACAAGAGGTAATTGTATGGGTTGCAGCCACAAGAGGAAAAATGGAGAACCAGTAAATGAGTTTGCTAAAGAGAAAATAGTATGTCGCTCACTGTTCATCATAAAATATTTTCTAAGATAAAAGGCATGCTTATTCGATTTCCATGCGACTCTAGTTATATTATTTATTCTTGTTGTTGTTGTTGTTGCTGTTATAGGATAAGTTGAATGAAATAGACTGTGATATAGAATGTGGAAGAGGAGATGCCCTCTCACAAGTTTTAGGTCCTGATCCTAATGGGCGTGCGCGTGGAGTGGGATATGGAGTTACTCCGTCTACTTTGTATGGTATCCAACAATGCAATGGGAGGATGAGTGAATTGCAGGAGAAATATGATGATGTATTGGAAGAAATGTCTTCTATCAAGAAACTTGTTGCCAAACTATTGAATAGTGAAGAGGTATTCCAATTTGTTTGGGGATTCCATATATACTTTTGTTTTGATTTACTAACATCAAAATTATTTTCAGCCAAACCATTAGATCTGCTCAACCTTCTCCGTGAGGTGGCAATGAACCCTCAAAGTCCATCTTCCCAAAGCAATCACAATCTGAATTCTATGTATACAATGTTGGATTCTATTTTTTTTTTTTTTTTTTTTTTTTAAAATTTCAAATTTAGATTTATATTTATATTATTGTTTCCTTATATGTTTTCGCATGCAGGCGGACTAAATCGAAAGATGTGTCTACTGAAAGATCTCTTGAGGGTCGACGTGACCACCAAAGTCTATCTGCCCCAAGCAATCAAAATTCAGTAAGTTTTCCATGTTAAAACCTATTTCATTAAATTTGAAATTTTCATTGCTTTTTATATTTTCCCTTTCATGTTTTCGACAGGGGTGGGGCTAAATCCAAAGTTGTATCTACACGAAAGACCTACTCATCGGGCTCAACGCGTGACCATCAAAGTCCATCCGCCCAAAGCAATCAAAATCTGATTTCCGATGTTATCCTTGCTAAATGCTATTTCATTTAACATGTGAATTTCTAGAGTCATGTATGTATATCTTTTGTTTTCATACAGGGTACTAAATCCAAAGTTGTGAAGTGCAAGTTGTTTAGACTTGTTCCCGAAGATGTCGTGTTAAGCGAAGGATTGTGGTATACCGATGATCCAAAGAGCTACATGCATACTAAGCCTTTAGGCCCCGGTTATTCAAAGGTTTACATTGAAGTTGCAATTCAAAAGGATGCACTACTTGTTAGGGGAATAACGCTTTGAAGACGATAGAAGATGCTTGTCTCTAGTTTTGTGGCTTGGCCAACCAATTCCTTAATTAAGTTGTGATGTGCACTCAATTTTAAGAGCTAGTCTTTTGTTGTTTGAAAACACTTAAATTTTGAAGACCTTTTAATTATCGTGTTTGGGCAGTTGTGTTAGTTGGAATTGACTCAATGAATGGTGAATGGTTTAAATTCTTCCACTTGGTGCTACATGTATCTGTTTTTCTTTTTGTTATTCTTAGCTTTGTTATTGATACATTTGCAGGCTTTAGAACTGATCATTTATTCATATATCCATACTGATTGTTCTCTATTGCTTCTTGCAGGCCAACACTTTTTAACTCCGCCTTTGTAAAGTTGTCGCTAGCTTTACAATGCCGGTCCCAAGCCCGGATAAAGGAGGAGGGTAAAGGGAAGAGTATAGGGTATTGCAATTAAAATTCTTTTTAAAATATATCAAAGTTTGGGAGTGAAGCAGATGATCTACTGCTGTAACACGGTATTTATTTCACCTTTTTTTGTATTTCCTTTTATGTCAGAACCAAATACATTACTCATTAGTTCTAACTACTTTTATTCGAATGTGAAGCAGAGAGTTTCCAGAAAATCACATTTTATCAGGTTTCTTCTATCATTCAAACTAATTCTATGGTTCCGATTGCTAGTATTGTTGATCTATTCTAAATATATCAAGGTATGCAATTTGTCTTGTTAGGATCTCCCTGATATCATGGCAACATATAGTTGTCGAATTGAAGCTGATAAATAGAAAGCGATGACGGATATGTGAAAGTAGACCTCTTTATATGGCATACTTGTAGTCAGCCATGTTTGCTCCACAGGAGAGACAGTTCTACCCACCCTCCGCCCCTTTATTTTTTCATTTTAGAATCATGTCCATCTTATAAGCGGAGTTGGTGCTTAAAGCAGCCTCACATCTATAAAACTTTAGTGTTTTGCCTTTCTACTCTACAGTTGTCGTCTCAAAAAGACTTGCATGCTAGTATTAGAAAGAGACCAAATAACCTTTTGGTTACCATAATTTCCTTTTTCCCATATATTTCATTGATAATATCCAAATAGTCTTATTACTGCCGTTAATCTTTAAAGTATCCAACTGAGACGGGTTACTTTTTTTATACACTAAATTGGACTGTTTATGTACTCAAAGTCATGTTAATAACTTTTGTACTTGATCTATTCAGGGATATCACTAAAGGGACATCTGTTAAGAAAAAAAAGAAGAAATTCTGAAACTCTGCGCGTTCAGTACATAGACACAAAGGATGTGAGGTCTTAATGCCAATATGTGTTACTAGGCTTCCATTCTTTCTATTGGTGAAATATTTGAACCATTGATTTGATATAATAAGATGGCCTTACTAAGTCTTTTATGAAATCGGTGATTTTGGTGGTCCATAGGGTAATGATAGGTACGTGGAATGTTGCTGGACGACCTCCGGGTCAGAATCTTGAGATTGATGGCTGGCTTTCTTTGGAAGAACCTGCAGACATGTACATTCTCGGGTGAGTCTTCCTTGTGTTGTGAATCCTGTAGGCAATTCTAATTTCTGAGACCTAGCATCCATCTGTTTGAAGTAAGCCTGAAAAGTAAATGGATCACCTTGGATTGATGCACTACCAGTTCCTCATTAAGCTTCAAGTTTGTCACAGCTAGTCCTTCACTTTCCTTTTCAAACTGAGAAACCATAACCTGAAGATCATGGACAACACTTTCAAGGTGTTTTATTTTCGAGAGCCTCTTCTAGCTCAGACTTTTGGCTTTGAGCAACAGCAGGTGCTTCTTTAGTTGTTTCCTCATAAATTCTTATCTGAGATTCAAGTGCATTCAGCTTTTCAGTCAAGTCCTTAGCTTCCAAATCCTTATGACTGAATCTCTCAATGGCTTCTTGTAATTGCAATTCAGCTTCCTTGATACGAGATTCCGTTGAAGACTGAACTTCGAATGCTCTTGTATGCTGGTCTGTTAAGTCGGCCAAAGCATTCATGTGGTGAGTGAATTGTTGAGAAGTAGCTTCTTTTTCAACATGGACAGAACTCAGAAGTTCCTGAAGCTCATCAATCTTGCTTTTGAGCTGAATGTTTGTCTCAGCCAACATTTCGTTATCGGAAAGAGACTGTCCAGCTGTCTTTTCCGCTTCCAAAACTTTGCCTTTGATTTCCTTAATGATGCTTTCCTGAGCTAATAGTTTCATGGAAGCTTCATCATATTCAAGCTTCAGAGAAGCTGCTCTTTCATCTGCTTCTGCCACTTGCACTTCATAAACTTTCTTTTGATCTTAATGAATCTTCAGTTTCTCAGACAAGGAGTTAGCCTCAGTGTCCCTGTTGGAGAAATTAACTGTTGCTTCTTGCAGCTTTAGCTCTGAATCCTTTAACACAGATTCATGTAAGGATTCCAGCTCAGAGATTCTTGCAGTGGCCTCCTCAATTATTTTACCTTGTCCCCCTACCTGAGTATTGGCAATCTCAAATTTCTTCAATATCTCACTTTCTCTGACACCAGACACCTTGAGTTCTTCTTCGACGCTCTCTAATATGTCTTGGCTTTGTTTCAGTTCATTCTGCAAGACCACCAGCAAATTCTCAACCTCTGCAAGCTTTTCGCTTGAACTGTTTGACACATCTTCAAACTTTTTCTTTTCTTCAATGGTTACATTCAAGGACTCTGTAAGTTCCTTTTCCTTCTCATTTGTTGCTAGCAATTCAGCTTCAAGGAGTGATGTTTTTTGTTGGAATAGCTCTACTTGCGTTGCAAGTTCAGATGCCTTTCCAGAAAAGTGCTTGTGTTCTTCATCTTTGATCAAGTATTTTGTTGTCTCATTCTGTTGAAGGGTGGTAGACATTATGTTCTCTGGGAGGACCCATTCAAGAAACCTTGCTACTTGTTTGCGTTAGTTGCTGGAAAGCTGGAAAGCACAGATGAAACATTTGTCACTCACTCAGGTCGGAAGGTTTCCCTGAGGATCTGGACACCTGCACAAGATCTGCCAAAAACAGGTCATGCCATGTATTCACTCAAAGCAGCGATGACGCAGGGGTAAAGAAGGTTCCCAAAGAGGGTTGGACAATGCAAGATGGAACACCATGGCCTGGGAACAATGTCCGAGATCATCCTGGAATGATACAGGTAATTCGTCATGTATATTATCAGTGTTTCCTACTATTCTTAAAACCTTAGTCCTTGCATCATCCGCTTTATCAATGTTATGCAATATGCCCGTTTCCCTCTCTATCTTTTATCTTTTGGTAGGAGACTATAGACTGATCGATATAAAAGATGATGCGAGGTAAAGCAAATAACAAACTATGAAGACTAATTATGTCAAACTAAAAAGCTTGCATTTGATGGGCAATGTGTAGTGTGGTCTGTTAAGTAGTACACTAGTTCAGCTGGTGTTTTGTCTATTTATTGTATTTTTTCCCAAGTTTTGTTTGTTTCCAAGTGATAATATCCATTAAAGACCTATTCTTCAATGCCAAAGTTCAAGAGGAAACTAGTAGCATTCCATTTTAGCCCTTTGTATGTAGATGGAAAGACACTTTGACTTGAGGCTTTTATCTTTCGGATAGCTCAGGGAATTGCAGGATAGCTCTAGCTGCAGGCACTAGCCATAAAGATTTTACCATAAGACCATTTATCGTGCCAAAAATTAATACTTGCACCATCAGCAATTATGCATCTTAGAGATTTTGCGATCTATGCACGCCTCTCCCCTGTATTATTATTATTATTATTTTTTTTCGATAAATATCTCCCCTGTATTTGATATGGCTAATGGACTATTGGTGCTTTCTGCTTCTACTTTTGTTGACTTGTATTGGTACTTCTCTGGTTTCCATACAATTAAATTATTAAATAGGTAACATTGCTACATTTTGTTCGAGAACCTTCAATCTTTCTCAGTTGCATGAGCAAATAGTTTCTTCCTCAATTGCATGAAGAATAGTTTGCTAAATCTTTTCCTGTTTATAGCATTGATAGGGAATGATAACGACTCTAGGATGCCAATTTTTTGCTCGGTATTCAAAAGGTTTCTTGATATATATCTTATTATGGGTCGCAGATAACTCCTTTACGCTCGATGGCTATTTTGTGATTATGCTTGCTGCCACCTTATAATTTCACATAGTTAAATATTATATTGATCAGCCTGATGAACCATAGTGTTTTTAAAAATCACTTAGGCTTCCGTTCGTAATTTCGTGGAGGCTGTACGTGCTTATCGAGTAATATCTCCTGAATCAGAAAAACAGCTCGTTGAACTTGCGGTAGCCCTGTTTACCAAGCATTTTGAAACAATTCAGCAGCACATTAAGGAAAAAGTTTCTGCTGGAAATCTTTTGGAAATGCTCCGAGTTACTTGGAAATCTCTTGAACTTTGGCATTGAAGAATAGGTCTTTAATGGATATTATCAGCTCAAGGTGAGAGTCTCAGCAATCATCTCCAATGCTCCATAATTTCTGAATGTAGACTGTGATCATTATATAAACAACAGTAAGCTAAGGCACTCAGAGAGGCCATGTGCTGTATGATGGACCCAATTTCAGGGAAGAAGATCTACTACGTGCAATTCCCTCAAAGGTTTGATGGAATTGATCGTAATGGTAGATATTCAAATCGTAACATTGTATTCTTTGATGTGCGTAATGCTGCTTTCTTCATCCACATTTTGGTGTTTTTGTTTTTCTCCTGATCTTGTAGAATGGATAACTTGTTTTTTACTGTACGCAGATCAACATGAAAGGGCTTGATGGCATATAGGGACCTATTTATGTTGGAACAGGTTGTGTTTTCAGAAGGCAAGCTTTGTATGGATTTGATTCCCCCACCAAGAAGAAACCCCCTGCAAAGACCTGCAACTGTTGGCCAAAATGGTGCTGCTGCCTGTGTTGTAGTTCTAGAAAGAAGAACAGGAAAATGTCACCAAAGAAGGAGAGCAGGAAAATGCTCCTTGTTGGGTCTATATGATTCAAACCTGTCACTTCCGTATCAGACGGTGTATTGATATGTGGATGCTCACTTCCTTAATTGGCTAGGTGACTGCACCTGGTGTGCGTCTTTCATATGTTACTCTTAAGTCTCTAACAGGCTACTGGGTTTTTCAGTATATTTATCTTCTTGTTAACAAGTGGTTGCTTTGACATTCTTCCAGATGAGTCCTTCACTTTGAAACATGATGGCCGTGGCTATCCGTCTATGTCAAATACTGGTCCCAACAGCAATAACTCTCAGTTCTTCATTACCTTCAGAGCTGTACACCATCTTGATGGGTTAGTTTTAGTACCCCACTCTATATATATACTGGGACGTGATGTATATGCATATGGTTTTGTACAAAGTGTGAGTTGGTGGATATGGTCTCCTCATCGTAGAGATGTCCCCATAAGCTTTCAATTCATTCGGACATTTCTAACCTTGTCAAAAGAGGATCCTATTTTGAGAAATACTGGCTCCTCATATACTTTCAAAAGTTGTTTAAGGTATAGACAACTTTTAAAAAGGTTAGAACTGTCCAGATGAGCTGATAATGATTTGTTCCAAATATCTGCCTGCAGTTTATCTTGTAGGTGCCCGTTGTACGAAACCCTTTCTGTATAGATCCCATCCTATATGTGTGTATTGTTTGTTGCTCATATGTGCATTTTTTTTTGTTTCCCTTTTGATTTCAACAGGTTGCATGTTGTCTTTGGGAAGCTTGTGCAAGGCCGTCGGACATTGAAAAAGATTGAAAGCGCAGGTTCCAAGCAGGGGGAACCTGCGTTTTTTGTGAAAATTGTCAATTGTGGTGAACTTCTTGAAGGTAAGATACGCGCAGTAGCTGCTTTTGAGAGGGAGTCACCGGCTTGGCTGATAGAGCTTTATTGTTTATCACTAAAGATA
This sequence comes from Coptis chinensis, assembly GCF_015680905.1. Classification (NCBI taxonomy): domain Eukaryota; kingdom Viridiplantae; phylum Streptophyta; class Magnoliopsida; order Ranunculales; family Ranunculaceae; genus Coptis; species Coptis chinensis. Next base: position 38,169,019 of record NC_141464.1, read on the forward strand.
TAGAGCTTTTCAGTTTCTAGATAATTTGTGGTATAATAGATTTTCTTATGAGTTACAACCCGAATGTTTTAGGTGCTGTGTAGTAGAAAGGAAAATCTAAGAAGCCTTCAAGAGGAAGGAGGAGGAAAAGACGAAGATATTCTAGTTCCGAAATCGATAGTTCATCCGATTCTAGTTCGAGTTCTCATCATGCGATCTCTTATGGAATGGTAGTTCTACTTGATCAAATCTTTCAAATCCCTTATATTTTTTGATTGTTGGAACTACAGGTTTTCCTTGGTCAAGATAAAGCGCCCTGTGATGTTGAAGGAAATGAGTTACCTCGTCGGTGTATGTTTCTCGTGAGAAAAAAACCAGGCTTTGATCACCATAAGAAAGGGGGGCAATGCATGCTCGTAAGAATGAGTTTTAAACAAAACTATTTCACCAAGACTAAAAGCATTATTTTTTTTTAAAACTTATTTCTTATTTAGCATCGGTGTTATGAAAAGTGCTAAGTGAGCGGTGGAAGGGTACTTAAGTTGTCTAGGTGGGGCTATGGCGATTTTTTTTCCTACAAAAAATGAAGAAATTAAACTTTTACTTCTTAAAATGCACAAGAGTTTGTGGTGCCCCGACCCGGTGTAATCTTTTTCTTTGGACTTTTAATTGATAATGTCCGATATTCCGCTTGGTTTTATAGGTTTTCTCGATTCTATATTCTCAATGTGTAATATTCAAGGTGTTATGATTATGGCGCTTATTCCCAAAATATTTTTAGTTGCCCTGTTTGTATTTTGGCAGCTTGTTTATGATTATGGTCGTTCTTTTCTTTATAAATATTTTAGTTAGTTTGTATTTTTGTTTGCAGAATCTCATGTGTGGAAAGAACTTGAGTTCACGATCACAAGGGCCAACTAAAGATTGTATTTTTATTTTTGCTATTGCACGTCAGGATGATGAAAGGCAAAGACTCGCGAGAGAATAAGGGTTATGCGTTTGTTACCTTTAGGACTAAAGATTTGGCTGCTAAGGCCATTGAGGATCCTGAATAATAATCAAATTCGTAATATTGAAAACAAGTAATTGTCTTTTGTAGAACTTCCTTTGTCATTCAGTACTATATTATGGCGGATGTTCTCATTCTGCTTTATTTTCCTTTTATAAAATTTGCATTGATTTTCTAGTACAATGTTTCATAATGCAGAAAAAAGAAAAACAGATTTGATTTGTTAGGTCATGATATGTTCTTGGATTAAATTGATTGCATTAAGCCGGGCTGTGGGTAGGTTCTTGGTTGGGTGATTGTGGTTCTCTTTGGCTCATTTCGCATCGCAGATTAGATTTTGTTGGTATATGTTGGCTCGTTACAATTTTTTGTATATAGTGTAATATTTGTAATTGAGATGATATTTGTGTGATAAATGTGATTTTAAGATACATTTCATCTTTATTTGATGATAAATGACTACAAAAATGGTATTATATTGGGATGATATTGGCAATTTTGTTTTTTTTTTTTTATTTTTTTATTATTTTGATAAATGGGACATCACTTTTAAAGTGATTTATAGAGTTATTTCACATCACTTTACAAGTAATTTGGAATCTGAATGAAATGTCACTTTCGAAGTGATGTTAATCGGCCTTATTGATTTCACTTAAAAAGTGATGTTAAACGTTATAAAATCACTTGTGGACATCGATTAAAAAGTGATGCAAAATTATAACATCACTTGTGGACGTCGATTAAAAAGTGATGCAAAGTTATAACATCACTTGTGGACATCGATTAAAAAGTGATGCAAAGTTATAACATCACTTATGGACATCAATTAAAAAGTGATGTAAAGTAACATCACTTGTGGACATCGTTTAAAAAGTGATGTGGAAAACCCTGACTTTTCACGTCGCCACCAGTTACATCACTTGCAAAAGTGACGTCGTATATTTTTGACATCACTTATAGGGTGATTTTAAATGTCTTTTCTGTTGTAGTGTGTGAGTTTTTACCTACGACCTGATGTTGAGGTTAATGGGGAATGGCTGCACTCTTTCTTGGGATAAGAGTTGCTACGTATCAAGTTTCTTGAGTGAACTTGAATCAAGCCTTACGTAGTTCATCTCTCTCTACTTATAGGTGTTTGATATGACTTTCTTTATTTGCTTCAGGCTGTTGTCAAGTGTAGATCCATATTTTGTGCTCTCTTGATGATTCGTTATTACTTCTGCTATTACAAAGTAAATGTCTCCTTCATTGGTGTGTTGACTGAGCTTCAAGATTGTGGTAGATAATTTGTTTCCATGTATGGCTGTATTTGATATTTGGAACGACTTGAGTTTGGGTCGTGGTTACTTCCTGGTGACTTGGTACGACCTGGTGATATACGAGCTGTGAAGATACGACCTAGTGTGTGGACATGTGTGATGTAGTGATTGGTTTGAGAACGGAGGGTACTTACACACCTTATTGACTTTGTAAAATCTCCTTTTAAAAGTAAAACAAATATTTAGATTTCCTTGTCACGGGCTTTAATTTGTATGCCATATTGTAGGTCATATATGAAGCTCTAAAATGTGGCAATTGTAGGAACCATTATGGTTTCATGTAATGATTTACTACAAACCGCGAAAACCCATGCGCAGCGGAATAAATGGTTCTCACGATTTGGTTTAGAATCATACCTTTGATCAGCTGTGATAACTCTGAGAATCCAATTCTTTCTACAAATCAGCAACCTCTTGATCTTCTGTTGTATTCCTATCTTTGGAATGGGCGTTGTGTGGGCAACAATCTACCAGCCCCTTCTTTCTCTCTTGGCCTCTCTCACTCACAAAGTTGGAACCAAATTTGGAACTCACTTTTCTTGAGCAAAACTTGAGTTTTTCTTAATGTAAAAAACGGCCAAGAAAGAGGGGTTTCTTTTTATAGGCTACAACAGGGACCATGAGGAGAAATTAGGTTTGGGCCTCCTGACGAGCTTGGGCTTCCCATGTTCGCCCAGAACACACGGCCCAAGTCCATCAACAAATGGCTTATTCCACTAAAGACTATTGTTGCACTACCGCCCTAATCCTAAATTACGTGTATTACGTTTATGGGCCCCATATTATATGCTCGTTGATTTCCCAGTGTTTAAGATATCGAATGACAGTTGATTAAGTCAAGTTACTGACAACTACATTAATCAACTTCTTATGTCTTTGAGTAGTACCACTCAACCTCATTGTCATGTCGGACTAAATCCACCTGCAGGGTTTACATGACAATCCTTATGAGCTCTTCAAGGGGACATCATCAGCCCGACTTCCTGCGGGTCACGGATTCCTTCTATAATCAACAACACACCTTACATACAATGTCATTATCCAATCCATCGAGTTTGTTGATTCACAAAAGAATCTCACTCATTGATGATTTAAAGCAATGTACTATGCACGTAAGTGCCCGTTATTATATCCGGATTAAGAGGACAAACATCCATAATAACAGAGGTGTTTGTTCTCTTATATAGTCAATATAAAGAGAAACAACCTCACTTGGTCTTGTTCAATACACACAAAGTGTACTAGTGTAATCCTGTAGTCAAGATAGACTAATACCAGATTATATTACAACCGTACCAATAGTTTGTCCAAATCCATCTAGGTTGTGAACGTTTACTTATACTTTATAAGATACTGATGATATAATATTCTATATGTCACCACACACCATATCATCTACAACATAAAGTATTAGACGCATGTATATAACTAATAACATATATAATATGCATAACATTTGCCCACATGATTCTCATTCAAAATATAAAGAATTAGAGTTAATACAAAAGTAATGCTTTTAGTATATAACCCTATCAGCAATGTTGGCAAGTTCTTGCATAGGAAAGCTTTTTAAGATATCAACTTTAAAGGTATATTATAGTTCCTAGCCTTCTCACTTAGTATCTAAAATTTTCTTTTTAATTACCATGTTTAAAAGGGTAATGTTTTTTTTTTTTTTGCATCCTTCCTGTTTTTACTGATGTGCATCTAGACCCATCCACTACACCAGAAAAGGCCAAAAATGACGGTAATTTCCATCCTAAATAGAGATTTATGATGGGAAATGGTGTCCCAGAGTTCGTCGCGAATAGCTTTGTCGTTAATATTAATGACGGGAAACCGCGTGGTAACTCGAATTAGAAATGCGACGGGTGTGAGACATTTATTGCCGTCGTTAATTATAGGACAATCAAAACCATCGCAAATCTCCTTTCTACGGGAACTACATATTTTCAAATCTAGAACGTACCCACCCATCATAAATTTGCGTCCTAAGTTTAGGACACACATTTCTGTGATATATTGTTGTTGGGAAGTCATTTAACGACACTATTCTCAGTCGTATTTGTTTAATTTTTTTTTGGTAGAACCTATTTTTTCCTGACATCGATACTAAATACTACCTAATTCTCATTCTCATATCATAAAATCAATTATACAAACAACATACTAAAACAACACATTTCAAAAATTGATATATTATACAATGGTTTTCCAAAATTTACAATGTTTTCGAGTGGTTGATTGCCAATAAATAACTAGGCTTTTAAAGTACACAAGCCATAATAAGAACATAATGGAAAACCACCTCCACTACTGGATATACTCATATACTCATATCGCTGAAGCTATTCTACTTGAACCCATAGACTGCATAGACGAAAATCTTCCCTTAATTATCGCTTCTACTCTTATCAATCTGCAAACCATTCAAGAAACCAACATAAGAGGACTGGTTGACTACCAATAAAAAAAGACTATGAGAAAAGTGGATATACAAAAAAAATTACGTTTTAAAATGCTTAAGTGGTGAGGCAATAGGAACTCAAGAGGATCTAAACATACAAATCAAGATTGCAACACAAGGGGGCTCCAATGGGTTGGGAAAAACACACACAACAACAGGTTTCCTTTTGGAAATATAGACTCATTAAGGAGTAAAGATGCATGTTATCAGACACCAACTAAAAAACACATTAATAAACACTTGTGAGAGACCATCATAGTTACGTTGTAAATTGTAACATAATGATGAGATGCTTTTTGTTCATTTAGCGCTCATAGTAGCGTAAGTATCATAGCTTTTAGTCTTTCACAACATCTGTAAATTAAGTCAAAACATTAGAATGTGTTACTAATCCTGCCTTAACCTATACTTGGCTAAGCATACTTCTAAATATTAGTTGGCCAAAAGCTATTGGAGATCTTAGTAATTAATCCCCATTAACCCCTCCTAATTTCCTTAAATCCCCTTATCAATCTGCTCTTCCCCCACTTATAACACAAGCAATCACTTCATTGCATAACAAAACAACTTCTAAATAAACTATCATACCTACACGCTATTCAAGCATCAAGTATAACTGCTACAAGATACATGTTGAATCTTGGGGTAACTACTAACTTTGATGATGAATGTTATGCACTCGTTTGAGCTGTAGAGTTAGCAGTACTTCATGGATGGCTAAATTTATGGCTAGAATGTGACTCGTTAGCAGCTATACTAGCCTTCACTGGCAGGAAAATTCTTGTGTCCCTCGATGTTACATTCTTTATTATATTAATCATATATCCCTAATTGTGTGAAAAAAGAAAAAAAAAACCAATAGATCATTAACAGAAGATAAGATACCAATATTTCTTACTTGCTAAAGTTCTAAAACTACGTACCATTGAGAACCGCTACTGAACTATAGCATCCAAGCCTCCATCCTAGCTTGAATAGCCAAAACCTCTTCCAATTTAGTTCTTTGGGATACCATTTCAGCAGTGAGCTCGTTATTACGTTTTTCAGCTTCCTCAGCCCTCCTCCTTAATACATACAGAAAGTATTTTCTATATCTTCTATCAGTACCTGATAGAATAATACTTTTATTATGACATTTTATTATATAACACTCAGATCAGATTTCGCACACATGTCGGGGCATTTTCCAATAGATGTAAAGACACGCGCCAAGAATGGATCAACAATATAACATTATAATGTGATCAAGTACGGCATTGAGAGGTGAGGCAAGTGGAGCAAGATTGTATCTTGAATGTCTCAATATATATCAACAAGCTTGTAAAGACAACTTCATTTCCTTCTTTGTTGCTTGTCTTTTCTGTTAATTGGTTTATTGTCAGTCAAATTAATACTAGAGGAGGTAAAAAAAAAATTACAATTTCTAGCATTTTTCACGCATAACCTTTAGCATAAAACACAGATCAAGCATTGGGGTAGTACTAAGTACAAATAGAGAGAAGATAAAATCAATCGAGTTCACTAACTATAATGGACAGAAAGCTAACCTGATCCAGAACATTTCCATGTGTATCTTGGATAAGGGGATGGTAATCTCGAAGGAAAAACTGCCACAAAAGATGAAAAAGGATTATAGCATACGATAATCTCAAAGTTAAAACTGATATATGCATACTACTCATGCGCCAACTAAACATAAAATTTAATTTTAAAAAGTGAAGTTAAGAAATATTTTATCAAGGTTCAAGAAGTGAACCTACTCAATCACTCAATCGGGTCATGTCAATCCTATTGTTAGTGGCAGTGAACATTAGCACGTCCCTTCTGGGGTTTTGCTCACCGACCATTGCATTAAATTACTGGTGACGGAAAGCTATACATCAGCACTTAAACTTTGAACTTTATTGGCTCTCATCCTCTTTTATACTATAGATTCCTTTGTATTGGATAGGCAATTGCTTAGAAAAGTCAGCTCTGTCTTCTGCCCGAAAAGTAGGCTTCTTACGCGTTCTTTTCGAAGTAAGCGAAACCTCATATAGTTGAGTTTCGAACTTAACTTTAGTCTGACTTATCGAAAATAGGATGTGAACTAATTCTGATCTGAAAAGCTCGAGGAAACAATGTAAGACTTTATATTCTGGGATCGGCTTAGCTTTAGACCCGTCCGATTAGACCTTGGCTTAGCTGACTTACTACAGAGTAGTGCACTTCTGTTCTTATCTTAGGTGACTTCTAGAAAGCTAAAAGTAGAGACTCACTTTATTCCTAAACCGTAAAAGATGAGTGATATATGTCTAACTAAACTACAAAAAGGAGTTATGAACCACACAACCAAATATTCAGCAGTCAGTGAGGTTGTGCTGAGCACTATCCTAAAACCAATGTCAAAGTAACGTAAATAAGTCAATACCATACTTAAGTAATAAAACACATAACCGTATACAATAATTGTATATCCTTTGTAGCGTTTCTATTTATCGAAAACCTTTTAGTCCATTCACCTACATTTTCCAAAGAACCAAACTAACAACCAAATGCACCACTAGGTAAGTCCCCAATCATACTAAAACCCATCTGGTAACCGCGTGTTGTCAACTAACGGCCGACCCAACACCAATACCAACCAAATTAGAGTTCTATGTGTTGTCAACTAACGGCCGACCCACCAACTGAACTATAAAGCCACGTTCAACACTAATGTTCATTTCCAACAGATTATAAAAGCATGGGGACTACGACCTAGTGTGCCACACAAGTCAAGACCCTTTGTCTTGACATTCACCAATCAATAATACAACTACCAACAATAATAAACTGAAATATAACACCTATGAATTCAAGTTTCAAACCTGATTCAAGTCATTATCCTTGGAATGTGAAACACAAAAGTGAAAACGGTTCGACAAACGGAGCTATAACGAGAAAGTTATGACCAAAATAATATACGTTCTAATTAACCTAATCAACAATTCCGAAAATTCTTGCTGAAGTATTGCAATTTCAGATGGGAAGACTTGTTGCAGTCCAAGTTTTGTGGCTAAATGCATAATAAGAAAACATAAGTAAACTACTACATTCAATGAAAATGGCTTTACATCATTCTAAACAAGTACTGTGTGCATTAGTTCAAAATACGTCATAAACCTTACTTATGAAACTATGGGTTAACTTGTACCAAAAATCAGCACTTAACAAACTTCAATTCAATTCTAAAGCAACTAGAACATAAATCAATTATTGAGTAAAGTCTCTAGCAAGATCCTAACATGGTGGGAATAAAGGGGGAGGAAGACACCTACCTCAAACCTTGAGCAACTCAAGCTATAAAGAACTAAAGATTCCAATTAATCTTCAAGAGTGAATGCTCCCAAATGCCATTCCCCACAAAAGTTTCAAACCAAACTATTTTGAGTTTCCAATTGATTGTTAAGAGTTTTAATGGGGGATGAGAACGATTAGAGGATGAGTTTCTAGCAGCAAAACGCCCATACTTGTGTGAAGAACCAAACCAATATAGCACACAAGAAAACTCTACCAAGGATTTTCAACTACTCATGAGAAAGTGAAATTTTAAATCTTCAAAGACCAAGTGTTTTCACCAAACTCAAGTCCCACCATAATTAATTTGGTTACTTATCAAAACCACAGAGCTCGACTCTCTATTGAGAGTGTTATTACCAATCAAGACCGGAGAAGCACCAAAGAAACACTAATACACCAACAATGAAGTGCAGTCAAACAATGGGCGTTTACCACCATTAATCAGTAGATCATATAAACCCAAAAATGATGATAGAACAATAAAAGTTCAGAACTTTAAACAATATTCTTATTTAGACAATGATAATTAACTAAAAACGAGATAAAAGAACCTTTAAGAGATGCAAATCGACTCAAGCAACTAGTTTCATTCTCATTGTTTCAATAAGGGGAGCTGTAGTATCACCCAACCTTGCGCATATCACATTGTTTCAGCTTGTAAAACTAGAGAAGCATTTCCACTGGATTAGATATCTCTATTGTTTAAACTGTTACTGTTTGAGATTTTGGTGAAAGTCAAATCTAGCTTGCTTGTTCAACTAGAACACCAAAATCAAGAGCAATATGCAGGCTGCAGGTTGCAGTGAATAAAAAGCTCAATGCAAATAAGCCATAACAAAAATAAAAAGTGAAAGAATGAAATATACCTCAGGCCGTAGAAGCCTATCTATCTCTGTGAATAATTCAGCCGCGTACACTTCTTTGCTTGGTAGGTTTCAAGCGATAAGAGTCCATCTGTGTGTACCAGATCATTTCACAATCCATATACTATTAACCAATATAGAAACAAATATTCCAATCATTGAGCTACATCAACCATCGCCAGCTTCAACTTTTGAAACATAAATATACATGGAAATAGAAACAAATAATCACACACATTGTTAAACATAAAGAAATACTGAGATTCAATTTGAACTTAAAACCAGTAGGCTAGTAACTTCAAATTCGTGTGCTATGATCGACTTCATACAAAAAAAGGCATATACGATCGACTTCATACAAAAAAAGGCATATATGATCGACTTCATACATATATCAACATTAGTATACACAAAATATAATAGGTTTTTCTAACCATTCACATCCTGCATAAGCATTGATATACAAAAAAAACATGAGACTTATACGAGCATCTTCGACATTAATAGTTTAATACCGATGTACAAAAAGAGAAGCATCATGCAAAACATCCACATCCTGCAAAATGAGTATCTTCTGTTAGTTTAACTCTTTTGAGTAGTAGATGTTTCACAAAAAGATTTTACATGTTTAGATAATCATACCCCTAACGATCAAATACAGTTAGAGCTTTGGGCCAATCGATAACTGATCCTATATCCTCCTCCCCAAGAGTTGTGCGGTTTGTACTTTGAGCATGAGGCACAAGCACGCTATCCAGGATAACATCATAACTTTCAATAAGATCTCCACCAGCTTCTTCTCCTATAATAGCTCTTCCATTAACCACATGTTCACGGCACATTGAGTTTAACTTACAACTCACTGAGCATAACTTAGGTGGAAATCCATGGGGTGTTGGTCCCATTCGATTCAACTACAGACAACAAACAGATATAACTTAAATCCTAGGCTGCTATAGGCCATCCCCCAGGCCACTGCAAGCCATTAATAGTCCTCTGACATATCACTAGCAGTAATCAATAAGACTTCTTTGCATATGGAACATTAAAAATCTTCTATCCACATCCAATAACTACTAAAATCAGGACTACCATCTCCAAATATATCATTTAGTCGTACCTACATAATAATCAATCACTTAAAACTCCCACATACAATAGTCCAAGCATTTACAGATGGTAGAGAAGCCTATATGGCCGAACCATATAACAGCCACAATATTGGCATACAAATACAATTAGAAAGTACCCATTCACTAAAACAAATGGAGGGTATAATGTTTCTAACTAATAAGTTGGAACACTTGTATGCAAGGTGAGCTCGACCATACCTAAGAAGAACTAGAATCAGGGGAGAACGCTCCATTCGAGCCTTGACCAGATTTCATCATTGCAACGTCCTTTTGCAGTTCTCCAACTACCAACTTCAAATCATGGACCTCCCTCGTAAGAGCTGATGTTATATCCTTCTGCATTTTAAGTTGATTTTTTGCTGGAGCTAAAGTCTCAAGTCATTTTCTACTAACTCCACTACCCAAGCCACGATAACAACCCTTGGTATCACTCCCCATTACTAGTGCAACGGGATCATGATCCATATCCAACATAGTGCTTGAGGGAGTATTGGCTGCAATTTCCTTTATACGTACCTATATAACGAATAAGAATGTGTACATTCAACAACAACATCAAAACGATTATCAAATAAATCGTATCTAGTAAAAGTCTCACCATTTTGTCACTATGCTTTTCTGTGGGGCAAGTACCGTCGCTGGTGGTATGTAAAGCCACATATACATGCGTTCTCATGACAGGGGTGTTATGGTTCTTTTCTTTCTGAAAAATCATACAAAGATATTCAAAGGGATAAAAATCCTTATGTAATGCCATTAATTTATATTGGTATACAGTTCAGGTCCTTATGTAGTGATGACATTATAAAACTTCTTGCAGGTCAAGTGATTCACTTAAATGCATGTTTAATCACATCTTTGGATGTTCATAGCTTAATCTAAAATAAAACAAAATAGCAGCAGACATAAATGGCAGGGAACCTAGAGAACAATGCACAGCTAGACATGTTCATGCATAGAATCAAACCACCAAAACATGCCAAATGTGCAACCTGAAAATGACACCAAAGAAAAATGACACAATAGTTGTATGATATTACCAATTCATGAGCAATTATAGCTGAACCTTTTCTTCCAGATCTCTGTTGTGCTACCGCTGCCTCTCTAGAACATTTTCCATTTACTCGTAGAGCTTTTGCTTCTTCAGTGGATTCATTGTCTACAAACTTTTCCCAATATTCTTTTCTAATAGAATTTGGGCAATGTCTTTTCCTTTCTTCATCTGTTCTATACTTGTCATAAACCTTCCTAAGGGTGCTGCTCTTGTACTTCCTCCAATATTCATTTGCTTTAGCCATGACTTTTTCTTTCGTTGTTCCAGACAGATCATATTCATCCTACAATTATGAAAAGGTGATAAAATATTAGTTAGCATAGTTAAACAATAAAATAGAACTATAATATAATTGTAAAGAAGTTTACTGAGATTCGTTTCCATATGAGTTTTTTGCCATCGTCTGACACATCCTTCCATCTGTGATGGGTTATTGAAGCATGTGCCCGACTATATTCACCAAGACGACTAGAATATTCAGCAGCTTTGTCTCCAACTGGTCGGCCATCATCATCAAATATTACAAAGATCTTCTGCCGAGGGGCTAAAATGAACCAAACATTAGTTAGGAATACTTCAGTACATCTCACATAGAAAAATAATTCACGTCAAAAACTAATAATATACCAGTATTCACAGCTTCAGTTTCAGATTGTCCGGATCCATTACCACCCTCAGATTGTTCGGATCCATTCCCACCTTCAGATTGTCTAGATACATTCCCACCCTCAAATTGTCGATATCCAATCCCAACCTCAGATTGTCCAGAAGTCATTGTGCAAAAACTAATAATAATACGCAAAACAAGAAAAACAACTTATTTCTATAATAAAACAAGTCATTTTCAAATATTTCATCATCCATTACAATTCAGTAGCTAACAATTACGAAATGCACACAACCAAAGAAAGCAAATCAATTGCAAGAAGAATTCCCATGTTGAACCAATATATACAAACATTAACAATTACTAAAAATGAAATATGAAGATATGTTTGCCCAATCGAATCAAATGTTCCACCCTTTCAAGTTATGATTGGGAACTTCATTCCAAAAGCACTGTTCACATTAAGAAAAAATGACATGTTTAAGACAATCAGGCATACTAAAATAAGTAAACAAAATTGTAGATGAAAAACAACAATGTGTAAAATCTTTAACTATGTTAGCGCACCTTCAAAACATAATTAACTTCAAACCTATGATCCTTCATTAATATCTTCTTCTACAACTTCGGCTTTCAATCTTGCCTCAAAAACTAAAGGATCTTCATATGCATCTACATCTCGAGTTAACTTTTTAGGAGCATCTAAAACAACATGCCAATCATCTCTTTTAGGATCTTTGCAATAAAAGACTTGGCGTGATTGGGAAGCAAGAATAAAAGGCTCGTCGACTTCCCTTGAATTGTTCATGAACCTTCTAAAAATTCACAAAAGTTAACTTCGTTTCTGGATCAACCGAACATCCGTTTACTTTATCTCCTATACGGACCCAATCACAATAGAAAATAATTTGTTTGAATTCAGTATAGTCCAGCTCAAGAATTAGTTTGACAACACCATAATAAGTCGAATCTCCATCAACCAAGTTCTTATCTCTTGCACTAGCTCGAAAGCTTGTCATAGCATTCATAACAACCCCACTATTCTGTGTGGTCTTCGTACTGTCACATTTGGCTGTGCAAAATGTATATCCATTCACTGAATATCGATTATACAAAGTAGCTTTAAAAGATAGGCCTTCAGCAAGCCTTTTCAAAGTGGACATCTCTTCATTTTCCAACTAGTTTGGTCAAAACGCATAATGTTAGTATTATTGTACAAATTAAATGAAACAACCCAATATACAACTAAATATAATTAGTATAAACCTGTTCTCGTAGCCAAGGAATAAAATCCATAACTTTCCCAACTGATTTTCCCTTTCGCCCTCTTTTCTTACTTGGGTGGTTTTGCTGGTAGACATGGTACTTTATGGTAGGAACATAAATTAATACTTAATATGGTATGTAGGAGTCTATGGTCATGGATTTAATAAATTGTACTTAATCTCTCCAACTAGCAGAGTCTTTAGAGCACTCTAAAACCCATCTTCGCACTTGCTCATGCTGCAAATTTGTAAGTTTATGCACCTTGCCTTTACCAATAAGTTATTCACTAGAACATCCTTTATCTTCATCAAAGAAATTATTCCTTGTTTGTTTGTGGCTTCCACTCCCACCTTTTGGCATGTATTCATTACAATATAGAATTGATTCTTCAATAAGGTAGCGCTCAACGAAATACCCTTCCAGAAACCTTTTATTCCTAACAGAGGTTTTGAATGTTCTCATCATCCTAAAACAAGGCATTAGGTAAATTTCTTAACTGATAATCAGCACTTGAATAATTACCACTTGAATAATTAAGGATCATTTAACTTATTGTTCGAAAGGATACATCCAACGGAATCTAACAGGACCACAAATCTGTGCTTCCTCCGCCAAATGCACTACGAGGTGTGTTATTGAAACAAAAAAAGAAGGTGGAAAGTACTTCTCGAATACACATAATACTTCCACAATTTGTCGGCTAGCAGTATCAAGCTCCTTGCGACAAATAACCTTGGAACAAAGAACATTAAAAAATATAGACAATTGTCTAATTGCACCAACCAAAGGCTTTTGCTCCTTGTAGGCATACATCAACAACACCGGCAATAATTGCTGAATTACAATGTGATAATCATGTGATTTAGGACACCTAATATGAAGATCCTCCATGCTAACATTATATTTCCTATTAGAGCTATATCCTATAGGAACCTTTAATGTTTGCAAGGTTTGACAAAATAATTTTTTCTCTTCTTTGGAAAGTAAAAAAAGAGCCTTTGGCAAAAAAGTTTTACTCCCCATCTTGTACAGGCCACAAATTTTTCTTAATATTCATTTCCTTTAAGTCCAAACGAGCTTGAAGACCATCCTTATTGTTCTTACCTTTTGTGCCCATTATTGTACCTATGAGATTCTCAGCCATTTTTTTTACATGCATCACGTCTAAATTGTTACGGACGTCCAAATTCTGTAAAAACATAGGATATATTATAAGTGATACACATATTAAACTACAATAGACAATCACACATTTTAAAGTTGTACCTTCCAATAAGGCAACCGAAATAGGATCGATTCCTTTGACCATGCAGTGTCATCCTCCTCCTCACACTTCTTTCTTTTCCTAGATGCTACTTTCCCAAATACTAATTGAAGGTTCTTAACATTTTCAAGTACTTTCTCACTAGTTAACCACTTGGGAGCCTCCCATGTTCTTCTTTCCCATTGAACTGAGATTTTTGAGTTCTAAAGGGATGGTCGTCGGGTAAAAAGCACCTATGACCCATATAAGCTTGTTTACTCCCGTGTTTAAGTCTAATTGAGGATATATCTTCACCACAGATCGGACACGCATACTTTCCAGCAGTTTTGCAACCCAATAGATACCCATAGGCTGGGAAATCTTGTATGGTCCACAAAAGTACAACCTTCATTGTGAAAGAAGACTTGCTATGGGAGTCAAAGACATCTGATCCAATGTTCCACAGATCCCTAAGCTCATCCACCAATGGTTCCAGATACACATCAATGTTTTTTCCAGGACTGTTCTTCCCAGGAATTAGCAATGATAGCATAGTAAACTCTTTTAACATGCAAAATGAAGGTGGAAGATTGTAAGGGACAATCATTACAGGCCAGCAACTGTGAGAAAGATTCTTATTACCAAATGGATTGAATCCATCGGTTGAAAGGCCTAACCGAACATTACGTGGTTCGGTACCAAATTTAGGATACATGGTATCAATTCCCCTCCAACAAGAAGAATCTGATGGATGGCGCATATATCCAATTGGGGAAGCTGATTTTGAATGCCATGTCATCATCTCAGCTATCCATGGAATGCTACACAAAGATAAGCAATGAAAAAAAAACATAAACTGGTTTGATATGGGAACAACAAATCAAGCTTACACACAAACAAGAAGACTAACCTGTATAGCCTACGCAGCCTTAGGGTTAAAGGAAAGTATCTCAATACTTTCTTTGGTACAAGCGAGACCTTATTAAACTCAACCTTGTACCTGCCTTCCCACATATAGTACAACGTTTAAGATATTTATTATGTTTCCAATATAACATACAATCATTGGGACATGCATGGATTGATATGTAATTCATACCCAAAGACTTGATCATTTCCAAACAATTGGTTGTACTCTCTGCCAAGGTGTTGCCACTAGGAAAAACTCTTTTAAGTGTCTTAAGCAACTCATTAAAACTATTATTGGACCAATTATGCGAAGATTTCAATCCTACCAACTCAACTATAACAGACAACTTTGTGTCGTCAACTTTGTAGTATGAACGAAGTTTGTGAGTATCTTCTCTGGAAAACTCCCATGAGGCTATAACTCGTCCACTAGGGAATTCCTAGTGGTTCAAGGCCTTGTTGCATACGGTCAATGCAACCACACTCTGCGAAAAGAGATTGAGCTTAGGACAACACATTTTTTACCACTTATTATTTTAATGTCTCTTCTTTGCTTGAGGGCAAGCAAAGTGCTGTTTGGGGGTGGTGTGATAAGCACCCAAAACTGTAATATTAAACCCCGAGAGACATAGCATTTTGATCGATTATGTGTTTAATAATCATGTAATAATTATAATTTCATATTTTTGCAGGTTTCCACAGTTAACATGAATATACTGATAAAACATGCATCGAAGTACGAGGAATACCGAAATATTTAAAGTTTCCCACTCAACCCCAGTGAAGCCCAACAAAGCCTGACTTGAGTCAAAGTTTCCAAAAGAACAAAACCAATGCAGAACGGGTCTACACATAAAGAAGTAGCAAACTTCCGAAGCTCACATCTGATAAATCTAGATGTCGACGTTGGCTAGTGAACTGCCAGAGCGACCAGGGTGACGAACCTTACACTAAGACAGAAAATTGTAAAAATGCCAAAATCAGCGCCGCCACTGGACACAGTAAGTAGACCCACTCGACGGGCCCAAAAGGCATGACGAGTCAGCATAGGCAGGTGGCAAGAGATGGTCACAATTTGTGCCATATTGCAATGTGAGAAGATACGTACCTGTTCAAAGATTGAAATGGAATTGAGCAAAGGGACAAAAGCAAAACATAAAAGGACGAAACATTAAATGAAGTTTTGTTTCGTAAACAAAAATTTGGATAAAAGGAATTCACATGCAGACAAAACTTAGTTTTGAACGTCTCAATTTGAGAAACGGCCAAAACTCAATTAAATCTGTCTCCTGCCATCCAGCCTATATATATATATATATATATATATGAGGGGGTCTTCGATATTCTCCTTCAACATTTTTATGCTTTAGCTTCCGCTCAGTAGTTAGTTAACTTTCATTCCAGTACTTTAAATTCCGTCCTTTTTTATTTTAAGAAATTTAAATCATGAAGTCATTTTCTTCTTAATAAAAGTCATTTCTTTTCAAGTTTAATTCATGTCCTGCATTTATTTATTTAATGTATACAACAAGTTTAATTATTCCTTCAATGATCATGAGCTAATCCCCGCCGGATTATCTTTCTTTCGTGTGAGAATCCGGATTGACTTTTTAATATTCTAGAATTACTATTTAGGAATTAGGTATAGATTAGACATCCGGTCCCAAAATGACTGAGACTGTACAAATTTGGAGTGTTTATGCTCTAGAACAGTCTCGTGAGAGACCTAAAATGTCTCACGCGCAGACTCTCTGGTGTCAGACAGCTCTCCAATTTGTCCAGCTGATGTAGAATCGAACCAGGAGCTGAAATGATATTCCGGAGATGAAATATTAGTTCAACTTCTTATGCTAGTGCGATGCGGCTCAGAGATGTGAGCATTTCGCTAGGGATCAATACTCGACGTCGTCTCGGATTTGTCTATGAACTCGAGATGAATTAGAGCTGTAGTGATGTTGTAATATAAATTGTTAAAAAATGATTCTTGCATAAGTATGAGTAACCCTCTCCCTATTTCTCTATCTTTGTTTATTTACATCGAAATCACCATTAGTAATTTACATTATTTACATATCCGTTAAATTAATTAAACCAACTAAAAAACCTAAAATCCTACTCATTAAAAGTTGTAATTCCAGTTGTGAACTTTGTCGAGCCCTAAGGTTTGGACGATCCCTTACTCAACCCATCCTACCAAACCCACGTGAGTAAGGTAACTTGACTAAACGGACGACTATACGGACTTTGGACTTTGGACTTTGGACTTCGGACTTAAGTAAAAGAATAAAAACCAAATAAACGTACAATTCCACTTTTATCAATCATCCAGAAGTTACAAAATATAAAAGGGGGGTGGCTTCTAAAGGAGGTTTGGGAAGTTATCACCAAAGGACAATGATTTGAAGCTCCTTGCAATAAAACTTCCACCTTTGTAGCCAACAAAATAGATGACCAAGCAGCATTTACAAGGCACCTGTCAATTTTTTACCATTTTCTAATGTATCACCTCCACTGTTCCAAGTGAAAAAACACCCTGTTGCAGAATGATCAAAAAGCCCTACAACATTCAAGCAACTTGCAAAAGGTTGTCTCTCTAGGGTGAATTGCCTTATCACCAATTCTTTCATGGGAGTATAAAACATTGTTGAAATCTCCCATTACACTCCATGGACCCTGGATTCTTGCACTAAGGACCTTAAACTCTTCCCATAAAATAAGTCTCTCATGGCTGTTATTTTTTGCATAGACGGTAGTTAAAAAGAAACTAAACCCATACTGCAGACTAGTTATCTTGCAATGAATGAATTGTGCCCCTTCCACCTCCTTTTGAACATCCAAAAAATTCCTATCCCATATGAGCCAGATTCTAGGATATTCATCACTCGAATAATTGTGTTCTTTAGCCCATGAAGGACATAACATACCTGTTATGTTAAGAAAATTCTCCATTTTAACTTTTGTTTCCAGAAGCCCCATACAACTAATCTTATTCTCTGTTATAAACTTGTTCATCTGTTTTGCTTTCGTGAAGTCATTTAACCTTCTTACATTCCAACTAAATATTTTAATCATTGGTAATAATTAACGACCTCTCTTCTTACCACTCCCTTTTGGTCTACCCCTACTTCTCTTCCCAGACTATTTCTGATGTTCTACTTTATTCCTCTTCTGAGCTCTTGTTCACACTTAGGAAGTCACACCAGCTTCTTGTAGAGGTCTTGGAGTGGCATTCTTGTCCCCAAATAGTTCCGGCTCTGCATCTGATAAATCATCATCTTCAAGGTCTGCTAGTTCCTCAAATATGTTCTTTTCAGCACAAAAATTTTCAGTATCAGGATGCACTGGTTTGATTTGTTAAATTGGTGTTTGCATTATGATAAAATGAAAATAAAAGCTTCCTACCCTATGAATAATGATTTATGCTAGGAATAAGAAAGCTAGTTATTCATGCTTTAGATCAAAGTTTCTACTCTCGATTATCATGCAATAACTCAAGTAAAAATTCGTTCCACTCCTAGTTGTTCAGAACATAACAATTTCTCTAATTTAAACACTTCTACAATACTAATGAGCGCAATGTTTTTAATAAAACTAATATGTGGGAGTAACTGATTAAGATATTCTAAATTATACTATGGCAATTAAATACGAAGAAGTGAATGAGAAGGAATTAGGGAGATTTGAAATCCGCCTTGATTAATCCCTAATATGCTAGTACGGAGTTGTTGCAACCCTAATCTGTAGGTTTTCACGTAAAGAGTAGGTCTTTTTATCCCTAATTATTAATCATGTCATCTCTACCAACTAATAATTAGCATGTGAGGCAAATTTAAACCCATTCTCATGGTGAATTAACTACCCTCTAGAGTGGAATATTTTACTACAACTATTCTATACTAACACATCAAGTCTTCACCAAAGCTTTAATCAAATCCCTCTAATGGAGCTTTAGCTATGATTCATTGGATTATCCTGGCATAATAATAAGGAGAAGAAGACATAATTAAAGAAAACTTGTATTAGAAATAACTTGGATTGAATTTAATGGTGGCTAGGCTAATAAAATAATAACTAGGTTTTAAAATTAAAAAAGAAAACTAAATTATTATCTAATGGGAGAGAGAGAGAGAGAGAGCCCAAATTTACTAAAGAGGGGAGTAGCCAAGTTTTGCTTAGACTTAACCCTCTTTATATAGAAGAAACTTAGGTCTACAATTTCGTGCATGGGTTTTGGAGATGTGTTTTGGGCCACTAAATCAAGCTCAAACCTAATTACTTAAGTCTAAAAAGGGTTTCTTTGTGCGAATTTACTGCAACATTATTTTTGTCCACTTTTACTACTCTGACTGGGTTAAATCTTAGACCATTAGAAAGATCTTTCTGAGTCGGTCGTTTTGACATATAATAGACCCAATTTCGAGGTCTAAGTCCAAAGATACGGCCTGTGAAAGTTCTATTGACTTTTCTGCTCTTTTTATACCCGCGTTGACTTTGACTTTTTAGGTTTGACTAGGCTTTAAAAATGCTTTTTCTCTTTGAAACTTGGGCTTTAATCATATAATTTCTCTAGCAAGCAATTTGACTCCTTTCTCTTGCAAAAGTGACGTATTTCTTCACATAATTGATTCCAAGACTTGAAATACACAAAAACACATAAACATTACTAATTCTTATTTATTATAAACATAATTGATCTAAATATAATACTATTAAGAGGTTGAAACTACAGTTTTAGGCTCTTATCAAACCACCCCGAAACAGCATTTTGCTTTTCCTTAAGCAAATATGTGAAATTAAAATAAGTGGCCAAAAATATATTCCTAACTACTCTCGTTTCGCTGAGTGCGACTGCATTGACCATATGCAATAAAGCCTTAAACCACTAAGAATTCCCTAGTGGACGAGTTATAGCCTCATGAGAGTTTTCTAGAGAAAGTACTCTTTAACTTCATCTATACTACAACGACTAAGAAATAAAATTACTGTTTCCTTATTTATTCTCATATATCTATACATCTCACTAGCAATGAATACAAAATAATCAATTCGGAACCTAAGCTAATACGTGCATAATAATCAATCATCTATGGATAAATATATATATATAATATTAACTATGCTATGAAATGCAATAACAGGTTCGTTTCTGAAACTTTGGAATAACGTCCTTAAGTAGGTCCTCACAAATATGTCAAGACAAAAACACTATGATTTTTCCACTCAAGTTTCGCTCACTCCAGTGCACAGTGAGTACACTTTACCTTACAAACTCAATGATGTACAAGGAAGCCAAAGTCGATCAAACACATATGCTACCTACTATCACACTAACCTATTCCTAATTGAGCTAGAAGTCTTTATTAGGTGTTGCGGGGATTAGGTTATGGTTTTAAGAAAGAAGGAAATTGATATTCAAAAGGACAAGTTTGAGATAATAGGATCTTCAAAATATATAACTAGAGAAAACCTTGTTCTAACTTTGCTTCTACACTTTGTTTCCATCTTTAGCCATTCTTTTCTTTTTATTTTGGCTTTTGACTTCTTTGATTTTGTTTTTGGAGTTTTAACTTTTTATTTTATTTTATTTATTTATTTTTTTTTTTTTTTTTTTGGATGAAAACTTTTTTTTCTTTTCTTAATTGAAGCAACTAACAAATTCTTGGTTTTCCACAAGTTTTTCTCTTTTCTTTTCTTCATTTCATCTCTATTCTCAAACTCATTCAAAAATGGGTAGGCTGATTTTATTTTTATTTTGATTTTTGTAAAAGGGTAAAGGATTTGTGGTTTATGAAAAGTCTAAAGAAAGGCTTAGAGGGGCGACTAGCGGAAAATAATCTCATATAGGTTTGAATTTCTAGCAATATCGATCCAAAGAAGGGACGTGTGATTTCTATGGTACGTCCCTATATGATAGGTTTGAATTTCATAATTTCTATGGGACGTGTGATTTCTCTATTCGGAATTTATTTCTCCCTTGTGTCATTACTCAAATATTTCACTCATATAAGGCTTTTAGGCTATATTCTCACAGGATTTGTAGAATAAGTATTCTAGCCTAGATTTTAGAAACTTACTACCAAGTACAATCATAGATGCTCATGCAAAATATTCATGAAAAGATGCAATGACTACTACCTACATATTAATCTAAGTTTCAAAAATTAAATCCTAATTCAAGTACTACGTGAGATTTCTAGACTAATATCATCATGGAGAATGGAGCAATACCATTATCTCTAAGTGCATAGTATAAACTATATTTTTTATTTTTTTTTCTAATTTTTATAAGACAATTAATACGTAATATACAACCTAATATGTGCTTAAAGATTTACAACGTGTTTCTATACCACCCCAAATAATTTGGGAGAAGGGGATTCATGAAACAATTCAATAACACAATTAAAGTATGTAACTAAATAATTTTTATGATTTTTAACATTTTATAAGGAAAAGTGAGTAATTTACATCCTAAAAGTGATTAATTTTTGCAAATGTTTCTATCTCACCCCCAAACAATCGAACGTTTTGTCCTCAAAGTATAAAGAGATATTGAAAGAATTTACCATAGAAACATGGTAAAAATTGACAGTACCTGTAACAGAAATATTATAAAGATAATATAATAACATGAAGCACAATTAAACTGTTACGTACTGACTAACACAAATTCGACTGGAGTAAACATGACAGGCAAAGGGTGGCAAAAAGATTTGAAATGAAATACCAAAATACGCCACCCCCAAACAAAATTTGAAAACTCTTTTTAAGTTTGAAAACTTTTTTGGCTTATACTCCATTAAGGTGGTATTTTACAAAATTATATGGGTCTTTTAAAGTCAGATTCCCTTATACTTAATGTGGGGTCGTTTTAAGTCAAATACTACTAGACTTAATGTAGGGTCGTTTTAAGTCAGATTCCTCTAGACTGTGCACACCCCTAAACAAGCAAGAGACTGGGGTGGCACAAAAATGGATGATGTGTGGTCAACTATAAACTAATAGTCGAAAGATTTGGGGTCTAGCCATAATAACATGATATTAAATGCACCCCCAAACATAATGAAGTTGTATAATTGGAAGCAATCATGTAAAAGAATGAAAGAAAACTTACACAACCCATCAAAGAACATATGCAAACCATCATGTTTTAGCAATTTTAAAGAGTTAGAATGACCCAAAAGATGAATTAGTGATACTTTAGGTGAGAAAGGAATGAAGTATGGATCTTGATATCTTTCATGAGGCTCAGATAAGGAAAAATAAAACAAACTAGGTTTCTCACTACACTCGGTCAAAGCTTGGCTCTCAACTACAGGAATGGTGTAATCATGAGATTGTGTGCTAGGCAAACACTCTTCACCATGAGGGTTGAAAAAATTATAGAGAGTCTCTGAGGCAATTGGCACAAGTGCAAATTCAAGGTTTTTCTGAAATAGTGGGTGAATGGATGGCTTAGTTGTGGTAGATGGTTGGATTTTAGGAGGTTGTTACTCAGTGGATGGTGGTTCATCAGTTGGTGGATCCTCACACGCTCTTAAGAACTCTACATCTTGCTTGGCTGAATCCACAAGGTTATGGTTCGTGGCTTTATCTTTAAGAAATTCATCTATTTCTTCCATTGTTATTTCCTCAGGTACCAAACTAAATTGATATTCACATTGCGATAAAGAAGTTACTTCCTTTAATTCCTGCACATTACCTTGTTCATGCCTTATATTAGAATTGTTGATTTCTATTTCCTCACTCTCGTCCTCTAAAACAATATAAGTTTCCTCAATGGCATCATGGTCATCCGAAACAAGTCCTACAGAGTCGTCTTTAAGAATTTCCTCATCCAGGTAGTGTATGGAGTTAATATAATGGTTAATGGGAGGGTCATGGAAAAGTAATGGTTCATGAAATTCAGAATAGGTCTTAACTAGGTCAAATGGTTTGGTTATGGGAATAGGCTGTTATACTTGTATGTTGATCTCTAGCAAGGTTGAAAGTTCTGTGTTAGGTGAGGGGATCATGAAAATCATTTGGGCTAGATTCTGAAGCATAGTTTGGGTTTTGGCATTTTATTCTCTAAACGTTTTTTCATTGTTGGCTATTTGTTCCCTAAATGTTTGTTCTGAGTCAGTTATTTGTTGGGAAATTTCGTCTGGGAAGGGTGTTGAACTAGATGGGTGGGTGATTTTTGGCATGGTGGAAGGGTCTGGCGTAGGGGAAGTTAGCATTAATCTTGTCCATTCTAGGTTCTGAAGTATTATTTTGTTTTGGACTATTATTTTGTCAAATGTCGTTAGCGGAGGGGAAACTTGGTGGTGTGGTTCTAGTTGGTATGTATGGTGTTTGATAGTTATAGTTATTGGCGTTTGAGTGACTCCGGTTGATTTCGTATTGTGCTCGGTTAGGTTGAGGCTGAATAAATATGGGACATGAATGGGCGGTGTGGTCTGGATTTGAACAAATTGTGCACGAAAAAGTATTTGGTTCGTTGTACACACTCATCACGGAACTAGAAGTAGACGACACTGGTTGATTTCATGTATTGTTTGGATGACTAGAAAATTCTTGATTATATGGGTTACTATGAAAATTTGAAAATTGAGGCTCATAATTATTATTATATCCTATAGTAGGCTTAAACTCTTGATATGATGGGCAATGAGAAGCCCAATGGTAAGGACTACCACAAAATGAACATGGTGAAGGGTTTGCATAATAACCACATGATTATTGGTCTACATATTGATAAGCCATATTGGTTTCAAAGATATATTCTATGTTAGTTAATATACAAAAACACTAACTATAAATTTCTAGATAGGCGATTATTTCTACGTCTATGAGAAACTAATATGGCAGGTGTATGCGTACTAGATCTTAATCTCATGCAAGTTTTAAGTCTAATTATCTAATAGGCAATTTCTAATGAGCATACAAAAATTAGCCTGATTATTACTAGAAATAGAATCCTCTAACAGAAGAAACGAGGACTAAAAGAAGGAGAACCTGAAGCCGGCCTCCTTGCTACGTTTATGGATAGTGTCTTCAATACAAATCTCAGTGTCTTGTAGAAGCGTGGAACACCGAACCAACAAATATTTTGATCTAAAATATAACTTGTAGCTAACCTATAAATCGGGCTTACTTCCAAGGGCACAGGCGCACTCAAATATAAGGTAACTAGGGCGCGTACGCGTTGTAAAAGAAAACTGAAGAAAAATGCAAACTTAGGTTACTAGAGGTCAGGGTGTGGGCGCGCTTCAAAAAAATTGAAATTTTTACAGTAGTTTGCTAAGACGTCTAGTAAATAGCCTGTAAAATTTCAGATCAATCGGAGTTATAAAAGTCCTTTTACTACCTTGCAAAGTTTGTGAAACAGTTTTCAAACACAACACAAACAACTGAATGGTTAACCAATTAAAACAGAGCCAAAAATCGCCAAACTTTTACTGGTGACTTTTGATAGATCATGCAAGTTCTTGTAAACATTTTAGAGCAATTGGAGTTCTACAAACTCTCCTTATCTGCTGTTGTTCTAGAAATTAAGTGTTGCAAAACTACAAAAACACACTGAAAAAAATCAACTAATTAGATGGTCAAAACAAATAAAAAACTCTTCAAAATTTTACTACAAACTCCTGACTTATGATAAATACTCCTGTAAAAATCTTAGAAATTTTGAAATTGCCAAAGTAACCCTACTTGTCATTTTTTCCAGAACTTACAGTTTGGAAGCTGAAATGCAGCACTGTAAAGACGATATTAGTTCACTACGTAAAACAACTAGGAAAACTCTGAAAATATTCCAATAAATCAATAACACCTTAAGGATTATGTTTGAAAAGTTTTAGAATTTTTGGAAAAGGCACGGGCGTGCTCAGAAATAGAGTAAACAAGGGCACGGGCTCGCTCAGAGTACTGTTTCGATTTTATTTTTTCCAGTAACAAGAGGGCGTGCATGCTCAGAAATAAAGTAAACAAGGCTACGGGTGCTCTCCGAGTACTGTATCGAATGTTGACTTCTAGGAGCAAAAATTCTATTTTTTTAAGAAATAGCACACACGGTCAGATTCGAACCAATGGGTGGGTTGGTGAATTGGGATATTGTAGAAGTGAAAACTAAGGGAATTTAATTCTAAAACAACTAAGATGGCAGCGACGCCATTTGATAATTATAAAAACAAGTTTTTACTCCTACTTAACTAACTAAACTCGGCAGAAGTAAAAGCATGGATTAAATTCTATTTATCAAAGTTCTACTCTCGATTATCTTATAATAAAACTGGAGTCATAATTCATTCCACTCCTAGTTGCTTAGACGTAATAATTTCTCTAACTTAAACAATACTACAATATCAATGAGAGAAATGGTTTCAATAAAACTAATATATGGGAATAACTAATAAAGATATTCTAAATTATACTATGGCAATTAAATACGAAGATGTGAATGAGAAGGAATTAGGGAGATTTGAAATTCACCTTGATTAATAATCCCTAATATGCTAGTATGGAATTGTTGCAACCCTAATCTTTAGGTTTTCACATAAAGATTAGGTATTTTTATCCCTAATTATTCATGGCATCTCTACCAACTAATAATTAGCATGTGATACAATTTAAACCCATTCTCATGGTGAATTACCAACCCTCTAGAGTGGAATATCTTACTACAACTATTCTATACTAACACATCAAGTCTTCACCAAAGCTTTAATCAAATCCCTGTAATGGAGGTTTAGCTATGATTCATTAGACTATCATGGATATAATAATAAGGAGAAGAAGACATAATTAAAGAACACTTGTATTGGAAATAACTTGGATTGAATTTAATGGTGGCTAGGCTAATAAAATAACAACTAGATTTTAAAATTAAAGAAGAAAACTAGTTTATTATCTAATTAACTAAACTAAAGAAAACTAGTCAAGTTTTGTTTAGACTTAACCCTCTTTATACAGGAGAGGGTTAGGTTGATAATTTTGTGCATGGGCTTTGGAGCTATGTTTTGGGCCACTAAATCAAGCCCAAAACCTAATTACTTAAGTCTAAAAAGGGTTTATCTGTGCAAATTTACTGTAATACCCTTTTCGTCCACTTTTACTTTTTCTGATTAGGTCAAGGCTTAGACCATTAGAAAGATCTTTCCGAGCCGGTCGTTTGGACATATAATAGATCCAATTCCAAGGTTTGCATCCAAAGATATGGCCTACGGAATTCTGTTAACTTTTCTGCTCTTTTTCTACCCTCGTTGACTTTGACTTTTTAGCTTTGACTAGGCTTTAAAAATGTTTTTTCTCTTTAAAACTTGGGCTTTAATCATATAATTTCTCAAGCAAGCAATTTGACTCCTTTTTCTTGCAAAAGTGACGTATTTCTTCATATAATTGATTCCAAGACCTGAAATACACAAAAATACGTAAACATTACTAACTCTTATTTATTATAAACATAATTGGCCTTAATATAATACTATTAAGGGGTTGAAACTACAGTTTTGGGCTCTTATCACATTACTACTAGAGACTGGTCTTCAGTCGTATGTGTAGTAAAAGTGCATTCAACTCGTCCAGGGGAGACCAAGTTTATATTGGTTGAAGAAGAGATCTCACTAAGATTTGGTTAAGTCTGTTGCCTATTTTCTTCTAGGTTGCAGACTACTAACTCATTCAGATTTTCATTCCTTCTAACCAAAGCTTGCTCAGAGTTGGCAATCACTATTGCAAGGGAAGTTGTTCCTTCGCTCATGAACTTCCTGATCAGGTGTATTTTCAGCCTCTTGTTCTTTCATTGTTCCTCTGTCTTTATTTTATGTCCTTGTCGTTGTTTCAACACCACTATTCGGCTCTTTCCTCCTTTGTTTCCATACCTGACTTGTTCTTCCAGTGCACTTATCTATGGTTTGCCCAAACTTGTTACATTTTGTGCAAGGCAAGGGCTTCCATGGGTACTCAAGTGGTATTTCAACCTCTCGATTACTTGCTTTAACTTTGATAGAGTCTTTATACTCATAGTTTACAAGTAATTCAATACAGAACCTTGCAAAATATAGTCTTTTCCTTTTCGTTGTTGCTCATCCATAAACATTTGCAAACCTCCAACCAGACTTGCAAGATAAGAGAGACCATCAAAAGTTCACATTTCCTTTGGAATATCCATTAGTTTTACTCATAGAGGAATGGAAGAAACCTTTATTTTATAACTCTTAACCTCTAATGTCCATGGCTTAACCACAAACACTCGGCTAGCAATGAAAATAGGACCTTCATCTAACACAATTTGTCAGTCTTTTGAGCTCGTAAAACTCATATAGAAAAGCTCCTTATCAGTAGTGATATCAAAAGATCCTTTTAATTTCCATTTCTTCTCCAGAACATCCTTAACTGTAAGAAAGGATAGTCTTTTGTCTAAGAAATAACCAACAAGATACTCATCCCACTGTTTTATACCTTGTTCAAGCAGCTCTGAAGGAAATTGAGCAACTCCATCTATAATGATAGGTGAAAAGGATTTAAACGCCACTGTTGACTCTGGAGATCCAGAACGACCAAACAAAAAACTCCAAGAGTTATTTTGTGGGCCCTAATACTATTACAGCTTTCAGAAGGTGTAAGATTGCTTGAGGAAGCCATTGATTTAAGAATTAGGGGGGGGGGGGGGAAGAGCTGGATTTGACAAGACAAGGGGGTTGAAGTTTGCTTCCTTTTCAGAACTCACACTGTTAATCAATGGAGGATTTTACCCATAAAGGCAAGAAACAAGAGGATTGAGAAGATAAGAATTCTTCTCCAAGCTATTTTTAACTAAAAGAGGCAAAATAAAAGAGTATTGGATCACTACAGTAGCTTAAGTTATATCACAACTTATCTCCCAATACATGTCCCCATTTGTGTAACACTTGGCATTGCGCATCTTCATTTGGTGCTATTTATTTTCTACACAATGAGGCATTTAATCAAACATTTAGTATATGATAAATTCTAAACATTATTTTAAATAAAAATACATCGAACAACGTTCATAAACTCGTACTTACTCCTTCAGTACTATATAAACATGAAACATGGTTATTCGGATCGGGAGCCAACGCTAGATGATCCACAATACTCATTCTTGGTGGAAATTTGAAATCGTTTTCCGACATAAATTCATCCTCATTTTCCAGAGGATTTGAACTCCCTGACCCATGCAAAAGGGTCCTCTTACGTCCATCTCCACATTGGTGATCCATTGTAAAAAACATAATTAAATTCAGTAGAAAAAAGATCTGATTAAGTGATTGAAGTGAGGGGGCTTGAGTTTATCTCGTTTGTTCGTGTGTGAAATGGTTACTGGAAGATGAATGCGCGCATTTTTTTTTAAAAAAAATTGGTTTTAACTGGGACGGGACAAGTTTACCTGTGTAAAAAAATATTAAATTGGGATGGGACAAGTATTCTGTCCGAAAAAGAAACCACAAATTTGGAAAAAATGCGTTGGTACATAACGTGATTTTAACAATTTTTATTGATAGAAAAAGCTTATGTGTCACATTTTTTTTTTACAGTGAGTTAAGGATGCTCATATTGTGTTATTGGTTTTTTTTTTTTTTTTTGAAGTAACTAGGGGTTAAGGATACCCCAACCTTTATTAAGCCAAAAGACGCAAATACATTTTTCCATCCTTATCCCCTTTAATCAACTCATCGGGTTTTTGATCCATAGGGGGGATATAGAACATAGACTCATTAAATAAGGAGCTACTGACTTTTGAAAGGTAATCTACCACTTGGTTACCTTCTCGGTACACATGCTTAAACTCAATCTCTTCAAACTACGTAGCCAAACTTTTAATCTGGGAGACTAAGTTCGGCAGTGCCACGGTGGATCTTCACTGTTATTCATAATCCGGACCACTCTCATAGAATCTGATTGAACTTGTAGTTTTCGTATGCACACTGCTATGCCACCTTCCAACCCTTTTCTTACCCCTAGCAGATTACCTTTTCGTATGCACACTTGTGTTATTGGTATTTGTTATAAAGTATGAGTTATCTAGTTTATTAGCTAAGAAAATCTATTAATCAGTGAGACACTTAAGAGAATAGTACGGAGCCACTAGCTATGATTAAATAATTAGGTGTTTATCAACTAGGAAGACCACATGGAACTTGGTAACAATTTCTCTTTGTTTTACTCTACTTTGGGCTTACTTTTCTCTTGACTATGTTTGTAATTGGATCCAATCAATGATATAAATAAATAAATAATCATTTTTTACAGTTAATGTAAGTTCAGAACAACGCCAAAAGTGTTGGCTTTGTGGCAACATACCAAAATTGCAAGGCATTTTATCAACTTATGTGCTTGTTGATCATTTTCAAGCAAATAATGAAGTCTGCAAAAGTTTTTCTTTATGTTAATTTGGTGTTCACGGCTACAAGCATGCATGCTCTTTAACTTGTCTAATACTTGTGCTTGCATTCGATCCTTGAACATCATTCTAGAAGATTTGGTTTTGTTGATAATCTATGTGTTTGAATTGCCATATGTTGTGCTGGTGTTGGTTTTAATCTTTTGATGTTTCATAGTTAGTATTTCATGGTTTGGTCCAAGTTATAGATATGGTGGTGAGTAAGGTTTGGATGTAATAGGTTTCTGTTTTGCAGGTTTTAATAGTTGTTTCACATGGCTAATAGAGGCAATAATGGAATCCTACAAGAAGACAAAGTGCTTGTCTTTTGAGTCAGGTTCTATGGCTAATAAAATTGTCTCGTGACTAAATTTTATGTCATGAGACAATATATACAATATATATATATATATATATAATCATTCTCTAAAAAGTATGAACACAAATGGCTACTACCCACGTGCCCCCTGTGAAAGCATACTATTCATCTTGACTGTACATCTGTACTCATCAGTACACGTGTCACATCCGATGCACACTTTAAATGCCTATAAAAGAGACCCCCAAAAACTATGTGTGGCTTGATTCCAATATGATTATTGATCCTAATCTGAGTTACTAACTCAGCCTTCACTACCACTTCCAATACACAGACTGGATACGTAGACATCTTCATCCTCATGAAGAGCAGTCATTAACAACATCCAAAACCATTCCCTTTCCTCATCCTAACTTGAGAGCTAACTTTTAACTTGGTGTAATGTCCTAATAGTCCCTTAGGATAAATTAGACATTTACATTTGGCACCGTATGTGGTTAAATTCCTTGAGAATCCGATAACTCACACAACTCTCTTCTCCGATGATCATCCATGGTTGATTTCTAGAAAATCCACCCACCCACTACTCCGTGCATCTCCAGTGAACAATCCCACCCATCCACCTATAGTGAGACCTTTAACTAGCATAGAGCATGGTGGATGACAAGATACTTGCCTTCTGAAAGAAATTAAAGCTAAGTTTACATCTTTTTCCTTTTTTATGCACATTGGCACTTACTTTTTCTGAACCACTTTATTCCTTTTGTTCATTAGATGAGACACCTAATTGCCTTCTCATGCACTCATCACTATACTCATGCACACATTAAGCTCATACTTTAATATGGCAATTCGTAAGACCTATGCATTTATGGAGGCCATTCGTAAGCCATCTCAAGATTATAATGATCAAGAAGCCAGATATACGGGCACTCGTCAGATCCAATGACTCGTCAAACTCAATGACTCATTGAACATGCTTGTCGGACACACTCGTCAGACAAACTTGTCAAGCATACAAAGACTCGTCAAGCTTAGTGACTCACGCACTCGCCTGGTTCAATGACTCACACACTCATCTTTCTTCAAGACATTCACTAGTTTTCTCTCTCTCTCTCTCTCTCTTTCTTTTCCAGCACGTCCATTGGCAGCTACATTTCAAGGAGTACACCTACTATTTGGTCAATATTGATTGCTCAGGGGATCTAATAGGCCATCTAACAAGCCATACTAGTACGCATATCTATATACATTTTTTACCAGCGACATCTTGGCATTTTGGTATACACAATTTCGATAATTTCAGGCTTGGCTTTAATCTATACTTTCTAAAAATCAATTTCACAATCCACATGCCAAACGCCCTTACAACGGCCTCATCAACGCATAACTACAAAATCCAAGTTGGTCCACGACCTAACTGTTGGTATACATGTTGAGTGCCCTTCCAACGACCTCAATGAGCAACATACCACCAATGATATTTGATGACTGAGGTGTAGATTTTTATCAAACCCTCACAAATCATCAAGACACAGTGAATACGGATACATCATTGATGTCCTGGCTACAACATTTCTATTTTTCGTTTACATTTTCCTCACAAGTCTCTACTAACTACTTTTGACATCCATGTCAATCCAATAACTTTTGATCACTAAGGGCTAACATCCGCACTTACGGTCTACAATCACCGAGGGCTACATTATATTTTTGCCCAGACGTTCAACCCAACAACTTCCTTGGCTACTTTATCAAATCACATACAACCATCTCCTCCAATAACGTCTCATCCACTACTCATCAAGACTTCTCCAGATTTGTCATCATCCCATCTTCTACAAAGATGCCCTAACGAGAGAGGGCTATGTAAGGGACCTCCTACTCCAAGTCGTCATAACTAACCAAACTCAGGCACTCGTCACTCGGGTAGTCATCACTATACTCGGGTAGTCATCACTCAGGCACTTGTCACTCAACTACATCTCGTGACAACATCACATGTCACTGCCATCATTACTACTATTATCTTTAAGCCACATTCCCGCTGTATACATGAGCCATTATAGACATTCACCATTAGTAAGTACCAAAAACTATAGTTTTAACCCCTTAATAGTAGTCTACTTGGGCCAATTATATTTATAATAGTGTGAGTTTATCAATATGTACTTGCTTCCATGTATTACAAGTCTTGGAGCTGGATATATGTATAAAAATGTCACTTTTACATGGAAAAAAAATCTAAGATGATTGCTAAAGAAGTTCTATGGTTAAAGCCCAAGTTTCAAAGAGAAAAAACTTTTTAAAGCCTAGTCAAAGCTAGAAAATCAAAGTTAGCTCGAGCAGAAAAAAAAAATTGAAAATCAACTAAACTTTAACAGACTGTATCTTTGGACCCAAAACTCAGAATTGAGCCCATTTTATATCAAAATGGCCAGCTCAGAAATATCTTTCTAATGATCTAATTCTCGACCTAATTAGAGTAGTAAAGGTAGACAAAAATAGCAGACCAATAAATTCCAACAGTTTGTACCCTTTTAGATTTAAGTATTTGGGTTTTTGGCTTGATTTAGTGGTTCAAAACATAGCTCCTAACCCATGCACGAAATTGTAATATATACATTTATTATAAAGAGAATTAGGGCAAAAACAATTCTTCTTCCTCCCCCATTAGTTTAGGATAATTTATTGTTTAGTTTGTAGCCTCCACTCCATTAATAAAGCTTCTACCTTTCTTCTTCCATATAGTCTAATGTCTTCTTTTAATTATATTATTGTTATTCTTCCAATGACATTAGGCTAATCTTCCTATTAGAAGGAGTAATTATGAAGCCTAATGAGGAATATATTGTTTGAGCAGAATTATTAAATTATGTATGTGTTTCAATGAGTTTAATTTATTATATGATTTACAAAATAAACATATAGTAAATTAAACTAAGGATTGTTATGGTTAAATCGAGAGATTTAGTTGTAATAATTCTACATGCCCACTAGTAATAATGACTATAGAGATGTAGGTTGTTAGTTGCTAGGGATGATAAAGTTTGAGACTTTGGGTTGTATCATTGTGGGAAAATCTAAATAAGATTACTTTTCAATGAATAATTCAATTCTGCCATGAAACTAATAACTAGGTGGGTTGTTACTCTTCTCTATTAACTTATATTCCATCCAAGCACTATTTCTATTAGTTTAGTTAATTTATATTTATTTGAATCTGTAGTATATTCATAGAATAGAAATCTCTCAACATATTATTACTTTCACATTGTTCTTCTTGATTTAAATAGTTGAATTATATTTAGTCTTATTAGTTTAAGAGTGGATACGAACCTTTACTAGATCTATATTACTTAATAGTAGAGAGAGAGAGAGAGAGAGAGAGAGAGAGAGAGAGAGAGAGAGAGAGTATTGATCTAAATGCATGTTTGTTAGGATCATAGTACAAAATATCAGATATGGCAAAATATCGACCCCTGATTTATTGATATGTATCAGGGATATATCCCCCTATGTGGGGATATATTACATTAGGGCATCTACAAATATCATGGATATATCAAAATATATCGACAGACTCTATATGGGTATTACTAACTGCAAATATCGTTGATATATCAACAAATATCGTGCAAATATCCACAAATCATCTATATTTTCTTTGAATGTGGTCATACTTTTAATATGAATTACTCTCTAATGCTCAAAAATACTAACTAACTTATTTGTACATATTTAGGATAGTTATATGTCGTTGTAAAGTCACTTTCTAAGTTTGAAATATTTAAAAAGTCACACAAATTACTACACTGGTTGTAACGCCTCAGGATTAAAGGATTAAAGAAAGATTACAAGGCGTTAATAGGACTACGTTCAATTTTAATTGATGAAAATCAATGATAAATCATCATTTTTTTTTATAAAATTTGGTAGAGTCTCCTCTGTATTTTTTATATTTAAAATAGGTAAATCCTATCATAACCTGAAAATCAAAATAATACAATTCTCATTGATTCAATATTTCCAAGATATGTATATATATACTCCACTACTTCACTATTCCACTTTAACAAGAAAATACATATTATATATATACAAGTTACATATCCACTTCCAAGACATTCAACAAACACATTAAATAACATTACATATCCAATTTCATAACAAAATACATGAAATAAAATAAAGGAAAGTTACACAAAATGAAATTACAGTACATGAGATATAACAAATTACTACTCTGGTGACATTTTGGACTCACATATGGAAGAGTTTAAGTCTGTGCATGCGTTATGGATTGATAGCCTTTGTTGAATGTCTTTTACTTTATCTTCCACAATGTCAGAGTTAACACATATTTTCCTTTTAGTATCTTTAGTATGTACGTTATAAGATATTGTTTCCTTCATTTCGTAAAACATTACCATCATTTGCTGTATTTATCTCCCAAGTTGTGAATAACACATTGATTTGTACCTTTAACATGTTCTTTTTAGAATGTAAACTATTCAAACTCTTGTTGATTTCCATGAAAGCATTATCGAGGATGAGTTGGGAATGATCCATTGCTGTTTGTTAACAAATCAAGAATACAATAAT
Source organism: Coptis chinensis (assembly GCF_015680905.1). Lineage (NCBI taxonomy): Eukaryota > Viridiplantae > Streptophyta > Magnoliopsida > Ranunculales > Ranunculaceae > Coptis > Coptis chinensis. The sequence continues at coordinate 38,203,499 of NC_141464.1, forward strand.
TAGAAGTCAATTTATGTACGTATTAAAATGGCGCGTAATTGAATAAAAACAAATCTTTATTAATTAAATCATTAAAACAAAAACTCTAATATGATAAAAAAAAAAAACCGAGAACCAATACAAAGACACTCAAACTTTATTCAATACCAACAAAGAGGCTAACACTCCAAACCATTAAACATGATAAAAAACCGACATCCAATACAAAGACACTCAAACTTTATTCCAAATCAACAGAGGCTGACACTCCAAACCATTACAAAGACACTCATCTCTAGATTGTTGCCGAGCCATCTCGAACTCGTAGTCATCCTCGTCTGAGTCTTTTGCAGGAGGGTGTGCATACATGGCAGTTCTATAATGTTCTTGAGTTTTTTTTTTCTCAATTCCAAACTCAATTATTTGTCGAAACATGTCTCGAATTTCCTTTCTATACTTTGAGCATTTCTCAACATTTTTTCTCTCTCCGCCAAGATGTACTTTAAGCTTTGTAATGCCACCTCCAGCTAAAATCTTATCACAATATTTGTATTGTGTCCCGTTTTTATTTCCAGGGATACGGATAGTGTGATCCTACCCGATATCAAATTCCTATGGCATGTCTAACCTCCTTTAACACAAAAAAGAATAATTTAATATATACATCGAAAAAATTAATTAAATTTGATGATTCCTATTTAAAAATACATGGATCAAGTACGTGGTCCTATAACTCAAATTCCAACGTTGCCTTAACTGTGTCTGGCACTTTTTCTACATTTTAATAGTCAAGCATCCAAATATTAACAATGTCAAACAATTACAGTCAAGTTAGGAACCGGTATCCGATCTTGTGATCGGAATGAACCAATTTTTAAACAAGTAGGAACTCTCAGATCACTTGTAGGTGCACCATGTTCTGGAACCAAATTGTACTTTCAGTGATATCAAGAATGTTAAGAACTAAAGAAGAAGATGAACTGACAAGAGTAAAAAGAAACTCCAAATTTTTATTGATATTCCAATGTTGCTTTAACTGTGTCGAGCGCTTTTCCTACATCTAATTCTAATATTCATGCCTCAACCAATACTAATCATATCATCCCTGTACTTAGAAATAACGGTATAAATCATTTAGACAATTTTACCATTGCAATCTATTTTTAATACTAACTTGCTTGTTTATAAAACAAAAGAGCTAAAAATATTTTAACAGAGTTTCCTTTGTTTATTCAACTTTTTGACCACGGTATTACGCCTAAAATACTCATATAGTAAAATAAGAAAGAAAAAAAAACAACAAAAAGATAATCATAAATTCTATAACTATCAGTTCATCCATAGAATATGAATACCAAGTTAAATTACATTAGCCATTCAAATTAATTTAAAGTCATGTGCAAATAAAATACAAAATACATATAACCTGCACACTTAATAATTAAACCATTAATAAATCCTAATACTACCTAATATACAAACAAAATGACTTTACCATGGCACACAACCAAAACATATCCTTTATATGCATGTTACCTTATAAAAACATTTATTCATTACCTATGTTATCGCTTCTTTGCACTTCTTTAACTAAAATAGTATTTAGGCGTGGCAAGGAGAATCTTTGACTAAATAAGCAAATACCATTGAATAAGTAAAGACCATTTAATGTTGTAACAAACAACTAGGAGTTGTGGATAATTCTCCTAAATTTTATTTAGGTAAACTAATTTTGCCTCAGGATATTTGATATTTTTAACGAGCAAATAAAATAAGTATGGTCCAAGATAATGTTCTTCCACTATTTTAACACCTAGATCCAGAATCCCCCTTCCCCAAGTGATGGTGAGGATCAAAACCAAGACCTAGGGGCCAATGGACCCTTCATAGTTAGCATGGACACTCCATTGCCATATAGTTCAACAATACCATCACCATATTTCTTGAACTAAGTAACATGGATACTTCTAATCTCGACTTTTTAGTGTAAAATTTTTCCAGTATTAAAAACCCCAAAACAATATCGACTTTGGCAAAAAAAAAAAGGGTAAGCAATGGTAACTTTCTATACTATACACTTCTTATATGCTCTTACTTCTCAAGCCTTGGAAAACGAGAAAACTTCTTACTAACCCCAAAAATATTTCTAATACATTAACCAATTCTAAGTAAAGAGCAATTGAGATTCCAAGTGCATCAATAGAACTTCATCACATATAAACACCCACAATTTCAGTTGTTGCAAAAAACAACAAGCAACAAATAAAACTACTATACGAAATGGGTAGAAGTTTTACCTCAAGAGAATCAGAAGCCAACTCCACTACTACAAATCAAACTCCACTACTGCACCAACAATGAACATGTTATTTGAACTATTCTTACTAATAAAATTTCGGCAGAATTTTCTTTGTATTTTCAGCATCTCATAAATTTAAAACTGTCATAACTTGAAAATCAAGTAATATACTTCCATAACATATATTAAAACCTCATATCTCCTCGGTCGTAAACCCAACTACTCAAATATATATTGATTTGTAGAACCAGCTACTAAACCATCTTGACCAGTGCCAGTTAAGTCAAGTAACTAATTCTCGAATCAAAATAATACTATAAATTTATACAAGAATTAAAATGAAAACAACATATACATCACTTCCACTTATATCATTGTTATACACCTCTATTAGTTCCAACTAGAGATACTACACTTCGAATATATATACACCACACCTTTGCACTACTCACATGTAGAACTCGAAGTCCCAACCTCAGCCCATTTAGAAGAAAACTTAGGTAAAAACAATAAAAATCCTGAATTTCAACAAACTAGATTTCTGAGGGGTTTTCTTTGGGATAGCACAACCCTTTCCACAGATATCCAAAAACAACAAGGCTTATTACGTTGTAAAGATAACACACAGACTTTACTTCTTTATGTTTTACAAAAATTCTCAATCTCATTCTAAATATACTAAAACTAGACTCGAACACAATGCTGCAGAAACTGATTTTTAACGCACTGTTTTCTACCAGCCAAACTTTGTAATTCCGTATCTATCTCTACATGACTTGAAATGTGTCGAGGCCACATTTCGAGTTTTAGCATGGGTTGGAAAGCTAACACACGGGTCTTACTTTTTCATGTTTTAGCATGGGTTCGAATCTCAGCCAAACAATGTGAAAACGGGGCTCCAAAACTGATGCAGACCCTGCTTTTCAGAAGAAAGGTGTCTGATAGTGTATCTTATCGATTGCCTAACTTTTCACACTCGCAATCAAATAAAGAAAGAATTCTTGGAATAAAAATTATACATAACAAGGTCTTAAATAAAACTTGGCCAACACAAGAAATTGATAGGGTTATATACTAAAAGCATTACTTTTGTAATAACTCAAATTATTTATATTTTGAATGAGAATCATATGGGCAAATGTTATGCATATTATATATGTTATTAGTTATATGCATGCATCTAATACTTTATGTTGTAGATGATATGGTGTGTGGTGACACACAAAAGATCATATCATCAGTACCTTATAAAGTATAAGGAAACGTTCACAACCTAGATGGAATTGGACAAACCATTGGTACGGTTATTGTATAATATGGTATTAGTCTATCTTGACGTACTACAAGATCACACTAGTACACTTTGTGTGTATTGAACATGACCAAGTGAGGTTGTTTCTCTTTATACTGACTATATAAGAGAATAAACACCTCTGTTATTATGGATGCTTGTCCTCCTAATCCGGATATAATAACGGGCACTTACGTACATTGTACATTGCTTTAAATAATCAATGAGTGAGATTTATTTGTGAATTAACAAACTCGATAGATTGGGTAATAACATTGTATGTAAGGTGTGATGTTGATTATAGAAAGAATCCGTGACCCGCAGGAAGTCGGGTTGATGATGTCCCCTTGAGGAGCTCATAAGGATTGTCATGTAAACCCTACAGGTGAATTTAATCCAACATGACAATGAGGTTGAGTGGTACTACTCAAGGACATAAGAAGTTGATTAATTTAGTTGTCAGTAACTTGACTTAATCAACGGGCATTCGATATCTTAAATACGGGGAGATCAACAAGCATATAATATGGAGCCCATAAACGTAACACGTAATTTGGGATTAGGGCAGTAGTGCAACAATGACCTTTAATGGAATAAGTCATTTGTTGACGGACTTGGGTCGTGTGTTCTGGGCGAACATGGGAAGCCCAAGCCTGTCAAGAGATCTAACCCTGATTTCTCCTCATGGTCCCTATTGTAGCCTATAAATAGAAACCCTTCTCTCCTGGCCGATATACTCAAGGTTTTCTCAAGAAAGCTTAGTTCCAAAATCAGTTCTAACCTTGTGAGTGAAAGAGGCAAAGAGAGAAAGAAGGGGCTGGTAGATCGTTGCCCACGCAACGTCCATTCTAAGGATAGGAATACAATAGAAGATCAAGAGATTGCTGATTCGTAGAGCTTGGATTCTCAGAGAAATCACAGCTGATCAAAGGTATAATTCTAAACAAAATTATGAGAACCTTTATTCCGCTGTGAATGGTTCCCACAGTTTGTAAACTGGGACCATAATGGTTCCTACAAAAATAAGCTCTAAGCCAGGGAAGTTCAAGCATGAACATAACCGATAGTCCTTGACCAAAAACATACAAATCCAATATATACACTAGACTACTAAGAAGTCAACCCAATCATAAATTAATATGAACTCAGAAAAATAAACCTATGTTATGATCCCAAGACCGACCTATTATAGCTCACAAATATTCAAATTCTATTATGCGAGCTAAGCCGCCATATCAAAAAATTTACCAAATAGAAATAAATACATATGTTCTCAATAGAGAAAAACGAGTTAAATTCTAATTTCTCAATACAGTATAACTTCCATGCATTTAGTCTATATAATATGAAGTGGTAAAAGATGATTACTCACTTGATTGCAAATTCCCAACTCCTAGAATTGACACCAAACTCCCGAGCTTTGATTCGTTAGAAAAAACTTTTTTTTTTCTAAGTTAACAAATTATATTACCATGAAATAAAATTACAAAAGGTTGGCTTAATTAGGAAATGGTTCCTAATTAACCTTAATCAAATTTGAAGTACACAAAATCTGGCATTTCCCACTTCGAAATCCATGTTGGTTTACCTGGATAAAGAAACTGTTCTTGTAGGTTTAGGGTCAGGCTGTGTGTTGCAGCTTGATCAGCTGAGAAGTTAACTTCGTGCCACATATGTGAGATCAACACATAGCTTAACTTCTATTTACAAGTCTCCCAACGAGGTCTCACTTCCCACGGAAGCTCTAAAGTACCAAAAACGATGACTGCTACCTTTGAGTCTGACTCTATCCATAGCTTGTGCCAACCCTTGTTAATAGCCGATCGAGACTTTCTATAATTCCCATAACCTCTACCACATAACTCGTCGCCGTCCTTATGTCCTTGCAAACTACCAACAACACTTTGCTATTACTATTTCGATAAATTAATTCGTATCCAGCTGGACCTGGATTGCCATATGAGGCCCCATCGGCGTTTACCTTTATGATGTTGCCATCTAGGGGATTCCATTTACAGTCCTTGATTCTAGGTACTCTTGGCAACTTTGGCACCAACTTTCATCTTTGAAGCACTTCCATATCTGAGTGCCAACTGTAGAAAAAACTTTGAATTCCCCTCTTAGTTCTTTAATCTTCTCTCTTTCTTTTAGTATTTTTTTTTTTTTTCTTTCTTTCTCTATCTCTTTTTCTCCCTCTTCCTCAGTTCACACCCTCTATTTCTTTCCTCCCTCTCCTGGTTGTCACTTCCTTCTCACTATCTCTTTCTCTTTCTTTTTCTCTTCCACTCTTAGAAATAAATGTTGTTGCACCAAATTTCAATTATTCACAAATAGCTAACACTGTGAATGTAATCTTACATGCTTAAAAAAACTATTTTTTTGATGGCACCATATTAATTAAAAAACGTCCCCATATCCCATTTGGCTAGCTGTTCTAGTGAGTAGGTAAGGTTAACCCCTGAGACTCCCAAGTCCCAACTATGATCTATGAGATTTCTTTTCTTCCAGCTAAGCAATAGTGAACACAGATTACAAGGGAAATATAATTTCATATTCTTGGATAAGTGAACATAGTTTAAATCTGAAATTGCCTTTTGAAAAAGCTTTGTTAATTTGATTGCTCGGAAAATTTTCTCCATAGTTCTCGTCAAGGGCGAATAACATTTCATAATCATTTATGCACAAGTACATTACATTACTTTCATTTTCTGGATATACGAACAGGTGAATAATTTGTGGCCCAAAAATTCACAAGTAATATATAGGATTCAATTTTAAACCAGAATAAAGAAATACAACAAATAGGAACCTTAGAACCAATCTTTTAGCCTTAATCACCCCATTCTCCTCCTTCATTACTTAAATCTTTGTTAATGGAAAACCATTCCATAGTATCTAACTTAGGACCCTCTTGTCAAGGAAAATCCAACAATCATTATCTTTCATTTCTACCAAGTACATATATTAAAACTAGAGAATGCAGATCATAGAAAATAAAAAGAGTCTTATTACTCATTAAAATCACGTTGAGCATGAAACAAGGTACTAGCCCTCTCCACATCCTTACTAATTCCAAATGCAGCTTCCAGTGCTTCTAATATATGATTTCTCTGCATGAAAAACAAAGTTAGAATGTCCTTGTATTTGACTGACTTTTATAAATTGACACCCCCTCCCCTCCCCAACAACACACAAAAAAAAAATCAACATACAAGACACTGGGCTCAATATTCTTTTTATTTATAATAAAATTCCTCAAATTCCAATGAACAATTTTAAAAGTAGAATAAGATTTTATCATAAGCATATAGAAAAAAACACATAGAAGGGTAGGTCACTAAACTCTAGAAATTGTATTCCATAATAAGTCTTGGAAAAACCGATTCTAAAATTCAATCGAAGAAGATACCAATAAGGCCTAAAGCACCAACAATCCAATTATCCCTTCAGAGCATAACTACAAAACTAAAACAAGAAATTAGAGATGGTGTTTACCCTTCTTCAGTTTATTGCTTTGAGAATAACGGACATTCTCTGACAAAGTGTCCTTCATCTCCACAGTAAGAGCAGGACTGAGTTTGAAAGGTGTGGGAGAGCGGAGAAGAAGGAGAACACCCTTTTCTAGCCAACAAAATTCATCGGCTTGTAATTATTTTTGCAAGCAGGCGTGGGAGAGGGTAGGAGTAGATGAACACCTATTTCTAGCCTTTTCTTTCCACTTTCTTTCTTTAAAATAACCGCCACCACCAACCACCACCAAAGCACCAATTATATCAGCCCAAATATCATGGATAGAATAAAAAAATTGTTAAAATGTCAAAATATCGTGGAAATATCGCGATAAATGCAACTATGTGGTGATATATTGCCATACCCACTATATCGCAATATATCCATAAATATTGTCTATACTTATACTAGTATTTATCCAATTGAATATCGTGATATTTTTGTACCCATCTCTGATTGCGATATACCCACTATATTTATGATATCGTGATACCCACTAAATGGCGCCATACCCACTATTTCCGCTTGTCATGCGGGTGACCCGGGTTCAATCCTCGGCAGCGGCCATTTAATGAACACGATATTTTGTACTATGGTTAGGATTATTATTAGTGTTTATGCATTAATATTGTGTTTAGCACATTCGTGTTCATTACATGGCGCCGCTGCCGAGGATTGAACCCGGGTCACCCGTATGACAAGTGGAAATACTCACCACTATACTCTACTTTTGGGTCACTATACTCGGGCAGTCGTCACTCGAGCACTCATCACTATACTCGGGAAGTCGTCACTCAGGCACTTGTCACTCAACAACATCTCGTGACATCATCACCTGCCACTGTTATCATTAATACCATTATCATTAAGCCTCCTTCCCACCGTAATACATGAACCATTACATATTGTTTCGGCAGTAACCTGCTTCAACACAAAGAGAGCAATGGTGACGAACACACTAAGAAACAGAGGATTTTGATGTTGGGGGAGATGAAACTGAACCAAATAATGGCTGCCTACGTACCCAAGATCTATTCTCTAGGGATCAAGTTTCCACGTAGTTCTTTATGAAAAATAATGTGGTATTTATATAGGTAAAGTAGAGAGTCTTTGTAGCTCAAGTAATCTTGTTGCTTGAGTAATTGTGATAGAATATAACTCTCAACTGATAATTATCTATTTGATAAGAAATGAATCTGGACATAAATCAATGTACATTAGTGGCAAGCCATGTGGTTAAGGTTCAGCCTTAGACATATGAGTTAATGGGCCTGTACATTGATCCATGATATTGTGAATTGGGCTTTAGCCCTGTTGATTAAATGAATAAAATCCCTACTAATGGACGTTTGCCACGTAGGTGGGGGTCGAAACACCGCCCCCTCTTTGTCATGCGAACAAAGTTCACATGGCAAAGAAGAGAAGAAAAACCAAGGAAAACTGAAATAATAAAAGAGTAAGTGGAGTGTATAACAAAGTGTCGTGTGAACGTAAACGATAAGAAAATGGACAATCGGAAAAAATTCGTGAATTAGCGAAAACGAAATAATGTCAAATAAATGTAGACGGGACGCAATGACGTAGTTAAAGAAAAGATGGCCGAAAATGTATAGAAAAAATAAAATATGCACATAAATAAAATTGCAAAAGAAATTGATTGGCGAAAATGTACCGAACGCGTCACATGATAACGCGAAATTTGAATTCGATGAAGCGTGCCAACGGAATAGCGATACTTGGATTATACCGTTAAAAATTAAACGTAGGGGCAGTTTAGTAAAAATATGAAGAAAAAAAAAATACGAGTTGGAGTCGAAAGTGAATACTTGGGCGACCAAAACTGTATGTCACCCCGAACTAGATAAGAATCCAGGTAAGATAAGAATCCACCCCGTAAAACTTATCGACGAAATAGTATAAAACTGTATCCGTAGACCAAACTAGATCTAGGATTAAAACAATATAGCAGATGAAACAAAGGTTGCTGTTTTCACAGGAGTAAACCAGCAGAGAAATAAGGTGTGGGTTACGAAGTCTTGAGAGGGCTTCAAGCTCGCCAGTAAAAAAAGTCAGGTGCGTTATCTTTCCGGAATATATGCTGTATCTTCTTCTTTCATGATGTCTGCTGTCTTGAGTACGTGTGGCAAGCAAGAACCCAGCACCATGTCTTCATATTTCGTAAGGAAATTGAACTCAAACCGTCGTTTACCTTATCGCTCTTCAGCTGAATCCGCTTCATCGGCAAGTAGTGATCCAACAAACTTAACACGGTCATCGTCCATCACTTTTTCGGTGGAGGACCATGTCGTCTCTGCCCATGGAAGACCTATGCTGGGCTTTGTAAGGCGCCCGCAGAATAGTCACCGGTCAGCACAGCTTGGATTCCGAGGATATCGCGGTAAGCATCCTTTGTGCGTTATGTTTTTTTTTTTTTTTATGCATGGGCGTTGAACTGTGGAACTCCTTCCTCAGGAATCACTGTACGGATCATGTGGAGATGACATAACACTATTGGTGTATGGATCGAAGTCGGACATGAGCTGATGAGAAGAAAGGTGGTGAAGGCGAAACTGATGGCGCCTGTATTTGAAAAACTGATACTACCAACAGGATATGGTGAAGTGCCAGTAAAGGAGGGGCACCATACCTGCCCTTCGTTAACATGGCCGATTTGTGAGCTAGCTGACCCGGATTTTTACCTATCTGACCCGTTGTTTTTCCTTTTCTATTTTTTCTGGTAGAAACTATCGTACTATACGGGCGAAAAATACTCGAGAAGAAAACTCGATGATGATCGCCGACTTGGTGAGGTGGAAAGAAGGTGACAGATACATCGACTACCTAGAACCGCGTCGATGGTCGCTTAAGGAAATAAAAAAAAAATACTAGGACTCGAGAAATTTGAAATGGAGGAAGTGTACGAATTTGAAACGAAAGTTGAAGAAGATGAAGTAGTAATGGCTTACACACAATTAAATTGTAGGAGTGCAATTCCGTTGAGCAAAGAAATTGCGCAATTATTGGAGTGGTGGCAAATAGCACCGGGACAACTGCCAATATCGTTCTGGTTAATCTTTATGAGATCGCACCGTTTACAAAATGAATTTAACAGAAGGTTCGGGGATCAAGAAATCTTCGCGTTGATACGACCGAAAGCCATACTGACGAAAGGGTACATAAAATTTGAAATTGAATTCAAGGATTCAAACAGAAGTTTTAAAAGGTTCCCAAAAGTATACACCGGATGGGATAGATTTCTGTACCGCTTGCGAGGGAAGTGGAATCCGATAGAGTTTAGAGTGCCGAACAAATTTCGAGGTAAGCCAAAACATAAGTATTGAAAATTGTACTACGAGTAAATTGTTGACTAACTCGAGTTATTTTTGTGTCTAACAGAAAACGCAAGTACACTCCCAGACATTGAATTGGACAAGGAAGTGGAGAACAACCTTCGTTTCTTCTTTCATGAATGTTCTGACGAAATATTGGTAGATCTGAGCTACTTTGATGATATTGTTGATTTCCGACACTATGGGGGTATCAAACAACGGCCCGATAGGTCTATGGATACACATAGTGAAATGGGGAGAAGAATAAGAGTCTCAGAAATGCAATATTTGGCAGCGATAGTGATAGTGAAAAAGAAGATGGAACGGAATTAACACAGCGAGAATTAGTGCTGAGCTTGCCAAATACAAATAGTGAATTATACAAAAGAAGATGTTCCACAAGAAAATGGGCGAACGGAGACCACGAGAGACAACCAACGTCACAATGTATGATGCCTCGAGGGACGAGACTACAATGCACAAAACAGCCCAAATGAAAAATAATACATTCTCAACACAAAGAGGAAAAGGTATGTACCGTAGAAAACATAGATATGTAAAAGTGTATAGAGATGTAATATCTCGCTCTGGTTTGGTATAAACAGGAAAAGAATGGCGGGGAAAAGAACGAAACAGTGATACTTACAAAAGATAGTGCAGCGAAGAACACAAAATCGGTGAAAGAAAATAAACTGCAAAGCAAAATGCAGGAGCAAAGAATCCAACAACCAGCGGCAAGTACCGTCGGGGTAATACTACTCATGGAGGAAAACCACGAGAATCTGTTAATGATGAAGTTGACCGTTGATTTTTACTATTGCGTTAGGGCCGGTAAAGAAATTTGTGTCCAACACTAAACCGATGAAAATTGCGGATGAAGCGAGATGTTCAAGCTTGGAAGACGAAGTAAAGGGATCGCCGGGATTACGCCAATGGAAGGGCTCGAAAAATATAAAAAATGTGACCGAATCACGGAGAACATCGGAGAATATGACGAGCAATGTCAATGATTTTCGATAGTATAAACCAGGTATGATAGTATTATTTTTATCGGTTATTGCAAACTTGTGTTTAAGTCCGAAAAATGATGAAATCGATATTTTTCGCCCTTGTTTAAAGCGGCGATGAAATGGCCAAAGAAATTCATGAAAAAGTCGCGAAGAAAAATATCATTCGAATGAAATCAATGCCTTAGAAGAAATAGAAAAAGTGAAGATACTCAACCAAAAATTGGAAGAGGCAAACAAAGCGTTAAAGCGGAACCATCGAGAGTTGAAGACGAAAACAAAAACTTAACCGAAATGGACGGAAGAAGCGGAGAGGAGAGATCGTTATGAAGAATTTGGGAAAGCCTGTGAGATAATGGAGGAACACAAACACTTAAAAGCAGATGTGATAGAATTGAAGTCACTCGTGGCGACCAAAGATTAGGAACTTAAATGTGCGCAAAAAGAGGTAGAGAAAAATAACAAGCGAATGACAGATTTAAACGAGCGGCTCGGCCAAGATCACGTGCAAATGGCACACTGTGAATCGTCCGTAAGACAACTGACAAAGACTTTAATAGAAACGGGAGATGAACTAGAATGTGAGAAGATGAATTACAAGGATTTGTATGAGTTGTGCATGCGAAAAGTTGGGAAGAAACCATTGGATTTTCCCAAACCAATGATCATGTGATTACGAGTATGTAATACCGTAGAGCTAAAAATTCTTTTTATGAAAATAAAAATAAAGTATGTGTTGGCTATTGAATATCATTGTGATGTCAGATAACATACCTGTATAAAACTTAGTGTTGTTGATTTATGAATGTAAAAGAACGAGACGCCCCCATGTAGAGAGAAAAACCTCCCAATATAGAACCATTGGAGAAAGTTATTGAAAGGCAAAGGGGACATGATCGTCCTCAATGAACCTAGCTATTCAGGTGTTAAAATATTTGTACCGAACATGAAGCAAGGCCTAACAACTGTTGGAGTTGTCACAGGTTCAAAGTCGTCACCCGTGCACTGGGACCAAACTAAAACACAACGCCATTGCCTTAGTAGTGGAATTAGCACGGATATTGTATTGTGGGAGTATTGCAATAATTGTTCCGAGCAAGAATAACCATCTTATTGACTTGGATTTCCATCAAGTAGGCATGAATGCGACTTACTTGGACCGAAAAAGGCATAATATGAATGACCTCCCTAGAATGAACGTTAATGAATGACATTGTTGAAAGTAAAAGTACAGACGAATAGAGAAATGTAAAATGACAACCAAACTAAGAGAATAGATGTTGAATGCCTTTATTGATGGATAAAATAGAACGAACTACATAGATGGATAGATTTGTTATTGATGGAGTAATGTAAAATTGCAAAACATTTCCTAACGGTAAAACTTGCGAAGGTGGTAAGCATTCCATGGCTTCTCTATTATTCTTCCAGAAATAGTACGGAGGAAATATGACCACTTAGATGCTTGGACGATCTATGATGTAGGGTCCTTGCCAATTTTCCCCAAATTTTCCTGATTCTATAAGTTTTGGGTTTCTACAGAGAACCCCAGTCTTCAGGAGCAAAAAACTTAGGACGGATCTTCTTGTCGTAATTCCATTTCATGTCAGCTTGATACTTAATAAGCTGTTGTAGTCCCTCGAGAGCTTAACCTCATCAATAAGAGCTTTTGGTAGGCCAAAGTAGCGTCATTGGATCTGTTTCAACAAAGAATCGACCGAGATGTACCGGAAATCAGTTACGTAGGTAAAGGCTCGCTTCAAAGACCATATGCAAGGTTAAAAGGTGATAATGCGGTTGAATATTTTGGCGTTGTCCTATAAGCCCACAAGACAATTGGTAACTCCTTGACCCAATTTCCTTTGGCCAATCAAAGCGCCTCTTTAGGTTGGCCAAAATCACCTTATTGGTGGCTTCGCCTGCCCATTGGCTTCGGGATGATAAGGTCGCGGAGAAGTTATGTTGTTCTTCAAATTAGCCGCAATCCCCGGCCAATTTCTTCAAAGATCAAATTGTTTACCATTATCGATACAAGTGACGGGGATGCCAAAACGACAAACAATATTTCTCCATAAAACATTTTGACGTTGGAAGCATGGATTTGGACCAAAGGCTTTGCCTCTACCCATTTGGTAAAGTAATCGATTGCCACAAGAAGGAATCGTATACTACTTGGAGCTTTAGGTAAAGGGCCAATAATGTATAAGCCCCATTTGGCAAATGGCCATGGGCTAAGCATGGGATGCAACTTCGATGAATGTAGTTTTACTCATATTATCGTGCTTTTGGCATGGCTCACACCTTTCAGATAGGTGTTTTGCATCCTTTTGCATCTCTGGCCACCAATAGCCCTGTGTCATAGCCTTATGAGCTAAACTTCGTCCCTTGGAGTGGCTACTGCATAAGCCGGAGTGAATCTCTTCTAAAACTTGAAGTCCCTCCTGTTTTGAGAGGCATCGCAACATAGGGTTTAAGTCTGAGCCTTTGCGATATAAGTGCAAACTTCCGTCAGTAACAGATATCACCAAAAACTTCCATGCATCGCGTTTGATTCTTTCAAATGAGTTTTGGTTCTCGCGGAAGTGAAGAAACTTGCAAGTAGTGGATATAAGGAAGACGCCAATCTTGCGCATTGGAGATCATCACTGGCTCTGATAGTATCATATCGGGAACTTCAGGACTATCATCTGCTTCATGTACCAACTCACTATCTGTTTCGGGAGCAAATTCAGGAGGAACAAATGGATCTATAGATTCTAATGGAAGATCCAAAGTATGGTCATGTTGTGAATTTTCCATCTCCCTTTTTCACTTCCGAGTCATGATTGGTGCGATTATACGTGGGTCGTATTTCGCTGTTGCGTACAAGCAAAACAAGTAATTGCTTTCATGTACATACAAGTCATGCAATTCTTTTTCGGTAAAGTCAATGCTTGGCTCTTTCTGGAACTCCACAGTGATGTGTCTTGACTCTTCGCTTCTAACGGCGGCGGAGAGATAAGCCAATGAATCAGCATGACGTATGTCATTTCGGGGTCTTTGAGTGATAGAGATGCTATCAAATTGTCGAGCAAGGTTATGTATCAAACCAAGATAAGCCGCCATACGGTCATCTCTTGCTTCAAAAGTCCCGCCAAATTGATTGGCCACAAGGCGAGAATCCGTGTATAACTGGAGCTTTCGCGCCCCCAGTTTCAAAGCTGTTCTCAAGGCACAAACGGCAGCCTCATACTCGACTTCGTTATTTGAAGCGGCGAAGCCAAGTCGCACAGATTTCTCAATCTTCTCTCCGCCGGGTTTAACAAAAACGCATCCAATTCTAGACCCAGATTTATTATGGGAGCCATCTGAATAAACAATCCATAGATCAATGGGGTTAGGAATTGCGTTTGCAAGTTGGTCTTAAATTAAGCCCCAATTATTGGTGGCAGAATGTCTTCCATAGATTCTTCTTGGCACAAGAAATCATCAATAGGAGAATCATCAATCGGAAAATCAGCTATCAAAGAAGCTAGAGCATGTCCTTTTTCAGCAGTACGACTTTCAAAGACAATGCTATATGCACTAAGATAACTTTCCCATTCGCTTTAATCTGCTTGATTCCCCGCGCATTCTGAAAGATCTTGCGTAAGGGATACTCGAGATAAACTCGACCAACCTCCCCTGGAAGTATGGTTTTAACCGACGAGCGGCATGAACTAATGCAAGTGCCATTTTTTCCATCTTTGAATAACGAGACTCAGCTCCGGTTAACGTCTTACTGATAAAAAAGACTGGTCTACCATCATTGATGAAAAGAACAGCACTAACAGCTTGAGTTGTAGCTGCTAGGTACGTGCCAATCGGTTGACCCGTTGAAGGACTTGTCAATATAAGAGGACTGACCAAGTATTTCTTCAGTTGTTGCAATGCCATCTCACAATCAATGTCCCAAGTTGCCGCCCCCTTTAAAGTCTGGAAGAAGGGATGACAACGATCAGAATATTTAGAAATAAATCTATGAAGAGCGGCAAGCCGACAAGTAAGCCATTGAATTTCCTTCTTATTTTTTGGTGATGGCATATCAATAACGGCACGTATCTGATCAGGATTAGCCTCAATACCTCTACGAGTCATGAGGTATCCCAGAAATTTTCGAGAAGAGAGGCCAAAAGAACATTTGGCGGGATTGAGTCTCATGTTATACTTGTTAAGCCTATCAAAACAAGTTGAAGATCGGAAAGATGATCACCGCGTAAGCTTCGATTTAACGACTATATCATCAATATAAGCCTCCATTATTATCCCCAGCCAGATCGGAAAAATTGTATTGACAAGCTTTTGGTAGGTTGCACCAAATTTTTCGCACCAAAAGGCATAACGATTAGTAGCAGAAAATGCCTTGGTCGGTAATGAAAGTGGTGAACTCTTGGTCATCCACATTCAAAGAGATCTGGTAGTACCCTGAAGAAGCATCCATGAAAGATAGGCATTGGAATCCCGAAGTGGCATCCACTAGTTCAGAAAATCGTGGCAATGGATACGAATGAATCGGACAAGCTGCGTTAAGGTTTGTAAAGTCAATACAAATTCTGATTTGTCCGTTCTTTTTTGGCACTGTGACGACATTAGCAAGCCATTTTGGGTAAGTAACTCGTCGGATAAAGTTAACCGCAAGTAGCTTATCAATCTCCTCTTTAACTTTGAGCTTCCGATCAGGTGCCATTCTTCTTGGTTTTTGGCGAACTGGCCTGAAACTTGGATCAATGTCAAGTTTATGACAGGCAACAGAAGGGTCTATTCCCGGCATTTCCTCAATTTTCCAAGCGAAGATACGCTTATTTCGCTGTAACAGGGAAACCAACTCTTTTTGTTCTACGCTCGAAAGTTCAGCGGAAATAAAAGTGGTTTCTTCTGTTGAATCTCCTACTTGCACTTCCAAAAGTCGATCCACTGTAGGCGACCCTTGCACATGAGCCTCAATTATTATAGATGGAGGGCACGGCTTTGGTAACTGTAACTTGGGCGGGGCACTTGTAAGGATCAGATTACCTCGAACTTCAGATTTTTATAGTCATCCATTGCTTTGTCATGACAGAATGGGCGGATACCGGTCACTCTGAACCTTGCAAATATTCCCGGAGAATGGGAACTTGACACACCGATGAAATGTGGAGACTACAGCCCCATGGAATGTATCCAATCTACGCCCAAAATTGCGTTATAGTGGGATCGACGATCCATCAATAAGAAATCGAGCTCAACTTCTTTGTTCATTAATTTGATTGGTAAGGTAATTCTTCCAACCGGCCAAGATGTTGTCCCATCAAAACCGATGATAAGATTGTCTTCCGGCGATGATCATACCCTCGCTGAAGTTGCATCCGAGAATAACATCCACTGAAAATGGCGGGAGGTGGCCCCCTGGTCGATCATTACCCGTTGAACACGAGAAGCACCTATAGACACAGAAATTATAACTGCGTCATAGTGAGGGTGATATACACCAAGGAGATCATCATCAGTGAATCGGAGGGGCTCTTCTTCAGAAGTCTCGGTCTGGATTCCTTTGACAAAATCGACTTTGTTGATACGGTTAAATTCACCAACATAACTAACTTTCAAACGCTTTTGATTCTTACTCTGACTTTTGGAAAGAGACTCAACATGAGAATGGGAAACATTAATGACATGCTCATAAGTTGCAGCAACTGCCTGTTTATAGTCTTTAATAAGATATTCATTTAAAAGTCCTTTCTCAACTAATTTCTGAATCCGACCCCGGAGAGAGCGACAAAGTTCTGTCTCATGGCCATAGTCATTATGGAATTTACACCGCAAGGCTTTGTCCCTCGTCCCTTTGGTATCTTCGAAGAAAGTGGATAAAGGCGGGGAAAGAAGATTCCCACTTTTCAACTTTTCATATATAACGTAGTTTTTGGCATTGGCGGGGTCGGTTTTAGCTCGGTAGAGTTTTTCCATCACGATTGAAATTGACTTGCTTCTGATTGTCAATCTTTCCATCGTTATGTTGTTGATCTGACTGTCCTTGCTTCGGCTTAAAATTCTTGCTGTCAGAAAAATCTTTACTCCGAATATCTTTGTCTCTTGCTGCTTTTGCTGATAGGTTCTCCTCGATACGGATGTGTTGTTCAGCCCTAACATATAGATCGTATCGAGTTTTAGGGACATCTTTAATTAGAGAGTGGTAAAGATCTCTTACAATGAAATTCGAACTTCTGTCTCTTTCATAATATAATGCTTCTTTAAAGGCGAAAAGAAGCATCCCATCAGAAACTTCTGGAACATCTGCTGCTGCCTTTCGGAACCTAGTAACAAAAGTACGTAACTTTTCGTCACGTTGTTGCTTGATGTTCAGAAGTGAGTCGACATCCTTTGGCGTCTTGCAATTGTGGCGGAAACGATTAACAAACTGATTTTCTAGTTCATTGAATTGGTGAATTGATCTTGAAGGCAACTCAATAAACCAGCGTAATTCTTCTCCTTTTAGAGTCGATGGAAAGAGCTTACATATGAGCGGATCATCTCCACCCCATAACACCAACTTATTTTTGAACGATAGAACATGCAAGCCAGGATCTCCTTCCGACTCATCATAAAGTTCAAAATCGGGTTGTTTGAAGTCGGGATGGTGGTAAGCTTCTTGAATGTCGATCGAAAACTTATCAAGTACGCCATCATTGACTATCAAGTTTTTCATCCTTACATCCCTTGACTCTCTATCGTTAAGTTCTTTTGCAATCAACTCTTTCAACTGTTGTTCTGTTAGAGTTAAAGTATTGGCTCGAACAACCGATCGTGCCCATGTGGAGTGGAGAAGGATACCTTCTATTATCTCTTATTGGAGTTAGAGATCTTTGGCGGTACCCATGATCAGCTCCGACCGGTGTCTATCCCTGTAACCAGCCTGTCTAGGCCGGTAGTCACCCTTGGCCGGGTGGTCGGAATAATTATACCACTTCTCCATGTTTTGTTGCTCTTGCCTGGGATGCCCGCCTTCCCAGTCGTGTCGGACATATCTCGGATGGCGGTCTTCCCTGAAATTGCTTCTCAGAGGTAAATCTTCCCTTTGAGATCGGACATGTCTAGGGTAGTAGTTATCCCTGCCAATCCGATTCTCCCCATAAGTACGGGTAATAGGGTCATTACTCTTAGAGCGTGCACTGGTTGATTGTGTTTGAGAAATAACACGTTGCTGAGGACGATGAAGTGGTTCTTCAAGACGGTCCCATACACTGGAATGGCCTGCGTCCCTTCGTGGTCGCCTTGATGTTGTTGAATTTGCAGCATCGTCCACCGGCCTTTGCCTCTTTGCCAGCTTCCTTCTCAAGTTCCTATTTAAATTTTTGACTCGTCGTAACTCCCGCTCAACCGTATTAGGGGTGAATTGGCTGTTACTATCACCCTTTCCGTTAGTTGGCGTGAGAGTAATGTCCACGTCCATATCCATGTCAACTGAAGGATCGACATGGATTGACGGCGGACCGTATGGAAGATTACTGACTTCTCGGTTTTCTTGTTGCAAGGTTGTTAGGGTTGGTGCCGGTGGTTGTACGGCCTTTTGCGATGGCGGAGGCGGTGGCGGTTGCCCTGCTACAGTCGGATGTTGAGAATTGATCCTACCACTAGGATCAACTTGATTGTTCAACGGTTCTTGCATTGGCCGATTTGAATTTTGCGGGTTGCGAGTATTATTAGCAGGAGGAATATGTCGACTATTTGGTCTGCTTCTTGTGCTTACCATCTTGATTGTTTCACATGATAATGAATTCTAAATTCCCCACCGGTTACCAAATTATGTTTCGGCAGAACCTCCTTCAACACAACGAGCAATGGTGACGAACACACTAAGAAACAGAGGATTTTGATGTTGGGGAGATGAAACCGAACCAAATAATGGCTGCCTACGTACCCAAGATCTATTCTCTAGGGATCAAGTTTCCACGTAGTTCCTTATGAAAAATAATGTGGTATTTATATAGGTAGAGTAGAGAGTCCTTGTAGCTCAAGTAATCTTGTTGCTTGAGTAATTGTGATAGAATATAACTCTCAACTGATAATTATCTCTTTGATAAGAAATGAATCTGGACATAAATCAATGTACATTAGTGGCAAGCCATGTGGCTAAGGTTCAGCCTTAGACATATGAGTTAATGGGCCTGTACATTGATCCATGATATTGCGAATTGGGCTTTAGCCCTGTTGATTAAATGAATAAAATAGAGACCCCTACTAATGGACGTTTGCCACGTAAGTGGGGGCGAAACACATATATTCACCATCATTACAGAGTACTCACCATTATTACACCCTATGACAGCTCGGACTAGTATGAACACCTATGGCTAATACCCACGTGCCCCTTGTGAAAGCATGTCATTCATCTCGACCGCATATCTGTACTCATCAGTACACGTTTTGCATCCGATGCACACTTTCAAAGCCTATATAAGCCACCCCCAAGAACTACGTGTGGCTTGATTCCAGTCTAGTTATTGATCATAATCTGAGTTACAAACTCAACCTTTACTACCACTTCCAATATATAGATTGGATACGTAGGAATCTTCATCCTCATGAAGAGCAACCATTAACAACAACCAAAGCCATCCTCTTTCCTCATCTTAACTTGAGTGCTAAGTCTTAACTTGGTGTATTGTCCTAATAGTCCCTTAGGATAAATTAGACATTTACATTTGGTGTCGTCTGTGGTTAAATTCCTTGAGAATCCGATAACTCACACATCTCTCTTCAATTCTCCGGTGATCATCCTTGGTTGATTTCTAGAAAATCCACCCACCCACTACTCCGTGCATCTCCAGTGAACAATCCCACATATCCACCTGCAGTGAGACTGATAATAGCAAATTTATGTTAACTAACTATCTATGCGAAAACACAAATAATCAATTAACTAAATAAGTGCTTAGATCAATATTCCTACTCTCAATTTATTACGGATTCGTTCCACTCATAAACCATCAAGACATAAATAGAATTCAACTAATCAAACAAAAGGAACAATGATGAGAGTAATGATTTGAATAAGAAATTAACTATTATGATGATACTACGAATTTATACTAAATTAACTAACAATATAATGATGTGAATCAAAGATAGAGAATGTTAGAGAGAGAATTAAATCTACTTTTCAATTCCTAGAAGTGTTAGATTAGATTGTTAAGAAACCCTAATCTTTATATTCTCACTAAAAGGTTAAATATAAATCTTAGACTTTTATGATCCCTAATTCAATTATACCATCTCTAGTCATAATCAAATTAGGATGAGAGGAAGGTTTGTTTTCCATTCTCATGGTAAAACTCACAATCCTCTAGTTTAGATTTTTCTCTTCTTATCTCTAAGTCAAGAAAAATCCAAACTTTAAACCTTAATCAACAAATCTATGCTAAACAAATCAAGTCCTCTCAAGGCTTCATTAACCTCCTTCTAATGGGAGTTTAGCTTTGATTCATTGGACTGAAATTACTAACACAAGAACAAATAGAACAAGTCATTTGATATAAGTAATTTAAACTTCATAAATCTAAATTTGAACAATAGTCTAAGATTCAAAATGAATTAAAACTGAGTTTAAAACTAATTTAGAACTAAGATTGTTAATAACTAATTATCAATTTAAGACAAACTAAATCTATGAATCAAATATTGAATTAGAAACTAAAAATTGAAATACAAACTAATTATTGATTCTAAAAACTAAATCTTGTTCTAAACACTAATTTGATGCTAATTAACTAGATCTAAAACTAACTATTGGATCTAGACTAAGTAAAGCTAAGTAAAAACTAACTATTGGATTATTTACTAACTAAAAACTAAGTATCTTAAGAGCTAAGTCTTTCTCTCTTCAAATAGAGGAGACAAGATCCACAAATTCGTGCATGTGCTGAGGAGCCATGTTTTGGGCCGGAAAATCGAGCCCAAAACCTCATTATTTCATTCCACAAAGGGGTTTTCAGTTGAAAATGACTTCAATAGCCTTTTCATCCACTTTTGCTCCTCTGATTGGGTCAAGGCTTGGACCATTAGAAAGCTCTTTCCGATCCGGTCATTTTGACATAAGGTAAGCCCAATTCCGAGGTCTGAGTGTAAAGATACGGCCTTTGGAAGTTCAGCTGACTTTTGTGCGCTATTTCTGCCCACGTTGACTTTGACTTTTTAGCTTTGACCGGGCTTTAAAAATGCTTTTTCTCTTTTAATCTTGGTTTTTAATTATAGAACTTCTTAGCAACCAACCTTTTCTTCTTTATCTCACAAAAGGGATGCATTTCTGCACGTATTAGACTCCAATGCCTGAAATACATAAGAACACGATAACAATACTAACTCTTACTTATTAATCACATAATTGGTCTAAAAGTAATATTGTTAAAGGGTTAAAACTACAGTTTTGGGCTCTTATCAGAGACCTTTAACTAGCACAGAGCATGGCGGGTAACAAGATATATTTGCATTCTGCAAGAAGTTAAAGCTAAGTTTTCATCTTTTTCCTTTTTATGCATAGTGGCACTTACTTTGTATGAACCACTTTATTCCTTTTGTTCATTAGATGAGACACCTATTTTCCTTCTCATGCACTCATCACTATACTCATGCATACATTGAGGTCATACTTTATTACGACAATTTGTAAGACCTATGCATTTATTTAGGCCATTCATAAGCCATTTCAAGATTATAATGATCAAGAAGCCAGACATACGGGAACCCATCAGATCCATGACTCATCAGACTAAACGACTCATCGGACACTCTCATCGGACACACTCGTCAGACTCAATGAATTGTCAGACTCGTTAGACACACTCGTCAGACATACTCGTCAAGCTCGGTGACTCGCGCACTCGTCTAGTTCAATGACTCACACACTCGTCTTTCTTCAAGACATTCACTAGTTTGCTCTCTCTCTTTCTTTTCCAGCACATCCATTGGCAGCTACATTTCAGGGAGTACACCTACCATTTAGTCAATATTGAATGCTCAGGGCATCTAACATGCCATACTACATATATCTATTTGTTCATTTCCATTTTTTACCAGCGATGTCTTGACGTTCTAGTATACACAGTGTTTGATAACTGAGGGCATGGCTTTAATCTATACCCTCCAAAAATCAATTTCACAATCCACATGTTGAGCGCCCTTACAACGACCTCATCAACACATAATGATAAGAGCCCAAAACTATAGTTTCAACCCCTTAATAGTATTAAATTTAGGCCAATTATGTTTATAATAAATAAGAGTTGGTAATATTTACGTGTTTTTGTGTATTTCAGGTCTTGGAATCAATTATGTGAAGAAATACGTCACTTTTGCAAGAGAAAGGAGTCAAATTGCTTGCTAAACAAATTATATGATTAAAGCCCAAGTTTTAAGGAGAAAAAACCTTTTTAAAGCCTAATCAAAGCTGAAAAGTAAAAGCCAACACGGGTAGAAAAAGAGCATAAAAGTCAACAGAACTTCTGCAGGCCATATCTTTGGGCTCAAACCTTGTAATTAGGCCAATTATATGTCAAAACAACCGGATCAGAAAGAGATTTCTAATGGTCTAAGACTTGACCCAATTAGAGCATTAAAAGTGGACAAAAAGGGTGTTGCAGTAAATTCTGACAGAGAAACCCTTTTTAGACTTAAGTAATTAGGCTTTGGGCTTGATTTAGTGGCCCAAAACACAGCTTCAAAGCTCCCTCCAATTAGTTAGAATAATTTAGATCTCTCCCTCCTATTAGTTAGAATAATTAGCTCTCTCTCTTTCCCTTTTCTTTAGTTTAATATAGTTTAAGTAATTAGGGTTTATAATTATAGCCTCCATAAAACCTCCATTAAAATACCTTCAAATTATTATTATTATTCAATTCAATTGCTTCTCTTTTTATTATGTCTTCTTCTCATTCTTTTATTCATGATAGTCCCATGAATCAAAGCTAAACTCCCATTAGAGGGAGTTTGAATGAAGCTTTGAGAGGACTTGATTTGTTAGTATAGATTGTTGTTTAAGGTTTCAAGTTTAAGTTTTTCTTGACTTAGAGATAAAAAGAGTTTAACTTAAACTAGATAATAGTAAGTTTGTCATGAGAATGGGAACAAACTTTCTCTTATGCTAATTAGTTTATGACTAGAGATAGTATAAAGTAATTAGGGATCATTAAAGGTCTAGTCTTTATATTTAACCTTGTGTGATAATATCTAGACAAGGGTTTTCTATACAAATCTATGCTAGCATGTTAAGAAATTAAAAAGTAGATTTCAATCTCTCTCTATTCTTCTCTATATTTTATTCAAGTCATATTCAATTGTTTTAATTAAATTAGTATAAGTTAAATTAATATATTTAGTTTCGTAGTATAAATTCACATTCATAAATATTGCTCTCACCATTGTTTCATTGTGTTTAATTAGTTTAATTTGTTAAGTCTAGAGAGTTAAGAGTGGAACGATTCCGTATTCTATATATTGCATGAATATATACGTGAGAGTAGGAAATAAATAATTGATAATGTAAGAATAGGTTAGAGAAATCTAGTTGTGTGTTTTTAATGTTTACCAAATGGCGCCACTGCCACCTTAAACTTAGTCAAGATAAGAATTTAATTGGTTGAATCCAAGGGGCAATCCCCCATTCTCTACCCACCCACCCTTTTAATTTTTCATTCTTGTTTCTCATATTTTTCGTTACTGTTCAAACTTGATATTCATTGTTTTAAACTAAGAGCGCGTCCACGCCCTTTTAAGACTGCGGAATATCATTGAAGAATACTATAGTAAAGGTATTTTTAAATTTCTGAAAATTCTGAAATGTTTCAAGAATAATCTTTATGGTGTTATTAATTTACTGGAATTGTTTCGGATATTTCCTAGTTGTTTTACCTAGTGAACTAATACCATCTTTACAGTGCTGCATTTTAGCTTCTAAACCATAAGTTTCTAGAAAAATAGACAAGTAGTGTTACTTAGGCAATTCCAAAAATTCTAAGATTTTTACAGGAGTATATATCATAAGTCATAAGTTTGCATTAAAAATTTGAAAGGGTTTTGATTTGTTTTGACCACCTAACAAATGGATTGTTTCCAGTGTGTTTCTACAATTTTGCGACACTTAATTTCTGGAACAATAGCTGATAAGGAGGATTTGTAGAACTCCAATTGCTCTAAACCTTTTACAAGAACACATATGATCTGTTAGGAGTCTCCAGTATGAAATTAAGGTTTGGTAAGAAAAAACCATCTAACGTTATATATCATAAATGTTAAAGTACATGCCTATCTAAAATATCACTCACCACACCTGCAACAATGGCTAAAAAACCAGAGACTCCTCTCTCTGATTTTTACAAAGCCCTGATCGATGGACCTAAGTTGTGCATTATTCTTACAGACCCAGTAGGGGATTTTTGAATTCCCTTGAATATATTTAACTTGTTATCAGTTTTCCATGGTTTAAACCACGAGAAACCTTATCAACACATGCGTAGGATATAACAAGTTCTCACTACATTCCATCATCCTAGCGTAAGTCTGGATCAAGTTAAACTTAGGGTGTTTCCATTCACCCTAGCCGACAAGGCAGCATCTTGGTTGACTACCCAAACGCCAAACTCCGTCGACTCATGGGCTACACTTGTTCAATTGTTCATGGAACAGTTTTACCCACCACTGAAGACAGATGAAATGCTTCAAAAGAATCATTTCTTCCGCCAGAATTCTCATGAATCCTTTTTAGAGGCCTGGAATCGTTTCACTGATCTTCTCATTAAATGCCTTCTTCAAAGGGCTTTTACATCATCAAAAGGAGGTTCTAAATATCATGAATGGGGGTAGTTTTCTTAGTAAAGGAGTCTTAGAAGCTTATAAATTCTTAGAAGATCAATCTAAGAGAAATAACAATTAGGGAGGTAACAATGTCCCCCGCTCCACTCCTTCTTCTTTTGAGGTTAAACCTGATCCTGAGCTTAGAACTCTTATTGATTCCCTCACTAAAAAGGTAGATGCCATCTCTGTTCAACAACAACCCACTTCAGTCATGAACATAAACTCGTTGTAATGTCTGTTTTAGTCTTAAACATTCTGACTTCTGTTGTCCTCTTGTCTATTAACAACCACCACCACAGCAAGAAAATGTCTGCGCTTTCCAACCCTAACACAAAATAGAGGCAAAACACTAATTATAATCCACAACAACAATCTACACCTCCAGGTTTTAATAATCAAAATGTTAGGCCCACTACAAACTTCAACCAGTTTATTCCGCATCAAGGACAAGGAAACTTAGGTGACCAGAATAGAGGTTTAGTGCCCATGACCCAAAACTATCAACATCTAGACATGAATGTTCAACAAGCCTTAATTCCAGTCAAACCATCTACAGACAAAGTAGTAGTGACCTTGTTAGAAAAACAAAATCAAATTATGCAACAAAACTCCAACTTTGTGAAAGATCAGCATGATCAAAACTCTAACATGCTACAACAAATGATGCAAATGATGCAGTCTTTGTGCCAAAAGGTTATTAACATGTCTCCTAACCAAAATAATAATCAAACAAACGTGCTTCCAGGTCAAGCAATGCCTAATCCTACATCAACGACAAACACCGCCTTCGAAGTAAGCAATATTCAATGTAATGGTAATATAACCCAGGGGAAATATAGGCAGTTACTACCCTTCATTCAGGTATAGTAGTTGATAACAAAGTAACTATGCTTGCAGATCGCCTGCAAACGGAAGCTAAAAATGAAACCATACCGAATACTGTCATAGAAACTGAAGACCCTACAACTGTAGAAGTTCCAGTCTAACAACAACCAAAAGGTACAACCTTACTAAATACCACCATAGAAATTGATGATGCTACACCTGTGGAGGTTCCAATATGGACACCTAGATGGAAAATGGCTAAAGATAAAGCAAAGACTAATAATATTGTTGACCCTTATGCTAAATATAGAGATAAACCACCATATCCCTAGAGACTAGTTGTGTCTAAAAAGGACAAGAATTTTGATGAGATTAAGGAAGTTTTTAAGAATCTTACTATCAACCTACCTTTTTTACATGCTATAAAAAGTCTACCTGGACACGCTACATTTCTAAAAGAATTGTGCACCAAGAAGAGGAAAACTAACATACCCAACGAAGCTTTCTTAACTAAACAATATCCCTCTTTATCTGAACATAACTGAATCGTTAAGTATAAGGACCTTGGTCGTCCTACTGTACAATACACCTAGGGATATTACTTCATAAGAACTGCGCCATTAGACCTGGGGACGAGTGTTAACTTACTCCCATTTTATTTATATAAATAGCTAGGTCTCTATGAACTTAAACCAACCAAAATGACTTTGCAGTTAACCGATCGTTCTATTAAGTACCCCAAGGGCGTAGTTGAAAACATTTTCATTAAAGTTCAGGACTTTTACTATCCAACCGACTTTGTTATTCTCGAACATAGAAGTTGCTCATCATTCCATTCCCATCATCTTAAGGCGTCCTTTCTTGGCAACCGCCAATGCCCAAATCAATTGTCGAGATGGCTCAATGACTCTTTCCTTTGGAAATCTTTTTGTGGAGGTTAACATGTTTAGACTAAAGCAGGGACAACTAGGTTTGCCTATAGAAAGAGAAGTGAAGTCCATTGAAAGTTTTGTATCTCACATTAGTGCGGCCAACGCTTTCGTCCCTACACTAGTAGATACCCCTCTTATGGAAGTAGATAAAGATCACAATTCGACTCCTTAGACGACATTGATGACTTTTTCAAAGATACAGATTAATAACAGAATTATGTGGATGGGACCAAGCTAGATGAGGAATTCTATGATTTTCTAAGAGCCTATGATGATCCACCCTCTGAAGCACTACTTAGAGCTCCACTCGACCACCATCCACCTAAGTTAATCCCTCATAGAATCTAATCATTCTTCTCATCCTTTCCTTCTAACACTTATCTACATTCCAAGTATTTTTCACAACCATTCATTTTCTTACGATCATTCACTTGGACACCCTTTCGTTTAAAAAAGAAGAGAGTACACACTCGATTAGGTTTTAGGTCCATCAAATCTTGCTCTTATTCCACCAAGTTGCATTGTAGGAAGTCTTGGTGCTTGATTCGTTTTGGGGGTGCATTCCATGTTAATTATTTATGGAAAGACCCATAACCTTTTCAGTTATTAATATATGGTAAGAGCATTGTATATATATATTAGATAAAGTGTCAAGTATCTGACTTTAAAATACCCAAGTTTTTGTACAATACTACCTTTCTGGAGTATAGGCCACAAAATTTTTCAAACTTAAAAAGAGTTTTCAAATTTTGTTTGGGGGTGGCGTATTTTGGTATTTCATTTCAAATCTTTTTGTCACCCTTTGCCTGTCATGTTTACTCTAGTAGAGTCCATATTAGTTAGTTACATAATTTAATTGTGTTATTGAATTATTTCATGTTTCTCCCAAATTGTTTGGGGGTGGTATATTTAATTTTAGCACATTATACGTTCACGTATTAAAATTACATGTATAAATATCGAAATATAGAATCCATAGGCCTTGTTGATTTTATTGGGATGCATAATGCAATTAGGTACCTTAATTTCATGAAATTCACTATTTCAAGAAATTTCATAAACTAATCAGATAGGAGCCACGATAGGCGCATGCTTGATTTGTGAACATTTGGTATTATTTTATTTACATTAGAGTTCTCTTATGTCCCAAGCACTATTTATTATTTCATATTATCCCCATAACGGGAGGAACTCATAGAGGAGTTCACGTATATTTTTATTTCTTTATATTAGTATAGATTAACCTTCTTTTTCAGGTGCTCCCATTTACAAGCACGTTCCTATGGTACTCTCTATCATTTATTTTCATTTCCATACTTTGGGGACAAAGTATGATTCCGTTTAGGGCTGGTATAGAAACATGTCGTAAATGTTTAAACACATATTAGGTTGTATATTACGTATTATTTGTCTTATAAAAATTAGAAAAAAAAATAAAAAAATATAGTTGATGTTATGCAATTTGAGATGATGGTATTGTTCCCTTCTCCATGATGATATTAGTCTAGAAATCTCACATAGTACTTGAATTAGGATTTAATTTTTGAAACTTAAATTAATATATAGATAATAGTCATTACATCTTTTCATGAACATCTTGTATGAGCATCTATGATTGTATTTGGCAATATTTTTCTGATACTTAGGTTAGAGTACTTAATACATATCATATGAGCATCTAGCCAAAAAGCCCATATAAATTAATATATGAGTGATGACACAAGGGAGAAGAAGTCAATTCCAAGTAGAGAAATCAAACATCCACTTGCTTGATCACCATACCATATCCTAAGCGAGAATTTAGGCCCTCTTTGGATCGATATAGCCAAAAATTCACACCTATATGAAATTTATTATCCGCTAGTCGCCCCACTGAGCCTTTCATTAGTCTTTTCACAAACCACAAATCCTTTACCCAATAAAACAAAATAAAAAATAAAATTAGCCTACCTATCTGGAAAAGTATGAGAAATAGGATGAGTGAAGAAAATAGAAGAGAAAAACCTATGTAAACAAAAAATTAGTTAGTTGATTTGAAAGAAAAAGAAATGAAAAGAAAGCTTCAAAAAGGAAAGAAAAATAAAAGTTAGAACTCCAAAAATAGAATAAAAAGGAGTCAAAAAACAAAACAAAAGGCTAATGATGGAAACAAAGTGTAGAAGAAAAATAAGAATGAGGTTTTCTCTAGTTACATAATATGAAGACCCTATTTTCTCAGATCTGTCTTTCTGAAAATCCATTTCCTTCCTTCTTTAACCAATATTTATGCCCCGTATCACCTAATAAAGACATCTAGCTCAATTAGAAATAAGTTGGTGTGATAGTAAGCGGTAAATGAGTTTGATCAATCTCGACTTTCTTAGATTTTCATTAAGATTATGAGGGAACGTGTGCTCACTACACACTGGAGTTAGCAAACTTGAGTGGAAAAATCAGAGTGTTATGTGTCTTGACACATTCCTTGTGAGAACCTACTTAAGCACGCTACCCAAAAAATTTAGAAAAAGACATAGCACTGCATTTCATAGCATAGTTCATTGTATAGTTGTTTATCTTAAGATAATTTGATTATTATGTATATATTAATTTAGGAGTTAGATTAATGATCCTTGTTTAAATACTAGTTAGATGTATAGATGTCTTAGATAAATTAGGGAACTATGACTTTTATTTCTTAGTCGTTGTAGTATAAATGAAGTTTGTGAGTACCTTCTCTAGAAAACTCTCACGAAGCTATAACTCATCCACTATGGAATTCTTAGTGGTTTAAGGTCTTATTGCATATGGTCAATGCAGTCGCATTCAGCGAAATGAGAGTAGTTTGGAATATATTTTTGGCCACTTATTTTAATTTCACATATTTGCTTGAGGACAAGCAAAATGCTGTTTGGGGGTGGTTTGATAAGAGCCCCAAAGAGTAGTTTCAACCCCTTAATAGTATTACATTTAGGCCAATTATTTTTATAATAAAAAGAGTTGGTAATGTTTACGTGTTTTTGTGTATTTCAGGTCTTGGAATCAATTATGTGAAGAAATACGTCACTTTTGCAATATAACGGAGTCAAATTGCTTGCTAGAGAAATTATATGATTAAAGCCCAAATTTCAAGGAGAAAAAGCCATTTTAAAGCCTAGTCAAAGTTGAAAAGTCAAAGTCAACGTGGGTAGAAAAAGAGTAGAAAAGTTAATAGAACTTACGCAGGCCGTATCTTTGGACTCAGACCTCGGAATTGGGCCAATTATATGTCAAAACGACCGACTCAAAAGTGCTTTTTAATGGTCTAAGATTTGAACCAATCAAAGTAGTAAAAGTGGGCGAAAATAGTGTTGCAATAAATTCCCACATAGAAACCCTTTTTGGACTTAAGTAATTAGGTTTTGGGCTTGATTTAGTGGCCCAAAACATAGCTCCAAAGCTCCCTCCGATTAGTTAGAATAATTTAGATATCTCCCTCTCATTAGTCAGAATAATTTAGCTCTCTCTCTCCCATTTTTTTAGTTTAATATAGTTTAAGTAATTAGGGTTTATAATTGTAACCTTCATAAAACCTCTATTAAAATATCTTCAAGTTATTACTATTATTCAATTCAATTGTTTCTCTTTCTATTATGTCTTATTCTCATTCTTTTATTTATGATAGTCCCATGAATCAAAGCTAAACTCCCATTAGAGGGAGTTTGAATGAAGCTTTGAAAGAACTTGATTTGTTAGTATAGATTATTGTTTAGGGTTTCATGTTTAGGTTCTTCTTGACTTAGAGATAAGAAGAGTTTAACTTAAACTAGATAATAATAAGTTTGCCATGAGAATGGAACAAGCTTTCACTCATGCTAATTTGTTTATGACCGGAGATAGTATAAAGTAGGATTTTTTAGACATTGGTTCGACTATTACTATGGA
This sequence comes from Coptis chinensis, assembly GCF_015680905.1. Lineage (NCBI taxonomy): Eukaryota > Viridiplantae > Streptophyta > Magnoliopsida > Ranunculales > Ranunculaceae > Coptis > Coptis chinensis. The sequence goes on from NC_141464.1 coordinate 38,234,410, forward strand.
ATTAAACTTTGGTCAATAAATAAGGAAATATTAGTTTTTGGTCCTACTTCTGTTACTTGACCGTCAAAAAGTATGACTAAACTCTAATATCTAACTTACAATAAGGACTATGTCCTAACGATGACATTATTATCTGGGTCAAATACTAACGTATCTTTAAGAGTGAGAGATAACGATCAAGTTGACTGACAGTCAAGTAACAAAAGTAAGACCAAAGACTAATATTTCAATATTTTGTTTACCAAAGTCTAATTACCATAGTAAAAGTAGGACCAATGACTAAAAAACCCTATATAGTAATTAGGGATCATTAAAAGTCTAGTCTTTATATTTTAACCTTGTGTGAGAATATCTAGACTAGGGTTTTCTATACAAATCTATGCTAGCATGTTGAGAAATTAAAAAGTGGATTTCAATCTCTCTCTATTCTTCTCTATATTTTAATATTCAATTGCTTTAATTAAATTTGTATAAATTAAATTCATATATTTAGTTTCGTAGTATAAATTCACATCCATAAATATTGCTCTCACCATTGTTTCCTTGTATTTGATTAGTTCAATTCGTTAAGTCTAGAGAGTTAAGAGTGGAACAATTCCGTACTCTATATATTGCATGAATATATATGTAAGAGTAGGAAATAAATAATTGATAACGTAAGAATAAGTTAGAGAAATCTAGTGTTGTGTTTTTACGTTTATCATATAACTACAAAATCCAAGTAGGTCCACGACCTAACTCTTTGTATACATGTGATCAGCTCCCAAATGTGCGTTTTATTACCCGTATATTGCTGCATTACAGTCCCTCTTACGCTTAACGAAAAGACAACTTATAGCTTTTATTCACTACAAGAAAAAAAGTTTTATATCACTGTTAAAAACAGTCACAAAAAGTCTTTTGTCACAGTTTTTTTTTTCCAAAACCGTGACGGAGTGAGTCATTTATTTTTTTCTCAAAATCGTCACAAATATTTGTTCCAGACTAGCCTCTCTCTACTATAAAAAACAGTAACAACTGCTCAAAAACCGTCACAACAAATCATATAATTTGTGACGGTTTTAAATAAATGGTTATGCATTCATCCTTTTTAACGATCATAAAACCATAAAAAAAAAATAATAACAACTGCTAAAAAACCGTCACAACAAATCATATCATTTGTAACGGTTTTAAATAAACAGTTATACATTCATCCTTTCTAACGGTCATAAAAAGTACCATTAGTCATGACGGTTTGGGTAAAACAGTGATATGTATATATTGTTTTTTTTTAAAAAAAGAAAAATAAAACGTGAATATATATAAAAATCTCCAAAATTGAGGACCTGCAAACACCTGAATAAACTACATATCTGAATATGATCCATTATATTTCAAGTAACACTCATATATATTGCTAATTTCATTGAAGCATTCCAATCCCATTGGATAACAAATATATATTTGTACTTAATCATAAAACGTAATGAAATAAATAACACATTTCCAATCTAATTCATATAAATATAATCAGTCTAATCCAAATCCAAATGAAAAAATAACCTAATCTCCTCAAAGTCGATCACCCACATATATGTCTACAGCCTTATGGTTCATCTTCATGTTGAGGATAGTTCATAATACATTTTTGGATGAACATAACAAAATCCATTCGAACTTCATTTATCTCCTTGTCAGTGAAGGCCTTTTTATGGCTAAGATTTTTTAACTAGAATATAAGAAACAACAAGTTTAATATTTTGCAAAATAGAGAAAAAAAAGTTAAAAACACAGTTGCTAAAGATATCAAGCATAAATTAAGTTAAAATGTGAGAAACATTTTACTTACTTTCAATGGCAAAGGAGAAGGATCGCTCATTTTGCCTCGCATGAAGCAGCGCAATTCATAAATACCACATTGTTTACCATCTGGTTGCATAGGGCCCTGCAAAAATATGAAATTGAAGTAGGGATGTTATACACCAAGTATATACATAAATAGTAACTGTAATCGTTTACCTTAATGTGGTGCCAACATGGTTTTTGAGAACTTCTATTCGCTTGGATTCATTTTACAGCTATCAACACACTTCAAGTTAAAAATTTAAACAATTAATGTCAATATAAGAAATAAAAAAGTCTACATATATAATAAAAAAGTATGCCAATCAATACGCATGGAAATAGTTACGTATGTGTTGATAATGATTTCCATGTCACCGGTGCCGAATCCAACCAATAAACATCCATACTAAACAAGTCCACAATCCAATGGAACCTAAAACCGAACAAGTTAACTAGCATTAAATATGTACTTGTAACCAATTATGATCAATTCAACAATACCAATATAATAGATGTCCATACCATGGATTGTAAGGAATGAAAACAATTTCATTCATGCTTATTTCTCTTAATCTATCAAGAACAAGTTTAGTTTTTACTTTTGAATCCGCGGTACTAAAGACAGCCAGGTTGACAAATATATATCCATCTCTAGAACTTACAAATTTCTCATAAAAACATATGAAATGTGAAGACAACAACTCAGTAGGTACGGTTAATAAGAGCTTTCACCTTGTAAGTTGTGTATCTTAACTAAAGAGTGCAACGTTAATAAGTTGCTGTGATAAAGTGGGTGCTTAATAGTGTTGCATCAGAATATTTTGAATAAGGAACGTAGTTGTAACGCCGCAAAATCAAAATAAAAATTTTGAGGCGTTAATAAGACTACGTTCAATATTAATAATTTAAAATTAACGATAAACCATCATATTTTTTTTTTTCTACAAAAAATTCGGTAGAGTTTCCTTTGTATTTTCAACATTTCATATACTTAAAATCTGTCATAACCTGAAAATCAAAATAACCTAATATTCATATATCAACCCTTCCAAGTTATATATAACTTTATATAGTTTGAAAATCAAAACATATCTACTGCTAACCGATTTCTTACCTAAATCGGCATTTCACACTTGCACGTCACTCTCTGGCGTTATAACTAAATTAAATTCATACCATATAAGCCACATGATTCCAAGACACTTCTTTTAATGTTTTTCCTTAATTCTTTATTATGCTCTAAATATTGGTAACCCCTAAAAACTCAACTAGATTTCTCTAACCTATTTTTATGGTATCAATTATTTATTTCCTACTCTCAAATGTATATTCATGCAATATATAGAGTACGGAATTGTTCCACTCCTAAACTACCAAGACATAAATAGAATCCAATTAATCAAACACAAGGAAACAATTGTGAGAGCAATAATTATAGAGGTGAATTTATACTATGAAACTAATTATATGAATTTAACTTATAACAATTTAAATAAGCAATTGAATATGACTTGAATAAAATATGGAGAAGAATAGAGAAGGATTTAGGGGGATTTGATTTCACCTAGATAAATTCCTAATATGCTAGTATAAATTATTTCAATCCTAACCAATAAAGAATAAGTAATTGATCCCTAATTATTCATGGCAATCTCTACCAACTAATAATTAGTATATGAGGAAGTTTAACCCATTCTCATGGCAAATCAACTAACCTACTAGAGTAAAACTCTTAAATGCAATAATTCTAACTAACACATTAAGTCTTCATCAAAGTTTCATCAAACCCCTCTAATGGAGGTTTAGCTAAGAATCATGAGGCTATCATAAACATAATAATAAATAGAAGAAGACATCATGAAGAACTACTTTATTAAAGATACTTGAATTGAATAAACTAAAGGTTTTATGAAAAGGTTCTAATGGAGGCTACAAACTAAACTAATTAACTAAAACTAAACTAAATTAAAAAGGGAGAGAGAGAAAACCCTAATTTAAAACTAAACTAAAGAGGGGAGTAGCCAAGTTTTGTTTAACCTTAAACCTCTTTATATAGGAGAGGGTTAGGTTTACAATTTTGTGCATGGGCTTTGGAGCCATGTTTTAGGCCATGAAATCAAACCCAAAACCTAATTACATATATCCAAAAAGGGTTTCTCTGTGCGAAATTATTTCAACACCCTTTTCGTCCACTTTTGCTGCACTGATTGGGTCAAGACTTAGACCATTAGAAATCCGAGCTGGTCGTTTTGACATATAATAGGCCTAATTCTGTGGTCTATGTCCAAAGACACTGCCTGCGGAAGTTCTATTGACTTTTATGCTCTTTTTCTACCCGCGTTGACTTTGACTTTTCAACTTTGACTGAGCTTTAAAAAGGCTTTTTCTCCTTGAAACTTGGGCTTTAATCATAGAACTTCTTAGCAACCAATCTTTGCTCCTTTCTTTTGCAAAAGTGACATATTTCTTCACATATTTGAGTCCAAGGCCTGAAATACACAAAAGCACATAAATAATACTAACTCTTATTTATTATACATATAATTGGTCTAAATGTAATATTATTAAGGGGTTAAAACTACAGTTTTGGACTTTTATCAAACCACCCCCAAACAGCATTTTGCTTATCCTCAAGCAAATATGAGAAATTAAAATAAGTGACCAAAAATAGAGTTCTAACTAATCTCGTTTTGCTGAGTGCGATTGCATTGATTATATGCAATAAGACTTTAAACCACTAGGAATTCCCTAGGGGATGAGTTATAGCCTCGTGAGAGTTTTCCAGAAAGGTACTCACAAACTTCATATATACTACAACGACTAAGAAATACCATTACTGTTTCCTTATTTATTCTCAAATATCTATACATTTCACTAGCAATGAATACAAAATAATCAATTCGAAACCTAAGCTAATATGTGCATAATAATCAATCATCTACGGATAAACATACATATAATGAACTATGCTATGAAATGCAACAACAGGTATCTTTCTGAAAGTTTGGAATAACGTCCTTAAGTAGGTCCTCACATAAATGTCAAGACAAAAACACTCTGATTTTTCCACTCAAGTTTCGCTCACTCCAGTGCATAGTGGGCACACTTTACCTTACAATCTCAATGACACACAAGGAAGACGAAGTCGATCAAACACATCTGCCACTTTCTATCACACTAACCTATTCCTAATTGAGCTAGAGGTCTTTATTAGGTGTTGCAGGGATTAAGAGATGGTTTAAGAAGGAAGGAAATGGTTATTCAAAAAGAAAAAGTTTGAGATAATAGTCTTCATATTATGTAACTAGAAAAAACCTTCTTTTTACATTGCTTCTACACTTTGTTTCCATCCTTAGCCATTTTTTTCTTTTTCTTTGGCTTTTGACTCCTTTAATTTTGTTTTTGGAGTTCTAACTTTTTATTTTATATATTTATTTATTTTCTTTTATTTGGATGGAAACTTTCTTTCCTTTTCTTATTCGAAGCAACTAACAATTTTTGGTTTCACCGGTTTTTCTTTTTTCTTTTCTTCATCTCTATTCTCATACTCATTCAAATATAGGTAGGCTGATTTTTATTTTGTTTTGATTTTGTAAAAGGATAAAGGAATTGCGGTTTATGAAAGGCTAAAGAAAGGCTCAGAGGGGTGACTAGCGGAAAATAATTTCATAAGGTTTGAATTTCTAGCTATACCGATCCAAAGAGGGCCTAAATTTTCGCTTAGGATATGGTAGAGTGATCAAGCAAGTAGACGTGTGATTTTTCTATTCAGAATTTACTTCTCCCTTGTGTCATTTCTCAAATATTGCACTCATATAAGGCTTTAGGCAATATTCCCACAGGATTTGTAGAATAAGTACTCTAACCTAGATTTTAGAAACTTACTGCCAATACAACATAGATGCTCATACAATATATTTATGGAAAGATGTAATGGTTATTACCTACATATTAACCTAAATTTCTAAAAACTATTCTAATTTAAGAGCTAATATGAAACATCTAGATTACTATTATCACAGAAAAATAAACAATACCAATATTCCTTAGTGCATAGTATAAATACTTTTTTTTTTCTAAAAAAGAAGGTATATATATATATATATATATCCTAATAGGTGCCTTAAATTATGCATGTTTTTATGCCACCCCCAAACAAAAGCATGCTTTGTCCTCAAAGTATTAAAATAAGATGGGTAGGAAATACCATGGAAACGCGTGAAAATTGAAGAACACCTCATATCCATTATAATACAGTACTAAACTCCTAGAAGTGAGTGCGGAAGTGAAGGGCGCGGGCGCGCTCAAGATTGCCTGAGGAAAGGCGCGGGTGCGCTCTTGCCTTACGAGAGGTCCAGTGTTTTGAGGGCGGGTGAGCTCTGACTTTAAGCAAAATAGGGGGCGTGCGCGCTATGTGTATGATAAGTGTTATGAAGTGAAAATCAAAGGTAAAGTGAGAGGTGTGATGTTAAGTTTAGAGTGAAACCCTGTATTTATAGAGGACTAGTTTCTAAATTCCGCAAATTTCCCAACTAATTAAGGCAACATGATGGAAAAATACTTTTTTAAATCCAAAATAGAAATAGACAAGAGGCATACTCCAAAACCAAACCAATAGCTTTTTGGCTGGAATTAAAATAGCAATCATCTAATTACGACTCCTTAAGGTTGTACCAAACAACACTAACTAAATCTAGCAACACCAATTTAACAACATACTCACATAAACCAATCATTATCAAGCAGGCAATAATATTTTGACAAAAATACTTGGATATTATTAGCAGCATTACTAAATAAATAATTCCACCCCCAAACAAGTTGGAAAGGTGGGATTCACAATACAAAACATAGCATATTCCAGAAATTAAAACAACTTTAAATTAAAAAAAAAAAAACAATTACAGAATTCAAATATTAACTACTTAACTAAACAATCCGGAATCAAAACACGACTAAACGGCATAAACAACAAGAATAGGAAGTTGAGAGATCAAGAAAGGGAAAACCAAACACTCCACCCCCAAACAAAATTTGAAAACTTTTTATAAGTTTGAAAAATTTTGTGGCCTATACTCCATTAAGGTGGTATTTTACAAAAAATTATATAGGTCTTTTAAAGTTAGATTCCCCTAGACTTAATGTGGGGTCGTTTTAAGTCAGATTCTCTTAGACTTAATGTGGGGTCGTTTTAAGTCGGATTCCCCTATACTTAATGTGGGGTAATTTTAAGTTAGATTCTCCTAGACTGTGCACACCCCTAAACAAGCAAGAAACTGGGGTGGCACAAAATAGATGATGCGTGGTCAACTATAAACTAATAGTTGAAAGAGGTGGGGGTCTAGCCATAAAAATATGATACTAAATGCACCCCCAAACAGAATGAAGTTGTATAATTGAAAGCAATCTTGTAGAAAAATGAATGAAAACTTATGCAACCCATTAAATAACATATGCAAACTATCATGTTGTAGCTATTTTAAAGAGTTAGAATGACCAAAAAGATCAATTAGTGACACTTTAAGTGAGAAAGGAATGAAGTGTGGATCCTAATGTCTTTCATGAGGCTCAGATGGGATAAAATAAGACAAACTAGGTTTCTCACTACACTCAGTCAAAGTTTGGCTCTCAACTACAGGAATGGTGTACTCATGGGATTGTGTGCTAAGCAAACACTCTTCACCGTGAGAGTTGAAAAAATTATAGAGGGTTTCTGAGGCAATTGGCTTAAGTGCAAATTTGAGGTTTCTCTGAAATAGGGGGGAATGGATGGCGTAGTTGTGGTAGATGGTTGGATTTTAGGAGGTTGTAACTCAGGTGGATAGTGGTTGGTTGGTAGATCCTCACACGCTCTTAAGAACTCTACATCTGGCTTGGCTGAATCTACAAGGTTGTGGTTCGTGGCTTTATCTTTAAGAAATTCATCTATTTCTTCCATTGTTATTTCCTCAGCTGCCAAACTAAATTGAGATTCATATCGCTTTAAAGATGTTACTTCCTTTTTTTTTTTGCACATTAACTTGTTCATGCCTTATATTAGAATTGTTAATCTCTATTTTCTCACCCTCTTCCTCTAAAACACTATAAGTATCCTCAATGGCATCATTTGAATGTATCGAGGAATCATCCAGTCAAATGCGGTTAGCAAACACAAAGGCCTGGACATGCTTAACAGGAGGGTCCATATTAAGAGAATGTCAATAGTTATCAAATTCTTCCTCCGTCACATCTTTATAAATATATTATAATGTGTCATCATTATATTCATCTTCATATGGATCAGTGGGAGGTTCCTCAGAGGCATCTCTCAAATTTGAGTGGTCATCCAAAACAAGTCCTAAAGAGTCGTCTTCAAGAATTTCCTCATCAAGGTGGGGTGTGGAGTCAACATAATGGTTAATAGGAGGGTCATGGGAAGGTAATATTTTATGACAATTAGGATAGGTCTTAACTAGGTCGAATGGTGTGGTTATGGGAATAGGTTGTTCTATTTGTGTATCAATCTCTGGAAAGGTTGAAAGTTCTTTGTTAGGTGAGAGGATCATGGAAATCATCTGGGCTATGTTCTGAAGCATAGTTAGGCTCTAAAGCATAGTTTGGGAAATTCGGTCTAGGAAGGGTGGCGAACTAGATGGTTGGGTAATTTCTGGTATAATGGAAAGGTCTGGCTGGTATGGTGTTTGATAGTCATAGTTATTGGCATTTGAGTGACTTTGGGTGATATCGTTACTGTGATGGGTTAGGTTGAGGCTGAATAAATATGGGACATGAATGGGCGGTGTAGTATGGATCTGAACAAATTGTGCACGAAAAGTGTTTGGTTCGTTGTACACACTCATTACGAAACTAGAAGTAGACGACACTGGTTGACTCCATGTATTGTTTGGATGACTAGAAAATTCTTGATTGTATGGGTCATTATAAAAATTTGAAAATTGAGACTCATAATTATTATTATATCCTATAGTAGGCTCAAACTCTTGATATGATGGGCAATGAGAAACCCAATGGTAAGGACTACCACAGCATGAACATGGTAAAGGGGTTTCATAATAATCACATGATTTCTCTTGATATGATGGGCAATGAGAAGCCCAAGGTAAGGACTACCACAGCATGAACATGGTGAAAGGTGTGCATAAGAATCACATGATTGTTCGTCTACATATTGATATGCCATAATGGTTTTTTTTTTATTCAAAAAAAAAAAAAAAAAATATATATATATATATATATATATATTGTAGGACAATTAATATGCAAACAAAACACTAACTATAAATTTCTAGATAAGCTTGTGCGTTGACGTTTACGATATATAACGCTAGATGGTTTAGTTCTTACCAGACCTTAATCTCATGCAAGGCTAAGTCCAATATAAAATAAATATGAACAATAGTCAAACAACAACCTGATATACTAGAATTAAAACTCCTCTAACATAAGAGATGAGGAGTGAAAGAAAGAGTACCTGAATGCCTCCTTGCTACGCGTATGAATAGCGTCTTGTATACGCAATCCTTGTATATTTAAGAAGATGGAAACACTGAATATATATAAAAATATGAACAACACAAGAGCCGGTGACTCACCTAGGAAAATTGGGCTTTGCTTCAGATGGGCGCGCGCGCTTTTACTTGACACGATATCCAGTACTTTGATGGCGGACGCGCTCAAATGATAGGATTAATAAGGGCGCAGGCGCACGGTCCACAAAATTTGAAATTTTTACAATAGTTTGCTAAGATGTCTAATAAGTTGCCTGTAAAATTTCAGATCAATCGGAGTTATAAAAGTCCTTCTACTGCCCTGTAAAGTTTGTGAAATAGTGTTCGGATACAACACAAGCAACCAAATGGTTAACTAATCAAAACAGAGCCATAAATCGCCAAAATTTTATTGGAGACTCTTGACAGATCATGAGTGTTGCTGTAAAACATTTAGAGCAATTTATGTTCTACAAACCCTCCTTATTGGTTGTTTTTCCATAAATTAAGTGTTGCAAAACTGTAGAAATACACAAGAAACAATCCACTAGTCAGGTGGTCAAAACAAATAAAAAACACTTCAAATTTTTACTGTAAATTCCTGACTTATGGTAGATATTGTTGTCAAAATATTAGAAATTTTGGAACTGCCTAAGTATCCTTACTCGTCAGTTTTTCCCGCAACTTACGGTTTGTAAGCTAAAATGTAGCACTGTAAATATGGTATTAGTTCGCTAGGTAAAACAATTAGGAAATATCTGAAAACATTCCAGTAAATCAACAACACCTTAAAGATTATGCCTGTAAATTTTCAGAATTTTTAGAAATTTACAAGGGAAGGCGGGTGTGCAGTGTTCTTCACTGTGAATCCGCAGACACAAGGGGAGGGCTGGTGCGCTCTAAACAAGGCAAAATAGAGGGTGTGCGCCCCCATGCCTAAAATAGTGAACAGTACCGAAAATAAGAAAGAAAAATTAAAAGGGTGGGTGGGTTGAGAATAGGGGATTGCCTCTTGGATTCAACCAATTGAATTTTTGTCTTGATGAGTTTAAGATGGCAGCGGCGCCATTTGGTAACCCGTAAAAACTCAACTAGATTTCTCTAACCTATTCTTATGGTATCTATTATTTATTTCTTACTCTCACATGTATATTCATGCAATATATATATAAATAATACGGAATCGTTCCACTCACTCCTAAATAAAATCCAATTAATCAAACACAAGGAAACAATTGTGAGAGCAATAATTATAGAGGTGAATTTATACTATGAAACTAATTATATGAATTAACTTATAATAATTTAACTAAGCAATTGAATATGACTTGAATAAAATATGGAGAAGAATAGAGAAGGAATTAGGGGGATTTGATTTCACCTAGATAAATTCCTAATATGCTAGTGTAGATTATTGCAATATTAACTAATAAAGATTAAGTAATTTATCCCTAATTATTCATGGCAATCTCTACCAACTAATAATTAGCATGTGAAGAAGTTTAACCCATTCTCATGGTCAATCAACTAACCTACTAGAGTGAAACACTTAAATGCAATAATTCTAACTAACACATCAAGTCTTCATCAAAGCATCATCAAACCCCTCTAATGGAGGTTTAGCTAAGAATCATGAGGCTATCATAAACATAATAATAAATAGAAGAAAACATCATGAAGAACTACTTTATTAAAGATACTTTAATTGAATAAACTAAAGCTTTTATGAAAAGGTTCTAATGGAGGCTACAAACTAAACTAATTAACTAAAACTAAACTAAATTAAAAAAGGAGAGAGAGAAAACCCAAATTTAAAACTAAACTAAATAGGGGAGTAGCCAAGTTTTGTTTAACCTTAAACCTCTTTATATAGAAGAGGGTTAGGTTTACAATTTCATGCATGGGCTTTGGAGCCATGTTTTGGGCCATGAAATCAAGCCCAAAACCAAATTACATATGTCCAAAAAGGGTTTCTCTATGCAAACTTATTTCAACACCCTTTTCATCTACTTTTGCTTCTTTGATTGGGTCAAGCCTTAGACCATTAGAAAGACCTTTCCGAGCCGGTCGTTTTGGCATATAATAGGTCCAATTCCGATGTCTAAGTCTAAAGACACGGCCTGCGGAAGTTCTATTGACTTTTATGCTCTTTTTCTACCCGCGTTGACTTTGACTTTTTAACTTTGACTGAGCTTTAAAAAGGATTTTCTCCTTGAAACTTGGGCTTTAATCATAGAACTTCTTAGCAACCAACCTTTTCTCCTTTTCTCTTGCAAAAGTGACATATTTCTTCACATATTTGACTCCAATGCCTGAAATACACGAAAGCACGTAAACAATACTAACTCTTATTTATTATACACATAATTGGTCTAAATGTAATATTATTAAGGGGTTAAAACTACAATTTTAGGCTCTTATCAAATATAGGGGAAACATGTTCGTCCTTGTTGTTTACACTCCAACGATCAACATTAGACACGTAATCAATTTGATTAATAAAAATTATAAACAATAGATTAAGTAAGAATGTTAACAAACACCAGAATCACGTACCTTCCTCTGCAAGTGAACCTTACCATTTACTTAGAAAATCCTCAGTATCTGTTAACAAATTTCGAGAAAACTCCCAGCGCCTCCTTTCCGTAAAACTAACTTGCGGGTTCTACTTAGTGCTTGTACTTCAAGGTTTACGTACGTCATTGAATCCAGTTCCTCCTCTTTGTAGCTAGATGTGTGCTTTTCCCCATTTTCATCATGTCCTTCTCTGGAAATTAACCCATCCATTCCTTTTGCTACTCTTTTAATTAGCTTGCATGATATCGTTAAGTTTCTCTCCACATAGCTTGCTTTAAATTCCAAAATGAAAATACCATCTTTTGAATATGGACATATCCATCCTAAGGCTCCTAGACGTACCCCCTTCTTTTCCTCCTGTTTGCGAAAACTTAATTTACATGATAAGCTTCTCCTGCATATCCCCCCTTTATGGCTTTATATATATTTTTGTACATAGAAATAAATTAAAAGTGGAATAAGAAATAATAGAAGATTGTACCCAACAAGGTCAGAAAGTATCTCTACTGGAACATTCATTTCTACTCCATCATCAAGACCAACACATGTATTACTATCCCCTATATATTAACCCTATGTATTACCAATTAAATACCACTTGCATTATTTCAACAAAGCTATAGCATTTCACCAGCCATAAATAAAAAGAAATACATTTTAATCAATTTGACGTACTAAGAATAATATGCCACAAACAATAAAATTTATATCTAGTGGACATAGCTAATAGTATTGTACACAAATTAAAGAAGACAAATTAAATGGAAACACAAAACACTTACCTGGTGCATAGACACCTTGAGAAATGCTTGGTAATTTCATTTGAGCCGCCCATCACCATTACTGCGAAAAGCAAGTGGTGCCCCCTTCTCCTGTTTCACCCTTCTCAAACCATCCAACTCCCTCCTTTTTGTCCCTTCTTATTTCCACCTCTGTTGATTGCTGTCATGAACAAATCTAACACCTCCATTACATAAATTGCATACACCATCAAATAACATGATAGGCTCTTGAATCTTCTTCGAAGAAGCTTGAAGTGGCTTCCACCCAATCAACTGCGTGCATCACTTCTTTGTGGAGGAGACAGAGTGGCGAAAGGAGAGATGGTTCGTCTAGTGTGTACAAGTCGTGAGACTCATAATCTTCCGCACCGTCTTGGAACCAAGAGTCCATCCCACTATTAGAGGGAGGGCGTTTTGTTTTCCCCCCATGTGGATTGATGTTCACGATGCCAAAATCCTTTTTTTTTTCCGTTCTCCTCCGTGTTGAGTCCTCTGTCCAAAGTCCAAACATGTGGGACACCAAGGCATCCCTACAATCTCCATTTGTCATCCTATAAAACAAAAGCCCAATCTTTGTATCCATGATAAATGGGCCAAAACCATTCCAGGCCCAACATATAAAAACATGACCAAATAATATAATAGGCACAAAATTAATATAATAAGCCCAAAAACCATAATTCAATAAAAGGGCCCAACATAATTAATAAGGGGTATATAATACAAACAGTAATATAACCTAAAGTATTTGTGTAACTAACCAAATAAATTAAACAAGTAAATACTAATAATTACATCCTATAAATTACATGCCATATCGATATTACCAAAATGTCCTTAAGAAACCTCCGTATTATTACAGTAGCATATGTAGCAGGCTAGCTATGCCCATTGAGCAATATAGGGTCCAACTCAATTGATGACGCCAACAGGTTGTTCTCAACTTCTCATTCAAGTACTCAACCCAATACCTAGCATTCAGCTCCAAGCAACATTTTATAATCCATCAGGTCTAAGGGCTAATTCGAACATTTTAAAAGCTTTGTTATCTATGGTGTGAATCCAACATGGGAAGGGAGTTTGCAGGGCCCTATATCAAATACCTAGGCATTCCTCAGCTCTAATTGCTTTTAGACTCCCAAAAAACTGACTGACTTCCTCTTATTAAGAAGTTAACCTCTTACGTGCAACTAATTAACTCACCACTCACATATTGACAAGTAATTCAAAAAAATTTATAGTAATTTTATAGGCTGACGGAAAAACAACAACAAAAGATACTTTTCTGTGGATAGCTTTCAATGATTTCTTGACTGGGAATTATAATTTTTTAAGCATCAGAAACTTACAAGACATTGGCACTGACTAGAGCACCCTAAGAAACTTAAATAATGTCATGCAAGGCTTTGATCGTTGAATTCTTCACTACCTAAAAAATTACCACACATGTCACTACCTAAAAAGCTAATAGCCATCTCTCCAGAGAAGCTTGGTGTAGGATGATCGCTGAGAATAGGGGTGCAAGTGGATATCCAAATATTCGAATCCAATTCGAATTCGTATTCGAAAAATCAAATATTATCCGAAAATTTCGGATATCGGATTCGGATTTATGTCCGAACTGGTTTCGGATACTGCCATATCCGCATCCAAAAATATCCGATCCGATTTAAAAAATTAATAGTTATTATATACAATTAATTAATTTATTTATTATTGTATAAAATATTACATAAAATCATAAACTAATAATATAAAACTATAATAACAAAATAATAATAATAAATTAAATGACAAATATATATATATATATATATATATATATATATATATATATATTTATAATAGTTTTTATAATGGTAAAATGAATTATTCAAAGCAAATAAAATTTTAATTAATATTAATTTTTGGATCGGATATTATCCGATATCCGATTCGGATAAAAATTTTAATATCCGTCGGATTCGATTCAGATACAGGCATATCCGAATCCAAACCTATCCGTTTGCACCCCTAGCTGAGAATAAACAAAGAAGTCAGGAGAAAGAAATATGGTAAGTGCTTCTTATACCCAATTCTCCATATTCTAACAGAATGTGATCTTATGTTGTGATCTTATGCTGATGATGACTTTGAGAAGTAAGTCGCTTGAAGACCATACTGCTAAAGTCCTTGAAGACCATACTACTAAAGAGACTTCGAAAAAAGCAACAAAAAATTCACCTTGACCATCCTTCCAACAGCTATCAATGATTAAGAGAATTACCAAAGATTGTAGGCAATGTAACCTATAATTTATGGTGTAAACCATTCCATTTGGTTAGAAGCTTCATACACCTATGTACCTATGTTCATGTACGTCCTCTACAAACTGTAAAGATTCAATGCAACCGTAAACACAGGAATGTATAAGTAATAACGGAACAATATCTTATCAAATAAACACACTCCCCAACATTGCCTTCTCAGCAACAAGCGGAATAAACTGTGATATTTTCTCTTTCTTTTCTTTTTGAAAAAAAATTACATGCCACGAAAGTTATATATGGTTGTACAGGCATTGAAAGTTTTAAGTAAATCTAAACATAGAATGGAAAAGTCGCAAACTAAATAGAAATTATTAAGTTGCACATACCTCCTGACTCTTTGTTACAACAGGCTCATTAATTCCTCTTAAACGCTTGACCACACAATGACTATTCAGCTAAGAACATAGATAGATTAGTTTCATAGAACTGTCTACCCAAAAATACATAAAAGATCTCGCTCTGTCCCACTCCAAGTCCAAGTGTCTCTTTATACGATCGACTTCAAACATCAAAATTGGTACACAAAATATAATAGGTTCAAAAAGAGAGTATCTTTAATTAGTTTAACTCTTTCGAGTAGTAGTTACTTACCCAAATAAATAACTAGAAACAGTACAATTAATTAACTGAACCATCATTCATTACATCAATCAAGAACAAAATTAAGATTTTGATACTAATTATATTATGTACTTCCTATAGTGTTTTGCATAATTATTGTGGACCTAATTTAGTTGTTTAGAACCTACCACAATCGCACATACCTATGTGCTGATTGTACAATGCCCGTACGCCTCCCTCATATAATGGGAACTACTCTGTTAACCATATTCTAGTGGGACATTAGCCTTGAATATGGCTGTGCAGAAGCCCAGACTATACGAGTCCAAAAAGAGCCTCAACTGGCTAACAAGTGCACACCACAACATTTCTAATATAGACAGAGAAAATATAATCAATCTGCCACACAAGGGCTAACAATAAACTTCCACTTCTTCTGTTCATCGCCACAAAGGCACTTAGTTCATTCCGTTTCAGAAGTGGAAGGCCCTACTCCTTAGGACATCGGCACTAAGGCATTTAGTTTCCTTCCGGAGGGATAAAATAAACATCAAAGAGTTCTGGTAGTTATAACCTCATCAGACTATGTATACACCTTTCATTTTTGTCCTTATCCACTTAACAAAGTTTCAAATCAATAACAATATGATATTTCAAGCAAATCTTAACATATAATAATCAAGCTTAAGATCATGCATTCTAAGCAAATATCATTATGTCAAGAATATGAATTTCAGCCACAATTTAAAATAATAATCAAACAGACATTGTATTATATAGGAAAATACTCATCAATCAATTAGTTCAGCATATTTATAATAACCAAGATTAAAACCATGTTTAACCACACTCTACTAAAATAGTCCTAACTTTCTATATATAAGTTGGATTGACACAAATCCAAAGGAGTCAGAAACTACACTCCAATATCTACAATGTTTGTTCATACCCAAAAATCTAATTCCGACTTAGAAATTCACTTGACCTGATTGTAAACTGAAGGTTATCAGGAAAAATCCTGATTGACCTTTCTTCACTAAAACTGTCGTAACTTCCTTTGTATAACTTGGATTAGTACAAGGTAAATTGGGTATGAAACATAATTAAATTGCCTACAACTAACGTTTAGACCATGAAAGCAGTTTCTTAACAGAAAATTCACAGAACGTGACCAAACACAGAACTTGGTCAGAAATATCCTGACAGACCTCTCTGTATTAAAATAGTCTTAACTTACTATGTAGATATTGAAACGAGGTGAATCCAACTGTATTGGAAAGAAGACTTGCAGATCTAAAAATCTTATTCAAGCCCCAAGACCTCATTCCCAAGAATGAATTTTCAGGACTCTTCTGAACTGACCCCAGAAAACTAAACCAAGAAAACTACTGCTTACATACTATATTATCAATTCATCTTCCTACACATATATGTTATGACGAATAGAAAAGCATCATAAGATAAAAATAAATCATACACATAGTTAACATAAACAAAATACTAAGTACTCACTAATTTCACGCAATAAGAATCAAAGGAGGGGTTGTTCTTCACGAGTGACAACGATATCCCCGGTCCTAAGCAAGGCTCAATCACAAGTGTTTATCTCCTAGCTTCTTCTTACCTCACTCTTCTTCTCCTTCTCCCACACAATGTTAGCTATAAATATATTTCAATCTATTTATTTCTAGATTATTTCCTAACCATTTAAAATAAATAACCATGTGATAAAAATTGGGGATGTTCCAACAACAATCCAAGAGTTTAAGACATATAATGTTTAATCATCTTTTTTTATTAAATTTTAAACATGTAAAAAAATAGTGGTCGTTGTTACAAATGGAATGGTAGCAATCAACAAAGTTTCAAACTTTATACTTATTAAATCGAAAAAAAAAACATTCAGCTCACAAGCTTGTATCATCGATTTTGATATTTAAGAAAATAAAAAGATTCTTAACGTTCAAATATTATTCTTACAAAACCCATGACAATTTGATTAGATTGGATGATTAAATCATGTCAACAGTACACTCACATCAAAATACTACAACAAAAGCACAAGCTTTTACATTTTAAGGAATGAAGAAACCCGAAAATTTAAGAAATTGAGCCAATTACCAAAAGCATTACACAACCCTAGAATGGAAATTGGGGTTCAACACCTGAGGTATTGAATAAAAACGAAAATTGATGAAAGAGAGAGATAGGGGATTACAAAAACTTGAGAGAGAGAGAAAGAGAGAGAGAGCGAGATGCAGCTCTTGCCGATTCTAAAAGAGATTTGAAGCTCTTATTGTCAAATCACTACCACCAAAAGATTTATTGTCTAAGCCCTCCCACCAAACCCTCACTTTCTTCTTAGGGTTAATGAAAGAAATAAATATTGGACGAGGTAACAAAATAGTAGTGAAATATTGGGCGGGGTAGTCAAATATTGGGAACGCTAAAAGCAAGGGTCAACACTTTCTCTCTAAAAAATCATCTACGACGGTCATTGAAATTGGAAGAGCACAAACTGTCTCGTCTCTAATTTGGGACGAAAACTTATGTCCTATAGTCGAATGTAATCAACCTAAAAACCAACATCGACGGGATTCAAACTGTTTAAGACAGTAAATCTCGTTCCTAATACAAGACGAGGTATATTGTCCCAAGGGTGTGTCCTAATTATGAAATTCTGGTGTAGTGAAAACACATACAAAAAACCAAAAGATAAAAAGGAAGCGAAAAATTTGAACAGACCAGGCCGAGCAAGACGAAACCTTTAACGCCACAAAGCAATTCTTGTATTTGCCAAGAAATAAAAAACAAATTAACATACTATCGACTAACTCCTGGGAGATTACAATATAATTCACATCTCACCTGAAGATGATGATAGTTCTTCTTTGGTTAAGGAGTAAAAATGAGAGATCAATTAAAGATGTGATGATACAGTTTTTGGATTGAGAGCGATTTCTGTTCTGTTTTGAGAGTGGTGAGTGAGTGAACATTTTTAAGAATGTAGATCATGCACTAGAGAATGTTTCACTGATGGAGCGTGAGTGAAAAGAGAGTCGTGAGAGATCGAGGTTTTTTTTTTTTGGGTGTTCATAAGAGGCACAAAGAATGAGTGAGAGTGAACGTGGGCGTGTTTTCGAATTAGTTTTTTTTAATAGGCTAGAGTTGTGGGCGGGACCAAAAAATAGATAGGCTGTCATATAAAGGCAGGGGAATATGTAACTGTTTTAGTAGAATGGTCACAAATATTACTCCACACATATGCCCTTACCTAGAAAAAAAAACATTTGTGGTAGTTTATGATCCGACTGTCACCAAAAACTTTTTAAAACAGTCACAAAAATCATTTTCTGCCATTTGTGACCATTTCAAACAGAACAGTCACAAATACAATTTTAAAACAGTCACAAAAACCCTTTTTTCTACTAGTGATTGCCTTTTTCAGGTTAAGGAATATTTCAGACCATTTATCATAAAAGCTGCGTCTTAGCACCAAAAGGAGCCTTAATCACACATATTATGAAGACCAGTAGTTGCTATAAAAAAGTGCTAAAAAAGTCAAGGTTAATCAGTCAAATTCAAAAGTCAAATCCCTCAAATCAGAAGACCAGAGATGGAGGCCCTTATATCAAATTATGAAGACTTTCTCCCTAAACTTACCTTGGTCATGAATAAACTAAAAAGCAAAAGAAAAGGCAAAAGTACAAGTGTGAGGTGTCTAGTTTTTAATGGAGAAGGGCAAATCTATAAAAGGCAAAAGTAGGGGTATATAATCAAAAAGCAAGGAAGAGAGAACACATCCATTGTCTTAGGATCCAAACCATTTGGTTTGTTTAATTTTTTGTCTTGTTTTTCAATTTATGTTTTTAATTTTCTTGTTGTTTTATTTCCTTTCAATCAACTTGTTATTTCCTTGTTCTTTATTTCAATCAACTTGTTATTTACTTGTCTTTGTTTCAATCTTCAATCTTGTTTGCTTGCTTTCATTTCAATGTTTTATTCAATCTTCCCCTTTATGTTTTCAAGTGATTTCAATACAACAATCTAGCTTTCAAGCTTTCATTAGCTTAGAACCATTCTAATCATTTCAAGAATCTACCTTTCTTCTTCACATCTCCCTCATTCAAACTCTAAACAATTTAGGATGAACCTTAACTTCTAATCTAAACTCTTTTGAAGTATACAAACCACTACTATAACTTCAACATGTTGAGCGCCCTTCCAACGGCTTCAATGAGCATCCTACCACCAACGATATTTGATGGCTGAGGTGTAGATTTTTATCAAACCCTTACAAAATCAAGACATAGTGAATACGGATACGTCATTGACGACCTAGCTACAACATTTCTATTTTTCGTTTACAATTTTCTCACAAGTCTCTACTAACTACTTTTGACATCCATATCAATCCAACAACTTTTGATCACTGAGGGCTAACATCCACTGTCGGGGATTGAAGGAGTGAGAGTGATTGGTTAAGAATCTAAGAAGGGAGCATCATTCTCATCTCTCCATTTCTATTTTTTTTTTCAATTTTTTGTCATTTTATTTTATTGTTTCTTAGTACTGTTCTACTTTTTTTACAAATCAGGTTGTAGGGCAACAAGGCTGGAGAGGAGTTGAAGACACAGGCAAAAAATGATAACCATTCACCAGAGCTGGCGAATGATTACGCGGGCATGGTGAGGGCAACTGCCCAGTCACCTCCAGTGAAGTGTATCCATTTTTTTGTTATCCCAGTTGATTTGTGACGAACAGTTGTACTTTGAGCTCGGATTTTGTAATAGAGTAGGAGAAAAAAAGGTTTTTGATTGATTTCTTATGATGAACATAACTTAAACTTGGTTTAAGTTTAATACTTACCAAGGGATTAGACTTTTAATTGTTTTGGGAAGTTCAAGTGTGTGAAGCAAGTTCTGGATCATAGCTCACACACTTTGAATTAACTTGGTAATCAATACTCTAAGTCCAATTGACTCAAGTTAATCTAGGTGATTAATTTAAAACTAGTTAACTAAATTAGTATAATCTTAGTTTAGTGTTAAGTTTAATTCATTGAAGGCAAAATTGTATAAATTGTCAAAAACCCAACTTGTGGGCTTTTAATGTGGGCTTTTATTATAACTTAAAACAGGGTAAAGCTCGAAAGGTTGGGCATGACTCTCAGATCAAGCGCCTACCGACAACACCTTCTCTTCAAGCAGAGTGTAAGCACGGCTTGAGAGGTAATTTCTAAACCTCCTCAAATCCCAAGTAAGAGGATACCTGTATGTTCAAGCATGCTTACATGATTGTTTGAAATTTACTTTCCATACTTCAATTTACATTTGCGCATAAGGCTGAACCCGAGCCATAACAACCATTGGGAAGCCATTACCCAATGTAGGTAAATTGGACATCGCTTGATTCTTGAAGCCCTAGACCAAAAAAAATAATTAAAATAAATCAACTAGAACCCAAAGTAGTCACGCTTCTCTAGAAAAGGACAAAAATTTAGCCATGAGGATTTAGAGTAATCAGTTACAATATTTCTGTGGACCAACTACCTTCCTCACTCCCCTCCCCCAGATTCATCGTGAGTGAGATTCTTGGTAGCACACCACTTGGTGAAGTGACTGCCTACTCTTTTGAGACCTGTAGTAGAGCCATCCTAGTCTTGCGCCCAACTGTTTCTCTGAACAGGGCATAGTAAAAGATAAACCAAAAGCGAAGTTTTCAAAACTCCGAACTTGCAAAAACAAATTTCATTGCTTGAGCATACATTGCACCATTTCCATATGTTCGGATAGTTTTGGGGTCTTGCTAAAAGTGTATGATACTAGGCACTTCTAGTATTAGCAAGAATAAAACTTACTCATGTAGGAGAGCTCATCACCTTAGACAATCTCCTGTTTCTAGTCCTTCATCTCTTAAGATGGCTGATGAAGTAGTGCAAGATGAAGAGCCTCTCTCCAACTTCTACACACCGTTGCAAGATGGGCCTCCATCTTGTATATGACTTAAACCACTTATGAGCAATTTTAGGATTCCACCAAACGTGTTCAATCTTCTACCCATCTTCCATAGGTTATAACACGAGTTACCATACGAGCATCTACGTCGGATACATGAAGTATGTAATACCTTTAATCATCCAGGCGTCACCGACGATCAGGTTAAGCTACGAGTGTTTCCTTTCACTTTAGCTGGCAAGAGTCACGCTTGGCATCTTTCATAGAAAGCCGACTCTTTCGATACATGGGAAAAGGTTGTGTTCTCCTTCATGAAGAAGTACTTTCTACCGAAGAAAACAGAAGAGATAAGAAGCAAGGTATAGTTCTCCAGACAGAGTCCGAGTGAGACATTTTCCGAAGCATGGGATAGATTCTTTTACCTACTCCATTCATATCCTCACCATAAACTAAAAAAATCCACTCTTGTCCAATGTTTCTTCAAAGGCCTTCTCCTAAAGCACAAAGTAACCCTCGACATCATGAGTAATGGTAATTTTTTGGATAGAGGTGTAACGGAAGCCTTAACCTCTCTTGAAAACCAAGTTGAAAATAGTACCCATTGGGGCGACATAAGCAATTCCAGAATAGCTCAACTAGGTACATCTAAGGCTAGTGGTATTTTTGAGGTGAAATCAGATCTAGAAATCAAAACCCTAATAGAAACCCTCACAAGAAAGATAGATGCCTTCACAACTAAACAAAAAGACCAAACCCCTCATCCTATCATGAACATAAATATCTTACCATGCAATTTCTGTCTAAGCTTAAATCATATAGATGTCACCTGTCCCTTGATCACAAACCTGTCATCACTTCAACCAGAAGAAGTATGTGCCTTCAATGTACCAAATGCACTGTGGAGATGATAAATGGTAATTTCAGGTTTTTGTCCTTTAAGTCCGAAGTCCAAAGTCCATAAACATCCGATTAGTCAAGTTACCTTACTCACATGGGTTGGTAGGATAGGTCAAGTAAGGGATCATCCATACCTTAGAGCTCGGCAAGGTTCACAACTAGATTTACAGCTTTTAGTGAGTAGGATTTTAGGATATTTGCTTAATTAAAACTTGGAATGCAAGTATCGTAAAATTACAACAATTGATTTCTACGTAAAATAAACAAGGATAAAGAAACAGGAAAAAAGGTTAACTGTACTCATGCAAAAATCAGTTTCAATAGTTAAAGTACCATATCACTACAGCTCTAATCCATCTCGAGTTCATAGACAAACCCGAGACGGCATCGAGTATCGATCCCTAGTGAGATGTAGGCATCTCTGAGCTCATCTCACTAGCATAAAGAGTTGAACTAATATTCCTTCTCTGAATATCATTTCAGCTCCTGGTTCGATTTTACATCAGCTAGACAAACCAGAGAGCTAACAGCCACCATAGGGTCTCGCGCAAGACTTTTTAGGTCTCTTGCGAGACTGTTCTGGCACATCAGCACTCCAAACTTGGACAGTCCCAATCATTTTGGGACCGGATGCATAATCTATACCTAATTCCTAAGTAGTGATTCTAGAATATTAAAGTGTCAATCCTAATCCTCACATGAGCATCATTTGCCCTCCCCCTTGGGAGGATTTTAGTTCATGATCATGATTGATTGATTGATCTTATTGTATACACTAAACAAGTAAATAAAGAACAGGAACTTAACTTAAAGAAAAATAAATCTTATTAAAGAAAATACTTACAGTACTTGATGCTGGAATGAAAATCTACTAGAAGGGAAATATAACAATATGTAATGAAAATGAAAGCGGGAATGTAAAACAAAACTCCAGTCTTAAAGTCTCCCTCATATATATATATATATATATATATATATATCTTCTGGTCTCCATAAATCCCCCCTATTTATTTCCTTTTGTCTTTATGTTTCCCCAGAACATCCAAACCTTGTTTTATAAGGTTTTTCCTCTTATTCCAACAAAATCCAAACTTTCTTTTCATAAAAAACAAAATCCCATTTAATGGTTTGTTTGTTTCTTTTGGCAAGGTGTCACCAAGGTGTGCCCCTAACTTGCAACCTGTCCCTGGTGACTCATAAAGCCTTATGGGCCCGCAGAGTGGGTCCACATGCTATGTCCAGTGGCGGCTCGAATTTTGGCATTTTTACAACTTTCTATCTTTGCATAGAGTTTATCGCCCTGGTTGCTCTGGAAGTTCAATTGCCAAAATCGGCGTCCAGGTTTGAAAGATGTGAGCTTCAGAAGTTTGTTGCTTCTTTACACATTCTAGTCAGGCTTTGTTAGGCTTCACTGGGGCTGAGTGGGAAGATTTCAAATATACACAGTATTCTCGTACTTTGATGCATGCTTTATTATCATATTCACGTTAACTGTGAAAACCTACAAAATTACGAAAATATAATTATTTCATAATTATTAAACACATAATTAACCAAAATGTTATGTCTCTCGAGGTTTAGTATTACTGTTTTGGGTGTTTAACACACCACCCCCAAACAGCACTTTGCTTCTCCTCAAGCAAAGAAGAGACAATAAAACGGTAAGTGGCCAAAAATGTGTTGTCCTAAACTAAGTCTCATTTCGCAGAGTGCGGTTGCATTGACCATATGCAACAAGGCCTTAAACCACTAGGAATTCCCTAGTGGACGAGTTATAGCCTTGTGAGAGTTTTCTAGAGAAGATACTCACAAACTTCACCTATACTACAATGACTCAGTAACGAAGGCTTGTTCCCTTAATTAATCTCAGATATCTATACATCTCACTAGCGGGGGAAACAAGGATTAATTCTTTTGAAATTTAAGTTAATATACATACAATAATCAAAAGATCTACATATGAACATGCATGTAGTGATTTTTTCAATGAAATGTACGAGAAGGGCCGTTTCTGGATCCTTTGGATAGCGTCCTTATGTAAGTTCTCATAGGTATGTGTCGAAACACAATTTCTCTCTTATTTTTCCACTCAAGTTTTGCTAACTTTAGTGTGTAGTGGGCACACAGTTCCTCAAATACTCAATGACAGTCAGAGGAGCCAAGGTCGAGAATTCACATCTACTACTTATTATCCCACCACCCTACTCCTAATTGAGCTAGAGGTCTTTATTATGTGTTATGGGGCTTAGGTTGTAGTGTAGAAGAAAATGGAATGGAAAATTCAAAAATGATACGTATGAGGGAATAAGGTCTTCGAAATATTTACACTAGAGAAATCTTTATTTTCTTTCCTGCTTCTAACATGAGTTTCCATACTTAGCTTTTTCTTAGCTTTTGTATTCCCTTTTGATTTGATTTTGGGAGAAATTCTAACTTTGATTTTTCTTTTGATTTTTTGAAACATATTTCTATTTTTTTTTTTTTTTTGTCTTTTCTTCTGAAGAAAGTAACTAATTTTGATTTGTGACAAGTTTTTCTCTTTATTTTTCTACACTTCATCCTATTTCTCATACTCATCATCTAGGTGGGCTTATTTATTTGTGGTTAATAGATGGGTAATGAATTTTTGGTGAAATAGAAAGGGTTAATGAAAGGTTCAGTGGGGGCGACTAGCGGTAAATGTTTTTTATAGGTATGAATTTTTGGTTATATCGATCCAAAGAAGGCCTAAATTCTCGCTTAGGATTTGGGTAGTGATCAAGTAAGTAGACGTGTGAACTTCTCTAATCGGAAAAACTACTCCTCTGTGTCATTACTCACATATCACACATTTTAAGGCTATTTAGTTAGATTCTTACATGATATAGAAATTAAGTTGTCTAACCGTGGGTCCTAGAGACTTAATGCTAAGTACATTTAATGATAGTCGATTAGTGTATGAATGCTTATGAAAAGATGTAAAAACTATTGCATACGTATTAACTTAAGTTTTAAGAACAAATCCTAATTCTGATGCTAAGGTGAGATTTCTAAATATTTTTCATCACAGAAAAGGAAATGAGACTGCTTTGTCACTAAATACACTTATTTAGACAGAAAATAAAACTATATACAACCTATAAATGCTTAATTTTTATGAAAGGTTCTAACCACCCCCAAACAATAGGATGTTGTGTCCTCAAAGTGTCAAGAGAAAGAAAGAATATACCTGAGAGGCTTGAGCAAAAATAAAGTTGATATCTTTAACACAAAATTATGTTAACACCACATATTGTATACAACACAAAAGGGAAAGGACATTGTTAGGTTAATTATTTTTCACATCAAAAGTAAAATAACAAATATGTACATCAACTTACACTGCCCTAATTACAAATTAGGGGTATGTCCATTCTAGCTTCATCTTTATCAAAATGTCATTCTTTAGCATCACACCAATTTACCATGGTCTGCCAGACTTAGCTCCACTTCCTCTTTCTAGAAGTGTCTAGATGAGCTATCATGTCTTTGTCGTTAGGAAAACAATGAACGTTCCTCAGGTACCTTGAAAAGCACCGACGCCAGATCTGAAATCTCAAAAAATGAATTATCCTGTTCGTCGGACACAGAGAATCTACTCGTACCTAGTCATGAAAAGTGGCCACAAACTGTAGGAAGAATGTCCTCATTATCCGGCATGCAGTAACTGGCAAAGGGATATAATGTTGTCGACAAAGACGAGCCCTTTTCAGGTTCTCAATTACTAGGTTCGTGATGTCGAAGGAGGTATGCTGCTGAGCCAGAGCATGGAAAGTCTTGCAAACTGATTTAGATGTAGTGGAAAAATGTCAATCCTTTATAATGTTCATAAAGATAAACAACATGGCAGTCCCGACATTCATTGTCATACTGGCTAGGGGAATTGTGTTGTCGGACCATCGGCCAGGTTGTTCACGTTCAATGACTTTGGCGAGGCCATCGCCATATAGGCCGTGAAATCTTCCCAAAAATACTGATTAAAGGTGTTTTGTATGATGTATTGAATGGGGGGGGGGGTGTTTGGCTGATTATAGGGAAGGTCCAGAGCTATAGCAACTATTGGCTCATAAAAGAGATGTCTAGTGTTACCACTACGGATAGCAAATCTATTCAAAAAGAAACCATGTGCAGTAGGTGTATCTTCCATATGGTCATAAAAATAAGCTGCCAAACCTGGAGAGTATGTCTGCTCAGGGTGCAAAATGAAGGAGGTCCAACCAACTTGGGTGATGAAGTCTCTGAAAAGATGTCCGTATGGAGGAGAATTCAACAAAGCATGGAAAGATTGTTCCGGAATAATCTTTGGAGGTGCCATTGCCGAAGACGTGTGATGAAAGATACCACCTGTAGACAAAGATAAACCAAAAATTAGAATACGATAGAAATGACTAGGTAAAAACAAATGACATTTATTGCCATAGGAAAATTGCACTCTACTAAAAACTAAAAAGAAAATGACAAAGAACGGAAATTTTAACAGAAATTTGAGAAATTTAATTTGGGTCATGACCCGTGTAACGGCGACGATCCTTAGGTGAGAGAAATCCATTTATAAGTTCTCGATGAAGTCAATCCGTGCAACAGGTCGTTGCAACAGGGCACTCTGTATCTGGTAAATCTCGGCGTGGTTCTCCATTATGAGAGTGTGATTTGCTAAGAACTGGTTGTGGCTGTGCAAGAATTGTGCTTGTTCCTCGTCTTCTGTCCGTAGGTCATGAAATTCAAGAAGACTAGTGATGATGATGTTCTAACGTGTGTATAATGTCATTAGTCCTTGGTGAATTAAACGAAGGCCTTCCATAGGATTAAATACGTTGTGTATTACATTTTCAGTGAAGATGTTGACAGCAGAACAAGCTTCGCCGGTTTCTGCACCGGCATGGTTATTTGCAACGTCGTGAGTCCAAAAACCGTTCATGCAGACAGAGTGAATGGTGAGAATATTAGCTGTTCTAAGATACGTAGTAGGAGAAGTAATAGGAAAACCCCAACGCACCATGATAAGTGTCACAATGTTGGCAAAGGAGTTGATTTTTTTCTGGCACGTGCGATCGCATTCTAGAGAAATTGAATGATGCAAAAATCATTGCATTTAGTCTGTAGTACCCAAAGTAGATGGAGGAGGGGTTTTGTTATTTCGGAAGTCTTAGATGTGCCGAGCACATTATGAGCTAGCCATTAGATCACAGATAATTGGTTTCTTTGCAAGGATCGCTGATAAACAATGTGGGTTTTCCGGTTGTATTCGCTGTAAAGGATAGTTGCAAACATCATATGCCTTATATTGTCAAATGGTGAATCCTGAAAGTGTACCCCTGGGTTCGTTATAGGAATTTGAAGGACCTCAGAGATGATTTCCAGAGTCAATTCGCGCTCGCATTCGTTTGCACGGACAAAGAATTGCCCATTTTGGAAATAACCATGTGTATAGAATAGCAAGACCAATTCTCTGGAATAAAGTGCCTCCTTATGATGTAATAGAGGGAACCATCCTCGACGTAAAATTTCAGTATCAAAATATGGGTGAAATAGACCGCTCTGAAAATTTTCCATAAAATTTTGCTCGAGCACGAAAATTCGAGTAAGGGCCATTAAAGATGGAAGGAATGGAGTGGTGAAGATAATTTATTGAAAAAGGGAAGACTGGATTTGAGAGGTGTCTAGCCTAGCTATAAATAGGCACCAATCCGCAAGTGAAGAAAATACCAATCGAGGTGTCACAAGGTTGTTAGACCACGTGTATCTTCTAAAATAATTATATCGAGGTGCTTGCCTGAAAGATCATTTAAAATCCAATCCCTTAATCAAACGTGGAAAGAGATAGAATATACGAGAGAAGGTTTCACAGGGTAGTTTGACCTACTTGTATATTCCTAAAACAAGGCGCAAAATTTGATGTAGTGTGGATGGGAAAGAATAGGGCATATGACTACAAGGAGTGGCGCACTCTTCCTAATTTTTTTTTCTGTTTTTTTTTTTTTAGTGTAAGTAGAAGAACAAGGAACACGAAAATGTAATCTCACAATAAGTTGTTATAACGTACAGGGATGTGAAAACACACCATAATGACAATGGGAAAACAAAATACAGATCTATATATTAGATAAGACTATATGCCACATTAACAACATTACGATAATAAAACTAACGAGCATAAAGATTTAAGTAGCATATTCAATTTGCTGATGCTCGAACTTTTCTAGCGCATCCATGAAGTTTTAAATTTGGTAAGAACTTAAAAAAATGTTATTAGAATTAAAGAAAAAGTGTAGAGGGAAGAAGATGAAAGGATTGAATGTGAAGGATGTGATGAAGTTTCTATTTATAGAAAGGAAATGGAACCATTTTCTGACCGTTTTTTACCATTTTGGTGACTTTTTTAAGACCGTTTTCTGACCGTTTTCCAAATCGTTAGTGGACAGTAAAGCTCGCCGTTAAGTGTGACGTCAAAATTATATATGTTTCTATCTATATATAATATAATATTGGAGATATTTAAGAACTAATATAATATTTTACAAAAATAAAAGACATACTAGGGTGGTAAATTAAAATGCAAACACGTAAATAAAATATTCGACATAAATAAAATACAAATCTGGGGAAATAAAACATCTACTGAGAATCCTCAGGAATTGCAGAAGAAGAACCAGGAGTCCGGTCGATGGCTTGCAGGATGAGCTCCCATGGAGGCTAACTACTCTTGGATATACCCTAAAGTATGCATCACCTGATCTTGAAACTGGTGCTGGTTCGCCATGAGCATTAGCTAGAATTGATTATGGCGAGTAGTCATATAATCATGAAATGCTTTCATGGAAATGCGCATTTCTTGCTGAAATTCTCCCATGGTGTCTGTCATCGACTCGTGCCGAGTGGTCATATCCTCCCTAAATTCTCCCATGGTATGTTACATCGATACATGGCGAGTATACATGTCTCGCATCCCACTATTCATAGCGCATAAGGCATCCATAGGATGGCTCATCTTGCTCATAGCAGCGATCATCAAAGAAAGGTGGAGGGTATGGGTGAGTTGAACCCACGTTATCGTGTTTAGCTGCCATTGGTACTATGGGTTCCCATGAGGACAGTATGCACTTCTTGAAAACATGCAAATTCTCATATGGCAGCATAGGGACTAATGCGGAGGCAGACAGGAAACCCAAATTAATCATAACTTGCGTGACAAGAACGAGAAGAGGGGCTGACCTGAGTGTGGCATGCGTAATGATGTCGAATAGAAAGGTCACTATGCAGAAATTACCCTTTCGCTCCTTGAGAACCCAGAGTAGGTGCAGAAATATCTTGTTAATGTCAGATGGCTTAGAGGTGCCAATGACATTCTGACCCAGCCATTGAGTCACGGCAAGCTGGTTCCGCTGCACAAAACATTGATACGCGCATTTCCCATCCATATTATACTCGCCCTCGATTAGCATGTCGAGCATGAGGTCTTAAGTCTGTGGATACACGAACTACTGCTGAGTCAACACGTGGTCAACCACAGGTATATGATAAGTGCTCAAAAAGTGCAATTTAACCCTCGATTATGCCTCTTGTTTAGCCATCTTAGTGGACTAATAGTGTTTGTAAGTTATGTTTTATGATTCTACAGGTGAAAGAGAGAGTTTTGTAGAATATTAGAGAAAAAGGGGTAAAATAGAGCAATTCGGAGCATTAAGG
Organism: Coptis chinensis; assembly: GCF_015680905.1. Lineage (NCBI taxonomy): Eukaryota > Viridiplantae > Streptophyta > Magnoliopsida > Ranunculales > Ranunculaceae > Coptis > Coptis chinensis. Next base: position 38,264,511 of record NC_141464.1, read on the forward strand.
ATCACATAGGAAGCCCGTGGACAATCATGGAAAAGGCCGAGGAATTAGAGCTATTAAAGATGCGACTTGGACCTATTTTAAAGCCTATTTGGAAACCCAAGGCCAAAGGATTCGTTGCTTGGACCAAAGCCCGCAAAAGAGGATAGAAGGATAGAGAAGAAGAGACAAAATAGGCTTACGCGTCTGGGACATGGATCGAGCGTCTAGACGCATTGATCGCATCTGAGATGCATGAATAGTGCGTCCAGACGCATGGATCGACACTGTAGCCAATTTCTCCTCAGTTTTGGAGATGAAGTTGGACTCTGAAAGAAATCTATTTGTATTAAGAAACAAATGACGGTTTGGAATGTTTCTAGAGCTCATTGTAACCTCTATAAATAGAGGATCTAAGTGCCTCATGTAATTTGCCAATTCACTTATATTCTTGTCTCCAGAACTTGAGGCAGAGAGAGATTAATAATAAAATATCGATTTTAACTAGCTGAGTCTTAATAAATTAGTCTTTCTAGTCTTATGTTCTTCAACTCTTCTTCTTCTCGTTCTTCGTGTTCTTCCTTCTTTATGGAAGGCTAATCTTCTCCTTCAAGGGAGAAGATGAAGCCGGTGCTTAAGGTTTAATAATTCTTCTGGTTCATGGTGTTCTTCAATCAGGTTAGTTCTTTATGTTTTTAGTTATTAGTTCCATTGCCCAGACCAGGGGATGGAAGTATAGATTAAGTTTTTATTTATTGCAATTGAATATTTGCTAGTGACATGCTTTTATTTATTGTAATCGAATATCATGTTAGAATAGGGTCTTATTTATTGTAATTTAATATTATACTATTATTCTCTACTTTTCTTCTAGTTGTGTAGTGTTTTAGAGTAAGGGAAGTATTCCTTGTATTTGTCTTAGATGGTGATTCATTGAATAGCTACCCAAACTCACATAAAAGGAAAGAAGATACTAGTAACATGAACATAGGAACAACCTTAAGTAGAGTTATTCGTTAACGATCACTACTACAGAAAAGCTCATATACCACTGTTATTTACAGTGGTAAAAAGCCTTTAGCCACTGTTTTCATACCGTGGTAACAACCACCGTGACAAATACTTCTAACAAAACCGTGGGAAAAAGTACCTCTTATATACCACGGTTTTGAGTAAAACAGTGGTATTAGGATTTACAAACCGTGGTTAATAGTCTTTACAATTTTCTCTATCCGAGTTGCACCGTGGGAAATAGTGATACTATATATGACGGTTGGATAAAAACCGTGGTTTATAGGATCTCCTTATACATCAGTTCTTACAAAACCGTGGTTTATAGACATTTATAAAAAAAAAAAAAAAAAAAAAACCCCTAATTATTCGATTCTCATCATATTCAACCCTAGAATCTGCAACCTGTCCATTTTCACCATATCCACATTGGATTTAAAAACACATTGTTCAAATAAACAATTCATAGTGCAACAAACAAAATAAATAAATTTAGACATTGAATTGCTAAAAGAAGTTTGAACTTGTTCCATCCGGCCAAAACATCAAAATAATAATTACCAACTTGTTCCATTTAAAACATCAAAATAATGGTGAGATCAACCAAGTACCAAATCTTAACTGGAAAGGGTCAAAACCTAGCTAAGACAACGCTTGGCTCGAACGCTCCATTATGCTGGATGAATCTAAGAATTTCAAGTCGAACAACATCAAGTTCCTCTTGTATGTATGTATCTTTGAGGCTTAGATTTGTCATCTACACGATCAAAGATCAAAAGGTAATATAATAACTAAATAATTAATGAAGAATAACACAAAACAGAGAATGCTAATGTATGACGACTTCTACTTTACAGCCGAGAGTAAGGCCATATCAATGGGATTGAAAAATGTCGCAAGACCAGGAGGGCGTCTATTAGGAGTAATTGACAAGCTTACTATGTCCACCCCGTCTTGGGCAGCCTGAGAATATAATAATGGCAATGAAGAAAAATATAAGATCTTACAAAATGCATATTTATAATATCTAGTTGTGCATGCATGTGCGTCTGTGGGCGTGGAGTACAAGGATTAATTTGCATCGTAGAGAGATGCTACCATTAGGTGAGTCTCCATATTTATTTATTTATCCTTTTTTTTTATACGTAAAAAGGTGGGTTTCCATAGTTATCTGTAGATAAAGTTAAGAAAAATTGACAGACCAAGAATCATTTGCATCTTGGAATGTTGCGGATCATCGTTAGAAACGTGAGTTTATCCCAAGTAATGACAGAGCTACATACAAGTGTTGGACACCAATATGAGGTGTCCAACATAAATGTAAAAAAGGAATTGAACACCAATTACGGTATGAGACAAGCACAATACAGGGAACAAGATATGCAATTGAACTAAGATGTACACACCTTGAAGATATATAGTTTTCGACCATTCTTTTTCTCGTTCACCTCGATAGCAAACCACTTCTCCTCGGCAGTAATAGAGCCCAAGCTTCCTACATCTGTTGTAAAGAAATGACTTAATATAGCAATAAGAATCCTCCAAATATGCAACATAAGACCTGCACATTTGTTTTTGTTTTCCTTTACCTTGAACCAAAACATCTGCTTTGCGAATAGCTTTTCAATCTCCAAAATACATGGCCTTTTCCATCAAAAACATAGGCTCCGTTTTAACAAAGATCTAACTTTGTTTATCCGCCAACATAGTTAACACAACAGGTGAGTCATTCTTCCAATGAACTTAGATCACACACCCCATGTATTGTCATGACCAAAAGACACGATCGGGAACTAACATTGCTTAACCATTTGCACTTAAAAACAGTCATTGTATATCTATTTATCCAATAAGGTGTGAAATTGTCAACCGCAGAGAGCTCGCAGAGAAAAGGCAAAACATCATGAACCCAAAAAAAAAGAGGGCAAAACATCATTTACAAAGGCAAATCATCGGGAACCCAAATACAAATGAAAGGAACGGATATAGACATTACTCTTAGGTATCATATTCAATGCCTCTAGTACCTCCGCATGAGCTTTTTCAGCTTCAACTTTCATTTTTGAGACAAGAGCATCGCGCCCAGAGATAGTGAGGGGGTCTCCACTGATAATAGCTCTTTCCATCTCATCCTGCATTTGTTGCTTCACTTGTTTTTCCTATATAAAGTTCGGACTTAAGTCAAATGAAAATAAACAAAAATATATGAAGAAAACAAGGAAAAAAATTCCACTTAACATCAACTAGAAACTAAAGATATGAAACTGTAAATTACATACCTTCAAGGTTATACCAGAACCAAACCATACATCACCAGTCACTTTTAAGCTATCTAGCTCAATGATGCTAGGGATGGACTTGAAGCGACTTCGAGAAAATTGCCAACCTAAAAATAGTGAAAGAAACTAATCGAGGAAGTAGACACAATCAAATAGGTGTAGCCCATTCAGTGAAAACCTGTGAATATCAACAAAAACATTTACCTTTTTAAATTCGGGACCCAACTCAATAGATGGATTTGCGGGGATTCGTTTCTAGCTTCTTTCGTTCACGGATGACAAAGCCATCACCCAAGGTGTACAGTCCCATCAGAATTATGTACTTCCCTTAGAAAGACAAGATCAATATAAGAAAAGCTAAATAAATATCAAGGCGGGGATATAGACTAACCCGGACAAGGAGCAAATCGATGTTGCCTTCACGGAAGGAACCGAGATCTTGGAACATTGATGCCAATAGCCTTTTCAAAGAACTGTTTAAGAAAAAAAGTGTGAAAATGCCACTAAAAATTGAAAGCTTACAGTTAATTGCCAACATATGTCCGTAGAATAATACCCGGTGCCCAAAGAAGAAGCGGTTTCAAATGAAGGACCTTCACCCCATCCACTTCCCGTGCACAAATATTAACTTTATCAGCAACATGTTGATCCGACTTGGCAACATGGAGTAATTAATATCAGAAAAATAAAAATGGCCCTCACTTTCGATTTGGAATGATTTCCATGTTTAGTGCATCAGCTTCCACAAGTCTCTTAATGGCCTTCAAATTCACCCACAGGGAAACAAGGGTTTAGATTACAACCTAAACACACACCTGTAACTTTTCAAAAATATCAAACTAGTATATATCACATACAAGTTGTTTGTGTTGAAGATCTTGAACTTTTCAATCGACTTGAACTCGTTCACCTAGATGAAACACTGATACACATGATAAAAAAAATAGAAAAAAGAAAGATATTATGTTATAATAATTTTTTTAGAACAAGTAATACTTAATTTATATGTAGAAAGAGACAGGTATAAATTCAATGTAATCACACTTACATGTTCATCGGGGACTGAGCAATTTCCGTGAGCCGTGAATCATAACATCAAGGGCAAACGTCATTCGGGCTAAAACTTATCTTGACATAATAAGAGAATTGGATGAAGTATAGTAAAAAAAATTATACAAGTAAGTTTATATTCTCACATACAAATCCACTCAAACAAACAAGCAAATGTACACATTCATAATTACGAGAACGTGTTATTAGTACTCTATAACTCTATCATTAAACACGTAGTGACAAGATGAGAATGAACCAACAAGTCTTAACAACCTAAATAATTGGTGACCAAATACCTGAACTTTTCCTTCATATGAAATAAGGGTGCCACCTTTAACATCTCATTGAGTTTTCGGGTCACCCGTACAAAAGGTGAACTTTAGGACAGGATTTGTAGTAGAAGAATCATGAAAACAATTACGCTAAAACGAGAGAAATACACACACAAGCAAAACAGGTAACAAGAATTTAAAGCGTAAGAAGCATGAAGACATCTAGTATTTCCTCGAAAGTAGTACCTCCATACAAGACTCATTTTTGTTGTGGACCAAATGATTTAAGATTTACATTACACCCAAATAGGAAAAGGTTCTCAAAGAGATCTTTATGATAAATCATTTATACCGATAACTTGAATACAAAGAATAATACAAAGGAGCTTGAGTTTCCCGAGAATTCAATAATGTCGTGGTCAATAAAGAGTGGAAAAGGATACTTAAGTCAACAATAGCACCCAAGTTATCTGCATTTTGCAACAAAACATACTCCTTGCCCTCAAGAGAATAAAATAAAATGTGGTTAGAACTACACGGAAAAAAAATATGCTAAAAACTAGGAAACTAAATCAAGTACCAACCTCGGCCCAATAAAGCATCGAAGCTTTCCAATCGTTCTTCAAGGAGGGGAATACATCACCGTGGCGGGCCGAGGATACCTTCACATTAAAATAGGCTGTAAGATGAAACAGATAACAGAACAACACATTTCGGTTTGCCCAGAAATCTTAGATTGTGTTGTTTTGAGACAATATAGAAAAACTAAAGTCGCATACAAACACCTCGAATGGGGATTTATCGAGAAAGGCCGAGGAGGATATCTTTAAACTTAAATAGTTAAGCCACAAAACTTTTTGATATCTCAATATGTGCCGCTGTACCACCTCTATGTTCTCACCGAAAACGTGACTAGGAGCATTGGTTACCTTCATATTGTTCTCGATTGAAAGAGCAAGTAAACTTTGCAAAGATCTTCTACTATCAAAACTTTAAAGCGGATAAACCCATTTAGGCATGTACACAAACTAAACGTGAATGATGATGATCCAATTCCTGCACTTCTTTAAGCCTCTATCATACTACGATACAATAGTTTTTAGTAATAAAGTAAATCATAAGTTATATTTAACAAGTTCTTAAATAACAACTAGCAAAATAGTAACCATTTGGACACGATAAGCATTTGCATTTATACCAAAAACAAAGCGAGCTATTACTATATAGTGCTTGAAGTGCAGTCAAAAATCGCAAAGTGTTGTGGAAGTGAAGTTGAGTAAAATTAAAAATAAGTAAAACACACAAGTTGAAGATATCTGAACTTTAGTTTGTGGTTATGTGTTTAGGACCGCTAAGCTCCTAAGAATTGCTTCGGTAAATAAGAGAAACCAAAATCACGAGAGAATGAGATGAACTTCATGAAAGCCTACCACCCATCCTTTTCCTCGGTCGTCCCTTGCTAGGCAATGGCAAAAATCTTCAACAACCAATCGAGGATATTGGCTCTGCAAAAACAAAATGAAATGTAATGAAAACATTTTTTCACATAAGTTTATAAGTATATCTTCGACAGAAAAAAATAATAAATAAATAAAATGAAAAATAAAAGAACACACGATTCAGACACGGTTAAAGGTATGAATCTCAATGTTTGAATTTGAGTATTTCTCCACAATCTACATTAGAGAGGCCAACAACACGGTTTAGTATCGTTAATTATGTGAGAGAGAGAGAGAGAGAAGTATTTGATCTCTTACCTTTTGAGTATCGTCATGTGTGTTGAACTAATTCATTAGGAGTAGCGGAACATTACACCCATACATGGAATTCAGAGACTGTATGAGCGTTGAAATGTAAAGATACTAGAGAAGTAGAAAAAAGAAAGCACTCGTCAAGAAAAAAAAAAAAAATGGCATAACCTCGACCTCTATTTGGATAACAATTAAATCAAGAAACGTCAACCCATTCATAACTTCGATAACAGATCTGAATTAAAAAGTTGCAAAACATTACATCGAAAAAATAGACAATAGCTAATATGAAGAGTTCCCAATGGGTAACAAAACGGAAGCACAATAGAAAAGGGTACACTGAAATTAAACAGGCATATAGTCGTTGAAACTCAACATACCATTTAGGTTGTACAAGAAAACCCATAAAGTCTCTAACGAAGATAATAAAAGAGAAAAGACAAAATAAAATCAATGTTTAAAACCTAGTACTTGCTTTTTAGTGAAGTATCGGTACAAACTAACGAAAGTAACAAAGACAAAGAACAACACAATGCATTTTACTTTCGGCTAATAAACGAAGATGAACTTCAATCGGTGTATTTTCACTAATCTTTGAAAGAATCTTATACTATTCAGCTTCGAAATTGAGGACAAAAATATAACATCAAGAAAAGAAAAGAAAAGAAAAAAATCATTCTTAATTATCATAAAAGGTACAAAAAAAACAAGAAGATCTCTTAATACCTTTGCTTCAAGAAGCTCAAATTCAGATTTAGTTAGAAATCCACTTGTGCTTAAAACTTGTCTAGATTTTCATTGAAAACTCTAAAAAATTTCCCAACCAGGTATTTTGCATAGGATTTGGTTGAAACTCCCTAAAAAAATTGTTTTAAGAAAAAAACATTACCCATTAGAAAAGATTGATCTTTTCTAGGGATTAAAAAGGGCTAAATTGAAAAATTCAAACCCAAGCAAACAACCAATCATGGAAACCAAACCCTAATGCATTGAATGGTGTTTCATTGCAGAGTACAAAACCGCAATAAATTGAACGGGGTTTGATATTGTACAGTAAATTACTGATTACCTCGAAAATCTAGGTCCAAGATGATCAAGGATGGCTGCAGCCCCATAGCGATTCAAGTAGATTAAGGAAGAGAGGGAGTTGTATCTCAAATTTTCTTTTGGAGAACTTTGCTGATCCATAGCGATGCAAGTAGATTAGGCATCGAAGGTTGCCCAATCTCAAATTCTTTAAGTTTTTTTTTTTTTTTTTGATAAATTCTTAAAGTGGTTAGTGCTAAATGATGTTCATTATCGGAAAAAAAACTGCTATATGATGACCCCTTTATCCACGGTAGGGTTATTTTTTCAAAACATTAGCCACATTTTAAGCGAAAACGGTAGGGTATATGAAAATCAAAAACAAATCAGGCGATATTGGGTAGTTCCGTGGTAAATGGCATCTATATACCACGCTTTTACGAGACCGGTGGTATTTGATTGTACTAAAATTAAAAAGCCAATGTACCGTGGTTAATGACTATTAGCCACCGTTATTAGGCAAACAAACAAAGGGTATATACTAGTTGACCAACCGTGGCTAATGTGCATTTCTGTAGTAGTGGATGTTTCGTCCAAGAGGGCATCGGCACTCGCTCGATTGCCTAATTGTAGTCTAGTTGTGAGAACAACCATGAAGCAAAAGGTCATTGAATCAAAAGTATTTGTGGATTCTAATCTCTTGAATTCTCTTTCTTATAAATTCTCAATAGTTTAGTTTAGTTTAGTTTAGTTTAGTTTAGCATTAGAATCTAAAATATATAATAATAGTTTTTAATCCCTCAAACTTCCTTTCCAATCCTGTCATTCATATAAACATACACTTAAAAGTGGAACGATACCCTACTCATCCTTTACTTATTGAGGGATAATTAGGTTTTGATACGCTTCTATTTTGTTCAACGACCATCATCTATCCATATCCCACATCTCATATACACACAAAAAGAGGCAAGGTCAGTATACCCGTGATCCCAGAGATCAAAGCGGGTGTGACTTGGCGTCCAATGCCGTCGATGGTGACCCAAAAATGGTCGCCATTAAAGCCTCTATTGTTATAGAATTTCAACACCAAATCCATTAAATACAACCAGCCATTAGCATACAAGAGACACTCCCATCCTCTAGATTGTATTTTCCAATAAAAAAAATAGAGCAAACATCCCACTTTCAAATAGGGATCCAAAATTTCTTTCCACCGAAATTCGCCTGTTTCTGGCCATATGTGATCACAGAAAGAGGATGGATATTGATTTGAGATGAGGGGAAGAATTGGAAGTTGTTGACGGAAGGAAATTTGAAGCCAAGTTGTGGTGGTCTCATGCGAGACTCAAATTTAACGTGGGGCTGTCTCGTGCGAGACTGGAACGGGAGGGAACTAGATCCGGATTTTGGGGAAGATGAAATGATGTAATGGTGACGCGTGGTGAGTTGTCTCAGTTTATAAATGGGCCAAGAATCACCAGATTTGGTCGGGCCAAAAAAATTTTCCAAGCCCAATTCAAACCTAAAGCCCAAATTAAGCCTAAAAATTGTAAACGCGCACACACGACTCGTTCGGACTCCGAATTGGATAAATTAGCTATCAAAATGATCGGCATGAAAAATGCCATCTAATTATATGAGTCATTTTCAAAGGCTACAAGAGTTTTTGAAAAGAAGGAGGGGTGTTTTATTTATAAACAATAGGGTTTTTTTTGTTTTTTTTTTGTTATGGTTTTATTTCTATACAAGGGAGATTAATGTGAACAACACTGGATGTCCCGAAGAGTCACCATCTAAATTCTTAGGTAACTATCATGTCGGCTTTAGAGCAAACCCAATCCAGCCAGACTGTGGCTTCACCTCTATGTATTATGGGTCTAGGGGCAAGACGGTACCATCCTGGACCGTGCGCACTACGGTCTAATAATATTGCCCTTATTACATATAGCTATCCTCAAACAACCCCAAAGGGAACTCAAAGTAACCAATTCTAGGGGTTGGCATGGTAGAATCTATTGCCCATACATGTTCCAAGTAGGCAACATCCGAGGTTGAACACGAATCTCTATGTGCACAGCTTAACGCAAGGGGAATTTAAAAGACAACAATATATACATATATAGAAGGTGAGTCTTTTAATGTCAGATCCTCAAGACGAATCGAGTCTTTTAACGTCAAATCCTCAAGATGAATCCCAACCCGTGGGAGAAACTGTGCAGCGACAAAATTTATCCTGCTCAGCTGGTGTCAGACAAAAGTATACCTTATACCGGCTAGTATTGGATAGGAAGTCAAGACCTGGACAGAAAGGTGTTTGGCAATGCATACACCACCCCATACTTCGTACACGTCGTTTATGAGCAAAAGTACTACGACCATTACCTATTCGTGATGAGTGAGACTTACACCATATAATTAGCTGAAGTTCGCGAGGTAGAAAGTAGAAAAGGGAAGAGAAGGGAGGAGGGGAAATTTTTGGTACCCATCATTTACCAGCAGGAATGTTTGCTCGCGTTTCAGAAGATATTTATACTCAGTTCTGAAATAAAGTTTTTTTGGACTACGGCTCCGGCGCTTGCAACCACACACTTCAAAATACTTTTGAAATCATAAAATAGAAGATGGCATGGCTACCAAAATGATGTACCCTTTACAGAAAAACAAAATTGAGTACGTCAAACGAAACAACTAGTCTATGTAGATCGGATCCTAGAGAAGAGTCTGTTTAATAGTTGGGGAGCATAACTCGTGGTAACTTGAAATTTGATGTTATCTTGTGGATTAAGCAAATAGATTGCCCTATAATGGGTCACAGCTGACACAATGAAAGGACCAAACCATCGTGTTTTCAATTTACCAGGAAAAATGCGTAATCTGGAGTTGTAAAGTAAAACTTTTTAGTCAATTTTAAAATCTTTACGCAAAATGTGCTTGTCGTGCACTCTTTTCATATTAGCTTTGTAGGATTTTGAGAGATCATAAGCATCACTCTGAATCTCCTCAAGCTCATTTAATTGTAGTTTTCGCTTCTCGCCTGCCGTGTTGATATTATAATTGATGGTTTTGGTGGCCCATAGGGCACGATGCTCAAGTTCAACCAGCAAATGACAAGGTTTTCCAAAAATGATGTGGTAAGGAGACATCCCAATTGGTGTCTTAAATGCCATTCGGTATGCCAACAAGGCATCCGATAAGCGGAGAGACCAGTATTTTCTTAAGAGATTGACAGTTTTCTCCGTAATGGACTTTATCTCTCTGGTGGAGACTTCCACTTGGCTACTTGTCTATGGGTGACACGGAGTAGCAACTTTGTGAGTAACTCTATATTTCTTCATTAAAAACCCAAAAAATTTATTACAAAAATGTGTACCCCCATCAGTGATGATAGCTTTGGGAACACTAAAACGAGATAAAATGTTTTCTTTTATAAATTTTACTACAGTTTTATGGTCATTTGAGCGACATGAGAGTGCCTCAATCCATTTAGACACATAGTCTACTACGATTAAAATGTAGAGAAAACCTTAAAAAATAGGGAAGGGTCCCATAAAATCAATGCCCCAAATGTCAAAAATTTCCACAATTAAAATGGGATTTAGGGGCATCATATTGCGTTGGGTAATGCGACTTAGGTGTTGACAACGAATGCAAGCTTTGCAATGTTCATGTGCATCGCAAAAAAGGGTAGGCCAGTAAAAACCACATTGTAAAACCTTGGCCGCTGTTTTCTTCCCATTGAAATGACTACCGCAAGATTGTTCATGGCAAAAGGATAACACGTCAGTGTGTTCCCAATCGGGAATGCAGCGACGAATGAGTTGGTCAGAACAATTCTTAAAGACGTAGGGGTCATCCCAGAAATAATATTTTACAGTGGATAACAATTTTTTACGATCAGGACGTGACTAAGAGGAAGGAACTTCCTCAGTAACTAGGTAGTTAACGATATCCGCGTACCATGGAAAGGAGAAAATGGAGTACAAATGCTCGTTTGGGAAGGAATCACAGATGGCGTCAGAATCACTATCAATGTCACCAACCAGCCTTGATAAATGGTCAGCCACGACATTTTCGGTTCCTTTCTTGTCTTTAATTTCCAGGGTGAATTCTTGCAAGAGAAGGATCCAGCGGAATAATCGTTGTTTCGCATCCTTTTTCGCGAGTAGGTACAGAAGTGAGGCATGGTCAGTATATGTGATGGTTGAAGAACCGACCAGGTAAGGGCAAAACTTATCCAAAGCATAGACAACAGCTAGTAACTTTTTCTTAGTTGTCATGTAATTACATTGAGTGTCATTAAGAGTTTTACTAGTGTAGTAAATGGCAATGGGTTTGTCATCACTTCGTTGGCCTAGTACGGCGCGAATAGCAAAGTCGCTAGCATCACACATCAGTTCGAATGGTTGAGACCAATCAGGGGGTTGAATGATAAGAGTGGTAGTCAGGGCGGTTTTTAAAGTTTCAAAAGCTTGTTTGTAATTGAAATTGAAGTCAAAGACCGCATCCTTAAGAAGGAGATTGGTTAAGGGTCGAGCAACTTTAGAAAAATCTTGAATAAGTCTCCTGTAAAACCCAGCGTGGCCTAAAATGGCATGGATATCGCGAATTGTTTGGTGGATAGGTAGAGACACAATTTTAACAATTTTAAGCTTTATCAACCGCTATCCCGTCTTTCGAAACAACATGACCTAGAACAATTCCTTTGGTAACCATGAAATAACACTTCTCCCAATTAAGTACCAGATTTTTCTCTTCACAACGTGTTAACACTTTAGAAAGCTTGGATAGGCAGTCGTCAAAGAAGTTACCATAGATGCAATAGTCGTCCATGAAGACTTCCATATAACGTTCCACCATATCACTGAAAATGTGAAGCATGCAGCGTTGGAAGGTACTAGGGGCATTGTAAAGACCAAAAGGCATTCATTTGTATGCAAAGATTCCAAAAGAACATGTGGAAGTTATTTTTTCTTGATCAGCTGGATCGATGACAATTTGGAAATAGCCGTCAAGAAAACAGTAGTAAACATGACCAGCTAAACATTCTAGCATCTGATCAACGAATGGAAGAGGGAAATGATCTTTACATGTTATGGCATTAAGTTTGCGATATAGTCAATGTAAATTCTCCATTTCACCGGAACGCAAGTGGAGATGCATTCATCATTTTCATTTCGCACAATTGTAATGCCGGACTTCTTGGGAACAACGTGGACAGGACTAACCCAAACACTATCAGAGAAAAGGTATATGATACCTGCATCAAGTAAACATAAAACTTCCTCCCTCACCACCTCCTTCATGGTAGGGTTCAGGCGATGTTGTGATTCCCGCGATGTCTTTGTGTCATCATCTAGATGTATGTGATGCGTTCATACACTAGGGTCTATTCCTTTGAAATCATCTAAGGACCCACCGATAGCAGAGTGGTGTTCACAACTGACATGAATCAAACGTGCTTCTTCATCGGTAGTCAAATGGGAAGAAATTATTATAGGGTGACTACCATCGGGATCGAGATGCATGTACTTCAAATCAGAGGGTAGAGGTTTTTAATCCGGAGTTGGAGGAGTGGGGAACAAGGATTCGTGAGGGGTTGTCTCTTCAATGGAAAAGAGCGAGACAGGTTCATCTAAATCAGTTGGTAATGCAGTAGTAGGGTCAAATAGTAGTATTGACTCTAATAATGCGTGGACATCCTTAACGTATGAGTCATCGTCAAACTCAGGATTATCATAAGAAAGAAATTGGTGTACCTCGTCAGGGGGAAAAGAGTTTGCGAAATATTCTTGTGCCAGACTATCAACCATGTTAATATCACCCTCAATATCAAGATTGAGAAGTTGTTTCATTAAGTTGAATACATTGACTTCTACAAAAAGGTTCCCGAAGACACTGTCATTAAACCAGCCCGACAATTGATGGGAGCGTTAGCAGTTGCAAGAAATGGATGTCCTAATATGATAGGAATTAAGTCACAGGCAACTTCGGTATCTAGAATGACAAAATCAACAAGGTAGTAAAAATCTTGGACCTTTACTAGGACGTTTTCTACTATGCCCTTTGGGTACTTGATGGAGCGATCCGCAAGTTGCAGGGTCATGCTGGTAGGTTTTAATTCATGAAGACCTAATTGATTAAATAAGTAGTAGGGAAGTAAGTTAACACTTGCACCTAGGTCTAAAAGTGCGGTTACGGTATACTTATCGCCCAACGTATATGGTAAAGTTGGTCGACCTGGGTCTTTGTATATAACCACACCATTGGTAGCAGTAATAGAGGGAAACTACTCAGTGAGGAACGCTTTTTGAGGAACATTCGTTCGCCATTTGTTGGTGCACATGTCCTTCAAAAACTTGGCATCAAGAAAAGTGTTCACATGTGCTAACAGCTGAAGAGACTGTTGGATAGATGCTAGGATTTGAGACTGTTAATTTATGTAAGTCAGAAAAGTTTCAGCTGTTTTATCGACAGTGGATTATCCCAGTGGAGCAGCAGGAACAAGTTCATGATTATTGTTTACGGATTGATTTTGGTAGCCATAACCTAGATTAGCGGGAACAAGGCTGCGGTTGTTTTGGTACCCTATATTGGCGGTGTTGGGAAACTGATTTTGCCCTTGCAGAAATTGCGGAGGATTCCCTTGACAGTAGGAATTGTAGTTCGTGGATGGCCATACAGGAGTCAAAAGTCCAAAGTCCTTAAACGTCTTATTAGTCAAGTTATCATACTCACGTGGGTTGGTAGGATAGGTCAAGTAAGGGATCATCCATACCTTAGGGTTCGACAAGGTCCACAACTGGATTTACAGCTTTTAGTGAGTAGGATTTTAGGATATTTGTTTAATTAAAACTTGGAATGCAAGTATCGTAAAATTACAACGATTGATTTCTACGTAAAATAAACAGGAATAAAAGAAACAAGGAAAAGGGTTAACCGCACTCATGTAAAAATCAGTTTCAACAGTTAGAGTACCATATCACTACAGCTCTAATCCGTCTCGAGTTTATAGACAAACCTGAGATGTCATTGAGTATCGATCCCTAGTGAGATGCACACATCTCTGAGCTTATCTCACTAGCATAAGGAGTTGAACTAATATTCCTTCTCTGGAAATATCATTTCAACTCCTGGTTCGATTCTACATCAGCTGGACAAATCAGAGAGCTAACAGCCACCACGGGGTCTCGCGCTAGACTTTTTAGGTCTCTCACGAGACTGTTCTAGAGCATCAACACTCCAAACTTGGACAATCTCAATCATTTTGGGACCGGATGCATAATCTATACCTAATTCCTAAGCAGTGATTCTGGAACTTTAAAGTGTCAATCCTAATCCTCACATGAGCATCATTAACCCTCCCCCTTAGGAGGATTTTAGTTCATGATCATGATGGACTGATTGATCTTATTGTATACACCAAACAAGTAAATAAAGAACAGGAACTTAACTTAAAGAAAAATAAATCTTATTAAAGCAAATACTTACAATACTTGATGTTGGAATGAAAATCTACTGGAAGGGAAATACAACAATAGGTAATGAAAATGAAAGCAGGAATGTAAAACAAAACTCCAGTCTTAAAGTCTCCCTCTCATATATATATATATCTCCTAGTCTAGGTAAATCCCCCCTCTATTTATTTCCTTTTGTCTTTTTGTTTCCCCACAACATCCAAACCTTGTTTTATAAGGTTTGTCCTCTTGTTCCAACAAAATCTAAACTTTCTTTTCATACAAAACAAAATCCCATTTAATGTTTTGTTTTTTTCTCTTGGCAAGGTGTCACCAAGGTGTGCCCCTAACTTGCCACCTGTCCCTAGTGACTCATCATGCCTTGTGGGCCCATAGAGTAGGTCCACGTGCTGTGTCCAGTGGCGGCTCGGATTTTGGCATTTTTACAACTTTCTGTCTTTGCGTAGAGCTCGTCCCCCTGGTTGCTCTGGCAGTTCAATTGCCGAAATCAGCATCTAGGTTTGAAATATGTGCGCTTCGGAAGTTTGTTGCTTCTTTACACGTGGACCCGTTCTACACTGGTTTTGTCCCTTTGGAAACTTCGGCTCTAGTCAGGCTTTGTTGGGCTTCACTGGGGTTGAGTTGGAAGACTTCAAATATACACAGTATTCCCGTACTTTGATGCATATTTTATTATCATATTCATGTTAATTGCGAAAACCTGTAAAAGTACGAAAATATAATTATTTCATAATTATTAAACACATAATTAACCAAAATGTTATGTCTCTCGAGGTTTAGTATTACTGTTTTGGGTGTTTAACACACCACCCCCAAACAACACTTTGCTTCTCCTCAAGCAAAGAAGAGACAATAAAATAATAAGTGGCCAAAAATGTGTTGTCCTAAACTAAGTCTCATTTCGCAGAGTGCGGTTGCATTGACCATATGCAACAAGGCCTTAAACCACTAGGAATTCCCTAGTGGACGAGTTATAGCCTCGTGAGAGTTTTCTAGAGAAGATACTCACAAACTTCATCTATACTACAATGACTCAGTAACGAAGGCTTCTTCCCTTAATTAATCTCAGATATCTATACATCTCACTAGCGGGGGAAACAAGGATTAATTCTTTTGAAATTTAAGTTAATATACATACAATAATCAAAAGATCTACATATGAACATGCATGTAGTGATTTTTTCAATGAAATGTACGAGAAGGGCCGTTTCTGTTTCCTTTGGATAGCGTCTTTATGTAAGTTCTCACAGGTATGTGTCGAAACACAATTTCTCTCTTATTTTTCCACTCAAGTTTTGCTAACTTTAGTGTGTAGTGGGCACACAGTTCCTCAAATACTCAATGACAGTCAGAGGAGCCGAGGTTGAGAATTCACATCTACTACTTATTATCACACCACCCTACTCCTAATTGAGCTAGAGGTCTTTATTATGTGTTATGGGGCTTAGGTGGTAATGTAGAAGAAAATGGAATGGAAAATTCAAAAATGATACGTATGAGGGAATAAGGTCTTCGAAATATTTACACGAGAAATCTTTATTTTCTTTCCTACTTCTAACATGAGTTTCCATACTTAGCTTTTTTTTAGCTTTTGTATTCCCTTTTGATTTGATTTTGGGAGAAATTCTAACTTTGATTTTATTTTTATTTTTGGAAACATATTTCTATTTTTCCTTTTGTCTTTTCTTCTGAAGAAGGTAACTAATTTTGATTTGTGACAAGTTTTTCTCTTCATTTTTCTACACTTCATCCTATTTCTCATACTCATCATCTAGGTGGGCTTATTTATTTGTAGTTAATAGATGGGTAATGAATGTTTGGTGAAATAGCGGTAAATGTTTTTTATAGGTATGAATTTTTGGTTATATCAATCCAAAGAAGGCCTAAATTCTCGCCTAAGATTTGGGTAGTGATCAAGTAAGTAGACGAGTGAACTTCTCTATTCAGAAAAACTACTTCTCTGTGTCATTACTCACATATCACACATTTTGAGGCTATTTAGTTAGATTCTCACAGGATATAGAAATTAAGTTGTCTAACCGTGGGTCCCAGAAACTTACTGCTATGTACATTTAATGATAGTCAATTAGTGCATGAATGCTTATGAAAAGATGTAAAAACTATTGCATACGTATTTAACTTAAGTTTTAAGAACAAATCCTAATTCTGATGCTAAGGTGAGATTTCTAAATATTTTTCATCACAGAAAAGGAAATGAGACTTTGTCACGAAAATATAATTATTTCATAATTATTAAACACATAATTAACCAAAATGCTATGTCTCTCGGGGTTTAGTATTACAGTTTTGGGTGCTTATCAAAAGACAACATCCAAATGTCGCATGGACCAATATTCCACAAAACCTAACACCACCAGGTTTCAACAAACCAACAAATGCATTCAGACAAGGACAAGGACAAGGTACCTATAACAACCAGAATAGAACATTGGTTATATCCCAGTTTAACCAGAACTATCAAAACCCACCTATCAACAACCAAAGAGACCTAGTCCCCATTACACCATCAACTAGTGTCCAAACAGATAAGCCCACCGAAATAATGATATCTGTCATGCGACAGCAAACCCATTTCCTAGCATCCATACAACAATCTCTGAACTTGTTATCCCCAGATAAAACCTAGAAAGGTTCATTACCAGGCCAAAAAGTTTGAAACCTTCAACCAAGAGATTAAAGCAGTCACAACATTGCGATCTGGTAAAACTGTTGACAACAAAGTAGTCTTACCAGAAGATCTTACACCCGTAGAGGTAACCACTCTAGTACTAGAACTGGAAATTGAAACCCAAATACCTCCACGTATTCCTAGCAATGTTCCAGTCGCTAAACCATCAATTCGTCCACCTAACCCAGTTAGACAATACAAACTAAAGGCACCTTTTCCAACTCGCCTCATAACACCCAAAGAGGATGAAAATTTTGATGAAATCAGAGAAATATTCAAATGTCTAACCATAAACCTTCCATTTCTCGATGCCATCAAACATTTACCCAAGCATTCCATGTTTCTTAAGGATATGTGCACCAACAAAAGAAAGACTAACATTCCAAAAGATGCCTTCCTTACAGAACAATTTCCATCCGTCATAGAGACCAACAAAATCGAAAAATATAAAGCACATGGTCATCCTACCATCCCTTGCACTATAGGAGCCAAGTACACTGCTACTGTGATAAGAGCCCAAAACTGCAGTTTTAACCCCTTAACAATCGTACTTTTAGACCAATTATGTGAATCATAAGTAAGAGTTAATACTGATTACGTGTTTTTATGCATTTCAGGCTTCAAAGTCCATTATGTGTAGAAATGTGCCACTTTAGCTAGATAAAGGAGCAATGGTTGGTTGCTAAGGAGTTCTGTGATTAAAGGCCAAGATTCAAGAAGACAAAGCCTTTCTAAAGCCCGGTCAAAGCTGAAAAGTCAAAGTCAACGCGGGCAGAAACAGCACACAAAGTCAGCAGAACTTCCGAAGACCATATCTTTAGACTCAGACCTCGAAATTGGGCCTACCTTATGTCAAAACGACCGGCTCGGAAAGAGCTTTCCAATGGTCCAAGCTTTGACCCAATTAAGGAGCAGAAGTGGACGAAACATCTGTCGAAGCCAACTGCAGCTGAAGAGCCCATTTTGGACTAAAGAAATTAGGTTTTGGGCCTGATTCTCTGGCCCAAAACATGGCTCCAAGCCCATGCACGATTTTTGGATCTGAAAGTATAAAAACAAAAGCTTAGCTCTTTGTTAATGGTAGATAGTTAGACCTAAATTAGAATTAGATTAGTTAGCCTCCATTAATGAGTTTTAGAACTTAGTTTTAGAATTTCATTTCTTGTTTTAGATTAATTTCTTGAATCATTGAATATCATTCATTAGATAAATAAAATAGTTATTATTCTTGTCATTTCGATTTTTGTTATTTCAATCTATTAGATCTAGTTTAATAGTTGGTTACCATTTCTTAGTTGTTAATTAGATTTTAATTATTGTTTAATTTAGATTAGTAAATTTCGAATCTTGATATTATGTTTAGTTTAGATTCATATGGAAATGATTGCGGAATGATTCTCGGCTAAACCTCTATTAGAAGGGGTTGAGAAGCCTTGATGAAAGCTTGATTCCGATTATCGTAGAGTCGTCGTAATTTCTATTCCACTCTAGAAACGATTATATACCACCTTAGTCGTCGTAATTTTTATCAAATGGCGCCGCTGCCATCTTAGTTTCACTTTAGCATTGTTTTCATAGTATAATTAGTCATTTTTAAGTCCCATTAAACCCACCCACCCTTGTTTGATTCATACTTGGTGGTTGTCCTTTTCAGCGTTGAAAAGTTCCACAAAATATACACGGAGCGATCACGCTTCTATCCGAAAGCATTTTGCCCAAAAGCTGGAACCTTAAGCGCGACCAGCCCCATACCGAAGCGACCGGCTCTAAAGTTATCGAACATAGAGCGACCAGCCCCATACCGAAGCGTGACCAGCGCTAAGTTACTTGAACACGGCGACCACCGCTTCCAAAGCGAACCATACTAAATTTGCTGAAATTTGCGGATTTCCACAGTTTGTTTTGAATTTTGATTTTTCAAGTTTTTCAGTGTTTTAACTTGTTATATATAATCGAACACGCGTAAACAAGACGCTATTCATAAAAGCGAAGCAAGGACGAATCAGGTATTCCTTTCTTCTACACCTCGCGATCTCCGTTAGAGGTTTCTACTAGTATATCGAATTGTTTGGAGTGTTGCATGTTTAGTTAAGTTCGACTTAGTCTTGCATGAGATTAAGGTCCGGTGAAGAAAAACAACTAACGTAATTACACAGCGTCAACAAACAAGTCTATCTAGTTTCCCACCCACTACACCTCTAGCTACTATTTCACACACACCACCTCGATATTATGGATGAAGAAAGAGACTCCTCTCTCGACTTTTATAAAGCCCGAGGGATAGCCCCCCCTAAATCTTGCATCGTTCTAGGTTTACCATGAAAAACCTATCGGCACATCGCGTAGGATTGAACAAGTCCTTATAACATTCCACCATCCTACGGTTGGTGCGCGAACAAATTAAATTGAGGGTATTCCCTTTCACCTTAGCGATAAGGCGTCTTGGTTAACTGCCCAAAGCCTAATTACTGTGGACTCGTGGGCCAAACTTGTTCAAATTGTTTATGGAACATTTTACCACCCCTAAAGGCGGATGAAATGCTTTCCAAGATTCACTTCTTTCGGCCGAGAATCCTCATGAATCATTTTCGTGAGGCTTGGAATCATTTCACCGATCTCCTTATAGAGTGTCCACACCATCACCTAGCAAAAGACACGTTAGTTCGTACCTTTTCAAAGGACTTCTACACCACCATAAAGAAGTCCTAGACATAATGAATGGGGTAGTTTCCTAAGTAAAGGAGCCTCGAGGGCATATAAATTTTGGAAGATCGGACTAAAGCGTAATAATAATTGGGGGTAGTGACGATTACTCCGCTCCGCTAGTTCTTCTTCAACAGATTAAAATTACCAAGATGTTTGAGGTTAAATCAGATCCCGAGCTTAAAACTCTAATTGAATCCTTCACAAAAAGGTAGAGGCCATTTCAGTACAACAAAAGTCTATCCCCGGTCATGAATGTAAATTCAAATCCATGTAGTTTTGTTAGAGTCCCGAGCATCCCGACTCCCACTGTCCTATAGCCTATGAACATTCTTGTTCCATTAATAGTGAACCTAACGCCCCTTGGAGATAAAATCCCAATTTCAGTTGGAGAAATAACCAACAAGTCACACCTACAAGGTACAATAATCAATATGTTAGGCCAACGCACAGTTATAACCAAGCTCCACCACAACAAGGACAGGATCAGGGTAATTATAATAATTATAACAACCAAGCGCAACCTCGACAAGGTCAAGCACAAGGTCAATGTAGTTATAATAATTATAATGCTAATAGAGGTATCGTTCCGGTAAATAATAACTATCACAATCCGCCCATAAATAATCAACGCGAGATAGTTCCAGTCACACCACCCGTGACTACTGCACCCACACAACCGGATCGTCTTGACACCTTCATACAAGTGAGCCAACAACTTTTCCAAACCATGGCTCAATCTAACCAACACATTCTACAATCCGTTAATAATTTAAACCAACAGTTAGCCCAAGAGAAAGCCCAACCAAAAGGCGTGTTTCCAGGCCAAGCGATACCCAACCCTAGAACAGCAAACACAGCCTTTGAGGTAAACGGTAATACTAGTACGGAAACTACAACCGTAGGTGAGCTAAATGCCATCACCACTCTCCGTTCTGGAAGAGTGGTTGATAACAAAGTAACTATGCCTATAGTTACCCCATCAGTACTCCCTACACCGGATATCGAACTAGATACCGAAATAGAAACCAAGAACCTACCACCGTGTAGAGGTACCGGTTAAACCACAACCTAAGAAACGAAAAGCCAAGGTTATACATCAAGTCGAGCCATACGCTAAATATAGAGCCCGAAACCACCGCTCCTCATAAATTAGCCATGCTAACCAGGGGATACTAACTTTGAGGAGATTAGGAACATTTTCAAAAATCTAACGATAAACCTTCCTTTTCTCGCTATAAAAAAGCTACCTAACCACGCTAAGTTTCTTAAGGAGTTGTGCACTACTAGGCGTAAGACCAACATACCTAAAGGCGCTTTCTAACTGAATAGTTCCCAACTTTATCTGAAAATAATGGAATTGTTAAGTACAAGGACCACCGGTAGTCCCTTGTCTGAATGCACCTTAGAGATTCTCACCACACGACGACCGTACTACTAGACCTGGGGGCTAGTGTTAACTTACTCCCATTTTATTTGTATAAACAGATAGGTCTAGAGGAGATGCAACCTACTAAAATGACATTGCAATTAGCTGATCGGTCTATTAAGTATCCTAAGGGTGTGGTTGAAAACGTGCTGGTTAAAGTACAAAATTTTTACTACCCAGCTGATAAACCGTAAAAATAGTAAAACACTAATATTAATGTTAACAACACTAATACGTAATCCTACCGTTCTTACGTTTAAATCAATTCTTCTTACTCTCAAAACATATTCATGCAATATAATGAGTAAGGAATTCGTTCCACTCTTAATTCTCAAGACTTAAACAAATTCAATTGATCCAACACAAGGAACAATGGTGAGAGTGATGTGTTTGATGTGAGTTTTCTATTCTACCATTCCCAACAATTGAATCTAAACAAGACATAATATAAAGATTTGAACTTTATTTGTTTAAACTCAATTTGAAACTACTCATGCAATAATTGAATTAAACTAATAATGACAAATAAGTAAATCTAAGGATTTAAGCTAATAAATAAATGAAAATGAAACTAGATTATGGAGAACTAATTAACTTTATTTATCTAATAGAACAATAAGAACAAGATATGATTGAATGAATAACAACTATTTTATTTATCTAATGAATGATATTCAATGATTTAAAAAACTAAGCTAAAACAAAGAATGAAACTAATTAATGGAATGAAAACTAAGTAATTAACTAATCTAGATCTAACTTTTTCTAACCCTAAACTCTATTAACATTAGCTTCCTAACCTAACTACCATTAACAAAGAGTCAAGCTTTTGTTTTTATACTTCCAGATCCAAAAATCGTGCATGGGCTTGGAGCCATGTTTTGGGCCGGAAAATCGGGCCCAAAACCCAATTTCTTTAGTCCAAAATGGGCTCTACAGCTGCAGTTGGCTTCGACAGATGTTTCGTCCACTTCTGCTCCTCTGATTGGGCCAAGGCTTGGACCATTGGAAAGCTCTTTTCGAGCTGGTCGTTTTGACATAAGCTACTCCCAATTCGATCCTGAGTCCAAAGATATCGGCCTTCGGAAGTTCTGGCGACTTGTGCACTCTTTTCGCCCGCGTGTTGACTTTTCAGCTTTTGGCCGGCTTTACAAAGGCTTTGTCTCCTTGAATCTTGGCCTTTATTCACAGAACTCCTTAAGAACCGACCTTTGCTCCTTTATCTCGCTAAAGTGGCACATTTCGCACATAATAGACTTTGAAGCCCGAAATGCATAAAACACGTGTCGATATTAACTCTTAATTATTACTCACATAATTGGTCTAAAAGTATGATTGTTAAGGGGTTAAAACTACAGTTTTGGGCTCTTATCAAACCACCCCAAACAGCATTTTGCTTGTCCTCAAGCAAAGATGAGAAATTAGAATAAGTGACCAAAAATGGAGTTCTATCTACTCTCGTTTATTTGAGTCGCGATTGAATTGACCATATCACAACAAGGCCTTAAAACCACTAGGAATTCCCTAGTGGGCGAAGTTATAACCTCGTGAGAGTTTTCCATGAAGGTACTCACAAACTTCATCTATACTACAACGACTAAGAAATAAAACTATTGTTTCCTCATTCATGTCTCAACTATCTATACATCTCACTAGCAATTAAATACGGAATAATCATGTCGAAACCTAAGCTAATATATGCATAATAATCAATCATCTACTTAATAAACATATATACAATGAGTAATGCTATGAAATGCTTAGCAGGTCCGTTTCTGAAAACTTCGAATAAGCGTCCTTAAGTAGGTCCTCACATAAAAGTCAAGACAAAAATCACTCGATTTTTTCGGCTCAAGTTTATTTACTCCGGTGTGCGGTGGGCACACTTTACCTTACAATCTCAATGACACACAAGGAAGCCGGAGTCGATCAAACACAACTGCCACTTACTATCACACGAACCTATTCCTAATTGAGCTAGAGGTCTTTATTAGGTGTTCTGGGATTAGGAGATGGTTTAAGAAGGAAGGAAATGGATATACAAAAGGACAAGTCCGAGATAATAGAGTCTTCATATTATATAACTTAGAAAAACCTTGTTATTTTCTTTTTGCTTCTATACTTTGTTTCCATCATTAGCCATATTTTTCTTTTTCTTTTCTTTGGCTTTTGACTCCCTTTTATTCTATTTTTTTGAAGTTTTTATTTATTTCTATTTTTCTTTTCTTTTCTTTTCTTTGGATAGAAACTTATTTTCTTTTTTTAAAGCAACTAACTAATTTTTGTTTACACGTGTTTTTCTCTTCTTCTTTCTTCACTCATTCTATTCTCGGACTTATTCTAGATTGGGTAAGTTGAATTTTTATTTTGTTTTGTTTTTGTAACAGGTAAAGGAATTGTGGTTTATGGAAGGCTAAAGAAAGGCTCGTGAGGGGCTTACTAGCGGAAAATAATTCATAGGTTTGAATTTTTGGCTATATCGATCCAAAGAGGGCCTAAATTCTCGCTTAGGATATGGCATAGTGATCAAGCAAGTGGACGTGTGATTTCTCTATCCGGATTTTACTTCTCCCTTGTGTCATTTCTCAAATATTTCGGCTCATATAAGGCTTTTAGGCTATATTCTCACAGGATTTGTAGAATAAGTACTCTAGCCTAGATTTCGAAACTTACTACTAACAATCATAGATACTCATGTAATATATTTATAGATAGATGCAAAGATTATTACCTACATATTAACCTAAGTTTCTAACAATTATTCTGATGCAAAAGCTACGTGAGACTTCTAGATTGTTAAGAGCATAGAGAAAGAAAACAATACCAATATTCCTAAGTGTATAGCATAAACTTATTTATTTATATTTTGAAATTTTAACTTGAAAACAAATGCATATTATACATATCTATATCCTAACAGATGCCTTAATTACACATATTTCTATGCCCCCAAAAAAGAAGAATGCTTTGTCCTCAAAGCATTTAAATAAAGAGGGTAGAAAAATACCATGGAAATGCGTGAAATTCTGGAACATCTGCAAAACAAGGTTAGAATATACTAATATAGAAAATAAAAAACGTTGAACTTATAAGAGTTCCCCATTATGGGGTTAACAATTAAATTGCTTGGGACATAAGCGCATACACAATGAAACTAAAACTTACCTCCACTCCAAATAGTTTTACTCGTCATCCTCCTCTTCTATCAAGAAGTGAGGTTCCTTCGCATCCCGTCATGCCATTATAATTTGCCAAGCTTGCCGCCATTTATCATCTACGGATTCTAACCTGTTCAGCGCCACTTGGTCGGATGGGGTGTAAGGTGCAACCTGATGAGGTTGTATCCTCCACCCTTGCCAAGTCGGTGCACGGAAAGATCGAATAATAGAATTGGTGGATCTCACAATGTCGACTGAACCCAAATCCGGTGAAATCGGCACAAAAAAATAGGGAAGAAACATAGTATAATACGGCAAACTAATATAGGCATAAGAAGATACTTATGCCTCATGCTATGGGCTCATGCTAAACTAGACATTAAGGTCTTAGGAAGGTCATATAGCAGGCGTTCCTCAGCTAAAGCAAGGAAAACATCGCAAGTGGCATCATTCGCAGAAGAAAAATGTGACCCCCCTAATATGTTTAGCATTTTAAAGAACATTACCGTATCATATTAAGGGACAAGCTACCAAGGGCTACATTATATGTCCCTTGGTCCTCTACACGGAAAATGTCGGACCCATAAGCCTCATGCAAAAAGTCATAAGTGTAGACATGCATATTATCTACCCAATAGCATCATGGGTCTTGTATTTCAGTGGGCATGGCAAGTCCAAGAACAATTTCTAGCAAGAACCATAAGCGGTTCCTAGCCTACGTGTGTGATCACCTCGCGAAACCAAGCACCATAAGTAGTGCTTTGAAACAAATCTTCGAAAGATTGTTCCGTATTATTGTAGGAGATGTCATCTCAAAGCTACGCCTGGAACAAATTACCAAATCACCGGGAACAACCCGCGAAAACTGGAATTTTTCTGGTCCACGGAAGTCAGCGAAAGCCGCCATTAACTAGCGAAGTCGCGCTGCCGTATTTAGAATTCCAGTGTTTGAGCGCCGTCGTCGCTTTGGTATGAGGGCTGGTCGCTCTTTAGGTCCAAAGAGTCGAGGTCGGTCGCCGCCAAGATGAGGGTCGGTCGCTTCGATTATGAGGGCGGTCGTGCTCGACAAAATTCTTCAAAAAAGTAAAAGAAAGCGCTGGCCTCGACAAAGCCTTGGCCTTCGTGGTTAAAACCGAGTTTAGAGCAAAAAGAAGGTAAAACTTGGAGTGGAAAACGTTTTTTTTTTTTTTTTTTTTACAAAGGGGCGAAAGGGGATAAGAATAGGAAGTTTAGTGATCAAGCATGGAAAAACCAAACACCCTACCCCCAAACAAATTTTTGAAAATAGGTTTGTAAAAATTTGTTTTAAAACGTGGGTCTTTTAAAGTCAGATTCCCTAGACTTAAAGTGATATATATGTATTTACATGCAGTTTCCCATATATCAATAATCTAAAAGTTGTGGGTCTTTCCACAAATAATTAACATGGAATGCACCATCAAACAGAATTAAGCACCAAGATTTCCTATGATGTAGCTTAGTGGAATGAGAGTAAAGCCTTATAGATCTAAAACCTAATCGAGCATACAGTTTCTTCTTTGTCCTCCTACGAAGGGAATGCCAAGTAAATGAACATGAGAAAATTGATGGTTGTGGAAGATCGTAGGATGTGGATAATTTTGAGAAGGGAAAAATGGAAAAAATGAAAAAGTGTCCGTGGGCTTGTCCTTGGGTGTTACTTCTTCACTAGTTGGTTTTAGATAGTTATGAAGGATAGGAGAAACACCAAGGTCAAGTACAAACTCAATGGTTCTTTGAAAAGGTAGAGGGCGAGGAACATTAAGTGATGGAAGGTGAATGAGTGACATGAGGATGTGAGGTGGGTGAATGGTGTTCAACTAGTGTTCTTAGGTCTATATCATCAGAGGCTTTGAGATATGCAAGACATTCCTCAATAGGTGGGTAAGAAGAATCACCGATAGAGGGCTTAAAATCTTCTTCCGTCATGGCGTCCAAGAGATGAATGGATGTCAATAGGAGAGAACTCAAGGAGTCGAAGGAAATCTTCCTCGATGTTATCTACGCCTAGGGAGTAGAAATTGTGATCCTTGTCTTCTTCCATAAGAGGGGTATCTACTAGTGTGGGGACTAAAGTGTCAGCCGCACTAATGTGAGGTACAAAACTCTCAATGGACTTCACTTCTCCTTCTATAGGCAAACCTAGTTGTCCCTGTTTTTGTCTAAACATGTTAACTTCTACAGAAAGATTTCCAAAAGAAAGAGTCATTGAGCCATCCCGACAATTGATTTGGGCATTGGCGGTTGCCAAGAAAGGACGCCCTAAGATGATGGGAATGGAATCATGAGCAACTTCTGTGTCAAGAATAACAAAGTCGGCTGGATAGTAAAAATCCTGCACTTTAACGAGAATGTTTTCAACCACACCCTTAGGATACTTAATAGAACGATCGGCTAACTGCAAAGTCATTTTGGTTGGTTGAAGTTTTGTTAGACCCAATTGTTTATATAAATAAAAAGGGAGTAAGTTAACACTCGCCCCCAGGTCTAATAAAGCAGTTGTTATAAAGGTATCACCTAAGGTGCATTGTACCGTAGGACGACCAGGGTCCTTGTACTTAACAATTCCGTTATGTTCAGATAAAGAGGGATATTGTTCAGTTAAGAAGGCTTCGTGGGGTATGTTGGTTTTCCTCTTCTTGGTGCACAACTCTTTTAGAAACTTAGCGTGTCCAGGTAGACTTTTTATAGCATCTAGAAAAGGTAGGTTGATAGTTAGATTTTTAAACACTTCTCTAATCTCATCAAAATTCTCGTCTTTTTAGACAATTAGTCTCTGATATGGTGGTTTATCTTTATGCCTAATATGAGGGGAACATATTTGTTAACCGTTGCTTTATCTTTTATCACTTTGAACTAGGTTTCCATATTGGAACCTCTACAGTGTAGGTCTTCACTTTCTATTCTTGGGTCTTGTAATGTTTTCCCTTTTGGTTGTGGTTTAAACGGTACTTCTACAAATGTAGGGTCTTGAGTTTCTATTATAGTATTTGGTATGGTATCATTTTTAGTTTCTGGGGTAATCTTTAGGCATAGTCACTTGGTTATCAACTACTACCTCGAACGAAGGGTAGTGACTCACCAGTAGTCCCCTGGTTTATATTACCATTACAAGAAAATACCGTTTATTTCAAAGGCGGTGTTTGTTGACTTAGGATTAGGCAATTGCTTGACACAGAAACACGCCGGTTTGGTTATTATTTTGATTAGAAGACATGTCAATAACCTTTTGGCACAAAGACGCATCATTTGCATCGTTTGTTTCATTATATTAGAGTTTTGATCATGCCGATCTTTCATCAAGTTGAGTTTTGTTGCATAATTTGATTTTGTTTCTCCAACAAGGTCACTACTACTTTGTCGTAGATGGTTGTATTGGAATTAAAGCTTGTTGGCGTTCATGTCTTGATGTTGATAGTTCTGGGTTATGGGTACTAAACCTCTATTCTGGTCACCTAAGTTCCCTTGTCCTTGATGTTGAGTTAACCGGTTGAAGTGTGATGGTTGTGGTGGTGTTTGTGTATAGACAAGAGGACAATAGAAGTCGGAATGCTCAAGACTACAAATGCATTACAACGAAAGTAGAGTTAATGTTCATGACCGGAGTGGGTTGTTGTTGAACGAGATGGCATCTACCTTTTAGTGAGGGCATCGATAAGAGTTTTAAGCTTCGGGATCATGTTTAACCTCAAGAGAAGAAGGAGAGGAGCGGGAGGAATCGTTACCTCCCCAATTGTTGTTCCTCTTAGATTGATCTTCTAAGAATGTATAAGCCTCCAAGGCTCCTTTACTAAGAAAACTACCCCGGACATGATATCTAGAACCTCCTTATGATAATGTGAAAGCCCCTTGAAGAAAGCACGAACAAGCGTGTCTTTTCGCAAGATTATGATCGCGGCATTCAATGAGAAGATCGGTGAAACGATTCCGTGCCTCCTCAAAAGGATTCATGAGGATTATGGTGGAAGAAATGAATCTTGTGAAGCATTTCATCCGCCTTCAAATGGTGGGTAAAACTGTTCCATGAACAATTGAACAAGTTGAGCCCATGAGTCCACAGAGTTTGGCGTTTGGGCAGTTAACCAAGACACCGCTTTGTCGGCTAGGGTGAAAGGAAACACCCTAAGTTTAACTTGTTCCGACTTACGCCAGGATGATGGAATGTAGTGAGAACTTGGTCTATCCTACGATGTTGGTAAGGCTTCTCGTGGTCTAAACCATGAAAACCGGTAACAAGTTAAATATATTAGGGGCGATTCAAAATCCCCACTAGGTCTGCAAGAATGATGCACGACTTAGGGCCATCGCTTAGGCTTTATAAAAATCGAGAGAGAGGAGTCTTTTGTTCTTTAGCCATTGATGCAAGTGTAGTGTGTGAAATTCTAGATAGGCGTGTTGTATTTATTTCTTCGAAAAACAAGCCTGATTCTACTAGAATTAAAACTCCTCTGACAGAAGAGGCGAGGAGTGGAAGAAGGAGTACCTGAATGCCTCCTTGCTACGCGTTTGAATAGCGTCTTGTATACGCGATTTCAGTATATTTAACAAGTTAGAAACACTAAATAACTTTAAGGAATAAAAATTTGCATTTTTCTGTGAAAATTGGGCTGTTCACACTGAATTTTCCCTTGAGGGCGCGAGTGCCCTCTGTTTTGTCGAATGTCCAGTGTTTTGGGCGCGGGTCGCGCTCGGTTTGGGCGCAGGTCGCGCTCGGTTTGGGCGCAGGTCGCGCTCGGTTTGGGCGCGGGTCGCGCTCCAGGGTTTTCAAGTTTTAGGCCTTTTATCGTACTCCAAAAAATCTGAAATTTTTATAGTAATTTGCTAAGACGTCTATCAAGTAGCCTGTAAAATTTCAGATCAATCGGAGCTGCGAAAGTCCCTCTACAACCCTTCAAAGTTTGCGAAACGGTTTTCGGACACAATACAAACAACCGAATGGTTAACCCATCAAAAAAAATCCAAAAATTGCCAAATTTTTACTGGAGACTCCTGACAGATCCTACTTGTTCCTGTAAAAAATTTAGAGCAATTGGAGTTCTACAACCTCTCCTTATTGGCTGGTGTTTCAGATATTAAGTGTTTGCAACACTGCAGAAACACACTGAAAACACTCTACAATTTAGGAGGTTAAAACAAATCAAAAACTCGTCAAATTTTTACTAAAAACTTTTGACTTAGGCTAGATACTGCTGTAAAAATTATAGAATTTTTAGAACTCCCTAAGTAACCTTATTCGTCTGTTTTTCAAGAACATACGATGTGAAAACTGAAATGCAGCACTGTAAAGATCGTATTTTTTTCACAAGGTAAACCAACTTTGAAAAATCTGAAAATATTCCAGTAAATCAACAACACATTAAATAATATGTATGAAAATTTTCAGAATTTTCGAAAATTTAGAAATACCTTCACCGCAGTGTTTTTCTCTGTGAATCCAAGAGTTCTATGCCTGAAAAAAAAGAACAGTTCCGAAAATTCAAGAAACAAGAATGAAAAATTAAAAGGGTGGGTGGGTAGAGAATGGGGGATTGCCCCTTGGATTCAAGCAATTGAATTCTTGTCTTGAACGAGATTAAGATGGTAGCGGCGCCATTTGATAAATGTAAAAATAATAGAATCCTAAATATTAATGCTACAAGAACACTAATATGTAATCCTACCGTTCTTACGTTTAAATCAATTCTTCTTACTCTCAAAACATATTCATGCAATATAATGAGTAAGGAATTCGTTCCACTCTTAATTCTCAAGACTTAAACAAATTCAATTGATCCAACACAAGGAACAATGGTGAGAGTGATGTGTTTGATGTGAGTTTTCTATTCTACCATTCCCAACAATTGAATCTAAACAAGACATAATATAAAGATTTGAACTTTATTTGTTTAAACTCAATTTGAAACTACTCATGCAATAATTGAATTAAACTAATAATGACAAATAAGTAAATCTAAGGATTTAAGCTAATAAATAAATGAAAATGAAACTAGATTATGGAGAACTAATTAACTTTATTTATCTAATAGAACAATAAGAACAAGATATGATTGAATGAATAACAACTATTTTATTTATCTAATGAATGATATTCAATGATTTAAAAAACTAAGCTAAAACAAAGAATGAAACTAATTAATGGAATGATAACTAAGTAATTAACTAATCTAGATCTAACTTTTTCTAACCCTAAACTCTACTAACATTAGCTTCCTAACCTAACTGCCATTAACAAAGAGTCAAGCTTTTGTTTTATACTTCCAGATCCAAAATCGTGCATGGGCTTGGAGCCATGTTTTGGGCTGAAAATCGGCCCAAAACCCAATTTCTTTAGTCCAAAATGGGCTCTACAAATTGCAGTTGGCTTTGATAGATGTTTCATCCACTTCTGCTCCTCTGATTGGGCCAAGGCTTGGACCATTGGAAGAAAGCTCTTTTCGAGCTGGTCGTTTTGACATAAGCTACTCCCAATTCCAAGATCCGAGTCCAAAGATACGGCCTTCGAAGTTCTCACTGACTTGTGCACTCTTTCTCGCCTGTTGACTTTTCAAACTTTTGGCCGGGCTTTACAAAGGCTTTGTCTCTTTGAATCTTGGCCTTTATTCACGAGAACTCCTTAGCAACCGACCTTTGCTCCTTTATCTCGCTAAAAGTGGCACATTTACTGCACATAATAGACTTTGAAGCCCGAAATGCATAAAACACGTGAATCGTCGATAAACTCTTAATTATTACTCACATAATTGGTCTAAAAGTATGATTGTTAAGGGGTTAAAACTATAGTTTTGGGCTCTTATCACCAGCCGACTTTCGTTATCCTCGACCACGTAAGTCACTAACGACTCTCAGTACCTATCATTTTAGGGCGTCCCTTCTTGCTCTCGCCAACGCGGCTCATAAACCGCAGCGATGGTTCGATGTCCTTGTCCTTTGGCCATCTTTTCGTTGAGGTAAATGTTTTCAAAACGAGGACCAAGATATCCGATTCATCTACAAATGGAGAGGTTAACATGATCGAGAGCTTAGCTCAAGATTACTTCAAAAAACATGTTTCCGGAGAAACAGATTAAAATTCCTTTTCTTCGAAATTCCGACTTTAACAATGACTCCACGGTAGTAGGCGAAATCGAAAAAGAATTCCTGCAACTCTTTTTGCACCGCTTCTTTACCACCACTCATGAGTCCCCTTTGCCAACAACCATTCATCCCTTTTGATGCTATGACGAAGATGAATTTTTCAATCTCTATCCCAGGTGATCCTTTTGACCCACCTATTGAGGAATGTCTTGCATATATCAAGATTTCTATGATATATGGACTTGAGAGCTCTAAATGAGAATCATTCACCTTCCATCACCAATATTCCCCACCTCCACCTTTTCAAAGGAACCTCGAGTTTGCACTCGATCCTTTAGTTTCTCCCCAGCTTCATGATTTTTAAATCCACCTAGTAAATAAATACTTCCCAAGGATAAACCACTTGACACCTTCATTTTCAGACTTGAGACAAATTCCCTAACTACACCATGAATGAGTTTTGTGCTAAACCCACATCTTCATTTTTCCATGCTTTCCCTCTAAAACTTATCCCAATCCACCATATCTTCCACAACCATTCACTTTTCCACACTTATTCACTAGGACACCCTCTCATTCAAAGATGAAACATAAGGTGCATGCTTTCGGTTATGTTATAGGTCTATCCGACTTCGCTTTCATTCCACTAGGTCGTCAGTAGGGAAATCTTAGTGCTTGATTGTGTTTGGATATGTTTTCTGTGATATTTATTTATGGAACGATCCACAACTATTTCGGTTGTTGATATATGATAAACTGCATATTCATACATATGTTTAGATAAGTCTAGGGAATCGACTTTAAAAGACCCAAGTTTTCAGTACAATACCAACTTTTTCTCGGAGTATAGGCCAAACAAAATTTTCAAACTTAAAAAGATTTTTCCAATTTTGTTTGGGGTGGCGATTTTGGTATTCATTTCAAATCATGTTGCCACCCTAAGCCCTGTCATGTTTACTCCAAAGAGAGTTTGTGTTAGTTAGTACGCACTACCTTTAATTGTGCTTCATATTATCATATCATCTTTACAATATTTCATTTACAGTGCTTGCCAATTTTTGCCACGCTTCTATGGTAAATTCTTTCCTTATCTCTTTACACTTTGAGGACAAACCGTTCGATTGTTTGGGGGTGGGATAGAAACATTGCAAAAATTAGACACTTTTAGGATGTAAATTACGCACTTTTATTTATAAAATGTTAAAAATTATAAAAATTAGTTAGTTACATAATTTAATTGTGCTATTGAATTGTTTCATGAACTCCCTTCTCCCAAATTGTTTGGGGGTGGTATAGAAACACGATGTAAATGTTAAGCACATATTAGGTTGTATATTATGTATTATTTGTCTTAAAAATAATAAAAATAAAAATAAAAATTTTATGCTATACACTTAGGAATATTGGTATTGTTTCTTTCTCTATGCTCTTAATAATCTAGAAGTCTCACGTAGCTTTTGCATTAGAATAGTTTTTAGAAACTTAGGTTAATATGTAGGTAATAATCTTTGCATCTATCTATAAATATATTACATGAGTATCTATGATTGTTTGGCAGTAAGTTTCTAAAATCTAGGCTAGAGTACTTATTCTACAAATCCTGTGAGAATATAGCCTAAAGCCTTATATGAGTGATACATTTGAGAAATGACACAAGGGAGAAGTATATTCCGAATAGAGAAATCACACGTCCACTTGCTTAACCACTATACCATGTCCTAAGCGAGAATTTAGGCCCTCTTTGGATCGATATAGCCAGAAATTCAAACCTATGAATTATTTTCCGCTAGTCGCCCCTCTGAACCTTTCTTTAGCCTTTCATAAACCACAAATCCTTTACCCTGTTACAAAACAAAACAAAATAAAAAATTCAACCTACCCAATTTAGATAAGTCTGAGAATAGAAGGAGGAAGAAAGAAGAAGAGAAAACCTGTGTATACAAAAGATAGTTAATTGCTTCAGAAAATAAAGAAAAGAAGTTTCCATCCAAAGAAAAGAAAAATAAAAATAGAAATAAAATAAAAACTCCAAAAATAGAATAAAAGGGAGTCAAAAGCCAAAGAAAAGAAAAAGAAAAAAAAAATATGGCTAAGGATGGAAACAAAGTATAGAAGCAAAAGAAAATAACAAGGTTTTCTCTAAGTTACATAATATGAAGACTCTATTATCTCAGACTTGTCCTTTTTGAATATCCATTTTTTTCCTTCTTAAACCATCTCCTAATCCCCGCAACACCTAATAAAGACCTCTAGCTCAATTAGGAATAGGTTAGTGTGATAGTAAGTGGCAGATGTGTTTGATCGACTCCGGCTTCCTTGTTGTCATTGAGATTGTAAGGTAAAGTGTGCCCACTAAACAATAGAGTAGCAAAACTTGAGTGGAAAAATCAGAGTGTTGTATCTTGACTATTATTGTGAGAACCTACTTAAGGACGCTATCCCGAGTTTCATAAACGAACCTGCTAGGCATTTCATAGTATTACTCATTGTATATATGTTTATTGTAGATGATTGATTATTATGCATATATTAGCTTAGGTTTCGACTTGATTACTCTATATGCATTGCTAGTGAGAGGTATAGTTAATTTAGAGCATGAATACGGAAACAATAGTTTTATTTCTTAATCGTTGTAGTATAGATGAAGTTTGTGAGTACCTTCACTCGAAAAACTCTCACGAGGCTATAACTCGTCCCACTAGGAATTCCTAGTGGTTTAAGGCCTTGTTGCATATGGTTAATGCAATCGCACTCAAATAAAACGCGAGTAGATAAAACTCCATTCTTGGTCACTTATTCTAATTTCTCATCTTTGCTTGAGGACAAGCAAAATGCTGTTTGGGGGTTGTTTGATAAGAGCCCAAAACTGCAGTTTTAACCCCTTAACAATCATATTTTTAGACCAATTATGTGAATAATAAGTAAGAGTTAATACTGATTACGTGTTTTTATGCATTTCAGGCTTCAAAGTCCATTATGTGCAGAAATGTGCCACTTTAGCTAGATAAAGGAGCAATGGTTGGTTGCTAAGGAGTTCTGTGATTAAAGGCCAAGATTCAAGAAGACAAAGCCTTTCTAAAGCCCGGTCAAAGCTGAAAAGTCAAAGTCAACGCGGGCGTAAACAAAGACACAAAGTCGTCAGAACTTCCGGAGACCATATCTTTGGACTCAGACCTTGGAATTGGGCCTACCTTATGTCAAAACGACCGGCTCGGAAAGCGCTTTCCAATGGTCTAAGCCTTGACTGAATTAGAGGAGCAGAAGTGGACGAAACATCTGTCGAAGCCAACTGCAGCTGAAGAGACCATTTTGGACTAAAAAAATTAGGTTTTGGGCCTGATTCTCTGGCCCAAAACATGGCTCCAAGCCCATGCACGATTTTTGGATCTGAAAGTATAAAAACAAAAGCTTAGCTCTTTCTTAATGGTAGATAGTTAGACCTAGATTAGAATTAGATTAGTTAGCCTCCATTAATGAGTTTTAGAACTTAGTTTTAGAATTTCATTTCTTGTTTTAGATTAATTTCTTGAATCATTGAATATCATTCATTAGATAAATAAAATAGTTATTATTCTTGTCATTTCGATTTTTGTTATTTCAATCTATTAGATCTAGTTTAATTATTGTTGGTTACCATTTCTTAGTTGTTAATTAGATTTTAATTATTGTTTAATTTAGATTAGTAAATTTCGAATCTTGATATTATGTTTAGTTTAGATTCATATGGAAATGATTGCGGAATGATTCTTGGCTAAACCTCCATTAGAGGGGGTTGAGAAGCCTTGATGAAAGCTTGATTCCGATTATCGTAGAGTCGTCGTAATTTCTATTCCACTCTAGAAACGATTAATTCGCCATGAGAATGGGTTTAATCGTTCACATGCTAGTTATGAATTGGTAGAAATGTCATGTGTAATTAGGGATTAGGAAGAACCAATTGTTACGTGCGTTCGATTCATTCGATTACGATTATTCGTTAGTTAGTGAGTTAAGTTTAGTTAAGGTGGAATCAATCCCCCCTAATTTCATATTATAGAATCAAAGTAGTATTTCCATAGTTGAATCAATTATAGTTTGTATCTTGTGGGTAGTTGCATCGTAGTATAATTCCCCCTCGTAAAACTCTCATTAGACTTAAGACCGATTAGTTAACTATGAAATCATTCCATGCTAGAGAACTAGGAGTGGAACGAACTTCCTACTCCACTATATCTGTTCAATAGAAAGAGAGTAGAAACTTTGATAAATATAGGCTCATAAGAAAGTTTTAGTTTACTTACGTTTTGAGTTCATCGTTCATTTCGTAGGTAAACTATTCATTTTATGTTTTATCATACTGCCTTACTCGATCTTGGAGCAAGTGTTAACCTCCTTCCATATTACCTCTTTAAACAACTCGGTTTCCACGAGCTTACACCTACCACCATGACTTTACAATTAGCCGACCGATCCATCAAATACCCAAAGGTTAAAGATTTTTACTACCCTGTTGATTTTATCATCCTCAACACCGAAATAGCTCATGATGTCATACACATCATTCTAGGGTGCCCATTCTTGGCAACTGGCAACGCCCTCATAAATTGTCATAATGGATCTATGACCTTGTCTTCCGAAAACCTCTTAGTAGAAGTCAATATTTTCAAGATGATGCAACAGCAGATGGAAGAAGAGTTGGATGACGAAGTTAGTATGATAGACAGTGTAGTGCAAGAGTATTGTGACCAGACTTTCCCATAAAATAAGGTGCATTAGTTCTTATCCTTCAGAGATTCAGAGTTTGATATGGATCAGTATAAAGAAGATACCTCGGTAGCTTTAGAATCAATTCCCTTATGCACTTCAGATGATGAGTTACTTGAACAGAAAGAGACATCACTAGCCCAGGTGTTTTCAATAGAAGAACATAATCCTGTAGAAACATTGTTACCCACAACACTTACTCTTGCTCTTAAACATCTCCCTCCTGACCTAAAATATATCTACCTTGATACAGATGGTACACACCCCATCATCATTTCATCCCAGTTGTCAAAAGAGGAAGAGGAGTGTTTGATTAGAGTGATTCAAAAACACCGTTCTGCTATTGGTTGGTCTTTCGATAATATAAAGGGAATTGATCCAAAGATTTACACCCACCGGATTCACCTAGAAAAGAAAGCCAAGACCTCTAGAGAGCCACAACGCCGGTTAAATCCAGCTACGAAAGAGGTAGTAAAGGCAAAGATCCTGAGATTACTAGGATCTGGAATCATTTACTCCATATCTGACAGTGAATGGGTCAGCCTTATACATGTGGTGCCAAAGAAATATGGGATTACTATGGTCCGTAATGATAAAGAAGAATTAATACCAGCACGTGTTCCCATCATGTGGATGATTTGTATTGATTATCAGAAGCTGAATGTCGTCACAAGGAAAGATCATTTTCCCCTGCCATTTGTAGATCAAATGCTTGAACGTTTAGCAGGGTATGTTTATTATTGTTTCTTGGATTGGTATTCACGGTACTTTCAGATTTTAATTGATGAAGCAAATCAAGAAAAGACTACCTTCACTTGCCCTTTTGGAACATATACTTATGCACGTATGCCCTTCGATCTCTGCAATGCACCTGCCACATTTCAACACTGCATGCTACACATTTTTAGTGATATGGTGGAGAGATTCATAGAAGTGTTTATGGATGATTTTTCCCTCTATGGAGATTCTTTCGACGATTGCTTATCCAACCTATCTAATGTATTGGCGCGTTGTCAAAAAAAGAATCTGGTCCTTAATTGGGAGAAGTGTCACTTCATGGTTAAAAAGGGAATAATGTTAGGTCACATTGTGTCTAAAAATGGTATAGAAGTAGATAAAGCAAAAATAGACAAAATTTCTACTCTACCTATTTCGCAGAACATCCGTGACATACGAGCCTTTCTAAGCTATGCTGGATTTTATAGAGGATTTATCCAAGATTTCTCTAAAATTGCTAAACCTTTAACCAATCTCCTTATAAAAGATGCACCCTTTGAGTTTAACTCGGAATGCATGCAGGCTTCTGAAAAGTTGAAAGCCACTTTAATAATTGCACCTATAATTCAACCTCCTAATGGGTCAAAACAGTTTGAGCTCATGTGTGACGCCAACGACTACGTTGTTGACGCTGTTCTAGGTCAAAAACATGATAAGGGGCCTACAATTGTTTACTATGCAAGTAAAACTCTAAATGAGGCTCAACGGAAGTATACGACCACTAAAAAGGAATTCTTACCCATTGTCTATGCTTTAGGCAAATTTCTTCCTTATTTAATAGGTTCAAAAATCTTAATTTACTCTGCTCATGCAACACTTAGGTACCTTCTCGCGAAGAAGGATGCTAAGCAGAGGTTGATCCGATGGATTCTCCTCCTGCAAGAATTCACCTTGGAGATAAAAGATAAAAAAGGAGTTGAAAATGTAGTGGCTGACCACCTGTCTAGGTTAACTGATGTTAGTGACAGTGATTATGAGCTTATTTTAGATTCTTTTCCTAATTAGCACCTTTATGTGATCCTCTCTGCACCCTGGTATGCTGATATTGTGAATTATTTGGTGACTGAAGAGGCTTTGCCATTGTGGAATAGAAATTAGAGAAAGAAGTTCCTGGATCAAGTAAAGTACTATCATTGGGATGACCCATATCTTTTCAAGTACTACTCAGATCAGGTCATCCGACGTTGCATTCCATAATGGGAACAATATGCCGTTCTTTCCTTCTGCCATGAGCAGGCTTGTGGAGGGCATTTTAGTACCAATAAAACCATTGCTAAGGTCTTACAATGTAGATTCTGCTGGTCAACACTCTTTCGCGATGCATTTCTTCATTGTAAGGCATGTGCTCGTTGCCAACATCTCGTTCGTATTTCTGCACGTAACATGATGCCCTTAAATCCCATTCTCATAGTGGAGATTTTTTATGTATATGGCATCAATTTCATGGGACCTTTCCCAACTTCTAATGGTTTCATTTACATCCTAGTAGCCATAGACTATGTATCTAAATGGATTGAGGCCATACCATGTCATAACAATGATAACAAAATAGTCATCGAGTTCATAAAAGAAAACTTTTTTTCAAGGTTTGGTATCCCAAAAGCCATCATCAGTGGTGGTGGATAACATTTTTGCAATAGAGTTTTTGAACATATCATGAAAAAATATGGAGTGACCCACAAGGTTGCAACTCCATACCATCCTCAAACAAATAGTCAAGTTGAAGTCTTTAATCGAGAGATTAAATGTATCTTGGAGAAAACAGTTAATCCAAATAGGAAAGACTAGTCTCTCCGTCTAAACGATGCACTATGGGCTTACAGAACCACTTTTAAAGCACCTATAAGGATGTCCCCCTATAGGCTTGTCTTTGAAAAACATTGTCATCTCCCAGTTGAACTAGAGCATCGTGCCCTATGGGAAATAAAAACCTTTAATTATAATCTCGATGCATCATGTGAAAAGCGTAAACTACAAATAAACAAGCTCAAAGAGATTCGAAATGATGCTTATGACCTTTCAAAAGATTACAAAACTAACATGAAGAGAATTCATGATAAGCATATTTTACGAAAACATTTTGAAGTTGGTCGAAGAGTTTTGCTTTATAACTCTAGATTGCATCTTTTTCCAGGGAAACTGAATTCTCGATAGACTAGTCCTTCTAATATAACTGAAGTCACCCCTTATGAGACTATTACTTTAAAGAACCATAAGGACAATAGTACCTTTAAAGTCAATGGTCAGCACCTCAAGCATTTTCATGAGTTATGGTCTACAGATGTCGAAGAAATCTTTCTCCAAGATCCCATCTACGAGGATTGAATCCTATTATCCGATGTATTCCTTTCTCAATACATTCCATCTTTTGATTTAAGGGGATACATCAATTCAAATGGCACCGCCGTCATGGATTGAATGAGTGAGAGTGATTGGTTGAGAATTTAAGAAGGGAGCATCATTCTCATCTCTCCATTTCTATTTTTTTTTTAATTTTTCATCATTTTATTTTATTGTTTCTTAGTACTGTTCTAATTTTTTACAAATCAGGTTGCGGGACAACAAGGCTGGAGAGGAGCTGAAGACACAGGCGACGACAGCCGTTCATCGGGGCCGGTGGGCGACCACGTGGGTGTGCATGGTGAGGGCGATTGCCCGGTCACCTCTAATGAAGTGTATCTGATTTTTTGGTATCCTATTTTATTTGTGACGAACAGTTGTACTCCGAGCCCAAATTTTGTAAAAGAGTAGGAG
This sequence comes from Coptis chinensis, assembly GCF_015680905.1. Taxonomy (NCBI): domain Eukaryota; kingdom Viridiplantae; phylum Streptophyta; class Magnoliopsida; order Ranunculales; family Ranunculaceae; genus Coptis; species Coptis chinensis. The sequence continues at coordinate 38,304,702 of NC_141464.1, forward strand.
AAAACAGTGGAACTTGTTTGTAATAGTTAGTGATAAAAATAAACACGAAAAAAAAAACAAAAAATTGGTTTTTGATTGATTTCTTATGATGAACATGAGTTAAACTTGGTGTAAGTTTAATACTTACCAAGGGATTAGAGTTTTAATTGCCTTGGAAAGTTCAAGTGTGTGAGGCAAGTTGTGGATCATAACTCACACACTTTGAATCAACTTGGTAATCAACACTCTAAGTCCAATTGACTCTAGTTAATCTAGGTGATTAATCTAAAACTTGTTAACTAGATTAGTATAATCTTAGTTTAGTTTTAAATTTGAGCCTTTAAATGCAAAGTTGTATAAATTATCAAAAACCCAACTTGTGGGCTTTTTAAGTGGGCATTTATTGTTACGTAAAACAGGGTAAATCTCAAAAGGTTGGACCTGACTCTCATATCAAGCACCAACCGACGGCGCCTTCTCCTCAAGCAACGTGTAATCACAGCTTGAGAGGTAATTTCTAAATCTCCTTGAAGCCCTAGTAAAAGGATACTTGTGTGTTCAAACATGCTTACGTGATTGTTTGAAATTTATTTTCTGCACTGCAATTTACATTCGCACATAAAGCTGAACCCGAGCCATAACAACCATTGGGAAGTCATTACCCAATGTAGGTAAATTGGACGTTGCTTGATTCTTGAAGCCCTAGACTAAAAAAATTAATTAAAATCAATCAACTAGAGCCCAATGTAGTCACGTTCCTCCAGAAAATGACAAAATTTAGCCACGAGGAATTAGAGTAATCAGTTACTAGATTCTGATGGACCAACGACATTCCTCACTCCCCTCTCCTAGATTCATCGTGAGTGAGATTCTTGGTAGCACACCACTTGGTGAAGTAACTGCCTACTCTTCTGAGACATGTAGTAGAGTCATCCTAGTCTCGCCGTAGGGGTGTCAAAATGGCCCTCAAACCATCAGCCCGCCTGCCCCGACCCGGCCCATGGGCCGAAAAAGCCCTCAAAATGAGGCCTTCACACATTCGTAGGCTGGGCCTACTCGGCCCTCAAGCCTTTGAGGGGAGGGTAAGGGCATTGACTTTGAAACATAAGCCCGGCCCTCATTAGGCCATCAACATTTATTACATATATTTTAATAAAAAAATTTACAATATATTTCATTTTAGCATTAATATGCTAAAAATCACTTAAAAGAACGTTTATCTATTAAGTTTTCCAACCTTATAATTTCATTATAATATTTTATGAAATGAATTTAACTGATCTTAATTGATTAATACAACTTTAACAAGTTTTTTTAGTAGTTTGAAGGTTTAATTGTGAAATGCATTCAATTTTATCATTTTTAACTAATGTTTCTAAATTTCTTTTGTAAATCAAATGTATAACATAGTATCCGGCCCTCATGTTTGGACCTCAAACCCAGCCCTTCAAGCCCTCTCGAAAGAGTTGAGGGGCGGATAAAGGCCTTGAGATTTAAGCATTGGCCCGACCCGACCCAGCCCTCGAGGTAAATGAGGGTAGGGATGGCCCAGCCCTCAAAGCATGAGGGCTTCATTGTTTGAAGGTTGGGCCAGCCCGCCCGACCCATTTGACACCACTTGTCTCACACCCAACTGTTCCTTTGAATAGAGCATAGTAAAATATAAACCAAAAGCAAAGTTTTCAAAACTCCATACATGCAAAAATGAATTTCGATTGCTTGAGCATACATTGCACTGTTTGCGCATGTTAGGATAGTTTTGGGGTCTTGCTAAAAGTGTATGATACTACGTTCAAGCACTTCTAGTATTAACAAGAATAAAACTTACTCACGTAGGAGAGCTCGTCGCCCTAGACAATCTCTTGTTTCTAGTCCTCCATCTCTTAAGATGGATGACGAAGTAGTGCAAGCTGAAGAGCCTCTCTCCAACTTTTACACATCGTTGTCTTGTATACGACTCACACCGTTTACAAGCGATTTTAGGATTCCAGCGAATGTGTTCAATCTTCTACCCATCTTCCATGGGTTAGAACACGAGTTACCATACGAGCATCTACGCCGGATACATGAAGTATGTAATACCATTCATCGTCCGGGCGTCACCGATGATCAGGTCAAGCTACTAGTGTTTATGTTCACTCTAGCTGGTAAGAGTCACGTTTGGCTTCTTTCACAAAAGGCCGACTCTTTCAATACATGGGAAAAAGTTGTATTCTCCTTCATGAAGAAGTACTTTCCGCCAAAGAAAATAGAAGAGATAAGAAGCAAGATATAGTTCTTCAGACAGAGTCTGAGTGAGACATTTTCCGAAGCATGGGATAGATTCTCTGACCTACTCCATTCACGTCTGATAAAAGCCCAAAACTATAGTTTTAACCCCTTAACAATAATACTTTTAGACCAATTATGCGAGTAATAAATAAGAGTTAATGCTGATTACGTGCTTTTATGTATTTCAGGCTTCGGAGTCAATTATGTGCAGAAATGTGTCACTTTGGCGAGATAAAGGAGCAAGGGTTGGTTGCTATGAAGTTCTATGATTAAAGGCATTCAAGGAGAAAAAGTCTTTGTAAAGCCCGGTTAAAGCTGAAAAGTCAAAGTCAATGCAGGCAAAAACAGCACACAAAAGTCAGCAGAACTTCCGAACACCATATCTTTGGACTTAGACCTCGAAATTGGGCCTACCTTATGTCAAAACAACCAGCTCGAAAAGAGCTTTCTAATGGTCCAAGCTTTGACCCAATCAGAGGAGAAAAAGTGGACAAAAATTCTATTGAAGTCAAATCCAGCTGAAAAGGGGTCTATGGACTAAAGAAATTAGGTTTTGGGCTCGATTTTCAGGCCCAAAACATGGCTCCTCAGCCCATGCACGAAAATGTGGATCTGGTCTCCTCCATTTCAATAGAGAAGACTTAACTCTTAAGCATCTTAGTTTTAGGTAGCCATTAGCCAATAGTTTTTAGATCTAGATTTAGACTCCATTAATTAATTAGTTTTTTATCTTGTTTTAAATTTAATTATTGAATTATTGTTATTGATATTCATTAGATCAATAAAGTTAATTAGTTCTTCATAATCTAGTTTCATTTTCATTAAATCATTGTAGTTTCAATTCATAGATTTAGTTATTTATCATTATTAGCTTCAATTAAATCTTGCATGATTAGGTTTCCATTTGAATTAAAATAAGCAAATTTAGAATCTTTATATCATGTCTTGTTTAAATTCATATAGAAATGATAGTGTAATGATTCTAGGCTAAACCTCCATTAGAGGGAGTTGAAGAAGCCTTAACGAAAACTTGATTTTTGTTAGCTTAGAAATCATCGTGATAATCTATTCAATTCTAGAAAGTAATTAGTTCACCATGAGAATGGGTTTGATTGCTTCACATGCTAGTTATTATTTGATAGAGATTGCCATGAATAATTAGGGATTAGAATTACCAATTTGTTATGCGAAAGCATTTCAATTTGGATTGCCACATTTCTTTGTTAGTTGATTAAGTCGAGTTAAGGTGGAATCAATCCCCCCTAATTCTTTATCTAGATTCAAACCTTAGTATTTCTATAGTTTGAATTCTCATATCATGTTAGTATAATTTGCATCGTAGTATAATTTCCGCAATACTCTCATTGACTTTGGATATATTGATAATCTTAGTAAACGTTAATTCTAAAGAACTAGGAGTGGAATGAATTCTCTACTCCAACTCTATTGCGATAGCATCGAGAGTAGAAAAACTTTGATAATTAGCACATAAGTTTAGTTTTAGTTTTTCTTACCTATGCGTAATTGTATTCGTAGGCAAAACTATCATTTTTACCATTATCAAATGGCGTCGCTGCCATCTTAGTTCCCGTAAAAATTGTTTTCGTTAGTATTGTTAGTATTCCCAAAGTCCCATTTAACCCACCCACACTTGTTTGATTCTAACTGTGTTTGTTGGTTTCATAACTGAATTTTTCCTCGCAGGAATACACGGAGCGTGACCCGCGCCCTTGGTAGGCAAAGTTCGAGTGCGACCCGCGCCCAAAACACTGGACATCAGCCAAGGTTGAGCGCGACCCACGCCCTCCCAAGGCTGAACCAGAGTGTGCCCCGCGCCCTCTTCTGAACCGCCCGATTTCCACATGTTAGTTCAAATTTCCATTTCTTCAAGTTATTCAGTGTTTCTAACTTGTTACACATATTGAGCTCACGTATACAAGACGTTATTTATAAGCGAAGCAAGGAGGCATTCAGGTACTTCTTTCTTCCACTCCTTGTATCTCTTGTTAGAGGTTTATACTAGCTTATTAGGATTGTTTTGAGTGTTGTCGTGTTTAGTTAAGATTGGTCTTAGCCTTGCATGAGATTAAGGTCAGGCAGAAGAAAAACGCCTAACGTAATCAACTGGCAACGTCAACAAACACGCCTTTCTAGTATACCACTCACTACACCTCTAGCTAGCATACCACACACTACACCTAAAATAATGGCTGAATAAATAGAGTCTCCTCTCTCTGACTTTTACAAAGCCTTGAACAATAGCCCAAAATCTTGCATCGTTCTTGCAGACCCAATGGGGGATTTCTAAATCCCCCCAAATATATTTAATTTGTTACCCGTTTTTCATAGGTTAGACCATGAAAAATCTTATCAGCACATGCGTAGGATTGAACAAGTCCTTACCACATTCCACCATCCTACGGTTAGTGCTTAACAAATTAAACTAAGGGTGTTTCCTTTCACCTTATCCGATAAGGCGGCATCTTGGTTAACTGCCCAAGCGCCTAATTCTATGGACTCATGGGCCAAACTTGTTCAACTATTTATGGAACATTTTTACCCACCACTGAAGACCGATGAAATGCTTTCCAAGATTCATTTCTTTCGAAAGAATCCTCATGAATCATTTTCAAAGGGTTGGAATCGTTTCACCGATCTTCTTATAGAGTGTCCACACCATAACCTCACGAAAGACACATTAGTTCGTGCCTTTTTCAAGGGACTATTACACCACCACAAAGATGTGCTTGACATAATGAATGGGGTAGTTTTCTCAGTAAAGGAGCCTCAGAGGCATATAAATTTTTAGAAGATCAAACAAAGCATAATAATAACTAGGGGCGTAGTGACGATATCTCCCGTTCCGCTAGTTCTTCTACAACAGTTAAGGCCGCCGGTATGTTTGAGATTAAACCCGATCCTGAACTAAAAAATTTAATCGAATCTCTCACTAAAAAGGTAAAGGCTATTTCTATTCAACAAAAGCATATCCCCGTCATGAATGTCAACTCCAATCCATGTAATTTCTGTTTGAGTCCTGAGCATCCCGACTCCTATTGTCCTCTCGCTTATGAACAACAAACATCACAACAAGATAACGTTTGCTCAATTAATAGGTATCCTATTCCTAACACCCCTTGGAGACAACATCCCAACTGCAGTTAGAGAAATAATCAACAAGTAACACCTCTAGGGTTTAATAATCAAAATGTTAGGCTAGTAAACAATTACAATCAAGCTCCACCACGATAAGGACAAGGTCAGGGTAATTATAACAATAATAATTATAATGCTAATAGAGGTATCATTCCGATAAATAATAACTATCACAACCCACCCATTAATAATCAACGTGACATGGTTCCTGTCACACAACCGATAGCTAACACTCCTCCACAACCGGATCATTTCAACGCCTTTATGCAATCCCAACAACAGATTTTACAAGCCATCCAACTTTCCTTATAGCAGTTAGCACAAGAGAAAGTACAACCCAAAGGTGTGTTTCCAGGTCAAGCGATACCAAATCCTAAAACAACAAACACACCATTTGAGGTAAACGGTAATACTAGTATGGAAAATACAAACATAGGTGAGCTAAATGCCATTACCACTCTCCGTTCTGGGAGAGTGGTTGATAACAACGTCACTATGCTTATAGTTACTCCACCAGTGGTCCCTACACCAGATATTGTACTAGATACCGATGTAGAAACTGAAGATCCTACCCCTGTAGAGGTACCAATTAAACCACAACCTAAGAAACAGAAAGCCAAGGTTAGACATCCAGTTGATCCATATGCTAAATATGTAGAGAAACCACTGTTTCCCCAGAGATTAGCTATGTTGAACAAGGATGCAAATTAGGATGAGATTAGGGAAGTTTTCAAAAATCTAACAATAAACCTTCCTTTTCTTGAAGCAATTAAAAAGTTACCTCACCACGCTAAGTTTCTTAAAGAGTTGTGCACTACTAGGCGTAAGACAAATATTTCTAAAGACGCCTTTTTAACTGAACAATTTCCAACTTTATCAGAACATAATGGAATTGTTAAGTACAAATACCCTGGTCGTCCTACTGTACAATACACCTTAGGAGATTCCCACACGACGACCACTTTACTAGACCTGGGGGCGAGTGTTAACTTACTCCCATATTATCTATACAAACAAATAGGTCTACAAGAGATGCCCATACTAAAATGATGTTGCAATTAGCGGATCTATCTATTAAGTACCCTAAGGGTGTGGTTGAAAATGTGCTTGTTAAGGTCCAGGGTTTCTACTATCCTGCGGATTTTGTAATCCTCAATACAGAAGTCACTAACGACTCTGTTCCAATCATTTTAGAATGCCCTTTCTTAACTCCGCCAACGCCAGCTCATAAAGCTGCCGATGGTTCGATGTCCTTATCTTTTGGCCATCTTTCTGTTGAGGTTAATGTTTTTAAAATGATGAAACAGTTACCAGATTTGTCTATAAATGGGGAGGTTAGCATGATCAAGAGCTTAGCTAAAGATTATTTTAATAATACGTTTCCAGAAAACCAGATGCATAAATTCCTTTCTTTTGGAAGTTCAAATTTTGCTGATGACTCCTACTTAGAGGAAGTTAACACTATCTTCAAGTCTACACCTATCGTAGACCCTTCTGTCGCTCCATCTACTGAGTTTGAAGACCTGCTACCTAAGCAAGTCTTCATTAGTCAGGATGAGGACCCTCTAGAAGCATTTATCGACATTCTCACCACCCCGGTGCTTAAACATCTTCCTTCTGAGTTAAAGTATATTCAACTTGATCTGGATGGTAGTCATCCAGTAATTATATTGTTGTTGTTATCTAAAGAGGAAGAGGCACGTTTGATTAGGGTGATTAGGGAACATCGTTCTGCGATTGGGTGGTCCCTAGCCGACATTAAGGGAATCAACCCTAATGTCTGCACTCATCGCATCCACTTGGAGGAGAACCCAAAGACTTCTCGCAAACCTCAGCGTCGCTTGAACCCTGCCATGCAAGAGGTGGTTAGGGAAGAAGTCTTACGGTTACTCGATCCGGGTATCATATACCCAATCTCTGATAGTGAATGGGTAAGTCCCATTCATATGGTTCCTAAGAAATCAGGGATTACCATGGTACATAATGCCAAGGGTGAATATGTTACCATGCATGGTCCTATGAAATGGAGGATCTGTATTGATTACAAATGTTTAAATGCCATGACACGAAAGGATCATTTTCCTTTACCCTTTATAGATCAGATGCTCGAACGTCTAGCTGGTCATGCTTTTACTATTTTTTTTGGATGGCTACTCCGGCTATTTTCAAATTATTATTGATATTGATGACCAAGAAAAGACTACCTTCACATGTCCTTTTGGAACATACACCTATAAACGAATGCCTTTTGGCCTTTGTAATGCTCCTAGTACCTTCCAGCGGTGTATGCTTCATATATTTAGTGACATGGTAGAACACTTTATGGAATTTTTTATGGATGATTTTTCTATCTATGGAGACTCTTTCACTGACTGCCTGTCTAACCTGTCTAAGGTTTTGACACGGTGTGAAGAGAAGAGTCTGGTTTTAAATTGTGAAAAATGCCATTTCACGGTGTAACATTTGACTAGGTCACATTATATCTAGTGATGGCATCGAAGTAGATAAGGCCAAACTAGATAAGATAGCAACTCTAGATATACCATGGACTGTTCGTGATATTAGAGCCTTTCTAGGCCATGCAGGGTTTTACAGACGCTTCATCAAAGATTTTTTGAAAATAGCTAGGCCTTTAACTAATCTTCTTTTAAAGGATGCCATCTTTGATTTTAATTTTAACTTTAAACAGGCTTTTGAAACTTTAAAAGCCACCTTAACCTCTGCAGTACCCATTATACAGCCTCTCGATTGGTTTAAATCTTTCGAACTCATGTGTGATGTTAGTGATTATGCTATTGGTGCTGTCTTGGGACAGAAACTAGATAATAAATCCACTGTTATTTATTATGCTAGGAAAATTTTAAATGATACTCAAAGGAATTATACAACTACTGAAAAAGAATTTTTAGCTGTCGATTATGCCTTAGATAAGTTTCTTCCTTATTTGGTTGGTTCTAAGACTCTAGTTTACACGGACCATGCAGCCCTTAGGTACTTTCTCGCAAAGAAGGATGCTAAGCAGAGATTAATCCGATGGATTCTTCTCCTACAAGAGTTCACATTAGAAATAAAGGACAAAAGAGGGGTCAAAAACATAGTTGCCGACCACTTATGTAGACTTACAAATGACGATGATAGTGATTCTGAGTCCATACCGGACTCTTTTCCTGATGAGCATCTGTATGCTATTTTTTCTACACCATGGTATGCTGACATTATGAATTATTTAGCGTCTGATACTATTCCTGGTGATTGGTCAAGAAATGAATGTAAGAAGTTCTTGGCCAGAGTTAAGCTATACTACTGGGATGAGCCCTACCTTTTTAAGTATTGTGCGGATCAGATTATTCATCGTTGTATTCCCCAATGGGAATATAATGAGGTTTTGTCATTCTGCCATGACAAAGAGTGTGGTGGCCATTTTAGTGGTATGAAAACAACTGCTAAAATTCTTCAATGTGGGTTTTATTGGCCTACTCTCTTTAAAGATGCCCAAGTACATTGCAAGACGTGTGTTCGTTGCCAACAACTTGGGCGAATTACAAAGAATAATATGATGCCATTAAATCCAATCATGGTGGTAGAAGTTTTGGACGTATGGGGCATTGATTTAATGGGTCCTTTTCCTGTTTCCCACAGTTTCATTTATATTCTAGTTGTCGTGGACTACGTGTCTAAATAGATAGAGGTCATGGCTTGCCATAGCAATGACCATAAGAGAGTTATGCTTTTTGTTAAGGAGTACATCTTCATCTGTCGATTTGGCATTCCTAAAGCCATCATTAGTGATGGTGGAACACATTTTTGCAACAGAGTTGTTGCATCTCTAGTGAAAAAGTATGAAGTTACACATAAGGTAGCAACTCCTTATCATCCACAAACTAGCAGACAAGTAGAAGTTTCTAATAGGAAAATCAAAAAGATCTTAGAAACAACTGTAAATCCTGATAGGAAAGATTGGTCAAAGCGCCTATCTGATGCTTTATAGGCGTATAGGACTCCTTTCAAAACTCTTATAGGTATGTCTCCCTTTAGACTTGTATTTGGGAAACCTTGTCCTTTACCCGTTAAATTGGAGCACCACGCTATGTGGGCTATAAAAAACCTTAACTTCAATTTTGATAAGGCGGGTGTCAAGCGCAAGTTGCAATTGAATGAGCTTGAAGAAATCTATAGCGATTCTTATGATCTCGCGAAGGATTATAAAACTAACATAAAACGTGTTCATGATAAGCAAATCTTGCGCAAAGAGTTTGTGGTAGGTTAAAAGGTCTTGCTTTACAACTCCCGTCAACACATTTTTCCAGGGAAATTAAAAACCCGTTGGTCTGGTCCTTTTCTGGTTACTGAAGTCACCCCTTACGGGGCAATCACCTTGGTAAATCCCAAGGACAATAGTATCTTTCAAGTCAATGGCCAACGGTTAAAACATTTTTATGAGCTATTGTCCCCTGATGTGGAGGAAGTCCTGTTACAGGACCCTGTCTATGAGGACTAACCTTTGTTGGTTGGTGTACTTTCTTTCATTTTCATATATTGGTAAGTGCACCATTCAGGTAACTGGGCCCTCCCTATGGAGTGTGTGGCTGTAAGTACCGGATCCTAAGTCCACGGTTAATATAATTCACTTATTCCACTCTTGCATGTTTTCTCGGTTTTTTAGTCATGTTCCTCTATGGTGTGAGTTATGCATTTATTACTTTATTGTTTTTCTCTATTAAATCTTTTTCATAAAAAATAAAAAAATAAATTCTAAAATCATAAAAATAGTAATTTATGAAGTCTCGGGAATCTGACTTTAAAAGACCCACGTTTAAAACAAATTTTCTAAACTCTGTTGTCTAAAATTTGTTTGGGGGTGGGGTGTTCATTTTTCCGTCCGTGATTGTTCAACTTTTCATTTGTGTTGCTTAGGCCGTTTAATCGTATTTCAATTTGGATTGACATTATCTATGAATTTAGATTTCATTCGTTCGCATAACTTACATCACGCACACACTTCGAGGCATTTTTCATCTTCTTATATATCACCCACGGTTGGAATAGAGTGTTTTATAGATCATTGGATTGGAAATTCTCTCCTGATCGTTTCCATATCTCATGCACAAAAATTGGACTAGTAACGAAGCGGGAATTTTACTTTGAACTTGTGCAAAAAATCGACACATTTCGAAAATCGAATTGGGCTTGGGCCCAATCTCGCACGCACGTGCCACACACGTGCATCCCCTTCATCCAAAACCAAAACAATCGCGAGTTCCTTCTCACTTCCACCATTAACAAAGCTTCCAAACCCTAGAAACCAAAAATTAAAAAAAAAAAAAAAAAAAAAAAAAAATACACCCACGCCCAAAGTTCAACCCAGTCTAAATCCTCTCTCACACCATTTCCATCCTTTTACACCACCAAAAACATAAAAAATTCAAAAATTTCGAACCACCACCATTGTTTTTAGTGAGGTTGTTTCAAACTTTTCCCCAACTTATTCAAACCCACAAATCCTTTCAAAACTTCAATGGCTCTATGACGACGAATTTTGCCGGAACAGGTTTTTTATGCCCACCACTTTGCGTCGTTTTATAGTAACGAGATGATACGTAGGGATTGGATGCATTTGTGGTATATGACGAGTGATTTTTATCATGAGGATTTGGTCCAACAATTTTATAGGACGAGGGAGTTGGTTGGGAATAAGATTTTTGTGAAGGTGAATAAAGTAAGGATAGAAGTGGATAGAAATTTGTTGGCGTGTATCTTCGGTATGGAGGAAGGACGCACTCTTGTGGCCACATTGCAGGAATCCCAAGTTAGTGGGATCGAGCCTTTGATGAACGAGACGGTTTTGGATGGTAACTACAATGCGAGTTCGCATTGTGTTCACCAGTCGTCTCTGCGAACCAACTAGCTGGCTGTAGCTCAGTGGATTGGGAGGAATGTCATTGGCAAGGAGAAAGTCAGTGACATCAGCCTGAATTGTCTTCACGTTCTATGGATACTCTAGATAAGGAAGTATGACTTCTGTATCCTCGAGTTTTTTATTACTATGATTAAGGGGAGTTGGGAAGAGTATTGCACCTCTCCCTGTTCTGATAACAAAGATCATGATGAGATTGAAAGCGACTCCAAAGTCTGATCGGATTGGGCGTAAGAGGCACCAAAATCCTACTATTTATATGGAGTGTATCTAAAAGACGTGGAGGTTGCCTGAAGAGAGGGTAGTGGAAGTGAATGAGTTAGAGGATGAGGAGGACACGACATGTTTTGATGCCAATGTCTTGGAGAGGTGTATGTCTGATGCAGAACGCATGTTGGTGCTTCATCGTGGCATGCGTTCTCTCAATACTATTTGTGAAGATCTCCAGACTCGATAGGCTACCATACATCATGATAAAATGTAAAATGTATAGTCTACCTACGTAATGAACTACGAATCCAAAACGTAAGTAAACTAAAACTATACTTTTACGTGTCTTTTTATCAAAGCTTCAACTCTCAATGCGAATTGCACTAAATGGAGTACGAAGTTCGTTCCACTCCTAGTTCCCTAGCATGGATGTTTTCTAATCTAACTAGTCGTTTTTAAGTCTATGAGAGCTTTACGAAGGGTGTTATACTACGATGAAACTAAAATGAGTCTACGTTGAATTTAACTACGAATACTATGGAAATATGCTTGTTTTGAATCTAGATAAAGGATTAGAGGGAATTGAATCCACCTCGAATCCAACTTAATAACCTAGTATAGATTCTTGCATCTCGATTCTCACGCTTCTTACAGCAAGAAATTCGAGTTCTAATCCCTAGTGTTCATGGCATTTCTACCGAAAGTACTAACTAGCATGTGAAGTCGCCTACCCATTCTCATGGCTAAACACGACTTTCTAGAGTGGAATAGAATCTACAAACAATTCTACACTAACAACTAAGTTTTCATCAAGGCTTCATCAACCCTCTAATGGAGGTTTTAGCCTTGATTCATTAAACTAACATTTCCCATTGAATCTAAACTAAACATAATATAAAGATTCTAACTTTATGAAATTTAACTAATCTAAATTAAACAATAACGAAAATCTAATTAACAACTAAGCATTGAATAACAAGTAGTAAATGAAATTAGATCTAACAATTGTAATTGACAAATCGAAATTGAATCAAGAACAACTATTTTATTATCTAATTCAAGGGAGAACAATCATTCAATACTAAATTTAAAACAAGAATAAAACTAATTACTTTAATATAAAAACTAGATCTAGAACTAAGGTTTAATGGAGGCTAACTAATCTAATTTATTTTCTAACCTAACTATCTACCATTAACAATGAACTAAGCTTTTGTTTTTATACATCCAGATCTAAAAATCGTGCATGGGCTTGGAGCCAGGGTTTGGGCCAGAGAATCAGGCCCAAAACCCAATTCTTTCAGTCCAAAAAGGCCTCTTCAGCTGCAGTTGGCTTCCACAGACTTTTCGTCCACTTCTGCTCCTCTGATTGGGTCAAGGCTTGGACCATTACAAAGCTCTTTCCGAGCCGGTCGTTTTGACATAAGGTATGCCCAATTCCGAGGTCCGAGTCCAAAGATACGAGCTTTGAAGTTCTGACTTTTGCTCCCTTTATCTCGCTAAAGTGGTACATTTCTCGCACATAATGGACTTTGAAGCCCTAAAATGCATAAAAACGTGTAATCGGTGTTAACTCTTACTTATTATTCACATAATTGGTCTAACAAATATGATTATTAAGGGGTTAAAACTACAGTTTTGGGCTCTTATCAAACCACCCCAAAACGACATTTTGCTTGTCCTCAAGCAAATATGAGAAATTAGAATAAGTGACCAAAATGGAGTTCTAACTACTCTCGTTTACTGAGTCGCGATTGCATTGACCATATGCAACAAGGCCTTAAACCACTAGGAATTCCCTAGTGGACGAGTTATAGCCTCGAGAGAGTTTTCCAAAAAGGTACTCACAAACTTCATCTATACTACAAATCGACTAAGAAAATAAAACTATTGTTTCCTTATTCATGCTCAACTATCTATACATCTCTCTAGCAATTACATAAGAATAACCAAATCAAAACCCTAAGTTATATATGCATAATAATCAATCATCTACAATAAACATATATACAATGAGTAGTACTATAAAATGTTTAGCGTGTTTGTTTCGAGAACTTCGGAATAAGCGTCCTTAAGTAGGTTCTCACAATAATAGTCAAGAAACAACACTCGATTTTTCCACTCAAGTTTAAGCTACTCCGATTAATACAAGCAAAACACTTTACCTTACAATCTCAATGACAACAAGGAAGCCGGGTCGATCAAACACATCCGCCACTTACTATCACACTAACCTATTCCTAATTGAGCTAGAGGTCTTTATTAGGTGTTATTTACGGGATTAGGAGATGGTTTAAGAAGGAAGGAAATGGATATTCTAAAGGACAAGTCCGAGATAATAGAGTCTTCATATTATGTAACTAGAGAAAACCTTGTTATTTACTTTTTTGCTTCTACAATTTGTTTCCATCCTTAGCCATATTTTTTTTTTTTTTTTTTTCCTTTTCTTTGGCTTTTGACTCCTTTTTATTCTATTTTTTTGAGTTTTTATTTTATTTTTTTTTTTTTTTTTTTTTTTTTCTTTGGATGGAAACTTCTTTTCTTTTTTTCTCAAGCAACTAACTAATTTTTGTTTACACAGTTTTTCTCTTCTTCTTTCTTCACTCATTCTATTCTCGGACTTATTCTAAATTGGGTAGGTTGATTTATTCTCTTTTTTTTTTTTTTTGTTTTTGTTTTGTAACAGGGGTAAAGGAATTGTGGTGTATGGAAGGCTAAAGAAAAGGCTCGAGTGGCGACTAGCGGAAAATAATTCATAGGTTTGAATTTCTCGGCTATATCGATCCAAAGAGAGCGCCTAAATTCTCACTTAGGATATGGTTTAGTGATCAAGCAAGTGGGCGTGTGATTTCTCTATCCGGATTTTACTTCTCCCTTGTGTCATTTCTCAAATGTTTCATTTCATATAAGGCTTTTTAGGCTATATTCTCACAGGATTTGTAGAATAAGTACTCTAGCCTAGATTTGAAAACTTCATCGCTAACAATCATAGATACTCATGTAATATATTTATAGATAGATGCAAAGATTATTACCTACGTATTAACCTACGTTTCTAACAATTATTCTGATGCAACAGCTATGTGAGACTTCTAGATTGTTAAAAGCATGGAGAAAGAAAACAATACCAATATTCCTAAGTGTATAGCATACTTTTTATTTATATTTTTGAATTTTTGAAATTTTAACTAGAAAACAAGTGCACATTATACATATCTATATCCTAACAGATGCCTTAATTACACGTATTTCTATGCCCCCCCCAAACAAGAAGCATGCTTTGTCCTCAAAGTATTTAAATAAAGAGGGTAGAAAAATACCATGGAAATGCGTGAAATTCTGGAACATCTGCAAAACAAGGTTAGAACATACTAATATAGGAAATAAAAAATTGATTGCAACTCTATAAGAGTTCCACCCATTATGGGGTTAATGCAATTAAATTGCTTGGGACATAAGCGCACACTAACGAAACTAAAACTTACCTCCACTCCCGACATGCATATTATCTACCCAATAGCATCATGGGTCTTGTATTTCAGCGGGCATGGCAAGTCCAAGAACAATTGCTAGCAAGACCCATAAGCGGTTCCTAGCCTACGTGTGTGATCACCTCAAAACCAAGCACCATAAGTAGTGCTTTGGAACAAATCTTTGAAAGACTGTTCGTATTATTATAGGAGATGTCATCTCAACATTACGCCTGGAATAGCTATGAATGATCCGAAACTACCCCGTAGAAAACTGGAATTTTTCTGGTCCACGGAAGTCGGTTCCTAGAATTCCTTGAGAGTCACCTCTAGGTCCGATAGATGAGGCGGTCGCTCACCTCATTCAGAACAAAATATATACGAGGCCTTGCGAGTCTCCCAGAAGCCAAAATTGAAAATTGAGACGAAACGCGGGAGTGAAAGGTGAGTGATGGAAGTTAGGTGTAGTGTAGGTTGTGAGTGTAGAATGAATGAAGTTTATATAAAATCATGCTTGAATAGATAACACCACCCCAAACAGTTTGGGAAGGTGGGATCAACATTAACTAATCACGACAATGAAAATAACGACATTATATTCATATTGTCATTCAAACAACATTTCACTACAAAAAAAGTCAAAATTAACTACGGAATTTAACAACGTAACATCCTATCTACTAAAAATAATAAAAGACAACATCAAAACAACAAACAAGTAGAAATCTAGCTACTCTTCAAGGGAGCGAGGTGGGGGTAAGAATAGGAATTTGAGTGATCAAGAATGGAAAAACCAAACACCACCCCCAAACAAATTTTGAAAACAGGTTTGTAAAATTTGTTTTAAAACGGGTCTTTTAAAGTCGATTCGAGACTTGCTAGATTACTATTTTTATATATCTTTACACTTTTTTTACTTTTATGAATTAGGTTTAATATAAAGGAAAACAATAAGCAGAAAGACATAATTCACACCATGAGAAACATGACTCAAAACCGAAAAACATGCAAGAGTGGAAAACGTGAATTATGTGAAACGTGGACTTAGGATCCGGTACTTTACAGCCACACACTCCATAGGGAGGGCCGGTTACCTGAATGGTGCACTCAATAATATATTGAAATGAAAGGAAGTGCACCAAACACAAAATTGAGTCGATTTATAGTCGATACTCGAGACTTTATCTAAATATATGTATGAATATGCAGCTTTATCATATATCAACAACCTAAATAGTTGTGGATCGTTCCATAAATAAATATCACGAAAACATATCCAAACACAATCAAGCACCAAGATTTCCCTCTGACGCAGCCTAGTGGAATGAAAGCTGAAGTCGAATAGACCTATAACATAACCGAAAGCATACACCTTAGGTTTCATCTTTGAACGAGAGGGTGTCCTAGTGAATAAATGTGGAAAAGTGAATGGTTGTGGAAGATATGGTGGATTGGGATAAGTTTTAGAGAAAAAGCATGGAAAAAATGAGGATGTGGGTTTAGCACAAAACTCATTCATGGTGTAGTTAGGGGACCTGTCTCAAGTCTGAAAAATGAAAGTGTCAAGTGGTTTATCCTTGGGAAGTATTTGTTTAATAGGTGGATTTAAAAAATCATGAAGCACAGGGAGAAACTAAAGGATCGAAAGTGCAAACTTCGAGGTTCCTTTGAAAAGGTGGAGGTGGGGAATATTGGTGAGGGAAGGTGAATGATTCTCAGCTAGAGCTCTCGAGTCCATATCATCGAAATCTTGATATGTGCAAGACATTCCTCAATAGTTGGGTCAAAAGGATCACCGGATAGAGATTGAAAAATTCATCTTCCGTCATAGCATCAAGGGATGAATGGTTGTTGGCAAGGGGACTCGCCAGTGGTAAAGAAGTGGTGCAAAAGAGTTGCGGGAATTCTTCTTCGATTTAACCGGGAGTCATTGTTAAAGTCGAATTTCGAAGGAAAGGAATTTGTTAAAATTCGTTTCTCCGAAACATGTTTTTGAAGTAATCTTGAGCTAAGCTCTCGATCATGCTAACCTCTCCATTTGTAGGTGAATCGATATCGTGGTCCTCGTTTTGAAAACATTTACCTCAACGTAAAAGATGGCCAAAAGGACAAGGACATCGAACCATCAGCGGCAGTTTATGAGCCGCGTTGGCGAGCCAAGAAAGGACGCCCTAAAATGATAGGTACAGAGTCGTTAGTGACTTCGCGTCGGAGGATAACGGTCGGCCGGGTAGTAAAAATTTTGGACTTTAACCAAAGACGCTTCTCAACCACACCCTTAGGATACTTAATAGACCGGTCACTAATTGCAACGCGTCATTTTAGTAGGTTGCATCTCCTCTAGACCTATTTGTTTATACAAATAAAATGGGAGTAAGTTAACACTAGCCCCCGTGTCTAATAAGCGGTCGTCGTGTGAGAATCTCCTAAGGTGCATTTATCAAGATAGGGCTAATTGGGTCCTTGTACTTAACAATTCCATTATTTTCGGATAAGCGTTGGGAATTGTTCCGTTAAAAGGCGCTTTTGGTATATTGGTCTTACGCCTAGTAGTACACAACTCCTTAAGAAACTTAGCATGGTGTGGTAGCTTTTTAATAGCTTCGAGAAAGGGAAGGTTTATAGTTAGATTTTTGAAAACGTTCCTAATCTCCTCATAATTTGTATCCCTAGTTAACATGGCTAATTTTTTGGGGAAACGGTGTTTTCTCTCTATAATTAGCATATGGATCAACAGGATGTTTAACCTTGGCTTTTTGTTTCTTAGGTTGTGGTTTAACTGGTACCTCTACAGTTGTAGGCTCTTCAGTTTCTATTTCGGTATCTAGTTCGATATCCGTTGTAGGGAGTACTGATGGGGTAACTATAGGCATAGTTACTTTGTTATCAACCACTCTTCCAGAACGGAGAGTGGTGATGGCATTTAGCTCACCTACGTTTGTAGTTTCCGTACTAGTATTACCGTTTACCTCAAAGGCTGTGTTTGTTGTTCTAGGGTTGGGTATCGCTTGGCCTGGAAACACGCCTTTTGGTTGGGCTTTCTCTTGGGCTAACTGTTGGTTTAAATTATTAACAGATTGTAGAATGTGTTGGTTAGATTGAGCCATGGTTTGGAAAAGTTGTTGGCTCACTTGTATGAAGGTGTCAAGACGATCCGGTTGTGTGGGTGTAATAGTCACGGGTGGTGTGACTGGAACTATGTCGCGTTGATTATTTATAGGCGGATTGTGATAGTTATTATTTACCGGAACGATACCTTTATTAGTATTATAATTATTATAACTATATTGACCTTGTGCTTGACCTTGTCGAGGTGTGGCTTGGTTGTTATAATTATTATAATTACCACGACCGCCCCTGTCCCGGAGGAGCTTGGTTATAACCGTGTGTTGGCCTAACATGTTGATTATTGTACCACGAAGGTGTGACTTGTTGGTTATTTCTCCAACCGGTTGGGATTTTGTCTCAAGGGCTTTAGGTTCACTATTAATGGAACAAGAATGTTCATAGGCTATAGGATGTTAAGGGAGTCGATGCTTTCGGGACTCCAACAGAAACTACATGGATTTGAATTTACATTCATGACGGGATAGGCTTTTGTTGTACGTAAATGGCCTCAACCTTTTTAGTTAGAGATTGATTAAATTTTTAAGTTCTAGATCGGGTTTAACCTCAAACATACCGTAGTAGCTTTAACGTGGAAGAAGAACTAAGGAGCGGGGAGTAATCGTCCACTACCCCCAGTTGTTATTTCGCTTTAGTTTGATCCTCTAAAAATTTGTAAGCCTCATTGGCTCCTTTACTTAGGAAACTACCCCCATTCATTATGTCAAGGACTTCTTTATGGTGGTGTAGAAGTCCTTTGAAAAAGGCAACGAACTAACGGTCTTTAGCTAAGTTATGGTGTGGACACTCTATAAGCGGATCGGTGAAACGATTCCAAGCCTCGAAAAATGATTCATGAGGGTTACGGGAAGAAATGAATCTTGGAAAGCATTTCATCCGTCTTTAGGGGTGGGTAAAAATGTTCCATAAACAAATTGAACAAGTTTAGCCCACGAGTCCACGTAATTAGGGCCTTTGCGGTTAACCAAGACGCCTTTTATCGGCTAATGTGAAAGGAAATACCCTTAGTTTAATCTGTTCCGCACCAACCGTAGTAGGATGGTGGAATGTTATAAGGACTTGTTCAATCCCACGACGTATGTGTTGGTAAGGTTTTTCATGGTCTAGACCATGGAAAACGGGTAATGAATTAAATATGTTTGGGGAATTCGAAATCCCCGTTGGATCCGCTAGAACGATGCAAGATTTAGGGCTATCGCTCAAAGCTTTATAAAAGTCGAGAGAGAGTCTCTCTCTCTTCAATATAATATCAGGTGTAGTGTGTGAAATTCTAGATAGGCGTGTTGTATTTATTTCTACGAAAAACAAGCCTGATTATACTAGAATTAAAACTCCTCTGACAGAAGATGCGAGGAGTGGAAGAAAGGAATACCTGATAGCGTCCTTGCTTCGCTTATGAATAGCGTCTTGTTTACGCGTGTTCAGTGTAAATAAGAGATTAGAACACTGAAAAACTTGACAATTCGAAGTTTAAATCAAACTGTGGAAATCCTGAATTTCGTGAGGAGGAGCTGGCGCATTTATCTTAAGCGTGGCGGCGCCAAGGCAAAGTCGAAGCTCCAGAAAGATAAGCGAATTAGCGCTCTCTTTGAAGCGTGCTGGCGCTTCGATCGCGTTTTTCTCGAATTTTTCCAAAACTGAAACGGCAACCACGAATATGAATCAAACAAGGGTGGGTGGGTGAAATGGGACTTAAAATAACTAATTATATTATGAATACAATGCTAAAGTGCAACTAAGATGGCAGCGGCGCCATTTGATATAATGTAAAATGTATAGTCTACCTACGTAATGAACTACGAATCCATCACGTAAGTAAACTAGAACTATACTTTTACGTGTCTTTTTATCAAAGCTTCAACTCTCAATGCGAATTGCACTAAATGGAGTACGAAGTTCGTTCCACTCCTAGTTCCCTAGCATGGATGTTTTCTAATCTAACTAGTCGTTTTTAAGTCTATGAGAGCTTTACGAAGGGTGTTATACTACGATGAAACTAAAATGAGTCTACGTTGAATTTAACTACGAATACTATGGAAATATGCTTGTTTTTGAATCTAGATAAAGGATTAGAGGGGAATTGAATCCACCTCGAATCCAACTTAATAACCTAGTATAGATTCTTGCATCTCGATTCTCACGTTCTTACAGCAAAGAAATTCGAAGTTCTAATCCCTAGTGTTCATGGCATTTCTACCGAAAGTACTAACTAGCATGTGAAGTCGTCTACCCATTCTCATGGCGAAACACGACTTTCTAGAGTGGAATAGAATCTACAAACAATTCTACACTAACAACTAAGTTTTCATCAAGGCTTCATCAACCCCTCTAATGGAGGTTTTAGCCTTGATTCATTAAACTAACATTTCCCATTGAATCTAAACTAAACATAATATAAAGATTCTAACTTTATGAAATTTAACTAATCTAAATTAAACAATAACGAAAAATCTAATTAACAACTAAGCATTGAATAACAAGTAGTAAATGAAATTAGATCTAACAATTGTAATTGACAAATCGAAATTGAATCAAGAACAACTATTTTATTATCTAATTCAAGGGAGAACAATCATTCAATACTAAATTTAAAACAAGAATAAAACTAATTACTTTAATATAAAAACTAGATCTAGAACTAAGGTTTAATGGAGGCTAACTAATCTAATTTATTTTCTAACCTAACTATCTACCATTAACAATGAACTAAGCTTTTGTTTTTATACATCCAGATCTAAAAATCGTGCATGGGCTTGGAGCCAGGGTTTGGGCCAGAGAATCAGGCCCAAAACCCAATTCTTTCAGTCCAAAAAGGCCTCTTCAGCTGCAGTTGGCTTCCACAGACTTTTCGTCCACTTCTGCTCCTCTGATTGGGTCAAGGCTTGGACCATTACAAAGCTCTTTCCGAGCCGGTCGTTTTGACATAAGGTATGCCCAATTCCGAGGTCTGAGTCCAAAGATACGGCTTTCGGAAGTTCTCTTTGACTTTTGCTCTTATCTCGCTAAAGTGGTACATTTCTCGCACATAATGGACTTTGAAGCCTGAAATGCATAAAAACGCGTAATCAGTGTTAACTCTTACTTATTATTCACATAATTGGTCTAACAGTATGATTATTAAGGGGTTAAAACTACAGTTTTGGGCTCTTATCACATCATAACTTCAAGACTCGTGCCCAATGCGAGGATGAGCATTGGGAAGAGATGAAGGCCGAGATGGAAGCTCAGCGAAAGTTTCGAGAAGATATGATGGAACACAACCCACCCCATGGGGGGTTCTTCTACTGAAGAGGCGTCTGTGAGGCACGAGCGTCGTCACCAAAGGACGGATGGCTCTGGCCCATCGGGAGCTCAGGAGCCATCTCCTTCTCATGTTCCATCCTCTACCAGCAGTGCGTGGTTTAGGGATCTTATGAGTTGATGTTGTTTTTTATTTGTTTTTATTAGTTCGGATGTTAAGTTTTTTGAATTCGGTAGCTAATTATATTTGAATTTCAATTTCAATTTAATTTGGTTCTTTCCAAATTGTTCATTAATTTTATTGTTAATCCCACCTTCCCGAATTGTTTGGGGGTGGTATTATTTATTCTAGCAAGATTTTTATATGATCCTCAATTTTAGAAGTTGTTTTGGAGTGATTGTTGGGAATATTGCCGATATTGGCAAGCTATGAGTAGATATGGTGGTAGGATAAAATCTAAAAGAGTTTAGAAGTTACTATTCTAAAGTCAATCTAAAAGATATTAGGTTTGGTTTAGAATCAAGAATATGGGTTGTTTCCGTTTCGGTTTTGGAAATATTTTGTTTCCGGCAATTGCCTTAAAGTTTTTTGGCAACTTCCCGATTCGTTTTGGAAACTCAAAACCTATATAAACTTCATTCATTCTCCACACAAAACTCACATCTCTCACTTTCATCTCTCACCTTTCACTCCCAATTTTTCTTTCTTTTTCTTCTTCACTTCAAAGACTCTAAAGAAGACGGCGCTGGCCATACCTCAATTGAAGCTACCTACGCCCAAAACACTATAAAGTGAGTGCACTAAAGTGAAAGTGTGTGCGCTCCGCTCCCAACCAAGACTAAAAATGAGCGTGCCCCGCACCCAAAACACTGTAACTCAAAATTCACCTGAGCGCCCTACCCAAGCATAGGTTGAGCGCGCCAATTGCTCTGACCCCCGTGGGCACGAAAAATTCTGATTTTTTGTGGGTTGTTCTAAGATCGTTTGCAGCTATTCCAGAGGATAGTTTTGTGATGACATCTCCTACAGTCATACCTGAACAATCTTTCGAAGACTTGCTGGGAAGCGAGACTTATGGAGGTTGGTTCCGGGACAAGATCTTGCAGTTAGGATGGCGGCTTCTACTAGTAAGTGATGATGACTCGTATTCACCTCAGCTTACTCTTTATTTCTACAACCATATTAATTTCTATTGTAACCAAGATGGAGAACAAAAATTCTCCATCGTAATTGATGACACGCCACTAGATTTCAGTAAGTCTTTGGTAACGTTAGTTTCGGGATTGCCCTTGCCTTATCTTATGCACACATAGGGATATATGACCGATAATGCATACCTCTATGACTATACATATTTCCATGAGTATTATAGGGGAGGGGTGTTTCGTATAATGGATCAAGGGCGATATAACATAGCCCTTGGTAGCCTGTCCCTGAATGTAGGCACCACCATGTTATTCATCCTGATGAATATCTTAGGGAAGTGGTAGTTTAATTCTACGAATAGTACCGCAGGTGACGTTTGCCTTGCTTTAGCTGAGGGACGTCCCTGATATGACATTCCCCGAGTATTAGTGGCTAGTCTTAAGAGAGCCTAAAGCATGAGACATAAGTATCTTCTTATGCCTGTTTTGGTTGGTCGCATCATACGCGGTTGTTTACCTGAATTCTGTACCCAGTTCATGGATTGGAAAAGGGTTGAAGTCATGAGACCCACTGATAAAACATAAAATGAATAGTTTACCTACGAAATGAACGATAAAACTCAAAACGTAAGTAAACTAAAACTATATTATGTGCCTAGTTTATAAAAGAATTCTACTCTCAATCCTATGAGATATAGTAGAGTAGGAAGTTCGTTCCACTCCTAGTCCTTCCGCATGCTGTGTTCTCGATGTATAAGTACTCTTAACTAAAAAGTCTAATGAGAGATTTACGAAATGGCAACTAGACTACGATGGAACTACCCACAAGATGCAACTAGTCGACTATCAGAACAACTATGGGAATGCTACGTTGATTCTATGATAAGGAGTTAGAGGGGGATTGATTCCACCTTAACTCGACTTAATCCTACTAACGACGAATCGTCATAATCCGAATTGAACTGCTTCACAGAACAATATGGTTACTCCTAATCCTTAATTACACATGGCATTTCTACCAATTCATAACTAGTATGTGAACGATTAAACCCATTCTCATGGTGAACTAATCATTTCTAGAGTGGAAAGGAAATTACGACGACTCTACGATAATAGGAATCAAGCTTTCATCAAGGCTTCTCAACCCCCTCAATGGAGGTTTAGCCGAGAATCATCACGCTATCATTCCCAATGGAATTCAAACAAGACATGATATAAAGATTGAAACTTTGCTTGTTTAAACCCAATTCAAAACTACTAATGCAATAATTGAATTAAACTAATAATGACAATTACTTGAATCTACGAATTGAAACTAAATAATTAATGGAAATGAAACTAACTTATGGAGAACACTATTTTATTAATCTAATGAATAATAAAATAATTATTCAAATACTAAATTAATAATCTAACTAATCTAAGTCTAGCTATCTACGTAATAAGGGAAATTAGATCTACACAATTGTAAATGACAAGAATCAAAATTGACAAACTAGCTAATTTATTAATCAAACTAATTAAGAATAATGATTCTACGAGTTTAATCTAAAACAAGAATTGAATTTAAACTAAACTTAATTTTATTACATGAAAACTAGATCTATAATTATCTATATTTTTAGGTCTAACTAGCTACCATTAACTATCTACCATTAACAAAGAGCTAAGCTTTTGTTTTTATACTTTCAGATCCAAAAATCGTGCATGGGCTTGGAGCCATGTTTTAGGCCAGAGAATCAGGCCCAAAACCCAATTCTTTCAGTCCAAAAAGGCCTCTTCAGCTGCAGTTGGCTTCAATAGACTTTTCGTCCACTTTTGCTCCTCTGATTGGGTCAAGGCTTGGACCATCGGAAAGCTCTTTCCGAGCCGGTTGTTTTGACATAAGGTAGGCCCCATTCTGAGGTCTGATTCCAAAGATACGGCCTTCGGAAGTTCTACTGACTTGTGTGATGTTTCTGCCCGCGTCGACTTTTCAGCTTTTGATCGGGCTTTAGAAAGGCTTTTTCTTCTTGAATCTTGGCCTTTAGTTACGGAACTCCTTAGTAACCGACCTTTGCTCCTTTATCTCGCTAAAGTGGCACATTTCTGCACATAATGGACTTTGAAGCCTGAAATGCATAAAACACGTGTCGATGTTAACTCTTAATTATTACTCACATAATTGGTCTAAAAGTATGACTGTTACAGGGTTAAAACTACAGTTTTGGGCTCTTATCACCCACCAATTGGGTGGTTCGTTCATTTCGAGTTATGACTTGGCCAGGATGGAAGGTGCAACCTCATTTGGTTGCCCCTTACACCCCATCAGACATAGTAACACTCGACAGGTTAGCACGAGTTGATGACACCCGGCGACGAGCTTGGCAAGTTATCATGGCATGGCAGGACGCAAAGGAACCTCATCTCTTTGATGAGGATGAGGATGAGGATAACGATTAAGCGGGAGAGGAGGTAAGTTTTTAGTTTCAGTTAGTGTATGCTTATGTCCCAAGCAATTTAATTCTTGTGAACCCCGTAACGGGTGGAACTCCTATAGAGTTGCGTCAGTTTTTATTTTCTATATTAGTATGTTTTAACCTTGTTTTGCAAATGTTCCAGAATTTCATGCGTTTCCATGGTATTTTTCTACCCTTTTTATTTAAATACTTTGAGGACAAAGCATGCTTCTTGTTTGGGGTTGGTGATAACCATAAAAATGAATAGTTTACCTACGAAATGAACGATGAACTCAAAACGTAAGTAAACTAAAACTTATTACGTGTTTATATTTATCAAAGTTTCTACTCTCAATTCTATCGAAATAGAGTGGAGTAACAAATTCGTTCCACTCCTAGTTCTCTAGCATGGAGTGTTTTCTAATCTAATTGATCAGTCTTAAGTCTAATGAGAGCTTTACGAAGGGTGTTATACTACGATACAATATGAAATTGATTATGTTGAATTTAAACTACGAATGCTATGGAAATATGATTGTTTTTTAATCTAGATAAAGGATTAGAGGGGGATTGAATCCACCTCGAATCAAACTTAATAACCTAGAATAGATACTTGTATCTCGATTCTTACGTTCTTACGGCAAGAATTTCGAATTCAAATCCCTATTGTTCATGGCATTTCTACCAAATACTAACTAGCATGTGAGGTCGTCCACCCATTCTCATGGCGAATCACGACCTTTTAGAGTGGAATAGATTCTACAATGCTTCTACACTATACCACTAAGTTTTCATCAAGCTTCATTAACCCCTCTAATGGAGGTTTTAGCCTTGAGTCATCAACCAATCATTTCCCATTGAATTATAACTACACATCATATTAAAATTCTAACTTAACTAATTTAACTAACAATAATTAAAATCTAATTAACAACTAAGAAATGATAATCAACAAGAATTAAAACTAGATCTAATAGATTGAAATAACAAAACCCGAAATGACAAGAATAATCACTATTTTATTTATCTAATGAATGATATTCAATGATTCAAGAAATTAATCTAAAACAAGAAAATGAAATTCTAAAACTAAGTTCTAAAACTCATTAATGGCGGCTAACTAATCTAATTCTAATCTAGGTCTAACTATCTACCATTAACAAAGAGCTAAGCTTTTGTTTTTATACTTTCAGATCCAAAAATCGTGCATGGGCTTGGAGCCATGTTTTGGGACAGAGAATCAGGCCCAAAACCTAATTTCTTTAGTCTAAAATGGGATCTTCAGCTGCAGTTGGCTTCGACAAATGTTTGGTCCACTTCTGCTCCTTTGATTAGGTCAAGGCTTGGACCATTAGAAAGCTCTTTCCACGTCGGTCGTTTTGACATAACGTAGGCCCAATTCTGAGGTTTGAGTCCAAAGATATAGTCTTCGGAAGTTCTGCTGACTTTGTGTGCTGTTTCTACCCGCGTTGACTTTGACTTTTCAGCTTTGACCGGGCTTTAGAAAGGCTTTGTCTTCTTGAATCTCGGCCTTTAATCATAGAACTCCTTAGCAACCAACCATTGCTCCTTTATCTAGCTAAAGTGGCACATTTCTGCACATAATGGACTTTGAAGCCTGAAATGCATAAAACACGTCGATCGTGATTAACTCTTACTTATTATTCACATAATTGGTCTAAAAGTATGATTATTAAGGGTTAAAACTACAGTTTTGGGCTCTTATCAAACCACCCCCAAACAGCATTTTGTTTGTCCTCGTGCAAAGATGAGAAATTAGAATAAGTGACCAAAAATGGAGTTATCTATCTACCGTTTTTACTGAGTCGATTGCATTGACCATATGCAACAAGGCCTTAAACCACTAGGAATTCCCTAGTGGACGAAGTTATAGTCTCTCGTGAGAGTTTTCCATGAAGGTACTCACAAACTTCATCTATACTACAATGACTAAGAAATAAAACTATTGTTTCCTTTATTTATGTCTCAATTATCTATACATCTCACTAGCAATGAATACTGAATAATCATGTCAAACTTAAGCTAATATATGCATAATAATCAATCATCTACAATAAACATATATACAATGAGTAATACTATGAAATGCAATAGCAGTCCGTTTAAAAACTTCGGGATAGCCCCCTTAAGTAGGTTCTCTCACAATAATAGTCAAGATACAACACTCGATTTTTCCACTCAAGTTTTAGCTACTCTAGTGCAAGCTGATGGGCACACTTTACCTTACAATCTCAATGATACACAAGGAAGCCGGAGTCGATCAAACACATCTACCACTTACTATCACACTAACCTATTCCTAATTGAGTTAGAGGTCTTTATTAGGTGTTTCGGGGATTAGGAGATGGTTTAAGAAGGAAGGAAATGGATATTCAAAAAGGACAAGTCTGAGATAATAGAGTCTTCATATTATGTAACTAGAGAAAACCTTATTATTTACTTTTGTTCTACACTTTGTTTCCATCCTTAGCCATATTGTTTTTCTTTTTCTTTAACTTTTGACTCATTTTATTCTATTTTTTGAATTTTTTATTTTATTTCTATTTTTATTTTTCTTTTCTTTGGATGGAAACTTCTTTTCTTTATTTTCTGAAGCAATTAACTAACTTTTGTTTACACAGGTTTTTCTCTTCTTCTTTCTTCCTCATTCTATTCTCAGACTTATCTAAATTGGGTAGGTTGAATTTTTTATTTTGTTTTGTTTTGTAACAGGGTAAAGGATTTGTGGTTTATGAAAGGGCTAATGAAAGGCTCAGTGGGGCGACTAGCGGAAAATATACTTAGGTCAGAATTTCTAGCTATATCGATCCAAAAAGGGCCTAAATTCTCTCTTAGGACATGGTATAGTGGTCAAGCAAGTGGACGTGTGATTTCTCTATTCGGAATATACTTCTCCCTTTGTGTCATTTCTCAAATGTTTCACTCATATAAAGCTTTAGGCTATATTCTCACAGGATTTGTAGAATAAGTACTCTAGCCTAGATTTCAGAAAACTTATTGCCAAACAATCATAGATACTCATGTAATATATTTATAGATAGATGCAAAGATTATTACCTACATATTAACCTAAGTTTCTAAAAACTATTCTAATGCAAAAGCTACATTGAGACTTCTAGATTATTAAGAGCATAGAGAAAGAAACAATGCCAATATTCCTAAGTGTATAGCATAAACTTTTTATTTTTAATTTTTATTTTTATTTTTATTTTTTTAAGACAAATAATACGTAATATACAACCTAATATGTGCTTAACATTTACATCGTGTTTCTATACCACCCCCCAAACAATTTGGGAGAAGGGGGTTCATGAAACAATTCAATAGCACAATTAAATTATGTAATAACTAATTTTTATAATTTTTAACATTATATAAATAAAAGTGTGTAATTTACATCCTAAAAGTGTCTAATTTTTGCAATGTTTCTATCCCACCCCCAAACAATCGAACGCTTTGTCCTCAAAGTGTAAAGAGATAAGGAAAGAATTTACCATAGAAACGTGGCAAAAATTGGCAGTACCTGTAATAGAAATATTGTAAAGATGATATGATAATATGAAGCACAATTAAACCGGGTATCGCATTTCAACTAACACAAACTCTACTTGGAGTAAACATGACAGGCTTAGGGTGGCAACATGATTTGAAATGAATACCAAAATCGCCACCCCCAAAACAAAATTGGAAAACTCTTTTTTAAGTTTGAAAATTTTGTTTGGCCTATACTCCGTAAAGTTGGTATTGTACTTAAAACTTGGGTCTTTTAAAGTCGATTCCCTAGACTTATCTAAACATATGTATGAATATGCAGTTTATCATATATCAACAACCTAAATAGTTGTGGATCGTTCCATAAATAAATATCACAGAAAAACATATCCAAACACAATCAAGCACCAAGATTTCCTACGACGCAGCCCTAGTGGAATGAAAGCGAAGTCGATAGACCTATAACATAACCGAGCATGCACCTTATGTTTCATCTTTGAACGAGAGGGTGTCCTAGTGAATAAGTGTGGAAAAGTGAATGGTTGTGGAAGATATGGTGGATTGGGATAAGTTTTAGAGGGAAAGCATGGAAAAATGAAGATGTGGGTTTAGCACAAAAACTCATTCATGGTGTAGTTAGGGACTGCCTCAAGTCTGAAAATGAAGGTGTCAAGTGGTTTATCCTTGGGAAGTATTTGTTTACTTGGTGGATTTAAAAATCATGAAGCACAGGAAAACTAAAGGATCGAGTGCAAACTCGAGGTTCCTTTGAAAAGGTGGAGGGTGGGGAATATTGGTGATGGAAGGTGAATGATTCTCAGCTAGAGCTCTCAAGTCCATATCATCAGAAATCTTGATATATGCAAGACATTCCTCAATAGGTGGGTCAAAAGGATCAACTGGGATAGAGATTGAAAAATTCATCTTCCATCATAGCATCAAGGGATGAATGGTTGTTGGCAAAGGGGGACTCGCGAAGTGGTAAAGAAGCGGTGCAAAAGAGTTGCAGAATTCTTCTTCGATTTAGCCTACTACCCCGGAGTCATTGTTAAAGTCGAAATTTCGAAGGAAAGGAATTTGTTAACTGTTTCTCCTAAAACATGTTTTTGAAGTAATCTTGAGCTAAGCTCTCGATCATGCTAACCTCTCCATTTGTAGATGAATCGATATCGTGTCCCTCGTTTTGAAAACATTTACCTCAACAGAAAGATGGCCAAAGGACAAGGACATCGAACCATCGCGGCAATCTACTCTCAATTCTATCGAAATAGAGTGGAGTAACAAATTCGTTCCACTCCTAGTTCTCTACCATGGAGTGTTTTCTAATCTAATTGATCAGTCTTAAGTCTAATGAGAGCTTTACGAAGGGTGTTATACTACGATACAATATGAAATTGATTATGTTGAATTTAAACTACTTAATGCTATGGAAATATGATTGTTTTTTAATCTAGATAAAGGATTAGAGGGGGATAGAATCCACCTCGAATCCAACTTAATAACCTAGCATAGATTCTTGTATCTCAATTCTTACGTTCTTACGGCAAGAATTTCGAGTTCTAATTCCTAGTGTTCATGGCATTTCTACCAAATACTAACTAGCATGTGAGGCCGTCTACCCATTCTCATGGCGAATCACGACCTTCTAGAGTGGAATAGATTCTATAATGCTTCTACACTATACCACTAAGTTTTCATCAAGCTTCATCAACCCTTCTAATGGAGGTTTTAGCCTTGAGTCATCAACCAATCATTTCCCATTAAATTATAACTACACATCATATTAAAATTCTAACTTAACTAATTTAACTAACAATAATTAAAATCTAATTAACAACTAAGAAATGATAATCAACAAGAATTAAAACTAGATCTAATAGATTGAAATAACAAAACCCGAAATGACAAGAATAATCACTATTTTATTTATCTAATGAATGATATTCAATGATTCAAGAAATTAATCTAAAACAAGAAAATGAAATTCTAAAACTAAGTTCTAAACCTCATTAATGGAGGCTAACTAATCTAATTCTAATCTAGGTCTAACTATCTACCATTAACAAAGAGCTAAGCTTTTGTTTTTATACTTTCAGATCCAAAAATCGTGCATGGGCTTGGAGCCATGTTTTGGGCCAGAGAATCAGGCCCAAAACCTAATTTCTTTAGTCCAAAATGGGCTCTTCAGCTGCAGTTGGATTCGACAGATGTTTTGTCCACTTCTGCTCCTCTGATTGGGTCAAAGCTTAGACCATTGGAAAGCTCTTTCCGAGCCGGTCGTTTAGACATAAGGTAGGCCCAATTCCGAGGTCTGAATCCAAAGATATGGTCTTCGGAAGTTCTGCTGACTTTGTGTCTTTGTTTACGCCCAGGCCGACTTTGACTTTTCAGCTTTGACCGGCTTTTAGAAAGGCTTTGTCTTCTTGAATCTTGGCCTTTAATCACAGAACTCCTTAGCAATCAACCATTTCTCCTTTATCTAGCTAAAGTGGCACATTTCTCAAAGATATAATGGACTTTGAAGCCTGAAATGCATAAAAACACGTAATCAGTATTAACTCTTACTTATTATTCACATAATTGGTCTAAAAGTATGATTATTAAGGGGTTAAAACTACAGTTTTGGGCTCTTATTAGTTGGTATAGAAACACGTGTAATTCAGGCATCTGTTAGGATATAGATATGTATAATATGCACTTGTTTTCTAGTTAAAATTTCAAAAAATTTAAAAATATAAATAAAAAGTTTATGTTGTACACTTAGGAATATTGGTATTGTTTTCCTTCTCTATGCTCTTAATAATCTAGAAGTCTCACGTAGCTTTTGCATTATAATAGTTTTTAGAAATTTAGGTTAATATGTATGTAATAATCTTTGCATCTATCTATAAATAGGTTACATGAGTATCTATGATTGTTTGGCAGTAAGTTTCTGAAATCTAGGCTAGAGTACTTATTCTATAAATCCTGTGAGAATATAGCCTAAAGCCTTATATGAGTGAAACATTTGAGAAATGACACAAGGGAGAAGTAAAATCCGGATAGATAAATCACACGTCTACTTGCTTGATCACTATACCATATCCTAAGCGAGAATTTAGGCCCTCCTTGGATCGATATTGCCAGAAATTCAAACCTTATGAAATTATTTTCCACTGGTCGCCCCTCTGAGCCTTTCTTTAGCCTTTCATAAACCACAATTCCTTTAACCTTTTACGAAACAAAATAAAATTAAAAATCAGCCTACCCATTCTTTGAGTCTGAGAATAGAGATGAAGAAACAGAAAAGAGAAAGACCTTTGAAATCAAGAATTTGATTAGTCGCTTCAAATAAGAAAAGAAAGTTTCCATCCAAATAAAAAAAAAATATATATATATATATATATATATATATATATAAAAATAAAAATAAAAATAAAAATAAATAAAATAAAATAAAGAGTTAGAACTCCAAAAATAGAATCAAAGGAGTCAAAAGCCAAAGAAAAAGAAAAATATGGCTAAGGATGGAAACAAAGTGCAGAAGCAAAAGAACAAAGATTTCTCTAGTTACATCATATGAAGACTCTATTATCTCATACTTGTCCCTTTTGAATATTCATTTCCTTCCTTCTTAAACCATCTCCTAATCCCCGCAACACCTAATAAAGACCTCTAGCTCAATTAGGAATAAGTTAGTGTGATTGTAAGTGGCAAATGTGTTTGATCGACTCTGGCTTCCTTGTATGTCATTGAGATTGTAAGGTAAAGTGTGCCCACTGCGCACTAGAGTAGCAAAACTTGGCGAAAAAATCAGAGTGGTTTTTGTCTTGACATTTATGTGAGGACCGACTTAAGGACGTTATTCCGAGTTTTCAGAAACGGACCTGCGAGTGCATTTCATTGTATTACTCATTGTATATATGTTTATTCGTAGATGATTGATTATTATGCATATATTAGCTTAGGTTTCGACTTGATTATTCTATATTCATTGCTAGTGAGATATATAGATAATTAAGAACATAAATAAGGAAACAATAGTTTTATTTCTTAGTCGTTGTAGTATAGATGAAGTTTGTGAGTACCTTCACTAGAAAACTCTCACGAGGCTATAACTCGTCCACTAGGGAATTCCTAGTGGTTTAAGGCCTTGTTGCATATGGTCAATGCAATCGCACTCAGCGAAACGAGAGTAGTTAGAACTCCATTTTTGGTCACTTATTCTAATTTCTCATATGCTGTTTGGGGGTGGTTTGATAAGAGCCCAAAACTATAGTTTTAACCCCTTAACAATAATACTTTTAGACCAATTATACGAGTAATAAATAAGAGTTAATGCTGATTACGTGTTTTTATGTATTTCAAGCTTTGGAGTTAATTATGTGCAGAAATGTGTCACGTTGGCGAGATAAAGGAGAAAGGGTTAGTTGCTAAGAAGTTCTGTGATTTAAAGCCAAGATTCAAGGAGAAAAAGCCTTTGTAAAGCCCGGTCAAAGCTGAAAAATCAAAGTCAACGCGGGCAGAAACAGCACATAAAAGTCAGCAGAACTTCGGAGCACCGTATCTTTGGACTCAGACCTCAGAATTGGGCCTACCTTATGTCAAAACGGCCGACTTGGAAAGAGCTTTC
Organism: Coptis chinensis; assembly: GCF_015680905.1. Lineage (NCBI taxonomy): Eukaryota > Viridiplantae > Streptophyta > Magnoliopsida > Ranunculales > Ranunculaceae > Coptis > Coptis chinensis. The sequence goes on from NC_141464.1 coordinate 38,337,777, forward strand.
CAATGGTCTAAGCCTTGACCCAACCAGAGGAGAAAACGTGGACGAAAAGTCTGTTAAAGTCAAATCTAGCTAAAAAGGGCTGTATAGACTGAAGAAATTGGGTTTTGAGCTCGATTTTCCAGCCCAAAACATGGCTCCTCAGCCCATGCACGAAAATGTGGATCTGGTCTCCTCCATTTCAAGGGAGAAGACTTAACTCTTAAGTATCTTAGTTTTAGGTAGCCATTAGCCAATAGTTTTTAGATCTAAATTTAGACTCCATTAATTAATTAGTTTTTTATCTTGTTTTAAATTCAATTATTAAATTATTGTTATTGCTATTCATTAGTTCAATAAAGTTAATTAGTTCTTTATAATCTAGTTTCATTTTCATTAAATCATTGTAGTTTCAATTCATAGATTTAGTTATTTATCATTATTAGTTTCAATTAAATCTTGCATGATTAGATTTCTATTTGAATTGAAATAAGCAAATTTAGAATCTTTATATCATGTCTTGTTTAAATTCATATAGAAATGATAGTGTAATGATTCTAGGCTAAACTTCCATTAGAGGGGGTTGAAGAAGCTTTGATGAAAACTTGATTTTTGTTAGCTTAGAAATCGTCATGATAATCTATTCAATTCTAGAAAGTAATTAGTTCACCATGAGAATGGGTTTGATTGCTTCACATGCTAGTTATTATTTGGTAGAGTTACCATGAATAATTAGGGATTAGAATTACCAATTTGCTATGCGAAAGCATTTCAATTTGGATTGCGACATTTCTTTGTTAGTTGATTAAGTCGAAGTTAAGGTGGAATCAATCCCCCTTAATTCTTTATCTAGATTCAAACCTTAGTATTTCTGTAGTTTGAATTATCGTATCTTGTTAGTATAATTTGCATCGTAGTATAATTTCCGCAATACTCTCATTGACATTGGATAGATTGATAATCTTAGTAAACGCTAATTCTAAAGAACTAGGAGTGGAACAAATTCTCTACTCCAACTCTATTGCGATAGCATCGAGAGTAGAAAAACTTTGATAATTAGCACATAAGTTTAGTTTTAGTTTTACTTGCGTTTAAGTCTCATAACTTATTCATAGGTAAAACTAACATTTTATGTTTTATCAATGTCCTCACCATAAACTAGAAAAATCCACTCTTGTCTAATGTTTCTTCAAAAGCCTTCTCCCATAACACAAAGTAACCCTCGACATAATGAGTAATGGTAATTTTTTGGATAGAGGTGCAACAGAAGCCTTAACCTTTCTTGAAAACCAAGCTGAAAAGAGTACCTATTGGGGCGACATAAACAATTCCAGAATAGCTCAACACGGTACATCTAAGGCTAGTAGTATTTTTTAGGTGAAATTAGATTCAAAAATCAAAACCCTAATAGAAACCCTCACAAGAAAGATAGATGCCCTCACAACCAAACAAAAAGACCAAACCCCTCATCCTGTCATGAACGTAAATACCTTACCATGCAATTTATGTCTAAGCTTAAATCATATAGATGCCACCTATCCCTTGATCATAAACCTATCATCACTTCAACAAGAAAAAGTATATGCTTTCAATGTACCAATTGCACTATGTAGACAACATTCAAACTTCGCATGGACCAACATTCCATAAAACCAAACACCACTAGGTTTCAACAAACCTACTAATGCATTCAGACAAGGACAAGGTACCTATAACAATCAAAATAGAGCATTGGTTCCATCCTAGTTTAACTAGAACTATCAAAACCCATCTATCAACAACCAAATAGACCTAGTCCCCGTTACACCATCAACTAGTGTCAAAACAGATAAGCCCACCAAAATAATGCTATTTGTCATGCAACAGCAAACCCAAATCCTAGCATATCCATGCAACAATCTCTAAATTTTTAGCCCAAGATAAAACCCAGAAAGGTGTGTTCCCAGGTTAAGCTATTCCTAATCCTAAACTAACAAACGCAGCTTTTGAAGCAACATGTGACGTAAACGAAGCTGGAGCGCTAAAAACTCTTTCTTAAATATCACATCTACGAGGATTAAATCCTCTTTTTCGATGTATTCCTTTCCCATTCCATTCCATCTTTTGCTTTAAGGGGATACATCAATAAGGTAACCGGGCCTCTCCACTTGGAGGGTGTGGTTATAAGTGTTGAAGCCTTAGTCCACAATATATCTCGCATATTCTTTGTAAAACACTTTTTACTCATCGTTGGAGTAAGTGTGAACCTGTGGAGCGAGTATACAATTTTTCTTTTCTTTATTTTACATTTCTGTAAGTGCAGGAGCCTTAGTCCACATTATATCTCTCATATTATTTGTAAAACACTTTTTACTTGTCGTTGGAGTAAGTGTGAACCTCTGGAGCGAGTATACAAATTTTATTTTCTTTATTTTACACTTCTTTTTCAAAAATGTTTGTTTTCTTTGTGCTATTAATGATAGATTCTATATACATCAATAGTTAAGTGATTTTTCAAAACGGGCAATAGATTTTACACAGACCAACCCCAGAACAACGCAATCTAGGGGCAGTTTGAGATCAGTTTTGCTTACTAAAGGTCGCCTATATCACCGAGCTATTCGCCCGAGTTAGGACATCCCATGTCTAACACAGTAAATCCCCCAACTCGCGTAGCTGAAGCTCTGTCTGTCTAGATTAGGTTTGCCACAAAGCCGACATGAAAGTTGCCTAAGAGCATTTTTAGGTGAGATACTATCCTAGCATCAAACACCAAATTTTCAACAATTTGGTGTTTTTTCATCTTCAGGAGAGACACATGTTGATGAAAACACCAAAAAACACCAAACCAAACACTAAATCGGCCAAAATTTGGTTACAGCTTTAGTGCTGTATCAAATCTCTCTCGCGCGGTTTTTCTAACACCGCATGGGCTTGGGCTTCTATGGAGCGGTTTTGCCAAAGCCGTATGTGTTTAGGCTTCTATGGTGCGATTTATCCAAAATCGCGTGCGTTTTATCTAAAAATTAGGAACTGTGCAATTGAAGAAATTAAGAATTGTGCAATTAAAGAAATTAAGAACTGTGCAATTGTATCTAAAAATGATAAAAATGATCCAAAACCTATGATCCAAAATAATAAGAATGATCCAAAATCTATGATTATGATTATGTATCCAAAATGATCCAAAATCTATCATATTACATAAAATTCATTTAGCTATCTTCTTATGCCCCTTACCACTCGATGACTCTCCTCTTTCTATTTGGATGTTCTGAAGCTGCTCATCTAAGTTCCTAACCTGATAACCAATATCTTCTCTATCTACACGAAGGTTAACTACCTCAGCCTGAAGTTTCCCATATCCCTGATGTTTTTTTTTTTTTTTTTTTAAAAAAAGATAAGCTAGGGTTAGGCTGACCCTCACCTGCATTAATTAACCATATCTTACATAGATAGTACCTCGTGCATCCTCCTCTATTAATTTTTGCAATTCTCTATCTATAGGAGGAATAAACACTGACAAATCATTACAAAGAGATGGATTAAGCCTAGCAAGTAAGTCTGCCGGCTTATTAGCTTCCCTAAAAACATGCAAGAAAGAGCAAAAACTAAATTTCACAACTAGCTTTGATATCTGGGTTTCCATGTCCACACATGTCCATGGTGGTTTTGCTATCTTGTTGATGATGTTCACTACTGTCAGGGAGTCGGATTCAACTTCCACCTTTTGAACTCCTATCTCATAGCATACCTCGAGCCCAATCACAATAGCTTTTAGCTCCTGAAATAGCACAGCCTGCTTATCGCCACTTCCCGAGTAAGCAGACAACACCGCTCCATTACTGTTTCTGATTATACCTCCATGACCAGCTCCCTTATCCGTCAATGCCCCATCAGCATTCAGCTTTACCATTCCTTGTTCCGGTGGTATCCAGTTGCACTTTTGCGTCTTTATAGCTTTGAACTTTATTTGTATGCCCAGCAACTGACAGAGGTTTCTAGCTTCTATGGATTCTGTGATTTCAGTTACTTGGGTCTGAATGTACGCCTTGGTTTCTCTGATAATTCTCGATAGAACCACTATAGCTGGTCTCGCATTGTTCTTGAATCTACGCCCATTTCTTTCTTTCCAAATCCTATCCACAACCGCACAAATGTAAACCTTGTATACTTCAACCACTACACTCGAGCCTTTGCACACTCTCAACAGCGAAGACCATTCCCTGTTTGAACTTCTACAGTCTGTCGTAATTCCCAGAGCAGTTTTTAAGCCTTCAATAATCTCACGTGAATATGTGCACTCAAAGTAAAGGTGGTTAGAGAACTCTCTACTCTGATTACACAAATATCCCTGATGTTGTTGCGTGTGCACCTACTGAATATCCTCATACGCTTTTCGAGTCTCGTCATATGCACGTTGGGATTACTGATATGTTTGAGAATATGCCTCCTCTCTTTCTTGGCTATAATGATACATGGCAGTCCTCTTCCCATCAAACATAAGAATCTGGTTCTCATATCTTTCCCGAACCTCAGCCTAAAAATCCAAGAAAATACAGTGTGAGTACATAATATATATATAATGAATAAGATAAATAAAACAACTAAACTCACCGTGGTATACTGATCAATCTGCGGCTCTAACTCATAGAAATGAACATGAGGCACCTCAGGAATGGAAATGTAAGTAGCCTCCCCATCAGGTCCACACACAGCAAACATCTAAGGATTAGTGGCAAACACAGGAGCTGGATGATATGCATTCATAGGTTGTGGGTTGTAAACAGGTTGTGGTAGATGAGGAATACATAGCTCATGTCCCATCCCTTCTAGGCCCACAAACTCGAATTTACTAGCCTGACCAACAGGTCGGGGGCAACAACGGACCCATAGAGACACGTTTCCACCATCTATAATACCGATCAGCAGTCTGCTCAACAACAAATGAAGACGCATCTGGCCAAGGACCACCACTGCCATGAACTCAACAACTTAGCATAACTAATATCTGGTATGGCAGCACATGGAACTCCATATCGTCCAGTCAACTGTCTCCAACATCTATCGCCACAGTACCAAACCTTACAGTCACGTGCGGCAAAAAAAACTCTGTGACGTGACAAAACACAAGCATGCCACACAATAGGATCGTCAAAGGCAGTAGACAAACGCCAAGGTCTCCACTCAATAGATGACAATAATCTAATATAAATCTGAGCGTGAGTCATTCACACATTATTTTTAACCCTCTATTATGAGTCAAGTGAGGCCCTTACCAACTTGCAAATCTAAGGCGAGTATTAGCAATTATGTCTATATTAGGACAAAGAAAACGAAAGTACTCATAAAACCAAATCTCCAAAACTCCTATGAATCCTGCAATCTGAGGACTTCTACTTCCAAATGTCTGTGAAGATTTGTCTAACGCTGCTATCAATGTGGTATATACTGAGCTACCAAGTACATAATCTTTCATATTATGCAAATCAGAAACATAAGCATAATATCCAAGTCGTACCGTAGAATGACCATTTGGAAACAAAACATGCCCAATAAAAAACATCAAAAAACCCTAACATACACATCAACACCCTCACTACCAGGTAGAATAGTCAAAGCTAACTCTGCTCGTGTATTAGGATCCAAGAGAGGTTCCATGTATGCAGTCTTCATATGAGATAGCTTAATACCAGAAGAATCATAAGCATCCGCATCCAAGCGAGGAAAAGTTATAAGCATACTACCAATGTTCTCATAATTTGTATTAAACGGTATCGGTTGGCCTATACCGATACTCAATCCAGATATCATGGTGAAGTCTAGTGGAGTGAACCCTAACTCTGTACAAGAAAAATGAAATATATGAGTTGTATTCCACCATCTTTCTACTAAAGCTATGACCACTGCCCAATCAGCCTTCTCATAATCTACATCAACCAAAAGACCCAAAAGTGTACACAAAATACTATCTCTAATATGTACAAACTCATCCAAACTCTTAAGAACCTTCCACCACTCTCTAACACCAAGTAAATCCGATCTAACTCAGTAGTCAATAACTTGCTGACATTATAAAAAAAAAATAATGCATATAAGATAAATAATTAATTGGCCCAACTCAACTAATAAATGCATAATAATATTCAAAATATTTAATCAAAACTAATTAAATTACCTGAGAATTAGCCACTACACTCGACATGTGTTTTGTATCACGTGTAGAAGACACAACTTGCATATCAAGTGTTTCATCGGGATTAAATTGCCAATCGAAGTCGTTCAATTGATACTTAAGTACATAGGGATATCTATCAGTCGGTGCGACATCCTAGACTTCTTCACCCCCACCGTCTTGTACTTCCTCGGGTTTTTCTACCTCTACATCAGCACCAATGTCATTTGTGTACTACCAATACTCATCATCATTATCGTCGAAAAGTTGAAAAGGATCCATATAAAATTTCAAGAGTTTTGGTAGGTTTTTGTTTTTTTTTTTTAAGGAGAGGGTTTATGAATTAAGAGAAAAGTTAAAAAAGAATTAACTGCGGTTTTGGTCATGTTTATATAGACATAGCACGCGGTGTTGCAAACACCGCGACGGTTCTGGAAAACCGTGAGGGCTTCGGCTTTTAAGATAGGCTTCAGTACGCGGTTTTGAGAAAGTCGTGTGGGCTATATAGCATGGTTTATCCAAAACCGCGTCATTTGATGTCGAATATTTGATGTTTCTCCTGAAGTTGGTCGGTGTTTTTTGGTTTGGTGTTTGGTTTGGTTCAAAATTTTGGTGTTTTCTTGGTTTCTCTCCTAAAGATGCTCTAAGATTTTCTGCTTTGTTTTCAAGAAGTACCATCTAGAATCAATGCTTCTAAGTACGAGTTTCTTAAAACATCTCTCCATAGTTTTCAAAACCAGAAGATATAAAAATGAAAATTATACGCCGGAGTAACCAAAATGATACCGGATTAACGTATAATTTTATCTTTTTGGCAAAACCTCTATATGGATAGAGATATATTTTGAATGAGAAAACCAACAAAAAAAACGAGGCGTCTCCAAATAAGAATTAAACAAATAGAGTAACCCAAAGTGATACTATTCTCTGTTTAATTCTATCTTTTGCCTCCACCTCTCTATTTTGTCTCGAGAATCTGACGTTAAAAGACTCAAAAATTTCCTTTCTTAAAAATATTTCAACTCTCGTTTAAATCTTTTCCCCTTCTAAATATCTTTCGTTTCTGAAAAACTTTTCAAAAATGCCTTCTGTAGTAAACAAAAATCATTCACCTAGCAAGACTAGATGGATCAGTTTCAATGATTGTGTGCAAACACTTCCTAGAGAACTGTAGCTTAAGATATGGACACAGATACCAAAAATCATTCCTGGTTTAGGTAAGAGTTCATACGCACGTAAGAGACGAGTTAAGAGAGAAGGCTGGTGCTTGAATTTTCAAACACCAACTTGCCCTAATCTTTAACCTCATAATAACTCTGCTTATAAAGAATACATGTGTTATCCCCCAGTGCATTACGCTCAGTCTAAGAGAGTAATTCAACCATCTGGTTGGGATTGACTCGAGTTTTCAAAAACTTCCAAGTCTTAGATATCTGACTTTAAATGGTCCACCTTTTTAAAATTCCAGTCAAACTTATTTAAAACCTAAAAAAATTAATTAAAATTTTCTTTATGTTATCTGTACATATTTCCCCACAGTTCCTGTACAGTTCTTTCCATCATCTGTTTTTCATCCACTATTGGATGTGAGTGTATCCTATACCGTTACGTTAAATTTTTTATGCTGATCGTTTTGGTAACTCACGGGTCAAGATCGGACAAGTAACAAAGCGCGGATCGGCTCTTGAAGTTGGCCAGGCACTGAGGACAAGATCGGAATTTCCGGATTTTATTTGGGCTTGGGCCAAAATTTCAAATTCTTAAAACAAGCACGTACGAGGCACGTGCCATCAAACCATTAAGCCTATGCGACCGCCCACTTCCCTTCTTCTCTATCACGAAATCCACAACCCTAGCCGCCCCACTCGACTCGCGATCGCCCCTATCAAACTCGCCACCGCCCATACACCTTAACACACCTTGATAAGAGCCCAAAACTGTAGTTTTAACCCCTTAACAATAATACTTTTAGATCAATTATGCGAGTAATAAATAAGAGTTAATGCTAATTACGTGTTTTTATGTATTTCAGGCATTGAAGTCAATTATGTGCAGAAATGTGCCACTTTGGCGATATAAAGGAGCAAGGGTTGGTTGCTAAGAAGTTATGTGATTAAAGGCCAAGATTCAAGGAGAAAAAGCCTTTGTAAAGCCCGGTCAGAAGCTGAAAAGTCAGAGTCAACGCGGGCAGAAACAGCACACAAAAGTTAGCAGAACTTCCAAAGACCGTATCTTTGGACTTAGGCCTTAGAATTGGGCGTACCTTATGTCAAAATGACCGTCTCGAAAAAGAGCTTTCCAATGTTCCAAACCTTGACCCAATCAGAGGAGCAGAAGTGGACAAAAATCCTATTAAAGTCAAAGCCAGCTGAAAAGGGCCCTATGGACTGAAGAAATTGGGCTTTGGGCTCGATTTTCTGACCCAAAACATGGACCCTTAGCCCATGCACGAAAATGTGGATCTGGTCTCCTCCATTTCCACACGCAAGACTTAGCTCTTAAGTATCAATTAGCTTAGGATAGAAGGTAGCCATTAGAGAATAATCTAGATCTAGTTTTGAGTTTTATTCAATTAATTAGTTTTTCAATTATTGTTTTAGATCTAGTTTTTACTTTGCAATAGATTAGTTAGAACAAGTAAATGATTAATTTAGAATCACATCTAGTTTTATAATAAAGTATTCATCTTTAATTCTGATTTAGTTTATTGATTCAATTCTTGTTTAGTTTTAGTATTGTTAAATTCATAAATTAGTTGTCTTCAATTGCTAATTAGTTAATCATAATCTAGTTTTAATTATTTAGTTATCAATTTCATTTCTTAGTTGTTAATTTAGATTTGAATCTATTGATTAGTTAAATTAGTAAAGTTAGAATCTTTATATGATAGTTTTAATTCATATGGAAATGATAGTTTGATGAATCAAGGCTAAACCTCCATTAGAGGGGTTTGATGAAGCCTTGATGAAAACTTGATTGTGTAGTGTAGAATCGTTGTAAGAGTCTATTCCACTCTAGAAGGTCATTGATTCGCCATGAGAATGGGTTGGACTTCCTCACATGCTAGTTATGAATTAGTAGAGATGCCATGTATAATTAGGGATTAGAACGACCAATTCTTACCGTAAGAACGTAAGAATTGGATTACAACAATCTATGCTAGTTTATTAAGTTGGATTCAAGGTGGATTCAATTCCCTCCTAATTCTTATTCTAGATTCAAACATTAGTATTCCGTAGCATTTTGTAGTTGAATCATTATAGTTAGTATCTTGTTCTTAGAATTCACATCGTAGTATAATCCCACCATTACTCTCATTAGACTTTGGATAAACTGATAATTATATAAGATATTGAATGCTAAATAACTAGGAGTGGAACGAATCTTTTACTCCACTCTATTTCGATAGATTCAAGAGTATAAATCTTTGATAAAGAACTGTTACGTATAAAGTTTTAGTTTTACTTCCGTTTGATATTCATTATTTATTCGGAGTAGAAATATTCAATTTTATCTACTTATCAAATGGTGTCGCTGCCATCTTAGTTCCCTTTAGTATTGTTTTCTTTAGAATTGTTAGTTTTTCAAAGTCCCATAACCCACCCACCCTTGTTTGATTCTCATTGTGGTTGTCCGTTTCAACACTGAAAATTTTCCTCGCAGAATTACACGAAGCGTTACCCGCTCCCTGGGCAAGCTAAATTGGAGCACCACCCGCGCCCAAACGCCTGGAACTCCACTTTTTGGCTGAGCACGACCCTCGCCTTGCCAAGGCAAAACACGAGCTTGCCCCGCGCTAAAGCGCCTGGACCTTGAGTTTTTCCCTGAGCGCGACCCGTGCTCTACCAAGGCTAAGTTCGAGCGCGATCCGCGCCCAAATGCCTGGAACTCCAACTTGACCTGAACGCGACCTGTGCCCTCTGCTGAAACTACCCGATTTCCATAGGTTTGTTTCAAACTTCCATTTCTTTCAAGGTTTTCAATGTTCTAACTTGTTATACACACTGAGCACGCGTAAACAATACGCTATTCATAAGCGAAACAATGAGGCATTCAGGTACTCTTTTCTTCCACACCTCGCATCTCCTATTAGAGGTTCATACTAGCATATCAGGATTGTTTGGAGTGTTGTTGTATTTCATTAAGATTGGCTTAGCCTTGCATGAGATTAAGGTCAGGCCGAAGAAAAACGCCTAACGTAATCAACTGGTAACGTCAACAAACACGCCTTTCTAGTATACCACTCACTACACATCTAGCTAATATACCACACACACCATCTTTCTAGTATACCACTCACTACACCTCTAGCAAAAAATATTTTTTCCGTTTATAATTAAAAAGTCTTGTTTCCTTTTCTATGATAAATAAAAAGTTAGAAGTCTCATTATAGCAATAGAGTAAGGACTTATTCTTCGTACTTAGACTAATATATGTACAATAGTTTATGCATCTTTTTATGAATGGCATGCATCATCATTTGTTTGTATATAGCAGTGAGTTTTCGAAGCCAAGGTTAGAGCAATTAAGTTCCATATCCTGTGAGAATCTAGCCAAAAGCCTCATATGAATGATTATTGAGTGATGGCACAAAGGATGTCTGGATAGAAAGACCACACGTCCACTTGCTTGATCACCACGCCAAATTCTATGAGAGAATTTAGGCCCTTTTTGGATTGATATAGACAAATAAACGTTAAAAATCCAAAAACATAGTTTTCCTCTAGTTAACCCTCTTGAGCCTTCACCCTTTCTAAAAGCCTTTTATTCTTCACCAAAAATTCATAACCCGTTACAACACATAATAAAAAGCTTACCCAGCTTATGAGTTGAGTACTGGATGAATATCAGAAAAAGAGAAGAGAATACCTTGTACAAAAATAGAACAGTTATTTGCTTCAAAAAGAAAGAAAATAAAAGAAAAGAAATGAGTTAAAAATAGAATGTCCCAAAAGTTCAAAAAATTCAAAGGAGTTAAAAATCGAATCTCCCAAAAGTTCAAAATCGAAAGGAAATGATATCAGAAACAAAAATAATCAAAAGGAAAGTTAGAACTCCCAAAATTCAAAATCATATGGAGTCACAAAGCCAAAGGGCAAAAAAAAATATTCCAATTCGGAAACAAAATAACAAAATAAGGTTCTTCTCTGGTTACAAGTATCTTGAAGACCCAGTTTCTAGACTTATCAGATTTTGTTTATCCTTTTTTTTTTTTTCTAAACTATCATCCTATCCCTATAACTCCTAATAAAAGACCTCTAGCTCGATTAGGAATAGGATGGTGTGATAGTAAGTAGCAAGCGTGATCAATCGACCCCGATTTCTTTGGACGTCATTTGAGTATGTGAGGAATATAAGTGTCTGCTGCACTTGAGAGAACGAACCTTGAGTGAATCTATCAGAGAGTTGTGATTGCAACACACCCCTGTGAGAACCCACCTTAAGGAAGGTCTCCAAAAGCCTCGGAAACAACTCTGCTTTTGCATTTCTTTACTCATGTTTTGTGCATTTATCTTTAGATAATTAAATTACTATATATATATATATATATATATATATATATATATATATATATATATATATATATATATATAATTCTAAGTTCAAAAGAGCTTGTCCTTATTCCTCGCTAATGAGATGTATGAACTTCTGAGAATAAATAAAGAAACAAGTTTTTATTAAATAGAAAAAGTTTGTGAGTACCTTCACTAGAAAACTCTCACGAGGCTTAAAGATCATTCACTAGGGAATTCCTAATGGTTTAAGGTTTTGTTGCATATGGTCAATGCAATCGCACTCTGCGAAATGAGATTAGTATAACTGATAATAAATCACGCATTTGTGATCTTAATTTTTTCTCTCATTCTTGCTTGAGGACAAGCAAGATGCTATTTAGGGGTGGTGATCAGCTCCTAAATGTGCATTTTATTATCCGTATATTGCTGCATTACAGTCCCTATTACGCTTAACGAAAAGACAACTCATAGCTTTTATTGCCTTTTTCAGGTTAAGGAGTATTTCAGATCACTTATCATAAAAACTAAGTCTTAGCACCAAAAGGAGCCTTAATCACGCTTATTATGAATACCAGTAGCTGCTATGGAAAAGTGCTGAAAAAGTCAAGGTCAACCGGTCAAAGTCAACGGTTAAAGTTAAAAGTCAAAGCCCTCAAATCAGAAGATCGACCAGAGATAGAGGCCCTTATCTTAAATTATGAAAACTTTCTCTCTAAACCTACCTTGGTCATGAAGAAACCAAAAAGCAAAAGTGAAAGTGTGAGGTGTCTAGTTTTTAATGGAGAAGGGCAAATCTGTAAAAGGCAAAAGTAAGGGTATATAATCAAAAAGCAAGGAAGAGAGAACACATTCATTGTTTTAGGATCCAAACCATTTGGTTTGTTTAATTTCTTGTCTTATTTTTCAATTTTTATTTTTATTTTTCTTCTTGTTTTATTTCCTTCCAATCAACTTGTTATTTCCTTGTTCTTTATTTCAATCAACTTCTTATTTACTTGTCTTTGTTTCAATCTTCAATCTTGTTTGCTTGCTTTCATTTCAATGTTTTAATCAATCTTCCCCTTAATATTTTCAAGTCATTTCAATACAACAATCTAGCTTTCAAGTTTTCATTAGCTTAGAACCATTCTAATCATTTCAAGAGTCTACCTTTCTTCTTCACATCTCCCTCACTCAAACTCTAAACAATTTAGGATGAACCTCAACTTCTAATCTAAACTCTTTTGAAGTATACAAACAACTACTAAAACTTCGACATGCTGAGCGCCCTTCCGAATGCCTCAATGAGCATCCCACCACCAACAATATTTGATGGTTGAGGTGTATATTTTTATCAAACAGTCAAAAAATCAAGACATAGTGAATACAGATACGTCATTGACGTCCCAGCTACAATATTTCTATTTTTCGTTTATATTTTTCTCACAAGTCTCTACTAACTACTTTTGACATCCATGTCAATCCAACAACTTTTTATCACTGAGGGCTAACATCCGCACCTATGAGCTACAATCACCAAGGGCTACATTCTCTCTTTGCTCAGACATTCAGTCCAACAACTGAGGCCTTCGCTACTTCATCAAATCACAGACAACCGTCTCCTCCAATAACATCTTGTCCACCACTCATCTAGACTTCTCCGGATTTCTCATCAGCCCGTCTTCTACAAAGATGCCCTAACGAGAGAGGGATATGTAAGGGACCTCCTACTCCAAGTCGATTATAACCAGCTTGACTCAGGCACTCGTCACTCGGGCAGTCGTCACTATACTCGGGTAGTCATCTCACTGGAAATCGTCACTATACGTGGGCAATCGTCACTATACTCAGGCAGTTGTCACTCGGGAACTCGTCACTTAGCATCATCTGGTGACATCATGCATCACCTGCCACTGTCATCATTACTACCATTATTCTTAAGTCTCTTTCCCGCCGTAATACATGAACCATTATAGACATTCACCATCATTACGGAGTACTCACCATCATTACACCCTATGACAGCTCAAATAAGTATGAACACCGATGGCTACCACCCACATGCCCCTTGTGAAAGCATGTCATTCATCTCGACCGCACATCTGTACTCATCAGTACACGTGTCGCATTCGATGCACACTTGCAATGCCTAGAAAAACCACCCTAAGAACTACGTGTGGCTTGATTCCAGTCTGGAATACGAGTTACTAACTCAACCTTCACTAGCACTTCCAATACGCAGATTGAATACGTAGGCATCTTCATCCTCATGAAGAGCTGCCATTAACAACTACCAAAACCATCCCTTTTCCTCATCGTAACTTGAGAGCTAAGTCTTAACTCGGTGTAATATCCTAATAGTCCCTTAGGACCAATTAGACATTTACAGCATCCTTCTCTTTCAACTTCTCAAGTCTTCAACAGCATAACCGAGTGCCATTAACACTCGTTATCGCACCATCTTTTGCGAACAAAAACCAATATATTTGTTGTGTCTTTCTTGTATGGATGATGGATCTAATTTCAAAGAATTTTTCTTTTCTTTTCTTTTTTTTTCATTCAAATACTTCATCCTATTTTTATGTTCTAAATTAAAATTAACCCACATAATATCCAAATTCGGTTTCTTGATCAGGTTTCAGAGAGAACAAAGCAGGGAATCTAGCTCACTTTGTTTTAATTTCCATCATTATTAGGTTGATGGAAAAGAATTCTTGCTTTGTTTTCACCTGCCATCAATTCTCCCAATTTTTGTAATCCGCCATCTTCTTCCCCAATTCCCCATCTAACACCGTCACCGATTCAATCTTACGCTTTTACATGGAATTTTACACACAACATTGATGAGTTTGATGAAATTTTAATACACATTTATTGGGCTGTTTAAAGAAACGGGGTGAAGCAAACTTCTTATTTTGGAGTTTACCGTGGAAATTAAGTTTAATTTTTGAACCCAAACGAGAATTCAACATTTAAATTTGTTAACCGAATCTATTTGATTTCATAAGAAAAAAAATGTTCTTTTGAGTGAGAGATTGAACTGAAAATGATAGAGGAGAAGAAGAAAGGCCACATGGGTTGTGTTTGTAATTCTCTCTTCATAAATAATGTAAGTTTGGCTTGGCTTGAGCCCTTGTCCGATTATTCACTTTTGGCTTTGTTTCACTTGCCAGCTAAGACAATTGTGGATCATTGATTCTCATAATCCAACGATTAGAAAAGTGAGTAAGAAAATGTGTATAACCGAGTAAACCGATCCCTTCCATATATGTTTGTTTCTATGGTTTAGCTCTCACTAATTTTCTTTTGTACTTAGTACGTCAATATGATTTTTTTTTTTTTTTTGCTAGGTTAATTACATCAGGCCAACTCAAAAGAAATCAAGTCGTGAAAAACTGAAATCAAGTCGTGATAAAACTTTTAAATCATAAAAATTACATTCCTATTCACTTGAGTAACATTAAGAGAGATGTTCTTAAGGGGATCAAGGTCTCGGGCTGGCTGTCACAAGGAAAAAAACACAATGACATCAAAGAATTTCGCATTCTTGATAGGCTTGATGTACATGTGAAAAGTGCCCCCGCAAGACAGCTTGATCCAAATGAAGTGCATCGGCCCAAGGAGTTCTCGATGTCATCAAATGAAATGGATCATCAAAATGGCGGGCGGGCCGGGAATTAACAATGGGTCTCGGTCGAGTGGTTATCATGCGAATGCACACCATAGTCATGCCGACCAAGAAAGCGGTGGAGATGAATTGGGGTTACATTAGGATTAAAGCCAACTTAGAAGGCTCCCCTTCAATGGCGATGCAATTCCATGGATGTTTAGAGTGAGATGGAAGCAAGCAATTGCATTTTTAGAAGCTATCCCATGTTTGGAATAAGGATTTAGCCCGACACTTTAGTATGGATCCATTTTTATAAGATAGAAAGAACATTTTGATGAAAAAGAATATAACTTGTATTGTCTTTGACAATTCCTTTCATTAATAAATTTCCTTACATAAATCTGTTGACGATTTGTGTGTCTTTGTATATGCATCTATAGTTTTTTGAGTTCATACATGAGATCAATCTTTGTATTGCCTATGGATCTATAAGCTCAAAATGGAAGAGCGCTTTTTAAATGAGTGGTTGATGGTTCGAATCCATTTAGATCCAAATTTAAGATTTTTTTTCAAAATAAAATTTGGAAAGCACGATATAAAATAGCCAATTATGATAGCGTTATTGAGAAAATGCTATGGAAATACCCGATAGCATTTGCAATAACTAAAATGAAATTGATAGCACATATGGGTAAATGCTATAAAAAATGCAATAGCGTGTGTTGTAAACGCTATAATCTTGATAGCGTTTGCTCACAACGCTATCAGATTTATAGTATTTCTTACCAAAATGCTATTGTTAAAAAGATAGCATGCTCATAGATAGTGTTAGGGGTGATAAAAGGGTTGGGCCAGGCTAGCTCGGCCCTCAAACCATAAAAGCCCTCATGATTTAGGATCGGGTCAGCCCGCTCCTATTTTGTATTGAGGACCGGGTCGAGTAGGGTAAAGCATGAAAACTCAAGCCCTTAACCCGCCCCTCGACCCTCATTTTTTAGGGCCAAATGAGGGCCAGGTCGGGCCCGGTCTAATTATATTTTACAAGTTTATTTATTTTTTGGTGATTTTTTATTTATTTTTATCATACTTTGATTATGTATATCAATTTTAACTAAGTATACAAAACTAATTCTTATGCCTTTAGAGGAAAAAAAAAAGGTGGAAGAGATGATATTCTTAAAACATCTACATTTTTCATACTTAATTATGTTGTTAGGTTGAATTTGCTTTTATGTATAACTTATATACTTATCATTCAATCAATTACAAAAAAATGCATATGTTATGTTATGTTCTAATCTATCCCCTATTGAAAACTAATTTAGTGACTTTTTTTATACAACTTAGATAATGTATGAAGGCCATAAATACATAAATATAATGTAAAATAACAAGAAAGCATATGCATAAATATAATTTAGTGATTTTTTTTTATACAAATTAGAGTATAATACATAATATAATGTAAAATAACAAGAAAACATATAAGGGCCAAGTGAGGGCTGGTGACGGCTTAATGAGGGCCAGGCTCATGCTTCAGAACCTAAGCCCTAGCCCGCCCCTTATAAGCATGAGGGACGGCCCGGCCTGACCCTCAAATATGTGAGGGCCAACTTTTGAGGGCTTGAACATGCAATTTTGAGGGGCGGGTTGAGGGCCTGAGGGCCAAATTATCACCCCTAGATAGCGTTTGTGAAACGTTATAAATCACTTTCATAGCATTTTGTGAGTGATATCTATAATATTTTCTCCAGTAATAATTTCATGTACTTGTCTTTCAATTTCTTCAACATATCTTTTGTGAAGGCTTCCAATGCGACTGGGTACTCCCAATCATCTGGGAGATATTACGGACAACTAACATCATAATAAATTTTCATATTCAACATCTCTCAAACGTCTTCTTTCATATCTCTTCTTTTTCGTCAAGAGTATCATCCAAACCATTAACACCAACAAATCAATTAACTCGCTTTTCCTCAATTCAAAATCAATGTTTCCAATGATACTTTCAATATTAATAACAACAACCTAATATGAGTCTCAACAAAAGAACTTGACATATTAGCATATTCTCAATTTTCATAACACCCAACAACAACCACAAAATACTACCAATATTCAAACATTGAAACCCAAAAATAGATTCATTTCAATATAAAACCCTACATTGGATTTTCAACCAAAATTTCCACTACAAATCAACCAATTATCAAGAAAACCCTATGTAAAAATCAAATCTCTAATACCACTTGTTGTACCTCAAAACGAGTGAGGCACGCCAAAACCAATGCAACGGAAGGGTAAACTAATAACAAATATGGTGGAAGTGTTCAATAAATAATAATGCATGGTGTATGAAAGACAAACAACCAAGCTTCTAACTAAACGTAGTAAATAAATTAAACTACTTACTAAGGTAACCAACCAACAAAAACAAGAGGCCAAATATTTTAATGTGGTTCGGCAATGCTTACACCCACTAACAAAAGGAGAATCAATTACCAATAAAGAGAACAAATTTCAAACACTCACCATACCAATACCTAAGAGTTCTAATGGAACTTACCAATTTTCTATAACAAGAAATTTCTCCTCACAAATTTCTCCTAACAACAATTTTGGCTCTCACTAATTTTCTACAACAAGAAATTGGTCCCAAGGCCCATTTTCGAGTGAAAATAGCTCTCACAACCAACATTTTTTTTTAATCACTCTCAAAGACAATTTTCGGGTGAAAATAACTCTGAAAACCAATTTTTGAGTGAAAATAACCCATAAGGACAAATAGTCCGGATTTGAAATAAATATTTTTTGATTTTACCCTTTAATTCTGTCGTTTTGTTATGAACAATGATTGTTCATACCCAAATAGGTGAACGTACCTCATACAATATATTAATCAATGAACAATGATTTGTTCATAGCTCATATTGAGGTATGAACAATGATTGTTCATACTCCAATTGGTGTTCTTACTGATCATATATTATTCATACCCCAAATAGATATGAACAATGATTGTGCATATGAACAATAGGTGTTCTTACTGATCATACATTATGTTGAGGTATGAACCTTGATTGTTCATAGCTCATGTTAAGACAAATAGGTAGTTGTTCATACTCCAATAGGTGTTATTACTGATCATACATTATGTTAAGGTATGAACCGTAAATAGGTATGAACAATGAGTGTTCATATATAACTCATGTTAAGGTATGAACAACCTTTTTTTTTGGCTTAAAGATAACTGATTAAATTAATTTAAAAAGGAGGTTACAAGAAAAAATAATAAGAGAAAGAAGGCTGAAGATGGTCTATGGTGGACGTCATCAATTGTGTATCCACCATTGACTTACAAGGAGGTGTTGTCTTATGCAATGAACTTAAAGTAAGTAGTATAGTGGTTTTCCAAGTTCCTCACAAAAGGAGATCTAGATGTCCACCATTTACTTTCTCCCTTTGATAGAGCCGCACCATGTCTTGCACAACTGTCCGCGCCTAAGTTTTTCTTTAAAATTAAGCTAGGGTTAGGCAAACCCCCACCTATATTATATATCAAGAAACATGTCTTACATATTGTACTCCAAAAGCATCTTTCTCTACATGATCTTGAAGAACTCTATCTAAAGGAGGGATAAAAACAACTAGAGACGGAGATTCTACATTACAACTAAGAGAAGCCAAATAGTTTGCAGCTTTGTTTGTTTCTCTGAACTCATGGGCTATGGAGATATAAGTGAATTGGCCATACAACTTGGATATAGCTGCAACCAAGTCTTCACAAAACCATGGAGGTTTCTCAATCTTATTGACGAACTGAACTGCACTAAGAGAATTATAGGACACTTCAATGCATTTCAAATTCATAGATAGGCAGATGATGAGACCTTGCTCAATAGTTTTAAGCTCCTGAAAGATGACTGCCTTCGTGTCTCTAGTACCAGAAAATGCAACAACGACCTCACCATGGCAATCCCTAATTAATCCACCATGACCATTTCCAATGTCATTTAATGCTCCATCCGTGTTCAGTTTAAACCTTCCAATGATGGGGGGGGGATCCAAGGACACAATTTGATTACTTCCATCTTGAATTCAGCTTCAATGTCAATCCTCTCACAAAGATTTCTTGCTTCTAATGTATCTGGCAGTTTTGGGATTTTAACCTGCAAATAAGCTTTGATATCCCTTATAATCTTGTTGATCACACTAGATGCAGGCCTGGATCTGTTTTGAAATCTTCTCCCATTTCTCTCCCTCCAAATCTCATAAACAAGGGCACAGAAATACACTTTATAAATGTCTTTGATGATGCTTTTACCTTTACAAAGCCTGAGGATAGATGACCACTCTCTATTGGCATTTCTGGAATCAGTGGAGATACCAAGTAGGTTAACGATACCTGTAATGACTTCTCTAGAAAAGGGCATTCAAAGAATAAGTGCTTGGAGTTCTCTCTATGATAGGTGCATAGGCAACATGATGAGTGAGTGAGAATCTTCTTCTGAACCAATCTGTCCTAGGTCGATAAACTATGAGAGAATAATTGCCAACATGTAAAAGAGTGTCTAGGCAAAACAAGCTTACCCCAGACAAGTTGGTGCCACTTCACACAAGGTTGGGCCTTAGAAGAGCATGATAAGCACTATGAGAGGAATAAGTGCCAATATGATGGGGAGTCCAAATAACTCTATCCATGGGGAGATGAGTATTGATGGTAGTGTGAAGAATGTCTTCTTTAAGAGTCCTCTCTTGCAGATTCAGAACTTTATCATTCCAATGGCCATTGGAGATCAGGTCACTCACTTTGGAATTTAAAGGTAGGTCCAAAGCATCAACTGCATACTGGTGCTGAATAAGAGGGCTAGAAGGACACCATAAATCATGCCAGAGCCATGTTTGCTCCTTATTTGCAATACTATATGTTATGAAAAATTTTGCATATGATCTAGCAGTCAAAATAGCTCTCCATGACCTTGAGCATTCAGAAGGAATGTTCATGGTTCACTAAATATTTTCTCCGTAGAAGTTGTTCCCACACCCAGTCACTCCAAATGGAACTTTCTTTGGAAGTTATCTTGAAAATAAGACCACACATGGCTCCTTGATTCCAAACTGTCAAGTTCAAAATACCAAGCCCACCATTAACCTTTTCTTTTTGCAGGGTGGAGATGCTTGCTTGATGTACCACTCTCTTTAGCTCAGTGCCACCCCATAAAAATCTAGCACAAACTCTCTGAATCTCTTCAAGGACTGATAGAGGCAATATAAAGGTCCTAGACCAATATGTGTGAAAAGACATAAGAACAAAAGTAATCAATTGTAATTTTCCCACATGAGATAAACATAAAGCTTTCCAATCTGAGATTCTAGCCGTAACCCTCTCTACCAAAGGTTGGCACTCTCTGATTCCCAATCTAGCAGTGAAAAGAGGGAGACCCAGATACTTGACTAGAGGAGAAATCAATTCAACGCCAAGGATAGACGCAAGAGCCAAAGCATCATGACAAGCGATGGAACCAGTAAGAAGAGAAGTTTTGTGAGCATTAATCTTCCATCCAGTGGCAGCACCAAATTCCTCTATGCACCCTTTAAGAGCAATTATAGAATTCATATCTCCCTTGCAAAATATCAACACATCATCTGCAAAGGCTAAGTGAGAAAGCTGGATCTTTTTGCATTTAGGGTGGTAGTTGATCATTCTTCTAGACAATCTATCTCTAAGGATACAACATATATAGGATTTCCATTACCATGACAAAAATGTATGGTGACAATGGATCTCCTTGTCTCAAGCCTCTAGCACCTACAAAGAAACCCTCCGGAGAACCATTCACTAGCATAGAATAAAAGGGAGAAGAAATGCACAATTGAATCCACTGTCTCATCTTTAACGGAATTTTAAAGACTTGTAACAAGGCCATCACTGTTTCCCAACTAACCGTATCAAAAGCTTTTTGGATGTCAAGCTTGACTGAGCATCTAGGTGATACCCCTTTTTCTCTCATAACCTCTTAACAATTCGTGAGAAAGTAAAATGTTATCTTGGATGACTCTACCTTGAAGAAAAGCTGTCTGATTTGAGAAGACTAGGTCATCCACCACCATATTCAACCTATTTGGATACTTACGTTTGATTTGAGAAGACTAGGTCATCCGTTGCCATCTTAGTTTCACTTTAGCATTGTTTTCATAGTATAATTAGTCATTTTTAAGTCCCATTTCACCCACCCACCCTTGTTTGATTCATACTGTGGTTGTTCGTTTCAAAGATTGAAAAGTTTCGCGAAAAATTACACGCAGAGCGACCATCGCTTCAAAGCGAAGCACTACTTCAAACGCTGGAACCTTGAGCGACCGCCCCATACCGAAGCGATCCGCTAAGTTATCTTGGAACATAGAGCGCGACCAGCCCCATACCGAGCGACCAGCTAAGTTATCGGAACACGGAGCGATCATCAAAGCCGCCAAAGCGCGCGCCACGCTAAGCTGAAATTTGCCGGATTTCCACAGGTTTGTTTCAACTTCGATTTTTCAAGTTTTTCAGTGTTTTAACTTGTTATATACACCTAACACGCCAGAACAAGACGCTATTCATAAAGCGAAGCAAGGACGAATCAGGTATTCCTTTCTTCCACACCTCGCGTCTCCGTTAGAGGTTTCTACTAGTATATCGTAATTGTTTGGAGTGTTGCATGTTTAGTTAAGTTCGACTTAGTCTTGCATGAGATTAAGGTCCGGTCGAAGAAAAACAACTAACGTAATTACACGGCTCGTCAACAAACAAGTCTATCTAGTTTCCCACCCACTACACCTCTAGCTACTATTTTACACACACCACCGATATTATGGTCAAGAAAGAGAGACTCCTCTCTCGACTTTTATAAAGCCTTGAGCGATAGCCCTAAATCTTGCATCGTTCTAGCGGACCGATGGGGATTTCTGCATCCCCCAAATATATTTAATTTGTTACCCGCTTTTCATGGTTTAGACCATGAAAAACCTTATCGGCTGTTACGCGTAGGATTGAACAAGTCCTTACAACATTCCACCATCCTACGGTTGGTGCGGAACAAATTAAAATTGAGGGTATTCTCTTTCACCTTAGTTGATAAGGCGGCGTCTTGGTTAATCGCCCAAAGCCTAATTCTGTGGACTCGTGGGCCAAACTTGTTCACCAAGCATGGAACATTTTTACCCACCCCTAAAGACGGATGAAATGCTTTCCAAGATTCACTTCTTTCGGCGAATCCTCATGAATCATTTTCGTGAGGCTTGGAATCGTTTCACCGATCTCCTTATAGAGTGTCCACACCATCACCTAGCAAAAGACACGTTAGTTCGTGCCTTTTCAAAAAGGACTTCTACACCACCATAAAGAAGTCCTAGACATAATGAATGGGGGTAGTTTCCTAAGTAAAGGAGCCTCAGAGGCATATAAATTTTTGGAAGATCAGACTAAGCATAATAATAATTGGGGGGGTAGTGACGACTACTCCCGCTCCGCTAGTTCTTCTTCAACAGTTAAAAGGCTACCAGTATGTTTGAGGTTAAATCAGATCATGAGCTTAAAACTCTAATTGAATCCCTCACAAAAAAGGTAGAGGCCATTTCTATACAACAAAAGTCTATCCCCGTCATGAATGTAAATTCAAATCCATGTAGTTTCATTTGAGTCCCGAAAGATCCCGACTCCCAATCGTCCCTATAGCCTATGAACATTCTTGTTCCATTAATAGTGAACCTAACGCCCTTGAGACAAAATCCCAACTTGGAGAAATAACCAACAAGTCACACCTACGGTACAATAAATCAATATGTTAGGCAAACGACAGCTTATAACCAAGCTCCACCACAACAAGGACAGATCGGGGTAATTATAATAATTATAACAACTAAGTGCAACCTTGACAAAGTCAAGCACAAGGTCAATGTAGTTATAATAATTATAATGCTAATAGAGGTATCGTTCCTGTAAATAATAACTATCACAATCCGCCATAAATAATCAACGCGAGATAGTTCCATCCACCCACCCGTGACTACTACACCCACATAACCGGATCGTCTTGACACCTTCATACAAGTGAGCCAACAACTTTTCCAAACCATGGCTCAATCTAACCAACACATTCTACAATCCGTTAATAATTTAAACCAACAAGAAGCCCAAGAGAAAGCCCAACCAAAAGGCGTGTTTCGGGCCAAACGATACCCAACCCTAGAACAAAGAACCACAGCCTTTGAGGTAGACGGTAATACTAGTACGAAACTACATCCGTGGGTCAGCTAAATGTCATCACCACTCTCCGATCGAAGAGTGGTTGATAACAAAGTAACTATGCCTATAGTTACCCCATCAATATTCTACACCGGATATCGAACTAGATACGAAATAGAAACCGAAGAACCTACCAATTTGTAGAGGTACCAGTTAAAACCACAACCTAAGAAACAGAAAGCCAAGGTTACACATCAAGTCGAGCCATACGCTAAATATAGAGCGAAACCACCGTTCCCTCGTAAATTAGCCATGCTAACCCGGGATACTAACTTTGAGGAGATTAGGAACGTTTTCAAAAATCTAACAATAAACCTTCCTTTTCTCGAAGCTATAAAAAGCTACCTAACCACGCTTAAGTTTCTTAAGGAGTTGTGCACTACTAGGCATAAGACCAACATACCTAAAGACGCCTTTCTAACTGAATACCCCAACTTTATCCGAAAATAATGGAATTGTTAAGTACAAGGACCCCGGTCGCCCCATCTTGTCATAATGCACCTTAGGAGATTCTCACACGACGACCGCTACTAGACCACGGGGGCTAGTGTTAACTTACTCCCCGTTTTATTTGTATAAACAAATAGGTCTAGAGGAGATGCAACCTACTAAAATGAAATTGCAATTAGCCGATCGGGTCTATTAAGTATCCTAAGGGTGTGGTTGAAAACGTCTTTGGTTAAAGTCTAAAATTTTTACTACCCAAACTTCGTTATCCTCGACCGCGAAGTCACTAACGACTCAGTACCTATCATTTTAGTATCCCCTTCTTGGCTACTTAAACGCTCATAAACCGCCGCAATGGTTCAATGCCTTGTCCTTTGGCCATCTTTCTGTTGAGGTAAATGTTTTCAAAACGAGGACACAATATCCCAATTCATCTACAAATGGAGAGGTTAGCATGATCGAGAGCTTAGCTCAAGATTACTTCAAAAACATGTTTCCGGAGAAACAGATTAACAAATTCCTTTCCTTCGGAAATTCCGACTTTAACAATGACTCCCTGGTAGTAGACGAAATCGAAGAAGAATTCCTGCAACTCTTTTGCACCGCTTCTTTACCACTTCGCGAGTCCCCCTTTGCCAACAACCATTCATCCCTTGATGCTATGACGGAAGATGAATTTTTCAATCTCTATCCCAGTGATCCTTTTGACCCACCTATTGAGGAATGTCTTGCATATATCAAGATTTCGATGATATGGACTTGAGAGTTCTAGCCGAGAATCATTCACCTTCCATCACCAATATTCCCCACCCTCCACCTTTTCAAAGGAACCTCGAGTTTGCACTCGATCCTTTAGTTTCTCCCATGTGCTTCATGATTTTTAAATCCACCTAGTAAACAAATACTTCCCAAGGATAAACCACTTGACACCTTCATTTTAAGACTTGAGATATCCCTAACTACACCATGAATGAGTTTTGTGCTAAACCCACATCCTCATTTTTTCCATGCTTTCCTCTAAAACTTATCCCAATCCACCATATTTTTCCACAACCATTCACTTTTCCACACTTATTCACTAGGACACCCTCTCGCTCAAAGATGAAACATAAGGTGCATGCTTTCGGTTATGTTATAGGTCTATCCGACTTCTCTTTCATTCCACTAGTCAGTCGTAGGAAATCTTGGTGCTTGATTGTGTTTGGATATATTTTCTGTGATATTTATTTATGGAACGATCCACAACTATTTCGGTTGTTGATATATGATAAACTGCATATTCATACATATATTTAGATAAGTCTAGGGAATCTGACTTTAAAAGACCCAAATTTTCGTACAATACCAACTTTCTGGAGTATAGGCCAAACAAAATTTTCAAACTTAAAAAGAGTTTTCCAATTTTGTTTGGGGGTGGCGTATTTTGGTATTCATTTCAAATCATGTTGCCACCCTAAGCCTGTCATGTTTACTCCAGTAGAGTTTGTGTTAGTTAGTACGTACCAGTTTAATTGTGCTTCATATTATCATATTATCTTTACAATATTTCTGTTACAGGTACTGCCAATTTTTGCCACGTTTCTATAGTAAATTCTTTCCTTATACCTTTACACTTTGAGGTCTAACTATCTACCATTAACAAAGAGCTAAGCTTTTGTTTTTATACTTTCAGATCCAAAAATCGTGTATGGGCTTGGAGCCATATTTTGGGCCAGAGAATCAGGCCCAAAACCCAATTCTTTCAGTCTAAAAAGGCCTCTTCAGCTGCAGTTGGCTTCAACAGACTTTTTGTCCACTTTTGCTCCTCTGATTGGGTCAAGGCTTAGACCATTGGAAAGCTCTTTCTGAGCCCGTCGTTTTGACATAAGGTAGGCCCCATTCCGAGGTCTGAGTCCAAAGATACGGCCTTCGGAAGTTCTGCTGACTTGTGTCAAGTTTTACGCCCAAGGTCGACTTTTCCAACTTTTGATCGGGCTTTAGAAAGGTTTTGTCTTCTTGAATCTTGGCCTTTAGTCACGGAACTCCTTAGTAACCGACCTTTGCTCCTTTATCTCGCTAAAGTGGCACATTTCTACACATAATGGACTTTGAAACCTGAAATGCATAAAAACACGTGTCAGTGTTAACTCTTAATTATTACTCACATAATTGGTCTAAAAGTATGACTGTTCATAGGGTTAAAACTACAGTTTTGGGCTCTTATCAAACCACCCCCAAACAAAGATTTTGCTTGTCCTCAAGCAAAGATGAGAAATTAGAATAAGTGACCAAAAATGGAGTTCTAACTATTCTCGCTTTGAGTGCGATTGCATTGACCATATCACAACAAGGCGCTTAAACCACTAGGAATTCCCTAGTGGACGAGTTATAGCCTCGTGAGAGTTTTCCAGTGAAGGTACTCGCAAACTTCATCTATACTACAACGACTAAGAAATAAAACTATTGTTTCCTTATCCATGCTCAAAATTAACTATTCCTCTCACTAGCTATGAACAAGAATAACCAAGTCAAAAACCTAAGCTAATATATGCATAATAATCAATCATCTACAATAAACATATATACAATGAGTACTACTATGAAATGCTTATGGCAGTGACCAAAACTGTAGTTTCAACCCTGTAACAGTCATACTGCCATAAGTGATATACATTGTTTGATATACATTTGTAAATAGTATTACAAAGAGCAATAGGCCTTAAATTAGCAACTTTAGAAGGATTGTTGACTTTTGGAATAAGGCAAAGAAATGTAGTATTAACACCCCTCGGCATCTTGCATTGAGAAAAACATTTTGAATAGCACTTGTGAAATCCTGCCCAATAACCTCCCAACAATGCTTGAAGAAAAAAGGGTTGAACCCATCCGGGCATGGTACCTTGTTATCCTCCATTGCAAAAAGAGCACATTTTATTTCTTCTGGAGTAACTTCTTTTTCCAATTCAGACTAAGGCCAGGAGGGACTACATCTTTAACTTGTAATGAACTGAATAATTCCGACTCTCTTATAGGATCTGCGGTAGTGCCTAGTATGTTCTTGTAATAGTCCACCATCACTTCAGCAACCTCTTTATGTTCTTCTACTTTATGGTCGAAAACATTATTAATAGACCATATTCCCCTTTTTGCCTTCTTTTCCTTAATGGATTGGAAAAAGAAAGCAGTGCATCTCTCACCATCTTGCATCCATTCACTGTCATATTTTTGTTTAACATCCACCATTTTAGCTCTAGCCAATTCTTTATACTTAGTGAGTAGCTCTCTCTCTTTGAGGCCCAACCATAAGTCAGTTGGATTCTGTTGCAGCAAAATTTGAGCATCAAAAAGATCATTTCGAGCTATTTCCACTCTGCTATGCAAATCTGAAAATTTACTTTTTGCCCAAGGTTTCACCTTGTCTTTCAATAGCTGTAATTTCCTCACAAGAACATACATGGGATTAGAAAACACAACAGTGCTCCAGGCATCAACTAGAATATCTTGAAATTCAGCTTGATAAACCTAGAAGTTACAAAATCTGAAGGGAGTCGGAGTTTTACACTGATCATTCCAATTCAAAAGCATAAGGGGTATGATCGATATCGCCATGTGGGGGAAATCTGCGAAGAGGGCGGAAAACAAGAACACCACATATTGTTGACCAAACATCTATCAATTTTAGTCATAACCTTTGTTGCACCATCAGATTTATTAGTCCAAGTGAACATAAAACCAGAATAAGAGAGATCAGATAACCCTGATATATGTAAACAATCTTTAAAAGCAATTACCTCATTTGGTTGCATTGGTTCACCTCCAATCCTCTCATTAGAATTGAGGATGTTATTAAAATCTCTAGCCACACACCAAGGTAGATGAATAGAACTGTGAAGTTGGCATATGTCATTCCAAAGCTGTAGATGTTCTACTTTGGAATTCCTGGCATAGACCACTGTGAGCATATACTGTGAATTAGAAAGAAGATACACGACCTTGCAATGGATGAATTGAGCAGATTCTACCAACTTCTGGATCTCAATCACAAAGGGATCCCAACAAATCCAAATTCTTCCAGATGGATCTTTATTATAATTATCGACATGCTCCCACTGAGGACAACAAATATTTCTAATGGTATCAAATTTGTGTCTCCTGACCTTTGTTTCTAGAATGCCAAAAATATTTAATTTCTTCTCCATCCTCAGCTTGTTAATCTCTGTAGCTCTTTGGAGGTCGTTGGTGCCTCTCACATTCCATACACATATTGGACCAATCATTGATGATGTTTTTTTTTTTGAGCCTTTTGGTCTGCCCCTTTTCTTACTCTTGACATGGCTTTCATCACTCTGATTAATGGAGTTCTGGAGTTGTATCGAGCATTGTGGATCCTCTAACTGAGAACCCTGAGATACTATCATAGATCGTGTTCTCATACATGTTCCTGTTCTTGAGGCTAAAGGGGTGACTTCAGCTACAACAAGTTGAAGTTCCCTGTTATCTATAGGTACAAGGTGTTCACAGAAGTACTCGGTTTTTTCTACTGAAATGTCATCATCTTTCATCCCCAAAATATCAAGTCCTTCATCTTCGTTAAATCTTTCCATATCTTCTTGACACAGACTTAAAGCAGAGTAGGGATTTGGCGTGGCCATCTCTAATAGATCGTAATCTAAGCCTTCATCATCTAACTCAATTGCCATAGGAAGCACTTCTTTATTATGTTCGGGTAACCCAGGAGCCATAAGGTTTTCAGTGATAGCATCCATTAAAACCGTGAGTTCGATATTGTTCTCTTCCACCACTGCTACGCTATTATGAGTGCTTCCCAATCTTGTTAAAGAGGGATCATCTGCAAGAATGACAAGAGTTGTTTCTGTAGTGTTGATAAGAATATCAGATTGTGACTCACTACCAGGTTCATGAACAAGGACTTTGTTTTCATTTCTTGCACAGCTTGAGTCTGGTATAGGAGCCATATCTTGCTCTACAGTCACTTGTTTCTGTGTCCACACTCTCTTATTCCTTCTCCTGTTTCTACCTACACCTTGATTAGTGGCGTTTGTATCATTCATAGCCTCCTCTTGTGTCCAATGACAATTGTCTGAAAAATGCCCAAAATTTGTGCAATTGCCACAAAGTTTTGGTATCCAAGAATACTCCATCTTTATCTTCCTTATGTCTACTTTTTCCATTTCTACCTCAAAGCATTTAGGAAGCTCAGAAGAGAATTCTACCTCTATACAAACCCTTGCATATGCAATCCTTTTCTTTGATGCAGTGGCTCCATCCATGAGTAAAGGTCTACCCAACCGACTAGCTACAAAACCTATCCCCTACTCAGTCCAAAGTTCTTTGGGAACATCAAACAAGTTTACCCAAATAGGTATGCCTTTGGTGATTTTTCACCTTTTCTCAATCTCTTGAGACCAAAGAGTTACAATAAAGATTTTTCCAGCCATCAATATATGTCCTGCTTCCATAACAGCTATTTTATCTTCGTTATTTGTGAATCGAAAATAAAACAAGTCAGCATCCCCGATCATTTCAAATGAACCCTTCAAGTTCCATCTTTTAGATAAAAATTCCTTCACATATGGAAAAGACAGTTTATTTTCTAGAAAAAAACTGACTAGATAATCTTTCCAAACCGACACTCCTTGAGTAACGAGTTCTTTAGGAACCTTAGTCACTCCCTCAACTATGTTGTGTTCAAAGCTTTGTGGCAGACAGAACGGGACAAAATTACCCATGTAAAAGGTCTAAGGTGTTCTCTGTGAGCCCACATCAGGTTGTCGTTCTTCACCATTAGCTGCGCTAGTATCTTGACCATTCGAAGGATCAGTGTCTACCACCGTGTGAGCTTGAGAAGCTGAGAGATCCAGTAGAGGAGGGAAGACCATAGAGTTGCTTAACTGAAAAGTCATGATTTATCCTTGTTGCAAATGGAGAGAGAAACTATTGTTTACTTGCCCTTGTGAACTCACACTGTTTTAACAACAGAAGATTTTACCACTTAAATAAAGAAACATGAAGATGATTTAGGATAAGATCCCTCTACCTAATATATTTAGCTATTAGAAGTAAGAAAAGAGGGCACTAGATCGGAATATTTATCCATAAGATCCCTCTACCTAAGTTAGTCTCCCTCCAAGTGGAAGAAATATTTATCCATGAAGATTTGGCATTAAGCTGTATCCACCTTGTTTTGACCCTCCAATGCATTTTATCATCTTGAAAAGCTTTGACCACCAAAGCCGAGTCTGATTCCACCCAAATGTTCCTCCATCCCAAATATATTGTTTTTGAGACTCCTTCTATTATTGCAAAAGTTTCTGCCATGTAGTTGGTTGTAGTGCCTAAACCCCTTGCAGCAGCCCCCAATAAACCTCCGTTACAATCTCTAAGCACTACTAAAAAATGGACATATTATGATAGCTATTTTTTATCTATCTTGTCGGCTTTGTTGAAAACCGTCAAGATAAGTTTCCTAGTGATATTTTAATGACGCTTGTTACAATTTTGTGTCGTGTATGACACAAGCGTCAAGAAAATATGATTATTTTATGACAGATTTCTTAAAATAGTCAAATTAGTAATATAATAAACCAAATTATTTAAAAATTTCTTAAGGGTTTTGTCCAATTTTTGACATAATTAATTAAGGGAGGCGTTCACACCCCACCCCGAATTTCGACAAAATCGGAAAAACAATATTTGTTTCTTACTCTTCAATTTTCGAGGTGTGATGCACTCTCAACTTTCAAAAACCCATTATCCATTTATCTATTCCAATAATTTGAAACCAATAAAAATTTTATTAAATGAACAAAAGTCCTCTTCATTACAAAAATTCACAAATATGATTAAGTTACAAATTTCCTTTCAATAACTCTTTAATTATAATTACAACTAAAAATACAAAACAACATTGTATCAATTAAAAATCTATTGCACCTTAAGGGAAAACAAAGCATATCCAGTAATGAGACGATAACGCAAACCACAAGCAGCAACCAACCTTCTTCAACACTAATCCTGTCAAGACTTATCAACTGGTTCATTTTATGAACACACCGATAAGCAAACATGCATTGTCGGTCAAAGATTATAAACAATGCTTTGGTATGAGTAGCCCTAAAATACAAAACATATATATATATATATATATATATATATATATATATATATATATATATATATATATACACAATCAATAAGGTAATTCCACCGAGGCGCCTTAACATCCAACGAATAATATAACATTCTTAAATACAATAATTAAGGCAGGTAGTTTCTCCACTGAGGCGCCTTAGCTTCCAATTCCATAATAATAAGGCATTTAGTTCCTCCACTGAGGTGCCCTAGCTTCAAACCGTACTAAATCAACTGCATCTAATAATAAAATAACAAAACTAAACTTACTTTATACTTACACTGGTGTAAGCCTAATCATAGAGTGGGTCACACCTGCATAATTAATCAAATTCAACCCACCCTTCTGCAAAACCATTGTGAATGCAATATAACTTACAATAAATCATTTATTACAGATGTAACATACACTTTGATATATCATCACCATTATTGTTTAAAGTTTCTTCAAGTGTCTCTAGAATCACGTCGTCTCTATGTCTTACCTAGTTTCTCTAGCTACCACAATCGCTCCCCAACGCCGAACATGTACATCCACATGTCTCCCCACACGTAATGAACCACTCCGTGCGTAATTACCCTAAGCGGGATATCACATACCAGGTAACCCCCACACGAACGTCATTACGCGGGTACTGCCACTATTCGGCATAAAATATCGCGTGTCTCATTCAAATTTTGCAAACGAAATAATCAAGCCAGTATTCTGCTACGATTGTCCTACACATGGGTCAATCAGCATCTCATACATCCTATATAAGGGTCAATCATATCACATACGCCTGACAATGGGCCAAATCACATGACTTGTGGTAGCTAGGTTCAAGGATTTTTGTTACGTAATTTATTCAAGTGTTATACATATATATCTCATAATCATTTCACTTTATCACGTGCATGCTAAATACATTATTGGCACTAAGCCACAATATTTAGAAATATCTCAATACATTTCATAACAACTTTCATTCTTTCACGTGCCAAATAAATTATTGCACTAAGCCACAATCCCTTGGAAAATATCCACAAATATTATACTACCTCATAGTAGCATCTCACAGATATAATAATGGAGCGTTTACATTTATTTCTCCAAAAATATTGTATTTAATATACATCCTAACGTATTATATCAGTTAACAGAATAACAATTTCAACATACCACATAATGTCACCATTACTCCAAACGTACCGCATAACATTTTTATAGCGTTTTAGGAATATCATGTCTCCAAAATTTCACTCTTGTCACGTGTCAATAAATTTCACAATATCAATGTTAAATATTTCTTAGATAATGACAAACCAGTTTATACAGGCTTCCATAACATTCTACTATGGGAATAGTCCATAAAAATTAATATAAAAATGTAACATAATAAACAGTCAACACTTAACGGTCAACAGTTTAATATTCATCCAAACAGGTCATATCGCAAACCCGTAGGTAAAACACTTCAACCTATGGTCCTAATCCAACTAACCAAAACACAGCCCAAAACTAGGGCCTAAGCCTTTATAACATGCCCCCAACAGTCTAAAAAGATTTAAATGACTCAACTTGACCCACTTTAAATTATGTGAGCCCAGCCCAAACAAAAATAGAATCGACCCAAAAAAACAAAACTGATGTGGTCCGGCCCAAAAACAAAAGAAATGAGTTGGGCCAAAGGAACAAAACTGATGTGGTCCAGCCCAAAAACAAAAGAAAAAGGAACTGGGCCAAAGAAACACCAAAAACAAAAGAAAAAGGAACTGACCCAACAACAAACTAATGTTTAGGCCCAAGCCCAACCGAGCAAACCACTAAACCAACAAAATAGACTTGGGTGCACTGGATCGCGATTTCAGTCACCCTCTCCAGCGCACCACCAAGTTCCAGCCACCACCAACTCTCCTCTTCTTCCATTCTCATCCCACCGATTTTACTATTGATGAAAACCCCTAACACTTTAACAAATACACCCACTCGATTCCTCACCTCAAAACACCCCTCCTCCAAACTAGATCGCGCCGCCATTAGCGCCTCCTTCCAGCTTTCAACAACACTCAACCCTCCACCACCACCAATCATCCATCAACCAACCGATAACACAATACAACAGTTCAAATATACTATACCCATACAACAATAATATCACAGTTCAAAAAGTATACAAGACAGGACGATGTTTGGGGCTCGCACCTCCATTGATGCTCCTTCAAGCTTCAACAGCCCCATCCAATCGACCAACAACCAACATCAAACGCTTAACCCCTGACATCAACCAACAAATTCAAAACCATAACAAATAAGAGTTCAAACAAAACATGCAGGACAATTTCTTTATTTTGGGCTCGCGATGCTATTAACGGCCCATAAAGCTTTAACCATTCAATCCCAGAGTTTCAATAATACTACAATTTAACAAGTTTTAACAACGACAGGACGAATAATAATGACAGAAGAATGAGCGGAAACCTTGAACAGTAAAGTTAGACGTGAAATAGAAAAACTAATCTACTCACCTTCATATTCCTGCATAAAAATATATAAAATAGAACGCCACAAATCCGATCCATAGCTAGATAAGAGATGCCCAATCCAGGCTCCGTTCTTCTTTGTTTTAACTTGTCTAGTTCTAAGCAAAAAAATTAGTTTTCTTTAAAATCCTCCATTTTTGATAAACCATCCCATTCTAAAGAATTCTTTGCCATATTTTACTTTAAGAAACTTTCTATATTTTCTCCCATAAATTACGAAATTATTCTCTCCCATAAATTACGAAATTATTCTCTCCATGTTTCCTTATTAGAAAAATCCCTACACTTTATTTTAAAACTTAAAAACTTTCCTATTAAATTATTTTCAAACCAAACAAACTATTTTCCCTCTCTTTTTTCAAAAAGTCAAATATACATATTCACTCCACTTAACTTAAGAATTAGTCAATATTATATTATTATTATTATTATTATTATTTTGAAAAATAATTAATTCTGGATATTTAATAAAAATGAGGGTGTTATAGTTATACACATCTCAAAAGAATCTCGTCCCACTACATATTAACAGTTCAGTATCCTAATGAACCCCCTCAGAAGTCAGTTCTTGGTTTCCTTCAATATTAGTTACATGTGGCTCGTGGTCCTCAACATTATGAATTTCGTCCACTTCAAGACCTGCAAATCGGTTCTGAACATGCATATTTGAAGGTTTCTCTGTGATTTTTTCCCTCCAAACATTTTCTCCTTGTTTGATATTTTCTCCATTATGTCGTTTCCTTCCACACCTTCTGAACATGCTTTCTCCCAAGGGAGCAATGTGGGGATTGGTACCCACTACCACCTCTTTATCTTTATTTCCTTTTTCCTTGTTTCTCTACATATCATTTCTCAATTTTCTGCATTCAGTAACTAAGTGTCCCATTATTTTACAATGAGTGCACATCTTAGGCATATTCCCAACCTCCACAGTTTGCCAGAACTGGACATTCTTTGTCCTGACATAAATTTGATCGGGAATAGGTTCCGATAAATCCACATCCACCAGTATTTTCGCGGGCTTTTTAGACTTTGGTCCTATGCATAGTTGGTTTATTAGACTTTGGTCCAGAAAAGCTTGAATATTAGACTTTAGTCCTAGTTCTGTTTGTTCACCGTTAGTCAACTCAGTTGATCTGACTAACAGTCAACATGGTCAATCTGCTTATATATGACTGAGTTGACTGTTAGTGAACTGAGTTGACTAACGGTGAACAAACAGAACTAGGACTAAAGTCTAATATTCAAGCTTTTATGGACCAAAGTCTAATAAACCAACTATGCGTAGGACCAAAGTCTAAAAAACCCTATTTTCGCATAATACCCATATTCTCTATTCAAGGTTTTCTCGTCAATTTGCATAGGATATCCGAGTATCCAACACCTCGAGCGATAGATCGAAGGGACTCAGGTTCCCAATTTCCTGCCCTAGTCCAGGTAATCTAATCCATACAAGAGCATGGGACTGTCTTTGGTTGTCTGGATTGAAGTTAGGTGTCCACTGACTGATTCTCATGGCAATTTGATCAAACTCCCAAGAGCCTTTTGACCAGACTTTGTTGAGATCCTCTGAATTCAAAAATCTCAGGAAGATATATCCTTTACCCATTAGGTGTGATGAGCCATTCACCTGTTGGTTTCCATATTTGTTTCGCTAGTACCCGAACTCTGTCTAAAGTCACCTTCTGTAAATCTATTATGCCGACCAAACAATGTTTACAAAAGAGTAAACCTTTCTCATAAGCTGGTTCAGGAATGGTGATAGCAGGATACTCACCCATTTTTTCTGGAGAGGGAAGCTCCTGACATTACATTGGTTGTCGAACATGTTAAGTTGCAGCTTCCACATAAAAGCGTCTGGTTGTATCAACTGTTGGAGTTGCAGTAGTAATGGGCTCGAGAAGGATCACTTGTAAACCTGGAGCCTCCTTGTTTTTGTTAAGCGGCTGTTCGAACTCATATAAATCCATTTTGTTATCTTCCTAACGAACTCTCACTTTCTAGAAGTGAAGGATTTTACCGTTAAAGGAAACCAAGAGTGTTAACTGTCTTGAGCGAACTCGCAGTGTAGCTCAGTGGAGGATTTCCCGAACTCACACTCTCAAGCAGCGAAGGATTTCACCGGAAAAAGACCAAAAAAACACAAACGATAAGGAGAAAATCTTGTTTTCCTTGGCAAGCTCAACACTGGTAACTATGGAGTTTTTGCCTGAAATGGGAGGAAACCAAGATGTTGAAAAGAAAAGATATGTTCACCAACTAAATTTTGCTAAAGGCGGTAAAAAAAATGGAGCACTAGATCACCAAATTAGGTTAGGTTATCTCACTCCCGTTCACCCCTATTTTGGTCCCCATTGTTAGCACTCCTAATCAAAAATTCTTTTGCTAACAATGGTATGAACAACCCAAATAGGTATGAACAATGGTTGTTTATATTCCAATAGGTGTTCTCACTGATCATACATTATGTTGAGGTATGAACAGTGATTGTTCATATCCCAAATAGGTATGAACAATAATTCATACGAACAATGATTGTTCATAGTTTATGTTGAGGTATGAACAGTGATTGCTTATACCCCAAATAGGTATGAATAATTATTGTTCATACTATATACACTAGGTCGTTTCGGTTGGGCCGGGCCATTTATTATTTCGCACTAGGGGTATACTTGACTTTTCATATACCCGAGTTGTTTTTAATTTCACGTCAAGAATATACTTGACCT
The DNA here is from genome assembly GCF_015680905.1 of Coptis chinensis. Lineage (NCBI taxonomy): Eukaryota > Viridiplantae > Streptophyta > Magnoliopsida > Ranunculales > Ranunculaceae > Coptis > Coptis chinensis. The sequence continues at coordinate 38,374,129 of NC_141464.1, forward strand.
TTCCATCTACCTGGTCCTTGCGAGTGATTAAAAAAGTATGGTTCAAAAAATTACTTTTTCCCCTGTCCTGGAGAGTCACTCCCTATTTCTACAATTTTGGCTCTCCTCTCTTGCTTAACAAACACACACATCAATAAGTATATATAGACCCAACGATTTCCAAAGACCCAACGATTTCCAAAAGCGTGTGTGAGTAATTGGGTTCTAAAAAACAATTCCTCACTCGAAACCAAATAAGAGGTTTCATGGTGGCGGTTCAATTCCAAATCGAATTTGGTAACAAGCCAAAAACCATACAGCGCTTTCCTTTTTGATGCACCGACCATATTCCAACAGGTTACGGCGTTACGCTTGTGCAACCTAGCTCCCTCATCATTTGTATCTAACTATCTACAAAATCTTTTTTTTCCTTTTCTTCTATTTGCACTTCTCATTTTCATTTGTTGAAGTGTTGAACTAAGCAGTATGGGCTTTTGTCAATAATGCATAATCATGCGAACACACTAGAGATATGTACTGTGCAAAACACTTAAATGCAATTTTCATCATTCTGGCAGGGAAGGATGATTAAATTTTGTTATACAGATGAAGAACTCATATAGATACTCTAATTATATATTCTAAATTTCTAGTGTTGTTTCAGGGTCAACCAACTATGAAAAAAGTGACACCCTTTGGTGGAGGACCAAGGTTATGTACTGGGGCTGAACTTGCTAAAGTAGAGATAGCATTCTTTCTTCATCATCTTGTGCTTAATTACAGGTAATAAACATTTAACGAAATTATTTACGGACAACATGTACAGGGTGCATGCAAACACGAAGTCGATCCATGCGCCCATGTGCATAGATCATGGCTTCTTGAGGCGTCGTGGTGAATGTACAACCTACGACTCATGCCGCATACTCGCAGTTTGTAGAAAAAGGAATTTGACTTAATAAAATGTGCTTTCGGTGGCACACCCTTACGTGGAATTCCAAAGGGACTTCCTCTATGTATAGAACCTTATCGATATGAAATTGGGAAAACGCAACGATGAACCACATTGAGTACGTAATCTTATGATTGCATAATCGATTACATGTATAGTTTAATCGAAGCCTAACATGTACGTAATGTAAAATTATTGTAGTTACGATTCCCTCCTCGTCATCGCAGAGACGATCATACAATTTCAATTCCAAAGGAGCAAAAAATAAATCACATGTTCTTCATCAGTACTTCCAGGTAGTAAATTAGTGTCTGATCAAACTGAGGGCATGGGAATGCAGTTAATTAGCTAAGTACTTGTGTCGAATCCAAATTTTAGATAGTTCCTAGTTCAAAGTTTTCAAACCGAGGGCAGTCATCTTGGTCTGCACATGCAAGATAGACTCAATCACTGGTTACACTCTGTTATCACAGCTCACCAATTTTTCGTCCTACAAAAATTGCATGTGGTCTGTCGTCTATACTTAAAGGACAAACATTGTAGGACATTTGAAGCAAAATGATGCTTTCTAGCGTAAAAGAGAGGAAACCTCCGTTTTCACTTTCTTGCAATTTTAGATGGAAAACTAGATTTTGGGCCCGAGCATACGCCCGGGATCTTTTAGGTATTTTTCGTATCAAAGCTCTATAATATGAAAAACCTTCATACGATGGACTATAACATTAATTCCATAATTTAACCTATAAAATTTAACGCTTAGATGTTCGCAAAATTAGAAAAAAGAATAGGAAATATTTAGAAGAAACAATGCACGATAATGAGTTAATTGTTGAGTATCTAAGTTTTAAGAGCTTTACAAAAGCAATAGTAGTCTTAGTTTTCAAAGTGTTAGTAATTTCATAAGCATCTTTGTCCAGGCCAGTATTTTCACCTGCATTTGAGTGACTCCTCTGCATTTGATACCACACTATTATACATATGGTTGATAGTGGATATCTTCTATTTCTGAATTTCAACAGGACATTGAAAGCCTTGACGAGCTCTATTTTAGGCATTGATCGAGCTTGGATGTACAACACCTTTAGATTAAGACAATGTTGAGTTGAGCTTTTTCCTGCCTAGACGTCATCCTCAAACCAAACTCATCCCCTACCCATATCACACTGAATTCCAGAGTGAGTAGTAATTACTTCCTCGGGCCATACACACAATCATATTTCTCGCTAATACACATACAATCAAATTTTGACAATAAAAAATATCTCATCTTTGTGCTTACATACTACCGAGAGCTGCATCACATAATAAGCAAACTATCCTCATTTTGTATGGTCTTACTTCTTATAGTGATGCCAATTCAAAGAGGTCGTTGCAATATAATACACATTTGAATGAAGTTCAATTCCTTTAATAAAGTACAGTTCAATTGTTGATGTTTTGTTTAAGGTAGATTGTGTACTGTATCGCGCGTGTAACCATTATACGAATGAGAGTGCAATGACTCTGTGTGATCTAGAAAAAACCCCTTCTCGGGTTAAGGAAAAATCTGCTAGTATACCTATGATCCTATAAAAAAAAACATCGCAGATTGTATGTAACTTTGTTTCACAGATTGTATTATTACAGCTAGGACAAAACATCCAATCCTGAGCTATATGCAATTCTAAGCAGTGTAGTAAAACCTAGATAAAAAATATTGTAAGAGCGAGTATAAAGTTTTGTTTTAGGCAAATAGGTCCATTCATCGTACAAAAATACTTTCTCTTTAGGCATGTGCGTACAGAGAAGATAATATGCTTTCACTTGGGATTATCTTATACTATAAAAAAAAAAGGGGGTCAAATTTAGAGAATTATAAGGAGGTCTCCTCTAGTAACTTGTCCATTACTGAGAAGTAAGAATGGAAGGAGAAATCTGCAAAGTCACGCTCCAAAAAAATAGAGTTCAACGCAAAATAGAAGGCATAACCAAAGTAAGTTTCCTAGAATAGCAAAAATTGCCAACGCAGCACTATAATTCCTCAATTATAAGAGATCCACGTGGACGTAGAGACTTAAAATCTCTTCTATTAGAGTGCCACCTAGGAGAGAGAAAAATCTCTCCTAGAGGTCTCTACTTCTCAATTATAAGAGATCCACGTGGACGTGGAGACTTAAACTCTCTTCTATTAGAGTGCCACCTAGGAGAGAGAGAAATCTCTCTTAGAGATCTCTACTTTAGTATATAGACAAGGTTTTTGACCCCGGCCATATGGTCGGGATCTTTTAGATAGTTTTCGCCATAATTGTTTTATAAATTTTGCAAACTTACTTCGTGGATATTTAATTTGTTGTTTAGGCAAAACCATCAATTAAGAAATAATTAATTTGTTTCTGTTGCACACCACTTTTGCAATTGCAAAGGGATTCTATGTGCTAAGAATGTTTTTAATGGGAATGGATATATGGAGTATAAACATCTTATTATTTAGACACTTACGTAAATACCTCGCTCAAAAGATGAACTTTCATAAAGAGTTAAGGGCTTATGAACTTTCACAAAAGGTGAACTTATGTACAGACGATGATCATACCATAGTTCCATAATAATAGGGCTCGAGTGCTAACTTGACCTTATTAACTTCTCCTTTGAGGTCATTGAAGCTAAACAACATGCATGCAAAACTATTGTCATAACTCCTGTGGTATACCGCATTCCCTAAGAGGTGTTGTATATATATGAGATTCTTCGTCATGTTTATGCATTATATCCTATGCTTAAGAGCAAGATTTACACCCTTTTGCTACACTATATAATCTATATGGATTTTGCAGTGCAAGAGTTTCCAAGCTGGGATAGAACGTCCACCTAAGAGAAATTAAGAAAATCTTGCTTGGGTGGTAATTTCCTCAATTTGCTAAATTTAAGGAGTCACTACCTTGTATATCAAACAATTGCTTAGCTCAGGGAGCATATGATAGAAAGATAAATAACTAACGCAAAACATATTTCAAGGTTGACTTATTGAGACCGTTCTATTTTGCTTTAGACTATTAATAATTAATTGAAAATTTAAACCGGACCAATCAATTTCAATTTTATGTGTCTATTTTTTTCCCACTTTTATAGAAAATCAAACTGGGATAAGTAACTGGACCAATCAATTTCAATCTGGGATAAGTCGCACTATAGTGATCAGTTTGATCAAATTATGAGTATAACTTTTGGATGAGTAATGATAATGAATGGCATGATCATGTCTAGATGCCTCAATTCTTAGCTTGCTTGTGAATATACTGTAGTAGATGTTTGTAAAACTGTAACCATTGTAGCATTCTAGATCTATAACCACCCAGTCTTTGAGTACTTACTTATCTAAATGACGCCAATACTGCACCTACACATCACATGCTCACAATTATTATTGTATTATCTCTGAGAGTTTTTTAGGGTGACCTAATACTTTTAGCTATCGTTGAGTTTTGAGGCTATGCCATTATTTTAGGAATGTGTACGTCCTTAAGGTTTTTAGCTTTCGAGTGGGAGAGGAGACACAACTTTTGGACACTAACTCTTTTTCAAGAAAAAATATAATTAAATTGATGATATATATGAAACCGATATATATATAGACAATATATATATATATATATATATATATATATATATATATATATATATATATATATATATATATAGACAATCTGCCAAAGTTGTATATAATAATCGCTTCAGCTAAGCGCTTCTATTAAGCCAAGCCAACGTCTACCCATTTCATTGGAGCTACAATAATATAATTCCAAAGCTTTTTATTTTTTTTTTGTTATAACTTTCCATCAACTACATTCTTGAAAATATAGTTTGAATAACATTATCACACGTCTAACAACGAATAAATTGAACACAAATCAAAGCACTACTCCATTATCACATACACTTTATTTACCAAAAATCAGTTCAATGGATCCTATACATATAACCAATACATAATCAATTCAATACATGTATATTCCATAATTAATATATAAATAACACCGTACCAAATAGCTAGCTTGAAGCTCTGAACATCAAACTTTTTCTACATAATTAAGGTAAAAGACTAAAGGATTAAACACCGTACCATAGGTTGAAGCCTTGAACGCCATAACCTCGACTATATAGATTTAGTATTATACACCAAAAAAAGGCATACTACCTATGGAAAGAAAGACGAGTCTTAATAATCCCTACCAAGAAAACCATTCTTCTTATTTCCTAATTTCGTGTTTGATTTCCTATCTTGCTCCACCATTAGATAATACTGTGAGGTATGGAAATTTAATCAATAACGTATCTCATGCACTCACGACTGTAAATACTTGTAGCAAGTATATCCCAACCAAGGCCATGATTGTAGATATTAAAGAATATCGCTATATGCAATTGTAGGAATTAGTTAAAGATACAAATTCATTGAAGTGAAGATCGAGTTAGTAATGGAAACCTTGCATAGGAATTCATGTTTTGAAAGCAACGAAGAGTCAAATTTCATGCTATTTGTTTCCTGATCGGATTAGAATTGATTTCTAAATGTGGCTTATATTTGTTTACCTTTTTCGGTATATTATACTTGTTAGTTCAAGGCTCAATTATGAAACTAAATACACAAAGATATAATTATTAAGCAGTAAATTATATTTGTTTACTTAAAAGTTCAAGTTCAATTAGGAAACTAAATACACAAAGATATAATTATTAAAAGTGTCCACGTGAGAGAACTTTCTCCTTAGAGAGCGGCACTTAGGAGAGAGACTGTCCACCTCAGCCTATTCTACTTTAATATAGAGAGAGGTGATAGTAGACAACTTTTGTGCGTAAAAATCGAGCACTAATTAAATTACTTTGTTATTTATCCTCGGTAAGCCGTGCTACGGAACCTTTTGATGGTGCAAAAATTGAGAATTTTAAGAATGCCTTGGTTACTGGTGCACCTTGGTGTCTTAAACTGGCTCATGGCTGCCCCATTGCGTACAAAATGATCCAAGATTTTCTTAAATGTTCCCCGCTCGACAATGCAGAGTTCAAGAGGTCCAATTGAATTTGTCCTCCTCGAAACAACATACCCATGATCGACAAATGATGCATCCATCTCTCGACAACACTCACTGAGAAGTTCGTCGTTCACATTTCCCTTAATCTCCCAATATATAACATAATGTCCTGGCTGATGGACCACGTTGGCATGGCTTGTGAAGTCGACAATCTCTGCGTTTGTTTGACTCAGTAAGTGTGAACCCCTCTCCACTACCAACTGTAGGTCTTTTTCAGTATTTTTGTCAATATTTATAGTTAAAATTAGCTTTCTTCTGCATATGAAGTTAAGTTTCGGGGTCCCTTTATGAAAACCAGCAACCTCTACCACATCTCCTAACCTATACCGATAAAGACCTGAAAGAAAGAGCATGACCGATGTTAGTTAAGATGGCTATATGCAAAACTGATATATCCAGAAAAGCAGGACAGAGAAACAGCATAGGCCCCAACGCTTCGATACCACGAATACTACATGAAAGTACTCCAAGAAATAATGTACTTCACAAACATCTAGCTAATTTCCCTTGGACTACATAAAACCATTTTCATCAATCTTGAATAATGTTTGTTTTGGCTTGAGCAATCCATGTCAATAATGAATGAGAGAGGAATACTTAGTCCCGCACTCAGTCATCATCTCAAATCTAAAAGACTGTTGATTATTGGAAAAAAAAAATCTAAACGAATGTTGTTTATGGAAAATCTATGGATTCAAATCGAAGTAACAAGAAGATGGTATGTTGGTATCACGTGATAATGTTAACATTGTGGCCCAACAATTGTCCTAGATGGGATTATGGGAACACGTATGCTTTCAATGGCTTTCAGAATCCGACTCCGAACCAAACAGATGAAAAACGGTTTGGATTTTAGAAATTTAATTTGTTTTCCACTGATCAAATCGAACCAAACTAATAAGATATTAGTTTGGTTTTAGATTTGTTTTCTCTCAAACCGATATGAACCCGAACGGATAAAATGATATTTTAGTAATATTTGTGATTAATTTTGTGTAGATTTTATCAATTATCCCTCTTTATCAATTGTGTCTAAGATTAATTGATTTTATCATTTTCAATTTAGATTGGTTCGTTTCGGTTTCAGATACCCAATTATTTTATCTGTTCGGTTTGGGATTTTCAATTATTTCATACCAATCATTGACAGCCGAACACGTACTAGTTGTGGTAAGCTACAGCACCTTTGTTTTTTCCGATTGGTCTTCTACGACGTGTACCACATGTGATATGATTCGACGTGCACTGATGAAAAATATCGAATTATCTTGATGGTCACTATGCAAAGAACAAAGAAAGAAACGCACAGATCCCTTTCAATTGGATTCTGGCCAGACATGGTGACAAAATTTGTTTGGTGCCACTTCCCAGTCAACTTTTAACAGTGTTATTCTTAACAGTGTTATTCTGTAAAGCGCATATTTATCACTATATATGAGTATATATGACCAGAAAATGCATCTCTATCTCATGGAAATCAGTTTTCCAGTTTTAAACACACCAGGTCACATCCGAGTCATTGGTCACGATATATAAGAAGAACTTCATTTACAATGACATATCTACTACGTGACTTCCCCAAAAACCCTCTTAGAAATCAAACTCAACTAAAACACGTGTCATCATCTTCTCAAGCCTATCCAACGGTTAGAATTGCATAAAAGATCAACTGAAAAACGTAAGTTTTTAATTAGACTTGGCCCCACCCCCACCCCAACATTCACACTGCATTTAGTATAATTAGACTTAACCCCCCAAATATTAAACTACAACTTTTTGATTTGTACAAGGTAGGAGAAGACCATTAACTTTTCACATATTGTATTAGACAAATTTCAAACACTTCTACCTTCCAATTTGATTTCCAAATGACGAATTTGGTGAAGGAGAATACCCCTTGGTTGGTGTTTAAACTAAATTGAGGTTAAAAAAATTGGAGTTTAGCTAAATTGAGGCTTAATTGGGGTGTTAGGTGTTTTTGTGTATTTTAAGTTAGTGGTGTATGGCTTGGAAAAGATGATGCTACAATGAGGGTAATTATGTAATTTTATAATGTTAAGGGTGTGGATGTCATTTGATAAGGATTGGTGGTAGTCGTCGGATAGAGTTCACAAGATCACGACACGTATCTTAGATGGTTTGAATTCCAATTTTGTCTTTGTCAAAATCACGGGGTATTTATGTAATTATACCTAAAAAATGGCATTAGAGTCTTTTCATTTGTCTTAACCAAAAACATCATTTGACTAGGATGTTGTAGTCATAGTTCGTGATTCCGAACGAAACTTCAGAATTCTGTTTGAAATTTTGATTTTTCAAAAAATTGGAATTCCGAATATAGAGTCGAAATATCCAAAATTCTAAAATTATCTGAAATTCCAAATGTGATAGGGATCAAAATTTAATAAATTTCGGTTTTTGAATTTGTCGGAATTACGAGAATTCCGAAATTCCTAACTATGGTTGTAGTCTTGGATTGGGCTTGTATTTCCTTTTAGTTGGGCAGATCGCCCCCTCCCAACACACACAGTCAACCCAAACCCAATTTGATTTTTTTTGTTTTTTTTTGTATTTAGAGGGGAGACTCTAATTTCTCATCTAGGGGATACTAATTGGCATGGCTAATCTAGGGGGATTGTTAGTTTCTAATATCTAATCTATGAGAGAGAAGGAAAGAGAGGGAGGGAGCTAACCAGTAAAAGTGGTGAGGACAACCTCATATTGTTGACCAACCTTGACTTGAGAGAGTGGTACAGGTTCATCTTCTATATAATCATCAACAACACAACTGTAGCCTTGTTTCTGCCTATAAAGGGGAATGAACTCGAAGTAAGAAAATGTGGGAACTACTGCAAATGTAACTCTCTCAGGAGGATAAGAAGGATCAACATTCACTCCTATCCAACCCTCTGTGGACCCATAATCGGCACTGACTATTGGCAAATCCCCTGCATAGTGCCTTAATTTCTTCAAATAAGGTTGCATTGATCCTGTTGAAATGGAATATATGTATTTCGCGTTAGACCACATCGTAGGAATCAAAGAGAACCAATTTATCCTTTCTAAGTCTTCACATTTCTCTTCAATTCTTGAAGCCAGAGATTCGTTCGGCGTGATTATGTCTAGTACAGCTCTTTTCATCTTCGGTAAGGTGACTCTTGTAGAATTGAGAGTACCTTCTCTTATGTCCTGACATATGTCTTTCCATACATCTTCAAAGGTAGTGAAAGCTTGCACTATGCTGTAAGCAAATGTTGAGGTTATAAATTCAACTTGATCAGAAAATATGAGGCCAAGGAGGAGATGGCAGTAAGTTGATTCCTTATAGTCACCACTAGAAATTACTTCTTGGGGGCTGCAGGTGTAGGATTTAGTTTTTTTCTGTTTGACCTTGAACTCTTCACTTGAGAAGTAGTGACTTGTGGCAGTTCCTGCTGTTAATCCTCCTTTCGTTTTGAACTGTTTGCTGCTGTATATGAATTCTAAGATTTTTCCTCCTGGCTTGATTGGATAAGTCCTAGTATCACCAATCAAACATTAGAAATAGATTAGAGAGAGAGAGAGTAACAAACCAGTGGCCCCCCCCCCCCCCAGAAAATGAAAAATGAGCATAACCAACAGACAGAAGTCAACATCACACTGTCCCAAAGTATGAGGAGTTGATATGATCGATGAATTCAATTTTGCAGAATGTAGGAAAATATTAGAACAGAGAAAATATTTTCGAAAAAGGTTTTGTACTCTCTTTTTTAGGTACTTTTAGAGACACAGAGTGAATGCAATTTGATTTTAAATTCAAACCTTGATCTATAAGCAGCTGCAATCCTAAAAGTCTGAAGAGTAGTCTGTGAGCTATGCCTTGTGAAGGGTACATACTTCTGTCTTCCGTTTGTTGTTCCGGAACTGCAACAAATCAAAATTCAAGAACCAATACCTTAATTTAACTTTGAATGAAGAAGGAAATGAAACTTAATAACTAAAAGTACTTCATTGAAGACATTTTAGGTGACGCAACCTCCATAGACTTTAACAAAAAAAAAATAATTGGGCTGAAAACTTAATGGGTGTTTGGGTCTCATTTTTTCAAAAAATTATTTTTTTCTTAAAAAATATTTTTATGAAAAAATATGTATTATAAAAAAATTTAAATTTTGAATAAACATGTTTGGTTGTGATTTTTCTTACAAGTTATTTTATCAAATTAGATTTTTAAGCAAGTCTACATTTCTCAATATATTTTGGCATATCAATGCATAAAAAATACTAAAGTCTAAAACATCCTTAATTCATTTGCCTTGCCCCAAAAGTGTTTATCTAAAAAAATAGTTTTTAACTTGAAAAACAAAACTTTTAAATTTAAATTATCATAAAACTAGTTTTTATAACCAAAAAGTGTTTTTGGATGAAAAACTATTTTTTTTAAATAGAGACCAAACACATTTATTTTTTCAAAAAATATTTTTTCACTAATAAACACTTTTTAGCAATAAATAAATCGGATCCAAACACCCCTTAATTTTCCCAAATATTTTCGCCCGAAGTTCACTTCAATTTTAATTTTGCCCTAAACCCTATAAAAATATAAATTTACATGTGAAAATTTAAATTTCATATGTAAAATATTATATGTAAATTTAAATTTGCATATGTAATTGGGCTGAGAGCCCAATTTTCTCACATATTTTCGCCCCAAGTCTATTTCAATTTTAATTTCGCCCTAAATCCTATGAAAATATAAATTTTCTTATTTAATTGAAATTTCATATGTAAAATATTATATCTAAATTTATATTTTCATATGCAATATGAAAATAAAACTATTTAAATTTAAATTTTCATATAGGACTTGTGACGAAATTATAAATAAAAAAGGTATTTGTTACTGCCGGACCCCAATTTGTGTTGGGCGGACTCCAAAAAAAAAACGATTATTACAAGTGTGTCATTGGTTTCAAAAAATCCAAAAAAAAAAACAATTATTACAAGTATATCATTGATTCCCCAAAAATTAAATTGAAACCCCCTTAAAACTTAAACGACAACTTTGGAATCGTTTGGACTAAATCCCAAACGACTTTAATACACCGTTTGGGACTTAGTCCAAACGACCACCCACACCGGTCAAGAGCCTAAAAAACAAAACTTTGAATTTTTTTTCAAAGTTCAAATCTCAAACGACATGGCCACATCGTTTTGGCCATATCGTTTGGGATTTGGACTTATAAAAAAATGGCTACACCATTTGGATTTAGAAAAATCCCCAACAATATGGCCACACTGTTTAGACTAAGTCTCCAACGATATGGCCACACTGTTTGGACTTAGTCCAAAACGATGTGGCCATGTCATTTGGGATTTGAACTTTGAAAAAAAAATTCAAAATTTCGCTTTTTGGGGCTCTAACCGGTGGCGTCGGTCGTTTGGACTAAGTCCCAAACGGTGTGGCCAAATCGTTTGAGACTTAGTCCAAACGACCTAACCGGGTCGTTTAAATTTGGGGTTTCGAATTCAATTTTTTGGGGACCAATGGTATATTTGTAATAATTGTTTTTTTTTAGATTTTTTGAAACCAATAGCACACTTATAATAATTGTTTTTTTTGTGGGAGTCCGCCCAACACAAATTAGGGTCCGACAGTAATAGGACCCATAAAAAATGATGAGGTCAGCCGTGATTTGGGACTCATGGCGAAATTAAAAATCAAGGTGTCCTATGGCAAAATTATTATTGGGCTTTGTCCTTGGACCATAATCTCTGAATCTGCGTTGTAGATTGCTTGTACTTAACATGCAAGAGTGAATATAACAGTGGAATACTGCACATTTGCAAAACTTAATTATTTCTAAGGATGCATGATTTCAAGATATATAAATTCCAACCAATGCTAACCAAACCAACAAGTAAATCTTGTCTCTGCATGAGATATTAGTCCCAAAAATGAGCTCTCTTATATAAGAAAATAAACCGAAACAATGTAGAAGTGTTAAAAAAAAAAGAAAACACGAATTCAAAGCACATCTGCTAAAATTCAATTTTGCGTGTCACATATCCAATAATAATATATAAGAGGGAAAAAGGAACTGATTAGTAATTACCTTAAGGAGAGAGTAGTAATAGGCTCTTGAGTAAGTATAGGGGATGAATCTCCATCAGCAACTCTCATTATATATGGCTCTAAATCAGCATGAGAAGCAAGTGGGACTAAAGAAGTATAAAGAGACTCAACTGAACTTGAGTCCAAGTCTTGGACACTGATACCACCAAACCATTTTCTGAGGTACTCACTGCCAGAATTTAACTCGATAATGTGTCGAAGAGTCTCCGTCTGAACGAAGCCAGAATTCTCCGATATCTCGTCAAACCATCTTATAATTTCACTATCTTCATGGTTAATATTGTTCTTACTCAAAACTGGTTCCATTGAGAGTTGAAACTATTTTTGCAGAAAATATAATGAGAGATTTATAAGCTGAGGCGCTAGTGAATAGTCTTCAAATAGTACTTATTTTCACCTTTCCCTCTCTAGTTTTAGACTTCTAGCTGATTATGGGCATACAAATCTATCTCAATCTCAAGCTATTTATCATTGATGAGTACGACACAATGTAGTCCACAAAGAGAGATATTGTCTGCAACTTGCAAGATCCTCATATTTTCGAACAAAAGAACAATAAGCAAGTATCAAGGCCGGGGACCAAAACAGCTAAGCTTGCTTTGACACTAGCACATTTTTCTGCCATTTAAAAGTAACTGTTTTATTCTCCACAACTTTTGGTGCTCCTAAACGCCGCTTAATAGTATTACACTAATACAAGTTAATTTATTTCACGTTTTTATACAACTAGGTAAGGTAACAATGAGCAGCCAAACACTTGGGGGTAGGTTTGTTAGGAATTAGAGATCACACTAATTCCGACTAATGACAATTATCCTCAAGATCTTGAAATCAATGAAAAAACAAGAACACCAATACAACCACTAAAGCAATAATGAAATAACAAAGAATAAACAAACACAAGAAACTTACGTGGTTTGGCAATTGCCTACGTCCACAAGCCCACCAAAATCTACTATAATCAAAGAGTCCTTTACAATGTCATGAGCCTCACCCAAACACTAATCTCTCTCTCTCTTACATACACAATTTTGGCACTCACAAATTTATGATATTGCACTATCACAATGCACTCTCAAATTTGGCTATTGTCTTACACTAATTATTGCTCAAATAATGTACTTGCTACGCACTCCATACACTATGAGCTCTTTTAGTTGTGTCTTGTTTAATTCACTAGTCTCGTGGGATATTTATAGACTCCCAATTGCCGAAACCGGGAGAATAGTTGGTTTCTAAAACCAACCTTAATTCCTAAACCATTATAGGATACGTGCTGGACAAGGAGATGTATTGGTTTCCAATTCCAATGCTGGCGGGTTCCTTATTTCTAGTTTCCAATTTGAAACTCAAACGTTTCTAACCCATATGATCAGGCTCCACATCATAACAATCTCCCACTTAGAGACGGATAACCACTGTAAATCAACTCCATGCATTACCAATGCATAATAATGGTGTGCATCGCCACGATCTTCAAGCTAGAAAACCAAACTGAAGCTATTTCTCAATAATCATTGTCTTTGTTCTTTGTGAGTCCCATCTCACTACAGTAGCTCCTACTGTAAAGACATAACTAGTAGTGTCTTTCATGCGATCAACTTACCTGCAAAGTCTGTATCAATATACCCTTGCAAGTACACATCATCCCTCACATAACATATGTATTCATCAGTAGTACCTCTTAGATACAACAATATTCACTTCACTGCTTCCCAGTACTGCTTGCCACGATTAGTCATTAACTTGTTAACAGCTCCCACTTCACGTGTAACAGCTGCCTAGCTGGACACATGTAAACCATGAACCACGCCCGGGGAATTATGTCAAACTACACAAGCTCTTTCCCAGCTTGCATATTATATTATCTCTACCCAATTCAATGAAACACTCACGTTGCTGCACACACATCTCTTTCTCTTGGTCACCATAGAAGAAGACAGTTTTCATATCTAACTGCTCAAGGTGCAAATCTTCTACTGTAACAATATTCGACACTGACATCGTAGTATTTAGTTTCACAACTGGAGAGAATATCTCTGTGTAATTAGAGACGAGGGACTTCATCTCATTCTTCAGTGCAAGCTCCTATTGGCTCGTATCATTAACCTCCAATGTTTTATCATAACATTGGGGAATACTGCCATCAGTACGTAGCAATGATATTGGCAGTTCTCTATTGATCAGGTAAGCTATTGTGCTAATGGCCTCTGCCCAGAACTACTTGGGCATCCCTAATAGTGTACGCATACACTTAGCTCTTTCTATCAGTGATCTGTCCATACACTCTGCCACCCCATTCTGTTGAGGCATCCCTACATAATATATTCCATCTTCATTCCATTATCTACACAATCAATCTTGAAACCTACATCAACATACTATCTTCTTTCACCTGATCTCAGCTCTTTCACCCCTCAAGCTTGTCTCATTCTTAGCCTTGGCTTTACACTTCTTGATGAACGCTTCATAATCTTCAGATTTATGTTTCAAGAAATATGCTCACACCTTTCGCGTGTGGTCATCAATGAAAGTCACAACATATGACTTTCTGCCATGAGAGGAAACTGCAGCTAACCGCCAGATATCTATATGGGACTAACTCAAGATTTTCTGCTTTTAGAGTTCCGCCCACGTTTTGAGAACTCGCCCGATTCTGTTCTTCAATACAGTTCTCATGGAAGCCAAACTTAGTCAACTGTAATAGAGGTAGCGCTCCAACTGAGTAAAGAACTTGCATTCCTTTCTCACTCATGTGACCAGGTCTGTAGTACCACACATCCGAATCTTCTTTGTTATATGCAATATATAACAAATGAACCATATGCATCAATGGTCTTATAGAAAGTACCACTCTTCTTTCCTTTTTCCACTATCATAAAACCTCTAGAAACCTCCCAAGTAAGGCAGGGAATCGGTTCGGGTTTGACCTGAATCCGACCCGACCCGAATCTGAATAGTTCGAGTTCGGGTCGATTTTCATATCCGTTTATTTATTCGGGTCGGGTTCGGGTTCAGATATATTTTTTGGGCTTTTTTTGCATTTTTAGTGTTATCCGATTGGGTTGGTCGGGTTTGATTCGGGTTCTGGTCGGATTCAGATATAAGATTTCGATTTTATTCGGATTCGAATTCGGGTTTGGGTTCGGATATTGTCAAACTAATCGGGTTCGGATTCGGATATAGCCATATCCGACACGAACCCGACCCGTTCCCTGCCCTACTCCCAAGCATCACTAGTAAAGGTTGTCACATAACATTCATCTGCCAACTGCCCCACATAAATCAAGTTCTTTCTCAAATCAGGGACTTGTCTCACATCCCTCAATTTCCATGCAAACCTTTTCAATTTGATCTGCATATCACCCTTGCCAACATTGTTACAAGGTTTATCATCACCAATTAATAAACACCTTGCCTAGGCCACCTTTGGTGTAGTTCTTAAAGAACTTCTGATTTGAGGTAGCATGGAACGGTGCACCGGAATCTATCACCCAAGACTCCCAATTGTTTTTCTCCATAGAGCATATCAATGCGTCATCATCCACTTTAACAATATTAACATTTTGATTCTTGTTCTTATTGTTATTTCTTGGAGCTTTACATTCATAATTGTAATGTCCTGGCATGCCACAATTGTAACACAAATCATCACTTGTATCTCTAGGTTCCGGTTCAATATCATCAAGGCTATGAGATTTCCATCTCCCTACACTAGAAAAGGTGTTTACTAACAGCTATATCCGTTACTTATATTTTTACTAACGTTTATATCTGTTAGCTCTGGGGTGTTACAGTCACTTAGGCTAAATTTAGTAACGGATATAACCGTTACTTAAAGTAATCTTAGTAACACTTATATCCGTTACTATAATTCTTTGTAACGGATAGCCAATTGTTGAATCTATTCATTTCTAACGGATGTAAGTGTTAGTAACGTTTGGCGCTTCTTTAGTTACTTTTCTAGCGGGAAATCAATTTTCATATGTCACGGATATATCCGTTAGTAATAGGTGTGCCACTTGCTATTAATATCGATTAGTGTAATGGATATATCCGTTAGTAATAGATGTGCAACTTACTATTTATATCGATATTTGTAATGGATATATCCGTTAGTAATAGATGTGCCACTTGCTATTTATATCGATGTTTGTAACGGATATATCTGTTACTAAAGTTTTGTTAGTAAAAAAAATATATATTTATTTATTTTGCAGATCAAAATGTCTAAAAAAATTCACCCTGCACATCTAACTCTAGCACATATGAATATTCCATCTTATAGAGATATCACATTCCACAAACTTAATCAACATATAATAACAAAAAACAAAACCACTAATCAATTAAACATTAATTAGTATAAAAATATAGACACCAATCCAAATAAGAACAAAGGAGAAACAAGACTTCAAGCTAAGATAAGAACAACATCGGGGCAAAATTTAAATTTAAGACCGAACAAGAAATGTAGGACTGAACAAACAGCCTTTAATGTATTGCTAAAGCTATTCCCAATAACTTACAAGGGAATGGTTTTACTAAAACTAACATTTACAAAGAAAAAAGTAGAGGGGTCAAAACTTGTCATATCATGAAAGGATTTCCAAAGTGAAGACTTTCCCTTTTAAGCAAAGCTTGCATGACTTCTTTTGCATTTGTTCCTTCCAGCAAAAATTGACAGAGAAAGCTTTTCTCTGCTTCTGATAGTTGTGTCTCCCAAACCTAAAAGAAGTTCCATGTAATGACTATATAGAGTATTGAAAAAAGAAAAGGGTGCAGAATTAGTTGTACTACATATGAATGTAAAAAAAAATATGTGATAAGCATTTTATTTTTTATAAAAGAGATAAGCATACATGCAAACATAGTTATCTCATAAGATAACTTTCCAATCGATCCTCCAACCCAAAAACATCCTAAGGAATTGGGAAGACATCTGCTAACACATTTCGGCAAGGTGGAATAGGTTTGATAAAAGTGAAATTCCCAGTTTCGATTCCATATAGTGATCTCGATGAATAATATGTTATCAATTTGTTATCAATATGCATCACAACAAATTATCAAACAGATGCCCAATATATAGTTGAGAGAGTAGACAACAAACTTGTATTACTGTATTGACGGTGTACATTTCCAAAGAAGTTGAATAAAGAAAAGAGCTTACAGCTTTGCCATTGACACTATCCCCTGCAAAAGGCCACTATTACCACCACATAGGAATAAGAAATATAAACACGCATAGTATGTCCTTTGATATCAAGCAAGACATAGTATCCATGCCGACATACTCTTGAGCAACTAGTAAAAATAGTTTCAAACCAAAATGCAAATAATACCTGAAAAATAAGTGTCCCAATAGTGACTTGGCCATGAAGGGCATTGTTACTATTATTATCAACCCAGAACTTCAAAACCTGGTTAAAAATAAAATACTACATATCAAACTTGATAAAATAATAACCCGGGATAGAAAATATATACAAGTTTGTATAAATGGTTATAAAGAGTTTACCACTGCAGTTGATGACATTGACAAGAAAAAGCCAACAAAGACACCCTCTGACAAACTTGCACCACATATCTACAGCAAATGTAAAGGTCAATAGTCAACTTCCCTTTAATATTAAGTTATTTACAACTGAAAAAACTTCATTAAAGAAGCAAGGTCGAGTAGAAGATGAAGTCATTTTTGGTATTTTACCAAGGCAATCGTACCGTCGATGCCTTTCTTCACGTCCCCAAGAGAGGTGTGTGGTTTTCCAAAAGGTAGAGGGACTACGATACCAATTTTCAATTTGCAGAGAAATTGCAGGACAGATTTCTTTCATCTGAAATCTTAAGTACCTCTTTGTTAAGTTTTCTCCTCTTTCCAGCACAAGATTCTCCGCCTAAAAAGAAAAAAGAAGTCTAAAACAGTTAATCTTACTTGCTACGATAAAAAGGTGTCTACTTGAGAAAAGAGAATATGAATTTACTTCACTTGACTTTAGACCAAATGTTGTGTGCAATATATGTGGAGGACACCTGCAACTCTCATCTTAAAAACGACAGCAGTATTGTTGCTACCGAACTGCATTACGTCTCTAAGATCAGCAGAGTGCAAATATTCTTTTGGGACAGGATGGAAAAAATAAACCTGGAGTGCAAATAAGCAATTAGTCCTATATTCAACACAAGCAGACTTAACATTCAGAAAAACTGAATATCTAGAACGTGTCAATAATATCAAAGTTAAAAGATTATAACTCACTCCACACTTATTGATGCCTAAAATAATTCGACCAGGCAGAAGCCCAATAGGATCATCAATCTTCCTAACACTAAAGAAAACCCGGAGAAATTGTTGTACGCCTTGCATCATCCTTTGAAAGATTTTCCTGGAAAGAAAAATGGTAGCATGTTAAAGAAGATAGTGATTGGAGCTATTAACGCCTGCTTGAGTAGATTCTTATTAAACAAAATTCCTCTTTGAACTCAAAACCCTAAGGCTGCCATGTATGAAAAATATACCAATAAGCAGTGAAATATCAAATACTTAGGATTACCCACCATCATATCCTTCTCCCACCATACTATGCTGTCATCAATCTTAAACCACTTCCCCTGGAAATTCCGAATATAACACGTACACGTAGTGTCCAGAAAATGTAGCATTCATTGTATCTAGGTAAACCACCACTGCATAGAGCCTATCTATTGGGGATTTGCCACTAGTCCCACTCATATATGGGGCCAAATTTAAGATCTCTGGAAACAGGACTGCTTTATTAAGCTTCCCAAACTTCCCACCATGTATAGCATGAAACTTGATATGTAAAAAACAGGTATGCTAGCAGTGGAAAATAGCCACTACTTTGATTTATGACATGAAATTTCATTTTCTAAAAATAATATTATGCACTAATTACCTGAAATCTCTTTAAAGCGATTGCGAGGACATTAGGGGCCTCCACTATCGTCAACCTTTTTTTGGCTTTTTCATAAGATCGACATCTGATTGAAAATAAACAGACCTTCAACATAATACAATAGTCTTCAGAAAAACTCAAGAAAGTTCACAAAACTTAAAAGGTTCAATGTAATGGTAATGCGAGGAAGATCCATGTATGAATCTGACAGAAAAATAGAGATTGACAACCAAAATATTACAAACTTGGAGGTCAAAAAAGAAAAGGAAAATAATCCAATGTTGACCAAACCATCCCACTAGAATACAACTATCATCCACCTAATATACATATAGAAAACAATACTAATTTTGTCATGCAAGCTAAGGTTTCAGCCATTTACGAACATAGGCAGTTTATCCCACACAAAGTCAGAATCTGTCAAATGAAAGTAGTAAGAACGTAATAAGATAATCTGACTATGAATAAGTTGGCTATCGATTGCACTATAAACAACTTCATAAGAATAACAAAATAATACCACTTGAAGAGGATCCAGAGTCATTGCTAGAGCTACTTGAACTACTCAATCGACTCGCATGAACTCCTTGTTTTTCTTGTTGAACAAGCGATGAAGCAGATGACACATTTTTCTCCTCTGCTGCCACAATCAAAGTTATATTGAATTATTGAATGCAACATTAACCAAAAGTTCCATAAGGGAACCTAGGATGTACCTGGTCTAGTTTCCTTAAGTGCCTCTACTATAGCTAGAGCCAGGTTCCTTACAGAAAAAAATTAACAACAGGAAATCAAACAATATTCTTCCTATATGAAAAAGGAAACTAACATTTGTGATTCAAATACTAACCACTTCCTGCACATAGTGCCCAGCTTCTCCTTCACTTTGTTGAACAACTTTTTTCTTCTTTCTTAAACTTTTCTTGTAATAGGTAACAAATCTATCAAGTTTCCACAGAGTCTTCACATCAACAACATCAATATCCACCTCAATCTCATCATCACGTTGGTAGAGATACGAATTCCTCCTACTTGTGCTTGGCATTGTTTAGTCTCTTTACAAATGAAGGTGGTTTCTCTTTGAAGATTTATGGGCTTTCCATCTTTATCCTTGGAATCAAAGTTCAATGAGTGCGAGACTTTGGAGGTTCATTAACACTGCCATCATATGTAATTCCAGAACATTAAAATAGTACCAAGAATGCCAAAAAAACTGAAAAACTCAACCAACATTCAAATGTTACAAAGTATTTATCTAACAGAAGAAGAGGAACGCTTACTTGCAGAGATGTACAACACAGCTACTACAAAAAAACCAAATACAAAAGGAAAAAAATCAAATTTTAATCAAAATAATCAAATTTATTACCTTGACGGCTTATTTATTAGTATTGATTAATTTTTTTTTAAAAAAAATCAAATTTATTAGTATTCATGCAATTAAAACTTGATTTTACATTGAATTGAATGTGTGAGAGAGAGAAAGTGAGTGAGTGAGAGGGAGTGAGTGAGGGATTTGAGAAGGTGTTACCTTAGCTTCTTGAAGAAAACGACTCTGCAAACTATGGACAAACTTAAGGCAATCAACAGTCTTTGATGTCGCAGCCAAGGCCCGCAAATCGTGAGAACATTTTAGAGATACAATTGCATTAAGAATTCTGCGAAAAAACTATCTATTAATAAAACATCAACTAGATATTAATGTATTGGTAGCGTTGATCACTTAGGCAAATTCATTTGAGAAATTATCGCTTTGCCATGTGCACCTTATGCAAAGAATCACTAAATCTACTACTGGCTCACTATAGTTTACTAGATCTGTATAGTATCTACTACAGGTTTACTTCTAGATGTAGGATCTCCGACTCCATTCCTAGAGCTTGGATCCCCCTCCTCTTCAACTTCAGAAATTAACTTGCCCTCGAAGGAACGCGATGTTGATCCCCGAGCTGATTTGATGTTTTATTTCGCTTTGACGAAAAGTAAGTTTCGATTGATTTGGTTAGTGTAGAAGTCAGCCTTCACGGACTTAAATGTCTTGGTACCTAAATATACCGAAAAAGGGAAGCGGGACCAACTACTCGATTGGGAGATCCGGTTGGTGTATCATCATCCTTCATTGGACTCTACAGGCTTGATGATTGCCTACCTAAATAAACCGACTTTATTTGAAAGTAGCTTCGATACAGGAAGAGGAGCTAGAAGCCTTAATGAAAGCTAGAAATAGTGCTATAAAGCAAGCGAGACCCTTGTTGATCCGGTTAGCCTTTCGCGATTCATCAAGCTGTGAAGGTGTTAATACTATCTCTGACTTGGATGAGAGAGAAGGGAAATAATTCAATTTGGAATTGAATCAGAGAAGAGGGCACAGTGGCTATATAGGAAACCTTAGGAATCACTCTAAGCCAGAAGTATTCTTCTTCTATTTTAAGGATCTCTTTGTTTCTGCCACAGATCTTTGGCAGATGATCTAAAATGGATTTTGTTGTAGATAAAAGCAAAAAAAGAGTTTGTTGCATTTGTAGTTGTTCCTGATCTAGGATTTGAAAGAAATGGGAGGCACTCTAAAGGAAGGTTCAAAAAGAATCTTATTGTGTCCATTCAAGCTAAGTTGTCATTCTTGTGAAAGTTAACTCTTCAACAAGTTTAAGTATTTTTATATCAAATTTTTTGTTCTTAGATGGAAAATGGATTATTTTCTTTGTTAGATTTTGAAAGCTACTTGCATGTTTTAAAATTTTAATATCGAGTTTCTTCTCAGATCAGACTATACTCCAAAAGATAAGATTGAAAAGAGAGATATACAGAGTTGAGACAAACCGCAAAGAACAAAAACGAAGACTAGAATGTGGACACCCAACCAGTTGTCCTCCAAAAACTTGTGCAAACCTCGAGCATCTCGCAAAGTGAATCCATGAAAAGTGTTGACCTTAAAAAGACATAAACAAAAAGGATGAGTACAAATCACAATACTGGTAAATTATATCTTACTCATGAAAAAGTTGTGTTCATCTAATATATAAATTAATTAGATTGTGGTTTTTTTTGTATCCTCTCCTAATACTGAGATGGTAAAAGAATCGAATAATGAAACTTACGTCTATTGGCTCCAACTACAGTAAATGTTCCAACATTGAGCATAGTGTATCATCAACATTCCATATCGATTTTGGCTTCATTAAAGAACTATATCTATTATTAGGCAGCACCAAGCAGGAGAGCTGCCATCATCAAATTACAATGCATCAGAATCTAATCTATCTCGTCCTTGCTTTTCGGTGTGTGCATGTGTTGGTGGGGGGGTGTAAATATGCTAAAATTGACATAATAACACTGGTATTGAAGAAAGTAAATACCTTACACAAAACAATTACATCTGCCTCGTGAACAGGAGTTACAATACCTACAAGATCATTGATTTAGCAACATCAATAAACTTGAACAGTTACATCAATAAACAACAACATGTTACCTCTCCATCCCATATGAAGTAACATCTTCTTGAGAGATGAACTAGGGAGTCTCTCAGAGCAACGAATGTGTCCCGAAACTCCAAAGATCTTGAATCTGAAAAAATGGTAAGCATCAATTGAATCAGCAATAATAATGGCGACGACGGAAGCAAATTCTTCGTCCTCAATACTCAAATCAACGAAGCAGTCTCAGGTGCCAGCTGGTTTCCCGACATCTCCTAATGGTGATATCAAAATGATGTTTCCAATCATGTGCCCTGCATTTGTGCCAGGTTTAATTCCTATGCAAAATCAAGAACAACAGACTAACCTTGGTGCTGGTCTTTATGCTGTGCCCACTTTCCCATTTATGCCTCCGATGTTTGGAATTCCTTCCAACACACTAATTCCTCTTAACTACACTGTACCCACAAGGAGAACTACTGCTGAGGGTGGAGCGATGACTGACGAGCATGGATAAGAGGGGCGGCAACAACATGCACCACAAAGACAAGTTGTTGTAAGGAGATTTCACTTCGCATTCCAACTTGACTTGTCACGATCTCGAAGTTGGTCTGGCTGCCATTTTTGTGTTCAACCAAGATGGATCAAAACAGAGACTTGCCCTGATTCTGGTTTTCGCAGCACTGGTTTATTTCTATCAGACTGGAGCTCTCACTCCTTTGATATAGTGGCTTTCACAAGGCATGCATAGGGCAGCGCACCTCCACAACCACAACCTCCGTTAGGGGCCGAATGCTCTTGGTGCCGCTAGGCCGATGGTGAAAACGCTGCTCAAGCCGAGGGACAACCCGGAGATGAGAATCGGGAGAGAATGAAAATCGACCCGTTGAAAATGATAACCAAGTGGAACCACAACGTAACGGCTTCAACCGAGGGTAATTGTAAAGGAGATTCAGAAATCAGAAATACTTTGGGAGGTCCTCGGCGTTCCGAAAAGAAATGCTTTGCAAGATCATCTCTTTCGCCTTCATCTAAATGTACCCATTGAAGTGATTGTTTCTCCCGGTTGAGTGATTCTCTTAAGGCTTTTTCAACTCGAGATATTTGATCTTCCATGGCATCAACAAATTGCCCAGTGCTGTTTGTTGTTGTATTGTCCGGAGCGATATCCATGACTCAATCGAACGGCTCTCTCAAATTCCTCCAACTAATTCATCAACCATATTAAAATTAGTACAAGCAATTAAGATATCACAACAATTCTAAGAACAAAGAGACTTGAGGTGTAAGATTAACCCGCCATTTTGCGTTCCTAAGGCCATTTGAAGCTCCCCACGTAAGTCGATCGAATAATCAAGTTCTTGTCCTTCCTTTCCTCCGGCGTAACCACATCCTATACATGGATTCCATTCTAGACCAAGAAAACAAATTAAATTAATGACCCCAAAAGATTATTGCTAATTGAAACCCCTGAATATCGCTTATTGAAAAAATCAAGACGCTTTCATCATCACGGTTGAAAATTGCATTTAGAACGGCGGGCGGCTTAAGATACATATAGTTATTGAAAATTGCAAGGAAGTTGACAAGGCTAAGAATTTCGAAATGACGAGCTTACTTTTTGGTCCTAAAATATTAAAATCGGGCCAAATAAAATTTCATGTTATATGCTTTTGCATCCAAAGAAGTTGGAAGCTAAGCTAGAAACATTCTCAAACCCAAAGGACAGAAACTAATGAATGAAACAATATGCAATTAAATCAACAAAAAGAGAGACATGAAAAACAAGATAGGTGGAACATACATATCAACGGATTGTTGGACCTCCTCGGCAGCAGAGAAGAAAACATCCTTTTGCCAGAGATCAAAACTGTTATTGTTAGCGACCAACATCATCACCTGACCCTCCTAAACAATATTCAGTTCGAGATGGAGGAAGGGTATTAGTTCGAGATGGAGGGAGAGGGAGAAGGTGGGCTGCCTATTCTGCGTGCCTTCACTACCCGCTAAAAAACTATTACTTGTGTTGGAAGGTTGACACTCAACAACATTTCTCCAAAATTATGAACCTCGCATGCATAAAAAAATTACACATTTATTAGTGATATAAATGAAAATAAGAACTTCATATTAAAATAGCTAATAGAAAGAAGAAGAAGAAAATAAACAAAAACTAACCAGGGGTTTACGCATCCCCCGGCTGACTACTAATTGCTCCAAGTATCTCGACATCTGCCATCTGCACCAGAAACTTAAATACACAAAAGGCCTTGGTTTGTTTACAACAAGGCAAGTCACGACATAAAACCAATAAAAAGATTTGACAGCTAAAGAGTTTGTTATATTATTACAACTACCCAAGACTAACCACATAAAAATTTCAAGGCATGACAACGCACCCAAAAAGTTCCAAGTCATGGCAACCACAACCACATAAAAATATATGTCTTGAGCTTAAACTAAAGCAGGAAGAGCAAAAAGTAGAGAAATCCACAAAAGGTCTAAAACCTACAAACATCAATCCTACAAACATCAATCATACTTCAATCGCCCATCAAGCCAAGCTATATACCCTCCTTCAAGCCAAGCATTCAAAGTTTCATTACCATCTTGTGGACCATCATAAACAGCAAAGATCGGAACCATTACTTCATCAATATACACTCTTCTCTCTCCACCAACCAGAATTCTGCCATGACAAATTTTTGCACTTACATCAATAGACCCTTTAGCAACTTCTGTACCAAACTTATCTAGTAATGTGACTCTAGGCTGTTCAAGCGACCCAAAAGCAGGAGTCAAGTTCTGAGGGGTTGCTGGAGAATGGCGTTGAGCGGAACTAGAACCAATTTCAGTTCTGGGTGTAGCCACATCCATATGTGGTTCGGCATTGGCTGTCACATTATTACCTGCTGTAGTATTGCCTAGTTGTTGTTGAAGGAGAACCTGTGTGGGTATAGATGATGACATGATAATTTTAAAGTGTGGATTACATATTACTAACTCTAACCATTAACCGTAATTGCCAAGAAAAAACTGACCTTGAGCATTGATTTGACATCAGACATGTCTGTCTCGACCTTCGATTTAAATGTAGCCACATCGGCCTCAACCTTTGCAACTGATGTAGTAGCCATTTGGTTGAGTAAAGCGCTTGCGACAGCAGCATGTTGTAGCTGCTTCCTAGTGATATTAGAACCAACTCCACGAACACGGTTCTTCTTATCCT
Source organism: Coptis chinensis (assembly GCF_015680905.1). NCBI lineage: Eukaryota > Viridiplantae > Streptophyta > Magnoliopsida > Ranunculales > Ranunculaceae > Coptis > Coptis chinensis. The sequence continues at coordinate 38,399,806 of NC_141464.1, forward strand.
TGCCAAGTACTTCAGCCAATGCATCGGAGTCGATGTCTCCCGTGTCAGTCTCTCCAGATGCTAGTCTTCTTTCTTTAACTGCTTTCACTTGATCCTGCATTTATTTGTTTTTTTTTTTAAAAAGGGCAATCAAATAGCCCAAAATATACCCGGTAGCAATAAAAAACTGAAGTTATCAAATAGATAGCAGTAAAACTTCTACTCACATATTTTTTCCCGAGCACTTTCCAAAATCTGTTCCATCATCTGCGTTCCACGGCCCTTAAGCCAATCATCAACTCGAGTTATTTTTGCTTGAGGGTTTTGTTGTTGCTACTGAGGCAAATAATCATTGCTTAGTAATAGTGGTTCAAAAAGGACAACAATAGTATTCATATCTATATACATAATCAAAAAGCTTAATAATTTAGAAAATGATAATGCATGCGGATCATTATGCCTTTGGGAGAAGGTTCTCCTACCATTAGTACTACCAATAGTATTCATGGCCCTATTTTGCCGCATTTTTCGTGATTCCTTTCTTTTTACTTTAGTTTGAAGCTCATAGTCGACAAAATCTACCCAAAGAGCTGGATTAATAGCAGGTGGGCAGTTTGCCTTAGCTGCTTCAATGTTTTCAGCTTTCTCTAAAAACTTTGACCTATATGTCGCTTTCTGTGTCCTAAGTTTTTGAGAATAATTTGTCTCGACCAACGGACGAGCTTCAAAGTTTTCGACATTAAATTCGAATTCCTCCTATCATGAGTACAGTTGATAAGAAACAATATATTAAGACATAGCTAAATGGTAAAGTTGATTATTTAATTAACACATTAAATAAATAAATAAAAATAATTACCATCAAGGCTTTCCAAATTGCATCCTTAAAGCCATCATCCACTAGTCTCCAATCCTTGGTGTTGATAGGGATATTAAGCCTCACTTCGTTCCCTATTGCAGTTTTGAACTTACTTGCATTTTGTCCAACAATTTGGCCATTAGGCCATAACTCAACAAGCACTTTCCCGAGGGACCCATTAATTGTGTCTTCTTGGATGACCGAGAAGTACATTGACCTATGGGAGAAGAGGCATCCGATGCACTAGGGTGTGCAAATGTACCACCGATTCCATTATTTAAAAAATAGCCTAACAATTTCCAACAACATTTGAAAATAAATTATTAAGGATTTCATAACACTTAAAATATGACATAACCAATTATTCAAAAAGAACGAAAAGAAATAAAAGAATATGCACTATCAAAGTAACCATAATATCCAAAATTAATTTTCCAAACTACTAGAAAATCTTAAGATGATCATCAAAAAAGGAAGGCAGACATTTGAACATATTTTCAAAATTATTGCACACTACAATCAACGACGTGGTTCTAACAGTGATCTCAAATGAGGTTGCTCTGCAAGAGTAGATTGGAAGTCTTCTAGTTCTGGTGCTTCTAGCTTGTCCACTTCGCTAGTCATTCGCCTTGGTGAATGTATGACCACCCACCAATCAGGATATTTCAAATCCCTTGAATAGAACACTTGATGGGCTTCTTTAGCACAAATGGCCAGCTCATCTAACATTTTGTCGGAACTCTTGAGCCGATTAAAATTTACCACCACCAAGTTAGAGTCTGGGCATAGCTTACATCCATTGGTCTTATCTTCCACCCTAACCCAGTCACAATAAAACACCACTTCCTTGAAATTTGTGTAATTCACCTCTAGTATCTGTTTGATGACTCCATACCACCTAGCAGGCGCATCAATAGGATTTTTATCTTTCCTACTTGATGTAAATGTAGTAATTGCACTCATGCAAACACCACAGTCTTGCATAAGAACGGTTTCATCGTGAGACTTAGTAGAAAATACATAACCATTGATCGCGATACTTTCAAAAGTTTTAGCTTTGAACAATGGCCCTCTAGCAAAGAACCACAATTCAGATGAAGTGTCTCCATTCTCCAACAACTACAGAAAGAACATACCACAATTCAAAAAAGTGAAAATAACATAAAAGCATAACTTACTATCCTAATTAACAAAGACCTTATTATATAACCAAATGATAAAATCTGTTTGTATCTCTACTGCCTTTGCTATTCCTTTTCTCGCTACCTCGAACTAGATTGCAAAGACTCACGATACTCACTACAATTTATTCAAAGAAGTTAGTATATATGTGTGAATTTATTAATAGGGAAGTAAACATTCATGCCAAAACTAACACCTCAGAGTGATCATCAAGTCCATCGACTTCCAAACGGAAAAGTAGCCATCTACGGATTTGTACAAATTGCTCCTTCGACAAAATCACATCTTTACCTTCAAGCACGTAACCCTCATCACTATATTCATCATTTTCATCTAGAAACACTTGACCCGGTGGTTTTGTGATTCTTGGGCTGTGAATTTGGAATGTACTCCATTGCATACCTAATGGACTCGAGACAAGATCACTACTCTGCAATCGATCCTTCAACAAATCGCTTTATTCTTGGGTATATCTTTGCACTCCTTCATTGACCTAATTAAGTGATAAACCCATGAATGCATTTATTAATTTTATTTAAAAGCAAGGAAAAAAAATTGGGATTGAAAGAAGAATTATTTACCGCTTCAAACGGATACATCCAACGATCTCGAAGTTGGTCCACACATCAATGCCTCATCAGCTAGATGCACAACAAGGTGAATGCTAATATCAAAAATGATGGTGGAAAGTACTTTTCCAAAGACGCGCAACAACCCTCTGCAACCATGTACTTGGCATCTTGGATTTCTTTCCAATTACAACTTTCGAACACAAAAGGTTAAAAATAAGCTTATCTCGATGAAGAGCTTTCCGCAAAATCGGGGATGAGTTGGAAAAGCATGTTGAAGTAGCACGGGCAAAAGATATTGCATAATCACATGATAGTCGTGTGACTTCATTACAAGCAAACCAGGCGGATCAAGACTGACAATGTTACTCAGATTAGATGAAAAACCTGAAGGGAGCCTCAAAGTTTTCAAAGTTTTAAGGAAATCCATCTTCTCTACCTTATCTAGGAAGAACGGTGTTGTAGGTTTAACTTGTTTCCCACTTGCAGGGTCAGTTTGCATCCACTGATCCCGGTGTATGCCAAGTTCCCTCATATCCTCTCGTGCTTGGACTATATCTTTCGATTTGTCTTTCTTATTAAGGATCGTGCCTAGTATGTGCTCTGCAACATTCTTTTCAATGTGCATCACATCATTAACATGACGAACTTTGTGATAGATCCAGTAAACAAGAAAAAATAATATGGACTTTCTATACCATGCCGATGTAACTTCATTACCTTCATTGTCGTCAACCACAATTTGACCACCTCTCTTCCGCTTCTGACCAGGTTTATACTTCAAATAACTCAATGTTTGCAAAAGTACATCGCCATTTAATCGTTGAGGAGGAGTTCTACGCTCTTCTTTCTTGCTACCCATTAGTCCCAAGTACTTGTCGTTCCTGAACGGGTGATTACCTTTAAGGAATATACGGTAATCTAAGTACACATTTTTCCTACTAGACTTCAAATATATGGAAGAAGTATTGTCACCACAAACAGGACAAGCTTTGTAACCATGTGTTACGCAGCCCGCTAAGTTTCCATATGCAGGCAAATCATGGATACCCCACATTAGCATAGCCTTCAAAGTGAAGTTTTCTCTTTTGTTCATGTCATAAGCCGGCACTCCTTCCCACAACTCTTTCAACTCATCGTACAATGGTTCAAGAAAAACATCGATGTCTCCTTTTGGTGCCTTTGGACCGGGTATAAGTAAAGACAACATCTGAAACTCTGCTTTCATGCACATAGAAGGGGGGAGATTGTAAGGCACAGTGATAACAAGCCAACAACTATAACTAGTAGACCGAATGCCACGCGGATTAAACCCATCGGTTGCAATTGCAAGCCAAACATTCATACGCTCATTAGCAAAGTTTGGCCACTTTTCTTTACAAATTTTCCACTCGACTGAATCAATTGGATGACGATATAAGCCGTAGAAGTCTCTTTCGTGCATGCCATGTCATCTCATCGCTATCCACGGTATAGTATACAACCGCTTGAGTCTTGGAATTAAAGGAAAATGTCTTAATACCTTGTTAGGCTCCTTGGAATTCTTCTTCCCTTTACTCCCTTCCTTAACTTTAAACCTTGGTGCTTGGCACTTTTCGACATTCTCACAAATCTTTGTTAGCCTTCCAATATAAGATACAATTGTTCTCACACGCATGAATGCACGTAGCCTTCATCCCTAAGTCTTTCAACATCTCCTTCATTACCGGATATTTCTCAGGGAGGGTGTTACCTTTAGGCAACCATCGCCTCAACAAGGATAAGAGTAATTGTCATACCGGTTCGGACCAACCAAATTCCTTCTTTACATTATGAAGTTCTACAAGTGCTGAGAGAGTTGTCTCAGGACCCTCACATGTAGGATACAATTTTTCAGTTGCTTTTTTCTTATAATCGTAATACCTCTTTCCTAAGTCTGGTTTAGGAACATAAGGTTCATCAAATTCAATTCCCAAACTGCCATCACCTGTCACCGCATCACCGTGTAATCTAAAAGCAGAGTCGACAAAATTTCTCATCCCAATCCCGACATCCCCAATGGTTTCTTCCTCGGTGTCCCCCATCTCAAACCCATCATCAACCGAGGTTTTTTCCCCAATATTTGCAACCAATGGAGGATGAATAGCAGCGTTAGATAAGTCCTCACCGTGTAAAGTCCATACACGATAGGACTTCTCTATACCTTTTGAGATTAAATGGTATCCAACCTCTTTATAAGTCAACCAATACCTATTCCGGCACTTCTTGCACGGACAAGGACACTTCTTCCCGCCCAACTTCCACAATGCAAATTTAAGAAAAACCTCAACTCCCAATGAATGAACTAGCCTCTTTCGTTTTCACTCATCCATTCTTTGTCTATTGGTTCTGACATTCTATACTATATTTAGAAACCAGGGAAAATAATAGTCAACATAAATACCAATTAGCTAGTTTTCCAACTATGTATAAACAAAAAACAAGAAAGAAGCGGCATCATAAATATAAATAATATACACTTTACATGCATAAAATAAAAAACTAAATAAAAACAAGTAAATAAGTCCATTCAATCCTAAATACAGACATGTTTATTATAGAACTAAGGAATAATACTCTTCAAAGAAATATACACGGTCCCTTTCACCAAGTAAATATTTTTTCAGTTGAAAAGATAAGATTCAAATGCAGGTAACATTGTTTTCAATCCATATGGGCAGCAACAGTTAGAACACTAAATTTTGCAGGTGTATAGCTCGTCGCTTAATGCAACATATAATTTCCACCATATCTACAACTCAAAACTAACAAATACAATGAATATATGTCATGCGCCCATATTTTCAAAATGAAAGAGCCACTAGGAAATTGTATTTGTGAGTACAGATGCTACTTTAGCACTACCTATTGATTTGCTTTATTCTAGTGGAAGGCAACTAATGCAATTAAAATGCACCCGACCTAAAAGAAAAGGTCTAGCCTAGTTATATTCTTATATCCTCAACAACTAATTATCACATTTCAAGTAGTATGTAATCCAGGAGCTATGTACATAACCAACAAGGAAGCAAACTTTTATAACCACATCTATTAAACCAATAAAGATTAATATTTTACCTCAAAATTATACTTAGCTGCAACAAGTGAAACTTTTGAGAAAATCATCAACCCTTCAAAAGGAAACATATCAAGTATGAGAAAAAAACAGATACACAATAGATAAGTGTCATACCCCAACATTTTCAGAAAAATTGTATCCACGACTCCACTAACACATCTCTCTTTCTCAATGAATAAAAAATAATAATTACGGAATCACTAACTAAAAGAAATTCTATCTTACAGGTTGTTTCTCTAAGCCAACCCTAGAATGCACTACTCCCACTTACAAATCACGCAGACAACAACAAATTGAGGGTGCTATGAATAGATTAACATACAATCAATCAAGTATTTTCCAATGAATTCTCAATCAAATCATGCATACATTCGACTAATCTGAACAACAATCAACAGTTAACTTAACGGTATTCTCTAAACATGAAGTCTGTTGAGTATTTCAGTATTAATTTATATTTAATACTGAAATTAGCTCGAAACACTAACAAGGATCTCTATTAGAAAAATAAAAACAATGATTTCATTATAGTTTCTCATCGTAAGGACCAACACTAGCTAACGCTAGTTCCAATGCAAAATACAAAATCACTGGTTATGAGTTATGACATAATTGGATAATATATTCATTTGGAAAAAACAAAATTTGAAATTCAATAATAAAATACAAATTTTTTTTTTTCTTAGATAGAAATAATAAAAGACAAATCAAAATCCCATTTTCTCCTCTTTCTCTACCTTCAAACTCTTTTTTTTTTTTCTACATTTCTTAAACTACAATCAATAATTTCGTACTTCTCATTCTCATGCTCTTTCTTTTTCATTTTCTTATTTTCTTAATTTCAAATATATGATAGAAGCACGGATCAATGCGATTTATTTTTTTATTTCTTGCATTTAATAAATTAATAAAGAAGATTGATGACGAGTGTAAAGTGATGACATCTTACGAAGTTTGTTCTGAATTGAAGGAGGTTTGGACTGCCCCAAAGTGTGCAAAGACGTCTTTGCAACCCGATATGCTTATACGTTTTTACATATGCAAAAATGATTTTGCATACTTGGTATGGTATGCAAACATGTATTTACATACCTATGTGCACTGATATCTAATTAAGTAGTATGCAAAGATGAGATGTGGATTAACATGTTGTATACTTGCATGAAATCGATTAGGAGAAACCTATTGCAAGGCTAAATATTTAGAATGATTGTATAAGCTTTTAATGCTGATTCTGATTCACTAAACACACTAAAATAGCCTGATAAATTAAATTAGACGTGTGCAAAAACATGTTTACAAACAACCAAGAGTAGAGAGAGAGAGAGTCAGCAAAAAAGTAACCTTTTTAAATCAAGAATCTATGAAGAGATTGACTTGGTTCGTCGAGAATGAGAAATCGTAGAAGATCTTGAATAGAAACTAGGGTTCTTCGAGAGAGAGAGAGAGAGTGGTTTTTTTTTTCTGCCCATCTAAAAAAAAGAGGCGAGATTAGAATTCCTTTTCTAATTGTTAGCCGAAAAAAATAAGAAAAAAGAAGGGGGAAATGTGACCGCGTTACCAAATTTGCCCGCTTGTGATTTTTTTTTTTTTCAATTTATTATGCATATTTGTTTTCTTTTCTAACGGATATAAATGTTAGCATATCCCAAAATAACCGTGAAAACATTATTAAATATTAATTCAAGATTTTAAGTAACACTTGTTGTAGTAACTAACGGATATAATCATATTCGCTTGCATCGATAATGATTATATCCGTTACCTATTGAAAATTTGCACTGTTACAAAATGGCTATTATGGTGTAGTGCGGCCCTTCTATGTTCTGACAGATGTTGGCCTTTGTATGAACTCCTTCCTTTACTCTTTGTGATCAATGCAGACTCTGAAGTAGAGGCACTATCCAGACTCTGAAGTAGAGGCACTATCCGACTACCTTCGAATCTCCTCGGTTAGTATCATACTAACAACTTCATCATATTCAACTTAGATTTACCAGAAGAACCACTAATTGTAGAAACCGTGGCTTTCCAACTCGGTGGCATCTATCCAAGAATTGCGCAAGCCATCACCTCATCACTAAAAGTGATCTCAACTGACTCAAGTGGGTCTTTGGTCTCATTGAACAAATTGAGATGTTCTCTGAAAGAATCGTCCTCAGCTCAGACATTCTCAATGTAAAAAGCTTCGTTATAAGATGTACCTTATTCGCCGCAAAGGGTTGTTCATACATACTTAAGAGAGCTTTCATGAGAGACACTATCGTCTTCTCGTTCTTAATGTTGAAGGCTATAGACTTTGTCAAACTCAATTGGATTGTCGCTAATGCTTTTATGTCAAGCAAATCCCATGCTCCTTGTTCCATCGTTGCAGGCTTCTTTCCTACCAACGGTTCATAGAGATCTTTACGATAAAGATAATCCTCTATTTGCATCTTCCAAAAGCTGAAGTTTGTACCATCAAACCTCTCAACCATGGTTGTCGTCTTCTCGGTTGTCATTGCTCCAATTTGAACCAAACTACGGTGGAGTAATCTTCACTTAAGAAATTTCTTCAAACACCTTGTCTCAAACAACGGTGGAGTTCACCACTCAAGAATTTCTTCAAACACCTTCAATAATTTGATTCATAAACCAAAGCTCTGATACCAGTTGTTAGGAATTATAGATCACATTAATCCCGACTAATGACAATTATCCTCAAAATTTTGGAATCAATGACAATACAAAAACACCAATACAACCACTAAAGCAATAATGAAATAACAAATAATAAACGAACACAAAGAACTTACGTGGTTTGGCAATTGCCTACGTTTACAAGCACACCAAAATCCACTATAATCAAAGAGTTGTTTAAAATGTCATGAGCCTCACACAAACACTAGTCTCTCTCTCTCACACACACAATTTTGGCACTCACAAATTTATACTATTGCACTATCACAATGCACTCTCAAATTTGGCTATTGCCTTACACTAATTATTGCTCCAATAATGTACTTGATACACACTCCATACACTATGAGCTCTTTTAGTTGTGTCTTGTTTAATTCACTAGTCTCGTGGGGTATTTATAGACTCCCAATTGCCAAAACCGTGAGAATAGTTGGTTTCCAAAACCAACCTTAATTCCTAAACCATTATAGCTAGGATACGTGCTAGACAAGGAGATGTATTAGTTTCCAATTCCAATACTGGCGGGTTCCTTATTTCTAGTTTCCAATTTGAAATTCAAACATTTCAAACCTATGTGATCAGGTTCCACACCATAACAGGGTTAACACATACCACTAGAAATATGCTAATCGGGAGTGGTCTAGCATTTTCAGTCTATGTTTGGGCAATAGAACTAAAGCTGAAGTGATTAGAGCCTTCATATGTGCTACAGTCACTACCATTTAGCAGGAACAAAATTATAGAAGATTCCAAGCTACTCAACAATCTTCTCAGCATATCCTCTAAAGAATTATTGCAGATAAAAGGTTTTACATTCATGCTCACTTAGAGAAAGTCTCTAATATTGTTGTTAACCAAAACTTGCTGAACCGTTTGGGAATTGTTACTACTATGAAGGACATTACTCATATTCTATGCATATGGAGTAAACCAGCTGCAGGGAGAGTCAAATTAGATGTCGATGGGTCTGTAGGACAAGGACACTCAGGTTTTGGGGGAATTATTTGGGATGAGATGGGGAGCAATGTGCTTGCTTATACTGGATACAACACAAATGATTCAGTGGTCTACCAAGAACTGTTAGCCATTAAGGAGGGTTTACAGGCGTGCAAGATGATGAATTATGCACAAGTAGAAGTGGCATCGGATTCTTTGCGTGTTGTACAAGCAATCAAGAGAATGGAGGAACCTCTCTGGTTTTGTATGAATGTGCTAGAATCCATATTTCATTTGGTTCCTGCTTTTGATTATGTTGAATCCATATTTCATTTGGTATGAATATATATTTCATTTATAGGGAGACTAATAAGGCTGTTGATTACTTAGCCTCTCTGTACTTGAATGAATGTAATAGTTCTAGCTATGTGTTGATGTTCTATCCTCCTTTTGATGAAAAACTTAGCACTATTGTAATGGAGGATGGATTAGGTACTATGTATTAGAGATTTATTAATGAAAACGAGGGATGTTGTAATCCCATTTAATCGTCAAAAAAAAAAACAATGAGCATCCAAGTAGGTTGAACGAACTTATGGATTCAATTTCAGAAATGGTTTAGCTATATTTTCACCTTTGAAACTTTGAAAATGGACAAACTTGGGTGTGGATAAGGAAAAAAAAACATGCCAATTTTGCAAACATTACATCTTTTTTCACTTGTTCTCTGTTTGTATTGCTAGAATGTGATAATGTATTAGCGTTATACCACAGGAAATAGGAGAGAAAAAAGACACTTCATTAATTACAAGATTTCCATGAATAGTCATCCGGCCTCAAATGTGAATACATGTCACTAGAAAGTATAGTAGGCATGTGCATACGCACCAACTCTTTTGAAAACTTCCTTAACAACCACAACTATGACTATAACTATATATGAAAATGGACAAACTTGGGTGTGGATAAGGAAAAAAAAACATGCCAATTTTGCAAACATTACGTCTTTTTATCACTTGTTCTCTGTTTGTATTGCTAGAATGTGATAGTGTATTAGCGTTATACCACATGAAATAGGAGAGAAAAAATACACTTCATTAATTACAAGATTTCCATGAATAGTCATCCGGCCTCAAATGTGAATACATGTCACTAGAAAGTATAGTAGGCATGTGCATACGCACCAACTCTTTTGAAAACTTCCTTAACAACCATAACTATAACTATATAACTATAACTATAACTATATATATACAGTCCTTCTCTAAAAAGTAGCTATTTAAGTTAACTTTAAAATAAGTACGTAAATAAAACTTCACCTACAAAATGAATTCAAATCTTTTTTTTTTTTTTTTTTTTTTGATATTGTGTTTACCAAAAAATCCCTGATCACTTCCCTACTCTCTTCTCTTTTTTTCTCTCTATTTTCCACCTTTCTTTTTTCTCTTCCTTGGATTCACTGTTCCTTTTTATATCCCCCCCCCCCCCCCCTCTTCTCTTGCCATCCGTTGATCTGCCTTCCATCTCTTAGTCACTTTCTCACACTGTCCCTTTAAGGTTCCGCTGCTCGATCCCTATACACCCCATCCCATATTCCTTATCGTGCCCTCAGGTTGACCCTGACACCCCTTGGATCCCATGTCCTTAGGTGGCCCACCTTCCTCTGGCATGTCGCGGACTTGCTTTGGTGCTTCGCATTCTCCTCTCGTTATTTCACTTCGGGCCCCAGCTCATGGCATCTCATGGGTCATAAAACAGGCTGATACAGATATGATCTACTCAATATTAAGATCATTTCTACAAATTTTCAGCTCATTTGGAAACCTCTAACATTGACAAAAAACGATTACAAAAACTTAACATTTTTGGACCGTTAGATTTCTTTTTAAAGATGCCAACAATTTTTATCTATGTTAGAGATTTCCAAATGAGCTGAAATTTTGGGAATATAATCATTATGGTGAGTGTTTCATAACTACAAAAAATTATATTTGAATTTATTTTGTAAGTGAAGTTTTACGTACGTACTTATTTTATGTTAACTTAAGTAGCTACTTTTTAGAGAATTAATGTGGTGTATATATATATATATATATATATATATATATATATATATATATATATATAAATTTTCTATCAAATCGCTAACCTAATTACGTTTTTAAAAAACCTATTTTTTAATTGGGAGAGGGATCCCATTTTAATAGCTTACCTTAATTTAGAAGTGTGATTCCCATTTTAATAGAAAAATGATTTTCATTTTAATTAGATATGCTAGATAGGAATTCCCATTTTAATAGGAGAAGGATTCCCGTTTTAATTTGAAGTGCTAGAATTTCTTTTTTTAAATTGGAGTAGGGATCACGTTTTAATTTAGAAGTGTGATTTTCGTTTTTAATTGTCGAAGGATTTCCATTTTAATTAGAAGTGCTAGATTTTTCTTTTTAAATAGGGGAGGAATTCCTATTATAATAAGATAATGATTCCCCTTTTAATTAGATGTGCTAGAATTTCTCTTTTCAATAGGAGAGAAATGCCCGTTTTAATAGGAGTTGATGATATGAAATTCTAAGAGAGGTAGAAAAATACCCCTTGTGGGAGCTTTAATATTAATTAGAAAGTAGACCCGTGCATACGCATCGGCTCTTTTAAAAATTTGCTCAATAATAATAACTATACATATAGAAATTTTCTAACAAATCGTTATTCCTGTTTTCATTGCTAGCCCGTTTTAATTTTCTGACAAATTGTTTTAATGAAGTCTTAAAAATCCATTTCAAATTGTTTTAAAAACCCGTTTTTTAAATTGTGGAGGGATCCCGTTCATGCGTACGCACCGGCTCTTTTAAAAACTTACTCAACTATCATAACTAACGAATTGTTTTAATCAAGTTTTAAGAACCCGTTTTAATCTCTCAACAAATTCTTTTAATTAAGTTTTAACCCATTTTTTAATTGAAGTAAGGATCTCATTTTAATTTAGAAGTGTGACGACTTCCATTTTTAATAGGAGAATGATTCCCATTTTAATTAGAAGTGTTATATTTTTCTTTTTCAATAAGGGAGAAATTCTCATTATAAGAGGAGAATAATTCCTGTTTTAATTAGAAGTGCTAGAATTTCTGTTTTTAATAAGAGAATAATGCCCGTTTCAATAAGAGTTGATGATGTGGAATTTTAAGAGAACTAAAACAATTCCCCTTGTGGGAGCTTTAATATGAATATATAGATATACTATAAAGTAGACCCATATATACGCAGGCGGGCGGCACGCATCGACTCTTTTAAAAACTTGCTCAACAATCATAACTATACATAAACAAATTTTGTAATAAATCGTGATTCCTGTTTTCGTCGCTAACCCGTTTTAATTTTCTAATAAATTGTTTTAATCAAGTCTTAAAAATCCGTTTTAATTTCTCAACAAATTATTTTAATTAAGTTTTAAAAATCCGTTTTTTAATTGAGGGAGGGATCCCGTTTTAATTTAAAAGTGTGATTCCCATTTTTAATAGGAGAAGTATTCCCGTTTTAATTAGAATTGCTAGATTTTATTTATTTATGTATTCAATAAGGGAATAGTTCCCATTATAATAGGAGAAAAATTATTGTTTCATTAGAAGTGCTAGAATTTCCCTTTACAATAGGAGAGAAATTCCCGTTTTAATAAAAGTTGATAACGTGGAATCACTACAACATAACATGTTTTTAGCAGCGCCATACCCCATCGCTAAAGGTGCCTTTGAGCGTGGCAAAAGATCTGTCGCAACGCACCAGATGGCGTTGCAAAGGCGTGGCTAAAAAGTCGCGTCTCAAAACTCAAATGCAACGCCAAAAGTGGCGTGGCAAATGTTCCTAGTTTGTTGCGACGCCTATGGGTGCTGCTAATACACTAATTCCGTTGCTACTTCATTTATGAAAATTAAATTAATTACAAATTTATTTCAAACTATTTGCAGCGCTTGGCGTCGCAAAAGAGAGCTTGTAACAACTAGGATGGCGCTGCAAAAGTGATACCTTTAGTTTATACAACTAGGCGTCGCAAAAGGCAACCTTTTGCTACACTATTTCCATTGCAGAAAGTTTGAATTTTTAGCTGTATATTTGGCGTGGCAACAGACGTCCATAAATTTAGCGACACACCAAGTGTGGCAAAAGGTGTCTACGCTACCGTAGAATCAAATCTTTTAGCTACAATCAAATTATTATGAATGATATAAATTCCAAAAAAAAACACGCTTTATTTGGGACGATTTAGCATTACAAATGGTGCAATTCATACATATACCTATACATTTTCATTTACATAATCCCTCGCCCAAAACAATTTTTATAGAACACAATAACCCTATAACAATTCACCACAAATCATAACAAAATGAATTTCATTACTAAATCATCAATACAAAAGATCTTAAAGAATTCACATAACTATTTTTTGCGAAAAAACATCATCTCACATAATCTTAACAACATTCAACTAAATTTAGACAAATTATTCAAAACTAAAATTCCGCAAATAATGTCTATAGCATGCTAATTTGAGCAGCATCCACTCGGAGCTTCTTCTTGATTCTACTACTTCTGGCGACCAATCGACCAATCTGGCACAACAAATTAAAAAAAAAAAAAAAATCACTTAAATAAATTTATTAGAAACATTAATAAACCTAATATACACTCAATAAAAATCACTTAAGTAAATTTATTAGAAACATTAATAAACATTAGTAAACTTTTCCGACGACTATGCCCACCGTGGACTATCGGGTATGTCTGTTGTTGTTAACCATCGGATATACCTGCAGTGTCCTAACCAATTCAAATGATGAATTACAGGTCATGTACCTTATCATCTCTTCGATGAACTTCATTCAATGCTGAGAACCACTCTTGTAACGCCCCAAAATCTTAAATAAATATTACGAGGCGTTAAAAGACCACATTCAATATACTAATTTAAAATCAACGATAAACCATCATATATTTTTTTACTAAAAATCCGCAGAGTTTCCTCTCAGATTTTCAACATTTCATATACCTAAAACCTGTCATAACCTGAAAATCAAATAAAACACTTCCATATATCATATTAAAACCTCAACCGTAAACCCAACTACTAAAGATATTGATTCGCGGCACCGCTACTTAACCATCTCGACAAATGCCGCTTAAATCAAGTAGTCGCAGCGAAACCAATCTCATACCCCGATCGGTCTTTCACATATATGCACAACCCTCCATGACATCATATATAAATTAAAGTCATGCAAAACAAGTCGCAATAATTTATGTACAACGAAAAGGAATCAATATAATATACAGAAATAGGAAGCCACTACTTGTAACAAATATTAAGGTCACTTAACAACCCATATGATTCCAAGACGCTCCTTTTAAGGTTTCGCCTTGATTATTTAGTATGTATTCAGCTTATAGATCTCGATATGGAGGGATCTGTTCGTCCCTGTCCGTTTACACTCCGACGATCAACATTAAATACAAAGTCAATATATAATAATCAACTTGAAAAGAAATTGAATACAAAAGACAAGGTTGACACGTACCTTTAGCTGCTTACAAAAACTTACCGTTTGCCATTTGGTAAAAATCCTGCCATTTGGTAAAAATCCTGATGACCTCACAAAAAAAAAGTGGTTGTGTAGCATGCTTGATTGGCTGTAAGTTCCTTCCTTCGCAAATCTATTTTCTATACTAATGGTAGTGGACTAGTATACCTCTAGCAATGAGTGATCCAGAGCAGCTTTTGGTTTAGATTAACACAATTTATGTTGCTTTGCTGTTTACTCTTTAAAGACTGAGTAGCTTGGTGTTCAAACCGATCTACAGGCACCGAATGAACCGTATGTAGTTTCAGTGAGGAAGAGACAACAAAAGCTCAAATGCAATCGTTGTACCATATTCCGCCCCGAGAGTCAAAATTTACAGAGTCGGACTAATGGCGCCGCAGATGGGGTAATTGTGGCGTAAGCACATCATCTCGACTTAAACAAAGAAGACCACAATTTGCTCGCAGCGTCCGGTGGTGGGAAGAAGCGAAGATGGGTTGAAAGAGACAGCAGATTCAACTAGTTTTATGGGTCCCATGCATTTCTCTAATTCCACAAATAAGAGTCAGCAGGCATCTATGAAGAGTAGAAGCATAAATGATGTGAATCATCCCCTTCAACTCTAACCCCGCTAAAAAGGCGGTAATCGGCATTCAAGCAAATCTAGTGATTCTCACTGCAGAAAAAGCGTAGACATAAACAGAAAGATAAGAGCAAACCGCTCGATGGAGGTAACATTTTTATGTTAAAATTTATTAACAATTCCAATCGCCTTTTATTGAGCACGCCAGTTTTTCACTTTTGTAAACGATTGCTACAGTGTTGTTAATAACTCAAAAATTAAAAACGAAAAGACCGCCAACCAAGATGAACTTAGAGCTTCTAAGAAATTCAAGTCAGAAAAAATTTTAATAATGTTTGAAGAGGAATGGAATCCTATGCATGGTGTGGTAATGGGAAACTCGGTCCCACCTCGGCTAGTCTTTCATCCGCTAAAGCATCTATGAAGGGGGTATGAAGAAACATGGTGAATGTTTGTCTTCAAAGGAAGCAAAATTAGATACAAAGGACAACCTACCGCGGTTCTACTAAGAAGCCGAAAGACCTAGATCGGGTTTCATTGGATGTTGCGATTCTTGATACGAGGAAATTGGATACAAGAGATATGGGCTAAAGAAAAAGGAAAAGCAAATGAGTATCGAGAGTCGGGTTTTTCCATCGAGGCTCTTGCAGATGCTTTCATCTTCTTGAGGTCAACAGGTTTCTTTGGAGGGGATTCAAGATCATGCTTTCAAGAAGGGAAAGAAGGCCAAGGTATCAAATTAGAGGGGAAGGAATCTAGCAAAAGCGTGGGTGCTATTAGTATGGATTGAGATATAGATCATCCCGGATCCTTGATTCCGATGATAGAGATTTTGTGGCGGATGATATGGAAGAGGGAAAAAGTTATGTTGATAAGGACCACCAACCGTAACAATGTGAAGGTGGAAACATGGTGTCTCAACAGATGTTTGATAGTGTGGATCCAATCGAAAAGGGATTTAGCATACGGTTCCTTTACTTTGGTTTATCTACTTCGAGCTCTTCAAAAGTTTCGTGTTCTCGTAGAAAGCAAAGCCAATTTCCGCGAGGCAAAAGGATTCCCTGTTGAGTCGGTTTCATCATCTCCTTTGAGAACTTCTGAAAAAGGTACATCGACAGGGGAGGATTCTCACTGGGTAAAGATGATGCACCAAATGTTGGTTTTATCATCACGGGTAGCCCGAGAAGATGCTCGGATGGTGAAGGGGATGGTGGGAGCGGTCTTTCGGGTCGGGGAGGAAGGAGAAAGCTCACCTTTTGTTCATCGTGGATCTATGGAGTCTCATGTGCCCGATTATCATCGATAGGGAAGTCCATTGCACACCCGTTGACAAAGCCAAAGCACATACTTCCGAAAGCATTCTCGGTTGAGGTTGGAAACCATCATTGCATGAATGGTAGTGCTGAAACCTTTGACCACCGTGTCCAAACTTTGGGAACTTCCGGTAAGGAGCATGGTCATGATAACGAAAAGAGTAGACAAACATCATGGTTCTAATGGTTCTCTTCGAAAAGTCCGGAAAGGGTTCTTCGTTGAGGTCCAAAGACAAGCATAAAAGTTCAAGTATGATTTAGATAAAGGTAAAATCAAGGTATCCGGGTTCGGTCAATGATCGGGAAGAATTGTGTCCAATTAAGAACTCAAGGAACGTGGAGGAGATTGAAAGAAAAGATCCTTCACTTTACCATGAAGAACCAAGGGGTGGGAAAAATGGTCGAGAGGCATGGAGTAAAGGGGTGGTAAGGATGACAAAAGTTACTCAAGGAAGAACGAATATATTGGAAAATGGTCAAGTGAGAGTAGAAGAGAGAACCAAATCAAAATTTTCGTGCAATAATGCTACGAGATGTAAAAGTGGGTGCTACTTGCTCCAAGGATGGACACTCAAACAGCATCCAAGCCTAGATCTTAGCTTGTTGGATAGTTCACAACCACCACAATTGTTCGTTGGGAGCTTTTTCCAATTACAGGAATTCTAATTTCACAATTTAATATTAATTAGAAAAATAAAAACTGGCAAACACTTAACGTATTTCAAGGTGAAAAGAAAATATGCTTACATGGAGTAGCAAACCTCCCCATTTCCGCCACACACTGCCAAATCAGTGGCTATGCACATCAATATGCCTCCATCGACAACAGATTGCACTGTAGAGTCCATGAACATAAAAGGTAAACCATAAGGATCAAGATCCACGTAAAATACCAGTCACCAAGATAAGTGTAAATAGATTGTACAACCTGAAAGCATGCAGTGCCAAAGAAAAAGGGATCCAACAATGAAACTATCACTTAATGTGATGGCACCCAAACAACCTATCCTAGCTAGATTATGCTTTAAAACTATAAACTTATTCACGAGCATGAAGGGGGCTGAACAACTTACATTGCATTCCACTTCTAGCTTCTGCCTTATGGTAGCTAACTAACTTCATGTAATTTTAGTATAGTATTTGATACTAGCAGATGTACATATGGATTATTGAGTTCTATTTTGAACTAGGATAAAAAGACATGGATGAGCAGATCTTAGGTGTGCTAAATTTTAGAAGTTAGAACCATCACAAATTTGGACGTCAGCTATGATGGTCCATATCTATATGTGTTCAAAACGGACAAAAACATGCATACAGATACAAATATATTATGTTCTGAAATCCTGAAATCATAGTTTGTAAATCCAATTCAGTTTCAATAATAAAAAACCTCACTCTGAAAGAGTTGCATTCGCTTGCCTTGAATCAATAACAAAGACACAAATAATGAAGTATTGAAGTTTAGTGCAATAAATAGGAAATTACCGAATCTAATATATATGCGTGATTTATTTGTCCGGATGATTCGAAAGCTAGAGGGGTATTTAAATTCGTTGCGAAAAGTGGTGTCTCTAGAGGGGTATTTAAACTTGTTGCGAAAAGTGGTGTCTCAACCTACATCAGATTGTACACATTGAGTCCTTCAGGTGAACTAATATTTCTTTGCAGCCAATATTTTAGACTATTCTACAAGACACTCTTAATTAACCCATTAGTACTCATCTGTAATAGATTTATAGCTAGAGCAGAATGTAATAGTTAATCATCCTGATGTCCCAATTTGAACACAAGTCAGAGTGTGTGAATTACAATCCCAAGTCTATGAGGCGATATTATTTTTGAACTCTAGATTCGCAACTTAGAGGACAACTCCATACACATAAATGAAGAGTCAAACATAAAATGAGATATAGCTTCTAACACGGCATGGTATGATACAATGAAATAATCAATATACCATCTTACTGCTTAGCTAAGAATTTCAACTCTTAGCAATTTCATAAAAAATAGAGAAGCAAGGCTTAGAAATTAGATTTTGGACTTAGCAAACAGATGCTATACATAACCAATTTGCTATCGCCCTGACAAACTACGTACCATGAAAAACTGGCATTGAACAGCAGTTCCAAGCCTCCATCCTAGCCCATTGGATAGTTCACAACCACCACAATTGTTCATTGGGAGCTTTTGTCGATTACAGGAATATAGCTCACTAACTTTCTGCAATAATATGAATATTTTATGAGAACTATCAGCCAAACACACAATTAAGAAATATTTGCTAACATTCCCAAATTGAAAAGTGAATTTGGCTTAGTAGCATCATTTCTATCCATATGAGTAATTAAGTGCAATTGAAATATAGCTAAGTCAGGGTCATAGACAAAACTACATAAGAATTAGATGGGCCGAACAATATAGAATAAAGAAAAGTCAATTAATGAAATTAATCCCCCATGAGAACCAGCGTGAGGGGAGCTAGACAAACCAAAAGTTGAAGCTTAGATTAACCCAACACCATAACCAAAACTTTAATTTAGAGAAACCAAATTACTATAAACAATTGAAACAAACTAAAATGTGAAGGCATACTAAAGCAAAGAATACCCAACCTGAAAAATTGAAGATTCAAACTTTTTTCTCTAGTCGTAATCTCATTTGCTAATCAACCTATAAAATTAATTAAGCAAGTCAACCTTAAAACCCAAAAGAGATTCAAAATAAACTAAGCCCAATAAAGAGAACCAACCTAAAAATCAAAGCTTGGCCAGGTTGTGTAGGAGTAACCAAAAGTAAAAATTATCTTTTTCCCGAAACCCAAAATCAAAGTAAGAAATGGGTTAGAGAGAGAGAGAGTTGTTTGTGTGTTAGCTGTCGATGAACATGAGGAGGGTTTAGACTGGATTATTTGCAGGTGGGTATGGGAGCGGGCGATTGAAAAAAACAAGACCCGAAAAAAGAAAGCCCTTGTTCTTTTTTGCGTAAAAGGAAAAAGTTTGTTTTCGGGTTTTCAATTTTTCAGTTTTAAGGTTAAGCAACAAATAAAAAAAACCAACCATAAAAACTCTTTATGGTTAGCAACACCACTATGGTCGCAAGAAAACTAATACCAAATAGAGAATTTGCATTCATAAAAACTTGTTGCATCGAATGCTGCGCCGCAAATAATAAATTTAACTTTAGCCGTGACAACAGCGTTGTAAATAATAAAGCCCTTATAAAATAATTGCATCTTTTTTTTTCTCAAAATTATAATTAAAACCATTTGCCACGCAAGAGGTGTCATAACAGATAAATCAATGTACTCAAAACCTGATAGCACGACAAACTTTTAACAACCCCAGAAGGCGTTGCAATAGGTGACCTGTAGCAACAATTTTCTGGCGTTGCAAAAGGGTGCGTTGCAAAAAACCCTTTCTGTTGTAGTGAATTTTAAGAGAGTTAGAAAGATACCCCTTGTGGGAGCTTTAACATTAATACTAGCTTGTAGGCCCGTGCATATGCACCGGCTCTTTTGAAAACATTTATATTTTTAAAAAAAAATTGGGACTATCGTTTTAGTCGCTAACCCATTTTAATTTTCTAACAAATTGTTTTAAATTAAGTTTTAAAAATCCATTTTTTCAGTTGGGAGAGAGATTCTGTTTTAATAGGAGAATGATCCCCGTTTTAATTAGATACATTACATTTTCGCTTAATTTTCAATAGGAGAGGAGTTCTTATTTTAATGGGAGAAGGATTCCCGCTTTAATTAAAAGTGTTAGAATTTGTTTTAATAGGAAAAGAATTCTCCGTTATAATATAATAGAAATTCTCGTTTTAATAGGAGATGACGTGGAATTTTAGAAAAAATGATCGTTTAGTACTATGAACTTTGGTGGTTTTATCAATTTGGGCCACAAACTTTTTTTTTGAGCAAATTGGGTCATGACCTTTCTTTTTTGTATCAGTTTGGGCCACCATTATCATTCCGTTACTTCACATGCTTATGTGGCATGCCGGATGTATATGTGTCCGACCAAATGCTTATGTGTCACCGTTGAAGTGCACACCTAATCACCGGTGATGTGGCATCGAAATTTCAAAGTGTTTCAAACCCAAAATTTCACATAAGTTTCACAGAAATTTCACCAAAATTTCAAATTCACATAAGCCTACATATTGATTTCGGCCCAAGCCCAACAAAACCCAAAAAAAACCACTGTTCATCTTCCTCACCAACGCCTCCACCACCACCGGATTATGAGGATTCAACACCTTCCATTTACTTGATACTTTAATCATGGGATTAAAATTTTATGTGGACAACAATTCAGTAGTCAACACTCAACAACACTATCATCATCAACGTGGGCAATGGAGAAAAAAGAAGCGGTGGCAAAGGGAGCTACTAGTGTGCACCTTGACGCCTTAGGAAGAAGAATGGAGGTCCGGTCGTGAAAGCACTCAACCGATGAGGAGAGGGCGCCATACTGGTCTCAAAGAAAAAAAATGTCCCCGTGGTGTAAGCACTCATTGATTTGAAGGTTCAAGAATAGATCTTTGGTGGTGGTATCATCCAAAAGTTGCGTTTGAAAGGACCATGTTAACGTTAACATTACCCCCAGTTCCTAAAGCCCACATAGGAACAAGCCCTTGATGTTTAATGATATGTTTGTTGCTTGAAACTGCACTTGCTTGAATAGGTGCTAAACCAAAACGAAACCCCATCGTTAATAGGATCAAAGAAATCACTAGTAACGGGGCGTTTTCTTTTCTTCTTATTCATATCCGTTGTTGGTGTTTCTTGACTTGGAGATGTAGTTGGTATCTTTAAAGTTCCACCTACAGACATAGCTATAGCAGAATAGTTCCAGTTCGATTCTTTTTAATAATAGCTTGGTTCAAAGATGTTCAAGTAACCATCTAATAGTTTCACCATCGATTTATGACCAAGTTCTCTCGGTTAATCGAAATATTCTTGCGCACATATTCTTTGGCATATGTATCCTTCTTCCTCTTCCTTCTACTTTTGTGTGTCTATCTTTTGTTAATGCTCTTTTTGTTACGTTGTTGTTGGTTTTGTTATTTGCATCTGCATAGGTCTATCCCTCCTTTTCATAGAAGGATGAAAGAAAGGCTAGGATGCTAAGCATATGAAGACTCTCTTATGACATCATCATGCCACATCAGATGTTTCTAGGTCAATTTCAAAATTCAAAGCGTGATTTTACGATGACGACATTATGACATCATCATGCCACATCACCGTTTCTAGGTGTCAATTACAGCCAGAGCCACATAAACTTCGTTAAAGCACATTTGCATCCGTTAGTACATATCGATTTTGAAATAACGGAAACACACCAGTGGCCTAACGTGATAGATTTTGCAAAGGTCATGGCCCAATTTGCTCAAAAAAAAAGTTTGTGACCCAAATTGATAAAACCACCAAAGTTCATGGTACTAAACGGTAATTTTTTCGGAATTTTAATAGAGCTCGAAAAATATCTCTTGTGGGAGCTTTAATATTAAGATATAGATATTGATTGATTGATATAGAATGAAGTCTTCTTGTGCAAAATTGCAAGACCGCGCGACGTGGCTTACATTTTAACGAACCATGATAACTTGGAACTTTCTACAGGTCATATAATCATAATGATCATCATTAATTCAGAACTAACTGGAGAAGATCAAGTGTCGGTCGATGGTTTTTGGCTTATGAGCATATCCATAATGTATTAAATTACAAGGACACCATAGTTCTAAAATGTCATGAATCATGACTATATTTAACTAAAAATGTTAACTCAAGATATTCGGTTAAACAAATATATTAGTGGCTAATGATTACTGCATCAAACAAATCGGAGGTCGACCAGTTCATGAAATATAGGCATCAATAAATATGAAGGTCCCCATTGTGGAGCACATCACAGAATGACTTGTCAATGTCACATTGTTGCCCCGTTTTGTACGCAATTTTCTTCTTAGTTCATTAATTTTATGTTTAAGCCAGAGAGTGATTGCGAGTAGCAGTGTCGATCAATACTAATATCTGTAATGTGTTTAGACTTACACAGGTGGTTTACATGTTAAATATTTGCATGCCCTTGACTCCTTGAGACGTGTTCGTGTCTATAGTTTCTCTGGTGTTTCCAACTAGTTTCTCTGGTTTGTAAATCACCACAAGTTAGTGTGTTTCACATTTTTTGACTAGTACCACTTGCCACGTGCACACTCTGCGTATATTGAAAAAGAGTGTTATGAATTTATGATACTACCTTGATAAATTGAAGGGATAAATCTTGTTTTTGGTATATGAGATATACGTGTTTTTCTTTTCGGGATTTTTTTTTTTTTTTTGCGTTTCGGGATTTCAATTCTTCTTGATGAGGCTCAACTGTATAATTCGAATTAAAGTCAAGGCAGAAAATCTCGACCTCGTTCGAGATCTCGGAAATGTCTCGTTCATCTTGGAAATCTCAGAAATCTCGGAAATTTCCAATTTGCCAAAAACCGAGATATCTCATTCATCTCGGAAATCTCCAATTTGGTATAAACTGTCGGAAATATTGGAAATCTCAAAAATATAAAAAATCTCAAAAATCTCATAAATTTAGTTAAAAATGGTCAACAACCTACTCCCTTGTTTCCCCATAAATTGGTATGGTAGATTCCTATTTATTTGAAGGTGAGAGTTTTCTTTTGGGAAGTTATCTTGGGAAGCATTCTCACTACTGATGTACTTACACATAGGGGTATAAATGTGCGTCGACTTTGCTCTATGTGCAATATGTTTGATGAGAGCATCTGTCATCTTTTCTTGCATTGCTCTTTTCACTCTTGAGGCATGGGCACAACTGCTTCAGACCAATGGTCATAGCCTTTCCACTACTAGCACAAGTTGATTCAAGACAAGAATTCTTAACCTTATGCCCAAATAGAAGATCGGGGAGCTTCGAACAAGATATGGCGTCTCTTACCGTGATGCAACCATGTAGGTGTTGTGGAAGACGAAAATAACCGTATTTTCGGGGTAAAGCATTATCGGTTAGAGTAATCTTGTATTAGAGATCAAAGGGTTGTTATGGCATTGGTTGTCTACTACTCAACAAAGAAGGAACTACATGCTTAAGAATCTGATCTTAGAATAGAGTCTTGTGATATCTGGAGATTGACGAAGTGTTATCGGTGATCACTTTGCATGAAGATAGTTGGTGTTCTTTCTTTTTCATTTTGTATCTCTGTAACCAAGTGAAGTTCTCACTCACTTTTTCTTCTATGTAATGTACTGTATCTTGTGTTTTGCACTTTTCTCTCAATAAAGTCTACTTATCAAAAAAAAAAAAAAAAATGGTCAACAAATCAAACGAGATATCTCGTACATCTCGGAAATTTGGTTAAAAAGTGGTCAACAAGTCAAACAAGATATCTCGTTCATCTCGTAAATCTAAAATTAAGTGATCAAAATTCATCTCGAAATTGCAAGATATCTCAGAAAAAATACGTTGAATATTCGGTTGAGATATCTCTGGATATCCTGACTGTTGAAATACCAAGATATCTCATTGAGATCTCGAAATCTCGTCGAGATTTTCTGCCTTGATTAAAGTTACTTGTATAATTTTACTGTAGTAAAACAAAACTATCACAAATCGTAATTGGTATATTAACTAGGCTAACCCTCAACCAAAATCCTGACTCCGCCACTGTGTTTAGGTAAGGATTATAACTGTTTGATTAAGTTTTGAGGTATCTATCAACTCACTGTCTACAATGGTCCTCTAAAAACTTGTGTACTGGTTTATACCACATACCCAAAATAGGGAAGAGACAAAATGGTTTGTGATTTAGAAAAAAATTCTTGTTCCATTTGGAGAATCGGATGGAAAATATGGAGTTGTCTTGTTTTTAAGTGATATCTATTGATTAGGATGAAAAAAAGGAAAAAACAGAATACATGAGAGAGAATCTCACTAACCCAGTACTACTGAGAGACCACCTTTGAAACAAAAACACCCCCTAGCAACCCAAAAACAAGCTCCCAATTAACTACCCAGTCCCTAGCGAAAGTGAACCCGTAGACTATAAAATATTTAAACTACATGGTAGTCTTCATTCTCCCTTTCCATAATGGACTGATTTGTGACCAAATCAATTCCCAATATGTCCAATCTCGTGCTCATTGGTGTTATTTCCATGTAATTTGCCCAAAAGTTTTTCATCCATTTAATCATCCAAAATATGGAGTTGTCTGACCGTCTCTATTTTCTCTTTAACCATTTAATCATCCATTTACAAAAGCTCCAACCTGATATCACGCTCATGCATTAGATATTTTGCCCTATTTAACATGGACTACTTAAGAAATTGGTTGTCTATGTTCTTTTAGAATTGGTAGTCAAAAAATATAGAAGTGTAGAAGTGTAGAACTACAGGCGGCTGGGACTGAGGGCAAATGTTGTTCCAGTCCCCTCCTGCAGTACTCCAGCAACCCTGCCAAGCACCCCAAGGTACAACCATACAAGCCGCAGGGTGGGCATGCACTAGACACAAGTAATTATCGATTTGGTTCAATCATTGTAACTAATTTTCATTCCAATTTACTTGAGGATTACTACTCAGAGAGTCACCCTCATGATCAACAGAATATTTAAAGTAAATCTTAGCAACAAACAAAACTAGCGACCTCAGAAAAAAAACCTGAGAGACAATTTGAGCAACCTAAAAGTACACATTAGCGGAAAAAAGATAAATCCCATATTTCGGAAACAAGTCCCTACACAGCTACAATGCCTAAGCTTTGCAACCACAGTAAGGTGGTATGCACTAGCTTCTTACTTAAGTGCAATGTGTTGGGCTGTGGAACCGTCGAGCGTATGAAGCTCCGGTATCTCACCAGCAAGCTTTAGAATTCTGAAACTTTTCGAATTTCGACGATTTGTCGATATTTCGGCCCCAAACCTTTTCTCCCCTTTTTTTCTATGTACACCTATATAAAGGAAATAGATTAGGGTTTTGAGACAACCTTTTGAGAGATTCATTTCTTGGGTATTGTGGGAGCTTTTTTTTTTTTTTTTTGGTAAGTTTGAATTCATTAAAACCGTAATGTAAGTACAAAAGGGGATGGTGTATAGGGTGGGCAACATGTCACCCTATTTCATTCTCTACAAGTCTTGTCTATATCATAACCTATTACAAACTCATACAAATCGAAAAAATATTTGGAATGGAGCTTCCCACTTGTGCAGCCCAGATTGGCCTACCAACAAAGGATACACCTCCTTTCTCCGTCAAAGATACTCCCCTGCTTGGCCAAATCCGCCGTGAAGTTTCCTTCCCTCCAAATGGTTGTAATCCTCCACCTTTGAAGTCTCTCTATGCATGTTATCCATCTAGGTTGTAGCATCCAAGGAACATCCCCAGTTGCAAAGCTCGCCACCGGCCGCCTCGTGAGTCGGTTTTCGATCCACGTGTTCTTCCATCCTTGTTTAAGGGTCGTCTCGACACCCACAATGATAGCCATGCACTCGCTCTATAGTTGTCCCCCGCCCAATGTTCATGCTTAGTGTAAGGGGAATTGACCCATGTTCCCTCGAAAGCGATACCAATCCCGGATGGCCCAGATTCCCTATTGATGCCCCCATCAATGTTAAGTTTCACAATGTCCGGTTACGTGGAATCCACGTACATTGTTTAACTTCGCGGTGCTTTTCTCATCCTGAATACCCACATTCCAAAGATCTTGAAGGATCGCAACCGGGAGGGTGTTGTAACAAATGGCCCTTTGGACGGCTTACTGTGATTCTCACCGCAATCGAACAAACGACTTGCGCTTCCAAGCTTTGGCTTCTTCCCATCAAACCGCACCTTGTTTCGTTCTTTCCATATACTTACCGGAGATGCAACCACACAAGACTTCCACGGATCATGCGTGAAAGGACTCCACTTCGGGATTAATCGTTAGTGTATCGGAAAGCTATTAATAGCGGTGGTTACCTGAAAAACTTGTTTGACCCAATCCCATAGCTCTTGCGCAAACCGGCATTGCCAAAAGAGATGTTGTGTAGTTTCCCCAGCACTTCCACACAAGCGGCAGCAAGAAGACAGAGAGATGCCTGTTTTCTGAATTCTTTCATCAGTTGCAATTCCCCTTTTAATAATTTTCCATGCCAGCGCTGAGGTTCGAGGGTGTATACAACTATTCCAGACGCTCTTACTCCATGTAATAGTCGGCCTCCTCTTTCTTATTTCATCATATGCTGATTTCGTCGAGAAGTTTCCTCGCAGATCAGGGCACCAAATTACATAATCCTCAAAGGTAGGACTGCATTTCAGAACATCGGTTGAACTTTTGTGAATTCTATTCATTATCTCCTCGTGAACACATCGTGGATGCACCGCTATCACCTTCAAGCAAATCACAAACCTTAGCTCGACACCCTTTAATTCCAAAGTGAATTGATATTGAGCATGCTTTTCGGTGATTGCTTACCCAACCAATTGTCCCTCCATATATCCACCTTGTCACCACTTGCTATCACCCATTGAAGTTCTACTCTTCACTTCCACAAGAGCTTTTCTTATCCCCGCCAAACAGAGGTTGGTTTGTAAGATTGAATAAACTCTTCATCTTGATTGAAGTACTTTGCTTTCATGAATAAAGCAAAATCAGTTTCACCCTTTAATACTTCCCAAGCCAACTTCATTAACACCGGTATTAATTTGCTTGAGCCTTCAATCCCTAGTCCTCCTTCCCGTGTAAGGCTTGCATACTGGCCCCTGTCCGACTGGGACACCCTTTCTTATGCTTGGATCACCCGACCATAGGAAATTCCTCATGATATCCTCTCTTCTTTTGACCATAGCCGGTGGCCATTCATAGATGGACATGGTGTAAACCGATGCTACATAGCACTGACTTGATCAAAGTAACCCTCCCTTGAAAGGACAGCCTCCTTCCTTCCAAACTTGTAAGCCTTTTCCCTAATCTTATCTAAGATCGTACCACACGCCCCAAGAACTCTACCTTGTTGTAGACTTACTCCCAAATATTTCTCTGGTAAGAAACCTTCCTTCATATTCAACTCCAACAACACAGCCTGTTTTCTCGACTGAGTAAAGTTACTGAAAAAAACTTTACTTTTGTCTTGACTGATAAGTTGTCCAGCTGCGTTCTGGTACCTCCTCAAGATATGATTGAGCTTTTTGATCCCTCTTATCTCTCCATTTGCAAAGATAATGATGTCGTCTGCAAAGATAAGATGACTCGGAGCTGCCACTTTCTTAATGACAGTTAGTGGCTTTAGGTGGTTTTTGTCCCTGAGATAATGGATAGCTCTACTCAGAGTGTCTTCAGCAATAGCAAACAATAATGGTGACAGAGGATCACCTTGTTTAAGCCCTCGGTGCATAGGAAAGAAACCAACAGGTCCACCATTAAATAACACAGAGATTTGTGCCGAACTCACAATGGTTCTTATCCAGTTGATCCAGATATCTGAAAAACCCATACTTTTCATAACTTGGAAGAGAAACTTCCAACTCATTGTATCATAAGCTTGTGTTATGTCTAACTTCACAGCTACAGATCCACCAAATCTATCCTTCTTCAACTCATTCATCAGCTCAGAGGTCATGGAAATGCTTGTCTGAGAGCATCTTGAAGGTACAAAACCAGTTTGCTCCTTAGTGATGATATCATCACTCAACACATTGAGACGCAACTGTAGAAGCTTAGTAATAATCTTGAAGAGAAAGTTTCCCATACAAATCGGTCTATACTGGCTGAGTTTCTTGGCATTATTATCCTTTGGGATTAAAGCAATAAAGTTCGAGTTTAATCCTTTGGGTAAACAGCCTTGAATAAAGAAGGATTGTATTGCCAAGCACACATCTTGCTTTATGATTCCCCAACATTTGCAGTAGAAATGTCCTTGGAATCCATCAGTCCAAAGTGAGCTATCCATTTTCATGCTAAAAACAGTCTTTTGAATTTCTTCATAGTCCGCACTCTTGTTAGATCAGAAGTTCTCTTCCTCATCAATCGGTTTGGGTATAACACTCAATAATTCTATGTCTTCTTGAACATGGACCTCCCTATACTTCTCTTCATAGTAGCTTATTACATACTTTGCTTAATTTGTTCCTCGGTCATCAAGCACGCATTCCATCCTCTGTCACCAACTCGATGATCATAGAAGCCCCCTTGACCCCCGCGTATATATGTGGAAGTATGCGGTGTTTCGCCCCCTCATCCTCAAAACAAGTTCTACTCTTTTGTCTCAAAAGGGAAGACCTATTAGCTCGGCTGTATCCAATTCAAACTCTTTCTCAGATAACCTCTCGCTATAAGAAGTTCATCATCCACGTTTGATCAACCAGGTTGTTGCATTCAAGGAGTTCCTCTGCTTTTCTAATGGAGACATCTGTGTGCCCAAAACCTCCAAATTCCATTTCTTTAAGTCCGTTTTCAGTCTATGTAGCTTGGCGATAACCTTGAGGATAGGAGGAAGTGGTCTTCCCTCAAACGTTTGTGTCCAAATTGGTCTTCACTAACTCAAAAAGGTGGGGTGAGAGAGCCACATTTTATTGAATCTGAAAAGGAGTATTCTTAGGTTTCAGAATATTAGGGTGCATGCCCAGCAAAGGAGAGTGATCAGATGCCTGTTGAGCTCCTGCCGTACATTTCCATCCTCCAAATCGAAAGTTCCAAGCTTCATTATAAAAGGCTCTATCCAGTTTGCAAAGAACCCTTTTAACACCTCTTTGATTGTTACACCAAGTATATTTAGTGCCCTCCCAATTACTCTCCAACAGCTCTGCGGTGTTCACAAAGGCATTAAACTCCTGCATAGCCACTCTATTGTGGGAGCTCTATTGAGCTAGGGTTTGAGTGAGGCCTCTTGTTCTTGATTCTTGATATCTCTTGTAAACTCTCCAATCTTTGTTATAAAGGAAACTTGGCTCTTGTGTGGATGTAGGTAACATTTACTGAACCACCTAAATCTTTGTGTCTCTTTGCATATTTACTTCCTTATTTATTGTTTGCTTGCTGTGGGTGATGATAAATTAGTGGCTTTGCTTGTTTGAGTTTGTTGTGATAACTACCAAAGTCTTGGGTGGGTGATTTCCTTGGTGTGAGCTCCAAGTTGAAATCATTTGGGATAGAAAGTAACTAGATTGAGGTGTGACTTTCTAGTGAAATCTCCCAACAAGTGGTATCGGAGCTACAGGGTGTGTGAGGAAAAGACTCCACCTTTAGCATTGGAGGCTAGGTGTTTGAGGAAATTCCTCTGAGAGGTTCTCCACCGTTGGTTTTGATTCAGTAAAGTCATGACGACCGACAAAGAAAGGTACAGGATAGAGAAGTTTGATGGAACAAACTTTGGCTATTGGAAGATGCAAATTGAGGGCGCTCTCTATCAAAAAGGATTTGATGGAAACGCTGATAAGTGAGAAGCCCGAGGAGATTCCGCAAGACAAATGGGATTTGCAGGATAGAAAAGCCTTGGCCACAATCCGATTGAGTCTTTCGAAGTCAAGAGCCTTTCAATATTAAGACCGAGAAGACAAATAAGTCTCCCATGAAGGCACTTACTACGATGTATGAACAACCCTCGCCGTGAACAAAGTCTATTTGATCACCAAGCTATTTAGTATGAGAATGTCGGAGGGACATCCTTCAAGGATCACTTAAATGAATTCAACCAAACTAAGGACCAATTGAGTCGGTTGAGATTACATTTAGTGATGAGGTGCTAGCTTTGGCGATATTTGGACAAATGCCTCCAAGTTGGAAGGCTACAGTTGCGGCTATTAGTGGCTCTGCGGGAATGACCAAGTTGAAGTTTGAGCATGTTGTTAGTATGGTACTAACCGAGGAAATTCGGAGACAGGATTGTCCTTCATCTTCAGGGTCAACTTCGGGGTCGGCATTGAGCACTGAAAGTAGGGGGACAAATTCAAACAGGAATCGTGGTAAGAAGAAGTGGAGGGGGAGATCGAAATCTCAAGCCCCCCAATTGCAAAGCGTTGCACACAAACCTCGAGACATAAGTGAAGTGGTGTGCTATAATTGTGGTAGGCCTGGCCACTATAGCCCCAATTGTCCGACACCAAGAAACAACAACAACATTAATAAGAACAAGAAAAAGAATCAAGAAGCTAATGTTGTTGAGATGGTAGAAGACGCTTTGATATGTTCGATGGAGCACAAGAAGGAGTCTTGGGTATTTGATTCCGGCGCATCTTTCCATGCTACCTCACATCGAGAGTTCCTTGAGAACTACACCGAAGGTGACCTTGGAACGGTCTTTCTCGGTGATGACCAACCTTGTGACATTGTCGGCAAGGGTGACGTGCATGTCAAGATGAATGGCTCGTCATGGTTATTGAGGGACGCCGCATTACGCCCGGATTCGGTTTGAGGAAGAATTTGATTTCTGTGGGGCAATTGGCAAGTGAAGGATTTGTTACGCCTTCACCGGTGATACTTGGAAGGTCTCGGGCGGTTCATTGATTGTTGCAAATGGTAAGAAAGATGGTACTCTCTACATGATCGCACATGGTTGTGAGTCGATTGCCGTGGCATATGACAAAGAGGATCCGAATGTTTGGCACCGCAGACTTGGTCACATGAGTGAAAAGGAATGAAAATCCTTCACTCTTCCTCGTAAACTCCCAAAGTTACTGATCGACCAAATTGACTTCGTGGAGAACCGCGGTATTTGGAAAGCGTAGCGGGTGAGTTTTCGAGAATGGGTCGGACTCAAAGCAAGAAGGCTTGAGTTGATTCATACAGATGTCCGGGGCCGACTAATGTCTCTTCACTTGGCGTAAAGTCATATTTTGTGACTTTCATTGATGACCATACTAGGAAGGTGTGGGTCTATTTCTTGAGACACAAGTCGGCGTATTTGAAGTATTCAAGACTTGGAAGGCCATGGTTGAGAATGAGACAAGCTTGAAAGTAAAGAAGTTGAGATCCGACAACGGTGGAGAGTATGAGGATTCGGTTTTAAGAAGCATCTTGTCGACAATGGCATCAAGATGGAAAAGACTTTGCCAGGGACACCTCAGCAGAATGGGGTTGCAAAGCGGATGAATAGAACACTGACAGAGAGAGCTAGGTGTATGCATACACTAGCAGGCTTGCCCAAGCAGTTTTGGGCAGAAAGTGTTAGCACAAAGCCTTACCCTACGATCATTAGAGGACCATCAGTACCTTTGGATTTTAAAATTCCAGAGGAAGTGTGGAGCGGAAAGGATGTGAACCTTTCCCATTTGAAGGTGTCTGGTTATGTGTCCTATGTCCACATTAGTGAGCAAGCTAGAAGCAAGCTTGATGCTAAGTCACTAAAGTGCACCTTCATCGGCTATGGCGGTGATGATTTTGGGTATCGCTTTTGGGATGATCAAAATCGGAAAATCATTCGTAGTAGAGATGTTGTGTTTAATGAGAAGGTGATGTACAAGGATAGAGATGAAGCACAAACCAAGGAATCGGGTACAGAGAGCGGCACAGAGTATGTTGAGTTGGAAGACTTCGATGTAAGTCGTGGTATAGTGGGAGCCCCACAGTCAGAAGATGACAGTAGTAGTGATTCAGAGAATAATGAGGATACTACACCACCGAGTCCATCTCCACCTCGTGCCCCAAGGAAGACATCCATGCCACATGTACCGAGTACGAGATATCCACCCTCCACCTATGTGAATTACTTGCTACTTACTGATGGTGGCGAGCCTCAATGCTATGATGAAGCATTGGAGGTGAGTGATGCAAGCAAGTGGGAGCTTGCTATGCAAGATGAGATGAAGTCCCTCATCTCTAGTGGCACGTGGGAGTTAGCCAAACTACCCATGGGCAAGAAGGCTCTACAAAACAAATGGGTGTTTAGAGTCAAAAAGGAACATGATGGTTCCCAGAGATACAAAGCGAGGCTAGTAGTCAAGGGTTTTCAGCAGAAAGCAGGCGTTGACTTCACAGAGATATTCTTCCCGGTGGTGAAACCAATACTATTCGGTCGGTGTTGAGTATTGTTGCAGCCGAAGATTTGTATCTTGGCGGTTGGATGTTAAAACCGCCTTCCTCCATGGTGACCTAGTTGAGGAAATTTACATGCAAAGAACCGGAGGGTTTCATCAAGAAGCGGTAAAGAGAATATGGTATGCGTGCTCGAAAAGAGCTTGTATAGTTTGAAGCAAGCCCCTAGGGTGGTACAAGAAGTTTGATAACTTCATGCAAGGAAATGGCTACTATAAGTGCAACGTGACCATTGTTGCTACTTCAAGAGGTTCGACTCACCTACGCCATCCCGTTACTATATGTTGATGATATGTTAGTAGCAAAGTTCGATATGTCGAAATTGGGAGATTGAAAGAGAAGCTAGCAAGTGAGTTCTCTATGAAGGACTTGGGTGCAAATAAACAGATTCTAGGAATGAGGATCGAAGAGATAAAGCGTAAAGGTATTCGGAGTTGTCTCGGGTTGAGTATATTGAGAAGGTATTGAAGAGGTTCAACATGGGTAGTCTTAAACCGGTTTGTACACCTTTGGCGATCCACTTCAAGTTGTCCAAG
Source organism: Coptis chinensis (assembly GCF_015680905.1). NCBI lineage: Eukaryota > Viridiplantae > Streptophyta > Magnoliopsida > Ranunculales > Ranunculaceae > Coptis > Coptis chinensis. The sequence continues at coordinate 38,433,145 of NC_141464.1, forward strand.
GAACACTCTCCCAAGATCATTGAGGAAAGAAACTTCATGGCTAAGGTACCATACCGCCATTGGAAGTCTTATGTATGCCATGGTTTGCACGTGTCCGGATATAGCCCAAGCAATTAGGGGAGTCGATGGATTTATGTCTAATCCCGGCAAGCAACATTGGGAAGCCGTGAAGTGGATATTGAGATATCCGAGAGGTACTACGAGAAAATGCCTATGTTATGGAAGGGGTGTTGTGAACCCGCAAGGGTATCACGGATACCGATTTTGCAGAGAAGTAGATCGCAAGAAGCACTCTGGTTATGTCTTTACAAAGGGTGCTACCGCAGCCGAAGTTGGATTTCTCGCCACAGAAGATTGTTGTGTTGTCTACCACGTAGCGAGTATGTGGCGCTCTGAGGCAAGCAAAGAGATGATCCGTTCTGAGGGATTGATGGAAGAGCTTGGAATGAAGCAAGAGAGAAGTGTGTTACACAACACAACGGTCCGAGTGCTATACATCTTGCTAAGAATTCCGCCTTTCATTCTAGGACCAAGCACATTGGTCTCCTCGGTATCATTTTATCCGATCTGTTAGAGGATGAGGTTTTGGCACTTGAGAAGATCCAAGGGAGTGAGAATCCGCGGATATGTTGACCAAGACCGTGCCTCTTGAAGTTGAAGTTGTGTTCAACCCGGTGGGTCTTCTTGCTTGAAGACCATGATGGATGAGCCGAGTGTTTCTTTAGTAAATTGGAATTGGATGGAGTTGTTACAATTGAGATGTGATGTGCATATAGAATCTCGAAGGTTCCAAGTGGGAGATTGTTGGGTTGTGGAACCGCCGAAAATGAAGCTCCCAGGTATCTCACCAAAAGCTTTAGAGTTCTGAAACTTTTTGGAATTTCGACGATTTGTCGATATTTCGGCCCCAAACCTTTTCTCCCCTTTTTTTCTATGTACACCTATATAAAGGAAATAGATTAGGGTTTTGAGACAACCTTTTGAGAGATTCATTTCTTGGGTATTGTGGGAGCTCTATTGAGCTAGGGTTTGAGTGAGGCCTCTTGTTCTTGATTTTTGATATCTCTTGTAAACTCTCCAATCTTTGCTATAAAGGAAACTTGGCTCTTGTGTGGATGTAGGTAACATTTACCGAACCACCTAAATCTTTGTGTCTCTTTGCATACTTACTTCCTTATTTATTGTTTGCTTGCTATGGGTGATGATAAATTAGTGGCTTTGCTTGTTTGAGTTTGTTGTGATAACTACCAAAGTCTTGGGTGGGTGATTTCCTTGGTGTGAGCTCCAAGTTGAAATCATTTGGGATAGAAAGTAACTAGATTGAGGTGTGACTTTCTAGTGAAATCTCCCAACACAAGGAACTAGAAGAAGTAATGAAAACCAAATAATAAGGGAAGATGCTCAGGTGGATTCCACTCCACATGTTCAAGCAGAAGGCGTAAACAAAGGAAATAAGAGTAGCAGAGAAAACTAGCAAAACAATGCATTTTGGATGCCTAAAACAGGGACTGAAATTAGAGGAACCTCTAACTTCTCAGGCCATTGCTGACGGCAATGCCCTCATAACAATTGGGGTGAACGTCAATAATAGAATCTCGACAGCCAACCTTGAGGTATTTCGCTACTAAAGGCAAAGTAACAGGGGCATTGCTAATTTTGCATGTTTGTCAAATGCTTTCCATGCTTTGAGGGATGAAGAGGAAGGGGAACAAAGAGACCACTGATTTATAAACCTCATCAAAGGGACTTCAATATGATCCTTCACCTGATTCTTAAGAGGTTGTGAGGCATCTGTTGCCACTGTTTTATGTTGTATTTAATAAATTAAAACACTACTGACTGGGTTATGTGGTCGTGTGCACCAATGAGTTGCCTCTGTTCTATGTTTGTGCTTTGAAAAAACATAATTTAATAAATAAAAACAGTACTGACTGGGTTATGGGGTCGCGCACACAAATGAACAAAATCTTACCAACTGAGCAAATAGTTGTGTCTATATTTTTCAAGTGTAACTTTCTTTTAAAACCTGGAGTTTGTTAAAAGGGCGTTTAAAACTGAAGGATTTTTTTTTAAGGATGACAAATATAAAAGTCTATGGTGAGGTGTTCCTTCAATATGAAAATAGAGACCCATATGCCCTGAAGCTGTTCTTAGCTTTTAGAGTGCTACCAGCACCAAAGTTATTGATAATAAGGAACCTAGAACCGCTTTTATATCTAGGACGAGGTATGAAAATTAGAAATGTTCATCCAATTAGGTAAATTGAAAATAATCGCCATTGTAATGGAAAGGTGAACAAAAGTCCCTAAGAAAGCCATTCCTGTCCAGATTCCACACTAAAAGTGTTTCAGTTTTAAATAGTTCATATTCGGAATGATTTCTAACAAGTAAAACCAGAAAGATGTTAGATTTGAGACTCTGTACCGGCACTAGACAACTTGGTCAGTAAAGTTTCTATGTTGGGCGGGAAACTTCTCTCCTAAGCCTTGTGAGCAATTGCCATCCCATACACCTATCCAGCACACAAACTCTCTTAGAATTTTGAGAAATTTGGATAGTTTACTATTTATGTGGTACAAAAGATGATTTCAGAAACAGCGCTAAGTTCTATGTCTTGCTGGGTGACTGAGATGGTGTTTTCACTGTAGAAGACCCAAGTATGTAACCTTGGAACTGAAAATATTTAAAGTAGGGGAAGAAATAGGAATAGATGTCAAAATATTTACAGTAGGGGAAGAAATAGAAATAGAAATATGCCAGCTTGGGCATGCTTTTGGATACGGTGGAGATAACTGACCAGGAAGACAAGTGTTTGTGGCGCTCAAGGAAGGATGGTATCTTCTTGGTGAGCACTTTCTATGGTATTCTAACCGCTGAAGGTAGAGACCAAGAGAGTACCAACCCCCCTCTTTTCCCACAAAACTGGTGTGGCAGGTTTCCATCTCTTTGAATGTGAAAATTTTCTTTTGGTAGGCCGTTTCGGGTTGCATTCTCACTGCTGATGTACTCAGACACAGGGGAACTATGGTGTCTTCAGTATATACAATGTGTGACACATTTGATAAGAATATTTGTCATCTTTCCTTACACTGTTCTTTTTCTTTAAAGGTGTGGGCAGAGCTGACACAACCAAGGGTAATACCTTTCCCACTAGCTAAAGCTGAGTCTTTACAAAATTTTCTATCACTATGGCCAAGGAGAAGATAGGGATATTTTGGTGACAAGATATGCCGTCTATTTTTTTTTTGGTCGATAAAACAATATTGTATTAGAAAATCAGTGTGAGAGGTTCACACTACTCTTATAATAGTGTGAACAAGATATGCCGTCTATTACCACATGCAACTATTTGCATGCCGCGGAAAATAAGAAACAACCATATTTCCAGGGGCAAAGGGTTATCAATTCAGGAGGGCCATTGTGGCATTGGATGTCCACTACATATTAAAGAATTAATTATAGATTCAAAGACCTTGTTTTAGATTGACCGAATGTCTTAGCATGAGAGTGATGTTGGTGGTCTTTGTTGGGTAGTTTGTTTGTCTATTTTAGTTTTTTCTATGCAAACAAGTGAGGTCCTCACTCACTGGTTTACGCTTTAGTTTTTACTGTAATTTTGTGTTGTGCACTACCCTCTTAATAAACATCACTTATAAAAAAAAGGGAGGGGTTCTAGGGACATATCTAACAAACTCAAAATCGTTAGGGCATTTATAAATTTTGGATTAGCTAATTTTTTGTAGATATGATTTCCTAACTATTTTAAACACTGTCACAAATCATATAAAAAATAAAAAAATTCTAAACATGCCAAATATAGTATCAAAAATGATGAAAATGAACGGTCTACAATTAGCCAAATTTTATAAATTGTTAACTACATTTGGCAAGTTTGGAATTTTTTATTTTTTGATTATTTGTGACAATGTTTAGAATAGTTAGGAGATCATATCTACAAAAATTAGCCTAATCCAAAACTTATAAATGCCCTAACGATTTTGAGTTTGTTTACGTGTTAAAATAAAATATGTCCCTAGAACCACTCCCATAAAAAAAAAATGTATTTAAAAAAGTAAAACAACTAGAGCAAAAACACAGATAATAAGAAGGAACCAAATTTCACTTTTAGAAACGTAATATACAAATACAGGCATATAGAAACTTCAAGTTCAATTATCTAAGAGAACTCGAAACTTGACTCGGGTTTTGATACTATGCCATCTGTTATAGCCTATTCCTATCTTACTATGCATTAATTTGATGGCCAAGTTAATATTACCTGATTTTCTCAAGGCATTGATGAAAACTGTGCGAACTCTTCCAGGTATCTCATGCCCCCTATCGACAATTCCATCAGCCAACTTGCAAGCCTGCTCTATGCGACCTGCTTTGCACAAGACATGGATCATATCTTCATATGCTGCCTCCGGAAGAACCCCCATGGGTGCTAACTCATCTAATATCTTACAAGCCCTTGCAACTTTGCCTGAAAGGCAAAGCCCAGTGGAAAGAGCTCTGAAAGAAGCAGGTGTAGGTGTGATACCTTTATCAATCATCATCTCCCAAAACTTCAATGCTTCTTCATTTCTGTGTTCTTTGAACAATCCACTAATGAGTATGGTGTACGTGTAAACATTCTGATCACAACCCTCCTCCTCCATTCTCTTAAACAGCATTAATGCTTCATCCATCTTTCCACACTTGGCAAAACTGTCGATAAGTGCATTGTAGCAATAAGAATCTCGTGTGCATCCTTTGTCAACCATCTCATCAAAAAGCTTCTCCGCTTCATCCACTCTCCCAGCTTTACCAAGACCATCAATTAAACTAGAATAAAACATGGCATTAATCTGCACACTGCTCTCTTTACAGAAATTGAAATACTCCACCGCATTGTCTAACTTCCCAGTCTTGCATAAACTGTTAACAATAACCCCATAAGTAACCTCATCGGGTTCAAACCCTTCATCCTTCATTCTCTGGAAAAGCTTCATAATTCCGTCCCCATTACCACTCTTAGCATACGAATCCATCAAAGCGGTATAAATCGCCACATTTGGTTTCACTCCCTTCCCTGGGCAGTTAAATCGCTACTCGGCAGAGGTGTGAGTAGCGAGTAGGTCGGGGATTAATCGGGATTACTCGGGAGATTTTTTAAACTGCTACTCGGTCACTACTCGGTGGAGGAGCGAGTAGGTCTACTCAGTCGGGGATTAATCAGGATTACTCGAGATGTCTTAATTTTTATGTTTATATGTGGCTTGACGCTGGGTAATGTGGCATACAACCTGGTACAAAAATTTTGCTATCAATATGCTATAGAAATGTTGACATTGTCCATAGTTATTTGACCACTAAAGTTTCAGTCAATATCATTGTTTTTTCAATCTTTTCTTTTCTTTAACTTGTCATAGTTACAAATGCAAAACATGGGTCGCACATTTATTTTTATTTTTTTTATATTAAGTTGTCATCAAGTATTCAAGTGGGTTCTTAAAAATCATAATACACCACATAGTGTTCAGTCAAAATACACCACATAGTGTTCACTTTAACATATTTTGTGAAGATTATCGAGGGAAAAAAATCGACGTTTTGCATTTGTAAAGGAGAGAGAGTGGAAAACTTAATGGCGATGGAGAGGAGAAGAGAAGGAAAAAAAAAAAACGAGAGAAGAAGAGACTGGAGAGAGTGAGAGAGTGAGAGACAGAGAGACAGAGAAAAAAAGAAAAAAAGAAAGTGGAGAAAAAGAAAAAAACGTACCTAGAATTGGAGCTTGTTTTCACGGCTGGAATTGGAGAGAGGCTGGAATTGGAGCTTGTTTTCGCGGCTGGAGAAAAGCCCTAACTTGATTTCATGTTAGAAAAAAAAAAAAATTTCGGTTTTCTTTTATATACCGATTTATGGTTAGAAAAAAGAAAAATCTCGGTTTTCTTTTATATACCGATTTATGGTGAGTAACTCGCCCGATTCCGATTCGTCATAAATCGGCAACTCGGCCAATTACTCGGCAATTTTTGGACCCCGATCACTTATGGGGAGTAATTGGTTGGTCGGGTCGGCTAGTTACCGAGTAGCGATTCCTCATTGAGTACTCACCGATTTAATAGCACAGTCCCTTCCTGACCATACCTTCAAAAACACAAAACCCTTCAACTGATTTACCGGCTTTACACAATCCACTAATCACTAAACTATAAGCATGAGACGGAATCTCCAACTCTTTCTCTTCCATGTCATTAAAAAGACGCAAACAAGAATCCAAATTCTCCTCCGAATAACACGACTGAATCAAAGTCATATAAGTAATCTTATCCGGAAAAACCCTTTTCACTTCCATCTCCTTTAACTTCTCCAACCCTTTACGTGTCTTTCCAACCTTACAACACCCTTTAATCAAAATATTATAACTCACAACATCAGGCAAAACTTTCCCACTTTCCATAGCATCAAAAACCTTCTCGGCACTCTCAACAAACATCGAATTCACAAATCCATCCATCAAAAGATTATACATAAACAAACTAGGCTCAATCCCATTTTCCTTCATTCGATGCCAAACCCATAACAATTCCTCCACCATACCCAAGACCCCAAAGCTTTTCATCAAAGCATTCGTCGAAATAACATTCATTAACAACCCCTTCCTCTTAATCTCCTCAACTAGTCCTCTAATCCTCTCTACATCCTTTTCCAACACTAATATCTCAATTAAAACAACATAATTATCAAGTCTATGTAAATAATCTCTCTGTCTACCACACCAACTAAAGAATGTATAAGCTGAAGAGGTCAGACCTTGTAGCCCGATTCTTCAGGGAAGTTTGAGTAGTTGTTGCATTTTAGTAAGTCATAGTTGTTACCACGTCTCTAGGCTATAAACGTGGGTTGTTTTGGTTTGCTTTGATAGTTATCTGTAAGGCTTTATAAAAGCTAGTTGAAGTTCAATAAGCAAATAAGCCATTCCCATAACTGTTAGTGTTCTTCTTAGTTTTTCTTTATTTCACATTTGCTATCAGAGCCGAAATCATAGGGGCCTGATTGATCATAAGTTTTGAGTGTAAACATAAGAGAAAGTGAGGAAACATAACAGGGTATAGATGGCAGCAGAGAAGGATTCGTTGTTGAGTATTCCTAAACTTGATGGTGACTATGAGCATTGGGCTATGCTCACGGAGAATTTGCTTCGCTCGAAGGAATGGTGGTCATTGGTGGAGACAGGAGTCATAGAACCAACAAGAGGAGAGGTTCTTAATGGTGCACGAGAGCGATCTTGCAAAATATGAAGCTGAAGGATCTAAAGGTAAAGAATTACCTTTTCCAGGCCATAGACAAGACTACTTTGAAAACCATTCTTCAGAAGGACACAGCCAAGCAGATTTGGGATTCGATGAAAACAAGATATCAAGGGAATGAGAGAGTCAGAAATGCGTAGCTGCAGACATTCAGAAGAGATTTCGAGGTGCTCGAGATGAAATTGGGAGAATCAATCAATGATTACTTCTCAAGAGTGATGATTGTTGCAAACAGTATGTGTAATTTAGGAGAAGATCTGCAGGATGCAAAGATTGTTGAAAAGGTATTGCGCTCCTTGTCTGAGAAATACAATTATATTGTATGTTTGATTGAAGAGTTGAAAAATATCAAGTGCTTGTCAGTTGATGAATTGCAAAGCTCTTTATTAGTTCATGAGCAGAAATTTAGGAGGCATTCAAGTGGGGAAGAACAAGCACTCAAAGTCACTCATGCCGAAGGGAGTAATGCGAGGGGGCGTGGAAGAACAACCTTTCGAGGAGGAAGGGGCAGAGGAAGAGGCCGACAGACCTATGACAAAGCTACGATCGAGTGTTACAAATGTCACCAGCTTGGACATTATCAATATGATTGTCCAATGTGGGAAAAGAAGGCGAACTATATGGAGTTTGATGAGTCAGAGGAACTGCTGCTTATGGCATATGTGGAGATGCGTGGAGGTAATTGAAATAATTTATGGTTCCTTGATTCTGGTTGTAGTAACCATATGTCCGGTGATCGCTCTTTATTTTGTGATTTGGATGAGAGTTCCACACACATAGTGAGGCTCGGAAATAATATGAGGATGAATGTGGTTGGGAAAGGGAATGTGAGACTGTTTCTGGAGGGTGCTAGTCACGTGGTCACGGAGGTCTTCTATGTGCCTGAGTTACAAAATCATCTTCTTAGCATTGGTCAGTTGCAAGAGAAAGGCCTAGCTGTGCTGATTCAATCCAACGAATGTCGAATTTATCATCCCTCAAGAGGCTTGTTTATCCACACTGACATGACTGCAAATAGAATGTTTGCCTTGCTATCCGAGTCACAGCCAGCAGAGAAGCAATTGAAGAAGGAGGTATGTTTGCAAGCAGAAACTCAAGACATGACTGATCTTTGGCATCGGAGGTATGGTCACCTTGGTTACCAAAGCCTCAAAACATTGCAACAGAAAGGAATGGTGAAGGGTTTGCCTATGATCAGAGATACCAGGGCTGTGTGTACTGATTGCTTAAAGGGAAAGCAACATCGAGACTCTTTTCCAAAGAAGAGTACATGGAGAGCTTCTCAGAAACTCGAACTCATTCATGCCGATATATGTGGGCCTGTTACTCCTATTTCAAACAGCCACAAGAGGTACCTTATCTGTTTTATTGATGATTATAGTAGAAAAGCTTGGGTACATTTTCTGATTGATAAGTCAAATGCATTTGCCTCTTTCAAGTTATTTAAGAATGGTGTAGAGAAAGAAACAGGTCTTGATATTAAATGTTTAAGAACAGACCGTGGTGGGGAATTTACTTCGAATGAGTTTAATGATTTTTGTAAAGAGAATGGCATTAAAAGGCAATTGACTGCAGCATACACACCGCAATAGAATGGCGTCGCAGAAAGGAAAAACCGGACAGTGATGAACATGGTGAGGAGTTTGTTGTCAGAGAAAGGTGTCCCCAAAATATTTTGGCCGGAGGCAGTCAACTAGAGTCTCTATGTTCTCAACAGAGCCCCCACTTTATCCGTCCGCGACGACATGACACAATCAAGAGGCGTGGAGTGGGGTTAAACCTTCAGTAACTCATTTCAGGGTTTTTGGCAGTGTTGCACATTATCATGTTCCGGATGCACGAAGAACGAAGCTAGAATACAAAAACCGGAGCTATGTTCTGTTGGGAGTGAGTGAAGAATCGAAGGCCTATAGACTTTATGATCCTGTTCTGAAGAAGATAGTAATTAGTCGGGATGTTGTCTTTGAAGAAGACAAGAAATGGAATTGGGATGACAGTTTTGAAGAGAAGATTGCTCTTGATTTGAAGTGGGGTGACAATGACGAGCTGCATACTTCGGATGAGTCAGAAGACGAGAATGCAAGAAGCAACGAAGATGAAGCTGTACCAAATCTTGTGAACCCAGAAACTTCTGGACTTTTAAGTGTGAGAACGAGAAGAACCCATGTATGGGTGGGGGACTATGTCTCAGGAGAAGAGCTTTCTGATGAAGATGTTGTGGCTAATTGAGCATTTCTTGCCACTACCGATCTAATGACCTATGAGGAAGCAGTAGCTGATGTAAAATGGAGAGAAGCTATGGATTTAGAGATAAACGCCATTTAGAAAAAATAATACATGGTACTTGACAGAGCTGCCAGCAGGTGCTAGAAAGATTGGGGTTAAATGGGTTTACAAGACAAAAATAAATGACCACGGTGAGGTAGAAAGATACAAAGCCCGCTTGGTTGCCAAAGGCTATGCACAGAAGTACGGCATTGACTATAAGGAAGTATATGCACATGTGTCCTGTATGGATACTGTTCGAATGTTTCTTGCCTTAGCTGCACAAAGAGGATGGTCTGTTTATCAACTTGATGTTAAATCAGCCTTTCTTCAGGGAAATTTGACCGAAGATGTTTATGTCGATCAACCAAGAGGATATGAGGTGACAACTGCAATGCACAAAGTCTATAAGCTCAATAAAGCATTATATGGGCTCAAGCAGGAGAGGGCATGGTTTAGCCGTGTTGAAGTTTATTTTTTGAACGAAGGCTTTGAGAAGTGTGAAAGTGAACAGACACTCTTCACCAAGGTCAGTAAACAAGGTAAACTCTTGGTTATTAGCCTTTATGTTGATGACTTGATTTATGCTGGAGACGATGAGAATATGGTCGCTGAGTTTAAGAGATCGATGATGAATGAATTTGACATGACAGATCTTGGTAAAATGAGGTTCTTTCTTGGGTTAGAAGTTTTACAGCTTAGTGAAGGAATTTTTATTCACCAAAAGAAATATGTGTTGGAAGTTCTAAAGAAATTTGGTATGGAACACTGTAACTCTGTTCAAAATCCAATATGCCCGGGTTTCAAGATTTTTTGAGATGATAATGGAATAGAGGTAGATAGTTCTTATTACAGACAATTGGTCGGTAGCATGATGTATATGACAGCCACAAGACCGGATATTATGTATGTAGTCAGTTTGATCAGTCGATATATGTCGAAACCAACAGAGCTTCATCTTTTGGCTGCCAAACGAATTTTACGTTATTTACAAGGAATTTCTGGTTTTGGACTGTTGTATAAGAAGGATGGAAATAAGGAGCTGATTGGATTCACTGATAGTGATTATCTTTGTGATGTGGAAGATAGGAAGAGCACCTCGGGCTATGCTTTTGTTTTAAGCTCAAGTAGCTTGGTCCTCAGGATTGTTGCCTTTAAGCACAACCGAAGCGAGAATCGTGGTCATTGCTAGCTATGTTCAACTTTGAATGAAGAGGGTGTTGGAGAAGTTGGGGTATGAAGGGAATGAAAGCACGGTCATTTTTTCGTGACAATAGCTCAACCATTAATGTCACACCCCGAATTTCGGCGATTCTTGTTCCCTCGACTCTTCGATCTCCGAGGTGTGACGACTCTCAACTCCCAAAACCCATAAACAGCTTTTAAATATCAGATAATAAAAATCCAATAAATATTTTAACTTAAACAAAAGTCTTCTTCATTACAAAAATTTACAAATGAAAATACAAATAACTTTGTCTCGACTGAAACTCTATATCACCTCGAGGGAAAACAAAACATATCCTAAGATGCAACGCTAACGCAAACCACAAGCAGCAACCAATCTTCTTCAACACTAAACCTGTCAAGACTTATCAACTGTGTTCATTTAATGAACACACCCGATAAGCAAACATGCAAATCGGGTCAACATTATAAAAATGCTGGGTGTGAGTAGCCCTAAAATACAACATATAATTATACATATATATACACAATCCATAGGGGCAGTTAGTTCCTCCATCGAGGCCTTAACTTTCAACAACTAATACAACATCCTTAAGTAAGTACAATAATCTAGGCGTGTAGTTCCTCCACGAGGTTCGGGTTCTAACTAAACTACCAACCAGCCAAACATATACAATCATCTATCTAGAGATATATCATTTACCAACATATTACCATAATTATATTATTAAGGATTTCTTTGCGTGTCCCTAAAATTCACGTCAGATCTATGTCTTACCTAGTTTCCTGGCTACCACACAATCGCTACCCAACGCCGAACATGTACATCCACATGCCTCCCCTTACATAATGTACCACTCATGCGTAACTACCACGAAATGATGCCGCGACACCGTAAATCCTCACACGGAAGCCATTATGTAAGTAATGCCACTATTCGGCATAAAATATCGTAGCGTCATCGTTCTATTTTGCGAAACGGAATAATCAAGCCACTATTCGGTTTCGCCCGGAGGGCCATTCAAATTTTACCAAACGCCGGAGGGCCAATCACATTACTTACACCCGAAGGCCATTCAGATTAACTAAAACGCCCGAAGGCCATTCAGATTAACTGAAACGCCAGAAGGGCCAATCACATGAGTTGTGGTAGCTAGGTTCTAGGATTTTCGTTACGTAATTTATTCAAGTGTCATACATCTATGACTCATAATCATTCCACTATATCAATGTCGCGGTCAATTACCTTATTGCACTAAGCCACAATATTCATAAAACATCTCAATTATATCTCATAACTACTTTCATTCTGTCACGTGCCAATATATTATTGCACTAAGCCATAATCTCGTGGGAAAATATCCACACATATTATACTATCTCATACTAGCATCTCACATATAAAATAATGGAGCGTTTATATAAATCTATGTCTCCAAAACTATTGCATTCAATATATATATCCCACATATTACATAGTGTCACAATATCCACGTCAAATCTTAATTAGATAAATGACAGCCAAATTTATACAAGCTTTCACAGCATTTTAGCATTGGATTTGTCCATACAATTTACAACATAAAATGTAGCACAACTAAACAGTCCACAGTCCACAATCAAAGCCCAATATATATATGTTTTACACACTACTCACGTCAAATCATAATTAGATAATGACAAACAACGTTATATAATGTTCGACAATATTTTATTACTATATTTGTCCATATTCTTAAATATGAGAAAAACTGGAAAAAAGTCAACATTCTACAGTCAACGGTCAAAGTCAAAGTAAAAGTCAACATGTCATGGTCAAAGTCAACGGTCAATGGTCAAAGTCAACACATCATAGTCGAAGTCAACATGTAATGGTCAAAGTCAACATGCCATGGTCAAAGTCAAACTGTCGTTTCCATGTTCGACAGGTTCAGGGTCATAGTCATGGTTCATGGCTAAGGGCAAAGGTGCATGGCTCATAGGCTCATGACTAAGGTAATGGTTCGGACCCAACTGACCAAGCCCAAACCTTATAACCCGAAAGTCCAAACATTTAAAGACCCAATTAGATCTATTTTAAGTCCTATGGACTGGCCCCAATCAATATTAGAAACTGGCCCAAAAACTTATACTTAACTGGCCCAAAACATAATTTGGATTCGGCCCAAAACTTTAAACTAAACAGGTCCACAAAATAAGAGAAAACCGGCCCACAATTACAAAAATTAGAACTGGCCCATAACAAGTTAACAACTAATAGGAAAAGGGCCCAAACAAAATAGAAATGAACTGGCCCAACACTTTAGAACATAATCGGGCCCAACTAATTAGGCCCAAAGCCCAACTCGAATCACTGTTCATCTTCTCCAAACTTGTCCTCCAACAGCCACCACCACAAATCCGGCCACCACTACCTCTAATCTCCACTCTTCCAAACCAGATCGAAAATACTCAGGGGAAAAACCCCCACAACATTAACAAAGCCAAAAATCCCAACTCTTAAATCCACCATCTTCTCCAAATCTAGATCTAAAATCGCACCGCCATTAATGGCTTCCTACAACCCACTCAACCGCCCTCACACACCTTAATCCAACCAAAACACATCCAACCGACCAACCCAAACAATAACCCAAACTAGTTCAAAACAACGAAATCCAAAACGATCTTGGGGTTTTCGCTTGCCATTCTTGCTTCGACAAAGACTCCAATAAACCTCAATACACTTCACACGTACACCATCAACCAACATCAAAACTAAAGAGTTCAACCCAATGAAACCAACCCAAAACAGCCCAACCGCGGCACCATTATTAACGCTCCAAGCTTCATCGCCCCACTCGACCCTCATCACCCACAACCAAACACCAACAACAAATACGAAAGTTCAACAAGCCAAAAAAAAAAGATTTGGATTGGTTTGGGCGATGCCATTAAGCTTCCATAAAGCTTGGGCCGGTCAAATGTGGATTTCCTAGCCTCCACAGAGTTTCGACAGTCTATATCAAATCCGAATTCACTCGAGTTTTAACAACTCGACAACATGACGTCGAATCAAAACAATATAATGAACAGTAAAAACATAAACATTAAACAGTATACCGATACGCGAAAAACTATAAATCCGGTGAAATAGCCAAATAGCTACTCACCTGAATTAAAACCCAACGAATCCTCCGTAGTCCGAACCGTCGTGCTCCACCTCTCCAGCAAACCAGCTTCTCTCTCTGCCTCCATTTTCATTATTTTTATTATTTTTAAAACCCTACTCTCTAGAAAAATGTGTTTATATACTTGGGTCCGAAACCCAAGCCCAAAACAGACTCGGGCCCAAAAACCAGGCCCACATGTCCCGAGTCCAATCCAACCAATTTTTAAATAAATAAATAAATAATTAATTAATTAATAAATATGTATTTTAAATACGGGCGTTACAATTAAGCTAGCTAAGAATCCTGTCTTACATGGAAGAAGCAAACATATACAAGTGAGATTTCATTTCCCTCGTAACCTTGCAAATGATGGAGTCGTGAATTTGCTACACTGTGGTACACATGATCATCAAAGGGTGATGTGTTCACTAAGCCACTGAAGTTGGAGTCTTTTCAAAGAATGAGAGAGCAGCTTGGAGTTTGTGACGCATCTTTGATAAACTAGTTTGTTTTTGGATAGTCTAGTTTAGGGGAGGGAATGAAGAGGTCAGACCTTGTAGCCCGATTCTTCAGGGAAGTTTGAGTAGTTGTTGCATTTGAGTAAGTCATAGTTGTTACCACGTGATAAGAGCCCAAAACTGTAGTTTTAACCCCTTAATAATCATACTGTTAGACCAATTATGTGAATAATAAGTAAGAGTTAATACTGATTACGTGTTTTTATGCATTTCAGGGCTTCAAAGTCCATTATCTTGAAAATGTGCCACTTTAGCGAGATAAATGAGCAAAAGTCAGCAGAACTTCTGAATGCCATATCTTTGGACTCAGACCTCGGATTGAGGCCTACCTTATGTCAAAACGACCGGCTCGGAAAGAGCTTTGCAATGGTCCAAGCCTTGACCCAATCAGAGGAGCAGAAGTGGACGAAAAGTCTGTGGAAGCCAACTGCAGCTGAAGAGGCCTTTTGAATTTGAAAGAATTGGGTTTTGGGCCTGATTCTCTGGCCCAACCCATGGCTCCAAGCCCATGCACGAATTTTGGATCTAGATGTATAAAAACAAAAGCTTAGCTCTTTGTTAATGGTAGCTAGTTAGACCTAAATTAAAATATAGAATTATAGATCTAGTTTTATTAATTAAATTAAGTTTTAGTCCATTTAAATTCTTGTTTTAGATTAAATCTCTGAATCATTGTTCTTGATTGATTAGATAAATAAAATAGATAGTTTGTCAATTTCGAATTTGTCATTTCCATTCTAGATCTAATTTCAATTCTTGTTCTTGTTTCATTCCAGCCATTAAATTAGATTCATTATTGTTCAAATTAAGTAAATCTAAATTTCTTACATTATGTTTAGTTTAGATTCAATGGGAAATGTTAGATTGATGATTCAAGGCTAAACCTCCATTAGAGGGGTTGATGAAGCCTTGATGAAACCTTAGTTGTTTAGTATAGAAAACGTTGTAGCATCTATTCCACTCTAGAAGGTCGCGTTTTACCATGAGAATGGGTGGGCTTACCTCACATGCTAGTTAGTACTTGGTAGAAATGCCATGAACACTAGGGATTAGACTCGAATTCTTGCCGGTGAACGTAAGAATCGAGATACCACAATCTGTACTAGGTCATTAAGTTGGATTCGAGGTGGATTCAATTCCCCTCTAATTCCTTTATCTAGAGTCAAACAATAGTATTCCATAGCATTTGTAGTTAAATTCTAGTAATCATCTTAATTAAGTATCGTTGAGTATAATATTTCAAAGCTCTCATTGACTTAGAGCTGACTAGTTAGACTTAGAAAACAATCCATGCTAGGGAACTAGGAGTGGAACGAACTTCGTACTCCATTTAGTGCAATTCGCATTGAGAGTAGAAGCTTTGATAATCAACCACGTAAAAGGATAAGTTTAGTTTACTTACGTTAGGATTCATCGTTCATTTCGTAGGTAAACTACTCATTTTATAGTTATCAAATGGCGCCGCTGCCATCTTAGTTGCACTTTAGCATTGTTTTCTTTGTAGAAGTAGTTATTTTTAAGTCCCATTAAACCCACCCACCCTTGTTTGATTCACATTGTGGTTGCCGTTTCAGTTTTGGAAAAATTCGAGAAAATACAATCGAAGGCCACGCTTCAAAGAAGAGCGACCAGCGCTATCTTCTTGGAATTCTCGTTTACAAGAGAGCCAGCCAGCTTCAAAGAGAGCGCGACCAGCGCTATCTTCTGGAGCTCGACATTGCCTTGGCGGCGCCCAGCGCTGCAATCTTGGCCCCGCCCCTTCTCGAAAATTCAGGATTTCCACGGTTTGATTCGAACCCGAGTTGTCAAGCTTTTCGTGTTCTAATCTCTTATATACACTCGAACACGCTGCGTACCTGAGACGCTATTCATAAAAGCGAAGCAAGGGCGCTATCGAGGTATTCCTTTCTTCCATACCTCGCATTTTCCGGTTAGAGGTTTTCTACTAGTATATCGAAATTGTTTGGAGTGTTGCATGTTTAGTTAAAACAACTTAGTCTTGCATGAGATTAAGGTCCAGTCGAACAAAACAACAAACGTAATTACACGCAACAAACAAGTCTATCTAGTACACCACCCACGACACCTCTAGCTAATATCACACACACCATACCCGACATAATGGGTGAAGAAAGAGAGACTCCTCTCCGACTTTTTTAAAAAGCTGAGCGATAGCCCTAAGTCTTGCATCGTTCTAGCAGACCAACGGGGATTTTTGAATCCCCAAATATATTTAATCTGTTACCCGTTTTCATGGGTTAGACCATGAAAAACCCTATCGGCTACATCGTAGGATTGAACAAGTCCTTACAACATTCCACCACCCTCACGGTTGATGCGAACAGATTAAACTAAGGGTATTTCCTTTCACATTAGCCGATAAAGGCGGCGTCTTGGTTAACTGCCCAAAAGCCTGCTAATTCTCGTGAACCGTGGGCTAAACTTGTTCACAAATTTATGGAACATTTTACCCACCCTAAAGGCGGATGAAATGCTTTCCAAGATCCATTTCTTCCGGCGAACCCCTCATGAATCATTTTCGAGGCATGGAATCGTTTCACCGATCTCCTTATAGAGTGTCCACACCATAACCTAGCAAAAGACCGTTAGTTAGTTGCCTTTTCAAAGGACTTCAACATCACCATAAAGAAGTCCTTGACATAATGAATGGGGTAGTTTCCTAAGTAAAGGAGCCTCGGAGGCTTACAAATTTTTAGAAGACCAAACTAAACGGAATAATAATTGGGGAGTGATGATATCCCCGCTCCGCTAGTTCTTCTTCAACATCAAGGCCGCTAGTATGGTTGAGAATAAAACCGATCGAACTTAAAATTTTACTTCGAATCTCTAACTAAAAAGTGGAGGCTATTTACGTTCAACAAAAGCCTATCCCCGTCATGAATGTAAACTCCAACCCATGTAATTTCTGTTTTGAGTCCGTGAGCACCACGACAATTATTGTCCTCTAGCTTATGAACAACAACCACTAGAGCAAGATAATGTTTACTCTATTAATAACTATCCTATTCCTAACCCCTTGGAGACAACATCCCAACTTCGGTTGGAGAAATAATCAACAAATGCGCCTCCGGTACAATAATAATCAAAACGTTAGGCAAGCAAACAATTATAACCAAGCTCCACCTAGACAAGGACAAGGACAAGGACAAGGTCAAGGGAATTATAATAATTATAACAACCAAAGCGCCAACCACGACAAGGTCAAGCACAAGGTCGAATAATTATAATAATTATAATACCAATAGAGGTATCGTTCGGGTTAATAATAATAACTATCACAACCCACCCATAAATAATCAACGAGATAGTTCCAAATCACCACCACGACTACTACACCTACACAACCGATCGTATAGACGCGCTTTTATACAAGTTACCCAACAACTTTTCCGGACAATGACTCAATCAAACCAACGGATCTTACAATCCATAAATCGGGGCATACAAGCAGTTAGCCCAAGAGAAAGCCCAACCAAAAGGCGTGTTTCCAAGTCAAGCGATACCAAACCCTAAAAAAAGAACCACGACCTTTGAGGTAAACAAGATTCTAGTACGGAAACTACAATGCGTAGGTGACCTAAATGCCATCACCACTCTCCGTTCGAAGAGTGGTTGATAACAAAGTAACTCGCCTGTAGTTACCCCATCGATACTCCCCACACCAGATATCGAACTAGATACCGAAATAGAAATCGAGGAGCCTACCACGGTAGAGGTACCCGTTAAATCACAACCAAAGAAACGAAAGCCAAGGTTACCCGACAAGTAGAGCCATATCGCGAAATATAGAGCTTAAACCACCGTTCCCCAAAAATAGCTATGCTAACTAGGGATACAAACTTTGAGGAAATTAGGAACGTTTTCAAGAATCTAACGATAAACCTCCCTTTTCTCGAAGCTATTAAAAGCTGCCTAACCACGCTAAGTTTCTTAAAGAGTTGTGCACTACTAGGCGTAAAGACGAACATACCCAAAGACCTTTTTTAACTGAACGGTTCCCAACTTTATCCGAAAATAATGGAATTGTTAAGTACAAGGACCACGGTCGTCCCATCAGTAAAATGCACCTTAGGAGATTCCCACGGCGACGCTTTATTAGACACGGGGCGAGTGTTAACTTACTCCCGTATTACTTGTATAAACAAATAGGTCTACAGGAAATGCAACCTACAAAAATAACGTTGCAATTAGCGGACAGGTCAATTAAGTATCCTAAAGGTGTAGTGGAAAACGTGCTTGTTAAGGTTCAGGATTTCTACTATCCTGCTGATTTTGTTATCCTCGATACAGAAGTCGCTAATGACTCCGTACCGATCATCTTAGGGCCGCCCCCTTCTTGGCAACGCCAATGCGCTTATAAATTGTCGCGATGGAAAGATGTCCTTATCTTTTGGCCATCTTTCTGTCGAGGTAAATGTTTTTAAAATGATGAAACAGTTACCAGATTCGTCTATAGATGGGGAGGTTAGCATGATCGAGAGTTTAGCTCAAGATTATTTTAACAACACGTTTCCTGAAAACAATATGTACAAATTCCTTTTTTTTGGAACTTCTGATTTTGTGAATGATTCCTACTTAGAGGAGGTCAACACCATCCTGGAGTCCACACCAATTGTAGACCCGTCGGTTGCTCCATATACTGAGTACGAAGACTTGCTACCGAAGCAAGTATTCATTACGCAAGATAAGGACACGTATGAAACATCACCGGACATTCCGCCCACACCAGTGCTTAAACCTCTTCCCCCGGAATTAAAATATATTCAACTTGATCCGGATGGTAGTCACCCGATAATTATATCTTCTCTGTTAACTAAAGATGAGGAGACATGTTTAATAAGGGTGATTAGGGAACATCGGTCTGCGATTGGTTGGTCCTTAGCCGACATTAAGGGCATTGACCCTAATGTCTGCACTCATCGTATACATTTAGAGGATAACGCGAAGACTTCTCGCGAACCTCAGCGTCGCTTGAAACCTGCCATGAAAGAGGTGGTTAGGGAAGAAGTCTTGCGATTACTTTCGATCGCGGTATTATATACCCAATCTCCGATAGCGAATGGGTAAGTCCCATTCATGTAGTTCCTAAGAAGTCGGAATTACCATGGTGCGTAACGGGAAGGGGTGACTATGTTGTCACTCAAGGTCCTATGAAATGGAGAATCAGTATTGATTCTGACGCGTTTAAATGCTATGACCGCGAAAGGATCACTTTCCCTTACCATTTATAGATCGGATGCTTGAGCGCGTCGGCTGGTCATGCCTTTTATTGTTTCTGGATGGCTACTCCGGCTATTTTCAGATTATTATTGATATTGATGACCAAGAAAAGACAACCTTCACATGTCCCTTTCGGAACATATGCCTATAAACTAAATGCCTTTTGGCCTTTGTAATGCTCCCCGGTACCTTCCAAATGATTATGCGCTTCATATATTTAGTGACATGGTAGAGCTTTATGGAAGTTTTCATGGATGATTTTTCTATCTATGGAGACTCCTTCACGATTGTTTGTCTAACTTTGTCTTAAGGTTTTGACACGGTGTGAAGAAAAGAGCCTCGTTTTAAATTGGGAAAAGTGTCATTTCATGGTCAAAAGGGCATAGTATTAGGTCATATTGTATCTAGTGATGACATCGAAGTAGATAAAGCCAAACTAGATAAGATAGCGACCTACCTAAACCACGACCGTCCGGTGAGATTAGAGCCTTTCTAGGCCATGCGGGGGTTTTATAGGCGGTTCATTAAAGATTTTTCGAAAATAGCTAGGCCTTTAACTAACTTGCTTTTGAAGGATGCAATCTTTGATTTTAATTTTAACTCGTAAACAGGCTTTTGACACCTTAAAAGCCGCCCTAACCACTACACCTATTATACGACCTCCTCTGATTGGTCAAAACCTTCGAACTCATGTGTGATGCTAGTGACTATGCAGGTTGGTCTTTGTCTTGGGGACGAAAAATAGATAATAAGTCCACTGTTATTTATTATGCTAGTAAAACTTTAAACGATGCTCAACGGAATTATACAACTACTGAAAAAGAATTCTTAGCTGTCATTTATGCTTTAGATAAATTTCGTCCTTATTTGGTTGGTTCTAAAACTTTAGTTTACACCACCACCATCGCCTTTTAGGTACCTTCTTGCAAAGAAGGATGCTAAGCAGAGATTAATCCGATGGATTCTTCTCCTGCAAGAGTTCACATTAGAAATAAAGGACAAAAGAGGGGTCGAAAACGTAGTTGCCGACCACTTATCTAGACTGACCAATGACGATAGCAGTGATTCTGAGTCCATACCGGACTCTTTTCCTGATGAGCATCTGTATGCTATTTTTTCATCACCATGGTATGCGGACATCGTAAATTATTTAGCGGCTGATGTTATGCCTTATAATTGGACAAGAAACGAACGTAAGAAGTTCTTGGCCAGAGTCAAGTTATACTACCGGGGGCGAGCCCTACCTTTTAAGTATTGTGCGGATCAGATTATTCGTCGTTGCATTCCCCAGTGGGAATATAATGAAGTTCTATCCTTCTGCCATGACAAAGAGTGTGGTGGCCACTTTAGTGGAATGAAAACAGCCGCTAAAGTTCTTCAATGTGGATTTTATTGGCCTACCCTTTTAAGGATGCCCAAGTGCATTGCAAAGCGTGTATTCGTTGCCAACAACTTGGGCTAATCCGCGGCGTAATATGATGCCTTTAAATCCAATCTTGATAGTAGAAATTTTCGATGTTTGGGGTATTGATTTCATGGGCCCGTTCCTGTTTCCCACGGTTATATTTTATATTCTAGTTGCCGTGGACTACGTGTCTAAATGGATAGAGGCCCTAGCTTGCCGTAGCAATGACCATAAGACCGTAGTATTTTTATTAAAGAATACATTTTCTGTAGGTTTGGCATTCCTAAAGCCATCATTAGTGATGGGGAACACATTTTGCAACAACAGTTGTTGCATCCCTAGTGAAAAAGTATGGAGTTACACACAAAGTAGCAACTCCTTATCATCCACAAACTAGCGGACAAGTAGAAGTTTCTAATAGGGAAATCAAAAAGATTTTAGAAACAACAAGAAAACCCCGATAGGAAGACCGGTCGGGTTGCCGTCTATCGGATGCCTTATGGGCATATAGAACTGCTTTCAAAACTCCTATAGGTATGTCTCCCTTTAGACTTGTATTTGGAAACCATGTCATTTGCCCGTTGAATTAGAGCACCGTGCTCGCCGGGCTATAAAAGCCTTAACTTCAATATTGATGAGGCGGGGCCAAACGCAGTTACAATTAAATGAGCTTGAAGAAATCCGTGGCGATTCTTACGATCTCGTGAAGGATTATAAAGCCAACATGAAACGTGTTCATGATAAGCATATCTTTAGTAAAGAGTTTGTGGTCGGACAAAAGGTTTTGCTTTACAACTCCCGCCTACATATTTTCCCAGGGAAACTAAAACCCGTTGGTCCGGTCCTTTTGTTATCTTGAAGTCACCCCTTACGGGGGCAATTACCTTGGTAAATCCCAAGGACAACAAGTACCTTTCAAGTTAATGGTCAACGGTTAAAACATTTTCACGAACTTTTGTCCCCGATGTGGAGGAAGTCCTTTTACGGGACCCTCGTCTATGAGGATCGACCTTGTCATTGGTGTACTTACTTTTCATTTCCATATACTTGATAAGTACACCATTCAGGTAACCGGCCCTCCTTATGGAGTGTGTGGGCTGTAAGTACGGATCCTAAGTCCACAGCTCACATAATTCACGTTTTCCACTTTAGCGCATTTTTTCTCGATTTTTTGAGTCATGTTCCTCTATGGAGTGAATTATGTATTTATTGTTTTTCGTGTTTCTTATAGTAAACAAATAAAAATAAATTAAAATTCATAAAAATCATAGACATAGCAATCCAACAAGTCTTGGGAATCGACTTTAAATCGACCGTTGTTGTAAACAAATTTTGTGTTTAAAAATTTGTTTGGGGGTGGGAAGTCAGTCTTTCCATCCGGATTGTTCGAACCTTCTAGTTGGGTTGTTTAGGTCCATTAGTATAGTTCATTGGGGTTGACGTCATCTAATTTAGTGTTCATTAGTTCGCATAACTTACGTCATGCACGCACTACGAGGCGTTTTCCACTATCTTATTCGTCACCCCCGGTTGGAATCGAGTGTTTTATGGATCATTGGATTGGAAATTCTCTCCTGATCATTTCCATATCTCATTCGCAAGAATCGGACCGATAACGGCGGGAAATCTAGTTTGAAATTAGCTTAAAAATCGTTTTAAAGTCGAAACAATCGAATGGGCTTGGGCGACTTCGCTCACCTAGATGCCCTCCCTTTCCAAAACCAAATCGCGATCTTCTTCTTCTCCAGCCGCTTGACACAAAGTTTAAATCCAAACCCTATCAACCAAAATAAAAAAAAAAAATAATAAAAATAGAATACATCACAATAAGAAGACCACCCACGCCCATTGTGAAACACCAATCTTCCACACAATCCAACCGTTTCCACCATTAAACCATCCACCAATTCAAGTTTTCATACCCACCGTCATTACCTACCATAACCACCACTGTTGGTTTAGTTAGAGTTCATCAAACTCGCATCCACCACCATCTACAAACCCCAAATCGGTAAATAACTTCAATGGCTTAACGATCGTAGAATTCTGCCGAAAACGCGTTTGCTTCCGATAGTTTAGCCATTTTATGACGCTGGAGATGTTTAAGAGACATTGGAACGGACTGTGGTATTCGAACCGGAGGATTTCTATCACTATGATTTGGTAGAACAGTTTTATAAGAAACGAGAAGTGGAGGAAATAGGATTTTCATTAGGATAGCGAGAACGCGGAGGAAGTTACGGAGCGGTTGTTGGGTCGAGCTATTAGGAATCACCCCCAGAATAACCAACCTAGATCGACCATTCAGGAATCCAAGAATACTGCAGTTCCTGTTTTGATGAAAGATACGGTCATAGAGGGTGAATACAATCACGATATCTCATTCGTTAAGCCGGGATCTATTTCGAGAACCAATCAACCGGCCGCCGGTGGATTGGTAAGAACGTCCTCGGGAAAGACAAAGTCAGCGACATCGGACTTCAGTGTCTGCACGTTCTCTGGAATTTGCAAACGAAGGAGTATAATTTCTGCATCCTTGATTTAATTTTGAATGTGATTAGAGGAGTGGGAAAGAGCCTGGCGCCTCTTCCCGTATTGATCACTAAGATTATGCTCTCATTTAGAGCCGTCGCTAGATCTGCTCCTATTAAGATCAAATTGCCTTCTAATGCGAGTATTTATAAGGAATGCATCCAAAAGACGTGGCCGTTGTCTGCAGAGAAGGAAGTCGAGTCGGATAATGTAGGGGAAGATATGACATGGTTGGTTGAGGATAATTTTGATAGTCATACTTCTAATTTAGAACGATTGATAATGCTGCAAACCGGTTTCATGCGATTATCATATCTGTGAAGATATTAGACATAGACAAATCGTGCTTCGAAATAAGCAAACGAACCTTCAGACGATAGTTGAAATGCTCGTAAAGGGTCAGGACGATATCTTGTCTAACATGGAGGTTATCCACAATAATCACCAAGCCCAGTATGCCGTACTCAAGACTGAGATGGAAGCACAGCGCTTGTTCAGGATAGAGATGCTACGACGCATGCCACTCGTGGATGAGTCCGCTCTCACCGAGTCCGAGAGGCATGGCGTCCGCCGCCGCGAGCCGATGGCTCAAGCCATTCGTCACCACAGAGCCAGTCTCCATCTCAGGGACCATCTTCTTCACACGCCTAGGTGTGCACCATCAGTTGTGTCCTTTAATTACATTGTTTTTATTGTTTTGTTAGTGGAATTTTATTTCAGTAGTTAGATTGAGTATTAAGTTGTTAATTTTCGATTGCTTGGATTTCATATTATTTTAATATAATTTATTTTGATTATCTTTCGTATAGTTGTCTTGGAGTAAAAGTTGAAAATTAGGCCGATACCGGCATATCTATGATTTTTTGTAGCGGTAGCATGATATGTAGGAGAGTTTAGAAGTTACTATTCTAAACCAAGTTTAAAAGATACCAGGGTTGTTAGGAAATCAAAGACATGGTTAGTTCCGTTTTTGGGTTTGGCAGTTTCCTATTTCCGGAAATTGCCTTAAAACAATTTGGCAACTTGCCGATCGTTTTGGAAACCCGAACCTATTTAAACTTCCATCATACTACACTCACAACCCACACTACACCCCCCACAATCATCTTTCACTTTTCACTCCAGCCCTTTGTTCTAGTTTTTTTTTTTGTTTTTTTCTTAGAAACTCACTTTCTGCACCTACTAGCGGCGCCGTGCCTAAGCGGCTAGCGACTTCGCCTACTTTTATCAAATCGAAAATTCACTAGAAGCCGCCATACAAGTAGAGCGACCAGCGGCTTAAACACTGAAATCGAAAATTTCACCGAAGCCACGCCATCAGAGCCGATGAAGCGACCAGCTCAAACTCTAATTCCAAAACCAAAGAGCGACTTCGCTTATATGGATGGCGCCAGCTCTTTTAGTAAACACAGAATTTTAGATTTTCTGAGGTTCTTCCAGGTTTTCGCAGCTATTCTACTAAGTAGTGTTGAGATGACACCACCTATAGTCATTCTGAAACAGTCTTTTGAAGATTTGATGGGAACCTATACCTATGGAGCATCGTTCACGAGCGGATCTTGCGATTAGGATGGCGCATCTTACGGTGAGTGATGCCGATTCTTTTCACCTAAGCTAACTGAATTCTTCTATAATAATATTACTTTTTTTTACCCAAGAAGGAGAACAAAAATTTTCCCTTACTATTGATGGTACGACTATGGAATTCAATAAGCACTTGATAGCTTTGGTTTTGGGATTGCCATTACGACCCTATGCACACGTGGGGATATATGACGATAACTCATACCTATATGAATATGCCTATTTCCATGAGT
This sequence comes from Coptis chinensis, assembly GCF_015680905.1. Taxonomy (NCBI): domain Eukaryota; kingdom Viridiplantae; phylum Streptophyta; class Magnoliopsida; order Ranunculales; family Ranunculaceae; genus Coptis; species Coptis chinensis. The sequence continues at coordinate 38,458,558 of NC_141464.1, forward strand.
ATTATGGGGAGGGGTATTTCAGATCATGGACCAAGACCAATATAACATCGCCTCGAAAGTAGCCTATCACTGAATGTAGGCCTGAACCATGTTGTTCATCATGATGAACATTCTAGGGGACGGCGGTTTACTACGCCAATAATACCGCCGGTGACGCGTTTTCCTTGCTTTAGCTGAGGGACGTCGTAGGTATGACATTCCCCGAAGTTTTAGTTGCTACTCGAGCGAGCCCATACCTTGAGGCATAAGTACCTTCTTATGCCTGTCTTGGTCTCTGCCGCGATTATGCGCGCTTTGCCTACCCGTTATTCTCATACCGCATTACCGATTGGAAAAGGGTCGAAATCATGAGACCCACCAACCGCGGTGGTAAGATCATTCCGAGCCATGACTTGGTCGGATGGCAGGTGCAACCATTTGGTTGCTCCTTACACCCCATCGGACCAAATAACACTAGAGAGGTTAGCATTAGTTGATGATACCACGGCGTAAAGGCGTGGCAAGTTGTTATGGCATGGCGGGATCTTGAAAAGAACCTCATATAGAAGAGGAGGATGACGAGTAGATGTTGGGGTGCGTAAGTTTTAGTTAAGTTAGTGTCCGCTTATGTCCCAAGCAATTTAATTACATTAACCCCATAATGGGTGGAACTCTTATAGTGTTAAGGGGTTTTATTTCCTATATTAGTACGTTCTAACATTGTTTTGCGGATGTTTCTCGAATTTCCAGCGTTTCAATGGTATTTTTCCTACCCTCTTTATTTAAACGCTTTGAGGACAAAGCATGCTTTTTGTTTGGGGGCATAGAAACACGCGTGTAATTAAGACATCCGTTAGGATAGAGATATGTATAATGTGCACTTGTTTTCTAGTTAAAATGTCGAAAATTCAAAAATATAAATAAATATATATATATATATATATATATATATATATATATATATATATATATATATGCTATACACTTAGGAATATTGGTATTGTTTTCTTTCTCCATGCTCTTAACAATCTAGAAGTCTCACGTAGCTGTTGCATCAGAATAATTGTTAGAAACTTAGGTTAATATGTATGTAATAATCTTTGCATCTATCTATAAATTTATTACATGAGTATCTATGATTGCTAGCAGTAAGTTTCTGAAATCTAGGCTAGAGTACTTATTCTACAAATCCTGTGAGAATATAGCCTAAAGCCTTATATGAGCGAAACATGTGAGAAATGACACAAGGGAGAAGTAAAATCCGGATAGAGAAATCACACGTCCACTTGCTTGATCACTAAACCATATCCTAAGCGAGAATTTAGGCCGCTCTTTGGATCGATATAGCCAGAAATTCAAACCTATGAATTATTTTCCGCTAGTCGCCACTCTGAGCCTTTCTTTAGCCTTCCATAAACCACAATTCCTTTACCCTGTTACAAAAACAAAACAAAATAAAAAAATCAACCTACCCAATTTAGAATAAGTCTGAGAATAGAATGAGGAAGAAAGAAGAAGAGAAAAACCTGTGTAAACAAAAATTAGTTAGTTGCTTCAGAAAATAAAGAAAAGAAGTTTCCATCCAAAGAAAAAAAAAAAAAAAAAAAAAAAAAATAGAAATAAATAAAAACTCCAAAAAAAATAGAATAAAAGGGAGTCAAAGGCCAAAGAAAAAAAAAAAAATATATATATATATATATATATATATATATATATATATATATATATATATATATATATATATATATGGCTAAGGATGGAAACAAAGTGTAGAAGCAAAAGTAAATAACAAGGTTTTCTCTAGTTACATAATATGAAGACTCTATTATCTCAGACTTGTTCTCTAGAATATCCATTTCCTTCCTTCTTAACCCATCTCCTAATCCCCGAACACCTAATAAAGACCTCTAGCTCAATTAGGAATAGGTTAGTGTGATAGTAAGTGGCGATGTGTTTGATCGACCCCGCTTCCTTGTTGTCATTGAGATTGTAAGGTAAAAGTGTGCCCACCGCACAATCGGAGTAGCTTAAACTTGAGTAGAAAAATCGAGAGGTTTTTTGTCTTGACATTTATGTGAGGACCTACTTAGGGGCGCTTATTCCGAAGTTTTAAACGGACCTCGCTATTACATTTCATAGTATTACTCATTGTTATATGTGTATTTTAGATGATTGATTATTATGCATATATTAGCTTAGGGTTCTGACTGGGTTATTCTTATGTAATTGCTAGTGAGATGTATAGATAGTTGAGACATGAAGGAGAAAACAATAGTTTTATTTCTTAGTCGTTGTAGTATAGATGAAGTTTGTGAGTACCTTCACATCGAAAACTCTCACGAGGCTATAACTTCGTCCACTAGGGAATTCCTAGTGGTTTAAGGCCTTGTTGCATATGGTCAATGCAATCGCACTCAGCGAAACGAGATTAGGTAGAACTCCATTTTTGGTCACTTATTCTAATTTCTCATATTTGCTTGAGGACAAGCAAAATGCTGTTTGGGGGTGGTTTGATAAGAGCCCAAAACTGTAGTTTTAACCCCTTAATAATCATACTGTTAGACCAATTATGTGAATAATAAGTAAGAGTTAATACTGATTACGTGTTTTTATGCATTTCAGGGCTTCAAAGTCCATTATCTTGCTTGAGAAATGTGCCACTTTAGCGAGATAAAGGAGCAAAAGTCAGCAGAACTTCCGAATGCCATATCTTTGGACTCAGACCTCGGATTGAGGCCTACCTTATGTCAAAACGACCGGCTCGGAAAGAGCTTTGCAATGGTCCAAGCCTTGACCCAATCAGAGGAGCAGAAGTGGACGAAAAGTCTGTGGAAGCCAACTGCAGCTGAAGAGGCCTTTTTGGACTGAAAGAATTGGGTTTTGGGCCTGATTCTCTGGCCCAACCCATGGCTCCAAGCCCATGCACGAATTTTGGATCTAGATGTATAAAAACAAAAGCTTAGCTCTTTGTTAATGGTAGCTAGTTAGACCTAAATTAAAATATAGAATTATAGATCTAGTTTTATTAATTAAATTAAGTTTTAGTCCATTTAAATTCTTGTTTTAGATTAAATCTCTGAATCATTGTTCTTGATTGATTAGATAAATAAAATAGATAGTTTGTCAATTTCAATTTTGTCATTTCCATTCTAGATCTAATTTCAATTCTTGTTCTTGTTTCATTCCGGCCATTAAATTAGATTCATTATTGTTCAAATTAAGTAAATCTAAATTTCTTACATTATGTTTAGTTTAGATTCAATGGGAAATGTTAGATTGATGATTCAAGGCTAAACCTCCATTAGAGGGGTTGATGAAGCCTTGATGAAACCTTAGTTGTTTAGTATAGAAACGTTGTAGCATCTATTCCACTCTAGAAGGTCGCGTTTAATGTGAGAATGGGTGGGCGACCTCACATGCTAGTTAGTACTTGGTAGAAATGCCATGAACACTAGGGATTAGACTCGAATTCTTGCCGTGAAAACGTAAGAATCGAGATACCACAATCTGTACTAGGTCATTAAGTTGGATTCGAGGTGGATTCAATTCCCCTCTAATTCCTTTATCTAGAGTCAAACAATAGTATTCCATAGCATTTGTAGTTAAATTCTAGTAATCATCTTAATTAAGTATCGTAGTATAATATTTCGTAAAGCTCTCATTGACTTAAGAGCGACTAGTTAGACTTAGAAAACAATCCATACTAGGGAACTAGGAGTGGAACGAACTTCGTACTCCATTTAGTGCAATTCGCATTGAGAGTAGAAGCTTTGATAATCAACCACGTAAAAGGATAAGTTTAGTTTACTTACGTTAGGATTCATCGTTCATTTCGTAGGTAAACTACTCATTTTATAGTTATCACCACGTCTCTAGGCTATAAACGTGGGTTGTTTTGTTTTGCTTTGATAGTTATCTGTAAGGCTTTATAAAAGCTAGTTGAAGTTCAATAAGCAAATAAGTCATTCCCATAACTGTTAGTGTTCTTCTTAGTTTTTCTTTATTTCACATAAGCTAGTTCAGGCTTCTGCTTAATACTATCTAACTTGAGTACATAAGTAACAAAAGTAAGAGATAACTTAATAAAAAACTTACTACAATATTCATCGAGATTTGATTCAATGGTATTCGTTGTAGAGTTGAGTAGTATGGTGACTATACGTGTTACCCAAGGTGAAGGTTTAAGGTCTTTAGTGTTGTTTATTATAAGGTCTGATATGTCTGTTATTGGTTCTATCCATTCTGGTGGTGGAAGTGGGGATGTACAAAAGGAGATGGGTTTTAAGGAAAGTGGTGAATGTGAAGAGTGTGAGAGTGAGGAGCGAAGATTTTTTGGGAGGCATTTTTGTGCAGTTTTTCTCATATTTATATTTTTTGAGAGAGTGATTTTGAGGTTTGGGCTATTTTGTTACCCCTTTGTAAAATGAATGATGGTTACAGGTGGCATGTTGAGAAACTGCCACCTGTAAGCCCTTTTTTATTAATCGACAACAATAATTAAGCAGTGAGGGATAGAGTGACGAATTTGTTTATACTAAGCGGGATTAATTGTGAAATGTTAATGAACTGATAAAGAAGCTAATTGAAACTCTAAGTGAGACTGTGATCGATGAATTTGTCTTCAACTATATGAGAGCATGGAAAATTGATAACTAAAGTTTTTTTGTTTGCTCACAACTCTGACCCCCACAGCTCGCAGGGGCAAAATGTGTCACAGAAAAGTAAAAAAAAAACTTTACCTTATTGAAAATAACTTTAGTTTCATAATATTTTAACCGAACAAATTCCGATCGATAACAAATTCTCACCATCTGAAGCTATACTTTGTGAATTTATTTGTTTGAAATTGTATCTTTAGCCTATCCTCAAGTCCAACTCAAGCTTAAATTTGTGAGGCTGAAATTTTGTTCATTCCTCTCAAGGTTGTCGGCCTTTCGAAGCTCTCGATATGTGGTTCTAACTTCAAGAGTGGTGAATCTATTTTAATTTGTAATTTTGGTTATTATCTTAAAAACTTTTGTTACTTGTATCCGAAACACATACATGAGATATAATGGAAAAAAATTGCACTGTAGATGGTTTTTATAACACCCCGTGTATTTCTTTTATTTTTGGTGGTACCATAATAATAATAATAATAATAATAGATAATACAAAAATAGGATAGATATTAGTTAAGAATAGAAAACCCCGTAGGTAAAAAGATAAACATTCATCCTTATTTTTCAGGGGGGGGAGTTTGAAAAACAAAAAAGAGTTCTCACGTAGAGTTTTTGGGAAGATAGAGAGTTATACACAGGGGAAAAAAAAAAACAAAACAAAAAAAAAAACAAAAAAAAAAAAAAAAAAAAACAAAACAAAACAAAACAAAACAAAACAAAACAAAACAAAACAAAAAAAAAAACAAAACAAAAAAAAAAAAAAAAACAAAACAAAACAAAACAAAACAAAACAAAAAAAAAAAAAAAAAAAAAAAAAAAACAAAACAAAACAAATGGAAAGGAGAGTAACATCAGTGAGTGGTTGTTGTGTGAGAGTAAAAAGAAAAGGGTTTGAACGAGGAAGACCGTCTTCTTCGCGCGACAATCGACTTCGGTCTTTCGGGTTTTTTTTCCGCTTTCGGAAATCTAGCTGTTCGGTTTACAAACAGTGAGTAGTCTGAACATGTTATTTAAAATTTTAGTTGACTGCTAATCATATCTGTTAGTGATTTCCTTATTTGATATATTGGAACATTGTTATAAAAATGTTGATTTGATAAAAAGGATTTAATTGCCATTAATGCATAGATATGATTCCTCGCATGTTCTCTGTAGTCAATGGTGGCCAGCGGTTATAGAATTTTTGAAGTATTGCATCTACGCCAAATTATATTTTTTTTCTGATTGTTATGCTGTGATGATGATGAGTATGTGGTATTATTAGATACCAAATCATTGTTTAATTTGTCTCAAATAGAATTTCTATTACGAGGGTTTGGTTTCATTGCTCCTGATGTCTTAAGGATTTTGTTGGTGGTTGGAAGTGTTTTGTGGTAATGAGATGATCTATATGGGTTTTGTGGGTTGTCAGGGAATGATTGGTAGTGGTGGAATTGTTGTATGAGCATTGTGAAGCATTGAACAGCCATTAATGGCATCGATCGGTTTAATTTTGAAGTGTAAGGGAATTGAAATTTTTTGGTATAGAAAAGTTGGGTTTTTAATAAGGATTAAAACCGTGGGGTTTATAGTGGAGTTAGGTTGGTGGTTTGTGGTGGTTGATCGGTGGTGGAGGTGTTCTGGTGAGGAAGAAGAAAAGACAGTGATTCTGTCTCTTTTGTTTTAGTTGGGCTTGGGAGGTGGACCAGGCTCTAAATTCTTTAGTTGGGCTTGGGAGGTGGACCAGGCTCTAATGTCTTTTAGTTGGGTTTGGTCCGATTTCTTTTATTTTTTTGTGGGCTGGGTCCTTTTTGTGTTAAGTGGACCGGATTCTATTAATTTAGGTGGGCCTTGGGTTAGAGTTTGTTTTTGGGCCGAATCTGTGCCTAGTTTGGAATTGAGTTTTCACCTAGTTAGGGTCAGATTCAAACTCTCGCAAAAACATGAAAAAGTGAGTTTTCTGAGTCTTCTTTCCAACCCATTTGGCCTCGTCGCATTCTAAGGTCTGTGGTGGTAGATATGATGTCTGGAAGTTTGGTTGACAAAAAACAGTGCGTCAGAAATCAGTTTCTACGCACTGTGTTCAAATCCAGTTTTAAAATAGTTAGGGTGAGAGTTAGAATTTTTATAAAACATAAAAGAGTAAGATCTGGAAGTCTGCTTTCTATTCCAATTGGCCTCATCGCATTCGAAGGCCTGTGAAATTAATTATGACGTTTGGAAGTTTGACTAGCAAAAATTAGTGCGTCAGAAATCAGTTTCTTCGCACTGTGTTCGAGCCTAGTTTTGGCACATTTAGAATGCGATTGGGTATTTTTGTAAAACATAAGAAAGTAAGTTCTGTGTGTCAGTTTTTCAACACAAAAAGTCTCGATGCATTTGAATACCTATGGAAAGAGTTGTGTCATTCGGAAGATAGTCCGTCAGAAATCTAGTTTGCTAAATATTAGGATTTTTACCGTTTTTGACTTAAGTTTTCTTCTAGATGGGTTGAGGTTGGGACTTCGAGTTCTACATGAAAAAGTATATCTACATACCTTAGTTTCTAAATAATTAAGTTACATGTCATTTGGATGAATATAGGAAAAACTATAGCATTGACTATGTGGCTGATAAGAACTATGAAGACTTGATTCTAATCTTGAAAGATTTGGATACGTAGGCAACTTTGAGCAAAAGTGCAGTCACTACACTATACTATATTATATATTTATTAGTTATTAGTTATTAGTTATTAGTTATTAGTTATTGTGATAACTATATGTGTACAATGTTAGTACTTAATGGTGTACGTGATTGTGGTTGTTTAAAATATATTCACGAGACATTTAACTAATACGTTATTCCTGATTGAACCTTTTGATATCTATGATTTATATAATTGTTAATGAGGTGAGTTGATTAGTTATTGTGTTTGGAATATTTAGTAATGATTCTATTGTTTGAGACGATGTTTGTTTTGTAATGAAAATATTATAATAAATGGGAACTCTTGAGTGTTAAAATCCGGTGTAAAAGTGTCCAGTGAAAATTTAATGTGTTGCCCACATCTTTAGATCTTTCCACACCTCTTTGGTGAAAAGAAATGAAATGAAATGTTTATGACTAATGATGTCATGTGAAAAGCCGCCTTAGAGAAGAACTAATGCATTCGTCTTGCGGGTTGGGTGTATTCCTTGAATGTGGCGGGAATGACCTAAGGTATTCATTGAATGTGCCATGAATGACCTGTTAATATTATGATGGGTATTCCTTTAATGTGGTGGGAATGACCCAAGGTATTCATTGAATGTGCCATGAATGACCTGTTAGTGTTATGATGGGTATTCCTTGAATGTGGCGGGAATGACCCAAGGTATTCATTGAATGTGCCATGAATGACCTATTAGTGTTATGATGGGTATTCCTTGAATGTGGCGAGAATAACCTAAGGTATTCATTGAATGTGTCATGAATGACCTGTTAGTGTTATGATTGGTATTCCTTGAATGTGGCGGGAATGACCCAAGGTATTCATTGAATGTGTCATGAATGACCTGTTAGTGTTATGATGGGTATTCCTTGAATGTGGCGGGAGTGACCCAAGGTATTCATTGAATGTGCCATGAATGACCTAATATTTTGTTATGCCCAAAGGAGACTTTGTGATTATGTGTATGGAAAGCCCAGAAATGGTTGTGACTCACAAGTTACGAGTTTACAAGATGAAAATATGTTTCCTTGAGGCGATATCCCCGCTTGGGACACATGTCTTGTAGTGGTACTCGGTGTGAGTGAGGCACACGGATATGTGTGATTTGGCAAATATGTGTAGTGCAAATCGTGGAGTAGGAACTAAAGAGGTTGGGCTGTGTCTTTTAATAAATGAGTCAACGAGATAATTAATAAACAAAGTAAAATATTGATTTTACGTGTGACTGAGTTATTGCATATGAATATTTATGTATTATAATGTACATGATTTTTTATGAGAAATGTATATATGGTTTGTGTGAGTTAATACTCACGAGGGATGAATGTACTCCCTAGTTGTGATATATTTCCTCGTTCTCATAAGTAGACGAGTGGTTTTTAAGAAAAATATTGGCTTTAAGTATGAGCGAGTTGTTGGACATGATTGGTGATATATTATGATATGATGCATATAATTTCTTACGAAGGAATGTGAATATGGTTAATGTGATATGATGGATATGGTGGTGTAATATGAATATTAGTTAATATTGGTGATGTATTGTGATATGATGGATATGGTAGTGTGACATAAATATTAATATTGGCGATATATTATGTCAGATTATATATACTCATGATGGTTGCAGTGAGAGTGAAATAGATGTATATTATAAATGATTACATTTGAGAAATCTAACTTTGTTTTGCAGGAGGGTATGACTTATTAACTTTTTATGTAGAGACGTTGTCCTACCCTTATACAGAAGTGGATATTGGTAAGATTTAATTAAATTACTAAGTTATTAAAATTAGTTATTATAATGAGTTAATAGAATGGATGTCTTGTTTGGGAAGAAACTATGCCGGTTGAAATGACGGAACTACCTGTCTTTCAAGCTGATAATGGTTAAGTTATGGGTACATATAAAGTGTTTGTTTGGATAATTAAAGTATGAAATTGTTTTTATGCTGTTAGTCTACTCATACTAGCAAATTTAATTTGCTAACCCATGTTTGCTTTCTTTTGCAACGTGAGTGTGTTCTTGGAAACATAGATGGTAGAATGCAGTGGATAAAGACGTTTGATTTGGATTCGCTTTAAAGTCTTACTGGTATAAGTTTTATGAAGTATAAAGTCTTGATTTAAAACAGATATAATAGAGTTGTTTAGTAATTCTTAAATTCGTACATTAAGAGTTGTTCTTTTGGTTTTCTATTGATTTCAGTTTTTTTATATCGTGTTTGATAACAGGATATTGTGTTTTGTTTCACCCCGGGTTTCGAGATGATTGATTTTAAATATTGTATGGAAATTTAAATTGTGATAGTTTTTCTTTTCTATTTTTAATGGGTTGAATTTTATTTAATGGTAATTTTGAAAGAGACGTATCATAATTATTTTGGACTTAAAGTTCAAGTTCAGTAAAGTTGAAGGTAAAGTTAAAGATGGAGCTGGAGAGAGAAAGGAAAGAAACGTGGGTAAAAACTAAAATGAGGTGAGAGTCATTTGGATTATAAAATGTTTTTGACATCTCTACTAGTAGTATAGCCTATAATGATCGTGGCCTCTTAAATTCATCCGGGTCTTTTTCTGACGCATAATACCCTTAATGAATAATAAAATCAGATGCCTAGATATTTATTAATGAGGACTACTTTGTCTTTTTATGTCTTTATAAATTTTCAATACCGATATTGTCTTTAAATAAAAATATTGTTTAACACCTTTAAATGGGAGCAATCAGTCATTTCTTGTGGTGATAAATTAAATTCCCAAATCCACGCCACATTTGAATTGTACGCACACCATAAATACAATTTAATTACTATAAATAGATAGCATTTAATTAGACATAATTAGACGTGTAGAAATTGAAAAGACTAGAGAGAGAGAGAGAGAGAGAGAGTACAAAGGGTTCTCAACAACAAAAACAACTTACCCCTTGCTCTTCTCGCCTGCTTCTCAACAACCAAAAAAAATTCCAATTCTTCAAAACAATCCCAATTCTTCGTCAAGAACAAACAAAAAAAAACCAATTTTATTATATAGAAATCCCAAATCAAAGTACCTGATGTCTCGATGCTTCTTTCATTTTTTTTATTTATTTATTTTTTTAATATGTTGAGTTTTAGATTGCTTAAGATCCTTTTGTTTTATATTGTTTTGTAGGCTTTCAGTTTTTAATATTTGACTATTGAAGGTTTGTTTTGGTATGGACAAACAGGAACAGGAAAGACCTTCACAATGGAGGGTATTGAGCGAAATCGAGGAGTCAATTATAGGACTCTAGAGGAATTGTTCAAAATTGCCAAAGAAAGGAATGAGACTTTTGCCTACAAAGATATCCATCAACAAGTGTTGAAGTCTATAATGAACATATTAGGGACTTGCTTGCAAACTCGCCAACATAAAAAAAGTAAATATAACATCATTACCTTTTAGTGTAAAGTTAAAATTTATCCATTTCAATCGGTTCAAAGACTTAGCAAAGCTTAGAATCACGCTAAGTTACAAATTATTCTTTAAGTTATCAATAATATCATTATTGAATTTCTGCCAATAACAAACCGATTTTGGATGTAGGTTGGAGATAAGGAAAGTTTCTGAAGGGGTTCATCATGTTCCAGAATTGTTGAAGCAAAAAGTGGAGAACATAAAGGAGGTATGGGATGTACCGCAAAGCCGGAAGCAATGCAAGGGCATTGGATCTAATAATGTTAATGAGTACAAGAGTCGATCTCAATCGGGTCTATGGACACTCGGAACTTTTATTCTTTTTCTTTTATTTTTTCCTTGCAACACATTTCTCTGTTACTTTAGAAGAAAATAAACTGATTTTCTACCTTTTCCAAAGATGCTCAGAATTATCCGGGAGTTGTTATGGGTATAGGTATTTTGGTGCCGCTAAGAAGTTACCCGTGTTAGAGAGTTGTTTGAGAAAACCTGAAAGTTAAGGAAGAGGAGGTCTAGGTATGATATTTTTAAAAGGATTGACGCGGGTTATTATGGGTATCGTGATGATGAGGATGGGATTCTTGGGAAACTTGAAGGACCTGCACAATAACCCGAGAGATCGCCTTTATTGCCGTGAAGGAATGGCGAGGGATGGAAATTATCAAGCTGGAGACTAAGAGAGCGGTTAAGAGTGGGGAAGTTGCTAATGCTGGGAATATATTGTTTGAAGAAGAGGAAGATGTTGTGGAGGAGGAGAGGAAGGCGAAAGAGGAAGAGAATCAGAAAGAGCAAGAGTTGGCTTGTAGAGATGGTTAAGTCAAAGAACTTGATAAATGGGGAGTGCACCAATAGCAAGCTTTGGCTTGTAGATTTGGCTGGCAGCGAGAGGCTTGCAAAGACTGATGTGCAAGGGGAACGACTCAAGGAAGCTCAAAACATCAATAGATCACTTTCAGCTCTGGGTGATGTCATATCTTCTCTAGCAAACAAAAGCAACCACATTCCATATAGGTCGCTCTTGCGTAACTTGCTTATTTCGTTGGACTTTATCTGGGCATACTTTATTCTTCTGATCCACACACCATGGGGATGTTGTAGGAATTCCAAGTTGACACATCTACTTCAAGATTCATTAGGTAAGGCCAAGATCAAACTGTCATACTTATTTGATTGCCTATGCTGCCCCGTCGAGACGCTAGGAGTCTTCAAGGTTTTTTTTTTTAATTTCTTGGTTGGATGGAGATTGTCGTTTGTGTGCTCAGCTTATGGAGGCTTATTTGTGTAACGGTAAATATGAAGGTATGTAGTCAATCTTTCATTCATTTTTGTATTTGATGTTTATTCTTTGAATGGTATACATACTGTTTGCGTTGCTCGCAAAGAAATTGTATTGTCAAGTATTGGTTTGTTTTTGAGAGTTTTAGCAGACGGAGGTACATGTCTTAATATTGTCAAAATGTTACTTCTCAAATTTCAGAAACTTATAGTCGTATAAAGAAGAGAGAGGCAAATAGTGGGTTTTAGCCTTTTAGGGACAAGTTGATAATGGGTTATACTCCTAAATGGACTGATTTTAAAGGTATGAAACAAATTCCAATTAACTTTACAATGATCAAATCAACTACTTGCTGCTTTTGTGTGAGTTTGTCATAACATGCCTAAAAGCTCTGCATTTTCATGGTTAGTGTGTCTCATTGCCTTTAATTTTGTATTGTGAATATGTATTTACAAGAATCAATGGGTTCTTTTTTTGTAAGTCTAAATACCATAAAATGAATAATTTTGAGTGCTCAACAGGTATTTTGCTTATGGCCATATCTAATTCCTATTGTTATGTGTTTTGAATTAGCATATCTGTTTTGTTGCTAACTAAAATGATTTGGGCTTTCTAAATGCCTCACAAACATCTAATCCGAGAATCCCTACTGTGGATGCAGGTTTCAATTCTGGAAAGGGAAACCAAGACGCAACTCTACATTTCATAAACCTTATGAACATGGTAACAACCTTCATACATGTATCGTGAGCAATACATTATTGAATTTTAAACTTTTTTACTTTAAAATGACATGTTCAATACTTCAATGTGATACAGTAATATTGTTTTCTTAATTACAAATAGTATCTTCATAGTAATACACTTTTAGTTATTGCAAACTATATTTTTGTCTTCCAAAGTGTGTTTTCCCATTCACTCATAAAATGGCAGACGTCGAAGCAACCAGAGCAGTAATAATTTTTTTTATAAACTCTTTCTTTCGGAAAATAAATTTAGTCGAAACAAACTAACCCATTCGGGTTCAAGCATTTGTGGAGATTCAAGGCCGTATGATAGAAGCTACTGGCAAGTTGAAACAGGTATTACTCTAAAAATGAATTAGTGTACTCAAATTGTATTCATTTATATTATATTATATTTTAATTTACACTAAATGTATTTTTCAGGTGGTGGCTCAAATGCGAAACAAAGAGACGGAAAAAAAAACGTGCTTTTTTAACACTAGAAGAATTACGACCATTTCCCGAGGATACAAATACTTACAAATTTGTTGGTATGATTCAAATATTAGTTCTTGAATATGGTAAGATAAGATTCTTCCGAGAAGTCTGCATGCATTGGTTGCTCATGAATTTTTTTGGTTTTGATTGCTTTTAACTTCACAACTTGCAGGTTTTGTAAGGCAACCTAAATTTGGGCATCTAAAAAATCTTCATATGGGCTATTAAGCTCTGTGAGGGTGCTTTAATTTCTGTCGACCCAGTTACTACTTCTTTAATTTAGTACCTTGCCAACGCAGACGCTGAGTTGCATTAAAATGACAGACAAAAGACGATACCCTGGAACACCTACACCTCCACTTATGAGTACCACAGTGGAACCAACTCTCAAGAGGATGGAGACACATGCGAAGAATCAACCATTGGATTCTAACCAGAGATCAAGTCGAGCCGAAACGTAACATCCCCCTCGAAGGGGTCATTCATGTCAACTTACCAGTTTGCCAACATTGCCACAACAGATCCCGCGTGTGAGGACTGTGGAGCGCATCAAGGAAGATCGCCCAGTTTCTCATCTAAGAAGAGGCGGGATGCAGATGGATGCTCATAAGCACTTACATAATAGAACCCTACCACCTTATCAAATAGCAAATACCAAATCACCCATCTGCACATCAGCCTATTTTTTTTCAAGTATTGAATATAGTTTAACATGAGCCACAATATTAAGTATAGTGCTCCAGTTAACCATTGAGTAAACTTAGCAATTCTCTATTTTGAATTTCATTTTTTGAGTAAATGAGTGCATTTCTTCTTAATCTTAATATCAGTTTAATTTCTTCTTACAGTTGCATCTTCGAGTAATATGACTCACTGATACAAAAGGCTTAGAATCAGCAGTCAAGCTTCTGAGGATGAAATACAAGTAGCAAGGAACATTCCATTAGCACTTCGTCGAGTTTGTGCTACTAGTGAAGGTGGATATTAGAAGATAACGGGAAGTAGTTCAAAAATTTACAGCAAAGATGGGAATGTCAGGTACAAGAAGTCGTTCAGCTTTTATAGAGGGAGGCCTGGTCGTGATGAAAAGACAGATTGGATTATGCATGAATATATAGTACAGCGTGGATTAGGAATGGTGGTAAGAAAATTTACATTCTGTACAACAATTTTTCATAGCATATGAAATTGAAATGACATTGTTTGTTTTGCAGTGAAATAGAGGATACTATATTATTGGCGCTACATAGTCGTAAAGTATATGATGATATTGCTCGTGGCACTCGGTGAAAGTTTGAGTCTAACAGACCTTGTGCTGTACTTTTTGAAGGCCCCCTAGGTTTTCCATCTTCTGCAATCTTGGAAATTTAATACATTTCACTTATTACTCCCACCTCTTGGTTTTGCTCTACAGTTGAGGATTGCCTTGGGTTCAGCAAAGGGTATTCTTTACCTCCATAATGAAGCTGATCCTCCAATATTCCATCGAGACATCAAAGCCAGCAACATATTGTTGGACTCCAAATTTAATGCCAAGGTTGCTAACTTTGGACTTTCAAGACTAGCACCAGTTCCAGATGTTGAAGGGACCATACCCGGTCATGTATCCACAGTTGTAAAGGGCACGCCGGTAAGCATGAGTATACACTGAGATTCCCCTTCTTCAAGCTCCACCTCTTTGACCTCCTTCTGCCATAATAGAGGATATACAGATCAAGAGTGAAGGAATTCTACTAATTTAAGTAACGACCTAAGGTAACTCTGTATCTCTGTACACTTACTGCTGTAAATTTAAGTTGGAAACTTGTAACGCGATACAGAACATTGTAGACTAGGGCATTATATAAGTAACTCAAAATTAATTGACATGGATAATGGGATATTTATATATGAGTAATTGAATTATGTTATGCTTACTTTGTCTTAAATGTGAAATGTAATCAAATGCAGCTTCAACTCTGTTGACTCGATCCATAATTTAGAGTGATGCTTGCAGTTTTCATATATGGATGCTTGATTTTCTATTGTTTAATATGCCTTAGTTTCTAAAATGTTCTATAATTGTTGAAGTTTCAATCTAAGTATGTGTGTTATTGAGCTGTTGGTTTTAGACATTATTAAAATTGACCGTATGATTTAAACTAGTAGATTAATCTTGGATAAAATGCATTTGAACTCTGACTGACAATAATATATAGTGATTATAGAAAAAGTGCACTATATGGATTGAACAATTGAATCACACTTTACCATAGTAGAAGGTGCCCTAGATACTATAAATGAAAGAAGTGAGTTTCTCTTAGATAGTGAGTGAGAACCATTAAGGAAACTAGGAAGAAAGTACTAACTTCGAATTACTTTTTTTTATTTGTGTTCATATAAGGTGTTGACCTGTGTTTTCCCATTAAAGGTTTGCGAACCACGTCCCTCTCAAAGGCTGGTTTGTCCAGGACTTAGGATTAATACTATGCAATGCTTTGCATGTGTTAGACATTTTAGACTCTAAGTTGTTGGGTTATCTTAGCTGTTCAGTAATTCTCGAACCAAGGTGATATGACAGTCTAGCCTCCCTCTTGAGGTTTTATCTAGCTTGCATCTGTTTTTTGTTTTTTGTTTTTCATTGGATGATTTGAGTTGTGCCCTTACCATTGATAATATGCAGGCCACTTTTGTTATAAAAAAATGTGATATGTATAATGACTGAAATGAGACTATTTTCATTGAAAGAGTTCAAGCTCAGGTTGGGGCGTGTAAAGTATGCTATTATGACTGTTAGATAAGATCAAAATCTAGAATCTCTACCTTTATGGTTCTAATTTTATTGCTTTCCATTCTAAAGTCTAGCATCTAATTATATGTTGTTTCTACCTTGGTAGTTTGAAGGTTTTTTCGGTGGATCTTGATCTTCATAATAATAAATTTCTGATACTGATAATTCTAATAATCATCCAACGTTAGTGAATTTTTAAAAGACGATTTATCATTGTTGGAGTGGTAATTTGGCTGCTGCCTTCCATTTCAGTATCACGCTGTCTCCACTATGGCTTGACAGCTTAGTCTCTTCGCTGGACTAGGTTCACGACTTCACACTATAAGAGCTATTATTAGTTCACGTCCAGTGTTCTTCTGAAGTTATTTGGTCTTTAGTCTATTAGGCTGCTCTTGAATTTGACAAATGTGTAAGTCAGACGCAATTCCCGTCCTGTCCAGTTCTGGTCCAAGACATGATATAGACTAATCCTGGTCGTAAATCAAGTGTTCTCTGTTTTTTTCTTTTATCGGTAAAATGTGATGTGTATATATATATATATATATATATATATAAATATAAATATATATATATATATATATATATATATATATATATAATAAATCAAAAGTCAAAGTTCAAAATGAGATATCCCACTAGATACAAAAAGGAAAAGACATACAAAATCAATACTAGAAAAAGAAAATTAAAAACAAAGGGATGCAATCATGCATGGCCGAGCAAGGACTCCCATCTTGAGCGCTTTATTTATGTGCCCTCAGGATGAATTTTTGAAGGAAGCAATTATTATTGCTCTTTCAAGTTATATGGCCTCTAGAAGTTCGTTTAATAGTGTCCTCACAAGTTAGGTATTCTTTCAAGGTGTATGGCTGGTATTAGATAGGAGTCATAGGATTTCTTTTTCTTTCATGTAATCCTGGTTTTAGCTCGAGTGTTCTTTTAATTTTTATTTAGTTTTTAATAATTGAATTTTATTGATAAGAAAGGAGATATTACTCACTCATGACATTACTAAAAGTAATGGTGTACTGTGGTGAGAGAGAGGGTCACTAGCATCATAGTGATGATACAAACAAAGAGCAAGGCAGCTTAACTAATATCTCGCAAGAGATGCAAGCAACACCTAAAAAAACCCAAATCACTAGTTTTGTTTATTTGCTAAAGAAAGGTAGAGTTACCAATAGATATATTAGGAGACGGAGGAGTGAGGTAAAGTTCGACAATAATGAAGATATATAGATTTTGTTTTCTTTATTATGGACAAGTTGTAAGTATATTGTTAGTAGTGATTTCACCATTATACATGTGGGGTATGTTAAAGGTGGGCAGGGATATTCTTGACGTACTGGGAGCTGGTTGTAGCAACAATGATTTTGATGTTCCCCTGAAACTCCAGTTGGATGATAGTTGAATTCAACAAAACTTCTTAAAGTTTACTGCTCTTTGGAGTTGTTGCATCCCCGCATTATTTGAAGTAAGATTTTTAGTAGGGTCTTCTTTTAAGCCCACCCAAGACCTGTGTTTAAGTTAACTTCAAGTATCCAGGACGCCAAGTTGAGTTTTGGAGGTTCCTTACTACCTCTGAAGAAACAGGGACAACTTAACTGTAGTACATATTTCAAGGTATCTAACTCCCAAGTGTGCTCAAAATGTTTGAAGAAGACGTTTTTACTTTCTCTGATTGGCAGGTAAGATGTATAATTATTCGTCTTCGAATTTGCTGTATGAGTTAAAGTTGAATGTTACGGCATGTGTACAATTACAGATCGTTACAGGAGTGTATAGCTATAATGCTTAAAGAACCATGGGAAAAAGAAAGAGTTTCGCTGCTCGATCTTCATTTGCAGATAATACTTCTGTTTTGTTGTATTGGCCCCATTTTAACTCTGACAACAATTATGCAAGGATTATAGGGAGTCATTGGAGGTGCTACACATGGGCACGCCAATAAAGATGGGGTTTGCTTAGAGATGCTTACATTGTGCAAAACAATGGATAGGAGGGTTACATTATAAATGCTCAGAAAGGCTAGGATTCTCTTGGGGAGGGGTTTTGGTTGCGGTTGGGGTGTCACACAAGTACTACAGGATCTAGTTGATCGGCCCCTATTTTCATTCTGAACATCTACTAATGTTCAGGAACAGACTTCCATAATTTAAGTGGACAAGAAACTCTGAAAGTAACGTTTAAGTACAATAGCAAATGTCAATTTAATTTGTTATGTTTATAGAAACAAAGAGCTAGGCAAAAGTATACATCCCTTTGGCAGCCCAACTTGCAAATCAGTACTTTGAGAAAAACACCTAGAAAAAAGAGGATATTGAGCTTCTTAATATAAGCGAGACATTAGTATTGTCTTTTTTCTTTAAAATTTTTTTTTACAATTAACAGTTAACAGACCCCTTCGTTATCAATGCAAGCTGTCAAACAAGGATTCCAGGATCTTGGTGCACCCTCCGTTGGATCAACTCACAAGTTTTTACAATCAAGTGTACTACGGCTGGAGGTATGTTCCATTAATTGTTTATTATTTTATTACCTCTTTTTTTGTGGTGTCAAAATTGGTTTTATACTTTTATTTCGCATCCTACAATCTCATCGGCATGGTATACTTCATATTCCAAAGTGGTTTTAAAGCTATCAATTTACTCTAACGGCTCATTTTAAGGTGTACTAATGCCTATGTGGTATCCGTGTTTTGTGGAGATACCTTAAGTTGGAATAAGGGCTTTTTAAGGACCCTATTCTCCTGTATTTCTTACATTTCATTATTTCACACCAATAGACACTTGCTATCTTTTTAACATGTACAGAAGGTATAGTGTAAAACATTGGTGGACTCTTTCAGAAGGTTTGAATAAAGCGTAGTGTTTGGACTATACATCATATCCTTCAACTCCTAACTATAGCATCTCTGTTACCACTAAATGATCTATTTTTTGGATATGATGATCCTCTATCCTTCTTCACATGTAGTCTAGAAATTTTGAGTGGTGCATCGTAACTTAAGTGATCCTAATTCTTGCAGGCATGCTTGCTGAATGGCCAAATGATTGTAAACTTGGAATAAAAACTACAATTTGTATATCAGTTACAAGGCTCTTAGTGTTTTTTCTATTTGGGATTGGTGTCATTGCTTTGGCAAGTAAAATAGTTAACATATTGGATCGTGGTGATCAAATATATAAATTTGTGCTTCTATGCATAACACAACTCCAAGTTCCATATTACTTCCTGGGAACATTTGCCAACTTGAAGCAGTATGCAGTTCATGTAGTTTCTTCGCGGCTTCTTGCCTTCTCTTCTGGCCAGCATATCTTTGTCATTTTTTCTCTCACCATGTATATAGCCATTTTGTTTAATTTGTTGTCATGTATTTGAGATACACAAGGAAGATTTTCTTTAAATATTCAAATTTTCGATTATGTCTATGTTCTCCAGCACATGTCATCATGTCAACTAATGTTGTGAAATACCAGAGGCAACGTCCTCACTCAAATAGAAACAATTACTCAAAACCACCTCACCAGTTCACGCTCAACGAGCATGCCCAAAAGGCTTTCAATTTATTGTCCAGCATGCAGTCAAGCGAAAAATAGACTATGTGAGTAACTTCTTATTAAATACTATGCCATTGTAACTCCATTTTGGATGATTGATTAACAAACCAAATTACTCATCTTTTGGAGGGTATGTCCCATTCTTTTGATTCAATACCTACGGTTGCATATTACCTATGTACCTAAGGTTTGGATATTGGTTTCATTGCATAACGTTACATGAATGCTTTTGATGCACTAACATTTTATCTTTGTCATTTGCAACGTGCACTTGCTAGGATGAGAGGCTCAAAGTACATGTGATTTGGAGCTATACTTAGAAGTTTATTGCTTACGTATATTTGGAAATCAAATAGGCATGGAGTTCCATTTAATTCAAATTTTAAACGGCTGTCAGTGTGTCTGTTCAGGCATAATGTCAATTGTAAGTGTGCTCACTCAAATTTTATTTACAATCTTCCTTAAGTTTTTTTTTACATCGCGTGCATAGCACGTGCATCTTGCTAGTTTTTGTAATAGCTATTGATGTAGGCTAATGAAGTGATAGCTTGGTGCTTTCACAGTTTGTATTAGTAGTGCAGAATGTCACCGTGCTGTCTAATCATTGTTGCTTGTGGAAAGTGATGTCTAGCCAATTTGTTGCTGACTGTTTCATAGAATGCCATGAATGACATTCGTTATGTGCATGCAATGTTTAGAAGCTAAACAATTATCTTTTTGTTTATGTATTCCAAATTCCCAATTGATGAACTGCTTTACTATCTTTTTTTTTTCCTGATAATCACTGCTTTAGTATCTTCTAAATAGTAAATGTAAACCATTATTTAGATCTTGAATCACGAATATTATCAGAACGTAATATAAATCAAAATACATACCTTGATCAATTGTTTTACGCTCACGAACAAGTAATTAAACATGGTGAATCCGATAATGAATAGCAAAACACCGTTTTTCTTCCAAACTAACCTTTCATCTTTTTTAATAATTAATTGTTGTAGTGTAGAAATACTCTTTTATAAAGGATGGAGAGAGGACGGTGGTTCAATTTCCAAGTCCTTTTATCTCCAGTTTCCCATAATAGGTGGAATAGAAATGTAACCTTCACCTCTTAGGGCATCTCCAATGGAAGTGTATATATACACCTCCACATAAGTGTCACATAGGTGCCACTAGAATTTTATGGCCCCTCTTATACATTAATAGTTTTCACATCCAAAATGGTATCCAATGCAACAAAGTTTAAGAGTTTGTAAAATTAAAAAACTGAGAAAAACCGACGGTCAAAGTCCGTCGCAAGGGGTTTAACCAAAAATAAATAAAATGCACGTCACTTTGAGTAATGTCCGTAGTTTATTAAAACTAGGCCAACTAATAAATGACGGTCTTTACCCGTCACAAACGTTACAATTCTAAAAAAAACAAAATAGACGTGAGTTTAAGTGACGTCCGAATTTCTTTTTAATTGGGACGTTACTTCAAGTGACACCCGAGATGTTTATTAACTAATAGCCAGATATGGAATTCCCCACCCCCTCTATTAGCTATTAGCTTATCACCTGGGATTTACACCGCCCATTGAAAACACGTTTTTTACATTTAGAGTGTAAATTTTACACTTTAAACAATTTACACCCTCTATTGGAGATGCCCTTAGCCAATGTAAATAAGGCATGTTGAGTAATAAGATATATACTTAAGAGGCCGGATCTTCTCCACCCGGGTGGAAAATATTAGCCATTACACCTTACAAAATATTATTAACACGTGTCCCCTTATTTAACACCTAAAGTAACTGTGTTACTTAAAACCAAAAAAAAAAAAACATTACAAAAATTAATTGTAATAAACATCAAAACATAACTTAATTATAATCAAGTCATCAAAACACTAATTGTAATAAACATCAATAACTTTTGATTGATATTGATTTTCAATATTAGGTTGAAAATTAATTAAATTCCTTTCTACGGAATCAATTCGATCTTTACAAATTAGTAATTTGATGATTGGGTTTTGAGCTTTAATCATAATTTTGAATAATTTCATCTTTTTTACTTCAAGTTGAGTTTTAATCAGTTCTTTGAATTATTTCTCAAGTATTAATCAAATGTTGTGAAGTTATGTGATAATTTATGATTGTATTTTCGATTTTCATTCAAATCCAAATGTAGTTTTCTATTTCAATGGAAAATTTGGCAATTTCATTGAAGTAATAATAAGAATATTGTTGAAGAAGAGAGAACATTTTTGAAAACAAAATGGTGGAGATTTTTTTTCCATTTTCCATCAAATCTTTCCTTTTTTGTAGTGATTTTTTATTGATTTTGTTTTTTGGTTTTAAGTAACACCGTTATTTTGGGTGTTAAATAAGGGACACATGTCAAAAATATTTTGTAAGGTGTAATAGCTAAAGTTTTCCACCCGGATAGAGACGATCCGACCTCTTTACTTAAGGAGTAACACACGTCATCAATTAAAAAACTGAAAATCTATAAAGTTTTGTCTTGTTGAGCATTTTATGAAGGATATGATATAGTGGTATTTGGACTATTGTATTATATCCTTACAGTAAATACCATAGAAAATGAAATACATCCATTATTTTGGTCTGTAAGTGGCTTCTGCATTCCATGATAATTGTTTATCCCACACAAATTTAGAGGTGATGTTCAAGGGGAATATGTACTGTTGTTAATGCGATAGTAGAATTGATGGAAACTCTGGAGCTGTAATGTGACGTTTTGTACTTTGTCAGCTGGGATGTGACTTTCTGCTCTTTGGTTCCATTAGGATGTGACTTTGTAGCTCTCGTCAGCTTTGTAGGAGCTGTGTAGGTTTCTTTAGTATTTGTTTTCCCGTTCCTAAAGACATAGCCAAATATTTTACTTTCAATGGATAACATTGATTATCGGGTCGTAGTATTGACACTCCACTTTATAGGAGTAGCACCCCTTTGACCAATTCTAAGATATTGGCAATTTGGCACCTTTCTATTAATCATATAAAAAATCACCCGTGGCAAAAAGTTGTCATGAAAAGGTAATACCCACAATAAGGAGTCGCCACGAGATGACAAATCTATGGAAGGTTGTTGCTGTGAGTCTTTTTTTGTTTAAATTTTTTTTCTATAGCCACTACAAAACAAGTCAGTTGTCGCAAGATGGTTGTGTTCACCAAAATAGAGTTTTTACTTGTATTAATTACCAAAATTCTTCTTTATCAACTTAATCATAAGTTTTTCTTAGAACGTATGAAAAAATTTGCCGCGAAGATAGGAAGACTTTGTCTCGATTGTACATTTTTTTTTTCATGGGTTTGGTGTTGTTCTTGGAGCGTATGAAGAAGCTCTAAAGAAGAAGATGAGGTATCTGTATGCCGTGTGTTCAAAATTTGAAGTGCAAAAAAAAATAACAAAAAAATCATCCGCGGCAACTCGCTGCCGTGGAATTTGGGATCTCGCGACAACCGGATGCCGTGGATTATAGGATCTCGCGGCAACTCGATACTGTGGAATGTAAAATCTCGCGGCAACTCACTGAAACTATGGGGCATGTGGGGTGTAAAAAGACATATAGGAACTATTATTTATGTACCCTTTGTGCGAATCCCTTTAAGTGGGGTGTCAATACAGCCGACCCTTGATTATCTGCATGCAATCAATGCTTTAATATGACTGTTTAAGCATTTGACATCGATGAATAGGATTATGTGCATGCAATGTTAGATTTTGTTACTTATTATATATTATGTCTGATATCCCAAATTCTCCATCGATGAAATGCATGAAAACGTACAGGTGCACTTGCTTGATCTTGCCAATAAACTTCAACGGCTTGATTTTATTTGCTCACCTAATTTTCGAATGGAGCAAGTCAAATTTACCTGATTAATTTTATTGGTAGCTGCAGTCTATCGTAAGAATTTGGGATACACTCGCACGCAAAAAGGCCACCAACTGTACAGCCATTTGACAATACTCCGCAACTTGCAACTTTTTTCTTACCTAGTCCCTAAACGTTATACCTCTGTGTATATGTGAATTAACTTGCACCTAATAAACTAAGCAGCTCACAAACCTGGCTCGAAATAGGTAATGGTAAATTGCAACTTCTGGCTTCCTTCAAACCTTTAAAATATAATCCCTACAAAGCTCACATTACGACCAATACATCATAAAACGAATTGATGGTCACTAAAATAGATGGTCAGTCTAAACATTTTCACTAACCCAGATAATTACATGGTAGGACCGTAGGGGCATCCGTTATTTCTTCCAGGAAAAACAAACTATTGATATCAATATAATTTCACCGCTGAAACACTTGAGATTTATTCGTAGGTACTGAAAGATTCTAATGAGAAGAAAAAGTTTTAAGGCATCTCACATCGTAGTTATCCACAATGCATTCTGGTGAAGCATTTTATGTTTCCACATCCGGTCTGCACATCACACTGAAACTGTCTTGTACTGCTACTTCTTCTGCTACTGCGTAATTATGCATTACTTCTGCTACGCATTATTCTTCAAGGATACTTGGAGCCAATCTTGACAAACAACCGAATAGAAATGACTCGACCACAATCCACCCATTCATGACAACGAACAAAATCTTAATCATATAATTTGTAACAAGTGATGATTCAAAATCACTTTGATCCATTAAGATACAATGCCAAAGATTTATCGCCCAAGCAAATAAAATAGTCTGAACAATGAATGTACCGGCAAATATGAACTCAAATCGATCGGAGGCCTTCACCTTATTCTTGAAGAAACACATTTTTTTATTAGGTCTTATCTATAGGAAGTCTAGAGTATAGATAAGATTACTCTTGTGAAATTACATGATGAGGCGTCCTTAACTAGGACACTAAGATGCACCAATCAATTTAGAGTTGTAGATAAGCTAAACTTTTTGTCAAAGATGTTTTACTGAATATTTCTGATGTCTTTATTGATATAAACAGTAAGTATATATACAGTAATACAGAAGATCTCCTAGATACACATATCTAGGAGAAGATAATACTCTTACTAAGATTACAAGATACTTGCTAATCCTAACTAAGGTAACAAATATTCCAACACCCTCTCTCAAGTTGGTGTGTGGATATTTCACATGCCCAACTTGACAAGAGAGTCGATAAACGCCTTGCTAGCCACTGCTTTAGTAAGGACATCTGCTAGTTGGTCTTCAGACTTTACAAATGGAAAAGTAATAATTCCAGCTTCAAGTTTCTCTTTGATAAAATGTCAATCAATCTCTACATGCTTCGTTCGATCATGTTAAACAGGATTATGAACTATCTCTATAGCTAACGTATTATCACAATACAGATTCATTTCCACTTTTGGTTTAACACCCAAGTCCGTCAACAAGTTTCTCAACCACAGCAACTCACATACCCCATATACCATACCTCTATATTCAGCTTCAGCATTTAATCTTGATACTACTGGATGTTTTTTACTCCTCCAAGTCACAAGGTTTCCACCTACAAAAGTGAAGTATCTTGAGGTAGACCTTCTGTTGTCGGCTGAACCTTCCCAATCTACATCAGTGTAGCCCTCTACTTTTAGGTGATCATGTTTCGAGAACAATAAGCCTTTACCCGGAGCAGACTTCAAATATCTTAATATGCGTTCTACAGCATCCATATGAGGTTTACGTGGGTCATGTATGAATTGACTCATGACACTAACTGCATACGCAATATCTGGCCTGGTATGCGATAAATAGATCAGTTTCCCTACAAGCTTCTGATATCTCCCCTTATCGGTTGGAGTTGCATTCAAACACAGAAACAGCTTGTGGTTCTGCTTAATGGGAGTATCAACTGGCTTACATCCGAGCATTCTCGTCTCAGATAATAAATCAAGAATGTATTTCCGCTAAGATAAGAAAATGCCATTCTTTGATCGGGATACCTCAATCCCAAGGAAATATTTAAGGTCTCTGAGCTGTTTCATTTCAAATTCAGAAGCTAGATACTGTTGTAAGCTAGAAATCTCCTCATGATCATCACCTGTCACTACCATATCATCAACATAGATAATCAAAGCAGTAATTTTACCTCCTCTATGTTTTAAAAACAAAGTGTGATCCGAGTTGTTTTGTTTGTAGCTAAACTTCTTCATAGACTTGGTGAACCTGGCAAACCAAGCTCTTGTATTGCTTATATCTATGGGGGAGAACTGTCCAATCATGGGATGAAGTTGGAGAACTGGCGAGAGAACTGTCCTAATCGTGGGATGAAGTTGGAGAACTGGCGGGAGAATTGTCCAATCATGGGATGAAGTTGGAGAACTGGCGGGAGAACTGTCCACTCGTGGGATGAAGTTGGAGAACTAGCGGGAGAACTGTCAATCGTGGGATGAAGTTGGAAAACTGTCAGGAAAACTGTCCAATCATGGGATGAAGTTGGAGAACTGTCAGGAAAATTGTCCAATCGTGGGATGAAGTTGGTGGAAGTTGTTTGACTCGCAAAACATGTGCGCAATTGATATTGATTTTACGTGTAGGTATGTAGGCTTTGAGCATGGGCTCTAAGCATGGATTTTTTTTTTTGTAGATAAGCTCTGAGCATGGGCTCTGAGCTGTGGGCTTTTTTGTATTTGTAGGGGTCGAAACATCGCCCTCTCTTTGTTACATGGGCAAAGCCTGTGTGGCAAAGATTTTTTTTTTTTTTTTTTACAAATAGAAACTAGATTATTTACACGATGGTTTCAAGTTGCAATAGATGTTATCCATCTCTCCTGTATGAAGTATAAACTATAGAATATAAAACATCTTATCAAAAAATTCATGCATGTGATCAGAGTGCTTCTCCATTCAGTCATTCAGTTCTCATTTCCAAACAAGCCTGGGAGAGTGTTGATCAAGTGGATATGCAACATCTTCTCATTGTTTTCATGTCGAAAGACGAAAAGCACAGCAAGTTTTGCATTTCCGCACTCCATGTTGTAGCTCCTTCAATGATGCTTGAATAGACATCAACCAACAATATCTTGTATGAGCTGGTGCGCATCATGAAAATTCAAAACCACCTACAACTTATCAATCTTGAGAGAGCCCCTTCACCCATATCTCTAGCCAAAATTTCCAAAGTACCATGTCCTCTTGTTTTCTTTTCTGTCTCGCCAACATCTTTTGTCGTCTTGGTGCATAATGATGCACAAGAGAAAACTCATAATCAATATTTGACTTCTGATTTGGTTCAAATACGATCAAACTTATAATTCATGCCAATTTTGACGTGGTTGTTTTCTCCTTTGCTTCAGTAAATGCATGCACAAAACGCTGCTCCATAGAAAATGGCAAAATGTGGACGGCAATTCAACATCATATGTTAGAAAACACAGCGGCAATTCCAGCACGGCAATTCAACTTTATTTGTTATAAAACACAGCGTCAATTCAATTAGTGGCAAATCAAGTAGCGGCAATTTAATTCTTCGAATTCCGATGCGATCGGCGGCATTTATGGCACGGCAATGCGAGCGGCACTTGTCGAAGTACACATTGGCAAAAAGACGATAGAAGTACAAATGGGCTCGGCAATGCATGTTGATGTAGGTTCCAAAAGACTGATAGAAGTAGTTGTAACAAGACTTGGTTACACGAACTCAGTTGAGACCAGATCCTTGTTCACGTTACTTGGAAGCGACCAAACAATCTTGTATGGCCCTTGTATAACACCACTCTTGTGATAATTTAGGATCAAATCTTTCGAGGCATTAGGTACTCGCCACCACTCTGTAGATCGCTTTGCTTTCCAGTTACAACCAAGTTTTCTTCATCAACTTCAACTCTAATATTCTTCTTTCATAACAAGGCCCGTTGAGAGGTGGCATTCTAAAAAAATAGGCATTCTTAAAAAAAAAAAAAACTTGGGTCTTTGTTCCTTAGAGAAAAAGTTTCCCAAGCCAATGAGCCGTCAGTAACCAAACAAATGTAAGAAGCTCTCCTCCTCTTCTAAGTTGTTGGGCATGAACATTGGCTGCAGTTACTTGCAACATAATATAAGATCTCCACCCACACACAGATCATTATGCTCCATCTCGTTTCTAATCCAAGTAGTTGGTTAGCAAATATATATAATCGCGTCAAAAAGTATATATAATCTCATTTTCCTTATCAATAATCAGTGGTATCAATCTATTGATGAAATGTCATTGCATGGATCCCCCTCCACAGCACAGCTCCTTCAGTACCACCTTCAGCACCTTCAGTACCACGGATCGGTGTTCATAATGGGCAGGTGTTCTTGAGTTCAGTGCCTGCCATGAAGGCGCCAGAAGCGAACTGCTGGGCCGGGAAGGAGGCATTTTTTCTGGCGCGGAAGCTACCGAAACGAAAATAAAATTTTTGAATGCAGAAGGGACTCAAGGTTGAGTTCGAAGAAATGCATGCCTGCCATTCATAGCTACACCAGTTCAAAGTGCAAACCGATCAAAGTAGAGGATCTGGACAGAAGTGGTTTCCAAATTCTGTTAGAATTAGGTATTCACATTAGATCGGTTTCTTTGATCGGCAAACAAGGCGGCGACTTGAAGTGGTCGGTCAAGTTTTGAATAAAGTTTTTCAAAGTTTAACAATACTAATCGGATGTGGAGAAGGATTTTAATATAGAAGCGGCTCAAAGTGTTACATATATAGAGGTGGGTAACAGGGGTATTGTGCACGGCATTCTGAAAGATAGGTTGATCTATTAGAAATAGTTGGGGATTTTTATCGATATTTTTTAATTGGATCGGGAAATAGAGGCAGAAGAGATCAGTAAACTTGTGGGAGTAGTGGGAGTGCTGAACTAAGGAATATTTCGATTCATCGAGATCGGTTTCGGTTTGCAGAAAACAAACTTATCGGTTATGGACAGTTCAGTTGTGATTGGTGATCGGCAATTGGAAAGGGGAGATTTTTGGAGATTTGTTGTGAAAGGATATATATCTGTTGTGAAGATAGATTTTGGAGAGTTGTTGCAAAGGGATATATATCTAGAAACGTAGTGAAGTGGGAGAGTGAAACAACCGTTTGAGACTCTAGCAGGTTTGATTATTTTATAAAAGGGAGAGACTATAGGTATTGTGTGTTGGAGTAAAGATTAAAGGACAACTTGCTGGGTTGGAGTTACAGACTATTAGACCGAAGAGAAACTTGAGAGAGCAAAAAGGTTTGATCTTTTTTTTTCGTCTGGCGTCAGTTAAGTGTTCGAGACTTCTTTGTTTATAGTTAGTCTATTCTCTCCTTGGATTTCTCTTTTAATCAAAACCTAATATTTTTTGCTTAATGGAGAGAGTTTATAACTTGAAGAGGAGATGGGGTGATAAAGGAGATTTTAATATGAATAGGGTCGCGAAGGGTATTGATGCAAATAGTTTGAGAGCAAAGTATGATATTGGAGATGATGTTTCCATTGAGTATGTTGGAAGCGATATCGACCAAAAGTGTGAAAATGACGAGATAATTTTATTGTTTTCACATTTTTGGCTTGGTTGTAGCGTTCCATTTCGAAAATCAGTTTCCGAATTATTAGCTCGATGGAGATTGCATCATTTAAAATTATCTCCTGGCTATTGGGCTATCTTTGCCCGTATAGCGAGGATTTGTAAGGTTTATCAAAGGAGTATGTCTTCAGACCTTTTGTTTGAGTTATTGAAGCCTCTGCAACAAAACAAGGCTTCTTTTAAAAGTTATGCATTAGGATATCATAACCATCACAACCAGAATTATCGGTTTTATGGGATGCCTTCGAACTACAAGAATGCGAAATTGTATGGTTTTAAGATCAAAGGCAATTGGAAGTTCGAAAATATTGATTATCCTAACAATATATCAGGTAAGATGTTAACTCAATATTCTTATAATTATTATTTTAAATAGTTAGCATCACATTATGATTATCTTGTTCTTTTTTTATAGGGAATATTCTGAAGTTTCCAAATATATCATTGTTTAGCAGCGAATGATAAAAAATAAATTTGTTAGTTTGTTTAGTCATAATGCAAATGTCTATGATCTGTCATTTCCAGATGATATTATAGATTATTATCATGATATAGAAACTGAACTGCTTAATGAGCCTAGGGAATTAGCACCTTATTGTGGCTCAAAAAAGAGAAAGAATGTTATTGTAGATGATAGCAATGAAGATGACGAAGAAGTAGAAGGAGATGACTCTAAGGATAGTGGACAAGAAAATATTAGAAAGAAGAAAAAAAGTGTACGTCCAAAAAAGAAGGAAAAGAAAACTGGGGATAACTCAAGTAAAATTGAGGAAGGGATTGAGAGTCGAGAAATGGTATGTTATATAATATTTTTTTTAAATATCATATATTTAATACCTATAATATGTTTGGAATGACATTTCATTATAACAGGTTTTTTGTCTTCCTGCAAATAAAACTACTGATGTGCATGATATTGATGATGATGATGATAATGATATTGGTGGGGAAGCGATGACTAATAGTATATCTAAACTTGATGTTAGTGTTGATCTTGTTTCTATGATTTAGATTTATATTCGTTATTGATTGTTTAATGGTTCTTTTGGTAATGTAGATGGAAAAAGTTGACGATGGTGGAGATACAATGGGTTCAACTTCTGTTGTCAGAATCAATTTTGGAGTGCCAACTCCTTTTGGTGGAAATAGTTTTGGAGTTCCAACACCTGTTGTTGGCACCAATGCTGGTGTAGCAATTTCTGCCAATGGCACCATTGCTGGTGTGTCGAGTTTAGTATCAACTGTTGTTTGCACTAATACTGGATTGCCAACTTCTGCTATTGACACCGATGCAGGTGTGTCCACATAAGTGTCAACGATTGTTGGTACAAATTCTGAAGTGTCTACTATTGTTGGCACTAATGCTGGATTGCCAACTTCTGTTGTTGACACCGATGCAAGTGTGTCAACAGAAGTGTCAACGATTGTTGGTACAAACATCATTATTGACTCAACTGTACCTTCTTCATTGCAGCCAAGGATGAGCGGCAGTTCTGCAACGCCTGTGCTCATCACTCCAGACGTACAAGCCTTGGCAATTGAAGGTTAGATGTTGAATAGTTATTTTTATAGTATTTACTTATTATTATATATTATTATTTTAAATCATTTTATCTAATATTTTAGATCCAGAGTTATTGTGTTTGGATTATCAACGAAGTGTAGATTTTGTAAAAACCATTAATATGTTGAATTCAAAGCTTGCAGAGGTAATTTTGTCTGTGTATGTGTGTGTGTGTGTGTGTGTGTTTTTAGTAACACATTATTTTTGTTCTCTTAGGCGTCGAAGCTTGGGGATTGTGCTAAAGAAATCTTAGAAGCAAAAGAAAATTATAAGATTAAACCAATGAATATGCGAGATTGAGAAATATTTGGAAGGAAAGAGGGCTCATCTTTTAAGAGAATGGACATATGAGAGGAGTACTTATGAGAAATGAAGTAGTTTTGCACAACTATGAGATGAAAATGAATATCATGAAAGCTGAATTGTCAAAACATAATCAAGAAATTGTTGTTCTCAGGGAGCAGAAGGTTTTGAGTGATGAAGTTGAGATTTTAAAATATGAGAAATTGGAATTGGCTAAACGAGTTTGCAAGGCTGAGGGAATTAGAGGAGACTACAAGGTACTATTGGAAGAGAATGCATTTTTTAAGAAGGAGTTAGATGAATATCATGAGAGGGTTGAAAATTTTAGGGTTGGGTGTGAAGAAAGAAGGATGATATGATTGAGAAGCATGCAGATGAAACTAAGAAATCTGGGGCGTTGTTGCGTGAAGCATCGACAAGTGTTGGACTTTGGAAATCGAGAGATTCTGAGAAACGGAAAAAATTACAGCAGCTGTCAGATTATTATACTATGTGTTATAGGAAGTTGGAAGATATATCACCGTTGGATCTAAAAGGTGTTCCAGTTCCAGTGGAGGATAGCATTATGTCGCAACTTCCTGAGTGAAGTTTTTGTTTTTTATTGTTAGGATGATGTGAGGTTAGGTTACGGTTTTTTCTTTCTCGATTATGTTTATTTTTTCCACTGTATTTATGATATTTGGATTTTATATATTTTTTATTAGATTGGTAATCATAATAGATCGAAATATAAGGGGTCGGTCAAAATATATAAGAGTTGAATAATCTGGCCTTGAGGTAGGTAGGCAAAATAGATATAAGTATTAAGGATAACATAATTGGGGTGTCACCTCCCTCATAATATAATGATAACGTAATGAAATTTGGGGTGTCGCCGCCCCCAAAGTGTAATGATAACATAATAAAATTTGGAGTGTCGCCGCCCCTATAGTGTAATGATAACATAATAAAATTTGGGGTGTCGCCGCCCCCATAGTGTAATGATAATATAATGAAATTTGGGGTATCGCCGCCCCCATAGTGTAATGATAACATAATGAAATTTGGGGTGTCGCTGCCCCCCTAGTTTAATGATAACATAATGAAATTTGGGGTGTCGCCGCCCCCATAGTATAATGATAACGTAATGAAATTTGGGGTGTCGCCACCCCCATAGTGTAATGATAATAAAATTTGGGATATTTGATCCCTAGTTAAAACGAAATGATGGATCGAATTTTATTGAATTATGAAATGATTACAATGAATGAAAAACAAAACATTCAACGATAAAACTTTTTCAAATGAAAAGCATTCCATGACTTGGCAAATTTTTCTCCAGTGATTCGACGAAGGAAATAAGACCCTTTAGATGCTGGCCTATCAATGATGAACGGTCATTCCCAATTCTCTGACAGCTTTCCAGATTCAATGAGCTTCTGTTTTTGGCTAAATACCCAATCTTCTGGTTCAAAACTCTTGAGGCAAAGCTTTCTATCATATTTGCATTTCATGTCTACCTGATATTTTATTAGACATTGTAAAGCTTCTTCTCGAGTTTTATCAATTGAGTCTGCCACTTAAGTTAGAGCAGCATCATTGTTTCCGGTTTGTATTGCTTCTATCCTTGTAGTTGGTGCAATTAATTCTGTCAGGAGGACAGCATCCATGCCATAAGCTAGGTTGAAAGGGGAAAGGTTGGTAGAATGCTTAGGAGTGGTGCGATAAGCCCAAAGCACTGCTGGCAACTCTTTAACCCAATTTCCTTTTGCTTCATTAAGCTTCTTCTTCAAAGTCGAGAGAATCATCTTATTGGTTGCTTCTGCTTGTCCATTTGCTTGTGGATAATATGGTGCGGAGAAATTATGCTGAATTTTTAGTGAGGCACAAAATTTGTGAATTTCTTCCGCATCAAATTGTTTACCGTTGTCAGAGATGATGTTAGATGGAATTCCAAAGCGACAAACAATGTCTTTCCATAAGAAACGTCGTACATTTATTGTTGAGATGTTGACAAGCGGTTGAGCTTCTACCCATTTAGTGAAATAATCAGTCGCAACCAATAAGAATCGTACACTTCTAGGAGCCTTTGGTAGGGGTCCCACAATATCCAAGCCCCATTTCGCAAAAGGCCAAGGGCTTAGAATTGGGTGGAGTTCCGTTACTGGAAGTTTGCCCATATTTGCATGTTTTTGACATGGTATGCATTTTTGGGCAAATTCCGCTGAGTGTCTTTGCATGCTAGGCCACCAGTATCCTTAAGTCATAGCTTTATGTGCAAGACTACGTCTCCCAGAATGGTTTCCACAAAGTCCGGAGTGTATCTCTTCGAGAACTAGATGACCTTGATCTTTGGAAAGACATCTGAGAAGAGGACTGAAATTGTTTGCCTTCCTATAAAGTAGGAGCTTGCCTTTAGAATTTGGAATTATGACAAATTTCCAGGCATCTCTCTTAATTTTGTAGGAAAGTGATGAATCCTCAGGTAGAGTTCCATGTTGCAGAAATTCTAAATAAGTAGGTCTCCAATCATCTGGCGAAAAATCACCATCGATAGATTAGAGATCCAAATGTGGTACTTCTAGAGAATTATCTGCTTCATGGGACTCATCTTCCATATCAACATTTCTTTGGTCGGCATCCTGTGTGAGTGGAGAATCACTCTCAACACGATGATTGGCCAAATCTTGATGGTCGGCTAAATCTTCTTGAGCTGTTTCCTCTGAGTGAGATTCTGAACTTGTGTCGGCCGATTAAGCTAGCTCTTCTCTCTTTCTTTTCCTTGTTGTTACGGCATTTATTTGCTCGAATTCGAAATTCCGAGATGTTGTCTGGAAATAGCATAGATGAGCAATATATAAGTTTTGAACATGTTCTTCTATAACAGTTATGCTTGGAAAAGGTTGGAAATCAATATAGATATTTCTTTCATTGTTAACATCAACTACGGTAGAGAGATAGGCTAAGGCATCAGCGTGACGATTATCATTGCGAGAGCGCTGGTGAACTGCAATGGATTTGAAATGAATGGATAGCTCATGCATTTTTTGGACATATGCAGCCATCCTATCATTTCGAGCAACAAAAGATCCGCCAAATTGATTCGCAACAAGCTTTGTCACCCCCAGGTCAAGTGTTGTTCGCATTGCATAAAGAACCGCTTCATATTCAGCTTCATTGTTTGATGCGCAAAATCCGAGGCAAATAGATTTTTCAATTTTCTCACCATCAGGACGGATCAAAACATAACCAAGGCCTGAACTTGATTTGTTCTTGGAACCGTCCGTGTGTATAATCCATAAAGAAAGGTCGGCACTTGTGGATGGCTCAGCCGATCCTTGTTGTGGATTGGGAGGAGGTTCCTCAAACTACTCTTCCATGGTCGATATGTCATCGACAGGAAAATCGGTCATAAGTGATGTCATTGCATGGCCTTTCTCAGATGATCAGGCTTTGTAGATAATTTCATAGGCACTCAAATATGTTTCCCATTCTGCTAATCGGCTCGAATCAACATTTCGAAGAACTTTTCTCAAGGGGTATTCAGTGTAGACATTGATGATACGCCCTTGGAAATAAGGCTTCAATCTTCGTGCACTATGGACAAGTGAGAGCTATTTTCTCAATCTGTGAATACCTTGCTTCTGGAGCTGTAAGGGTCTTACTTATGAAGAAAATTGGTTGTTCATTTTCATCATCAATGAATAAGACGGCACTCACAGCTATTTCTGATGCTGCCAAATAGATGCCAATTGTTTCTCCAGTGGTCGGACTAGCAAGAATTGGCGACTGTACTAGGTATTCTTTTATTTTTGAAAAGCTATGTCACACTCATCTGTCCATTGTGGGGATCCCTTAATGTCTTGAAAAAACGGGTGGAGCCGATCTGAATATTTTGAGATAAATCTACTCAAACCGGCTATCCAACCAGTAAGTTGTTGGATTTGCTTCTTGGTTTTTAGCGAGGGCATTTTGGTAATTGCACATATTTGATCAAGATTAGCTTCAATGCCTCGTTTAGTCATAAGATATCCATGAAACTTACCCGATGCTAACCCAAATGCGCATTTTGTTGGATTTAGACGCATTCGAATATGCACAAGCCGATCAAAGAATTTTTGCAAGTGATAAAGGTGAGAAGACTCTTCATGCGACTTGATGACCATATCGTCAATATAAGCTTCCATAAACTTGCCTAAGAAGTTTGAAAATGATGTATTTATGAATTTCTAATATGTTGCCAGTGCATTTTTTAGATCGAAAGGCATTACCTTATAGCAAAATAAGCATTGGTCTGTTATGAAAGTTGTAAGTTCTTGTTCATCTTCAGCTAATGCAATTTGATAAAATCCCATTAAGGCATCCATAAAAGAAATTTGTTTAAACCCTAAAGTGGCATCAATCATTTCAAAAATACAAGGCAAGGGATACGGGTGAATAGGACATTTTTTATTGACATCAGTAAAATCAACACAGATTCTAAGTTTCCCATTTTTCTTAGGGACTGCTACTACATTGGATATCCATTTCGGATATAGTACAGGCCTAATAAAATTAACACTTAGAAGTTTGTAGATCTCTTCTTTCACTTTGAGCTTTTGATCGGGAGCCATTCGGCGAGGCTTCTGACATACTGGTTTTTGTGTTTTGTCGATATCCAGCCTGTGACATGCAAGTGAAGGATCAATCCCAAGCATTTGTTCAAATGTCCACGCAAACACTGTGCAATTTTTCTTCAAAAGCTCAATGAGTTCATCCTGTTCCTTCTTGGAAATTTCCACAAAAATAAAAGTGATTTCTTCTTCCTTGTTGCCGATCTGTACTTCGAGGAGCCTGTCGATGGCCGGGGGGGCACCTAAACGCTGCTCCATAGCATTTACCCAGCCAATGGAATTCTGTAATTGTTATTTTACCCCATCGACATTTAGGATGGTATTGCCCTTGACTTCCGAATCATTATAATCTTCGAGTACAGACTCATGGCACTTCGAAGCTACTATCTGATCACTTCGAACTTTGCATACCATACCATCACACCAGAACTTGATAGCCTGATGGATAGTAGAAACGGCAGCTCCCATTGAGTGGATCCAATCTCTTCCCAGAATGACATTGTAGGAGGAGTTACAATCCATGAGAAGAAAATCAATTATAGCTTCCTTGTTCATTAATGTCACCGGAAAAGAGCATCTACCAATTGATTTTGTTGTTGTCCCATCGAAGCCAATGATTGGATTTGGATCGGGAACTATCATTTTCTCGGGGAGATTGAGTCCTTTGTAACAATGCTTGTAGATCACACTTGCCGAACTACCTGTATCGATCATGATTTTCTGCACACGATGAATTCCAACAAAAGCTTGTATTACAACAGCATCATAATGAGGATGGTGCACTCCTATCAGATCATTGTCAGTCCAACAGAAAGGTCCTTCCTCATAAGTCTCAGTACCCATACCATGGAGAAAATCATATCCACTATAAACATAGTGGTGGCTGAGATCAGTGATCTTGGAGTGATTGAAATTCTTGCGCTGGGTGTTAGACATTGAATCAACTATGGCATGACCGACTTTGATTATATTGTATGTGGTCACGACTAAAACTTGTTTCGTTTTACCCAGCACGTAATCCTGGAGCATACCCTTCTCGATCAAACCTTGGATTCTACCCCTTAGAGATCGGCATTGTTCAGTTTCATGACCAAAATCGTCGTGGAATTTGCACCACAGTGATTTGTCACGTGTAGCCTTGGTATCTTCGGAGAGAGGAAAAGGTGGAGATAAGATATTTTTTCCCTTAATCTTCTCATAGATAACAGCATACTTCTCGTTGAGGGTGGTAAGCTTTAACTCGAGAAGTTTATTTTGTTTTTTGTCGTTCCATTGTTGTGGCCTACCATCACTCTTGAACTTTTGATCGGTTGTTTGTTGAAACTTCGGTTTTTTACTTTGTTCCTACGGCTTGCTTATTCGATCCCTATCTCTGTGAACTCGTGCCGATGCATCATCTTCAACTCGAATAAACTGTTGAGTTAGAGCAAAAAGTTCATAACGAGTGTTGGGACGTCTTTTACTATAGAGTTGTAAACGTCGTCCCTATCATAATTAATGCCTTCCTTGAAAGCATAAATGATAAGAATATCAGACGCGTCTGGAATTTCAACAGCTGCTTTCCTAAATCTCGCAACAAATTTACTGAGTTTTTCATCCTTTTGTTGTTTAATACTGAATAGAGAATCAATATTTTTCTGTTCTTTCCAGTTGTGATGAAAATGCTCGGTAAACTTGTAAGCAAGATCACTAAATTGTGGATGGATCTTTCTGGAAGCATGTTAAACCATCTCATCGACTCAATTCCAATGAGTGTGGACGGGAATAACTTGCAAAGAAGAGCATCGTCAAAAATCCATAAGATCATCTTGTTTCTGTAATTAACAAGATGCATTAAAGGATCTCCATCAATCTCATCATATTTTTTGAATTATGGCTGCTCGAAGTCCTTCTGATGAACAGTTGTTTGGATTCTAAGAGAAAAGGGAGAATCGATATCACTCTCTATAGCGAGATTTCGTATTTTGTTTTCTCGTGACTCCTTATCACTAACAGTCTTCAGTATCATCTCATGGAGACGTCGTTCAGAAAATGGAACATTCTCTCGACGATGGTCACGACCGAACTGTTGACGTTTTGGCCAAGATTTCTTCGGAGGAGGTGAAGTGAGTTCTCGTCGACCCGTCCATGCAGGTGAAGGTGACCGAGCCAGTAGTGGAGATCGGTTCCTTCGTCTCCTATGGTGAACAACGGGAGAATACGGACGGAGTGCTGGACTGTCACAACCATTTTCTTGACCTGTTGCAAGTGAGTCTCCATCGCCATGGCTACCATTGTCAACATACTTTGGCCGACAATGAACTCTTGGATTGGGACTACAACTTGAGCGACTAGGCTGTAAACTGGAACTGCTTGGTGAATAGTGCTGCTGTCGAGATCGGGCGATATCTTGCTATTGCGGCGAGGACTTGCGGTAAACACCTACCCTCCTAGAACTTGGGGTAGGAACTTCATTGGGTTTTCGTTGGTTAGGTAGTTTACCTTGCCGACCTATATGGATATTTTTCTGATCTCCCTTAGTACGGTTCGAATCGGCTAAACCGGTTTTCGTCATGAGATCTTTTGTGAGTTGGTGATCCCTCACAGGGTGGTCGGCATCAAGGTCGGCAGAGGAGTTTGTGGATTCGCTTACGATTACACTGAAAAGTGTTGACTTTCGGCGTTGCACATTCTATTTGCGTGAAGCCTTTCGTAAGCGACTCGCACGGTTTCTCTTAGTGCGGGAGTTTGTACTTAGAGTCTTTGACAGAGATGCTTCAGTGTTCAAACGATCCGAAACACTTTTTGTCGTGGACCCTGAATCATCTTCAAGAAGTTGACGCAGATGTTTCTTCAAATTGTTATTCTTGCTCTCCAATTGTCGGAGACGACGGTCGACCTGAGTTGATGGATCGGGTACATGGATACCCACTCTCTCAGTCGCAGATGGTCAAGGACCATCGGACTTGGAAAGTGAATTCCTAACAGAAGGGGAGTGCTGAACTTGTGCGGTAAAAGGGATACTTTCACCGTTGTTTGTTTTTCGAGAAGCCATTGACGTAACTTTTGTTTTGTGGTTGAGGGTAGGAGCACAGACAGCGCCAAATATGTTTCAGCAAAATTTGCCAAAACACACCAGTTGAGGGTCGGAAGAAATGTTTTTGGAGATGGTGAAGGAGATGGTTGTTGGGGGAAGATGAGACTAGACTTCAATGTAAAGTTGCCTACGTACCCAAAATGTATTGCTTGGGATCAAGTCTCGATGGCGTAGTTCTGGAAAAATGACGAAGGTTGGATTTTATAGGTAGGATTGGTGATAATTACTTCCTCGTTCTCCAATATTCCAATCGTGGGATAAAGTTGGAGAACTGGCCAATCATGGGATGAAGTTGGAGAACTGGCCAATCGTGGGATGAAGTTGGAGAACAGGTGGGAGAACTGTCCGCTCGTGGGATAAAGTTGGAGAACTGGTAAGAGGAGAACTGTCCACTCGTGGGATGAAGTTGGAGAACTAGCGGGAGAACTATCTAATCGTGGGATGAAGTTGGAGAACTGTCGGGAGAACTGTCCAATCGTAGGATGAAGTTGGAGAACTGTCCAATCGTGGGATGAAGTTGGTGGAAGTTGTTTGACTCGAAAAACATGTGCGCAATTGATATTGATTTTACGTATAGGTATGTAGGCTTTCAGCATGGGCTCTGAGCGTGGGTTTTTTTTGTAGATAAGCTCTGAGTATGGGCTCTGAGCGTGGGCTTTTTTATATTGAATTAGGCTTTTATTAGGCCACATTTGTGGGGGTCGGAACACCCATACAATGCCTTCTTTAGTTTACAGACCATTGTTGTATCTGAGTATTCTGGTATACATGGGGGAGGATCCATATATACTTCTTCAGTAAGATCTCCATGCAAGAAAGCATTTTTTACATCAAACTGAAGAAGAGCCAATCTTTATTAGCTGCTAATGACAAAAGTACTCTCACAGTATTGAGTTTAGCAACCGGTGCAAAAGTTTTTTGATAATCAACACCATAAGATTATGTATACCCTTTCGCAACCAACCGAGCTTTGTATCTCTTAATAGCCCCATCTGTTTTGAGCTTGATTGTAAATACCCATTTGCACCCCACTGTCTTCTTTCCCTTTGGTAAGATTACAAGTTCCCAAGTGGCATTCTTTTTCAATGCTGCCATTTCTTCTGCCATAGCTTTGGTCCATCTAGAATCTGCTATTCTGCATTTTACTACGAATAGAGACAGATGATAACTAGAATACATAAGATGCATATGACTTGGACAACTTGTGAGATGACACATGGTTGCTTATGGGATATTTCACTTTAGCTTTAGGATCAGGTTCATATTGAATTGGTGGTTGGCCACGGTTAGATCGAGGTGGAAGATGATATTGAACTAGTTCAGAATTAAGACTAGGTAGATTAGCATCATGAATATTAGAATCACCAACATTATGAGTATTGGAATCAACAATAATAGAGTCAGGAGATACCTCTAATGGGTCTTCTGGAGAAGATTAGATTAGTGGATCCGTTGTAGGAGGTAATGTACTATCATGGACTTGATCTTCACATCCTTCACTTAAGCACTCAGTGGAGGTTCCATCGACTTCTTCTATTGAGTTTTTATCATTAAGTGATTGTGCTCTCAATAAATCAAAGACCATTATATCATCATGATTCTGTATTTCATTTCTATTCTCCACCTGAAGTGAAGAATCAGTGATCTCCGTATAAAAAAGGTCGTGTTCATGAAAAATGACATCCATTGAGAAAAAAAAATTTAGAAGATGGATGATAACACTTATTACCCTTCTGAGTTGAGCCATACCCAACAAAGACACTTCAACGCACGTGGATCAAGTTTGATGCGTTGTTGTGTATGTAAGTGAACATACACCACGCACCCGAAAGATATAGGGTGATAAATGAACAATGGGCGGAAGCGTATAGTGATCAGAAAGCACATCTAAGGATCTCCGAAATTGGACAACACTAGAAGGTGTACGATTCATCAAGTAAACAACAGAGGTCAAAGCTTCACCTTATAAGTGAGATGGGACGTGACCACCAATTAATAAAGACCGAGTGACCTCTAAAAGATGTATGTTTTTTCGTTCTGCAACCCCATTTTGCTGAGGGAAATAAGAGCAAGAGGTTTGATGTAGAATACCAGTCGAATGCATAAAGCCAGTTAATTCCTTTTTGAAATACTCACCCCTATTATCAGAGCGAACAACCTTTACAGAGATTCCAAACTGTGTGAGCAATATCTAATGGAAAAGGGAAAAATTGTATAGACATCACTTTTATGTTTCAAAAAATATACCCAAGTTATCCGAGTGCAGTCATCGACAAAATTAATAAACCATTTCATCCTGTTATGTGTAGAACGTGGGGCAGGACCCCAAACATCTTAATGAACTAAAGAAAAAAGAGCATCAGCTCTATTATCACTCGAAGAGAAAACAATACGATGGTTTTTCGCCATTACACAGGTTTCACGAGCAAAATTAAAAAGACTATAACTATTAAATATAGATGGAAATAATCTTCTAAGATAACCAAATGAGGGATGTCCTAGTCGTCTATGCCAAAGCCAAATCTCACCTTTATTTTTATTAACCTTATCGTCACTTATAACATGAGCTTGGACTCTTTGATTAGACCGTTGAAAACCATCCTCTAGATAGTA
This sequence comes from Coptis chinensis, assembly GCF_015680905.1. Lineage (NCBI taxonomy): Eukaryota > Viridiplantae > Streptophyta > Magnoliopsida > Ranunculales > Ranunculaceae > Coptis > Coptis chinensis. The sequence continues at coordinate 38,499,794 of NC_141464.1, forward strand.
CAATCCTCCACTTTGTTTATCACTGCCAATCCTCTCCTTGGTAAGGGTGTTCTGAAAAATACAGTGAGTAGAAAAGAACAAAGCAAACATCATGGATAGATAAAAAAATGGGACAGAGGTACAGTGCCAACACCAACAACTGGAGATGACACACCATTAGCATTAGTAATGACTGATTTGGAACAACTAGAGGAGAAATGATTAAATTTATAGCGATCGCAAGTCATATGATCAGTAGCACCCATGTCAATTATCCAATCACTATTTCCAAAAAAAAGCAATAAGAGCAGAGTTAGATATACCGACCGGCAACAAATCCAATGAGTTGATGACTAAGTGACTCTTCGAGTTAGAAGACATGACAGCTAAATCGTTATTGGAATGCACAACAACGGAATCATTATTAGTAGGTAAGTCTGTCATTATGATATAAAACATAAACAATGAATTAGATCAATAGACAAGAACGATAAGGAAGAAGAGAGTAATAAATACAATCTGATATAGTGTAACAGATTGTATTATATGACCAGAAAGTTTAACAAAAAAAAAAAAAAAAAAAAAAAAAAAACACCAAAAAAAACTCTGATTCCTATAGTAATGGGGTAATGAAAAGGAAATCGGAGTTGGCATACCATGTCAAAGATGTTTTACTGAGTATTTCTAATGTCTTTATTAATATAAACAGTAGGTATATATACAGGAATATAGAATATTTTCTAAATCTACATATCTAGGAGAAGATAATAATCTTACTAAGATTACAAGATACTTGCTAATCCTAACTAATATAACAAATATTCTAACACTTTCAACTTTTATATATGACCCGGACCCGCATGGATTTCTCATAAATCATATCTCCATGTCTTAGTACAGTGATTTTCTCAGCGAATATCTCACTGGTTGTGAACATGTGCTAAACGAATTAAGAACGAAATATGAAGATTTACTAATCTTTTAATCAAAGAAATTAAAATTCCAACTCCACTAAAAATTGAAGGTGACTAGCAATATAAACAAATAATGAAGAATATATGTAATTCGGGAACTAAAATAAAGAAGTAAAGAAAACCAAAACAAACATAACGATGGATATGATAAAACTAGCTACTGCACCACTGTCCCGTTTTCTCTAAGATTGGCACCGATCAACCTTGGTGTTTGTCTCAACAACTTGGCCAATAACCTGAAGTGAAACAACATGAAAATGAGCAAATAATGAGCATAGCACACCAATATGACGGTGAAGAGAACCACTGTCCCGTTTTCTCTAAGCATCAGTTTGCCCTTCTCAGTATACCTGCCTTTCCAAAGATCAGCAATATATTTCATTGTTAAAGCGAAAAGGAAATTCACCAAAATGAACAAAGCCGAAAGTAGAATTCTCAAGGCGTTCAAATTCTGAAACGGAGTAGCACGAGAGAATATCATATTTGTGATCCACACCTCTAAAATGATCGTCCTCTTTAACTAGCTAAAATAACAAAAAGGAGACTAAAAACCAGCTTCTGAAGTCACACCTATAGAAAGAATGCTACTGTGAATCTATGAAACCCTTCTTCTGCCTTTTTTGTTTTTTGTTTTGGTCCGGTTCTAAATAATTTGGTTGGGCTGATCCTTCATTCCTTCCCCACTACCACGCTATGGTCGCTATGTTAGTCACCTTTTAACTCCTTAACTCCAATCTGTTGCTTAGGTTAATTTCCACGTGGGATGCTTAGATAGCTTGTATCATGGTTGAAGTACACACTCACACAATGTATTACACTACTAATTTCCCAATTGAGGCTGCTAGATTAAAATCGTACAGTTCCATACTATATTGTGTTTCTCTTTACTTCTTTAGAGGGGTGGTCTCTTGCACATGACATTATCACATTTGAAATGTTGAATAGTTCTTATGCGAAAAGATTCCAATAAAACAAAAACAAAAATTGCCAATATATAATTCCTCTCCCATGTCCCTGTGTAACGCATACAAAATTACAAACCCAGTATTCTGTCATATAATACCACTTTCTCTTGTTATACAGATTAAAATTATTTTAAGGCTCCCTATACATTCAACAGAATAACTTGAGAATTCATAAATTTGGATGACATCCAGCTCACGAGCACATGCATTTGGATTCTTTTCCTGCGGCATTTTGAAAATCCTAAACTAAATGAGCACTATCACCTTCCCTTTAACTAGAATTATCTTCCCTGGAGTGAGCGATCTGAAAAGACTAACCACATCAGCTTCAGGTTGCGATGCAAAACGAGGAGCTGAGAGTTGGAGGCATGACACAAACCAGGTGCGGCCCAGCAGGGTTGCAGCTTATATTCGCTTTGTCAACATTAGGCAGTGCAAGTTGTGGAGGACGAACATATCCAGACACCAGGGGCACACAAATAATTGAGATAACAATCCTTGAACCTGCATCATTTTAATTGTACTTCGACTGCTTAGATGTGTTTAAATATTAAGCCTGGTTGGGTAGACCAAATACTTCAATTCACGTTTTGCAAGCTACAAAATCATGGATTCTACATCTTCAAACTGTGTTGATTGCAAGAATGACACAGGAACCAATTGCACAACTTAAGTAGCTTGTAGGCTAGCGGAAAAGTTCACTCGTCATAAATCTACCAACCTTGCTTTTTTGCGAAGGAAACATGGCCTTTCTTTCTCCCAGCTATCATCCAAGTCTCAGCATTTGCATTGAGTTCATAAAACACCTCATCCTGTTCAACAAGAAGTACCAGAACCTCAAAAAGATGAAGTACCTAAGTTCTTTAGACACAGATTCCTAAAGTTGTCGTCATGTGTTAAAACTCTTTAAGTTTAAATTTTAAGAATAAGATATTAACTGAATAAAGAAATCAATTTCCAACTTGAGAAGAACATTTAAGGAATTGAGGTTGCTGAGTCCAGATGTTATTTCAAATTGAATATTACTGGTATGTTACTATGAGGCATGTGATGGAAGGCTAGGGACCCTACCCTCGAATCCAATCAGGCTGTTTAACGAAGAGAGGGTTGAGACCATGGAGACACTCGAAAGGAAACAAGTTTTTTCTAGTATACTGGACTCTTTGTTTCCTTGGACAGATGCAAGAAAGGCTACGAGGAGATATGTGGAGAAGCTACCAACAAAAACCAGTTGACTGTATAGACTCCTAAACTAAGTTACCGACTTACCACAATTTGAACGGTAATAATACTTGACAAACCAGTTGACATGTAGGATTCAAGTTTTTATATACTTGACAAAGTACCAAGAATCAGAAGTTAAGACTTAGTAATAATACATAAATAAACAGCTACAACTCGAAAAACAAGGTTGAACTAAAAGATGCCAAGATTCCAAGAATCAGCTACTGAACGTCCTAGGAAGGAGGAATTTCTCAACAGTGAAAATGTTTGAAACTAGTTTGGCCAACCCACATACAACTACTTTACCTTGACAAAAACAATGACGTGGAGGTGATAGAAGGGGTCATGAAGGCTTCTCCCTACGTCTCTCAAGTAAACTATCAAGAATAAAAGCTTCTCATGACTTACATTTTCAAGGGAAACTGCATGCTCCTCAAAATCCTTTAACCTTTCAACTCTCCATTTCATGCTGATCAGCTGTCCAACTCTGAGGCTACCTGAGAATGGAAGAAAACCAACTGCCAGACATGGGTCAAGCACTGGTCTATGCAGAACAAGTACACTCCTGAAGAGCAGACCCCGTTCATTAGTATCAGATTCAGAAGATTCTACATCCACGGGGGCATGTGCACCAATGGTCCGATCGCCAGTGATTCTGTAACTGATATTTAATATACTACCGTGTTCCAGTACCTCAGTTTCATCTGCGAAAAAAAAAAAAAAAAAAAATAAACTTAAAAGAGAGAATATCCAATTCATTCTATTGAATTAACGGAAACTTATGTTTGTGGAGCTGAAAATTGATGACATTGTGTTTGTTTACCATGTCAGCACTTGACAACGAATTCACATGCTTACCTTACCTACCAAGAAAGAGCTAATGCACCTAGTGCTGACTCAAAAAACAAAAACAGCCAAACTATATAGCAAAATGCAGTATGCAAAAACGTTTGAGACTTCAGTAGATACCTTCTACACTTATCCTTGATATGTAAGCAATACTATCGCATATGAGAAATCTCATCTTTGAGAGACTTTTAACAACAGAAACCATTTGTTAGGGGCGCAATACAAAAGCTTATATCAGATTTTCTGTGTGTATGCATAATAATCTCCATAGATGTGTATGACAAATTACACAATGTTAGGTTAAGAGAAGAAGAGACAAACAGATAATAAATAAATAAACTTGAAGAACAAACACTTCAATTCAATTTGATAATCATAATGGTTGATTACAAAACAGTAGACAAGCCATATTGGATATGGTTCCTAGGACTCCAAGCATTTGCGAATAGAAGCTAATTCCAATTCTAGTTGGACACAAATTTAGAAATTACTACTCTTAAAAAAACCTCTTCTAGAACATAGAAGAAAAAAAAAATTCTATTTTTTGTGCAACTATAGCATAGGTATATTGTCCTACATAGGCCTCTCAATGGGTTTTGATAACCCGATAACCGACCCAAACCAAACTGATAAAAAGCGGTTTGGGTTTTGGTAATTCGGTTTCAGTTCGGTAATGGGTTCAATTTTGAGTTTCAATAAGATATTGGTTTGGTTTTGGGTTTGCCTTCCACTGAACCGATATAAAATAGCATTTTAGTACTATTTAAGATTAATTTTGTATAGATTTTATCAATTGTGTGGCTGAAATTAATCGATTTAATTTAGGATTTAATTGATTTTATAGTTTTCCATTTGGGTCAGTTCGGTTTCGGGTACCCAATTATCTTATCGGTTCGGTTCGGATTTTCCAGAATCCGACCCAAACTGATCCATTGACAACCCTAGTCCTACATTAGTTAAAGTATTAGAATTTCTTCTTTGGATGTCATCTTCCAGGTCTGCACTAAAAAAGGTAGGACTGGGAAGTCATTGGAAGAGTTTATGTACGTGTAATTTTGAGATAGAGTGAGGAAACCATGACAAAATGGGGATTAAGTATACTAATAACAACCTCGCTAATAAATAAATAAATAAATGCAAACTCAAATTAGTTTTGGAAATGGGGTTGTAACTACCATGTATGCTACTTTCACACTTGTTCTTGAAGAGTAAAAATCTAATTGTGTCGGAGAGAAAATGGGTTCTTTAAGAAGATTATGTTGATGACTTTGAGAAATAAACAAGAATAGATGAATTTGTTTGTTTGGATTCAGGGGCATTTTGATCATACAAGAAAAGAACCTTTCGCAAAACTAAATGGCCTCTGGCAATAAGAGAAGAGTAGAGTATATATATACCAAAACCAAAAACTCATATGGATCAATAAATTTTAACAACCAAAAACACAAATACAAATACAAAATATAATACATGGTAAAATGGTTTTCGCCATCCCTAACTAAAACACTACATGTAAATTTTTTTAATATCACTTGCATATTAATCTTTTTTTATCGATAAAAGAATGTATGTATATATACATAAAAGGAGCCAAAAAGGAAAATAGAAAAAACTAAAAAAAGCAAGCACGAAAAGCGTCTACTGCACAGTAAAAAGAAACTCCCCAAAAAGACTAAACAAACGAGAGCATCTAAGTTAAGGCAGCTACGATTCTCTAAGTCGACTGCACTCTCTCCCTTCCTAAGTCCCACCTAGCTACTCCACCACTCTGCTTTCGAATAACTTCCAACACCCTTTTAATATTCTCCTTGTACTTAGAAGTGTTAATACTGCATTGTTCTCCAAAGGTAAAGAATTCCTCTTCATTTTCTATCCCCAACCTTTGTGACACTCCACCATAGCACATGTTTCCTTCCCCTCCCTATCTCTCTTCCTACCTTATCAATCTAGATATCACCTCCTTGCACCGTCTTGTCTACTTCCCTATTTAGCCTATTTTGCTGCCAATTTTCTGCTTTTGTCTCCATAATTCTCACTTTTCCTCACTTTTTTATTTTCCCATCGCAGATAGGATTCTCTTCTTGAGAATATTGTACTTTTGCTCAACCCTGATACACCGTAACCACCTTCCCAAGATCAGTTATCCTCCCACCTCTTGCCTCATTGTTAGAGTTCTAAGAAAAATCTCCCAAGGGGAATTAAGGACTGCCCAAGGGACTTTTTAGGAAGTTTCTATTATATAAAGACTGTTCTTCAGTCCGTAAGGTCTTGGTCAGTATGGGCCTTTGGATTCAGTACTTCTGCCACTAAATACACACACTTTTTAGGGCGAATGTTTCTATCTTGCGCACAGTTATATATAAAACCAAATCTAAAAATACCTTATACTCTTTTCTCTCTTCTTCTCCACATTTGTTTCTTCTTCTCTTTTTCAATAACAAAACTATGATTTTATTCACATATTGAAGTTTCTATAACTTTTCTATCCCCAGTTGGCTGTTCACATTACCTCCTTATTTCTCCCTTCAAGTTTTCATTTGGGCTGGATCTACATGGGGGGGATTTGCTGCTCTTGCCCTTGTATACCAGATTTTTTTACTCCTTACCCTGTTTCTTCGACTGGACTTTGTATTGGTCTCTCTTGTGACTTATGTTCTCTCTGCCACCATTATTCACCGCCTGTGGGATTAGATTTCCACCCCAGATGTGACCATTCATCTGTCCAGTATTAACTTGGATTAAGGCATTAAATTGAGGATACTCACGCCGAATCCTCGAGGAGCTCAATGCAAAGACCTCCAAACCCCTTTATAGACAATGCTCAAAACTGTCATTCTCCATTATTTGGAAACAGTTAGAAAACTTACATGCACCTATATCTTCCTTGACAAAAACAGAACTGTGGTCAAGGAATTTGAATAAGGTCATAAATAGTAAATCAATCATCTACATTTAATAATATTTTTTACGGTTAGTTATATATATTATCAGCAAAACAATATTTTATAATAATAATAATGAAAATGTAGTGTGAGAGATTCACACTACCAGAATTACATATATAGGCTAGCCCTCAACCAGAGTCCCATCTAAAAATGAGGTCTTCCAATTTCAAACCTCTAACATTATGTAAGAAAGACACCCATGCCCACATAAGTGTTTTACATTTGACAATAAGCTGCTGGACATCCCTGGACTCATCATCGAAAGTTCGACGATTGCATTCCAACCATACGGACCATGTAAGTGTGTGAGCTATAACCTTTTCCAGTATCCGACCGGCAGTGGAGATTATACCATCTGGCTTGCAGTTGAACTGCCCCATCAGACCTTGTGATGTGTCACCATGACACTTCAGAGAATGCATGAAATAATCCCAAGGACACTAAGTTATATTAACATGGGTAAATGTGTTAGGATACTGAATGTCGAAGACGGCGACCAATATGAAGTAGGACATGTTGACAAAGCTAAGTGGGGAGGAAAAAAACTACTTTTCTGTACATACACAACTATTTCTTGGGGTCAAGAAAATACCAAGTACCTCCATACAAATAAATTACTATGCAACTGGTGCATCGTGGAGTTGTGCTATGTTAATAAATTGTGTTCCTAGACTTGTAGAGTTTAAACGATACCATGGTTTGAAATCATAGGCTTAATGCATCCGTGTATTCGACACGTAGTGTCTTCACCCCTGGCTCGACCCTTCATCTTGTATTCAATATGCATACAAAAGCAAAATAGAGGATCTAGCAACAGTTTTCTATTATACACAGTGATAACGCATTGTGCTATTGCCTGACCGTTTTATGTACTAACTGAAACTAAAACTACCAACAAGGCAACAAACATAAATGTAGTGATGCATGGACAAGCTCAGTCCGCAAGATTCTTTTGTCAACAGAGCAAATGATGTCTGGTTTTAGGTCTCGGAACTGCACTGTACTGATGTGCGCCAAGCTTCCTTCACTCCAAATCCAATTTTGGTAAGTATCTAACAATTGTTCTTATTATCAATGCATCGGGATTGATAATACATCAGTTGCAATATCACCGTTGGAAACAAAAGAACGAGATGGTATGTGTAATCGTATGATTGCTAATCACACTTTTGTTCACTATAAATTAAGTGTTCACTAAAAGGATTTGAGACTGTGTCGGAAGCTATTACATTAGTTCATTTCCATTTATTTTCTACTTTTTGACATATTTTACTTCATTAGTTATTGTAGCTTACCTTCAGTAGTCACACTTCCTAAGCGAATTCCAAAAAGGATTCCTGCTCTCGATGACGGAGAGATGACAAGTGGGAAGAAGCTTGAACTTGGCCTCCCATCGCCTTGCCCCATATGAACAAATCCAGGTTGAAGATCCAGCCAAGCATCATGGATCGTCAAGGTGGCCTTTACTTGGGAGTGTAGTGTGACCTTCAGTAAATGAAACAAACAGAAGCTTTAGAAATAAAATTCGTCAAGGGGATGACAGAGTTTATGAACACGTTCGCTAGATTTTTTTTTTTTTTTATCAGCAAAACAAAATTTTATATTAATAGTAATGAAGATGTAGTGTGAGAGATTCACACTACTAGAAATACATATAAATGCTACCCCTCAATCACAGACTCCCATCTAAAAATGAGGTCGTCCAATTTCAAACCTCTAACACTAGGTAAGAAAGACACCCATGCCCACATAAGAGTTTTACATTTGACTATAAGCTGTTGGACATCCCTAAACTCATCATCAAAAGTTCGACGATTGCGTTCCAACCATATGGACCATGTAACTGCGTGAGCTATAACCTTTGCCAAAATCCGACCGGTAGTGGAGATTCTACCATCTGGCTTGCAGTTGAACTGCCCCATCAGACCTTGTGATGCGTCACCCCGACACTTAAGAGAATGCATGAAATAATCCCATATAATTTGTGTAATTTCACAATCCATGAATAAGTGCTGAATAGTTTCCTCCTCTTTAGTACACATGACACACCTGTTAACTAGGATTTTGCCTCTCTTTCGAAAAATTATCGCACGTCAAGGTGCTCCCCCAGCATAAAGCCCAAACAAAGAATGAGACTTTGGTTGGAACTCTATTATTCCAAACTTTGCTAAATGGAAAATTAAGGACTCCCAAGTGCAAAGCTTGTATCCTCTTTTCCTCGATCAACTCATACATTGACTTCGGAGTAAACGGTTGAACCTTCCCTGACCACTTCCATTTATCATGATCTTCATTAACCCTTTGAGTAGCAAGCAAATCCAGAAACTCACAGATTTGTAGTAGCTCCCTATCGAACAAATTCCTTCTAAATTTCAGATCCCACGATTGTACACCATTATCCCATATAACGTGTTGCTGAAAAGTCCCAGACTTGTTACTAGAAATGACATACAAATCTTTGAAACGTTCTTTTAGAGGCATTTGCGAGCACCACTTATCATCACATAACATAATTCTTTCTCCGTTTCCAAGCTTGAAACTTAACTCTCTCTCTACCATATCTTTGTGATTCATGATTCCTTTCCAAAGATTGCATCCTTTCCAAAGACTGCATCCATGTGATTGGCTGACTTTTTTCGTGAACCATCCTGTTCCGACAACTCCATATTTATCCCTGATCACATCTTTCCACAAACCCTCTTCTTCACTACCAAAACGCCAAATCCACTTAGAAAGCAAAGAGGCATTCACATCTCGAATACGTCTAAAACCAAGTCCACCATACTGTTTTGGAAGGCATACTCTTTCCCAAGATATCAAATTATAACGTTGCACCTCATTTGTCGTACCCCAAAGAAAGTCCCTCATCATTTTCTCAAGTAATTCGGCCACCGATACTGGAATAATGAGTAAAGAAAGAAAGTAGACGGGCATACTAGCAAGTGTGGACTTGATAAGGATAATCCTACCTCCTTTTGACAAAAATTTGCGCTTCCAAATAGCTAATCTTTTGCTGCATCTTTCAATGACTGGGTTCCACATACTTTTGGCCTTATACCCGGCTGAAATAACGGTAACCCGGATATGATGATGGTAATGAACCAGTCCTACAGCCCAAAACCATGGCCAAAGCATCCAAATTGGGGATGTCATTCACTCCATATAGGTTAGTCTTACTCAGATTAACATGCAACCCTGAGACCGCGTCAAACCACATTAGGATAGCCTTTAAATTGAGCACTTGGTCTTCTCTAGCATCAAAAAAGAAGATAGTATCGTCGGCGTATTGGAGTATGGGAATACCCGGACTTGTAGCTGAAGCTTTAAACCCCATAATCATACCATTGTCTTGAGCTTTGAATACCATCCTTGTTAGTGACTCTGCGACAAGCACAAACAACAATGGGGATAGAGGATCTCCCTGTCGCAGGCCCTTTGTGCTAGTGAAGAATCCTTCAGGGATGCCATTGACCAGGACTGAAAAGTGTGTTGTAGATAAACATGCTTTGATCCACCGTCTCCATTTAATTCTGAAACCATATCTACCCAGCAAATAGTCAATGAAGGACTAGCTTACACTATCGAATGCTTTCGTAAAATCAATCTTACAAATCAGTCCAAGATCACCATTCCTTCGACGGGCATCAATAAGTTCATTTGCTATCAAAACCGCATCTTGAATTTGTCGTCCCTCTAAAGATGATCCTTGATATGCCCCAACCAGTTTGTGCATCACACTCTTAAGCCAAAGTGTTAACACTTTAGCTATGATCTTATACACTCCACCCAGTAAGCTGATAGGTCTGTATTCCGCCACTGTAGCTGCCCCATCCACTTTCGGAACCAATGTGATAAAAGTAGAATTGAATCTCCAGTTAATAAATGAGTTTTCCTGCAGTTCACGGACCACCTCCATGACAGAATCTTTCATAAAGTGCCAGCAACTTTTGTACACTATCATTGCAAATCCATCTGGTCCAAGAGATTTTTCACCTGCTAAAGAGTCGAGAGCCCTTTTGACTTCATCTTCCTCAAAGTTCCTCTCCATCCATACAGCTAGTTCCTCCTCTATACACGGTAACTCTAGCCCATCAAGAGTAGGTCTGTCCAAACATTCCTCTTTGTATAGGCTGGAATAATAATCAACAATGTGCTTTTTCATTACCACCTGATCTTTAACCCACTGGCCATCAATTTTTAATTTTGTAATCGAATTGCTATGAAAACGAGCATTAGCAAACCGATGGAAATAGCCTGTGCACCTCTCCCCTTCCTTGTTCCATTTAGTCTTTGCCCTTGAAAACCAATAAGTTTCTTCCCTGTTCAGCTGTTGCTCCAATATCTTGTTTGTTTCATCTTTAAGAACAAGTTCCTGGTTAGAGAGATCCATTTGTTCCTCTTTTTGTTCCAGCTCACCCAATATTTTCTGACATTCCTTAATTTCCAGATCAATTCTACAGAACTTATCCCTATTCCATTCTCGCAATTTGAGTTTCAAATGCTTAAGCTTCTTATTAAAGACGAACCCCAGTAATCATGACAATCTCAAATATCTCCCAGTAACATAACAGTATCAGAAAAGAACCTCTCGTGATTCCATGATTCTGTTGTCTGTTTCAGTATGGTTAGAATAAACAGTGTTGAGTCTAACACGGAAATACTCCAGTGGCTCAATGAAGAGATGATGTCGTCTACAGATCATGTGGTACATCTCTTTTTATCGGTTGGACTTACCAAAATGTAACCCCTACACCTCAACCCTCTCCCACTCCCCCACCCCCTCCGCTCCAGGTGAAAGGGAAATGTGGGAAGTGTGAGGGGGTGGGGGCAACCCTCCAAGGCTTGACCAGAGGACCATTGGACACCTTCACAATTGATTTCACAAGTCACGAACAAGACATTATCCCATGCTTTTTAATGTGACATACTTGACGAACTCATTATATACAAACAGATGAGGAGTTCAAAACATAATACCTGGAGAAGTAGAGTACCATCATTGCACTTATCTACAACACGTGTACTCACATGAAAAGGGTCTGTGAAATGCACAGCAATAGTCCTGTCATTGTGATAAGTTTCACGATGAAGTGAGTGAGTAAATTGCTTAAACGTAACTTCATATGAGAGAATGGAATAGAAAATACCTTTCAAATATCTGGTTGTGGGATATGCCAAATTCAAGCTTTAGAGCTATTGTCCTCATTCCATCTACAATACTCTGTCTCTGGGAAACAACTGCACATTATAAACTTATAATAAAGATTAGTCAATTAGATGATTGAGCAGTTGGGTTCAACAAAATCCATGTGTATAAATTTGAAGAGCCATAAATAAACAACCCACTTCTAACCTGATGATGTTCCTCTAGCGAGCTTCTTGTCAATGGCAAGGACTGGGAACCACAAAATAGATGTGGTCTCATTGGCCCAATCTGGCAACTGGACCTTGCCATCTTTCAGTGTCAACTGTGTAAATTCTTTAGTAGCAGCTAACCCATCGTCTCTAGCATCCTCAGTGATCCCAGTGTGAACACTGCTCTGCAACACCTTATTGTAGGTTTCTATCTCCATAACATGTGAGTCCTCAATCTTCAAGCCTGGACCAGTATCTATATGCAAGACAGCACCTTTGAGGGAGTAGTAAATAGGCCTTATTATTAGTCCAATCCACTGAGGCTCATTCATTAAGAAAGCTGATGAAATAGCTGCATTGATATCAACTAGAGGCCTTGGCTTGAATACCTAATATAAAAAACACTCTATTAGAAGAAGTGGGAAAAAAAAATTATCCTAGACTAGATCTGCCGCATATCTAATAAGTGCTTCCCACTAAGTTCATATGCAAACAGTGACACTAGAATGAGAGATACTAATACCACTTAGTTACGAAAATTCAAGATACAGAGAGCAATGCTACCACATACTTCGTAAATGGTACTTGGAATACCTAATAAAGAATCTCTATTAGAAGAAGTGGAAAAAAAAATTATCCTGGATTACATCTGCAGCAGAATGAGAGATACAGATACCACTTAGTTACGAAAATTCAAGATACAGAGAGTTATATTGGCGGAAGCTTCAACAATGGATGAACATCAATTATGATTAATATAACAAACACCTAAACTAGGGTTTAAACCTTCAAACATGAAGAAAGAAATAATATTCAATAACAACCATCTAACAATGAAAGCCTAGATGCCTTTATATAAGAAAACAACTACTAAATCCGATTGGATTCCAAATAGGAAACCATCCTAAATCTTATTCCTAATTGAATTAGGAAACCAATGAAAATAGAAGCTACTAATTAATTAATCAATCCATGCTCATGCATCAGTTATGCTACCACATACTTCATAAATGGTGCTTGGATACATCAAATGATTGTGATATTTTGGTGAGCACTTCAATATAGTGTACCCATATCTTGCTGAGGTGCCATATCCAAGTTACATAGTTTAGTAGTATGCTTAAATATTAGTTCCAAGCTAGGTATCTTTCATTGTGATCATGGCATGTTAGATATGGCATAAAACAACACGCTAAATATGCACTTCCACTGACAAATATGGAAATGATGTTATTGCAGAAGTGGCCTACCCAGAGAGTATACAATAATAAAATACAACCTACAATGGTCATGGCATCCTACATATGGCAAAACAGCCCATTGCAGGCTTCAATGAGTAGAGACATAAAGGTAAAACTCATGTAAATCCCAAGTTTATGAGTTTCTGCTATCCCATATCTTAACATTTGTTCAGACATTACCTTTAATATAGGTCTGGTTGGTTTCTCATAGCTCATAAAATCATCACTGTCTGCTGGGCCGCCTTTGGAGAAATTGTGTGATCTAAACCTCAAATTTCCAATTTGCCCAGTAAGAACACCCAACACGTAGGAACCTGGTTTTTGTGGCTGTATAGCAAGCATAATATTGTTCCTGCCAGGCTTAAGTATGGTAACGGTTGAACTTGTTATTGCCTGGAAAATGAGGTTGAAGAAAGGTGAATAACTTTGTAGATGCAGAATAATGCAATCGATATGAACTTTTTCATTAGTTATTATAATGGTAAGACTTCAGAGTTAGCATAACCGCAACATACCTTAACACCCTCATCAGCACTATATGTGGCTGTCAGTGTGAGACTAAGTGATTCCAAAGTTATATCATCAGGAAAGCCACTCCAGACTGTCACAGATAGTGTCCCTGGATCCCCATCACATAGCTCAAGTGGGGGACCAGGATTTCCAGAAAACGTTATTAATGATGATACATCAAGAGGTACAGGGTGCTTCATTTCACTATGAGCAAGCCGAACAACTTCAGACTGAAATGCTTGGCGTTCCTTTGGCAAGAATAAGCCTTTGTCTAGTGACAGCAATTTCACACAAGATGAGAGATAACCAGCTTCATCTTTGAGTATCTTCTGACACTCCGCTAAGTTGGGAAGGACTTCTGCCAACAGGTCTTGCCATCCTTCACCGGAATAAAGAGCACAAACCTTCTCATATGACTTTGCAGCTAGATCAAAATTTCCATGTTTATAGTAAACTGCTGCAATCTCACCATCAAGGACAACTCCGTGTCTTTTCCACCAAGAATGGTGGTAATTATCAGCTGCACCTTTTGTAAGATCCAGATATTTTTGCTGGCACAAGCAGAAAAGTTAATGTCAAGTTGTCAACTTCTTTATACTACACCTGCTAATTCTATGAAAAAAAATAGCAGACCACACATACCTACAAGATATTTAAATATTTAGTGGAGACAAAAAAGAATTTCAAGGGATTCTCTCCTAAGAGCTAACCTATACACACAACAAAAGATGAGAATAAGGTCCGTATATATCATTTTCTTATATAGATAACTTTACCCACGGGTCAACATAAATAATTAGGAGTTAATTTCAGCCGTCATGTTACCTTTTGCTATGTGGGCTTTGTGGCTGGAAAGGAACAGGAAACACTTTGATGGATGTGCGACAACTATGGCATAGGTGATTGTAGCAATCAAAGGATTTGTCTTTCTATGGTCGAAGTATTGGGAGGAGTGGACAGATACATTGTTCGGGTACTTTACGTTTAGATGGGGTTCCTTGCTCGGCCATGCATGATCGCATCCTGTTGTTTTAGTTTTCTCTCACAGCTGTAACTTTTTTTAGTATCGCTCTTGTATTTGTCTTTCCCTTTGTTGTATTTGAGTGGGATATCTCATCCTACGAAGTTTGACTTTATATATATATACAGTCCCACTCTTAGAAGTACGTACTTTTTTAACTTAAAATAAGTACGTAAGTTAAAACTTCACTTAGAAAATGAATTCAAACCTAATATTTTGTGGATATGATGTACTCACCATAAAGATCGTCTCCACAAAATTTCAGGTCATTTGGAAACATCTAACCTAGATAAAAATTGTTGTCATCTTTAAAAATAAATCTAACGATCTAGAAATGTCAAGTTTTTGCAATCATCTTTTGCCTAGGTTAGAGGAATCCAAATGAGCTAAAATTTTGTAGAGATGATTTTTATGGTGAATACATCATATCCACACAAAAATAGGTTTGAATTCATTTTCTAGGTGAAGTTTTAACTTACATACTTATTTTAAGTTAAAAAAGTACGTACTTCTTAAAGCGGGATTGTATATATATATATACACACGCACATCACAAAAAAAACAATTTACAGCCGTCTCCCCACCCACACAATATGAACTGCACAGGTATAAGTTAAGATCTAAAAACCCAAGTTTGTGCTTGTGTTAACAGGTTACCCAAAAAAGAAAAAGGAAAAATAGCTTAGGAAACATGGATCAAAACTATTTTTCAAGGATCAATCCTATTTTTCAAACACATCATACAACTTAATAAAACTATAATGGCTTCAAAGGCCCGACATAAAAAACTTCCATTTTTCTAAATGAACATCTCTTTATCCCCACCATAACATCTTTAGCCTCACGAAAACTTTTTCGTCCCCATCGTTGTCTCACGAGAAATCAAGAGACAATTTCCATGCGAAGAAAAAGAATATTGTCTCCCCAAGAAATTAAAATTTTCTTGTATTGTATAAACATTAAAGAGGAAATTTTCTTAAGTGGAGACAGAAAAGTCTCGCTCATGTCATGAATTGTCAAAAAAGGATCTGTAATCATGATATGTTTTCAGGAGATGAAGATGGTAGAGTAGGTATTATACAACATTTAAACTTAATGGAACTGAACAGGCTCTAGGCTCTTGCAGGTCACTTCATTTGATAGCTGTAGAAAACTATTAGCTAAAGTTCCAGTCTAAATTGAATGCTCTGCAGGGGATATCTGCCCAACCCAAATACAGATGTCATGCGCCAACAGGATTCCGAATCGCAAGATGGAATGGAAACAGATAACAAAGTACACCAAGTGAATATTCACACATTAATGACTCTTTAGATAAAGGAACCATGCAGATAGCCAGAGCAGATTTTCAAACCAATTTAAACAGTCGGACTGCAAAACACTTGCCTCAAAGTTCTGGAGAGTTGACAGACACTTCCATAACTCAGGATCAGATATTGTATTCCGCAAAGCGTGCTCAGCAGCAACATGAATTTCAGAGAGTCTCATAGGTCGGTCAAGCGAGCTCTCAAAATTTCCTGGGGAAGAATTAGTTCGTGACATAGAACTCGCATGACCTTTATTTGATGGGGGTGTCCTCAAAGATCCATCCAAACCTAAGCTGTCCAAATATCGACCCACCAATAAATATGAGAATCAAAAGAGAAATAATCCAGACACCATTAACAACAATAGCACCATCAGCATGATGGCTACTTTTTCATTACCCATCAGCGAAATTTGTACTTAATTCAAGCATATTTCCAACAGAAAGAGAAGCCCGTCGACGGTTGGCCTCTCGCAGAAGTAGAGAAGGTTCTAAAGGCAAAGCCTTCCTCTGGATACCAAAGTGCTTGGGTCTAGTATTTGCTTGAAGAATCATCTGCAAACATAACAAAGCATAACCCTAAGTGAGTAAGATGGGAAAGAATATAACACCAAAAAGTATAATATTAGTAATAAATCTACCGCTTAAAGATCAATGGAGAAGTGTATCACATAATCAGGTCAATGCGTTATTTAACTGATCTGAGACTTGAGTTCTTAGGTAACATCATTAACGAAATAAGTATATTCTCACAAAACACTGAAAAATAATGATAATATTTGAAGAGCACATGCACCTAGGTGTGTGGCTGTGTGACTAGGCTAATGTTTTTTACAATACGTAGGAATCAGGAACTATGCAGTTAAAAGGGCCCAAGGCAGTAGCCCATACCTGCCACATTTCCTAATGAACTACATGTCTGCATCAATGTATTAAGTGCACCTGCCTTGGATATGTGCCTGGCCTTGAGCCAGGTTCATCATGAGCCCATAGATAGAAGCAGTAGAGATGACAATATTAAAAGATTTTTATTTTATGTTTTTGATAATACTCAATTCATTTCATTTCGTTCAGTTTAAAATAATTACATGTTACAAGTTACACATAATGATCTTAGGTGGCAAGAAGCAACTCAATCTTACCGAAACATACTCGTAACTTCGTAGGTTAGAAGAGTATCGCAATTATAGATAAAATCTATGTAACCCACTCCCCAAAATCTTTGACAAACATTAGCTCAGTCAGACAAAAAAACTTGACCTCTTCTACTATCTTGTGTAGTTCTTTCTCCTTCTGTTCTAAGATCCTCAAGTTTCTCTCCTTCTGTTCTAAGATCCTCAAGTTTCTCTCCTTCTATAAAGTCAGTCACCTTAAGAATATATTTTGGAGATTTGAAAACATATATTCTGGGTTATCTTCAATGATACCCATTTCTAACACTTACAAACTCCTCAAACTCATTATCTCCTCTCTTCTTTTCCCAAAACAAAATACTGAAACACATACTAAAATATTGTTTGTTTTTACCAGGTATAAACAATAATTTTATTAACTACGATGTAATGTGATAGAGAAAATCACATAACACCTAAACCCAAAAGATTATTACATTTACATCCACCTACAGACGACAGCATCATAAAAGATGTCCCTTATATTAGGAAAAAAAATAAAAATAAAAATATCCAGACAATGACCTTGATACTGCAGAGAACATGATCGAATGGCTCCCCTTTATCATCAAATACTCTACTACTTCTTTCGAGCCATACTCCCCAACAAATCGCATGAAACTGAACACCCCACAAAAGACGCTCAATGCGAGATAGATTATCACACTTCTAATTATTAAGAACATTCACAATTGAACCTGACAAGATCAGATTGCTCCAAAAGACACAAGAAACCACCTCCATATCCTAAAGGTGAATAAACAGTGGATAAAAAAGTGTTGAACCGATTCCTATTCACCAACACCTTCCCTCTCTTTTTTTTTGAAGAGGCAAACGATCAATATATATATAAACTATATAAAAGATAATTACAATATAGGATGACATATCCTACTAAGAACCAAAAAATAAAAGACAACAACAAGGAAAAGCAGAAATACAACAGTGATTAAACATCTCGGATGATATCCTCCCAAGAAAAAGCAAAGGACCCGAATGGTATCTCCTTGAACTCCTTCCACCGCTTACACCAAAGGAAAAGCAATCCTTTGATGTGAATAATCAAATATGCAACGTCAAGGTTTCTATCCTCGAAATGTCTCTGGTTTCTTTCCAACCATATACCCCATAGTATCGCAAAGGGAATGATACTCCACAACTTTCTCTTAGTGCGGGTGGGGGACCATAGACTAGACCACATCATCAAAATATCACAAACAGATCGAGGACACACCCAACTACCCAAGAGATTGAACCAGATTGAATAAAATAGTTCCAAATGGCATAAGAAAAAGGGCAAAGGATAAGAGCATGAGCAACGGATTCTCCTGAATCATAGCAAAAAGGGCATAATCATTTTCCTTTTCCGAAGATTGTCAATGGTTAAAATTCTACCCAAAACCGAACACCAAGTGAAAAAAGAAACCCTAGACGGAATTTTAGCCCTCCAAATGAAACTCCAAGGATAAACAAGGTATGATAGGATATGAGGTTGGTTAGGTGAGGCAACAAGGAGGGTTGAATAGCAAGATCTAACAGTAAATATACCTTTGGCATCATAGGCCCAAACCTGTTGATCATCTTCGAGAGTGATATTAGGCGGAGACCCTAATCTCGCCATCAAGGTAGCCAAATCATCAATCTCCCAGTCATTGAATGTATGTATGAGATCAATGTTCCATGAGGCAGTACCATACTACCATCTATCATAACAATAAAATCCCTAACCGGCTGATTCTTCCTGTCTGACATGGCATAGAAGTTCCCAAAATCCCTACTCAAGGCTCTATCCCCATTCCAAACATCCTCCCAAAATCTGACTCTATCCCCTTTGTTGACTTTATAGGAGATATTTTTCCTATAGTCCTCCATTTCTTTCATAATCCCTTTCCACACTCCACACCCATAGGGGATTGTCACATCACGGCTCTCCCACCCAAAAGGACTCAAACCATACCTAGAGACAATAATTCTCCTCCACAATCTCTCACTCTCAATACCGAACCTCCACAACCACTTACTCAAAAGGACACGATTCATAAAACGGGTCTTCTTTATACCTATGCCACCTTGATCCTTAGAAGTACACACCCTATTCCAACTAACAAGATGGTAGTGATGTGCCTCCTCGGAATCGCCCCATAAAAAATCTCTCGAAATCTTATCCAACTAACACTCACTGGTGCTCCAAAGAGCGACATAAAATAAACGGGTAGACTAGACAAGGAGCTCTTAATGAGGACCACTCTACCCCCTTTCGAGAGGTAACAACCTCTCCAAGAAGCCAACTTGTGCTCATATCTCTCTATCACCGGGTCCCAAATAGAAACACACCTATTCGCAGTGCCCAAAGGAAGACCTAAGTAAGACGCCGGAAGAACACCAGGAGAGCACCCCAAGACACTAGCAAGTTTAACCGCACTATTACTCCCTCCTACACAATACACCGTACTCTTAGCAATGTTGATCCTCACGCCCAATACCACCTCAAAACAAGTAAGAAGACCTCTAAGGTATCTAACTTGATTCACCTCATTGTCCAAAAAGATGATTGTGTCATCCGCAAATTGTAAATGGGTGATCTTAATATTGTGTCTCCCCACGGAAAACCCCGACAAAACACCCCACTCATTGGCTCTTCGAATAATCCGACTCAAAGCTTCCACCACAATGAGAAAAAGGAAGGGAGATAAAGTATCACCCTACCTTAAACCCCTAGAACTCTTAAACCACCCCGTGGGAGACCCGTTCACTAAGACAGAAAAAGACGCAAACGAAACGCACTTACGGACCCAACCTCTCCAAAGCCCATCCACCTCATCATATAATCTAAAAAGGACCAACTCACATTATCATAAGCTTTGGAGATGCCCTTCCCTCTCTTTTTAAGATCATCTAAAGTCAAAGTCCTCCCCATTACGAGAGCCCATAAGAAAAAACATACATTTGAAAGCACTTTAGAATTCTAAACCTTATTGTAGGGAAAACCAAAAGCCAGTATGTAATTCAGTAAGCCTCTTACCTTCCAACACATCCAACATAGACTTGGACGTGAAAGAGACATCGCAACCACACCGTCTATCATCAACGTTTCATTAATCCCCTGCTTCCCTATAATCTCAAGAAACGAAGTAACTTGATGCATTTCTCTTTCAAATAGACCTCTTCTGATATTTAAATTCCAATAGTAAAATTGTATTGTTGTTAATGGAGAAGAAGTTGGAGAAAAGGAGGATACATCCTTATTAGTTTTGGCCTTGTATCACTTCAATATATATAGGAAAAATAAGGGTTTACAATAATAGAAACTGCCTAAAATTTTCAAGCCGGGCCGGGGGGGTTTACAATAATAGAAACTGCCTAAAATTTTCGAGTCGGGGGCGCTGCCCCAGAACCCCAGTGGGCCCCTCGCACACAAGTAAAGTTGCATTATAGGACATCTCCCTTAGAGGGCCCAGTCCGCCCCTCGGGAGATGTCCTCTTAGAACTCTAACACCAATCATATTGCCTTCGCTCATAGTAGAGTGTTGCTAAACCGTTCCACGTTTATTATTAGAAATAGTATACATCCCTTGAAGGTTTCTTTCAAAGGTCGATCTAGACACCACCTATGCTCCCAAAAAAAGAACCTTTGAACCATTACCAAACTTGTAACTGATATGTTGCTCCATAAATTTCTTACAACTAATTATTCCTTTCCATAAAGAACACCCAAAAATGTTAGTAGTTCCTTTAGTGTATAATCCCATGGAATCCACCCCTTATTTAGCTCTGATGACGTCCTTGCATAAAGCATGCTCATCATCTCCAAATCCATTTACAAAGAAGTAAAATATTGACATCTTTGACAGGCCTACAACCCAAACCCCCAAGACATTTATGCTACAAACATGTTCCTAAGAAATGAGGTGATACCGATAAGCATCCCCTCGAGTACCCCATTAAAAGTTGCGCATTATCTTTTCAATTTGATTTGCAATACTCATTGGGATAGTAAAGAGTGGGGGGAGATAGATAGGGAGACTAGAGAGAGTTGTCTCAATGAGAATAAACCTCGCCACTTTCAACGAAACTTTCTTTTCCATACTGCCAACCGTTTAGTAAGCGATCAAACACAGGAGCCCACACCAATTTTGACTTATAAGGTGTGGCCAAAGGAAGGCCCAAATGTGGTGCAGGCAAGGAACCCACTTGACAAGTTAATATTTGTTCATAACAGATCGTTCAAGATTAACCTCGAAGACATGACTCTTTCTGAAATTCACATGTAATTCTGAATATAGCCTTCAAATTCATCATTTGATACTCACTAGGATCACTTAACAGATCGTTCAAGATTAACCTCAAAGACAGGACGGTTTCTGAAATTCACATGTAATTCTGAAACTGTCTCAAACCAGAAAAAGATAGCCTTCAAATTCATCATTTGATGCTCACTAGGATCACTTGATACCAGTGTATTATCAGCATACAGTAATATGGGTAACAGAGTCTTTCATTTGCAGCTCTAAACCCGAAAACAAACCACACTCTTGAGGTTCAATAACTAACTTCATGAGAGCTTCAGCAACTAGAACAAAAAGAAGAAGAGAGAGAGGGGGGAACACCCTGCTGCAACCCTTTCAAACTCTTAAAATGGCCCGAAAGTGATCTATTAATTTGAACAGAGAAGTGAGCTGTTGACAAACAAGCTTTGATCCACTTTCTCCATTTTCGACCAAATCCAAATCTTCCTAACAAGTGCTCCAAAAAAAGACCAACTAACACTATCAAACTCCATAGAAAAATCCATCTCACAAACCAGACCCCGGGACACCCATTCTTTTTCTGAAGTCATGAGCTCATTTGCAATCAGAACTTCTTCAAGAATTTGTTTAACTTCAATCGACGCCCCTTGATGAAACAACACAGTGGAGAAAATGACATGCTTCAATCTCAGACAGAGTCATTGCAATGATCTTGTACACACCACCAAGTAAACTAATTGGACGAAAATCAGAAATCATAATCGCACATTCACACCATCTACCTTTAGAACTATAGTAATACCTTTAGAACTATAATAATCAAAATGACATTGGTTATTTTGGCACTGAGGTCTTGCAAAGCATGTTTGACAAAAGGTGTACATGTTCTAGACTTAGTGGCATGCACCTTGGAGGCTAGGCCCCATGGCTATCCTGCATCTTCTGCTTTTGACTAAATTTTCATGGAAGTGTTTTATCTCCGCTGATGGAACTTTCCAAAAAAATTCTCAACTGATCTTATTCTCTTACACAACTCTATATATTTCACATGATTAATACCTCATTAGAAATGACTAGGTCAGTAAATGCTTGATTCCACAATCATTCCTCGTGATAGAAATCAGTTTTCTTAATCCATATTCTTCACTATTCAACTACAATTACCCGAGCACTCCTTATTCCAATCTCTTTGCTTCCGCCATTATACACTTCATCATGATCTTCAAATTTATATAGCTAACACTACCATAATCAAGGATGTTTTACAAGGAAGGAGTCTTGTCCACATCGCCCCACAGATGATAAATTTTAAAATAATGTCCTTCCGATCAAATATGTTCCTTTCATATCACAGAAAGGAGTGCCATCATGAGATCTTTTGTTTAGAGAATCCAGCTTTACTCATTAGTGGAATTCCCTTTTCACCTAAAAGGTATATAACTATATACACTAAGTTTTTAATCATCCTTCTAAAAGGAATTCAAATAGGTTTCCTGTTAGAGTTCTAATCCACCTTTACTCATTAGTGGAGTTCCCTTTTCAGTTCAACTCTTCACCTAAAAGGTATATAACTATATACACTAAGTCCTGTTAGAGTTCCATTTTCCAATGGACATCTCACGAGGGGCTATAGGGCGCATTCACTTCAACTCTTTACCTAAAAGGTATATAACTATATACACTTAATTTAATCATCCTTCTAAAAACAATTCAAATATATGTTCCTGCTAGAGTTCTAAGGGACACCTCCCGAGGGCCTTGCTCCCCCCCCCCCCCCCCCACACACACACACACACACCCCAAAACGTCTTCTCCATTAACAACAATACAATTTTATTTTGCCTTCGCAGGACCACCCTAATGAAGAATGAAGGTCCTCTTGACTTTTGGTAGCACTTCTGCCACTAAAAAGAATATCATATGCAGAAGTGACCACCAAACAGGGATGGAGCTAGAAAAGAAAGCAACAAACAATTTCATTTTATTGTTCATTCTCTAATGACTTCACAAATTCTTTTGAATAGAAGGTATGCAATGATAAACTATAAATCGTATAGACATACTTACCTTATCTTTGTCGAGCACCTCAGACGAAGCATCTGGTGGAAACAAAGGCCAAACTGCTGGCTTGGGCCAAGGTAGCATGCTTAACGCAGCACTGCTCCCCAAAGATAAATGTATCAATAAATAAATTAAGGTCGACATGGCTGTCAAAAATAATAAAAAATAAAAAAAGTCGAACTGTTGAGATCCTTTAAGCCTGTTTGGATATCACATGACACTGAAAGAAAATTGAATTAGATTTCCAAAAGATTAAGTATTCAAAGAACTTTTTGACTGAAACATTAAATGATAGTAGTAATGCCTAGTCAATTCAATCTAGATTATTGAACTACTATAGCATCAAATATACATATTTGCACACAAAGTTCAATTCTTCCATACCATCTAACAATCGAACTCAAACTACTATTATGTATTTTGTCCAAGCTATATACCAACTGGGGTGCACAAAGGTGGTCAAGTTAGGGGAAATCCTAATAACATTGAGGAAGAATATGATCCATGTGTTCACCCCATTTGAGTACAACTGATCAAAAGCATTACTCAGATGCATCCAAAATGGAACATTAAAATTGCTGCACACCCGCACCATACCGTATCTCCATGTGGGGCGCAAAATACTATGGTTGAATAGAATTAGGCATTAAAGCTTGCAAAAGCACAAATATGAAAAGTAACAACTCCCAGCCCCCTCCTTCCTTTTTCTCTACCTTCTTTTGATCAGTAAAATTCAGTTTGTAGTATTAATATAACATTAAAAGATATTACAGTTTGGAGTTACGACTAAAAATTTAAGGGACTTTTTTTCACTTAACCCCCCATAAGTGTACATTGTCACACATTTTGAAAATTGTTTGAGTTTGCACCCCATTCAGTAGCATAATACCAGAATTGCACTTGTTCTTTATCAACCATGAATCTTTTTTTTTTGGACAAGTTCATCAACCATGGTGATTTTAACCTGTCCTTTTCAAATCCTTCAACTTGGAATGTGACCACGTGTTCCATTCAAACAAGTTATGCCTCAAGATCATGGATTTCGCATGATTCTCATAGTGAAGAATAGGAGCAATTTTGGTATTGTCAAGCTGAGTGGGGTGCAAATTCAAATGATATTCAAAATGGGGAGTAAACGCAAATCCTTGCATAGTTATGGGGGGTTAAGTAAAAAAAAAACCCAAACTTAAGTGATGCATTTGGTTATATCGAAATCAGACCCTATATCAAGAAATCAAGCTCATGCACTGGACAAAGAACAGCATAGAAAGAGAAAGGAACCAATTTGTGTGAAACTATTACATAGCAGTTATGGCTGAGATTGAAAGATTACCTGCTTACAGGACTTCTTTCTATCTCTGTTCCGTATCCAATTAAATACGCAAGCCTCATAAGCTGGCCACATCCATAAATATTTTTCATTAAACAACCTCACTGTTGGCAAAATTATTATATTAAAGAGAGCAACAACACATGTAGGAATTTGTGGGAATGCATATGGAATCTCCAAAGATCATGAGAACTGATATCAGAAACATGTAACAAACGTTTCTTTTCTAACTGGGGCAATAATTTTTTATTTATTAATGAAAGATAATATATTGATATAATCATTGAAATCACATAAACCATGGAAAGCCAGTAACTATTCTCCAAGGTCCATAAACCCAAAACCTTAAATACAGCCATATTACCCTACCATATGTTCAAATCTACTAAATCACAACACCACCAAACTAAGAATATCAAGAAACTAATGTACAAGAAAACTGAAAATACAAAAACAAAAGTACAAAAAGGACACCAATCACGGATGGTGCTCTGTCGTCCACATTTTTCAGTTCCCTCTCCCTCCCCCCCAACACACCACACACACACATGAGACAACTATGCTTCTGCTAATATTTACTCTGGTATATCCACAACCCATGAATGTTAACACCCTTGAGCCTTCAAAAAATGTCTTCCACCCCTCTCTTCATATTCTGGAAGGTCCAAAAATTACTAATGCATAATGATCAAAGTATCAAAAACTCAAAAATGATGACTTGAAAAAAATACTTATATTCCTAGATCTATGTCTCATTTATCAAACATCTCATATTATGCAAGACAATAGCAATTCCTATTTGTGTTCTTGTAATTGATATTACAAAATTAATTAGAATACCTTAACTCGGCTTAGTGAGTGAAGATCACCCTGTAGTCGATGGAACTCGTTTTCAACATCAGGTGTCTCAAGCCCATCTTTATAATGAGAAACAGTTACATTGATCAAAGCCAGGCAAGCAGTTATCACCCAAACTTCTCGCATACAAAATGGTAGTGAATTCTGCAAGGACTCCAATAAAACCGTATTGAGTTTAGCCAAGAAGTTTCCTATTATTCTAACCAAGTGTATACGAGTATTAAAATTATAAACCAAATAAAAAAGAACGTAACATACTTCATGCAACGCCAAAGCCTTTGAGAAGGTGATTATAAATGAATAACCTCTCAAAGCAACTTCAGCAGGACGATTTAGCTTCAATAACAACTGTGAATTCAAAAACAGAATATTGTAAGAAGCAATTTAACATGGACAATCCAAATTTTACAAGAGCAATCCATGGCGGATATGCCAAACGGACATATTTAATGTCCTCAAATTTTGGTATTTTAACATATCGGGGAGCGCTACAGGAAACCATGTCAACGTCAGTTGGGCAAAAAGACTAAGAACAAAATTTATGAACATAGTCAAGACTCCATGATATGCCACTTTCATAGTAACTTATCCGTAATGCCCAAGAGATAGTTGTAAGGTTTTCTGCCCAAAAGATGGTTGTGTAACTAAAGAATAGTAATAGTTTATTTTCTTGCAACTTAGTTCTGTCCCTAACTTATATAGTAACTATAGTCAAAACTGGAAAACCGTGAGATGATCATGTTGACAAGTGAAATATGTTTTGTTCCAAAAACTTTAAAACACTTTCAACATCAGCTTGCTTTTGTTTATTGAATCAACATTCCTAACTATCAGTTTACACACCTTAGATTGGCAGGAAAACAAATACTGTCTAAATTCAAACTCTCTAAATGAATCATCTTGCACAATATGTGATAATGGTTTGTATGCAGGCTTTAGCAGTGCTGCCTGATCATCACCGTGGTCTAAACCTCCAAACTCCTTTCTTTTCAAGCCAGTAGCAATTACTGCAGTTAAGAAAATCAGTTAATATGCCATCTCAAGTTTAATTAGCAGGAATTGTAGCAGCAATGCATGTAAAGTAAGCATCTAATTTTTTGAATATGCTTATAAAAGTTTATTTACTAAAAGCAGCAATTCCAAATTAATATTTTCCACTGAAATCCAAAAAAAACAAATTTTTTTTAAAAATTGAATTCCTAATAAACCAAATAAACAAAAAGTAGGCCAGTAGAATAAGTAGACTGATGTGCGTAGTAATATAGCAAAACTAAACCAGAAAGATAAGTAGATGAATGTAGACTAATGTACATAGTTCTTTTTTTAAAACTATTGAACTTAAAACATCTTTGAGGAAAATGTAAAATTTATATCATCTACCTGCTCGTGTTTTCTGCCATAGGGCCCAAATTTAGTCATATGGAGCTCCTATATCACTACAGAACGGCTCCACAATACTACAGCCAAAAAGAGAGTCCCATCTAAACATAAATCTACCAAAAGGAGTACCCCTCCACTCCTCCCAAATCCATGCCCACTGAGCCACCAAACCTTAAATCGAAATAACTATCTGCTCCACACTTAAGGCTCTGTCCCCGAAGTGCCTTCTATTGCTCTCCAGCCACAAACCCCAGATAATCGCAAAGGGTAATGCAATCCTCAAACCACTTACAAACAAGTCAACCACAGCAACACTAATAACATTAATGAAAACAAATGCAACCTATGTAACGGATACACACCACACTTTTGAAACAGTCCATGTCAAACACGCCACACAGACATATTTTTATGGAAATTTGCGGGCTTAGATTCATACAGGTGTCAGATACTGATACACGCACAAGTGACATTAAGACATTTTTATGGAAATTTGTCGTCTTATGTGAGAGTATTGTTTTTATTATTTTGGGTGTTTTTAGTAATGGGTGTGAGTAGCATTGTGTGGTTGTTAAGTGGTGTACCTGTGGGTGTAAATATACTGGTTAAGACATAATAAATAGTGGGTTAGAGCAAGAACAGTTTATTTCGGACTGATCTCTCTTTCTCTTTCTTATACTTTTTCCACTCCAAAACTTCACTTGGTATCAGAGCAACTCTAGCTCTTGTTCAAATCTAACTCCTTCCATTATTTTCTTTTCTTTTTTTTTTTTGGTCTTGTTTGACAAAAGTTTGTGGTAAAGAAAACCTAAAAAGAGTTGATCTTTGGTGTGTGAACCCTAGATGTAAATCTAGGGTGTTGTGGTGATTGTGAAGGTGTGCAGTTGTTTGTGTGTGTGAGCTGATGTTTATATGTATGTTGGGTGGGCTGTCTTGTTGAGTTGTGGTATTTTACTCTCCTATTTTATGTTGATAGTCAAAGGCAAGTATGTCTTGTTTGAAGTATGCCTTGTGGGGCCTATGGATGGAACGGAATAGAAGAACTTTTGAGGGAGTTGTGGCTTCTTTGGAGGAAGTAATCATATCAATTAAAGGGCTGTTATTTTTCTGGGCCAAAGCTCATGAGGAAACTAGTAACATTCCTTTTGAGCACTTTGTGTGTAGATGGGAAGATATTTTGATTTGAGAACGGTGTTTTCTGTTTTTGTGTACATTTGATGTTGTTCTTTCTTTTAGTTGGTTTTCAATGTAAGGATACCTCATCCTACTATTTCTATGTTTTTATATTTTTATATCAATGAAATATCTATTTACCGATCAAAAAAAAAAAAAAAGTTGCACTCCTGTGGTGCTCCTAAGCATGTTGTGTGGCGAGGAACTTTTCTTTGTGACTAGTGTTCTTTGGGTCCTCTTCGTGCACAGTTGGTGTTTGAGAAAAGTCCCTAGCAAGTGTTGTGATTTTTCTGCACTCCTAGTGCTTGAGAAAACTCTAGTGTTTGGTGCTTGGTAGCAAGTTCAGAAATTTGTTTCACTTAATGGCTAATCCATTGAAGACTGGTAAGGCAGCTTCATCTATGACAGATAGCGGTAATGGTGAGAAAGCTAATTTATGCCATGTGAATGATGACATGGCCAAGCAAATAACCTCCATGAAACTTAATGGCCAAAACTATCTACCATGGGCACATGCTGTAAAGGTGTATTTGCGAGCCAAGAGAATGATGACATGGCCCACCTAAAACAGATAGTAACTATGAGGATTGGTTGAGTGATTACTCCATAGTGATGACTTGGTTGTGGCATAGTATGGAACCACAAGTAGCGTCTAATGTTCAGTTTCTTGATAGCTCAAAGAAGATTTGGCTGTCTTTCTAGGATTTTTATTCTCAAGAGAAAAACATCTCTCGCATTTATGAGATATTCGAAAAGATGTTTGCCACAAAACAAGTTGGTAGACCTTTAGCTGAGTATTATAGTACTCTTAAAGGTTTATAGGAGGAACTTATTTTATATCAACCTTTCAGTGGGGATGTTGAGGTACAAAAGGCTCAGAGGGAGGAGTTCCACGTGGCATTATTGCTATATGGTCTTGATCCAAAGTATAAAGTGTTTAAAGATCAGATATTGGCTGGAGAAAAATTGCCTACATCATTCAATGCATTTTCTCGATTACCTCGTGCATCTGTTGAGCATTTAACTCCATCAGCCCCTTCTGAGGCTTCTGCCTTGATTTCTAGTGCAGAAAACCGTGGTGGCAACCGTAGTGGTAGTCGTGGTGGCGGCCATAGTGGTAGTCGTGAACTCGTGATGGCGGTCGTAGTGGGGGTCGTGGGGTCGTGGTGGCCATGGGGCTATTTTTTTTCCTAGTGGTCGGGGTTCCGCTCCTCGTGAGGATCGGAAATGTAATTTGTGGGAAGATTGGACATACAGAGGACTATTGTTGGGACAAGTATGGAAAACATGCATATGTCAATCAAGTTTCATGTGTTACTCCTGCTTTTGCCACTGCTGAACTACTTCTGAAATCAGCGCATCTCCCGATGTCTCTACTCAAATTGACCAAATCATCCAAACGCTTGGTTCTATGCGTGCATCTTCTTCTATACCTACAGCTACTGTGGCTAGTTCAGGTAATTCAGCGTGCATTGTCCAGCACCCATCTACCTTTTTGGTTATTGACTCAGGAGCTAGTGCCCATATCTCTGGCATACCTTCTCTCTTTCATCATTTTCATTCCGCTAAGTCTAGTATTACCTTAGCTGATGGTTCCTTGCAGACAGTGCTTGGCCAAGGTGATGTTAATCCTACCACATCCATGTCTCTATCGTCCGCTCTATATGTTCCACAATTTCCTTTTAATTTGTTATCTATTAGTCAACTTACAAAGGCATTACAGTGCTCAGTGAGTTTCTCTCCTACTTCTTGTATATTTCAGGACCTCCAGACGAAGAAAGTGATTGGTTCGGGGCACGAGAGAGATGGCCTATATTTTTTGAATGTTGACACTCATCGTTTCTTCAAGGCCGGTCTTAAGTTCTACAAAGATCCCCACTTCGGTGGCATTATCGATTGGGTCATCCATCTATTGCTAAGTTACATCATGTTATTCCTAGTTTGAGTCCCGTAAGTGTTTTGAATGTGAAGCTTGCCGCCAGGCAAGCATCATCGTCAATGTAGTTTTCCCCGCCGTTTAGAAAAGCCGCCGTTAGGGGGTATTTGATGTAGTCCATACGCATATCCGGGGTCCCGCAAGAGTTAAAAGTTTGAGTAATTTCTTGTATTTTGTGGTTTTTGTTGATGATTGCTCTCGAATGACTTGGTTATATTTAATGAAAGATTGTTCTGAGTTGCCTAAAGTTGTCACTACTTTCTATAATGAAATTTACACAATTTGATAAGCGTATTAAAATATTTCGTTCTGATAATGCTACTGAGTACACTCAGACTTGTATGCAAACTTTTTGTGCTTGCCATGGTATAATCCATCAAACAACTTGTCCAGGAACTTCTCAACAGAATGGTGTTGCTGAGCGCAAATTACACCACTTGTTAGATGTGACTCGTACCCTTATGGTTAACATGCATGTACCTAAGCTGTTTTGGGCAGGTTGTTCTTCCAGCTTGTCATTTAATTAACTGCATGTCATCATCTGTTTTAAACAATCAAGTTCCTTTTTCGATTCTTTACCCTGGTGTGTCTTCCTTTAGTCTCCCTCCTCGGGTGTTTGGTTGTGTGTCTTTTGTCCATTTTCTTGGTCCTGGTCGAGATAAGTTGTCCCCCCGTGCTATTCAATATGTATTTGTTGGATATTCTCGTACACATAAGGGATATAGGTGTTAGGTGTTATAGTCCAGAGACTCGTCGATATTATATGAGTACGGACGTTACTTTTTTCGATACTTCATTCTTCACTCCTGGAAAACAACTCGATCTAGATTTAGTTGCTTCTTGTGAGGGGAGTCTGCCTTACATCCATCTCCTACCATCCCTATTCCACTTCCTTTTATATCGCCATCTACTATTGAAAAACCTTTGCAGGTATATAGGCGCTCGAAGGATAGCTTCAGTGATGCCTTGTGCACCAGCTCCAACACAATCACCTTCTCCAACTGAAGTTGCTCAACCTGCTCCCTCTAGTCCAACATCTGCTCGCTCTAGTGATCTCCTACCATCCCAACTCCACTTCCTTTTAAACCTCTACCTATTATTGAAAAACCTTTGCAGGTATATCGGTGCTTGAAGGGCAGATCAGTGATACCTTGTGCACCTACTCCTACACAATCACCTTCTTCACCTGAGGTTGCTACACTTGCTCCACCTCCTTCTGCTAGTCCTAGTTTGCCAATTGCAATTCGTAAAGGTAAACATTTATGTCCAGAACACCCTATTTACAATTTTGTTTCATTCCATAGAATTTCCCCTCCTTTGCGATCTTTTGTTTTGTCCTTGTTTACTGTTTCCATTCCTCGTTCATACCAGCAAGCCTTATTATCTCCGGGTTGGAAACTAGCCATGGAAGAAGAAATGTGTGCTCTTTATGCAAATCAGACATGGGATCTCAGATTTCTTCCTTCCGGAAAGAAAACAGTTGGTTGTAGATGGGTGTTCACCATTAAGTATCACCCAAATGGTTCCGTGGAGCGCCTCAAGGCGCGGTTGGTGGCAAAAGGTTTTACTCAAACCTATGGTGTTGATTACATGGAGACATTTTCACCTATTGCTCGACTTAACTCTGTCAGAATACTTACTTATTGCAGTAGCAGTTAGTCGTGATTGGCTTTTGTATCAGTTGGACATTAAAAATGCCTTTCTACATCATGGAGATTTGCATGAGGAGGTTTATATGGATCAACCACCGGGGGTTGTTATATCTAGTAATGAACATAAAGTATGCCATTTTAAGAAAGCCCTCTAAGGGCTCAAGCAGTCCCCACGAGCTTGGTTTGATAAGTTCAGTTTTGTTGTTATTCAGTATGGATTTCAACGCTCTAGCTCTGACCATTCAGTTTTTACTCGACGCTTTTCTGCTGAGATTATTGTTCTTATTGTGTATGTGGATGATATTATTTTATTTGGGTGGAAATGATGTTATTGGTATTGCAGACCTTAAAGTTTACTTGGAAAGCAATTTCATACCACGAATCTAGGCGCTCTTCGTTACTTTCTCAGTATTGAAGTTGCACGATCGAAAGAAGGTATATGTTTATGTCAACGGAAGTATGTGATGGATCTACTTTCCGAGACGGGCACACTTGGCTCACGACCAGTTGATACTCCTATGGATTCTGATGTGAAACTTGATGCAGAACATGGTGATCCTTTTTCTTGATATTAGTCGTTATAGAAGACTTGTTGGGAAGTTGATTTATCTTACCGTAACGCGTCCAGATATTACCTTTGATGTTAGTGTTGTCAGCTGGTTTATGCATGCCCCTCGCTACCCACACTGGGATGCTATTTTTCGCATTCTTCGATACTTAAAAGGTGCACCTGGCAAGGACCTCCTTTATCGACCCTCACCATCCCTTGAGATCCGTGGGTATTCTAATGCTGATTGGGCAGGTAGTTCTACAGATAGGCAGTCTATCTCTGGCTATTGTACTTTTGTTGGGGAGAACCTCGTGACATGGCAAAGTAAGAAACAAAGTGTTGTTGCTCGTTCTAGTGCTGAGGCGGAATATATGGCCCATACCGCATGCGAGATGAAATGTGTGCACTCACTTTTGGAAGAGATGGGTGTTAGCTCTTCTAACCCTATGCAAATGTTTTGTGACAATCAAGCCACCATCTTTATTGCTAATAACCCTGTCTTTCATGAGCGTACATAGCATATTAAGGTCGATTGCCACTTCATTCGGGATCTTGTGATGAGCAAAGAGGTTGTCACTCCGCATGTCAAATCGTGTGACGAGTTGGGTGATATTCTTACCAAGCCATTGTTGAGAGCTCTCTTTTCTCGAATATGTGCCAAGCTGGGCATGTTTGATCTCTATGCTCCAGCTTGAGGGGGAGTGTGAGAGTATTGTTTTTATTATTTTGGGTGTTTTTAGTAATGGATGTGAGTAGCATTGTGTGGTTGTTAAGTGGTGTACCTGTGGGTGTAAATATACTGGTTAAGACATAATAAATAGTGGGTTAGAGCAAGAACAGTTCATTCCGAACTGATCTCTCTTTCTCTTTCTCCTTATACTTTTTCCACTCCAAAACTTCATTAATTCGTACATGTGTCAGATACTGATACACACACAAGAGCCAATGTCACTTAGCGACAACAGTAACAATGATGGCAACAATCATAATGATAATAACCAAAGCCTCAAACCACTAACAAGATTCTTCAATACCAAAGAGTCAAACTCTAAATGTGTCACAAACATATCTACAGTCCTACACTAATTATCATAACGAAGTTCAAACACGGATTTTTATTGCTCATTGAGATCAGCCAGAGACATTTGGATTTGGACTATTGGCAAAATGGGAGATTTTCCTCTCGAAAGGGAAAGGTAGTCTTCATTGAAGTGGCTCTTGGGCGATCTAGAGGTGATGGATGGGACTACGTATGTGGCAGCAGCATGCCATGTTTCCTGTTTTAAAAAGGTGAAAAATGAAGGACTAAGTAAAAGGATAGAGAGGAGAGGGAGAGGGAGAGGAGAGAAAAGAGAGTGCAAAAGGTTAGACCCTGGGTTGCACTCACTTAAACTTATTCACTTGTGTACTAGTTACACCCAGAACTTACTTCACCACCGAGGTAAGCATACCAACATTCATAAGTACACCCACACAACAATAAATAAATAAATAATGCTAATAAACCCCTAGGTGCTTGGGCTGTAAGAAAATACTGCTTGATTGAAAAAGAAATTCGAAGATAACACGGGATCCAGTCAGTGCAAACTCCTAACCAAAATATAGCAACATAACCACAAGAAGATTTGATTCACAGGAGACATAACCATCAGTACGTACCTGTTTCCAAAAAGCAAAGTTCTAGCTCATCATATTCGCGTAACGAGTCTTCAAAAAGATAAGCCATCTCAAACATGAAAGCTAAGCTTTCCTGCAAACAAAGAGATGAACAATATCAAAGCGAGGAATCTAAGACACGGAAAAGCAAAACAAGGAAGCTTCTTGACCGCATAATGGGAACTAGGACATGTTTTTCTTCTTGGAACTAGTTTGAGAGATAAACCCACTTTACTGCCAGATCGCAGTATACCATTCTCACCATCAGAAGAGAAGCAACTACATGGATGGCCAGCTAAACCAGTCTTATCTGGATTGTTTCCAGAGATGTAAGAGATAAGTACCTTTAAAATGAAGAAATTACAGAAGTTCCACACTGGCATGAATCTCTGCTCACTGAGCTTGCGAATCTCGTCCTCATAGAACTGAAGACGCCTATCCAACGTATTCCTGATGGATTCCACAATCTTAGAGTCCAAATCTTCCCAAAAATTTGCCTCTGATCCATGTATATCTAGTTTGCAGCACCTGATTAGTGTTCAGAACACCAGCAGAAATCAAAACCAAACGAAAGTTTAAAAAACAGCAAAAAGAAAGGAAAAAAAGATGTAACTGACAAAACAAAGAGTATGACTTTTTAATGGAATGCACTAAGTTTACAAGAATAGTTAATATTCTTTATATAGAAAAAGGGAGGAAGAGGAGGGGTCATGTAAGATATTGAATCACATCAAAACTGATTCGAAGAAGTGAATGGGAAAGAGAAAATTAGTCCAGAAGGAAGTGGATATGTGCTCATGTGTACCTTTCTCTCTTTTTAGAGTTGAAGTCAACTTCAAGTTTGGCATATACTTTTTTAGCCAACTTGGTAGCCTGGTCATTGTTGGGGTGAGCTTTCGACACAAATACAATAAAGTATTCTCTTTCATCATTTTGAACAATCAACTTTAAACGCGGTTTCAGAATGGTCTTGAACTCATCGAGGTCCTGTACAAGAAGAAATCAAATAAGTTTTATCATATATAGCAGAGGAAGAAGCACAGTAAGGAAAATCATTCCCACTCATAAGTCATAACACAAATCTATCAAATACCACTGCAAACATACTCCAAAGTAAATATGATAAAATTTTGGAAATCTCTAGCAAAACTATACCCTTAGACTTGAACTTTTCATACTTGAGTGGAAGTATGGTGTGCAATGAGTCCAATTTCCTATACCACTAATATAGCACTCATTCGATGTTCCCAATTAGGTGGTCTGCATCATGTGTAGTTGATGTGGGAAAGGAAGGGACTATTTTTAGCAATTATTAATTTAGAATTTTTACTTATTGAGTTTAATTAAAATTAGAAGGACAAAAGTGTCGTTTGTTTAGAAATACTATTATCAAATAATCAAAACTATCAAATATCTTAAAAATACTATTCTCCTTTAATCTTCTTTGTTCTTAATATCTTTATTCGTCTAATTCTTCAATCTCCTTCTCTTCTACTTTCAAATATCTCTGAAATTCTGAATCCTTTCTTCTATATCCTACCCATTGCTCCGCATTTGTAGTTATCATTGCAGACTATCATTATTTCCCTTCAACAGGACTAAAGGACCACCACAAACATATAATCCTATAATACACTCACGTCTGGGGTTATGTATGGGGCTTGTCAAAAAACAATCATCGACACTGTCACAGGGGTCCAAAACTGTTTATATCTAGTTTGTAATTTTAAGAATCCATACTTAAGTCCCAGAGCAATAAGCTAATCCACTGCTACTTCATACAAAACTTGACTTTCCTTAATGAAGGACCATGAAAAATAGAAAATAGTCGAGCGCACGGCGTCCTTCATTCTATTGAAAAAGGTTTTGAATAATTTTAACTGTCAAAATTTCCAAAAATTTCAAGTAAAATTTTGACCATAGAAAACAGAAACACATGCATTCTATCTCGTTTTCTTTAAATATGAATGAAAACTGAAGATGTCTGGAATTTATGTAATGAAAGGCTTAGGCCCTCAATCAAGGCTATCCATGGAATTGCTCCTGAATAAGTGTGTTGAGGATGGTATGGTAACAGGAAGCATAGTACAAAATGCATCGCACTACCTCTCGATATTTGAAGAATCAGCACGATACTTTACAGTGTCAATATAGTCAGCAAGCCGATATTTTTGGCTTTGTACTGTTGGTATTTAACTATTTCAGTATGTACCAAATTTCACGAATTGGCATTGATACTTTGAACTATGACAGGAGGTAGGCAAATGTGTAGGAGCTGTGTCATTGCACTATATTATTGTTCTTCGTTCTAATAAAGTTTAATCTTTTCCAAAAGAGAATAAAAGAAGAATGTGATAAATAAAAATATGATATATATATTACACCCTTATAAATCATGAAAGATGCATATATGATCATGATAAATAGCTAGTAAGTTACATGCCTACTACCAAAAAGGTTTACGATCGCGCCTAATTAGTTCTAGACTCCTGTTGCTCTCAACTCACACGAGAATAATAATGCCTTGAAACAAATGCCTGTACTGCCTCACATAACCCCAAACAACCATGAATTCACCGCACCTCATTTTAGAAACTTAGATGAATATAAGCAATTAGCTCTCTCATATCTATTAATCAGTGCATTCAGCAGGACCTGCAAAGTGAGGAATGGCACAAGTTTTAACAGATAACTCGAAAAAAAATTTACCTTAGAAAACAAGATCCGCCTGCTCCCTGCTAGAAGAATTTTAGCAATAAGGAATAAATATCAAACACCAACTTTCCAACTCTCCTTTACGATGGATGAGTACTTTTGGTACAAAGATATCTCCCATCCCTTAGCAAGGCTTCCTTCCTCATTTCTGGGGCATTCAAACCACCACCCCACCGAACCTTATGAACCTTCCAAATTTTAAATCTTGTCATCTCTTTTCATAGCC
Organism: Coptis chinensis; assembly: GCF_015680905.1. NCBI lineage: Eukaryota > Viridiplantae > Streptophyta > Magnoliopsida > Ranunculales > Ranunculaceae > Coptis > Coptis chinensis. Next base: position 38,537,119 of record NC_141464.1, read on the forward strand.
TGAAAATGTACTGTCTGCGTCGCTGACGCTGTCGTTCAATTTATGGGCAGACAGCCAGAACCTAAGCAAATATAGGCTTCTTGAAAGTATGATCACAGGTTCACAGGCGCTCAAGCTTCACAAAACTTGCATAGATTACAAGATACATACTGTATTGCCAGTAAGCATCACAGACTCCATACTCCATAAAAACTTGAACATAACTAGGGAGCAACTCTTTATCACGGAAACTTACTAGAGACTGTGCTACACACAATCCACTGCAACTAATTATACATGTATAAACGTATTTTTTGTATAAATGTGGATGACTGGCCTACCATATAATGCAGCATACAATAAACTAAAAGCAAGAGATGCAGAAACTCAATACTTGCAACCCAAGAAAGCAGTTCAGTAATGAAATTATGACTAGAGAATGTTCCGAAATAAAAGTGCATTAAGAGTAGCCATTTTGGTATATAAGCAATTTTTTAACAAAATCATCAAGTACTGAATATGGGCGCACTATGTGAGCACTAGAGTAATAACCCATATAATGAAGTTGCACACGTAACACAGTGAGTAGTGCAAAAAATATAGAAATACCTCACAAGTAACGAGAACCACCGTAGCATATGGCTCCCGAAACCAAAACAAGGACTGCTCTTGTGGGAAACGGCTACGAAGTCTGATATCTGTAGTTAATATGAATTCGGCAGGCAGTTTCTCCACATAAACAGGATTGCGAGTCTTGTTGTTCAAACAAGCCCTCTTAAACGGCAAGCGTGCTTCAAACCCTTTTTTAACAACGTGCCACAAGTCACTTACATCTTCAACTGTAAAGATTGGTAAAAACAATTGTTTATGAATATTCAAACAAATTCTTTGAGAAAAAATTGCATATGGTATTTTCGTTAATGACATAATCATAAAAAGTGTTCCCCAGCATTTTGGTAACTAATAAGAAAGTTATCTAATACATCAACCAGTTCACCAATTATTTCACCAAGAAGCATATCCATCATGAAAAAGAAACCAGTGGTCTTCCAGGACTTAAGGATGGCAAGTTTCCATTCCAGTGGTTTAGCTGCACACTTCTTTGTTTCCATATATGTGGCGTTATACACCATAGAAAAGTGAGGGTAACATATACCGCCATTCAAAAAGGGTAGTAACAAACACCAAAGATCAAATAATAGTAAAAGGAATGAGTCAATGAGAGATACTAAGGCATCTACTCCTCTGTCATTTCCAGCGTCCAGATTCACCATAGGAAAGATGAAATTGCCATAATGAAAGACAAGGATTAACTAGAACTTGAGCAGGAAAACAGTCGTTCCCATGCAACATGATGCAGTTAGCTTAAAAGCAGGTAAATATTTTGCTCCATTGTAATTCCAAACCTTGTATAATGCACATGTTAAAACAGACACGTTAATGGTTCAGATGTTAATACTTGTGTCAGTGTATTTGATGTTTTAAGCTCTAGCCAAAAGATGCATTTATAAATGATTGATCCTAGTGTAACTATACAGCTCAATTTTACTACTAGTCCCATTTCAAACAATTGAACTACTCGTTTTAAATCATGATTCAATATATCTATGAGTCATTAAAACAAACACACATAATTACATTTTTTTTTTAAAGAACGGGAATTGGATCTAAAATAGTACCTGAAATGACGAGATGGTCACAAGAGCTTTTAATTGACTGAAACTGAGCTAAGAAATTCGCCATTTTTATTTCTCTTGAAAAACCATGTGGGCAAAATATTTGGAGTGTGGGAAAAGAAGATCTGAATTGTTGAAATGGGACAAATTTTTGTGGGCCGAAATGATTTTTTTTCTCTGGCCCGGGCCCAAGATATAGGGTGTTTTATAGTCTTGAGTCTCATTTTTATGTATTTATTAATGTTATTATTCTTCTTTTGTTAGATTTAAATCGAGACACCACACTAACTTAATATGTATTGAATCATAGAGAATGAGATAGAGAGAATTCTTATTCATTTAGATAAATCTAAATGGGAGGAGGTTACCTTTATATACAATTAGATAACCTCCTTTCTAAGATAAAGGATTAACAGGATAAACAGTAAGATAGAGGATGATCAGGATAAACACCAAGATAGAAGATTATCAAAATAAATACTAAGATAGAGGATTATCAGGATAACCCATATCAATGGTGGGCATCCATATAAGCCCACGGATTTCATAACACTCTCCTTTAGATGTCCACCATTCTTGTGGAAATTATGGTGGATGCATCTTTTGTTGCATTATTCTGGATGCTCTATAACTATCCAATGGAAGTTGCCTCATTAAAACCTTACTAAGGAAAACCCAGTGGGAAAAAACCAAAACGAAGGAAAAAGAGTACAACATTACTCAAAATCATTGTGACTTGCTTAATACTGCCTCTGTAACGCTCGTATTTAAAATACGTATTTATTTATTGATTTATTAATTAATTAAATTGTTTATTTAAAAATCGGCTGGATTGGATTTGGAATATGTGGGCCTGGTTTCTGGGCCCAAGTCTGCGTTGGGCTTGGGTTTCAAACCCAAATATATATTCGTATTGTTCTGGAGAATAGGGTTCTAAGAATAATAAAATAATAAAAAAAAGGAGGCGGTTTTGTTTGGCTTGGAAATGGGACGCCCCTGACTATGATGATGAATCTCGGAGCTTGGGATTAAGGTGAGTAGTTTAGTTTCATTTTTCTTGTCTATACAACGAGACGACTTTACTGTAGTACCACGTTTACTATATGTTTTCGGTTCATTTTTATTTTCTGCTCATTTAATGTTCAACAACGATTCTTCTCGTTAATGTTAAAACTTGTTAGAATTATAGAACTGTTAAAACTCGTTAATGGTTGTTCATGGTGGCGCAAGCCCAATGAACGAGAAAATCGCCTCGCATTAATCGTTGAAACTTTTATTTTGGTATTATCGGTTGGTTGATGTCGGGGTTAAGAGGTTGACAAAGGGGTTGTTGTGGTATGGAGAATTGGTGCCGCTTGAAGCTCGTAGAAGTTTGAGGTCGCCAATGGCGGTGACCGAAACGCCAATGTTTGGGTTTTGATTGTGTATTGGAATGGGTATGGGTGAAGTGGATTGATTGAACTGTGGTTGGAGGAAGGGTGATTGGGTCGTGTAGTGTGATGGTGGCTGATTGGTGGAAGCTTTGGGCAGGGCAGTAATGGCGGCGCGACCCAGCTTGGAAAAAAAAAATGAGTGATGGAAGCAAATCTAGTTTTGGGTTGATTAGAGTGGTAGGGTTTTGTACCTAGATTAAAATCGATGGGTTTATGGTGGCCAGAGTTGGGTGTGATGGTGGCTGATCGGTGGAAGCTTTAGGTAGGGCAGTAATGGAGTCGAACTGGGTTTTGGGATGTAAAATGAATCACATTTTTGTTATGTCTAGAGGTTGGTTTTTCTTGGGGTTCCAAACCGAACTATTTCCTTTAGTTTGGAGGGCCGGTGGTGGCTGGTGGTGGAGAAGAGAGAGCTGCTAGTGTGGGAGCTGAAGAAGATGACATTGTTGGTTGGTTTCTCTTGGGCTTGGTGGGTTTCTTTGGGCCGGTCTATTTTGTTGGGTTGGGTCGAGTTCTATTAGTTTTCTTTGGGTCCGATTTTCAAGCCTTTTGGTTGGGCCTTTTTCAATTAGTTTGTTTTTTATGGGGTCAGTTCCAATTTTTGTATTCATGGGCCGGTTTTCTTTTATTTTGTGGGCTGGGTCATTTTGGTTTTAAGTGGATCGGTTCCCTTTAGATATTTCCAGTTGGGCTAAATCTATTGTTGGGCCGGTTTCGGATTTGGCTTTTATGTTGGATCCGGCTAACATTATTTGAATCTTTGGTTGAGTAATTGGCTTGGCTAGTTGGGTCTGAACCATGACCTTAACCGTTACTTTAGTCATGAGCCCATGAGCCATGCACCTTTTTGCCCTTAGCCATGAACCATGGCTATGACTCTGGAACCTGTCGAACATGGAAACGACAGTTTGACTTTGACAATGATGTGTTGACTTTGACCTTGACCTTTGACCGTTGACTTTGACCTTTGACTATTGCCTGTTGACTTTGGTTGTTGACCGTTGACTGTGGAACGTTGGTTTTTCTAGATTTTCACCTATTTAAGAATATGGACAAATATAGTAATAAAATATTATCGAAATTGTATAACTTTGTTTGTCATTATCTAATTAAGTTTTGACGTGAGCAGTGCAAAATAATATTGGCACGTAACTAGAGGGGAATTCTGATAATAAGAATTTGATATATATGTTTTTATGAGTATTAAATTATATACGGATTTAGATTCATGGACTTTGATTGTGGACTGTGGACTATTTAATTGTGCTACATTTTATGTTGTAAATTGTATGGACAAATCAAATGCTAAAATGTTGTGGAAGCTTGTATAAATTTGGTGGTCATTATCTAATTAAGATTTGACGTTGATATTGTGATATTATATAATATGTTGGGATATATATATTAAATGCAATAGTTTTGAAGAAATAAATGTATAAACGCTCCATTATTTTATATGTGAGATGCTACTATGAGGTAGTATAGTATTTGTGGATATTTCCCACGGGATGGTGGCGTAGTGCAATAATATATTGGCACGTGAAAGAATGAAAGTGGTTATGAGATATAATTAAGATATTTCTAAATATTATGGCTTAGTGCAATAAGGTATTTGACATGCACGTGATATAGTGGAATGTTTATAAGTCATAACTGTATGACACCTGAATAAATTACGTAACGAAAATCCTATAACCTGACTACCACAACTCATGTGATTTGCCCTGTGTGGGCGTATGTGATGTGATTGGCCCTTCTGGCGTTTCAGTGAATCTGAATGGCCTTCGGGTGTAAGTAATGTGATTGGCCCTTCTGGCGTTTCAGTGAATCTGAATGGCCCTTTCCGGGCGAGCCAAATAGTGGCTTGATTATTCCGTTCGCAAAATAGAATGAGACGCCGCGATATTTTATGCCTAAACAGTGGCGATTTGCATAATGGGCTTCCGTGTGAGGGGGTTACCCGTGTGCGCGCATCCCGCCGTGGTAGTTACGCACGGAGTGGTTCATTATGTAAGGGGAGGCATGTGGATGTACATGTTCGTGTTGGGAAGCAATTGTGGTAGCCAGGGAAACTAGGTAAGACATAGATACGACATGAATTTTAGGGACACACAAAGAAAGCCTTAATTAATATAATTATGGTAATATGTTGGTTAATGATATATCTTTAGATAGATGATTGTATATGTTTGGATGGGTTATAGTTTAGTTAGAACCTAAAGCCTCGTGGAGGAACTAAATGCATTTTATTATGCTTATGGTTTGTTGTGTGGTTAGTGGGAAGTTAAAGCTCTCGATTGGAGGAACTATCGCCTTTAATTATTGTACTTAAGGATGTTGTATTAGTCGTTGAAAGTTAAAGGCCTCGATGGAGGAACTAACTGCGACGGATCGATTGTATATATATATGTATAATTATATATTGTATTTTAGAGCTACTCACACCAAAGATTTTTATAATGTCAACCCGATTTGCATGTTTGCTTATCGGGTGTGTTCATTAAATGAACATAGTTGATAAGTATTGACAGTTTTAGTGTTGAAGAAGATTGGTTGTTTACTTGTGGTTTTGCGTTAAGCGTCGCATTTCAAGATAGGCTTTGTTTTCCTTTGAGGTGATGTAGATTTTTAGTTGAGATAAGGTTATTTGCATTTTCATTTGTAAATTTTTGTAATGAAGATGACTTTTGTTTAAGTTAAAATTTTTATTGGTTTTTAACTATCCGCATATTTAAACTGTTTATGGGTTTTTGGGAAGTGGAGAGTGCGTCACACCTCGGAGATCGAAGAGTCGGGAACAAATAATGTTTTTCCAATTTATGTCGAAATTCGGGGTGTGACAGCCTCATTAAAACCTTTACTAGGGAAACCCATTGGGATAAAACCTAGATAAGGGAAAAGAGTACAGTGCATATGTCATGGGACACATTCTTCAAGATGCTCTCCCTGTTCTATTACTCCCCCTGATAAAGACAAGTCTTTATATGGCTTGGTGATGAACTCTGCGCATGCCGATCCCATATACAAGTTTTTGAAATGTATGCTCCGATAGTGATTTAGTGAAGAGATTAGCGAGGTTGTCGCTGGAACGAACTTGCTCGACCTTAATTAATCTGCTTCTTCTTCTGAAGTTGATGAGTGTAAAAGAATTTTGGTGCAATGTGTTTTGTTCTGTCTTCTTTTATAAATCCTTTTTGAATCTGGGCTATACAAGCTACATTATTCTCATAAATAATGTTGGGAACACCTGTTATAGAAGGTAATTGACAAAAATTACGAATATGCCCAATTTATAACCTTAGGCATACACATTCACGACTAGCTTCATGAAGAACTAAAATTTCAGAGTGGTTAGAGGAAGTTGCCACTAAAGTTTGTTTAGTGGAATGCCAACAAATGGCAACATTACCACTAAGAAATACATAACCTGTTTGGGAGTGACCCTTCTGAGGGTTAGATGGATAACCAAAGACTGCAGAGCCAACTAGATCATAGTCATTAGTGGAACCATAAGAATAAAATAGTTTCATACCAATTATTCTATAAAAATATCTTAATATGTCTTTGACATCATTCCAGTGTCTAAGTGTATGTGCACAATTATATATTGATAAGAAACTAATAGAAAATACAATGTCTGATCTTGTGCACGTATTGTGCTAGATATATAAATGCTTCCATATCACTCAAGTAGAGTATTTTCAAGACCAAGAACTTCCTCATGATCTTCCTTTAGTCGAAATGGATCCTTATCCAAATCCAAGTTCCGCACAACCATGTGCTTTGTCTATTTCATTTCAAAAATCTATAGTCAACAGTTTTCTCCAATTCCTTAGGAGTCTCAATCAAGTTTATACCAACCAAATTTGCTACTACTATATTGAATCCAACATCGGATTTTACTATAGGTCCACACCACATTTTTCAAAGAGTTTAATTATGCTTGAATATAGCAAATTCCAGATTGGCCAATCTTTCCTTTGTCGACAAAACACATGGTGCATTTATTTTTCATCATTGTCCTTTGATGTTCCAATAGTTATACCATAGCTAAATATGTCATCCATGACAAGTGCTTTCATATCCCACAATTCACCTGAACATGCATGGAATATTGAGATCGATCTCTTCATTTTCAGGTACATGTGCCTCTCTATAGGCAACCATAAGCATTTTAGTGAATTTTGGATATTTGCACATTTTAATTATTTGTTTATGGAGCTCCAGCCATTACCTGGCTATTATTTGGACAAGTTGATTCCTCAGTTCTCTTCTCCTAGGAGCACTCTCTTTGGATCATATAGGTCTACCACGCTTTTAGCGTATAGTAGTTTCATTTGCCGCCATGTTTGAACCCCGTCCAAATGGAACATCAATTATGGCTGGCACATTCATGGTTACTTTTACCATATAATTAAATACTTAGGCATTTTCCCTGTAACCGCTTGCAAGTGTATCATTCTCCTTATCTCATATAGTCACATTCATTGTTTAGATCCTTAATGAGACAGAGGACGTGATCCAAGTTACTTCACGTCGTTCCTTAAAGCAACCATTGCTTTTCTCCCCCTAACGACGGGGATACTATCTCATTAAATTGACAATTATGTAATACAGACTGTCTAAGTGAGCTTCTTGCTCCAAACGTTAGATATGATACACAATGTCTTTCTCATTTATGGGTATAATCTACCGGACATATATCCATAATACTTTTCTCCATTTATATTTATACATGTTAACATAAAGCAAAATAAATTTGTAAATATTGATACTAGCACAAGTGTGTATTAAGAAAAATAAAAACTTGAGATTCATAATAAGGAAATTCAAAATATTAACGACAATCAAGGCTAGAGAAATTGATACTAGTGCATTGTGATAGAATAAGTTAACGTAATTAGAGAATCACAGAATAATAACTAATACTTTCTAATTCCAACTCAAAATAATATAGAAAACAATAGTTACCATTACCTAATGAGGAAAAATCAAACCTAAAAACAAAAATAACTAAGTTGTCTACTAATAATTAGACAAGTAATAGTAAAATTTAGATCTTCTGGATCTAGTTTGGTAATAGTTCAAACATAGCATCAAATGCTTCATTACTGAGAGGTCAGCCATCAGCATCCTCGAAGAAATCATTACAATTCAAGGGTGTAATGTCCAATGGTATTCCAGTATCAAATCCTTCCACCACATTTGTCTCCATCTCCATGGCATTAACAGAAGCTCTGTATTTTTCTATCAGATGTGCCGGTATACGACAAGTACGTGACCAATGCCCAGGTTCTCCACATATGTAGCAAGTGCTCTCTGAGTTTTGAGGATTTGAGTCTCTTTTATGCGGTGGAGCTGTCCACTTGTTCCAATTTCCCTTTTTGTTGGTCATTAGTATTCCAATGATCATTTTTTCTATTACCATTGCCATCTCTATAAGGATGATAACCTCAACCACCTCTCCTAGTATTTCTGCCTTTTCCACGCCCTCTCCCATGTCCTCTACCACGACTACCATTAGCTCGAAAGCTGGCATTTGCTTCTGGAATTGCCATTGACCCAATTGGTATGGAGTTGTGGTTCTTGATTAAAAGGTTACTATTTTGCTCTACAACAAGGAGACATGTTATAAGATCAAAATATTTGGAGAATCGTCTCTCTCGATATTGCTGCTGCAGGTTTGGGCTTGGGTTATAAATGTTGTCAATACCAAATTGTAGTTGCAATTTGTTAAATGGAAGTTTGCAACATTAACAATTGTAGATACATTCAATCAAACAACAATTTTGTATTCATTATAATGAATGCTCTATTGTAGATTCATTCAATCAATCAAGTATATGTTTTGCATTCTCTTGTAGATTAATTCATCCAATCAATCAAATATTTTGTATTCATTCTAATGTGTTTGTAAATGTTTATTCTTCATCTTCATGTTCCATTTAAGATTTTTATTGGGTTTTGATTGAGTATGGAAAGAATAATGAGTAAATGAGAAACTTGAGTATTCAATATAAGGTGAATGGCCAAAAGAGTTGGGCAATAGCAGGTTACCTTGATGAGTTGGGTGGTGCCCAACACAAAACATATTTTTTTATTAGAAAATGGCAAATTTGTAATATATATTTCTTTTTTTTTGGGTTGCCCAATACAATTTCACGAGTGCCCGATTAAACCACCAATATAATATGTAGCTTTCACAAAGGGCTAACCTCTATGAAAGATTTTATCGCCTCATCAGTTGCACCATTGTCAATAGATTTTGAAGTTACCAAACATTCCATTTTTATTTTATTTAAAAAAAAAACTTTTCTCTCATCATTAGTAAGTAAATAAATTATTAGCTATGTTTGCCCCGTGCTTAGTTGCTCCACTTCATTAGCCTATCCATTGTTCTAACCATCAGCACCAACCACATTATCCACGAGCACAATTGGTGCATTATTTGTGTTTATACGACAAAAATACTTTATTACACTTTTAGATTGAGGTAGTGGGTCAGAATGACATGTTTGTACCTTTCAATACCAATAGCCTGCATGATGATGTTGCATTGGATTGGATATTGTGAAAATCAAATTTGATATTTTATCTATTTGTTGTCTACTCTTTAATCTAGCTATAATGTCAAAGACAAGGCATTTGTGTTTCAATTTACTTTACCCAACTTATACAGTTTGGAGAATTAGTTAGGTTAGCTACCTTTGAATCTAATATGCATGGCAAAATTCTTACACACCCACCAGTTCCTCTTATCTTTCGTTCTACTAAGTTAAACCGGGGTAATGGTCGAGACTCCAGACCAAACTATAAGTTAACGAGTACATGTATATTCTGCATATTCAAATCTTGAGGTAAAGAGAAGTATAACACACACTTGATTGGTGACCTTGCCTTCTACACACTTTTGATGATTCTCACGGAAACTGATTCGCACATGTCTGTCACAGCAAAATGACTAAGCAATGATTACTTGATAAAGTCGCCACTGTGGATAGGGTCCAAATAATTTGCACAAACTGCATGGCATCAGTGTTGTTCTCAAGCTCCTTGCAAGACTAGGCAACAAATTGACATCGGTCATTGAAATATTTTTCACATTGAACATATTGTTGTTAGAATGTGTGGACCGAAAAAATGAATTGTCCTACATTGGAACAAGAAAGAGTTCATCATGGGTTGATATAGGGGGATTCTCACAAACTAGTACTAAGACATTTTCAAATAAAACTCAACACCAATGGCCAAGTTTTAGCCCAAGCCCAATGGATAGTTGAGTAGGTGACAATATCGGTACTACTTATCCTATGGGCACGGAGGGTCAAGCCTGGTGGGTGTACCTAGGTCCTAACAACAGGTATCGAAGCCGATGGTTTGACAGGGACGTCGAATACAAATCATGCAAAAAACAAGAGACGAAATCATTCAAGATAGAGTGCCAACAAGAGCCACAACTCAAGTAGAGTTGCTTAACGAGCATCACGTTACACCAAAGATTAGTGCCCTTTGGATGTTGTGGAGATTCGAGAGGGTGTAACTCGAGGTGAATCTAACAACATGGAATGATGCTCGAGGTGGAGAAGTCTCTGGGGTTGAGGAAAACCCCTCCTTTAGATGCCCGAACACACCAGAGCTTTGGCATTGGATCGTGCTCGACAATGAACGAATGGAATAGTCCTACATGGACCGAAAAGAGGAATAGTCCTATATGGAATAAGAAAGGAGTTCATCATGAGTTGTTATAGTGAGATTCTCATAAACTAATACTGAGGCCTTTTCAAATAAAACCCCATACTCATGCAGCAAATAGTGGCTCAAACCCAATGAGTGGTTAAGTGTGGGGACAATATTGATACAAGTTATCCCATGAGCGCAGAGGCCCATGCCAGGCCTGGCAGGTGTACCTAAGTCATAACAATTGTTATTATGAGGAGCTTCAAGAGATCAAGACTCACGATATATCTCCACAAACTTAATGTGATTAGTCCTAACTATCATCTCACAAGACTACCAACAATTGTGATTTTCTTTTTATATATATGTAATAATAAAGTTATGACAATTGATTTTTTAGATCACCTATGTTTAGCCTAAATCTACATATGATATATATATATATATATATATATATATATATATATATATACGGTTAGGCTAGGATGACATTCTTAGCGTTACATACTTAGAGTGACATACTACTGCTCACGCCCTTCAAGCCCACCCCACCTAACCAACAAAACACAAAACAGAATTTTTGTTTACAAACCTTCGTCAAACAGTTCAAACTCCAAACTCCAAACTCCAAATTCAAACCGAAACCAAACTCCAAAAACTCCACACTCTAAACTCCAAATTGATCACCCCACTCCGGCATCCCACTCCGACATCTCCCGTCATCGCAAGCTTGCTTTTTTCAGGTTAGTTACTTCCCTTATTTTGGTACTTTTCGAGTTTTGATATCAATGTTCTTCTCTCTGTTTTGTTCTACTAATAAAGCTATTATTCTTCTTTCTTTTTGTGGGACTTGTGTCGGTCTTCTCACTTGTTGAATTTTTTTGGTTTGGTAGATAAGAAAAACTTTGTTCAGTGAATGGACTTCAACGGTTTTAAGGCAAACTAACTTCTCTTTCATTCCATGCGTTGGCATTGTTGATTATTAGATATGGTCAATCACTCAATCCTCATATAGGCTTCACTGAATAGCATGAAAAACTAACTAAGGAACTGAATGCTAAAAATAGGGTGGATCCTAAATCATAATAAAATAAACCCAAAACACCGGATCTTCCACCGACTATGTACTACTCTAATCATTCTTCAAAACACAAAGTGTTCACATGAACTTGGGTGGTAGTTAGAGTCAAAATAACGAACAACTATATACCAACCTGAATATCTTACTCGCTCAATCGCAAGCACATAGACTAGTTCACCACATGAAAGCTTAAAATGAGAAGGCTATTGTATCACCTTTCCCTTGTTTTGGTAGTTTTCAGTTTCAGCTTTGATATACTTTGCTATTGTATCAATCTTCAAGCTTGCCAACTAACCCGATATAAGAGATATACGGTTAGGCTAGTACTATATCAAAAAATGTGTCAAGAAAAAGAATCAAGAAAGTTTGGAGTTTCATGGCAAAGGTGAAAATTTGGAGTTTGGACAATACCGTATATCAGTGTATGAACAATACCGTATATCAGTGTAAGAGCTATAGATTTATCAGTGTATGGTTAAAAATGTAATGTATCCTTACATTATCCAATCTAAAAAATGTGGACAAGTAGTTGATTAGTCTACGCCCTGAGTTCACGAGAAGCTTCTCAAGAGTTTTGAGAGCTCATGCTTGATTCATGCTTGTTTATTTGTATGGGTAAATTGAGTTTCCTGATATTCTTTGTTTATTTGTATGGGTAAATTGAGTTTTGAGAGCTCATGCTTGATTCATGCTTCTTTACCTTACCAATAAACTGATATTCTTCCTCTCTTTCATTCGTCTGTTTCATTGGTTTATATATTGTTTTAGTCTCCCTTGTCATGCTAGTCTGATGTTGAATTTACCATGCAGGTATTATATAGTCTTGATATAATGGCTGGTGTTCATCATGACAATCGATATGAATATGATAGAAATCAAGAAGATGTAGTTGGTTCTTCGCCTACTAAATCTCCGCTCAAAGCACGCCGATATTAGTTGCTCCGTATGTAGGTATGGCTTTTAGAAGTATTGACGAGGCAAAGACTTACTACATAGAGTATGGTCAACAAGAGGGATTTGAGACTCGTGTTCGGACGACGGAGAAGAAGGGAACCGATGTGAATGTGGTTACTAATTGTTTATTTGTTTGCGCGGAAGGTGCCCCTAACAAGAGAGATTCAGTGAGATTAAGAAATACATCGACTATCCGGTCGCGGGTTCGCGGCTAAAATGCGTGTTAAGAAAAGACTACATGAAGAGATATATGATGTCAAAGATTGCTCATAATGAACATAGCCATAGTTATGTGACTCCAAAGAAAGAGAATTTGTATGAAAATTAACAAAACTATGCCTTAAGCAACAAAAAGCTTGACCGAGATTTTTTCGCGATAACAATTTACCCGTTGGGAAAGTGGCATCCGCTTTTCATGGGGAGGAAGTTGGGTTTACAAAGAAGGATTGTTGGAGCCATCATTATGGTTTGTCTATAAAGATGCCTAAAGAAGGTGATGCAACAGCCGTGCTAAACTATTTTATGCAGAGGAGTGCGGAGGATCCCCAATTCTACTATGCCATTGATCTAGATCAAAATGGGACTGCACTAAACTTTTTCCTCGGGTTGATGGGAGGTCTCGAGTCCAGTATGAATACTTTGGGGATGTTGTCTCTTTTGATACCACATATCGTACGAATGCATACTCTATGCCTTTTGCCCCTTTTTAATCGAGTCAACCATCATTTGCAGTCGGTTCAGTTTGGTTGCGCTACCGTTGTTTGATGAGACGTAACATACATTCATATGGTCAAGCGGGCTTGGCTTGCAGCCATGGGTGGTCGTGGTGCCAACCGCAATTATCAATCGACCGGGATAGAGCTTATGACCGCAGCCATTGCTAAAGTGTTTCCCGATACTCGCCATCGCTATCGCTTTTGGCATGTTATGCAGAAATTCCAAGAGAAGTTCGCCCTTTACTAAAATTGAGACATTGGTAATCGACCAAAGAATACTATTTCTTTCGTGATATGATTGCTGATTTTGAAAGAAGATGGTGTACAATCATAGAGAATAACTAATTGTCCGAAAAATCGCTGGTTGACGTAAATATATAATATTCGAGAAATGGGTTCCTTTGTTATCTCAAAGACAACCTTTTTTTAATTGGTATGCATACGACCGGGAGAAGTGAATCGATGAACTCTCATTATGACCAATTTGTCAATTCGAGAACTACACCGATGCAGTTTGTACATGGTAATGAGAAGTCTCCGCTTTGATTGCTAGGAATGAAAAAGATTCGATTACCGCGACCGAGCATAGTTCACTTAATTGTGGTCAAGATGCTTTCCTCCTTATGCATGCCGCGAAGGTCTATATGATTAGAGTATTCAATAAATTTAAGGAGCAATACCGTAAGGCAAAAGATGGAGTACAAAATTGATGGGGAAATGATTGACAGTGTATGGAACCGAAGCTACATGGTGAAATGGAGAGACCCATCAAGAAGTCTATTTGGAGAGCGAGTTTCGATAGAGGAACTTTAGAGGGAGATCATGAATGCAAGTACTTTCAGTTTATGGGGTTGCTTTGTGGTCATATGTTAAAGGTTTTATGCGTTATGAGATTGAAGACATTCCAAGGCATTTTCTTTTGAGCGATGGATGTAAAAGGCAAACACGATAGAGCGGAGTTTGATAATCGATTAGTGGTCGGCCATGAAAACCATGAACCTTTGAGAGTGGCTCATTGTATCAAGGTTGCTTCTCAACCGGCTTTACATTGCATCGCATAATCGCTGGTGGTTATTCATATTTTATAGAAAAGATTGAGAAAATGGCTATTGAGTTTCAAAGTTTAATGAAACTTCTTGCGGCGAGATGCATATAATGAAGAGCCTCCAGCCAGAGCCTTCAATTCCTCCAAATCGCAGAGCCTTCAATTCCTTCAACAGAGAGCCTTCAATTCCTTCGGTTAATACCTCACAAAAGTTATTTGATTTTAATGTTTAATGTTATTTGATTTTAATGTTTAATTTGATATAAATAGTTTTTTTTTTATTTTGATTTTCAAATCTTTATTTCAGATATTGATTTTGAATCCTAACATTTCTCAAACAAAAGGGAGGGGGGAAGAAGAACGAGGAGAGATTTCAATCTCCCCCAGGGAGATAGCCCTAAACAATCCAGAAGAATGTGTAAATCTCAGAGAAAGATTGCTAAGCATGACTCGAGAAATTGTCCAGAGAAAAATAACAAGTAATCTGTGAAATGTAAGTATTTTTTGTGTTGTCAATACTTTCCACTATTGTATGACTTTCTTGATGTAATCTTAGAAGTATGGAAGTATTAGAGGCATGTTTTTTTTCATTTTGTTGTATAAATATCCATAACGGGATGGCCTTCGGACATATGAGATCCTGAGGCTTATGCATTTTATATTTTCCTTGATGCATTTTATATTTTCCTTCGGACGTGGTTCTTAGAACAAATAGAAATAGCGTGAACTATGATGTTTTTAATATGCAATTTTGAATTTTGATACTTCGCTGTATTGATTTGTCTTTAATCAGGCGATCTGACAAAGGTTATGTACTTGCAGTGTAAGGTCTATGGTGGCTTTAAATCTTCATAACTATGGAAGTTGAAGCCGAGTATCCGAAAAGGTACGCTCTTGGCTAGCAGGAGATCTAACTAGACATAATGATATTTAGACTATGCGGTTTCAAATCTATGTTTGAAGCTAAGTAGATTTAGTCGATCCTAGTGGAGTCTTTCTACTTACTAGTATAAGTTGTATTGTTAGTTGATATATACTCTCACATATGGAGGAGCATTTCTGTGTTCTAAACAAATAGATATATTAGATACTTGTTGTTGTAAATCTTGAATGTGGGAGGTTTTTGTACTTCAATTATATGTTAGGATTCATGTGTACCTAAAAGTTTGAAGTCTAATGGTTAGATATTAATCCGACATATAAAGACCCACTGAGAGTGGATCTGGAGTATTCCGGGGCAATAAAGTGTGTCTTGCGTCGTAACAAACAGAGGATGTTCTTTCACATTAAGTACAGGGTGGCGGTTTGTTTAGTGCTTGACATGGTTGGCACTCCATGAAGTGATCATAGTTTGCCTTCATGAGTTCTTTTCTGAAGAAGTAATATAAAGAGCATAGTGTTCTAAAGTGCAGCTAAGACTAACCTAACCGCAGAGTAGCTGGATGGAATTGCATCCGTCAATTTCAGTGTTGTTTCATGTCAGCACAATTTGATTATGTATGGGTTTTGTGCCTTGCAGGTCTAAGACAATCCCTCGGACAAACTTCGCCGACGCGGCCTCAACCATTTTTGTTCATATACAATGGAAAGCAAGGAGCAACAAGGCAACAAGGCAACAAGGCAACAAGTTTTGGGGTATACAATCAGGTCAACCATTTGCTTTCCAAAGAGGGCGGCAGCAGCAGAAAGACTTGCTTTCCAATAAGAGTAGTAGGTGCAGGCAACAAGGCAAAGAGAGTAGCCACTATAACACACCAATCACTACAAAGACATGTGTTGTATTTGATTATGTTTGCTTAAAGCCGCCGCTGACCGCCTTTTATGCTGCAACTTCTTTGCTTAGGATTGATTGAGGAATGCAAATCTCAGACTAATCCAAACTTCAACGCCGCCAGACTTTTGGTTAGAAGAATTTCAATGTAATTTTTACAACTTTATGCTGTTAGGCAATCTTCTTGGCGTCCTTTCTTTTCATGTGGGTACGTGTAAGTGTAAATATTAAGTGTATCATTTAATTTAGTTTTTAAGGTTTTTCAGTTTGAGCTTAGGCTCTTTTATTTGTAGTCTGTTGTCTTTGTATTGTAGGCTATCAAATATCTCGACGCACTTCTTCTTCCTATTAACGAAACTTCTTTATACCAAGACGAAAAAATATAAGTAGTAAAAAAACGAAATGTAACACGCACTTCGAAGGTTTATGACTTGGGCGAATGTGCCTCAAGCAAGCTTTGAGAGAAAATTCATTCCCTAAAAGCCTCGCCCTTTTGGAAAACCTAGGGGCTAAGACACGGTCCTTTGAAAGTCTTAGTAATCATCAAGGTTTTATCACTATACCAAAATCAGTTACTACACTAATTCACTTTGCTTTCCACAATGAGATACATTATGTTGCCTTGAGAGGATGAGATTTTAGGGTGAAGAAAAAAAAAATAGAAAACAAGTAAAGTTGAGAGCTAAAAATACAAAAGGAGCATCAAGTTTTCCATGACCGACAAATCATCGAATAACACTCCATTCAGCCTCTTAGCAAGCCACCCACCAATTCAAGCCGGCAAAGATCTCGAACTGAAATGTTGTATCCCCAAAGATACCGGAAAGCTCCAAGCCAAAGATAAAAGGAACAAAGACAGCAGAGCGCAATAGAAGAATCTTTTGTCGACATTCATATCGTTTCATTCGGTTTGTTGAAGATCACATCGACAAAGAAATTGATTCATTGCATACCATCCAAAGATTTGAGAATACCCCTTCAACATTCTCAAGTGGAGGACCAAGACCAGCATTACTTGTAAATGTACACATATTGGTCCAAAGACTAATACTCTTACATTCCTTGAGCATATCCTCATTGAATTTGGGAGGAAGGTCATGTACATAAATATACCTTCCTCCACACGGATCACTCTTATTCTCCAACGCTTTCATAAACCTGAAAACTCTCCTTCACTCGATCTTTCTTATTCAACTCTTTACCAACCCTAACTTCCTAACTCCATCTACCCGACTCTTGAAACTAGACCTTTCATAGTAGTTTCAAGATCAACCCTCGAAACACCTAAACTTATCAATGAACTCATTATTTACCGGATTAGTAGAAGACGGAAAAGCTTAACCCCTAATCATCAACGGAACCATTACCAAGTACAACAAAATGGAAATAAAACAACAAGAACCAAAACATGACAATCACCGGCTCCTTTTGATGATAATTCCAAATTTCAAATGATTGTACTACTCTCTTCAAGAACAAGAAGATCAACAACACTTTTCAAAGCCAACCTCGATGAAAACGTTGACGACGGCGATGATGAGATTCTCGAGCCTACTAGAAACTTTCTCTAAGACACTTCAAATCCACGTCGAGTTTCATAACACACATTCAACACACACTCAACAGATTCATAACAGATAACCGAAAAAATTCAACAGATTCATAACAGATTCTTAACAGATAACCGAAAAAATTCAACAGATAACAGATTCAACATATTCATAATATATTCTTAACAGATAACCGAAAAAATTCAACAGATAACAGATTCATAACATATTATTAACAGATAATCGAAAAAATTCAACAGGTAACAGATTCAACAGATTCATAACATATTCTTAACAGATAACCGAGCAGTTATACCATCCTCTTCAAAACCATCAAAAGCACCATATCACCTTAATTAGGTATTTGATAATACAGATAACCACTAAAAGCATACACACCAACAACAACCTCAAAATGAGCATGCCGATCCAAGAATAAATGAATCACCTTTTTATCTTCCTTTATGCAAATGGAAACTTCACTTTCGATTGAAATGCCAAAAAGAATTTGTGGATGGAGTTAGTGTTTCAAGGCATTTAACAACTTCCATAATTTATCTCATCCTCCCATATAAAATATCTACATCTATGTTCTATCGGTAAATGATATGTATTTCTTGCGCAAATGAAGAAACGCCATTCAGATTCAACTCGGTTCTTGAAGTTCTATGGAATACGGTGCTTCCACATAATGGACACTTGCTCTTATTCATGGATGTAGAAATACTACAGAAAGTTTAAAAGACAGTTACTATAAAATTCAACATCAGACTAGCATGACAAGGGAGACTACACAGATTGACTGAAAGTAATAAAATTTATTTCGATAAATTTGCCAATACAAATTTTCTTCCAGAATCAATATGCCTTAAAATTTCATAAATATATAGCATTTGGAGTTAAATAATTTGGTACATAAGCGCGCAATATAATAATTTCACTTAAAGTTTTATTTCATGATTAGCAATATACATATTCAGTGAAGCCTATATGAGGATTGAGTGATTGACCATATCTAATAATCAATAATGCCAACACATGGAATGAAAGAGAAGTTGGTTTGCCTCAAAACCGTTGAAGTCCATTCACTGAACAAAGTTTTTCTTATCTACCAAACCAAAAAGTTTCAACAAGTGAGAAGACCGACACAAGTCCCACAAAAAGAAAGAAGAATAATAGCTTTATTAGTAGAACAAAACAGAGAGAAGAACATTGATATCAAAACTCGAAAAGTACCCAAACAAGGGAAGTAACTAACCTGAAAAAAGCAAGCTTGCGATGACGGGAGATGTCGGAGTGGGATGCCGGAGTGGGGTGATCAATTTGGAGTTTAGAGTGTGGAGTTTTTGGAGTTTGGTTTCGGTTTGAATTTGGAGTTTGGAGTTTGAACTGTTTGACGAAGGTTTGTAAACAAGAATTCTGTTTTGTGTTTTGTTGGTTCGTGGGCTGGGCTTGAAGGACGTGAACAGTAGTATGTCACTCTAAGTATGTAACGCTAAGAATGTCATCCTAGCCTAACCGATATATATATATATATATATATATATTTTGTGATCCATTTACCATATTTTTTTTATACCATACAAAATGATAATATTTTGTGGATATAATCTCCTAACTATGGATAGATTTTCCACAAAAATTCAGCTCATTTGGAAATCTCTAACCTATTTAAAAATTGTTGGCAACTTTAAAATATATATATAGGATGGATCCATTTACCATGTTTTTTTATACCACGCCCATTTACAAAATGAGTTAAAAGCTAATATTTTGTGGATATAATCTCCTAACTATGGATAGATTTTCCACAAAAATTCAGCTCATTTGGAAATCTCTAACCTATTTAAAAATTATTGGCAACTTTAAAAAAATTAACGGGAATTTTTTTTCGATTTTGCAATCATCTTTGACATTGTTAAACATCATCAAATGAGCTGAAATTTTGTAGAGGTGATCTTCATGGTTTGTTGGACATATCCACAAAAAATTAGGTTCTAGTTCGTCTTGTGGGTGAAGTTGTGAGTCATGGATATATATATATATATATATATTTTTTTTTTTTTTTTTTTTTTTTTTTGTGATCCATTTACCATATTTTTTTATACCACGCCCATTTACAAAATGAGTTAAAAGCTAATATTTTGTGGATATAATCTCCTAACTATGGATAGATTTTCCACAAAAATTCAGCTCATTTGAAAATCTCTAACCTATTTAAAAATTGTTGGCAACTTTAAAATATATATATAGGATGGATCCATTTACCATGTTTTTTTATACCACGCCCATTTACAAAATGAGTTAAAAGCTAATATTTTGTGGATATAATCTCCTAACTATGGATAGATTTTCCACAAAAATTCAGCTCATTTGGAAATCTCTAACCTATTTAAAAATTTGTTTTAAAAACTTTAAAAAAAAAAATTAACGGATTTTTTTTTTTTTTTGCAATCATCTTTGACATTGTTAAACATCATCAAATGAGCTGAAATTTTGTGGAGGTGATCTTCATGGTTTGTTGGACATATCCACAAAAAATTAGGTTCTAGTTCGTCTTGTGGGTGAAGTTGTGAGTCATGGTATATATATATATATATATCGAACTATACATGAAACATGAAATCAAATATTGGTGTATAAACTTTTTTTTAGCAAATTTGGATAACAAAGTGTACTACATTTTGCAACGTTGGGTTATGTTTCACTTCCGTCCAATTTTTTCATACGTGTCAGATTGCCATTAGATCGCCACATAGGAAAATAAGTGACACATAATTAGAGGAAAAAAAAAAACTTGACACGTGAAAAAAATGGACGAAAGTGAAACATAACCCAACGTTGCAAAACGTGGTACACTTCGTTACCCAAATTTGCTCAAAAAAAAATTTATACACCAATTGTTGATTTCGTGTATAGTTCGTTACCCATCTATATGTTTTTATATATAACTTGTAACAAGGATTCTTTTATATACACCAATGTTTTTTTATATATATGCCATTGTAACAAGGATGATATTGCAGTTTTCTTTTGGTTAACGTTTCCAATTCCTTAATCTATCTTTACTACTTTTGAATTTCTAAATTTGTTGTCATTATTGTGCAATTTGAAGATCAATTTACATAACCTTATCCCTAATCAATCAATTATTCTAGGCAAAATATTGGGATAGAAATACCAATAATTTTGCGAGAGTATTAGGGGGTGTTTGGGTCCTATTTATTTATTTATTGTCAATAAATATTTATTAGTGAAAAAACGGTTTTTGATAAAATAAACATGTTTGGTCTCCATTTTTTTGAAAAGTAGCTTATCACCCCAAAAAAACATTTTTTATGATAAATAGCAAAAACTTGTTTTACATGTTAAAATACAATTTTTTTTTTTCTTACTCTCATCTTCCGCCAAAGGCAAAAGGACTGTCCCATGCCTACTATTAGTGAAATATACCATGATATATCAAGATATTTCGAGAAGTATTGCGAAATTGACTGGTTTGATAAAAATTGTTTTTAATAAAAATCTCAACCAAACATGTTTATTCAAAACTTGTTTTTAGAATAATTTTTTTTTTCAGAAAAATATTTTTTAAGAAAAACTGTTTTTTTTTTAAATAAATCCAAACACCCGCTTAGGTACCGATTTTTTTATAGAATCGTCTAGGTTCAATCATATACATATAGTGTTTTGATGGAAATGACTTTCCAGAATTTGTCATCAGATAGATGGAAATGTCATTTATCATATCACACATTTACACGTGAGTAGCTTGCAAGCATGTGTTCTCTAGTAGTATTAATTAATTAATTATTACTTTCAATATTATTTTTAATTATTAAACTGAAAATAATATTGAATGTAATCTCAAGAATATAATATTGATACCTATTTTAAAATTAAATGTATAATATAATAATATTTATAATGAACAAATTGGGAAAAACATGGGGAGATGTGTGGCATTAGTTGAACCATTTGGACAACATGACACGTGGAAAAATCTCAAGAATAAAGAGCACTAATATAAAGTGTTGTTGCTTTTGGACAAGAGTAGCACTGATTCTCTTACATCATCATCATTAGCTACACACCGTCCACAAGCAGATATCGAGGTGAGAATTTAAAAGATTTGTTTTTTTTTTTACTTTTTCTCTCATCATTACCCAACATGATTGTAATAAATGTAGTGTATGGGTTTTCACATTTGGAATTTAAAAAGCTAAACGATAAATAGATACGTAGTTATTAATCTTTTTTAAGTAAAAAGTAAACTACATGGAAAGTTTTATATGCCACTAGCCTACTATTGGATTGACAACTGCTGCATTGATTTGCTACTGAGTAGGCATTGAACATTTTCTTCTCTGATGAAATGAATCTATTTGTTTGTGGGCTTGTCTATATTTGATATTTATTTGTGGTCTATTTTGGAGGGTGGGGTTAATTAGGACTTCTTGTTGACTAAGTTTGATATTCTCTATGTCATTTATGAATATATAAATAGTTAAGAAAGTCATTCTTACCAATGAAATTTATGATTAGTTTAATGATTCTCGTACATTTGATTTAACCTAAGTTATTTTATGATTTTCAGTTGACTATTGCCTAACAGATGGTGAGTTTTAGAGTCCTTGCAATAATTTCTATGCTTTTGCATTGTGTTGCATACTTTTGGGGCCTTTTTGGAGAGACATTTGAGAAAACAATATCAATGGTGGCTAGATTGGGAACTTTACTACATGTTCAAATTGAGTTTGGGGAACTTAATAGTGCTTACATTAGTGTGGGAGAGACCCCTATTTCAAGGATGGGGAGTTATTGAAATATTGTCATGCAGTTCACATTATCTTAGCATATTTGTAAGCATGTGGCTAACTATAGCTAGAGTTAGAGTGCCGAACTGGGCGGTGAGATTATGTATCTACTACATCTATCATCATTGCAAACAGTGTGGTCATGTTTAGTGTAATCCGTTATGTTTGTTCTAAAAACACCAATAATGTAATTGTTGTTGATCAAATGGAGAATGAGGCTGCTGGTGGTGATGGGCAAGAAAATAGATAGGCTAATGAAATCGCTAAAATCTAGTAGGGGTTGAAATTAAGTTATTTATGAGTAAAACTAGAAAAATTTAAAACCAAAATGTTTTTTAAATAAATAAATAAAATAAATTTTGTTTGGCAAGAAGATGTAACTCTATCATATAACAAATTCAGAGTTTTGTAATTTGTAACATAATAAAAACATCAATACCAAATTTTTAATCGTGTTGAAATTGCAATTACACGATGTTAGCTACTACTTCTAATAGATCGAACAATTTCCTCCTTATAACAACTGACTAGTAATCATTATTTGTTAACTTATTATTTATTTATTTATTTACTATTGTTAACCTAAAAATTGAGAGAGAGAGAGAGAGAGAGAGAGAGAGAGATTATTGTTTTGCTATATTTTATACCACAAAATATTAGAGAATAATGTATGAATATACATGTGATAAAATTGTCTAATTAGGGCAAAAATACAAAAAGGTGTTGTTACCGAAGTATTAAAGTCTGTAAAATTATAATTCGTAGTTTTTTTTATTATGGTCGGTAAAATCAATTGGTATTCTGAGCTAATGTTATTATTACATCCAAACGGAATAACTCTTACTTGGAATTGATCTAAATCTTTATTGTTTTTTTTGTTTATAATCTTCAATTTGGATATCATAATCTTTATGATTTGTAGATTTGTGTTATTGTTAATTTAGTATAAGCATCATTGGAATTGTTTGATTTTACAATTTTTTTGGCTCAAATGGATAAAAGTTTGTTTTTTTATTAAAATTGTTGTTGTTACTAATCTATATTAAAATGTCAAATGGATAAAAGTTTGTTTTTTATTAAAATTGTTGTTGTTAGTTAGAGTTTGGTTTTTGTCACTGAGTTTGTTCTATGGAAAGATTTAGATGAGGAATGTATTGAATGGTTTGGGTGAATTCGTTTAGAGCCTACGTTGGCTAAGCAACATGGAAAATGTGGTCATCCAACAAGTACCCACAATGAAGAACAACATGTGTTCTTTGTTGATTTTTTCAATTAGTATATCGATTGCAACAATAAAAACCTAGGCCATTCCAAGACACCATTTCCGGTCGTT
The DNA here is from genome assembly GCF_015680905.1 of Coptis chinensis. Taxonomy (NCBI): domain Eukaryota; kingdom Viridiplantae; phylum Streptophyta; class Magnoliopsida; order Ranunculales; family Ranunculaceae; genus Coptis; species Coptis chinensis. Next base: position 38,561,151 of record NC_141464.1, read on the forward strand.
CTCAATCCATAACATGTTATTTAAATGAATCACCAACAAATCTTTCAAACCCATCTGTAAAATTGAGTTCGCCCATTTATGTTTTATGTGTACGTATTATTACGGGTTCATGGTATGGTGTGAAGCAACTTATGTAAATAGTGAACTTCGTAAAAGTGTCGGATTAAGGTTTTTGCCACCCAAACTTTCTTACAAAACTAGCCATTTGGCCCTGCCTATGGCCGGACTTACTACATAGATAGCTAATGAATCAAAAGCCTAAAGTCCACTTAAATAAATAATATATGTATATTGATAGCTAATTATTCATTGCTTATAATATATGTATACTTTGTTTGAAGGGTTTATGTTATTCTAATTTTTTTTTGAAAGGTTTTGATTATATTTTTGGGTTATTATTGTCTTAAATAACATTTCTTATCATCCTCACCTATATAAACTATCAAAATATAACGCAACAATCAAGGAATAGAACACTCAAAACATACCATATGTTTAAGCGATAACCAAATTATATTCATTGTGCATAATGATCATCTTGTTGTTGAGTTGCACATAACCTATATCATATCTAACTATGAGTCAATAAGTAAATATTGAGATAGATAGAAATTTTATATCCAAAACATCAATGAGTAAATACTAAAATTTAACATATAATAGCAAAGCTCAAGCCATTGCTTGAGGTCTCACTGAGAAGCCATCAACATTGTAAGCAAAGCATCAGGCCATTGCTAATGTGCTATAAATAATGGAATACAAAACACTATATCTTGGCTATCATATAGCTATCTTCCTATCATACACCAAACATGGACCATTGTAAAAGCAGTCATTAGCAACAAATCAAACCAATCGACTTTAGACCCTAAAGCAGGAAAAAAGATATTGCAGATAGATGGTATTGAACAAAATAAACAAATAAAAGGATCCTTGCAGTCGTGAATTTGATCCTGCAACCTTGCCCATGAACTAACTTTATATTGTTGTTTCAATAGCGAAAAGAAGTGCTAGCATCAAAACGCGTAAAATTATTTTTTACCAAAACAAACAAAAAATACAATGATAAACAAAATTCTTAAAAAGCAAGTCATGCACCATATTTGCATATGGAAAGGGCATAACAAACTAAATAATTCCATAAATTGTACGATATCATGTTTCTCTGTAAAAGACAGAGTCTAAGGAAATTGACACAATTCTAAGTGCAACAAAGGCTCTGCGTCATAGTTGTAAAAAATAATATTATTTCAGAGTTTGCAAGAGGTTTGTTCAAAAGTGATTAATTGAAACTTTGAAGCAACGCCAAAAAACAATCCTTTGTTGAAATGAATGGAAACAAAATAGAACACTCAAGGAAGAAGTGTACAGATCAAGGAGTAAAAAAAAGCGATCCCACATTTCTTACCTATCATTAGCAACTACACCATCGCTAGTGATACATTAAGTTAGTTTACATAATTAGAAATAAACCTCGTTAGTTTTGAAAATACAGAAATGAAATTAAGGGGTGTGATGTGACCTCTCAATATCATCAACTATTGGGATTGGACCATGATTTCTCTTGTAGAAGAAATCCATAGGAGTCACATATGAGGAAATAAATATAATTGAATTAAGAAATTGAGGAAAACAAAAGCTAGGGGAATTACCTGTCGGGGTCTCTTCAAAAAAAAAAAAAAAAAAAAAACGATCAATTTGACTTGGAGTAACAGAACATTTAGGCGTATAGAGTTGGAGCGAGCGCGCAGTTCAATTCGAACTTCGAAGGCACGGGAATCATTGCAACTGTTCAGAAGGCTAGATGATTTTTTTTTTTTTTTTCTTTAAGAGAGTTTGGGGTTTTCTAGGGGGATGGCGAACAATTGAAAAACCAAAGAAAAAACAAAAACCGAGCGTTTCGATTTGTTGTTCTTATAATTTGAAATCAAGGGTTTCTTGAGTTAATACTTTGGAGGAGGGGCAGAGGGAGAAAAGATAAATAAGGATAATAGAGTATTTCATTTTTTTACTGCCGAATTCTTGAAAAAGCTGAGGTGTCCTACTAAGAGAAAAAAAGGGGTTGGCGTGTCTTAAAGTTTCATCCCCTTAGTTTCCGAACTTGATATCTAGAGTTTCCATAAGTTAAGCAGTAACTTTATAAAGAAACCAATCAGAAAATAATCAATTATTCAAAAATAAGAAAATGCTCAGAAGAAATTAAGTATAACAAAACAAAATGGATCACAGAAGAAGCCAAAGCACATTCATATATTCAATTAACTGGAAGTACTAATGCTCAATATGCTCAATTATCTGGAAAAATGTTCTATTGCCCTGACGATATAAATATAATATAAAAAGTATTATCATTGGCTTGAGTTGTGACCCCTAAACAAACACACTAAGCACTAACAACCAGGTCGTTTAAAACGTTGCCTCCACTTTGACGTTGTATGCATAGGATAACTGCTGAAGAGATCTGATGATTTTTTTGTTGGTGGTGTTGTTTTCCAGTGCAATCACGGACACTTGTATGGCCATGGAAGAATGGGTTGATAATTCTCAAGCAGAGACAGCTCTGAGCAACATTCTCTCTCATGTGTCGATCCGAGGACGTCCAACATGACCCTAGTCCAGAGTAAAGAAGTCATTAGCAATATCGTGAATGTTGTCAACACGGCAATATACTCCTATGCCAACACAAATCCGTCTCCTTGGGCCATTAACTACTATAATCAGTCTGGGTCGTTGATACCACCTCTTTGTTCCCCATTTGACTCTGAGCTTAATGATCGACAATGTGGACCTCAAGAGGTGTCATTTTCAAATGCATTGTCGGTATGTCTACATGAACTTTTAGCTGCCAAACTTATTTTTCTCAAGCTGCTTTAGTGTTGATGAATAATTAACATTAATCCAGGAGAAGAAACTATAAAAAGGGTATCAGTTTTGATTAATTCCATTTCTCTGGCTTTTATAAAAAAAATTCAGGTGTGGCAAAACTACACATGTGTAACATCGTCATCAGGTTTTTGCACCACAGTTGGGAGGATAACCCCAGACTTCTATACACAGTTAGTAGCAGCTGTGAACATGAGTTAGGCCCTCGATCACTATGCCCCGCCCTTGCTTGGTCTTCAAGATTGTAATTTCGTGAGGGAAACATTCAGAACCATCACTTCGATTACATCGCCCACCCTTGGAACATTACCTTCAGATGGTGGTTGTTGGTCTGGGACTCATTTCTGCAGGTGTCATGCTTTGCCTAATTCTTTGGATTCTGTATGCAAACCGCCCCCAAAGGGAGGAAGTGTTTGTGAAGCAATCCTTACCAATAAGTGGTCCCGACAAAGAACAACATCCATAGTCGCAGCAATAATAAACTATCCCCACCGTGTGGGAACATAACAGAACAAAATGGATCACAGAAGAAGCCAAAGCACATTCATTCACAAGTTTCATTTCCTGCCCTGAAAGCTAACTTATCAATAAGATAAGTAGCAACTGCTTTGCCGCTTCACAACATCTTTGTTTGTGAAATCCTTGGCGTAATTTACTCTTATATTTTCAATGTATTCCTGCACAGATACCGATTAATGTACAATTATTATCACATATGCACACAAACAGTACTCAAGAACAAACATAAAAAACAATACATGGAAATGAGTTGAGAATTTACTTTCAGCAGCCTAGCCTTCTCATATTTTTCCTTGTCACTTTGGCATTTTAATGAACTGCTAGCTGCCAAGAATACATACTTGAATTTTTTTGGATTGATAGGGTCATTCCAAAATGCTAACCATGTAACAGTATTGTCATGCTTTATTTCTTTCCACCTGCAAGCCACCCCAAATAAATTAACCCTTGGAAGGATAACAGAATAAATCCTCATTCACACCTCAAAACACAAAATAAGTGCAATCTTAATGCAATTGGATTCAGGAACCTTTCACCAGGTATTGAGCACTCCGGAACTGGAGCACCTTTTCCTATATTGATGGTAATATCTCTTGGATGAATGCGCTTTTTCAGTTTTCTTATCTGAAAGCATAAAAACCAATAAGACTACATATAATAACCTCTATGATAAAAATAAACTCTATTAATAGCCATTATAAGCTTTTAATCGCATGCTTTTCTAAAAATCAATCATTTTATAAACAACAAAGTATATAACCTTGGGATGCTCTCCACGCCACGAATTGAAAGTCCCCGTGGTTCAACTCTAAAGTTTCCAACCTGAGATTGAGAATGTCACATCCATTAAAAAAAAAATGTAAACCTTGAATAAATTAGCATGTACCTAAAATTACATATGCATATAAAAAAACGTTTTCAGCGGAAAAACTAAACACCACCCCCACCCTTTTTTTTTGGGTAAAATGCAAGTACTCTAGGTGTATATATGCTATTACAAACGAAAACCATAATCAGCCGCTCATGACCATCCATAATGGGGACTATGTACTATGCAACAAAGCATAGCCCCTAAACAACACCAACTCTGGAGAATTGTGTATGATTTTTATCATTCTATGTTCCCAATTTCTCCAAACCACGACTTCGATATACACCATCATCTTAATTCTTTCTAATCAGAGTTTATACATGACTCAATCTGAGACCTACTTTATTAGAAAGAATTAAGTGCAATTACCAACATAAGATTCATGTTACATTTAAATAAATATCTAAGAGCTTATATACGTCAAAGTCAAAGGTAACCTTCTCTTTGACACCTTCAACAATAGCCCACACATACTTCTCTTATTGCTTCATCTTTTCTTCTTTCATGAGCTTTTTCTCCTGCAAAAGTCATGAATGTTAGTCAAATCAAAACAACATTGAACAATAAGCTAAGATCCATATACAACTGTTTCTTTATGTAACAGTAATCACACTAACATATACGTACTCATTTGTTTTTCTTCTCCTCATTTTGATGCCATTCATAGATTGGGGTGAAATCACAAAGTTCAAATTTCTTTATAATATGATTCTTCCCTAATACTGTTCTCCAATCACCATGAAATTCTCTAAATTTTTGGCTTCATAGCATAATCAAGATCTTTCATCATCAAGCAAACATTGTTGCAACCTGCACTTAGCAAAGGTGAACAACTCAAGATTAAACCGAGAGATAAAACAATTTGAATGCATTAATAATGACAATTTAGGTTGGAAAAAGACCATGTAATCGAAAGTATTTAAACATAAAAAAGTTTTTTTTTCTCAATAAACATACAACATATATTATATTTTTCTCCACCTCCTCTTGTTCAGGAGTCAAATCAACAGGTGTACTGAGTATTTAAAAAGAAAAGCTTTTTTCTCAATAAACAGACAACATATATTATATTTTTCCCCACCTCCTCTTGTTCAGGAGTCAAATCAACAGGTTTCCCATTGTAAATCATATTTCAAAAGATATATTCTTAAAAGAAGAGATTGAATATCTCAAGGCAATTATGAATAGGGAATGGGAATAGTTTTTAGAATTAGTTTAGTTATTTTAATATTGTTAGTGAATATTTATGTGAACTTGCTTCAAGTATCAACAACTTTATTATATCTTCTGATTGTTTAGAAGTGCAGTGCTCACATCTGTAAAATGCTCCATGCTAACCAACAAAGTTATGATGGAAGCACACATTCAAGCCACATGCACACTATCAAGACTACAAAGGACTTGCGTCCGCCTAAGCCTGAGTTCAACACCTCCGCAACCAACGATGGCAACTATGTCCAATTTTCAATATTTTATACAGATGTGAGTTCATGTGAAAATAATATTACCTCAAGATCCTCGTGAGTTAAAGAAGAAGACTTGTTTTTTGGATTGTGCCTCCTACCTATTTAACGCATACTCAGCCTGCATGTTTGAATCTACAAATTCATTTTCCCATGGCTGTCGACATATGACATAATATTAGTATATATGAATATTAATATACATATTTCAACTTTAGATACGCATAAAATTGTGAATCAGGGGCTCCAGGAAATACTTGTATGTAACAATAGAGATTCAGGATGAGTTGGTCCTCTTCATGACTCATACCACTTCGGAAATGGGTTACTCCAACATCTGTCTGTTGGCTGTATCTGAGGTCACTTTGTGGAATCAATATGTGACCCATTGACATCATACCCAACCCTCCAATTTTCTTTGGTGTATAGAAGATGATAGGAGGGAACCTACATAACAGATTATTAATTAGGACCTTCCTAAAAATTCAAGAAATTCAATTGGTAAGAAGGTAACCATATTTCCTACCTGCTAGGCATCTTTGAATCCAACCCAATTTTAATACGTGTTTGGATTTTATTTTCACATTTGACCAAAGAAATCTAATTGGTTCTCTTGCTATGTGATGTACAGTTGCCTCATCAAGAAGTATGTCATAAGACCTGCCAAAGGCAATCAAAAGTACTTGAGTCTCTGTGGTATCACAAATTCTACATCTACAAATAAAAAAAGAAAAAAAAAATACAAAAAAAGAAAACTGAAAATTAAATGAAAACCAAAGGTAACAATGTTACCTATGAGAGTTGTATTCCATTTGTTGACGATCTTTGTAAATGTTGTTGACCCTGACGAAATAAGACATGAATATACACGTGCGATATACTTCTTGATCTGATGATCCTCATCAAACTCATAACTCCAATCAGGAACATACAATGAGAATGTTGTGATCATGTAAATGAGAAAGGCGATAAACCCTCCAAGCCTGGAACATTGATAATAAGCCATTAAAGTTTTGCATTCTTACGATGAAGACTTCTTATATTTTATCTTTTTGCATCTTATATTGCTCACCAGTCACCATTGCCAACGATATGCACGAAAAATGGAGAAATGTCCTAATTTAAGTAATGTAGGTCTGACCTTTGTAGTGAAAGTCTCTATTAGAGCGACAATAAAGTATACCAAAGCAATTCTCTGCAAGTAAAATAACGAATTCTTGAGAAATTATTTGAATCGGCAATCGGCTAAGAAATTAGATAGCTCTTGCTATGATTAATTGGCGTAGAAAGGCCTAAGCCCAGTTATCAGTCTCTGGATCAAATCATGCATTTAGAATTGTAGGATGGAGTATGATTGCTAACTCAACCCAAATTTGTGTCGTTGCATGTTATGGGTCTAGTACAACCCAAGTTGAAATTTACCCTTAGTTTCCTGGGCTTTCACAGTTTTGTTTTTCTAAAATATGAACAAAAAAAAAAGGGTTAACAAACCTGAAGAATGCCACACCAATGGATTTGCTTCATGTCAATTCCATAAGAGAGGTCGTCAGGAGCATGAGATCAATCATATAGAAAGTTGTGTTAGAGAAAAGCCAGAAAAGTTAACAATAAGAAATATTTCGTGCAGAACTTTTATTTCTAAATTTCTTCCATAGATTATCTTGTAAAATAATTCCCCATAAGAGAAGCTTTATCGTTCTAATGATAATTTTCTTAACCGTATCTCCCACCTTTTGGATTCTCTAGAAAAAGGATTCTCAAAATTAACAATTGAGAAACGACTAAATATGAGATCATCTTCATTCGGTTTCAGAAATTAATCTTACGCAGTAATGTAGACACATGGATACACTACTATGAAATATGCTAGCCAGGCCATGTCACCAAAAAAATCCCAGACATCCTTTATGAAATTCGAACTCATCCCTTTCATTTTAAAGTTTGACACTTTATTTATCAGATTTGAAGCTGAGGTGAAGTGTGTTTACGACTTTCTATCGGCTTATTTGTATATTTTGAGGTTTGAACATATCATCACTATTTTTAGCATGTACCTTAAGTGCAAGAGCAATTGCAACACCCACAATAAAGAGAAAAAACAGCATGACGAAATCAGCTAATGTGCAACCATTCCATGGTGAATGATCAATGCGTGCCCATGCTCCCCCAGCGTCATCCACCAATATCATTATCTGCACGCACCCGAAGAAGGCAAAAAAACACAAGTTAAAATGCTAGTTTTGGTGGATCTGATTTGGCTTCTTATGCTTTCTTCGGCTTCTCGGCAGCCTTTACTTCCTGCGGCTTGTTAGGTTTTGCATCGGCTTGCTTTGGTTTGTCGGGTTTCGCATCGGCTTGCTTTGGCTTTGGTTTCTCTTCTTCCTTCTTGGCATTTTGTTTGATCTCTATCCCTTTTATCCAATGGTTGATCCAACACCTAATCAAACAAACCCCAAAACACAGCATTTCAGTTCACAAAACACGTTACTCTGGTGGTTATATAGCCGGTACTACATAAATTGACTAAGAAAAGAACACAAGTTAAGACAATAATAACAATAATTGTATGTAATTGCAAGTTTCAAGCCTACCATGTATTTAAGTTTGATACCTCTGCAAAACACGATATTAGTCCCATCATCATTCTTCATATTATGGATTATTACAAGATGTTTTATTTTGCTAATAATAGTATCATCATAATAATTACACCAACAGTTCTAACCTACAAACCCATTATTGTTCATCCATTTACGCATATACCATCAACATATTACCACATACACAATTCAAAGATATCAAGGGACATCAAAATAACAGGAAAAACAATAACCACAAACCCCAATATCAAGGAAAATCATTTAACAAAAAAATAAAAAGTACCAATGGCAAGGAGCTGAAGAACAGATAATTCTCTAGGCAATTGTTGATGACCCTATGATTTCACATGTACAGAATCCACTTGTTTCCTCCTTATCAAACTTCTAAACCCAACATTATTATTCCCACCACCACCACCTTTCTCTTTCTCAACCACCATCCTTACACACCTATAATAATAACAATACTATTCTTCTTCTTTTGAAAATTGAAAAACCAAATGAAAAAAACTAAAAACTGCCTGCTTATCTCCAAACCTTCAAAGATTCTATCTTTATATGCATGGAGAGCGGGCAGATTATAATTGGCACCTAATCAAAGAAGAAGAAAATATAGACAGAAGAATGCGTTCGCCAGTTATTGTAATCCTACCGTGCTTCTTATCGATTGTTTGGCTATGGATTTCTCTTGTTCCAAAAAACGTATACCACCTAAATATCATTCTAAGTTTGCTTATAGCTTTTGTGGAGAGATATTGTTCTGTATGTAGAACATGTATAAACCTAAGATATATATGTGCGGAGACCTTTTTATTTATTTATTTTTTATTTATTTTATTTTTTTGTGAAGAGTTTTGTTTTTTTATGTTTGTTTAGGTTACGAACAATTGAAATCTGCAAAAAGGGCTAAGATTTATTTATTTTTAGCCGAATTATTGCAAAATCTGATGTGTAAAAAAGGGGGTGAGGTGGGTCACTGGAGCATTCTCAACTACTCAGTATTAATGGTATTTGATTTGATTTCACCTTCTCTTTTCTTGGGGTACAATAGTAATTACGGCACCCACTATCCAGAAAAATAAAAAGAAAAAGTTCCCGATAGGGATTTGGATGAGATTCTGAGAGACTCACGCGCGCCAAAACTCCTTTTCTATCATGGCACTTGTATTTCCATCGTCACTTTCCTCCTCCACACTTCTCCCTACTTCTCATACCCATCACTCTTTCTTTCGCTTCAATCAAACCCGCATACAACAACGCTCCGGAACAATCACCTGCATTTCTCCAAAATGCCCTTCAGAGGAATCTTTAAAACCGTATTTGTCAATGATGTGTCATGGAATGAAGAGTGTGAAAAGCGCGATTTCTATTGCACTCATTTTCATGCAAGTTTCTGTTCCATTACCTTTGACTGGGTGGAACCATAGTCTGTTTATATCTCCTGCAACAGCAGTGCTTTATTCACCAGATACTAAGGTTCCAAGAACGGGGGAGCTTGCTTTGAGAAAAGCAATACCAGCTAATACAAACATGAAAGCTATACAGGTTTGTTAAATTATTATACGTTTAAATTTGATTTCTATAGTATGTAGGTTCTTATGATTTTTTTTTTTTATATTATTATAGGATTCTTTGGAAGACATTTCGTATTTGCTGAGGATACCACAAAGAAAGCCTTATGGTACAATGGAAGGAAATGTGAAGAAAGCTCTTAAGGTATTGATCATTTTCCTATATTAGTAACTACATGCCTCCTTAGCTGACCATCAGTTGGGACTGCCATTAGAATTGTACTTTAATGACTTCCCTTGTATTTTCATCGTGATATATGGAAGTATTATTAGTTTGCCAATTTCTTAAGAAGTGTGTAGTAGACTTCTTGGAGATCAGTGTAGTTCGGATCACTAATAAGTAATAACCTATCGACTGAGAACTAGCACATTTTAGGTAAGACACTGTTCAATCATAAGAGGACCTCCTATGTCTTTAGGGCTTCTTATTTAAATGAGAGATTGGTGGAATGAGTTTATCAACTATAGGTAGTCATGTATAGAATATGTTATATGCTTATGGATAAACAGATATGTTCACTGTAGGGGAAATTACAATAGTAGGAAATTGTATGAATAGATATGTATATATATTTCATCTTTGGCAATTGTTTTGTTCTGGTCTTTTCAGTAAGTGTTAACTGTTAAGTTGATTACTCACAGATAGCAAAGGATGAAAAAGAATCCATCTTAAGTAGTGTACCAGCAGATCAGAGAGACAAGGGTACAATACTGTACACATCTCTTATTGATGGCAAGGTACAATGAAGTGAAGAATTTTGGTTAAATTTTGTCATTGGGATCCTGCTTTCATTATTATAATTATTCTTTTATTGCTGCCGTTTATTTACTATTAGACCTATATGGAAAATCTGCATGAAAATTTTCATATTTGCTTTGCTCTTGTCTATTTTATGAAATAGGAAAATGGAATTAAATCATGTAGTTTATATATTGTTTCTGTGTTCTGACTTGAAGAAGAAAATCTGATTGAAATTCTTGTTTAACATCTGAGTTATAGCTGTGGAAAGCTTTATCTACTTTTCTCTCAAGTCTCACTTGACTTTTGGTAATTATAGACTATGGCTATCTCGGTCAGTCCATGTTCACTTCACTAGTTCATTAGTGTGGAATGAGTTTGATGCATGTTATGTTGACCCACTGCATACAGTTGACGGAAGGAGTTATTTAGTGTCTTAGTGTGATGACAAAACTTTAAAACTTATCTATTTGGTATGCATATATAGTCTAATTGCAGAACGAATTAAAAACTCTTAATTGGTTCTTGGTTTTCTAGGGTGGATTGCAGAGCCTTCTTGACTATATAAAGGATAAGGATGCAGACAGAGTATCAACAGGTCTTGCATCTTCACTAGATACTATTGCTGAGTTGGAGCTTTTACAGGTAGCTGTTTTATTGTGAGTCTGAGGTAATTATTAAGTTCTGAAGAAATATGCGTATATACCAGAAATTGTTTCAGGCCTATCTAAACAGGTGTTTGTTCTCCAACATATACTGTTAGTCTTTGAGTTCCTGTCAGTATAGTACCTGTTGGAGTTGGTGTGTAGAACTGATCACATTTTCTAATTTTGGAATGTCAGGCTCCAGGTTTGTCCTTTTTGTTACCTGAACAGTACCTGAAATACCCAAGGTACAGAAGCCTCCGATTTTCTTACAGAATGGTTTATATCTTATGAAAGTATCTGTTTAGTGGCACCACATTCATTTTGGTAGACCAAGGTTTAGAATGTCAGAGGTCTTAGACATGTGGAGCTGTGGAGGAAAGGGAGATTATGGTTGCTTGTATACTTCTGCAATAATTGTATTCTTGACTCTTAACCAATTTGCCTGAAATTCTAACATTTCATATAACTTAAGGCTTACAGGACGAGGTACTGTTGAATTCACCATAGAGAAAGGGGATGGTTCAACCTTTTCTCCAGTTTCTGGCAAATCCAAAAGTCAGGCCGTCATTCAGGTTCGCCATAGATCAAACAGTTTTACTTGCTTTAAAAAACCTGTTTCATAATTTACACATTCTCATAATCACACATCCCGAAGCCGTTCTTGTGGTGCCATTTGGTACTCTACACAAATCACTCTTAAGAAGTAAATACTCTGTGCAGATGCACAATGCCCATTGAATTAGTGCATATCTAGGTAATTACTCTAAATTGTACAGTAAATAAACATATATTAAACTTTTAGCAGTGTAAGTCTAGGTCTTGACCTCATGTATGTGAGTTTTTGGCACAATTTATTTGTCCATTGTCCACCTTGAGGTAGTCTATTAATAGGGCAGTGCTCTGAGAGGCTTAGGTTAGTCACTCTGGTGTCCAAGATGTATGTTAAATTGTTAACACTTATTTTTTTGATAGTTTTACAAATCACTCTTCAGAAGTAAATATTTTGCGCAGATGCACGATGCCTTTAAATTAGTGCATAAGTGCATATCTTGGTAGCTGCTCTATATTGTACAATCAAAGAACATTATTTTAAACCTTTTTAAGTCTTGGTCTTGACCACATGTATTTGAGTTTTTGGCACAATCTTTTTGTCCATTGTCCACCTTGAGGTAGTCTATTAATAGGGCAGTGCTCTGAGAGGCTTAGGTTAGTCACTCTGGTGTCCAAGATGTATGTTAAATTGTTAACACTTATTTTTTTGATATTTTTACAAATCACTCTTCAGAAGTAAATATTTTGCGCAGATGCACGATGCCTTTAAATTAGTGCATAAGTGCATATCTTGGTAGCTGCTCTATATTGTACAATCAAAGAACATTATTTTAAACCTTTTTAAGTCTAGGTCTTGACCACATGTATTTGAGTTTTTGGCACAATCTTTTTGTCCATCTTCCACCTTGAGGTCGTCTACTAATAGGGTAGCGCTTTGAGAGGCTTAGGTTAGTCACTCTGGCACTCAAGATGTATGTTAACACCTTTTTTTTTTGGATACTTACAACTTTATTTCCCTAAACCCTTGAATCTCCTTTCCCCTCCAATGTGGGACTTGATCCCAATACCGTGGGTCCAACCTCCCAAGTCTTGACCACTTAACTCTATATTGATGATGTTTTTTCATCCTTTCAGGTTGTTATTGATGGATATTCAACCCCTTTGACAGCAGGGAACTTTGCAAAATTGGTAAGGTAGTTGTCCCTCGCCTCAGCCTTTTGGAAATTCATAATGTTTCTTTAACAAGCATACCCTCTTACTATAACCTCTGTTGAGATACTTAGTAGATCCCACACCAGGAGTTTAAAGTCTTTCATATAATGAATTAGTTCCTGGAGCCGCTTCACTTATTGCCGCTTTGAGTTGGATGCTCCAAATTTAAGATGGAATAAGAGCACATATTTCAGGTTGGTCTAGTTGCAAACTACTCCACGTCATCCCGTAAAAATTAATCCACGTGTTTCGCTCACCCACGTGTGTTGAGGTTTTGACATATATACTATTTGTCCCACATCGAGGGTTTAAAGCCTTGCATTATAGTTTTAAGTTCCTCGGGCCACTCCACTCATTGATTATTGGTTTTGAGTTGTGTTAGAGTTGTAAGGGACACCTCCCGAGGGGCTATAGGGCGTTACCCCAGATTTTTTAGGAAGTTTCTATTACGTAAGATCCTGTTATTTTCTTATATGTGTTGATGTAGTTATTTTAGGAACTAACTAAGGTCATATCCTTTTTTAATATCTCTCCAAACGTTCTTCTCCATTAACAATAATAAAACTTTACAAGTTGAATGCTCCAAAGAAAGTAGTTGTCTCCTCTGTAATTGTAAATGTCGATGTTTCATGGTGCAGTCTCTGAAGCTGGCCAAATTTCCCCAAGACTTCAGCAAACTCTATAGGAGAACTTCATCTATGTGGTATACCCAGAAATTGTGTACTTGAAAATCCTAGAGATTGTCTACTTGAACAATCTCTGAATTATTTATTTATTATAGTTTTTTCGAAAAAAAAAAACAATTGTGTAGTTGAATGGGAGCCGATTTGTGGTGTAGGTCATATCTCTATGTTGTGATGGACAAACAAGGATTGACAGTTTTTGCATGATAGACAGTTACACGTAGGTTGTAGGCTTGGCAATACTTCAGTATTATGTTTATTTTTGTGCATTGGGTCTTTAAAACCTAATCGAGAATTTACCTAAATAAAAATCTGCTTTATGTACTGATATGTGGTGGCATGAGCTTCTCTCCTTTTCCTTTTTCTAGGTTCCTATTGCCGACTAAGATAGTATGCTCATGTGCTTCGCTTCCATCTGGACTGTGCATATCATTTCAGTATTCACAACTAGTATCCATCCATAGGATAAGATCCGTCATTTTGATAGCTTGAGCACTATTATCCTTTGATCAGTACAAGTGATTCATTTGATGGAAATACTCAGGAAAACCATCTTTTTTTTTTCAGGTAGTTGATGGTGCATACGATGGGGTAAAGCTCAAAGTAACCGACCAAGCAGTTCTTTCAGATAGTGGGGTGGATGAAGGCATTGGTTACAGCATACCATTAGAAATAATGCCATCTGGACAATTTGAGCCATTATACAAAACAGCACTTAGCGTGCAGGTCAGTTCTTGTTGTCCTTCCGCAATTGATTCATTGAGAATTCTCATGTAGCTGGTCTTGAGTTACTGATATTTTACCTTTTTTCTTGTTATATGGAAGGATGGGGAGTTACCCGTGCTTCCAATGTCTGTTTATGGAGCAGTTGTTATGGCTCACAGTGAAGTATCCGAAGAATATTCATCACCTTTCCAATTTTTCTATTATCTATATGACAAGAGCTATGTGAGTAAACTATTCCTATCTGTTTTTCAAATTTATTGTTATTATGACACTGTGGTCTAGGCATTCTCCTGATTTTGATATGTATTCATCATCTTAAATAGTATGAAGTCATAGTTTGCCAGTGTTAGAATTATCATAGTTTACAACAGAGACACTCTTTTTATAGCGATATGAATTTTCCGAAACGTTTTTCAACAGGCTGGCTTAGGAGGCTTGTCTTTCGATGAAGGACAATTTTCTGTCTTTGGGTATGTCAAGTTCTTCTTTAATGTTCTTATGTTTTTTGTTACTTAGTCAGTTAGTCTCACTGGATTTAAAAAAATTATGTTTCTGTTTTCTTATCATTTACTTTTTAACATATAGATACACAACTGTTGGGAGGGAAGTACTCCCACAGATCAAAACAGGAGATTTGATACGATCGGCAAAGTTAGTAGAAGGTCAGGATCGGCTCATATTGCCTGACAAAGTGTAACCTGACTATATGCTTTTCGTTCTGTCAATTCATAAACAGTTGCATCAATCTGATTTTTGTTAATGAGTTAGCTGCCAATTACATTTTCCCTCCACTGTCAAGTCCTCTCATGAGCTACAAAAGGCTGGAGATTCTCGGCACTGTACAAGCAGTAAAGAGATTTGTAATATGTTTTGTAAAATAACTCTTTTGGTGCAATCGAAGTTCAAAAATTTGACATAGCAAAAAATTGGAAACCGTAGTCTTATGATCATTTTGTTCTTTCTGAATGCAGGGGCCTGTTCAATTTTATGATCATTTCGTATATATTCATCATCATCGAAACCATAGTTTACTTAGGAAGATCATTGCACATATATCGCCCACTGGATGCCCATGCCACTTAAATGTTCAGGTGAGTGAGCCTGGATAGAATGGTCATAAGTTTTACTTTCTTTGCATACGAATTAAGAAGTCTAGCTGGTAGAAGGGAAACCTTCATGAGGAAACTCAGTCAGAACTCAGAACTCAACCTATGATACCAAGTGATCAACTACATACTTAAGTTCTGAAACATGTAAACAAGCTATTGTCTTGGGTTATTCACCAAGTGCGTACGTGCATTCACAACTTGAGCAATAAATTGCCAATTGAAGATGTGTATAAGCTGGTGAGTTTGAGTACTCACAAATTAAAGTTACTGATCACTGAAGAATGAGATAGATAAATACATTACTGTTTTACATTCATAAAACTGAATCAGTTTCAACAATGGAAATACTGAATTGCATAGCAACAAAACACTGCAAAGAAAAATCACATCACTGGCCTTTGCCACACCTCTTATTCAACCACGACACTATATCACACCGAACAATCTCCACATTCTCATCTGTCTCACCAAACAATAAGGAGTGCATCATCCCATCATAAATCCTTATGCTCTTATCCTCACTCTTTGCCGCCTCATAAAGTTCTTGACTCACACTCGGATCTGTAACAACATCAGCACTTCCATGTAACACGATGAACGGAAGACTCACATCACATAACTTGCTATTCAAATACCCCGTAACACGCAGCAGCTCTAGAACTGTACCTAGCCTTGGTTTCCCCCTATACCTCAATGGATTCATTCCACCTATAATCTTCTTCTCTTCAACTTTAACAGATTTACCTAAAAGATCTGCTGTGGGAACAATAGGCAATGTAGGCAAAAACTTCGCGAAAACTGTAAGTATTTCTGGAATAGGCCATCTAGGTCTCACATTATCCGATATCTTACACATCGGCGCAGCTAAAATTGCACCATCCCATGCCTTCTGATCCTTGAAATGGACCAAAAGGCATATGGCACCGCCCATCGATTCTCCGTAGAGAAACGATGGCAACCCATTAAATTCCGGGTTATTCTTAATTGAACTAAAGAATGAAGAACAATCATCTACAACAAAATCGACATTGGGTACAAAGGCTTTAAGACCATGAGAAAGACCATGGCCTTGAATGTCTAGACCAAAGCAAGCAAAACCCATTTGAGCAAGGAAAATTGGGGTGGACTGAAAAGTCCAACTAATGTCATTGCCATAGCCATGGACCATACATATGATTCCACGTGGAGGGGAAGAGATGGGTAACCATGATCTA
The DNA here is from genome assembly GCF_015680905.1 of Coptis chinensis. Classification (NCBI taxonomy): domain Eukaryota; kingdom Viridiplantae; phylum Streptophyta; class Magnoliopsida; order Ranunculales; family Ranunculaceae; genus Coptis; species Coptis chinensis. Next base: position 38,577,940 of record NC_141464.1, read on the forward strand.
GTGAAGAGAGTTAGACCTCTAGGTGATGTGTACAAGGATTTTGTTGCACGAATGGATTGTGATTTGTAGTAGTCTTCTTCTGTTTCTGGGGTGTTTCCCCAATAGTGGAGGCGTTTTTGAGGGGTTTCCATTTCCATCTATGCTCAAAAGATTCGCCGCTGCGTTGTACTGTTTTGTCTACCACCTGGTCACTGGGATTCTATCTTCGAATTAATTGAAAGATTTCCACGAAATGTTTTGGAAATCAGTCTAGACGATATCTCAGTGGGCATTTCAAACGGTAAGAAGAAATATCCTGTTTGAAAAGTGTCAACTAGTTGACATTTCCTTTGACATATCGCGATACATATATAAATGAGATGTGTGAGCAAAAAAATATTAAGTGCCAAAGGGATCTTCTCTTCCTCTTTGCTGGTCTTCTTCGATTGGAGTTTCTCTTATTAATTCATGGAAGATCAAATATCAGTGTACTTTATCTCGCTCTGAGGCACTACTATATTTAGCGGAAACACAATACCACACTATCGAGATTACTTGGCTTCTAAGCAACCTGCCTATCACATTGTGGCAATGAAGTTATTTTGCATATTGCAGTTAATCTAGTTTTGACGAACATAACATATCGAGAGACATTGATTGTCATGTCGTGCGCCGAAAAGTTTGTACTGGTCATAATTCAACAAAAGATTAAAAGAACAACCTGTTGATCTATTTATTAAGGCTCTCAGCTCGGTTCCTCTCATTTAAATCATTTAGTTTGCAAGTTGAGTGTTCTACAGGTATAGCCTGCTATCAGATAGGTTGAAGTTTGCAACATTTTTCAGGTGGCAGAAAATCTTGAAATTATTAATATTGAAAACGATTACTAGATTTAAAGCTTATAGGATCTGTTCTTAACGACCAGCATATGGTCTTCGTTTCTCCTTTATTCTTTGTCCCATGGTGAAGGCGTGAAGCTCACTGGTAGACCACTATATTGAGCTCGCATTTTGTACGATGGATAAATATGTTATTTATGCTAGGAGATACATATGGTGGTTAGCTTGTTAGGTTAAAGGGATTGAGTGTGTAGAAGAAGAAGAAGAAAGGATGGAGGCACAATAAGAAGGTAGGGTTTAGAGTATATTTACCCTAACCTACAATACATATATTTATACTAGAGATGGAATAACCTAAATAGCAACAAGCTAAATAAGGTACGGTCTCACACTTATAGAATGTGTGAGATCGACACTACATACTTCAACACCCCCCTTCAAGCTGGAGCATAGATATCGCTCATGCCCAAACTTGTTACCAATATAACTTCAACCGGGCCGAATCACTGGTTTGGTGAAGATATCAACTAACTGATCTCGAGAAGCCACATAAGGAGTACTTATCTCCTTTGTTTCAACCTTATGTCTGACATAATGACAATCTACCTCTATGTGCTTAGTTCTCTCATGAAATATTGGATTAGAAGCGATATGAATGGTCGCTTGATTGTCACAATAAAGAGGGATCGGTAGTCGTACCTCGAAACCCTAACTCATATAGCGATTACTTAATCCACATTAACTCACGAGTCCCTTGAGCCATAACTCTATACTCGACCTCTGCACTAGACTTTGACACAACCGTTTGCTTTTTACTCTTCCATGTCACCAAATTTCCACAAAGGAAAGTACAATACCCAATGGTGGAACGTCTATCCGAAAACCCGATCCCCGCATAATCGACATCCGAATATCCAACAACATCAAAATTTCCATTAGAACGATAGACCAATCCACGACCGGAGAACCTTTCAAATACCTCGAATCAATCTGAATAACCGCACGGTAGTGAGGAATCCGTGGTGCATGCATATCTTGAGATACTACAATCGACCAAAGGAGATATCGGGGCGAGTAATAGTAGCATAGATCAGCTTTCCCACCAATCTATGGTATCCCTCAATATCGGCATACATCTCTCCAACATCCGACTGGAGTTTTTCGTTCGAATCCATATGAGTCTCTACTGGGCGAGCTCCTAAATTACCTGTCTCACTGAGCAGGTCTAATACATACTTTCTCTGTGAGATGAATTTCACCGGGGAACCCGTAACTTCAATGCCTAAGAAATACTTCCGTTCTCCTCCTAGATCTTTGGTCCGAACTGCCTTGAGAGATTGACTTTAAGTCGATCAATACCTGCTTTGCCGGACCACGTGACAATGATATCATCAACATACACAACTAAGACAATAATCCCTTGCTAGGTTTTTCGGTAAAACACGGAATGATCATATTCACACCTAGTCATTCCATTAGCCATCAAAACCGACTAAACCGCGCAAACCAAACTCTAGAGAGACCGCTTGAGCCCATAAAAGACTTCTTTAATCGGCGGACTTTCCCCGAGCAACAAAAAACCCGGAGGTTGAACCATATAGATTTCCTCCGGAAGATCGCCATGTAAAAGGCATTCTTAACATCCAACTGAAATAGAGGCCAGTGATGATGAACGGTAAGAGAAATCACAATACGCACAGAGGCGAGCTTTGCAATCGGAGAAAACGTCTCGGAGTAATCAATACCATATGTCTGGGGAAAGCCTTTTGCAACTAGACGAGCCTTTAAACGAGAAATAGTACCATCCGGATTATGCTTAATAGTGAAAACCAACTTACAAGCAACTGCTTTCTTCCCAGAAGGAAGATCTGTAAGAACCCAAGTGTCATTAGAATACAAGGCACTCAACTCCTCGTCCATTGTTTGCTTCCAGCCAGGATGAGATAGAGCATCCCTGTAGTTAGACGGGACAAAGACAAACAACAAGGACGTAGCAAAAGACTTGACAGATGGTGGTAAATGATCAGTGGAAACATACTTAGAAATAAAATACTGAGCATACTTACTAGGAACGCATACTGGCAGGTGGACGTTCAAGTTTTCGGAGTGCAATCGGAACATCAAGGTCAGATGGAATGGCAATAGGATCCATAGACACAGTGGGAAGAAGTGAGGGCAGCGGAGCAGTTGAACTTTCAACCTCAAACTCTGGAATGGCAACTGAAGGTACTGGGCACGCCCGCACTCCTGGAAGGCTATCGGTGAAGCGCAGTCGGCGCTTCGATCGCTGGAACTTCGACCATCGGGGAGCGCAGTCGCGCTTTCGGAAGGCTATCGGTGAAGCGGTAGCTCCTTCTTCACTCGCTCCCTCATTTTCACCAAGATCATATCCAACACCACCAGATGGCATAACACAATCCTCAAATGGTTCAGAGGACATCTTCCCTTCTGAAGAGTAAAATGGGACATCTTCAAAAAGGTAACATCAAGACGCATAAAATGATTTCTAGGAGATGAGGACTATAACACTTGTACCCTTTCTCGTATGCGTGAATACCCAAGGAAAACACACTTAATAGCACGAGTCTAACTTATCACGACTGGCTTAAGATTATGAACAAAGCGGAACAACCAAAAAAAAAACTGGAAGATGGAAAGAAGATTGACCGGAAAAAAAGCGAGTGTGGTGTTTTGCCTCCTAATACTGAAGAGGGCATACAATTAATCAAGTATGTGGCAGTAAGGCGGACTGCCTCTGCCCAATAAAACTTTGGGAGATTTGTTTGAAACATTAAGCATCGGGCGACTTCAAGAATGGGTCTGTTATTTCTCTCAGCAACCCCATTTTGTTGAGGTGTATCCACACAGGAGGTTTGATGTGTAATGCCATGGTCATCTAAAAAACTCTGGAATATTGTAGAGGTATAGTCTTTGGCATTATCAGTTCGAAAAACATGCATGTGCGCAAAATACCGATTAGTAATCTCAGCATAGAATTTTTGAAAAACAGAGAATACTTGAGAACGATTTTCCATAATATAGACCCAACAAACACGAGAAAAATCATCTATAAATGTAATAAAATACTTGGCTCCAAAAAGGCTAGTGGTTCTACAAGGACCCCAGACATCTGAATGGACTAACTGAAAAGGAGCACTAGAACACTTATTTAACCTATTTTTGTAAGTAGCACAACGATGTTTAGCTAACTCACAAACCTCACAACCTAAAAACTGAATACTAGAAGAAATACTGGGAACTAAACTTCGCAAACTAGCAAGAGGAAGATGACCAAGACGTCTATGCCACTGAACAGGAGAGACTGAGACTGTAAGAGCCTGCTTCTGGTGAGAGTGCCCATAATCATCTTGAAAGTAATAGATGCTCCCGTGCTCATACCCCCCACCAACTAGTGTCTTTGTCTGTAGATCCTGAAACACAACATGAGTGGAAGAAAACATGACATTACAGTGAAGAGATTGGGTGAGATGATGAACATACAATAGATTAAAGGGGAAATTTCGAATAAGTAAGATTGAGACAAGTGATATATTACGAGTTAACTGAATAGTATCCCGACCAAGAATACTAGCCTTAGCCCCATTTGCTAATGTGACATATGATGGTGTGTGAGTATACGCAAGACTAGAAAACAACCGGGGATTACCCATATATGATCGAAGCTCTGAGTCAATAACCCAAGAGTTGTTACCACTTGTATGAAGACATGTTTTACCTGAATCGGCTAGGGTCGTAGTGGGGTAGTCGGACAAACTCGATGAATTGGGAATAGCTTGTATCTGCTTCATCAGGGCTGCAAAGTCTTCTTGAACTCGTTGAAAATCACTCATTTTCTGATCAACTACTGTGGCATTGTTGGCTTTGTGCAAAGGTGGGTGTCCTGTTATATCCCAACAAAAATAAGCACTATGATTTGTGCGCCCACAATGCTCACAAGGCTCAAAACTGCCAATACCACGACCACGACCACGACCATGACCACTCCCTTGGGTACGACCACCCCCACGGCCACGACCACCTCTACCTCCTCTACTGGCATTACCACGACTAGAAGAGGGGTTGTTATTACTGTTTGGAGGGATCAATAAAGCCGCCTTTGTCATTGTCAGCCTTGGAGGAGGTGCGATATCTGAGACAAATGAGAGTAAGCCTCGATTGCAGTAGGGAGCTTAGATTCAGCTTGAACTTGAGCTTTCACATTAGCAAACTCGGGACGTAGCCCAGATAGGAATTTGGAGACTCGAAATTCCTCTCTTTGTTTCTTTAACTGATTTATGTCTGTAGTAAGTGGGTGATATATATTCAGTTCTTCCCACTTGCTATGAAGAGAATTATAATATTCAGAGATAGACATATCTTATTGAGTGAGATCAAAGATGTTCTCATACAACTGAAAGATACGAGAAGTATTCTAAGATTGAGAGTATGATTCTTGTAGATACTTCCAAATCTCCTTCGAGGTTTTAAAAAACCGCACAATATTACAAACATCTTTCTCTATAGTATTCCACAGGAAATTCTTAACCAAGGGGTCATCTTTTGTCCAGGTTGTCTTTCCTTTATCATCTGGGGGATCTGTCAGATGATTTTTCTTACCTTTTCCAGTAAGATAAACGATGGCGCCTCGCCCATTGAAGGTAATTGGCAACACCCTCCAATTTGACAGAGGTCATACAAACAGAAAAACAGATGTATTCTTGAATTCATCGATTTTGGAACAACATCGGTCATTGTAAAGAGAAGAAAAATTCACTTGATGAAAAGGAATCTGGCGCAAAAACTGTGAGAGATGGGCGTCTCCTCTTTATCAATACCGAGATTGCGGAAGAAAACAATACTAATACACCAACTAATACTAAAAAGCTGGAACCTTGAAATCGAGGATCTCTCCCAAAGCATTCTCTAAACAGTCGGCTCCGATACCATGTTATTTATGCTAGGAGATACATATGGTGGTTAGCTTGTTAGGTTAAAGGGATTGAGTGTGTAGAAGAAGAAGAAGAAAGGATGGAGGCACAAGAAGAAGGTAGGGTTTAGAGTATATTTACCCTAACCTACAATACATATATTTATACTAGAGATGGAATAACCTAAATAGCAACAAGCTAAATAAGGTACGGTCTCACACTTATAGAATGTGTGAGACCGACACTACATACTTCAACAAAATACAAATAAATCCAGGACTATCTCCTTAATTCCACAAGTCTTGTACTGTCCGTTTCAGAATATTGCAACTGACCTCAATTGATATGACATAACAAAGTAATAAAAATAGTGAGTCCACTGTAAGAATTTCATACTTCAAAAGTGTAAGCACTCCTCGATCTAGACAGTATGCAATTTGAATACCTCTTCGGAAGTGGAAGCTCATCCAGTGAAATAGATATTTTCCTCTTATCTTAGGAACAGATAAGATTTTGTTAGAAAACCGTACCACTTTGCTTTGAACACTTGAGTTTATGGAACAAGACATGACAACGTATATGGAAGGGACCGCGAGTTCAAGACACGCCTAGCCTGAAGGTGGGCTCATGCTCAATAGTTTTTAATTAATGCGTAGTGCCTATATTTTAGATTAAGAAGATTACGAATGCACTAACAAATGGATGACATTTGATTGTACGTGCAAAGTGTATGTCGGGTCATGGAGACATCAAAACATACTACAACTTTCCCAGGATTAACAAATATGCAAGAAAGAAATATCTTTTCAGCATGAAGACTGCTTTTTAGAAACTCTAGTCAGTGGACTGGTATCTATAAAGAATGATGCACCAGAGTTTGAATCTTGAATTCAAGTTGTGGGGGTAGATGAACCAATAAACAGTTGTAGTGGTCCATTATTTATGCAGTCAAAGTAGATAAGCTACGGTTCTTCATGCAAACATATCTGTATTATGTGATAAAGAAGCATCACTTTTATTTCTTTATCTGTTTGGAACATTTGACTCAAACTTTAGAACATTCTAACATTCATCAACTCCCACCTTTTTAACTCATCAACATTGAACAAACCCAGGAAAAGGAACTCAAAAGTTGGAGGATAGCCGGATAGGGGCTGCTAAAGGGAAGTGCAATAAAGAATGTGCGCACCTGGCCTGGATATGTAAACCAATGCCATACATGAAGGTTACGTGCTCATCAAAACGTGCAGTCCCATCAAAAGTTGTGAAGTAATACCAGATTATATATGCGCTATATCTCCTATCTGATTCCATTTTCATCTTCTTAAGCAAATGCTATACAGGAACGATCCTTTCACCCTACTTTAGTTATCAGAGGCAGCAATGCAGCATGTGCTAGATTCTGCTCTTGCTAATTAATAGATGAGATAATGTTCTTCTCAAAACAGGGCTAACGAGTAACGACCAATCAATCTGAGCTAAAAAGTGATACATAATCAACGGAACTTTTTGACTTGATATCTCACCTACATGGCTCCCATCCATCCGTTTTGAGATCATTACCCTTGTGGATTTAAACGTACAGAAAAGGCCGGTATCTACTTACAGAAGGTGATCAGCACTGTTCTGGAGCAGGATCAAGACCATATAAAGTTTGAGTTATAGCAGCTGAGATTTGAAGTATAAGTATTCGAGTCAGGCTGATCCTAACCCATTCAAGGAGGTTATTTTATCCTCACTATTAGAAAAAGGAGGTTTTCACTACTAAGAGTAGTTCTCTGTCAAAACTTAAAAAAATCTATTCTGATATTAGGCTTAGCCTTTTCTGGTAGGTCTTTCAATTCAATGTGTTTAATTGTCATAGTCGTACGGTTTCTCTTCGAGACATAAGATACAAGGGGGCATCATGAATTTTAGATACCTAGCCTGTTGTCCTAGACAATCCATTTCTACATAATACATGACAAAATGTCGTTTACAATATTGAAATGAAGAAGTACGTACGAGAAACAAGCCAAATCTTATTCTCCAATGCAACCATTATACTAGATATATTTCATTTTTCCATGACTTATACCTCTTGCATTGAAAAGTCTTTACGATTGTTAGATTGAAGCTAATCCTCAAGTGTGTGAAAATTGTGAAGGGAGGTTAGTATGACATGAGATTAAGATATTTTCGTATCATGCAATGCAAGGTAGGACTTTGCAAACAACTGAAGCAAGTGCACAGTTAATAACCAACAGTTGTAGCAGATGGATGTCACAATCATTGAAAACTTGTAATTGTTGATCATAGACCTAAAGGATATATGGTTTTAGCATATCAAACTTTAAATTTTCTTCCTTCAACGCATTGTTAGAGAAGGCTGTAGGTATAGCCTGTAGCATCATCTAGGAAGAGATCAATGCTAGTATAGTAGAATCTAAAAGAGTCGATTGTCACTAAAATTTCTATACAATGTGATGTCTCTGCAATCTGTTTTATAAGACGCATTTGGTGCTTTGAGTGCTGAAAGAAAATATGCAAGTCGATCCATAGTGGAAGGCTTTCTTCTCCACACATATAGGTTGTAATGACATCTACTGATATCCCATATTTAGAGGTCTCTGTCTTTGTCTCTGTCTCTCTCTTCTTACAGTGGAAGAGCATACACGAAAAAGAGAGAGAGATATTAATGGAGTGATGATGAAGAGCGTTTAGGATAGGATGTTAAAGGAAGCATGAAAGTGCTTAGCGCGCAATTAAACCTACTAAAAACTAGTTATTCCAGAAGGAACTTTGATAAAGCATATATTTTAAGAGTGTCAGATTTGATAATTTATTTTCTGTCTCCCGTTGAGTACATGCTACTATAGCAGATCAATAGGGAAGGATCATTGTTGGTCTGGATGTTAGGTAACGCAATTTTTTTCTTCTTTTTGGCCACCACTCTGGGCAATGAAATGTGTTCTGGAAAAGATGAAGGTTTTGTCTTAACAATAGTGGGCAAATGAAAGATGCTCAAATCTCAAATTTGTGATCTTACAAGAAGAAATGAAGCTATAAAATCTCAAGTTTGCCAATCGAAAATCAAAAGAAGCTATTAGACGTAATAAGTAATACAACTAAGTCGAGTAATTACGAGTCGATACCTCATATGATCATATCTAAAACAGCACGTACAGTTGTGCCCGAGATTTAGGTACGTCTTTATGCACACCACTACTGGGTATGGTGCCTAGCTAGTGACAACTATTATAACATCATGAAGGAAAGAAGAGACAAAAGCCGAGGACTGACTACGATGTTCTGATTTAATCTCAATTCAATTAAATGGTAAATAAGTGGTGTCAAGGCTGCGGCTGTAACTTAATTGTGGTCTTGTCACAAGTTTGTCATAGATCGTGACCAATTAATTAAAGCGAGACGCTTCAACTCAAGGTACACAGAAGTTTACATTTGCTTGAGTGATAGGCAAATGTGTCACTTCTCAGTTCAATGTGGCCAATGACACCAAAGTCACCTACCAAATACCAGCATGGAACTGAAGCCTTATACCGGCCATGAAAACGATTTTAAGAGTAAATAAAGAGATGAACCATTATGGTATACCTAATTAACGTGTTAAAAGCACTGCTATTTGCTTAGCCCTTGACAAGGATTCTATCCCACTAATATCAAAGGGTAAAAATATATAAACAATAAGAAAGGGAGCAAGGCACAAACCCTATATTAATTGGAGGAAGTTTCAACATGCTGGCGGGAAGGACAAACGAAAGGGAGGCTGATACTTACAGATATAAAATCAAATTCTGCATGTTTCATTTTCATAGTTCTCTTTCTGAGACAAAAAAATAAATAAAAGAGCGAAACTGATCGAAAATCCTCAGTTCAGTACTGTCTGAAAGAAGCATTGACCATGCTAAATTGATCAATATATCCTTAGTTCACTAAATTGATTAAAGCTTTAAAAGGTGTCTTCTTGTTTAGCCTCTAACCAATGCACATATTCGTATAAAAATGAAGTGACAGATGCCTATATGGCTATATGGATATTAAGTAGTATCATACAGAAAGGCAATAAGTCCAAACAGAGTGTAATCTTGGCTGTCAAGTTTAAATACAGATTCTGTCACCTTACAATAACAGTGAGCTCTTGGTAAATGTCTGAATCGTATCTGTAGTGAATGCTTAAGTTCTTTTATTTGAACTTTCCATCTGATATATGTGAGTAGGTACCAATATTCATATCTAGGTTGTAGGACATCCAATCTTGGAACGAATTTGTCACAGCCTGAATTTCTAAACAATTAAAAATGAATATTTAAAATATAAATATCTCAAACATCACTATGTTCAATTGTCTAAAAACCCAGGCTATGACGGGGTGGATACAACACATGTCAAAACCTAAAACCCACATCATAAAGAATCTTAACAACAAAAATAATCTCCAAAATTCCTCAACCATCACTTTATTAAAAGACTTTCTTCCATCCCAATAAAAACATCAAACAAACTTAAAAAAAAAAACAGTTTTCAACATCGTATTATCATGTCATATGAATATGTAGCCTACGTTATTACATCCTTCCAATAATAACAGACCTAATAAACGAACTAACGGACTGCTCCATGCAAGAATCCAAATCACACGCCATGGTTCCACTGCCTTCCACCTATGTTCCCAAGAACACACCCACGCTAAAAACAAAAAGCAAACGTATGGTCAAAGAAAATGGGAATTTGGCCTGGTATGAGTAGACTAACCACATATAAACATTTCCAATATTTAATTATCAAACTATCACTTTAAATATATCCTAACTTAATCATTTTCAAATTGAAGATAGGTAGTTCCGCCATTTCAACCTAAGATAGTTTCTTCCCAAGCAAGACTTCCATTTTATTAACTCATTATAATAACTTGTTTTAATAACTAAGTCATTGAATTAAAACTTACCGATATCCATCGGCCATAAGGGTAGGACCGCCCCTCCACAAAATCCCTACAAAATGTTATTAAGTCCTACCCTCTTGCAAAAGAAAGTTAGAACTTCTATATAACATATGTAGATATCCTATAGGTATTCAAAAGTAAACCCAAACACTCGTATAATCAAATCAATTTCTATTATCAATTAATCAATTTCTTTTTTTATACACTCACCATTTAGTACCTAAGTACCTTAGGTCATTCCCGCCACATTCAAGGAATACCCAACCCTACATTCCCGTACACTCAAGGAATACAACTAACCCGCAAGGCGAATACCTTTGTTCCTCTCTAGGGCAGTTCAAAGAGTCTGGTCATTCATGACACATTCAATGAATACCCGGGTCATTCATGGCACAGTCAATGAATACCCAATTATAACGCTAACGGGCCATTTATGACACATTCAATAAATACCCACCTATCATATGATATTTTCAGTCATAAGACTCCTTTTCAAAACTTGAGACGTGGAGAGATCTAAAAGGGTGCGGTAAATTTGTTTATGCGTTATTGAACTTTATTGCATATATTATTTCAGAGAACGAAGGAGTATCTTTGTTTCTTGTATTATTGTTTACGCTTTATTAATATATCGATGTCTAAGTGTCATAACGTTGTATATCATAAAAGACTGAAAATATCACATAGTAGTTAATACACATATCCACGTATATATAGAAAGGTCTTAGCCTAAAGCCAAACATGCTAATAGCCCTAGACCTATCCTAATAGCCAAAATCATAATCCGAGTTGAAAGTCAAATTGGGTCAACTGGTCAAAGTCAACTCTGGTCAACAGTCAACTCTAGTCCTAAACCGATTAGCTAAGCTGACCAGGTTCAATAACTTAAGCCTTAACCCGGCCCATAAACTGGTTAGGCCCAACTTGAAATATCTATCTGAAACAGATACTATGGACCAGCCCACTAAAACTTAAAAAACACTGATTTGGCCCAACTATACGATCCACTTAAAATACTATGGACCAGCCCACATAAAACTTAAAACCGGCCCAAAACAAAAGTTGAATTTCGGCCCAACTAAAAAAATGAACAGGACGTTCTCCTTCTTCTTCTTCCTCACAGCTCGTCACCTCCACCCATTTGGCCATCACAAACCACCAACCTAACTTCAATTTAAAACCCACAGTTTCACTCCTTAGAAAAAACCCAAACTGCCGATACCCTCAATTCTCAATTTCGTTATACTGTAAAAATCTCAATCGATGCCATTAATGCTCTGCAAAAGCTTTCTTCCAAGCTTCAACAACCCCCATTTGATAGCCCTCACACCCACTACACTACCCCACTACAACCAATCATCAATCAACTGACCCAATCAACAGAATAACAGTTCAAAACTATTTTACAGGATGATGTTTGGGTGAGCCGCCATTGACGACCCCTCCAAGCTTCACCGCCTCACTCCATCACCCCACCACGACCACTAAACAGAAATCAACCAACAACCAACACATAATACAAAAATAACAGTTCAAAAGAAATAAAATCTACACCACCACAGTATCACAGTTCAAAAGTATAAAGGAGGTGACGGTGTCTGGGGCTCGCGCCTCCATGAACAACCACTAAAGATTTATGACAGCAGTCAGAAAATTACGGCACAGAACAGAACGAACAGGAAAAATAAACATAAAACTTATATATTTTGATAATAAATCCGTAGATTTTAAATAGACGAAAATCATATTTTTAGTAGTCAGTGAGAGATAAAATCTACTCACCCGTGATACGCTCCTGTTGCCAACAAAATCTCCAGCAAGAAACTTCTCTTCTCCCTTTCCTCTCTGTAAAACTCTCTTTTCTGTAAAACTCCCTATTTTTTGACCAACCCTATTTCTTTCTTTTCTGTTTTTAAAAACCCCCGAAATAGGGAAGAGGGTTTATCCTATAAACCCACGTCTCCTATTTCCACTAACACTTATCCTATTTTATTTTATCTATTATCTATTATCTATTATTTTTATTTATTGTACTAGGAAAAATAAGAGATAAAACACGGGGTGTTATAGAATTGGAACATCAATTCTCCATTTTTAGCATAATAAAAGTGAGAGGAGGCCGAAAATTAACTAAGCCGAACTCTCTTTTCTCTCAACTTTCTTCTCCATTAACAATAATAAAATTGTTCATAAAGACTTGTTTTTACTCCTCGGTCCACTCATCATAGCAGCGCCTTGTCTCTAGCTCAAAGGCTCGCTTGGCCCAAAGACCCATCACATAATTACACAAGAAATAAATCCCAACCAACACTTGGTGAGATTTCCAACTTGCAACCTCTCCTATAAGGAGAGGGCTAGAGGGGTACACAACCAATTGAGCTAGAAACTCTTGTGTGCAATAATAAAATTTCACTCACATTATATTATATTGTATTATAGGATTATATTTTACAAGATTGAAATTAAAAGACAAATTCCATTTCCTTAATCAACTAAACAATTGTTGGAATCCGTGTCATTGTTCAACAACCAATATTGTTGCTTCTCATACCTTCACCAGGTTGACTAGTCTCTCATCCCCAGTCAGAACCCACACGAGGTTCCCCACATCCCACCCTCTGTGATGCCGAGAATCTGAAAAACTAGTAACCTTTTCCTATTTTATAACTAACACTACCTTTGAAATATATATATATGCCACTGTTTTTTCCATGTGTCACTCTTATGAACAGACAAAGAAAATCAATCTACGCAAGCAAGTTCAAGTTTCGTTAATTGGCTTATACCAAGACTTTAGTCCAATATAGGAATCGAACGACATGATCATGATGTGTACAGTCATGGCATGTTAAAAGCCTTCGATATATATAGAACTATTTAATTTCACTTTTATTGAACATATGATGTTTGGATGAAATTTTCAGGATTCAAGTTCCAAATCGTTAAAGTCGATCACCTACTAGTTAAGAGTTATATGGCCTGGTTAGTACAACTAGCATTAAAAATGGATATGTTGCATCTTGTTGGTAAATGTAAGAAAATGTTGTCAACAACCTACACTTTAAATGGAACCTCCACTAACCAATCTCATCCCATGCACAAAAAACTCCATATCTTTCTTGAAATCCACATCAGATGCCACACAGTCCTTGATTGACCCAATAAAAACGATTTTCCATGTAGGCTACTCCCATTTTCTGAATTTAATATACCCTGTCTTTGAATATGGTAAATTTGTATTCTAGTAGTTCTCATGGGTATATATAGATGTGTTGGTTTTAGTGTGTGGTGTACTTAAGTTCTGAATTTTTGCACCAGCAGTTTTCATATTGCAACAGCACTGATGGCTTTTCTCACATGGGCGCTTCTTGTTCTAGCTTTTATGGATCCTGTAGTAGGCGTAAGACAAGGAACATCTGACAAAGGGCTGAAGTTACAAGGAAGCGGGGAGGATCTTGTTACTGACCTTCCTGGCCAACCCGATGTCGGGTTCCGACACTATGCTGGTTATGTCACCGTAGACGAGAAGAATGGAAGAGCGCTCTTTTACTGGTTTTATGAGGCATGGGATCGACCTAATGCGAAGCCTTTGGTTTTATGGCTAAATGGGGGTAAGTATAGAGATTTTCATGAAGATGTGTAGCAACCGATATCCTCTGTCCTGCATGGCTATCCAGCTAGACCAAATGACATATATAGACCATGGTACACATTTATGACCATGGTGTGCTCCACCTTTGTATTGGCAATCCTACCATCTCTTCTACTATTATTTCCTCCAATGCAGGTTGGAAGGAGATGAGATATGGATCAGTTACATAGTCAACTGAATAGACTATAACTATATTCTCTACAAAGCCAGACCTTCCTTTAGAGTTTCATATTGGATTGTCTTACTTTAGACAACCCCATATATCAAGAACCTTGTTAGTGGATGTCATAAAGAATTCTCTTTATCTCTGAGTCATGATCCCATGATGGTTGTATAATGAGCGGTTTTCTGCATCGCAAGCTCTGTTTCTTGTTGGGATACTGGAGACCAACTATGCAACTGAACCCGCCGAAAGGCACAAAAGCCACAAAAGCATAGTTTAAATATTTAGATCAGATCTTAAATGTTTTTAATTTGCATAATGGACACCATACCTTTCCTTTTTTGAATTCCAACTCAACTAGCTAGTAACTAAATTATATATAAAAATAGTACTTATCTGGTGATTGGGTTCATTGAGATCATGCTTTCCAGAGAGGTGACATGGCCTAATAATGTTACAGGTCCAGGATGTTCCTCTGTGGGATATGGAGCAACGCAAGAGATTGGTCCTTTCATTGTGGACACACATGGGCGTGGACTTAAGTTCAACACCTACTCATGGAATAAAGGTTGTGATGATCGAAATGCGCGTGTTTACGACTTTTTATTTACCTAATTAAATATATCTCACCACCACCATCATATTTATATATATTCATCTTCCATGACATATCCTGTAAATAGTCGATCTTAGCTTTCTAGAACATCCATGATCAGATTCATATATGTCATTGTATCTTTCATAGGTAATGAACAGGCAAATATCTTTGCCAAACTATAAATTAATCCTCCATCGACTGAAATACTGGGATGGCCAGATTAATTAATCAATCTTTTTTGGTAATCTATGAGCAAATTTTAGTTCAAGCAAGATACTGGTAAACATTATATTGAATGGAACAGGATGATTGATGTTGATGGGGATATAGCATATATTGTCGATAATGACGATGATCGATATACATTATTAACACTTCTCTTTCATTGATCGAGCTGAGCATTATCATTATGTCCACTATAAACAATATATATTCAGAGCACAATCAAGGAATATAATTTTCCTGTCCATGATGCAGAAGCCAACATAATTTTCCTGGAATCTCCAGTTGGAGTCGGCTTTTCATATTCAAACACAACTACGGATTATGATATTCTTGGAGATGACTTTACAGGTGAGTTACGTTCATAGATAATTAACTGTGTTCCTGCTTTGGCTTCTTATGCAATGGATTATGAAACTGGTAGACTGAAGAGTATATATCAAAATAAGTAGTGGATTACAGATCCTACTATACATTCTTACACTAAGTTTCCTTCACGCTTGTTTTCAGCGAACGACACATATACTTTCCTCCATATGTGGTTTGCCAAGTTCCCGTCGTTCATAAATCGAACTTTCTATATTGCAGGGGAGAGCTATGCAGGTATGCTCTCACCCCACACCCATTTCTTGTGACATATATTTAAAAAAGTTTGGTCATTAAGTCTGTGGATTTTAAAATCTATATGAACAGGTAAATATGTTCCAGAGTTAGCGGAGGTCATTTATGACAGAAACAAGGAAAATTCTCTAAATATTAATCTCAAAGGTTTCTTGGTATGATCCTTGACTATCAGTAGATGAGAGTTTTACATATTTTCATCCTCGAAAAGTCGAGATAAGATATATTGATGCTGCCCATGGTTTGTCCAGCTAAATTCTTTGGTTAAAATATGTAGCTAGGTAACCCTGAAACATCAGACGCTGAAGACTGGCGAGGGTTAGTTGACTATGCATGGAGCCATGCTGTGGTATCAGACGAAACTCACAAAATTATCCACCAAACTTGTGATTTCGACAGTGATGACCCATGGAGTAATGAGGATTGCAATGGGTCCGTGGGTGAACTACTCAAACAGTACAAAGAGATAGATATTTATAGCCTATATACGCCAGTTTGCATGAACAAGTCCATGGGTTCTGATGAAAAACCAATGCAAGTCATGTACAAGACTTCTTCCAAAATGGTAAAGAAGAATTGAATTTTGAATTCATTAGTCTCCCTTAACAAATGCACTAACACAAATTGTTTTATTAGATGCCAAGGATCATGGGTGGTTATGATCCATGTCTTGACGATTACGCACACAATTTCTACAACAGAGCTGATGTTCAAAAGGCACTCCATGTGAGTGATGGTCATCACCTTAAGACTTGGAGCATCTGCAAGTAAATAATTCTAGCTACCATGCATAGCTATTTTAAGCCTTCCTCTTTTTAGAGTATATATTTCATGCATGCCTAATAACTATGTTATTAGCCTTATGATCCGTCTCAGTGTCCCACCAAATCAGCATTTTGAAGTTCTAAAGATTTTAGGAAGATAATTGATCGAGTAATGTATTTATGTGGGTGCAGTGATACAATATTTAGAGAGTGGCACAATTCAAAGCCTTCTGTTATTCCTATTTACAAAAAGCTTATTGCAGCAGGACTTAGAATTTGGGTGTACAGGTACATAAAATTTTCTTATATATCCAATCTTACCTTCTCTGTTTCATATCTGACTCGAGTGAGTATCTGCTAACCTTTGTGACTTCTACAACGTGATGGTGCTCAGTGGGGACACAGATGGAAGAGTTCCAGTGTTGTCAACCCGGTACAGTTTAAGTACTTTGGGGCTACCAATAACTAGGGCATGGAGGCCTTGGTACCACCAGAAAGAGGTAACATTTATACGTTATATTAAATGTGACATTACATGTGTGAGGGAGTAGTATTCACATCCAATGAATATCACACACGTGTCCAGCACAAACAGAAATACCACACCGACCTCTGACTTACTTCTTCAACCTACATCACTAGCTCGCGTCCATGAGCTACGAGATCGCTCTAGAACAGATCGTACCACTACGTAGATCGTTCTGTATCATGACTCAGCCTATCTTCTAGAAGCAATCATTACTAAAGGTGCACATACCCAAATCACTGCCGCAAGCTACTAACCACGGCTACTAAGTCTCATCATTACAGCATGCCTAGCTACCAACACAGGTCTCACACGCCTTCACAATCTCCACCTTACACTTGTGTTGATCTTTACACGTGTTGGGATAAGATTCACTTTCGCCATCTATAAATACCTCCCATATGAACTACGCCAGACTTGATTCTTCTCTCCCCCCAGAATCAAGAGAAGATACGTAGGCAGTTCGCTCATCAACGAACTCGGTCTTTCCCAAATCCAATCCCATTCTCCTTCTTCCCTTGTATGTAAAGGTAAACTAAAACGCTCCTTTACATTGGCGCCGTCTGTGGTCTTGATTTCTTGAGAAATCACTTTACATAAGCAAAACCCTCAAGCCCACGAAACATGGCAAGCCTCGAAGCTCAAATCCAGAGCTTAGCAAATCAACTAGGTACTATGAATGAGCACATCACCTTGCTCAGGCAGGACAATGTTGCATTACGAGCACAAGTGGACGCGCAAAACCAAACTGGTGCAATAATAGAGGACAATATCCATGAAGTTAATCAGCAGATTAACGAACTGTCGCAACGAATCGATTAGAGTGCAGTTAATCAAGCTCCAGAATTACTACTGTTAGTTCGTACTAACTCTTTGGTGCTAGCTCGCATTTTGTACAGGTTCATCAAGCTCCAAATTAGAGGCTAGCCACAACCATCTCTGAACTGGGACTAGTCATTGCCATCTAAATAGGCTTAATAGTTCAGCTATTATGCTCTATGCATCTCCAGAATTATTACTGTTAGTTCGTACTAACTCTTTGGTGCTAGCTCGCATTTTGTACAGGTTCATCAAGCTCCAAACTAGGGGCTAGTCACAGCCATCTCCGAACTGGGGCTAGTCATTGCCATCTCAATAGGCTCAATTCAGTTATTATGCTCTATGCATCTCTAGAATTACTAATGTTAGTTCGTACTAACTTTTTGGTATTAGCTCGCATTTTGTATAGGTCAATTAAAACTTCAAAAATAAACTGAGGCTAGCTATTGACGGTGATCTCCAAATCAGGATGCCCACAGACTCACTCGGGTCACGACACCCAGTTGAGTATAACGCTCACTCGAGCTAAAACGCTACATAGCGTCACCGCTTCAACTCCTGTTAACAAGACCCCAGAGGTCGCTTTCGCTCCTATTTTCAAGACCCCAGAGATCGCCTCCGCTCCTGTTATCAAGACCCCAGAGGTCGCCTTAACTCTTGTTGACAAGACCCCAGAGGTCGCCTCCGCTCCTGTTGTCAAGACCCCGTGAGGTCCAAGACCCGTCAAGACCCGGGTCGCCACCGCCTCTGCTGACAAGACCCCGAGGTCGCCGCTTTATATTGTTGTCAAGACCCCAGAGGTCGCCTTAGCTCCTGTTATCAAGACCCCAGAGGTCACCTCCGCTCATGTTATCAAGACCCCAGAGGTCGCCTCCGCTCCTGTTATCAAGACCCCAGAGGTCGCCTCAGCTCCTGTTGACAAGACCCCAGAGGTCACCTCAGCTCCTATTGTCAAGACCTCAGAGGTCGTCTCCGCTCCTGTTGTCAAGACCCCAGAGGTCGCCCCAGCCTCTCCAATTCCCACTAGTTGAGGACCTACAACTGTAGGATCAACTCAGTGAGAACGCTCTCAGTGAGCAATACGCTTTCATAAGCTAACACGCTCTCCGTGAGCAGCATGCTCTCTTGAGCTTATATGCTCCATAGCCTCTCCAATTCTTACTAGTTGAGGACCTATACTTCTAGGATCAACTCAGTGAGAACGCTCTCAGTGAGCAATACGCTTTCATAAGCTAACACACTCTCCGTGAGCAACACGCTCTCTTGAGCTTATAGACTCCATAGCCTCTCCAATTCTCACTAGTTGAGGACCTATACTTCTAGGATCAACTCAGTGAGAACACTCTCAGTGAGCAATACACTTTCATAAGGTAACACGCTCTCCGTGAGCAACACGCTCTCTTGAGCCCATAGGCTCCATAGCCTCTCCAATTCTCACTAGTTGAGAACCTATAACTCTATGATCAACTCAGTGAGAACGCTCTCAATGAGCCACAAGCTTTCTTAAAGTTAACACGCTCTCCATGAGCTACAAGCTTTCTTAAGCTAACACGCTCTCCGTGAGCAACAAACTTTCTTAAGCTACCACGCTCACTCGAGCTACCTGACTCCATAGCCTCTACAGTTCTTACTAGTTGACGACCTACCACTCTAGGCTCCACTCAATCCTCACTAGTTGAGAGCTTACAGTTCTAGGATCAACTCAGTGCAGAACACTCTCAACGAGCCGCACACGCAGCCAAACTAAAACACTCTCAGGAGTTCAAACGTTCTCCAGCATAAACGCTCTAACAGAGCTACAAGCATTCTCTACATTAATATGCTCACTAAAGCTCAGATGCTACTTAGCACTACAAACTATTCTCTAGTCACGACCATGCATGCCCAAGGTCAACTAGAGACGATGTGTTAACTCGAACACGAACGCCCTCTCAAACTGTAGCATACTCAGAATTCACCACATATACTTCAATTCTATGTCAAATTCAAGATGTAAACATCAAAATGGTACTTCGATTATCAAGAGCAAATGATGCGTTTCATAATACAAAATTCTGCTCCGATTCTCCCACGTGCCAGCTATCGTCTCACAACAGTTCATTATCCAACAAGCACCGACCTCAGTAGCACGTTCGGCATTTCTGTTTGCGACTTCGCATCCTCACATGTGCTAGCTAAACACGTGCTATCATTCTCTCTCAGCAAATCGCCCCTCCGTACAAAGCGACCTACTGAGAGGGGGCTGTGTGAGGGAGTAGTATTCATATCCAATGAATACCTCACACGTGTCCAACACAAATAGAAATACCACACCGACCTCTGACTTACTTCTCCGACCTACATCACTAGCTCGCGATCCACGAGTTACGAGATCGCTCTAGAACAGATCGTACCACTACGCAGATCGTTCTGTATCATATATGATTCAGCCTATCTTCTAGAAGCAATCATTACCAAAGCTGCACATACCCAAACCACTACTGCAAGCTACTAACCATTGCCGCAAGCTACTAACCACGGCTACTAATTCCCATCATTACAGCATGCCTACCAACACAGGTCTCACACACCTTCACAATCTCCACCTTACACTTGTGTTGATCTTTACACGTGTTGGGATAAGATTCACTTTCGTCATCTATAAATACTTTCCATATGAACTACGCCAGACCTGATTCTTCTCTCCCCCCAGAATCAAGAGAAGATACGTAGGCAGTCCGCTCATCAACGAACTCGGTCTTTCCCAAATCCAATCCCATTCTCCTTCTTCCCTTGTATGTAAAGGTAAACTAAAACGCTCCTTTACAACATGTATTAAGTTGCATTTTATGGAGTACATAACCTTCATCTATTAGTTGACAAATTGACAAAGGTGTAACGTTATACTGTACGTACGTATGAATGAATTTCAGGTTAGTGGATGGTTGCAAGAGTACGAAGGGCTGACGTTTGCAACATTTAGAGGAGCTGGTCATGCAGTGCCTATATTCAAACCAAGCAACGCCTTGGCTTTCTTTGAATCCTTCCTTGCAGGTGAAGCTCCACCAGCAGTACGATGAATTGGAGCCCCGATGTGTACTTTTTGGTGACCTTATATATAAGTTTCTTACAATTTTGTTAGGAGTTATAAACTACTCTTGTCTCTTAGTATGTATGTAGTGCATGCAACCTAACACTCTATGAAAACTAAAAATGAAGTGTTTAAAGAGTTGACAAAAAGAGAGACCTAAATGTCATTTAAGGGATAGTGTACTGTATTTATATAAACAGATGATGAGAGAATAAGTTGTTACATATGGAATGTACTGGGTATTATCATCTTCTATTATACAAAGAGTATACTAAAGTATTTATGAATTTCTGTCGTCCGTCTCATTTGACATCTTTTTTCGTCATGGATTGAGAACGCTTTGATAATCACAAGAACGCCACAGAACATATATAGAACCCTTTGATGGGAGATCCCATAAAATGCAAACACACGAACTCTGGACACCAAATGATTATTTTTGCAGTTTTCACTAGTCGTATAAAGTAGTCATTTTTTTGTAGTCATGATGTACCCCGAGCCTTGGCCGAAAATATCACCGATATTTCCGATATTTTTTTTGCTTTGTAAGTATAATTTCTATTGATTGGAAAATGAGTACATAGTACAAAAATGTGGGGACGTAAAATCCCAGAATTCAAACTGAAAATAAAACCAAAGGTGGCATTTATAATGATGGGGACCAATATACAAAATACTACGTTGCAAGTGGGTTCTTCTATGCATATATCCAATCTGATTTACTTCGTTCAAGTATGTTTTCACTGCCCACTGTAGTGTGACTCCCTTCTTTGCTGCACAGTCGATAGAGAAATTAGCTTCTCTTCGTGTATTTCCGAAATATGAACTTCTTATAAATATTGTGACAATATATATAAATTTAAAAGATTCCGTCCCACGATATATTTAAAGGGCATCACCATTTGAAGGAGCTTACAACTCTAAAAAAAGATGGTTCCCCATATAATCCGTGGGATGCAAAAGTTCACGATTCATTTTTTAATAAAATATTCGGTCCAATAAAACGCCAAAAATACGTTGGATTAATCAAAATCCATTTTTTAAGGATATAACGCTTTTATTTTTATTTTACTTTTATTCATAAAAAAATATGGTTTTATTAAGCAAAACCTTATAATTCGCTAAAATTCTAAAGCACCCCAATTCGCTGAAAAACCCATTCAAAAAATTCATTATTCGTTTATTAAAAACCTCATCTCTTTTTCTAAAACATATCTCGTAAAAACTCATCTCTTTTTCTAAAACATATCTCGATTGTGTGGTGGGAACTCTCATCTAGAAGTTCCATTGTTGGTCTCTCTCTTTCACTAAAGCAGCTCAAACTTTTGTAAGCACTTCTTCTTCTCTCCCTCTTCACATATATTCATTTATATTTGTGTTTACTTTGGGATGAAGTGGTTTCGATTTGGGTACTAGAATCAATATGGACAGTTTAGTTATTGTATCATATTGAATGTGAAATTTGTTCCTATTGTTGTTGGTACGGTCATCTTTTAATTTGAGTAGTTCCATATCAAGTTAATGCATATGTTGTTTTGATTCAAGATTATTGTTGGTGTTTGCGATTTTGTTTGTTTATTCAGTTTGTGATATTTATGTTTAAAGTTACGTTATTGCAATGAGAATATACTGTGAACTCTAGTTGTGAACTGGAATCACTAGGCTTAAAGAATGTTGTTGTGTGGAATGCCGTAATTTACTGGCAAAATTCAATATCTTGCTTTTGTTGGTTATGAACTATTATGTGCTATTATGATTTCTATACTTATTTCTTTCTTATCCATTTGCATTTTATGTCGTGTGTTTTGCATAGCAAGTGATTGAGTCCAGACACATTCCCATGACACTTTACCATGGTTTCTCTTCTCTCTCTCTCATTTCTTCCGACTCTTCCTCGGATGATGAGTTTGATGAATATCAAAATATTCTCAACCAAGTTGCAATTTCAGTGGTGCCGCTCCTACATCATCATATAAGAACCAACGCGTGCTTCATGGAGATGCAAAACCAGAAGGGTAAACATGGTGGGTCTACTTTTGGGAGGATTTATAAACGTCGTGCAAGGGTTTCTACTGCTTATCAATTGGAGCAGGACTACTTTGTTGAGAATTCAACATATTTGGATGCTAATTTTCGTAGTTGTTATCGAATGAGCAAAAAGCTTTTTCTTCACATACTTGCTGATGTTGAAAAGCGAGACCAATATTTTGTTCAGAAAAATGATGCTATAGGACGACCGGGCCTAACATCGAAGATCAAGGTGAGTACGTGTATTATCAGTTAGTTGGTTGTGTTTCTTTGTATGTTTTTCCACTCTCCGGTGCACCGACTCAAGTGATTTGTTTAATATATCTCTCTTTATCTTTGTATTTCATTTTTTTCACTCTCGTGTTAAATTAGGTGACAGCCGCTATCCGAATGCTTGCTTTTGGAAGTTCAGCAAATCATATAGATGAACAATTCAAAATTGGAAAGAGTACTATCTTGGAGAGCCTTAAACGATTTTGCTCAACTGTAATTGAGCTCTATGCGAGAAATATATATGAGCACCAACAGAAGCTGATGTTCAACGCCTACTAAATGAAGGGGAGGAGAGGGGATTTCCTGGAATGCTCGGCAGTTTGGACTGTATGCATTGGACATGGCGTGCTTGTCCAACTGCTTGGCATGGTACCCACGTCGGTCACAAGCAAGAAGCTACTGTGATATTAGAGGCAGTAGCTTCCAAAGATTTATGGATATGGCACACCTTTTTTGGCATGCCTGGATCTCATAATGACATTAATGTCTTGGGACCGTTCTCCACTTTTCAATGATGTTATTAATGGGGGAGAGCTCCTACTTGCAACTTTGTGTTGAATGGTCATGCGTATCACATAATGAATAACCTATCAGACGGTATATATCCTGAATATGCAACCTTGATCCAAAGCATATCTCAACCAGTTGGGAATCAACGAAAATATTTTGCAAGAAAGCAAGAGGCTATTCGAAAGGATGTCGAGCGAGTTTTCGGGGTGCTTCAATCTCGTTGGGCAATTATCAGAAATCCAGTGCGCTTATGGAGTAAAGAAGACCTGGATTTGATCATGAAACCTTGCATTATCTTGCATAATATGATCATAGAAGATCAACGTGAATCAAATATGAGGTTTGCTATGGACCCACGCGAGTACACTAATCTCAATCAACTTGAGGGCTTTGGGCAAAACCGAGAGCTTGTTTTGGGTCGATTCTTATCACGTCTGCAACAAATTCACGACAAGGCAACACATGAACAATTAAAGAACGACCTTATTGAACATCTATGGCAGAGGAGGGGTGACGTTTTTGACGATGATGATGAGGACGATATTTGATTTCAAAGGGATGGAGTTGGATGATGCTACCACTGTAAGTAAATTTCATTTTGTTGTGTTTTTATTTTTTCTGGTGGACTGTGGTAGTAATACTTGCTTTATTTTGAGCTACAGGGAATGGGAACATGATCAAGCTTTAAAGTTTTGAGCAGAGGAAATCTAACAGTTCTGGGCAAGTCGAGTCCAAGTTTTTCCAATGTCAGAGACTAGTACAAGTGATGATCAACTTCTATGTCAGAGACTAGTATATCATTTTTCATATATGTCAGAGACTAGTATATGTCAGAGACTAGTATGTCAGAGAAAACATTGCATACTTTTGATCTTGTAGCAACTTAAGCACTTGTTGTGTTGTGAATTTAAATTGGAGTTTAAAATAGAGCCGATTTGTATATTTTTAATCTGGAAAAAATTGATTTGGAAACTTTTGCTAAACAAACCTTCCCAAGGTTTTACTAGTGCTGCTTGCGTCTTGTAAATCGCTTTTGTGTTGGTATTTGATAATATGCATTTCAAGTAATTATATTGAATACATACTAGTAGAAAATGGTGTTAGTTTCAGTTATATGTTGGTTTCTGTAGCAGCTTTAGAGTAACGATCAAAGTACACAACTTTAAGGAGTGGACTTTATCAACACAGATAAAGTAATGCCATGTTCTGTGATGAACTGATGATCATCACTACTGTGCACTATCTACAAAGTAGAAACACAATAAAAAGCTGATATACTCATATACAATAGCCAACAACTGATAGTAGAACTATAAAACAAAGAAATGCACTATCAAGATCAGTCGAAATGACTAGCTACCATAACTAAACAATTCAATAATGCACTGACGAATATAATTTCCAATTATCGCCACAAGTGCAACTACAATCATATACTAAGAACTCAGCAAGTATACACTGACAATTCACAAAAGAACTCAGCTATTTCGTACTTGTGACCTTATCATTTCTGAAGATAAATCTATCTTGCTATTCACAGGTGTGAAGCAATCCACACCAACAAGCTAGCTTAGTCCGTCAGTACCAAGTAAATTCTCTGCAATGTAGTGGTGCAGAAAATACCCGAGCACCTTACCAAAAGGGGCATTTTTCCTGAAATTCTATTTAAAAAATATCAAACACTCCTAAACTCCATGCATGAGACAGGGCAGAAAATTACCACGCCAAAAGATATGAGTAATAAAATCCTCAACTACTACTACATAGATGTCAGAGTAATTTAGAAGCTGCATTCATCTCATACTAGTTCAGTTATGAGATACATTTCCCAAGGAAAACAAACATACAAACATAATTGATTCGATAGTAAGAACACAAAACTGCCCAAGGAAAACAAAGAATATACTCTAATTTTCCCCACCACTGCTACTTCCCCCTCCCATGCTAGACTCTTTCCACCTTTGAAGAATTTCAGCTTGTTGAAGTTGGTACCATTCTCCATCTTGAAGTCATGCCATCCAACTTGGTGTCCATAATCATCTTTTCATTCATTAGCCGAATGTGATGCATTTTTTCTCTCTTCAATTGCAAATTTTCCATTTGCATTTTTTCCGATCTTTCAAGTCTTTCATCAAGTGAAGATGTGAAACTTTTCATTATTGCATTAGACTCCGATAGGTTTCGATTTGTGTCGGCATGTTTCTTCCTTCGATCTTTCTCCACTTTACATCCGATTGGTCTCTCTTTTGTTGTCGAAGTTTCTACTAACATTGGATCAAAGCAAGAGTCTGTGGATCCCGGAGTAGTGGGATTGGATGATGAAGAATATCCACCATTTGGTTCAATGGTAACTCTCAACTTCTTTGATTTGTTGGTACTTTCATTCTTCGTCATCAACTGATTCCATTTTGGAGTAGTTTTCAAAATCTCCCAACAAGTATCGAACTTGAATTGTGTTCCTTGAACATTAGTGTAAACACGTTTTGCCTCCATGATCTAGATAGTATGAAAAACACACACAAAAGAATTGTATAATGATTAACCAAATAGCACAATAATTATTCACACTCAAATGGTTGTTACTAGTTGCACAATAATTTTGAGTTTTAAGAGATATATAAACATAGCACAATTCTTTCGCGCACAACCAAATACTGTCACTCTGCAATTCCCTCAGGAGCAAGCTTTTTAGCATTGCTAGTCCTTCACTCCTTCTATGTTCTCAAAAAAATTTAATAGTAGAAACAAAAATTAAATGAAGTAACTAGTCTTAGTCAAATTTTTATATGGACACCCTGCACAATAATTTCAAAGAAAACTTGTACCAAATTTAAATTGATGTAGTGTGTCAGTGTTTTGTCAGTGTGTGTGTGTATTACTAACATTACTAATTTACACTCAAAAATAAAAAACACATAAAATATGTATGTTCTTTAAAGAGTTCAAAGTTAATATATAGTTTTTAGTTATACACTACTGACCATGAAGAATGGGCTTCAAAAAGTGAGCAACAACATCCCAAATACTAGCATGATTCAAACCCTGCTTACCCACACTACCATTAACCCCACTGTCTCTCAAGCAATCATAACCATCAATCACATCAAACCTCCCAACGGTATCCAACGTCTCAGATTCAATCTCATATGTGTAAAGCTCAAAACCATGTGAGTATTATTCAATAACTCCAAAACAAATACACACCCCTCCTTTTAACTTTACAAAAATATTACCAAGATTCTATCTAACAATAAGTAGAGAAACTGAAACTGCCCCACTAAATAACTAGACGGCTATAACAAGAAACAAAAAAATCGAACTTAAAATGAAATCTTGAAATAGTAATGGAGGTGCCGAATTTGGACTGAAATTTTGTCTACTGAACCAAATACTTAGCTTGCTATATCTGCATTAAGCTTAATGCCAGCTCACTCTCTTCACTCTTTTAGTCTTTTTATCTGTTGTTTAATTTACTCATTAATTCGGTGATTCTACCAAATTGTCTTTTTATAATTTAGTAATTCTATAATTCAGTAATTCGTGATCTGAAACCAACAAGTGCACCATTGTGGTTATCAAGTGTTAAGCATGGAACTGGCGGCGACCAGCCACACAGGTTGTTTCAAGATCCCGCACAAAAACGAACATGATGCAATCCTATACATAAGTCAATTATACAATTATGATCTAGAAGTAATGAAAGATGGCATTGTAAATTTGTAACATGAACCTTCACAAAACCAAATTGAAGCAACTCAGCAGGGTATAGCTGTTGACTATATAAGGTTAAGATGTCTTCCCTATCTCGTTTTCTTACTGCTCTTTTTAAACGTAAAACCTGTCATTTTAGGGACTGACATCGAGATTTTGACCATTCGCTTCCATCAGTACTCGACATTATCACATTTATATCTCATTCTAAAATCTCAATTCTCTCTCAACACATTAACAAAGCTAACAGCCAAACATTTCACGTCTGAGGATTATTGTTGATCCGAACAAACAAATATAGGATTGCTCCCCTTGAGTGAATATCTCTTGTTGGACATTTCATCAAAGACATTTACACATACTATATAAATTCAAGCAAACAAATGCCTTACCCGATTTTGCATGGTCATCCCACTTTGATGTACTGCTTCTAATTGACCAAGAAATCCGCAAAACTTGTTGACTGCGAGTTGAATTACACCCCATCGATCGCTTATCCCTTTCGAACTTCGACCGGTTTGGTAATTCAAAATCTCATGAAATGCATCCAATGCTCGCTCCCAAAACCTTTTTCCAGTTTGGCATATTCCAACAACCGAATCCTCACCAATAGCCACCCATGCTTTGCACAATGCCTCATCATATCTTCTTCCAATGAAAAATTCGGACCCCTCCTTCCAACATTAATTGATCGTGAAGCTGCCATTAATGGCGTAGTGGTGGTGAACGGAGTGCTTGTGAAGCAAGTGGTGAAGGCTGGTTTTTGCGAGGCTGAAATATATCCGTTGGGGTTTTGCAAAACCAAAAAAATGAACTGGTGGAAGTGAAGGGCAGTCACGTTTTTTGATCACGTTCGAATGGAATTGGGTTTTAGCTCCTCTAAAATCACGATAGAAATAGAGAGATGTATTCAGGATTATAAATTTGGGGGCCCATTTAGGGGCTGCGTTGGAGGCTAGTTTTTTGGTTAGTCCTTCAAATTTAAAGATCCAGGCCCGGATCCAGGCCCCATTGGTGATGCCCTTAGGATGTTAAAATACCATACATTCTCCTCGATCAAGTAACGAGAACGTGGCAGAGTTATCACCAAACAACAAAGTGACTAACGTGCCACATGTTGTATTTGTATATACACACTAGACTTGTTTTCTTTTCTTGCGTACAAGTCAGATTTCCCTCTCGACACACATGGCTTGCGTAAACAGTTTCCCAACTCCAACAAGACTCATTCCTATCTCAAACACCAACAAAGAATCCTTAAAACAACAACAACAACCTAATAAGTTCATTAGTTTCCCATCAAAGAATGTTTGCAACTACTACTCTTATAAGAAAACAACTAAAAAAAGTAATGATCGGGTAGTTGTTGTTAAGTCATCACTTGGTGAGGAGGTAGAAGTAATACAAGTACAAACAGTTGTTGGTGAAGGGAATATTAATAGTAAGGTTGTAGTTGATGATGAGAAGAAAGAAGTAAAAGGGTTGGTTAATAGAACGATAAATGCTTCCATTGTTTTAGCTGCTGGTACTTTTGCTATTACTAGATTGCTCTCTATTGACCATGATTACTGGCATGTAAGTCAACTTATCTTTATTTCCTTTAGATTTTAATGTTGGTCATGTGTTATATACTACTTATTATCATGATTTGGCTGAAAATTCAGATTGGGTCGCCTCGTAATTTGAAATGAATGTTGGGCACTTTCGATTTGGAATGTATTCTACATTACTTATTAAGTTAATTGTATTGACAGCGCTTTTGATTGTTTATTTTCTTGAAAGGGGTTTTAATCAGAACTAGTGTGTATTTTCTCAGTTGTTGACATTTATTTTTCTCATTTTGTATAGAATTGACACTTGATTTGGTTGGATTCCTTAAGAAGACCAAGAAGAAAAGATTTATTTGTAGATCATTTGAAATTTGAATATACAACTATACATCAAGGATATAACCCACAATCAGGGAACAGAAAATCAAGGAAATCCTATCCAATAATCACTCCATATAACCGTTACATGGAGATAAACTCTATACTAACTAAGAATCTATAAGTAAAGAAACTCTAGATCAAGTTGTGTATGACAGGAGACCCAACTGGTTAAATCGTTGGGAATCTGTTAACTTTAGGTTCTGTTAAGGTCTCTTGGGAACCATATAATCCCAAAAACAATGTAACAATCTTATTATATCAATATATTGCTAACTTAGGGGGAAAAAAAAAACTATAAGTAAAATAACTCTTGATATGTGGGATTGGATGCTTTATATGGTATGCTGTATTGATATGCACATACAATATCTTTAGGCTCCCTCTCAAGTTAAAGTAGGTGCTGAGAGATCAACGACTCCCAACTTGCTAGATAGGCGTTGAAAGGCCTCGACTCCAAGTGGTTTTGTAAATATGTTGGCAACTTGGTGACGGGACCGAATGTAGCAAGGTACTATCAACTAGAAGTGATTTTCTCACGAACACAATGACAATCAAGTTTGATATGTTTCGTTCGTTCATGGAATATAATGCAGGATTTTCTGCTGTGTGAATAGTAGTTTTGCTATCAGTGAACTGAAATTGGCTACGGATGATCTATGCCAAGATCAGTGAGGAGATATTTGAGCAACTGTAATTCACACGATAGAGTAGTGAGGATGTGGTATTCAACTTCAGCTGAAGATTGAGATATTGTGGGTTGCTTCTTGGTTTTCTAAGAGATTGGATTTGAACCCAACATTGTGAAATATCCTCTGGTGGAGCGACGAGTAAAGGGGCTACCCGCCCAATCGGAATCACTATACAGACCAAGGTGGAGTGAACTGGATACTAATATGAGTATGCCTTTGCCAACAACCTTGAGATAGCGAAGTATGCGGTTGGCAGCATCAAGGTGAGTGGTATGAGGTGATTGCATGAATTGATGTATTGACTGCATATTGAATGTATGCCTTTGTTACAATGAGATAAATTGCCCGATTAAGAGGCGATAAGATGTTGGTTTAGCAAGAGGTTCTCCATCCGTAGGACGTAACTGAAGTTGTTCTATTGGAAAACTAGTGATCTGTGGTCCAGTCATTCTAGCATCTTTTAAGATATCGAGCATATATATTCGTCATCTTAGAAAAATAACTTTTTTGGGAATGACTTGAGATTGGAAATTTCGTTGTTATTATTTCTAGTCATGATTTTGTCGTAAACATAAATAAGAACAAAAGGAGAGATATAACAACAAAAGGAGAGATATTTCCCTTAATGTGGTGTAGAGACTATAGTCGGCAATGGACCGAGTGACTAAGGAGTGTCGAGGAAAATTTAGAGAACCATTGTCGAGAGGCCTGTTTAAGACCATACAATGATTTATTTAGTTTGCAAATGCGGGTCCTAGAGGTAATTTCAAGTACACTTCTTTATTAAGAACTCCTTGAAGAAATGCATGGTTGACATCTAGTTGATGAAGAGACGAATCCTTGATGGCTACAATGGAGAGGAGAAGAGAAGACAAACTGTCGCTAACTTTGCAACAGGTGCAAACATGTCATGATAGTTGATACCCTGAATTTGGGTTTATCCTATTGCAACTAGTCGTTTCGATGGAACCGTCAGAGCGGTATTTTATTTTAAAATTTCATTTATAGTTTATTGCTTGTCTGACCTGGTAATATGCATAAGGACCAAGTATTGTTGTCTTCTAAAAATTTGATTTCTACAGCCATGACGCCATACCATTCTAAAAATTTCAGTACTTCAGTGAAAGAGGTTGGTTCATCTTTAGTGATAACGCTTTTGAGAAACACAAGATGGTGATGTTTAAAATGAGAATGAGAAAAATAATTTCCAATGGGAAGTTTAGTTGCATGTGATACAGACGAACTTAATAGGAGAATGTTGAACTCGTGGAGAGAGTAGCATCTATCGTGGAAGATATTGATGTTGGTTAATCTGTTGAAGCTTGAGAGTTTGAGGTGGTGACTTGGGAATAAAATAACCGAGTGGAGTATTTTCTTGAGGTAACTCATGTGTTGTAAAACTGAGTAGAGAATTTAGCTGAGATAACTCGGGTACTGGGCAACCGAGTGGAATAGAAAATCACATGATGTGTCATCAGATATTAGTTAGACATACACACGTAAATCCACTGATTTGGTGGAGTTGTCCTGATAGGGATTTGTCCTCGTGAAAAATGATATCATGGAAAATATATATTTTGCGAGTTGTGATATTGTAGATGTGATAACTTTTTTGGCTATATGGATAGTCTATGAAAATGTCTGGTTTGGCACGTGCATTGAATTTATTTTTGATGTTCATGTTCTTGACAAAACATAAGCATCCAAAAACACCTAAAGATGAATAAAAAGGGGGAGCACTAAACATAATTTGGTGTGGAGTTTTGTGGCCTAAGATAAGAGTAACATTTTATTTATTCAACATGTTGCTATTAATATGTATTCTCCTCAAAATTCTAAAGGCAAATGTGCTTGCAATCGGAGAGAATGAGTCATCAAAGATGACGATGTTTTTGCTCAACAAAATAGAATTGTTGAGTGTCGCAATGCAACTACATTGGTGTATTATGTCATTTATTTGAAACCAAGACTGAAGAGGGTTGGATAAAAGTTCAGTTCCATTTGAAAATTTTGGAAATTTTGGAGTACGGAGAAAAATATCACCACCTCTAGAATGAATATCATTAATCTTTTTATTAAACTGCCTTTATTTACAAGATTAAAGAAATAAAATAGTGTTTTCATAGTTTCTGATTTTACTTTCCTTAAAGAATACCATTAACCTTTTTATTAAACTGCCTTTATTTACAATATTAAAGAAATAAAATAGTGTTTTCATAGTTTCTGATTTTACTTTCCTTGGATATATCCAAGTGCAACGTGAATAATCATCCACAAAAAAACAAACGATTGCCATTATGAGAGGGCATAGAGAATGACCCCCAAATATCATAATGAATTAGGATTGGTACTGGAAGTAATACTTGTACTAAAAGGTAAACGTTTGCTTTGCAAGTGGGCAAACATCACAAGATCATTCAAAATCCGATTAAACTGGATCAAATATTTTAACTAAAAATTTAAAATGAGGCATAGATGGGTAGCCCAGGTCAAATTTATTTCTTCTAAGAACTGGGAATATAAAATCTTTATTTAGATAATATAACTCATTTATATAGATAATGTAACCCATCTTGAGAATCACCCTGACCAATTTATTTTATCATCAGTTGGTCTTCAAATATGCATTGTGATTGAGATGGTGAGAAGATAACATCAAACGAGTTGGTTGAGATATTGATAAAAGATTAAATTTGAAAGAAGGTATATGAAATACATTTTTATGTAAGAGTTGGTGAAAAAACAACAGTACCTATGTGATGTACTAATGAGTGATTTCCATCTGAAAATTGAGCTGAAAAATTCTTTGGTGCAATGGTATATGGATTAAATAAAGATGGATTAAAACAAATATGATTTGATGTTCCCGAGTCAATAGTCTATGATGAATAAGGAAAAAGGGAAAATCGAACCTACTATATTTACCAAATGGCTCTATTGTTTAGAACGTGTTAGTTGAGATAATGATAAAAGATTATAGTTGAAACAAACGTTGTCACTAAAGAATTCTTCCTGGCCCCAGGCCATCCCTTCCACAATTGGTTCTTCAGGACCAACTTCCGATGAAACAGATTGGTTAGGGTGATTCTCAATGCGTGTTATATTTTCTAAATAAAACTTCCAAATTCTCATTTCTCAGAAGAAATAAATTTGACCTTTGGCATTGGCACCTAGGTTATCTATCTATGTCATCTTAAACTTTTAGTTAAAACTTTTGATCTAGTTTAATATGATTTTTGAATGCTCTTGACCCACTTTCAAAGCAAATGTGTTTACCTTTTCATAAAAGTATTACTTCTTCTAGTATTAATCTAATCATTTTAAATTAATTCATTGTGATATTTGGGGGTCATTCTCTATGCTCTCTCATAGTGGTGATATTTAGAGGATGATTATTCATATTGCACTTGGATATATCTAATGACAAGGACAGAAATACTTCTTAATTTTTTATTTATGTAAATAGGTAGTTCAATAAAAAGTCGGTGACATTTTTCTCCCTCAACTCCAAACTGAATTTTATTGAAACCTCTTTAGTCTTGGTTTCAAGTAAATGACATAATACACCAATGTTGTAACCCCTCAACAAAATGGAATTGCTGAACGAAAACATCGTCATTTTCTTGATGTGGCTCGCGCTCTCTAATTTCAAGCACATTTTCCTTCAAAATTTTCAATTATGGGGAGGATGCATATTAACAATAGCATTTATTTAATAAATAGAATGCCTACTCCCGTCCTAGGCCACAAATCTCCACACCAATTTTGTTTGGTGTTCCTCCCTTTTACTCATCTTTAGGTGTTTTTGGATGCTTGCGTTTTGCCAAAAGCATCAACATCAAAAATAATTCAATGAAGTTCAAAATCATGCATTTTCATAAGCTATCCATACGGCCACAAAGGTTATCGCATCTACGATATCGCAACTCATAAAATATTTACGTCCTGTGATGTCATTTTTCACAAGGACAAAGGACAATGTAGAGATTATTCCACCCCAATCTATAAGGTCTGTCCCACCTATGTTCTCTCCTTGAGCCTCTTCTCATATTCATAAAATTCCTTTGTTTTATGTTGTTGTGTCACTTTAGAAATACATAATTTCATTTCGGAACAATGTTTTCCATCCTTTTGAGTTCGAGCAATCAAGAAGGCACATTTATATGGGTAGAAGGAACATCCAAATAGTTATCCATAGGAATCCCAATTATCAAGTTGTGTTTTGCTCCACTTATCTTTCTGTTTCAGTTTTCCTTAGTTTTATGCTGTTGTGATACGTGGGAAATATTAAAATGGGCATCTAACTTAAAACCAATTGGTGATAAGTGATGAGGCCCCAATACTACTAACATATTTTTTATACGGGGCTTAACATACCTCACGTGCGATTAAACATTTCAACACGCCCCCTCACGCTATTACAGCAACCAGCGAAGAAAAGAGAAAAGGGGGCAACAAACATACTTGGGTTATCGTGGAGTAAACATATTAAAGATGAGCATCCAACTTAAACCCACTTGTCAGGTCTGACCGCAGCCAAGCCTAGGGCCGACACTTGGTGCCCTCCACGGATCTCCCAGCCCAATATTGTTCCCAACCCTAGCCACCACTGAGCTCAATCAACACTTGGGCCTCATCTATGGTGTGTGGTTTTAACTCAAAAGGCCTCGGCGCTTCGTAGGGGTGAGAGTCCACTTTATTAATTGGAGTGTATCTTTGCTAGCAGTGGACTATTTATTCATTCCTCACACCCAACATTCTCCACCTTGGACTGAAACTGGCGCAAATGAACCATTCTCCTTAAGTTCGAACTTATGTAGAGGACAAATTCTATTATGAATATGAGATGAGGCTCAGGGAGAGAAATAGGTGGGGCACACAAGAATAATGTACTTTCATGTCAGAACATTGTTAACTTGGTGGTTTCGAGTCAATTTTTTAACAGTTTTTTCATCAATCTGAAAGGTAGAGCACTTTTAGACTTTTTTCCGTTGTAGGGATGCACACGAACCTTAGTTTGGATTTGGTCACTATTGTTTGTCGACATGTGTAAGAGTTTGTATGTGTACAAGTTTTTCATCAGTGGATCAGGTAAAGTGGCCTAAGATGACTTTAGGTGACCTTAGAAGAACCTTAGGACATCTTGGTTTCATGGACTCGATGTGCCTTGAAGTCCTGAGAAGGAATTGTGTTTAAAAGTGTATTTTGCAAAAATAGTTAAGCAGATAAGCTCATCAAGGGTGAAAATTGTTTCCATCAGAACCCAGTCAAAACAGAAAGTGTTTGTTAAATCTTTTTTTTTAAATTGTTCATGTGTGAACAAACTTAAATCTAAGTGTTTGGTGAACTTCTTTTTCTAGAGGTGCAAACTATTTCATAGGAACCAACTCTTGTACAGAACCTAAGTAGTGTATTTTTTCATATGAATAATGATTCTTCAACTCTTAAAAAAAAATATTTTTTGTTTTCTAGTTAGTATATAAGTCTTTGGTGGAAAAAGAAACCTAACTTACCCAAAAAGTTTCCAAGGAGAGAAGCTTCTGAGATACTCAAACTCTAGTGTGCATCTTGGTCTCTTAAAAGCCTAAGACATCTTGGGTTCATTGTCTCAGTGTTGCTTCAATGTTTGGAGAAGAAAATGTGTCAAAAACTGTTACCGAAAAAGTAGAGTAATGCTTTTTACATACTGGAAGAGCTTGTGCTGTTTATATAGTCCTTCCTGGCTGTAGAGAGCTGAATGCAAATGTAATGATGAGATACGCATACTGAAGATTTTCTTCCTTTTGCTTATCCCAGGGCTGGACTTTTTTTGAGATACTAAGGTATGTACCAGAACATAATTGGATTGCTTATGAGGAAGCTTTGAAATCAAATCCTGTTCTAGCTAAGATGGTCATTAGTGGGGTGGTCTACTCTCTCGGAGATTGGATTGCGCAGGTATGGTTGCCCTTTAATTAGTTAAACAAGGCCTTTTGTTTTCAATGTTTTTTTTTTGTTAATTATTTATTGTTATTGTTATTGTTATTATTATTATTTTTGTTTTGTTGACATATTTACTTGTTTATTACTCGATTCACAGTGCTATGAAGGAAAGCCTCTTTTTGAGTTTGATCGTACGCGTGCTTTCAGGTCAGGCCTTGTCGGGTTTTTTCTTCATGGATCACTATCTCATTATTATTACCAGATCTGTGAGGTGATTATTGTGTTGAAGGTTTTGTTTTGTTCTTTTTCAAAATTATAAATAACTTTTGGCGGGATGTTAAGCAAATTGCTCTCCTATGTAGGCTCTTATACCTTTTGACGACTGGTGGGTTGTTCCTGCAAAAGTTGCATTTGACCAAACAGTATGGGCTGCACTATGGAACAGCATTTACTTCGTGGCGTTAGGGTTCTTGCGTTTTGAGTCCCCTGCCAATATTTTTGGTGAACTGAAATCAACGTTTTTACCCATGCTGACAGTAAGAACATCTTCAGCTCTTGTGATTTTTTTTTTAACACTTTACAAATATTTGAATGTCGGAACTTCCAATTAGGTGAGACCTTACTTATATACTACCTAAGGCAGAAAAGTACTTTATAAGAGCTACTGATGAGATCCTTGGATTTCTCAAACAAATAAAACAGATATGAAGTTGGACTTGACTTTACTTCCGAAAACCTGTTGTACTCTTATGACATTTCAATTATTTATAAACTAAGTTCACTGTTTAGACATCAAAAAGTACAAGCACTTGGACATTGTCCTGCGAATTCAACTTTGTAGAAGACAAGAAATACTGCCTTCACATCATGAGTGGTGCCTAATGTTATTTCAAAAACAATTTGAGATTCTTTTACAGTATGGGCAAATTGTTTCATCAATTAATCACTGTTCAGTATTACTAGTCATACTTGATTTAGTTCACAAACAACTATTCAAGTTTTTATACAGCATTGACATTGGGTCAAATGAAAGTTGGTTGACTAGGTACTCGAGAAAACTATAAGCTATTTGTTTGCAGGTCGACCTATCAAATTCTTAGTCACATATGCTATATCAGGAAACATGAAAGTTTTGCTTCTCTATTTAGCTACTTTGCAATTTTGTTTGGTTAGATGAAGGCCTGCTAAAATAGCTTATATGTACAGAGTTATATATAAGTTTGTGGACATTTGACTAACAGGCAGGTTGGAAGCTATGGCCGTTTGCTCACCTGATTACCTATGGTGTAATCCCATTAGAACAGAGGCTTCTATGGGTTGATTGTGTGGAGCTCATCTGGGTTACCATTTTGTCAACGTAAGTATCTAGCATAATTTACACATATTGAACAAAGAATCATGAAAAGGGCAAGTTGTCCTCACACTTCCCCACCTGGGAGTAGTTGCTAATTCTTAACACTGACGACTGTCTTTCTGGTGCCAGTTATTCAAATGAGAAATCAGAGGCAAGAACTTCCGAAGCATCAATAGAGACAGATTCTAAATCTCCATGAGTCAGCTTTCCTGAGTATAGCACATTGATAATGTATTAGATCGTCTTAATTCATACTTGTGGACCAGATATAAAGCACAAGTTCACAAGTTCACAAGTTCAGAAAAGCTGTCGCAAAGCTCTATGCTATTGGTGACTTTGAGGAACAGACGACCTTGGGCGTTGGACTGAGAGATACAGATGGCGAAAAGAAAATGGCTCGACAGATTGGTTCTATTCTTCAGTGTGCACCTGCACCCATGTATTGTCTATGTATTGGGAAATTGATTAAATTTTATGCCTGTTTGGAGAATATTCTCCAAATTTATACATCCATTGTAACTAAACAGGTTTACCATTACAAGATATTGATTAATTGATTTACAGGGTTTCAATTTGCCCTTCTTGATATGAAACGAATGTTAGATAGTTGAACCCCCTATCGCATACTTACCCTTCACGAAACATGTTTAGTGACAACTTTTATTGCATTTTAGTACTTCATCATGGGTTATGATATTCAATATGGCCCTCATAAAATTATGTAGTTTACTATCATCTTCTCTTTGGACAGAGGTCGCCCAGCTTGGTTTTCCTGATCAGACAAAGTAGTTCATCAAAATGGTTTTTCGAGATGGTCTGCCTGAGCTGTTTCCATATGGAGCGTACCACTCTATCTATGTTATTTTAAGAAGTAGCAATTTTATCTAGTGCATTCAGAAAAGAGAGTTGAAATTTATCAGGAATGTCCATTGGAGGAACTGAATGGAAGAAGAAGGCCTGTTCAACACTTCGATCAGATCAGTCGCGCAACAAACATTTGGGTTAAGCGAAAGGGCTGTGGTTCCAACCTTGCCATGTTAGGGGATTGAGGTAGCCGAATAGGTGATCTCCCTTTGTTCACGACCTTCATACCAGAGCAAAGAAAAGATTCAATTTTATGCCTATTCAGTAGTCCTGCTGTTCAGTATAATTATTTGTATGAGAATTGTTTGGTTCACATTTTGATGGGCAGTTTTCTAGAGAGCTAGAAAATACTGGTGATAAGTTTTTGAAAATTGATATAGGAACTCTTGATTACCAATAATCCATGCATGAGCATTTCCCATTCATAAAATGATGAAACCGGTTGTGATCTCTTACAACAATTTCATGGTCATAAATGTCCGACACCAGTTTCATGAAAATATGGCAGTCACTGCACATTCGAAGATTCTTAACAATACGAAGGGGATCCCCAGGAACACTGTTAATGAGACCAAATGCAATTGCCAGCTTCTCACTGTGATGAAAAATTGCGTGTTCCTTTTCCTTGTCATGTAAGTCAAACAAGACCAGCTTCTTGTTCGGTACATACCCTCTTGACTTCAACTTTTCTATCATTTCATCCAGCATCAGATAGATCTCTCCTTTTCTAGGATGTGATTGGTCTGCTACAAGAAACTTATGAACCACACCCCCTGACTCAATCGAACTGAAACCAGGTTCCTTCCTAACTCCCTCATTAATCATCTTTCTTCTCGTTAAAATTGCATCATTTGATCTACCTGAAGCATCATATATACTTGACATGAGGACATAAGAGCTACTGTCATTCGGGAGAAGCTCAGTTAGATGCTTCGCTGCAAACTCACCAATCTCTACATTCCCATGTGTCTTGCATGCACCAAGTAGTGATTTCCATATAATAACATCTGGCTTGATTGACATGTTATTGCATATCAAGTCCTTTGCATCCTTTAGTCTTCCAGCACGTCCAAGAAGATCAACTAGGCACCCATAGTGTTGTACATTGGGTGTCATTTTGTACACATCTTTAATGGCAGCAAAGAACTTGAGGCCATCATCAACCA
Organism: Coptis chinensis; assembly: GCF_015680905.1. Lineage (NCBI taxonomy): Eukaryota > Viridiplantae > Streptophyta > Magnoliopsida > Ranunculales > Ranunculaceae > Coptis > Coptis chinensis. The sequence goes on from NC_141464.1 coordinate 38,617,511, forward strand.
GGCCTGAATGACTGCACGCGTTAAGGACAGCAGATATAGTTACATCATCGAATTTTAACCCCTCCGCTTGCATCTGTGAGAATAATCGAAGAGCGTCCTTTCCCCTACCATGGATGGCCAACCCTGTGATCATAGCATTCCATAGCTCAGTACTTTTATCTTCAACTGCAGCAAACACCTCTAATGCTAGCTCTATGCACCCACATTTAGAATACATATCAACAAGTGCCGAACCAAGGATAGCATTCATCCCAACATTCATTTTCTTCACATAAAAGTGTATCCATTTTCCTAAACTGAGAGCTCCAGTATACGCAATTGCAGGAAGAACAGCAACCACGGTTACATAATCTGGTTGAACCTTCTCCACCTGCATCAATCGAAATAAATCCATTGCCTCTTCAAATCTCTCATTTCTCACTAACCCTGCCAACATAGGATTCCAAGAAGCAACATTCCCACGAAACGCGTTACTTTCAAAAACTTGAAAAGCCATATCTAAACAATCACATTTACTGTACATATCCACAAGAGCAGAACAGAGCACACTATCTACTTCAATCCCATTTTTCACAACAAATGCATGAACACATCTTCCCCAAACCACATAACCATACTCCGCAATCACGGGAAGAACACTAAGAACAGTCACCTTATTCGGCATCATCACCCCCTCAACTAAACAATCCCTCAAAACCCCAAACGCATCTTCCGCAAACCCGTTTCTTGCATAACAAGATATCAAAGAATTCCAAGAAACAATATCACGCACCCCCATTTCATCGAAAACTCGTTTCGCACCTGGAACATCGCCACATTTCCCATACCCAGATATCAAAACATTCCAAGAAACCAAATTCCTCTCAGGCATTGAATCAAATAACTCTTGAGCTATACCCATTTTTCCAACTTTTGAATACCCATCTATTAAACTAGTCCAAGAAACTACATCACGGTTATGTACTCTGTCAAATAACTTATGGGCAGCAATTAAATCACCGTTAATAGCGTAAATATGAATAATGGAATTAATAAAATAGATGTTTGAATATAAATTTGATTTTATTATGTGTGAGTGGAGTTGTTTTGCTTCTTTAATTGTGTGTTTGTTTGAACGAGGTTTTAGATTAAGTTTATAAACTGGGTTTGAGGGGTGGTGTACGCTTACGAGGGTAAGATTCATGGCGGGAAAGAGTAGTGGATACTTTAAATTAAATTGGTCTTTTAAGTAGTAGCCACGTCAGTTGTGTTTTAATAAATATAGGTCATCCTGCTGTATTAAAACTTGGTTTTTGTTACTAACTTTATTTACTAACTTTATTGTAGCATCAGTTTTCAATTTTTCTTACTAAGGGCATCACCAATGGGGCATCACCAATGGGGCCTGGATCCGGGCCTGGATCTTTAAATTTGAAGGACTAACCAAAAAACTAGCCTCCAACGCAGCCCCTAAATGGGCCCCCAAATTTATAATCCTGAATACCTCTCTCTATTTCTATCGTGATTTTAGAGGAGCTAAAACCCAATTCCATTCGCGACGATCGAGAAAATGGATCGCCCTTCACTTCCACCCGGTTCATTTTTTTGGTTTTGCAAAACCCCAACGGATATATTCGGCCACCAAAAAACCGGCCTTCACCACTTGCTTCACAAGCACTCCGTTCACCACCACTACGCCATTAATGGCAGCTTCACGATCAATTAATGTTGGAAGGAGGGGTCCGAATTTTTCATTGGAAGAAGATGAGGCATTGTGCAAAGCATGGGTGGCTATTGGTGAGGATTCGGTTGTTGGAATATGCCAAACTGGAAAAAGGTTTTGGGAGCGAGCATTGGATGCATTTCATGAGATTTTGAATTACCAAACCGGTCGAAGTTCGAAAGGGATAAGCGATCGATGGGGTGTAATTCAACTCGCAGTCAACAAGTTTTGCAGATTTCTCGGTCAATTAGAAGCAGTACATCAAAGTGGGATGACCATGCAAAATCGGGTAAGGCATTTGTTTGCTTGAATTTATATAGTATGTGTAAATGTCTTTGATGAAATGTCCAACAAGAGATATTCACTCAAGGGGAGCAATCCTATATTTGTTTGTTCGGATCAACAATAATCCTCAGACGTGAAATGTTTGGCTGTTAACTTTGTTAATGTGTTGAGAGAGAATTGAGATATAAATGTGATAATGTCGAGTACTGATGGAAGCGAATGGTCAAAATCTCGATGTCAGTCCCTAAAATGACAGGTTTTACGTTTAAAAAGAGCAGTAAGAAAACGAGATAGGGAAGACATCTTAACCTTATATAGTCAACAGCTATACCCTGCTGAGTTGCTTCAATTTGGTTTTGTGAAGGTTCATGTTACAAATTTACAATGCCATCTTTCATTACTTCTAGATCATAATTGTATAATTGACTTATGTATAGGATTGCATCATGTTCTGTTTATCCGGGATCTAAACAACTTTGTTGTGGCATCGGCAGTTCCATGCTTAACACTTGATAACCACAATGGTGCACTTGTTGGTTTCGCATCGCCGAATTACTGAATTATAGAATTACTAAATTATAAAAAGACAAGCTGGTAGAATCACCGAATTAATGAGTAAATTAAACAACAGATAAAAAGACTAAAAGAGTGAAGAGAGTGAGCTGGCATTAAGCTTAATGCAGAGATAGCAAGCTAAGTATTTGGTTCAGTAGACAAAATTTCAGTCCAAATTCGGCACCTCCATTACTATTTCAAGATTTCATTTTAAGTTCGATTTTTTTGTTTCTTGTTATAGCCGTCTAGTTATTTAGTGGGGTAGTTTCAGTTTCTCTACTTATTGTTAGATAGAATCTTGGTAATATTTTTGTAAAGTTAAAAGGAGGGGTGTGTATTTGTTTTGGAGTTATTGAATAATACTCACATGGTTTTGAGCTTTACACATATGAGATTGAATCTGAGACGTTGGATACCGTTGGGAGGTTTGATGTGATTGATGGTTATGATTGCTTGAGAGACAAGGGGTTAATGGTAGTGTGGGTGTAAAGGGTTTGAATCATGCTAGTATTTGGGATGTTGTTGCTTTCGCTTTTGAAGCCCATTCTTCATGGTTAGTAGTGTATAACTAAAAACTATATATTAACTTTGAACTCTTTAAAGAACATACATATTTTATGTGTTTTTAATTTTTGAGTGTAAATTAGTAATGTTAGTAATACACACACACACACAAAAACACACACTACATCAATTTAAATTTGGTACAAGTTTTCTTTGAAATTATTGTGCAGGGTGTCCATATAAAAATTTGACTAAGACTAGTTACTTCATTTAATTTTTGTTTCTACTATTAAATTTTTTTGAGAACATAGAAGGAGTGAAGGACTAGCAATGCTAAAAAGCTTGCTCCTGAGGGAATTGCAGAGTGACAGTATTTGGTTGTGCGCGAAAGAGTTGTGTTGTGTTTATATATCTCTTAAAACTCAAAATTATTGTGCAACTAGTAACAACCATTTGAGTGTGAATAATTATTGTGCTATTTGGTTAATCATTATACAATTCTTTTGCGTGTTTTTTTTCATACTATCTAGATCATGGAGGCAAAACGTGTTTACGCTAATGTTCAATGAACACAATTCAAGTTCGATACTTGTTGGGAGATTTTGAAAACTACTCCAAAATGGAATCAGTTGATGACGAAGAATGAAAGTACCAACAAATCAAAGAAGTTGAGAGTTACCATTGAACCAAATGGTGGAGATTCTTCATCATCCAATCCCACTACTCCGGGATCCACATACTCTTGCTTTGATCCAATGTTAGTAGAAACTTCGACAACAAAAGAGAGACCAATCGGATGTAAAGCGGAGAAAGATCGAAGGAAGAAACATGCCGACACAAATTGAAACCTATCGGAGTCTAATGCAATAATGAAAAGTTTCACATCTTCACTTGATGAAAGACTTGAAAGATCGAAAAAAAATGCAAATGGAAAATTTGCAATTGAAGAGAGAAAAAAATGCATCACATTCGCTAATGAATGAAAAGATGATTATGGACACCAAGTTGGATGGCATGACTTCAAGCAGAGCGAGAATGGTACCAACTTCAACAAGCTGAAATTCTTCAAAGGTGGAAAGAGTCTAGCATGGGAGGGGAAGTAGCAGCAAGGTGGTGGGGAAAATTAGAGTATATTCTTTGTTTTCCTTGGGCAGTTTTGTGTTCTTACTATCGAATCAATTATGTTTGTATGTTTGTTTTCCTTGGGAAATGTATCTCATAACTGAACTAGTATGAGATGAATGCAGCTTCTAAATTACTCTGACATCTATGTAGTAGTAGTTGAGGATTTTATTACTCATATCTTTTGGCGTGGTAATTTTCTGCCCTGTCTCATGCATGGAGTTTAGGAGTGTTTGATATTTTTTAAATAGAATTTCAGGAAGAATGCCCCTTTTGGTAAGGTGCTCGGGTATTTTCTGCACCACTACATTGCAGAGAATTTACTTGGTACTGACGGACTGAGCTAGCTTGTTGGTGTGGATTGCTTCACACCTGTGAATAGCAAGATAGATTTATCTTCAGAAATGATAAGGTCACAAGTACGAAATGGCTGAGTTCTTTTGTGAATTGTCAGTGTATACTTGCTGAGTTCTTAGTATATGATTGTAGTTGCACTTGTGGCGATAATTGGAAATTATATTCGTCAGTGCATTATTGAATTGTTTAGTTATGGTAGCTAGTCATTTCGACTGATCTTGATAGTGCATTTCTTTGTTTTATAGTTCTACTATCAGTTGTTGGCTATTGTATATGAGTATGTCAGCTTTTTATTGTGTTTCTACTTTGTAGATAGTGCACAGTAGTGATGATCATCAGTTCATCACAGAACATGACATTACTTTATCTGTGTTGATAAAGTCCACTCCTTAAAGTTGTGTACTTTGATCGTTACTCTAAAGCTGCTACAGAAACCAACATATAACTGAAACTACCACCATTTTCTACTAGTATGTATTCAATATAATTACTTGAAATGCATATTACCAAATACCAACACAAAAGCGATTTACAAGACGCAAGCAGCACTAGTAAAACCTTGGGAAGGTTTGTTTAGCAAAAGTTTCCAAATCAATTTTTTCCAGATTAAAAATATACAAATCGGCTCTATTTTAAACTCCAATTTAATTTCACAAGACAACAAGTGCTTAAGTTGCTACAAGATCAAAAGTATGCAATGTTTTCTCTGACATATATGAAAAATGATATACTAGTCTCTGACATAGAAGTTGATCATCACTTGTACTAGTCTCTGACATTGGAAAAACTTGGACTCGACTTGCCCGTAACTTAGATTTCCTCTACTCAAAACTTTAAAGCTTGATCATGTTCCCATTCCCTGTAGCTCAAAATAAAGCAAGTATTACTACCACCCCACCAGAAAAAATAAAAACACAACAAAATGAAATTTACTTACGGTGGTAGCATCATCCAACTCCATCCCTTTGCAATCAAATATCGCCCTCATCATCATCGCCGAAATGTCACCCCTCCTCTGCCATAGATGTTCAATAAGGTCGTTCTTTAATTGTTCATGTGTTGCCTTGTCGGAATTTGTTGCGACGGGCGTAAGAATCGACCCAAAAAAAGCTCTCGGTTTTGCCCAAAGCCCTCAAGTTGATTGAGATTAGTGTACTTGGGTCCATAGCAAACCTCATATTTGATTCACGTTGATCTTCTATGATCATATTATGCAAGATAATGCAAGTTTTCATGATCAAATCCAGGTCTTCTTTACCCATAAGCGCCTTTGGATTTCGATAATTGCCCAACGAGATTGAAGCACCCTTCGCGCCGACATCCTTCGAATAGCCTCTTGCTTTCTTGCAAAATATTTTCGTTTATTCCCAACTGGTTGAGATATGCTTTGGATCAAGGTTGCATATTCAGGATATATACCGTCTGATAGGTTATTCATTATGTGATACGCATGACCATTCAACACAAAGTTGCAAGTAGGAGCTCTCCCATTGATAACATCATTGAAAAGTGGAGAACGGTCCAAGACATTAATGTCATTATGAGATCCAGGCATGCCAAAAAAGGCGTGCCATATCCATAAATCTTTGGAAGCTACTGCCTCTAATATCACACTAGCTTCTTGCTTGTGACCGACGTGGGTACCATGCCAAGCAGTTGGACAAGCACGCCATGTCCAATGCATACAGTCCAAACTGCCGAGCATTCCAGGAAATCCCCTCTCCTCCCCTTCATTTAGTAGGCGTTGAACATCAAACTTGGTGGTGCTCTCATATATTCTTCTCGCATAGAGCTCAATTCTGAGTTGAGCAAAATCGCTTTTAAGGCTCTCCAAGATAGTACTCTTTCCAATTTTGAATTGTTCATCTATATGATTTGCTGGACTTCCAAAAGCAAGCATTCGGATAGCGGCTGTCACCTAATTTAACACGAGAGTGAAAAAAAATGAAATACAGAGATAAAGAGAGATATATTAAACAAATCACTTGAGTCGGTGCACCGGAGAGTGGAAAAACATACAAAGAAACACAACCAACTAATTGATAATACACGTACTCACCTTGATCTTCGATGTTAGGCCCGGTCGTCCTATAACATCATTTTTCTGAACAAAATATTGGTCTCGCTTTTCAACATCAGCAAGTATCGCGAAGAAAAAAGCTTTTGCTCATTCGATAACAACTACGAAAAATCAGCATCCAAATATGTTGAATTCTCAACAAAGTAGTTCTCGCTCCAATTGATAAGCAAAGAGAAACCCTTGCACAACGCGTTTATAAATCCTCCCAAAAGTAGACCCACCATGTTTACCCTTACGGTTTTGCATCTCCATGAAGCACGCGTTGGTTCTTATATGATGATGTAGGAGCGGCACCACTGAAACTGCAACTTGGTTGAGAATATTTTGATATTCATCAAACTCATCATCCGAGGAAGAGTCGGAAGAAATGAGAGAGAGAGAAGAGGAACCATGGTAAAGTGCCATGGGAATGTGTCTGGACTCAATCACTTGCTATGCAAAACACACGACATAAAATGCAAATGGATAAGAAAGAAATAAGTATAGAAATCATAATAGCACATAATAGTTCATAACCAACAAAAGCAAGATATTGAATTTTGCCAGTAAATTACGTCATTCCACACAACAACATTCTTTAAGCCTAGTGATTCCAGTTAACAACTAGAGTTCACAGTATATTCTCATTGCAATAACGTAACTTTAAACATAAATATCACAAACTGAATAAACAAACAAAATCGCAAACACCAATAATAATCTTGAATCAAAACAACATATGCATTAACTTGATATGGAACTACTCAAATTAAAAGATGACCGTACCAACAACAATAGGAACAAATTTCACATTCAATATGATACAATAACTAAACTGTCCATATTGATTCTAGTACCCAAATCGAAACCACTTCATCCCAAAGTAAACACAAATATAAATGAATATATGTGAAGAGGGAGAGAAGAAGAAGTGCTTACAGAAGTTTGAGCTACTTTAGTGAAAGAGAGAGACCAACAATGGAACTTCTAGATGAGAGTTCCCACCACAATCGAGCTGTTTCAGTTTTTCTGAGATATGTTTTAGAAAAAGAGATGAGTTTTTGCTAACGAGAATGAATTTCGCGTGGGTTTTGGAGGGTGTTTAGTTTTAGTGTTGGAACCATCTTTTTTTTTTAGAGTTTTAAGCTCCTTCAAATGGACCTGATTAATCCAACGTGGCCCTTTAAAAAAATGACGTGGGCCTGGATTATAGGGGCCTGCATTGGTGATGCCCTAAGAAGTAATATCTACCTGTTACAAATATCTATGATTTTTTTTAAAAAAAAAAACATAGACGTAAATAGTCTCTTGAACGATTCAAAAAGCAAAGAAAAATGGTTGTCAATAATACAAAGTTTTAAGGATTTGAGAACAACTCGTTTGAACGATTTGATATGCTTATAGAGAAATCCAACAAAATTACTTGTTCATCCCTTAAACAAATTTCAATGAGAGGAAAAAAAAAATATAGAAGAAAGTGGGTAAGGTGGGACGGTGGGGTGTGAGAGAGAGTGTAGGAAGTTTCATGGAGTTCAAGCTCAAGTCAAAAAATGAAAGTATGCTTGAATATGGAAACATGAAAGGAAAGATGCAAGTTTCTTTTCAATTTAGTTTTCTCTATTGTATTTCTGCCATGTATAACGTTATCTCACCTCAAACCAAAGATCCACTATATACGATTTCTTTGGTTTCACAATTTACCCTGGTTCGTACATTTAGTTGTGCCCCAATTCATAAAATGGGACCAAGTACTAAAATTTCTACTGATATTAGACGAATATTAAAAATACTATCCGAATCCGATTACGATTACGGATACGAATAATATCCGATCCGAAAATTAATATTATTTTTTTTTGTTTGAATAATTTATTATTATTATTTTGTTATTATTATTATAAACGTTCATTTTGTTAATAATTATTATTTTGTTAACTATATTAATTATAACATAGTTATAACAATAAATTTTATAATAATTTTATAATAACATAGTTATATTAATTATAACATAATTTTATAATAATTTTATAACTATATTATTATTTTGTTAACTATATTATTATTATAAACGGATTAATAATTTTATAGTTCATTTTATTATTTTGTTATATTATATTAATTATATCATAGTTAATTACTAATATAGTTCATTTTATATTACCAATTCATAAACGTTCATTTTATTATTATTATTTTGTTATTATAGTTTTATATTATTAGTTTATAATTTTATATAATATTTTATACAATAAACAATGATAAATTAATTATATATAATAACTACTAGTTTTTTAAATCGGATGCAGATATGGTAGTATCTGAAACCAATTTGGGTATAAAAAATTATCGGAATATGAATCCAAATCCGATATCCGAAATTTTTAGATAATATTTGATTTTTCAAATCGGATTCGAATATTTTGATATCCATTTGCACCTCTAGCTAATACATACTACCAAATAGGGCCTAAACCAATAAAAAATAAAAAGTCTCCAAATTCTCACACTATTTTAGTTTGAAACAACTAGGGATTACGGTACCCCAACCTTTATTTATGTTAATATTAACTTCTCAAGTACAACTTCCCTTTTTTATCCCCTTTGATCAATTCACTAATTTTGTGATCCATGGGGGCATAAAATACAAAGTTTCATTACATTCACTAGTGGCATCTAAGTCCGTAGTATGTAGCTTACATTTTTATAGTGTTTGAACACTTCAATTGCCTCATATTTACTTCTCAACAAGTAAACATAACTATATCTAGTGCTATCGTCAATAAAAGTAATGAAATACTTTTTACCACCTCTAGTTTGAACGTACTTAAGATCATATATATCTGTGTGTATTAAGTCTAAAGGTTCAGTACTTCTTTCAATGTCATGAAAAGATGATCTGGTCAACTTGGATTCTCCAAAGTTTCACATTTACGGTGTGGGTCTATTTTTATCTTTGGTATATAGTCCAAATTAATTAATCTACGTAAAGTGTCATAATTAACATGTCCTAATCTACTATGCCATACATGTGAAGACTCAATCAAGTAAACATAAGATTTAATTTTATTGGCGCTCTTTGGCGTAATAGTAAAACAAGACATCCTAAAGAGCCCATCTTGAAGATAGCCCTTACCCATGAATACATCATTCTTAGTTAGTACAAATTTATCGGAAACAAAGACTAACTTAAAACCATTCTTGCTCAGCAGCGACCCAAAAACTAAGTTCTTACGAATGTTAGGCACATAGAGCACCTCATTCAGAGTTAGTTCCTTCCCAGAAGTCAACCTCATCACCACCTTTCCTTTGCCTTCAACCTTGGACAGAGAAGTGTTTCCCATAAAGAGTTGTTCTTCCTTTTCCATAGCATGATAAGTGGTGAACATCGACTTGTTGGAGCATATATATGTGGCAAGTAGCACCAGTATCCACCCACCATTCCCTTTCATTTCCAATCATGAGACATTCAGAAACACATCAGATAGGTTCATGTCATTAACATTGTCAGAAAGCTTGTCCATTGTCACATTTGCTTCAGTCTTTTGCTTCTTGTACTTCTTTGGCTTGCGACATTCACTTGTCTTATGTCCAGCCTTTCCACAGTTGTAACACTTGCCCTTGAACTTAGTAGGCGTACTACTCTCTTCGCCTTGAGATTTGTCTTGGCACTTCCTCTTTCCCTTAGCACTTGATCCTTCCACAACATTGGCCTTATCCTCCATGGGATCCTTGCCCTTCTTCTCAGATAGATGGTTATCTTCCTCTATCCTTAGACTGACAATCAGTTCTTCAAGATTCATATATTTGCGTTTATGCTTAAGATAGTTCTTAAAATCCTTCCAAGATGGTGGTAATTTCTCAATCATAGCATCCACTTGGAAAGATTCTCCTAGGGTCATTCCTTCAGCAATGACATTATGGAGGATTACTTGAAGTTCTTGGACTTGGCTTATGACGGTCTTACTATCCGTCATTTTGAAATCAAGAAATCTGCCAACTATGAATTTCTTCATTCCAACATCTTCACTCTTGTATTTCTTGTCCAACGAATCCCAAAGTTCCTTAGCAGTCTAGAATACACTATACACATTGTATAATGAGTCAGCCAACCCGCTAAGAACATAATTTCTATACAAGAAATCAGGATGAAACCAAGCATCCTTGGCCAAAACCTTCTCCTTGTCGGTTTCATCAGGGCTTACATCAGGAGCCTTATCCCACAGAAACCTTGCCAAGTTAAGGGTGGTCAGATAGAAGAGCATCTTCTGTTGCTAGTACTTGAAATCAGTTCCATTGAACTTTTCAAGCTTCTCCCCATGAGGAATAGAATGGGGAACAACAATAGGAACAATAACAATAGGTATAACTGGTGGTGTTGCCATATTTTGAAATACAACCACACTTTGTTATTCCTAAAAAAGAAAAGAAAACAGAAACAAATTCTGTTCGGTAAAGAAGAAGAAGAAAAAGAAATCTGTCTTAAGTTGTTAGGAATATACAACTTAAATGTACTTACTCTTTACCAATCACCAAATAGTACAAACCCTTTGTCTTGTAAGTGTCTTGTATTTCTTTGTTAAATCCGAGCCTAGTGTAGAACCACTATTTCCTTAAGACTGATTTTCCTCCTCATGGTGCATGAAGGTTAATGGAAAACTATCTCCCAAGATAGAACGGAATTTCCTTCTATAGAAAGCTAGCACTTTAATTCTATTGAATCAACGAACTTAACATAGTATTTGATTAAGAACAAAGAGAGAAGAGAAAGATCAGAAATGTGTGATCTGGTGTATCTTTCTCTCCAAATCCATCCACTATTTATAGGTGAGAAGTGCCTTTTTGAAACAGCACAGTGACTCTTTGAAAAAGTTAGGCATTTGTCACACCCCGAATTTCAACAAAATCGGAAAAACAATATTTGTTCCTGACTCTTCAATTTTCGAGATGTGATGATGCACTCTCCACTTCCAAAAACCCATCATCTATTTAATTATTCTAATAATTTGAAACCAATAAAATTTTTAAATATATAAAAGTTCTCTTCATTACCAAAAACTCACAAATATGATTAAATTACAAATTTCCTTTCAACAACTCTTTAATTATAATTACAACTGAAATTACAAAACAACACTGTCTCAATTGAAAAACTATTGCACCACAAGGGAAAACAAAACATATCCTGTAATGAGACGCTAGCGCAAACCACAAGCATCAACCAACCTTCTTCAACACTAATCCTTTCAAGACTTATCAACTGGGTTCATTTTATGAATACACCCGATAAGGAAACATGCAAATGGGGTCAGCATTATAAACAATGCTGGTATGAGTAGCCCTAAAATAAAAAATATACATATACATATATATACACAATCAATAAGGCAGTTAGTTCCTCCACCGCAGTGCCTTAACATCCAACGAATAATACAACATGCTTAAATACAATAATTAAGGCAGGTAGTTCCTCCACTGAGGCGCCTTAGCTTCAAACCGTACTAAAACAACTGCATCTAATAATAAGATAACAAAACTAAAACTTACTCTATACTTACACTGGTGTAAACCTAATCATAGAGTGGGTCACCCTGCATAAATAATCAATTCAACCCACCCTTTTGCAAAACCATGATGAATACAACATAACTTACAATAAATCATTTATTATAGATTTAATGTACACTTTGATATATCATCACCATTATTGTTTAGAGTTTATTCAAGTGTCACTAGAATCACGTCTGTCTCTATGTTTTATCTAGTTTCCCTGCCTACCACAATCACTCCCCAACACCGAACATGTACATCCACATGCCTCCCCTCACATAATGAACCACTCCGTGCGTAGTTACCCTAAACGGGATATCGCATACCAGGTAACCCCCACACGACCGCCATTATGTGGGTATTGCCACTATTCGGCATAAAATATCGCGCTTCTCGTTCTAATGTTTGCGAAAGAGATAATTAAGCCACTATTTGGCTACGCCAGAAGGGCCATTTAGATTCATTGAAACGCCAGAAGGGCCAATCAAATCATATACGCCTTTCACATGGGCCAATCACATGAGTTGTGGTAGCTAGGTTTTAGGATTTTCGTTACGTAATTTATTCAGGTGTTATACATATATATCTCATAATCATTCCACTCTATCATGTGCCAATAAAATTATTGCACTAAGCCACCATATTTGAAAATATCTCAATACATCTCATAACAACTTTCATTCTTTCACGTGCCAAATAAATTATTGCACTAAGCCACAATCCCGTGGAAAATATCTACAAATATTATACTATCTCATAGTAGCATCTCACAGACATAATGATGGAGCGTTTACATTTATTTCTCAAAGATATTACATTTAATAGATAGCCTAACATATGATATTATTTAACAGAACAACAATTACAACATACCACATAATGTCACATTTGCTCCAAACATATCGTCGCATAACCGTTTTATAGTGTTTTAGGAATATCATGTCTCTAAAAATTTCACTCTCGTCATGTGTCAATAAATACATAATATCAACGTCAAATCTTTCTTAGATAATGACAAACTAATTTATACAGGCTTCCACAACAGTCTACCATTGGACTTGTCCATACAATTTACAACATAAAAAGTAACGTAAATAAACAGTCAATAGTTCACAATCAAGGCCCAAAACCAAAATCCAAGAGTCTAAACATTTAAAGACCCAATTGGATCTATTTTAAGTTATATGGACCGACCCAAAACAAAATTTGAAACTGGCCCAAAGAAAACACTAATTGGTTCGCCCAAAGAAAACAAAAGAATAGATTTTGGCCTAACAAAACAATCTAACTCAGTTCCAGCCCAAAACAAAAGAATAGAATCTGGCCCAACAACTTAAACCAAACTGGCCCAAACCAAACAAAAGAAAAACCCAAGCAAAACATAAAATCAATTTCGGCCCAACCAACAAAATGATTGGTTCGGCTCAAGCCCAAGCCCAACCGAGGTCGTCTCCCTCACCAGCTCCAGCAGCTCTCTCCACCGATTAGCCACCACCTACCTCCACTCGGCACCACTATAAACCTAACCGAAAATAACCCAAATCAAAACCCCTACAACTTTAATAAAAACAAAAACCTCAAATCATTAACTCAATAATCTTCATCAAAACTAGATCTGGATTCTCGACGCCATTAATGCCCCCTTCGGAGCTTCAACAGCACACATCTCACTACACAACCCAATCACCCTTCCCTAACCACAATTCAATCAACATCAAACCAACAAATTCCAAAATCACAACAACAAGAGTTCAAACAAAATTAGGACAGGCGACGCCATTAACAACCTTTTTCAAAGCTTCGACAGCCCCCACCCAAAACGCGAAAATGCATAGCCAATACCTCGATCTACCAACGTGTTTACAGCAATCTCGTAATCGATTGATTACTCATTTTTTTTCAATGGTCTGGACCAGTTTTCCCAGAGACAAATTTGGTTCTTCAATCCATAAACAAAATATAAACACAATTAACACTAAACAGAATACAACATTAAAACCAGTACTAAAACTGAATCAAAGCACAGTATGAGCACAGACCATTTTCCAGCATCGTGAAATCGACAAATAATGAGATTTTTTATATAAAAAGAAATTCATAGAATATCTACTCATCTTGTCTCGCGAAAAAGTGTATATAGAAAATCACGCGAGAAAGCCAATCCCAAGCTAGCTAGAAGACGCACGAATCTGCCCCTTCTCCTTCTTTAATTTAGTTAAAATAATTTAATTCTTAAGAAAACCTTGTTTTTCTGAAAACCTTGAATTTATGATAAATCCTTCAATTCTTAAGAATTTATATTATGTTTAACATTTTAGAAACTTTCTATTTTACCAAATATTTCTATTCCTAATATAGAATATTATTTTCTATTAAAAATATTCTATTTATTACATACCTTATATTAACATCTCTTTTGAAAACTTTCCAACTATTAAAAATCTCTACACAAAATTAAAAATTAAAAATACTTGTTTTCCTCCTTTTCTTTTTCTATCAAAAAGTCAAGCCCACATTTACTAGCCCGTTGACCCAGAAATAAATATAAAATTCCGAAATACTAAATATTGTTATGAAATAATGTAAAAATAATTTGGGGTCTTACAACACCTCTTTGAAAAGTCACATATTTTGAAAGGACGCACCATTTCGGTATAAAGCACTGTTTCGAACTAGTGCCTATTTCGAAAGGTCGCACCTTTTCGGCATAAAGCATTGTTTTGAACTAGTGCCTATTTCGAAAGTTTGCACTTTTTCGGTATAATGCACTCGTTTGAACTAGAGTGCACCTTTTCGAAAAGGTTTTTTTTTTTTTACGTACTGTTTCAAGTGAAGCCCATTTCAACTCAAGTGGGGTAACTTGGGAGACAAATTACTCATTCATATCTCAATAGATTTGTGCAAATCCATTTTTCTAACAGTATTTGTATAGCTTCCATTTTTGCTAAAAGTGAGCACGTATTGAACAGCTAGATTAAGAGAAGGAAAGCAAAAACTAAAAAGTACAAAGAATGTGTGTTTTTCACCAAAGGGACTGCTGCTAAGCAAATTGAAATTATTAATTAGAACATTCATAGGTAGAAAAAAAAAAATCAATTATTACTTGTATTTCGCATTCATACTTGCTAATTATTTCAATGGTTGTTATCAGAGCATGTAACTAATGATTGAACTGGAATGGTTTTCCCTAGGAAGGGTCTATATAACCCTATTAATCTGTTAAAAAAAAACAACTAAAACTCTTTACCTTCAGTTTTATTTGCTTCTAACATTTTTTGTGTGTGATGTTCTCAAAGTGCTGAGATGTGCCACTGTGAGCAGTTACATACTTGGATGCAGGCTGCTTAGAGAGGGAAAAAGCGTTCATAAGCGTTTAGGAGCAAAAAGTCTCCTAAGCACCCATCCACCATACATCCACCATCTTGTTATATATCTATTGATTAACTTCAGTTAATTAAAATCAAACCAAATATTTATCTATTCTCTCTACACGTATTCCATTTTTTTTCTCCACAAATCTTTCATTTTTTTGTGTTTCCATAAAGAAAGAATAACCTTACATTAAAAAAATAAAAACTATACACTAACATTTATGAAAAACTCTTAAATTTCATCATAATTCTTAAAGAAACGTAAATGCAATTACAAATTGTAATTTTATTACAACCCAAAATACTTATGATAATAGCCAATACAAAATAAATTTGAGAAATTCACGTTGTAATTGAACTAAGAAAAACCCTATTAAGAATCTGCAACACATACATGCAAATTTTTAAATTTTAATTGAAATTAATAATTTATTTATTTTTATGGAAACACAAAAAAATTGAAAGATTTGTGGAGAAAAAATGGAATGATTTGGAGAGAGAAAATAAAATAGATATTTGGTTAGATTTCAACTAACTCAAGTTAATCAATAGATAAAAAGATTGTGGATGTGTGGTGGATATATGGGTGCTTAGGAGACTTTTCGCTCCTAAGCGCCTAGGAGAAATTTTTTTCTCCTACTCAAAGACTATTGGGAGCCACATTCACACAATCTTGAATTTGCCCTGTAACGTTGTTCATTAATTACACAACAAGCTTAAGCACAATCAACAGTTTGATTAATGTATCCAAATGTATCCATATACGGTATACCACTAGAAAATAACGATCTTCCAAATGTGTTCGTACCACCAGAAAATAAAAGATCTTAACGTTTTCTTGATTTCTGATGTGTTAAGGGAAGACATACAAGGATAGATCTTAACGTATTCTTGAATCTTGATATAGCTGATGTGTTAAAGGGAAGACATGTGACCATCTACAATATCCTCGGTTAAACATCCTTGAAGCCAAATTACTTGCCATAAATTTAGGCCCAATCACTCAAATTGGAAATTAATTATGGCTATATATAGTACCGGGTTAGTTATATTTACAGTTCCAGGACAAATCAATTGGGTCAGTGTAAGCAATTACGAATTCAAGACAATTTTTTTCTATTTTCGTTATATTTATTTCCAATAATAACCTTCTTCCTCTCCAATACAAGAAATGGGAGATTTGGAATTGTAAACCCAACATTTCATACGCAACCTTCTTACTTTTTTATTCAAGTTGCATTCCGAATTGTAATTGCTTTTGTTTCTTGACAACGTACTCGTCTCTCATCTGAGTTTGATTTTGTTTTTATCTTTTTCTCTAATTCACCTTATCTAGGTTTTCTTTGAATTTTGAAAATTTCAAATCTAGGTTATATTTTTTCTTCAATTTTAGATAGTGTGATACATATTATGTTCTTCAATGTAATCAATATTTCCGTAGTGTTATTTTTTGTAGAGATATTCTTCCATTGAAATTATTTTTTCCATAAATAGATCCTATTTGAAACTCTTTTTTTCATATTAATGGATCATAATAGTATAATAATTATTATATTGGAGTTATTTAGTTCGATCATTACCACTCTCGTACCAATATGCAGTCTTAATTTTCGAGGTTGGAACTTTGTTTTTATAGCTATATGGGGTACGATAGAGACCAAATTTTTGTACTAAATCTTCACGGCTTCACATGCATACTGGTGTATGCACAGTGGCGGAGCCAGAGGGTCCTAGGGTACACCCTGGTGTACCCTCAACTTTCTCCAAAAAAAAAACATAGTAATCACGTATAAAAGTGTATGGGGTTAGCGAAAAAAAATATATATAAGTGTATGGTAGAACTAGAAATAACTTAAATGACAATCATGATTGCATCATCTTCTACTCCATTTCATTCTTCCTCTTCTTCTTCTTCTTCATCAATAAAACCATAACAACATAATAAGCCTTTCTTTCCTTCACAACAAGATGCACAGACCCCTGAAACATAAACCAAAACAACTAAAACCGAAACACCTTGAGACTTCGAAGACACTAAAAGTTTTGAAAACTGGCTTGCCCAAATTTGACCAAGGTACAAAAGTGGGACATGAAAGAAAGAAGAGGCAATAAAAGGAACGAAGCTGAAGAAAGGGTCATCAGGCAATGACACAAATGGGAAAGCATTGTTTTTTCCACCTATGCCATTGAAGGAACCGGTTTCGAATGGAGTTTAGGTTGAGATGTACGTGCTTCAGTAGGTACACTAAGCAGCTTAATGGTCGGCTAGCTGGTCTCGGGTTAGCTGCGTTGCCTTTGGTGGAACTAGCATCTGGGAATAGTGTCATCAAATATCATCACTCCCTATCAATAATTTTTTATTCAGCTGTATTTCGTGGGTGCAGTCTCAGTTGTGTTCGTCAAGTTTGAGAAAGAAGGGTCAGCATTTGGCTTAATACTCAATCTTCCCCTCCGAAGAAATAAAACTAGTTAATTAGGAAAAAAATGTAGAAAGCAAATTTCTCTCATTTTCTTGTTTAAGTAAATGCAAAAACTTATTAAAAAGAGTGAGCAGATGATTTGAGAATTTATTTATGTACTATTATCACCAAAAATTGCAATGGGCTTGGAGAGTTGGAGGTGTGGAATTACTCAGGAGAAGAGTGTAGGAACCGTTATGGTCACAATTTACAAACCATGAAAACCATGCGCAGTGGAATAAAGGTTCTCACGATTTGGTTAGGAATCATACCTTTGATCAGCTGTGATTTCTCTGAGAATCCAAGCTCTACGAATCAGCAACCTCTTGATCTTCTATTGTATTCCTATCCTTAGAATGGACATTGCGTGGGCAACGATCTACCAGCCCCTTATTTCTCTCTTTGCCTCTTTCACTCACAAGGTCAGAATCGATTTTGGAACTAACCTTTCTTGAGAAAACCTTGAGTATTTTGGCCAGGAGAAAAGAGTTTCTATTTATAGGACATAATAGGGACCATGAGGAGAAATTAGGGTTAGGTCTCCTGACGGGCTTGGGCTTCCCATGTTTGCCCAGAACACACGGCCCAAGTCCGTCAACAAATAGTGTAGAGGCCATATTCTTGACATAGAAGGTTATATGTGGTAAGTGGGCCGTAAGTAAGTTAAGATGGAGGAGACCTGATGCTGTTGATCAGGTCCGCGGAATGCCAACCGCTGGGAACTGCTAGAAACTACCGCGACAGGTGGGAGGACAGATGACGCAGGATCAAGGAGGGATCAACGAAGGATAAGAGGCAGTTGAGAAGAGACAGAATTCCAACTGCTCGAAACTCCCTTGACAGGTGGAGTGACCGAGGACGCTGGATGGAGGAGAGATGAACGACGGACATGAGGCAGTTGAGAAGAGGGGGGGGAAGGATAAAAAGAGGGAGAAGAAGAGAAAGAAAAGAGAAAAAGAAAAAGAAAAAGGTTTGAGAAAGAGAGAACATATTTTATTAGAGAGTAGACATTAAATTAGAGAACACATTTTATTTGATAACACATTTGGTGCCGTCTGTGGGGACCGAGTGAAAATGGCAACCATAGCGAAAAGAGCGGTAGGGAGATTGAGTTCACGGAATGGTTGTCAAATGTAGTCGCGGTTCCAAAGAAGAATGGCAAGGTTAGGATGTGCGTGGAATTTACAGACGTGAACAAAGAATGTCCTAAAGATTGTTATCCAATGCCACAGGTGGATGAGCTGGTGGACCAAACGGCAGGGTTCAAATTATTTTCTTTTATGGACGCTTCCATGGGATATAATCAGGTCGCGATGTACGGACCAGATCAGGAAAAGACAACCTTCATGGTGGAAGGTGGGACTTCTTGTTATACGAGAATGCCATTTGGATTAAAGAATCTTTGGGGCCACGCTTTGAGAGGTTAGGAGAAAAAATGTTTGAGGGCAAGATTCGGAAAGGGATGGAAATATATATTGACGACATGGTGGAAAAGAGCATGTCAGAGCGAGAACACTTGGAGGGTCTCCAAGAGACTTTCCTCATACTGCGGAGGTACAAACTGAAGCTCAACCCTGAGAAATGCACCTTTGGAGTAACTTCGGGCAAATTCTTGGGATACATAGTAACCCATCGCGGAATAGAAGCTAACCCCGAACAGATAAGGTCACTGATAGAGATGCCGTCCCCTCAAAATGTAAAAGAAGTACAAAGGTTGGCTGGAAGAGTCGCGGCATTGAACAGATTTATTTCAAAATCTTCGGATAAATGCCGACCGCTATATCGTTTGTTGAGAAAAACGCCGGATTTCCAATGGACAGAGGAATGTGAAGGGGCCTTTCAAGAATTAAAGAGTTACTTGGGAAAAGCACCTTTGCTATCGCGGCCAGAACTGGGGGAAAAGCTGTACTTGTATCTTGGAGTGTCAGAATACGCCGTGAGCTCAGTTCTAGTTCGGGTGGTGGAAAGAGTAGAAAAGCTAGTTTACTTCCAAAGTAAAACCATGCTGGACGCGGAAACCCGATACAGCAGAATTGAAAAGTACGCTTTGGCATTAATATTTTCAACACTGAAGCTGAAGCCTTACTTCGAGTCACTAATTTGCCATTAAAGCAAGCGTTGAAGGCAGACAAATTAGGCAGAATGCTGAAGTGGGTGGTGATGCTCAGTTGTTATGAGATCCAATATCAGATTCGAATTGCTGAAAAGGCGCAAGCCATGGCCGACTTCCTGGCCGAGGACCCAACATGGGGAGAAGAAATGGTCATGGAACCAGAAGGGGAATCGAGTCAAGATCCATTGGATCCTTGGGATCCGCGGAATGGGTGGAGAGTATTCACAGATGGATCCGCGACAGACACAGGGAATGGAATTGGAGTCGTCCTGGTGACGCCTGAGAACAATAGGCTAGAGTTGTCGATGAAATTGGGATTTGACGGCTTCAAACAATGAGTCTGAATATGAGGCGGTAATAGCAGGTTTGGATCTTGCAAAGGATTTGGGGGTGAGAGAATTGTCTATTTTTTCTGATTCAAACTTAGTAATTTGTCAGATGAATGGAGGATTTATGGCCCGTTGCCCAAGGATGGCGAGGTACTTGGAGGTCCTGCAACAGAGAGCAAGCAAGTTCGAGAAAATTAGCTTTGCACATCTAGGCCGTGGTGAAAATAGACACGCCGACGCTTTGGTCTATGTGGCGGCAGTGCTGCCGGGGACAGAGGGACGGACAATTGAGGTGAGAGTCCTAAGCAGACCCAGCACATCAGAAGAGAAAAGCGTTTGGCTTACAACTGAGCATGAACAGGGTTGGATGATGCCCATTAAAACCTTCCTGATGGGTGAGGAAATAGAAGACAAACAAGAGAGACAAAGGATGGAACAAACTAGTCGAAGATACACGTTGCTCGAAGGGGATTTGTATAAAAGAAATTTCAACGGACCGATGCTGAAATGCATAGGGCCGCAGCAGATACAAGAAATTCTGGCGGAGATACACGAAGGGGATTGCGGCGATCCACTCGCAGTATTAATTTACAAACCCACGATTGATATCACAGGGGTACTTTTGGCCACATATGAAGAGAGACGCCATAGCGTATGCCAAGAAATGTGAGAAGTGCCAGAGATTTGTGCCACTAATACATGCTCCAGGGGAGCCGCTACATAACGTGTTCAGCCCGTGGCCATTCGCCATGTGGGGGTTGGACATTGTTGGGTCGCTGCCCACGGCAAGCGGCAAAAGACGATTTATGTTGGCAGCTACCGATTATTTTACCAAATGGGTAGAAGGAGTGGCGTTGCAGCAAGTGAAAGAAGACAATGTGAAGAAGTTTATATGGGAGAACATCATATGTAGGTTCGGTTTGCCACATACGATCATCGCGGATAATGGAACACAGTTTACAGGAAGAAAGGTCCGAGAGTTCCTTCAGGCATTTAAGGTGAAACAGGGGTTCTCAGCACCATATAATCCAGAAGGAAATGGGCAAGCAGAGTCCTCAAATAAAATCATAATGGATAATATAAAGAGAAAACTGGAGGCAAGGAAAGGGGCATGGGCCGATGAATTGAACCATGTGCTCTGGGCGTACCGTATAACACCGCGAACATCGACTATGGAGTCACCGTTCGCAATGACTTACGGAGTAGAGGCAGTCATACCAGTGGAGATGATAGTCTCCACCACCAGAACCAATGCTGTAGAAACGGGAAGGAATGAAAGAATATTAGCCAGTGATTTGAGTCTGATAGAAGAAAAAAGAGAAATTGCGCGCATACGATTGGAAGAATATCATCGGAGGTTACAGCAGCAGTATGCCAAGAAAGTGAGGCCGCGCACATTCAAGGTGGGGGATTTAGTTTTGCGGCGCGTTACACCAGCCACGAGAAAGGAAAATGAAGGAAAACTAGGGCCCAACTGGGAAGGACCCTATGTTGTGAGGGAAAAGGGTACATTTGGAACTTATCGATTGCAAACTTTAGCAGGGGAAAGGGTTGAGAAGCCGTGGAACATTAGAATGTTAAAGAAATTCCATGTATGAATCGAAGATTGTCGATTTTTTGTTACTTGTCATATATTAAAGTGCGTACTTCGTCTATATGTCTTATGAATGAGAATAAAAGAATGAAGCGGCCTCAACAGGCTTAACAACGAAGCATAGCAACGAGGGGGAAGAGCCCTTCGCGACAGTAGTCCAAATCAAACCGGGGCAAATTTGAGCCCCCAAAGGCTTCGGCCGCCAAAAGACAATGGGGGAAGAGCCCTTCGCGGACAGTAGTCCAAATCAAATTGGGGCAAAATGAGTTGCCCCAAGGCTTCACACACCGCCAAAAGACAATGAGGGAAAGAGCCCTTCGGACAATGAGTCCAAATCAAACCGGGGCAACCGAAATTGCCCCATTAAGGCTTTACAGCCGCCAAAGACAGCGGGGGGGAAGAGCCCTTCGCGGACAATAGTCCAAATCAATTTGGGGGCAAACTGAGTT
This sequence comes from Coptis chinensis, assembly GCF_015680905.1. Classification (NCBI taxonomy): domain Eukaryota; kingdom Viridiplantae; phylum Streptophyta; class Magnoliopsida; order Ranunculales; family Ranunculaceae; genus Coptis; species Coptis chinensis. The sequence goes on from NC_141464.1 coordinate 38,639,960, forward strand.
GCCCCCACAAGGCTTCACAGCCGCCAAAGACAGCGGGGGGGAAGAGTCCTTCGCGGACAGTAGTCCAAATCAAACCGGGGCAAACCGAAGGTTGCCCAATAAGGCTTCACCCGCCAAGAGACGATGGAGGGATGAACCATCCGTGGACAGTAGTCCATATTATACATGGGGCAAACTGAGTTGCCCCACACGGCTTCACAGCCACACAACGACAAATAAAAGGAAAAGCAAGGAGGTTAGACATGTTCCATTTTTTAATGGACTTATGCCTTCATATCGAACAATTAAGAAGAACAGAGTAACGGTCCAATATAAAAGAGCTTAAAAAAAAAAACCTGCTGGGCTCACCCAGAAACCAGGCTACATTCACATACACGACGTCAAAAGAGAAAAGTCCAAATTGTGTCAGTGATAAAGAACAAAATCATATAATGCAGATGATGGTCAAGCGATGTTCATGTCTTCAGAGGCATATTCTCCCGTTGGCTGGTTTTCACTTCTAGGTTGGTCATCGACCCCATCCTTCCGAGGAAAACTTCAGCCCTCCCGACAAGTATAGGATCATCATCCTCGCCATGGGGAAGTGACCGCTACCGGGGTAGAAATGGGGTGCGCAGGCATATCAGCCTCAGAGGGCACTATCGGCGGAAGATCAATGATTGGAGATGAAATAGCCGGAGGAGAAAGAGGCGTATACGCCGCCAGAGCAGAAGCTCATCAAGTTGATGCTTTAGTGCACGATTTATCTTCTTCTCGGCTAGGACTCGAAAGCGGTCAGCGGCTTCCTACAGCGCTTTGTCCACAGTAGCGGTCAGAAGAAGAGAGAGGCTGCAACAGCTGGGTTGTCCAGTGCTGAATCTCGGATATTGACATCGCGATCCCTAACCTTGAATCGAGGTCGCCAGACTTCAACAGGTCTAGAGGGCAAGGAACCAGACGCGGTGGTTTCCTTCCCATGCCGACGCCCTGGAGCTATGGGCCGCGGCTTGGTAACATGAGAGACAGAAGTTCCAGGATGTGCTGACTTGGCTTTCTTCAGGGGCGGACTTCTAGGAACGACTTCCACAGAGTCATCACCGTCGGAGTCGCTATCCCAAAGTTTGAGTTTGCTTTGGCCATATATCGATGGCGTAAGTGGTAGGAGGAGGATTAATATCGTCTTCCCACCGCTAACGCAGAGTAGGAAGAGGGGATAAGGGAGTAGGGGAGTGGGGTTTAGCGGCTCTTTTTTTAACAACTTAGGAGTGGTAGATCTTGGTAGTATATTTGAAGGATCTGTGGGGTTTTCTTTTAGGGACAGGAGAGGATTTGGGTTTTCTTTCTTTGGGAGGCGGCAAACGATAGAGGGGACCTTGGTAGTCACCGATGTTTTTCAAGGATGGATCAAGTAAAAGAGGGTTACCTTTTTACGGGTCATCGCCGAGAAGCGGCGATTGAAAGCACCACCCCAAATCGCGGAGGTGTTGAAAAATTTCGGAGGAAAGGCCGGTATAGATTTGAGATCGCGAATCAGGTCTCCAACTTGGATCACAAAATAAAGACAAGTTAAAAATATAGTTAGAAAGGAGCACGACGAAGTAAAAGGCGGTACGTACCACTTGAAAGAAAACTGAGGTGCCTTAGAGAAACGTCGGAGGGGAGATCCGCGGAGATAAAATTCCCAGACACATATAGCGGATAGTAATGCCATACTTTGTGAGAGGTGGTAAGGTGGAGAATAAATGGCTTCTTCTGTGGACGAGTACAGAAGGACTGATACCCTACACTACCAAACTTGGTGCTCTTCTTGATATAAAAATGAGTAATGATATCGCGGAGTTGGATTTTAGGGGATTGAGTTTCATTATAATGGTTCGCGGCATACATGACACGCCAAAAATTGCCTATGCCTTGGCAGGGCGGAATATTGAAGTGGTTGCACACCTCGACATCTAGAAGGGTTAAAGGAAAGCGCAAGCCCCGCTTATCCGACCTACAAAGATGGCGATGACAACCGGGCCGAGGTTTTACGGATGTGTGGAAAATGGGTGACGCCGGGCACATGCTCTAGGACCAAGTCACCCGGAATGCCATAGGCGGCCTTGATGGCATCGAGGTTAGGTCTACAGTGGTATGACGGTGGGGGTGGAAGAGTTGTCACACCCCAAATTTCCAGACAATATTTAAAACAATTATATTTAATTATCTGGAAACCCGGGGTGAAACAAAACCCAAAACCCTGTTATCAAACACGATATATACAAAAACTGAAATCAAAAGAAACGGAAAGGAAAAAATCCTTAAATCACATTATTAAACTATAAAGAAACTAACCAACTCTTCAGAAAATCTTAAACCAGAAGACTCCAAGAGCAACTCCAAATCACGTGTCCTTATCCACTGCACTCCACCATCTATGTTCCCAAGAACACACCTACGTTGCAAAACAAAGCAAACATGGGTCAGCAAATTGAATTTGCTGGTATGAGTAGACTAACAACAAAATATATATCACAATCTTTCAAATTAATAAATATAACATTACCAACCATTTCAACTTGGAAGACAATATAGTTCCGTTTTCCAAAACGGCGTTTAGTTTCTTCCCAAGTAAGATTTCATCCCCAATATACAAATTCCATAAATATCATATAACAGTACTCGTCATTCCCACTTTTCAAAATAACTCACAACATAAATACCACTTACATTCTATTTATTAATTGCACATAGGATAACCTAATTAAATATGAGTTTGGTATACCTTACCTTTAAGCCAACACGTCATCTTAGGATAGGATATTTACGTCCCTGCAGAAAAGATTAATAGATCCTACCCTCCTGCAAAACAGAGTTAGACATCACAATAAAATGATTTATTTCAGTCAGTCAAATTTCCATTCATAACCAAACCTCATTTAAGACATTTAAGTCTAATTGATATAACCTAGTTCGTCCCGCATATTCGGGAAATACCACTTATCATAATATATATATCAAGGGTAGTCATTCATATGGTACCATCACGTCATAAAGTTTCTGCGTGTATAACCATAGATCTCAGACTATCACAAGTCATTAATATTTTCGTAATAACATATCAAGTTATAGTAATTTCGCAGTCACATAAAAATCACAATCATTTACTAATATTATTCGCAGTCACACTTCACATCCATAACATCACACAATTCATATACTTTTACTTAAAAACCACTCGTCTACTTATGAGAACGGGGAAATATCACACCCAAGGAGTACATTCATCCCTTGTGAGTATCAACTCATTCAAACCACATAAACATTTCTCATAAGAAATTATATGCATCATATGCAATAACTCCATCACACGTAAAATATATATTTTTACTTTGCTTATTAATTATCTTGTTGACTCATTTATTCAAAAACACAGCCCAACCTTTAGTTCCTACTCCACGATTTGCACTACACACATTTGCCAAATCACACATATCTGTGGCCTCTCTCACATCAAATTACCACTACAAGACATATGCCCCAAGGGATATCGCATTCGGAAACATATTTTCATCTTGTAAACTTCGTAACTTGTGAGTCACGACCATCTCTGGGCTTTCCATACACATAATCACAAAGCCTCTTTGGGCATAACAAAATATCGGGTCATTCATGACACATTCAATGAATACCTTGAGTCATTCCCGCCACATTCAAGGAATACCCATCATAACACTAACGGGCCATTCATGGCACATTCAATAAATGCCCCGAGTCATTCCCGCCACATTCAGGAATACCCAAACCTACATTCCCCGTACATTCAAGGAATACGACCACCCCGCTAAGGCGAATACCTTAGTTCCTCTCTAGGGTAGTCCAAACTATTGGGTCATTCATGGCACATTCAATGAATACCCGGTCATTCATGGCACATTCAATGAATACCCATCTATCACATGACATCACAAGTCATAATATCTCATTACCAAATCCTGAGGTGTGGAGAGTTCTAAAGATGTGGGCGACACATTAAAACATTATTATCACTTATAATTATACTAGCCTTACTCATGTCAAAATAGACCACACATGCAGAGAGTCATTTTAGATGCGTCCCGAGGCAAATCGAGTAACTTAAATATTATTGAATATAAACAAACTTATAATCAAACAAATACAATTTACATAACCACACTCATATATATAATATCGTAAACAAATAGTTCATTAGCCCAAATTTAAGTCCACACACACTAATGTCCAAAACAGATCCACATATACTAAAGTCTATATTCATATACAACTTCTATCTCCCACATATATATTTATGTAGTCTCAAAACAATAGTAATTTCTAACACAATTACATAGTTATCACAAATATATATATATTATAGATATAGTGTAGTGGCTGCACTTTTGCTCAAAGCTGCCTACGTATCCAAATCTTTTAAGATTGGAATCAAGCCTTCGTAGTTCTTACTAGCCACATAGTCAATGCTATAGTTTTTTCTACATTCATCCAAATGACATGTAACTTAATATCTAGAAACTAGGGTATGTAGACATACTTTTTTCATGTAGAACTCGAAGTCCCAACCTCAGCCTATCTAGAAGAAAACTTAAGTTGAAAACGGTAAAAATCCTAATATTCAAAGACAAAACTAGATTTTTGACGGACTATCTTCGAATGACACAACGTTTTCCACCGGTATCCAAACGCATCGAGGCTTTTTGTGTTGCAAAGCTGACACACAGAACTTACTTTCTCATGTTTTATAAAAATACCCAATATCATTCTAAATGTGCCAAAACTAGGCCCGAACACAGTCTTGAAGAAACTGATTTCTGACGATTGCTTGTTTTACTACCGATCAAACTTCAAACGTCATAATTAATTCCACAAGCCTTCGAATGCAATGAGGCCAATGGGAATAGAAAGCAGACTTTCAGATCTTAATCTTTTATGTTTTATAAAAATTCTAACTCTCACCCTAACTATTTTAAAACTATACTTGAACACGGTCTTGAAACTGATTTCTGACGACCGCTTTTCTGTCAACCAAACTTCCAAACCTTATATCTATCTCCATAGACCTCGGAATGCAACGAGGTCGATTGGGTTGGAAAGAAGACACTGAAAACTCACTTTTCATGTTTTTGTGGTGTTTGAATCTGACCCTAACTAGGTGAAAACTCAATCCCAAACCAGGCACAGATTTGGCCCAAAACAAACTCTAACCCAAATCCCATCTAAATTAATAGAATCCGGTCCACTTAAAATAAAATGACCCAGCCCACAAAAACTTAAAACCGGCCCAAGCCCCATAAGTATTTCAACCCAACTTAAACACAACTTAACCCTGGAGCACTATATCCTAGTCTCCTTCATCTCCCTCAACAGCCCACTTATCAATTAGTTACTTAGATTGATTTCTGTCAAACTGAACTCCCTAGTGGTAGAGCTTGGGTAGTACAATTATTGGCTGTAGCTTGTTTATCATTAGCAGTTAAAATGGAGGAGACTGTAGTGCCTCCATCTCTAGATTTGCAGGCGAACCCACCAGCTTCGTCTTTGAAGTTAGGACTCTACAATTAATGGAGCTTGTGGTGCTGAGCACTTTGAATTCAAACCTTCTGAGGTTGCTGAAACAGTGACGTTTTTTGTATTAGGAGAATATCAAATTATGAAATTATGAACTTTGACCAGGCTGTGTCTTGTTTCATCTAATAACTTGGACAAAAGAGAGGGTGCTAGAGTGCCTTAAATTAATCCAAGGTACCAAATTGTGAACCTTGACAAGACCGAATAAGATGTTTACAATTACTAATAATACTCAACAATGAGGACAAGTACGAATAATATTTTAGCACCATATATTCAAGAGAACTATTCTAAAATTCGAGATGTTGAACGAGAGCTACAAAATCTTACATTAGAGGTGAAACTTACTGCTGGACCAAAGAAAGCAGCACTTGATCGAGCACTTGCGAAAGAAAATAGAAGTGTCACGTCAACGGAGAAGATACGGCTTGCCGTTATATCTCTGGCAGCTATCTATCAATAGATTTCCAGCAAGAATTCTCCTTCTCCTTTATGTGAAAAACTCCCTTTTTTTTTTCTCTGTGTGTCCAATCAACTCCACGGTTGAACTCTTTTTTTTTGTTTGTTTTAAAACCACCCCGAAAAATAGGGAATGAGGTTTATCCACTTGACCCTATCTCTTTATAATCTTTATCCTTTTCTTTTCTTTTTTATTTTATTTTATTTTTGTCTATTATTATTATTATTATTATTATTATTATTCTTATTATTTATTGTACTGGGAAAATATTAAATAAAAACACGGGGTGTTATAAGAGTAGTCTTCCTTCCTGAGGTAGAGGGTTCCGCGGCAGAATTAGAAGAATCAGGGTTCGAGGATTCAGATTGGTTCGCAGTATGTCTGCTAGATCTGGAATCCGAACCGTTGGATCCCATTCGGATGATCTTACATGGGACTAAAATAAAGAAGGAAGGGGAAGCAACAATGGTGGGAACGCAGTGATAAAGGGTAGAGTGAGAACAAAGAGGCAAGTGAATGCGAAGAAAATAACAAGAGAAGGGAATGGAAAAGGAGGAGACAAACCCGAATTGCAAGGTAGCACAACCAACGAGGCCTAAAGAAACCCGATCGAGCTTGAAGATCTCTTGTGAGAAAAACAACGAAGAAGTTGGAGAGGCCGGAGAAGAAGATGCAAGGTTGAAGTGATAGATTTGGAGTAGAGAGGGGTTTAAAAGCCGGAGTCTGTGGGGGGGTAAAGAGGTAATATCAAAGCCTGGGGACTATGGGAAGGAAGACACGTGGAGCCTCGAAATGGTAAAGGTCGAGCAAATCTTGGCGTGCCGCGGGACACGGTGGATGTAATGATGGACCACGGGCAATGATGAATGGGAAGGTAACTAAACCAACACAAGGCAAAGATACGCCGTGAAGAGAGGATTGAGGAGGGTTCTCGTCCCATTGGTTGTCCATTCCACGATCACCACAGGGGTTCACACGACGGCAAAGGAACCGAGGGGCATCTGTAGAGGCCATATTCTTGACATAGAAGGTTATAGGTGGTAAGTGGGCGTAAGTAAGTTAAGATGGAGGAGACCATCTTTGTTGATCGTCCGCTGAATGCCAACCGCTGAAAGCTGCTAAAACTACCGGACAGTGGGGAGGACATGATGACGGGATCAAGGAGGGATCAACGAAGGATAAAAGAGGTAGTTGAAGAGATGAGAATTCAACCGAAACTGCCTTGACAGGTGGAGTGACCGAGGACGCTGGATGGAGGAGAGATGAACGACGGACATGAGGCAGTTGAGAAGAGGGGGGGAGTGAAGGATAAAAATAGGGAGAAGAAGAGAAAGAAAAGAGAAAAAGAAAAAAAAAAGGTTTGAGAAAGAGAGAACACATTTTATTAGAGAGAAGACAATGAATTAGAGAACACATTTTATTTGATAACACAAATAGCTTATTCCACTAAAGGCCATTGTTGCACTACCGCTATAATCCCAAATTACGTGTTACGTTTATGGGCTCCATATTATATGCTTGTTGATCTCCCCATGTTTAAGATATCGAATGCCCGTTTATTAAGTCAAGTTACTGACAACTACATTAATAAACTTCTTATGTCTTTGAGTAGTACCACTCAACCTCATTGTCATGTCGGATTAAATCCACCTGCAGAGTTTACATGATAATCCTTATGAGCTCCTCAAGGGGACATCATTAGCCCGACTTCCTGCGGGTTACAGATTCCTTCTATAATCAACAACACACCTTACATACAATGTCATTACACAATCCATTTAGTTTGTTGATTCATAAATGAATCTCACTCATTGATGATTTAAAGCAATGTACAATGCATGTAAGTGCTTGTTATTATATCCGGATTAAGAGGACAAACATCCATAATAACAAAGGTGTTTGTTCTCTTATATAATCAGTATAAAGAGATACAATCTCACTTGGTCCTGTTCAATACACAAAAAGTGTACTAGTATAATCATATAGTCAAGATAGACTAATACCAGATTATACTACAACCGTACCAATGGTTTGTCCAAATTCATCTAGGTTGTGAACGTTTATTTATACTTTATAATGTACTGATGATATGATCTTCTGTGTGTCACCAGACACCATATCATCTACAACATAAAGTATTAGACGCATACATATAACTAATAACATATATAATATGCATAACATTTGCCCATATGATTTTCATTCAAAATATAAAGAATTATAGTTATTACAAAAGTAATGCTTTTAGTATATAACCCTATCAAAGAGGTTGTATTCATACAGTCTACAATGTCATGATATATTGCCAAATATTATAAGTTGATATGGTTGGAATTTGGAGATTAAGAATTATAACAAAATTCAGTTTAAGTCGTTGATGGGTGTTTCCACCACTAACGGATGCAAATTCAATGAAATTTTTGTTGCTATTCTAGAAGTGTGAAAATTATGTTCCTTTTTGCCTCTTATGAGAGGGATTATGGAAGTTACTCAACAACGTCCCTATTCCAGAATCTAGAGATAAACAACAACCCAGCTATAGCTAACTTTACTTGGAAATGTCGTACAACTAAAAAATATAGTTATCAGTTATCACTTAATCATCACTAGGTGAAAATATGGTTTTTTTGACTCCTAGCCCGGGTAGGAACTGACGGGTACTAATCGTCAAGAATATAGTTGACGGGCTTTTTATGAAATTGATGGTCCATAACTGTCAAACAAAAAATCGACCGACCAAGCTTGTCAAAAAAATTTCCCCAAAATCCCAACCAAAAGCGCGAATAGCTTCCCCTCAAAATTTTTGCTATTTTCCAATTTTCTCTCTTTCCGCGAATACCTTCCCCCCAAATTTTCGCTCTTTTCCAATTTTCTCTCTTTTGGTTTTATTTGGTCAAAACCAAAACTCGCCATCATATACAACAAATTCTGCAAAAGCTAACAATTTCATCTTTACATTTTCAATTTTAATTCTTAGAATTTACTAAACGGGAAAGGGGTTAGAAGGCTTTGTTTCTCTTATCCAAACGTGATTCTCCCCATTACAAGTTGAAGGTGATGTACAAGCTTTTATCATGCAATTAAAGATTGGGGATTACTGGATGTGTTGTTGGGCAGGAAGCGGAATTAAAGGTAACCTACCATGGGGTTTTACTGACTAGGTATCTAGTTCACTAGAATTTCAGATCTGTTTGTTTTGATTCAATTAGGGTAGATGGTGCCATGAGGTTTTGCTTTGTTTGAAGGTAATGTCTAATTTATGAAATTGTTAGTTATATATATGTTACTATGACTTGGAGTTTTTTCACTTTTTATCCTTTTGTTTGCTTATGAGATTCATTTGATGTATTATGTTGTATCAAGCTAACATTTTGGTTTGATTGTTAGAATCCTGGAAGTGTTACTCCTGCCGCAAACTCAAGGCTTTAACCTCTCTCTCCTGTTCAATGTGGTGCAACAGTTGATATTCCTTTTGATTCTTCAAAGGTGAGATAAATTTCAGGACAACAAATTACCTTATTAGGATGCCCTATTTAAGCTTTAACCTGAACTCATCATATGGTACTTGTTTTGAATTAGGATATCAAAAAAAGGAGAAATAACTCTAATTCAAGGAGGCTGAATTGAAGAAAAGGGAGTAGGTACCTTCTGCTTTTGCTTTAGATTTGTATAAGCATGTGCATGTCGACCTTGGATATCTATGTGCTACATTAGACTAGCTAGTTGATGCCATACATAGAAGAGTATTAACTTTTCATTTTTTGTGATTGTCTTTGCCTTTAGTTAAAAATTAATCTGTTGGTTGCATTTTTTAAATGGCATTCAGGAACTAAAGCGGAGAAGATCTTTGTAGACGAGGTATTTCCATATGAAACATCATTGTTTTAGAGTTTTAGCTTATGCTAATTGGAGTATATTTCTAAGTAGTTATAAATGTGTGCTAATTAGTGTCTGTGTAATTTTGTAGTTTTTGGTGGTTCCTGGTAATTTTCAGAAGCAACCACTATACATATTTTTGTTTGGTTTTTGAGCATGAATTTCATGAAGTGTTTCTTATAGATTTTTATTATGAATGACCATGACGATTACACGTGTTGCTCTTTCGTTGCACAATCTTTGGATTGAAGTTGCTTTTGTTATTCTCTTTTCAGGGGTGCTTTCTGTTTGTGTAAGGTCATTTGCAATCTCACAAAATCTTTGCTACCATTGCCAGAGAAATATCATGGTACAACTGATATAGATAAGCGTTACCGTCAACGGTGAGTCTATAGTTCAGTCTTTCTATATCTATTATATATTACTCCAGAAGCATATGCAAAATGCCGACTCGTATAACATAACAATTGACGATATCTTTGATTACACAACTGAGTTATATGTTGGGGAAGGAACATTTGACGACATTTCAATTGGAGATACAATCATATGGCCCATGCCTTTTGTGGAGCCAATTTGATGTGAGTTGGTGAACTCTTTTTTGTGCATATTAGTAGTTTCACTTTTTGTGTGCAACCTAGTTGGTTTTGCATACACATGATGCATGTATGGTTGTATATGGATTATGGAGTATACTAAAACTCATGTAATGTAATTTGCTACAATATTTTGGTGTTTTAGATAATCACATGTGTGTTTTGATGAAAGAATCTACTCCCGTATCTATTGTATTTTGGTAGAATGTTGATTTGAGTTGGATGGTTTAATTTTTGCAGGAAAAATGGATATGAAATTTAGATTATAAGAATTTCTTTTAAAAAAACATTAATGCTCAGAAAAACGACGTATATAGACCGTCAAGGAAATTTATGTATACAAAAAATTGACGTAGCATACCATCAATAATTTTCAAATTTGCATCCCAAATTCCATTAAAATTGGATAAATTTGACTAGTGAAATAGCAAAGTTTGACGGTTATAGTCCGTCAACAATTCTATTTATTAATGACATTCACCACCCATCAAATAAATTTAAAATTATTGACGGTAACTAACCGTCAAGAAAAAAAACGATTGCGAATTTTTTGACGAGCCTTACATACAACAGGCAATGTCAGTAAAAATAGTGTTTTTTGACGGGTTCTGCCCATGAAAAAAGTCTTATTTTCACCTAGTGCATGTATATTTCACGTAGGCTGGGTCCGTTGTTTTTTTGTATACTTGGTTGTTTGGGTGGCTCACCCCTCACTCAAATTCCTAGCTCCACCACTGTGTATGCATATGCATTTGACACATACATACACCAATCTGTATGTGATAATATCAATTCCCCACTCTCTTTATTCCAAATAGGTAATTCTTTTATTTATTTATTTTATACTTAGAACTCCAAAATTAATCTTCTTGGTTTCTAAGCATCGCGCTGCAAAAATATGCACGACGATAAATACCAAATTTTAATTTTGTTCCAAACCTTCACATGCATATTAGTGTATGCATGTGCTTTCGTTTCTACCTTATACTTACATAACATTAGTTCCTCATTCCGCTTATTCATAGTATGTAATTATTTGATTTTTATTCTACTTAATTAAGACTCCAAATTTAATCCTATTAGCTTCTAAGCTTCGCGCCACCCTACATGACAAAGACCAAAATTATGTACTAAACATTCATATGCATACACTAGTTTGTGTGTGTTTTTCTTTGATCATTATGCATATCTAATTCATCATTATGCATGTATGCAACAAACATGCAAATGCCACTAAGTACACATGCATTGCATGTATATACCAAACATACACATGTAGTGTATAACCACATGCAAATAACATGATGCATGTGGATAACATACATACAAACACTACTATGTATGTATATACCACATATGCACACATCATTATGTATGTGTATACACATGTAAAATTGCATTTTAAATTATTGTATTTATTTTTTGAAATTTTAGTTGTTTTAAAAATTATGTATAATTTCCAAAAATTTCAAATATGTGTTGATATTTAATATCTTGATTAAATATTAAATCCAAATTGCAAAAAAATTTCATTTTTTCATTTTGTGATTTATTTATTTATTATTATTTTTTTTTTGTATTTTTTGTGTTTTTTTGTGCAATTTTTTTAATTTTTTTTTAGAAATAGGAGAGGTGAGAGGACGTGAGGAGAGAGTGAGAAACACGTGTTTGATTGGCTACACGTGTTTTTGTTTTGTTTTACATAAATTACTTGAAGGGGGCAAAACCGTTTTTTTATATTTTTGATCCTGAAAACGTAATTCCCACTAGGGTTCGGTCTGGTTTTAGATGAAACCTTGAGCCGAACCGTTAGTAGAACTGTTATGAAACCTTGAGCCGAACCGTTAGTAGAAATGTTAGCCAAACCGATGGATCACAAAAACTGGGTGCAGACCGAACTGTAAATTCAGTTCGGTTTTAAAACCGGTACTTAGGCCCCTTTTCCAAAAATAATTATTTACCAACATAAATCCTGATTTGCACTAAGCCCAAGCCCATTATTTGGTTAACTAACCAAGCCCATATATTTATAGACTTATAATGTTATTATTGTTTCTAGTCTGGGCTAGGGGTGGGCAATGGGCCGGGTCGGGCTAGCCCGGCCCTAAACATTTAAAGCCCTTCAAATATTAGGGACGGGTCGGCCCTAACCTAAAGTCAGCATAGGGCCGGGTCGGGCCGGGTCACAAGTCTAAACCTCAAGCCCTTACCCTACCCTAAGCCCTCTTTAAAGGCTTTAGGGCCGGCTTGGGGCGGGCCTATATTTTCTTTTTTTTACTACATCAGTTTTAAACTCATTTATATTACAAAAAATGTACAATAATCTACAAACTCAAAGTCCAACAAATCTAGTAATAATCTTGTATAAGTCCAAAATTTAAAATGCACATCCACAATCTAATGAACTCAAGTACATCGAGAGTTCGAATTTGTTCTTCCTTGTACTCAAATCTCACTAAAATTTCATTTTAAATTGAAATACATAGACAAATAATTATATTATCATTTTAAAGGAAGAAGTAATAGATATAAAGAAGAAACATAATAGTTTTGGTTAAAATGGTCATGGAAGTTGTTAAACTAATTGTAATATCATAAATTATTTCTATAATAGATTCAAAACAAATATAATATTACATTTCTTCTAATTTAAAAGTGATTCAAGCTTTGTATATGGAAATGAAAATATTGGCTTTTGAACAAGTGATGGAGAAAGGTTTGAGATTACAAATGTCATTTTTCCCAAAAAGGTTGTTTTTGGTTTCTATGTTACAAATGTCCGCTCAGATTTTGCTTTAATGGTGTGGAAGGAAATCTTTAGTTTTAGACTTGGCTTGATGTGAATAAAAATATAATTTATAAGAAATAAGTGAGAAAAGAAATTGAGAATAATAAGTTATGGACTTTGACTTGATGATCAAAGGAATAAAGTCTTATTTTTTATTAGGCTAGTGCTCATTGTTCTTCATGGCTGTTAAGTTGACAAGTTTTTGTTATATAAGACAAGTTATTGGAAGTACCCTTGGGTGTAAGTGATAAATTACAAAGGACAATATTATTTTAATTGAAAATATTTAACAAAGAGTTGGACAATTATGATATGTGTATTTATAGTGAAAGTGTGAAACAGGGCCGGTTAGGGCTTGGTTAGGGGTCGGGCTAATGAGGGCTGAATTAGGGTCGGGCCTATGTTTTAGAATCTTAGCCCTAGCCCTACCCTAGAAAGCATTAGGGCCGGGCCGGCCCGGCCCTAAACTCTGTGAGGGCTTTAGTTGTGAGGGCTTTATAGGGCTTAGGGTCGGGTCGGTCAGGGCCGGGTTAGGGTCGTTAGGGCCAAATTTCCACCCCTAGTCTGGGCAATATGAGACTATAAATTTACCAGCTCAAGACTTTTATACTCATATGCTTGTACAATTATTGATGTAGTATAAACTTTTGTGCTAAGACACTTTGTTTAACTCTTCAATAGTTCAACTAGCTCAGAAGCTAGAACTTTGAGCTTTGTTTTGGTGAATGTGAATTGCGACCAATATAATATACTCATCTTCTTGTTTGCATGCTTGACCAACAAAGGTTAAATGGCAATGGGTTATATAGTTTTTTTTTTTAAGAAAATTTATGAAACACAATTCTCCCTGTACTCTAGCAGGTTTAACTGCTTAAGAGTTAAGTCAAACTTATAAAACACCATCATTCTCACGTCACAGAAATCATTGAGCTTGCCAGGCCAGACTCCTCAAAAGTCAAGTTGCTAGCATAATCAAGACAATTTTGTGCAACAGGAATTGAATGATTGTCTTTGGGGGCACTGTCCATGAATGGTAGTAGGTTCTCCAGTAAACTATCTGGCTGAACCATTCCACTCCATGAACGTATCTTTTGCCCCGTGATGGGGTCAATGACAAGAACCACAGGGAAAGATTCCAATTTGTAGTAAGTGCATACCTTCCTGCCTTGAGTAGACTCATCATACACCTGCCAAAAGATGAAATTTGTACTAATAGTTTGAGCCACAGCTTCATTTGCCCATATATCTATACAACATATGATCATCATATAAAATATCAAGGAGCCCTCACTTCACCTCCATCCTTCCCTTCACATAAAACAACTGAATAGCTTCTTCTAGCGGATTATAGAGATGGAATTAACTTTAGTCCCACCTGGGAGACATATGAATCCATCAGAGAATGAAGTCTCAATAAAATGAATCGATTCAAGCAACCTTAAAATGGTTGTCACGTGCTAAATTCTGAAGTTGGTTAATCAACTATTTAGCAGGCTATAAATGGTAAAATATGTTTAATATATATTTGGTTTACCGTAACCGAACTAGAGTCAGTCGATTCTCATTTTTGCAAACCGATAACCGAATCGGCTATGTTAGGTACCGACTGAACCGGCCGGTTCGATTCGGTTCGGTTTTCCGTTTTTGTGAACAGCCCTAATTCTAGGGGTGCAAACCGATAGGTTCGGATGCGGTTATGATTGTATCCTCCCTGAATCCAATATCTGAATCCGATATTAAAAATTATCCTAATCCGATTTCGATATCCAAACGGATATCGAATATCCGATCCAAAAATTAAAATTAATTAAAATTTTATTTGTTTTGAATAATTCATTTTACCACTATAAAACTAGTATAAATATTATATTTGTCATTTATTATTAATATTGTGTTATTATAGTTTTATATTATTAGTTTATGATTTTATATAATATTTTGTACAATAAAAATGAATAAATTAATTATATATAATAACTATTAATTTTTAAATCGATTGATATTATCGGATGCGGATATGTCAATATCCGAACCAGATCCCAAAACCATTAGACATAAAAATATATCCAATCCGAATCCGAAATTTTCGGATAATATCCAATTTTTCGAATACGAATTCAAATCGGATTCGAATATTTGGATATCCACTTGCACCCCTACCTAATTCCCACCTAATTCTGTCTTGTGGGCCCGATCTCTCTCCTTGCACAGTTGTACCACTCTCTACCTTTAATTCCTTTAATATTTATTTTACCCTTCATTAAGTAACAGTGAACTACTTGGTCAATTATTAATAAGAGAAAGGACTTGAGGTGGACTTGGCGCCTATATAAACAAAAGGATTCTAAGCTTAACTTCATGCTTTTGGTTTAATTATCAATTAGAGAGCAAGACCTTGTCATTATTAGTTTGTCAATCTGTGTATTTCTGTGTTTGGTATCGTAGTACTCATTGTAAGGGAGTGATATCCCCCCTTAGGAATATCAGGTGCGCACTCGGCACGGTGGAACTATCACACCGACCTGTGGAACCAGATTGCACCCATAAGCTAAGAGAACGTTCCAGCACAGTTCGCACCAGTACGCGAACCAGGCTATAACGTGACTCAGCTTGCCTTCTAGAAGCAATCATGAGCATAAGAGCATAAGCACGGATCACTGCCACCAGCTACTGACCATTGCCGCAAGCTACATGCCCAGACTACTAATCTCCATCATCACAGCTAGGGGTGGGAATTTGGCCCTAACGACCCTAACCCGGCCCTGACCGACCCGACCCTAAGCCCTATAAAGCCCTCACAACTAAAGCCCTCACAGAGTTTAGGGCGGGCGGGCGCCCCTAATGCCTTCTAGGGTGGGCTAGGGCTAAGATTCTAAAACATAGGTCCGACCCTAACCAAGCCCTAACCGGCCCTGTTTCATACTTTCACTATAAATACACATACCATAATTGTCCAACTCTTTGTTAAATATTTTCAATTAAAATAACATTGTCCTTTGTAATTTATCACTTACACCCAAGGGTACTTCCAAAAACTTATCAATCAACTTAGCAGCCATGAAGAACAATGAGCACTAGCCTAATAAAAATAAGACTTTATTCCTTTGATCATCAAGTCAAAGTCCATAACTTATTATTCTCAATTTCTTTTCTCACTTATTTCTTATAAATTATATTTTTATTCACATCCAAGCCAAGTCTAAAACTAAAGATTTCCTTCCACACCATTAAAGCAAAATACTGAGCACATTTGTAACATAGAAACCAAAACAACCTTTGTCAGAAAAATGACATTTGTAATCTCAAACCTTTCTCCATCACTTGTTCAAAAGCCAATATTTTCATTTCCATATACAAAGCTTGAATCACTTTTAAATTAGAAGAAAGGTAATATTATATTTGTTTGAATCTATTATAGAAATAATTTATGATATTACAAATAGTTTAACAACTTCCATGACCCTTAACCAAAACTATTATGTTTCTTCTTTATATATATTACTTCTTCCTTTAAAATGATAATATAATTATTTGTCTATGTATTTCAATGTTAAATGTAATTTTAGTGAGGTTTGAGTACAAGGAAGAACAAATTCCGAACTCTCGATGTACTTCAGTTCATTAGATTGTGGATGTGCATTTTAAATTTTTGGACTTATACATGATTATTACTAGATTGGTTGGACTTTGAGTTTGTAGATTATTGTATATTTTTGTAATATAAATGAGTTTTAAAACTGATGTAGTAAAAAAAAAAAATATATAGGCCCGGCCCTAAAGCCCGACCCTAAAGCCCGACCCTAAAGCCTTTAAAGAGGGCTAGGGTCAGGGTCAGGGCTTGAGGTTTCGACTTTAGACCGGCCCCCGACCCGCCCTATGCTGACTTTAGGGGCAGGCGACCCGGCCCCTATCTTAAGGGCTTTAAATGTTTAGGGCCGGGCTAGCCCGACCCGGCCCATTGCCCACCCCTTATCACAGCAGACCTATGGAGATAGGTCTCACACGCCTCTTTGATCTAGACCCCACGTTGGTGACACACTTTACACGTGGTGGGCGAGGATTCATTCTGAACATCTATAAATACCCCTCCTATGAACTACGCCAGACCTGATTCTTGTCTCCCTAAAAAAGATCAAGAGCAAGATACGTAGGCAGTTCACTCCTAAGCCGAACTCGGTCCCCCTTATATCTATTTTCAGTTCCCATCCAACTGTATATGTAAAGGAAAGCTGAAACACACCTTTACATTGGCGCCCTCTGTGGCCTCGATTACTTGAGACATCATCTTCACACAAACCAAAAGAACCAAACACCAAAAACCAAATATCTCAAGCCCACGAAGCATGGCAAGCCTCGAAGCTCAAGTTCAAGGCCTCGCAAACCAGTTAGGCTTAACCAATGAGAGCATTTCCTTGCTCAGGCAAGAAAATGCTGCTCTTCGGGCACAAGTTGATGCTCAACAACAGCCAGTTGGTAACATTGCTGAGAACAGCATCAACAAAGTTAATCAACAAATCAATGAGTTGTCGCAACGGATCGACCGTGAGCGCAGCATTTAAAAGACGATCCTAGATCGCCCGAAAATGTTCAAGACGCATCGCGACTTCCCGCTTCACCACGAGGTACTTTCGGAAATCCTCTCCTCAAGATTTCGTCCAGCCACATTTCCCAATGTATGATGGCAGCACATGCCCCGGCCAGCACATAGCCCGCTACATTCAAAGCCTGGTCCTTTACAGCTCCCTGGAGTTTGACCATCTTCACTGTCGGCTCTTCCCCGCCAGCCTCAAAGATGGCCCACTCGATTGGTTCTTTTCACTCGAGTCGGATTCAATCAAAACTTTTGAGCAGCTCACGGATCTGTTTGCCAGCCAATATGTGCACAACATACGTAAAAAAGCAGATCTGGATTCACTCTTCCAGCTATCATTTGGAGAGAACGAAACTATACGCCAGTTCCTAGGTCGGTTCAAAGCCGAACTATTATGCATAGAAAGTGGCCTCAAAGAGTCTTTTGCCACACTGACATTCTCCAACGCTTGTCGGGTGCGCAACACAAACCTCTCCAGGTCACTGATGAGGTCGCTTCGAACCCTATCGAGTCAGACGGTTCGACAAGTATATCAAGCAGCAAGAGGGTTTGCGACATCACGGTCTATCAGGCGACCAAGAAGTGGCAGCAATTTCTGACGACACTCCACCTGCAAAAAAACGTCCCAGGTCGCAAGTACCCAAATCAGGCAACCGCTTGGATAACAACAGAGAGTTCGCTGTCCTGACACGCTCTCCCAGCTACATACTGGAAAAGATCAAGCGAGCCTCTTACTTCTAGCCTAGCGTGCGGCAACCTGCAGACCGACTTGACATGCCCTACTGCGCGTTCCACAAAGCAAAATGTCACGAAACCGACGCTTGCTGGGGGCTTAAACATTATCTCCAAGATCTCATTGAAGCCGGACAAATAAAGCAGTACACTAACATTGCTGACGGCGACTTGCGCCATAAACTTATGGCCCGACGAGTGCGGAGCAGATCTCCACCCCATAGGGAAAGACGAGACGTCCAAGCTCGCTCCCGCAACAGAGGACGCCCCGTAGACCGCCCCCAGCATGATCGTCGCCCACACTCGTCAGATCGTACCAATGGTAGAACCATCCATATGATCACTTTCCTAGATGACTCTGTCACGTCTTCCAGAGAAAAGCGGAGGCGTGTTGGTGCTCTTCAAGAAGTCTACCATTTTTCTTCACAAGCAGCACACGCCCCGCGACATTCGGGTCGCCACTCAGGAGATATCACCTTCACGGAGGCCGACCTCACCAAGGTCTGCCTCCCTCACAATGATGCGCTCGTCGTCCACATCAAGATCAGCGACTGGACAGTTAAGCGCGTCCTGATAGACCCTGGCAGCTCATGCGACATTTTGTTCTACCACACAATCCAAGATATGAACCTACCCAAGTCATTATTCATAGATCTTATCGCTCCTCTTTATGGGTTCAATGGCTCCAGAGCCGACCCAATCGGTGACATTATACTCCCAAAGATCGCTGGGATCAAGAGAGGATAAAGTCACTTCAACACGCCGATTCAAATACCTTGGAGATTGTCGTCCTACAACACCATCCTAGGGACGGGGCGCTGATTCATCAAATGCAGGCCGCATCGCCTTTACATCGCATCAAGTACTCCGTTTTCCAGGCCCCAGGGGCACGATGGAGCTTCGTAGCAACCAGCTGGAATCCTATCACTGTAATCAAATCCACTCAGCAAACAAGACTGCCGAGGCCCCAATCAGCATAAGAGATGAACCCACCAGCTACACTATGGCCAAAGACCTGGTCGCCGAAGTCAGAGGCAATGCACCAACATAGAGCGCTGGAGGCTCTAACAAGAAGGCCTATCCATCTAACCAGATTGCGAAAGTTGCCAAGGCAGCCACTCACTCACTCGTCAAGACACCAGAGATCGCTCCCGTAACCAGCGTTCCACCTGTGCAGACCACAGAGGTCGCCTTGTCAAATCCACCACCGCCGAAATAGCTTGGGCAAAGATGATCCAGCCTTCATGTCATAACCACGACGTCATCCTGCACTCGTGGTCGTAATCACGTAAAACGCTCCAACTCCCCGCAAAGAATTCCAATCACTCATCTGACCAACAGTGCAACCACAGAGCTCAAACCACTAGAGGACGCTCTCCCAACACAAGCTATGACACCAGCCGACGAAAGGCAGCGAGTGAATCTAGGAACGGAAGACGATCCTAAGTTCGTCTATATCGGGGCTAACCTCGACCCCACACTCAAAACCCAGCTTGTAAACTTTTTGTCCATGAATAAAGATGTTTTCGCTTGGTCGTACATTGACGTGCCAGGAATAGATCCTAACGTTGCCTGCCATAGGTTGAACGTCAACCCTAGTGTAAAACCAGTGCGACAGCGACCGAGGAGACTATCACTACGGTTCCAAAAAGCAATCAACGATGAGGTCGATAAACGCAAGCAAGTCGGGTTCATCCGGAAGGTCGACTACCCATATTGGATCGCTAACATCATGGCGGTCCCAAAAAAGAACGACATAGTTCGCCTCTGCGTTGACTTCACCAATGTCAACCAAGAAACACCTAAAGACAGCTTCCCATTACCAAGGATCGACCGACTCGTGGACCAGACCTGCGGCCACGAACTCCTCTCCTTCATGGATACTTATAGTGGGTACAACCAAATACCACTTGCCGAGGAAGATCAAGAGAAAACATCCTTCATTACCGAACCGGGGGTTTATTGCTACAATGTTCTCCCATTCGGCCTCAAGAACGCCGGCGCGACGTATCAAAGAATGGTAACTGATATGTTCCAAGACATGTTAGGAGACACCATGGAAGTATATATCGATGACATGGTCGTCAAAAGCAAAAAAAGCAGGTGACCACCTCACCCACCTCGAGCAAGCGTTCTCCAGGTTACGCCGAACTCGCATGAAGCTGAACCCCGACAAATGCCTTTCCGGAGCGTCCTCCGGCAAATTTCTAGGCTATCAGGTCTCATAGCGTGGGATCGAAGCTAACCCAGATCAAATTCGCGCGTTCTTGGATATGCCTGACCCGCAGACAAAGAAGCAGATACAGAAACTATCAGGCATGGTTGCTGCACTTAACCGATTCATATCTAGGGCATCGGACAAGTCGCCGACCATTCCCCAACACTCCTCAAAAGGCGGCAGTTCTCATGGAACCATCGGTGTCACCAGGCCTTTTCCACTCTCAAAGAGTACCTCACAACACCTCCCGTCTTAGCCAAACCAACAGACGGTGAAACTGGGCGTACCTAGCAATATCGGACTTAAGCTATTAGTTCGGTCCCGCTCAAGGACGATCTAACAACAACGCAGAAAAACCAATCTATTTTACGAGTAAGACATTAACTCCAGCCGAAAAGAACTACTCTTACATCGAAAGAGCAGTTTTAGCACTGTTATACTCTGCAAGGAAATTCAGGCCATATTTCCATACACACCCAATCAAAGTACTCACCGACCTCCCATTGAAGAAGATACTTCATAAGGAGAATAAGACAACTCGCATGGCAGTTTGGGCCAAAGAGCTCGGTGAACACCACGTCGAGTTCGTCCCACGCACCTCCCAGAAGGGACAAGTCGTTGCTGACTTCCTTGCCGACTTCCCGGTGGACGATCTACATTGGGAGCCCGAGACAGACATCCTACCTCCCAAGCGCAGCGACAAGACTGTTTGGTCCCTCTTTGTAGATGGTTCCAACAACCCCGGCCGAAGTGGCGTTGGAATCGCATTTCTATCGCCTCGCCCGGAGAAGTAATGGAGAAATCGGTTAGATCAACTTTGCGACCTCCAATAACGGCCAGAGTACGAGGCAGAATTATGGGGCTTAGAATGGCGCCACAGCCGGGTGTACAAGAGCTTCAAGTCTTTAGTGACTCTTGAATCGGTCGTTCGTTAGATTGCTAAAGAGTACACTACCCACCGAAGGTAACCTTTCTAAATACCTTAAAGTTGTTAATCGGTTACTCCTATCTTTCAAAGGGCCACCATGCACCACTTTTTTGCCCACGAGAACCGCCACGCATACGGTTTAGCCTATTTGGCTACTCAAACACCAGGCGGCGCCGCGAGACAACTCCTCATTGAAGTAGTTGACCGACCTGCCTACCAAGTAGGGCACGTCTTAGAAATCGGCGACCTCTGCCCACTCTCTGAAGAGCAGATGAGCCAAACATGGATGCAGCCCATCATAGAGTACATTCAGAAAGGCACACTTCCGGCAGAACAGAGCAAAGCCAGGCAGATGCCATACCAAGCAGATGCCATACCAAGCACGTCACTATTATGTTCTAAATAACAAGTTGTTTCAAAAATCTGCTGGAGGACCTCACTTGAGATGCTTAAGTCCAACTCAGCGTCAATTGATTTTTGCTAAGATTCATGAAGGAGAATGCGGCAATCATGCTGGAGGTCGTTCTTTGGCCCACAAAGTGATCTCTCAAGGACACTTTTGGCCTCACATGTAGATCGACGCCAAGGTATATGTGCTCAAATGCCTCAAATGTCAAACATTTGGCCACAACATCATCCAAAAGCTTTCGTGTGAGTTGATCAAGATCTGCAAGTCCCCGCCATTCCACATGTGGGCATGGACATTATGGGACCATTCATCCCACGAAAAGCACCGGTTCGCCGCTTTTAGTTTCGCAACCGACATTTCACCAAGTGGGTCGAAGTAGTTCCTTTGGCACATGTCAAGGAGTCACACGTCAGAAATTTTATTTGGACTCACATTGTCACCAGATTTGGTCTGCCACACACCTTGGTGATGGACAATGGTTCCCAGTTCAAAGGCAAAACGGTCAAAGAATTTTTGGCCAAGTGGAAGATAGTTCACGCATTTTCCACTCCACAGTACGCTCAAAGCAATGGTTAAGTAGAAGCCAGCAATAAGGCCATTTTAGAAAACTTGAAGAAAAAGATCGAAAAGAACAAGAGCCAATGGCCAAACTAGCTAGAGAACATTCCGTGGCTTTTCACACGACACGGCCGCTCCGTTCGGACAAAGCGAAGTCACCATTCTCCTTGTGTTATGGCACCGGCATTTATTCCAACCGAATCGACAATCACAAATAACTCGATCCGAGCTTGTCGAAGTCGACATAATGACTTGGTCCTAGCCCGAGAGGTTGATTTGTTAGAGGAGCCGTGATCCGCAGCTATCAAAGTGGCATCATATCAACAGATTCTAAAGAAGTCCTTACAACAAACGAGTACATCCTAGATCCTTCCAACTCCGTGATCTAGTTCTGAAAAAGACACAGGATGATTCTAAACTAGCAGCAACATGGGAAGGACCATAATGTAGTAGACCGAAGTTGTTGGCAATGGGCCTTTACCGGATAAAGACACAAGAAGGGGACAACACTCCCACGACCTTGGAACACTTACTTGTTAAAGAGATTTTATCAATAAAAATTCAGTCTCATACCCATGTTCTTAGTCTTCGATAATTCAGATAGTTTAGTTACATTTGTATTGTCAACCACTCCACTCAAATACTTATGGGGATTAACTTCGTGAGAACGCCTCGGCCGAAAGCAATCGCCCAAATACTAAAAAACGCCGCGAAACGTAACGCTCTCGAGCTTACAGCTCATAGCCTCTCCAAATCTCACCAAGTTAAGGACCCATACCCCTGGGATTAACTTCGCGAGAACGCTCTCAGTGAGCAATACGCCCCCAGCGGCTAAAAACGCTCTTCGCAAATAGAACGCTCTCCGAGCTTATAGGCTCATAGCCTCTCCAAATCTCACCAAGTTAAGGACCCATACCCCAGGATTAACCCGGCGAGAACGCCTCAAATGGAGCAATACCCCAATGCTAAAACCCTCTTCGCGAAACGTAACGCTCTCCGTGAGCTTACGGGCTCATAGCCTCTCCAAATCTCACCAAGTTAAGGACCCATACCTGCTCGATTAACTTCGGAGAACGCTTTCAAATGAAAGCAATACATCCCCAAATGCTAAAAATGCTCTTCGCGAAATAGAACGACTGAGCTTTCACAGGCTCATAGCCTGTCCAAATCTCACCAAGTTAAGGACCCATACCTCTTCATGAGAACGCTCTCAGCGAGCAATACTCCCCCAGCGGCTAAAAATGCTCTTCGCAAACAGAATGCTCTCCGGAGCTTACAGGCTCATAGCCTCTCCAAATCTCACCAAGTTAAGGACCCATACCTCTGGGATTAACTTCGTGAGAACGCTCTCAGTGAGCAATACGCCCTCAGGGGCTACATACGCTCTTCACAAACAGAACGCTCTCCGGAGCTTACAAGCTCGTAGCCTCTCAAAATCTCACCAAGTTAAGGACCCATACCCCTGGGATTAACTTCGGGAGAATGCTCTCAATGACCAATACGCCCTCAGGGGCTACTTAACGAGCATATCGCTTTCTTAAAACTAAGTCTTAAGCTTTATATCCACAATATGCTACACTTATCATAAACGGAACAGTAGCGAAAAGAGATCTAGCATAATCAAAAACACGAATTCCATGCACATTCGTTAAAAGTACTGCGAGCCTAAAGCCCAGACAGTGTTCACACTTCCACCAACGTGCTGGGTTTACCCAGGAAATCCAGATCGGCAGCTGTTACATTCGTTAAAAGGCACCGAGCTGCCACTTTCGTGGAAACCAGCTCGTCAAGTATCTAACAAAAAGAAAAGAGGGCGAATCGCTTTCGGGCAAGCCTCGAAAACCAAATTTCTATTGTTAATTCTCATATAGAGAGGAGGGATCACAATACAAACAAACAAAACATCTACTTTCAAAGCTTACAAAGAGAGGTTCGGGCAATCAGCGTCCTGCATCTGTCACAACATGCTTATCCCTGGGTGCGGCATTGGTCGAGGGGAGATGGCTCGCATCATGGGCAACAACAAGCGCGGCGGCGTCTTTAGCTTCCTGGTCATGCTTCTCCAGTAGCTCCACGTACAACTCCACCAGTACAGAATGATCTTCACAAGTTCGATCATACTCTTTCTGTGCCTTACGAGCCACCATTTGACACTGTTTGGTGATAACTATATAATGAATAGTCTACCTACGAAATGAACGATGGATTCACAACGTAAGTAAACTAGAACTTGACTTTTAAGTGATTTATTATCAAAGCTTCTACTCTCAATGCGAATTGCACTAAATGGAGTACGAAGTTCGTTCCACTCCTAGTTCCCTAGCATGGATTGTTTTCTAAGTCTAACTAGTCGCTTTAAGTCAATGAGAGCTTTTACTAAATATTATACTCACGATACTTAATTAAGATGATTACTAGAAATTAACTACAAATGCTATGGAAATACTATTGTTTGACTCTAGAGAAAGGAATTAGAGGGGAATTGAATCCACCTCGAATCCAACTTAATCACCTAGTACAGATTGTGGTATCTCGATTCTTACGTTTTCATGGCAAGAATTCCGAGTCTAATCCCTAGTGTTCATGGCATTTCTACCAAGTACTAACTAGCATGTGAGGTCGCCCACCCATTCTCATGGCTAAACACCACGACCTTCTAGAGTGGAATAGATGCTAAAACGTTTCTATACTAAACAACTAAGTTTTCATCAAGGCTTCATCAACCCCTCTAATGGAGGTTTAGCCTTGAATCATCAATCTAACATTTCCCATTGAATCTAAACAAAACATAATGTGAGAAAATTAGATTTACTTAATTTGAACAATAATGAATCTAACTTAATGGCTGGAATGAAATAGGAACAAGAATTGAAATTAGATCTATACTGGAAATGACAAAACTCAAACTTGATAAAAATACTACTTTATTATCTAATCAATCAAGAACAATGATTCAGAGATTTAATCTAAAACAAGAATTTAAATGGAACTAAAACTTAATTTAATTAATAAAACTAGATCTATAATTCTATATCTTAATTTAGGTCTAACTAGCTACCATTAACAAAGAGCTAAGCTTTTGCTTTTATACATCCAGATCCAAAATTCGTGCATGGGCTTGGAGCCATGGTTTGGGCCAGAGAATCAGGCCCAAAACCCAATTCTTTCAAATTCAAAAGGCCTCTTCAGCTGCAGTTGGCTTCCACAGACTTTTCGTCCACTTCTGCTCCTCTGATTGGGTCAAGGCTTGGACCATTGCAAAGCTCTTTCCGAGCTGGTCGTTTTGACATAAGGTAGGCCTAATTCCGAGGTCTGAGTCCAAAGATATGGCATTCGGAAGTTCTGATGGCTTTGCTCCTTTATCTCGCTTAATGTGGCACATTTCTGCACATAATGGACTTTGAAGCCCGAAATGCATAAAACACGTAATCAGATTAACTCTTACTTATTATTCACATAATTGGTCTAACAAAGATGATTATTAAGGGTTAAAACTACAGTTTTGGGCTCTTATCAAACCACCCCCAAACAAAGATTTTGCTTGTCCTCAAGCAAAATGAGAAATTAGAATAAGTGACCAAAAAATGGAGTTCTAACTACTCTCAAGCTTGACTGAGTGCGATTGCATTGACCATATGTAACAAGGCCTTAAACCACTAGGAATTCCCTAGTGGACGAAGTTATAGCCTCGTGAGAGTTTTCCAGTGAAGGTACTCACAAACTTCATCTATACTACTTAACGACTAAGAAAATAAAACCATTGTTTCCTTTATTCATGCTCAACTATCTATACATCTCTCTAGCAATTACATAAGAATAACCCAAATAACCCTAAACTAATATATGCATAATAATCAATCATCTAAAATAAACATATAACAATGAGTAATACTATGAAATGTAATAGCGTGTCCGTTTAAAAAACTCGAATAAGCGTCCTTAAGTAGGTCCTCACATAAATGTCAAGACAAAACCACTCTGATTTTTCCACTCAAGTTTTCATTACTCCAAAGCAGTGGGCACACTTTACCTTACAACTCTCAATGACAACAAGGAAGCGGTCGATCAAACACATCCGCCAATTTACTATCACACTAACCTATTCCTAATTGAGCTAGAGGTCTTTATTAGGTGTCATGGGATTAGGAGATGGTTTAAGAAGGAAGGAAATGGATATTCAAAAAGACAAGTCCGAGATAATAGAGTCTTCATATTATGTAACTAGAGAAAACCTTGTTATTTACTTTTGCTTCTACACTTTGTTTCCATCCCAAATTTTTTTTTTTTTTTTGTTTTTTTTTCTTTGGCTTTTTGACTCCTTTTATTCTTTTTTTTTTTTTTTTTTTTGGAGTTTTTATTTATTTTTTTTTTTTTTCGATGGAAACTTCTTTTTCTTTATTTTCCTCAAGAATTAACTAACTTTTGTTTACATGTGTTTTTCTTCTTCTTTTTCACTCATTCTATTCTCTCGACTTATTCTAGATTGGGTAGGTTGATTTATTATTATTTTTTTTTATTTTGTTTTGTTTTCATAACAATGTGGTAAAGGAATTGGGTTTATGGAAGGCTAAAGAAAGGCTCAGAGGGGCTTAATTAGGAAAATAATTCATAGGTTTGAATTTCTCGGCTATATCGATCCAAAGAGGGCCTAAATTCTCGCTTTTAGGATATGGTTTAGTGATCAAGCAAGTGGACGCAGTGATTTCTCTATCCGATTTTACTTCTCCCTTGTGTCATTTCTCAAATGTTTCGGGCTTCATAAGGCTTTAGGCTATATTCTCACAGGATTTGTAGATAAGTACTCTAGCCTAGATTTCGTAAACTTATCGCCAAAACAATCATAGATACTCATGTAATATATTTATAGATAGATGCAAAGATTATTACCTACATATTAACCTAAGTTCCTAACTATTATTCTGATGCAAAAGCTACGTGAGACTTCTAGATTGTTAAGAGCATAGAGAAAGAAAACAATACCAATATTCCTAAGTGTATAGCATACTTTTTATTTTTTTATTTTTGAGTTTTTGAAATTTTAACTAGAAAACAAGTGCATATTATACCTATCTATATCCTAACAGATGTCTTAATTACACGTGTTTCTATGCCCCCCCCCCAAACAAGAAGCATGCTTTGTCCTCAAAGCATTTAAATAAAGAGGGTAGGAAAAATACCATTGAAACGCCAGCGGAAATTCGTGAACATCTGCAAAACAAAGTTAAAACATACAAATATAGTAATAAAATACCGACGCGAACTCTATAAGAGTTCCACCCATTATGGGGTTAATGTAATTAAATTGCTTGGGACATAAGCGCACACTAACTTAACTAAAACTTACCCGCACCCCAAAGATCTACTCGCCATCCTCCTCTTCTATATGAGGTTCTTTTTCTCGCATCCCCGCCATGCCATAACAACTTGCCACGCCTTTACGCCGTGTATCATCATCAACTAGTGCTAACCTCTCTAGTGTTATTTGGTCCGATAGGGTGTAAGGGGCAACCAAATGTGGTTGCACTTGCCATCCCGCCAAGTCATGGCTCGGAATGATCTTACCACCACGATTGGTGGGTCTCATGATTTCACCCTTTTCCAATCTGGTAATCGTGTACGTGATCACGGGTAGGCAAGCCGCATAAGGCGGCAAACCAAGACATATAAGAAGGTACTTATGCCTCAAGGTATCGGGCTCGCCTTCGTAGTAGCAACTAAAACTTCGGGGAATGTCATACCCACGACGCCCCTCCTAAAGCAAGGAAAACGTCACCAATGGTATTATTGGCGTATAAACCGCCGTTCTTCAGAATGTTCATCATGATGAACAACATGGTTGTGCCTACATTCAGTGATAGGCTACTCGTATTTATGTTATATTGGTCTTGGTCCATGATAATAAATACCCCTCCCCATAATACTCATGGAAATAGGCATATTCATATAGGTATGAGTTATCCGTCATATATCCCCACGCGGTGCATAGGGTCGTAATGGCAACTCAAAACCAAAGCTATCAAGTGTTTATTGAATTCCATAGTCGCACCATCAATAGTAAGGGAAAATTTTGTTCTCCTTCTTTTGTACAAAAAAGTAATATTATTATAGAAGAATTCCAGTTAGCTTAGGTGAAAAAGAATCGCTATCATTTACCGTAAGATGCCGCCATCCTAATTGCACGATCCGGCCATGAACGATGCTCCATAGGTATAGGTTCCCATCAAGTCTTCAAAAGACTGTTCAGAATCACTATGGGTGGTGTCATCTCAACACTACTTGTAGAATAGCTGCGAAAACCTGGAAGAACCTCGTGAAAATCGAAAATTTCGCGGATTATCGGAGAGGGCGCGAGTCGCGGTTGGTTTTGAAATTATAAGTTTGAGCGGTCGTCGCTTACTTGGTAAGGCGGCCAAGATTTTTTTTGATTTCCAGTGTTTTGAGCTGGTCGCGCTTACTGCTTGAAGCGCGCCAGCTGATTTTTCGATTTACGATATAATAATGAAGTCGCGCTCGCTTGAAGGCGCGGCGCCACCAGAGGTGCAGAAAGTGAGTTTCTAAGAAAACAAGGAAAAAGGTTGGAGTGAAAAGTGAAAGATGATTGTGGTGTGTAGTGTGGGTTGTGAGTGTAGTATGATGGAAGTTTAAATAGGTTCCGGGTTTCAAAACGAATCGCAAATTGCCAAATTGTTTTAAGGCAATTTCCTGAAATAGAAAACTGCCAAACCCGAAAACCGAAACTAACCATAGTTTTGATTTCCTAACAACCCCCGGTATCTAAACCTCCTACATATCATGCTACCACTATTTTCAACTTTTACTCCAAGACAACCTTACGAAAGATGATCAAAATAAATTATATTAAAATAATATGAAATCCAAGCAATCTAAAACAAACAACTTAATATTTAAATCTAACTACCAAATAAAATTCCACTAACTAAACAATAAAACGATAAGATAACAGGACACAAACCGATGGTGAACACCTAGGCGCAGGAAGAAGATGGTCCCCGAGATGGAGACCGGCTCGGGTGACGAATGGCTTGAGCCATCCGCCTCAAGGGCGACGACGCCATGCCTCTCGGACTTCGGTGAGACAGACTCATCCACGAAAGTGGCATGCGTCATTAGCATCTCTATCCCCAACAAGTCACCGCGGCTCCATCTCTTTCGAGAAATCGCATAATGGGCTTGGTGATTCTTGTGGATAACCTCCAAGTCGACAAAGATATCTTCTCGACCCCTTTTCGAAAGCATTTCAACTCGCGTCTGAAAGTTCGCTTTGCTTATTTCAATTACAATTTGTCTATGTCGATATCTTCACAGATACGATAACTGCATCGCAAAACCAGTTTGCAAAGATTATCATTCGCTCTAAATTAGAAGTATGACTATCAAAATTATCCTCAACCAACCATGTCATATCTTCCCCTACATTATCCGACTCAACTTCCTTTTTCGCATAACGGCCAAGTCTTTTGATGCATTCCTTATAAATACTTGCATTAGAAGGCAATTTGATATTAATAGGAGCAGATCTAGCGGCGGCTCTAAATGAGAGCATAATCTTAGTGATCAATACGGGAAGAGGCGCCGTGCTCTTCCCACTCCTCTAATCACATTCAAAATTAAATCAAGGATGCGTAAATTATACTCCTTCGCTTGCAAAATCCAGAGAACGTGCGTCATTAACCGTCCGATGTCGCCGACTTTGTCTTTCCCGAGGGCGTTCTTACCAATCCACCGAGCTACTGCCGGTTGATTGGTTCTCGTGGTCGTCCCGGCTAAACCAATGAGATATCGTATTGTATTCACCCTCTATGACCAGATCTTTCATCAAAACAGAACTACAGATAATCGGGTTCCCAATGGTCGTGATCTAGGTTGGTTACAAAAGGCGTGATTCCTAATAGCTCCGGCCAACAACCGCCTCGTAACTTCCCTCCGCTCCTCGCTATCCTAATGAAAATCCTATTTCCCTCCACTTCTCGTTTCTTATAAAACTGTTCTACCAAATCATTGTGATAGAAATCCTCTGTCGTCAATACCACAACCGCTCCAATTTCTCTTAAACATCTCCGCGTCATAAAATGGCGCTGAACTCCGGGGCGAAACGCCAGCGTTTTCCTGCTAATTCTACGTCGTAAGCGCCATTGAAGTTTGAACTGATTTGGGGTTTGTAGATGGTGGTGGATTCGAGTTTGATGAAAACTAACTAAAACCAACAAAGGGTGGTTATGGTAGGTTCGGCGCAGGTTCAAAAACTCGACCATGGTGGGTTTCTTGGGTGGAAACGGTAGGATTGTGTGGAAGATTGGTGTTTCACAATGGGCGCAAGTGGTCTTCTTATTGTGATGTATTCTATTTTTATTATATATATTTTTTTTATTTGGTTGATAGGGTTTGGATTTGTAATTTGTGTCAAGCTGGCCGGAGAAGATGAAGGTCGCGATTTGTTTTGAAAGTAAACTTGGCGCCATTGTCAGTGAGCTTGTTGGCCCAAGCCCAATCATTATATTTTTACTTTCGCCGATTTTAAATGCAATTTCAAACTAGATTTCCGGCCGTTATCGGTCCGATTCTTTTTCGAATGAGATATGGAAATGATCAGAGAGAATTTCCAATCCAATGATCCATAAACTACTCTATTCTGACCGGGGTGACTAATAAGATAGTGCAAAACGCCTCAGAAGTGCGTGCATGACGTAAGTTATCGCTAACTAATGAACACTAAATTAGATGACGCCAACCCCAATGAACTATACTAATGGACCTAAACAACATAACTAGAAAAGTTCGAGCAATCCGGATGGAAAGATCGATTTCCACCCCAAACAAATTTTTTAAACACAAAATTTGTTTACAACGGTCGTTTAAAGTCGATTCCCAAGACTTGTTGGATTGCTATGTCTATGATTTTAAGAACTTTAATTTATTTTATTTGTTTATTATGAAAACACGAAAAACAATAAATACATAATTCAACTCCATAGAGGAACATGACTCAACAATCGAGAAAACATGCGAAAGTGGAAAAACGTGAATTATGTGAACTGTGGACTTAAGATCCGTACTTTACAGACCACACACTCCATAGGGAGGGGGCGGTTACTTGAATGGTGTACTTTATCAGTATATGGAAATGAAAGTAAGTACACCAAATGAAAGTCAGTCCTCATAGACGGGTCCTCGTGTAAAAGGACTTCCTCCACATCGGGGGACAAAAGTTCGTGAAAATGTTTTAACCGTTGACCATTAACTTGAAAGGTACATTGTCCTTGGGATTTACCAAGGTAATTGCCCGTAAGGGGTGACTTGAAGAACGAAAAGGACCGGACCAACGGGTTTTTAGTTTCCCCGGAAAAATATGTAGGCGGGGAGTTGTAAAGCAAAACCTTTTGTCCTACCACAAACTCTTTTCACGCCAAGATATGCTTATCATGAACACGTTTCATGTTGGCTTTATAATCCTTCATGAGATCGTAAGAATCGCCACGGATTTCTTCAAGCTCATTTAATTGTAACTAGCGTTTGACGCCTCCTCATCAATATTGAAGTTAAGGCTTTTATAGCCCAATAGAGCACGGTGCTCTAATTCAACGGGCAAATGACATGGTTTCCCAAATACAAGTCTAAAGGGGAGACATACCTATAGAGTTTTGAAAGCAGTTCTATATGCCCATAAGGCATCCGATAGACGCTTGACCGATCTTTCCTATCGGGGTTTAATATCGTTGTTTCTAAAATCTTTTTGATTTCCTATTAGAAACTTCTACTTGTCCGCTAGTTTGTGGATGATAAGGAGTTGCTATTTTGTGTGTAACTCCCGTACTTTTTAACTAGGGATGCAACAACTCATTTGCAAAATGTGTTCCACCATCACTAATGATGGCTTTAGGAATGCCAAACCCGACCAAAAATATATTCTTTAATAAAAAATACAACGGTCTTATGGTCATTGCTACGCAAGCTAGGGCCTCTATCCATTTTAGACACATAGTCCACGCAACTAGAATATAAATATAACCGTGGGAAGCAGGAAAGGGCCCATGAAATCAATACCCCAAACATCAAAAATTTCTACTATTAAGATTGGATTTAATGGCATCATATTAAACTTCGCGGATTCTCCCAAGTTGTTGGCAGCGAATACACGTCTTGCAATGCACTTGGGCATCCTTAAAAGGGTAGGCCAATAAAATCCACATTGAAGAACTTTAGCGGCTGTTTTCATTCCACTAAAGTGGGCCACCACACTCTTTGTCATGGCGAGCGATAGAACTTCATTATATTCCCACATTTTGGGAATGCAACGCAACCGAATAATCTGATCCATGACAATACTTAAAAAGGTAGGGCTCATCCCAGTAGTATAACTTGACTCGCCAAGAACTTCTTACGTTCATTTCTTGACCAATTATAAAGCATAACATCAGCCGCTAAATAATTTCGATGTCCGCGTACCATGGTGATGAAAAATAGCATACGATGCTCATCGGGAAAAAGTCCGGTATGGACTCGGAATCACTACTATCATCATTTGTAAGTCTAGATAAGTGGTCGGCAACTTCGTTTTGACCCCTCTTTTGTCCTTTATTTCTAATGTGAATTCTTGCGGAGAAGAATCCATCGGATTAATCTGCTAGCATCCTTCTTTGCAAGAAGGTACCTAAGGTCGTAATTAAAATTAATAAACTAAAGTTTTAGAACCAACCAAATAAGGACGAAACTTATCTAAAAGCATAAATGACAACTAAAATTCTTTTTTAGGTGGTTGTATAATTCCGTTGAGCCGCCGTTTAATATTTTACTAGCATAATAAATAACCCGTGGACTTATTATCTATTTTTCTCGCCATCCCAAGGCGGCACCAACTGCATAGTCACTAGCATCACATGAGTTCAAAGGTTTAGACCAATCAGGAGGTACATATAATAGGTCTGCGATGGTTAGAGGGACTTTTAAGGTTTTCAAAAAGCGTTTACAGTTAAAATTAAAATCAAAGATTGCATCCTTCAAAAAGCAAGTTAGTTAAAGGCCTAGCTATTTTGAAAAATCTTTAATGAACGCTATAAAACCACATGGCCTAGAAAGGCTCTAATCTCCGCGGGGACTGATCCGTGGTTTAGGTAGAATTAAGCTATCTTATCTAGTTTGGCTTTATCTGCTTGATGCCATCACTAGATACAATATGACCTAGTACTATGCCCTTTTGACCATGAAATGACACTTTTCCCAATTTAAAAGAGGCTCTTCTTCACACGTGTCAAAACCTTAGGCGGGGGTTAGACAAACAGTCTGTGAAGGAGTCTCCATAGATAGAAAAATCATCCATGAAAACTTCCATAAAGCGCTCTACCATGTCACTAAATATATGAAGCATACACCGCTGGAAGGTACCAGGAGCATTACAAAGGCCAAAAGGCATTCGTTTATAGGCATATGTTCCGAAGGGACATGTGAAGGTTGTCTTTTCTTGGTCATCAATATCAATAATAATCTGAAAATAGCCAGAGTAGCCATCCAGGAAACAATAAAAGGCATGACCAGCTAGACGTTCTAGCATCTGATCTATAAATGGTAAGGGAAAGTGATCCTTTCGTGTCATAGCATTTAAACGTCTGTAATCAATACAGATTCTCCATTTCATAGGACCTTGAGTGACAACATAGTCACCCTTCCCGTTACGTACCATGGTAATTCCCGATTTCTTAGGAACTACATGAATGGGACTTACCCATTCGCTATCGGAGATTGTATTATACCTATCTATATCCTAATGATGCCTTAATTACACGTGTTTCTATGCCCCCAAAAAAAAAAGCATGCTTTGTCCTCAAAGCATTTAAATAAAGAGGGTAGGAAAAATACCATTCAAACGCGTGAAATTCAATAATATCTGAAAAACAAAGTTAGAACGCACTAATATAGGAAATAAAACGACAACTCTATAATGAAGTTCTACCCATTATGGGGTTAACAAGAATGAAATTGCTTGGGACATAAGCAGACACTCAACTAGAATGAAAACTTACCTTATCCCCCAAGATTACTCATCATCTTACTCATCCTCTTCTTCCATAAAGAAGTGAGGTTCCTTGGCCGTCTGCCATGCCATGATAATTTGCCGGGCTTCCCGCCATTTATCATCTATGATTGCTAACCTATTAAGAGCCACTTGGTCTAACGGAGTGTAGGGTGCAACCAGATGATGAGGTTGTATCCTCCACCCTTGCCAAGTCATTGCACGGAAAGATCGAATAATACTATTGGTGGGTCATCACGATTAATCGTGATAATCCAATCCGTGAAGCGTGTACAAAAGCGGGGAAAGAAACATAGCATATCACGAGAAACTAGAACGGGCATAAGAAGGTACTTATGCCTCATGCTATGGGATCGAGCTAAACTAGACATCAAAGTTCGGGAAGGTCATGACATACGTCCCGTGGCTAAAGCAAGGAAGGCGGCGCAAGTGGCATCATTCACGAAAGAAAAAACCATTCCCCTAAAATGTTTAGCATGATCCAAAACATAACAGTTCCTATGTTAATGGACAAGGCTACCAAAAGGCTACGTTATATTCCCTTGGTCCTCAATCAGGAAAATGCCCCGCCATACCACTCATGCAAAACTTCGTAAAGTGTAGACATACATATTATCGACCCAATAGCACCATGGGTCTTGTATTTCAGCGGGCATAGCAAGTCCAAGAACAAATGCTAGCAAGAACCTGGTAATTTCCATTGGTTCATTATCAATGTTGATGGAGAACACTTGTTCTCTATCCGGTCTTTCAAAGAAAATGCAGTTATCGTAAAAATAAGATGCTTTAGTGTTGGAGAATAAAGTGCATCCGGTCTTACCATAAGCTCTCACCCAGCGAATGATGTGATTTCACAAAACCAAGCACCATAAGTAGTGCTTTGGAACAAATCTTGAAAAACCTGTTCGATTATCAATGTTGGAGATGTCATCTCAAAATTACGGCTTTGGAATAGCTGCGAATGATCCGGATACTACTGGCGAAAAATTGGAAATTTTCTTCGGTCCACGAAAGTTAGGCGGCGACTCTGAAAAAATGAAATTTCGGTGTTTGGCGGGTTAAACGCAACGAGGCATGGCAGCTCGACAAAAACTCAGAAAAATATATAGAAGCGAGTGCGCTCTCTGTGAGGTGTGCTTTCGGAGTTGTAGAAACTTCGGAAAATGAGCCTAAAGCGAGGGAATCGCGGGGAGTGAAAGGTGAGTGATGGAGTTTATGTGTAGTGTGAGTTGTGAGGATAGATTGTATCAAGTTTATATAGGTTTAAAGTTGCTAAAATGGATCGGGAAGTTGCCAAAACTAATTACTGGCAGTTTTGAAATCCTAAAATTTCCAAACCCGAAAAGGAAACAACTCATATCCTTGATTCTAATTCAAACCCCGGTATCTTTTAGGTTGATTTTATGATAGAATGTACCTATTTAATCTAGATTTCATCCTACAATGATATTCAATCATAGATATGCCTACACGGCCATATTTTCACCTTGACTCCGCAATAAATTCTAACACGAGGGTTATTCAAATAATGCTTGAATTGATAAAACCACCCCCAAACAAGTTGGGAAGGTGGGATCAATATGAAACAACCACTCATACTGAAAATAACCCCTTATATTAAAATTTTCATTCGGAGTACATTACACTACAAAATTCAAATTACGGAAATAAACTTGCATTAAAATAAATAACAATAATGAAATTACAAATAACAAATAACATCAAACTATACTATCCCTAGCTACTCCGGAACTGGTGGCGGAGGGAACATGCTCCGGAGACTGCTCCTGAGCTCCTGAAGAGCGACACCATTATTCGCCCTTCGCACGACGACGCTTCGTGCACGGATGGTGTGTCCTCGAAGGAGAGTCCCCGTGAGGTGGGAATCGAGTCGACATCTCGCCCCGGGCTGGCGTGAGCTTCTAGCTCGGCTCATCTGTTCCCACCTCGTCCTCTCTCTCTCAGTGCGGAGCTCGAAGTTGTGATGCATCGTTGCCCCTGTCGAGTCCGGAGGTCTTCACAGATAGTGTTCAGCTTAACGATGCCTCGATGGATCACAGCCATCGTGCGCATCGTCGCATCCTCTCTCAAGGCATCAGCGTCAAAGCGAGGTCAAGTCCTCCTCGTCCTCGGAGGCATCCCGATGTCCCCGGCCTCCTCGGCATTCTCGGCTCCTCCATCCTCTTCTTCTTCTTCTCTATCCTCAGCCAATCTCCAAACCCGTTGGACACACTCCTTATAGATGCGAGGGTTACGGTGGAGAGTGATGTATGTCCGATCGGTCGCTGGCTGCTCTCAACTTGAGCATGATCTTTGTTATCAACACGGGAGAGGGGCAATGATCCTCCTCCCCTAATCATGCTCAGTAAAACTCTAAGATGCGAAGTCATACTTCCGCTCCGGAGTATCCATAAGATATGGAGGCGATTCAGGTGATATCGGCCCGACCTTCCCCTTCCCACGGACGTTCGACCAATCCACTGAAGCGGTTGGTTGTTGGTCCTCGAGGGAAGCTTGTCGAACATAATCGCGATCTCGCATTGTAGTCCCCCTCAATAACTGTCTCGTGCATTAATGGTTCTACCCCATTATCTTTGGGACTCCCTGCAGGGTGACATTCAGATGGATTCTAGGCGGAATGCCTAGAATCTCAGCCAACAACCCAGTCGTCACTTCCTTCCTCTTCTTCGCCACAACTACAAAAATCCTAGTCCCTTCCAACTCCCTCGTATCGTAGAACCGTCGGACTAAGTCCTCGTGGTAATAGGCCTCACTCGAGTACCACAAGCTACTCCGATCTAAAGTGATCATCTGGCGTCACCGTAAAAAAAGCGGTTGGTGGGCGGTAAAAGCTTGTTCACACAAAATTTCGGCGTTGTTGAGCCATTGGAAGTTTGGAATGTAATGGGGGTTTGAATGTGATGTGGTGGTGGGATTTTAATAGACCGGTTGATGCAAATGGTGGTGGTGGTCGAGTGGTGGCGCGGCAGCACTAAAATTTTGAATTTTGGGTGGTTTTTAGTGATGGAAATCGGTAGTGGTGGTTGTCGGTGGTGTTTGGAATTGATTTGGGTTGGGATTTGATTTGGGGGGTGGGTTAATGTAGGTTTTCTTTTTTATTATATTTTTTATTTGTTTCAAGCTTTTGGCGTTAATGGCGGAATGGAGGGAAGAAGAAACGCGATTGTTGGTGGAGGTGGCATGCGGCGCTCCGTCGGTATGCTGGTTGGGCCCAAGCCCAAAATCGAATTTTTGTGTATTTTTTTCCGATTTTTTGCGAACTTCAAATCAAAATTGGCGCTTTGTTACCGGTCCGATTTTTGCGAATGAGATATGGAAATGATCAGGAGAGAATTTCCAATCCAATGATCCATAAAACACTCCATTCCGACCGTGGATAACATATAAGATAGTGGAAAATGCCTCGAAGTGCGTGCATGACGTACGTTATGCGAACAATTGAAATCCAAATTCATGGATTATGTCAACCCGAATCGTAATACAATAAAACGGCCTAAGAAACTCTAATGGAACATAAATATTTAGTACGGAAACACGAACACCCCACCCCCAAACAAATTTTTACAACGAAGCTTAGAAAATTTGTTTTTAGCAGTGGGTCTTTTAAAGTCAGATTCCCGAGACTTCCTAGGTTACTATGCTTTATATATATATATATATATATATATATATATATATATATATATATATATATATATATATATTTAATTTTAAAAAGAAAAACTATAAACAATAAAGACATAATTCACCCCATAGAGAAACATAACTCAAAAATCCGAGAAAACGTGCAAGAGTGGAAAACGTGAATTATGTTTAACCGTGGACTTAGGATCCGGTACTTACAGCCACACACTCCATAGGGAGGGCCCGGTTACCTTAATGGTGCACTCACCAATATATGGAAATGAAAGGAAATGCACCAAACACAAAAGTTGAGTCGTTTATAGTAAGATACTCGAGACTTTATCTAGACGTATGTATGAACATGCAGTTTATCATATATCAACAACCGAAAAAGTTGTGGATCATTCCATAAATAAATATCCCAGAAAACATATCCAAACACAATCAAGCACCAAGATTTCCTATGACTCAACCTAGTGAAATGAAAGCGAAGTCGGATAACCTTATTACGTAACCTAGCATGCCCCTTCTTTTTGATTTTTGAATGAGTGGGTGTTCTAGTAAATAAGTGTGGAAAAGTGAATGGTTGTGGAGAATATGGTGAATATGGATAAGTTGTAGAAAGACAGCCTGTAAGCAATGAGGATGTGGTTTTAGCGCAAAACTCATTCATTGTGTGTGTAGGGACTGTCTCAATTCTGAAAATGAAGGTGTCAAATGGTTTTTCCTTCTGTAGTAGTTGTTCACTCGGTGGATTTAAAAAATTATGAAGCACAGAAGAAACAACAGGATCGAGTGCAAACTCGATATTCCTTTGAAAGGGTGGAAGGAGGGGAATCGAGGTGGATGTTGTGCAAATTAGTTCTTGATAGGGTGATTCATCACCTGCTCGAAGAAACTCCTCGAATTTCTCATCTAGATTGGTCATATCCTCGTTACTATGATAGTTCTTTATATATTTGAGAAAGTCATCTATCTCCTCCTCATCCGTAATATGTGTATCGGCTAGTGTAGGGATGGAATTGTTGGAGTATGATCTTCCAAAGAAAAGAAATTTGGGCATATGATTATCATGGAACGTGTTGTTGAAATAATCTCGAGCAAAGCTCTCGATCATGCTAACCTCTCCATCCATATTTAATCGGGTGCTTGTGTCTTTGTTTTAAAAACATTGACTTCAAAAACAAGATGGCCAAAAGACATGGACATTGAACCATCATGGCAATTAATGGCGCATTGGCGGTTTTGCGAAAAGGGCGCCCTAAGATGATGGGGGACGAGAGTCATTAACGACTTCGTGGTCGAGGATGACAAAATCAGCCGGATAGTAAAAAATCCTGAATTTTTACCGTAACATTTTCGCGACACCCTTAGGATACTTAATAGACCGATCGCCTAATTGCAACGTCATTCTAGTGGGTTGCATCTCGTCGAGACGTATTTGTCTATACAAATAAAAGCGGGAGTAAGTTGACACTAGCCCCAAGTCAAATAACTTGCGGGTCGCCGATATAGGAATCTCCTAAGGTGCATTATGCGATGGGGACGACCCGGGTCCTTGTACTTAACAATTCCATTATGTTCCGATAGAGTTGGGAATTGTTGCGTTAAAAAAGCGTCTTTTGGTATATTGGTCTTACGCCTAGTAGTACATAATTCCTTAAGAAACTTAGCATGGTGTGGTAGCTTTTTTATAGCTTCGAGGAAGGAAAGGTTTATAGTTAGATTCTTGAAAACATCCCTAATCTCCTCGTAATTTGTATCCCTAGTTAACATGGCTAATTTTTGTGGAAACGGTGGTTTACGTCTATATTTAGCAATGGTATTACACGGGTGTTTAACCGTGGTGTCTGTTTTTAGGTCATGGTTGTAACTGGTACCTCTACGGTGGTAGGCTCTTGGTTTCTATTTGGGTATCTAGTAATATAGCGGGGAGTAGGCTACTCTTGGTGGGGTAACTATAGGCATAGTTACTTTGTTATCAACGACTCTACCGTAGCGGAGGGTGGTGATGGCCTTTAGCTCACCTACATTTTCATACTCATTACAAGTATTATCGGTTACCTCAAAGGCTGTATTTGTTGTTTTAGGATTAGGTATTTTTACACGGAAACACACCTTTGGGTTGGGCTTTATCTTGAGCCAACCTGTTTGGTTAAATTATTAACGGATTGTAGAAGTACATTGTTGGTTAGATTGAGCCATGGTTTGGAAAAGTTTTTTGGCTCACTTGTATGAAGGTGTCAAGACGATCCGGTTGTGTGGGTGTAGTGGTGGTCGGGTGTGGTGTGGATTTGGAACTATTTCACGTGAATTATTTATGGGTGGATTTTGGTAGTTATTATTTACCGAACGATACCTCTATTAGCATTAAAATTATTATAACTACTTTGACCTTGTGCTTGACCTTGTCGAGGTTGCACTTGGTTGTTATAATTATTAAAATTCCTCGACCCGTCCTTTGTCGTAGTGGGGTTTGGTTAAAGGCGTCGTAGGCGTAGCCTAACATATTGATTATTGTACCCTTGAGGTGTGGCGTTTTGGTTATTTCTCCCGAAGTTGGGATTTTGTCTCTCAGTTAGGTTCACTATTAATGGAACAAGCTTGTTCATAGGCAATAGGGACGAGTGTGAGTCGGGATGCTCGGGGCTCAACCAGAAACTACATGGATTTGAATTTACATTCATGGACGGGGGATTGGCTTTTTGTTGTATGAAATGGCCTCTACCTTTTTGTGAGGGATTCAATTAGAGTTTTAAGCTCAAGATCTGATTTAACCTCAAACATCTTGGTAGCCTTAAGCGTGGAAGAAGAACTAGCGGGGCGGGAGTAATCGTCACTACCCCCCGGTTGTTATTTCGCTTAGTTTGATCCTCTAAAAATTTATAAGCCTCAAGCTCCTTTGCTTAAGAAACTACCCCCATTCATTATGTCAAGGACTTCTTTATGGTGGTGTAGAAGTCCTTTGAAAAGGCAACGAACTAACGTGTCTTTCGCTAAGTTATGATGTGGACACTCTATAAGGAGATCGGTGAAGCGATTCCAACCCTCGAAAATGATTCATGAGGATTTTGTCGAAAAAAAATGAATCTTGGAAAGCATTTCATCCGTCTTTAGGGGTGGGTAAAATGTTCCATAAAGAGCTGAACAAGTTTAGCCCACGAGTCCATGAAATTAGGCGTTTAGGCGATTAACCAAGACGCCGCCTTTATCGGGCTAAGGTGAAAGGGAATACCCTTAATTTAATTTGTTCCCACCAACCGTAGGATGGTGGAATGTTGTTAGGACTTGTTCAATCCCACGCGCGTAATGTTGATAAGGTTTTTCATGGTCTAATCCATGAAAACGGGTAACAAATTAAAAATATTTGGAGGATTCGAAATCCCCTTTGGGTCTGCTAGAACGATGCAAGATTTGGGGCTATCGCTCAAGGCTTTGTAGAAGTCGAGAGAGAGGAGTCTCTCTTTCGCCCATTATATCGGTGGTGTATTTGAAATAGTAGCTAGAGGTGTAGTGTGTGGTATACTAGATAGACTTGATTGTTGATGTTGTTGTGTATTTACGTTGGTGTTTTTGTTCGCCGGACCTTAACCTCATACAAGGCTAAGACCAAACTTAGCTAAACACGCCAACACTCCAAACAATTACGATATACTAGTATAAACCTCTAACAGGAGACGCGAGGTGTGGAAGAAAGGAATACCCGATTACGCCCTTGCTTCGCTTTTATGAATAAGCGTCTTGTTTACGCTTGTTCGGTGTATATAGCGAGGTTAGAACACTGAAAAATATGAAAGAGCAAAGTTCGAAGTCAAAGCGCCGAAATCCGAAAAATTTAACCGCGGTATTTCGTGCTCAAATAGAAGTGATGCGCTCTCGAGTAATTTTCAAATTAGTGTTTTTAGCTGGTCGCTCTATGTCGATGAGTTAGAAGTGGTCGAATTCAAGGAGGCGCCACAAGACGCCAAATGTAATTTTACCCGGAATTTTTCAACTCTGAAATGGACAACCACAGTATGAATCAAACAAGGGTGGGTGGGTGAAATGGGACTTTAAGAACAATACTAATACTATGAAAACAATACGAAAGTGAAACTAAGATGGCAGCGGCGCCATTTGATAACAGTTATTTGATAATACATAAAATGATTAGTCTTACCTACGAAATGAACGATGAACTCAAAACGTAAGTAAAACTACACTATTTAGGATGCTATTCGTTTATCAAAGTTTCTACTCTCAAGTCTATCGAAATAGAGTGGAGTAACGAATTCGTTCCACTCCTAGTCCTTCCGTATGCTATGTTCTCACATGTAAGTACTCTACTTAAAGTCAATGAGAGATTTACGAATGAGGCAACTAGACTACGATGCAACTACCCACAAAAAATGCAACTAGTCGGTTATCAAAATAACTAAGGGAATGCTACGCCGATTCTATGATAAGGAGTCAGAGGGGGATTGATTCCACCTTAACTCGACTTAATCCTATTAACGACGAATCATCGTAATCCGAATTGAACTGCTTCGCAGAACAATTGGTTCTTCCTAATCCCTAATTACACATGGCATTTCTACCAATTAATAACTAGCATGTGAACGATTAAACCCATTCTCATGGTGAACTAATCGTTTCTAGAGTGGAAAAGAAATTACGACGAATCTACGATAATCGGAATCAAGCTTTCATCAAGGCTTCTCAACCCCCTCTAATGGAGGTTTAGCCGAGAATCATTACACAATCATTTCCGATTAAATTAAATCTAAACATAATATAAAGAATTGAATTTACTAATATAAATTAAACAATAATTAAAATCTAATTAATAACTAAGAATTGAATAACAAGTAATAAATGAAATCAGATCTAACACAAATGTAAATGACATGAATCGAAATTGATAGAAATACTACTTTATTGATCTAATTAAAATGAAGAACAAGATTCAAAGGTTTAATCTAATACAATAATTGAAATGGAACTAAACATAATTAATCTATATGAAAAACTAGATCTAGAATTTATTAATGGAGGCTACTAATCTAATCTATTTCTAGGTCTAATTATCTACCATTAACTAACTACCATTAACAAAGAGCTAAGCTTTTGTTTTTATACATCCAAATCCAAAAATCGTGCATGGGCTTGGAGCCATGTTTTGGGCCAGAGAATCAGGCCCAAAACCCAATTCTTTCAGTCCAAAAAGGCCTCTTCAGCTGCAGTTGGCTTCAACAGACTTTTCGTACACTTCTGCTCCTCTGATTGAATCAAGGCTTAGACATTGGAAAGCTCTTTCTGAGCCGGTCGTTTTGACATAAGGTAGACCCCATTCCGAGGTCTGAGTCCAAAGATACGGCCTTCGGAAGTTCTGCTGACTTTTGCTCCTTTATCTTGCTAAAGTGGCACATTTCTGCACATAATGGACTTTGAAGCCTGAAATGCATAAAAACACGTAATCAGTGTTAACTCTTAATTATTACTCACATAATTGGTCTAAAAGTATGATTATTAAGGGGTTAAAACTACAGTTTTGGGCTCTTATCACTTATGGAGTGGAGGTAGTGATTCCGGTGGAAATGGTAGTCGCGACAACCAGAACCAAAGCTGTGGAAGCAGAAGTTAATGAGGCATTATTGACTGGGGAGTTGAACCTTACAGAGGAGAGGAGGGACACTACGTGCATCAGATTGGAAGAGTATTATACGAGGTTGCAGAGACAATATAACAAGTGCGTGAAGCCGTGGAAATTCAATGTTGGTGATAGTGTGCTTCGGCGGGTGACCCCAGCCACCAAGAAGGAGACAGATGGAAAATTGGGCCCCAACTGGGAGGGACCATACACCGTGGTAGAGGCTGGAACTTTCGGGACCTACTAGTTGCAAACGCCCCTGGGAGAGAACATTAAGTGACCTGGAACATCTGGACATTGAAGAAGTTCCATGAGTAAACTTTGTATATTGTTTTTCAAGTAAAGTAGATTTTAGCTGCTACATGAAATGTGAACATTAAGCTTTGTAATGATATTTTGAGTTCTTTAGTATGTCAATGAAAGTGACATCAAATTTCCTCCATCTAATTAGTGTTTATTCGTTTGTATTTGGATTAGGCCACAGACATTGGACGATGAGGTCCGAATTCAACTTGGGGGCAAACTGAGCTACCCCAACATCTCTATGGGCCGGGGGATAAGCCCTTATGGACGATGAGGTCCGAATTCAACTGGGGGCAACCGAGCTGCCCCAACATCTCCATGGCGCAGGGGGTGAGCTTTCACGAACAACGAGGTCTGAATTCAACTTGGGGGAAAACTGAGCTGCCCC
This sequence comes from Coptis chinensis, assembly GCF_015680905.1. Classification (NCBI taxonomy): domain Eukaryota; kingdom Viridiplantae; phylum Streptophyta; class Magnoliopsida; order Ranunculales; family Ranunculaceae; genus Coptis; species Coptis chinensis. The sequence continues at coordinate 38,684,692 of NC_141464.1, forward strand.
TAACATCTCCATATTCAACTTGGGGACAAACTAAGTTACCCCCAACATCTCCATATGAAACTTGGGGGCAAACTAAGCTGCCCCCAACATCTCTATGGTAGTGGGGGGTGTGAGCCCTTTGCAGACAACGAGGTCTGAATTCAACTTAGGGGCAAACTGAGCTGCCCCCAACATCTCCATATTCAACTTGGGGGCAAACTAAGCTGCCCCCAACATCTCCATGGCAGCGGGGGGGATGAGCCTTTCACGGAAGACGAGGTCCGAATTCAACTTGGGGGCAAACTGAGCTGCCCCCAACATCTCCACATTCAACTTTGGAGCAAACTGAGTTGCCCCCAACATCTCCATATTCAACTTGGGGGCAAACTAAGCTGCCCCAACATCTCCATGGCAGCCGAGGGGATGAGCCCTTCACGGAAGACGAGGTCCAAACTCAACTTGGGGGCAAATTGTGATGCCCCAACATTTCCATATTCAATTGGGAGGGTAAACTGAGCTGCCCCCAAACAGCTTTAGCATCAGTTAGAGAAACAGTATGGAAGGATGACTGTGCATGATAGGCAAGTGCTGGCCTGGCACGAGGAACTTATGTAATAATGATTTGGTTGCAATGCGATAAGCAAAACTTGATATACAAATCAGAAAGCATATCCAAAACAAGTGTTTGAGGGAAATCATGTTCATTATACCCTGCTGGGAGTACCCAGAAATACAAGGCCAAAAGTGTATTACAAAAACACAGGAGAGATTGTTACTTGGGATCTTCGGCCACATCTGTTGATGGCTGCCCCCCATCCCCCTCCGCAGTGGTTTCAAATGGCCGGAATGGAAGGCTGAGCAGGGAGGAGACGAGCGGCTGCTGCCAGGGCATCTAGTTGTTGCTTTAGCTCCCTGGCAATCTTCTTGGAGGCTAAGGCCTTGAAGTGTTCAACGACATCCATCAATGACTTCTCTAGGACGACTTGAGCAACGATCCTATCTGCCTCCCTCTGGCTCTCCAGCTGTAAGGTGACGTCAGCCACATAGTCCTTGTGAGCTTGTTCGGGCGATGATGGAATTCCTTGTGATGTTTAAGCCCGCGAGGCGGGCGTCATCTCGTTCCTTTTCTATCTGGGCATACTTCGCCTTCCACCTCTCTAGATCGTGGATCTCACTTTTCACAGATTCCAGCGCGTCCAGGGTGTTGGTGAGACCGCGGATGACGTAGCCGACATCGAGGCTTAGCTGGAGATGAGGACAAAGTTAGAGAAAATTAAACAGCAAGGAAGGAAAAAGAAAAAGGGGAAGGACATACCCTTTCCCATCCGGTGTAGATCGCAGCTCGGTGGGAGGTGAAGGAGCTGGAATCCCCATAAGCTTGATCCCTGGGGAGATGGGAGCTGAAGAACAGGGACGCGGCTACCGACGGATTGTCCAGCGCAGAGTCGTGGGTGGTGACGTCCCGGTCCTTAGCCTTGAATTGTGGGTGCTAGATTTATATTGGCCCAGTGGGTAGGGGACCAATGGGAACAACCTCTTTCCCAGAGCGGCATGGTGGAGCCACTGGCTACGGTGAACCCAGTCGTGCTTCACTGGCTGAGGCGGTAAAGGCGGCGACCTTAGCTTTTTTGGTGGGAGGGCCCTGGGCGGCGGCATCGGTGGGGGCGTCACCGTTGGAATTGCTATCCCAAAGTTTGAGCTTAGAAACATCCATGGCAGCGATAGTGGCAATGGGGTTAGCAAAGTTGTCTTCCCAGTCAGCGATGGAGGAGTATGACCTTGGGATGCTATTGGGTGCGGTTGAGGAAGTGCCAGTAGGGGATGTATGGGTCGTGGTGTTGGCTGCTCTCTGAGCGAGCGCTTGGGAATGAGAGATCCTGGTGGTGTATCCGAAAGATCGATGAACCGGGCACTTCGCCTTACGGACTTTGGGCAGAGAAGGTTTGGGTTTTCGTTTTTTGGGAGGCAGCAATCGGTAGAGAGGGCCCTGATACTCGCCGATATTTTGTAGGGAGGGATCCAGGAGGAGCAGATTGCCCTTGTCAGGGTCGATGCCGAGGATGTCACACTGATCGCTCCCCAGATCGCAGAGCTTGGAAAAGATCTCAGAAGAAACACCGGTGTATATACGGGACAGAGAATCCGGAATCCAACCCGGAGCACAAACAGATAGATATATTAACACAGCATCAGGCAAGCAAATCAAATAACCAACCACACTCACCTCTTCTGAGGAAATGGAATTGCCTTAAGGATACTTCAGGGGGTAGGTCCGTGGAAAGGAAATTCCCCGAAACATAGAGGGGATAGTGGTGCCACTACACCATAACAGACTATTTGCAACGGCAAAAAAGTGTTTCAAATAATTTTCTCAACGCTTTTTAAGCGTTGCAAATATGGTGTGGGTAAAGTGTTGGAAATATTTGCAACGGTTAATAAGCGTTGCAAACAGAAATTTCCAACGGTTATTAACCGTTGCAGAGTAACAATTACTAACAATTAAAAAACGTTGCAAACCAAATTTTCAAACGGTTATTAACCGTTGCAAAGTGACAATTACTAACGGTTAAAAAGCGTTGCGTAGTTTGATTTGTAATGATTATTGATGAATGGTTTAATTTTTTTTTCTTTGCAACGGTTTACAACTGTTACTAGTGTGTTGATATATATATATATTTTTATTTATTTATTTATTTATTTTTATTTATTTTTTTTTCCTGCCCTAAACACCTTGAACGTGCAAAAATGACAAGTTGCATATAGAAACAAATATATGAACTTATCCATTTTTCCTTTTCATGAACCTACACAAATGTCAATAACCGTCATTTTCCAACCAAAATATATTAAAAAATAATAATAATAAACAATTAAACAAATTGAACTTGAAACAATTCTGATTATAAAAGAATAAAAAATTACATCCTTTATCTAATAAGGAAATGAGTAACAATATATTCAATTGATCTTACGACAAATGATAATTCATATACAATCAAAACCTAACTAATTCTAAAAATATTTAGAATTGAATCGTATTTTTGTTCGCACTTTGTCTTCATGAAATGAAAGATAAATAATACAAACTAGAAAAATTTGTCACTGAACAAGTATACAACTCTTGGGCAAAAGTTCTTTCTTCATTCTTCCGCCATCATAAAATCATGTGAACTTCTCCAAGTGCTACAATGTTGATCCCCAAATCTATCACAGTTCAACACCGAAGCATAAGAACTTATTTAGCATGCCAAATACAAACACTGATGCAATGAAGACATTTAACTACGAAAAAAGCAAGTGTATGTTTACCTTGGTTGATAAAGATTTTGAAGGATCCTTTAGTAGACTAAATGATGAAATAAAAAATTCAGTCATCAAGTCTAAATGACTAAATGACAATAAAAAAGCATGTTTTTCACTCATCAAGTCTAGAGAATATGCTATAACCGGTCCGAACAGTGTGATTCATGAGCGAAATTAATGTTTAAAGCTTAAACCAACCAACCAACTCTTACTCGATTCCAACAAGCGGATAGTGCTTGGCATTAAAAAAAACTGCCACTTAAACTCTCTACAAGATATGCTATCCTAAAAGCTCCAAAGAACACAACGGCAACTTACTAAACTTCATGCAACAAAGAAACTGACCTTCCGGAGCATCTTCTTTGGAAAAGGACCCTTTAACTCCATATGGAGACGAAGCATGTCATTGTTTGATGACCCGGGAAATAAGACCTTCCCTGAATAGAGCTCATATAGACAACAACCAACAGACCAAATATCCATGGGATGATCATAAGTCAAGTCAAGTATTGTGGTAACAAAAACACAAGTATGAGCTGATTTAATTAAAAATTAAGCACACAAGCCTGAGCAGTGAAAATCAATTCAAGTACGACATATATTTTCTAAAGATGTAAACAAAAAAGAGTGGGACATACTTATTTTAGGGGCCCTATAATATCGGCTCACGAGATAGGGTGTTATCTCATTCTTTCCAGCAAACATAGCATTTCAAAAGTCACAAAGTTTCAGCACATTTTTTGCCTCGTTAACCTGTTTAAATAAAAAAAAATAGTGAGAAGCCAGTGCAAAATTTGCAACAATATGCAAGCACCTATGAAACAATACAAAGAAAGGTGAAAGTCTACTAGCATATTGTCCGGCTTTATATCAGTGCAGAACACCACAGTTTCTAAGATGCTTCAATGCAATAAAAAGCTACTTTGCATATGCCCTCACAGCAGTCAGCTTAAGGCCAATATTACGACCAAACTTTTTGAGAACCTCACGAAGATTCATATGAAGAGATAAATAATGACCAAAAGGGGATAAATAATGAAAATAAAATGAGGAATGCAGAGAGAGAGAGAGAGAGGAATTCAAAGAGAGAGAGAGGAATCCGGCCTTGTACCTTTATGTTAGCACAGAAGTTAATTTTTATGTGACCAGAAGGGGATAAATAATGAAAATAAAATGAGGAAGAGAGAGAGAGAGAGAGAGAGAGAGAGAGAGGTAACTCACATAGTGTCATTATTACGGATAATCTTTATTGCTACTTCTTCAGGTTCACCCTTCCCGACCCTAAGATCGTTTGCACGAACTACAGTTGAAAAAATGCCTTTGGCATGAGCTGCAATAACCTCATATCTGCCATCAAGTACTTCTCCAAATCGATAGCCTGTGAGTACATATTGTAAATACCCCCATCAAGGAAAGATGATCAGAAGAAACTTACAGCAATGCACAAGAAAAGGCAAAATGCACAAAATAATCATGAGGTTCTAATCAATCAATGCAAAAAGCAGTGAAGAGAAGTCACTTGAGAAATTGAGACAAACTGTGTGAACTATGCCGCAAAGTAGAAGAAGACGACAAAGAAGGAGCTCTTCTGAAGCGAGCGTGTCCTTTTCTAGTTCGACCTAATAACGAATTTACTCTCTTGAACTCATTTACAGCAACATTTGAGGCAACTTCTCTGTCCATTTCAGTCTCCACAGAAGTATTTGGGTGGTCTTGCAGTACTATCAAGTTGTCTGTACCCTGGTGTGTTGGTGATGTTGCTTCTTCGACTGTGTTTTCTTCCATGTTACTTGTAAATGCATCTTTTTCTGAAGCCATTGTAAGATCCACAGTCATGGTTGTTGCAACAATATGAAAACACAAAAATAGAAGATTTACTTATAAAAGAATATTAACAACTTGAAGTATAACATATTAACATGCATTACAGAAAAAGACAAGTGAAATAATGAGTTATGTTTAAAATAATGAGCTATTTCAAACTTTTGAACACAGTTGATCAATGATCTATCCACTTTTAGCTGCAACGTGCTCATTGAGAATGAGATTTTAGAAGTCAATGGTTGAATATGAAACTATTCCATCAGATCATGGTACACTTGATTTTACATTTGGGTTTCAAACTTAAAATGGAAATCAAGTGGTTCTTTGTTTTTAATACATAGTTGACTTTCGAAGTTGTTAACAGTATTAGAGTTTCTTGCTTTCTGTTTTTCTTCTTTCCATGGGGCCATTTTATTAGAGCATACCAATCAACAAGTCCATATAACCCAACACAAATTGCTGCAAAAACAAGAAGATGGGCCTCAAACTGTAACAAACTCACATCTCAAACACCTCTGATGTGCTTAAATGCTACAATATAGTAAGTAATGATCAGCCATTATTTATATATTGCTGAAAGAACTTATCCACTCAGAACAAGTAAGCTCCTAGTCCTAAATGATTCATTTTTAATGCCTTTTATAAATAGCCATCCAAATGATGAGTTGGAGTCCAGTACTATGAGTTGCACATTTATAAGCTTAGGACAAAGATATGCAAATCATATCGGTTATATTGTTGATTTAGTATCCACATGAGACAATTTGGAGTTAAACATATTAATTTGGTGACTGGATAGCAAAGTGATCATCCTTTTTTCTCTTCAAATTTCAAACGCATTAACAAATAGCCAAAGCAAGCCTAAGTACAATACATGCACTGTATAAGTAGTTAACAATCCAAGTAACAAACACTTACAGTAGTTGGCAATGTGCTATTAAAAATCCCAGATATAGCTTCCGGAGTAGACAAATCAACACCTCCCCAAACCAGTGAACCAATTCCTTCTTCATTAACTAACTGTTCTCCTAGCAAGTACACCATATTAGGCTTTAATGATTCCATAACTTGCCTGAACTCATTAATTGTCGGATTAATCAATGTCTGAACCTGTAACCACACATTACAATACTTAATCAATAATAAGAAACTAAAACTAAAACAAAAGAAAAATTAGTACCTCTAAATAACCCGAAGAAGTCAGCTCGGGAAAAGGGTATCTCTTTACATCCTCTTGTTTGTCTTTAAGCCTAGCATCTGCTTGCTTCAGCTGGTTAAGAGGTCCAAGTAGCATCTGCACATATATTAGTCAGTATTGAGTCCTATTGATGGAAATGTAACTTTTAAACTGAATAAAACGGGAAGAAAGGAAACAGCACACACACTTTAGTGGTCTCTAGCTTAACAGCTGAAAGGTTGCTTTTGCATACAGTAGGAAAGGTACCAATCTTACAACCTATGAGATATGCAACAATTGGGTCTTGAGAGTGAGTTACTAAGCACGTTTTGAGACCAACATTTGCATAAAACTAGGCATCATATAATGAAAGAAAAAGACAAACTCGTTAAGAATTAAAATTCTCATTTGATGATCCAGATGGATGAATTTAGCTAATTTGATTGCCAAAGTCTTACTTCCCAGTCTAAGCTCTGTGTTTTATCAATAAAGAACCAGCCTACCTCAACACACCAGACTTGACATTGGTTTTTTGGATTAACGTAAAACTTCTCATATTAAAGGCATAACATGGAAAACACAAGAAACTAGTGTCCATGTAAATATCCTAAAGCAGTGTCCATATCAACTGAATGATATTGTACTTCTAATACGAGCATAGTAATGGCAATGCTATCGCATACTCGTGTCCAAACTCTTTGAATCTGACAACACTACATTCTCGGTAGACCACCATGATGATACCTCATCAAAGATAACATGTGGCGAGACGTATGCTGTATTGGTGGTGGAATCAACACATCTCCACCCTTTCTTCTGCTCATTGTACCTAGTACAGAAGAGTCATATGGGAGTTTTTGTGAAAGTGTGGAGAGGTTTTTGGGTTGCAAATGTTTATAGTAATACTTCAAATATCAAGCACTGTGAATTGGCCTTCAGGAGCAATCTTAAAACTCAACTTGAGAGCGCTCATGAGAGATGTCTTCCTTTTTCCGATAAGAGAAATACATTGAATTAAGATATATCTGGAAAATATGAGACGGATTTTTGACCCTTTAAAAAGTTTAGCTAAGGCATTTTTAGACCAGGTCCTAGGTATCAACACTTGTAGAAACCAGAAAGTGACGCCATATTCTAAGATGTGACAAACCACACTAGATAATATATGAGTCCCAATCACCTGAAATGTCATGACAAAAAGGATGTTTCGATACCTGAATCACTACTATATCATTTGGAAAGAAAAAATTCATTGTACCAAACTCGTTAATCCTCTTAGAACCTTATGATTAAATAACTCTCTTTAGACCTGACTTTTGAGCACAGCTACGACAAGGAAACAACATATTCTCTATGAGAATTAGCATTCTTATTCTCCTATCCTATTTATCTATACCACATTACATATAACAATAACCCTGAAAACTTTACCATACACTAGCAAATCCAAAGTAGTTACAAACACTTAACACAATGCAATAAACCCTACCACTAAAAATAACAAATGCAACTAACATAACAAGTAAATTAGTTTAAGCTCAAAATCTAACCAGATAAATGGCATAACACCGCAAGAAAGCAACCTTCTTTCCCCGTTTAGATCACGAAGAACATGAGCATCTTTTTTTAAACTCCTTACAATTAAAAAGTTTTAGCCTGTTATAGATTTGTAGGGAGGTAATCTCTGCTCAAAATATGAGAAATTATCCCTACATCCTAAGCTTCTAGTCAAGATGCTAACCTTTCATAATTAGTTACTTCAGACTTCATTCTTACGACAATTTGTCTCCCATCAGCTGCTAATCCAGCCACAGACTGCATAGGCAAATCAATTAAATAGTAAAATGCATGATAGTAGACTAAACTTTTCTTACAAAGAAACAAGTAACAACAGTTATAATAAACAGACGAGAGTGAATTACTAGTTAGTTTGAACATACCATGCCAGAATGGCGATGAACGGAGTGAATTCTCCGATTAGAACCAGGTAACATCATCTAAGAAGCAATGAGCTTCTCCACACCCTAGAGAAAATGAATTAATAATAAAAATATTTTATTTAGAAAAAAAAAAAAAAAAAGAAAGTTCCACTGACCATAACAATCCCATCATTGCATTTGATTCCAATAACAAGTTCCACTCTTGTCGATGGCTTTGGAAGCGTATTCGATCTGGAACACGCGCCCATCAGGGGAAAATGTTGTGACCGATAAAATGTACATTGGAAAAGGTTCAAGTCTATAAATAATGTAAAACAAAAGATTAATTAGTAAAGGTGAAACCCTAGTCCATCAATCATTCAAATACTATAGAAATCATTCACTACAATAAAACACAGATTTTTTTTAATCGATTAAAAACAAATCACAATTTCAACAAAACAAAAAGTTAATCCCAGAATCAAAATCGACGGTTTTCTGGTGGTGGGCGATAACCTAAAAATCAAAATCCCAAACCGGAACCTAAAACCGAAATTAAAGCTTTGAAATTTAATATGAGGAAAAAAAAGAAATCAAAGTTTTGAACTTTATTTGGTTTTTTCTGTGGTAAAAGACTAACCTCAATTCGGTACTGGGGGAGGGTTGAGAGAAGAGAAGGGAGTGGAAGAGAGAGGGTAGCGGCAACGAGAGGGAGAGTAAAGAAGAGAGGTTATGTTTTATGTTTCAACAAAATAATGAGCGCGATTTTTCGTTTCCCTCTCTCGCACAAAATTTCAAGTTTCTAACACTTTTACCCTACGGTTTGCTTAATTTGAAAGCGTTAGAAATTAATTTTTGAAATTCCTCTGAATTAAAGCAACACTTATCAACATTCGCAATGCTTATAACGTAGGCAACTTACCAACGCTAAAATAGTGTTACAAAGCAAAAAAGGTGCGTGTTGCAAATAGCTTATTATGGTGTAGTGTGCCATACTTTGTCAGAGGTGGTGATGCAGAGAACGAAGGATTTCTTCCACGGACGCACACAGAATGATTGGTACCCAATGCTCCCAAACTTGGTGCTTTTCTTTATGAAGTAGTGGGCAGTGATGTCGTGAAGACAAATCCCCAGAGTATTAGATTTGTTGTAGTAATTAGCGGCATACATGATCCGCCAGAAGTTACCGATGCCTTGGCACGGCGGGATATTGAAGTGGTTGCAAACCTCAACATCCAATAAAGACAGGGGGAAGCACCCACGGTGGCTACTAGAAACCCCGGTTGCGGTGGGACTAGGTGAGGAAATTGGGTGACACCAGGCACATGTTCTAAGACCACATCCCCGGGAATATCATATGCCGCTTGGACCGTAGCCAGGTTGGGTCTACATTTATAGGACGACGGATGGGGAAGGGCAGTTGGTCTCCCGAAGGTGGACATGGTAGTGGATGAATGAATGGGCTCATGAGAAGGGGACTCCGATCGTTCTGTGGTGGGGTCGGAAGATCCAGATGTAGTAGAGGAATTGACAGATCTAGGGTTCGAGGACGTCGATCGGCAAATCGGGTAGCGGACGAACCACCCGAATCGGAATTAGACATGATAAGAATGAGGATTTGGACGAAAAGTGGGACATGATCAGTAAGGTGGGGGTACCCAACGGAGAAGGAGATGAATGAACAAAATAAAATACGCGTGGTCAATAAAAATACACTATAAAGTTAAGGAAAGGAAAAAGAATGAACCTGGACGATATCAAGCAAGTGGTGAGAGCGATGCAACTGGTGGGCGAGAGCAAAGTGCGGTAGCAGCTTCACCGGAGGGGAAGGAAAAGAGTGGAACTGGCAAAGGATGAATAGGGATGAAGGATATGAGTGAGAATGAAGAAGAAAAGTTTTGGGAAAATGAAAGAGTGGGTGCGAAGTTTTTGAGCGGGATATGAAAAGACAAGGGCAATAAGGGAAAAAGAACACAGTGACAGAGAGAAGGACCACCCAAAAGAGGGCACGTGTCTGCGCAAAAATCGAAGAGGCGAACGGCGGTTATGCATGCTTCTAGAGACACGGGCCCAAGGACACTGTTCATGGACTCATAGCCCAAGGCAGGAGCATGATCATGGATGTCAGAGGAAATAATGATTTGAGGACATCAGATGGGACAACTCTCCGAATAGCCAGCTAGTGAGTCTCGGCCCGCGGATCCATCGAGATCCGAGGGCCGAGAGGGGGCATCTGTATCAGCCTATTTTAGGACCAATGAGATGGCATGTCCTCGGGTCCGAAGTAGAATAGGGAAAGGGAAGCGCTAAACACCAAAGCAAGTCTGTGGAACCCTAGAAGAGGGTGGGCGCAAAAAGGACGACGACTCAGGGGGTGTTAGGGTGAAACGAAAGGCAAGATAAGAAAGAAGGAGCGGGAGGTACAGGAGCAAGGCCACGAAACCCTAAAGGGACTGGTGTGAGGGAGCTGACCGAAGGATGGAAGGTAGATCAATGGATGGAAAGAGAGGGAAGGGGATATAAAAAGGAACAATGAAAGAAGAAAAAAGGGGGAAAGGAAAGAAAAAGGGAGAGAAGAGAGGGGAGAAAGAAATACATAGAGGAACTAAGATTAGGGATATTTATGGTCGACACAGATATAGATATAGAAAAGTAAGGAGATTTCCATTTGAAGTTGGATTCTAAAAGGAAAAGAGTTCCATTTTTTTTTTTTTTTTTTTTTCCATAACTAGGGGTTAAGGAGACCCCAACCTTTTATTACTGGCAAACTCTCAAGTACAACTTTCCTTCTTTATCCCCCTTGATCAAAGCACTAAGTTTTTGATCCATGGGGGGGAGGAAGTACATGCATTGATTACTACAATCTATACTATGAGTACTACAATTACTACTAACTCTTGACAGGTGATCCGCAACTTGATTTCCTTCTCTGAACACATGTTGGAATTTAACCTCTGCAAGTCTTGCTTTTACACACCCAATCTGAGCCACCAGGTTCTTACAATACCAAGGTGGAGCTTCCCTCTTCTCCAAGATCTGTATCACTCTCAGTGAGTCAGACTGCACTACCACCTCCCTTATGTTAAGTTTTTCCACCCCTTCAATGCCTTTTTGGACCCCAAGCAGCTCCTGATATAAGACTGACTGTTTTGTGGAGTTTCCGCAGAAAGCCATGAGAACCTCTCCATGACGATCCCTTAAAACTCCTCCATAACCTGCTTTTCCCTGTTGTAGAGATCCATCCGTGTTAAGGACAAGAATGTCAGAGTCAGGTTTCGCCCATTTGACCCACTGGTCCTCCCTTCGCGTGTACACTACACCAATCCCGAGCCTAGTCAAAACGGTCAGATCCGCGACATCATCCTTCATCGCTTCCAAATGATTTCCTAGATACAATTTCATACTATTCACGGCCTTCATACTTTCTTGAATCAAAGACTAAGAAATCGCTGCCTCTTGAGCCTCCAATTCCTCTCATTCCATATCGCTTGCTGCAAAGACATGTTAGCGCTCTCAACACTTCGAAGCTATGGATTTTCGGTCTACAAATGTGCATGATGTAATACCATTCTGCATGGGAATTTCGAACTCGCTTGGTAACCCCATCGCCTCCTTAAAACTGCTCCACACCGGTTTGAATAGGAGCGATCAAAGAACAAGTGCTACCGAACTTTCCTCATATAAATCCGAGGGCAGCCTTTAATGCCCAATCACCTTCTTCGCCATGAGTCTATTCCGGGTAGGTAACGATCCAGAACAACTGCCATACGGTGAATGAATGCTTCGCACCGGCTTTCCCCATACAATCTTGTACCATTTTACTTTACTTCTAACATTCTTCAAGACCGCGATAGGCAGAGGACACGAAGAAAACAGCCCCGAACTTCGATGGCGCCCAAAACTACTTGGTCCTCCAAGATGTAACGAAGTTAATCTCGGTGTTCATGATCGCCCTCTTCACCTCACATTCAGTGTAGGTCGATGATACTCCCCGCCCACTCTCCATTAAGTATCACCGGGCCCGACCCGGTGCATCCATTGGAACGACATCAGCCGAAGGGCCCTTGCATCGGGGTCCAAGATGAGTGGGCCTCGCGACACCACGGGTCGTGCCTAAAGCTTGTCCCATTACCATTCGCTATATGCAGTATCTAACAAACTTCCGTGCAGTCTCTCTCTATTCTTTAGGATCCTCGCCACACCCATGAGCAGTCTGCGGAACTTTCATGGTCCAAAATGCTTCTTCTTTATGTGGTTCTCCCAAGCCCACTTAACCCATACACAATCAGTTTTTCGAGCCAATTTCACCACTAATCCACAATATGCAGCTTGATTCCAAACCCGTGGGTCCACCAAACCAAGTCCGCCTTGCTCCTTTTGTCAAGTCCGAGGGGTAGCGTGGCTCGCGATGGTGCATTTTTTTTTACCATACTCGGTCCTGCCCGGATGAATGCTATTTACGGTTTAGCTACTTTATCCAAAGACGGTTTTGGAGAACAAAGATGGTGGCCCAATAATTACGGAAGGATGAAAGCACCGACTTCACAAGTCTGCACTCGCCCGCCTGTTCAACTCCTTGTTTTTCCGGTTTGAGATTCTTCGGTAATCTTCTCTATGAGCGGCAAGCATTCTTTTACCCCTAATCTTGTAGCCGTGAGTGGCAGCCCCAAGTAAGTGACTGGTGGGGTTACAAGAGAGATGTTCATGGCTTCTGCTAATGCTAGCCCTTCCGCTTCAGTCATACTTCCAGTTAGAAGAGTTGTCTTTGCATTACTGAGCTTTAGTCCTGTAGCTTCAGAGAAAGAATGTAAGATACCCTTAACAGCCATAATAGAGTCCATATTACCTTTGCAGAACAGTAGCACATCATCAGCAAAACATAAATGAGATATCTCAAGTTTTTTGCATTTTGAATGGGCTGAAATTTTTCGAGACTGGAGCCCTTGACGGAGTAGCGAACTCAGAATCTCCATGACTAGCACAAACAGATAAGGAGACACAGGGTCTCCCTGTCGTAAGCCTCGCTTCCCTTGAAAATAACCTTCCGGAGACCCATTTACCATCACCGAGAAATACGGCGAAGTATAGCACATCTGGAGCCATTCTATGAACAAAGGTGGGAATTTGAACTTGTGTAGAATTGCTTCCATTGCTACCCAAGAGACCGAGTCATAAGCTTTCTGAATGTCCAGCTTTATTGCACATCTCTTCTGCCCCTGCTTCCTTGAATACCCACGCAACAGTTCATGGGCCATCAAAAGATTATCCTGAATCGATCGTCCCGGAATAAAAGCAGATTGGGGACTTGATATCAAAGATGACATGCAATCTTTCATTCTGTTAGTTAACACTTTTGATACACATTTGTACACGATGTTGCAACATGCTATAGGTCGAAAAGAAGCAATATGCGAGGCATTTTTCATCTTCGGGATAAGACACTTAAAAGTAGAGTTTATCCCTTTGTATATCGCTTATGGCTGAAAATATCTTTGAATAGCTCTAATGAAATCATCTCCAATAATATCCCAAAATTTGTTTTTGAATAACCAAGCGTTGAATCCATCGGGCCTGGTGCCTTGTTGTCTCCCATCGCAAAGCGGTGCATCTTTAATCTCCATGTCACTAATAGGGAAGCTAACATCTGGGGCGTGTGCCGAAGTTCTACCTCAGCGAATATGCACACCATTCAGAAAATCGGTGTCACAACAAGTTGGCGACGACACCCCAAGTAGCTCTTGATAGTATCGCAGAAAATGCTTCCGGCCGGTTCTCTGCCTTCCCTTATAGTTCCTTGCGTGATCTGTAATACTCCACACCCTATTTTGGATTTGTTTCTCTTTCAAAGCATTAAAGAAAAATGCATTGCATTTATCCCGAAGCTCGGCCAATCTATATCGGTTTTATAGTACCACTTTCGGCTTCCTCCAAATTTTGAGAAGGTGACACGGCTTCTCCCTCACAAACAAACTTCGTGTGCACTAAGAGTAAAGGTCAAGCGGCTGCCCATTTAGTTTTTCTTGAATCGCTTCCAGTTCACTTCTTGTTTCACCACTTTTTCGAAAGTATCATTCCTGACCGATCTTGCCCACCCTTTCCACACACCTTTTAAACTTTTGAGTTTCCTTGTTAGCATGAATGGCGGACTCCCATGGTCCTCAATTTCCCAACAAGCTCTAACAGTAGGCAAAAAATCCTGGCTCATTGTCCACACATTGCTGAATCGAAAAGGAGTGTTACTTCGAAAAGATTGCAAAAAACTCATAATCAACGGGCAATGATCAGAGAGTCCTTGGGTTAGAATCTCCACCTTTGTTGCTACTGGAATAGATGTCCAAGGCGCATTGATGAGGCACCGATCAATCTTCGACCACTTCCTTGCTTTATCCCCACCGCTGTTCCATGTATAAAAGCAACCAGATTCTGCGTGATCGAATAGCCCTGCCGTATTCAGGCAATTCGCAAAAGGGAGAGTCTCTCTGGGATGAACAGCCCTATCTCCCACTCTTTCGTGCGAAAAAAGCACATTGTTAAAGTCTCCCATCACACACCATGCCCCTTGGGTTCCGGCACTTATCATTTTCAGCTCATCCCACAAGATGAGCCTCTCTTGACTCCTATTACTAGCATAAACAATGGTAAGGAAAAAGGAGAACCCATGCTGTAGGCTCTCAACCTTGCAGTGTAAGAACTGGGCCCCTTCCACCTCTCTATGTACATCCAAACTGCTCGTATCCCATGCAATCCATATGCGTCCATGTTCATCACTCGCATAATTATGTATACATTCCCACGATGGGCAAACCAAATCGGCAATAGAGAGGTGTTTTTCCCTCTTCACTTTAGTTTCCAACAAGCCCATGTAACTAATCTTCTTCTCTACAATAAAATTATTTAAATTTTTCGCTTTCATGTGATCGTTCAATCCTCTTATATTCCAACTACACACCCTAATCATTGATGAGGAATAGGTTTAGTGACCCCGCCGTTTCCCACGCCCTTTCGGCCGTCCTTTTCCACGCTTCCCACGAAGCTGTCTGCTATTCTGAGTTGCGTTGTTTTTGGGCTCTTGTTTGGACAAAGCACTATACTCTGGTGCTACGCTCACCGGGACAGGAGTGGATTGCGAAGTCACTGAACAGCTCAGGCTCCGCATCTGAGAGGTCGTCATCCTCCAAGTCCGCAAGTTCCTCAAAGATGTTCAATTTCGTGACAAACATTCCGGTTCGGGATGTATAAGTCCGCCTTTTGAAGGGGGTTGCACTACCGTCAACATAAACTCATTAGCACCATCTTCTTGCCCTTGAAAAGTACCTTCAACTCGACCCGGAGATACTATTTGAATCTTCGCTCGCGCATACCTTGCGGCTTTCTCGCGACTAGGCCTCGATAACTTAACCCACACTCGTTCGCTCGCCATCGCCAACCTTCAACAAGATCCGCATCCGATCCCCAAAGCATTTCCAAAGAACCACAAGGGCATGAGAAGATTCTCCTTCTACCAGCTGCTCACCCTGACATACACTCTCTTGTGCCCTATAAGCCTCCCTCTCTGTTGCCATCTGGCGACTTTCTTCTCTGTGTTCAGTCTGCCTTCGTACCCACACTCTACTTGTCCCTCCACCAACATACGGCTGCCCATCTCGTCGTGTCCCCGACCTCGTTGCCCGACTTCCACATAGCTGAGTAGTGTGCCCAAAGCGACAACACTTCTCACAAGACTGAGGCTTCCATGGATACTCCAAAGGAATATCAAGTTCGCGATCCCCAACCTTTATCTTTATGTTATCCTTATACTCGTGGTTTACCGGAAATTCAATACAAAATCGAGCAAACGTCAACCGTTTCCGCTTGGCAGTAGCATCGTCCATAAACTTTGGTGTTCCACCAACCAAACTTGCCAAAAAGGACAGTCCATCCAAAGTCCACATTTCCTTTGGTACGTCCATCAGCTTCACCCATAACGGTATTGTATTCTCCTTATTTCTGTAGCTGTTGACGTCAATTGTCCAAGGCTTTATCACAAACACTCTCCCCGCAATAAACACTGGCCCTTCATCTAAGATCATTTGCCGATCCTCTGAACAGGTAAAGTTCATATAGAACAACTCCTTATCAGTCGTAATATCAAACTCTCCCTTGAGCTTCCATTTCTTCTCCAGAAAGTCTTTGACCATAGGGAATGACAACCGCTTATCCAGGAAGTATCCAACCAAGTACTCATCCCATTGTTTTATCCCCTGCTCAACCAGTTCCTCTGGTACTTGAGCAACGCCATCTATAATACTAGGAGAATACGATGTGAACGCTACTGTAGATTCCTGGTTTCCATTCCGTCCAAACAGAGCACTCCACCTAGAGCCACCACCATTGTTTTGTACTGTAGCTTGTTGATTACGTGTCTCTGTTGCCTGAGACGGGGGGTTTCTGGTTGAAGCCAAATGCTCTATACCTTGCTCAGGGCCAACAGGACTACTCTCAGATGTTGATCTAGAGGAACCCAGCGCTGGGGCTACTGGGTTTCGCTCAGGTAAGCCTTGTGCAACCATATGGGCGTTACCAACAGCCACAAAGCTGGAGCGATTGGGGTTTTCAAACTCATACAGATTCATCCTTTTACTGACCTTACGAACTCTCACTCTCAAGAGTGAAGGATTTTACCAATAAGGCAGCCAAGGGAGTCAGCTATCTTGAGCAACTCACATTGTAACTCAGTGGAGGATTTTACCACACAAGACAACTACCAAGAAAACTTACCCGAACTCACACACTCAAGTTGTGGAGGATTTCACCAGGATAAGATAAGACCAAGAAGACAAGAGGAGAAGGGTGGGGTTCCTTGTCGAGCAGAAAACTTGGCAAAGAATTTCCTAAAACAGAAGGGAAGCATAAGGTTTTTTAGATAAGAACCTATCTCCCCTTTTGTATTTTAACTATAAGCGGCAATAAAAGGGGGCATAGGATCACAAAGGCTATATAAGTTAAGTCACCACCGGGTTCCAAAAAAAGGTCCCCATTGATGAGAATTGTTATAGTGTTCACTTCAAATAATTAATTATAGAGTTCCCATTTTAATTAAGTTGATAACGTGGAATTTTAAAGGAGCTCGAAAAATATCCATTGTGGGAGCTTTAATATATATATATATATATATATATATATTAAAGTTGTACCCTCTTGGCTCTATTTTTTGAGCCTTCACAGAGTCTCCAATATTTGTAAAACTCTTTGGCTAATTACGAAAAAGTAGGAGATAAATAAGATAAAATCAGACAAATAAGGAATTTCTAACTTTGAGTTGAACATTTATACTCTTTTTCTTTCCTTGATTTTCAAGATGGTTAAGTTGTCAAAGTTAAGAGCGTATCTCCTTTTTTTTTAACCAAGGCAAGCAGCAAAGTACTTTTCAAGACCAAAAGAGATATGTTCTAAGCTATATATATATATATATTAAAGCTGTACCCTCTTGGCTCTATTTTTTGAGCCTTCACAGAGTCTCCAATATTTGTAAAACTCTTTGGCTAATTACGAAAAAGTAGGAGAGAAATAAGATAAAATCAGACAAATAAGGAATTTCCAACTTTGGGCTGAACGTTTATGCTCTTTTTCTTTCCTTGATTTTCAAGATGGTTAAGTTGTCAAAGTTAAGAGCGTATCTCCTTTTTTTTTACCAAGGCAAGCAGCAAAGTACTTTTCAAGACCAAAATAGAAATGTTCAAAGATAGGGTATGCTATGTTTAAGGCCCTTCTATGCTAGAGAATATGATTTGAATGAACTCATATAACTCTATGATCTTCATCAGTAGATTTAAGAGAAGGCGTGTCCCATAACAAAACTAGCAAGTAAGAACTTTTATGCATGCCCTTCTGCTACAAAGACCTTTAGTCCCATGAAATAGATTATACATGTACATGAATTCATACTGGAGATTTAGCAAAAAATAATAATAATAATATTGGAGGAGAAAAAAAAAATCCACTACTGAGGGTTTGATTACCAAGATATTAAATCACGACAACAACAAATGTTCTGCAGTAGTACTCTTATGGAAAACATGTTGAACTGTATAGATGCCTACATGGGATGATGAAAAGCTCCATTTCATATACAAAACAAAAATTGTGGTTCAAGAGGCCGGTGACGATTCATCGTCTGCATTTTCAACCTCTGTGGTTCTACACTCTTCTCTTCCACAATAAATCCATCCCTGAACCTATCGTAGTTTGTCTGCTCATCTGACTTCCAAGGATGTTCCCCTAGTACTCTAATCATGTCCTCTTGATGTAAAACCTCCTTCTCGAGCAACAGCTCAACAATCTGAGCCACATGCTCTTTATGCTTGCTCCTCTATTAGTCTACATCAATAAGAAACCACTGAAATAGAAAATTTCACTGAAGAACTCTTATGAAGTTTTCAATCCTCTTTAGTTTTCTTTAAGGGGAGATAGTTGATTGGGCTGATTGCTTTTACACGACCATTGACTTTTCCGAATTTCACATTGGCTGATTGCCTTTATGAAATAATGTTTATCACAGAGATAGGATTTGGTTGAATTTCATGAGTAATCACCTCCCTAAATGTTCCATGTGCTTATTAAAAATAGCCATTCTAAACGTATCTTACAACCATTGAGCTCCAGGAAATCACATCTCCAAGAAGCAACATATTGAATTGAATCACATTTTGTGTAAACAGATACAAGAGCATTTCTAATCCTTCTTTTAGAATCCAATATGTTCCTATAGGAGTAGCCATGGATTTTTGTATCATTTCTTTACAATTATCAAGCTACACTAAAGATATTGCATGCTGGCAGGGAGGACACTTGCTAAGGTTAGGACATTCGGCTTCAAGCCCAGATCCAACATGTTAATGAAAATGCTCACGACATCACTAGACATAGTATATTGAGCAAGAGAAGAAACAACCCCACTATATGTAACTACATCTGCGTTTAACCCGACATGCTTCATGTCCTGTAGGAGTTGTATGCTATCCTAAAAAAATGGTTTTGAGCATAGCTATAAATTAGAGCATTGAACTAATCTCAAAGAATAATTAACGAGATTAGTGAAAATTTCACTGAACATAGCAAATGCATCGAACTAATCTCAAAGAATAATTAACGCAAAATTGGAAATTGGAGGCAAATGCATTGAACTAGCTAAAAATAATAATTAACGAGAAATTGAAAACTGGATGCCACTGCATTGAACTAAATCAATGTATAATTAAGGGGAAATTAGAATGGATGCAAATGCATTGAACTAACCTCAATGAATAATTAACAGGAAATCAAAAAATTAGATACAATTGCGTTGAACTAATCTAAAAACATAGTTGTATTATATGTAGTTGGAATGTTCGACAAGTATAGTTTTGTTTTTAAAATAGTGTTTATCATATATATCTATTTTTGTATGATTGGGAATGACTTGATATTCAAATAGCTTAAGTATGATCTTTGCCTTATTGGACATTCCAACAAAAATTTAATCAAACTTCTATTATGTAACAACAAATCGAAGTCGAAAGATTTTATCAAGGTTGCGCCTATCTTTTTATGGAGCATGGGCTTTTCACATTACAAGAAATTTGGATGTGTGATCAATATAACATTTATATCTTATAACTGTACATAGTTACAAATATTTTTCAGAATAATTTAATATAGTGGCACCCATTCATAGGTCGGGTTCGAAAGCTAGTGTATATATATATATCAACAAGAGCTTTTTGAGAAATTAAGTTTTCCAAAGCTAGTGTATATATATATATATATATATATATATATATATATATATATATATATTCAGCATTATTGTTTAAAATTTCTATGGGTTACGTATTTTTTTCTTTGGAAAACTTAATTTCTCAAAAAGCTCTTGTTGCAGTCTTTCCACACTTTTATGGGATGCTGTTGGTGAACTAGAGCTCTTGATGATAGTGAGAGGCCATAATTAGAGGGTGAAAAGATCTAATCTTGGACCTAGCAACTTGTAATTGTAGATGGGAAAATGAAGGAGGATGAAGGTCAGTATACTAGGATAGCATAACTAAAAATGTGAACGATAAGGTTGTTGAAATCTAAGTTAGGTCAGAACATAAGCAAAATCACCATTGGAAAGTTTGAATTTTGAATTCAAAAGAAACTGGGGAAATGAGATGAATGTTTTGTGAGAATCAATTTTTGGAGAACCTCGGCTTTGGAATTTCAAGTTGGTCCTCAAACTGTCTATTGAATGGCCTCTGTTTATTACTTTATTCTACTACGTCATGCATGGGGAAGCAGTTGTACAAGAAAACTCAATTAGCTTGGTAGCTGGATTGGTCACACATTTGTTACTTGTTACCTAAGAGCATTTTTAATGGTGAGACCTCTTGAGCACCAAGCCAAAAAAAACACCAAACCAAACACCAAATCGGTTGAAATTTGGTATTTGCTTTGGTGCTGAACCAAATATACGTCTCGGTTTACCTAACACCGCACGGTGTTTCGAACACCGCATGGGCTTTTAGTGAATTATGGGCTTCTACGGTGTAGTTTTCTGAAAGCAGCATGAACTTTATATTTAGGCCCACTCGGTTTTCATAAAACCACACGGTGTATTGAAAGCAGCGTGCTCTGATTGAAAAATGACCAAAAAACGGCTATATTTCTCATTCTTGCACTATAACTTCATGCACTCCAGTCCTCATCCCATCAAGCATATGAAGATTGTACTCGTATTTTTTGGCACAATACATCCTAAAAGTCATAAATTATACAATGTGAGTACATATTATATTAATAGAGCAGATAAATAAAACCACTAAGATAAATAAAACAACTAAACTTATCAGAGTGAATTGATCAATTTGCGGGTCTAACTCATATACATGAGTATCTGGCACCTCCAGAATGGGAATGTAAGTAGGCTCCCCATTAGGTTTTGATATAATATAAAAAGACAGTTTCTTACCCTATGAATAATGATTTATGCTAGGAATAAGATAGCTATGCTATTCTACATTTAGATAAACTTTCTACTCTCAATTATCTTATAATAACGGGAGTCAAAATTCGTTCCACTCCTAGTTTCTTAGACGTAATAATTTCTCTATATTAAACAATCCTACAATATCAATGAGAGCAATAATTTAATTATACTAATATGGTTAAATTAACTAATTTAGATATTCTAACTTATACTATGGCAATTTAATACTACAATGTGAATGAGAAGAAGAGTATTAGGGGGATTTGATTCCACCTTGATTAATTCTTAATATGCTAGCATAGATTTGTTGTAATCCTAATCTTTCTGTTTTCACATAAAGTTTAGGTATTTTTAATCCCTAATTATTCATGGCAATATCTACCAACTAATAATTAGTATGTGAGGCAATTTAATCCTATTCTCATGGTGAATTAACTACCTTCTAACACTACACCATAAGAGTCATTTTGTAACGCAGCAAAATTTTCATTTGTAACACATATATCCGTTACTACCGTTCTAACGGATATAACTGTTAGGTTCTTTCATATCTGTTAGTATATTTCATTTTATTTTTCTAATTAATATGAAAGTATTATTATAATGTTTGGTAACAGTTAATTTCGTTAGGAAACAAATAAAAATGAATAAAAAACATCTAACGCAAAGTCCAAAAGGGTATATGTGGAACTAACGGAAAAGATTAGAACTAAATAAAATAGAGTTCTCCCCGACGCTCATCTCTCTCAAGTCTTCAAGCCTCCATGAAAACCTCGTCTCCTCTGTCAAACCTCTCAGCCTTACTGTAGGAGCTTCATCCCTCTCTCATTCCCACTCCAAGAAGGTACACTCACTCTCAAATCTCTCACTCTCACACTCACTTGCTCCCACACTCAACCAATCACAAAATCACTTCTTTTTTAAAAGAAAGTTTTAATTTCATATGTACTAATCTTTTGTTTCGGTGATTAACACAGAATGGTAGACCTAATGTTTCTATACTAAGTGGCGTTGGTACACAAGCTTCCTCCTTTTTTATAAGTTTATTTGTGTTAATTTTCTAGTCTTATGTTTGAATCTTTGAAATGGGAAATTTTGTTTCATTTCTGAATTCTTTAAACAAGTTGTCACTGCTTACATATTAAATTTACCTATGTATACTTGGTCACTCAAGAGTACTGTTAATTGTCTTTGTTTCAACTTTCAAGTAATCTTTGTAAGTTATTTTGTGGGTATACAATGGTACATTTTCAATTCTCTATGTTTTAATATACATGGTGTCAACAAATTAGTTCATTTTTCTGGTCTGTTCATCTATTTTTGATTAAAAAAAAATACTTTTCAGCATGAATTGCATAATTACTTTGTTATTAGGTCCTCCAGGGCCTGGTAAGACCAGTTTGCTGTTAGTAATGTGTTATGAATGTTGCTTGGAATGCTAATTTTCTGATGTAGTTTTGATGTTTGTGATACATTCTCAATGCAAATTTTAAATTTCTTGCTCGATGGAAGTATTGAAATTCTACCTTTATTTCTGTTGTGGAATTTGAAATTCATTATCTATGGGCTTTTTGCTAATTCCTTTTGGATTTCGTGGTTGTGATGTCTATGTTTTAATGACCAAGTAATATGATTCTTAGGCAAGCAATGGAATTATGTTATACTAAACTCCTTTTTAACTCCGCCTGTGCAAACTTATGAGAAGTTTGCATTGCTGGTCCCAAGCCCAGATAAAGGAGGAGGGAGAAGATGGTGGGTAATCCCAAATATTTTGATATCTTGCACAATATGATAACAATTTACTTATTGGTATATTTTCTTTTTTGTTAGTGATGCTGACAAGGAGAATGCTTGTTGAGAGAGGTCTGAACACACCATGGTCAATTTGTATGACACACATCAGTCCTCTTTAGAAGGTAAGTTAACGATTTCGATGATATTCGAATACCTGGCTTACTATCTTATTAATTCGAATAAAAAAACTAGATTGTTGAGATATTAGGTGGGTGGAGTATGTTTCAGATACTGAAGGAAGACAATAGTAACTGGATTATTTGAGTTTCTCTCGTCACTGGGGTTTCAAGTCCTCTATGGTCTGTGTCAAGATTATGTTGAATTCTTACTCCTTTTACATTCAGATATTATCTGTTTCTTCTTTTCTTTCTTTTTACTCTTTAAAGGAATTGGATTTTGTATGTTAGTTATTTAAATTTATTAGATGGCCTGTTATTGTGGATTTCGTCCTCGTCAATGTTGGATATTATTGAGGTGATGTTTTACAGTCTGTATACTTGGTAGATGCGCTTATTTACTATGGTTTGTGCAGTATATTGTTTTTTTCACTATTGCTAGTTGTCAACTGCTCTGTGTGGTTTCTTATATTAATATAGTTTTGTTTTGCTCAGTATTTTACTTCAAGCATCTTATTAAAATATATATATCATGTTATTGATAGAAGCACGTTACAGTAGAGTCTGTTTCTATATGAATTTGTTGTTGTATACAAATACATAACTATCATATTTGTTGTTGCCCTTCTTTTTGTAGGGTTGGCAAATTAAAAGTAGTTCTTACTTCTTCGAAAACTTATGTTACTAGGGGATCGGCTATGTTGGAAGTGTATCTGCGACCTCGTTACGTTGGACGTTGGAACTAGGAATCTGGTTGCAGGTGCTTACAAAGGACATAATTGATTTCCAAACATGAATGTCAAATTTGTTGTCAGCTACGTTCAGACCTTACCGAGACAGCCATAGAAAACAGCAGAGGCCATATACTAACACATGTAGATGGTCATTTTTGGATGTCATGGTCTTTTGATAGGACTAGTGATGTAAGTTTCTTTAGATCCCAGAAATAAGAATGGAATTGAAACATGCTTTCTTGCATTTGTTTGGTTACAGAATCTAACAAATGTAGGTGTATCCTTTTCTAATTCTGATAATATAAGTTTCTTTGTAATGTTGTTTATTTTCCATTTTATGACTATTTCATTTTTTTTTTCAAATTGCTTAATTGGTATCATCTTGGGGATGCATCCGCTACTTTGTCTTTGACCTCTCTTGCGTACTCCATTGAAGCCATACCCAGAACTGTCAAGGGAAAAGAATATGCCCACCACGAAACATTGAGCCTTCATGGATTTCTGGAATAAGGTAGGCCTTCACATCTGTTTTGTTTCAGGAGACAAAACATAATGTTAGTTGCAAACTTGCAATGTTATTGAATTGGGTTTGGATTCCAACAATTTTCTTAAAAGTGTTGATTTAAACCTTGTGCTTCTGTTTAATAATTAGAGATATATTAGGAATTTCCATAATCCCATCCCATCCCCTAGTTTTTTTATTACTTAATGTCGATTTTCTTGATTTTATTGAACCAGTAATGTAAATATTTAATCTAGTCAAGTAGGAATAAAATCCTGCAATAACTTTGTCAGTTTTCACTTCAGTTATATAAACTCATAATCTATTATTAAATTATTGTTCATTTGCTAAAGAACTGAGTTGTTTGCTTCCATAGTATTAAAACTGTTACATGATTGAAATGCAGGTTTCATCTCGAAATGAGTTTGAAAATGTTCAGGAGAATAATGAGGTGAGTTCACAGTATTTTACTCCTAGCAGAGAGGAGCCTCTTTCAGACGACACAAAAAGTATAAATCACAAACAAGGTAATGAGAGCACAGAGATGGATTCTTTTGCAAGTAGTTTACTTTGTGGATAAATAAAATACACTAGAAGTATTATTTGAAGTTCATCGTTGAGGTTGTAGTATATATATTTGTTAAATTATTTGAATGGTAGAGTTGGTGTAATTTGTGGATGAATATAAGTGGTTTTATATATACCAGAATTGTCATTTTCTAACAGAGCCAATTTTACGTTAGTAACGGTTATAATTGTTACTTATTGTATCACGGATATATCCGTTAGTAATGGGAACAATCGTTAGAAAATAACAATAATAATAGGTTCCATAATTTATAATAAATTGGTCACGGTTATCTAACGCTTTTAACCGTTAGTAAACCAATAAAAGAAACTAAAAATATCATAACAAAAAGACATAAAACAAAAAAAGATAACGAAAATACAGAGTGGGGAAATTTGGGTCACACACCCGATTCCTGCTTTCTATTCTCTCGCTTTCTCCCGTAAACCCTAACCAGTTAATTCCCTCTCTTACTCTCTTCCTTTAAACCCCATTCAATTATATCGATCAACAAACATTGAAGGTAAGCTAGTTGCAGCAACAGTAATTCTCTCCACCAACAATTGATAATGGTGGCCGTCATTTACTACGCAGTGGCCATCGTTATGCCTATATCAGGTTCTCTCCCCCTCTCTCTCTCCCTCTTCATTTCAAATTATTTCCGTCAAATTTTAAATATTTATACTTTGGACACTGTAATCATCTCTCTTTTTTTCACTAAAAAACAATTAGCTAATTAACCATTGTTGAATTAAGGTGTTCATTGACGAATCAATCTTCGTTTCATGCTTGGTTTTCTTAAGTAGCTAATTAATTGGTCGGTGCAACCTTTATTTTCACAGGTTTGTTTCTTCCATTTCAAACAAGATTTTGTTTTTCATAAATTGGGATGTTGCTTCTTTTTTATGGAACTAATTGGCCTTGCTATGGGTTTGTTTGATATTTGTTTGCTTTATAAACATTTAAGTGGGATTGAATTATTAATTGAAGATATTTTGTTTGTTTACTTGATTGGATTTATAAGAGATGAATGATTCAAAATAAATAAAGCATTCAATCAAGCAATGAAGTTATGAACTTATTGTCCCTCATGTTGATATCACTAGGTTTTTATTTGAGGCCATATCGACTGGAGTACTGCTTGCTTTTGTTTTGAATATACGTCTAAACTTATCGCTAATGAGATTTCCTACATTTTCTTACACTAATTATGTCAGTTATTGATAGCACCCGTAAATCCATGAAACAATTCTTCTCTTACGTCTCATAAATACTTATGGCTAGACTTTCCAGCGCCTGTAAGTAGTTTTCTTTTGTTGAGAATGCTGGAAATTTTTTTGTTTCGAATTTGGCCACTAAGCTAGATTGTTTTTCTTGCTACATATGGCCTGACAATTGTAATACAACAAATTTTCATCCCTTTTCTAAGGACACTAGATTTAAGACCAAATATACAACAATATTGTCTTTCAATGAAAGGTATCAACACCAAGTTAGGAGGAGCATATGAGTGCACCCACAAACTCAGAGTTAATGCATGTTTTCCTATAATTGTCTTAGTGCAGATCTTACTCATAAATATTCTCACTTTAAATGCTTGGACCATTTGTGTAATTATTTTTTTCATTATTATTTTGTGATTTTGATGCAGTTAATATCTTCTATTTGTGTATAAAAATTACTTGAAATTTAATTGTTAATACTAGTTTCTGGCCAAAGTTACTTCAGATAGAAATACGGCAAAACTGTGAGACCGAAATTCTTGTAGGGCCAATTGTTTTTGCATATAAGAACGACCACAAAATTAAGTGTTTTGGAACTCTTGCATGTGCCTCATGATATGGTCTGCATGCTACATGGTGAGTGGGGTAACAAGGTCACAAAACGCACGTGCATGGCTTGTATTCTTGTATAAAGGTTCACAGAAAAGGGCACGTCAGTATGATCATGAGAAGGCTCTCACATGATTCTATACCTAATTTCCATGTGAAGTTCAACTGTTGAAGCATTTATGTTATTTCCAGTCCTTTGTTTGTTTTTTTTTTATGTATTGCATGCTTATTATCACATGCAGTTAAATTTGTGTTCAATTGAAT
Source organism: Coptis chinensis (assembly GCF_015680905.1). Classification (NCBI taxonomy): domain Eukaryota; kingdom Viridiplantae; phylum Streptophyta; class Magnoliopsida; order Ranunculales; family Ranunculaceae; genus Coptis; species Coptis chinensis. The sequence goes on from NC_141464.1 coordinate 38,711,686, forward strand.
TTTGATCAGAAAGTTATGGTTCACACCTTGTAGTGCCTGTACATCACATGGGAAGGCAGTTAAACCAAATGCACGGTATATTCCACACGGCTTGGCAAGCTTACATGGATACATTGTTCCACAATACGCTGAGTGGTCCCTTTTTCTACGTGAAACAATGGGTCTTTTATTGAAGGGTATCCTGGTAAGTACATTTTTCATTGCAAATTTTAATAATTTAGTAATATAAGACCGCACCATTTATTTAGAAGTATATAGTATCTGAGGTGACTCAATGAAAGAAGAATAATAATACCCATCTGTTTTGAAAATCTACCAATCTACCAAGCTAGGTCACGTATAATGTTAATTTGAATTGTCTTTTATCTTTGGTTGCTTTTGGAACACTTATAGTTAATTTGGTCTGTCGTGGTGTTCATCTTTCCATAGTGATAACTGAGTTATCCAAATAAGCCTTTTTTTAGTGAAGTAAATGCATAGTACGTTTCTTACTACGTTTCAGACTAAACTGATTCATGTTTGAGTTTGCTTTGCTGGATGTAGGTGACGAGGAAATTTAATAAGGTTTATACTTTATAGAGGGGTCCAATGGGTATGGTTTCACAAGTTGTTCATGGTAGTGGTTGCCATGCCCGACGATACGATTTTGCTTTGAGAGGTATGTCTATTATCCACCCTGGAAGTCATTAGGATTTCCAACAAAGCATGTTTATAAATTTATAATATTAGATTACTAATATATAAGACTAACCAAAAGTTTGTTTCCTTGTCGAGACAGGTATTGGATGTTTACTAGAAGCTAGATGGGCTTGTGTGGCATAGATAGAAGATGCATATATACTCTATATTGTTTGACACTATTCTTATATAGAAGCTTGTGTGGCTTGTGTGGCATTGTTTTTCGTTTATTGAACTTGACACCAATTGAGTTGGTGGTAACACTTTACCTATACTTTGCATATAATATATTTCATGTATGAACGTAGGTTGCCACCCTCTATATGCACCGTTGTTTCAGTAATAGATTTTTTCATTTTCTCGTAGCATGACTTATTTTTAATACATTATGGTAATGTCATTTTTTATATATATCTTGCTTTTGATACCATTTGCTATTTTGCAGGTGAAGGTGTTTTGAAGCAAGCCTCGCCTGTAGAAGTACATGTAAGAGAAAGAAATGAAGTTTTGAGCTTGACTGATTAGGTGTACTTGTAATGAATTAGATGTGTAAGGTAAATTTTGTTGGTAAGAAATCATTCAATACCATATTTTTTATGTCAAGACTTGGTATTTATGATCAGTATGAAATATATTTGTTTTTTTAAGACTTGAATGGTGATTGGTGTAAATTGTGTTTACATGGTTATATGACTTGAATGGAGTTGCTTTTACTTATTTAGTTTCTATGGTGGTGAGCTACTGCAAGCTTTGTGTTCTGGTTACAAATATCCGTTATATATTATATTTTTTTTCAAAACAGTCCACATACTGTAACAGCTATATCCGTTACAAATAAATGCTAACTATTGTTCAATGACATTAGTAACGGTCATAAGTGTGACAAACTTCACGGAAAGGAACAAAATTCATTCGCAAGGTAAGTGTTACAAATGGAAACACTAACGGATATAAGTGTTACTTAAATTAATTTTTTCAGAACGGATATATCCATTACAAAATTTTCTACAAGTGACTGTAACACCCCAGACGTAACGGATATAAGTGTTAGTAAAAATATTAGTAACAATTATGACTGTTACCAAATCCCTTTTTTGGTGTATATTGTTATTATTTGGTTAATTTTTATTTATTTTTTATAAAAGTTGTCTGTTTCGTAAGATTTGGTAGAGTGTACATTGGATGCCAACCCAATGGAGTTTCTTGTAGGGGGTGCAAGTATCCCCAAAATTAAAAATGATTTTTTTTAAAAATATATCAACTATTAGTAACGGATATTTCCATTACAAACAATAGTTAAGCAAATAGCACGTCCATTACTAACAGATATATCCGTTAGAAATGACAAATTTAATCGGCCACCAACAGTTGACTATCTGTTACAAAGAATTTTAGTAACAGATATAACCGTTACTAAAATTATTATTAGTAACGGTTATATCCGTTACTAAATTTGGCCTAAGTGAGAGTGACGCCCTAGAGCTAACGGATATAACCGTTAGTAAACGCCTTTTCTGGTATAGTTTAAAGTGGAATATTTTACTACAACTTATTCTACACTAACACATCAAGTCTTCATCAAAACTTCAATCAAACCCTTCTAATTTAAGAGCTAACATGAAACTTCTAGACTAATATCATCATGGAGAAAAAAATAATACTAATATTCCTAAGTGCATAGTATAAATACTTATTATTATTATTTTTTAAAATTTTTTTACTAGAAAATAAGTGCATATTATACATATATATATCCTAATAGGTGTCTTAAATTACGCGTGTTTCTATGCCACCCCCAAACAAAAACATGTTTTGTCCTCAAAGTATAGAAATAAGAAGGATAGGAAATACCATGGAAACTTGTGAAAATTTTAGAACACCTGCAAAACAAATTTAGAATATACTAATATAGATAAATAAAAACATATGCAACTCTATGTGAGTTCCACGCGTTATGGGAATAACAAAAATTAAATTGTTTGGGACATAAGCAGACACTAACAAAAAGTAAAACTTACCTCATATCCATCATTTAAGCGTTGTCCTCCTCTTCTATAAAGATGTGAGGTTCCTTTGCATCCTGCCACGCCATGACAATTTGCCAGGCCTTACGCCATGTATCATCAACCCTTGCTAACCTGTTAAGTTTTACACGGTCTGATGGGGTGTAAGGGGCTACCTAATTAGGTTGTAGCCTCCACCCCGCCCAAATCATAGCACGAAAAGATCGTATAATATAATTGGTGGGTCGCATAATATCAACCTCAACCCAATCCGTGTAGCGGAATGCGAAATCAGGAAAGAAACATACCATGATGAGGCAAACCAAGACAGGCATAAAAAGGTATTTATGCTTCATACTATAGGCTCGTGCTAAATTGGACACTAAGGTTTGGGGAATGCCATATAACATACGTCCCTCAGCTAAAGCAAGGAAGACGTCACTGACGGTGTTATTTGCAGAAGAAAACCGCCATTCCCCTAAGATATTCAACATGATAAAAAAACATGATAGTGCCTACGTTAAGGGACAATTTACCAAGGGCTACGTTATATTGCCCTTGGTCCTCTATACGAAAAATCCCTGCCCCATAGGTCTCTTGGAAATACTCATAGTTATAGAGGTATATATTATCAGATATATAGCCCTATAAGTTTCGAGGAGCAGGCATATGCATCCCAATAGCAAAGGCTACCAAATACTTGCTGAAATCCATTGTTATATCATCAATGATGACAGAGAACACTTGTTCCCCATCCAGTCGATAAAAGAACTTACAATAATCATAGAAATAAGCAGTAAGTTTAGGAGACTAAGAGTCATTGGCACTTACCAGTAGATTCTGCCATCCTGACTGCATAATCCTATCGCGGAATCAATATCCATACGTGTTACTATCAAGCAATTCATCAAAGGACTGCTCAGGTATGATTTGAGGAGATTTCATAGCAACCAAATATACTACTAAACTCCTGGAAGTGAGTGTGGAAAACCCCAGAAAACATAACTGGAGGTGTGTTGAGGTCAGGGCGCGGGCGCGCTTAGAATATCCTATGGAAGGGGCGCAGGCGTGTTCAACTCTGACTCTACGTTCTAGGTCCTTGGGCGCGGGCGCACTCTATTATAGGGCAACAGAGAGGGCATGCGCGCTTCGAGTGCTGTTTGTAGGTATGTAGTGAGAGGTGAATTTGAGAGGTGTTGTGTGAAGTTTAGAGCATCCCATGTATTTATAGAGCTCTAGTTTCTTAAACAAAGGTCCTCAAGGTTCCCTAATGGATACGGGAAGTGATGGAATAAGAAAAGGCTTCTAAAACCAAAATAGAAACAGGCTCCAAAATCAAACCTATAGCCTTTAGGCTGGAATTAAAAATAGCAATCATCCAAATTATAATCTTTAAGGTTGCACAACCCAAGAGTAGCTAATTCTAGCTACACCATATTAGCAACATGCTCACACAAACCATATTCTCAAATTCTTGCACTATTAAATTCCAAATACAGGTGGATAGGGTAAAATACAATGCTAAACAAATAATGCCACCCCCAAACAAGTCGAAAAGGTGGGATTCATGAAAAATAGATAGCATGCTCGGACAAAATTTAAACTAACTCAAAATTTAAATAACAACCAAATACATAATCCAATATTAACTACTTAACTAAACAACTAGGAATCAAATTATTCTACTAAAAATAGGGAAATTTCCTAAACAACAATAATCCAATCAACAAACTAGCCACGAGATGAGGATGGGCCACATCCATCTGTCCTACGTCGACGACGCTCATGCCTGCCAGAGTCAGTAGAAGAAGAACCCTCATGAGGGGGCAGGCATCGTAGAACTTCTACTTGAAATGTGCACTGTTGCTCCATAAAGACATCCATGGCTTCCCAACGCTCTATATGAGTATGGGCTAGAGTATCCATGTTAGCCTGGAAATCCTCGTGACTGTCACCTAGCAACTTCATATTAGACTGAAGCTTATCCTGGTTACGGAGAATGGTACCTTGCCTAGTCTGGATAACCTCACAGATCGAGGTCACTCAGAGAACGTTGGCCTGTATGAATCGTCTCATACTTAGTATGGAGAGTTCACAGGCCACGATGAAGTAATGAGATGCGGTCTATATCTGTAGTAGCTCTTTCCAAAGCATCTACATCAAAACATGTCGTGTCATCTTCATGGTCCTCCTCCGATACCATCTCAGCACCCCTAACCCCAGGCAAATTCCAATCCCTCTGAATACATTCCCGATAAAGACATGCATTTTCATGCAACATCAAATTAATCTAACCAGTCTTCGGAACACTTCCCCAATACAACATAATCTTTGTAATCAATGTAGGGAAGGCTGAGGTCAATTTACCAACTGCTCTAATCTCATTCAACAAAAATTCAAGAATGCAAAGCCCATACCTCTTTTCTTGAAGGGTCCAGAGAACGTGCATACAACTCAAATTGATGTCACTGGCTTTCGTGGTGGCAATCACATTTCTACCAACCCACTGAGCCATAGCCAGCTGGTTTCGTCTCAGAGACGTCTGACGAACACAGTGCGAGTTCGAATTGTAAATTCCTTCCAAGACAGTCTCCGTCATCAACGGACCGATTCCACCAAACTGAGATTCCTGCATTGTGACTACGATGGGTCTTTGGTCAATGCCAATAATCTTAGACAACACTGCTGTAGTCAATTCCCTCTGACTACCATTCACCTTCACAAAAATCTGTTAACCATCAATCTCCCTCTTCTTGTAAATATCACACACCAAATCAGTGTGATAAAAATCCTCTGGAGAGTACCATAACCCTTCCCACTTCCTAATACGTATTTCGTGACAAAAAAAGGGTGAAAATTGTTGAAAAGTAAAAACTTGTTACGGAAGAATCTTTGGGGTTTGAGGAACCATTGGATTTTGGATTTCAAAATTGGGGTGAATGCAAGGTGGGGAAGAGTGAATTAAACACTCGATAAAAATTTGGATAGGGGTCGTGTAGAGGTTAGGGCACGGGGGCTTCAAGTTTAAATTTGGAGACGGGGCGCGTGCTCAAGGTTTTCGGGTCAGCCGTTCTTGCATTTTTTTAGAAGCGGAGAGAAACCAAAATTGTATTTTGGTTTTTAAAAGTGGGTCACATGCGAGTCACTTGACCGCATAGGGTTAAATTCATTTGGTCCTGTGTCCAAAACAAATCCTGTAATGCCCATCTTGTCCTATGCCTCGTAAAACTTAAAACTAAAATTCCCGATTCGTTAACGGTCCAGTTTTGGCGAATGAGCTATGAAAACAATCATCAAAGAAAATACAATCCAATGATTTATAGAAAACTCAAATCTAACCATGGTTGACATATAAAAGATGGAAAACGCCTCAAAATCGTGAATGACATAAGTTATATGATCAAAAGAAATCTAAATTCATAGATAGTGTCAACCCGAATCAAAATACGACTAAACAACATAAACAATAAGAATATAAAGTTGAGTGATCAAGAATGGAAAGACCAAACACCCCACCCCCAATTGTTTTTTTGAAAACATAGTTTAGAAAATTTGTTTTAAAAACGTGGGCATTTTAAAGTCAGATTCCCAAGACTTGCTAGATTACTGTTTATAGGGTTTTAATATTTTTTTTATGAATAAGGTTTAATATAAAGAAAAACAATAAAACAATAAAGACATAAATCACTCCATAGAGAAACATGACTCAAAAACCGAGAAAATATGCAAGAGTGGAAAGTATGAATTATGTTAAACATGAACTTAGGATCCGGTACTTACAGCCACACACTCCAAAGGGAGGGCCCGGTTACCTTAATGGTGCACTTACTAATATATGGAATTAAAAGGAAGTACACCAAACATCAAAGGTTAGTCCTCATAGACAGGGTCCAGTAAAAAGACATCCTCCACATTTGGGGACATTAACTCGTGAAAATGTTTTAAACATTGGCCATTAAGTTGAAAGGTACTGTTGTCCTTGGGATTTACCAAGGTGATTGCCCCATAAAGGGTGACTTCAGTAACCAGAAAAGGACCAGACCAACGGGTTTTTAATTTTCCTAGGAAAATATACAAACGGGAGTTGTAAAGCAAAACCTTTTAACCAACCACAAACTCTTTATACAAAATCTATTTATCATGAACATGTTTCATGTTAGCTTTATAATCCTTCGCGAGATCATAAGAATCGCTATGGATTTCTTCAAGTTCATTTAATTGCAATTTGCACTTGACACCTGCCTCATCAATATTGAAGTTTAGGCTTTTTATAGCCCACATAGCATGATGCTCCAATTTAATGGGCAAGTGACAAGGTTTTCCAAACACAAGTCTAAAGGGAGACATTGCTATAGGAGTTTTAAAAGCTGTCCGATACACCCATAAGGCATCAGTTAGACGCTTAGACCAATCTTTCCGATCAGGATTGACTGTCGTTTCTAATATTTTTTTAATTTCTCTATTAGAGACTTCTACTTGACCACTAGTCTGTGGATGATGAGTAGTAGCCACCTTATGGGTAACTCCGTACTTTTTAACTAAAGAAGCAACAACTCTATTGTAATAATGTGTTTTTCCATCATTGATGATGGCTTTAGGGATGCCAAAATGATAGAAAATGTATTCCTTAACAAAAAACACAACTGTCTTATGGTCATTGCTACAACAAGCCATGACCTCTATCTATTTGGAAACATAGTCCACATCAACAAGAATATAAATAAAACTGTGGGAAACAGAAAAATGACCCATGAAATCAATGCCCCATACATCAAATTTTTTTACTACCATAATGGGATTTAAAGGCATCATATTACGCGTTTAGTGTGACGCCTGCCCAAGTTGTTGGCAGCGAACACACGTCTTGTAGTGAACTTGTGCATCTTTAAAAAGGGTAGGCCAATAAAAACCATATTGCAGAACTTTAGCTGCCATTTTCATACCACTAAAATGGCCACCACACTCTTTGTCATGGCAAAAGGATAAACCTCATTATATTCCTACTGGGGAATACAACGACGAATAATCTGATCAGCACAATATTTAAAAAGGTAAGGCTCATCCCAGTAGTATAGCTTAACTCTGGCAAAAAATCAGTTACGTTTATTTCTTGACCAAATATCAGGAATAATATCAGAAGTTAAATAATTCACAATGTCGGCATACCAAGGTGCAGAAAAAATAGAATAAAGATGCTCATCAGGAAAATAATCAAGTATGGACTCAGAATCACTATCACTGTCATTGGTTAGTCTAGATATGTGATCGGCAACTACATTTTCGACCCCTCGTTTATCCTTAATTTCTAGGGTAAGCTCTTGCAGGAGAAGAATCCGTCGGATCAATCTCTGTTTAGCATCCTTCTTGGCGAGAAGGTACATAAGAGCTGCATGGTCAGTGTAGACTAAGGTCTTTGAACTAACCAAATATGGACGGAACTTATCTAAGGCATAAACCACAGCTAAAAATTCCTTTTCCATAGTAGTATAATTTCTTTGAGCATCATTTAAAGTCTTACTAGCATAATAAATACTTGATGGACTTATCATCTAGTTTATGGCCTAATACAACACCAATAACATAATCGCTAAGCTGGCCGCGACATAAGCTCGAAAGGGTTAGACCAATCGGGAGTCTGTATAATCGGTGTAGATGTTAAAGTGGCTTTTAAAGTTTCAAAAGCCTATTTGCAGTCATAATTAAAATCAAATATGGAATCTTTTAAAAGCATATTAATTAAAGGCCTAGCTAATTTTGAAAAATCCTTGATAAAATGTCTATAAAACCCTGCATGGCCTAAAAAGGCTCCAATGTCACTTATAGTCCATGGTATAGGTAAAGATGATATTTTATCTAATTTGGCCTTATCTATTTCTATGTCGTCACTAGATACAATATGACTAGCACTATTCCTCTTTTTACCATAAAATGACATTTTTCCCAATTTAAAACCAGATTCTTTTCCTCACGCCATGTCAACACCTTGGTGATAGGGTTATATACTAAAAGCATTACTTTTGTATTAACTCTGATTCATTATATTTTGAATGAGAATCATATGGGCAAATATTATGCATATTATATATGTTATTAGTTATATGCATGTGTCTAATACTTTATGTTATAGATGATATGGTGCGAACACACAGAAGATCATATCATCAGTACCTTATAAAGTATAAGTAATAGTTCACAACCTAGATGGATTTGGACAAACCATTGGTACGATTGTAGTATAATCTGGTATTAGTCTATCTTGACTATAAGATTACACTAGTACACTTTGTGTGTATTACACAGGACCAAGTGAGGTTGTTTCTTTTTATACTGACTATATAAGAGAACAAACGCCTCTGTGATTATGGATGCTTGTCCTTTTAATTCGGATATAATAACGGGCACTTATGTGCATTGTACATTGCTTTAAATCATCAATGAGTGAGATTCATTTGTGAATCAACAAACTCAATGGATTGGGTAATAACATTGTATGTAAGGTGTGCTGTTGATTATAGAAGGAATCCGTAACCTGCAGGAAGTCGGGTTGATGATGTCCCCTTGAGGAGCTTAAAAATATTGTCATGTAAACCTTGCAGGTGGATTTATTCCGACATGACAATGAGGTTGAGTGGTACTACTCAAGGACATAAGAAGTTGATTAATGTAGTTGTTAATAATTTGACTTAATCAACAAACATTCAATATCTTAAACACGGGGAGATCAACGAGCATATAATATGGAGCCCATAAATGCTGACATGTAATTTGGGATTAGGGCGGTAGCGCAACAATGCCCTTTAGTGGAATAAACTATTTGTTGATGGACTTGGGCCGTGTGTTCTGGGCGAACATGGGAAGCCCAAGCCCGTCAGGAGGCCTAACCCTAATTTCTCCTCATGGTCCCTGTTGTAGCCTATAAATAGAATCCTTTTTTCTCTTGGCTAAAATTACTATTCACTCTGGATTAGAAAAAGAGGCAAGGAAAGATAGATCCGAAATTGGATCTAGTTTTGTGAGATAGAAGGGGGTTGGTAGATCGTTGCCCACACAACGTTCAATCTATTCTAAAAGAATACAACAGAAGATCATGGGGTGATTTCGGATTTCATAAAGCTTGGATTCTCAGAGATATCAAAGAAGTCGATTCTCAAAGGTATGTTTTCTATCCAAAACCCGTGAACCCCATTAATTCATTTGTCGTGGGTTTTCGCAGAGTTTGTAGAAATTTGCATTATGAAAATAGCGGTTCCTACACTTGGAAATGCTAGACAGGCATTCACTAAAATAGTTTCCATAGAAAAAAAAATCATCCATAAAACTTCCATGAAGCGCTCCACCATGTCACTAAAGATATAAAACATACACCGCTGGAAGGTACTAGAAGCATTACAAAGGCCGAAAGGCATTCATTTATAGGCATATGTTCCAAAAGGACATATGAAGGTAGTATTGTCTTGGTCATCAGGATCGATAATGATCTAAAAATAGCCAGAGTAGCCATTTAAAAAACAATAATAAGCATGACCAGCTAGACATTCGAGCATCTGATCTATAAAAGGTAAAGGAAAGTGATCCTTTTGTGTCATAACATTTAAGCGACTATAATCAATACAGATCATCCATTTCATAGGAACTCATGTGTAAACATATTCACCCGTAGCATTTACGCACAATGGTAACCCCCGATTTTTTAGGAACTATGTGAATGGGGCTTACCCATTCGCTATCGGAGATAGGATATATGACACCCGCATCGAGTAACTGTATGGCTTCTTCCTTGACCACCTCTTTTATGGCAGGGTTCAAGTGACGCTGAGGTTCCAGTGAAGTCTTCGCATTATCCTCCAAATGTATGTGATGTGAGCATACATTAGGGTCAATCCCCTTAATGTTGTCTAGGGACCAACCGATCGCGGAACGATGTTCCCTAATCACCCTAATCAAACGCGTGCCTCTTCATCAGCAGATAATCGAGAAGATATGATCACCGGATACCATCTGGATCAAGGTAGATATATTTCAACTCAGCAAAAAAGGTTTAAGCACAGGAGTGGGAGGAATGGGTAAAAATGCTTCCAGAGGGTCCTCGTCTTGAGTAGTGAAGACTTGTTTAGGTAAGAGGTCTTCAAACTCAGAAGATGGAGCTACAAAAGGATCTAAGATAGGAGTAGACTCGAACAGGACATTGACTTCCTCTAAGTAGGAGTCATTTTCAAAGTTGGAACTTTCGAAGGAAAGGAATTGGTGCATCTGATTCTCTGGAAACGTATTGTTGAAATAATCTTGAGCTAAGCTCTCGATCATGCTAACTTCTCCATCGATAGTCGTATCGGGTAACTGTTGCATCATTTTGAAAACATTTACCTCAACAGAAAGATAGCCAAAGTTAATGGACATCGAACCATCGTGGTAGTGTATGAGCGTGTTGGCAGTTGCCAAGAAAGGACGCCCTAAGATGATAGAAACAGAGTCGCTAGCGACTTCTGTGTCGAGGATAATGAAGTCTGCTGGGTAGTAAAAATCTTAAACTTTAACCAGCACATTTTCAACCACACCCTTAGGATACTTAATAGAACGATCAACTAATTGCAATGTCATTTTAGTTGGTTGCATCTCTTGTAGACCTATTTGTTTATATAGATAATAAGGGAGTAAGTTAACACTCGCTCCCAGGTCTAATAGCGCAGTTGTCGTGTGGGTATTCCCTAGAGTGCATTGTACAGTAGGACGACCAGGGTCCTTGTACTTAACGATTCCATTATGTTAAGATAGAGTGGGAAACTATTTAGTTAAAAAGGCGTCTTTTGGAATGTTCGTTTTCCGCCTAGTAGTACACAACTCTTTTAGAAACTTAACATGTTGTGGTAATTTTTTAATAGCTTCAAGAAAAGGTAGGTTTATCATTAGATTTTTAAAAACTTCCCTAATCTCGTCAAAATTTGTATCCTTGTTTAACATGGCTAGTCTCTAGGGAAATAGTGATTTCTCTATATATTTAGCATATAGATCAATAGGAGTTTTAACCTTAGCTGCTTTCCTCTTGGGTTTTGGTTTAACTGGTACCTCTACAAGAGTAGGATCTTCAGTTTCTATATCGGTATCTAGTAATTTTTCATTTTCAACGACCACTGGTGGTGTATTAATGGGGATAGTTACGGCGTTGTCAACCACTCTGCTAGAACGGAGAGTGGTGATGGCATTTAACTCACATACATCGGAGTTTCATACATTGTACGAATTCACTTGAGTTATAATAATGGGGACCAAGGGTTGGGCGAGTGGGTGCGAGATAACCTAAGTAACATTTATGATCATGTGCGCAAAATCTTTGCCGCTTTTAGTTAAAAAAATTTTAGACAAAGCTTTCTTATCTTCTAAATCCTAATATCATTTCCTATTCAGGTAAAATCCATCATTGCCTAATAGTGATTGTTCTGGATAGTGCAAGGAAGTAGGATCAATTTCTCACTTCTCTTTCCCTCTTGTAGTCGGGTAAAATCCCTCACTGACCAACAGTGAGTGTTCCGGTCTCTATCAGAAAAGTTGGCATCTTTTGATTATCCTTGCTTTCAGGTAAAATCCACCATCGAGGTACGAGTGGGTTGTTACGATTAGCCGAGGATTAGGTCCTCTCCTCTAATAGATCATGAGTACTTCCCCATTCGTAAAAAATCCTTTGATGCTGACAGTATAAGTTCTGGAGAGGAAGGGACAGTCATGGATATCTATGAATTTAAGAACCCCCCTAAGGTGACCAACGAAACGCTACAACTACCAACGCAATCCATCATCAACGAGGTTCGAGCTGAAGATTTAGCTCCTAAAGAAACACAGAGGTTTTCATATGCGGCTGTGACAAAGCAACACCTCAGGGCGCCAGTGGAATTTCAGGAGCTGACTACTCTGGAAAAAATGGGAGAATACCCCGCTGTCACAATACCAGATAAGGCTTATGAGGCAGGGTTGCTTTACTGCAAACATTGTTTGGTGGGACGCATCGACCTTCAAAAAGTCTCATTTGACAGAGTGCATATTTTAGCGAACCAAATCTGGCAACCAACAGGCGAGTGGCTTATAACACCTATCGGAAAGAGGTTCCTATTTTTAAGATTTTCGAATGCAGATGATCTGAATAGAGTTTGGGCAAAGGGTTCTTGGGACTCTGATAAGAACCCTATGCGAATCAGCCAATGGTCTCCAAATTTCAATCCAGACAGTCAAAGACAATCTCATGGTTTGGTCTGGATTCGTTTGCCGGGACTTGGACAGGAATACTGGGAGCCCGAAGCCCTCATGACAATTGCACGTGGAGTGGGTTATCCAATGCAAATAGATGAAAAAACACTCAATCGCGAGTATGGGTACTACGCTAACATCTTAGTGAATGTGGATCTGTCAGAGCCTATCCCGGACCAAATCTACGTCAAAGCTAAGAATTTCAACTTCTGGCAAACAATCAAGGTTGGGAAATTACCAAAAATGTGTATGCATTGTAAAATTGTTGGGCACTTGGTCACGGAGTGCAGGAAGATTAGAAGGGATATGCAGCACAACAAGGATAAGGATAAGACAAATAAGGATAAAGAGGTGGTTGTGGACGCCACTCCCCTCCCGGAATATGGTGGAGATAACTTTCACAGGCGAAAAGGGCGGAAAAGAAGCTCAGGAGAGAGCAACAAGCAAGGAGAGACTTTTTGGTGACCAAAAGCCTCGGAGAAAAATAGAGGGGTTGATGTTCAGAACAGGTTTGATGGGATAGGTGAAGTGGAGGAGATTCAAGTTATCGAGGATCAGGATCTAATGGTCCCAGACAAGGCAGCAAGACCACATACATGTACCACACCTATTCTTAGATGTACTCAGCAGGAGCAAGAAGCTTCTGGAAAGGAGCAACATGCTGAGAATCGAGGTACTAAGATTGACCAAGTAGAACATGTTAATGCGCAGCAAAAAGACAGTGAACATGAGAAAACTCCTACAGAACAAGTTCTGGGGAAAGCATTTCTGGTATCGGGAGATGTGGTCTGTGACTATAGGCAGACTCGCGAGGTCTGTGACTCTAGGCAGCCTCGAGAAGACGGTGACTCTAGGCAGACTCGAGTGGAGACTCGAGAGGAGGAAGTGATACATCAAACAGAGAGTGTTGCAGCAGCAGAACTTCTGGTATCGGGAGATGTGGGCTGGGACTATAGGCAGAATCGAGAGGCCTGGGGTTCTAGGCAGACTCAAAAGGACGGTGAATCTAGGCAGACTCGAGAGGACTGTGATTCTAGGCAGACTCGAGAGGAGGAAGGGATCCATCAAACGGAGAGTGTAGCAGCAGCAGCACCATCACCTCATATGAGATAGGAGGATTTGCTTATATTGCGCAATGGAAACAGTCCGTTTTCAGAGAGAGGAGGATCTACTTCTGAGTCTTTATCTCGTATCCATACGAATTCAGTGGGACTAAATATAGCAGACTCTGAGGCGGAGAAAGTGCTACACCTACTGGTGCTAAAGCAACAAGTGAGGGAACTCGAGTCTAAGCCTCCTGATCCTACCTCTCCGCAATCATTGAACTGGAGTGATATGATTGAAGAGGAAGTGGAGGATTAGCTTCAAAGAAACAAAGAAAGATACAAACCACAATGGCAGCTACAGTCTCACACTCTTCCAGCCACCAGGTCCAGATCAAGATCTAGGACTAAAGGTCAGGAAGAATAACTCGACTTTCATCATCCATCCGAATAAATATCCAATATTCTCAATGATGTGCATATATTGGAATATTAGAGGTATAGCAAATGACAAGTCTCAGAATCGACTGTCCAAGCTTATCAATAAATGGGAACCAGAGATTGTGGGTATTGCAGAACCGATGATTTATCCCACTGATCTCCCCATGAGTTTTCTTCAATCTTTGGGAATGAGTAGTGCTTTCTACTCCAATCCCAGTGCGGATCCTAAAAGAACACCTAATCTTTGGCTCTTGTGGAAGGATTCAATTTCAGCTCCCACTATGATTCACTTTTCGAATCAACATATTACAGTAATGGTTGACAATGTTCTAATTACCATAGTGCATGCCCATTGCCTATATGTGCAAAGAAGACTTCTTTGGTTAGAACTATCCACCATCAACTCCTCAAATTTGCCATGGCTGATTCTGGGAGACTTCAATGCCTACTTAAGTGTCTCGGAAAAGAGAAGGGGGAATAATCCCACGGCAACATCCATGAATGATTTCAGAGACTTCACGAACAACAACCAACTGATGGAAGTTCCCAATTCTGGGTTTCAGCTTACTTGGTGGAATAAGCAAGTCGAAGAATTTAAAATTCTGGGCGAGCTCGATAGAATGCTATGTAATGTAAACTGGAGTTCCACATTCCCAGGATGGAAATACAAGGTGGTGAGCAAAATTTGCTCGGACCACTCACCTTTAATGGGGGGTAGTATCAGTATCCCGCGACCCAACAACATGCCTTTCAAGTTCTTCAACATGTGGTGCTCCCATCCAAATTTTAAAGAAGTGGTGATGGAATGTTGGAAGGAACCAATAATGGGGCACTCTTTATACATTCTCACTCAGAAACTGAAGAGGCTAAAGGCAGTATTGAAGAAGTGGAATAAAGAGACTTTTGGTAACATCAGGTTCAAGGTAGAGGAAGAAACCAAGAGGTTGGAACTAATGCATGAACAATTTGAGAGTGGAAATGTTACGGAGGATTTTGTGATGAACATGGTGGACCAAGAAAATCAAGTGGAACTGCTGCTACAGCAGGAACAAGATTTTTGGAAACAGAAGTCAAGAACAAAATGGGACAAGGACAATGATCGAAACACAAAATTCTTTCACGAATGGCCTATGAGAAATAAAAAGTAAGTAAGCTGATCACAGAAATTAGGAATGAGGAGGGCGTCACCCTTCACACTCAGGAGGAGATCGGCAGGCACATTGTCAACCATGATGTTGCCAAATTCAGGAGAGTGGAGCATACTATGGATTGGGATCTTATACATGCTATGCCTCGGGACACAAAAGCTGAGGATAATGATCTCCTCACATCCATTCCAACACGGAAAGAAGTGAAAGCAGCCGTCTTTCATTTGAACCTAAACTGACTCCAGGTCGATGGGTTCTCCGGATGTTTCTTCCATCATTGTTGGGATATAGTCGGGTATGATCTTATAAGGGCCATCTGCTATTTCTTCTTAAAATCTAGATTGCCATTTGGTATTAATACCAACTTCATTGTTCTTATCCCAAAGGAGAAAAATGCTAATCAGTTAGGCAGATTTCGGCCGTTATGTCTCTCGAACTTCATCTTCAAGGTCATCACAAAGATTCTTGCCACAAGGCTGCGTCCAGTAGCAGAACGAATCATCAGCAAGGAACAATATGGCTTCATCCCTAACAGAAATTCACAACAAGCCATTGGCCTAGCATCGGAATTGGTGAATGGGATAAAACTGAACATCTCTCAAGCCTTTGACACGATGGACTGGGATTTTCAGTGGGCAGTTTACAGACAGGTGGGGTTAAATGAAAGATGGATCAAGTGGATTCAAGCGCTATTCCAAAGCAACACAATGTCTATCATGATAAATGGTGGACCACAAGGGAATTTTTCTGCGGGAAGAGGTCTTAAACAAGGAGACCCTCTATCTCCTTTGCTCTTTGCTATAGCGGAAGATTGCCTAAGCAAAAGCATCAGTAGACTGGTCCTGGAGAAAAAGATACAGCCGATGGTGATAAACTCCAAGTACTGCAGTCCCTCGCACTTGATGTTTGCGGATGATATCTTTCTTTTTCTGCAACGCAAATATGAGATGTCTTAAGCAAGTTGTGCAGGTTCTTAACAGGTATCAAGACACCTCAGGGTAGCTCATAAACAAAGAGAAAAGCAAGATTTTTCTAAGTCCAATGCAAAGCAGAAAGAAGACTTTGATTCAGGCAACTATGGGAATCAAAGAAGGGAGCTTACCGGAGAATTATCTTGGAGTACCATTGATCATGGGTAGAGTAACAAGGGTGGCATTGGCACCGCTGGTGGACAAGATTAGGAAAAAAGCGGCAAGATGGGCGGGGAAAATGCTATCTTTTCAAGGACGGGTTGTTTTAGCGAGACATGTTCTAAATAGTATTCCAGCCCACAATATGGCGATCTACAGATGGCCACAGTCAGTGATCAAAGAATGTGAGAGACTCATCAGGAATTTCATTTGGAGTGGTAACCCGGCAGAGAGAAAATCCTTTACGGTGTCTTGGGAAAAAACATGCAAACCTTTAAAGGAAGATGGTCTAGGCATTCGGAGACTTAAAGATATCAACCTATCCATGCTAATGAAACAAAGCGTGGGGATTTGCTTTCATGAGAGGAGAAGAATGACCGGGTCGAAGTTTATGAGAGGAAAATACACAAATCGATCTGGAACCTGGACCAATTACAAGACATCGACAGTTTGGGGGGGCATCAGATGGGCACTTAAGGAGATGACCGAACTCCATGGATGGATAGTTGGGAATGGCTCCTCAATTAATATCTGGCGAGAAAACTGGCTACAGTAGAAACCCATCTGCGACTTCTTCCCAGAAGATAGTGACGCTATAAAGAAACTCCAAGGAAAGCTACAGGAGTTCATTCAGGGTCGGGATTGGGAATTCTCAGGTAACTTTTCACAAGTGCTTCAAGCAATCGGTATTAACCCCCTCTTTCTCCAACATCCTGATGATTCCAAGGCTGATGAAAGAGTATGGCTTTCTAATGGTAAAGGACTTTTTTCGGTAGCAGCAGCACATGAGGACATCAGGAAAAAAGTGGTGAAGCACATGGGCTGCAGGTTCATATGGAGCGCCAAGATACTCCCTAAAATGCAAGGCATTGCATGGAAGTTAGTAAGAGGGGCATCGAGAACAGATGATCAGTTGCAAAAGAGGAAGATACAGCTGGCTTCGCACTGCTGTATATGTAAACGAGAAGAAGAAACCATAGATCACATCTTGTACCACTGCCCTCTTGCAAAATGAGTTTGGAATCAAATGCAGCAAATTTTCAGCATGCGATCAGGTATAGAATCCTTCAACGATATTTTGCAACAAAGCAAGCACCATAGCGCATTGATCTTGGATATGTGGAAAGCTTGTTCGCTGACTCAGTTTGTGGAAAAATCGAAACAAGGTGCTTTATGAACAGAAGAAATCCAGTTTTTTGGATATTTGCTTTCTCACCAGGAGAGCCATCATTAGAGCCTACCACTGTTCATCAGGTACTATGAATAATTGCATGACGGACATGAAAGCTCTGCACAGCTTCAATCTTCCACACAAACCGAGAAGAGCCCCCATATTATTGAATGCTACTGGCTTCCCCCAACCCCGGGGATTCTTAAAGTGAACGTAGACGGGAGCTCAAGGGGAAACCCAGGTATGGCAGGCTAGGGCATAGTACTAAGGGACTACAAAGGAGAATTCTTGGGGGGCAGACAAGAGGTTTAGGTATTGCAACTAACTATATGGCAAAAATGTGGCATTGTTGAAGGAATTGAGGAGAGCTTTGGACTTGAATTTGGAAATACATTTGGGTTGAATCAGATTCTTCCTCGAGTGGTTAAAGCCTTTCAAAAGAGGACACGATTACATTGGAAAGTTAGAGCTAAATGGAGGCGGTGAAGGAGAAAGCCACATGGATTAATGTAAGCGCAACATGGCGAGAAACTAACTTAGGAGCGGACAGTTGTTCGAGGCATGGCGTAACATTACAAAGGGGGGAAAGTAAATGGTGGGGCACAAGGCCTCCTTTCATGAGAAACACGGAGAACCGGTTCACTACTTATTTTTAGTTTTTTCTAATTAATTTTGGGCTATAATAGGTGGGTACACATCTGATGTTACTCACACTAGGCAACTTTTAATCTTCTTATTCTTTTCCTTTGTAAATTTCTTTTTATTCTTTTAATTAATTACCTTTTAGCAAAAAAAAATTTAACTCACATACATTTAAATTTTCATTACTAGTATTACTGGTTACTTCAAAGGCCGTGTTTGGCATTTTAGGATTAGGTATAGCTTGAACTGGAAACACACCTTTGGGTTGGGATTTCTCTTGGGTTAACTATTGTATGGAATGATTAATGGATTATAAAATCTATTGGTTAGCTTGCATGTAGGCTTCGAAACGATCCGGTTGTGAAGGTGTAGTGGCTTCAGGTGGTGTGACTGGAACTATCTCACATTAATTATTAACGGGTGGGTTGTGATAGTTATTATTAACCGGTACGATACCTCTATTGTTATTATTATAATTATTGTAATTATTATAATTCCCTTGTCCTTGTCTTTGTCTTGGTGGAGCTTGGTTGTAATTGTTTGCTGGCCTAGCATTTTGATTATTAAACCCTAGAAGTGTAACTTGTTGATTATTTTACCAACCGAAGTTGGGGTTTTGTCTCCAAGGTGCGTTAGGTTGGCTATTAATGGAGCAAACATTATCCAGCTGTGATGATGGTTGTGATAGTTGTTCATAGACAAGAGGACAATAGGAGTTGGTATGCTAAAGGCTGTAACAGAAATTACATAGAAGAGAGTTGATGTTCATGACAGGAGTAGGCTTATGTTGAATAGAAATGACTTCTACCTTTTTTGTGAGGGATTTGATTATAGTTCTAAGCTCAGGATTAGATTTTACCTAAAACATACTGGTAGCCTTAACTGTGGAAGAATAATTAGAGCGGGGAATGTCGCCCCCCCTCGGTTATTATTGCAGCTTAGATTGATCTTATAAAAACCTATAAGGCTCTGAGGCTCCTTTACTAAGGAAACTACCCCCAGTTATTATATCAAGAACCTCTTTATGATGATGTAAAAGCCCTTTGTAAAAGGCATGAACAAGCATGTCTTTCGCAAGGTTATGATGCGGACACTCGATGAGAAGATCAATGAAACGATTCCAGGCCTCTGAAAAAGATTCATGGGGATTCTGGAAGAAGAAATGAATCTTTTAAAGCATTTCATCTGTCTTCAGTGGTGGGTAAAACTGTTCCATAAATAATTGAACAAGTTTGGCCCATGAGTCCACAGAATTAGACGTTTGGGCAGTTAACCAAGATGCCGCCTTATCGAATAGGGTGAAAGGAAACACCCTTAGTTTAATTTGTTCGAACCTGGTGGGATGATGAAATATGGTAAGAGCGTGTTCTATCCTATGTATATCTTTGATAAGACTTCTCATGGTTAACCCATGAAAACCGACAACAAATTAAATATATTCGTGGGAATTCAAAAATCCCCCACTGGGTCTGCAAGAACAATGCATGACTTAGGGCTATCATTTAGGGCTTTGTAAAAATCAGAAAGAGGAGTCTCTGTTTCTTCAGCCATTGATGCAGGTGTAGTGTATGATATTCTAGATAGGCTTGTGCATTGACGTTTACGATAAATAACGTTAGATAGTTTACTCTTACCGGACCTTAATCTCATGCAAGGCTAAGGCCAATATAAAAATAAAAACCACTAGCAGTAGTCAAACAACAACCTGATATACTAGAATTAAACTCCTCTAACAGTAGAAACAAGGAGTGAAAGAAGGAGTACCTGAATGCCTCCTTGCTATGCGAATGAATAACATCTTTGATACGCGATCTCAGTGTATTGAAGAAGGTTAGAACACTGAATAGTAAAAATCTTGAACAAAACGAGAGTTGGTGACTAACCTGTGAAAATCGAGCTTCTTCAGAAAGGGCGCGGGAGAGCTCAAGTATAGGGTAAACAAGGGCATATGCACGCTCAAGGTACTGTTCGAAAAAAAAAAATTCCAGTAACAAGAGGGCGGGCACACTCAAATGATAGATTTAAGAGGGCGTGAGCGCGCTCAAGGTATTGTTTCGAAAAAAATTTCTGAAAAAACAACAACCACATTTAGAACCAAACAATCGGGTGGGTGGGTGAAATGGGATTATGTGTAGAATTGAAAACACGATGGGAAACTAATCTAACAAAACTAAGATGGCAGCGGTGCCATTTGATATAATATAAAAAGACAGTTTCTTACCCTATGAATAATGATTTATGCTAGGAATAAGAAAGCTATGCTATTCTACGTTTAGATCAACTTTCTACTCTCAATTATCTTATAATAACGGGAGTCAGAATTTGTTCCACTCCTAGTTTCTTAGATGTAATAATTTCTCTATATTAAACAATCCTACAATACCAATGAGAGCAATAATTTAATTATACTAATATGGTTAAATTAACTAATTTAGATATTCTAACTTATACTATGGAAATTTAATACTAAGATGTGAATGAGAAGAAGAGTATTAGGGGGATTTGATTCCACCTTGATTAATTCTTAATATGCTAGCATAGATTTGTTGTAATCTAATCTTTCTTTGTTTTCACATAAAGTTTAGGTCTTTTAATCCCTAATTATTCATGACAATCTCTACCAACTAATAATTAGTATGTAAGGCAATTTAATCTCATTCTTATGGTGAATTAACTACCTTCTAAAGTGGAATATTTTACTACAACTTATTCTACACTAACACATCAAGTCTTTATCAAAGCTTCAATCAAACCCCTCTAATGAAGGTTTAACTATGATTCATTAGACTATCATAATTTTAAGACATAATGAAAAACTACTTTTATTAAGAATAACTTCAATTGAATTAATGGTGTCTAGGCTAAATAACATAAACTAGGGTTTAAAACTAAAGAAAACTAATGATAGAAAGCTTAATTAACTAAGGGTTATTATTCTCAGTAATAGGGAGGAGTCTAATTAACTAAAAACTATGTATATAGAGTTATGCCTTAGTCCTCTTTATATAGGGGAGGGCTAGGTTTACAATTTCGTGCATAGGCTTTGGAGCTATGTTTTGGGCCATTAAATCAAGCTCAAAACCCTAATTACTTAAGTCCAAAAAGGGTTTCTCTGCTGGAAATTACTGTAATAGCCTTTTTGTCCATTTTTACTCCATTGATTAGATCAAACCCTAGACCATTAGAAAGCTCTTTCTGAGCCGGTCATTTTGATATATAGTATGCCTAATTCTGAGGTCTGAGTCCAAAGATACGGCCTGTGGAAGTTTTGTTGACTTTTATGCTCTATTTCTGCCCGTGTTGATTTTGACTTTTCAGCTTTGACCAGGCTTTAAAAAGGCTTTTTCTCCTTGAAACTTGGGCTTTAATTATAGAACTTTTTAGCAACCAACCTTTACTCATTTATCTTGCAAAAGTGACATATTTTTTCACATATTTAACTCCAATACACGAAATATCTCTGAAAATAAAAGCGATTACTAACTCTTATTTATTATACACATAATTGGTCTAAATGTAATATTATTAAGGTAAAACTACAGTTTTGGGCTCTTATCAGGTCCATACACGGCATACATTATCAAATCAATGACAGACACATGAGCTGGATGATATGCATTAAGAGGTTGTGGGTTGTAAATAAGCTGTGGCAGGTGAGGAATACGTAGCTCACGTCTCATCCCATGTAGGCCCACAAACTCAAAGTTGGTACATACTCTGACCAACAGGGGGCAATAATGGACCCATAGAAACATGCTGCCACTATCTAAAATATTGATAAGCGGTTTGCTCAACAATAAACTGAGACGATCTAGCAAGGACCACCACTAGCATGAACTTCATGAAACTTTATTTGAACTCCGCGACTTAGCATCACTAATATCGGTAGGGGACAAGATGGAACTCAAAACATTTAGTCAAACTGTCTCCAACATCTCGCCACGGTACCAAACCTTACGATCCGTCGACAAAAATAACTCTGTGGCGTGACAAAATACAAGCATGCCGCCTGACTAGATTGCTAAAAGGCGATAAGCGATCACCAAGGTCTCCACCTAATAAATGGCGGCGATCTAATATCAATCTGACCACGAACCATAGACACATTATTTTTAATCTGCCCTATGTTACATGTCAAGTGAGGCCTTGACCAACTTGCAAATCTAGGGCGAGTGTTAGCAATAATGTCTATGTTAGGACAAAGATAACGGAAGTACTCGTAAAACCAAACCTCTAAAAGTCCTATGAATCCTACAATTTGTGGATTTTTACTTTTAAATGTCTATAAAGATTTGTCTAATGCCGCTATCAATGACGCATATACTGAACTACCAAGGTCATAATTTCTCATACAATGCAAATCAAACACATAAGCATAATATCCAATTAAATAGACAATTATAATGACCATTTGGAAACAGAATATGACCAATGAAAAACATAAAAAAAAGCCCTGACATACACATCAGCACTCTCACTACTGGGTAACGGTCAAAGTTACATCCTCGTTTATGAGCATTCAAGAGAGGATCCATATATGCAGTCTTAATGTGAGAAAGCTTAATCCCAGAAAAAATCATATGCATCCGGAGGCAAAAGAGGAAAACATGTCATCATGCTGAGAATGTTCTCGTAGTTTGTACTAAAAGGTATCGGTTGGCCTATACCAATACTCAACACAAAAATCATGGTAAAGTTTAGTGGTGTAAACCCCAACTCTTGAAGGAAAATGAAATGTATGAGTTGTATTCCACCATCTTTCTACTAAAGTAATCACTCTTGCTTAATCAGCCCTTTCATAATCTACATTTACCAAAAGGGACTCAAAGGTGTATTCAAAATATTATCTCTAATATGTAGAAACTCATCCAAGTTCTTAAGAAAGTTCCACCACTCTCTTACACCATGTAAAAGCTGATCTAATCCGGTAGTTTACTACTTTTTGGTGTTATAAAAAATAATCATTATAAGATAAACAATTAATTTAAACCTAAATATTTAAATTAATATGTAATATTCAAAATATTTAATCTAAACTAATTACTTACCTGAGAATTAGTCACTATACTCGACACGTGTTTTGGATCATGTATAAAAGACACTACTTGCATATCCACCATTTCATTCGTATGAAATTGCTAATCGAAGTCGTGCATTTGGTAGTCAACGACATATGGATGTAAATCAGTCGGCACTGCTTCCTCATTTTTTTCTCCTTCATTATCTTTTGCTTCCTCGTTTTCTTCTTCCTCTACATCATTTTGTTGTATGTCATCGCCAATATCATTTGTGTAATGCCAATATTCATCATCACCGTCGAAAAATTCAAAATCGTTAGGATCCATAGAAAAAATTCAAGAGTTTCGGTAGTATTTTTTTTGCTAAGGAGAGGAATTTACTAGAGAAGAACGTGAGAAATGAGGAAAGCTGCGCAGTTTTCCTAGCTTATAAGGTGATAGCACGCGGTATACCCAACACCGCGCGATAATCTGAAAGCTGCTTGGGTTTGGGCCTGTTATTTGGGTTTATATGGCGTGGTTTTCAGAAAGCCGCGTGGGTTTTTTCTCGCGGTGTATCCTAAGTAGCGGGATTTGATGTCGAATATTTGGTGTCTCGGCTGAAGATGTTTGGTGTTTATTTGCTCAAAATATTGGGTGTTTTTAGGTCTCACTGTTAAAGATGCTCTCGGCCCATAAAATATTATCGGGATAGTATATAAAATAATTTCTGGGCCTTAATTTGATAGTGGGTCTCCACTACATGACACACCGTACAGTCGTGTAACACAGCGCGCGGGAGATGGGGTAAGGTATATATAAACTCATTCCTATCATATTTTTTTCAATCAAACTTCTCAACACACTATTTTTATGACTCTGAAATCCTAGATCAATCCTAGTTTATTATTATTATTATTATTATTATTATTATTATTGATCATCAAATGGCAAAACTAGAGCTATTAGATAACACAGAGAAAAATAAAAACAAGAAACGACATGGATCAACGTCATTCTTTGTTATCATTGATTATCTCTTCCTACTCATTTTTCTTGGCTTCCTCTCTTTCATTTTTCTCAAAATGATGGGTCTTTGATTTTCTAATTGTCTGTCATTCGCTATGTGGAGTAGAGGTAACATTCTTGTTTTTTACCCCTCTTTCATACTCGATTATTTTGTATTGTTTTGTTCCTTGTTAAATTAATTAATTGACGTGTCTATGAATTAATGTGGTTAAAGTTTGAATTTATTTGTGACATCATTAAGCATTTGAATTACTGATTTACGAAATATGATTTGAGTTGTTCATTTTGATAATGAGAATAAAGGCGATAGTTATTCGTTTTCTTGAAAATTGAGGTTGCTTTTATATTACCATGGTTAATGTCCAATGGGGAGCTGCTAAATTGGGTTGCTAAAAGGTGTCACATTGGCCTTTTAGTTTGCCCAACCAAATTTGGCTAAAAAAAACAAAAACAAAAAAACAAATCATTCCAATCACGTTTTTTAGCACCTGTTAAGTTGGACGACAAAAACTTTGTCGTTTGTATAGTCAAGACCATTCCAACGGCTAGAAACGGTTAGTTTTTATGAAATTGCATATTTATACACAACTACTTCATACAACTCTCTTACCATTTGCTCATAATTCTCATAAAATTTCTCTCTAACTACAACAATGGATCCAAATAAACAACCACATCAAAAGGAAAGAAATCTACTACAACAAAGTCCGCAAATTTCTCAATTCAAGAAGACGAGGCAACATGGATATATGTTAATGAAGATCCAATTGTTGGTGCGAGGCAACGAGTCACACACTATTGAGAGAGAATATATGAGAAATTTCAAGAGAGAGTTGGCGAAAACAACAAGAGAACCAAAGATTTGGTGTCCACTCGATTTGGACACATTCAACGAACTTGCAACCGGTGGGTAAGAATTATCCCCACTTCGAAGAGGACCACTAGAAGTGGCACAACGATCCAAGATCAGTTGGCCAATGCAAAATCAATATATTCGTTGACTCATAACTCATACTTTTAATTTGAGCATTGTTGGGTCCTCCTTAAGGATAGTCTAAAATGGAATAAAAAATTGGAGAGTCGGTCCACCACTACAACAAAGAGACGAGCCAACATCATTATCGATGTAGATGACGAAGTCGTGCCTTTTACATCCACAACGCCGTCGGCAACTCTTGGTGGCATTCCAATTGATCAATTTTCTATACAAGTTGGGGATGGAAGTGGTGGTGGAGGTGGAAATGGAAGTGCAATTGCAAGTGAAACCAAGAAAAAACGACTATCGGGAACAAGGGGTGAGAAGAAAGAAAGAGAGAATTACAAAATGATGGAGAAGTATTTAGCACAAATGACAAATGCCGCCGCCGATAGGGTGAAGTTGATGGAGCTCAAGAAATGGAAAGAAGACAACAAAATATTAGCACAAGATACTTCAACTCTTGAGCCGGAAGTTGCAGAATACTTCAAGATAATGAAAATGGAGATAATTCGCCAAATGAGAAAGAGTGGAATGTTTGGAACTGCAAGTGGTGCTTCTAGTGGGGGTGGTACTCCTACTAGTTAAATTAATTTCAATGTTGTTAGTTTTTTCATTTCTATTGTTGTTGTTAGTTTATTTCCAATATTATAATTTCAATTTTAAGTTTTAATATAATTTGAATTTGAATTGTCTTGAAACAACATGAAGTCAAATATAGATAATACTCAAACTATAGAACAAACATAGAGAATACTCACTAATAACATAGATAACTCTTATACTACATTCCTTGATCCGCACGATATTGCCAAAAGTGATTAATGAGATCAACTCTTAGTTGCACATTCGTTTCTTTGCTATGAATACGACGAAGTGTATTGAGTCTTCTTGTAATTTCCTCATGTCAATTTCCTGCACCATGCAATGTGACTTGGGGCTCTTAAGAAATGTCAATTTGCCAATCTTCAACATCAATCTCTCGTTCATCCTCAACAATCATATTATGTAAAATGATACACGTCTTAGTTATCCAATTAATGTCATCTCTACTCCACATTAAGTGATGGCCTCTTGATTATCCCCATCTAGCTTGTAAGACACCAAATGCATTTCGACATCTTTGTGGCATGCTTCTTGCATCTTAGCAAAGAATGCTTCTTTTGAGTTCTTTGGGTGAGGGATTGTTTTACCAGTATAGCCCATTTAGGATAAATTCCATCGACTAAATAGTAATCCATTTTATATTGGTGACCATTCGGTGTAATTACAATGAGAAGTATCACCATGCATAATATTGTCAAAGAGGTGAGAACGTTGAAGCACGTTGGCGTCATTGTTTGAACCCGCCATACCAAAAAATGCGTGCCAATCCACAAGTCTTTATCAGCAATAACTTCCAAAATTATCGTATGTTTCATTTTATGTCCTACGATAATTTCTCATTGCTAATGCATATAATCCAAACTTCCAAGCATACCCAGAAAGCCACAATTTTCACCTTGTCGTGTTGAGTGTCTGGAAAGGACGGACGACACAGTTTCTGCCAACCATCCATTTAATTAAAACGGGGGACAGACGGCCGTCTATAAACAAATTACCAACAAATGGCAGAAACTGTGCCGTCCATCCCCTGACAACGTATTATGGCAGCTGCTAGACAAGGCCACAAATTTGGCTAGGTTTATCACACAAGCCAAATTTAGGACTCTTCTAGCAGTACCATTGGAATTACATTTTGGTGTTTGGGGTGCTATATGGCCCTTTAGCAGCCCATATGGCAGCACCCTATTGGACTTGCTCTAACTATTACATCATTGTATATATACCAAAACCCTACTTACAACATATTACTACTATAGCCTGACATAACTACCTATTTACAGTTCTATGCTTCAAAGTTGCATCATTATTCTTTTAATAACAAATTAGTGATCCGTGATAGGATTTTACATGACTTGAGATACCTAATTGACAAAGAAAATGATACCTAACCTAGACAAGGCCAAATATATCGTCTTGTGTCAATGGTGTGAATTAGTCATAACTGCAGGCGTGTGATGAGTAAGAACCTGTAAGCATTATAGAGGTAGAAGACGATTTGCTATGATCTCAACTGTGGTCACAAACTTTAATGAATTTAAAGTCTGATTTTGGGGAGGACCCGTGTGCTTTGTGAGGACGACGACCAAGTCGTCTAGCTAGTATATGAATTTGCCTTCATTTTTAGGATTAGTGTTGGCAATATATTTTCCTTTGAATTGTTATTGAAACATTTGTGGCTTGGAGTTGTTTCAGATGAAGTAGATGAATTAGTATCTCTCTCTCCAACTGTAGCTCTTGTCTTGACATAAGGCTATAACGTTCATATACGAGATACAGAGAGATGCCATAATGATTTATTTGAGATAAAAAAAAATGGAAGTGGTTCATTTTGGAAAACCATGGGTACGATATGTTGTTGTAATGGTATCGATCATGAACCTTGTGTACTGCAACATGGAGGTCAAGAGTCATACAAATCGATGTATACTTGTTACTTATTAGATGTGAATGCTGGGGCCATATCCTTGAGTGTCGGCTTAGTATTTCTCAAAAGAGTATTCATCAGATTATGAAGGCATTGCACCATAATCCTATTAGTTGCTATAGTTCATCGTCATAGTTCTCTGTCTTATTGCTGAAATATTAAGTGATATTAGATTTTCCATCTTCAGGAGATCAAGTACCTGCACTTCGACATCAAAATAATTTTCGAAAGTTATTAGTCATATCAGAGCTATAAAGCTCTTCAACTCTGCATGCATTGACTGGTTGATTGCCTTAAGATAAATGTCATTTATATGTCAAGAAATAGATGCATTTTTTAGATGTAAAACAAGCATTCTAGATTTTGGCATTTTGAATTTTGTATTTAGGATGCATACTGCCGTGGTAGTCTGATTCTCACTTACTGAAATGAAAATGAAATAAAGCGTGAAACATCACCCATTGAGTCATCAAAATTCAACCATTTTTGTTGTGAAATTATCACCAGTCATGTTTGGTGGTGCTGTTGATACTTGATAATTAGTAATACACTATGTTACATGGACATGCAATATTTTAAAAATAATCTGTCGGATACATATCCATGTGTTCATGTTGGCCACACACAGACACATATTATATGTAATATACCTCAGTTTTTTATATTTTGTTGTGTTAGACACTTCGTATCCATGTCGGATACGGGTACATGTATCCGTGTCAATGTAACTTGGGGAATATACTATTCTCTTACGTTTTCCTGTTTTTTTTTGTTTTGTTTTTTGAATTGCTTTATATTGTTTGTTTGTTTTTTGTACTATCTTTTTTCATTATTGCTGGGTGCCACCAGAGCTTAAGCTAAACTGGCTATACTGATAGCATTGGCAACATGCAAAACAAGTGCCACCTAAATTTGAACCGGCTTGCTGAATTGGGTTTTTTCTGTATGAGACGCTCTCAATAATCTCATAACACTAGTATCTTGCAATCTAATAGTAGTGTTGCTATCTGAGTTGGCTCACTTTGTTTTCATGGCATGAGGTTTTCTTTATCCCTTTATTTATCTTTTTGTAGTGTTGATTTGGGGAAAGATCGAGGGGCTTGGAGATTTTGGGTTGAGGATAATGGGATGGTTGTTTTTAGTGAAAGAGATTCTGGAAGAGGGATGGATTTGGGATTATTTTGTGATTTCATCTTATGTCCTTTTCGGAGTTTAAAGGGAAGAGTTGCAGTAATTGTTTTTCATCTGGGCTTGGAGTTTCATGCTAAATCTACAATCTGTGGAGTTGGTGGTAATGCCAATGTGTCCCATGCCGCGGAGTAAATAGTTGTGGAACTGTTGCTTAGCTAGCAGATCACCTATCTAGGTTTTCATCTTGGGGCCGGGCCAAGGACTACTCCTAGGAAATTGCACGTTGACAAGATAGAAATGCGGCTAGATGGGTGGAAGGCCAAACTCGATGGGGAAGAATGACTGATCAAGAGTACATAACATTGACTCTGTTTGTCACTATGCCGTTGGCTAAGGGGGTGTCTCATTTAATGAAACAATTCTTAGGAATATTCTTGAGGATGGTAGGAGTTACATGCGGAAGACTCCTCTTGTAGTGTGGGACTATTCATTTCCCTCTTAATGACGGTGGCTTGGCCAACAAGTGTGTTTAGATGATGATATAGGGCTTTAGGCTTTTGTTATGGAAATTGAGATCCTTGGGAGACTTGCTATTATGGAGAGTTACAGGGAGAATGGTTGATGTTGGTTATAACATCCCCTTTTTATATATATATATATATATTTACTAGTACAATAAAAAAATAAATAATAGATAAAAATAAAAAGGGATAAAGATTAGAAAGAGATATGGTAAAGAGGATAAACCCCCTTTCCTATTTTCTTTTATGGGGTTTTTAAAAAGGAGAAACAAATATGTGAGTTTATACAACGAGAGTTTAAAAAAGGAGAAAGTGTTTGACAGAGGGACAAAAAAAATAATAAAAAAAAAAAAAAAAAAAAAAGGGAGTTTTACTTAAAGAGGAAAAATGGAGGTTTATTGCTGGAGATTTGCTGACAACAGGAGTGTATCACGAGTGAGTATATATTTTTTTTCTTTTCACTGAACTTATAGATTTTCTTTGTTACTAATAGTCTTTTTAAATTTTTACGAACTTCTGTCACTGCTCATAAATTTTTTCTGCTCGTTCTATGCCGTTCTATGCATGCTCTGTAAACTTGCCTGCGGTATGTCTGCGCAGTGATTGAACAACAGAAAAATTGTCTGCGATTTGTCTGCGTACTGATTGAACAAAGTGTATTTATAATAATTCGAATTATTGACTCTAATCACATGATTACATATTGTCGAAAATTGTTAGATTATAGTGATTGAGTTTTTCGCATGTTTCATACTACCGGTTGTTTTGGTTGTGAGAACCAACCCTTTTTGGTTGGTTGAAGGGGTTGTCAGCTAATGTCAAGTGATGGGTAGAGGTTGGTGGTTTGTTTGGGTAATGTGTGAAACGTTAGATGGTGGTTAATGGCGTCGAGGCGGTTTTAGAGAAGTGGGGGATTTGAGTTTGATTATACCAAAAGCGTTGGGTTTTATGGGGAGCAAAACCAAACCTTTTGGTGGTGTTTGGAGTGAGATTGGTGGTGCTAATTAGGTTGGTGATGTAGGCTGTTGAGGAGGAAGAAAGAAGTAGAAGGCGAACTCTAAATTGGGTGGGCTTTAGTTCTTTTAGTTGGGCTTGGGCAAGAATTTTAGCTTTTGTTTCTTTGGGCAAGTTTTAATTTTATGTGAATTTGGTCCTTATGTTTCCAAGTGGGGGTGGGTGTGAAGTAAATAGTTTGGTTTAGACTTTTGGGCTTGGGCCCATGCTATGCTTTAATTTGGTTTTGTTTTGGTTAGTTGGGTTAGGACTATGGATTGAACTGTTTTAAGCATGGGTTTGAATTAGGACCTGTTTGGATGACTACTGGTTTAGGATTTGTGATTTGGGCTTGACCCTTTGATTGGATTATTTGTTGACCTTTGACTTGTTGACCGTTGACTTTTTTAATGTTGACATATTGAACTTTGTGGACAAATCAATAATAGGATGTTCGAAACTGGTATAAACATGTTTGTAATTATCTAATAAAGATTTGACGTGGTTTTATGCAATTATATATATTAGCATTGATGGACTTTGATTTTGACTATGTGGCTGATAAGAACTACGAAGGTTTGATTCCAATCTTGAAAGATTTGGATCGTAAAACGACTTTGAGCAAAAGTCACGACCACTACACTATAATATATATTATATATTAGTTTTTTGTGATAACTGTATGTGTATAATGTGAGTATTTAATTGTGTACATGATTGTAGCTGTTTGAATTGTATTTGATTGATGACCTTTCGTGTTGCGTTCAATGATATTTTTCTACACTTGTGATCAATTGTTATGTATTAATGCTAGTATAATGATAAGTGAGTTGAGAATAATATTTTCAACGAGTCGACCACACCTTTAGAACTCTTAACGCCTCAGGATTTGGTAATGATATATTATGACTTGAGATGTCATGTGGTAGTAAGGTATTCATTGAATGTGCCATAAATGATCTGTTAGTGTTATGATGGGTATTCCTTGAATGTGGCGGGAATGACCCAATGTATTCATTGAATGTGCCATGAATGACTGTTAGTGTAGGATGGGTATTCCTTGAATGTGGCGGGGAATGACCTAAAGGTATTCATTGAATGTGCCATGGATGACTTGAGATATTGAATGCCCATAAGAAGTTTGTGATTATGCACATGGAAATCGAGATGAGATGGTTTGTGACTCACAAGTTCTGAGTTTGCAAGATGTAAATATGTTCTTGGGCGATATCCCACTTGGGACATATGTCTTGTAGTGGTATTTTCGGTTTGAGAGAGGCACTGCGGGTATGTGTGATTTGGCAAATGTGTGAAGTGCAAATCATGGAGTAGAAACTAAAGGTGAGGTCGATAAATAAGTAATTAATAAACCGGATACATTATGGATTGAATGAACTAAAAGTATGTGAATTTGTGTGATGTTATGGATGTGAAGTGTTTATGAATAATATTAGTGAATGCTTGTGATCTTTTATGTGATTGTGAAATGACTATTACTTGATATGTTATTACGAAAATATTAATGACTTGTGATAGTCACGAGATCTATGGTTATGCACTCATAAACTTTATGACGTAATAATGTCATGTGAATGACTATCCTTGATATAGGTATTATGATAAGTGGTATTCCCTGAATATGCAGGACAAACCAGGTTGTATCAATTAGACTTAAATGTTTTAAATGAGGTTTGATTATGAATGAAAATTTGACTGGCTGAGATAAATCATTTTATTGTGATGTCTAACTCTGTTTTGTAGGAGGATAGGATCTATTAATCTTTTATGCATGGACGTAAATATTCTACCCTAAGACGACGTGTTGGCTTAAAGGTAAGGTGTATCAAACTCATATTTAATTAGGTTATCATATGTGTATTTAATAAGTGAAATGTAAGTGGTATTTATGTTGTGAGTTATTTTGGAAAGTGGGAATGATGAGTACTGTTATATGAGATTCTTGGAATTGTATATTGGGGGTGAAATCTTACTTAGGAAGAAACTACATGCCGTTTTGAGAAAACGGAACTAACTTGTCTTCCAAATTGAAATGATTGTAATAGTATATTCTTTTATTTGAAATATTGAACATATTGTTTTTTATATTTTTAGTCTTACTCATACCAGCAAATTCAGTTTGCTGACCCATGTTTGCTTTGTTTTGCAACGTGGGTGTGTTCTTGAAAACATAGATAGTAGAATGCAGATGATGACAACGTTTGATTTGGATTCGCTTTTGGAGCTTTACTAGTTTAAGTTTTCTGAAGTGAAAAGTTTTGACTTAAAACAGATGTAATAGAGTTGGTTAATATTTTTTTTATTTGTGAATTAATAGTTATTCTACGTGGTTTTAATTTGGTTTTTTTTTTTTTAGGTGTTTAGTAATGGGTTATTAGAGTTTCGTTTCATCGTGGGTTTTCAGAATATAGAATAAGGTGTAGATAATTCTCAATTTTAAATTTTTTGAAAATTTGAGATGTGACATTGGTCCACCTAGATAGATGCCCAGATAGGCAGTCCATCAAGTTTTGGGATTACATATGGGTTGGGAATACCCCTATGAAGATTCCTCAACTAACGTTGTTGTTAGGGTGGAGCAAGAATGCTTTCATTGTTATCACATGCGCAAGGAGTGGTAACACCATCAATGGGATGTTATCATAAGGGAAGTGTGTGCTAGGCACTTTGATGAGTCATGAAACCTTCTTGAAGGTCATTAATTAAATGGATAGAAAATGTGGTGAAGAAATTGGAAGTGTTTGGAAATGAGATGCTCGCAAGGATTTTTTGGAAGTCGTACCGAACCCAATTTGAAGAATACTCCCGCACGGGGATTCCTTTAAGCACATCCTTCTTCTGTTGGACCTTATGGTGGAGCAACAAAAAAGAAATGGATGTTTACTGTTATGTGTAGAAATGAAAAATAGACACGACTCTTTTATCTTTGGGTACCCCCAATCTTGGTGATCTATGTGAATGGTATATTGGATCTTTTTACCTTCATTTGGATAGAGTCATAGACCTACTTCGCTGCAACAATGGCTCTCTGTGAAAATCTGGCTTGGGGAAAAATGGTAATCCGTAGACATTCTTTCTCCTGTTGGCAAATGTTCTCATGGAGTTTACCTACTGAAAACAGGTTAATTATGAAAAAGGTGTTACAACACTATTTGTGCAAGCAAGTGCCATTTAACTTAGTTTGGTAAAATGTTTAATTAATGATACCGGAGGTCTCGGTTTGATCACCGCCAACATTGCCGAGTTACTGGTCTCATAAAACCAGGCTTGCCAATCCAAAAAGAAAAAAGAGAAGATTGTTGTGTGTGCATCAGCATAGAGAGAATACTAAACATTGGTATTTTCAATGTACTTATTATAGAGAGGTATGGAAAGGAGTCAAGACACTACAAGGTATTGCTAATGATAAAAGAAATGCAAAATTGAGAATGGGCGAGCATTCTAAAATTGTGTAAGGAAAACAAGATACTGCTGAGATCTATAAGGTGTATGTTTGTGCTGTAATAATCTACATTTGGATGGAAAGAAACAATAGAAGATTCAGTAATACAATATGCCTAGCCAAGGTACAGAAAGATAGATTGCTCAGAGATTTGAAACTTTATGTACAAGCTCAACTGAAAGGAGATAGGTGACTTGGACCAGGGGAAACAATTAATACTAAAGGTTGGTTTAAAGGTTTAGATGAGACTAAGGAAATCTATAGATTGTGCATAGATCAAACTGTTGGAGTAACAATATATTACAAATATGTAGTATACTTAGAAAAGTATATTGTAATCTTAGTAAGTGTATCGTAATTTTTTTTCTCTAGATATATAGATCTCCTATAATCATTCCTATAATAATGGGAGATCTTATGTATTCATAGAATCTTTCTTGTATATATACCCCCTTGATATATCAATAAAGATTATCGAGAAATATTCATTCAAACATTTTTGACATGGTCGAGACCAACTCAATTTTCTTTCCACTACTCCATTAATATAGGAATCGGAGTCTTTTTTTGTGTTTAGTTTCTTTTTCTGATCATATAATACAATTTGTTACATTATATCATATTGTAGTTATTACCGCTTGCACTTACTTATCGTTGTTTCAATCTATTGATCTAGTTCATTGTTTGTGTTCTATATCATAATGACGAATTAAATTCAATAATGATTCCACTATCGTTACTTTTGCTCTTTATATGAAAGAAATGTCCTCATTAATTACTCGAGCACGACTTGATGGTACTAATTACATCAGTGGTCGTGAATGTCTATAGAACAAGGAAATCTTCCAAGAAATTTGTAATTACCTCACTCATGACGCTCGAGCCAAGTCGATGCGATGTTCTCCAAGTTCTTCAAATTACATATGGCCAAGGTGCTATTTTGTTGCTAGAACTCAAGACTGCTTTGATAGGTACATCTGTATTGACTTTGATATCGTGAGCTTGGAAGTAAGGTCAAAACTTTCGATCTTAGTACAACAAAGCTAACATTGTTTTCCATCGGGAGTAATGTTTTTCTCGAGTTGGCCAATGTCTTGTCGGGTAAAGTAGACCGGGTTTCTTTTTCATTCCTCTGTTCATTGGTGAAAGAGAACCGAAATGATAGCAAAGTCAGAGTCGCGAAGGTAATGCCCTGTCTGAACGCTCATTGGTTTGACAAGACAGGGGGAGTTGATAGGTAGCTTTAGGTCGTTGAAAGCTTTTTGCATTCATCTTTCAT
Source organism: Coptis chinensis (assembly GCF_015680905.1). Taxonomy (NCBI): domain Eukaryota; kingdom Viridiplantae; phylum Streptophyta; class Magnoliopsida; order Ranunculales; family Ranunculaceae; genus Coptis; species Coptis chinensis. The sequence goes on from NC_141464.1 coordinate 38,747,094, forward strand.
GTGAATGTTACCTTCTTCTTCAAAGATTTGCGGCAGGAAATGGGGCCCTCGGCTTGTCGATGGACGTGAGATGAATCTATTTGAAGGTCGAGACCACGCAGATAGCTTGTAGATTTGTTGCTTAGGTCGGTTCGCATCTCGGTGAGAGCTCGTATTCGTTCGGTTTGTTTCGATCCAGTAAGACGAGGTATCTTAGAATTTTACGAAGGTTACCCCAAATAAGCATTTTGCTTGGTTGAGCTTCATTTTGTTTTATTTGCCGGTCTCTCTAAGGCTTATCAGAAAGAGATACGTGATCTCTAGTCTTTTTCACTTTTCGACCACCGCGATTGTCTATGTAGAACTTCCATAGTGTCGCCAAAAAGTCTTTGAACATCTTTGTGACTAGTCTTTGGTAGGTCAAGCCACGCTCTTCGCCGAATGGTAGGATGTTGTAGCGAACGTTCCATGTTTGGTTATGAAGGACCTCTTTAGTGGTCTTCCTCGCAGAAGTGGTATTTGATTGTACCCACCGTATGCATCCATGAACGAAAAGGAGTTAAGTGGGTCTTGAAGTTTGATCTACCGTAACGTCAATTCTTAGGGGAAACCGCCCCTGCGTTGCTTGTCGACGTTGGTGAAGTCTATCTGATGCATCGCATTGGCCATTCTTCGGAACGGCTGATGTTAGCTAGCGAAGTCGGTATTGGCTTCTCTCGATGAATCCCACATTTTTAGCTTTTCTTTCTCTTCATCACGGCTTTACGGAATTTGGAGAGCCCGGTTTAGAGGTCATTTGTTTGATAGTTTTACATTGGATTGACATTTAATTTGGGGTGCCACATGTGGGTCAATTCCAGTGCATATCGATATACGAATAAAGCAAAATCATCTTTATTGAGATAAAATTTGACAAGTTGCTCCTTGAGCTTGGGGTCTAAATCAGCCCCAGACATAGACAAACTTTTGGTCATCATCCGATACCCCGTTGACTTTTTCTCCGGTTCTATTTGTGCTTGTTTTCCTTTCAGCTTGTCAGCTGTTATTGGTGGAGGCGGAAGCTTGAGGATCTTGCTTCTTTGGGAAGTCCTGGCCTTCACGACACGAGGCTTGGAATGTGGTCGTTCGCCAGGCCTTGACGGATTGCATCGATGAGCTTCTAGTTGGTTGCTCGAAGCTCTATGATGCCTCCGGGTCTAGGAAATCGTAGGACCTGGTGTAGGGTTGATGGAATTGCTTGGATCTTATGAATCCATCGGCCGTAGAATATGGCAAACAAGTAGAGGGCTGATGACATCGATCACAATCAAGTGTTGAAGTTTTGACCATGTCCTCCTTTTCTCGATGGAGATTGGTAGGATGACATCTCCATGGCATATGTGCGATCTCCGTTGATCCCATAGGCGTGCATTTGATTCTATCATCACCGAAGTCCGGTAGGTGCATGTCCTTGTATGTTTGATAGAAAAAATATGTCGCAAGAGTCACCGGATTTATAATGACTCTTTTGGAGCCATCCCACCGTTGATTTTTACGTGAACTACCGGGGCGTCATTATGGGGTAGGCACACCTTGTCTAGATCATCCTCCGTGAGTGATATGGAGGTCGTTGACTGAGAGTTAGTAGGAGTGATTATTTCAGCTTTGTGGGAGGTGGTAGATCTCCTCACCGAAGCTACCCTTCCATACTTTTCCACCAGGTTTAGGCTGTTGGGAGTATCGTAATCATGTTGATTACACCTTTTCCTCAGCTGTTGTCGGAGATGCTATCTCTTGTTGTGCCTCGACCGGCCCGGAGATTTAGATCGTTGGATTGTTCTCGCTTTACCGCCTGTTGTTGTCAATGCGTCGCTCGCGGGTCGCTCACATACGTGTGCGTCTGGCATCCGGTTTATGCACGGTGTCGCCGCAAGAACTCTTTCAATTTGCCCTCCTTTAAGTCTTGGAGGTAGTGCTTGAGGCTCCAACATTCATTGGTGTCATGGTGGTGGAGCTTGTGAAAATGGTAGTATGAATGTTCTAGTATGGCGATTACCTTGTTGATGTTGGGTTTGAAGTATGGTGTTGTATAAGATCTTCTTCGGGATCTGGCTTGGCCCCCTGAGAAGTTGGAGAATTCTCTTTTTGTGTAAGAGGGCTTGTAGGAGTTGGAGCCCTTTGTTGTTGTTTTTGTTGTTGTTTCCCCAGTGGTGCTTGTTTTCTTTGGTTTCTAAGCAGTCGCCTACTGCGAGAACTTCTTTTGCCCTTCTTGGGCGGCCACTCTTCATACTTGATGGCTACTTGTCAATTATGTGATACAGGTCGCCTAAAAGCGTTACGCTTTGTTGTGCATCGAGAGATCCTGCTAGAGTCGGAGTCATCCGAGAAGCGTTGGTGAATGCCAAAGTTGCAAAGCTATCCTTTAAGCCCGGCTCCATTGAGAGGAGCTCCATTTTGAATCGATCCCAGGAATACGGGATTGTCTCACCATGTGCTTGCTTTAGTTGAAATAAGGAGTCTGGAATCGGGGTTTCTTGCTTCTTCTGTTATGGATCCGAACTCTCTTTGGAACGCGTCTGACTAAGCTTGTCGAGTTCTGATTGAGTCGAGGGGGTGGCGTGTAGATCCATTCTAAAGCTCCGTCCTTCAAAATTTGGTTTGGAAAGAGCTTGCGACTTCAGTAGTGGTACTACGGGCTATAGAGTGTGAGAGTCCGGGCTGAAACGAGCTACATCTTTGCCTCGGACCGCGAGCTGCACCGTCTGACAAGGAGGCGTTGGTTAGATGAACTCTAAAGGAGGTTGCTTGTCCCCGATTTTAGTTGTGAATGGTGATGCCTTGTGCGTCGGAGTATTTTTCGAGCAATCTGGATTGTGCTTGTTTTGTCGTTAAGGCTTCAACCTTTGTCAGGCTTGATCTTCCAACCTATGATTGGTGGTGGTGGTGAGGGATGTCACGCGGTGTTGTTCTCCAACTGCGTCACGGAGCGCGTTGTTGGGGTTGGAGGTGGCCTGCTTTCGTAGCGTCGCCTAGTTTTCTTGTTGTAACATGATGAAGACCTCCTGGACCATCTTCATCTGATCTGCTAACATCTAAAGTGAGGGGTCCACGGTGGTTTTTCTGACCAGCTTCATAGGCTTGAGAAAGAGTGTGTGTTGTTCTTTTCTTAAGGAAACGAACCGCCCGTGACAAGCCTTGATGTAGAGGTTTGGTGTTCGGAGGTGAACAACTGATGTTCTATTTGATAGGGAATGACTGCACTCTTCTCGGGATAAGAGTTGGCTAAGTATCAAGTTTCTTAGGGTAAACCTGAATCAAACCTTACGTAGTTCATCTCTACTTATAGATGTTTGAGCTGACCTTCCTTATTTGCTCCAGGGCGTTATGATGTATAGATCCACATTGTGTGCTATGTTGATGATTCTCCATTATTACGATGTTACAAAGTTAATGTCTCATTGATTAGTGCGTTGGTGAGCTCGAGTTATTGCTAGTTGATTTGCTTACATATATGGCTGTAATCGCTTGGGGCGACACAGGATCAAGGTCATTAATCACGTTCGATAGAGTGGTACGAGCTGATAGAAAATCCACACGTGTATGGACACGCATTAATCTTGTAGTCTTGAGCGAGAGGATACTTACAATACATTAGATGATATGCATACAATGTCTACGGAGATAGCCCATAGAGTTTCTCTGTAAAACTAATCTCAAAGGAGAGACCATACGTAACTAGAAAAAAGATATCTCACCGGAGACACCATACGTAACTAGTAAAAAAGAAAAAACAAAAGAAAATAAAGCGAGGGCACCATACCTGACATACCGTACCACCAACAAATTTTACCTATCGGTTATTACTTTGGAAGAGCCTACAAAGCTTGTCGCTTCAACCATTGATAGAAGTATAGAACCCCTCAAATTAAAACCACATTTCCAACTTAATTGTTAATGGGAACATTTAATTTATTGTCTTTTTTGGATTCAAAACTTCACATTTAATTATAAATGCACCCACCAAATTCAAATATCTTTAATAACTTACTAATACAAATACCCACACATACAAGTAATTTTACTTAAACCCTTCCAAGTACCCATCAATAAAGTGTTACTTCGTGATTTGACTTCTACGGTCATACGTGTTGCTATTGTACGTCTGGTGAAGACTTCGAATATCGACTTCAGACCTTTTCAAGTGTCAATTTCTTCCTAGCTCTTTTCAGTAAAAAACCAAGCAAGAAGATAAGAGTTGGGGATCTGATTGGTAACTAATTTGTTTTCATGCTAGAGCCACTACAATAGAAGGGATCTTTTGCAAGACACCCTTTTCCCACTTTCCAAAATTCGTTGGTATAAGTCTCCTATTGCCACACCATTTGGTGCTGCTAAAACTTTATTCGTGCTATTGGTTTTAATTTATGTGAAATTACCTATTGCAACGCCTCTGGCAAGGCAAATGGTTATATTATTTTTTAAAAAAAAATAGAAAATGCAGTTTTATAAAAGTGAAATTTATCATTTGCTATGCTTTAGTGGTCGCCAATGTTAGAATAACCAATTGCAACGCTTCTTTAGTTGTAATAAGATTTTATGAATGTACAAATTTTATGTGGTATCGCCATTGTTGCCACGAAGTTGGTGTTGCTGATGGGTTTTATATTAGGGGTTTATTTTATTTTGCCTCAAAAGATTTTAGCGGGGGCCTTCATTCTTGATGCTGCACTAAAAATTGAAATGCCCTAAAAACACACACGCACGTATACTCTCTCTCCCTCTCTCTTCGGATTAGAATAATTTCCACATGACCACCATACCGACCGAGAAGCAACAAACTAACGGCCTTTGCTAGTTAACGATCTCTCTCCCTCTATTTTATTTTATTAACACTTAAAATGTTTGGTTTTGGATTTCAGAACGTTTTGGGTGACCGCCACCATCAATGCTTCGATTTCTCAAGTTTGGTTTTCAAGTTTTAAGGTAACTAATAATTTCTTGGCTCGGGTGATATCGTTAAGGAATTTTGTATTGCATTGTTCATTTTTTATCATAAAAACCCGAAACCATATAAATTGTTATTGTAAATATACAGTTCTCTCGGCTAAAATATTATCAGCGGCAAAAAGTTTGAAGCTTTATTTTTTCGTGTACTCTTCTATTTAGTCTTCCATTTCAATTGCGTACAATGTGTATGTTAAGTGGATAGTTTATTGGTATCTTGGCTTGTTGCCATTGCTTTGTTTGATAAATGTCCCTTGAATATAAATTATATTACATTATCTATTTAACATTGTAGACTAGTGATAGTGCATGTTGGATTGATGGGTAAGACATGATTGAATATTACTATGTATACCATGGTTTTTCTTGATATTTTGCAGTATAGATGTTGATATATAGTTATTCCAACTGAATTTTTTAGTGTTTAGTATACCTCGATCAGTAACTAGATGTGATCTTTTTATGAGGCTTGTTGGTCCCCTTGTATCCTTGAAAGGGTTTCAATGTTTGTAGTTGTATAGGAATTGCACCTGTACCTAATGATACCAAATTGTTCAACCTACTAGATCCTTTCAGTTTCAATATTGGTTCTTCTGAAAGATGTTACAGCTACTTCAAGGAGGCTTGGGTGTCGGCATATGTCTGTCCTGTACTAAGAGGACATCTATTACTAGCGCTGGAGCCATTTAGAATCCTTGGAGAAATCGTATCTCTAATTGCTCTGTAGAGTTAGTTTTGATTCTTTGCTTTTAATTTCCTAGTTGATACTCACTTAATTCGTTTGATGGTTACTGAAATCAATTTTACTTTTTTTTTGATGGATCGTTTCATGTATTGAAGAGTCCTTATAAGGCTAAGAAGTTTTAAATATTGTATGGATGGATTATGGAATTGATGTGGTGATTTATGTATTTTTTTTTTTACTTTAATGGTTTGTTTTTTTTTCTAGATTAGAAATGGAACAACAAATCTCTAGTAGAAGTGTAAAACTATTATTTATCTCTTTGTGTGGTCAGATTGGTGACAGTTGCCGATGCTTTAAAACATCTTAATGGAAGGGCCAATGGACTATACTACCATGTTCATCAAGGCATGTGCTTTCTTATCACCCTCCTCTGATTTGGAGTTTGCATAAGCCTTTCTAAGTGCTCACTTTTGCATATTAGGTCTGATATTCGCAAGGCTTATTACTTTTATGAGCAAGCTTGCTTTGGGAATTTTGCGGGCATACTCAAGTGAAGATTTCACTCACATCTTCACTGGGTGTTTAGTTTCATGAGAGTTGGACAAGCCCATTAGTTAATGAGAAGGTTTTTCCCTCTTTTTTTTGGCTTGTTCTTATATTATTGTAATTCATGCATTCTCTAAGAGCTTAACAAGTCATGATGGGATTCGGGTACATAATTCTTAGTAGGTTGGCCTCTATAAACTGGATAGACATACGTCACTAGAGTGTTTAGATTTGTGCTTTGATGTGGGGGTGTGTCTGAAAATACATTTGGCTTCCTCATCTCATATATGATAAGCATGCACCATAATATTCTTGTTTATTTAATTTTTCATTCTTCAAACCTCTAATGCAATTGCATTTATTTTATACAGGCATTTATGGGTGTGGCAGAAAATCTAAATGCCATCATTGATGCCTTTAGGGGTATTCAAGAACACAGGTATTTGACTGGCTTGCTTAACGGAATAATATTAAGTCATATGACTTACACACTTCATTTTTTATTAAGAAATAATTTGTCTGACATGCAAACACTTGATAATACACGGTTGCAAAGGAAGTTTAGGTTAGATTGTTTAAAAGAAGAAAAAAATGAAAAGATGGTGAAGAAAGAAGATGCAAGAAACAAGCAGTGAGTCGCAAGAAAATTCTCATTCCTTCGAAAGAAGAGAGAAGGACATAGGCAAAGGAGAGAAATGTAATTCTCATCGTCTAATTGGTTACCGATGGACACTTGTCCGAGTAATTTTAAGGGTTAATGAAAATAAAACTATGGTAAACTTGTCTTAAGAACAAATATTACATGTTGAAATGAATACTAGGGGTTGGGATGACCTAACAATGGGCATTAAGTTCTTCCTGTTATCCTAAGGCATTCAAGGACAAGTAAGTAGTTACTCTAACTAAATTATAACCATGATTGGCTCGTTGTAGGTTTGTTAGAAGTTTAAGAGTACTAGTTATAGTTGGGCACATTTGTAGTTCTTAATTTTGAATAAATTGAAGACTTTAAGTTCCAATTGTTTTATCGTTATAGGAATTTACTTGAATTAGGGAGGGACTTGTTTTGAGAAGTTGAGAGATTTTTTCAGCTGTCCGGGTTTGAACTTTCTTTGTCGTGGGTTTTCTCTCCCCTGATATGTTCCTTGGATTCACATGGTATGGTGCACTTTTGTTTTGACTTCTCATGATATACTTTTAAATATCTAAGTTGGTATTTGTTTGGTTTTTTTTGTGGAATCAATGTAGTTGAGCACATGGGTAGACCAATTGTGCCGCATTGATGTAGCTGCGTTGCTGCATCCTAGGTCCATAGGTATGACTTGGTGAAAATATTTTTGCATTCCATATTTTAGTGGTTTTTAATTTTAATTACTTATGTCTATCTTTTTCTTTTTGGGTACCAAATTGGTCGATCATATGCCATATGATTAGGATGGGTAGATGTTGTTCAAGTTTGAAGAAAATGCACATTTGTTGATTTTGCTAACTTCTAGTTTTTAAGAAATTTGCCTAAATAAGTTGATAGTTGTGGAAATTTTGTAAGAAAAGTGTATTGGCAAAGTCCCGTGTGGTTACATGTGAAATACTTTTTGCAATGGATGATTTTATTTAATGAAATTAATATATTTTGTTATGATCATTGTGAATTGATATGGGGTTGTTGTATTTATCTACTAAGTTGCATTTGGCACAATCTATAAATAAAAAAGAAACAAAATCGTGGAGACAGCAAATGTAGCTAAAATCACTCTTTTGCCATGGCAAATATCCTTTTTGCACTGCTTTAGATGCAATTGATGACTTAAACCTTTTGCAATAAACAAAGTATAATTAAAAGGTTGCTATTTGTGACGTCTCAAAGTGTAGCTAAAGGTATACTTTTTGTCATGCTTGATGGTGTTGTTACAAGTATCATTTGCAATGCCACTCGTTGCTAAAAAGATAAAACATTTTTAAAATCAATTAAATTTGAAAATAGAAGTAGCGATTAGGATAAAATAGTAGCAACGACTATTGGCGTTGCAAAAGATTGGCAGCTTTTGCAACGCCCTATATAGTGTTGCAATCTAGCTTTTGTGACCCACTTGCCAATCTTTTGCAACGCCCTATATAGTGTTGCAATCTAGCTTTTGTGACCCACTTTTTAGCAGCGTCTTTGTGTCCAGTTTGGCATTGTAATTAGTATATTGCAACGCTTTTCAGGACTTTAATGACGGTATATGGCGTTGCAGAAAACCCCTTCTATTGTAGTGAGCTTCCATATTTAATTTGCCTTCTTTGTTTACATTTCAAAGTTACTTGATTAATTGATTCCTCAAACCTTTTCCATCAACAATTATAATGTAGTCTTGACTATCATTCTAACAATTCGTACTTTCTTCCTCATCGATGACAATTGTTTCTTGAGTTTCGGTTGCGTCTAAGCTAAGTTAAGATCTCATAAATGCTTTCCAAATTAAATGAGTATAATTGTCAAAGTTTTCCATTAAAAAGTTAATTTTAAAATAAAAGTGAATAGTTTCAAAGGATGAAAGAAGTGATCAAGAAAATTGGGTAACTTGATACTCATATTGTGAGAATTAGCTTAAAGGGAAATGTGGTTTGGTGGGAAGGAACTGAAAGGTCATGCAGTTTGGAAGGAAAATTGAATTGATTTGTTATTGGAAAAACAACTAATTAAATGTTTGTTATTCAAAAAGGATATTAGATTAATTGATTCCTCAAACCTTTTCCATTAACAATTTTAATGTAGTCTTGACTATCATCCTGATAATTTATACCTTCTTCCTCATCGATGACAATTGTTTCTTGAGTTTCGGCTACGTCTAAGTTAAGATCTCATAAATGCTTTCCAAATTAAATGAGCATAATTGTCAAAGTTTTCCATTGAAAAGTTAATTTTAAAATAAAAGTGAATAGTTTCAAAGGATGAAAGCAGTGATCAAGAAAATTGGGTAACTTGAGACTCATATTGTGAGAAAAAAAAAAGGGGAAATGTGGTTTGGTGGGAAGGAACTGAATGGTCATACAGTTTGGAGGGAAAATTGAATTGATTTGTTATTGGAAAAACAACTAATTAAATGCTTGATATTCAAAGAGGATATTAAGTTAACTGTTCCCACTAACAATTAAGTTGGAGGCATGGTTTGAATTAGGGCCCAATTTTTCCATATTGGCCGATATTTCTAACCCCCCAAAAACCGAAATATATCGGTCTATATCGATATATCGGGATATTTCAGAGATTACAACTTTTTTGTGAAACAATTAAAATTTCGATATATATCGTTATATACTAGTATTTGCCTGTGTCGTACGACACAAATACGCGCGCCTATGGTGCCCCCGACGCGCATCCTCCCCCTATTTTTTTTTTAAATGAGCTCATACTCATGTTTCCAGAGCCCAACAACCCATAAAAGTTCAGCACAAAAACAGTCCAGGCCTTTTTGTGTGGGGTGGGTGAGGTGAGAAAAAATTTTACTCACCCCAAAAAGACTTGTTAACTCACCCCAGAAAAACATTTTAGTGGCTATGGTTAGGGGGTGGCACAATCACGTATCACCTTATGAGATGGAATTTGTCAACCCACTCTACCCCTCTTTGTTATATAGATATCAGACATATCGCCGATATATAACGACATATGTTGAAATTTTCGGTTAACAATCAATAAAATTGGTTAAACAGTCAACAAGTCAATCGATATATATCAAATATATCACCGATATAATATCGATATATCAGAAAATGCGATATATATCGGTCCAAAAATGAATCAATATATCTCACTGAAATATCACATTATTTTTCATATCGTGTACCCATATTCCAATATATATTGTCGATATATTGATATATCGAACGATATTTTCGGCCTTGGTTTGAATAGGAGGTCGGGGGTTCTATCAATAGTTGAAGCGGGTAGCTCCTTCAAAATAAAACAATACCTACAACACATTTGTATCAATTATTATATCGAAAAAAAAAAAAAAACATACATTTGTATCAATAATTGTCACATACCACAACCAAACCAATACCAATGAGACTCTGTACAATAAATTGAAATTGGGGAGAATAGTTCCGTATTGAAAATAATTAATTAAGATGTTTTCTGAAAGTAATTCATTAAGATGGATATAGGCTTTAATAATGGAGGTAGAGCTGGATTTGGAATTATTTTGTAGGTAGGGAAGCCACCATCTTTGGGCAGCATTTTCCATTCGGTTTCAGTTTTTTCTTTACCCCTAGAGGTATTCACAATTATTGCGAGATCCAAAATCAATCTAGTCTCATCAAATGTACTTACACAGTTACACCCTCTGGCTGAAAACAACTTCTACGATTATAATTTTTCCTCCTTTGTTTGCTAATGCTTTGTGCCAATTTTTCAATATCTTCACACAATCTTCATCCTTCCAATTAAGTAATATCCACTACGTCACAAGAACAAAGTTAGTCAACCTATTAATATCACCATTTTTAATTACCCGTTGTTTTTAAAGACGATCTCTGGTTGCAATTTTCGTTACATGAAAACTAATGGAAAACCATCTTAATAACCAAAAAATATTGTGTGAAGACAAGGAACTCATCAAAATTTTGCATAAAACGAACTCGTCAAAATTTTGCACATCAAACCTGAGTCACACCCTGTTTCACAAGGAGCTCGTCAAAATTTTGCATAAAACGAACTCTAGATTGTTTTTGCACACCAAACCTGAGTCACACCGTTTCTTCCTGAGTCACACTGTTTCACATACTTTCAGAGATTGTTTTTGTATCTAGAAATTTGTAAAGCGATTTTAGGTATTTATTGCAGCTATAGATGGGTTGTAGGCTTTGATTGGTTCTGAATTAAGCTGATTGGGCTTAAGGGGTAATGATACTTATTTGGGTAATGCATGCGGTTTAAGATGGCGACGACAGAATTCAAGTTTAATGAGAGATGACAACATTGGAAATGCAAGAAGTGAGTTTTTCCTTGTTACAGGATTGGCTTCTGGGTTGGCGATAATGATGATCATACTTCATGCGGAAGTGATTCGTGAAGAATGGATTGTCTTAACATCTTATATAAACCCCTTGTTGGTGATCCTTCCTTTCTCACACTTCCCATCAACCTTGGATTGTTTCTCATAATATTTTACAAATTGTACCTTGGATGGAGATGAAAAAGAACCATGCACCTGACTTCAACAAGTTTTATGTTTAGGTTCAAATAATTAACTTATCTGAACTATTCCAGGATTAGGGAGATTGTTGAAGGAAACTTAATTGACTCGGGTTGTTTCTCCCCCAATCAATTGATGCATCTAGTGTTGTACCCCAAGTTTAATGAATTCTCTCGCTTAACTTTCGAAATCAAGCATTAATGGATATTCATGATCCAATCCTATCGGGATTCAAGCTTCCTTAACCAATTAATGGAGTTGAATGGATCCATTCTCATTATGAGTTTTTACTGCACATGTCTTTGCTTCAAATGTGGGTTCATTAGGCATCATCAATCCTCATGCAACATAGCAGATGCTGATCTCGGTCCCAGAGCCACAGTTCACTTAAATGCAGTCTACGTTTTGATCTTTATAATCCAAAAACAAGGCTATTTCCAAAACTCATGACTGATCATCTAGTGTTTGAAGTGTCTCTGATTAATCGTTATGATCTTCCAAGACTGCACCAACCTTTAAGGATTTTTGAGATCCCTAGGTGCAGTAATGAAAATGACTCCGTCTTGGATGGACATGCAAATCTTGACCATCTACAACGATGGATGGGAAGGACAAAGGCCCAATGATTATGGAAGTCAATTCACCTAAACAATATGTGGGATCCATTCATAATGCTGGACACACTGCTGGTACAAGCAATGAATGGACTATCAACTCTAACCCAATTAATCTAGATACCATATTCCCAAGATCTTTGGGACTTTCTCCAGACATACCAGTCCAACAACCTCATACCTCCTTCATGAGTACTTCACATGAAATGTTTAATAATCCAATTAATATTCCGTTTGTGGACTTGATTGGCTATACTGACTCGTGTTTAGGTGGCAACAATTCCATGTAATACAACAGACAAGAAATTGACTTTGGTATTGCAAACCCAGAGAGTCATGAGTTATGGATTGTGTAGCATCAAGAGTTTGAAGGAAGCATGTTTAAAGACAGAGAGCCTAGGCTCAAATCATCTTTGAATGTAGCTGGTGATGAGAACTCCCTCTCCTCTAATGGTAATTCCATTGGCTTTTCTGGTAGGCGTAATAAATACCAGATAGTGAAGGCAGCTGATCTTTGCACTTTTCAGTGTTTTTAGAAGTTGACTTACTACGTGCTAAAACTCAATAATTCCTTACTCACTGTTTTTTTTTCTTTGAGAATGTCAGTCTAGTTCGAGTAGGGATTTCGTTCCAACTTCTAAGACAAGAATTTAAATGATCACAACTGGAATCTACACTTTGGAGAACTAAGTGAGAAGGATTTTATAGATAGATTTTTTTTACACAAGTTATCTAAAATTTGTAAGTTTGTTTATAGTTAAATGAAAGAGAGAGAGAGATAGGGAAGGATTAATCCTACTCATGCAAGGCCTAGCTACAAGTCTTTTAGAAATAGGTCACTACCATCTCAAATCCCTAACATAATATACCTATCTCTAAACATATCATGCTAGCATGTAGAATTGAAATGATATTTCATCTCTGAAATATCATTCCAACTCCTAGTTCTACTTTACAACAATTGATCAGATAATTGTCAATCTCTCATCATTTTGGGACGATGATGAAAAATAGAACCTAAGTCTTTTAAGTAGTGATTTTGGAATCCTAAATTTGTAGCATGATCCTCACATGAGCATCATTAACCCTCCCTTGGGAGAGTTTTAGCTCATGATCCTAGGATTGAATTAAACTACAAGAAGATATGTGAAATGAAAAAGAAAGAGAATGAAAACAAGAAAACTACAACCTGTTTACCTAAATGAAGAAGAGTTTATTAAAAACTAGAGAGAGTTCCCCCATTAACAAGTTACAAGCTTTTCTCTAAAAACTAAGAACTAAAAAAACAAAATTAAAGACATGGATGTAAATGAAAAGTAAAAGTCAAGGAAGTAAAAGCTTTTTAACTCCCAAAATCAGCCCCCCTTTACATAAGAGAGCCTTTTTCTCTTCTCCCACGTGAAACACTCTCCTCTCATTTATTTTTCACTTATCCACAACTAACTCCCATTTGACACCTTTCATTTTTTTAGATAATCATCACCTAAATCCAACTAACTCATTAACTTCATGCAAGGTGTCAAAATTGCACCAATTATTTGCACCTTTGTCTTGACTTGCATGATGACTCATCAAATCTTATGGGCCCGCCTAGTGGGTCCACGTATAGTGTCCAGTGGCAGTCCGGTCTTTTGGCATTTTTACAACTTCCCGCCTATTTGTAGAGTTCATCGCACTGATCGTCGGAGCAGCTCACTCGTCGCATTCGAGTCCCGGGTTTAAGAGATATGAGCTTGGAAGTTTGATGCTTACGCGCATGTAATCCCGTTTCTGATTGGATTCTGTACTATTTGAGTCTTTGGGCTTTAGTCCGAATTTGTTGGGCTTCACATGGGCTTGATCGGAAGGCATGTGTATACTCCCTATTCCGTGCTTAAATGCTGGCTTTATCATAATTTTACATTAGTTTCTCCAACCTGCAAAAAGCACGAAGATCGCGATTATTTCATGATTATTAAGCACAAAATTGACCGAAATGTTATGTCTCTACATGTTTTATAATACAGTTTTGGGTGCTTATCAGCCGCCCATAAATAGCTCCAAAAGAAGCCATGAGTTGCCTAGTGTGGAACTGTGAGGGCATTGGTCTCCCCTCGACAATAAGAGCATTGAATGATTCAATACAGAAGCTGAGACCAAAACTTATTTTTTTGTCTGAAACTAAGGCTAGTATGAGTAAGTCTAGTAGATTACTTAGAATGGTTAAAGGTGGCTACCAATCTTATATTTATCCAGCAAGAGACTGTCTGGGGGTTTATGACTTTTGTGGGATGGGGATGTAGACCTTAACATTGTGTATGTAGATTCTTGGATCATTCATGCAAAAGTTAATGAAATCAGCTCATCTTTTTGGTATTTCTCTGGCATCTATGGTAATAATGACTTCCATACAAGAAAAGAACAGTGGAAAATGATAGAAAACTTAAATCCTGGAAATGATCATGCATGGTTATGTGCTGGAGATTTTAATGATATTTTGTACAAAGAAGAGAAAAGAGGTGGTCGACCAGTGTACCAATGGCAATGCCAACCTTTTGCCGATATGATTCAAAATTGTGAACTTATAGATCTTGGGTTTGTTTGATCCACTTTCACATAGACTAATAAACAATGCTTCCTCGCTAGAGTTTCTAAAAGACTAGATCGTGCCTTGTGTTCAAGCAAGTGGAGGGAAATGTTTCCTAATGCCTTGTTATTCCATAAAGCTACTCTTGAATCAGATCACAAGCTGTTACACTTGAGTCTTGAACCGGTGAAACATAAACTGAAAAGACCATTCAGGTTTGAAATTATGTGGACTTAAGATGCTGGATGCAAGAATGTGGTACGCAACGCTATGACAAGAGTGTTTTCGGGTTCGCCTTCCTTCTCCTTCTGTCGAAACCTTTTGGCCTCCGGGAAAGAACTTATTGAGTGGAATCACAATGTTTTGGCAACTTGGAGGTGAAATTAAAGCAGTTGGATAGGAAGTTAACAGAGTGCCAAGAGCAACAACACAAATGCGTCACTCCCACTAAACAACAACTCATCCAGGAACAAAGCCTTCTTCTAGAGTACGAAGAGGTACTAAAAATGAAGGATATGCATTGGGGACAAAAGGCTCAACATGACTGGTATGGCATGGGAGAATTGAACACAAAGTACTTCCATATAGTTGTGATTAACATACACAGAAGAAATGATATAAACATATTAGTGAAGCTAAATGGGGAGGTGTTAACACAACGTCTAGAGATTGGTGATCATCTTGTACAGTACTACTCTAATTTGTTCTCCACGTCGAAACCTGAATATGATGGTGAGTTAATGGAAGCTATCCAACTGCTGGTGACACAGGAAGAAAATGATTCTCTAATCAAGCCTGTCTCTACTGAGGAGATTTGGAATGCGGTAAAAAATATTGGATCCTTCAAAGCTCCAGGGCTTGACGGATTCCAAGCTGTTTTCTACAAGACATTTTGGGAGGAGGTACATGAGAAAATAATTAGCCTCGTTCAACATTTCTTTCAATCAGGCACCTTTACTAAAGAAATAAATCATACCAATATTGTCTTGATACCAAAAATACCACACCCTTCGGCAGCAGATCACTTCAGGCCTATTAGCTTACCCAATGTAAGCTACAAGATTATTGCTAAGATTATTGTCCAGAGGATGAGACCGATTTTACAGCGAATAGTAGGACCTCAACAAAGTGCTTTCTTACTGGGAAGGTCAATCCATGATAATGCTCTGCTTGCACATGAGGTGTTTCATGTTATCAAGGGTATGTCAAATGCAAGTGCAAAATGTTTTGGGCTAAAGCTGGACATGCAAAAAACTTACGATAAAATTGAGTGGCCATTTCTTGAGGAGGTAATGAAAAAATATGGCTTCGATGGAAATTGGATACAAAAAGTGATGTTCTGTGTGAGGAGTCCAACCTTCTCTATTCTGCTCAACGGAGTTCCTTACGGTTTCTTCTCACCTACTCGTGGCTTGAGACAAGGCAATCCTGTATCTCCATATATGTTTGTGCTTTGTGTTGAAGTTCTTTTGCTCAATCTTAATCGATTGCAAGAGCAAGGTTTAATCCATGGAATCAAATTATCAAGACACAATTTGTCAATCACTCATCTCACGTATGCAGATGACACCATTATTTTTGGGAAAGGGAACCTTGAAGAAGCAACATAAATCGACAAGTGTCTTCAAAGGTATTATGCTGCCTCGGGTCAAAGTATAAACAGAAATAAGTCTCAATTCATTCATAATAAGAGATTACCAGACAAAGATTCTAGAATGTTCCACCGGATTTTCAGAACTCCTTGCACTTTTAACTTTCCAACCTATCTAGGTATTCCACCAGTGTTCAATGGGAGGAATAAGAGACAACATTTCTTACCTTTACTACAAAAATTCAACAACAGATTAGCTTCTTGGAAGTCTAGATTGCTGTATAAAGGTGGAAGGCTTACTCTAATAAACTCTGTGCTTTCTGCTTTGCCCACACACGTTATGTCGTGCATTCAACTTTCGTTGAATATTATCGAAGAGATGGATAAGATAAGAAGGAATTTTCTTTGGGCCCATACCTCGAGAAAAAGGAAAATGCATTATTTCTCCTAGGATCTTGCATGTTCACTGGTGCATTGCGGAGGGTTGGGCATTAAAGATCTTCAAATGCAAAACTTAGCTTTGCTTGGAAAGAAGGCGTGGGAATTATGTAATCCTCAATCTCTATGGGTGACTCAAATGAATGATAAGTACTTCCAGAGACAACATTTTATGCATGCTCATTTAACCTCATCTGCTTCAACAACTTGGAGGACTATGCACTACACGAGAAACTTTCTTGTACTGGGGAGGAGATGGCAAGTGGGAAATGACATTTCCATTTGGGCCTGGCAAGATAACTGAATTCCAGATACCCCAATTGCGCTGCATTTAATTGATAAACCTAGTGACTGTATCAGGATCGAGTGAGCAACTGCATTGACCCAGTTACCAGACAGTGGGACACAAGGCTGATTACGGAGGTATGGCCACCTGATTACGTGAAAAGAATCATGTCCATCCCACTTACTTTTGAAGTAAGAGAAGATACTACCTTCTGGTGGCTGCATAAATATGGGGAATACACTGTCAAAAGTGTATATAGCCTGATGTAAGAGTGGTGTGATCCGACCAGAGAAAAGATCAAGATTTTTTGCTAAAATCTGGAAACTGAATTTGTCGTATAAGGTGAGATTTTTTATGTGGCAGCTAGTACATGAGCTTATTCCAACTGCTGACCTCCTATGCAGGAGAGGATTAACGGTGAATAAAGTGTGTGGATGGATCACCAGTGCATTTGTTTGTCCATTGCACATTCGCTAGAGCTGTTTGGCTAGGACTTAGATTGCCGATTTCAATGGCTTAATGTACTGCTGATACCATTAGAGAATGGCTACAACACATGGTCACATGCTTAGAAAATATGGTCGACGCAAGAATGTGGATGAGTACACTTGGTGCTGGGTTGTGGTCCATATGGTTGGCAAGAAATGACATCATATTCAATGGAAAACCCCAATAGCCTCTTCGTTGGGTGATAAAAGCAAGGAAGATGACGGAAACCATGGCTGAAATTGATGACAATCGACCACAAAATGCCTATGAGAAGATAGAAATAAATGTGAAATGGGATAGTCCTCCAACTGGTTGGATTAAGCTTAACATTAATGGATCATCACTTGGGAATCCGGGTGCAGCAAGAGCTAGATGCTTGTTAAGAGATGAAAATGGTATGTTCATAATGACCAGCTACGACTTTTTTGGCAGAGGCAATTGCCATGAAAATAGGAATAAAAGCTGCCAAAGCCTCAAACCTTGCAAATGTGCTAGTGGAAACGGACTGTGTATGCTTCATGAGTTCGTAATCAATAATTCATCTCCAATACCGGCAATTGCAAAGGAGCTGATAAAGGAAATTCGAGAATTAATTTCTGAAGGAAACTTCGTCCTGAAATGGAGCTACAGAGAAGCAAATTATGGGGCAGATGCATTGGCGACTTTTGCGGCTCATAAGGCAGAAACAATGGACTAGGATACCATAATAGACCAAGAGAATATATTACAACATGGCTGGAGGCATTGGCTCCCTAAGTACTCTTATGTTTGGAATGTAACTCCACCTCCTTTCTTAGGTTGCTGGATTAATCATGATATCAGGAATGATTGTACTAAAAGGATGATTTCAAGATAATATCATATCTTTAGCAAACAAAAAAAAGGCGGGGGGGGGGGGGGAATAAATTTGGGTTATTTAGGTTTTGGTCCTCCTAAAAATTTAATATTTGGGCTTTGGTATGCACTAATGCATTTATTAGGTTTTGATCCTCATGACTAACAGTTATTCAGTTAACCAGGTTGACTGTCATTGGTGTTAGTCAAGTTCTTTTGGTTTTCATATTGCCCATAATTGTGACACATACGAAAATAATGGACGGAACACAAACAGAACCTAACGTGCAACAAAGTAACAAGTTGGTTCCCCAAATTTGCTCAAAAAAAAGTTTGTACTATGAATTCAAATTTCATGTAAAGTTCGTTACCTATTCATGCATTTTTATTTTCTAAACTCATCCATACCATAATTCTTCTTGTAAGATCAATTTGAAAGGAATTCTTCTCTGATTTCCAAAAAGTCGGGATCATGTGGAATATGTCATTATTTATTGAGGGACAAGTCCAACCCTATAACAATCTTTCAATTGTGCACATGATCCAAACTCTCATCACTTTCATCCAATAATGTGATAAGATGACTTATGAATTGGTTCACAAATGAAATTAAATAATCTAGTACCTACACTACCACAATTTGGATAAAAATATAGACAAATTCAAATTCTTCTAACCTTGATGATTATGGCATCAGCCAGAGGAATCTCTACTAACATGTCTCCACCAACGTGTGCAACTCTTGTGCACTCATCAGGTGTTGTTGCAACAACATGAGGTAGATCAAAATTTATGCCATGTACATGGGGATGCACCTTTACGATTTCCCTGATCAACATCCCAGTTCCACCACCAACATCAGCAAGCAATCTCACACCTATGGAACCCATTCTTATAACCTGACCAATTTGCATGTATAGTAATCTTAGTCGTACATGCCATTGCCGAATTAAAAAGCTTGTTGAACTCCGTTTGCACTGAAGCTAACTCCCATACATCGGATCCATGAGCCTTGGCAAATGCCATCCCACCTTCTTTCACGCAAGTACTAAGTAGTGCCATAGATTATCAACCATTGATGTGTCTCAGCTTTAACCAATGGTGTGAGACTAAACTCAACACCCGGCAATAGCCATATGCTAGAATGTGAGAGGCCATAAAGTATGTCCTCTCCATCATTGGGAGTTTGGGTAGTGAAGATATGTTTCCGTACTGATAACCTCATGATGCGAGATAGACAATTGATATCTAGAGATTGAGAATCAACACTATGTACCATTTGTGAGAAGGTGATCGGACAACTGTGGTTGTTTACGATGTCCGCAATACACTACAACAAATATGACATATAACATCACTAATTTTATATCACTTTCAGTGAAGTGATGTCATATGAAAACTATGACATCACTTTTCTCAACATGTGATGTAATAATTATCACAATCTTTTTTTAACATCACTTATTTGAAAAACTGATTTAGTAGAGTTGTACAACATCATTTTAATAAGTGATGTCATGATAGTGATATAGTAACACTTTTTTTTTTCGCCATTATCACTTATAAAGTGATGTAATATCTATGTATTCAACATCACTTTAAAAGTGTTGTTACTCACCGTGTCACTTATAAAGTGATGTAATATCTATGTATTCAACATCATTTTAAGAGTGATTTTGCCAAGTTTTTGAAATCACTTGTGATGTGACTTCCAGAAGTGTTATTAATGATAACCTATTAATTATTAAGTTAATTAGTTAGAAAAACAATCGAAAAAAAAATTAGGTTAAATAGAAATGAAATAGGCGCGTGATTGGTTTGCTAGACCAAGGTCCAAAATATTGAATTCGGTGAATATTTCGATGTACCTAAAAACCGATATATATCGAATATATCAGAAATATCAGAGATATCTATTTTTTTGTTGACCAATCAAAATTTTGTTTTGTATGTTGATATATCAAAAATATTGTCGATTATATCGGAAATACCGTCACAATATATCGGTCAAAGTCAACACTTTATATCAGAAATATCGTATATATCGGTCGATATATATCATTATATCGGAAATTGCGATATATATTAGGAAAAAAATAATTCAATATTCGGTTGAGATATATCGAATATTTCTATATCGGTGTACCAAAAAAACGAGATATATCGGATATATCTCCGATATATGGGCGATATTTTGGGCATTGTCCTAGACCAGCCGAGAAATAAAAAAATAAAAGAGACCGCGGTTTTTTCTAGTTAATATATTTTGGTTTCCCTTTTGAATAGAAAAACCATCGAAAAATTAGTTTAAATAGAAATTAAACAGCCACTGGTTTGCTCGACTACCCTTAAACCAAAATTAGAAATAAAAAACCGCCAATTTGATACTGAAAATTTTGGTTTCGCGCTAAGAGAACTTGGTATAAGTTATACTTAGGGCAAACTGTTATGGGAAAAGTCAGAAAGTCGGCTGAAAATTATTGCGAAGCAGGTTTGTTTCTTCCTCCTTTCTTCCTCCCCTCTTGATTTTCTTCTCATATACCAGTTTGAAATTAACTAATTTATACCTTGTTTTCACTATTTCTTCAAAAAAAAGAATCTTCTTTTTCAGTTACACGTGAGCGAAGGAAGAACGCAAACAGGTTCCTATTTTTTTTCTCTCCCTCTCTCCATACTCGATTTCCCGATATTTTTATTCAATATATTTGTGTTTGTCTGGTGGTGTGCTAAATTTTTACCGTTTTTCAATTGGGTGCTTTTCTACTTGTGAATCGGCATGGCCTCTTTAAGATTTCTCGATATGTTTATTGAATTATTATTGTGATTTCTTGCTGTGTTCAGTTCGTCTTTAAGATTAATTGTTTGGGATTGTTTGGCTGCAATCTTTTGGATTGCACTTGTTTATGGATAAGTTTCTGGGATGGTTTGTAGAGAGAAAGTAGTTTTTTTTTTGTGTGTGGAATTGGGCATGATGATACTGCAATGGTGATACTTGATGTCTAGATGGTAGTCATGGAGTCCGGTTTTACAAGTTACAAGATAACTCATGGTTTGGGTTTGAGGCCTATTATTGAAGTATTCCCTTAATTAGATGAGGTCTATCGATATTATTTAGTAGTCTGCATGGTGCGTTTCTGGCTGGTCGTATTTCCGACCTGCCTCTCTGTATGAAAAGGGAAATTACGCTGAGTGCCAAGGAAACGATAAGCCTTGGGCTAAATTCGTGACCTTGGGAGCTAATTAAAACCATAGTCTGTGACTGAAGTGAGCTATCATGTAAAAGAACACAGAAGTCGCCATAACATCCAACTAAATATTATTCTTCATAAATTAGCATCAAACTGCCCGACCTTTATTATATAGAGGTACCTTGTCCTTTAAAATGATTTTTTTTTCTTGCTTTTTGATAATCTGGTGTTACTGCATGAGGTTGTAACACATACTACTGCCTTCTTAAAAAGGTCACTATCTTGGACCATTTATCCTTAAAATTGAGTGTTGTTACAGACAAATGTAGATAATTACACTCTAAATTGGCCATGTCCAGATAGAAAAAGGATAATAATTAAGGCTATATGTAAGTGATCGGTGCAACAAATCCAAAGATCTGATGTCGGAAGATTTATATATCATGATTGGACATCCAACTAATAGGTTTGGCACCCTAGAGCGTGCAACATGATTAACACAATTTCCTTGGAAATATAACCTCTAGACAAACTAAATATACTAGTGTTACCAAGGGGATACTACCCTGTTGGTGGAGTTCCAAGAATAAATACAAATTTCATCTTGAAACAATTGTAAAAAAATATTCGGGCAGTTCATCTAAACACTATGTATAATGTGTTGAGGATCTTAAGTACAAATATCAGTTTTTTCTTAATATTTACGGAATATATGGTTAATAGGACTACTAAGATAAAAATTAAAAGTTGAAATCGAACTCACCAAAGGCTAGGGTGGCTACCGGAAGTCATGGAGGATACTGAATCTTGTTGGCTCCAACGATACCTGGTCCGAGTTGGCTGAGGATTATTTCACTTCCAACTGCAACATAATTGTTCCCAAGGTATAGCAGGTAATACAGAACAACAAGAAGCAGCTGTCCCCAAAGATTCTTCGCACAAGGCAAGACTTCAATAATGGTTCACAAGTCACTTAGGAAGTTGTGGGATTGAATAAGCTGTTAGGAGAATGGTTAACATGATTAAGCCCATTAGAGACCAATTCAGAAGAAGATTTTGTTTGGACAAGATCACTGGATCCCATGCCAATTACTAGGAAGAGAACCATAATGAACGAAATGAATTTCTCCATCTTCTGAGCCGACAGGAGATAGAATTTTGGACACTGCAGTTCTATAGGAAAGTGGAACTTATAAAGAAGAACATGATCATTAAATACTAGGAATTTAGAAGTTTAAGAAAGTTCGACGTCAAAGAATTATAAAATATAGCATTTCTCAAGATTCAATTCACATTAATGTAATGCTAATAAGATAGATCTTGTACGTAATGAGGAGGCTGGTCGCTACATAAGAACAAAGGTGTAACTGTTAGTGGTTATAGAATGTGCCATTGTATGCTCCTTCTATTTTAAATTACCAAGTCGCCTTGAATTGCTGAAATTCCCAGGTAATTTCTCGTTGGTTGAAGATTCTTGACAATAATAGGTGAAACTTCAAAATTAGTAGAATATCAAGACCTCAAGTATGGTGGGGCTTGCCTTGTGTTCATACGTACCAAACGAACTTATGGATGTTTAACACTTTCTGCTTCATAAGTTTTTGTTGTACTACATTTTTTACGTATTCTTTCCTTTTTTTGAAATGTGGCTCGTGCCTTAAGTTCCGGTCATTGATTTTGGTTGAATGGCGGATAATCGATAGAATTCCTACCATTAAGTGACACATTCACCATGACCAGTCATCACAAATTTATCAATAGATCCAGTTTTAGTTGTAACTATATCTCAAGATTTATGCAACAACATCTCACCTGTAATATACCTCTTAACCGGGTACACTCAAGAGTCAAGAGTGTGTAGACATTTGAGATCTACATATTTGTGAGAACTGCATCCCACAATTGCATCACTTAATTTCTCACCTGATTTGTTAGGATTGACTACTGCTAATGTTGTTCTGATTCTTATACATCTAGGTGCTCCTCTTCGATATAGTAGGTTCAATATAAGCAACGTTATGGACAAGACTTGGAGAACTTTAAATAGGTTAAATAGTTTACACTTCTATTGCTTTATTTGAAACAAGTGTTTATTACTATGTACATATATCATTGACTATGCTGAAATTTTCCAAAGCTAGTGATGAGTACGAAGATGCTGTTGATGAATTCATCGCATTCGCTTTGGCTCCTTTGATGGATAAAACAAGCATTAGATGTCCGTGCATTATTTGCAAAAACTTTAACCATTTGAGTCCCGATATTGTAAAAGACCATTTGATCATTGAAGGTATTGATATGACTTATGATCCTTTCGTTTTGCATGGAGAAGAAGGGCAAGTGCATGTAGTAGATGAAGGAGTTGAAACTACGGACTTTAACCTCACTGAGACTTATGAGATGCTTAAAGCAACAAATGAGAGTA
This sequence comes from Coptis chinensis, assembly GCF_015680905.1. Lineage (NCBI taxonomy): Eukaryota > Viridiplantae > Streptophyta > Magnoliopsida > Ranunculales > Ranunculaceae > Coptis > Coptis chinensis. Next base: position 38,770,898 of record NC_141464.1, read on the forward strand.
ATAAGAAAGAAGAGTTTTCTAGTGATCCAAAAAAAGAAGCCAAATTCCAAAAGGCAATTGAGGAGTCTGAAAGGCCATTGTATGAAGGTTGTAGCAAGTATACAAAGTTGGAAGCAGTTGTTACGCTATATAGCATAAAAGCTAAACATGGTTTGTCTAATAGAGGTTTTACAGAGTTTTTAGAGGCGTTGAAGGATATGTTTTCGGAGGGTAATGTTATTCCAAAGTCAAATAATTCAGCAAGGGCGTTGTTAAGGAAGTTTGACCTGGATTATAAGCAAATCGACGGATGTGTAAATGATTGCATGTTATACAATCGGTGATTTTAAAAATGATGTGAGCTTTGTCGAAAGTGCAAGACTACACGATGGAAAACTGATCCTCATACAAAAAGTACGAAAGGTTCCAAAGAAAGGTTTTGAGGTACTTTCCTATTATTCCAAGGTTCAAGAGGATGTTTCATCATTCGAAATGGAAAAAGCAGTTGACATGGCATGCATCCAACGAGATCTTGATGGAAACATCGTCATCCGGTTGATAGTCCCGCATGGAAACATATTGATAGCGGTTGGCCCTCTTTGGTGATGAAGTCACGAAATCTTCGACCGCATTGTTTGTCGATGGTGTCAATCCTCATCGCACTCTTAGCTCGAGGTATAGTTGTTGGCCATCATTTTGGCAATATATAACTTACCTCCTTGGATGTGCATCACGAAAAGAAGTATTTGATGTTGACATTGATAATCCCCGGTCCTAGCCAGCTAGGTAATGACATAGATGTTTATTTAAAGCCACTGATTGATAACCTGCTACTTTTGTCGACAGATGGTGTGGAAACGTATGACGCATTCCGAAAATCCACCTTCACATTAAGGTCTGTTTTAATGTCGACCATTAATGATTTTCCAGCATTTGGAAACCTAGCTGGATGTGCAACGAAGGGCAGATTAGCATGTCCCAGGTGTGGCGTTAATACATGTGCAGATTGGCTAAAGCATAGCATGAAATTCTCTATGGGAAGTCATAGGTTCCTTCCAGATGATCATCCATATCGTTTGAAGAAAAGTTGGTTTAATGGGAAGCAAGAACACGGGGCTAAGCCAGTTCCTTTGAAGTCTGATGAGATTTTTACTCAGATAAAATCTATAGAAAATGATTGGGGGAAAGATCCGGAAAAGAATTTGAGAGATGATTGGGGAAAACCTATAGGAAAGAAAAAAAGAAAACGTGGAAAGGGCATACAAGGTAAGAAAAAAAAGCGGAGGTGCAAAATTGTGGAAGAAACAATCTGTATTTTTTTATTTGCCATACTGGAGATTTCTTTTGTTAACTCATAATCTAGATGTTATGCATATAGAGAAAAACATTTGTGAAAGTTTCACTACAACAGAAAGGCTCAATTGCAACGCCATCTGGTATCGCTACAAGTACGAAAAAGCACTGCCAATGATCAATGGCAACGCCAATGTGGGCATCACAGAGGCGCTGCAAAAAATTGGGTCACAAAAGCTAAATGAAGACGCAACAATTGGCGTCGCAAAAGCTTGAAGGTTATTGCAACGCCTTGTCCCATTTCTATTACTTTATTAGTGTTGCTAAAGTATTTTGCCAAACTAAAATGATTTTTAAAATATTTAAACTATTTGCAGCGGTTGGCGTTGCAAAATGTTCTTTTTAGCTGCACCTGCTAGCGTTGCAAAAGGGTTACTTTTAGTTGCACCCTCTGGCGTCACAAAAGAAGCAAAGCATTAGCTACAGGTCTTTGTCACAAAAGGTTTAAACCATTAGCTGCGCCAAGGGCGTTGCCAAAAGTGTGATTTTTAGCTGCCCCTAGGTCTTTGTCACAAAAGGTTTAAACCATTAGCTGCGCCAAGGGCGTTGCCAAAAGTGTGATTTTTAGCTGCCCCTAGGTCTTTGTCGCAAAAGGTTTAAACCATTAGCTGCGCCAAGGGCGTTGCCAAAAGTGTGTTTTTAGCTACCCTGCTAGTGGTTTTAGCCGCACCAAATGTATGTGTTGGTAATTGTGTAAACACATTTGCAACACCCTAATTCTTTTACAACGAGCTTGGCATTGCAAATGGGTTTACTCATATATATAATAGGTATTACGTATTATTTTGAATAATTTCAATTTATATAAACCTGCCCAATACAATTTATGATTAAACTAAAAACATCGATCAAATGTATTCATTCACAATAAATTATAGCAAAATATATTTCATTAATTAAGATCATCCAAAATCATTATTTGAGCATCCATACAATTAGTCTCTTCCAATATACTGAATTACAAAATCTTCAAAGCCATCAACTAAATAATATTAGTTCTTCAAAAAAATAAGATTTTGGCCAAATTCCCATAATTTGCCGATTCGAACAACATCCACCCAAGTTTTCTTTATCAATATACAGACCAACCAATCGCCAACTGATACAAACAACAAATTGGAAAAGAAAAGAGACATTAGTAAGTATAATTATCCAAATTAAAATAAAAGTGAAGCAAAAATGCAAGTAATCAATGCATGGGAAATATTTTATGTGGTCAAACTAGGGTCCCATCGGATATAGGACAAGCCCTGTGAGACATACATTATCAGTTGTACTTTGTTGTTGCTTCCTTCCAAAGCAAATTACTACTTTTGGATATATATATACGCAGAGAAACAAAAAAACCAAAGATCACATAATGGAGCTACTATACCCACTTTGCAATATCTCTTGGCGAAAACCCAAGTTGAATATAATATGGTCCACAAAACAATGCATTACATTTAATTAAAGAGCAATGCTTAATACCACAGTAAATTATGGTAAGTGATGATGACAAAATGCAAAGGCCGATCAAAGGCCGCCGTGGGCGTCACAGTAATCATTTTCGTCATGTATCAAGCATTACGTGCGGGTTTGTTTTGTACTTGAACTTAAAAATCACAATAACTTAGACATATTCTCAAAAAGCAAGGCATAGTAGGTAAATCCGTAAGATTTTTTCCCAGTGGATAAAAGTGCATTTTCCTAGATCATTCTTCCTTAAATTGTACGAGAAAGACCGGTATACATAGTATTCAACCATTAGACACTTGAGATATTACTTTCAAAGAACAGGCAGCTGTTACTATTAATTTACCATATTTTGTTGGATTGGACATCGATACATCAAAGGAATAATTTCCACCAAGAAAGATGAGTTGTTTAGCATGTCGGTAGCTTTAACTGAAATTCAAATTCCCCGAATCACTTATAAAGAACTCTCAAAGGATACTAGAGGGTTTGATGAAGGGAAACTTATCGGGTCAGGTAGCTTTGGGAAAGTCTACTAAGGGGTCTTAAGGGATGGGACAGCAATGGCCATCAAAGTTTTGCAGTTACAAACTTACTAGCTCCCTTAAGCCCAAGTATCTCTAGCAATAATATATTTAACAAAATCAGGGCAAGACAACTACTACAAGAGAGAATGCATCAAACAAAATCAGGGCAAGACAACTACTAATGTTTCGTTCCCTTCTACGAAAATCTACTACAAAAGAGAATGCATATGACAATTTGTGAAGACAGTCTGAAAAAAGAGAATGCATCAGTGCTTAGTCTGAAACTAGCTCTGAATGACTTGGACAAGGGATGGTACAAGGTCGTGTACAGAAAGCTGAGCATATGCAGGTCTAGAAGGGCGGCCAGGCAATCAAAATCACTGAGCATTCTTTAAGGAAATATCATTCGTTAGGGATGCATGACATAGCTCTGAAACTAGGATCTAATAGTTAAACTGGTGCACTGCCCTACCTCTAGGCTTTACTCTCTTCACAATTGCTAGACCTGAAACTAGCTTAGTAAATATAGAAGTACATGACTCAGGTAGCTTCCGAGGATACTTGAACTCAAATTGTTTGGTTGTATTCGGTCTTCCGCGACTCGACGGAATTTCATCCAACAAACTATCGAAAGCATTTTCTTATGTTCCTCGAAAGAGTGATCAAAAAAGTACCGCTCCATTTCAAGTATACCAATACACATGCGGTACCATGGAAATATGATTCTCATATAGTAACGCATGGAACATCCATCTTACTCCCCGAAGCCGAAATACATGCATACCATTCCGACAAAGCTACTATCAATGAGCCATCCCTTAGTCCAATAGCTAACTTGGGTCGGACAGATCGCCAGGGAGCGGAAGATGCTACATTTCCGAGGAAGTAGAAAGATACTAGAGGGTTTGATGAAGGGAAACTTATCGGGTCAGGTAGCTTTGGGGATCATCTAAGGACGGTGTGGCTAGGAATGGGGATAGAAGGGTTTTGGCAAGAAGCTATTATCTAAAATATGCCTTGCTATTGTTCTAGATCTTTGTAGACAAAGGGCGACGATATCGATCAATGTTTAGTTGGGAAAGGAAAAACAACTAAGAAGGATTCTTCCACCATCGAAGAAGTAAGATAGGACTCCCTTGCTTGGGCTCTTCCTCTATTGCTTCTTGATTGAATACCGGAGAATCACCACTTTCGAATATCCACGTCGCACCAAGCGACACCACAGGCGCACAAGCCCTCCATCTTTCTTTCCACCCGAGTAGAGTATCCTACTCCCCGCCCATAATGGTCCCCAATGTCATGATCCGCCCGGTCGACCCATCATGATAGTCCGTTTCTCCCGTATGAAGCGTGCGAGCGAAGACCTGCTCCGCCTCGAGGCAAGGTCGAGAGTAGATTAGCCCAAAGAGGTAAGCACGAACATGAACGTCACTCACATTCTTTCCGGTCCCCTTTTCAGGAATTCCCGTCCCCGCCGACATACTTGACATGGACGGAATTCTACTTTGAAGTTTTACCGAACATCATGTCCAGTGTGGTCTCCCCTACTCCTAGAAACAAATGACTAGCCACGGAGCTTGGATCACGGGCTCCCTAGGTATTCAAGGTACATCACAAGCAAGAGCTAAGTCTAGTCCGTGTCTAGCCAAGCTCTAGACGGGATAGACATTCACGAAAGCAGAAGGAACTACCACTCATTAGTACAAGCCTAACAAAGAAAAAGGGGCGGTTGAAGGACTGGCGGATCCGTGAAATCGCCTTCGATTTGCTCCCTTTGAGGGACTCTAGAAAGTCTCTCCTGTAAAAATAAAAAATGATAAAATAGTAAGCCGAGCCACGACCGAAAAGAAAAGCGTCTGCAGACATATGTCTTCCTCCTAGAAGAATTCGTTTAAAAAAAAAATAGTGTAGTACCTTTTTCGGTCCAGTGACTAAGGGTTTGGTATTAAAACTCTCCCAAGGAGACAATCCATCTAAATTCTCGCTAACCTGTCTAGCCCCCCTATGTCGACTTTAAAGCATCTCAGTAGTTGAGCGGTACTGCCATCAATAGTTCCAACATGGACAAGGACTGCCGGTTCCCACCAAGGATAAACTTCAACTACGCCCTATAGATCAAGGCCGAAAGCTACTTGTCACACCCCAAATTTCGACAGAATTCAGAAAAATATTATTTGTTCCCGACTCTTCGATCTCCAAGGTGTGACGCACTCTCAACTCCCAAAAACCCATAAACAGTTTAAATATGCGGATAATAAAAACCAATAAAAATTTTATACTTAAACAAAAGTCTTCTTCATGACAAAGATTCACAAATAAGATTAGGTTACAACTATCCTTTCAATAACTCTTTAATAAAATTTACAATTGAAAATACAAAAACATTGTCTAGACTAAAATTCTATATCACCTTAAGGGAAAACAAAACAAATCCTGAGATGCAACGCTAACGCAAACCACAAGCAGCAACCACTCTTCTTCAACACTAAACCTGTCAAAACTTATCAACTATGTTCATTGAATGAACACACCCGATAAGCAAACATGCAAATCGGGTCAGCATTATAAAAATGCTGGTGTGAGTAGCTCTAAAAACAACATATACTTATACAAATATATACATAATCCATACGGCAGTTAGTTCCTCCACCGAGGCGCCTTAACTTTCAACGACTAATATAACATACTTAAGTACAATAATCTAGGCAGGTAGTTCCTCCACTGAGGCGCCTTTAACTTCCAACAACTAATACAACATACCATACGCATAATAAAAAGGCATTTAGTTCCTCCACGAGGCGCCTTAGGTTCTAACTAAAATACTAACCAGCCAAATCATATACAATCATCTATCTAAAGATATATCATTTACCAACATATTACCATAATTATATTAATTTAGACTTTCTTTGTGTGTCCCTAAAATCACGTCGTATCTATGTCTTACCTAGTTTCCCTGGCTACCACAATCGCTACCCAACCAACATGTACATCCACATGCCTCCCTTACATAATGAGCCACTCCGGCGTAACTACCTGGAAATGGATGCCGCACACCAGGTAAATCCTCACACGGAAGCCAAATCTATGTAAGCACCGCCACTATTCGGCATAAAATATTGCGCATCATCGTTCTATATTGCGAACGAAATAATCAAGACCACTATTATTCGGCTTATGCCGGGGAGGGCCATTCAAATTTTATCAAACGCCCGGAAGGGCAGCCGAAGGCCATTCAGATTAACTGAAACGCCAGAAGGGCCAATCACATGAGTTGTGGTAGTCAGGTTCTAGGATTTTCGTTATGTAATTTATTCAGGTGTCATACATTTATGACTCATAACCATTTCTACTATATCACGTGCAGGTCAATTACCTTATTGCACTAAGCCACAATATATAGAAATATCTCAATTATATCTCATAACCAATTTCATACTTTCACGTGCCAATATATTATTGCACTACACCACACTCCCGTGGGCAAATATTCACCAATACTATGCTACCTCATAGTAGCATCTCACATATAAAATAATGGAGTATATATACATTTCTCCAAGATATTGCATTAATATAAATATCCCAGCATATTATACCATGTCACAATGCTTCAACGTATCACATACATTTTTATTATAATGTATTAGGAATATAATATCTCCTAATATCTCAATATCGTCACGTGTCAAAAATACACAACATCAATGTCAAATCTTTCTTAGATAATGACAACCAAATATATACAAACTTCCACAGCATTTTATTATTATAGTTGTCCATATAACATACAACATAAAACGTAGTACAATTAGACAGTCCACAGTCCACAATCAAAGCCCAATATATATATGCTTTACACACTACTCACGTCAAATCTAAATTAGATAATGGCAACCAAGTTATACAATATCGACAATATTTTATTACTATATATATCCATATAAACAAACATATGAAAAACTGGGAAAGTCAACATTCACAGTCAACGGTCAAAGTCAACGGTCAAAGTCAACGGTCAACGGTCAACACATCATGGTCAAGGTCAAACTCATGTCATGGTCAAAGTCAAAGTCAACATGCCATGGTCAAAGGTCAAAGTCAACTGTCAAAGTCAACGGTCGATGGTCAAAGGTCAAAGTCAACCGTCAATGGTCAAAGGTCAAAGTCAAAGTCAACATGTCATGGTCAAAGTCAAACCGCGTTTCCTGTTTTAACAAGTCTCAGGGTCATAGCCATGGTTCATGGCTAAGGTCAAAGGTGCATGGCTCATGGGCTCATGACCAAAGGTAATGGTTCGGACCCAGCTGGCCAAGCCCAAACCTTAGAACCCGAAAGTCTAAACATTGAAAGACCCAAATAGATCTATTTTGAGTCCAATGGACTGGCCCCAAGCAATATTAGAAACTGGCCCAAAACTAGTTAAGTGATCGGGCCCAAAGGAAACTAATTAAATTGGTCCAAAACAATACAACTAAGTTTTCGGCCCCAAAAACTAAAACTGAAATTTCGGTCCAACCACCATTGAAATTTCGGCCCAAAGAACTAATCTAAACTGTGGTCCAAAACTTAGTGGAACTGGTCCGACCCAACAACTTAAAACAAATCGGGCCAACCAAAACAAAACCCATTGGCTTTGGCCCCCAAGCACAAGCCCAATCATCTAAATCGCCCAAGCCCCACAAATAAATCACTGTTCATCTTCTCCTCCCACCAATGCCCGCCCAAAACCGACCACCACCATTCCAATCGACCACCCAAACAAACCAATCGGTTTTAACCCTTGCAAAACCCCTATAACATTAACAAAAGCTAAAACCTCAAATCCTAAAAATCCAAACTTCACCAAACTAGATCACGAAATCAATCCCGCCATTAATGAGTTTTGGGAGCTTCCAATGACCCCATCCATTCCTACTACCCCCAAACATCATCAAACCACCCACAACAATATCAAAACAATTCAAACCACAAAAACCCACAAAACCGATTTCCCTCACCTCCAAAACTTCGACCCCGACCGCCATTGCATTGCGGCTCCACGCGCTTCCCACGACCCCCACTCTCCAACCAACAACCCAACATTCATCCCTAACTCCTCCGACATCAACCCCACCAACAAAGAATTAAGGAACTTGTAATGTCCACAAAACGAAGAGACTTAATGTAGTGTTATGTAACAGCAACTAAACAATAAGAACAAACTTTGTGGAGAACCAGCAAACACAAAAACAACAACAAGAATTACTACAAGATGTATATAGGAAAATGCACTATACTGTAAAAGACGAACACCATGAGTCACAGTATGAAACGAACAACCACAAAAAGATCTATGATTATTGAAACTCCACAACAAAAGTAATATCAAAAATATAATAAGCTACTGTATACCGGTGAAATAGAAAACTAACTACTCACTTTTTGCGTAGCATTTCGTGAATCTCCTAATCCGAAATCGGCATTCGCTCCACCTCCAAACAATCCAGCTTTTATCTCTGCCTCCATTTTTAATATTTTATTCTTTCTCTGAACCCTATTTTCTAGAAAAATGTGTTTATATACTTGGGTCCGAAACCCAAGCCCAACACAGACTCGAGCCCAAAAACCAGGCCCACGTATTCCGAGTCCAATCCGACGAATTTTGAAAATAAATAAATAAATAATTAATAAATAGAAAAATACGTATTTAAAAATACGGGCGTTACAACTATACACATCTCAAAAGAATCTCGTCCCGAGATTCGGAAGTAAAACTATACGAACAAATAACGTTGGTTATTAACTTAGAACCTATACGCAAGAATGCACGTTGATTAAACTTAAGCAAGATAACATTGGTATTAATTATTTTAAATAATTCCAGGATATATATCCTCATGCCATTACAAAACCTATTATAGTTTAACTGTCTATATTAAAACAAATTATTACTGTCACTTAAACGCAAGATAAATATATCATATCTCATTAGCATGCAATTTCTTGCCACGTAACAAACTCTACGAAAAATAATATTCTACTTAAACTAATAAATCATATGGGGTAAGTTCATCCATGCATAAAACATTATGGAGTCTTTCATTATCATGCATAAAAGAAAATTAGTGTCCTGATACACTTAAAACAAAAATCACTCATGTCATTGATACTACAATAAAATTTTATATTTACTTTAGTCACGCTGTCAGAAAAATTAAATTTAAAACAACCCTTGAATCCTAATTCATGCTTGCAAAACTCATCAAAAATATATTAAAAAAAAAAAATCATATTCCTCTATCGAAATCATATAGACCTGAAACAAAACAATTCAGAATAAATACTTTCGATGCAAAAATCATGTGAAACTAATTTAACGATATTAATCAATCATATCGCACGGTAATACTTCACCTATATACAATAATATAAAAATGTGTATCGCTAAGTATACACCTCTCAAAAGAATACACGTGTATACATAGTATACACTTCTCAAAGAACACACGTGTATCATCCGATATACATCTCAAAAAAATACACGTGTATCGCATAAGTATACACGCTCAAAAGAATACACGTGTATCTGGTATACACATCTCAAAAAGAATACATTATATTTTATTATTATATTCAATCTATTTCTAACTAATCACCTCTAACAGTTAATCTCTTATACTTTAAAATACTATTCATCCATTAAAGTGTACGAGTGAGGCGAGATAGTTCCTCCAACACCGAGGCAATTAGTTCCTTACTCAGTACGTCACAAAACCATTAGATAATACAACTCATTCAATATAGATTAAAATATCTCATTGTTTCTTAAATAATAACATAACACTCAAATAAAAAGTTCACAGACAGGTTGTCATACTTAATCCATACTCCATGTGAAAATGATCACCATCAGCAAAACAACATTATAGCAGCACACATCATTTTGATCAAATCCATTAATAATTAACATATAATAAATGTAACTACTCCTCATATGATAAAGAAAAATAAAAGCATTTCATATGCACTCCACAAGAGTAACTAACATAAATATACACATCACACGTACAAACAAATCAAGAAAAAATATTGACTCTCTTTATTTCTATATCTCTTTCATTTTCTTTGTAAAAATAAAACAACTAGCGGAAATAGTTTTGAAAATATCACTTCTTAAACACTACCCATAAACCACGATCCGAGAATCACCTACACTCACCCTAGTCTAAAATTAACCAAATGCTCGATACCAAATCATCACACCCGAATTTATTGAATTGAAAACATTATTTGTTCCCGACTCTTGATCTCAGGGTGTGACGACTCTCAACTCCCAAAACCCATAAACAATTTAAATATGCGGATAATAAAAGCCAATAAAAATTTTATACTTAAACAAAAGTCTTCTTCATGACAAAGATTCACAAATAAGATTAGGTTACAACTATCCTTTCAATAACTCTTTAATAAAATTTACAAATGAAAATACAAAAACATTGTCTAGACTAAAATTCTATATCACCTTAAGGGAAAACAAAACAAATCTTGAGATGCAACGCTAACGCAAACCACAAGCAGCAACCACTCTTCTTCAACACTAAACCTGTCAAAACTTATCAACTATGTTCATTGAATGAACACACCCGATAAGCAAACATGCAAATCGGGTCAGCATTATAAAAATGTTGGTGTGAGTAGCTCTAAAAACAACATATACTTATACAAATATATACATAATCCATACGGCAGTTAGTTCCTCCACCGAGGCGCCTTAACTTTCAACGAATAATATAACATACTTAAGTACAATAATCTAGGCAGGTAGTTCCTCCACTGAGGCACCTTAACTTCCAACAACTAATACAACATACCATACGCATAATAAAAAGGCATTTATTTCCTCCACGAGGCGCCTTAGGTTCTAACTAAAATACTAACCAGCCAAATCATATACAATCATCTATCTAAAGATATATCATTTACCAACATATTACCATAATTATATTAATTTAGACTTTCTTTGTGTGTCCCTAAAATCACGTCAGATCTATGTCTTACCTAGTTTCCCCTGGCTACCACAATCGCTACCCAACGCCCGAACATGTACATCCACATGCCTCCCTTACATAATGAGCCACTCCGTGCGTAACTACCCCTGAAATGGCCGCGCACCACCGTAAATCCTCACACGGAAGCCAAATCTATGTAAAGCTTTGCCACTATTCGGCATAAAATATTGCGCATCATCGCTTATATATTCAGCGAAATCGAAATAATCAAACCACTATTCGCTATGCCAGGAGGGCCATTCAAATTTTACCGAAATGCCGGAAGAGGGTCACCGGGCCATTCAGATTAACTGAAACGCCAGAAGGGCCAATCACATGAGTTGTGGTAGTCAGGTTCTAGGATTTTCGTTATGTAATTTATTCAGGTGTCATACATTTATGACTCATAACCATTTCTACTATATCACGTGCAGGTCAATTACCTTATTGCACTAAGCCACAATATATAGAAATATCTCAATTATATCTCATAACCAATTTCATACTTTCACGTGCCAATATATTATTGCACTACACCACACTCCCGTGGGCAAATATTCACCAATACTATGCTACCTCATAGTAGCATCTCACATATAAAATAATGGAGTGTATATACATTTCTCCAAGATATTGCATTAAAATAAATATCCCAGCATATTATATCATGTCACAATGCTTCAACGTATCACATACATTTTTATTATAATGTATTAGGAATATAATATCTCCTAACATCTCAATATCGTCACGTGTCAAAAATACACAACATCAATGTCAAATCTTTCTTAGATAATAACAACCAAATATATACAAACTTCCACAGCATTTTATTATTATAGTTGTCCATATAACATACAACATAAAACGTAGTACAATTAGACAGTCCACAGTCCACAATCAAAGCCCAATATATATATGCTTTACACACTACTCACGTCAAATCTAAATTAGATAATGGCAACCAAGTTATACAATATCGACAATATTTTATTACTATATATATCCATATAAACAAACATATGAAAAACTGGGAAAGTCAACATTCACAGTCAACGGTCAAAGTCAACGGTCAACAGTCAAAGTCAACGGTCAAAGGTCAACACATCATGGTCAAGGTCAAACTCAACATGTCATGGTCAAAGTCAAAGTCAACATGCCATGGTCAAAGGTCAAAGTCAATTGTCAAAGTCAACGGTCGATGGTCAAAGGTCAAAGTCAACCGTCAATGGTCAAAGGTCAACGTCAAAGTCAACATGTCATGGTCAAAGTCAAACTGTCGTTTCCCTGTTCGACAAGTCCAGGGTCATAGCCATGGTTCATGGCTAAGGTCAAAGGTGCATGGCTCATGGGCTCATGACCAAAGGTAATGGTTCGGACCCAGCTGGCCAAGCCCAAACCTTAGAACCCGAAAGTCTAAACATTGAAAGACCCAAATAGATCTATTTTGAATCCAATGGACTGGCCCCAAGCAATATTAGAAACTGGCCCAAAATAGTTAAGTGATCGGGCCCAAAGGAAACTAATTAAATTGGTCCAAAACAATACAACTAAGTTTTCGGCCCCAAAAACTAAAACTGAAATTTTGGTCCAACCACCATTGAAATTTCGGCCCAAAAAACTAATCTAAACTGGTCCAAAACTTAGTGGAACTGGTCCGACCCAACAACTTAAAACAAATCGGGCCCAACCAAAACAAAACCCATTGGCTTTGGCCCAAGCACAAGCCCAATCATCTAAACCGCCCAAGCCCACACAAAATCAATCGCTTCATCTTCTCCTCCACCAACAACCACCAAAACCGACCACCACCATTCCAATCGACCACCCAAACAAACCAATCGGTTTTAACCCTTGCAAAACCCCCTATAACATTAACAAAAGCTAAAACCTCAAATCCTAAAATCCAAACTTCACCAAACTAGATCCGAAATCAATCCCGCCATTAATGAGTTTTGGGAGCTTCCAATGCCCCCATCCATCCCTACTACCCCCAAACATCATCAAACCACCCACAACAATATCAAAACAATTCAAACCACAAAAAAACCCACAAAAACCGATTTCCCTCACCTCCAAAACTCGACCCCCGACCGCCATTGCCGCTGTTCACAGCTTCCCACAGCCCCCACTCTCCAACCAACAACCCAACATTCATCCCTAACTCCTCCGACATCAACCCCACCAACAAAGAATTAAGGAACTTGTAATGTCCACAAAACGAAGAGACTTAATGTAGTGTTATGTAACAGCAACTAAACAATAAGAACAAACTTTGTGGAGAACCAGCAAACACAAAAACAACAACAAGAATTACTACAAGATGTATATAGGAAAATGCACTATACTGTAAAAGACGAACACCATGAGTCACAGTATGAAACGAACAACCACAAAAAGATCTATGATTATTGAAACTCCACAACAAAAGTAATATCAAAAATATAATAAGCTCATCAGATACCGTGAAATAGAAAACTAACTACTCACTTTACGTAACAGCTCGACGAATCTCCTAATCCGAGTCGTCGCGCTCCACCCTCCAGCAATCCAGCTTTTATCTCTGCCTCCATTTTTAATATTTTATTCTTTCTCTGAACCCTATTTTCTAGAAAAATGTGTTTATATACTTGGGTCCGAAACCCAAGCCCAACACAGACTCGAGCCCAAAAACCAGGCCCACGTATTCCGAGTCCAATCCGACGAATTTTGAAAATAAATAAATAATTAATTAATAAATAGAAAAATACATATTTAAAAATACGGGCGTTACACTACTAGTCTCCTTCTTGCGGACCACTAAACGTTCCCAGGGCAGTAAAGATAGTGAACTTGACTGGCCTTCCTCGTTAGACGAATTAGTTAACTATTGAGCTATCAAAATAGAAAAGTATAGATCATACTCTTAGACGTTACGCTCCTCCCTTTTTCCGGAGGAACTTCGCTTCACTGGTAGTTATGCCCGCCTATAGGGTACACAAAGCATCCTTAATAGGACTAAGAGGATAGTTAAGTAAGTACTAACAATAAGCCTCTCTTTGTCTACTAAGCTCTGCCCCTAGGTACATAATTTAATACATTCATACCCGTATAATTTATTCTTACCTTACAGGGGACCAACAAAGAAGATATAATGAAATCTATCTTGTTATAAGAATACATTAGATAGTATAGGACTTCCTTGAAATGCTTAACACGGCAAGTCCCCTCGACAAGACTAGAAAGAGGGCTTACTTCTAAAGGCGATCTAATTGGCTCTAGCTTGTTAAAAAAAAGAAGAGGTTTAAATAAATCTCCTTCTTTTGACAGACAATCGTAGATATTGAGATAGCAATATTTTCTTCATTTGCATAGCAACACAAGGGACCTATACTGAACTAATTAGAATACTAAAACAAAGACAATCTTAGACATATAAACCATATACTATACTAGATCATGTCTTCTACTGCTCTATATAGAGGAAAATAGGAATTAGCGTAGAGTGATGACTCACCGATGAGTAGAGTGAGTATCGACCCAGGGAGTGAGCCAAGATCCGTAGCTAACCCGACAACACATCAACTATAGAGGCAGAGGACACCGCCTTTAGAGAAATAACGGTAATTAAGCAAGTGAAGATAACATACTCAAAGAAGGAAGTGATATATAGAAGTAATAGGTTCTAATTCCATATTTAGGGATAGAACCCTACAGTAGCAAACTTCTTATCCTCAAGATAAAAATCTCTTGCATGCGCTATCCCACTTCCAACCAATAGACGATATGCCATGTCCTTACTAGCTACAAAGAAATCTATTTTCTCTAATCCGCTCAACCTCCCATTCCTCAAACTTCATGAACACAGAAACACATTGCTCTTTCCATCTTTTGTTTGCTGGATAGGTCAACTCATGAGCGATGACACTTGGAAACCTTAGCTAGTAGCCCTTAGTACAATTCCATCTTTTGTTTGCTGGATAATTAGATCTTCCTTATTACTTGACAGAAGATCAATTGACAGAAGGAACCCTAGTACAATTCTTCAGATGCTAGTTTTCATCTAATTGATCTTCAGCATATCGACAGAAGAAGTATCGACATATCGGTAGCTCACGATATAATTTTCATATCAATTAGCTCATAATTGATCTTCAGCATGACATATCGATACTGCCTAGTAACAAAAATTGTACTAGGGTTCCTTTTGTCAATTAGATCTTCCTTATCGTACATATGTACCTAAACTAGAACAAGAAGAGGTATCTCACTCTTACTATTCCCTAACGTACATATGTACATTCCTCCTTTGTCCACCCTTCAACTACGAGAGTCGAATAGTATGATTCATATAATCAAGTCTTTACCAAAGGAGATGCGGGAGTAGCGGCAGTGGGATCGAATCCTAATCTAATCATAAAGTAAAGCCTCACTGAAGCGAAGTTCTCAGACCTCAAGTCACTAAAAGTTTCATCAAAATTAGGCATTGTGAACTACCTTATGGGCCTTTACGTTGGGTAGGCCTATGAATTCTGAAAACTAGCTAATATTTGTTATTAGTTCGAGAACTCTACTCGAGCCATGCCTCTCCTCGACTTTTAGCGGATCGCATATTTTGTAGGGGAGTAAAGAGTCTCATAACCATCATCACATGCGAAACTAGGCTTTACTCTCTTTAGAGCAGCTAGACCTATAAGCACTTCATAAAGAGTCACCATCTCTCGATCTCGCCTATGCGGAGGAGGACTGCTTACATGTATCATGTATGAAGAAGTATTATTTTATGCAGGAACCAATGACAAAGACACTTTTAATAGCATTGACAATAAAGTTGCTACTTAAGTTTGATTGGCACGAGTGAGATAAATTTAACTAGTAAAAGCAGATCCAACTAAAACAAATGAGCATGTAATTTGGCCCCTTATCCTACTGATAAGTACATTATTAAAACAACTTACCAAGTACTAAGAGCTAGATTGATAGACTGACATTGTCTAGAATGAACTTACAATACCAAGACATCCCCCTTATCTCATTTTTTCTTGTTTATTTTTTTTATTTTCTCGTCAAGATCCTCCTCCTCACCCTCTCTTCACTGCCTGGTAGTCCCTATCTCTCCCACTAACCAAGGCTTGTTAGTAAGTAGGTGGTGTCAAGTTATTTCTGGTGAATAGAAGACAGATTATGAGGTAATACAGAAAAAGTTCAAGGAAAAAGGATACACATACAGTTCTCACAGACAAGTATAAATCACACTTAAAATATGTCCAACTTCCCCTCTTCCCCATAAATCTATAAAGGACATTATTTGGGTCTGGAAATACTCATAGAAACAAAGCAATCATGTAACCAGCAAATCCAACAATATAACCCAGGCACTTGAAACTATAATAACTTACCAAAGTTGTGACAACTAACATAAAACATCTCAAAAGGAGTTACTCTATCAGGCATGCAACCAATCAACTTAATACAAACAGTTCATACGTACCATGAAGAACCAGCATTGACTTGCAACATCCAAGCCTCAAACCTAGCTTGATTTAACCACCATCTCCTCTATTTTACTTCTTTGAGATATCATTTCAGCAAGATTCCTCGCTTTTCTCTTTCAGCCCCTCCTCCTTTGCACTTCCTCCCTCGTCCCTCCTCCTTTGCACTTCCTCCTCTAAATGAAGGGATGCCAGCCTTCTAGATGACTTGGTAGGACCCCATGCCCAAGGCCATGGGAGTATCCAGAGCTTACACCCAATACTATAATAAAAATTTCATCCTCAGTCTTTGGCTCGCCTTTTCTACTCGGACTTCGGCTTTAAAGTTGCCGCGATTTGGTCCTATAAGTTTAAATTGGCCATAAATATATCGAACTATAAGTACACCATGGTAAAGCTAGGTACAAATAAATTTACTTACATAGTTTTGTTCAGCAATGAGACTAGTCCATCCCTTACTACTGCTAAAGTGGGTTCGACGATAAAATTCAATCTTTCCAATAGGTTCCTGAGTCTCAGAGTCACGCTGTAAAGATTTGAAAACATATCCCTTTATAATTTACTTCAAATAATATCAAACTGTGAAAAAGCAACCCAATGTATGTAAATAAAGAAAGTTACAGATTCCTCCAAGTATCCTAGGAATGACTTTGAACCACCACAATGGTTTGTTTCGAGCTTTTGCCGATTATTTGAATTTTGCTCGCTAATTTTCTGCAATAAAATGAATACAATATCAAAAACAATGCCAACAAAAACATTAAATTGAACTCATTCAAAATCCAATAAATTAAGTACTCCCTACATCATCCAAATAGAAAGACAGACCAAGCTAAAACATAAAATTACAACGAGTATGTAGTTTTTCTTTAAGAAGTCAACACAACCCTTAAGTATACTTCAATACATAGCAGTTTCCTATAATTAGCACAATAAAGTATATTACCTTGAAATCTTCTCTTCTAAACCAATCACAACATGCATTCCATTTTTCTTGTGCCAAGCCACTATAAGGGTGTGATCGTGCGACTCCATCATTTCTGAAACTCCTATAATGCTTGTGAAGATTACACCTAAATCCTCTTAAACATGCCCCTAGTATTGCGTCCACAGCGTACTTCACATGTGGAAGGTGCATATCCACATCCAATTTTTCCTAACAAGAAATGTAGTTTAAAGTTACATAAAATAATTATGGTATATCATATACCTAAAACATAAAACTCCATTACCAGAATACGGTCACGTAATGGTTTTCTCACTTCCTCTCCCACTTTACTCCAATCATGGCCAGTAAGAAGACCGTGTCGATGCGCAACTAGGCCAATCTCCTTGACAAATTGAGCACTCCACTTCCCCACAGGTCTAGTATTACCTGGTTGAATTTCTATCCTCGGTTTCCGACCCGAACGCCTTTGTAGTCTATGACTTTCTCTGATTCACAGCCTTGCCTCTTTTCTTCTTAAATGGAGTGTTAAATAAAAAAGTATGAGCTTCCACGACATTTTATTTGAACTAACCAACTAATTACACAAAACCATTAATTATAATCTTACCGACACTTTCGAACCATTCACCTCGTTAACCCACATCGGGTTGTGAAATAGATTGTTCCCTCGAGGGTCGATTTAGACCAGTACCATAACTATAGAAACAGATATAGCATGAATATGAAAGAAAGAATTCATGAATGATAAAAATCAGGTTTAATATAGTATGCAACATATCCAAAAAATGAAACACATGCTAGAAAAAAAAAATCAAGTTTAATATAGTAATTCTACTCAATGGAAAAACAAGATAAAATCTAAGATAAAGCTCTCCATTCAATAACAAAATGGATAATGAAGTTACTAAAAAATATTCAATCTACGTCCGTGTCATCATCACTCGATATGACAGCTTCTTCCTCTAAACAATAATCCATTAATGTATCATCATCCTCTTCATCAGTTTCCTCATCAACAATGGTATTGTCATGAAGGCAACTTTCCATAGCAGTCACGACCTCACTGGCATCAACTTCATTTGGGTCCATATCGTCTCTATTTAGTTGTATGGGTGTTATAGGTTCATTTTGGATTCCGCTGCTACTAGCTTCATGTGTTTCATCATATTGGACATTATCCAAATCCATCCCTGTATGCTCCTCCTGTTGATATGCCTCATCAGTGCCTCCTGCTTCAATCTCTTCTTCCCTCTCTGGAACATCAAACACATTTCTAGGCTTTGTCTTTTGCACAACTTGCCAACTACTACCCAATTTGGCATCATCGACGTAAAAAACTTGACATGCTTGTGTGGCTAAGACAAACTGGTCATCTTTATACCACGTCTTAGAGGTATTAATACTAGTGAAAAAACCATCCGTTTGTATCCCTGTCCTTCTATTACCAACATCATACCAATCACATCTGAAAAGATAAACTCTCTTCCCCGAATAGATAACTAACTTCAAAACATCGGTCAAAATACCGTAAAAGTCGGGCTCTTTTCCTTGGTGTTCTCCTTTTACAAGAATAACACCACTATTTTGGGTTCAAGATTTTTCTCTCGATCTTTGGTGTGAAACCTAATCCCATTAACAATGCAACCACTATAACGTTTCACACGTGTATCAGTCCACATGCTAATGAATACAATTCATCGGTAGCTTCGGAGAGTTCTCATTATGTAATATTTGCATCTATTCATAAAAATGTACACCAAATCAAGAAAAGCATAATTAGCATATTATTCCGGTTCATAACAATAACATTAAAATAAACAATACAAACACTTACACGCTTTTCAAACCAACTAGGAAACAACATTTCTTGTCTCTCGTGCAAGTTGTGGAGCTTTCCATTTGAAGCTCTGTCATGTGTTGACTACATGCATATCAAACACATAAACTTAACAACTTAAAGTGGCTTAAAATGTATAAAACATAATTGATAAGTTAAATGCAGTAGAACTTACTCTAAATAAGTTGATAACTCCTCTCAGATTATTCAACACATAGTAATGAGCCTTGTCTCGATCCTTTGGTTCAAGAATGATATTTGTATAAGCTCCAAATGGTCGAACATTCTCAGGTGAAAACATCAAATCCAGTCTTTTGATTCTCATTACCACCATCATAATTTCTTTCTTCATTTATTGAACCGAAGTTTCAATTCCTTGAAGATACATGGAGCAAAAACGTGAGACATTCATTGTCAACATATGCTTCAGCAATTGAACCTTCGGGGCGAGCCTTATTTCGAACGTATTGTTTTAGCGTGTGTAGATACTTGTTTACAAATCACACATGTATGATTAATGTATAATAAAACTTTTAACTTTAAAATGCTAATTTCACATTAAATGAATTGCAAGTCATATGCCTTACCTTTCAATAGGATACATCCACCTATACTGCACCGGTCCTCCAAGTATCACCTCACGCGGCAAGTGGACAGCCAAATGAACCATTACATCGAAAAATGCAGGAGGAAATATTTGCTCGAGCTTACAAAGTATAACTGCAATGTCTTTTTCCATCTTCTCAAGCACTTCCAATTTTAGCGTCTTGCAACATAACTCTTTGAAGAACAGGCCCAACTCAACCAATGCAATGGCTACATCCTTCGACAAGAAACCACGTATTGCAATCGGGAGAAGTTGTTGCAAGAGCACATGACAGTCATGATTTTTCATTCTTGTTATCTTACCATCTTTAGCATTTGCACATCGAGAAATGTTAGACGCATAGCCATCAAGAAACTTCACCGACTTCAGCCACTCGCAAAAAGATTTTTTCTCTGAAGATGACAATGTGTAACATGCCGAGGGTATTACAAACTTATCACCTCTTGGGATTAGATGCAACTCTTTTCTTATACCCAATGCGGCCAAATCTAATCGAGCTTTTACTGAATCTTTTGTTTCGCTATCTAGGTCAAGCAATGTCCCCATAACATTGTCACAAATGTTCTTCTCAACATGCATAACATCAAGGTTGTGTCGCAGCTTAAAGAGTGTCCCAATACGGTAACTCAAAAATATGCTCTTCTTTGTCCAGTTCAACTCCATCTCTGCAGCTTTCTTTTTTTTTTAGGCTTTCCAAATTTCTGAAGGGTTCTACATAGTTCACTTGTGATAACAATTCATCCCTAGACAACTCTTTAGGTGGCAACCTGCTCTCCCTATTTCCATCAAATAATTGTTTGCCATAAGTTCTCCAAGCATGCCTTAACGGTAGAAAGCGACGATTTGCCATATAACACAACTTTCGTCCATTCTTCAAATACATGGAAACTGTATCCTTGTTACAATTAGGGCAAGCTAGTTTGCCCTTGGTACTCAAACCAGATAAATTACCGTATGCGGGAAAATCATTTATAGTCCATAACACTACAGCATGCAACCAAAATGTTTTCTTTGCCACTACATCATAAGTCTCTACCCCATCTTTCCACAACTTTTTAAGTTCATCAATCAAAGGTCGTAAATAAACATCGATATCATTCCCAGGTGATGAAGGTCCTGGAATAAGTAACGTCATGAAGGTGAACGGTTCTTTCATACACTTCCACGGTGGTAAATTATATGGTATCACCATTACAAGCCACATACTGTATTGGCTACTCATATTGCCAAATGGGTTAAATCCATCAATTGCAAGACCCAAGCGAACATTGCGAGGATCATTGGCAAACCACTCATGTTCCTTATCAAAATCGCCCCAAGCTTGAGAATTTGCTGGGTGCCTGAGTACATTCTCCTCCTGATCATGTTTTTCTTTGTGCCATCTCATATCTGCAGCAGTAACCCTCGACATAAACAACCTTTTGAGCCTTGGTTTAAGTGGAAAGTAATGCAACACTTTTTGTGGTATTTTTTTAGTCTTGCCTTCACAAACTTTATACCTTGGCTCCCCACATTCGAGACAATTTTGAAGACTGACATTTTCTTTCCAAAACAACATGCAATCATTCTTGCATGCATGTATTGAGATATAACCAAGTCCCAAGTTACGCATTAATGTCTTCACCTCGTAATGAGACTTTGGCAGTGTCTCACCTTCAGGCAATCCAATTTTAATCAACTGGAGAATCATAGTAAACAATTTGTTACTCAGCGATTGATTATCTTTAAGTGAAGCAATTTCACAAGATAATCTAACTTAGAAATCTTACAACCTGGATACAAAGGTTGGCGCGCTTCCCTCAAAAGGTCATCATATGGATCTACATTTCCTCCATTGTTGTTAAAGCCACCTTCACCTTATGTTGTATTCAATGCATCATCATCTCCGGATTCCCCATGTTCCACGTGAGGCCCCAAATTATCAACATGTGTTGAAGCTTGAAAATCTTCAATCATGTCATCTAACCCATCAAAATTTACCATTTGAACACCATTGCCATCATCATCGTCTTCATCATCATCATCACTTAATTCCTCATATTCTTCTCCATGAAACACCCAACGAGTGTACTTCTTGTCCATGCCTAACCTCTCTAGATCATCATTTACCTCATTGATGTGCTTGTAATTCCTATTTTTGCACTCTTTGCATGGACACCTAGTCCTACCCGCACTGTCTACATGACCATGAGCAATATCAATAAAATCCCGAATTCCTTTTTTATACGCTGGCCAAAACCTATTTGGCAATTGTATCCAACTTTTATCCATTTCCGTGTTTCCTACTACAAGATAATAATTGTACAATCAGGTTTGACATCACAAACAAAAAAACAAGACACATGCCACACCAACTTATCAGATTTGTTTCTGAGAACTTAAACATTCACTTATATAACAACTAATAAACTTTCAAACCCTTAAACTTAAAGTGAAAGTCACTTAATGAAAGGTACTTTTGAGATTCACTTCAAGAAAAGACAAACTGCAATATAAGACATCTCACTTTTAACTTTTCAACTTTACCCCTAATCTTCTGCATAGTTTAGGTACTTTATCTCTGAGAAAGAGCATAGTTGTTACTTTTTTTTTTCAAATTAAATTGGTTACAAAAAGTTTACTTCGATTTATTCTTTTTATCACTATAATTGTCTAATGTAGTCATTGTATGTTAATAACTTAATATATTAATATTTTTCGATAAAATCGAATTATCTATGCTAATATTTTAAAGGATCTCATTGTTAAAATTTTGTTATTGGTATAATTAAGTATGATGTTGCATTAGTAAATGAGATATTTTGTGGTTAAAAATAACAACACTTTTGTCAATGTTGTACAGGAGAAAGTGACGTCACAGAAAAACCTATAGACGCTGTTACCTTTAATTAGCTACCAACAACTAATAAACTTTCAAGGTTGTATTACATTGTCTTTACTAGTTGTACTCCCCGTTCTACTAGACAAGTTACGACTTATGACCCTAAGATTTGGTACGTTAATTAGTAGGTTTATGTTTTTTGGTCTTATTGAATGTCTTTTATTTACTAAATTTGGTTTATTGAACTGTTCAACTAATGCTCAATGGACAGAGATGCTCAGAATGACATTGATATTGAATACTTTTTACATAGTCCTGCTGTTTTACACCCTATAATCAGTGTGTGATCAGCTAGTATGCATTTTTGCAAAAGAAAAATAATAGCAATGCAAAATCATGAGGAGCGAGGTCTGTTATGAATAAGCAAGACTTATATATTCTTGTGGTGAGACAAAAACTATACGGTCCAAGCACTAGTTCATTTTTTAACCGATACAATGAAATTGACCGATACAATGAAACTAAAACAACATACTAATCCAAGTATAAAACCATATCTAGGCAAGGTAAAACAAACTCCTCTAAACAAAAGAAACAAACATTCAATCCATGTAATGATATAATATCATAAAGGCTTGTATATAGTGCTCATTAAGCCTGCAAAAACAAATAAAAAACCAAATTCTACCAATCCAAATAAGTCTCAAGAGACAAAACATCATGCAACTAATTATAGGTTTTCTCTTAAGTTTAGAAACTTAGTTTTGTAATATCGCTAAAGAAAGGCTACCACAAGCCTCCACCAGCCTCGAATGTTCAAAAAGCATTAATGGCCATGAAAATTTTCTTTGTTTGAACCTTGAGTAGAATTCTTCAATTTGGATTCGGTGGCTTTCCCTTGTAAAGACCAATAGTTTCACCTTGAATATTATACTTTTTGTGCTTCAAAATTTGCTAAAGTTTCAATGCATTTACAGTCCACTTTATGAAATTAAGTTCTTAGGATGTGATAGTTAATTTCTTAAATTTATTTATTAGGGGCAGATTTATCTAGAGTACCACTACTGCTATTTAAATTTTAAACTGAGAATAGCTCAAAAGTTACTGAATTTTATAACACTACATTACAAATAAAAGGGCTACACACATGGTCTATACTACGAATTGCACATGGTAAATTAGACCTACTAAGCACATGCACATTCTAACTTACAGATGGTTATTCTCTACCTTGCTACTCTTTTTTTTTTTTCTTTTTCTATTTTTTTTTTTCTATATACTGGATTTTTTCTTTGGCACAACATGTATGTTATGAACTTGGTTTCCTAGCTTAAGATGCTTTTGTGGGCAAGTGTTGACTTGGTTTTTCTTGTTATAGAATATAGAGAGGTGCAATGGGTTTGCTAGTTATAAGTCAAGGAACTTTTCTTTAGCTAATTTTTTTTTTTCTCAGATTGCCTTTGTTAGTTACAATAGATGCTAAATGGAAACTTTAGAATGCTTTATTCAATGTTATATCTAAAGCACCTCTTCTTAGTTAAGCTTATTTGTGTGCTTTTATATTTAGTAGTTACTTTTTGTGTTGACTTCCACACTGCTTAGTTAGACTTGCTCATTTGAGTAAGTCTTGTTATAGTCAAACTTGCTAGAGTGAAATCAGGGAAGTAGTGAGCTTCTTTATTGCACCAGTTTTTTATCGTTGTTTCACATAGCCAAAAGTGGCAATAATGGAAGCTTACAAGGATATCAAGTACTTACTCTTCTATTAACGGAGCTCAAATCAAGTGACATCTACCTAAGCATTAGTTAATAGCTATGAGTGTATGTTTGGATCACTAAATGTAAGAAGAAAGGTAATATTTGGATCAATTTGTTTCTGTCTTTTATTTATTTTTTAAGTTGGGAGAGTTAGAATAATTTCCAACTTCATCTTTCACCGTTTGATTGTAAACCATGTATAAAATATTACTTTTATACTTTGGTCATTTATGTTAAAGAAAATGGTTTAGTGGTAAAAAATAGCTAAGGAAAGGAACTGTGTTGAGATTCCACTATGAGAATAAAGAAGAAAATAGATGTGGCGATAGAGTTAAAGCAGGGATGGATGAAATGACTCACCCCAAATCTCAAAGTTCTATTGTAGAGAGTGACGAGACCAGAAAAAAGCCTGACAACATAGTCTGTGGACTTGGGGTTTTGGTTCTAATTTGAAGCATTGTTTCTTTGTTAGATTATTCAGTGGTGGGTGTTTATGAAAATGAGGAAAAGGGTTAAACTTGGTTAGAAAAGATTAATAATAATAATGAGGAGAGAAATAATGATACGGTGGTACGACAGCCACCACCGGTACAGATGCAACAGATGAAGACGACACAATAGCATTAGCAGCAAGAATTAGTGAGTCAATCAATCTCAATGCAATTTACAAGACTCGACAAGATCAATTAGGAACAAGCAAAGGTTCCTAAGATACATTCGAATCGCTTAACAAATGATTAAACTATGGTCGATTAGCAAATTATGTTTTATTTTTGAGAATGTGATTCAATGGTGTTATGTGATGTCTTTTTTGTTTAGGACTGTGATTGCTGCATCATGTGATTATTAAGCCTTTTTCCAATCATAGCTAACTTCCAATGAAGTTTATGTAACAACTCAACTGCTAGTGCTCTTAAGAGTTAATAGACTGTAAAGAGATGGAATAGATATTGTCTTGAGAAAACTTTGTAAGCTTGCCAAATTCTACGTTCTTGTCTGTTCTGGACTTCTGCATTATCACTGAAGTACATGGAATACAGGTTGGACGAACTGATATAGTATGTATACATTTTCATAAGTTTAGATTGGCTCGTCTGATTCATTCCTTTTAATTTTTGTTGGGGTTGTCAGAGTTATATTCTTCATGACGTATGTTGATTATAAGTGGTTTGCTGACTATTTTCTAACAAGTATGTGCTACTGATTCCTTAGGATGTTGAGTTTCTTTATCGCTTCGCTCTCATGGATGTTGTGGCGTGGTATTTAGAACGATCATTTTTTTTTCCCGATTATTCAATTTGAGTTTATAAGACTTGATTCTAGTTATCGCGATAGACAGTGTTTTGTACTCCCCCTAGAATTTGATTTGCAATTGACGAAGTCTCTTTGGCCTTTCTCATTGCTAGGAAGAAAGTCACTTCCTATCTAATTTCACCCTTTACACCAATAAAATATACCCAACCATTTTTCTTTATAGGTCTATGGTATTAGTTTGATTTAAATTGTTTTATTGTTAACTTGTAAGTGGCATGTAAATTCAATTCTTGTATTGTAGACCGTTAGAGATGAATTCCATTGCATTAGAAATTAGAAAGGAGCTAGACATGAAACCCTCTTAACTGTTTGAATAAATAGGAATATTGATTTTGATGATGGAACCCTCTAATATGTAACTACTCACTTAATGAATGTTTGGGCTCAAGGGTAAACCTTTCATCAATATCAACATTTCATTTTGAAGATATAAGAGGTTTCTCTCTTAACGCTTTAACTTGACTTATGGGATTCTGGAGTCTTCAGATGTGTAGATGAGTATCATATAAACCATTTTTTAGAGAGACCAAAGATAAGCTTCCTTAAAAGGTCTATTAGATGTAATGTTTTCTTCTTCCGTTAATTTTAGAAGCTAAAGCGCTGGAATGTTTAAAGTAGATGGTGTATCTAACATAGCAGGTAAGGAGTCTGCCCAATCTCATCTTACTTGGTTAAGAAAAAAGGAAAAGAACCATGAAGTTTCATAATACCGAACGAAGTGAGTTTCTACGCTTTGCATTGCAATTGTGAGGCTCAACCCATCCATGACTCGGGTGCTAGTCATATAATATCACCGCAAAGATCCAAAGTTTTTATTTGCTTGTGGTTTTACATGTAATCGTATAGGTGTAGTAGTCCGCTTTGTTGTGCTTTCATTTATATAGGTGTGCATTGAGTTGAACAATTCATATCAGAAATTACATTTATTTGGCCTGTACAAAGACACCTATCTTTGAAGACACATTTTTGGAATATAACTTGGGTTTTGTTTTCCTTAGGCTTGCTTTCAATATTTTGACCCCCCCTTCAATTTCGAGGAAGTTCAGCCGTACATTGAGTAAGTTAATATGTTTAATGTGACAACTTAAAATAGATATATATATATATATTAATAAGCACCTTTTTAAATATAAGACACAAAAAAATGCTCATCCGCAAGGAACCTCACTTACGAAGAAATGAAGGTGCTTTAGGAGCAAAGCATGATGAAACGTTCAGTGAGTGGTTTAAGCTTGAGGTGAAGAAGCAAGTTTTGTTATCTAAATTTATAGAAGTTTTAATTGATGTAAGACTTTGACTTTCAATTTTTGTTTGTCTTTAGATTGAAAATGAGAAAAAAACCAAACATGTATCTGATATGTTGGATTGGCTCTCGGATGAACCTCGTTGTGATGCTTGGAGCTATAAAGGTTATTTGATAAATGGCTACCGCTTCCACATAAAGGATGGAGAAAAAGGAACTCAAAACTCTGGAGTGTCATTGTCAGCTAGTAGCTTGTGTAGGGCAAGTGCTAAAGACACCAGACAAATCGAGGAAGATATGACATATTATGGTGTGATAAAACAAATAATTTTGCTAGATTATGGTGTTTTTCAGTACCCATTATTTAATTGTGATTGGGCAAACGTAGGAAGTGGGATCAAAGTAGAAGAGGGATTCACGTTAGTTAATCTGCATCAAAGTTTAACACACAAGCAAGACCCTTTTATCCTTGCATCCCAAGCTGAACCAGTTTTCTACTCACGAGAATCACATGACAGCAGTTGGTATGTGGTTTTGAAAGCACCTTCTCGTGGATTCCGTGATTTTGAATGTAGTACGAAGGAGGACCTTAGCAATGTGCCTGCACCACCACCTTTTGCAAGTGTGGAGCTAGTTAATGACATCGAAGGTGACGTAGAAGGCGAAGTCTATAAGCGTCAAGATTGTGAGGGAACTTGGGTGCTAAAAAAAAAAAAAAAAATAGAGTGTAATTGGGTCTGTTTGTTTTCATTTTGTCCATTTAGACTGATTATTATGTGGTTTTTATTTTTGTCTATTTAGTTATTGACTTTATTTTGTTTTGTGAGTGCTTCTTATAATGGTGCAAGGCATGTTGTGTTATGGTGATGATCAAATTATGTACTTTATTTTATCTAAGTGCCATGTATATGATTGTTTTGTTTTTTGCTATACGTATTTTCTAATCTTTTCAATGCATGTGAAGAATGACAAAGGAAAAGACTAGAGAACTAACCCCGGTAAGATATTTTGATCCTCTCTCAATTTTTTATTCGTCTTTGTATTTATAGTATTTTAATTTTTTTTCTTCTGTTTGTTTGGATTTTCTAGTACCAAAAAGCGGCAAGAGCTAAGGTTCAAAAGTTTAAAAGAGCACTTGTAGAAGCATCTAAGAAAAGTGGGCGTGCACATTCAGGTTTGTGTATATTGTTAATTTCCACTTAGAAAAATAATTATGCTTCGGTTGTGATTGTGTCATTAAGGTGTGGTTGTGAGTATATTATACCAATTTATTTTGTCATGTACAAGGTTCCAAAAGTCCAAATAAAGTTTATAGTAAGAAAGTTCAAGTGGAAAGGTTGCCAAGGGATCAACCAAATAAAAATCAGGATATGGAAAAGCTACCAAGTGAGCAACAAAATGGAAATCATGACTGAAATGGAAGATGACGAATGGTTGGAAAACCACCGTGAAAAAATGACTACGAAGGAGAAGGTAATGCATCGGTTGGTTCAATGATCCTCAACCAGCCAACACCAGGGGCCAACAAAACTGAATCAATTGGATCCAAAAAGCTCAAAAAAACTTGTGCTTGACTTTAATGAAAAAGGTCTACCTATAGGTCCTAATTCGAACTTATACAGCAGTTACTTGGGCAAAGTAGCAAGGGATCGCACTCCAATTGGCTATCCTACTTGGCATAAAGTAACACCTGAGATTAAGGACAAAATGTGGACTGTTATAAAGGTAAATTTCTTTATTTACATGGCAAGTTATATATTATTAAAGAAATATAGTAATATTTGTTTATGCATCTTTTTACAACAACATTTTGTAGCACCAGAACGTGCTAGAAAACAAACTTTTAAGTCTATTAGGAAGCTCTGGCATGGGTTCAAAACAAAATTGAGATCAGGAATTTATGATGCATATGATACTAACCAAGCTAGAATTGCGCATTGTCCAACTGATGTAAAGTTACCTGATTGGAAAGCATTTGTTGCAAATTGTTCACGCGAAGGATACAAGGTATTCATCATACATTATATTGGTTATAAAATCCATTTTGCATATCAAGACTCATATATTATTTTTTTGTAGAAACTAAGGGAAAATGGGAAGAAGGCAGTTCAACACCACAAGATGCCCCATACTTGTAGTCGTAAAGGTTATGCAAGATTGGAAGATGAGTTGGTAATTGAATGATCTATTTTTGACTTGTGAAGATTTTCCCCCTTAAGAGTACATAATATATATGTGAAATGTTTTATTTCCTTGTTCTGTAGAGACGTAAAAAGGGTAAGATTGGTAAGCCTGTTACAAGAGGTACTGTATGGGTTGCAGGCCACAAGAGGAAAAACGGAGAACCAGTAAATGAGTTTGCTAAAGAGAAAATATTATGTCCTTCACTGTTCATAAAATATTTTCTAAGATAAAAGGCATGCTTATTCGATTTTCATGCGACTCTAGTTATATTTTTTATTCTTGTTGTTGTTGTTGTTGTTGTTGTTGTTATAGGATAAGTTGAATGAAATAGACTGTGATATAGAATGTTGAAGAGGAGATGCCCTCTCACAAGTTTTAGGTCCTGATCCTAATGGGCGTGCGCGTGGAGTGGGATATGGAGTTACTCCATCTACTTTGTATGGTATCCAACAATGCAATGGGAGAATGAGTGAATTGCAGGAGAAATATGATGTTGTATTGGAAGAAATGTCTTCTGTCAAGAAACTTGTTGCCAAACTATTGAATAGTGAAGAGGTATTCAAATTTGTTTGGGGATTCCATATATACTTTTGTTTTGATTTACTAACATCAAAATTATTTTCAGCCAAACCATTCATCTGTTCAACCTTCTTTAGAGGTGGCAATGAACCCTCAAAGTCCATCTTCCCAAAGCAATCACAATCTGAATTTTGTATGTATACAATGTTGGATTCTATTTTTTTTTTTAATTTCAAATTCCTAGATTTACATTTATATTATTGTTTCCTTATATTCGTACAGAGACGGACTAAATCGAAAGATGTGTCTACTGAAAGATCTCTTGAGGGTCGACGTGACCACCAAAGTCCATCTGCCCCAAGCAATCAAAATTCAGTAAGTTTTCCATGTTAAATCCTATTTCATTAAATTTGAAAATTTCATGTCTTTTTTTTTTCCCTTTCATGTTTTCGTAAAGGGTGGGGCTAAATCCAAATTTGTATCTATGCAAAGACCAACTCATCAGGCTCAACGTGACCATTAAAGTCCATCTGCCCAAAGCAATCAAAATCTAATTTCCGTATGTTATCCTTGCTAAATGCTATTTCATTTAACATGTGAATTTCTAGAGTCATGTATGTATATCTTTTTGTTTTCATATAGGGTACTAAATCCAAAGTTGTGAAGTGCAAGTTGTTTAGACTTGTTCCTGAAGATGTCGTGGCAGAAGGATTGTGGTATACTGATGATCCAGCAGCTACAGTGCATACTAAGCCTTTAGGCCGGGTTATTCAAAGGTTTCTGTTGAAGTTGCAATTCAAAAGGATGCGCTGACTTGTTAGGGGGAATAACGCTTTGAAGACGATAGATTAAGTTGTGATGTGCACTCAATTTTAAGAGCTAGTCTTTTGTTGTTTGAAAACACTTAAATTTTGAAGACCTTTTAATTATGCGTGTTTGGGCAGTTGTGTTAGTTGGAATTGGACTCAATGAATGGTGAATGGTTTAGATTCTTCTACATGGTGCTATATGTATCTGTTTTCTTTATTATCCTTAGCTTTGTTATTGATCCGTTTGCAGGTTTTAGAATTGATCATTATTCATATATCCATACTGATTGTTCTCTATTGCTTCTTGCAGGCCAACACTTTTTAACTCTGCCTTTGTAAAGTTGTCTCTAGCTTTACAATGCCGGTCCCAAGCCCGGATAAAGGAGGAGGGGAAAGGGAAGAGTATAGGGTATTGCAATTAAAATTTTCACTTTTTAAAATATATCAAAGTTTGGGAGTGAAGCAGATGATCTCATCACTGTAACACGGTATTTACTTCACCTCTTTTTGTATTTACTTTTATGTCATAACCAAATACTGTTACTCATTAGTTCCAACTACTACTTGATAATTTTTAGGAATTAGTTTGATAATTACGGTTTGCATTATTTGATTGTTCATTTGTATTTGTGCTCAATAGGGAGCTGAAGTTGTTAAACGCATAAAAACTTTGCTTGGGAGTCGAGGCTTTTCAAAAAAGTATGAACATGGATTTTCATGAACCTGAAATGTTTATCTTGTCACATTACAGCTATATGTACATTTACACAAATGTGGATTCTGTGCTACTTCGAATGATGTTATTGTACCATAGGTGCTGCTATGCTTACTTTTGAAGCTCTTTTCTCGAGACGCCCTGAATTTGCAAGGAAGTGGGTTACATTCTGCAAAAAGTTCAATATAGAACCTCGAGGCCCTGAGTGGTACTTTTCTCAGAAGATTGACTATCTAAAAGACAAAGTCCATCCAAAGTTTGTGAGAGAACGACGTGCAATGAAGGTTTTAATCTTTTGTCCATATTTGGTTTATTTTTGTCTAGTATGTCCGCTTTCGGTTCCCGCACCAAGATACACACGCACCCTGTTAGAAGAAATTATGTTGTTGGCCTTAGACAAATTAGTTGGATGTGTTGTCCGATCTTATCTTAGTGTTATCTACTTAAACTATGTTTTACTGATGGTTATGAAACCATTCAAGTTCAAATTAAGTGTTTGATTGCATCATTTCGTTTTCAGAGAGAGTACGGAGGCTTTAAGGTTCGGATAAATAGTTTGGTTGACATGGCAAAGAAGGTTCCCAAGGAGGGTTGGACAATGCAAAATGGAACACCATGGCCTGGGAACAATGTCCGTGATCATCCCGGAATGATACAGTAATTAAGTCATGTATATTATTAGTGTTTCCTACTATTCTTAAAACCTTAGTCCTTGCATCATCCGGCTTTATCAATGTTATGCAATGTGCTTGTTTCCCTCTCTATCTTTTATCTTTTGGTAGGAGACTATAGACTAAATTTGTAATACTTGTTGTCTTGGTGATGTAATTGCATTGATTTGTGTAACCCGAGACCACCTTAGATACTTTTTATATCACCAAGAAACATGAAGACCTAGGGTATGCAAGTTGATGCGAGGGACAAAAGTGGAATGTTTCAGCTGATTGTATTTTCTCATTGTTGCTTTTCTATCACCAATATGAAGACCTGCTTACTCATGGTTGCTATCTCATGCTTGCTTTCTCATAGGCACTATTTTTTCTTATGGGCAAACCAACAGTGGGAAAACACATACGATGCGTGAGTCAGCTGTTGAACCAGGGGTTATTCGACTTGCCATTCGGGATTTGTTTGATATTATACAAGAGGTAGCAATATTACAAATATGAGACTGAAAAAAGTTTCTCTATCTTTTTTTGTATATATATATTACCTATGTGAATCATTTTTCAGATATTGATTATATAATAGATCATGCACTTGAAACTTTGGAACCTGATGATATGAATTTTCTCGTATTTTTTTTCCCACATAGCCTATTGGCAAGTACTATCACATATAGGATTAAGACATTCTCTCTGTTCTGCATGTAAGATGCTAAAATAACTTATTAAAATGACATAGCATCACCATCTTCTTTTCCTCTATGTGGAGTATAATACTTTTGGTACGTTTTTTGGTATCTCAAAAGGCTAAGCTTTGGTTTCTTAGCTTTTGAATGGACGAGTAAATGGAAAATTTACAACTGAGTGAAGGATTAGTGAATCCTCACATGAATAATTCGTCCATGACTATGTTCTTCTCTTAGTGGCGAATTCTGTGGCAAGTATGTTGAAATTGTCTCAAGGGTGGAACTTTTCTTCACCTTTGAAGTTTTGATAAGGGAGAGGTTGTTCAAGTTTGCTTATAAGTTTTTCTTAGAAGTGTCACCACTAACATTTAGTGTACTGATGTTTATTTAATTTCAGGTTGGATCGAATTTCTTCTGCAAGATGTCCTACATGGAAATTTACAATGAGGAGATCAACGACTTGTTAGCTCCCTGAACATCGAAAATTACAGATTCATGAAAACCTCGAGGTACCTATCTCCTAATTTAGTAAATGAAATCTAGTATTACATATATCTTTGAATAATAGTTAACATTGGTGATTGATTATACTCTTCCTCAGAGGGGGGGATATTTGTTCTTTGGATTGAAGGAAGAGATTGTTGCCACCCTGCAACGTGTTCTTGATTTGATGGAGTTTGGAGAATGTATTGTTCTTCCCCGTCTTTCTCTTCCTCATTTGTTTTTTGTGTGTTTTTTTTTGCAGTCAAATTGGTAGTACAGTTGTACTTATTGATGCTATATTCCTCTTTGCAGCTCATTGACACATTGGCGAGACTAATATGAATGTTTATAGTAGTAGGTCTCACATAATTTTTTGAATGGTATGGCGTGATTTACGATATCTTTGTTCGTACTGTACACACTGCATTTACCAAATTTCTCAAACTTAACTACTTCTTATTTTGTTTATATTCTCCAATTTGGTAAAACTACAGATTATTGAGAGCCGGGTTAAAACAGAAGATGACAATGTTAAGACCTCCTGCGATGTTGTTTGTGTTTCAGTTATGGTACATATCTACTAAAACGATCCTCTTAAATTTCGTTCGGAATAAATTTCTGAACCAGTCCATGTACTTTATTAAAGATGGGCATCCAACTTAAAACCAGTTGGTGATAAGTGGAGAAGCCCAGGAACTTATATTTTTTTTATGCAAGGCTTAACATATCCCATGTGGGACATCTTAACATACTTATTCATGTTTTCAATATTCTGTTAGTCCTAATAAATCTTGTTTGTAGAATTTAGTTGACCTAGCTGGTTCGTGAGCGTCTTTGCTAAGACTAGTCTTTGAAGGAGTACGCTTGAAAGAGGGATCTCATATAAATAAAAGCCTGATGACACTTGGGACTGTGATAAAGAAGCTAAGTGAAGGTGTTGAGAGCCAAGGGTAGGTTTTATTCAGTTGTTCTAACACATAGATTTATTGGGATTTATCTTCTATTTCCTTACATTCTTTACCATCTGATGTAGGGGACATGTCCCATATCGTGACAACATGCTGACGCGCATTTTGCAACCTTCCCTTGGTGGAAATGCAAACACTGCAATCATATGTAATATAACCCTTGCACAGGTAGTCTTCTCTAAATTTACTATGGTTCTTACTAGTTTCCCTGCATAATGTAAGATAAATATATTTGGGCATCCCAACTCTATGCTTATACTATTTGCCATGTGATTGCAGATTCATGTTGATGAAACAAAAAGTAGTCTTCAGTTTGCAAGTAGAGCATTACGTGTTACAAACTGTGCACGTGTGAATGAGGTCTTTCTGCACTTTATCTTTCATTGTTTGCATTTTCTTCTTTTCTTTGGGACCTCTTAAAGTCTCCAACTCTTATTCTTATGAATTTCGCTCTCAAAATATAATAGAGATAGAACATGTGCATGGCGCTTGAGTTGGTGTGGTGAGATTTTATAGTGATTTTGGTAACAACTCCTATCATTCTTTTCTTTTGCAAATTTTGACAGATGCAGCTTTGCTGAAGCGTCAAAAGAAAGAGATTGAAGAGCTTCGAGCAAGACTGTAGGTTTGTCTTTTCTGGTACATTTCACTTTCTTTTGTAGTAGTTCCAAACATTTGCTTATGTGTGAACTTTAAATTCGTTGTATAGGGTTCTCATGCAGAGCATTTTGGAGAGGAGATTCTCAACTTGTGGAACACATTGTTATAGGTTCTATTATGTTCTGGTCCACTGTATTTTTTTTTTTCCAAGAATTATGTTGGTTAACTCTTAGAAGTTCCTTCCTATATTTTGAATGTAGAGTGAACTGGAGTGAGAGCGAATAGCTTTGGAGTTGCAGGAGGAAAAGAAAGCTCAAGCCCTTAGAGAGAGAAGGTTACAAGAGTAGGCCAAGAAAATTGAAAATTTAAGCTCAATGGTGTTGAACTCAAGTGTAGATGAAAATCGCTTTACACATAAAAAGGTTTCTGGGTTTTAATGAGAATGGCGACTGATAGCAATACCTTTCATTTTCTTTCCTTTTCTTCTTCCTTTGATTTGCATTGTCGTGTCTCGTTCTTATTTAGTTATTTACCTTCATTATTTTCCCCAACTCCGTTCCTTTTTCTTGTTGTAGGGTAAGAGGAGGGAAACATGGTGTCCAAATGTTATGTCACATGATACTCGTGGAAAGGTAACTTTTTTAAGTGTGCAGTTAGGTATACTATGAGGAAATATTTTTAATGTATGTTCACTAATCCTATATTATGTAATCTTCAACACAAAGTTTGTTTTGAAAATATTATGATTAGTTTGGGTATTAGTAAGCTTTTGTGGTTCCCATGAAATATTGTGAGTGTTTTAATTGCAAGTATTAATACTGATAATATAAATAAGCATGATAAACACACTCAATTGTCTTCAAGCTCCTATACAGACTCTATGAAGTACTTAGTGAACCTACTAACTCTGTTCCGAGTTCCAACACAATCATGTGTGAGAACTACCTCTAACAGTGAGGTTCTTTTACAAGTTCTTGGTATTGATGAGTTCAATGTGATTGAAAGTAGGTTAACAAGTTCCAGTTGGTTCCATGTGGGGTTATGCCTTAGGCAGGCGATTTTTTTCCTACAAAAAAAATGAAGAAATTAAACTTTACTTCTTAAAAATGCACAAGAGTTTGTGGTGCCTGACCAGTATAATCTGTTTTCTTTGGACTTTTACCGATAATGTCCGATATTCGCAATTGGTTTTATAGGTTTTCTGATTCTATATTCTCAATGTGTAATATTCAGGGTGTTATGATTATGGCAATTATTCCCAAAATATTTTTAGTTGCCTGTTTGTATTTTGGCAGTTGTTTATGATTATGGCTGTTCTTTTCTTTATAAATATTTTTAGTTAGTTTGTATTTTTGTTTGCAGAATCTCATGTGTGGAAAGAACTTGAGTTCACGATCACAAGGGCCAACTCAGTTTGTGGATCAGATTTTTGCCCATGTGTAGCAATTACAGGACGAAATTCTGACAAATGATATCATGGAAAAACTACTTTTATACAAGCAGATATTTACCGTAAGTAGAATTCTGCAAACCAAATTTGTTTCTAGAGTTTTGTTCTTAGGTTAAAATCTGGCATTAAGATGAGTTCAAGGAGGTCATAATAACCTTTTCCTCCCCCGGTTCTCGCACAAGTTCAGCAGGCTAATTTCCTTCCAGTATCTCCTTCAAAAGTTGATGATCCAAGACCTGAACCAGCAAAGTTATCACAGGACGGGGCTATCAGAACTTACACATTTAAGCTCCACCCAAACTATCTTCCTGTTTTAGGTCTCACAGAATATTTCCTCTACTCTTATATGGTTTTGGAATTTAGATTTAAGGCTTCCGCCATGTGCTTGTTGAATTCCTTACTAACTTCAATGAGATAATGCTACAGCCTGTGAGAATGATGGAGGACTTCCTGAGGCTAGCACAGAAAAATATAGCGAAGAATCTAGAAACATGTGGAGTTTTTGCGGGTTCACTGGTAAGCATCACTAGTTTTCTGGTGCAGCGTTTGCTCATTCTTTAATATCATTTGCTCTGAATTACCTTTCGTTCATTTTTGGTATTATTTTGTTGGACGACTTGGACTGTTTAGAGATGTTAGAATAATCCTCTTATGTCTCGACTTAATTATTGGTATCAAATTCTTTTTCATATGTGCTGCCTATGTTTTTTTCCCTTCTGGTGGATGCATTTTTGAAATTTGATTGTATGGTTCTGAGGTGTATGTTGGTGGTATTCCACATGATGCTTCTAAGAAGGATCCAAAGGGCTTTTGTGAGTCAGTAGGAGAAGTCACTGAGATAATGTTTATGGTTTTTATGGTGGTTTTACCTCTTCATTACACCTAAAGATTTAAGATTGACATTTTTGCTATTGCACGTCAGGATGATGAAAGGCAAAGACTCGCGAGAGAATAAGGGTTATGTGTTTGTTACCTTTAGGACTAAAGATTTGGCTGCTAAGGCCATTGAGGATCTGAATAATAATGAATTTCAGGTAATATTGAAAACAAGTAATTGTCTTTTGTAGAACTTCTTTTGTCATTCAGGTACTATATTATGGCGGATGTTCCATCTGTTTATTTTCCTTTTATAAAATTTGCATTGATTTTCTAGTACAATGTTTCATAATGCAGAAAAAAGAAAACAGAATGATTTGTTAGGCTGTGATAGGTTCTTGGATTAAATTGATTGCATCAAGCCAGTCTGTGATAGGTTCTTGGTTAGGTGATTATGGTTCTCTTTGGCTCATTTCGGTACTGGAGATTAGATTTTGTTGGTATATATTGGTTCGTTACAATTTTTTGTATATAGTGTAATATTTGTAATTAGAGATGATATTTGTGTGATTAATGTGATTTTAAGATACATTTCATCTTTATTTGATGATAAATGACTAGGAAAATGGTATTATATTAGGATGATATTGGCAATTTTGTTTATTTTTTTTTATTATTATTTTTTTTTTTTTTTTGATAAATGGGACATCACTTTTAAAGTGATTTATAGAGTTATTTCACATCACTTTGCAAGTAATTTGGAATCTGAATGAAATGTCACTTTCAAAGTGATGTTAATCGGCCTTACTGATTTCACTTAAAAAGTGATGTCAAATGTTATAACATCACTTGTGGACATCGATTAAAAAGTGATGCAAAGTTATAACATCACTTATGGACATCAATTAAAAAGTGATGTGAAGTAACATCACTTGTGGACATCGTTTAAAAAGTGATGTTAAATGTTATAACATCACTTGTGGACATCGATTAAAAAGTTATGCAAAGTTATAACATCACTTATGGACATCAATTAAAGAGTGATGTGAGGTAACATCACTTGTGGACATCGTTTAAAAAGTGATGTTAAATGTTATAACATCACTTGTGGACATCGATTAAAAAGTGATGCAAAGTTATAACATCACTTGTGGATATCGATTAAAAAGTGATGCAAAGTTATAATATCACTTATGGACATCAATTAAAAAGTGATGTGAAGTAACATCACTTGTGGACATCGTTTAAAAAGTGATGTGGAAAACCCTGACTTTTCACGTCACCACCAGTTACATCACTTGCAAAAGTGACGTCGTATATTTTTTACATCACTTATGGAGTGATTTTAAATGTCTTTTCTGTTGTAGTGATACCAAGCTCCACAGCATATCTTAGTGCCATGGAGTCTACAAATGCAAACAAGAGTTTCCATATTTATTGCTTCTTCATGTGCCATCCCTCTAGCTCCCTGCCTTCCTATCTCCTTGATCTTTTTAGTCTTATATAATGTATAAGATTTTAAAGGAGTTGCTCTTGGTGTGGTGTGTCCCTAGCTAGTTAGTAAGTTCGGGGACGGGAATTATTTTGAACGTGAATCAATCGGGTATAATTCAATTTTAATTTCAAAAGATTCATGAAAGCATTCGGTCAAATATTCGCAGTATGAGAAATATTTGTCTAAACAGTTGCTCGTGAATAATTCAGTAAAAATTTGAAGACATTAACTACATTCATATCGCAAAAAATTGGTCAAATAGGAATTTCTGTAATAAAAGTTTTTAAAATTTTTATAAAAATCCTGAATTTTTGGGCCGAATTATTCCCGAATTGAACTTTACCCATTTAATACTTTTGATTGCCGAGTACTTCAAAAATTCATGTTTAAAACGCGAATAATTCGTAAACTTACTAACAATGGTGAAGATAAGGACTAGTTGGCAATCCCACTCATTAGGAGAGACCACAAACGCATTGCAAATAAGGAACATCTCAAGAAGAGGTGGACTGGTGACTCGTTCTCAGAGCTACACATTGGGCACATTTTGTTAAGGACATCTATTGTCTTTACCCTCTCCAACAGAAGCTACCATCAAAAGAACTTATTTTTTTATGGAATAGGTGGCTTCCACACTTTATGAGGAAATGGTGTTGTGGATGTCTTTGGTCTCCCTTATATGCTAAAAAAAAAGACACAGTGAATATTCAATCATCTATTTTACACCACCACCAATCTTCCTCAATGCCAATTTGAGCTACGTTAAGTTTAGCACAAGGCCCGTAAGCCGGCCGTGTTTCTGAAACTCAAAGAGGCCTTCTTAGTTTGAGGTCCCAAACTGATGTAGATCGTGTGGCTGAAAGCTATATGGAGTTACGTAACAAAAAGAAAATCTCTTATAAGAGCCGATAAGTTTGTTTTGTTGGTATAAAGTTCATGTATTTGAGTCTTTATTAGGTTCATGTATTTGAGTTTTGAAAAAATTATTGACATGGGTACTAAACTATAGTGGATTTTATATTATGGGTACTGTATTATTTTTTTTGCAAAATAGGATACCGTATATTTCAAATATTGCTAATATGGATACTCATTATATACACTGTTAAATATTTATACGTATTTGATGATTTGGCAAACGGAATCAACCATAATACAAAATACTGCAAAATATCACAATTTATTGCGAAATACATGGTGTTTTGAGCTGACCGATATCGAATTATTACGATTTAATGCCTGGCATGGGGAACTCCTCATTCCGCTCAAATTTTACGAAAAATAGTTTTTAACTTAAAAACAAATTGTGAAACTACCGTGATTTAATTAATAAGTTTTTTAATAAACAAAATAAATAGAATAATATATTTGTTTACCCATTTGATCTTATCAAGCCAAATAGAAACCACAAAATTTTTATGAACTATTGAATTCATATTAAGTTAATTTCAAGAAATCGGGATTTTCTAATTGAACCACCTCTTATCACCAAAACATTTCGATATATCACGGTAAAGAAGACAATTTGCCAACATTTCGGCCATTCCAAATGTCATTTTACCAACCCTAAATAGATGGTATATACCCTAAATATCAAAAATTGACAATACCGAAATATTGATCCGGCACGATATTTTGTACTATGGAGTTAACTAATTTCAAATTTTGACCGTTATAAAATTAGTTGATTCCATTTGCCAAATCATCAAATACGTATAAATACTTAACAGCGTACATAACGAGTACCCATATTAACAATATTTGAAATATACAGTATCTTATTTTGCAAAACAAATAATGCAGTACTCAGTACCCATGTTAATAATTTTTTCTTGAGTTTTTATTAAAGCATCTTTAAGAGAGAAACCAAGAAAACACCAAATATTTGAACCAAACCAAATACCAAACCAAAAAAACATCAACCAACTTCAGAAGCGATATCAAATAGTTGACATCAAATCATATGGTTTTAGATAAACCGTATAGCCCACGCAGCTTTTGCAAAACCGCACCACAGAAGCCCAAGCCCACGCAGTTTTTCAGAAACCGCGTCATGTGTCGCACATCAACTTTCTTCTTTTTTTTCTTTTCAAAACTCTTATGCAGTTTTCACAAAACCGCGTGATTGAAGCCCACACTCTAGCCCAAGCCCATGCGGTGTTCAAAAAACTGCGAGAGAGATTTGATATAACACCAAAGCAAACACCAAATTTTGGCTGATTTGGTGTTTGCTTTGGTATTTTTTTTGTGTTTTCATCAACATGTGTCTCTCCTGAAGATGAAAAAACACCAAATTATTAAAAATTTGGTGTTTGATGCTAGGATAGTGTCTCACCTAAATATGCTCTTAGGAGTAATTACAGTTCTAGTTTATTGTGTCTTGAGTTATTTTGGTCCATTAGAATTTGTGTTTTCTACAAACTATTTAAAAGGGTTGTGATGTAAAGAGGAAGGCAGTTTTTTTATTTGAAAATTGAGTGTCTTTTTATGTGAGTGTTTTGTGCTTTATTTATTCTTGTGAGCAAGTATTAAACAAGTGAAGATTCAAAAAGAGAGTCTCTTGTTTGTCTCTTTCTTTCTGTGAATTTCAGGTCCTCTCTTGCACAGGGAGTAGTGGTTCACACCCTATTCATTCCTATCTGCTCTACATTAGTTGGTATCATAGCAAAAGTTGCTTTCTTGGTGAAGATGGCCCCAAAGAGAGTTCTAACTTCTAATGGAGTACAAATGCATGAAGAATTTGCATGATTAGAGGCAAAAGTTGATGACAGATTTGTAGCCATTATGGAACGATTAGAAGCTTTGCAGCTTCAACAAGTGCCTCCACTTCCCCAAACAAACCTTCCAAACCATTCGCGTCATGAAAATCACCCCCAAGTCAGAAGGCAAAACCCATCTCCTTTTCCACAACGTTTTGAAGAAGAAAATTTCAAAGATGAAGAAGAGTTGATGGAAAATCCTTTTGCTGAATATGGTAGAAGGAGACGTATTTATGCTGAACCTCAACACCTACATGTCCAGGAGCGAGTATTCAAAAGTCGATGGGATGCAGGCATCAAAGTTGAGATTCTTGAATTTCATGGCACATTACAACCTGAAGAGTCCGTTGATTGGCTTGCTAATGTTGAAGAGGTAATTGATTTCAAGGAACTTCCAGCAAACAAAATTGTTGGATTAGTTGCTACAAGGTTTAGAGGAAGAGCCGCTGCTTGGTGGCAGCAACTCAAGGCAACTAGAATGCGAACAGGAAAATCAAAATTGGAAACTTTGGAGATGTTGAAGAAGCATATGCGTGGTGAGTCTTTGCCTTATAATTACATAAGGCTTCTCTATAATCAATTGCAAAATCTGAAACAAGGTACTAGATCAATTGAAGACTATATTAAGGAGTTTCAACAAATTGTTGCCCGTAACGAGTTAATAGAAAGTGAGGAACAGATGGTGTCTCACTTCATTAGGGGTTTGAAGTAACCAATTCAGGACATGCTGAATATGTTTGATCGTTATTCAATGTCTGAGGCGCATCAACGTGCTATTACCATTGAAAAACAGATAGGACGGCGTAGTAGTACCTATTTGGGAGGCATGCTTGCGTCTAACATTAATCCAACTCGATCTTTGACTGCACCTAGGAATGAATTCAGCAATGATACCAAACCAGTATTTGGTTCTGCCTCAAAGACTTTTTCCTCCCCTTCTAGTGGGAAATGTCACAAGTGTGGAGAAATTGGTCATAAATATGCCGAATGCCGCAAAGGAGATAATGTTGGAAAGAATTTACTGCTAGAAGAAAGTCAAGACTATGAAGAAGGCAATCTTCGCTATGATACTAGTAGTGATGTCGACAATGAAGAAATTCCTGATGATGTGCTTTTTGGTGATCAGGGCCAAAATTTGATAGTTAAATGAGCTTGTTTTATGCCGAAGCTTAAGGATGGAGATCATTAGCTACGTAATAACATCTTTCACACTACATGTATTATTGGTGGGAAAGTATGACAACTGGTTATCAATTCCGGTAGTTGTGAGAATGTGGTATCCAATAAAGTGGTTCATAAGCTTAAATTGGAAACAAAGCCTCATCCGAAGCCTTACAATCTTTTGTGGTTAAACAAAGAGAGTGAGGTAAAAGTTTCCAAACGTTGTCTGGTTACTTTCTCTATTGGTGACAAGTATAAAGACAAGGTATGGGTGATGTGGTTTGTATGGACGCATGTCATTTGTTGTTGGGACGCCCATGGCAGTATGATCGGAGTGTTACTCACGATGGAAAGAAAAACACCTATAGTTTTATGTGGAACACTCATCGAATTGTTCTAGTTCCAAAGAAGGAAGCTGATCCTAAACCACAAGATAAAAATGGGTCAAACTATTTACCTTATCGCAACTTTGCGACTGCTATGAATGAAAATGGGTTTGTTTATGTCCTGATTGCAAAAGGGGAGCATAAAGAGGTGGTTATTCCATAAACGGTACAACCATTACTTGCAGAGTTTTGAGATGTTTTTCCTACTGAATTGCCTATTGGTTTGCCTCCACTTTGAGACATTCAACACCAGATTGAGTTGGTTCCAGGTTCTACATTGCCTAACCGATCTCATTACATGATGAGTCCCAAAGAGCATGAAGAGTTAAGACGTCAAGTAGAAGAATTGCTTACTAAAGGGTTTGTTCATGAAAGCCTTAGTCCTTGTGCTGTTCTTGCCATGTTAGTTCCTAAGAAAGATGGAACTTGGAGATTATGTGTTGATAGCATATCTATTAACAAGATTACGGTAAAGTATAGGTTTCCTATCCCTCATCTTGATGACTTACTTGATCAATTGAGTGGTGCTAACGTCTTCTCCAAGCTTGATTTGAAGAATAGGCTTCACCAAATATGAATCAGACCAGGGGATGAGTGGAAAACTGCATTCAAGACTCAGGAAGGTTTATATGAATGGTTGGTTATGCTGTTTGGCCTTTCCAACGCTCCTAGCACTTTTATGAGGGTGATAAACCAAGTCATCCGTCCTTTTATTGGGAAATCTATTTTGGTTTATTTTGATGACATTATTGTTTATAGTGCAAGCCTTGAGTTGCATATTCAACATCTCCACAAAGTTTTGGCAGTATTACATAAAGAGAAGTTATTTGCAGCAGACAAGAAATGCACTTTCATGGCTGATAGTATTTTGTTCTTGGGGTACATTGTTTCTAAGAATGGTATTTCAGTGGATGAATCCAAGGTTGATGCTATTAAGA
This sequence comes from Coptis chinensis, assembly GCF_015680905.1. NCBI lineage: Eukaryota > Viridiplantae > Streptophyta > Magnoliopsida > Ranunculales > Ranunculaceae > Coptis > Coptis chinensis. Next base: position 38,814,876 of record NC_141464.1, read on the forward strand.
ACTGGCCAATGTCGATGACATTACATGATATCCAAAGTTTCCATGGCATTGCTTCATTATATCGGCGTTATATTTCTCATTTCAGTTCTATTATGGCTCCCATTACTGAATGTATGAAGGGTGGAAAGTTTTCTTGGAACAAAGACGCTGATGGAGCCTTTTCTATTATCAAGCAAAAGTTGAGCTCAACTCCATTGCTTGTCCTGACAGATTTTTCTAAACCTTTTGAGTTGCATTATGATGCTTCCAAGGTTGGAATTGGTGTTGTTCTCAATCAAGAAAGAAGGCCTATTGCTTACTTTAGTGAGAAGTTGAGTGGTTCTCGACTTAACTACAACACTTATGATCTTGAGTTCTATGTGGTGGTTCAAGCTTTGAAGCATTGGCAACATTATCTCATTCACAATGAGTTCGTCATGTTCTCTGATCATGGCACTTTGAATCATATTAACAGCCAAGACAAGCTTTCTCATCATCATGGAAAATGGACTGATTATATCCAAGATTTCACTTTTGTGCTTAAACATAAGCCCAGGGTTCAAAACAGAGTGGATGATGCTTTAAGTCAGTGTTCTATGCTTCTCACAACTATGAAGAATGAGGTATTGGGTTTTGACTTGTTTAAGGATTTATATGCTACTGATCCATACTTTGCGCCTCTAATTGACGAAGTCCAAGCAAGAAGAAATTCAGAATTTCTACTCCATAATGGATTCATTTTCAAAGGAACACGGCTATGTATTCCTGATTGTAGTTTACACTTCAAAATCATTAAGGAGTTGATGGTGAAGGTCATTTTGGGTGAGACAAGACTTTCCTACTTCTTTCTAACTCTTATTGCTGGCCTACTATGAGACATGAGGTAGCTAAATATGTTGAACGATGTCATGTTTGTCAAGTTTCTAAAGGAAAGGCAACAAATGCATGACTTTATATGCCTCTACCAGTGCCAACACAGCCATGGACTGATTTGAGTATGGATTTCATAGTGGGTTTACCTCGTACTTAGCATGGTATGGATTCTATCCTTGTTGTGGTGGACAGGTTCTCCAAAATGGCCCATTTTATTGCTTGTAAGAAGACTACAGATGTTGTTTCTGTTGCTACTCTTTTCTTTCGTGAAGTCTATCGCTTGCATGGTCTGCCTAGTTCAATTGTCTCTAATAGGGACACAAGGTTTCTTAGTCACTTTTGGAGATGTTTGTGGAAACTAACTAATACCAAGCTTAATTTCAGCAGCGCTTACCATCCTCAAACAGACGGACAGACAGAAGTTGTTAATCGTACTTTGGGAGGACTACTTCGTAGTCTTGTTGGAGATAACTTAAAGACTTAGGATTCTAAATTGGTTCCAACTGACTTTCCTTTCAATCGAATGGTGAACCGCAGTACCGATTTTTGTCATTTCCATATTGTGTATGGGTACATCCCTCCAACTCCTTTGGAGTTAAATTTAGTTCATGATTCGACACGTGTTAGTGCCAAGGCAGAAGATCTTATCATTAATATCCACGAAGTGTATCGATTGACTCATGAGAGGTTACAAAAATCAACTCAAAAGTATAAGAGTGATGTAGATTCTAAGCGTCGATTGCTAGAGTTTGAGATTGGTGACTTCGTTTACGCTATTTTGACTAAATATCGGTTCCCCGTTAGTGAGTACAATAAGTTGGCAGCCAGAAAAATTGGTCCTTTGGAAGTCATTGAAAAGATCAATCCTAATAGTTATCGTCTCAAGTTACCCAATACTTTACACACTGTCGACGTTTTTAATGTCAAGCATATTGTTCCTTATCATGGTGATAACTCCGACGAAGAAAGTGTGAATTCGAGGGTGAATTCTTTCCAACCCGGGGAGGATGATGTAGATCGTGTGGCTGAAAGCTACATGGAGTTACGTAACAAAAAGAAAATCTCTCATAAGAGTCGATAAGTTTGTTTTGCTGGTATAAGGTTCATGTATTTGAGTCTTTATTAAGAGTAATTACAGTTCTAGTCTATTGTGTCTTGAGTTATTGTGGTCCATTAGAGTTTGTGTTTTCTACAAACTATTTAAAAGGGTTGTGATGTAAAGAGGAAGGCAGTTTTTTGATTGAATAAAAATTGAGTGTCTTTTTATGTGAGTGTTTTGTGCCTTGTTTATTCTTGTGAGCCAGTATTAAACAAGTGAAGATTCAACAAGAGAGTCGCTTGTTTGTCTCTTTCTTTCTGTGAATTTCACGTCCTCTCTTGCACAGGGAGTAGTGGTTCACACCCCATTCCTTCCTATCCGCTCTACATTACAAACTATGTCATTATTGATTCAGGAATAATGTGTGGAAATGGAGCCCATTTTATCATTTGAAATTCTGTGTAAGTGAGGAAATCAAGCTTTAAGAGGAGTTTCACCGAGCCATATATCACCCCAAAACCTGATTTTGTCAACATTACCGACCTCCCATCTAATATTTTGCTTAAATAGTGAGTGGATAGATCGACATAATCCTTATCTAAAGGCTACAGCTATTGGGGGGGGGGGGGGGTGGGGGGTTGATCTCTACAGGCCACCATCCCATTCCACCGAGGCCATATTTAGCATTAATCAGTTCCTTCCAAAGAGCTTTTTCAGTAGATCCAAATCGCCATAGCCAACTGCCCAATAAAGCTTTATTCATAGGTGTTAAATGCCTATAGTCTAATCCACCTTCCTTTTCAGTTCCTTCCAAAGAGCTTTACATATTATTTCCTATGCCACCATATGAAATTTTTTCTTCTTTACATTGGATCTTGTTTCGACCAAATATGATCAAAATATTAAATGGTGACGAAAGAGATAAAGAACGTAGATAAGTAGTTAAAAAGTGATGGTGATCGAGAGAATGATGAGATTGTACCTTTTGGTTGCCTACGTACCCAAATTATCAATGGGATTAAGTCTCAAGAACGTAGTTCTGTATGAAAAATAGTTTGGTATTTATATAGGTAGACTAGAGACTTCTTGTAGCTCAAGTAATTGTAATTAAATATAACTCTCAACTGATAATTATCTCTTTGATAATAAACGAATTTGGACATAAATTAATGTACATAAGTGGCAAGCCATGTGGCTAAGGTTCATCCTTAGACACATGAGTTAATGGGCCTGTACATTGATCCATAGTATTGCAAATTGGGCTTTAGCCCTGTCGATTTAACGAATAAAGTGGAGACCCCTACTAATGAACGTTTGCCACGTAGGTTGGGGTCGAAACACCGCCCCTTCTTTGGCATGCGAACAAAGTTCATATGGCAAAGACGAAAAGAAAAATCAATGAACACATGGAAAAGGAAAAGAGTAGGCGGAATGTTTAACAAAATGTCGTGTGAATGCAAACGATATGAAAATGGAATGTCGAGAAAAATGCTTGAAATATTATGTATTAAATAATTAGAAAGTAATTTATATGATGATGCAATGTGATTAATTGATAGAGGGTGAAATGAGAATTAAAATAGGCGACAAAAAATCGATAAAGAAAACCAATTTTTAACCAGGATTTGTCGACCTTAGCATTAATAGAAGTATGCAAAAAAAAAGAATCCATTCAAGAAAGTGGTTGGGCCCTAATGGCAGACCTACTAGTTGGTGAGCTTAATGAACAAGGTTCAAATCTCAACATTGTCAAATTAAATTTTGAATTTCAAAGATTTGCAAAAACTGGGCGACTAACTCGGTCCAGTAGATTGAAACTAGCCGGGTTTGTTTTGTTGGGTTTAATGGGTTCGCATGATAGTAAGTGCACATGACTAGAATTGTTGGGTTTAATGGGTTCGCATGATAGTAAGTGCACATGACTAGAATATTGGACTAGCACGTGATTCCACTAAGAAAAAAGGCACCTACTAATACAGACTGGCTTGGTTGGGATAATAGAGAATTATACGGACTGGCTTGGTTGGGATAATAGAGAATTAGATAACAGATAAAGCTATTTGGATAACTAGATAAGAATTGTTATGTCAAATATGAACTGGACGTTTTTCATAACTGGATAAGAACTGGACAAATATGAACTGGACGTTTTCAATTATATTTAAGTATTGAAAAAGCTCAAGCTCAAGGAACATGCTTTGGAAGTCTAATGAAGTTGGACCAATGTTTGCATGACATCATATGGGCAAGAGGATTCAACAAAGAAGATCAAACAAGTGCTACCAGATACTGGACGAGCTAGGCCTCAAAAACCAATGGACTAGCTACGGATCTCAAACAACAACGAAAACAATATCGAAAAATCTAGTCAGCGAGGCAGCATTGAAACCAATCCTCAAGGCAATCTAAAAGTAAGTATCGAAAAAGCTATATATGTCCAAGTGTAACGCACATTGAAAGTCATGATGTTAGATTTTCTTCTCTTATTGTTTTGTACACGATACTGAGCTAATGAAACTTATAGGTGGGGTTGAGATATTTAATACTGGGGCTAGACGAGGAGAACTATAGATCACCGGCAAAGTCAAGCACATTGCAAACAAGTGTGTGTCTAATTAGAGAACAAATCATCGAGATGACGAAAAAAAATTGAAAAAAGAAACGAGTGTAGAGGAAAGAATGATAGAGAATGTCGGGACTACTATTCGAAAAGCAATGGCTAAAAAAAAAGTGTCGTTCATCGTGGATGAGCTAGAAAAATACTTTAAATGGTGTCAATGATTTTCGACAGCATGAAACAGGTATGTTAGTATTTGTTATCAGTTATCTTAAAATTTTGGTTAAGTCGGAAAGACTGATGAAAATATTTGTATTTTTGTCGCAGGTTGAAACGGAGGAATTACGAGCAAAAGATATTGACGAAAAATGTCGAGCGGAAAGATCGCAATGCCTTAGAAAAAAAATAAAGAAGCGGAAGAAAGGTTTTGCTCAGGGTGATCACGCCGCAATGTCGTAGAAGAAATAAAGAAGCTGGAGAAAATTTTCGCTCATAAAAACCGACGAAAAGCCTCTTAGAAATATCGTCCCAATGCTTTAGAAAAAATAATGAAGTTGACAGAAAGTTTCACTCGGAAAGTTCACTCAGAAAGGTCGGCTTAATGCATTATAAAAAATAATAAAGCTATCGAAAAGTTTAACTCGAAAAGTTTCGCTTAGAAAGTTCGACTTAATGCCTTAGAAAAAATAATAAAGCTGTCGGAAAGTTTTGCTCAGAAAGTTCGGCTTAATGCCTTAGAAAAAATAATGAAGCTGTCAAAAATTGTCGCTCGGAAAATTTGTCTTAGAAAGATCGGCATAATGCCTTAGAAAAAATAAATAAGCTGGAGAAAGTTTTCGCACGGAGAAACGGCAGTATTACGAGCAAAATATATTCACAAAGAGTCGACGAAGAAAAGCTTCGCACAGTAAGGTGTCAATTAATGCCGTAGAAGAATTAAATAAGCTGACAGAAGTTTCGTTGAGAAAGATCGGCGCAATGCCTTAAAAAAAATAATGAATGCGGAAGATAGTTAATCGAAAGTGCTAAGCGAAGCAAAAGCAGATTTCGAAGAAGAAAATGAAGATTTAATCGAGCAACTGTAAGACGATTGACAGAGACAATTGATTAGGTAATTGTGTGAATGTAATACCATAGAGCTAAAACTTCTTTTGATGAAAAATAAAAATAAAGTACGAATTTTCTATTGAATATTATTGTTGTGTCAGAGAACATACCTACTGACAGTGTTGTTGCTTGACGTAGTTGGAATGGAATAGAACGAGATGCCCCATGTAAAGAAACACGCCCCTAATGCTAACTTAACTTGGCAAAATTAGACTAAACGAACGTAAAAGCTGTCAAACTTAGACTGACGAAGCTAAACATGGTAACTTGGGCGGAAATTGTCGTAGCGATAGTAACGTACTAAGTAAGCGTAAAAACGTTCAAACTTAGACTGACGAAGCTAAATGTGGTAACTTCATTAGATTATGTCGTAGTGATAGTAATGAACTAAGCGAGCGTAAAAGCATTCAAACTTAGATTGACGAAGCTAAACATGGTAACTTTGTTAGATTTTGTCGTAGCGATAGTAACGAACTAAGCGAGCGTAAAAGCGTTCAAACTTAGATTGACGAAGCTAAACGTGGTAACTTCGTCAGATTTTGTCGTAGTGATAGTAATGAACTAAGCGAGCGTAAAAACGTTCAAACTTAGATTGATGAAGCTAAACGTGGTAATTTCGTTAGATTTTGTCGTAACGATAGTAACAAACTAAGCGAGCGTAAAAGCGTTCAAACTTAGACTGACGAAGCTAAACGTGGTAACTTCGTCAGATTTTGTCATAGCGATAGTAGCGAACTAAGCGAGCGTAAAAGCGTTCAAAGTTAGACTGACAGAGCTAAACGTGGTAACTTTGTCAGATTTTGTCGTTGAATAGTAATGAACTAAGCGAACATAAAAGCGTTTAAACTTAGATTGACGAAGCTAAATATGGTAACTTCGTCAGTTGTCGTAGCGATAGTAGCGAACTAAGCAAGCGTAAAAGCGTTCAAACTTAGACTGACGAAGCTAAACGTGGTAACTTCGACAGATTTTATCGTAACGATAGTAACGAACTAAGTGAGCGTAAAATCGTTCAAATGTAGATTGACAAAACTAAACGTGGTAACTTCATCAGATTTTTTCATAGTGATAGTAGCAAAAAAAGCGAGCGTAAAAGTGTTCAAACTTAGACTGATGAAGTTTTTTTTTTTTTCCACAACTAGGGGTTAAGGAGACCCCAACCTTTTATTAATGACAAAATCTCAAGTACAACTTTCCTTCTTTATCCCCCTTGATCAATTCACTAAGTTTTTGATCCATGGGGAGAAAGTACATGCATTGGTTACTACATTCTGTACTATGAGTACTGCAATTACTACTAACTCTTGACAGGTAATCCGCAACTTGATTTCCTTCTCTGAACACATGTGGTAACTTCTTCAGATTTTGTCAGTGATAATAAGGTTGTGATGGAAATATAATTATACCATTGGAACTGAAATTAAAGAAATAGAAGTTTTGTCTATTTTTTCTTTCAGTTTGTCTATTTTCTAAAGGATGGTATGGTGACGATAAATTATGACTAATCTTAAAGTCAAAACAAAATTTTCAAATTTCTGCGACAGCGTATTATTTGCCATTGTCAGAAGTCAATGATGCTGGAATACCAACACGACAAATAATGTCACGCAATAAGAAATTTTGAATGTCTAAAGCATGGATCTGGACTTCCGCTCACTTAGTAAAATAATTTATTGCGACGAGCAAGAAACGAACACTGCTAGGGGTTGTTGAAAATAAATCAACAATGTCAAGGCCCCATTTCGCAAATGACCAAGGGTTATGGATTGGATGACGCTTCATCGCGGGAAGTTTGACCCATATCATTATGTTTTTGACAAGGCATACACTTCTCGGATAGATGTTTAACATCCTATTGTATGTATGACCACCAATACTATTGGGTCATTACTCTATGAGCGAGACTTCGCCCCTGGGAGTGGTGCTCATATAGTCCTAAATGAATTTCTTCGAGGCCTAGTAAATTGTTCGTTCTGCCCAAACAACGAAGGATAGAATTGAGATTTGTGCCTTTGCGATAGAGTTTTTGGTCATCAAGAATTCCGGAGTATTGTCAGCTGCATGATCGTCGTTGGTAGCCACGTTAGATACCAAGACATTATCAATGCCAAGCTCGTTGGGATCATGTGACAGCATAAGTTGTTGATCTAGTGTTTTCTTGACAGCAACAGCTTGATTTTCCACGGATAAGTATGCGATAGAATTAGGATGTCTTACATCATAACGCGAATACTGCACAATATTGATAGATGCAAAATTTCATGCAATTCATTTACTTAAGTCAAGATAAATGATCATTCTATCATCACGAGCCGCATATTATCATTCAAAGTGGCTAAAGACTAACTTAGAATTGATCGAAACTTAGTCGTCCCCAGCTGAAGAGTTGTACGCATACCGCAAATGACAGTATCGTACCCGACCATATTATCTGAAGTGTCAAAACCCAAATGTAGAGACCTCTCAATTATGTCTTCATTCAGCTTTAAGATGACAAAACCAAGATCGGAGCCAAACTTATTGTGCGAACCATCGGTGTAAATCTAGCAATAAACTGATACATCTGATAAGTATTTCAAGTCATCGCCCCCGGGAGATAATGACAATTAAGGATCGACATTTTTCTAATCGAGTAATGCGGTTGACATAGGAATATCATCAATAAGAAAATCAGCCATTAGCGAAACCAAAGTTTGTCCATATTGAACTGTACGAGTGTCAAAGACAATGTTGTAAGCGCTAAGGTAACTTTTCCATTCTGCGACTCGATCCGTGGACATTGCGAAAAAACTTGTGCAACATATATTCAGTATAAACTTCAAATATTCCTTCCTAGAAATAAGCTTAAGACGTCTGGCAGCATGAAACAAGGCCAATGCAATTTTCTCATAGCAAGAATGGCTCCATTCAACTGATATAAGAGCCGTACTAACAAATAATATGAGACGACCATCGTTACTATCAAACAACAATGGACAAATATGAATTAGATACGCTTTGCTGAGATTCGTGAAAAGTAACCATTGCGAAGTCCGTATTTATTGTCTTAAACTTGTGGGTAATTATTGCGAACAATGAGAATCTAATCATCACCACTTAAACAATCCCACATGCAACTATATTGTTGGCGTGTGTTATATTGTGGTGTGACAGATATAATACCATTTTTGAGAACTCGTACATTACGTACATTGCAAACAACAGGAATCTCATCCTCACCACGTAAACAATCCCACATGTTACGATGTCATTGGCGTGTGTTATATTGTGGTGTGACAGATACAACATCATCTTCAAGAGGAATGGCTTGTTTCAGACGATGTTTATAGTAGTTGTTATATTTGTTGTACACTCATGCACTTTTGAAAAAGTGTTTCTCGAGACATATGACGGACATTATCCACAACAAATGACGAAGAATCGTCAGAGGCAATAACTTCGTGCCAAATAATTTGGTGCATCGGTGGAACAGTTGTCGGGTCGCATACAATCGGGTGTTGAAAAGGAATAAGAGGGAGTAGTCCAATACCGCCAGGTTGACCTTGAACCTCACATTTACGATGATCGTCAGTAAGTGTATCAAGAACTTTGGCTCGTCAAGTATTCATCATAACTTTTGGAGAACGTGATCGTCGGTTTTGAATAAGAACCGTAATTATGTTTGACCAAATATGATTAAAACACTAAGTGGTGACGAAAGAGATAAAGAATGTAGATAAGTAGTTAGAAAAGTGATGGTGATCGAGAGAATGATGAGACTGTACCTTTCAGTTGCCTACGTACCCAAATTATCGATGGGATCAAGTCTCAAGAACGTAGTTGTGTATAAAAAATAGTTTGGTATTTATATAGGTAGATGATAAGAGCCCAAAACTGTAGTTATAACCCCTTAATAATCATACTTTTATACCAATTATGTGAATAATAAGTAAGAGTTAATACTGATTACGTGTTTTTATGCATTTCAGGCTTCAAAGTCCATTATGTGCGTAAAAATGCCCACTTTAGCTAGATAAAGGAGCAATGGTTGGTTGCTAAGGAGTTCTTTGATTAAAGGCCAAGATTCAAGAAGACAAAGCCTTTCTAAAGCCCGGTCAAAGCTGAAAAGTCAAAGTCAACGCGGGCAGAAACAGCCCACAAAGTCAGCAGAACTTCCGAAGACCATATCTTTGGACTCAGACCTCGGAATTGGGCCTACCTTATGTCAAAATGACCAGCTCGGAAAGAGCTTTCCAATGGTCCAAGCCTTGACCCAATCAAGAGGAGTAGAAGTGGATGAAACATCTATCGAAGCCAACTGCAGCTGAAGAGCCCATTTTGGACTAAAGAAATTGGGTTTTGGGCCAGAGAATCAGGCCCAAAACATGGCTCCAAGCCCATGCACGATTTTTGGATCTGAAAGTATAAAAACAAAAGCTTAGCTCTTTGTTAATGGTAGATAGTTAGACCTAGATTAGAATTAGATTAGTTAGCCTCCATTAATGAGTTTTAGAACTTAGTTTTAGAATTTCATTTTCTTGTTTTAGATTAATTTCTTGAATCATTGAATATCATTCATTAGATAAATAAAATAGTGATTATTCTTGTCATTTCGGGTTTTGTTATTTCAATCTATTAGATCTAGTTTTAATTCTTGTTGATTATCATTTCTTAGTTGTTAATTATATTTTAATTATTGTTTAATTTAGATTAGTAAATTTCGAATATTGATATTATGTTTAGTTTAGATTCATATGAAAATGATTGCTTTTAATGATTCTCGGCTAAACCTCCATTAGAGGGGTTGAGAAGCCTTGATGAAAGCTTGATTCGATTATCGTGAGTCGTCGTAATTTCTATTCCACTCTAGAAACGATTAATTAATTCATGAGAATGGGTTTAATCGCTCACATGCTAGTTATGAATTGGTAGAAATGTCATGTGTAATTAGGAATTAGGAAGAACCAATTGTTCTCATAGCGTGTCAATTCAATTACTTACGACGATTCGTCGTTAGTGAGTTAAGTTGAGTTAAGGTGGAATCAATCCCCCCTAATTCCTTATTATAGAATCAACGTAGTATTTCCGTAGTTGAATCAATTATAGTTTGTATCTTGTAGGTAGTTGCATCGTAGTATAATTCCCTTGTAAAACTCTCATTAGACTTAAGACCGATTAATTTAACTATGAAATTATTCCATGCTAGAGAACTAGGAGTGGAACGAATTTGTTACTCCACTCTATTTCGATAGAATTGAGAGTAGAAACTTTGATAAATATAGACACATAATTTAGTTTTAGTTTACTTACGTTTTGAGTTCATCGTTCATTTCGTAGGTAAACTATTCATTTTATGTTTTATCAAATGGCGCCACTGCCATCTTAGTTTCACTTTAGCATTGTTTTCATAGTATAATTAGTCATTTTTAAGTCCCATTAAACCCACCCACCCTTGTTTGATTCATACCGTGGTTGTCCGCTTCAGCCGTTGAAAAGTTCCGTAAAAATATACACGGATGCGACCGCCTATCCGAAGCACCCTACTAAAAGCCTCGAACCTTGAGCGACCAGCCCCATACCGAAGAAGCGACCAGCTAAGTTATCGGAACACGGAGCGATCGATCTAGCCCAAAGTGAGCGACCAGCGCCTAATTTGAAATTTGCCGGATTTCCACAAGTTTGTTTCGAATTTCGATTTTTCAAGTTTTTCAGTGTTTTAACTTGTTATATACACTGAACACGCATAAACAAGATGCTATTCACAAGCAAAGCAAGGACGCAATCAGGTATTCCTTTCTTCCACACCTCGCATCTCCAGTTAGAGGTTTCTACTAGTATATCAGAATCGTTTGGAGTGTTGCATGTTTAGTTACGTTCGACTTAGTCTTGCATGAGAAAAGGTCCGGTCGAAGAAAACAACTAACGTAATTACACGGCAAACGCCAACAAACAAGTCTATCTAGTTTCCCACCCACTACACCTCTAGCTACTATTTTTCACACACACCACCTGATATTATGGATGAAGAAAGAGAGACTCCTCTCTCTGACTTTTATAAAGCCTTGAGCGATAGCCCTAAATCTTGCATCGTTCTAGCAGACCCAGTGGGGGATTTCCAAATTCCCCCAAACATATTTAATTTGTTACCCATTTTCCATGGTTTAGACCATGAAAAACCTTATCAACACATGCGTAGGATTAAACAAGTCCTTACAACATTCCATCATCCTACGGTTGGTACGCGAACAGATTAAACCGGGGGTATTTCCCTTCACCTTAGTCGATAAAGGCGTCTTGGTTAACTGCCCCAAGCCTAACTCTCAGGACTCGTGGGCTAAACTTGTTCAAATTGTTTATGGAACATTTTACCCACCCCTAAAGACGGATGAAATGCTTTCCAAGATTCACTTCTTTCGACGTAATCCTCATGAATCATTTTCGAGGCTTGGAATCGCTTCACCGATCTCCTTATAGAGTGTCCACACCATCACCTAGCAAAAGACACGTTAGTTCGCCCTTTTTCAAATGACTTCTACACCACCATAAAGAAGTCCTAGACATAATGAATGGGGTAGTTTCCTAAGTAAAGGAGCCCTCGAGGCATATACATTTTGGAAGATCGGACTAAAGCGTAATAATAATAATGGGGGTAGTGACGATTACTCCCGCCCGCTAGTTCTTTTCAACAGCTTAAGGCTACCAAGATGTTTGAGGTTAAATCAGATCCCGAGCTTAAAACTCTAATTGAATCCCTCACAAAAAGGTAGAGGCCATTTCACATAACAAAAAGCCTATCCCCGTCATGAATGTAAATTCAAATCCATGTAGTTTCGGTTGGAGTCATGAGCATCCCGACTCCCATCGGTCCCTATAGCCTATGAACATTCTTGTTCCATTAATAGTGAACCTAACTTTGAGACAAAATCCCAACTTCGGTTGGAGAAATAACTAACAAGTCACACCTACAGTGGTACAATAATCAATATGTTAGGCCAACGCACGCTTATAACCAAGCTCCACCACAACAAGGACAGGATCAGGGTAATTATATTAATTATAACAACCAAGCGCAACCTCGACAAAGTCAAGCACAAGGTCAATGTAGTTATAATAATTATAATGCTAATAGAGGTATCGTTCCGGTAAATAATAACTATCACAATCCGCCCATAAATAATCAACGCCAGATAGTTCCACAAATACACCACCCGTGATCTACCGCACCCACACAACCGGATCGTCTTGACACCTTCATACAAGTGAGCCAACAACTTTTCCAAACCATGGCTCAATCTAACCAACACATTCTACAATCCGTTAATAATTTAAACCAACAGTTAGCCCAAGAGAAAGCCCAACCAAAAGGCGTTTCCGTGCAAAGCGATACCCAACCCTAGAACAAAGAAACACAACCTTTGAAGTAAACGGTAATACTAGTACGGAAACTACAACCGTAGGTGAAGCTAAATGCCATCACCACTCTCCGCTTCGAAGAGTGGTTGATAACAAAGTAACTATGCCTATAGTTACCCCATCAAGATTCTCTACACGGATATCGAACTAGATACCGAAATAGAAACTGAAGAACCTACCACCGTAGAGGTACCGGTTAAACCACAACCTAAGAAACGTAGAAAGCCAAGGTTACACATCAAGTCGAGCCATACGCTAAATATAGAGCGAAAACCACCGCTCCTCAGAAATTAGCCATGCTAACCAGGGGATACTAACTTTGAGGAGATTAGGAACGTTTTCAAAAATCTAACGATAAACCTTCCTTTTCTCGGCTATCAAAAAGCTACCTAACCACGCTTAAGTTTCTTAAGGAGTTGTGCACTATTAAAGCGTAAGACCAACATACCTAAAGACGCCTTTCTAACCGAATCAGCCCCAACTTTATCCTAAAATAATGGAATTGTTAAGTACAAGGACCCCGGTCGCCCCATCGCATAATGCACCTTAGGAGATTCTCACACGACGACGACCGCTACTAGACACGGGGCTAGTGTTAACTTACTCCCGCTTTATTTGTATAAACAAATAGGTCTAGAGGAGATGCAACCTACTAAAATGACATTGCAATTAGCCGATCGGTCTATTAAGTATCCTAAGGGTGTGGTTGAAAACGTACGGGTTAAAGTCCAAAATTTTTTACTACCCACCGACTTCATTATCCTCAACACGTAAGTCACTAACGACTCAGACCTATCATTTTAGGGCCCCTTCTTAAACGCTAACAACGCTCATAAACCGCCGCTGATGGTTCGATGTCCTTGTCCTTTGGCCATCTTTCTGTTGAGGTAAATGTTTTCAAAACGAGGACACAATATCCCGATTCATCTACAAATGGAGAGGTTAGCATGATTGAGAGCTTAGCTCAAGATTACTTCAAAAACATGTTTCCGGAGAAACAGATTAACAAATTCCTTTCTTTCGGAAATTCCGACTTTAACAATGACTCCCTGGTAGTAGATGAAATCGAAGAAGAATTCCTGCACCGCTTCTTTACCACTTCGCGAGTCCCCCTTTGCCAACAACCATTCATCCCTTGACGCCATGACGGAAGAAGAATTTTTCACCCTTTATCCCAGTGATCTTTTTGACCCACCTATTGAGGAATGTCTTGCATATATCAAGATTTCTGATGATATAGACTTGAGAGCTCTAGCTGAGAATCATTCACCTTCCATCACCAATATTCCCCACCTCGCTCCCTTGAAAAAAAAAAAAAAAAAAAAAAAAAAAACTCAGGCTGCCAAGTCAAGCGAGTCAAGCTTCTACGACTTCCGTGGACCAGAAAAATTCCAGTTTTCTGCGGGTTGTTCCCGGGTCATTCGCAGTTGTTCCAGAGCGTAGTTTCGAGATGACATCTCCTACAATAATACCGGAACAGTCTTTCGAATATTTGTTCCAAAGCACTACTTATGGTGCTTGGTCTCGCGAGGTGATCACACACGTAGGCTGGGAACTGCTTATGGTTCTTGCTAGCATTTGTTCTTGGACTTGCCATGCCCACTGAAATACAAGACACATGGTGCTATTGGGTAGATAATATGCATGTCCGGGAGATAAGGTAAGTTTTAATTCTAGTTAGTGTCTGCTTATGTCCCAAGTAATTTGATTCTTGTTAACCCCATAATTGGTGGAACTCTTATAGAGTTGCATCAGTTTTTTATTTCCTATATTAGTACGTTCTAACCTTGTTTTGCAGATGTTCCTGAATTTCACGTGCTTCAATGGTATTTTTCCTACCCTCTTTATTTAAATGCTTTGAGGACAAAGCATGATTCTTGTTTGGGGGCATAGAAACACGTGTAATTAAGGCATCTGTTAGGATATAGATAGGTATAATATGCATTTGTTTTCTAGTCAAAATTTCAAAAATTCAAAAATATAAATAAATAAGTTCGTGCTATACACTTAGGAATATTGGTATTGTTTTCCTTCTCTATACTCTTAATAATCTAGAAGTCTCATAGCTTTTGCATTAGAATAATTTTTAGAAACTTAGGTTAATATGTAGATAATAATCTTTGCATCTATCTATAAATATATTACATGAGTATCTATGATTGTTTGGCAGTAAGTTTCTGAAATCTAGGCTAGAGTACTTATTCTACAAAATCTGGAGAATATAGCCTAAAGCCTTATATGAGTGAAACATTTGAGAAATGACACAAGGGAGAAGTATATTCGAATAGAGAAATCACACGCCCACTTGCTTGACCATTATACCATGTCCTAAGAGAGAATTTGGGCCCTTTTTGGATCGATATAGCTAGAAATTCCGACCTAAGTATATTTTTTCCGCTAGTCAGCCTAATCGAGCCTTTCATTAGCCCTTTCATAAACCACAAATCCTTTACCTTTTTACAAAACAAAACAAAATAAAAAAATTCAACCTACCTAATTTAGATAAGTCCGAGAATAGAATAAGGAAGAAAGAAGAAGAGAAAACCCTTGTAAACAAAAAGTTAGTTAATTGCTTGAAAAAATAAAGAAAAGAAGTTTCCATCCAAAGAAAAGAAAAAGAAAAATAGAAATAAAATAAAAACTCCAAAAAAATAGAATAAAAGGAGTCAAAAGCCAAAAAAAAAAAAAAAAAAAATATGGCTAAGGATGGAAACAAAGTGTAGAAGCAAAAAGTAAATAACAAGGTTTTCTAGTTACATAATATGAAGACTCTATTATCTCGGACTTGTCCCTTTGAATATCCATTTCCTTCCTTCTTAAACCATCTCCTAATCCCCGAACACCTAATAAAGACCTCTAGCTCAATTA
Source organism: Coptis chinensis (assembly GCF_015680905.1). Taxonomy (NCBI): domain Eukaryota; kingdom Viridiplantae; phylum Streptophyta; class Magnoliopsida; order Ranunculales; family Ranunculaceae; genus Coptis; species Coptis chinensis. The sequence continues at coordinate 38,830,691 of NC_141464.1, forward strand.
GGAATAGGTTAGTGGGATAGTAAGTGGCGATGTGTTTGATCAACTTCGCTTTCTTGTATGTCATTGAGATTGTAAGGTAAAGTATGCCCACCGCATTAATCGAGTAGCAAAACTTGAGTGGAAAAAATCGAGAGTGATTTTTTTTCTTGACTTTTATGTGAGAACCTACTTAAGGACGCTTATTCCAAAGTTTCAGAAAATGGACCTGTTATCAGATTTCATAGCATTACTCATTGTATATATGTTTATTCGTAGATGATTGATTATTATGCATATATTAGCTTAGGTTTCGACATGATTATTCTCAGATTCATTGCTAGTGAGATGTATAGATAATTGAGACATAAATAAGGAAACAATAGTTTTATTTCTTAGTCGTTGTAGTATAGATGAAGTTTGTGAGTACCTTCACTCGAAAACTCTCACGAGACTATAACTCGCCTACTAGGAATTCCTAGTGGTTTAAGGCCTTGTTGCATATGGTCAATGCAATCGCGACTCAAATAAACGGAGTAGATAGAACTCCATTTTGGTCACTTATTCTAATTTCTCATCTTTGCTTGAGGACAAGCAAAATGCTGTTTGGGGTGGTTTGATAAGAGCCCAAAACTGTAGTTTTAACTCCTTAATAATCATACTTTTAGACCAATTATGTGAATAATAAGTAAGAGTTAATACCGACATTTGTTTTTATGCATTTCGTGCTTCAAAGTCCATTATGTGCAGAAATGTGCCACTTTAGCTAGATAAAGGAGCAATGGTTGGTTGCTAAGGAGTTCTATGATTAAAGGCCAAGATTCAAGAAGATAAAGCCTTTCTAAATCCCGGTCAAAGCTGAAAAGTCAAAGTCAACGCGGCGTAAACAAAGACACAAAAATCGTCAGAACTTCCGAAGACCATATCTTTGGACTCAGACCTCGGAATTAGGCCTACCATATGTCAAAACGACCGGCTCGGAAAGAGATTTCCAATGGTCCAAGCCTTGACCCAATCAGAGGAGCAAAAGTGGATGAAACATCTGTTGAAGCCAACTGCAGCTGAAGAGCCCATTTTGGACTAAAGAAATTAGGTTTTGGGCCTGATTCTCTGGCCCAAAACATGGCTCCAAGCCCATGCACGATTTTTGGATCTGAAAGTATAAAAACAAAAGCTTAGCTCTTTGTTAATGGTAGATAGTTAGACCTAGATTAGAATTAGATTAGTTAGCCTCCATTAATGTGTTTTAGAACTTAGTTTTAGAATTTCATTTTCTTGTTTTAGATTAATTTCTTGAATCATTGAATATCATTCATTAGATAAATAAAATAGTGATTATTCTTGTCATTTCGGGTTTTGTTATTTCAATCTATTAGATCTAGTTTTAATTCTTGTTGATTATCATTTCTTAGTTGTTAATTAGATTTTAATTATTATTTAATTTAGATTAGTAAATTTCGAATCTTGATATTATGTTTAGTTTAGATTCATATGGAAATGATTGCGGAATGATTCTCGGCTAAACCTCCATTAGAGGGGGTTGAGAAGCCTTGATGAAAGCTTGATTCCGATTATCGTAGAGTCGTCGTAATTTCTATTCCACTCTAGAAACGATTAATTCGCCATGAGAATGGGTTTAATCGTTCACATGCTAGTTATGAATTGGTAGAAATGTCATGTGTAATTAGGGATTAGGAAGAACCAATTGTTCTCAAGTAGAGAGTTCATTCGATTACTTACGATTCGTCGTTAGTGAGTTAAGTTGAGTTAAGGTGGAATCAATCCCCCCTAATTCCTTATTATAGAATCAACGTAGTATTTCCGTAGTTGAATCAATTATAGTTTGTATCTTGTGGGTAGTTGCATCGTAGTATAATTCCCCCTCGTAAAACTCTCATTAGACTTAAGACCGATTAATTAGACTAGGAAACATTCCATGCTAGAGAACTAGGAGTGGAACGAATTTGTTACTCCACTCTATTTCGATAGAATTGAGAGTAGAAACTTTGATAAATATAGACACGTTGAAAGTTTTAGTTTACTTAAGTTTTGAGTTCATCGTTCATTTCGTAGGTAAACTATTCATTTTTATGGTTATCAGTAGAGTAGAGACTTCTTGTAGCTCAAGTAATTGTAATTGAATATAACTCTCAACTAATAATTATTTCTTTGATAAGAAACGAATTTGGACATAAATTAATGTGCGTAAGTGGCAAGCCATGTGGCTGAGATTCGGCCTTAGACACACGAGTTAATGGGTCTGTACATTGATCTATAGTATTGCAAATTGGGCTTTAGCCCTGTCGATTAAACGAATAAAGTGGAGACCTCTACTAATGGATGTTTGCCACGTAGGTGGGGGTCAAAACAGATCTCTATAAAATGTTGCAAACCATACCTTCAATCCTCTTCTCAACACTAACTGGAATTGTGAAAAGAGATGATTGGTAAACAGGGATGCTAGCCAACGTACTTTTCACAAGCGTTAGGCGCCTCCTTTAGAGAGCAACTTCCTTCGCCATGTACCGAGCTTCTTATGGATATGCTCTATGATCAGCATCCACACCTCCTTGTTTTTAAAACCAGCACCCAAAGGGAGACCAAGATATTTAGTAGGCAAAGACTCAATCCTGTAACCCATAATATTGGAAATATGATTCAGGTTATCTACATTACCCACACCAATTAAAGAAGTCTTTCGAAGATTAGTTTTAAGGGTTGACACAACTTCAAACATCATTTATATGGCCTTGATAACCAATATTTGGCTGACTGAGGGATCAAGTAAGAAAAGGGTGTCGTCAGCAAATTGCATAATACCTACTTCTGGCCCATTAACCGCAGGTTTGAAACGTCTAAGGTAGTCAAAAGACATGGCCTAATGTACCAAGCGGTCGGGTGAGGACTTCCATGATTATAATGAAGGGAGCTATGGAAAGGGGGTCTCCTTGTCAGAGACCCCAATAACTCTTGAAGCAACATGCAAGATATTTGGGTAAGACTTTACTCAAACACACCAATGAATCTGTAAGGGAGCATGTTGTGAGAAGATCGAATGAGATTTTGGAATCAAGTGTCTAAAATAAGTAGTTCTTTTGCAAGTGAGGAATGATATTTATAGATGTTGAAAAATAAGCGTTTTTAGAACACAAGGACTTTCACTGTATAAGACTGGCCAACTAAACATTTGACTAGCTCAGGTGGCTAACTGAACTTGTGAGCCATCCATGTGTCTAACTAAACTTGTGGGCTGTCCAAGTGTCCAACTGATCACTTTTCCCTTCAAACCGTTCCCCTATTCCTTTCTAACCAATTTATCCATAGTACTGAAAAGGGGAATAAGCTAGACTACAAATTTTCTCCAAAAAAAAGAAGGTATAGTTGTAGCTAATGATAGCACCAGTATGTACTTTGAGTTTCCCTCCTGTGTGGTAGATCCATTACCTTCAGGCGGATATGCTCCAGGCTGCCATATATCCAATGAAACCAACTTCGTGGAAATTAACTAAAAACAAATTCGGTGAGAATCTTGAGAAGGCTTGTGATTCAGAAATACCGGTATAAAACAATTGCTTTCTCGGGTCGAGTCATGTGTAGGTTTTACACCGCACAACAAAAAGAATGTAATTTCTGGTTGTGTGTGTCAATAAAACTTGTCATGAGAACCAATGTACATGAATCATATAGATGCGAGTAATGAAAAGAAACAAAGCAAAGGAAGGTAATAAAGTCACATACTCCAGGTTTCCTTTGGTTGAACACTTTGTAGTTCCTTGAAGAATAACATGCCCAACCCGCATCAGACATCGTAGACAAGATTTTGGATTGGATGTAACAAGTAACAACCTTTACCAACACAGTCCAAGACTCCTTCTGATGTACTTATTTCTTACTTTTTTTATTGGTATGAGATGCCACAATCAGAAACATAAAAATGAAATTACAAGCAGCTCAAACCTCAATAGCCAATAATAAACTTACATAATCAAGCAGAAATATAGAATAAATGATAATGATAAAAATGATAGTCTACCTACAAAATGAACTATGATTTCAGAACGTAAGTAAACTAGAACTATTCTTTTACGAGTCTATTATCAAAGTTTCTACTCGATGACAGTGACTAAGTGGAGTAGGAAGTTCGCTCCACTCCTAGTTCTCTAGCACGGATTGTTCTCTAAGTCTAAGAAATCAGTCTTAAGTCAATGAGAGCTTTACTTAAATATTAACTACGATACTTAATTAAGATGATTACTAGAAATTAACTACAAATGCTATGGAAATACTATTGTTTGACTCTAGATAAAGGAATTAGAGGGAATTGAATCCACCTCGAATCTAACTTAATGACCTAGCATAGATTGTGGTATCTCGATTCTTACGCTTTCACGCAAGAATTCGAAGTCTAATCCCTAGTTTTCATGGCATTTCTACCAAGTACTAACTAGCATGTGAGGTCGCCTCACCCAAAATGGCTAAAACACTACCCTTCTATAGTGGAATAGATTCTACAACGCTTCTATACTAAACAACTAAGTTTCATCAAGGCTTCATCAACCCCCTCTAATGGAGGTTTAGCCTTGAGTCATCAATCTAACATTTACCATTGAATCTAAACTAAACATAATGTGAGAAATTGAGAATTACTTAATTTAGCAATAATGAATCTAATTTAATGGCTTTGGAATAAAACAATGACAAGAATTGAATTTAGATCTAAAATGGAAATGACAAATTCAACTTGATAAAAATACTACTTTATTTATCTAATCAATCCGCAACAATGATTCAGAGATTTAATCTAAAACAAGAATTTAAATGGAGCTAAAACTTAATTTATTTAAATAAACTAGATCTAGAATTCTATATCTTAATTTAGGTCTAACTAGCTACCATTAACAAAGAGCTAAGCTTTTGTTTTTATACATCCAGATCCAAAATTCGTGCATGGGCTTGGAGCCATGGGTTGGGCCAGAAATCGTGCCCAAAACCCAATTCTTTTCACAAAAAGGCCTCTTCAGCTGCAGTTGGCTTCCACAGACTTTTCGTCCACTTCTGCTCCTCTGATTGGGTCAAGGCTTGACCATTGGAAAGCTCTTTTCCGAGCCGGTCGTTTTGACATAAGGTAGGCCTCAATCCGATGTCTGAGTCCAAAGATATGGCATTCGAAGTTCTCTGCTGACTTTGCTCCTTATCTCGCTTAATGTGGCACATTTCTCGCACATAATGGACTTTGAAGCCCGAAATGCATAAAAACACGTAATCGCGATTAACTCTTACTTATTATTCACATAATTGGTCTAACCGTATGATTATTAAGGGGTTAAAACTACAGTTTTGGGCTCTTATCAATAAACTATAACTTTTTTTTTTATAGGAAAACAATAAAGGAAAACAAATCTATAACTTAATTTCGACTAACCCTAACAATTTAAGTTTTTTTTTTAAAAAAAAAAAAAAAAAAATACCTTAAACTTCTTGCTCGCAAAAGAGAGAGGGTTGGGAGGGAGAACGAGGGAAGGAGATAGCTCTGCCAGGGAGAAAGAGAGAGTGCTGGGAGAAAGACAACCACCGGTGAGAGTGATAGAGTTAGTTGGGAGGGCGAACGCAGTCAGTTCTTTTTTTTTTCTCACTTTCTAATCCTAACTCTAAATCCAGCGGAATTCGATAAGGTTTTTCTCACTTTCTTTTTAATTTATTTTATCTTTCTCAGTTAGTTAATTCTTTTGGAGAGCTAAAAAAAACATAGCACCCGAGTTTGAGTAATACGTTTTGTGTTTTGTAGGTCCAGTTGTGTCATTTTTTTAAATTTGATAGTAGTTTTCTTTTGTTTTTGTTTTCTCTTTGCAAAGAGTGACACAACAACCAAACCACTAGTGTCACTTTCACATAAAGCAATACGAAAAATTAGATTAGTTGTGTCACTTTTCCTAGAAGCAACACTTCAACCCTCATTCCATAAAAAAGTGTCACATCAAACTTTTATGTGTCACTTTTTTGTAGAAAGTGACACGAGGCTTTAAAAATAAGTGACACAAAAAGCCCTTTTTTTAGTAGTGTGAGCCATCCAGGTGGTGACTAGCCAGTGGCCACTTAAAGTTGTGACTCGAACCAAAGAGATTAGTTAATTAGACTTGTGACCAAGGTTAATGATTGGAGACTTATGATCAATACCTAGTCCGTAATGAAATTGTTAGCCAGGGTACAAATGTGGAGGTACGCACACAAGAGATCCTTCCACTAGTACAAAAAAGTGTGCAATCGATATGCAAGTAAGGATCCAATGCTTCAATTTATCATTGAATCCCATCCTGCTTAAAAGGTAGTAGAGAAGATTCCAACTCACATGGTCAAATGCATTAGTGATGTCCATTTTGCATAAGATCTCCGGGTTCCCTGATTTTGTTCTAGAACCGATGCACTAATTTGCAATCATAACCCCATCTAGCAATTGTCTACCACCAACAGCTGCACCTTGAGGAATAGATATAGTGCTAGAAAATACGCCTTTGAGTATATTAGCAAGCACCTTCAAGATAATTTTATAAATCCCACCAATGAGACTTATGGGACGATAACCTATTAAATTTAGAGCTGAATCACTTTTAGGTATAAGAGTGAAGAATCTTGGAAATCTTTAACAGCTGCCATTATGTCATCTATGAAGATATGCCAACATCTTTCGTAAAACAACAAAGGAAATCCATCTGGGACAGGGGATTTATCTCTATAAGAACTATTTAGTGAAGCATAAACCTCATCCTAAGTCAATGATCTTTCAAGCCATTCTCTGTTCTCATTGCTAATAGAATAACAAATTAAACCAGTCCTTCTAAAGAAGGACGAGCAACGTTAGGTTCTCTGTACATATTTGAGTATAAATCAACCACATGCTCCTTGATTTTATTCATGTATGTGACCTCTTCTCCTTCAATTGTCATTCTTGAGAAAGACTCAACTCTGCTTCTACCATTTGTCATCCAGTAAAAGAATTTAGTGTTCTCGCCTTCGTCTCTAAGACCTTTCACTTTAGCATTTTGTCTCCATCAAATTTCTTCCTTTATCAACAGGACTTCTAATGCACCTTTCATCTTCGCTTTAGAGATTAGTGTAATAATTAATTTAATAGTATTTAGAGGATCTTGAATCATAGATTATTTCACATTATATAAAGAATGTAAATAATGAATCAATGAAAATTGTACCTTGATCCATTGCAAGAGTGATGTCTTGAATCCGATAGCAAAGCACCATTTCTCTTCCAAACCTTTATATTCTTTATTGTGTTAATTGTTTTAGTGTGAAAAATGGGGTTTCTACACTATTATATAAAGGATGGAGAGAGGACGGTGGTTACACTCTTAATCTTCCAAGTCTTTTTATCTCCCTTTCCCATAAAAGGTGAAATAGAAAATGTAACCTTCTTCTCTTAATTAGCCAATGTAATTAAGGCATGAGTAAATAGGATATTTACTTAGAAGTAACCCACACATCAATTTAGAAACCAAAAGTCTATAAAGTTTTGACTTATTGACCACTTTATGGAGGATATGATATAGTGGTTTTTGGACTATTATATCATATCTTACATTCTCCCACTTGGTCTATATGAAAAAACTAAATAGTGATTTTATTTACAAAACATTTTGTAAAACGATTTGTGTGGGTTGACAATAAAACAACATAATTGCGATCGCGTTTTTGAAAATATATCCAATATATGCATTTACATAATTTGGTTATCATAATGTCATAATCAAAATAACTTACTTATATGAGTCATGGCGGTAGTGTGTCATTGAAACGGCACAGTCCCTTCCATGTACCACAACATGAGTAACTTGAATGACATGAACCATGAGTGAGAACTGTAGGCAAATAATAATGCCTAAATTATGTCCATCCTGAAATCCATTCATAAATGTACGTACATATAATGGAAATAGGAAATAACATAAACAAATTACATGAGATCTCAAAATGTCTATCGTAATGAGAGGTAACTTACTTCATTCAATCCAAATAAACGAAACATAGTTAAGCTTGACAACTAAGACCCATAGTGAGAACGTGTTCCTTAAATGTCTTTAGTGGGAGCCCTTTGGTTAATGGATCAGCAATCATAAGTTTGGTGCTAATGTGTTCAACTCCATATGTTTAGCACCCTTAGAATATTTGTCATTCTTGGAGAAGAAGACTGTTGCGGCATTATCACAGTAAAGTCTCAATGGCCTAGAGATAGAGTCGACAACTCTAAGCCTTGAGATAAAATTCCGCAGCCATAAGCCATGAACTATGGCCTCAAAGCAAGCCACAAACTCAGCTTCCATGGTGGATGCAGCAATGATAGATTGCTTCGCACTTTTCCATGAAATAGCCCCTCCAGCCAACATAAACATATATCCAAATGTGGACTTTTGGCTATTAGGACAACTAGCAAAATCCGAATCTGAGTAACCAATCACCTTAAGATGACCAGTTTTCCTAAATGTGAGTATGTGATATTTTGTTCCTTTCAAGTACCTTAGAACTTTCTTGGCGAGTTTCCAGTGTTCCATCCCTAGATTACTCTGGTATCTGCCCAGAACACCAACTGCAAAGCTAATGTCTGGTCTGGTGCAGGTCTGTGCATACATTAGGCTTCCTACAGCTGAAGCATATGGAATTGCTTCCATTTGCTTACGTTCTAATTCATTCTTTGCACATTGCATAAGGCAAAACCTTATCCCCTTTTGAATTGGAGATTCCCCAATTTAACAATTTTCCATGCGGAATAATCTCTCCAGAACTTTGTTAATATATGCTTTCTGAGACAATCCTAACCATCCTTGTGAATGGTCTCAAAAAATTTGATGCCAATCACATAGGCTGCCTCCCCCATATCTTTCAGATACTTCTTGGTTTCATGTAATAAACTAAGATCACTACTGGCAAGTAAAATATCATCAACATACAGAATCAGAAAAATAAACTTACTCCCACTAACCTTCAGGTATATACACTTATCAACAGTGTTTTCCTTAAACCCAAAGGAGGTAATGGTATTATGAAATTTAATATACCATTGTCTAGAAGCTTGTTTAAGTCCATATATTGATTTCTTAAGCTTACAAACCAGATGTTCTTTTCCTTTTTCTGCAAAACCTTTAGGCTGATCCATGTAAATTTCTTCATCTAAATTTCCGTTCATAAAAGTGGGCTTTACATCCATTTGGTGTAACTCCAAATCGAAATAGGCCACTAATGCCATGATGATTCTAAATGAGTCCTTCTTGGATACAGGTGAGAAGGTCTCTGTGTAATCAACACCTACTTTCTAAGTGAAACCTTTGGCAACATATCTGGTTTTATGCTTATCGATATTGCCTTTACTATCACGCTTGATCTTAAAGATCCACTTTCCCACGACTTTCTTGCATCCTTCAGGAAATTCAACAAGTTCCCAGACTTCATTATGTTCCATTGATTTTGTCTCATCCTTCATGGCGTCAATCCATTTAGAAGAATCAGAGCATTTAATGGCTTGTTCGTATGAAACTGATTCATTATTAGTCCCAATATCATAATCATGTTCTTGTAAATATACCACGTAATCATCCAAAATTTTAGATCTCCGATCTGTATGAGATCTTCGTAATGCAACTCCTTGTGGTTCATTTACAACAGGTTCATTGGCGACATTTTCGTTATGGAGTGGTTGGTCGTTTATTTGTTGTTCATTGTCATTGTTATGATCAACAACATTAGGAACAACTTTTCTAGAAGCTAAAGGTAAAATTACTCGTACCATAGCTTCCTCATTTACCACATTTCCTAATTGTGTCCTATTCTTTCAATAGTCACATGACGTGGTAATTCACTCCCACTAATTTCACCATCCTCAAAGAATATGGCATTACCGGTTTCCATGATTCTCGTACTTTGGTTAGGCAAGTAAAATCTATACCCTTTGGATTTGTCTGGGTAACCGATGAAGTAACCACTTACTGTCTTGAAATCCAATTTCCTTTCTTGTGGGTTATAAAGTCTAACTTCTGCTAGACATCCCCAAACATGCAGGTGCCTTAAGCTAGGTTTCCTTCGAGTCCATAACTCAAAAGGAGTTTTTGGAACTGACTTACTGGGAACCCTATTTAAAATGTACACAACGGTCTTTAGAGCTTCAAGCCACAGTGAAACGGGTAAGCTAGAGTTACTTAACATACTCCTAACCATATCCATGAGTGTACGATTACGCCTTTCAGCAACACCATTCTGCTGAGGCGTTCTTGGCATTGTATATTAAGCACATATGCCATGCTTTTCTAGAAATTTAGCAAGTGGACCAGGGTGTTGTCCTAACTCATCATAGCGACCATAGTACTCACCACCTCTATCAGACCTTACAATTTTCACCTTTCTATCTAATTGTCTTTAGACCTCAATAACGTATACCTCAAGGGCATCCACTGACTGAGATTTTTCATGCAACAAATAGATATATCCATAACGTGAAAAGTTGTCAATAAAAGTGATAAAGTACTTTTCCCCACTAAGGCATGGAGTGGTGAATAGTCCACAAATGTCAGTGTGAATGATCTTAAGGAGACTTGAGCTTCTTGTGGCGCCTTTCTTAGTGTGTTTGGTTTGTTTACCCTTAATACAATCCACACACACTCCAAGATCAGTAAAATCTAGGTTCTCAAGAATCCCATCTCTTACTAATCTCTGAATTCTTTCTTTGGAGATATGCCCCAATCTTTTATGCCACAAGAAGGAGGACATGTCAGTCATACGACTACGTTTAGTTCCAACTTTAGGATGCAGAATCATAAGGGTCTCGACAAAGTGGTTATTAAGTTTCATCCTATATAAACTGTCACATAATATTCCAAAACCAACTAGACATGAATTCTTAAATAAACTAAAGCATTTGTTACCAAATGAGCAAGAATAACCATCAGCATCAAGTCTAGATAATGAAATAAGGTTTTTGGAAATAGATGGAACAAATAAAGTATGAAATAAGTCCAAATGAAAACCACTATCTAAGATAAGTCTAAAGGTCCCAACAGCTTCAACAGGAGCTTTGACTCGATTCCCCATCATAATGAATTGCTCATTTGGGTTTGTGATTCGGTCAGAATCTAATCCCCATCGAATTAAAACATGGACAAGAGCACCGTGAGTCAACCCACCAAGTATTAGAAGGAACTTCAGTAAGGTTTGATTCAAAACATACAAAAGAAGACATACCTCTTTTTTTGAACCATTCCCTTCTTTTCTGACAATCTTTTTGAATGTGTCCTTCCTTCTTCGCATTTTATTTGCACTTATTGTCATATTCCTTCTTTTGAACCTGAGGAGCATGAGCAGGTTTATCCTTGTGAGGTGCCTTTTTCTTGCCATTTTGAGGCTTTCTTCCTTTATGTCCTGATCCTGAGGCTTGAGTCATGAGATGAACACTTTGCAATCCTTGTTGTTTAAGCCTTGTCTCCTCTTGAACAACCATACAGGTCAGTTCATTCACATTCCATTTCTCCTTAATGGTGTTATAATGGATCTGGAATGGTTCATACTGAGAAGGCAAGGTAATCATAATAAACTGAACAAGGAAAAACTCTTCAACGTTCAACCCTAAGGTTCTCAGTTTTGCAGTTAGGTTCGTCATTTCCAGGATGTGATTATACATCCCATGAACCCCATCATACTTCATAGTGGTCAGCTGGGCCAACAAAGTCCCCGCAAGGGATTTGTCAGCGGTTTTGAAACGCTCTTCCACAGATTTTAGGAATTCTTTCACGTTTTCAGTCTTAGGAAGGGAAGATTTAATGTTTCCAGAAATCATGGTTTTCATAAATCCAAAACTAAGTTTGTTTGCCCTTTTCCAAGCATCATAAAAGGCCTTATCCTCTTCATTAGTTTCATTTGTGGGTTCAGTGGGCTCTTCATGCTGGAGTGCCAAATCAATGTCCATAAAACCTAATTGGAATTGAATATGTTCATGCCAGTTTGAAAAGTTTGACCCGTTGAGGATAGGCACAGACAAAGCATGGGGTTGTAATGCATTAGGAACAGCATACATGCTCACTACATTAATTAAACTTAACGCTTTGAATTTAACACAAATAATCCATAATTTATGATGAACAAGGTAGTATTATGATATGACCTTTGGGTATATATCACAATACACAAAAATATTCATTCATGTTATAAAAGCCATAAGTAATAGGACTAATTAATCATGTACGTCAAATTAGATAGGTATGTAACCTTTGGATATCCAACTCCTATTCTAATTCATAATACACATTAATTATCCTATTTCAATTTCTTAAATTTTAGTAATAATTAACCTTTGGGCTAACTATCATATACTTGATAAAGAAATTGCAATGGTAATGCCATTTTTAATTCATGTGTTGTTATGCATAATTTTCCAAATATTTCAGCCACTTTGGCGGCATGCAATATTCAAAGAATTATAAATACCAAGAAACGGTAAATGGCATTTGGCATAAATCATACAGCGGAAATAAATATCATATCATAAATAAATAAATAAACATAAAATGAACAATTAAGAAGCATGAGATTAGTCCGAAAAATTTATCCCAGAAAAATATTCAAAAACTATACAAATATATTAACTGTTCATGCGTCAAAACCTCAATACTTAATGAGTTTTTTTTTTTTTTTTTTTCGATAATCAATACTTAATGAGTCTGGTACGCTAATCCAGTGATATATACCATGGTAGGAGTTGTAATAGTCCAACACAAAGTCTGACTGTCTTAAAACATTAGAGTGGCCTGGTCAGTATCGTTATACACATAAACATGTCCGAAAAGGTATGGTACAATACACTATACACTACACAGTAAAATATAGTTATTAACAGGTCCGGCACATAATGTGTAACATTGTGACCAAAAAAAAAAAAAAAAAATCATGTGACCACACTTCAATCAAGAAACAGTAGCATAGCATGTGTACAGTTTATTAGAAACATGGCATCCTCAAACTTAACTTTTGTCAATAACACACAAACAGTATGCCTTAGGGTACACATGCATGTGAAATGCAAACAAACAGATCTGTGGCATACAAATGATTTGACTAATATTATTTAGTTAAAATTTGGGTCTAGCTCCCACTAGAGTCCAGAGAGGATCTCACGGTGTATTGAACCAAAATTTTACAAGCACATGTCAACGTCACAAAACCATTTTCTTTATAAAAAAAATAAGAGCAATACTTTGATCAGTAAAAAATTAAGATTTATTCTTAACAGGACATGCGTACTCATATTGACTATATTTGGTATTATCATGATTTCAAGTCAATACAAAGAAAACGACAGTAAAGATATCACCAAATTCAATTGATTCATGCTCGTTAAATCACAATTTTTATAGGAAAGAAACATGATTCAATCTTTCGCTTCGATAACTGATAAGAGTCTAAAACTGTAGTTTTAACCCCTTAACAATAATATTTTTAGACTAATTATGCTAGTAATAAATAAGAGTTAATGCTAATTACGTACTTTTATGTATTCCAAGCATTGGAGTCGATTATGTGCAGAAATGTGTCACTTTTGCGAGATAAAGGAGCAAGGGTTGGTTGCTAAGAAGATCTGTGATTAAAGTCCAAGATTCAAAAAGAAAAAACCATTTTAATGCCCGGTCAAAGCTGAAAAATCAAAGTCAACGCGGGCAGAAACAGCGCACAAAAGTCAACAGAACTTCTGAAGGCCGTATCTTTGGACTCGGACCTCAGAATTGGACCTACCATACGTCAAAATGACCGGCTCGGAAAGAGTTTTCCAATGGTCTAAGCCTTGACCCAATCAGAAGACCAAAAGTGGACGAAAAGTCTGCTGAAATCAAATCTAGCTGAAAAAGCCTCTGTGGACTGAAAAAGCCTCTCGATTTTCCGGCCCAAAACATGGCTCCTCAGCCCATGCACGAAAAAGTGGATCTTGTCTCCTCCATTTGAAGACACAAGACTTAGCTCTTAAGAAGTAGTTTTTAGGTAGCCATTAGCCAAGAACTTAGGGGAGATCTAGATTTTATTTCATTCAGTTAATTAGTTTTTTCAATTTCAATAGATTAGTTAGACCAAAGTAGATTGTTATTTTATAATCAAATTTAGTTTTACAATAAAGTATTAGTTTTTCAATTCAATTTAGTTTCATTAGATCAATAAGGTTAGTTGTTACTCATAATCTAGTTTAAAGTATTAAATCACTTAAATCTAATTTCAATCATTTAGTTATCAATCATTTCTTAGTTGTTAATTTAGTTTTGAATTATTGATTAGTTCAAATTAGTAAATTTATAATCTTTATATCATGTCTTGCTTAAATTCAATTAGAAATTATAGTTTGATGACTCTAGGCTAAAACCTCCATTAGAGGGGTTTGAGGAAGCCTTGATGAAAACTTGATTTTGTTAGCTTAGAAATCATCGTGATAATCTATTCAATTCTAGAAAGTAATTAGTTCACCATGAGAATGGGTTTGATTGCTTCACATGCTAGTTATTATTTGGTAAAGATTGTCATGAATAATTAGGGATTAGAAATACCATTTTTTGTTATGCGAAAGCATTGAAATTTAGATCACGACGAATCTTCGCTAGTTAATTAAGTCGAATTAAGGTGGAATCAATCCCCCCTAATTCCTTATCATATAGTCAGTTTAGTATTCCGTAGTCGAATTATCATATCTTGTTAGTATAATTTCCATCGTAGTATAATTTCCATCATTACTCTCACGACTTTGGTAGAACTGATAATCTTAGTTAGCATTGAATTCTGAAAAACTAGGAGTGGAACGAATTCTCTACTCCACTTAGTGCAATAGCATCGAGAGTGTAGAAAAACTTTGATAACATAAGCCGTAAAATAGTTTTAGTTTTACTTGCGTTTGAGTTTCGTCGTTTATTCGTAGGTAAAACTATCATTTTACCTTTTATCAATACCACATGTAATAATTAATTTAATAGTATTTAGAGGATCTTGAATCATAGATTATTTCACATTATATAAAGAATGTAAATAATGAATCAATGAAAATTGTACCTTGATCCATTGCAAGAGTGATGTCTTGAATCCGATAGCAAAGCACTGTTTCTCTTCCAAACCTTTATATTCTTTATTGTGTTAATTGTTTTAGTGTGAAAAATGGGGTTTCTACACTATTATATAAAAGATGGAGAGAGGACGGTGGTTACACTCTTCATCTTCCAAGTCTTTTTATCTCCCTTTCCTATAAAAGGTGAAATAGAAAATGTAACATTCTTCTCTTAATTAGCCAATGTAATTAAGGCATGAGTAAACAGGATATTTACTTAGAAATAACCCACACATCAATTTAGAAACCAAAAGTCTATAAAGTTTTCACTTATTGACAACTTTATGGAGGATATGATATATTGGCCTTTGGACTATTATATCATATCTTACAATTAGCTCATCATGGGAAAGGGTGAAGTTCTCCTCCTTTGAGTCAATCACTTCAATGGGGGCAAATGACTCCTCAATTTGTATATCAACTCTCCGAAAGACCTCTTTATTCCATTGTTTTAGTTTAGATTTGTGCTCTTTCAGCTTTCTCCACCATACATAACTAGGCCTCCCCAAGAACACAAAGGAGTTCCACCAGTTTTCAATGTTATGGATCAAGGTTTCATCTTTGAACCACATGTTTTCGAAGCGAAAAGGAGGAGTTAGACCCATGGCAATCCAGCATAATGCTCTATGGTCAGAAGTATACTTTGGTAAAGAGAATTTTGTTCCATGTCTGTAGTGGTCATCCCGACCAATCTGTAGAGGTAAGAAATCAATCCAGTCTTGACATTACTGGATTTTCTTTCTCGTCTGAATAGGTGAACTTAGGACCATTAAGTTGGTAATCGACCAGTCCATGTCTAGCTAGCTACAAAGTTGTCAAAATTCTTCATGCCCCTTTGACTTCACTGCCCCTTTTCTTTCATTAGAAAATCTTATTTCATTGAAATCCACTGCTAAGATCCATGGCAACTGAGACCACACACGAATATTTTTGAGTTCCTCCCCTTACATCATAACAAGTTGGGCCATAAATGCACGTAAACAGCCACTTGAAGCCATCATCTTTTGCAACACATATTAGACAGATACATACTATCTCCACACATGTTATCTTGCATTTCAATGATGTTTGAGTTCCATGTAGTTATCATGCCTCCAGAGAGGCCTAAGACCTTAACTTCCACCTTGTTCCACGGGTGGTTCCATATCAGTGTAGATTCTTCGGTAATCTTAGTTTCCTACAGTGCAAAAATAGTCGGTCTGTGTCTTTCCCTTAACCATTTAACTGCGAGAAAATGACCAAAAAAATACATTGAACTTTACACTTGGTCTCAAAACAGACAACATACTCTTTTTTATTTTTTTCAAAAACAATGTACTTTCAAAATGTTTCAATTTAGTCATTCCATGATAACTAGCCTACGTGGACAGTTAGATTTTTCTCCAAATCTAATTTGCATATGTGGTAGCTGTTAAATCGGTATGGTGGACGTACATTACCTAATATTTCACAAAGACAACTCATCTCAAAATTCCAAAATTTGACCCAACCAAATTCTGGAATTTTAGCATTTAGGTTACCCCCACCCCAACCATTATCACGACCCGACCAAGTCAAAGTGTACATCTTTACTGTTATCTCCATGGTTAACTGTAGTGAAAATACCACAATGTCGCAATAACATTAATTAGCAATAGCCCCTGTGGTTAAGGGTATCAGGATATTTTAACTACAGTTGACAATTGATAAGTACCCAAAACTATAGTTTAAGCCCCTTAATAGTATTCTACCTTGGCCAGTTATGTTATTAATAATGTGAATTATTTTTCACTATTTACTTGCTTTTGTGTATTACAGGTCTTGGAACTGAATATGTTAATAAAGACATCACTTTTATATAGAAAAAATAGTTAAGGTGATTACTAAAAAAATTCTATAGTTAAAGCCCAAGTTTCAAAGAGAAAAAACTTTTAAAAGCTTAATTAAAGCTGGAAAAGTCAAAATCTACTCGGACATATATAAAAAGGACTGAAAATCAATAAAACTTCAATAGGCCGTATCTTTAGACTCAGAACTCAGAATTGGGCTTATTTTATATCAAAATGACCAGCTCAGAGAGAGATTTCTAATGGTCTAGGCTTTGACCCAATCAAAATAGTAAAAGTGGATGAAAAAGATAGTGCAGTAAATTCCATCAGTTTGGACCTTTTTGGATTTAATTCTTTGGGCTTTAAACTTGATTTAGTGGCTCAAAGTTGTGCTCCCAAGCCTATGCACAAAAATTGTAACCTAATCTCTGGAGATATAAAAATGATTAAGAAAAAAAAACCTTAGAGGATCTTCTTTCCCATAAGTTTAATTAATTAAGGTTTTTATTTGTAGCTTCCAATTCCATTAAAATACCTTCAAGTTTTAATTCAATATTTTTTCTCCTTTAATGATGTGTTATTCTTATTGTCTTGTTTATGATAGTCCAATAATTCAAAGCTAAACTCCCATTAAGGGGAGTTTAAATGAAGCTTTAAGAGAACTTAATTTATTTAGTATAAAATAGTTGATTAGGGTTTAAAGTTTGGATTTTTCTTGACTTAGAGATAAAGAGAGTTTAATTTAAACTAGAGAGTATAATTTAAAGAGAGTTTAATTTAATCTAAACTCCCATTATGTCTAACTAACCCTTGAGGTTATGTGGCAATTAACAAAACTAAACATATAACACTACTTCTTCTTCAATTAAAAGTTTCAAAAAGGAAACACTACTTCTTCTTCACCAGTTCAGTTCCATTAACAACTTCCACATAGAACTATAACTATGTTTCAAATCATTTTACAAAATGAACAAAAGGGGTACATGAATATTAGATGATGTATGCAATAAGTATAAGTAAGTGCCATTTTTTACAGTATATTACCACCTCGGGCAGAAAAATGATGAACCAGTTGAGATCATTGTTAGGTGGAGACGATAAACTGTATGTTTTATGATGGTGATTCCATTAAAAAAAACCCTTTAGTTTAATCAAACACAAAAAAAAAAACCGAGACATTCCTTCTCAATAAGACATACATACTTTTTGTTGTGATTGTGTGTGCAACATCAAAATTGCAAAATTGCATATTCCCAAATTTGTTGGCTGCTTACCACCAATTTAAGGTTTAGGTTTGACGTTCTTTAAAAAGGAGTGAAACTGAGTTTCTCTGGTTAAGTGTCGGGCCTTATTTTAATTTGACCTTTTGTTTTGAATCTCAATTTCAAACAAGTTAAATTTCGATTTCACTACAATTTCGAATTTTCAATTGACATTTCAGAAGTTGGTGTGTTGAAATGTTATGTGGATTCCTCAAGGTTGAAACTAATGCCACATAAGCAAATTTGGATTTGGGGAAAATTTTAACGGTCCACGTAAGATGGACATGTAATTAATTGGACGGTTTGTCTACATTGAAACTTTTTAAAAGTACAATGTTTATTTGACTAAAAAAAGTACATTGATTTTTTTGAAACCAAGTGCAAAGTTCGATGTATTTTTTGGTCATTTTATCATTTAACTGTTGCTACAATTGCATCATTGCATATATAGCCCCCTCATGTTCCAAGTTAGAAGTTTAATCGTCATTTAGAGCGTTCTCGTCCCCACCACCGTAGCCATCAGACTCCCCGCTCTCAAAAGTTTCAGTTTCCTTAAAGAAAAGTTTGCATCATTTTGTGGATCGACTTCAGGTCCCAACTTTAATAGCTTCTAACTCAATTGGTTGTGTACCCCTCTCCTCATGGGAGAGGTTGCAAGTTCGAATCCTACTAAGTGTTGGTTGGGATTTCTTTCTTGTGTAATTATATGTGATGGGCCTTTAGGCCAAGTGAGTCTCCGAGCTAGTGACAAGGGTGCTGCTATGACAGGTGGACCAAGGAACGAAAGCAAGTCTTCATGGATAAGATGGAGGCGGTTGGGTCTATTCAAAATGGTGCATCGGCGAGAGCCGAAAGCATTCGGGCTAGGATTTTTTGATGTAACCAGTGTGGGTCTACTTAACCCTTTAAATATTTCAAAAAAAAATAAAAAAAAAACTTTAAGAAAATGTCCTTTAAAGCTTTTCCACCATGGATAGAGGATATTCCCAGTTGGTCAGCCAGCGAAGTGACTAGCCAAGTGACCCAATTGGATAAAATCTGGCCTCTTTTAATTGACACTTGTATAGACTTTGAACAGCTTGAAAGATTGCTCGTTCCTTCATGTGGGGGTCTACATCAATCTCTGCAGAGACAGCTTGAGTGCTATCTAAGACCTTCAGGGGAGAAGGGTCGCTGACATTCTCATCAACGCTAGCTTTTATTTATAGCTAGAGTCTGCTGAGTACGAATGAGTACGAATGTTTTTGGGGCATTTGACCTTCCTTTCTCGATCGGATTTAGAATGAGCACGAATGTTTTGTTTAATTTTCTAGAGAAAGATTTCATCCACAACTTATTTACCACCGCCAATCACACTGGAAACAACTTTAATTTAGACACATTCTTTGTTGGGCGACTCATTGCTACAAAAAAAAACAAGACAAAAAAAAACAACTATTAGCTAGAATCTATCAAATAGTAAAAACCAATCATATCGTAAACATTCCTTGTCTAATATCGACAAAATTATTACATAGCAGCAAAAGCGTGCAACTTTTGGATATCTCAAACAATCAAAAATCTTACAAGACTGTTATAATTTCTTTGCTTTTGCCAGAAAAAAGTGTAGCAAAGCTATAATCATGTAGTGTTTGGCCTTCTCATTAACATCATCTGTCTATCTATAATCTATAATCCCATATAGTAATGTTGATTAAGTCAACAGATTGGGCCTATGTGACTTCTCTACCTGAGTGTCGGTCACAAGCGTGAAATCTTAAACTGTGAAAAGCACATTGAGAAAAAAAAAATTAACCAAATGTCATAAAATGATTCTGATAAACTGTACACATAGACAATTCTAAACTCTACCCATACTCTCTTTTTTCCAATAAACATTCTGAATTCTACACTCAATGGTACGCTTATGACTTACACACCCTTTACATGCATGAGTATAAAGCACCCAATACAATTGGAGTTTGTTGGATAGTTGGAGAAGCAATTTTGAGGCCCTCTTCTGCCTGATCTTTGAATAGGGAGGGGTTCTAGGGACATATCTTATCTTAACACGAAAACAAACTCAAAATCGTTAGTGCATTTATATGTTTTGGATTAGACTAATTTTTTATATATATGATTTTCTAACTATTCTAAACATTGTCACAAATAATAAAAAATAAAAAATTTCTAAACTTGCCAAATATAGTATCAAAAATTGTGAAAATGAACGGTCTATAATTAGCTAAATTTTGTAAATTGTTAACTATATTTGGCAAGTTTAGAATTTTTTGATTTTTTTATTATTTGTGACAATGTTTAGAATAGTTAGGAGATCATATCTACAAAAAAATTAGCCTAATCCAAAACTTATAAATGTCCTAACGATTTTGAGTTTGTTTAGGTGTTAAGATAAAATATGTCTCTAGAACCCCTCCCTTAAAAGAGTATATGTTCCCCCAAAAATGTTGATTTATGAAAAGTTTGTTAATCCAATATAAAAATGTTGATTTAAAAGAGTACCCTATTCGGCTGAAGGAGAAGAAGTTACGAATCACGAAGAGAAGTAGAGAAATAGGGGTCTATTCGGCTTCTCAGTTTTTCTTCAAGTTAGGCTTTGTTTTGGTGGGGGGTGTATTGGCTCTTGGTAGTGCCCAACAAAATTACAGGCCCCAAGTTGGGCCGAGCTGGCCAGGGCTGCGCAACACAATTGTGAGGGTGTCAATAATATGACCCTACATAAATCGTTGTCCCTCATTCCTAATCTTACAGGAACGCTGTGGCTTTGGGTTTGACTTCCGGGTCTAGCTCAGATTTTTAATTTGTGGAAACTTGACTTGGTTATGCATCTCACTTTCAATCCCTTGCCACGACTTGACTTCCACACAAGGAAGAGAGTCTAATGGAACTTCAACCCTTTGTTCATCTCCCTATTGTTGAGGTCCCTCACCATTTAGCTAGAATGACCTCATGGGATTGGCTTTGAGGAGCTTGATCGGTCTACATGTGTTGGTTGAAGAAATACTTATGGAATTTCAGTTCTCCCACGATCTGCTCACATCGGTTGAACTAATGCTCCTAAAATTTTGGCTCCCGAATGATCTGACCACAACGAACTAAAAGAAAGTAACTCTATGTCAGGGCGTCGAATGGAAGCCGATATCTCGACACCACCATGTCAAATGGAATTGAGATTTTGCAGCTCATCAAAATTTCATAATACTATAAATACAAATTTAGGTTTTTGACCTAAAGAAGTTTTTTAGATAAACCAATTTTGAGTATGTGCAACCAAAATTGAGAAAAAACCCTTGCAAAGAGAGAAAAGGCTTGTAAGTTGAGAGATAAATGAGGAGAAATCTAGTAAGTGTTGGAGATACTTAAGAGGAGTGATTGTAATCTAACTTCTCATATTTATAAAAGGATTGGCCCTTATAGACGTAGGCATAATTGGCTGAACGACGATAAATCTTGTCTCATTGACGTAGGCATAATTGGTTGAACCACAATAAATCTTGTCTCATTGTGTTATGTTTTTACTTTACTTTGCTATTGCTTGTTCTGTGATAGTTATTAATTCCATTGCTTATAATAGAGGGTGTTGGTTATAGTGAAAACTTAGATTTCGATTGGAGTTTAGAGTGTCTATATACAAACTATCATAGTGGGGATCGATTGGTATTGTTTTCCCTAACACCCATGCTTATCGATTGTTGTCCTAAGAATGTTCCCTACTTTCCCTTCCCGGCCGATCACCAACTTCAATAGTTAAATAAATACAGGAGGCGCACTAGGAGTGGCCAGGAGTTCTTATTGGAATATAATTTCTGCAACAAGAACAAACTATGAATACAAGATGGCTGAGGCATGAATCAGTACGCTCTCTTTAATGTTATTTCGCATATGTTCTTCTCTATGCAGACAGACCACGTCAACCTCCAGGATACAACAGCCAATTATTACTCTTCTCGGTTTACTACACACAAACCAAAGAAGAAAAGGACAAACAACGAGACTGATATTTTGACTGCCCAAAAATGTAGTTTAGAAAATAAGGTTTTGCAGATATTGTATAGGCTGCTGGTATAGGAGTATATATAAAGGGGAAAAACGTGGAGCACTAGTAAATCCAAAATTATAAGGAACTGCTTCAGTTTCCCGATAAGGATTGGAGTTCACTACGTTTTTGTTTCGCAATCCATATCCAATTCTGTTTCCAAACCTATCAGGAAATAGTTTTACCAAAAAGAATATAAGGGATCAAAAAGCCCAAGCCCAAGCCTCAAACAACAAGCCACTTGTTTTATACAAAATAAAACAACAATCCCCCACTTATTTTTGATAAAAACAAAATATAAAATATATTTAAGGGCAATCTATATCAGTTTCAACATGTTATGCATAGATGAAGGTGTTTAAGACTTAAACTTTTATGTAGTGAAAATTACTCAAAGTATAAGAGCCATAAGTGACGAAGTCTTAAACTTAGGTCTTGAGTATACAATAAGTTAGAATCACACATAACACATCCAGTGTTCTCCTTTCATGTCCTACACATTAAAGGTCATGTGCTCTCTTCCTGGATTCGTGAATGATCTAGATAATCAGCCCTCATTCTCATAGAAAGCGGCCTGTACTTTCACATTCACTAAGTGAGTCTATCAAGAGTGCTCCTCTAGCTATGCACTCCACCCATAAGGACCATAGAACTTCATTAAAAGTTTTTCCCAGAAAACCTCAACCTTTATTATCGCTTTAGGATCTTATACATTTTACTATCCAACTACAGGACAGAGAAGTAACAATGTATGTCTCACAACCAACATTCTATGACTTGTTCTTCCCTTTGAACCTAGTTCTTGGGATCTCCAGTCCTTAGATTAGGTTACTATCATAGATGTTCATCTTTCAATTAGCTTCAATCCCATGCTAGTAAAGCAGCCCACATTGTATCTCTGGCCAGAGCTTTGGTTTGTGAATCTGCAAGGTTATCTTTAGATCTCACAAAATCAAAATAATATGGACTCTCCCAGTAATAGCTGTAATGTTATCAACAAAGTATCATTGTAACAAATACCGTCTATCTTAGACTAGTATATGAGTAAGAAGACCTTGTACTCAGCTAGCTTCTTCACTTATACTAGCCAAAGAAATAATTTTAGACTCCATAGCATACTATGCTATAATGGTCTGTTTCTTGGACTTCCAAGATACAACACCTCTACCAATGCTAAACACATAGCCACTGGTGACCTCATAGTCTTCTGAAAGGATGTTCCAATCCGAATCTATTGTCTGCTAGTGTACCTGCAAATAACACCTACTGCATAGGCAATGTCAGGTCTTATACAATTTGTAGCATATCTCAAACTTCAAATGATACTTGCATGTTTCTTCTGATTCACAGGTTCACCATTATTCACAAATAATTTAACACAGGGATCAAAAGGAGTACTCACAATCACGCAATCGAAGTAGTTGTACTTCTTCAACATTTTTTCAATGTAGTGTGACTGATCCAACCATATGCCATCAGATGATCTTGTAATTTTGATTCCCAACTTACATCAGCCTCACCTAAGTCCTTCATATCAAAGTTAGAAGACAACATGTTCCTAGTCTCTTTCATAACATATAAATTAGAACCAAAGATTAGTAGATCATCAACATATACGCATATGATGACACATATATTCCATCAAAATACTTATAATAAATGCACTTGTCACTTTCATTTATCTTGAACTCACTGGTAATGATAAAGTTATCAAACTTCTCATGCCACTATTTAGGTGCCTATTTTAACCCATAAAGTGACTTAAGTAATATGCATACCTTTTTACCAGTACCTGGTTCCACGAAACCTATTGGCTGATCCATGTAAATCTCCTCTTCTAAATCCCCATTTAGAAAGGCTATCTTAACATCCATCTGATGAATAACAAGATTATGAACAACAGCAACAGAAAATAATACTCTAATGCATGTTACCCGTGTAACAGGTGAATATGTGTTAAAGAAATCAAAGTTCTCTCTCTGTCTAAAGCCCTTGATAACAAGCCTTGCTTTAAATTTGTCCACTAAACCATCGGTTTTAAACTTCCTTCTTAAAACCCATTTGATTCCTATAGTTTTATAACCAATAGGCAAATCAACAAGTTTGCAAGTTTTTTTTTCCATGAGAGAATCAATCTCACTCAAATGACTTCTCTCCAAAACTCGAAATCAAAATATATGAGAGCTTCTTCAATGGAAGAGGGATCTCCTTCCAAAATGTAGTGACAAAGTCAAGTCCCAAGACCTTACTGACCCTAAGCTCTTTTATATCATCTAGGTTCATCTTCTATGTCCATGATTCTATCATGCAATCTAGATATGTCAGTGTCAGAAACATCAATATTAGGGAGCTTGGAGGATAATACTCCCACAAGCACCCCACTATTTCTAGATAAATATGGAAATCTATTTTCAAGAAACTCAACATAAGATGATCAACAAAAGACATTACTCTTCATATCTAGGAAAAAAAAATAAGCATTTCTATCCATAGTATTGCCTAAAAAGAGACTCAAAAGCATTACTCTTAAGCTTTGAGATTTTGGGATCATGTTTTTACAAAAGCCAGACATTCCCATGTTCTAGAATAACTCAAAGTAGGTTTCATGTTCTTCCATAGCTCATAAGGTGTAACCTTTGTTTTAGAATTAATAATCCTATCCAACACATATATAGCCTACAATCAAAACAACTTCCCCCACAAATTTGAGAGTGCTCCAGAAATAAGCAACATAGCAACAATTAATCCCTTAAAGTGCTCTTTTATTACATTCAGCTACTCCATTCATTTCAGATGAATAAGGAGCTGTCGTCTCATGAATAATACCATGTGATTGCAATAAAAAGATTAAAATCATTATAACCATATTCAGTACCTCAATCACTTTGAATTACTTTAATGTTTCTATCATGCTGATTTTGAACATCAAGCACATAAGCTTTAAAAGCATAAAAAACACCACTTTTATTTTTCAGCAAATAAACATATGTAAGTTTCGAACAACCATCAATGAATGTAATAAAATATATTTTACCACCTTTAGTCAGAACACATTCAAGCTCACAAATATCAGTGTATACCAAGTCTAAACAGATTTGTACTTCTTTCAACTGACTTGTGAGGCTTCTTTGTGATTTTGGTCTTAGTGCAAGATTCACTGTATACAAAATTATCATCATTCAAATTAAGAATTAAACCAAGTATGCTCATGTTCTTAATATATTTCCTGTTAATATGACATAGTCTACCATGACAAACATTAACAGAACAATAAATCATGTAAGTAGATGTATAAGATTATTAAGATCAACAATATCCAATTCGGTTCATACACCTAACAATCTCTACCTTGGACCGAAATAGGTCTAACTGAACCATCGGCTTTGTCTCACTAGTCAGGCATGACTAGGGCCAAGCCTAAGGACCATATATGGTACCCTCACAGATAGGGCTGTCAATGGATCGGTTTGGGTCGGGTTTTGGAAAATCCGAACCCGAACCGATAAGAAAATTGGGAACCCGAAACCAAATCGAATCGATAATATTATGTTTAATCCGAAACCGAACCAAACCGATAAGATATATTGCAAACCGAACCCGAACCGACCTGAACCGAAAACTATAAAATTAATTAAATTTTAAATTAAATTAATTAATTTTAACCACACAATTGATAAACATATACAAAATTAATCATAAATATTACTAAAATGATATCTTATCGGTTCGGGTTCATATCGGTTCGGTGGAGAGCAAACCCAAACTAAACCAATATCTTATCTGTTCGGTTCGGTTTCGGGTCGGTAGAGGGAAAACTAAATTATCAAAATCCAAACCGTTTTTTATCGGTTTGGTTCGGATCGGTTATCGGGTTATCGAAACCCATTGACAGCCCTACTCGCAGATCTCTCACTCAAGACTGATGTTGTCCCCAACCTTAGCCATCACTTGGCCTAATTCTCAGTTGGAACTCATCTAAGGTGTGGGGTTCTATATCAATAGAAGTGTAGCTCCATTACTATTTGATGTGGGATCAACAAACTTCAAAATCTCCTTACATGCATATCCCTTACCAATAAAGACACCAAACTTGGTGATCATATATGTAAAAAAGATAAATTAATCTCAAACAATTAAATCTAGTCAATGAAAAAACTTTCAATGCATGTTAATCAACACCCAGTGCCACAACATATTGACAAGATAAATAATTAGAACATATAGTCTTAGGTTTTAAAACTTTCTTAAATTAAAAACCCTAGAATGTAATTCTAAGTTTCAAATTATCTCACAATATAAAACAAATAATTACATGTATATGGTAAAGAGTACGATACCCTATCCGATTGAAAATTCGGATTATCACGTTTCGTTATTCGGCTGAAAACTGGCCCATAAAGAACTGTAAAACTAAATAAGTTCTAGATGAATTATGCTTCAAGCCATACACCGTTTGAAACATCTCTGAGTTAGCTTTGTAACGAAAAAAACAGTTTGCAAATCCGACGCTTGAGAAGAAAGTTATGGCCATTTTCGTTGAGCCTGTCATAGCAATACGAATTTCAAAGTTGAACATATCACATAAACATCAGCACCTTATTTACTTTCATTGAATTCTTCTTTTCTAATAAGAAAGAACCTACACGCTTAAAAATCATGGAGTTGCAGCAACTGTTGGGATATTTGGCTTTTACAAAGCCAATGAACATTTATTATTTATACATGATGATTAAATACACAAATCTTATTATTATGCATATAGGTGAACTAATATCATATGATGAAATCATAAGTTCCATAGGTAATAGAATTAGGATAATCAAGCATATGAAGAGTCATGTGCGGGAGATTTGATTGTATCTATTTACCTAGAATGCTCACAGTTAGGGGTGAAGTCGGACGCTTCAGTTATAAGACTATAATATACATAACTGTTATATGATAGGATGATGATATCTCAATTATTTGAGTATGACTCTAAGTTTGTATATTGGTGTAGTCATATAACTGACACTGAGGGGATCAAAGTGAGAACACACTATAAATTCACTGTTAAGGTTAGTGTGCAAATCTCACTCTACCAATTAGTCCCTGGACTTGAGGAATTGTGAAAATTCATTGTCTCAAATTTATTACTTTGAGACATTAAAAAGTAATGTCTATTCATAGACTAGACTTGACGTTTTGGGTAATGAATGTAGGACGTCTTGAATCACGAATTCTAATAAAGGATCCACCACTCTACGGAGTTATGTATTAGGAAATTGTGACATAACTAATTGAGCTCAAACCTGGTCGGTATAAGAAATAGTTTCTTAATGCTCGATTGATGTTAAATGTCACATTGGGTCAATTAGACATGGGTGTGACAATGAAGAACAAATTCCCAATGGTCTAATTGTCAATACAAGTAAGGTGGAGGGACTTAGATATAATTAATGGTAGGAAAGGACTTTCTTGAAATTTCCAAGGGTCTTATTGTAAATATGGATTTGTTAATAGGCACTTTCCATATTAAAGAGATATATATTAAAAGTTTGTTAGTATATCAATTATAAGTACTTGTATGACAAGGAGTTGTCCTTTTAAGATAAGGCTTGGAATCCTAAGTGGATCCCACTACACACACACTTACGTATTCTCAAAGTTTCTCTATATAAGAGAATGACTTTTTGGATAAAGGAACCATTAGTCTTTCCAGGAAAGTACAACTAAAAGTAGGAGAAAAGCAAAAATGTTTTGTGGTGTGTTGTGTGGTAAATACTACTAGAAGGCTGAAGACTAAGTGATTTGGATTCAGCTTTGGAAAGTTTATCTTTACTGTCAATCTCTAATTCCGGCTTTAAAGGTATTTTTCTTTGAATTTCTTTTTTGATCAATAATATATTAGCATGTCAAAGATGTAGGATTAAAGTAATCCCAACAATTGGTACCGGAGCGGGTCATGTTATTATCTATTTTTTATTTGCTTTTAAAAAGAATAATCACATCTAAAAATTTTATATGAGATATATGATAATTTCATATCTGTATGTTCTAATTAATAAAATTGTTTTTTTAAGGGTTTTTTAGACTTTGGTCCTACGCATAGTTGGTTTATTAGACTTTAGTCCAAAAAAGCTTGAATATTAGACTTTAGTCCTAGTTCTGTTTGTTCACCGTTAGTCAACTCAGTTGACTAACAGTCAACATGGTCAATTTTCTTACATACGACTGAGTTGACTGTTAGTTAACTAAGTTGACTAACGGTGAACAAACAGAACTAGGACTAAAGTCTAATATTCAAGCTTTTATGGACCAAAGTCTAATAAACCAACTATGCGTAAGACCAAAGTCTAAAAAGCCATTTTTTTAAGTATTGATACATACTATAAAATAAAAGAGGGTGACATATATCACATACTGAATAGTGTATGCAATATTAGTAATATATGATTGCTTCCGTTGGGTATTATTATTTTCATGTAATTCAGTTACGTGATAAAAAAAAAATTTATTGTTAAAGTGGTACTGTAGTTGGAATCTAGAGGATCAAAAGTCTGATTTCGATTGAAGTACCAATTTACTTGTTGATGTAAAGCATATATAATATGCAATAAAGGACAAAACTACTATTCACTAAAAGATGGATACAATTGTTTCATACAGTTTGTTTTGGGCCGCCAGTAATAGTAATCTATATGCCTAGTCTTGTTTTGTCCTATTATTACACATGATATCTTTGCACTAAATACAAGGATGATGCATAAGGACTTGACACGTGGCATGCAATGTTTCTTTTCCAGCACATGTACATGCATACAAAGTGTACTAATTATTAGTAAAGGAATAAAGCAATAGTAAGTAATTACGTTTGTGTTTGTGAGGGAGAATTGACATGTAATAGTACTGACAAGGACCTCTTTTAAACGTTAAGCAAAAAGTTTTCATACACTGTTTCACATGCATACAAAGTGTACTAATTCTTAGTAAAGGAAAAAACACAAAGATGGAAATAGTGATTAGTTAGTAGACTATTTGGTCAACACACTTTTATCTACTAACATATGCAGGAGATGCTTGTAAGGCTTCTAAGATTTGTACAGTAAACATGACTAACATTTTTTTTCGTTATTGAGATAACTGAATATGCTTTTATCAATATATTAACGATAAAGTAACAGTTGGAATTCATGTGCTATGGTATGCTACTATTAGCAATGTTAAGGTACACAAATTGCATGCTAATTAATCTGATGTTTCGGTAAGATGCATACATGATCTGTACCAGAGGATTTCAACATGTATATGATTCTGGCGGTTAGCTAATCCACTATTGATTTAGTATCACAATGATATATTTACACTTATTTATTGTTGGCATGAGATGCATGGTCCTTTAAATAGGTAGTATATCATTGTTAATTAGTGACATATACATAATGTTACATTCATATTAAGAGTTGTCGATATATGTTGATCATTAATTGTTAATACCCTCGGTTTATATAAAGCAAGTGGTAAAGGCATTTAATTTATGAATTGAATCCCTTGCTACACCATTATCAATTCAATAGGAATTATATTTTTAGATGTGATTAATATGATCCCTACAGATAAATTAATTGCATGCTAAAATATTTTTGTCTATTGTCTATTCTTAAGAAGAAAAATTCATATATGGCTAGTGAGAGTGTTTTCCCTTACGGATTCATTATCTCGAAGTTACATTAATGAATTATGATGATGGTACACTTGGTTGAAATATAGTTGACAGCCCTACGCAGTTTGTGCAATTATGTTTTAGTAGCAAAAGGAATAATAATGGAAATCATATTATATGTATGTAAAATTGATGGGTCTAGTAGAACTCGCCTGATTAAGTTGAATAATTTTGATGCCCTACAGATAAGAGATTATTCATAAATATTAGGTTTCTATTGCTTATATTTGTCTTATTGATACAACATGGAGGGTGTTGTATTTTTATTATATAAGTGGGTAATTGGTTTATTAAATTCCCAAAACCAATATTAAATGTATTATAATAATTTTTATGTATATATAAATGTTCCAGATATGTCTTAATCCCTTAGCATCTATCTTGACTGCTAAAAGTTGGGCTAAAACAAAGGGTAATTGTTACCATTGTGAAAAGCCTGGTCATTGGAAACGGAACTGTAGGGAGTATTTTTTTTTTTTTTTTTTTTTTAAACAAATAGATAAAGAATGTATGCAATCCTTTATTCTTGAAACCAATTTGTTGGTTTTTCTTTCTGACACCTGGTGTGTAGACTCAGGGGCCACTAACCACGTTTGTAATATGTTACACGAGTTTTTTAAAAAAAAAAAAGGTGAATGAATGAGAGGTGTACTTAACACTAGGTACAGAGGCAAAGGTTGTCGCAATATCAATTTATTGTTTAGCATTAGGTGAGAAAGTGTTGGTTTTAGAAAATTGTTACTATGTTCCAGAGATAAGGAGAAATTTGGTTTCTATTTATGCACTTAATAAGTCAGGATATTCCATTTCGTTTGATTCAAAAGTTGTAATCATACTAAATGGAAAAATTTATTGACTCTAGTACTTTAGTAAATGGTCTCTATATACTTTCTCTTATGCAAGAAATAAATGATACTGTTATTGGTAATTCATCAAAGGTCTTGCCTCAAAAGAGGAAGTCAACTTCTTTTAATCCAATGTACTTATGGCATTTAAAAATTAATCATATCAATCTAAACAAGATTGATAGGTTGGTGAAAGATGGAGTTTTAAATTCACTCTCTTTAGAACCTTTCCCAACTTGTGAGTCTTGCTTAGAAAGAAAGATGACTAAGAGATCCTTTAAAGCTAAAAGGTCAAGAGCCACAGAGTTATTGGAGTTAGTATATACCGATGTATGTGGACCCATTAATGTGAAAGCAAGAGGTAACTTTGTATATTTTATCACTTTTACTGATGACTATTCAAGGTATGGTTATGTGTATTTGATGCACAAAAAGTCTGAATCTTTTGAAAAGTTCAAAGAATTCAAAGCAGAAGCTAAAAAGCAAACTGGTAAACCAATTAAAACACTTCGATCGGATTGAGGTGGCCGGTGAATACCTCTCAGATGAGTTCAAATAGTATTTAATGCAAAATGGGATTTTGTCTCAATTAAGTGCACCAAGAACTCCACAACATAATAGGGTTGCTGAAAGAAGGAATAGAACCTTATTGGATATGGCTCGGTCCATGATGAGTTATTCCACTCTACCTATATCTTTTTGGGGATATGCCTTAGAAACAACGATATATATTTTGAACTTGGTTCCTTCTAAGTCAGTTCCTATAACTCTTAGGGAGTTATGGTCAAGGCGACAACCTAGTTTACACCACATACATGTATGGGGTTGTCCTGCGCATGTACTAAGAGGAAAGACTGACAAGTTAGAATCAAGAACCGAAGTATGTTTGTTTATTGGGTATCCAAAAGAAACTCGAGGTGGTTTATTTTATAATCCAAGAGAAAAAACAGTGTTTGTGAGTACAAATGTTAAGTATTTTGAGGAAGATTATATTGGGAAACGAAAACCTCGTAGTGCAATGGTCATTGATGAAATGACGGCAGATATTCTTGATCATGTTCAATCAGAATTAACTCCTAGTTTAGATGAAAACCTTCCAAATGAAGTTTCGAGAATTAATTACCTGGACCTAATTCAGTACTTCGTCGTAGTGGGAGGACAATTAGACCTCCAGAAAAGTTAACCCTATTATTAAGGGAAACTTTATATGTTATATCATATGACAAAGATGTAGATCCTATAAACTACGAAGAAGCAATTTCTGACATTGAGTTGAGTAAATGGCTTGAATCAATGAGATGATAAATGGAGTCCTTATATTTCAACAATGTCTGGGAACTTGTTGATCCATTGCCAAATATTAAGCCTATTAAGAATAAGTAGTTATTCAAAAGTTAAAGAGGAGCTGTTAGAAAGGTAGAGACTTTTAATGCGAGACTGGTGGAGAAAATGTTTACTCAAAAAGAGGGTATCGATTATGAGATAACTTTTTCGCCAGTAGCCATGAAAAGTTCATTAGAGTCCTTCTAGTGATTGCTGCTCATTATGACTATATGATTTGGCAAATGGATGTAAAGACCGCTTTTAAAACCTGGAGGCTTTACAATTCCTACAAGCTTTAAGGAGTTGGAATGTAAATTTTGATCAAACAATCAAATCGTTTGGTTTTGATCAAATGTAAGGAAGGAACTTGTGTTTTACAAAAAGGTTGAAGGTAAGATGGCTATGTTTTTGGTATCATATATATATGATACACTATTCATTATGAATGATATAGTCTATGAGGACCAAATACTATATATATTAGTATATATGTATGTGCAGATCCTTATATAAATATTATGGGTCTTAGAATAGTTACTAAATGGCTTTGAAAGCCAGTGGGAGATTGTTGGGATATTTGGCCTGTACAAAGCCAATGAACATTTATTATTTATACATGCTGATTAAATACACAAATTTTATTATTATGCATATGGGTGAACTAATATCATATAATGAAACCATAAGTTCCATAGATAATAGAATTAGAACAATCAAGCATATGAAGAGTCATGTGCGGGAGATTTGATTGTATCTATTTACCTAGAATGCTCACAGTTAGGGGTGAAGTCGGACGCTTCACTTATAAGACTGTAATATACATAATTGCTATATGATAGGATGATAATATCTTAATCATTTGAGTATAACTCTAAGTTTGTATATTGGTGTAGTCATATGACTGACACTGAGGGGATCAAAGTGAGAACACATTATAAATTCATTGTTAAGGTTAGTGTGCAAATCTCACTTTACCAATTAATCCCTGGACTTGAGGAATTATGAAAATTCATTGTGTCTCAAATTTATTACTTTGAGACGTTAAAAAGTAATGTCTATTCATAGACTAAACTTGACATTTTGGGTAATAAATGTAGGACGTCTTGAATCACGAATTCTAATAAAGGATCCACCACTCTACGGAGTTATGTATTAGGAAATTGTGACATAACTAATTGAGCTCAAACCCGGCCGGTATAAGAAATAGTTTCTTAATGCTCAATTGATGTTAAATGTCACATTGGGTCAATTAGACATGGGTGTGACAGTGAAGAACAAATTCCCAATGGTTTAATTGTCAATACAAGTAAGGTGGAGGGACTTAGATATAATTAATGGTAGGAAAAGACTTTCTTGAAAGTTCCAAGGGCCTTATTGTAAATATGGATTTGTTAATGGGCACTTTCCATATTAAAGAGATATATATTAAAAGTGTTTTAGTATATCAAGTACAAGTACTTGTATGACAAGGACTTGTCCTCTTAAGATAAGACTTGACTTTTTGGAGAAAGGAACCATTAGTCTAGGAAAAGTACAACTAAAAGTAGGAGAAAAGCAAAAGTGTTTTGTGGTTTGTTATGTGGTGAATACTACTAGAAGGCTGAAGACTAAGTGATTTGGATTCAGCTTGGAAAGTTTATTTTACTGTCAATCTCCAATTCCGGCTTTAAAGGTATTTTTCTTTTAATTCCTTTTTTTATCAATAATAGATTAGCATGTCAAAGATGTAGGATTAAAGTAATCCCAACAGCAACTTCACACATAAAAATAAGCAATTTATTATGGTGTTCACAAGGTGGTCAGGAAGCATCTCAGCATGTGCATCAAAACTTTTGCTACACTTTATTCTACTTGAATAAAGAGATTCAAAAGCAAGAGCTAGCCCAACTAATTAATAGTCGAACACGATGTTTTATATGTTTTTTAGTCATCTGGGACAATTTACCTTATGATAATGTATTTGTGAACAACTAACTATATTATCTGTCCTTTAAACAATTATACTTATCATCAGTGTTCTAAAAAATGCTAGGCGGTAGTCGAGTGGTGGGAGAGCGCCTACCGCGTAGACCTTCTAGGCAGTGCCTAGATGGGCTAGGCGCTAGGCGATTTTTTTTTCCTAATATATAGTAATACACACCTATACTATAAGAAATGAAGAAAATCATTTACCATAACTCAAAAAATAAACACAAACAAATATACTTATTACAAAAATGCGTAATAGTTAAAGAATATCGACTTCATATAAAAACATACTCTTTGTTATAGTGGCATATAATTTACATTAGACTTTAAGGTGTGTTTGTTAACTGGCAAACTTCTAGTGGGAAAATATAAGATTTGCCAGTATTTTCCCACTATAGATTTGCCAGGCTAATTTGTAGTGGGAAAATTTCAGTTTGCCAGTGTTTGTTTGCAAAAATTTCTAGTGGGAAAATATGGGATTTGCCAGTTTTGCCCATGTTTGTTTACATGGTTTTTTTTCCCGTGGCAAATAACTTTTCAACTTTTTGGAAATATTTTTTTTTTGTTTTCAAACTCAATAGAAATAGAGTCTTAAAAAAACTAGAAATAAAATACAAAATAAAGATAATTTAAGACAATACAACTCAACATTAATAGTAATAGTGTCTTTTGAAACAACCATAAAATCAAGTTCAATTATTTTCCCATTCCTGTGATCATATTTGACAAGTTGGACTAATCTGTTATTGATGATTTTAAAACAAAATTTGATCATTGTCTAACGCTAGGACCATTCACCCTCGATCACCTCCACATCAGTATCTAGTAATGATCCTTACGGCTGCCTTTCTTGGCTGGATAGTAAGAAACCTATGTTCGTGGTCTATCTTAGCTTTGGGACCGATCCACTCATCCACCACCCGCTAAACTGGTGGCCTTAGCTGAAGCTCTACAAAAGAGTGGAGTGTCATTTTTGTGGTCCCTCAAAGATGGTCTAAAAGCTAACCTGCCAGAGGGGAGTTCTACTGAGAATATCAATACGTTGTTAGAGATGGTCTTTAAAAGCTAAGTACAATTGAAAGGTTAAGGATTTTTTTCAGCTATCAAATAATTTCATCAACAAATGGAGTCATGGAGAGATTTGTTAACACATTATCTGTTATGAATGAGGTGCATATATAAGAGATTTGTTAACATATTATATGTTATGAATGAGGTGCATATGTTTTTGTTTAAGCTAGGCAAAAGGATAATGAATGTTATTTAGACTGCACCATTTGGTTGAAGGACAAATTGATCGAATGTGTCTACTTTATAGCATAGTCAGAAGCTCATGTCTGCATCCACAAATGGGTAGCACATGCATTTTCTACCAACACTTCAAAGTTTCTCTATAAAAGGGTAAAGGAGATGCACCAAGGGATAGGTGATGAAGCAAGTGTTGCAACCAATGCACAGCAGCAGCACCAGCAGTAGCAGCAGCACACCACCACCACTCCACCACAACTTAACAATAATATATCGGTCCACCACTTAACAGCAATGCCACAAAAGCATATAGTTCAAACAAAGAAATAAACCAAAAATAATGTGGCATCAACGCCCTACTTGTTCTAGCCTCCTAAACAACCATGAAGCCTTGATATCCTCTTTAAGGCCCAAGAAGACCTTAATAAGCCTATCATTCTCGACCAGCAAGTCAAGCGACCTTAAGAAAAGCTCAGGATTCATATCAGGAAGAGATTGCAAAGCATCCTTCAACAAATCTATTTGGTCTACTTCTTCTTCTTGTGGTTCTGGTTTGAGGGCCTCGGCAATTTTCGCCACCGCTTCAGTTAACACCTTAAACGAAGGGGGTTCGGGTATATCCTCAAAGAATCAAGACTTCCTAGTCTTCTTAGAAGTTGGTGTAGTGCTTCTAGGACCACTCTCGGTTTGAGAAGTATCCCCACTAGCATCTGAGGGAGCACCAAAAGCAGAGGACTCACCAGCATCAGAATCGTCACCCCCATCTCCTTGGGTTTGCCTAGAATCATCTAAACAAAAAGTTGAAACAAAAAGTTAATTTCAAAACTAGTTAGACACACAAAATTCAACTCTATTTACATCTAATCAACTTACCTCCATCCACCATGTCATCATCGAACCCACTATTGCCCCCTTCTCCAATTGCATAATCTGTCCCAAAAATGAGACAACATTCGTCATAGTAAGGAAACGATTTCTGCCTGAGAGTTTTTGCCAACGGATGAGCCTAAATCCCACAATATACCAATTAATATGACATCCAAAACCAAATCCTAATAAAAAAAAATGAGATTATTTTATTACCTTTACATAACTCTCCCATGCATTCTCATCTACATCAATTCTCTTGGTCTCTTTGTTGAAAGACAAACCAAACCCACTAGCATCAACTGCATGTTTCGCAACTTGCCAAGCAAGTCTCATTGTTTTCAACCTTGACCTGACATTGTCTAAAACCAAATTCATTCCAAGTCGCGTATTGATCTCATCAGCAGTACGCTTCAAGCTCTCTTTCCTCCACCCATTATCTGCCCTCTTGCCCCCAGTAGCTAACTTCTCTAACAACACCTCTACCAAGATGGCTTCCATGTTGGGATACCATCTAACTTGGGGCGATCTTGTTTTCACAACTTCTTTTTGTTTTCCAGCCATACCAAAGAACATAGCATAGTAACATATCAAGGTAACAAATAAGAAAGATTGCATATGAATAAAACATTATAAGTAGTTGAAACATAATAGTGTCTATTACAAAAACAGTCTAATAAAATCATAAGTCTACTACAAAAATATCACTCATATAATCATAATATCTATTACATCACTCGTTATCTGCCCACATTGCAATTGACAACTCATCCCTAAAATTAGTCCACCTAATGCTTGGCTGCATATCAATATTCATATTTGGAGCATTCAGAGAGTTGTAAGCCTCTTCCTCATCATCAGTGAGCTCCTCATCACTTAATGTATTATCAGGATCTTCTTCTCGCAAGAAGTTGTGCAATGCACAACAGGCAAGGATAACCTTTGTGTGTGTTTTGACATCGTGGAAAACTGCATGCCTTAGATAGGCAAATCGCTTCTTCAAGAGACCGATTGTCCATTCAACAACAGTACGCAAAGATGAATGGCGAAAGTTATATTGTTCTTTATGATTTTGAGGTTGAACTTCACCGATCTCTCTAAGATGGTACCGTACACCACGGTAAGGCGTGAGGAACCCTGGCACTAAAGCAAATCTAGCATCCGCAAGATAGTACTTGCCATTTGGAACAATAAGCTTATGCCCAGGACGAGCCACAGCACTCCTCAACAACCGTCCATCATGTGATGATCCCTCCCACCCTGCTAGCACGTATGTGAACCTCATGTCAAATGTGCAAGCTACTAACACATTTTGGGTCACGACACCTTTCCTCTTACGATACCTAGCCTATTGCGCTAGTGGTAAATTGGTTGGAAAGTGTGTACCATCAACCGCACCCACAGCATCCTAACATAAAAAACTTCATAAATATTTATTGAACTATTAAACATTGAAATCAGAATGATCCTATCCATTTTCTAAAAAGTTGACTGACCTTGAAATAACAATGCCAATAATGTGTGTTGGTACACTCGCGAGGAGAGTTATCAGCGGTAGCATTTGTTACTAACTCTCTGAATAAACAAAGGATTGCATCTAACACAAGATGGAAATAACGGTGAACTGTTTCTCCTGAACGGAAGAATTGAAATGTTTCATTCCGATTACGCATGTCATGCCCAACAGTGTTAAGAAATAGAGCAACTTGCTCTTCCAATGTAACATGTCTGCTTTCACGTAGACCATGACCATGCAAACGAGTGCACAAGCAACGAAACATTGATCGCCTCATCCTTAATTGCTCGTGGCAAAATCTGTCAGTGCTTGTATACATCCTACCCAATACAGTTCTCCTCACTTGATCCCAATTCCTACGAAGACCTCTAATAAGAGCGGGGGGAGCCCTACGCCTAGGCCTATACCTCCCCATATACATTCTCCTATACCACCATGTCATCATCATATATGCACTTATAACTATAAGTAGAAATGTCACTAACCTACGCTGACGTTCGGTAATCATTCTACAATATCTCAAAATGAAAAAAAAAATTAATGAAGTATACAAATTCATGTACTCAATTAACGAAACAAACAAATTGATACAAACATACATGCATGAACAATGTAGAGGAAATATTATAGGGGACGAATGCAGGTAACAGTAATCTACTGAATCATAAAGGAGAACTAA
Source organism: Coptis chinensis (assembly GCF_015680905.1). Lineage (NCBI taxonomy): Eukaryota > Viridiplantae > Streptophyta > Magnoliopsida > Ranunculales > Ranunculaceae > Coptis > Coptis chinensis. The sequence goes on from NC_141464.1 coordinate 38,869,042, forward strand.
CGAGGTTATTACTCATAAAACAAATTGAACCAATTCTGAGTCTCAAATGTCATTCCACTAGAACAAATTATTCTTTTTCTGTGCAAGTGTGCAACACGAAATTTACCAATCTGTCTATCAGATTGTATGGTACTGAAGGTGCAGATAAGTGCGCAAGTAAAAACATATAAGCACACATGTATGGTGAAACTTCTACTGAGTATATGCTATAGTTGTGGTTTATGACTTTCTATAATTCTATAAACTATTACCGATTTCTTTAATCATTCTGGACCCACTGAATGATCCAAAAGGTCTAGTTTTTCTTGTTTTGAATTTAGGTGGAAACTTGAAGATATTTCTATTAGATTAAGATTAGTTAATATCTTTTGTGGTATTATTGTTCATTGCGAACCAAGTTTAGCTGAGGCCAAATCAACTAAACAAACAGTAGCACTATTGTTAGCCGGGTGGACACTTATAATTTGTTGCTGCTACAATACCAATCTATGGTGATAGTGGTGGCTGTGACACGGTCGGAAATAGCAATGAAGTCAGGGGGACTGACATTTGTGTCCAAGTGTCCATGTGAAAGCTGTTTTCACCATTGGAACACAATTTGGACATGCACCATATGCATTTATTACATGCATGATTTCACTAAGGTTGAAGGTCCAAGCCCTTTCTTAGTGCCGTATGTATATCAATAACAAATGCATGATTCCAACAAAGGGGAGTTTGTAAATCATGGTGCTATATCTGGATTGGGAATCATCAAAGTTTTGAGGGTGCAAATGAATGTTTTCTTAGGATATATAATTTGTTCTTGTAGTATTTGTTACAAATTGTTATTACAGTTGCTATCATGTTAGGAACCAGTAAAGAGAATAAATATTATCAACTCTTGGACTTGTATATCACAAAGCTTTCTATTTTCTTCGGTAGGGGAAATGTTTGTTGCGAAACAAACAGATAAGAGAAAGAAAAAGAAGTTGAAGAAGGTTGAAGACAGGACTATCACTTCTCATTCAGTGATATGTTGAAGAAGGTTGAAGACAGGACTATCACTTCTCATTCGGTGATATGTCATGGTTCTCCTGGAGATTGTTCTACTTGCATCAATCTTTAAAGTGGCTCTAGTTCGTGAAAAAGAAGTCTGCTCTCTCAGACCAAAGTGCAAAATGACTAAACGAAATGACTCGACTCCATATACATTGAAGAAATGACTAAACGAAGTCCCAAAAATCACTGATAAAAAAAAATCCAAAAATCAAACAAGAACCAAAAACAACACCCACTAATCAATTAATAGTGAAAAAAGAGATTGAGAGAAGAGAGATAAAAGATAAGAGATAAGAGATAAGAGATAAGAGATGAGAGCGAGAGAGTATACCTGAAAAGAGAGCGAGCTGATGAGAGGCGGTAGTGAGAAAGAGAGAAGAAAAATCGAGTGGGAAAATTGTTTCTATTGGCAGTGAGAAAGAGAGAAGAGAGATCGAGAGGGAGAGTTGTTTCTATTTTCCTACCATAGTGGGAAAATACCGGGTGACTAATTCAACTTTGGGGGGAGGTGTTTTCTATTTTTCCACTTCTAGTGGGATAATTTGATTTGCCGGCTAATTCTAAATAGTGTTTGCTAGGGCCCTTAAATACACCCAAACACTGGCAAATGGTACTTCTAGTGGGAAAATACAATTAGCCACCCTCATTTGCCAGTTAACAAACACACCTTTAGTATTTTAAACTCATTCAAATCTTAACCCTACACGAGCCTTTAATTTTCGACATTTAATCATTCAAAAAGAAAAAAAACTTGACTCGACCGCCTAGACCTACCTAGCCCCGCCTAATTGGTCCGCCTAGGTCCGCCTAGTCAGCCCACCGATTTTTTAAACGACTTGGGCCTAGGCGAGTCGGTTGGGCACCACCTAGCGCCTAGAGGCCGCCTAGACCGATTTTTAGAACAGTGATTATCAGCCGACAAAGAAACTTTTTCGCTAACGAACAAAGATCATCACCAAGTAATGACATTTATAGTTTTCACATGCAACAATATGGATGGTCAAAAGTAATAAACTTTGATTACAATACTTATCACCGTCCACAACAGTTAGTAGTAAAACAATATTAAACGATAACATATAGTATGCTCAATAATCTCGTAATCATAACGAAATCACATATCTCGTAATCGCTTACCCATTAATAAAAAAACTATGAAACAAACCTTAACCATTCTTCGTAATCATTGTCGAACAACTTTAAAATTATTGGAATATAATTTCTTCAACAAGAACAAATTATGAATATAAGATGGCTGAGGCACGGATCGGTACGCTCTCTTTAAGGTTGTTTCGCATCTGTTCTTCTCTATGCAGATAGACCACGTCAACCTCCAAGATACAACAGCCAGTTATTACTCTTCTCTGTTTACTACTGCACACAAACCAAAGAAGAAAAGGACGAACAAGTGAACAACGAGACTGATATTTTGACTGCCCAAAACGTAGTTTAGAAAATAAGATTTTGCAGATACTATATAGGCTGCTGGTATAGGAATATATATAGAGAGTAAAATGTGGAGTACTAGTAGATCTGAAATTGTAGGAACTGCTTCAGTTTCCCGAATTGGAGTCCACTACGTTTCTATTTTCCAATCCATATCCAATTCTCTTTCCAAACCTATCAGGAAACAGTTTTACCAAAAAGAAGATAAAGGATCAAATAGCCCAAGCCTCAAACCACAAGCCACTTGTTTTATACAAAATAACACAACAGGTCTGATCAAAAATCCCTTTTGCATTAGATTCTTGGTTTTCATTCACAGTATTTAGCACCTCAAATCTGTTATGGGATAGCATAAGCTGCCCCTCGATTGATTCACTTGAGAATTGCTTCCATATCCTCCGTTTGTGCTGCGTGTGTCCTAAATACTCTTTTAGTGGTTTGGTGATATGTCACCTCCACCTTCCCTATTATGCCCGAAGCCTGGTGGGATGGTGAAAGATGGCGTAGCGCAGACATTGGCAACAACCTGGGCATACGATGCATGTGCAGTTTGGCGTATATCTCTTTGCGGACTTTTAGTACTTATCGCCAAAATTCTTCGAGTAGCTGGGATCTGAGATTTGTCACCCTCATATTTCTCCACCTCGATAATCATTGGGAATCGATATCCTCTTTCCTGAATGCTTACCAATCTGGGAATCTCTTCGAGCTTTGCTTTAGGGAGGTGAATTCTTATCATGGAACACCCAACAGCCAGTGTTGATTCTTCAACTTGGTAGTCAGAGCTGCACAGTTTGGCAATCTTCTCAACCACCTCCATGGTTTTCAAGTGAAGGGGAACTCCATATATTTTAAGGGGCACGGTATTGGCACCCCCATAAATGAGACTAGCACCCCTTTGGCAAAAAGTAAAATAATAATGGTTATTTCTTATATGTCTTTTTACACCCCACATGCCCATAGTTCTATGGCATCGGGTTGCCGTGAGATCTCATATCCCACGGCAGGCAGTTACCGCGAGATCGCACAATCCACGGCATCAGGTTGCCGCGAGATCCCATATCCCACGGCGGGCAATTGCCGCGACATATATTTTTTTTTGTGTTTTGTTTTTTTTACTTCAAATTTTGCGTATTTAACACACACGACATATGGATATCTCATTTTCTTCTTTAAAGTTTATTTATACATTCCAAGAACAACACCAAAACCATAACAAAAAAAATGTACAATCGAGCCATAATTTTGCTATCTCACGGCAAATATTTTCATATGCTATAAGAAAATTTTGTGATCAAATTAATAAATAAAAGTTTTGATAATTAACACAAGCAAAGACTCTATTTTAGTAAACACAATCATCTCGCGGCAACTAACTTTTTTTTACGGTGACTATTAAAAAAAATATATAAGAAAAAAGAACCCACGACAACCACCTTCCGTGGGATATGGGATCTCGCGGCAACCCGATGCCGTGGATTGTACGTTCTCACGGCAACTGCTTGCCGTCAATGTTTTTTGTGTGATTAATAGAAGGATGCTAGTACCTTTGAATTGGTCAAAGGGGTGCTAGTCCCATTTATGGGGGTGTCAATACCGCGACCCTACTTTAATCCCCAAGGTCTTTTATCAAACAGAAGAAAACATCTGGTCTCCAACCTTTAAATTCCACCGGTGGATAAGGATTTCAATGGCGGCAAATTTGTTACTTTTAGTACTTCTGCCTCATATTCAAAAAAGACCACTACTCATTGCTAAATCACCTGAAGGTCTGGGGACGTGAAATATTCGTTGAGGTTGTTTTCCACCCACTTCCAATTGGCATCCCCTAAAACTGCCTCGCACACCACTGCTTTAATCCACCTAGTGGCATTGTTGACCATCCATGTGGAGTTAACGATCACCGCTTTTCTGTTCAATGCACATTTATTAAAATGTTCATTCTTAGAACAATAATTATAGGGCGACATTAATTTTGGCATGGTTTAGTGACATAGATGACGTGGCAAGCTATTTCTAATTCTTTAACCTCTTTCCCACATGACAAAAAAATTAAAAAACCGAAAATAGCCCCCAATCCCTTCCTTTGTAATTGTACGTATTAGGTAACATTGACTCCCAACTCTCCTTCTCTCTTCCACTAGTGACATTGAACAAGACCAATTTTTGGTTTTTAAAAAAAAAGGAGAGAGGATGGTATCTTTATGTTCTGATTAGAGACAAAATCTTTTACAAGTGCAAAACTTGTGAAAACCATTTTTCATTAATAAATTTTTGGAATCATCTTTTCTAGCAAACCCAGTTCTCAAATAAAATTTTCTTCTAATTTTATGTTCTTTAGTGATGAGGAATTTCAATTTAATTTACAGGGTCTAAGGGTATAAAACATTATTGCAAAATCTAACAGGTGTACTCTCACATCTGGGCCACTCATCAGGCAAGGGTGCATGTGTATTGCTCCAAGATGTACTGCAATCAAGGTACGAGATGACTGCGCACCCATACATCCCATGTACTCTAAAAGCTCTAAAACATTATTAGATGAGAAATTGGGAATAAGAAGGGTAGTAGAGTAATTTTGTTTTCTTTGTTTGTTTGAGTAGTAGATTTGAGATAGTAGTAGAAAATTGCCAAACACGTCAGCCAGTCACTAAACCGGGCCAAAATGTCTGTCTCCGTAGAATTACTCTTCTTGAGAGAATGTTCCTCGTTAGGGCATCTCCAATGGAGAGTGTATATATACACCTCCACATAGGTGCCATTAGGATTTTATGGCCCCTCCTACACATTAATAGTTTCCACATCCAAAATGGTATCCAATACAACAAAGTTTAAGAGTTTGTAAAATTAAAAAACTGAGAAAAACCGACGGTCAAAGTCTGTCGCAAGGGGTTTAACCAAAAAAAATAAAATGCACGTCACTTTGAGTAACGTCCGTAGTTTATTAAAACTGGGTCAACCAATAAATGATGGTCTTTACCCGTCGCAAACGTTACAATTCTAAAAAAAATAAAACAAATGTGAGTTTAAGTGACGTCCGAGTTCTTTTTAATTGGGATGTTACTTCAAGTGACGCCCGAGATGTTTATTAACTAATAGCCGGATGGGGAATTTTCCACCCCCTCTATTAGCTATTAGTTTATCACCTGGGATTGACACCCCCATTGGAAACATGTTTTTGACATTTAGAGTGTAAATTTTACACTTTAAACAATTTACCTCTTCCATTGGAGATTCCCTTATTAGTATGAACGGTATTCGTAGTCATTACTTGTATCCTGAGACACGTGAATTAATTATTGGACATATCCGACATAGTATAAAGAGACTAATATACCTCCTTAATAACTAAAAAAAAAATGATCAAGACATCTGATTTGATGGCGACGATTGAATTATAAACAATTAATCTGGATAAAAAAAGAGTGAATGCGCGATCAAATAATGCATGAAAGCATTTTTTTTTTTTTTATGAATGAGCTAACTTTTTACTTTTGTATTGATAAGAAAAGGAGGTGGGCTATTTACAACATTGTGTTAACGTATTTATGTGCAAAGAAATACATACAACACTAATCAAATCTGGGGTAAACACGAATCAAATCAAGAGGTGATTGCATCTTGATAAACGCACAACCACCTTGGAAACAAGTAATCAGAGGGAGGAAACTAAAGGTAGCCCAGCAGCTTCTTACTTTGTTTCATTTCTCTCACCGGTTTTCTCTAATTACATCGTGGGGTTTGATTTGTTGGTGGGAAGTTTTCAATGGATAAATTAGTTTTAGTAGGCGATTTAAACTCTTCATTTTGTAGGAACTTTGCACAACGACGTCTGTGTCTGATTTCCTGTAAACTCTAGTACTGAAAAATGTTTGCCACATAAACGCGGCTTCTAACCATTATATAATTGAAAAATGTGGGAAGATTATAGTCTTTGTTTGTAAAGAAAGTATAGCAGTTAGTTTCATTTGTTGGATCATTTACTCTAACAAATACATTGTGTACTTCTTTAATTTGGAGTACATGATCTCGTCAAAAGAAATTAACATGGTTCTTTAAAGAAGAGAATGCCATAGACGGAAGATTTATGGACAATTTGGTGGTTGGATATAAGATCCTAATTCTGTGATGACGAATTTAACTACTAATCAGTGAACAAATTCTTAATCAATCCAAAATGCTCTGAAATAACCAAAATTGACAGTCACATGGATGTTCTAGTTACATGGCACATCACACGCAGATGTCTATCTATGCTTTTTGAAATGCGCTATAGAATAGGTTATCGACTCTTGTACGTTCTGAAGCCACAACGAAATCTGAAACGTCTTAAAAGTACCAAGTCCAAAGATAATGAAAATCCCCATTCTGGAGAATTTTAGGAGTTTTCAGGATTATCAGAGGACTCTGCGTACTTCACCTTCTTTTTTTAAGTATCACGATTGAACTCCCGTTCGAATTTTAAGCTGTACTGAAGCTACATCACTTTTCAATGCGGTACTCCAATCCTCATGAGGGCAAGATAAGCTATGAGCCTGTAGCCCACAAGCATTATGGCCAAAGCCATAAGAGCAATGCCCTTGTTATCAAGACCGACCAATTTTATCATTGGATAGCTTCCAACAGTGCAACTGACATTTGGGCCACACGAGTAAGTTTCGTTGGGAGTATATTGTGCCATCAAGAAGAGCTTGTACGTGTAATGGCTAAGAGAAATGTATTTTGTCCATGCTATAAAGCCTGGGACATGCTGCACATAGTATCCTCCAGCAAGAAGGAACGTCAACATAATCACTGATCCAAGCGTTGTTGCAGACTTGAGATCCATTACCATCGCACCAATAGCAAGCCCGAGGCCTTGAGCAACCATTACGCTGAATAGGAGAACAAACAGTGTCTCAAAGAAGTGTCCGGCTGTGAGTTTCAGCCCAGCCATGAAGTAAGTTATTATCACAAATATGGTTGGGAGTACAAGCTCCATTGGAAGGTCACCCACGATCCTAGCCATAAAATAGGACGAGAGCCTATACATGCCCGACGATCTCTCTTTTGTAAGCATCATATGCTCTTGGGGGAAGGTGAAGATTGCTTGAAATAGCGGGAAGAAGCCCCAAAAACCTGAGTAAAAGAAAAGCAACCCAACCTACACAGAGATAAAACCAGATCATGATTTTGCCAAATTGGAAAATCTTCCTCCTTGAGCAATTAGCTGAAAAAGTCTCTTTATAATAACCAAAGCAAGAAAATTCTATATAAAAGGGACATACCTGATCTTGGACGTTAGAAATATCAGACTGCCACCATAGAAGTCCACAAAGTATAGAAACAACTATTACTTGACCAATCTTGAGGCCAGAAAAGGACTCATGCCTCCTTTCTTTTAAACCTCTTTCGAGCAACACCGAGAATTGTTGCCACCAAGTTGTGCACCATCGTCCAAATCGCTTATCTTCTACAGTGTCTGGAAGTTGATTGTCTATTTCCTTGATCGTTGTATTCACTCTGTCTGCTTTGCTCTTGTAAGCAGAGATGAGGGATTGCTTCACAGATTTTTGGTCTTCCTCTGATTCACCTGAATAAATACCTACACAACGATAACTTCCAAATAAGCAAGTTGAAACATCTTTGATCATAGTGCAATATATCACACTGTATTGTAAGGTTTCCTACAAAAAGAATCAAGTTCCTGCTTTCAAGTTAGGACTTTATTCAATTGATGTTTATTACACTAAATGTAGACACAATAAACCATCACAAATGTTCTTTTACTTGTACAATACGTATTTTTCATACTTACCATTTGCAAGATCCAATAGGAAATCTGCAGGATTCATTGCCACAGCGGGTGTGTAGCCAATACTGGAAAAATAATTCATTACTTCAGCTCCATTTCCAAAATACAAGGGGTTACCATCCGAAAGCAGTATCACCTTATGAAACATGTAGAACAGCCTACTAGAGGGCTGGTGTATTGTCATCACCACTGTTCTTCCACCTCTTGCAAGCTCCCACAATGTCGACACAATTTTCTGTGCTGTTGTTGAGTCCAGGCCCGATGTGGGTTCATCAAGAAAGAGTAGACTTGGGTTGATCAACATCTCTTGCCCAATACTAACCCTCTTTCTTTCTCCTCCCGAAACACCTCTTTTAAACGGCCCGCCAATAATACTGTTCTTGCACTTTTCAAGACCAAGTTGAGTTAACACTTCTTCAGCATGTGCAACCTTCTCTTCTTTAGTGACTGTGTTAGGCAATCGTAGAAGAGCAGTATAGACTAATGTCTCCGTGACACTGAGATGAGGATAGAGAACGTCATCCTGGGTAACAAAACCCATGTTTCGCTTCATTTGATTAGAAAAAGGCTTGTCATTGTAAGTGATGCTTCCTTTGAGCTTCCCACCTAGTCGACCACCCAACGCAGTTAGAAGAGTTGTTTTGCCACTTCCAGATGGGCCTAGCATGGCTAACATCTCTCCAGGCAACACTTCCCCTGTTATTCCGTTCAAGATTATTTTCTCTTCTGATTTAGAACTTTTGCCACCAAGGCATCCTTCCTTCTTGATTTCAACCTTGTACACAACATCTTCAAACTGCAACCAATAACACAACCCATTTGCGTCATCAAAACATTCCTTTCAGCTTAAACTACAAGAACAGGAATTGTAATATATATGGTATCATAAACACAACTCAACACTTACTTTTATAATCATTTTCTATGGATTCTTTACCTTTAAATTCTCATTCTTTGAATTGGATACTAAACAGCAAATAGTGTAACAACAAATACATTGTACGACAAAAATTAGGAGAAAGTTTAGTAAGCAATCTATAACCCTGGCATGGTACCAATTCTGTCTAAGATATATAATACTTAGACTCTGCTTTTCTATATTCATCAACTTGAATGCTTTACTTAGCTTAATAAATAATTAAACAATGGGAGTACAGAGTACTGGCAAACCGTCCTGAAAAACCTGCATAGCCAATGCTAGCCATTGTGTTTTTCATTAATGAAAAAACAAGATTGACAAATAAACATATGGTAAACCACAAACAAATTGATCATTAATCATACTGGAAGAAAGGCCCTTATTCTACTCAGAAGAATTTCAATCACATTTTTCGCAGAACGAACTTGCTTAGCCAATAATTTCTGAAATACTAAATTGGATCGCTGTTTCCTCTGGTAGTCAAACTAGTAGCACCCAAACAATACAGGAATCCACTATTTCAGAACATTCTCAATTCCTAGTAAGTAACTGAACTTGCATTGATCACAAACTTGTGTTATTTTACTTTCTGTAGACTGGTCGAGTACAAGCACTATCATTAGATCCTTTATTTAAAAAGCGGAAACAAACAAAAAACCAAAATCCCAAATCTGGGCCCTCTAATAACCAAAAGGTGAGGGTGTATTGCCCCCACAAAGTCTATAACCAAGGGATGAGATGTGAGCGCACCCATACATCCCGTGTACTCTAGAACTGCTATAATGACTAGATTAAAAAGGTTACTAATGTACAAAACAAATCATCATCTTGCATCATCAAATTCCAATTCCCACAGGATAAGAAACAAACAAAAGGAAACAACCCTTCACCTTTAAAGACAAAAAAATAAATAAATAAATAAATAACTTGTTTTTATCCTGTTATATAGGAAAAGGTAGGGGTTTATAACAACATGCATGCTTGTTCGTCAACCTTCACAACCATACGTCCATACAAACGAAAAAAAAATGCAGAAAAATCATACCTTGAGAATAACAGGATGATTGGCTTTCTTGTATATAGCTGGAGATTCTTGATGATCAGTTTGAGATTCCACATCAATCATTTCAGTTCCCATACGTGTCTTTAACCAAAACAAATAAAGCAAAGTGTTTGTTTCTTTTCTATAAAAGACCCTATATATTCCGTGATGACATTAAAGATTTTTTTTCCTTTGATGTATTCAGAGAGAGAGATATAAAAAGGCAGAGAGTGAGAAAGAGACGGCAGCTATTACATGCAAAAAAAATATGAGAGGAGGAGAAGGGCGGTTTGAAGTAAATACTAAATACAGGTGTTATAGTTTCCCGGCTCTTTTAAAGCCCTTTCTTGTTAAGATACTCCGCGTTTTTTCCAAATTTCGCTCTCCCATTCAATTGAGCTCAGTATCTACCTGATTTTACTTTGTTATCCTATCGATATATCAAAAATCTTATAACTCACCTAGTTTCTATTTAGTCGACTTTTTACAAAATAAAAAATGGGGACCTTTATTTTTTATGGAAATTCTGTTTTTACAGGTAATCACATATTTTCACCTTATAGAAGGATATCACAAATAAATATATAGCATTTATCCGATATATTTTGTATTGTTTTACATTTTTATTGAATACTATCAGTAATTTCACGTATCAATCTATCATATCTCGACAAGTAATGATTGTAGACTGAAAGGCTGGAAGGCAAAACTTTCAGCATGTGTTATGTTATCGTATGTATGATTTTGGGAGTGATTTTTTGCTCCCTAGCGGGATTTGCCCCAAGAGCTCCAAGCGAAACACGAACCAACCACGTGTCTACTAAAAAGAGATTGACAGGTATCAAATTCCTTCCTTAGAACAAACTTCCTGATTTGCCCCCACTAAAAATAGAAAAAATAAAAAGAAAAAAAATTAAAAAAATCTCATTGTAAAATGTATAGGAGTTCTTCCCATTATTAGTTAAAGATTTTTTTTTTTTTTTTTTAGTTTGAAAGAAGTGTCACTAGTTAAGCACTTCAAGTTTTTTATTTATTTATTTTTTCCAACAATTAAGACCAAAAACTAGATTTTGTAACTGGTTAAGTTTTGTTCTTTTATTTTTTTAAGGTTGGGGTAAATCAGGAAGCATATATTAAAGTGGAAATTTGATAACTGTTTTTGATAAATCAGTGGACACTTGGTTGGTTCCTGTTTCCCTTGGAGCTCTTGGAGCAAATCCCGTTGGGAGCAAAAAATCACTCTGATTTTGGAAGTTATAGTAATATATTATACCAATTTTTTACTTGAAATTTAAAGTTTATTTTATAATTAATCTTTGGATTTAAATATGCTAAATGTGTGATATGGACTTTGATGTAACTCTCTTCAATGGACTAAAAAAAATTACTACAAAACGGTAAAATTAACTAAATTTGCACTTAGGTGCAGGATAATACATCTCCTCGTAAAAGAGAATCTTGTCACAAATATCTGGGACACGCGACCCTACGTCTACTTCGTGTGACAATTAATGCTTGGGATCACATACATCTCTAGTAGACAAAACGTTTGCTTCATCTCTGCAGAAAACATTTATTCCTCTTAATTGTGACATTAATCTCCTATTAATTGCTAACTAAGAGCACTGAACAATTCAACATGCATGGCCATTTTCCCAGAAAACTCTTGCGATGGGTTGAAAACCAGCACGTGCAATACCGAAAGCCTGCATTCAGTGATGAGTGATGAAGCAGGGGTTCGAAACATTTCGAAATTCCTGAGCGCACATTCCGAAAATCTCTCTGGTCAAATTTGGGCCCTGCCTTTAGTGAATCACTAATTATATTGAAGCAGCAGGTAAGGGTGGGATTTGAGCCGAGGGCTCGGAGCTCGGCTTGGGCTTGGCTTGTTTAAGCTCGGCTCGAACTCGCTCATTTACTATATGAGCCGAGCTCGAGCTCAAATAAAAGCTCGTGTAACAAATGAGCTTGATGAAACTCGGCTCGTTTAGTTCAAATAACATATTTATAGTATAAAATAACCGAGGGCTCGGAGCTCGGCTTGGGCTTGGCTCGTTTAAGCTTGGCTCGAGCTCACTCGTTTAACTATATGAGCCGAGCTCGAGCTCGAGCTCAATTTAAAGCTCGTATAATTAGCGAGCCGAGTTTGAGCATGATAAAGCTCGGCTTGTTTAGCTCGAATTCCACCCTTAGAAGCAGGTGTTATAAAATCCGTTGGATATATGGATGCCCACTATTAAGCCCATATGGAACGTTTATCCGGGTAATATTTTATTTTGGTGTTTATCCTGGTAATCCTTTATTTTTGAATGGAGGTTATATAGTTATATATAAAGGTAACTTCCTTCTATTTAGACTGAACTCAATTAATAAGATTTCTCTGTATCTCATTCTCTCCATAATTCAATATACTTAAGTTAGTGTGGTGTTCTCTCTAACTATATTTAATTCTAACACGTTATCAGCACGATAGTCTCTAGCTTTGGATTAAATGTATGTGTTTTACTTACGATTAATGGTATGTGTTTAATTTGTGATTAAATCATAATTGATATTGTTGATACCATATTAAATTCGTTACTATCGAATTTAATTCTACTGTAGAATTTTTTTTTTCGTCATCGGTACGTTATTAAGAGATATTAGTGTACTGTGTATCACTATCTCACGTTTCATGTGTATCGGTATATGTCTGTTCCATCTATTTCATTGATTACTCTTACATGTTGGTTAATGGATGAAGTTTAGATTCATTTAGCATGTTTTATTAATGGTAGCCGGTGCCCTTATTATTACTTGTTGTCGTCGGATTTCGGGCCTTATGATGACTGGTTACTGTGTTTTGCATCTGTTTAATTAGTTAAGTTAAGTATCCATGATTCCTTTAAAAGGTTCTAGTCGGTTTGTTCTAGTGGAGAAGATGACAATGACATAATCTCTTTTGTTAGCCGGGCCTAATAACTTTTAAAGGCCAACTCCCATATGTTTTATTGGTTCTGGGCCTTAAGTTAATAAAACCCAACTAACCCAGTTTGACCTTTAAGCCATTTTAAGTTATTTTGATGCACATAATTCATTATAACTCCGTTTTTAATACATAAATACTTGTTACGATAAGTGATATTTGGTGGTTGTTAACTTGTTATATATGTGACTCAAAATACTAGCCCAAATCTCGATCCAACGTAAAAATTTGATGCATAAATTTTATTTATTCTGTTACAGTTACTTAAAAGATGTCAAACCTTACTAAACTTGATTTTCAAGCTCTTTTAATTAGTGATGCTAAGATCTATTTACAATCTAAAAAACTTAGTGATGCTATTAAAGAAGGAAACAAAATGAGTCCAAAAGAAAATGCCACAGCTCTCATATTCCTACGTCATCATATTTATGATGAATTAAAAAATGAGTACTTAATAGAGAAAGATCACTACACCAAAACAGCTTTTTTGTGACACCAAAATGGCATCACAAATAATTTTAGTGACACCATTTTGGCGTCACAATTTGACGTCAATTATTTTTGTGACGCCATTTTAACGTCACAAATATTTGTGACACAATTTTGGCATCACGAATTTGTGATATCAAAATAACATCACTATATTTTGTGACCCATTTTGACATCACAAATTAGTGACGCCAAAATGGCATTACAAATATTTATAACGTCAAAATGGTGCACAAATTGTGACGTCGTTTTTGCATCACAAAATATATTTTAGAAAATAATAATAATAATAATTGGTTGCTATACAACCTTACAGTTTTGCACCCTGTAAAAGAACTCATTTAAAACACCGTCCACTCTATAAAATACAAAATTACACCATCAATCCCATTCAAGAATATATAGTATTCATTCCATCCCTTTCAAAATTATGAAATCACTTGCAAGACTAAATACTTATATTTCCCAAGTGAAAGTGCTATGCTACATTACATTGTGTTTACAACTAGCTACCTAGAAATAAAGTCCCCTGATCACCACTGCTTATGCCTTGACCCTAACACCATGTGAGAAAATGATTTCATGTCTAGCTTATCCATCCTTCCAGCCATCATAGCCTCGTTCTATTAAGTTCAATCTACAAAATAGAAAAACAAAAAACTAGTTAGATTCAATATATCGTAAAGCGACAAAATCCAATATAGCACAAAATGCAAATCTCAAATTCTTGAAATTTTTTGCACAATGTACAACCAACAAGGAAAAGATAGCTAGTCAGCTCGAGTAATTAGCAAGATAGCTGGATAGTTCTAGTTGAAGTTGTTTTATGTAGAAGGCTCGTACTTCAAGAATGGGGGTAACATGAGCTTTATTTGAGTAGTGAATACTAATTCTAATACATTTCCTTCAAACTTAACCTTTTATCTACCCACTTAAATTTTAAAAATGCAAAAGAAACCCTTACCTCTTTGTAAATAGTTGTCAGCCTAGGATGTGCATGACTAAACGGTTTGGGGAAAATACTGCCCTCGGCTTCAAATCTGGACTCAGCAGTAGATGTGTCACCTCCTTTCATCTGTTCCAACAGTAGGAATGATACCAGAAAATAGAAAGCTATTACAAAACGATGTATTGAAGATTAGTTCCAAAATGTATCTTGAAAGTCTTGATAAATTTAAAGGTCTTACCCCACTGTGATGTGGCTTACTATAAGCAATTATCGTTATGATCACTAATCACTTTGTTGGGAACTTTTACAATTTGTCTAACATATCGTGCTTCACCATTACTTAACCCTCAAAAATGAAAATCCGACAAAGAAAAAATTTACGAACAATACGTAAAAACACAATTGAAAGAATACTCACGAATCAAACTTAAGAGAAATGAAAGTTCCAAAACAAGGACGAACCTCTAATATCTTTGGGAACTTTCTAGGGACCTTTGTCGGACCTAAGGCAGCCACCCGATGCCTTGCAGTGCACAGTGATAAAACATAAAAATGATCGTTTACCTACGAAATGAACGATGAAACTCAAAACGTAAGTAAACTAAAACTAATTTTATGTGCCTAATATTTATCAAAGATTTCTACTCTCAATCGAGATATAGTAGAGTAGATGATTCGTTCCACTCCTAGTCCTTCCGCATGCTGTGCTCTCTACGTATAATTACTCTTAACTAAAGTCTAATGAGAGATTTACGAATGGCAACTAGACTACGATGCAACTACCCACAAGATGCAACTAGTCGACTATTAGAACAACTATGGGAATGCTACGTAGATTCTATGATAAGGAGTTGAGGGGGATTGATTCCACCTTAACTCGACTTAAACCTACTAACGACGAATCGTCGTAATCCGAAATGAACTGCCTTCAATATAACAATGCAGTTACTCCTAATCCCTAATTACACATGGCATTTCTACCAATTCATAACTAGTATGTGAACGATTACACCCATTCTCATGGTGAACTAATCATTTCTAGAGTGGAAAGGAAATTACGACGACTCTACAATAATCGGGATCAAGCTTTCATCAAGGCTTCTCAACCCCCTCAAATGGAGGTTTAGCCGAGAATCATCACGCTATCATTCCCAATGGAATTCAAACAAGACATGATATAAAGATTTGAACTTTACTTGTTTAAACTCAATTCAAAACTACTCATGCAATAATTGAATTAAACTAATACTGACAAATAATTAAATCTACGAATTGAAACTAAACAATTAATGGAAATGAAACTAGATTATGGATAACACTATTTTATTAATTTAATGAATAATAAAACTATGATTCAAATACTAAATTAATAATCTAACTAATCTAGGTCTAGCTTTCTACGTAATAAGGGAATTTAGATCTAAACAATTGTAAATGACAAGAATCGAAATTGACAAACTAGCTATTTTATTTATCAAACTAATGAAGAACAATGATTCTAAAGATTAATCTAAAACCAGAATTGAACTGAAGCTAAACTAAATTAAAAACAATTAAATCTAGATCTAGAATTATCTATAGTTTTACGTCTAACTAGCTACCATTAACAAAGAGCTAAGCTTTGGTTTTTATATGTTCAGATCCAAATATCGTGTATGGGCTTGGATCCATGTTTTGGGCCAGAGAATCAGGCCCAAAACCCAATTCTTTCAGTCCAAAAAGGCCTTCTCAGCTGCAGTTGGCTTCAACAGACTTTTCGTCTACTTCTACTCCTCTGATGGGATCAAGGCTTAAACCATTGGAAATCTCTTTCCGAGTTGGTCGTTTTGACATAAGGTAGGCCCCATTCCGAGGTTTGAGTCCAAAGATCTGACCTTCGGAGTTCTCTCGACTTTGTGTCTTTGTTTTACGCCCGCGTCGACTTTTCAGCTTTTGGCCGGGCTTTAGAAAGGCTTTTGTCTTCTTGAATCTTGGCCTTTAATCACGGAGCTCCTTAGTAACCGACCTTTGCTCCTTTATCTCGCTAAAGTGGCACATTTCTGCATAATAATGGATTTTGAAGCCCGAAATGCATAAAACACGTGTCGGTGTTAACTCTTAATTATTACTCACATAATTGGTCTACAAGTATGGTATTCGGGGTTAAAACTACAGTTTTGGGCTCTTATCAAACCACCCCAAACAGCATTTTGCTTGTCCTCAAGCAAATATGAGAAATTAGAATAAGTGACCAAAAATGGAGTTCTAACTACTCTCGTTTATTTGAGTCGCGATTGCATTGACCATATCGCAACAAGGCCTTAAACCACTAGGAATTCCCTAGTGGACGAGTTATAGCCTCGTGAGAGTTTTCCCAGTGAAGGTACTCACAAACTTTATCTATACTACAACGACTAAGAAATAAAACTATTGTTTCCTTATTCATGCTCTAAATTAACTATACCTCTCACTAGCAATGCATATAGAGTAATCAAGTCAAACCTAAGCTAATATATGCATAATAATCAATCATCTACAATAAACATATATACAATGAGTAATACTATGAAATGCCTAGCGGGTTAGTTTAAAACTTCGAATAAGCGTCCTTAAGTAGGTTCTCACAATAATAGTCAAGATACAACACTCTCGATTTTTTCCACTCAAGTTTATTTACTCCGATTAATGCGATGGGCACACTTTACCTTACAATCTCAATGACAACAAGGAAGCGAGTCGATCAAACACATCGCCACTTACTATCACACTAACCTATTCCTAATTGAGCTAGAGGTCTTTATTAGGTGTTCTTGGGGATTAGGAGATGGTTTAAGAAGGAAGGAAATGGATATTCAAAAGGACAAGTATGAGATAATAGAGTTTTCATATTATGTAACTAGAAAACCTTGTTATTTACTTTTGCTTCTACACTTTGTTTCCATTAAAAAAAAATATATATATATATATATATATATATATATATATATATATATATATATATATATATATATATTTTTTTTTTTTTTTTTTTTTTTTTTTTTTTTTTTCTTTTGACTCCTTTTATGCTATTTTTTTTTAGTTTTTATTTTATTTCTATTTCTATTTTTCTTTTCTTTGGATGGAAACTTCTTTTCTTTATTTTCTGAAGCAATTAACTAACTTTTGTTTACACAGGTTTTTCTCTTCTTCTTTCTTTCTCATTCTATTATCAGACTTATCTAAATTGGGTAGGTTGAATTTTTTATTTTGTTTTGTTTTGTAACGGGGTAAAGGATTTGTGGTTTATGGAAGGCTAAAGAAAGGCTCAGAGGGGCGACTAGCGGAAAATAATTCATAGGTTTGAATTTCTGGCTATATCGATCCAAAGAGGGCCTAAATTCTCACTTAGGATATGGCATAGTGATCAAGTAAGTGGACGTGTGATTTCTCTATCCGGATTTTACTTCTCCCTTGTATCATTTCTCAAATGTTTCGCTCATATAAGGCTTTAGGCTATATTCTCACAGGATTTGTAGAATAAGTACTCTAGCCTAGATTTGAAACTTATCGCTAACAATCATAGATACTCATGTAATATATTTATAGATAGATGCAAAGATTATTACCTACATATTAACCTAAGTTTCTAAAAATTATTCTAATGTAAAAGCTACGTGAGACTTCTAGATTATTAAGAGCATAGAGAAGGAAAACAATACCAATATTCCTAAGTGTATAGCATGAACTTATTTATTTATATTTTTGAATTTTTGAAATTTTAACTAGAAAACAAATGCATATTATACCTATCTATATCCTAACAGATGCCTTAATTACACGTGTTTCTATGCCCCCCCCAAACAAGAATCATGCTTTGTCCTCAAAGCATTTAAATAAATAGGGTAGGAAAAATACCATTGAAGTGCGTGAAATTTAGGAACATCTGCAAAACAAGGTTAGAACGTACTAATATAGGAAATAAAAACTGACGCAACTTTATAAGAGTTCCACCCATTATGGGGTTAACAAGAATCAAATTGCTTGGGACATAAGCAGACACTAACTAGAATTAAAACTTACCTTATCTCCCGCTTTATTCATCATCCTCCTCATCCTTTTCTTCTATAAAGAAGTGAGGTTCCTTTGCGTCCTGCCATGCCATGACAATTTGCCAGGCTTCCCACCATTTATCATCTATTATTGCTAACCTATTAAAGCCGCCACTTGGTGCGGCGGGTGTAGGGTGCAACCTCGATGAGGTTGTATCCTCCACCCTTTGCCAAGTCATTACGCGGAAAGATCGAATAATACTATTGGTGGGTCGCCTGAATGTCGAATCGTAATCCAATCCGTGAAACGTGTACAAAAAACAGGAAAGAAACATAGCATAATATGGGAAATTAGAACAGGCATAAGAAGGTACTTATGCCTCATGCTATGGGCTCGTGCTAAACTAGACATCAAGGTTCTGGGAAGGTCATGGCACATACGTTCCGTGGCTAAAGCAAGGAAGACGCTGCAAGTGGCATCATTCACAGAAGAAAAACGCTATTCCCCTAAAATGTTTAGCATGATCCAAAACATAACAGTTCCTATGTTCATGGATAGGCTACCAAAGGCGACGTTATAGTCCCCTTGGTCCTCGATACGGAAAATGCCTGCCCCATACGACTCATGCAAAAACTCATAAGTGTAGACATACATATTATCTACCCAATAGCACCATGGGTCTTGTATTTCAGTGAGCATAGCAAGTCCAAGAACAAATGCTAGCAAGAACCTAGTAATTTCCATTGGTTCATCATCAATGTTGATGGAGAACACTTGTTCTCCATCTGGTCTCTCAAATAAAATGTAGTTATCGTAAAAATAAGATGCTAGTGTTGGAGAATAAAGTGCATCAGGTCTTACCATAAGCGGTTCCCAGCCTACGTATGTGATCGCCTCGTGAAACCAAACACCATAAGTAGTTCTTTGGAACAAATCTTCGAAAGACTGTTCCGGTATCAATGTAAGAGATGTCATCTCTAAATTACGCTCTGGAATAGCTGCGAATGACCCGGCAACAACCCACAGAAAACTGGAATTTTTCTGGTCCACGGAAGTCGGTAGTCGAAAGTCCACTCCACTTGGAAAAAGTCGCTCGATGATTTTGGAATTCCAGTGTTTAAGCGTGAGTCGCTCACTTTTACGAAAAGAAGTCTGCACAAAATTCGACAAATGTGTAGAGCGCGATTAGCGCTTCCTCAGGCTCAAAGCCCCAGGTGTCTTGAAGATCGAAAAATAAGACGAAATGTGGGAGTGAAAGGTGAGTGATGGATGTTTGGTGTAGTGTGGGTTGTGAGTGTAGAATGAATGAAGTTTATATAGGTTTTAAATTGCTAAAAGCGGATCGGGGAAGTTGCCAAAAAGTTTTCTGGCGGTTTAGAAATACTAAAATTTCCAATCCCGAAAACGGAAACAACTCATTTTCTTGATTCTAAAACAAACCTAGTATCTTTTAGGTTGAATTTAGGATAGAATCTACCTATTTTATCGAGATTTCATCCTACCATGATACTTATTCATAGATATGCCTAATCGGCCATATTCTCACCCTGACTCCGCAATAACTTCTAAAACAAGGGTCATATAAAAATCATGCTGGAATAGATAACACCACCCCCAAACAATTTGGGAAGGTGGGATCAACATTAAACAACCACGCACAATGAAAATAATGACATTATATTAATATTGGCATTAAATGCCTTTTTACTACAAAATTCAAATTACGGAATTAAACTTACATTAAAATAACTAACAATACTAAAACTACAAAAAATAACATCAAGCTATACTATCCCTAACCACTTCGGTACTGGTAGCGGAGGGCACACGCTCAGGAGATGGCTCCTGAGCTCCCGATGGGCCAGCACCATTCGTCTTTCGGCGACGACGCTCATGCCTCGATGGTGTGTCCTCAGAAGGAGAATCCCCGTGAGGTGGGAATCGTGCAAGCATGTCGGCCCGGAACTGGCGCTGAGCTTCTAGCTCAGTCATCATCTGTTCCCACCGCTCATCCTCCCGACTGGGATCGGATCTCGAAGTTATGATGGATAGTAGCATGTCGAGTCCGGAGGTCTTCGCAGATAGTGTTGAGTGAATGCATGCCATGATGAATTACAGCCATGCGTTCTGCATCTGACCAACACCTCTCCAAGGCATCAGCATCAAAACAAGTCAAGTCCTCCTCATCCTCCGAGGCATTCTCATTTCCACCATCCTCCTCATCCTCTTCCCTATCCTCAGGCAACCTCCAAACTCGTTGGACACAATCCTTATAGATACGAGGATTTCGGTGCGGTGAGGGTAAATCCTATCGACGAGTCGCTCTCAACTTCAAAGATGATCTTGGTTATCAACACGGGGGAGAGGTGCAACGGACTTCCCTACTCCCCTAATCATGTTAAGCATAAACTCCAAGATATAGAACTCGTACTTCTGCTCCTGGAGTATCCATAAAATGTGGAGGCAGTTCAGACCGATGTCGCTGACCTTTTCCTTTCCTAGGACGTTCCGACCAATCCATCGAGCCGCGGCCGGTTGGTTGGTTCTAAAGGGATGCTGGCGAACACAATCTTTTTTAGGTGAAGCTCGCATTGTAGTTCCTTTCGATGCTCGCCATCCGCGTTCATCAACGGCTCTACCCCATTATATTGGGACTCCTGTAACGTGACATCTAAATGGATTCTAGGTAGAATGCCTAGAATCTCAGCCAACAACCCAGTAGTTAATTCCTTCCTCCTCTTCGCCACCATAACAAAAATTCTACTCCCCTCCAACTCCCTCGTGTTGTAGAACCGTCGGACTAAGTCTTCGTGGTAAAAGGCTTCGGTCGAGTACCACAAGCTATTCCAGTCTCTACTAATCATTTTGTCACCATAAAACGGCGCGAAGTGGTCGCCAGTAAATGCTTGCTCCGGCAAAATTCGACGTTGTTGAGCCATTGGAGTGTTAGGAATGTAGTGGGGGTTTAAATGGGATGTGGGGTTGGAATTTAAGTCAACCGAATGAAACAAACAGTGGTGGTGGCACGGTGGTGGCGCGACAGCTTGAATTTGTAAATTTCGGTGGTTTTTGGTGATGTAAGTTGGTGGATTTGGTGGTTGTTTTGTTTTAGAGAAGATTTGAAGTGGATTTTTGATGGTTGGCGTGGGTTAGTTTAGGTTTCTTTTTAATTTACATTTTTTTTTAGGTTTTGAAGCTTTGGTGGTCATTAATGGCGGGTTGGAAGTGAAGAACGCGACTGTTGGTGCAAAGGTAAGAAAAGGCCGGCGGTAAGCATCGGTTGGGTTGGCCCAAGCCCAATTCGAAATTTTCGATTTTTCGCGCAACTTCAAACTAAAATTTCCACTTCGTTACCAGTCCGATTTTTGCGAATGAGATATGGAAATGATTAGGAGAGAATTTCCAATCCAATGATCCATAAAACACTCCATTCCGACCGTGGATGACATATAAGATAGTGGAAAATGTCTCGAAGTGTGTGCATGACATACGTTATGTGAACGAATGAACTATAAATTCATAGAATATGTCAACCCGAATCGAATTACAATTAAACAGCCTAGACAACTTTAATGGGACATAAAACATTCTAGGATGGAAACACGACCACCCCACCCCCAAACAAAAATTTTTTTTTTACAATAAAGTTTAGAAAATTTGTTTTTTTTTAAGTGGGTCTTTTAAAGTCAGATTCCCGAGACTTCTTAGATTACTATGTTTATTCTTTAATATAATATATATATATATATATATATATATATATATTTACTTTTATAATGAAAAACAATAAGCAAGAAAAGACATAATTCACCCCATAGAGAAACATGACTCAAAAAATCCGAAAAACATGCAAGAGTGGAAAACGTGAATTATGTTAAACGTGGACTTAGGATCCGGTAGTTACAGCCACACACTTCATAGGGAGGGCCCGGTTACCTTAATGGTGCACTCACCAATATCTGGAAATAAAAGGAATGCACCAAACACAACAAATTGAGTCATTTATAGTCAGATACTCGAGACTTCATCTAAACATATGTATGAACATGCAGTTTATCATATATCAACAACCAAAATAGTTGTGGATCATTCCATAAATAAATATCACAGAAAACATATCCAAACACAATCAAGCACCAAGATTTCCTATGACACAACCTAGTGAACTGAAAGGGAAGTCGGATAACCCTATAACGTAACCTAGCATGCACCTTCTTTTTCATTTTTGAACGAGAGGGTGTTCTAGTGAATAAGTGTGGAAAAATGAATGGTTGTGTAAAAAATAGTGGATATGGATAAGTTGTAGAAGGAAAGCATGTAAACAATGAGGATGTGGGTTTAGCACAAAACTCATTCATGGTGTAGGTAGGGACTGTTTCAAGTCTGAAAATGAAGGTGTCAAATGCTTTGTTCTTCTGAAGTATTTGTTTACTAGGTGGATTTAAAAATTATGAAGCACGTAAAAACAAAAGGATCGAGTGCAAACTCGAGATTCCTTTGAAAGGGTGGAAGGAGGGGAGTCGAGGTGGATGTTGTGCAAAGTAGTTCTTCATAGGGTGAATCATCACCTGCTCTAAGAAACTTCTTGAATTCCTCATCTAGATTGGTCATATCCACATTACTATGGTAGTCCACTATATCTTTGAGAAAGTCATCTATCTCGTCCTCATACATAATATGTATATCGACTAGTGTAGGAATGAAAATGTTGGAGTCTGAACTTCCAAAGGAAAGAAATTTGGGCATATGATTATCAGGGAACGTGTTGTTGAAATAATCTCGAGCGAAGCTCTCGATCATGCTAACCTCTCCATCCATAGATCTAATCGGGTAAATGTGTCTTTGTTTTAAAACATTTACTTCAACAAAGAAGATGGCCAAAAGACATGGACATTGAACCATCAAGCTGCAATTAATGAGCCGCATTGGCGGTTGCCAAGAAAAGACGCATCCTAAGATGATCGGACAGTTTGTTAGCGACTTCTCAGATCGAGGATTACAAAATCAGCCGGATAGTAGAAATCCCTGAATTTTTACCAAAGACATTTTTCGACCACACCCTTAGGATACTTAATAGACCGATCGGCTAATTGCAACGCCATTTTAGTGGGTTGCATCTCGTCTAGACCTATTTGTCTATACAAATAAAACGGGAGTAAGTTAACACTAGCCCCCGTGTCTAATAACGTGGTCGTCGTTATAAGAATCTCCTAAGGTGCATTGTGACATAGGGGATCTACCGGGTCCTTGTACTTAACAATTCCATTATGTTCAGATAGAGTTGGGAATTGTTCTGTTAAAAAGGCGTCTTTTGGTATATTGGTCTTACGCCTAGTAGTACACAAATCCTTAAGAAATTTAGCATGGTGTGGTAGCTTTTTAATAGCTTCGAGAAAGGGAAGGTTTATAGTTAGATTATTGAAAATGTCCCTAATCTCCTCATAATTAGTATCCCTGGTTAACATGACTAATTTTTGTGGAAACGGTGGTTTCTCTCTATATTTAGCAATTGTATCACCTGGATGTTTAACCTTGGCTTTCTGTTTCTTAGGTTGTGTTGTAACTGGTACCTCTATAGTGGTAGGCTCTTCGGTTTCTATTTGGTATCTAGTAAAGTAGCGGTGTAGTAGGGACTCTTGGTGGGGTAATTATAGGTATAGTTACTTTGTTATCAACCACTCTGCCCGAGAGTGGTGATGGCCTTTAGCTCACCTACATTTTCATATTCATTACTAGTATTATCGGTTACCTCAAAGGCTGTGTTTGTTATTTTAGGATTAGGTATTGCGTGACCTGAAAACACACCTACCTTTGGGTTGGGCTTTATCTTGGGCCAACTGTTGGCTTAAATTATTAACGGATTGTAGAAGATGTTGGTTAGATTGAGCCATGGTTTGGAAAAGTTTTTGGCTCACTTGTATGAAGGTGTCAAGACGATCCGGTTGTGTGGGTGTAGTAGTCACGGGTGGTGTGACTGGAACTATCTCGCGTGAATTATTTATGGGCGGATTTTGATAGTTATTATTTACTAGGACGATACCTCTATTAGCATTATAATTATTATAACTACCTTGATCTAGTACTTGACCTTGTCGAGGTTGCACTTGGTTGTTGTAATTATTAAAATTACCCCGACCACGCCCTTGTCGTGGTAGAGCTTGGATAAACCGTGCGTTGGCCTAACATATTGATTATTGTACCACGGAGGTGTGGCGTGTTGGTTATTTCTCCAACCGGGTTGGGATTTGTCTCAAGGGGCGTTAGGTTCACTATTAATGGAACAAGGCTTTCATAGGCTATAGGACGCTGGAAGTCGGGATGCTCGTGGGGCTCCAACAAACTACATGGATTTGAATTTACATTCATGATGGGGATAGGCTTTTGTTGAACGTAGATGGCCTCTACCTTTTAGTGAGTGATTCGATTAGAGTTTTAAGCTTGGGATCGTGTTTAATTTCAAACATACCGCGGCCTTAACTATATTAGAAGAACTAGCGGAGCGGTGGATATCGCCACTACCCCCAGTTGTTATTTAAACTTTAGTTTGATCCTCTAAAAATTTATAAGCCTCCGAGGCTCCTTTACTTAAGAAACTACCCCATTCATTATGTCAAGGACTTCTTTTATGGTGGTGTAGAAGTCCTTTGAAAAAGGCACGAACTAACGTGTCTTTAAACTAAGTTATGATGTGGACACTCTATAAGGAGATCGGTGAAATGATTCCAAGCCTCTGAAAATGATTCATGAGGATTTTGTCGAAAAGAAATGAATCTTGGAAAGCATCTCATCCGTCTTTAGGGGTGGCTAAAATGTTCCATAAACAAATGAACAAGTTTAGCCCACGAGTCCACGAATTAGGGCGTTTGGGCGCTTAACCAAGACGCCTCCTTATCGGCTAAGGTGAAAGGGAATCCCTTAGTTTAATTTGTTCCGCACTAACCGTAGGATGATGGAATGTTGTAAGGACTTGTTTAATCCTACGCATGTGTTGATAAGGTTTTTCATGGTCTAAACCATGAAAAACGGGTAACAAATTAAAATTATTTGGGGGGATTCGGAAATCCTCCACTGGGTCTGCTAGAACGATGCAAGATTTGGGGCTATCACTCAAGGCTTTATAAAAGTCCGAGAGAGGAGTCTCTCCTTCGTCGGGCATTGTGTCAGGTAGAGTATGTGGAATAGTAGCTAGAGGTGCAATGAGTGGTATACTAGATAGGCGTGATTGTTGATGTTGCTGTGTAATTATGCTCGGTGTTTTTGTTCGACCAGATCTTAATCTCATACAAGGCTAAGACCAAACTTAGCTAATTACGTCAACACTCCAAACAATCCCCGATACTAGTATAAACCTCTAACGAGAGATGCGAGGTGTGGAAGAAAGGAATACCTGATTGCGTCCTTGCTTCGCTTATGAATAACGCCTTGTTTACGGCGTGTTGATGTATATAACTAGTTAGAACACTGAAAAACTTGAAAAATCAAAGTTCGAATCAAACCTGTGGAAATCCGGCAAAATTTAGCTCAGGGCGCGGGTGCGCTCACTTTAGGCGTGGGTCCGGTCGATTAATGGCCTCAAATTGAGGTGTTTGGTCCGCGGATCGATCGCTTCCAATAACTTGAGTGTGTCGCGATCCTTTGGGCTGAGTGCGCTCCGTGCAAATTTTTCTCGTAAGTTTTCAATGTTGAAACGGACAACCACAGTATGAATCAAACAAGTGTGGGTGGGTTTAATGGGACTTTAAGAAGAGTACTTATACTACGAAAACAATGCGAAAGTGAAACTAAGATGGCAGCTGCGCCATTTGATAAAACATAAAAATGATCGTTTACCTACGAAATGAACGATGAAACTCAAAACGTAAGTAAACTAAAACTAATTTTATGTGCCTAAGATTTATCAAAGATTTCTACTCTCAATCCTATGAGATATAGTGGAGTAGATGATCCATTCCACTCCTAGTCCTTCCGCATGCTGTGCTCTCTACGTATAATTACTCTTAACTAAAGTCTAATGAGAGATTTACGAAATGGCAACTAGACTACGATGCAACTACCCACAAGATGCAACTAGTCGACTATTAGAACAACTATGGGAATGCTACGTCGATTCTATGATAAGGAGTTGAGGGGGATTGATTCCACCTTAACTCGACTTAAACCTACTAATGACGAATCGTCGTAATCCGAATTGAACTGCTTCGCAGAACAATCTGGTTACTCCTAATCCCTAATTACACATGGCATTTCTACCAATTCATAACTAGCATGTGAACGATTACACCCATTCTCATGGTGAACTAATCATTTCTAGAGTGGAAAGGAAATTACGACAACTTTACGATAATCGGGATCAAGCTTTTATCAAGGCTTCTCAACCCCCCTCAAATGGAGGTTTAGCCGAGAATCATCACGCTATCATTCCCAATGGAATTCAAACAAGACATGATATAAAGATTTGAACTTTACTTGTTTAAACTCAATTCAAAACTACTCATGCAATAATTGAATTAAACTAATACTGACAAATAATTGAATCTACGAATTGAAACTAAACAATTAATGGAAATGAAACTAGATTATGGATAACACTATTTTATTAATCTAATGAATAATAAAACTATGATTCAAATACTAAATTAATAATCTAACTAATCTAGGTCTAGCTTTCTACGTAATAAGGGAATTTAGATCTAAACAATTGTAAATGACAAGAATCGAAATTGACAAACTAGCTATTTTATTTATCAAACTAATGAAGAACAATGATTCTAAAGATTAATCTAAAACCAGAATTGAACTGAAGCTAAACTAAATTAAAAACAATTAAATCTAGATCTAGAATTATCTATAGTTTTAGATCTAACTAGCTACCATTAACAAAGAGCTAAGCTTTGGTTTTTATATGTTCAGATCCAAAAATCGTGCATGGGCTTGGATCCATGTTTTGGGCCAGAGAATCAGGCCCAAAACCCAATTCTTTCAGTCCAAAAAGGCCTCTTCAACTGCAGTTGGCTTCAACAGAATTTTCATCCACTTCTACTCCTCTGATTGGATCAAGGCTTAGACCATTGGAAAGCTCTTTCCGAGCCGGTCGTTTTGACATAAGGTAGGCCCCATTCCGAGGTCTGAGTCCAAAGATACACCCTTCGGAAGTTCTGCTGACTTTGTGTGCTGTTTCTGCCCGCGTCGACTTTTCACCTTTTGACCGGGCTTTAGAAAGGCTTTGTCTTCTTGAATCTTGGCCTTTAATCACGGAACTCCTTAGTAACCGACCTTTGCTCCTTTATCTCGCTAAAGTGGCACATTTCTGCACATAATGGACTTTGAAGCCTGAAATGCATAAAAACACGTAATCAGTGTTAACTCTTAATTATTACTCACATAATTGGTCTAAAAGTATGACTGTTACAGGGTTAAAACTACAGTTTTGGGCTCTTATCAACAGGTACCCCCATAAATTTGGGTAACTCACTGGGGAAGTTCCAAGGTCTATCAGAAGTTTATACATTTTAAATATATAAAATGAGATACATATTCCTAATCTTTGACATCTACCAAATTCAAGTCAGAATCATATACCTCACATAAATTATCTCCTGGTACTTGTTTCCAAGAACCTGTTAAAGCAATTCACAATCAACTGTTATATGTCCCAAAATATAACACTGACCATAATGCCAAAAATTATTACAAGAAACCATAACATATAGAGTAGTGTTCTAGCAAACATGAATCTTGGAAGTTGTCTTGGGTCTAGATAACAAACCATCACCCCACCCATCCATTCACACTGAACTTCAATTCAACTTAGCTTAATTATGTTACAATACACTACCGCTACATTCTTCATACCACAAAACTTCGCATTAGTCCAACCTTACTATCATACTTCATTCAAAATGTAGTATCTATTTCAATAATTGTCATTCCAAATCCCAAATCAGTACCTACACTAGTTAAAACTAGACAAGCTAACAAACCACATCACAAAAAAAAATAACCAAACCACTCTAAACTTAAAGAAAAAAAATGTACCTTCAAAGTACATGGAGACACCATTGATGTAGTGGCATTGCGATGCTTTTAGTCCAACAGGATCAACACCATTCAAAGAAACATCTGTGAAGAACAAAAGAAAAGTCGTCAATAGCAGTCGCACATACTAATTATATTGACGTTCAGCTTATTATATTGACATCAGCCTTAACTATAACTCTAGAAGTTACCTCATTTACAATAAAAAAAAAGTAAGCCAAATTTAAACATTTTCTATGAGACACAAATCTCATTATATACCTCGTGAACATAATCTGCATATATATCATGAAACAAGGACAATCGAAGAAAAACGATATACCTCTAGGACCTAGGGTAACCCACACGGCATCAACAAGCTTATCAAATGTTGATAGTAATGTTGCAAGTTAGCTAAAATTTGTAGTTTTACACTATAAAATGACACAAAAGCATGTGATATCCTATAATCAATAACATTTTATAGAAAAAATGTTACAAATGTTTATCTGTGTAACGTTCCCCACAAAATGTTGCAAAAAGGCATGTTACAAAAGCCCATATTTGTTATAGTGATAGTATCCTCATAAAATCCAACAACTTTCCCAGACATTTATGCAATACATAGTTTAAACTCATTTAATTTGCTAATTTTGAAAAACTGGTCATGAGACAGTAAACCTTGTCTTTCCGCCTCACCATGAGGTTTAATCATGTGCATGAACTTATATCTGGATAATCTACACACTCTTCGTATACTTCCAACGAATTGTGCCCATTAAAAAATTAGACTAACCAATGCATGTGTCTATCAAAATGCATACGGTGTTGATACAAAAACCATCTCTCATAAAACAGAATTGATTTGAGGGACTCCTCCCAAGACTGACATCGCCTAATAGGTCATGCTCCACTTAATTAAAAAACAATAGAACTAAGCCTAAACATCAAGACTATGCAAATAAACTATGGTTATCATGTGATCCTGACTAAAGAATTGGGGCTTCACTATACAGGTTCATAACTGTAAATTAGATAACCTAGGAACTCACCACAGAAGTTTTATACATTTGATTCAGGAAGCTTCAAAGCTTTAATCCAGAGGGACCCTACATAGTATGGGTAGCTCTTGACAGTACAACTAGTAGAGGTTTATGCAATCAAGTTATGCACTTGGATTCTTCGCAAAAAATTTCAATTCATAACACACTTCAATTCAAACACAATAACAAAATCAGGAGTTCGCAAACAATAAGGGTCTTCCTTCCAACAACACAAATGGGCAGATCAACACCAACACCCCAGCAAGCGTGCACCCAAAGAACGACACCACCACCACCAGGCGAAATGTGCACCAAGAAATGGCACACCCGAAAGCAACAACAACACCCAAGCAGCAGCAGCAAGCACCACCACTACCGCACACACACACACACACACACCAGCTAGCGGTACACTCACATTACCATATGCACACACTCACACACTAGCTAGCAAAGACACTCTCACATCACCACCGCACACACTCATGCACCGAGATCCTCAAGGAGATTTCCTTGATTTAAAATGAATTCTAAGGGGCTTATCTTGCAATAGCCCATGAGGGGTGATAAAATACATTCATATTGGAATCATGTTTGGTTTCTAGTGCCAGTCTCTAGTTTCGTGTAATTTCCTTCGGTGAAGGGAATTTATAAAATCAAAAGGTATTACAAGACTTATCAGCTAGGACAGTTTTAAGTGTCAGAATACCAGTGCTCATGCTACAAGTATCAATCCATGAAAAGTTAAGGCAAATTGACTGAGATGTTGGCTATGTACTGGCTATGCAGCTGACAGCATTAATTAGTTGTACGGACTATAAAGTTCTACCCAAGAAAGAGATATTGGAAAGATGAAATAAACTATGATCATGTGAACAAACATGGAAATAATTGAGCTGCAAAATGCTATAGAAAGGGAAAATTTGGGAGAAATAGGCTTTACTCAGCATAAGTAAATCATCAGAGAGAAATAATTCAGGGATAAAGGTTATGAGTATTAGCCCATTCGGAGAGCATTCCAAAAATAAAATCAAACTCTAATAACCGCTTGGAAGTTGCGTTGGTTGTAGCTAAGCACATTTCTATCTTTTTATTGATCCGTAAAATGTCTATTCCCTCAAGTAAGATTGTTGTTACATATGTAGGAGGGTGAAACCTGTCATGCATGAATTTGGTGCATTATGAATCAGAAGATATATGTAAAAGAACGATACTTACCTACAAATTTATTAGCTCTTTCCAGAAATGTTTCAACACGAAGTGTATGTATGACTGAAGCATCAAGAAATTCGGTCCATTCCAAATCCGGTCTTAAAACTTCTGAGATAACCCAAGGATCCATCTCGACAAAGTGAGCCTACAAGCAAATAATTCATGTGTCAGAGTAGGCCAAATGTCAAGGACCGAAGCAAACATCCATATATTCTACACAAAAGTTATTATCAAATCAAATTACTCGAACTCTATTAACTCGCTTATGACATGAAGTGAAAAACTTCTACTTTGTAATTGGATTAACAAAGTAAAGCTTGTTAGAATCAAAGCAGAAGGGAACAGAAAAAAAATAGGGCAAGAAGCCCTGTTACAAAAGCAATAAGAAGAATAAAACTTGGAAGCAATAATAGCTAAATTGTTTCTTCAAGTGCTTGCTGAAATAAATATTTCATGAAAAAAAGTCTGAGCATGATAGGACTAAATAATAAAGAAGTTACTAATGTGGATTAAGGAAGACACCTCAGAACATCCCCTGCTGATCGCTTCAATTCCAATAGATCCCGTTTCACTATACAAGTCCAGCCAACGACCAAGCCTTAAAGAAGTAGGATTACCACCAGCTATATATGAATCATATGATTAAACATTGCCGCTGTTGTGTGAAACTCCAAATCAAGTGAAACCCAAAACTGACATGAAATTACAAACCCCAAAATCAGTGAATTAAAACCCCAAAATCAATTTGAGAGAACCAACAACTAATAAAAATAATAACCAAATTGAATGACACTTGTTTTTAATTTTCAGAGAAATTAAGGGATTTGAAATTAGGGATTTTAAAATTAGGGGTTGTAACCATACAAATTATTCTATGGCTTCAAAATTCAGATCAACCTGCGAACATGGGATAAATAAAAGAGATCGAGAGAGAGAGGCATACCGAACACTTTTGTGGATGTGAGTGTGAGTCCTCGCGAATGGAAAAGAAGATGAAGAACAATTTTGTGGGGGTGGGGGTGGTCTGGATTGCTTGTTGCTTATTATTCTTCAAGAAATTGGAGTTGACGAAAGAGATGAGATCGATAAAACTTTGTTACAAATTTACGAGAGCTGCCCTTTGAAATTGACACGTGCCTTATTTTTGTCGCCAACAAGCCGTCAATATCAAATACCATTAATACTGAGTAGTTGAGAATGCTCCCAGTGACCCACGTCAGCCCCTCTTTTTTCTCTCAGACTGACACATTAGATTTTACCTAAAAAAATGAATTCTACGCCCCTTTTTTTGCGATTTCAATTGTTTGTAGCCCAAAATACATAAAAACCCAAAATAGATAAGTAGATAAAAACTTCTTTCTTAAATCTTATCTCCAAGGAAACCCTAACTTACTGCAAGGATAGATTACAAACTTGAATTCATGACTCAAGATGAAATGAGGAATATATAAATCTGCAGACATTTGAATCTCTCTCTCTCTAGAATATATACTATTTAAATTTGGAGGATGTAGTTTAGGGGGATACTATTTATTCATGCTCAAGCTAATCTGATATCGATTTATTGTTTGTTAATGCAGTGAGCTTCCTCGCTGATCTTGATGGTCTCTATGCCACAAGTTTTACCATTTTCTTTTACTTTTTGATGCAAGTAAGTTATTTTTTCCAGTTGGTGGTGCCGAAACTCTGTTTCTTGGTCCAGCACTTGAGATTTACCATTTCCTGTCGAGCTCTCAACACTCCATTAGAGGTTCAAAATTTTCAAAACTTCATCACAAGCATCAGCCCACCCTTCATTGTCTTTCCTCGCCAAAAAACATAGTGTTTTGGCCCTCTTCGAACAAGATCTAAAGAAATAAAAAGAGAGCACCTGCAAGGAGTCGCCTCTATCATTATGTCTAAGTGTCTGACAGTTCCAATCAGATTCCAAGAGTCATCCAAGTTCCCCACCAAAGTTCCAACGTTGATCAAGACAAAGCAAATTACCCAACCAATTTCTCTTAACTTCTGATGTAGAGCAAACAAAAACTCCACCAAGACCTCTCTCTAGGATTCCCACCTCTTCTTTCTTGAGGATTTTCTCCACCACTCAAATTCAAAGGATTTACCTTCAATCACGGCAAACTATTCCTCCATAAGATCTTCCATCCACCATTGAGGAACCTCTTCCAGAGACGATGCAGTTCTTTCGTTTAGACTGCTTGCGAATTCACTCCACTTTCACTGATATGGAGTTTATTCGTACTTCACACAATAAAAGACAGCTTTAGTCTTAAGACTCTATCTATACAAAAAGGTATTAATACCAAATCCACTTTCACTATATGGAATTTTGTAATGAGGTGATCAATTGGGCTACAACAGGAATAAGAGATGCGATTGTAAACAAGAGAGATGCATGTCACGGAAAGAATAACATGCTACAGAAGATCTGAGTTGACGAAAAATTTGAATGATTAATTAGATCAATGGAGCGTTCATTCATAACATAATCAGTTAAAAAGAAGAAGCCTCTGCGAAAACATGCTGAAGAAGATCTGAACTCACAGAACAGTTAAATCATAATCAGTCCAACGGAGTCTTTATGCCAAAGTCAATATAAAGACTGGCATTTCTTGGACCAAGCCACAATAGTAGCTACGTAAAAAAATTCATAAGAATGGGTATATATTTAGGAGTACTCTTCTGAGATAGGAGTTGAAACTGTCATTTGAATCTCACATTTGGCTCTAAGTAATATTTGATTACCACTCAATCAACCAGATAACTACAAAACTTTCTGATCTTCTTAACATGGTTACTTTTGAATTGGAACAGCAGGACAGGTCA
Source organism: Coptis chinensis (assembly GCF_015680905.1). Taxonomy (NCBI): domain Eukaryota; kingdom Viridiplantae; phylum Streptophyta; class Magnoliopsida; order Ranunculales; family Ranunculaceae; genus Coptis; species Coptis chinensis. Next base: position 38,902,793 of record NC_141464.1, read on the forward strand.
ATATATATTTCCGGTATGCTCATTTTGCAGTAATTGATCAGAGGTGGACGTAGTGTTATATGTTAATGTTACTAACGAATAAACTAATCTCCTATAACTGGCTCTCTTGCTGCAGCCTCAAGATGTGGAACACAATCAGCCTATTCTGGATTTAAATTGTGCTCGGAGCATACAGGGTGAAGTTTTCAATTATTTTTGTTTTTCTTCCTTTTGTTCTTTTCTTGCCCAACACCGTTTGTTTGTGAATGTAAGTAAATTTGTGCAATGCGTTTCAAGCTTATGACTAATTTGATTAATTCTTTTGGTCGACTATGGTTTTGCTTTTATCGGTTTTCAAAACAAAGAAAATACTTTCAGTCCTTGGCGAAAGCAGCCAAGAGAAGCGTCATTGAAACCGAGCTTAGAGGGCCAAGAGAAGTGTTTATGAAGTTTTGAAGACATGAAAGAGGACGCCAGTTTCCATGTGAAGAAACTACTGACTGTGTACCCTATCCATAGAGGGAGAGGTTTTGACATGTCTGTAAGTACTGATAAACCTAAAATTGAATAGTCTACCTACGAAATGAACGATGAAACTCAAAACGTAAGTAAACTAAAACTAAATTATGTGTCTATATTTATCAAAGTTTCTACTCTCAATTCTATCGAGATAGAGTGGAGTAACAAATTCGTTCCACTCCTAGTGCTCTAGCATGGAATGTTTTCTAATCTAATTAGTCGGTCTTAAGTCTAATGAGAGTTTTACGAGGGGGAATTATACTACGATGCAATATGAAAAGCAATATGTTGAATGTCACTACGAAATATATGGAAATACTAATGTTCTTGAATCTAGATAAAGAATTAGAGGGAAATTGAATCCACCTCGAATCTAACTTAATCACCTAGAATAGATTGTTGTAATCCAATTCTTACGTTCTTACGGTAAGAATTGCTCGTTCTAATCCCTAATTAACATGACATTTCTACCAATTATAACTAGCATGTGAGGTCGTCCACCCATTCTCATGGCGAAACACGACCTTCTAGAATGGAATAGACTCTACAACGCTTCTACACTATACAACTAAGTTTTCATAAACCCCTCTAATGGAGGTTTTAGCCTTGATTCATCAAACCATCATTTCTCATTGAAATTGAATACAACATATTACAAAGATTCTAACTTTATGAAATTTAACTAAACAATAATCGAAATCTAATTAATAACTAAGAATTGAATGATAACAAGAATTGAAATTAGATCTAATAAATTGTAAATGACAAAAATCGAAATTGACAAGAATAACTATTTTATTTATCTAATCAATAAAGAACAATGATTTAAAGTTTTAATCTAAAACAGAAATGAAATTCTAAAACCGAGATCTAAAACTAATTAATGGAGGCTACTAATCTAATTTCTAATCTAGGTCTAACTATCTACCATTAACAAAGAGTGAAGCTTTGGTTTTTATACATTCAGATCCAAAAATCGTGCATGGGCTTGGAGCCATGTTTTGGGCCGAAGAATCGTGCCCAAAACCCATTCTTTCAAATCCAAAAGGCCTCTTCAGCTGCAGTTGGCTTCAATAGACTTTTTGTCTACTTATGCTCCTCTAATTGGGTCAAGGCTTGGACCATTGGAAAGCTCTTTCCGAGTCGGTCGTTTTGACATAAGGTAGGCCCCATTCCGAGGTCTGAGTCCAAAGATACGACCTTCTAAGTTCTCTATCGACTTGTGTGCTATTTCTGCCTCCCAGCCGACTTTTCAGCTTTTGACCGGCTTTTTAGAAAGGCTTTATCTTCTTGAATCTTGGCCTTTAATCATGGAACTCCTTAGTAACCGACCTTTGCTCCTTTATCTCACTAAAGTGGCACATTTCTGCACATAATGGACTTTGAAGCCCGAAATGCATAAAACACGTGTCAGTGTTAACTCTTAATTATTACTCACATAATTGGTCTAATAGTATGATCATTACAGGGGGTTAAAACTACAGTTTTGGGCTCTTATCAAACCACCCCCAAACAGCATTTTGCTTGTCCTCAAGCAAAGATGAGAAATTAGAATAAGTGACTAAAAATGGAGTTCTAACTACTCTCAAGCTTCGATGAGTCGCGATTGCATTGACCATATGCAACAAGGCCTTAAACCACTAGGAATTCCCTAGTGGACGAAGTTATAGTCTCGCGGAGAGTTTTCCAAAGAAGGTACTCACAAACTTCATCTATACTACAACGACTAAGAAATAAAACTATTGTTTCCTTATTTATGTCTCAATTATCTATACATCTCACTAGCAATGAATACAGAATAATCATGTCGAAACTTAAGCTAATATATGCATAATAATCAATCATCTACAAATAAACATATATACAATGAGTAATGCTATGAAATGTAGTAACAGGTCCGTTTTTGAAACTGTGGAATAGCGTCCTTAAGTAGGTTCTCACATAAAAGTCAAGACAAAAATCACTCTGATTTTTCTACTCAAGTTTTGCTATTCCAGTGTGCAGTGGGCATACTTTACCTTACAATCTCAATGACACACAAGGAAGCCGAAGTTGATCAAACACATCTGCCATTTACTATCCCACTAACCTATTCCTAATTAAGCTAGAGGTCTTTATTAGGTGTTGCGGGGATTAGGAGATGGTTTAAGAAGGAAGGAAATGGATATTCAAAAGGGACAAGTCTGAGATAATAGAGTCTTCATATTATGTAACTAGAGAAAACCTTGTTATTTACTTTTGCTTCTACACTTTGTTTCCATCCTTAGCCATATTTTTTTTCCTTTTTCTTTGGCTTTTTGACTCCTTTAATTCTATTTTTTTTTTTTTTTTTTTATTTTATTTCTATTTTTATTTTTCTTTTCTTTGGATGGAAACTTCTTTTCTTTATTTTTTGGAAGCAATTAACTAACTTTTGTTTACAGATGTTTTTCTCTTCTTCTTTCTTCCTTATTCTATTCTCAGACTTATCTAAATTGGGTAGGTTGAATTTTTTTTTATTTTGTTCTGTTTTGTAACAGGGTAAAGGATTTGTGGTTTATGAAAGGGCTAATGAAAGGCTTAGTGGGGCAACTAGCGGAAAATATACTTAGGTTTGAATTTCTGGCTATATCGATCCAAAGAGGGCCTAAATTCTCTCTTAGGACATGGTATAGTGGTCAAGCAAGTGGACGTGTGATTTCTCTATTCGGAATATACTTCTCCCTTATGTCATTTCTCAAATGTTTCACTCATATAAGGCTTTAGGCTATATTCTCACAAGATTTGTAGAATAAGTACTCTAGCCTAGACTTCAGAAACTTACTGCCAAACAATCTTAGATACTCATGTAATATATTTATAGATAGATGCAAAGATTATTACCTACATATTAACCTAAGTTTCTAAAAACAATTCTAATGCAAAAGCTACGTGAGACTTCTAGATTATTAAGAGCATAGAGAAAGAACCAATACCAATATTCCTAAGTGTATAGCATAAACTTTATATTTTTATTTTTATTTTTTTTAAGACAAATAATACGTAATATACAACCTAATATGTGCTTAACATTTACATCGTGTTTCTATACCACCCCCAAACAATTTGGGAGAAGGGGTTCATGAAACAATTCAATAGCACAATTAAATTATGTAACTAACTAATTTTTATAATTTTTAACATTTTATAAATAAAAGTGCGTAATTTTACATCCTAAAAGTGTCTAATTTTTGCAAATGTTTCTATCCCACCCCCAACAATCAACGCTTTGTCCTCAAAGTGTAAAGAGATAAGGAAAGAATTTACCATAGAAACGCGGCAAAAATTTGCGACTGACTGAATGAAATATTGTAAAGATGATATGATAATATAAAGCACAATTAAACCGGTATCGCATTTCTAACTAACACAAACTCTAATCGAGTAAACATGACAGGCTTAGGGGTGGCAACATGATTTGAAATGAATACCAAAATATTTGCACCCCCAAACAAAATTGGAAAACTCTTTTTAAGTTTGAAAATTTTTTGTTTGGCCTATACTCGAAAAGTTGGTATTGTACGAAAACTTGGGTCTTTTAAAGTCGATTCCTAGACTTATCTAAACATATGTATGAATATACAGTTTATCATATATCAACAACCTAAAAAAAGTTGTGGATCGCTCCATAAATAAATATCACAGAAAAACATATCCAAACACAATCAAGCACCAAGATTTCCTACGACGCACCTAGTGGAATGAAAGCCGGTCGGATAGACCTATAACATAACCGAAAGCATGCACCTTATGTTTCATCTTTGAACGAGAGGATGTCCTAGTGAATAAGTGTGGAAAAGTGAATGGTTGTGGAAAATATGGTGGATTGGGATAAGTTTTAGAGGGAAAGCATGGAAAAAATGAGGATGTGGGTTTAGCACAAAACTCATTCATGGTATAGTTAGGGACCGCCTCAAGTCTGAAAATGAAGGTGTCAAGTGGTTTATCCTTGGCAAGTATTTGTTTACTAGGTGGATTTAAAAATCATGAAGCACGGAGAAACTAAAGGATCGAAAGTGCAAACTCGAGGTTCCTTTGAAAAGGTGGAGGGTGGGGAATATTGGTGATGGAAGGTGAATAATTCTCAGCTAGAGCTCTAAAGTCCATATCATCAGAAATCTTGATATATGCAAGACATTCCTCAATAGGTGGGTCAAAAGGATCACTAGGATAAAGATTGAAAAATTCATCTTCCGTCATAGCATCAAGGGATGAATGGTTGTTGGCAAAGGGGGACTCGCGAAATGGTAAAGAAGCGGTGCAAAAAAGTTTCAGGAATTCTTCTTCGATTTCGTCTACTACCAGGGAGTCATTGTTAAAGTCGGAATTTCCGAAGGAAAGGAATTTGTTAATCTGTTTCTCCGGAAACATGTTTTTGAAGTAATCTTGAGCTAAGCTCTCGATCATGCTAACCTCCCCATTTGTAGATGAATCGATATCGGTGTCCTCGCTTTTGAAAACATTTACCTCAATAGAAAGATGGCCAAAGGATAAGGACATCGAACCATCGCTGCAGCTTTATGAGCCGTTGGCAGAGCCAAGAAGGGACGCCCTAAAATGATAGGTATAGAGTCGTTAGTGACTTCGTGTCGAGGATAACGGTCACCGGGTAGTAAAAATTTTGGACTTTAACCAAAGACGCTTTCAACCACACCCTTAGGATACTTAATAGACCGATCGCCTAATTGCAATGTCATTTTAGTAGGTTGCATCTCCTCTAGACCTATTTGTTTATACAAATAAAACGGGAGTAAAGTTAACACTAGCCCCCGTGTCTAGTAGCGGTCGTCGTGGTGAGAATCTCCTAAGGTGCATTGTACAAGAGGGGCGACCGTGGTCCTTGTACTTAACAATTCCATTATTTTCGGATAAAGTTGGGAACCGCTCAGCCAGAAAGGCGCCTTTAGGTATGTTGGTCTTACGCCTAGTAGTGCACAACTCCTTAAGAAACTTAGCGTGGTTAGGTAGCTTTTTATAGCTTTCGAAAAAGGAAGGTTTATCATTAGATTTTTGAAAACGCTCATAATCTCGTCAAAGTTAGTATCCCCGGTTAGCATGGCTAATTTCTCGAGGGAACGGTGGTTTCGCTTCTATATTTAGCGTATGGCTCGACTTGATGTGTAACCTTGGCTTTCTTTGCTTTTAGGTTGTGGTTTAACCGGTACCTCTACAAAGGGTAGGTTCTTGAGTTTCTATTTCGCATCTAGTTCGACATCCGGTGTGGAGTATCGATGGGGTAACTATAGGCATAGTTATTTTGTTATCAACCACTCTTCCGTAACGGAGAGTGGTGATGGCATTTAGCTCACCTATGGTTGTAGTTTCCGCATTAGTATTACCGCTTACCTCAAAGGCCGTGGTTTGCCGCTCTAGGGTTGGGTTTAAACGGCCTCGAAACACGCCTTTTGGTTGGGCTTTCTCTTGGGCTAACTGTTGGTTTAAATTATTAACGGATTGTAGAATGTGTTGGTTAGATTGAGCCATGGTTTGGAAAAGTTGTTGGCTCACTTGTATGAAGGTGTCAAGATGATCCGTTGTGTGGATGCGAGAGTCACGGGTGGTGGACCGAACTATCTCGTTGATTATTTATGGGCGGATTGTGATAGTTATTATTTACCGAAAGATACCTCTATTAGGATTATAATTATTTTAACTACATTGACCTTGTCGAGGTTGCTTTGGTTGTTATAATTATTATAATTACCCCGATCCCGTCCTTGTTGTGGTGGAGCTTGGTTATAACCGCGTTGGCCTAACATATTGATTATTGTACCACGTAGGTGTGACTTGTTGGTTATTTCTCCAACCGGTTGGGATTTTGTCTCCAAGGGCTTAGGTTCACTATTAATGGAACAAGAATGTTCATAGGCTATAGGAGGACGGAGGGAGTCGGATGCTCGTGACTCCAACAAAACTACATGGATTTGAATTTACATTCATGACGGGATAGGCTTTTGTTGTACGTAAATGGCCTCTACCTTTTGTGAGGGATTCAATTAGAGTTTTAAGCTCAGATCTGATTTAACCTCAAACATACCGGTAGCCTTAACTGTTGAAGAAGAATCCAGGAGCGAGTAGTCGCCACTACCCCCACCATTATTACGCTTTAGTCCGATCTTCCAAAAATTTATATGCCTCCGAGGCTCCTTTACTTAGGAAACTACCCCCATTCATTATGTCTAGGACTTCTTTATGGTGGTGTAGAAGTCCTTTGAAAAGGCACCGAACTAACGGTCTTTTGCTAGGTGATGGTGTGGACACTCTATAAGGAGATCGCTGAAATGATTCCAAGCCTCGAAAATGATTCATGAGGATTCCGTCACGAAAAGAAGTGAATCTTGGAAAGCATTTCATCCGCCTTTTTAGGGGTGGGTAAAAATGTTCCATAAACAAATTTGAACAAGTTTGGCCCACGAAGTCCATTGCAATTAGGCGCTTTGGGCGCTTAACCAAGAAGCCGCCTTTATCAGCCTAAGCGAAAGGGAATACCCTCAATTTAATTTGTTCCGCACCAACCCTAGGATGGTGGAATGTTGTAAGGACTTGTTCAATCCTACGATGTTGCCGATAAGGTTTTTCATGGTCTAAACCATGAAAACGGGTAACAAATTAAATATATTTGGGGATGCGAAATCCCCAATCGGTCCGCTAGAACGATGCAAAATTTAGGGCTATCGGGGCAAGGCTTTATAAAAGTCCGAGAGGAGTCTCTCTTTCTTCACCATAATATCGGTGGTGTGTGTGAAATAGTAGCTAGAGGTGTAGTGGGTGGGAAACTAGATAGACTTGTTTGTTGACGCTTGCCGTAATTACGTTAGTTGTTTTTCTTTGACCGCACCTTAATCTCATGCAAGACTAAGTCGAACTTAACTAAACATGCAACACTCCAAACAATTCGATATACTAGTAGAAACCTCTAACCGAGATGCGGTGGTGTGGAAGAAAAGAATACCTGATTAGGCCCTTGCTTCGCTTTTATGAATAGCGCCTTGTTCACGCATGTTCGTGTATATAACACGCTAAAACACTGAAAAACTTGAAAAATCGAAATTCAAACAAACCCGTGGAAATCCGCAAATTTCAGCTTAGTGCGGTCGCTTTGAAGCGGTCGCCATCCGTGTTCCAAAGAACTTAGCTGGTCACGCTTCGGTATGGGGGCTGGTCGCTCCGGTTCCAAAGAACTTAGCTGGTCGCGCTCGTATGGGCGTCGCCAGCTCCGTGTTCCAAAGAATCTTTAGCGCAGTCGTCGTTTCGGGTATGGGCGCCGTCGCTCGTCGGTAATTTTTGCGAACTTTTCAATGCTGAAATGAACAACCACAGTATGAATCAAACAAGGGTGGGTGGGTGAAATGGGACTTAAAAAAAAGTACTTACACTATGAAAACAATGCGAAAGTGAAACTAAGATGGCAGCGGCGCCATTTGATAAACATAAAATTGAATAGTCTACCTACGAAATGAACGATGAAACTCAAAACGTAAGTAAACTAAAACTAAATTATGTGTCTATATTTATCAAAGTTTCTACTCTCAATTCTATCGAGATAGAGTGGAGTAACGAATTCGTTCCACTCCTAGTGCTCTAGCATAGAATGTTTTCTGATCTAATTAGTCGGTCTTAAGTCTAATGAGAGTTTTACGAGGGGGAATTATACTACGATGCAATATGAAAAGCAATATGTTGAATGTCACTACGAAATATATGGAAATACTAATGTTCTTGAATCTAGATAAAGAATTAGAGGGGAATTGAATCCACCTCGAATCCAACTTAATCACCTAGAATAGATCAAGTTGTAATCCAATTCTTACGCTTCTTACGGTAGAATTGCTCGCTCTAATCCCTAATTAACATGACATTTCTACCAATTATAACTAGCATGTGAGGTCGTCCACCCATTCTCATGGCGAAACACGACCTTCTAGAATAGAATAGACTCTACAACGCTTCTACACTATACAACTAAGTTTTCATCAACCCCTCTAATGGAGGTTTTAGCCTTGATTCATCAAACCATCATTTCCCATTGAAATTGAATACAACATATTACAAAGATTCTAACTTTATGAAATTTAACTAAACAATAATTGAAATCTAATTAATAACTAAGAATTGAATGATAACAAGAATTGAAATTAGATCTAATAAATTGTAAATGACAAAAATTGAAATTGACAAGAATAACTATTTTATTTATCTAATCAATAAAGAACAATGATTTAAAGTTTTATTCTAAAACAGGGAATGAAATTCTAAAACTGAGATCTAAAACTAATTAATGGAGGCTACTAATCTAATTTCTAATCTAGGTCTAACTATCTACCATTAACAAAGAGTGAAGCTTTGGTTTTTATACATTCAGATCCAAAAATCGTGCATGGGCTTGGAGCCATGTTTTGGGCCAAAGAATCAGGCCCAAAACCCAATTCTTTCAGTCCAAAAAGGCCTCTTCAGCTGCAGTTGGCTTCAATAAACTTTTCGTCTACTTCTGCTCCTCTAATTGGGTCAAAGCTTGGACCATTGGAAAGCTCTTTCCGAGTCGGTCGTTTTGACATAAGGTAGGCCCCATTCCGAGGTCTGAGTCCAAAGATACGACCTTTGGAAGTTCTGCTGACTTGTGTGCTGTTTCTGCCCGCGTTGACTTTTTAGCTTTTGACCGGGCTTTAGAAAGGCTTTATCTTCTTGAATCTTGGCCTTTAATCACGGAACTCCTTAGTAACCGACCTTTGCTCCTTTATCTCGCTAAAGTGGCACATTTCTGCACATAATGGACTTTGAAGCTTGAAATCCATAAAAATACGTAATCAGTGTTAACTCTTAATTATTACTCACATAATTGGTCTAATAGTATGACTGTTACAGGGTTAAAACTACAGTTTTGGGCTCTTACCAAGTACCCAACCAACACGCATTTTATTTTTTTCTTGAATTTATATTGTTTTTTTTTATTTATTTTGGGGTTTAGACTATTTTATGAATGATTTTTATTTGTTAATGGGCATTTTATTCATGTTTTGTTGAATTTGAGTGATTTTATTGTAGGAATGCAAGTGTTTTATTTATTAATTTAAGTTGAATTATTTATTCCATATGCTGAAACGACTAAATTACATATGCCGATCGATCCTCTATATGTATTTCAACATAATTTTCCACGTATGTTAAATCAAACATGACTGACTTCACTAACACAGCTTACTGCCTCTTAGTATTCCTCATTTCCTTTGTCTTGGTTAGATATATCTTTAAAACAAGAGCGAACCGTTACAATAGCATCCGGAGTCCACCCAGTGCACCAGCTTTACCGATCATCGGACACCTTCACTTCATAGGCCCAATCTTGCATAGGTCCTTCCAAAATATATCACGACGATTTGGTCCACTTATACTTCTGATGGACATACTCTCATTTCTTTAGCCCCCAACCTCTTTGGCTCTGCCATCATAAGGCCTCCTCTAGCACTAAACTTTTTTTTTTTGTCATGGAGCCTCATTTCTATTTTGGTTCAATCTTCATCGTTTAGATTCAATCTATGCTAGATGATTGCTTTTTAGTTTGACATCATCTATGCTTAGTAGGCCTCATATTGATAAACTTCAACCACTATCACCATTTTTCATCATTTAATTTCAAATATTAAGGTCAAATTCTTCCCCTAATGTTTTTTACTCTTTCTAAGTGCGAAAGTACAGGTTCAAGAAGCTACGCCATGAAGATAGTGTGTTGCAAAACATTAGAAGTCGAAAAGAAAGCTAAAAATGTTGGGATAAGGTGCTTATTTTTACTTATAAATTAATAGTGAAACTTTGTTGTTTATTAAACCAAAGTTAAGGGAATAATCTTACTACATTGTGATAAACAATAAAAGAATTATATTACTATATTGTTTTGATAAGAATGAAGAGAGATATTATTATGTTAGTTTCAGTCTATCTTCCTCTGTTTGATGGTAGTTACAAAAATCTTTCATTTTCTTCTTTGACAACCATATAGATTGCATGTCTGCTCAATCAGGCTTTATGGATAACTGGTTGGAACCTCAAACTTCATCAACTAAAAGACCAAAAAGAAATTATTCTACAACAAGTACTTTGCCTTCTAGCACATTTAATGCACGTGTTCCAACTCGAGGAAGGATATAAGAAGACAACCTAGAGAGAGCCTCTTCAATATTCTCACAAACAGAAATGAGGACAACTCTCATTCTTTCTTCCTCACTATGGCATCTTCTCTTTATTGCAGCATTGCATCATCATAAATTGGACTATGCAGCCGGAGGGGGCCAATGGACGCTTTTACAGAACAACATTGGGATAGCAACACTGCATATGCAGCTGCTAAACAACAACCGCGTGGTTATCTTTGATCGAACTAATTTTGGCCTGTCAAATATTTCGTTGCCCAATGGCAAGTGTCGAAATGATTCTAATGAAAAGCAGTTATCATATATCTACTTTAATTTATAACCAAATGGGATATCATATTGTGTCGTATCTGGTCTAATTGACCTTAAAGTTGGGAGCAACATTAGCCATCGCGGATTATGTTTTCTTGGTTGTCAAGATTAATGTGATTATGTGAAAGAGATGGCTTCACTAATAAAAATAATAAGAATAGGAAGAAGAATGAAAAAGCATGTGGAACTCTGTAATTGGGTTTTGGTTTTCATATTTAAATCTAAGCAAATTTAAATATGAAAACAAACTAATTTGGTTGAACATGCCTTACTTTGAAGAGATGGGAATAAGTAGTCATAATGATACAGTCCCAAGTGGAGAATTCTAATGAAGAGTTATACAGAAAAGTCACATGTCGGTTTTCAAAACCAAATTAGCTATGGAGTTATAGAGAACAATATCTGGTTAGGGATTTTGATCATACAAGTTTTGGGAATAATCCATTATATTATGGTGGAGGTGAGAGTGAAATTGTGGATGAGTTTGGTGAGGATAGCAAGTTCGTTAAGGGTGTTTGATTTCATTATAGATACTTTGATTTGTTTGAGTTCTCAAAGGGAGTTGCATTTGGATATTTAATTTAGATTTGTAATGTTGTGATTGGATATAGAGTTGATAATCACACTAACATGCACACTTTTGTAGATGTGTCAGTAAATAATCATGGTTACCTTACTTTGTAATCCAACTAATTCATAGTAATTGTGCTACAGGTATGGAACAAAGACATTATAGTAATTGTGCTACAGTTACAAAGACATAATCACAATATAGGAGATTACGCTGCTTTTGTATTGAATGTTTTATTGTAAAATGTGTGTTGAGACTTGGGATTCTGCTCTCAAATATATCTTTTATAAATTGTAAATTTATATATACATCTAGGTAACTAAAGAGTCATTACGAGTTTACTGATTTTCATTATTTCTATGTATAGAACTCCGAATGTAAATAAATGTCATTAAATCATTGATTGTCGTCACAACACAAACAATTGTGTATTAACTTCTGTTTAGTTTGTTTAATGATTAAAATAGGATCTCGATTCTTATTTATAACTATTATGATGCATTAGTATGTAGGAGTATCCGCGATTACATAATTGAAATGTCGTTAGCCATTTGTTTTTAAGAGCAATCGTGGCATATCACTTATATGCCCACTTGCTCAGTTTCCCTTGAATAGTTCTTTGTATGTTATTCCCTACTCCGTTGGTCCTCTAAATGATCTTCTGTTGAGTGGACCTTGGAAGAAGTCAATTTTAGATACAAGTAGTGGTTCGATATAGTTCTAAGATTGATATCCGGATTTACAGTCACAAAACTTGGTAGGCAACTCATCCATACATCAATTGGGACTGGAAATCCAATTTATTTGCATATCAAACATACTATAAAATGTGTTCCTGAAGATTGACCTCTCAATAAATCGACTCTTTTGGCTATCGATTGGTCGGTCAACATTGTAGGAAAACACGATCCTTTCTTGGGTGGGGAGGACTTTGACAATGTCATAGTGGAGTATTTGGTGAGTGAGATCAAATGGATTCATGGGATTGATGCTACAATATAATCGCCAAGTTAGCTGTCCAAATGCTTCGTCAAGCAACTGAGAAAACTAAGGTAGGACTCTCATCTAGATTTGAAATTGACATCGATTTGTCTTTCGCTACTGTTGATGTATAAGCTAGAAAAGATATATGTACGCTTTACACTTACTAGATCAAGGTTTGAGAGCTTGCAATCCCCTTAAAAAAATATTAGAAAAACATAAACCCTTCAAACAAAGTATGCAATGAATCATTAGCTATCAATATACATATATTATTTATTCAAGTGGACTTTAGGTTTTTGAGTAATTAGCTATCTATGTAGCAAGTCCAGCCATAAGCCGAGCCAAATGGCTAGTGTTTTAGAATAGACTAGATTTTGAACTCGGCATATGCCCAACATTTTTTAGGTATATTTCGTGACGTAAAAGAAATATTTTATTATGATAGTTTTTATATTTAAAAAATTTATGGTCTAATTCAAGCACAAAATGTGTTTGGTTTTTTCACGTAAGGCTCCTAAGAGTATAAGCAACTAACCCAACCAATGAGGCAGTGACCCACTACTAATTTTACTATCATCACTTGAAGTTTCCAAGTTGAAGTAGAGTTTACAAAAAAAAACTTTATGCTTATTCTTGTGACTTGCATTGTTTGGAAAGATAGTATGCAGCTAGATATGTCATCCCTCCAAACCCTAAAAACATTGCACGTATATACTGCCAACTTGTTTCATATGTTTGAATTGAGATACTATTGAAAATCATACCGGATTCGACTTATATATAAACCGATATTAATAGATGGTACTTTAATGGGTTTTGGGCTTGGCTATTGTAATTGGTCCAAACTTAGTTGTTATTAGAGTTAAGAGTGTGTGTCTTTTGAGTTAGAGCATGTGTCATGGTGTCTCCTATTTCGACCTTTTTTCGTGAAACCCGTGTCCAATTTTTTAGTTGAAACTTGAAACCGAGAATGAAGTTATTACTTCATTTCTCTTTGGATTAATTTGAAGTTATTATATTCTTTTTAGATTTTTAAATTATTTTTATGTTCTTCATCAGTTGCATTCGTCTCCTTCAACAGTTCTTCTTCATTCTTGAGAGTGTTATTGCAGGTATTTATTTGATATATTTGTTTTTAAATACATTTTTTAGTGCAATGAGTAAATCCATTCTAGAGAATTGGTAATTGATTAAATCTGTAGTAATGTATAGTATATTGTTGCATTGTTTATTGTTTCATTGGAAATATACTACTTCATTGACCATCCCACCTCAGCGACCTCTTTAACCTGTCCAGCATTTTAGTTCACAATAATGTGATATAGGTAACAGTTTGGTTGTTGAATTGTTTAAGTAACATTGATGCCATGGGATGTTCTGAGAAGCCTATCTTTTTTTGTTGAGATTTTTAAACTAATAGGCCAGATAAGTTGTTTATGTTCTAGAGAAAGAAATTTTTGTTCTCCAATATTTATTGTACTTGGTCATTTGTAATTGTGTATCACTGTATTAGTGAATATCATTGTATATTTACATGTATGTTGCTTTGAGTAATCAGTATACATGCTCCAGTTTCTATATCCAAAATAAGGTCAAATCATTAATGATGTCTTATTCTCACATTTTAATGAGTCAACTACATTGTCTAGATAATTTAGATATATATCTCAATCCCTGTCTAGATGTTGTTCTTAAAACCGCCACATACAATTGTCCATGTGTGAAAACTATAATAGATTCACATGAATTTCTAACCTGAATTTCCTAGTACCTTGGAAAGCAGTGGAGGGTCTTTATGATTTTGGCAAGTCTCGTACTATTGGTATTAGAATTTTTTTGTCAAAAATGTTGGGATCGGAGAGCTTTTGGAAGTTTCAAGTGTCCTTGCTGCTGTCAAACAGGTGGAATGCCATCCAGCTTGGCAACATTCTTAGTTGCGTGCCTTTTGCCAATTGAACGAAGTACACCTATCTGTGAGTTATAAGTTTTAAGGAACTTAAGCTTCTGACTTTAATATTATACCCCTCTTTGCAGAGCTTTTTTCCATATCTCATGGCCTTCACTTTGCAGGGATATTAACCATTATGTTCCCCTAGTTCAGCATGGCTAAAGAGTATTGTACGTAAGCATATAAGATTAAGTATGGTGTCAGAGAAATTGTTGAAGACTCCTACACAAATTGCTCTTAGTTGGAGACTCCAAATGGGTAACAATGTGCTGCCTAAGAGGCATGGATGATGGAGAATCTTTACTGCTTTGATTGGTGATCGATTCCTAAGGACTCTTTTGTGAAGTTCTCTGAAATTAAATAAGCAATAACTGATCTCTTGTAATACTTTTCTTGAATTATAGGTAGATTTTGTTCTTTGCGTGCTCTGACTACACTTAATCAATCATTGCATGTTGTCCACTTATGCATCTGAACCCATTTATTATTTCTTGTTATTTAGAAAATAGGATCCCAACATGTTAGTTATTCACTTGTGCTTATTGACTCATCTTCTACTTGTTTGCTTGTGCTTTTGGTGGTGTTGTTCATAAAATTAATCTATAATTTCTAGATATCAAAATTGCGTACGTATGTCATAATAGGTATATAGTATTATTTTATGTCTTGATGTGGTGGTCAAACACTATATATTAACTTTGTTTTTTGTACTAAATTTGGGAGAGCTGTACTAAAATAGTATGTTTTGTTAAATGGCTAATGTTGATATTTAATTCCAACATTCAAGAAAAATCTATACGTGCATAATTTGGGGGGGGTAATAAGACCATGTTTCATATTTTTTAGGAAATAATTAATATATTCTTTATACATACGGAATTTGTGTGGAAATTTCTTTCCTATTTATGAGAAAATAATTGCTAGTTAAACATAATTATGTTTGTGGAATTTGTAGGGACTAATTTGAATTGCACTTAAGTTGGGAGAGTTGTACTAAAATTAAACATAATTATGTTTGCGAATTTATGGGGACTAATTTGAATTGCACTTAAGTTGGAAGAGTTGTCCTAAAATAGGAAACCATGTTGTAGAGCTATATTAATCGTAAGTAGACACTCTTTTGGAAAGTGGAAATTGAATCAAACTCTCTAAAGAGTCCACGTGGCATGGTATAAAGGAAAGCATTGTAGAAAGCCACGTAGAAGAGAGAAAAAATTATCTCTCATATTAGAGTGCCACATAGGAGAGAAAAATCTCTCTGAGAGGTCTCTGCTTTAGTATATAGATAGTAGATGCCAAAATTAAATCACGTAAATTTATGTATTTTTCTGATGGTAATTATTAATTTTTGACGCCAAAACATCGTCACAAAATTTCTGACGCCAATATGGCGTCACAATTAGAAAATTCCCAGTGCCACAAATATGTTGTTATGTTGTAGTGCTTGCAAGGATCGCTGATAAACAATGCGGTTTTTCCGGTTGTATTCGCCGTAAAGGATATATAGTTGCAAATATTAGATGCATTATATTGTCGAATGGTGAATCCTGAATGTGTACCCCCAGGGTTCGTTATGGGAATTTGAAGTACCTCGGAGATGATTTTTGGAGTCAATTCGCGCTTGCATCCATTTGCACGGACAAAGAATTGCCTGTTTTGGAAATAACCGTGTGTATAGAATTGCAGAACCAACTCTCTGGAATAAACTACCTCCTTATGATGTAATAGAGGGAACCATCTGCGACGTAAAATTTCAGTGTCAAAATATGGTTGAAATAGACCGCTCTGAAAATTTTCCATAAAGTTTTGCTCGGGTACGAAAATTCGAGTAAGGGCCATTGAAGATGGAAGGAATGGAGTGGTGAAGATAATTCAGTGAAAAAGGGAAGACTGGATTTTAGAGGTGTCAAGCCCAGCTATAAATAGGCACCAATCCGAAAGTTTAGAAAATACGGATGAAAGTATCACAGGGTAGTTAGACCACGTGTATCTTCTAAAATAATTCTATCAAGGTGCTTGCCCAAAAGATTGTTTAAAGTCAGATCCCTGAGACTGTGAGTCAAACGTGGGAAGAGATAGAATATACGATATAATGTTTCACAGGGTAGTTTGGCCAACTTGTATATTCATAAATCAATAAAGCAAAACACAAAAATTGATGTAGTGTGGAGGGGAACAAATAGGGCACGTGATTACAAGGAGTGGCGCACTCTGCCTAATCTATTCCCTTCTTTTTAGCAAGATCTCTAGACATAACCTAAGTAGAAGAACAAGTAATACGAATATGTAGATAAGATCTTACATTAAGTTGTAACAATGTATAGGGATGTGAAAACACAACATAATGACAACAGAAAAAAAAAATACAGATCTAGATATTAGATATGACTATATGCTACATCAACAACATTACAATAATAAAACTAACGAGCATGAAGATGTGAGTAGCATATTCAATTTGTTGTTGCTCGAACATTTAAAGTGCATCCATGAAGCTAAAGATTGGTAAGAACTTAAAAAGCGTAATTGGAATTAAAGAAAAAGTGTAGAGGGGAGAAGAGGAAAGGAGTGAATGTGAAGGATGTGGTGAACTTTCTATTTATAGAAAAGAAATGGAGCCGTTTTCTGACCGTTGTGGTGGCGGTTTTATGACCGTTGTAGATCGTTAGTTGACAGTAAAACTTGTCGTTATGTGTGACGTCAACTGTTATATATATATATTGGAGATATATAAGATCTATTTTAATACTTGACAAAGCAGAATTTTGTGGAAAATGTAGGAAATATAAGACATACGTAGATAGAAAATTAAAATGGAAACACGTAAATAAAATATCCGACATAAATAAAATACAAGTCTAGGAAAATAAAACGTCTACTGTAAATCCTCAGGGGCTGCTGAAAAAGAACCATGATTCCTGCGACGGCGTGCAGGACGAGCTCCCATGGAGACTAACTGCTCCTGGATATCGCCTAGAGTATGCATCACCTCGGCTTGAAACTGGCGCTAGTTTTCCATGAGCATTCGCTGGAACTGGTTCTGGCGAGTACTTAGCTGATCCTGAAATGCATCCATGGAAGTGCGCATTTCTTGCTGAAATGCGCCCATGGGTGGTGTCGGTCAGTAAATTGTGGCGAGTGCGCATATCTTCCCTAAATTTGCCCATGTAACATTCCATCGATACTTGGCGAGTATACATGTCTCGCATGCCACTGTTCATAGTGCGTATGACATCTATAGGACGGCTCATCTGGCTCATAGCATCCTCATCAAAGAAAGGTGGAGGGGATGGGGGACGTGGAGTCACGTTATCGTGTTCTGCTGTCATGCATGTTGTGGGTTCCCATGGGAATTGTATGCACTTATTGAAAACATGCATATTCTCATATTGCAGGATAGGAACTAAAGATGTAGCAGACAGGAAACTCAAATTTATCATAACTTGCGTGACAAGAACGGCAAGAGGAGCTGACCTGAGTGTGGTATGAGTAATGATGTCGAATAGAAATGTCACAATGCAGAAGTTTCCCTTTCGCTCCTGGAGGACCCAGAGTAGGTGGAGAAATGTCTTGTTAATGTCAGATGGCTTAGAGGTGCCAATGACATTCTGACCCAGCCATTGAGTCACTGCAAGTTGGTTTCGTCACAGAAAATGTTGATAAGGGCATTTTCCATCAATATTATAATCACCCTCGATTAACGTGTTGAGCATTAGGTCATAAGTCCATGGATACACAGACTATTGTTTAGCCCATGGTCGACTAGAGGTATGCTAGTGATCCCGGAGATCAAGGCGGGTGTGACTTGGCGGGGCACGTCATCGATGGTGGCCTAAAAATGGTCGCCATTAAAACCGCTATTGTTGTAGAACTTCAACACCAAATCCGTCGAATAAAGACCGCCATTGGCATACAACAGATACTCCCAACCTTGAGATTGAATTTCAGTATAAAAAAATGGGGAAAACATCCCATTTTCAAAGAGTGATCCAAAATTCCTTTCTATGAAATTCGCCTATTTTCGGCTATTTGAGGATCTGAGGAAGAGGACAATGATTGTTTTGAGATGAGAGGAAGAATTTGAAGTTTGCGGCGGAACATAAATTGAAACGGGGTTATGGTGGTCTCGTGCGAGACTGGAGTTGAATTGGGGGCTATCTCGTGCGAGACTTGAATAGAGGGGAGCGAGATCCGGTTTTTGTGAGAGAAGAAATAAGGGAATGGTGACCCGTGGCGATGTGTCTCGGGTTATAAATGGTCGAGAATCATGAGATTTGGTCGGGCCCAATTTTTTTCCTAATCCCAAATCAAACCTGAAAAATGTAAACGCGCACACATGACTTGTTTAGACTCTAAATTGGATAAATGAGCTGCCAAAATGACCGGCATGAAAAATGGCATCCAATTTTAGGTGGCATGCTCAAAGGCCAAAGGAATTTTTAAAAAGAATGAGGGATGTTTTATTTATAAACAATGCTTTTTTATATATGGTTTTATTTATATATAAGGGGGATTAATGTGAACAACACTGGATGGCCAGAAGACTCTCCATTTAAACTCTCAAGCAACTGTCATGTTGGCTCTAGAGCAAACCTAATCCAGCCAAACTGTGGCTTCACCTTTATGTATTGTGGGTCTAGGGTGCAGGACGATACCATCCTTTATCGTGTGCACTACGGTCTAATAATATTACCCTGCTTATTACATATGGTTAGCCTCAAACCGCCCCAAAGGGAACTCAAAGTAGCTATTTAGATTTAGTTCCAAGTTCATTTGTAGAAGATGTAAAGAAAATTATACATGAGGATGCGAGAGGCAAAATGTATGTGAGAAACATGTGACAATGTAACAAACTTTAACCTTATTTTCTAATAAAAGGGCTAGGGGACCTCTCTAAAACCTAAACTTACCGACCAAAAAAAAAAAAAATATATATATATATATATATATATATATATATATATATATATATATATATATATATATAATAATAATAATAATATATATATATATATATAGGGGTTGGCAGGGTGGAATCAATTGCCCGTGTCCCAAGTAGGCAACAACCGAGGTTGAACACGAATCTCTTTGTGCACAACGTTAATGCAAGGGGAATTTTAAAAGACATCAATATATATATATATATATATATATACAAGGTAAGTCTTTTAACGTTTGATCCTCAAGACGAATCCCAACCTGTGGGAGGAACGACCTTGCGAAGTTGATCTCGACCAAGCGGCTGAAGACCAGGGTAGTTAGGGGTTTGACAATACATACACCACCCCATTCTGCAGGCACGTCGGCGACGAGCACAAGTACTGTGACCTTGTCCAATTCGAGAAGGGTGAGACTTTGTCCAAATTACAATTTGAACGTGGGCACGAAGAGAGTAGAAAAGAGTGGAGAAAGAAGAGAGAGATATTTTAAGAACCTATCGTTTAACAGTAGGAACGTTTGCTCGCGTTTCAGAATACATTTATACTCAATTCTGAAATAGAGTTTTTGTGGACTACGGTTCCGGCGCTTGCAACCACATACTTCAAAGTAATTTTAAGATTATAAAATAGAAGATGGGCCAGCTACCAAAATGACGTACCCTCTACAGAAAAACAAGATTAAATATGCCAAACGAAACATCTAGTCTATGTAGACCGGATCCTGAAGAAGAGTCTGTTCAATAGTTGGGGAGCGTAACTCGTGATAATATTTGAGGCGTTGGCCATTTACTTGAAATTTGCTGTTATCTTGTGGATTAAGCAAAGAGATTGCCCCATAATGGGTCACAGCTGGCACAATGAAAGGAGACCATCGTGTTTTCAATTTACCAGGAAAAATGTGTAATATGGAGTTGTAAAGTAAAACTTTTTTGCCAATTTTGAAATCTTTACACAAAATGTGCTTGTCATGCACTCTTTTCATATTAGCTTTGTAGGATTTCGAAGATCATATGCATCACTCCAAATCTCCTCAAGCTCATTTAATTACAGTTTTCGCTTTTCCGCATTGATATTATAATTGAGGCTTTTGATGGCCCATAGAGCATGATGCTCAAGTTCAACCGACAGATGACAAGGTTTTCCAAAAATGATGCGGTAAGGAGACATCCCTATAGGTGTTTTAAAGGTCGTTTGGTATGCCCACAAGGCATCCGATAAGCAGAGAGACCAGTCTTTCCTTGAGGGAGTGACAATTTTCTCCAAAATGGAATTTATCTCTCTGTTGGAGACTTCCACTTGGCCACTCGTCTGTGCGTGATACGGAGTAGCAACTTTGTGAGTAACTCCATATTTATTCGTTAAAAACCTAAAAGATTTATTAACAAAATGTGTACCCTATCACTGATGATATCTTTGGGGACACCAAAACGAGAGAAAATATTTTCTTTTACAAATTTCACGACAGTCTTATGGTCATTTGAGCGACATGCAAGTTCCTCAATCCATTTGGGCACATAGTCCACAATGACTAGAATGTAGAGAAAACCTTAAGAAATAGGGAAGGGTCCCATAAAATCAATGCCCCAAACATAAAAAATTCCCATAATTAAAATGGGATTTAGGGGCATCATATTGTGTTGGGTAATGCGACCTAGGTGCTGACAACGAATGCAAGCTTTGCAATGTTCGTGCGCATTGTGAAAAAAGGTAGGCCAGTAAAAACCACATTATAAAACCTTGGCCGTAGTTTTCTTCCCAATGAAATGACCACCGCAAGATTGTTCATGACAAAATGATAACACATTGATGTGTTTCTAGTCGGGAATGCAACGATGAATGAGTTGGTTGGAACAATACTTGAAGAGGTAGGGGTTATCCCAAAAATAATATTTTATAGTGGATAAAAACTTTTTATGATCAAGGTGTGACCAAGAGGAAGGAATTTCCTCAGTAACTAGGTAGTACAACAATATCCGCGTACCATGGAGAGGAGAAAATGGAGTACAAATGCTCATCTAGGAAGGAATCACAGATGGCGTAAGAATCACTATCAATGTCACCAACCAGCCTTGATAAATGGTCGACCACCACATTTTCGGTTCTTTTCTTGTCTTTGATTTCCAGGGTGAATTCTTGTAAAAGAAGGATCCAGCGGAACAATCTCTATTTCGTATCCTTTTTTGTGAGTAGGTACCGAAGTGTGGCATGTTCAGTATATACAATGGTTGAAGATCCGACCAGGATAAGGGAGAAACTTATCCAAAGCATAGACAACAGTTAGGAACTCTTTCTCAGTTGTCGTGTAATTATGTTGAGCGTCATTAAGAGTTTTATTAGTGTAGTAAATGACAACAGGTTTGTCATCACGTCGTTAGCCTAGTACGACACCAATAGCAAAGTCGCTAGCATCACACATTAGTTCAAATGGTTGAGACCAATCAGGGGGTTGAATGATAAAAGCGGTAGTCAGGGCGATTTTTAGAGTTTCAAAAGCTTGTTTGCAATTGGAATTGAAGTCGAAGACTGTATCCTTAAGTAGGAGATTGGTTAAGGGTCAAGCAACTTTAGAAAAATCTTGAATGAATCGCCTGTAAAACCTGACATGGCCTAAAAAGGCACGAATATCGCGAACTATTTGGGGGATAGGTAGAGAAGCAATTTTAACAATTTTAGCTTTATCAACCTCTATCCCGTCTTTCGAAACAACATGACCTAGAACAATTCCTTTGGTAACCATGAAATGACACTTCTCCCAATTAAGTACCAGATTTTTCTCTTCACAACGAGTTAACACCTTAGAAAGTTGGATAGGCAGTCGTCAAAAGAGTTTCCATAAATGGAAAAGTCATCCATGAAGACTTCCATATAACGTTCCACCATATCACTGAAAATGTGAAGCATGCAACGTTGGAAAGTACCAGGGGCATTGCAAAGACCAAAATGCATTCGTTTGTATGAAAAGGTTCCAAAGGGACATGTGAAAGTTGTCTTTTCTTGATCAGCTGGATCGATGACAATTTGGAAGTAGCCGAAATAGCCATCAAGAAAATAGTAGTAAGCATGATCGGCTAAACATTGCAGCATCTGGTCAACGAATGGAAGAGAGAAGTGATCTTTATGTGTTATGACATTAATTAAGTTTGTGATAGTCAATGCAAATTCTCTATTTCACTGGAATTCTAGTGGAGATGCATTCATCATTTTCATTGCGCACAACTGTAATGCCGGACTTCTTGGGAACAATGTGGACAGGACTAACCCAAACATTATCAGAGATAGGGTATATGATACCCGCATCAAGTAAATGTAAAACTTTCTCCCTCACCACTTCCTTCATGGCGTGGTTAAGGCGACCTTGCGGTTCCCATGATGCCTTTGTGCCGTCATCTAGATATATGTGATACATGCATACACTAGGGTATACTCCTTTGATATCATCTACCTACAAAATGATTAGTCTACCTACGAAATGAGTGATGAATTCACAACGTAAGTAAACTAACAACTATTTTGCATCTTATTTATCAAAGATATTTTCTACTCTCAATCCTATGAGATATAGTGGAGTAGAGTGATTCGTTCCACTCTTAGTCCTTCCGTATGCTTGTTTTCTAGTCTCAATACTCTACTTAAAGTCAATGAGAGCTTTACGAAAAGGGGACTAGACTACGATGCAACTACCCACCTAAATGCACTAGTCGGTTATCGAATACTAAAGGGAATGCTACACGTTGATTCGATGTTAAGGAGTTAGGGGGATTGATTCCACCTTAACTCAACTTAATCCACTAGCGGCGAGTTAAGTCAAGTAATCCGAATTGAACTCTGCTAAAAAGCGAGAACAATCGGTTCTTCCTAATCCCTAACTACACATGGCATTTCTACCAATTAATAATTAGCATGTGAACGCGATTAAACCCATTCTCATGGTGAACTAAACGTTTCTAGAGTGGAAAGGAAACTACGACAATCTCCGATAATTGGAATCAAGCTTTCATCAAGGTTTCTCAACCCCTCTAATGGAGGTTTAGCCTTGAATCATTCCATAATCATTTCCATTTAAATTTAAACTAAACATAATATAAAGCATTGAAATTTACTTAATGAAACAATAATGGAATCTAATTAATAACTAAGAATTGAATGATAACAAGAATTGAAATTAGATCTAATAAATTGTAAAATGACAAAAACGAAAATTGAATAATAATAACTATTTATTTGTCTAATGAAATGAAGAACAAGATTCAAAGGTTTTATCTAAACAAGGATTTGAAACTAATTAAATAAAACAATTAAATCTAGATCTAGAAGCTATTCTAATGGCTACTTTCTATTCTAAGCTATCTACCTAACCTAACTGCCATTGACTGCCATTAACACTGAGTCAAGCTTTTGTTTTTATACATCCAGATCCAAAAATCGTGCATGGGCTTGGAGCCATGTTTTGGGCAAGAGAATCAGGCCCAAAACCCAATTCTTTCAGTCCAAAACGGCCTCTTCAGCTGCAGTTGGCTTCCACAGACTTTTCGTCCACTTCTGCTCCTCTGATTGGGTCAAGGCTTGGACCATTGCAAAGCTCTTTCCGCGCCAGTCGTTTTGACATAAGGTAGGCCTCAATCCGAGGTCTGAGTCCAAAGATATGGCATTCGGAAGTTCTGCTGACTTTTGCTCCTTTATCTCGCTAAAGTGGTACATTTCTGCACATAATGGACTTTGAAGCCCGAAATGCATAAAACAGCGTGTCGGTGTTAACTCTTACTTATTATTCACATAATTGGTCTAACAAGATGATTATTAAGGGGTTAAAACTACAGTTTTGGGCTCTTATCAAACCACCCCCAAAACAAAGATTTTGCTTGTCCTCAAGCAAAGATGAGAAATTAGAATAAGTGACCAAAAATGGAGTTCTACCTAATCTCGTTTCGTTGAGTGCGATTGCATTGACCATATGCAACAAGGCCTTAAACCACTAGGAATTCCCTAGTGGACGAGTTATAGCCTCGTGAGAGTTTTCCAGTGAAGGTACTCACAAACTTCATCTATACTACAACGACTAAGAAAATAAAACTATTGTTTCCTTATTCATGCTCCAAATTATCTATACGTCTCACTAGCTATGAACAAGAATAACCAAGTCAAAAACCTAAGCTAATATATGCATAATAATCTATCATCTACAATAAACATATACACAATGAGTAGTACTATAAAATGTTTAGCAGGTTTGTTTCTGAGAACTCGGAATAGCGTCCTTAAGTAGGTTCTCACAATAATAGTCAAGAAACAACACTCTGAATTTTCCACTCAAGTTTCGCTACTCCAGTGTACAGTGGGCACACTTTACCTTACAATCTCAATGACACACAGAAGTTCTGAGAGTCGATCAAACACATCATCCACTTACTATCACACTAACCTATTCCTAATTGAGCTAGAGGTCTTATTAGGTGTTACGGGGATTAGGAGATGGTTTAAGAAGGAAGGAAATGGATATTCTAAAGGACAAGTCTGAGATAATAGAGTCTTCATATTATGTAACTAGAGAAAACCTTGTTATTTACTTTTACTTCTACACTTTGTTTCCATCCTTAGCCATATATATATATATATATATATATATATATATATATATTTTTTCTTTTTCTTTGGCTTTTGACTCCCTTTTATTCTATTTTTGGAGTTTTTATTTTATTTCTATTTTTTT
Organism: Coptis chinensis; assembly: GCF_015680905.1. Taxonomy (NCBI): domain Eukaryota; kingdom Viridiplantae; phylum Streptophyta; class Magnoliopsida; order Ranunculales; family Ranunculaceae; genus Coptis; species Coptis chinensis. The sequence continues at coordinate 38,927,916 of NC_141464.1, forward strand.
TTTCTTGGATGGAAACTTATTTTCTTTATTTTCTAAGCACTAACTAATTTTTGTTTACCACAGGTTTTTCTCTTCTTCTTTCTCCATTCATTCTATTCTCGGACTTATTCTAAATTGGGTAGGTTGATTTTTATATATATATATTTTTTTATTTTGTTTTGTTTTTTTGTAACAGGGTAAAGGAATTGTGGTTTATGGAAGGGCTAATGAAAGGCTCAAAGGGGCGACTAATTAGCGAAAATAATTCATAGGTTTGAATTTACGGCTATATCGATCCAAAGAGGGCCTAAATTCTCGCTTAGGATATGGTTTAGTGATCAAGCAAGTGGACGTGTGATTTCTCTCCTGGATTTTACTTCTCCCTTGTGTCATTTCTCAATTGTTTCACTCATATAAGGCTTTAGGCTATATTCTCCACAGGATTTGTAGAATAAGTACTCTAGCCTAGATTTGAAAACTTCTTCGCCAAACAATCATAGATACTCATGTAATATATTTATAGATAGATGCAAAGATTATTACCTACATATTAACCTAAGTTTCTAACAATTATTCTGATGCAAAAGCTATGTGAGACTTCTAGATTGTTAAGAGCATAGAGAAAGAAACAATACCAATATTCCTAAGTGTATAGCATAACTTATTTATTTATATTTATAAATTTTTGAAATTTTTACTAGAAAACAAATGCATATTATACATATTTATATCCTAACAGATGCCTTAATTACACGTGTTTCTATGCCCCCCCCCCCCAAACAAGAAGCATGCTTTGTCCTCAAAGCATTTAAATAAAGAGGGTAGAAAAATACCATGGAAATGCGTGAAATTCTGGAGCATCTGCAAAACAAAGTTAGAACGTACTAATATAGGAAATAAAAACGTATGACACTCTATAAGAGTTCCACCCATTATGGGGTTAACAAATTAAATTGCTTAGGACTTAAGCGGACACTAATGAAAACTAAAACTTACCTCCACTCCTGGCATTATTAAATCATCTTCGCCATCCTCTACTTCTATAAAGAAGTGAGGCTCCTTCAGCGATCTGCCATGCTATGATAATTTGCCGGGCTTCCGCCATTTATCATCTATGGTTGCTAACCTATTAAGTGCCACTTGGTCTGATGGGGTGTAGGGTGCAACCTGGTGAGGTTGTATCCGCCACCCTTGCCAAGTCATTGCGGAAAGATCGAATAATACTATTGGTGGGTCGCACGTGTCTACCCTAATCCAATCCGTGAAACGTGTACAAAAAATGGAAAGAAACATAGCATAATCGTGAAACTAGAACGAGGCATAAGAAGGTACTTATGCCTCATGGTATGGGCTCGTGCTAAACTAGACATCAAAGTTCTTGGAAGGTCATAGAACCCGGGCGCTCTATTGGCTAAAGCAAGGAAAATCGCTGCAAGTGGCGTCATTCACGGAAAGAAAAACGCCATTCCCTAAAATGTTTAGCATAATCCAAAACATAACAGTTCCTATGTTCATGGACCCAGGCTACCAAGAACAACGTTATAGTCCCTTGGTCCTCAATCTGGAAAATGCCTGCCCCATAAGCCTCGTGCAAAGACTCATAAGTGTAGACATGCATATTATCGACCCAATAGCACCATGGGTCTTGTATCTCAAATGGCAAAGCAAGTCCAAGAACAAATGCTAGCAAGAACACGGTAATTTCCATTGGTTCATCGTCAATGTTGATGGAGAACACTTGTTCTCCATCCGGTCTCTCAAAGAAAATGCAGTTATTATAAAAATAAGATGCAAGTCTTTGGAGAATAAAGTTCACCCGGTCTTACCATAAGAGGTTCCCAACCAACGTATGTGATCACCTCATGAAACCAAGCACCGTAAGTAGTGCTTTGGAACAAATCTTCGAAAAGACTGTTCGGTATCAATGTTGGAGATGTCATCTCAAAATTACGCTTTGGAATAGCTGCGAAAGATCCATACTACTGGCGAAAAACTGGAAAATTTCTGGTCCACGCGAAGTCGAGCTGGCCTTCAACTAACTAGCTGAAGTCGCTCTTTTGTAATTTGGAATTCCAAGAACTTAGAGGCTGGTCGCTTGACTTGAAGCGCCTCTTAGTATTTTGGAATTCCGGTGTTTTAGCGGTCGGCGCTTCTATAAGCCTTGGCCTCTGAAGTAAAATTTTCTGTCGAAGTGTAGAGCGCTGCCTTATTCTGGCTGAAGCGCTCCGAGTTGCAGATTTGCAAAAATGAAGTCGAAACGTGGGAATCGCGGGTGTGAAGGGTGAGTGATGGAGTTTAGGTGTAGTGTGAGTTGTGAGAATAGTTTGTATCAAGTTTATATAGGTTTAAAGTTGCTAAAAAGGATCGGAAAGTTGCCAAAACTAATTACGGGCGGTTCAGGAAATCCTAAAATTTCAAACTCGAAAATGGAAACAACTCATAACTTGGATTCTAATTCAAACCCGATTATCTTTTAGGTTGATTTTATGATAGAATGTACCTATTTAATCTAGATTTCATCCTACAATGATACTTGATCATATTTTGCCTAAACAACCATATTTTCACCTTGACTCCATAATTAATTCTAATCACGAGGGTTATACAAAAATCATGCTTGAATTGATAAAACCACCCCAAACAAGTTGGGAAGGTGGGGTCAATATGAAACAACCATGCATCATGAAAATAGGCCCTTATATTAAAATTTCATTCGAGTACCACTACAAAATTCAAATTACGGAAATAAAAGTTACATTACAATAAAAACAACAAAAATAAATAAAACAACAACTACTATCAATCCTCGGACTCTCTAAAACAGCTTCGCCATCGGTGGCGGAGGCACACTCTCTAGTGGTGGCTCACGGGCTCGAAAGGTCCAAAGAAGAAATCGTCCTTCGTCGACGACGCCATGCCTAAATAGGCTGTGTCCTCGGAAGCCGAAGTCCGTATGAGGTGGGAAGCGTGCAAGCATATCCACTCTAAAAACCGGCGGGCTTCCATCTCACCGCCTGCTCCCATCTCTCATCCTCTCGTGGGTGCGGATCTCGAAGTTGTGATGAATAGTCGCTGTCGAGTCCGGGAGGTGCATCGCGAGATAGTGTTTAGTGAACGATGCCCCTATGAAGCATAGCCATGCGTTAAGCGTCGGACCAACACCTCTGGAAGGCATCTGCATCAAAGCAGTCACGTCCTCCTCATCCCGGGCATCCTCATCCTCCTCCTCTTCATTCTCAGCTCCTCCATCCTCTTCTTCTTCTTCTCTATCCTCGGCCCTCCTCCAAACTTGTTGGACACACTCCTATAGATACGCGTGTTACGGTGCGGGGTAATGTAAATCCTCTCCGGACACGGAGCTTTCATCTTCTTCAAATGATCTTGGTGATTAACACGGGGAAGAGGTGCCAAAGACCTTCCGACCCCCTGTCATGCTCATCAAAACTCCGGGATACGTAAAATCGTATTCCGCTCCCCGAGTACCCATAGTATCGCGATAGAGGCGTGTCGGACCGATGTCGGTGACCTTGTCCTTCCCTAGGACATTCCGACCAATCCAGCGAAATAGCCCGTGGTTGGTCCCGAAGTGATACTGGCGAACACAATGGGAGTTTGTATTGTAGCTCCCATTGATGATGATCCACCCATCGAGGCTCTACCCGTCAAAACTGGGGCTCTGTAAAGTGGCCTCGGATGGATTCTAGGCGGAATGCCTAGAATCTCGACCAACGATCCCGTAGTCAACTCCCTTCTCTTCTTCCTTACCATCACAAAATCCTACTCCCTCCAACTCCCCGGTGTTGTAGAACCGTCGGACCAAGTCTTCATGGTAGAAGGCTCGGTCGGTAATACCGAAGACTATTCCATCTCTACTAGCCATTTCGTCACCGTAAAAACGGAGCGAAATGGTCGATGAAATGAAAACTTGTCGGTATGATTAAGTTGTTGAGCCATTTGAAGTTTGAATCTGGTTTGGGGTTTGTAGAGGGTGTGGTAGTGGTGGTTTAACTTGACCGACTGAAAGAACGAAAGCGGTGGTGGCGGTGTGGTGGCGTACGACACCAAATTTTGAATTTTTGGTGGTTTTGTTGGGTTAAATTGGTGGAGGTGGTTTGGTTTTAGTTTTTAGAAGAGATTTGGCTTGGAAATTTGATGGTTGGCGTGAGTTTATGGTATTTCTTTTTAATTTTTATTTTTGTTAGGGTTTTGAGCTTTGTTAATGGCGGTAGAAGATGAAAAAAAACGATGAACTGTTGCAGAAGAAGGTAAAGGTGCCTGTGGTGAAGTTGAGTTGGTCATGCGGTTGGTATGAAGCCCAAAATCGAAATTTTTGATTTTTTCGATTTTTTTCGCGAATTTCAAATCAAAATTGCCGCTTCGTTACCGGTCCGATTTTTGCGAATGAGATATGGAAATGATCAGGAGGGAATTTCCTATCCAATGATCCATAAAACACTCTATTCCAACTTCGGATGACATACGAGATAGTGGAAAACGCCTCGAAGTGCGTGCATGACGTAAGTTATGCGAACGAATGAACTCTAAATTAATAGATTATGTCAATCCGAATCGTAATACAATAAAACGGCCTAAGCAACTCTAATGGGACATAAAACATTTATTACGGAAACACGAACACCCCACCCCCAAACAAATTTTTTACAACGAAGCTTAGAAAATTTGTTTTTAGCAGTGGGTCTTTTAAAGTCAGATTCCCGAGACTTCCTAGATTACTATGTTTATTTTTATTTATTATTTTATTTTTAGAAGGAAAAACAATAAGTAATAAAGACATAATTCACACCATAGAGAAACATGACTCAAAAATCCGAGAAAAACATGCAAGATTGGAAAACGTGAACTATGTGAACCGTGGACTTAGGATCCGGTACTTACAGCCACACACTCCATAGGGAGGGCCCGGTTACCTTAATGGTGCACTCGCCAATATATTAAAGTGTAAGGAAGTGCACCAAACACAGAAATTGAGTGGTTTATAGTCGATACTTTCGACTTTATCTAAAATATATGTATGAACATGCAATTGATCATATATCAACAACCTAAATAGTTGTGGATCATTCCATAAATAAATATCACAGAAAACATATCCAAACACAATCAAACACCAATTTTCCTATGACTCAACCTAGTGAAATGAAAGGGGAAGTCGGATTACCCTATTGTGTAACCTATCATGCACCTTCTTTTTAATTTTTGAATGAGTGGGTGTTCTAGTAAATAAGTGTGGAAAAGTGAATGGGTGTGGAGAATATGGTGGATATGGATAAGTTGTAGAAAGACAGCTTGTACCACAATGAGGATGTGGTTTTAGCACCCGAACTCATTCATTGTGTGTGTAGGGACTGCCTCAATTCTGAAAATGAAGGTGTCAAATAGTTTGTCCTTACGAAGTATCTGTTTGCTAGGAGGATTTAAAAATTATGAAGCCACGGGGAGAAACAAAAGGATCGAGTGCAAACTTCGAGATTCCTTTGAAAGGGTGGAAGGGGAGTCGAGGTGGATGTTGTGCAAGTTAGTTCTTGATAGGGTGAATTGTCACCTACTCGAAAAAACTCATCAAATTCCTCATCTAGATTGGTCATATCCACATTACTATGGTAGTCCTCTATCTTTTTGAAAGTTATCTATCCCGGCCCTCATCAATAATATGTGTATCGACTAGTGTAGGAATGAAAATGTTGAGTCGACTTTCCAAAGGAAAGAATTTTGGGCATATGACTATCGGGGAACGTGTTGTTGAAATAATCTCGAGCAAAGCTCTTGATCATGCTAACCTCTCCATCCATAGACAAATCGGATAACTGTGTCCTTGTTTTAAAACATTGACTTCAACGACAAGATGGCCAAAAGACATGGACATTGAACCATCACGGCAATTAATGGCGCATTGGCGGTTGCCAAGAAAGGGCGCCCTAGAATGATCGGGGCCGAGTCGTTAGCGACTTACGTATCAAGGACTACAAAATCAGCCTGATAGTAGAAATCCCGAACTTTTACCAACACATTTTCGACTACACCCTTAGGATGCTTAATAGACCGATCGACTAATTGCAACGTCATTTTAGTGGGTTGCATCTTGTCTAGACCTATTTGTCTATACAAATAAAATGGGAGTAAGTTAACACTAGCCCCGTGTCTAATAACGCCGTCGTCAGATATAGGAATCTCTAAGGTGCATTATCTGATAGGGCGACCGAGGGTCCTTGTACTTAACAATTCCATTATGTTGGATAAGGTTGGGGAATTGTTACGTTAAAAGCGTCTTTTGGTATATTTGTCTTCGCCTAGTAGTACCACAATTCCTTAAGAAACTTAGCATGATGTGGTAGCTTTTAATAGCTTCGAGGAAGGGAAGGTTTATAGTTAGATTCTTGAAAACGTCCTAATCTCCTCGTAATTTGTATCCCTAGTTAACATGGCTAATTTTTGTGGAAACGGTGGTTTTCTCTATATTTAGCAATGGTATCACCCGGATGTTTAAACATGGCTTTCTATTTCTTAGGTTGTGTTGAATCGGGTACCTCTACGATGGTAGGCTCTTGGTTTTCTATGTCGGTATCTAGTAAAATAGTAGGTGTAGGGGCTCTTGGTGGGGGTAACTATAGGCATAGTTACCTTGTTATCAACCACTCTGCCCGAGCAGTGGTGATGGCATTTATCTCACCTACATTTTCAAATTCATTACTAGTATTATCCGTTACCTCGAAAGTGTGTTTGTTGTTTTAGGATTAGGTATTGCGTGACTGGCAACACACCTTTGGTTTGGGCTTTATCTTGAGCCAACTGTTGGGTTAAATTATTAACAGTTGTAGAAGTTTGTTGGTTAGATTGAGCCATGGTTTGGAAAAGTTTTGGCTCACTTGTATGAAGGTGTCGAAGGCGATCCGGTTGTGTGGGTGTAGTAGTCACGGTTGGTGTGGATGGAACTATTTCAACGTGAATTATTTATTTTGATAATTATTATTTAACGGACGATACCTCTATTAGCATTATAATTATTATAATTACCTTGACCTTGTGCTTGACCTTGTCGAGGTTGCACTTGGTTGTTATAATTATTAAAATTACCCCGACCACATCCTTGTCGTGGTGGAGCTTGGTTAAAGCTTTGCGTTAGCCTAACATATTGATTATTGTACCCTTGGGGTGTGACTTGTTGGTTATTTCTCCAACCGAAGTTGGGATTTTGTCTCAAAGAGTTAGGTTCACTATTAATGGAAGAAGCCTGTTCATAGGCTATAGGGGCGATGGAGTCGGGATGCTCGGGACTCAACCCGAAACTACATGGGTTTGAATTTACATTCATGACGGGGATAGGCTTTTTTTGTTATTGAAATGGCCTCTACCTTTTAGTGAGTGATTCGATTAGAGTTTTAAGCTTCGGAATCGTGTTTAATTTCAAACATACCGGCCTTAACTGTTGAAGAAGAACTAGGCTGGGGGGATATCATCACTACCCCCAATTATTATTTAAAGCTTTAGTTTGGTCTTCTAAAATTTATAAGCCTCAGGGGCTCCTTTACTTAAGAAACTACCCCCATTCATTATGTCAAGGACTTCTTTATGGTGATGTTGAAGTCCTTTGAAAAAGGCACTGAACTAACGTGTCTTTTGGTAGGTTATGGTGTGGACACTCTATAAGCGGTCGGTGAAGCGATTCCAAGCCTCGAAAATGATTCATGAGGATTTTGTCGAAAAGAAATGAATCTTGGAAAGCATCTCATCCATCTTTAGGGGTGGGTAAAAATGTTCCATAAACAAACAACAAGTTTAGCCCACAAGTCCATGAGAATTAGGCGCCAAGGGGTTAACCAGGCAGCCCTTATCGGGCTAAGGTGAAAGGGAATACCCTTAATTTAATTTGTTCATTACCGACCGTAGGGATGGTGGAATGTTGTTAAGACTTGTTCAATCCTACGCGTAATAATTGATAAGGTTTTCATGGTCTAAACCATGAAAAGCGGGTAACAAATTAAAAATATTTGGAGGAATTCTGAAATCCCCGCTTTGTGCGCTAGAGCGATGCAAGATTTGGGGCTATCGCTCAAGGCTTTGTAGAAGTCCGAGAGGAGTCTCTCTTTTCTTCCCCATTATATCGGTGGTGTGTGTGAAATAGTAGCTAGAGGTGTAGTGTGTGGTATACTAGATAGACTTGTTTGTTCTTTGTTGTTGTGTATTTACGTTAGGTGTTTTGTTCTACCGGACCTTAATCTCATGCAAGACTAAGTCGAGCTTAACTAAACATGCAACACTCCAAACAATTACGATATACTAGTATAAAACTCTAACGAGGAGATCGCGAGGTGTGGAAGAAAGGAATACCTGATTAAGTCCTTGCTTAGCTTATGAATAAGCGTCTTGTTTACGCTTTTAGTTCGTATATAGCGGTTTAGAACACTGAAAAATATGAAAGAGCAAAGTTCGAATCAAAGCTGTCGAAATCCGAAAAATTTAACATTGTATTTCAGCGCTCCGGTAATTTTCAAATTACGGTGTTTTAGGGCTGGTCGCTCCATATGGGGGTTGGCCGATTGTCGATAACATAGGCTGGTCGGCTTTCGAGGAGAGGGGCCTAGCGATTCGTAAATTTTGCCCGGAATTTTTCAACTATAAAATGGACAACCACAGTATGATTCAAACAAGGGTGGGTGGGTGAAATGGGACTTTAAAAACAGTACTAACACTACGAAAACAATACGAAAGTGAACTAAGATGGCAGCGGCGCCATTTGATAATGTAAAATGATTAGTCTACCTACGAAATGAGTGATGAATTCACAACGTAAGTAAACTAACAACTATTTTGCATCTTATTTATCAAAGATATTTTCTACTCTCAATCCTATGAGATATAGTGGAGTAGAGTGATTCGTTCCACTCTTAGTCCTTCCGTATGCTTGTTTTCTAGTCTCAATACTCTACTTAAAGTCAATGAGAGCTTTACACGAAAAGGGGACTAGACTTCACGATGCAACTACCCACGAAAATGCACTAGTCGGTTATCGAATACTAAGGGAATGCTACGTTGATTCGATGTTAAGGAGTTAGAGGGGATTGATTCCACCTTAACTCAACTTAATCCACTAGCGGCGAGTCGTCGTAATCGAATTGAACTGCTAAGCAGAACAATCGGTTCTTCCTAATCCCTAACTACACATGCCATTTCTACCAATTAATAATTAGCATGTGAACGATTAAACCCATTCTCATGGTGAACTAAACGTTTCTAGAGTGGAAAGGAAACTACGACAATCTCCGATAATTGGAATCAAGCTTTCATCAAGGTTTCTCAACCCCCTCTAATGGAGGTTTAGCCTTGAATCATTCCACAATCATTTCCATTTAAATTTAAACTAAACATAATATAAAGCATTGAAATTTACTTAATGAAATAATAATGGAATCTAATTAATAACTAAGAATTGAATGATAACAAGAATTGAAATTAGATCTAATAAATTGTAAATGACAAAAACGAAATTGAATAATAATAACTATTTATTTGTCTAATGAAATGAAGAACAAGATTCAAAGGTTTTATCTAAACAAGGATTTGAAACTAATTAAATAAAACAATTAAATCTAGATCTAGAAGCTATTCTAATGGCTACTTTCTATTCTAAGCTATCTACCTAACCTAACTGCCATTGACTGCCATTAACACTGAGTCAAGCTTTTGTTTTTATACATCCAGATCCAAAAATCGTGCATGGGCTTGGAGCCATGTTTTGGGCCAGAGAATCAGGCCCAAAACCCAATTCTTTCAGTCCAAAACGGCCTCTTCAGCTGCAGTTGGCTTCCACAGACTTTTCGTCCACTTCTGCTCCTCTGATTGGGTCAAGGCTTGGACCATTGCAAAGCTCTTTCCGCCCAGTCGTTTTGACATAAGGTACGCCTCAATCCGAGGTCTGAGTCCAAAGATATGGCATTCGGAAGTTCTGTGACTTTGCTCCTTTATCTCGCTAAAAAGTGGTACATTTCTCGCACATAATGGACTTTGAAGCTTGAAATGTATAAAAACACGTGATCAGTGTTAACTCTTACTTATTATTCACATAATTGGTCTAACAGTATGATTATTAAGGGGTTAAAACTACAGTTTTGAGCTCTTATCACGCTTCTTCGTCGATAGTCAAGTGGGAAAAAATTATCATAGGGTGACTACCATTGGGATCGAGATGCATATACTTCAAATCAGAGGGTAAAGGTTTTAAATCTGAAGTTGGAGGAGTAGGGATCAAGGATTCGTGAGGGACCGCCTCTTCAATGGAAAAGTGTGAGTCATGTTCTTCTGAATCGGTTAGTAACACAGCAGTAGGGTCAAATAGTGGTACTGACTCTAATAATGCGTGGACATCCTTAATGTATGAGTCATTGTCAAACTCAGGATTATCAAAAGAAAGAAATTGATGTACCTCGTCTGCGGGAAAAGAGTTTATGAAATATTCCTGTGCCAAACTATCAACCATGCTAATCTCACCCTCAATGTTAGGATCGGGAAGTTGCTTCGTTAAGTTGAACACATTGACTTCTACAGAAAGGTTCCCGAAAGACATTGTCATTGAACCATCCCGACAATTAATGAGAGTGTTAGCAGTTGTAAGAAATGGACGTCCTAAAATGATAGGAATGGAGTCATAGGCAACTTCGGCATCTAGAATGACAAAATCAACTAGGTAGTAAAAATCTTGGACCTTGACTATGACGTTTTCTACTATGCCCTTTGGGTACTTGATTGAAGCGATCTGCGAGTTACAGGGTCATGCTGGTAGGTTTTAATTCATGAAGACCTAACTGCTTGAATAAGTAGTAGGGAAGTAAGTTAACACTCGTGCCTAGGTATAAAAGGGCGGTAGCAGTATACTTGTCGCCCAACGTGCATGACACAGTTGGTCGACTTGGGTCTTTGTATTTAACCACACCATTGGTAGCAGTAATGGAAGGAAACTACTCAGTGAGGAACGCCTATTGAGGAACATTCATTCGTCGTTTGGTGGTGCACATGTCCTTAAAAAACTTGGCATGCTTGGGCAAATGCTTAAGTACATCGAGAAAAGGTAAGTTTATGGTCAAATTTTTTATGGTTTCTCAGATCTCATCGAAATGCTCGTCAGGTTTGTTATTTACCAAACGGGCAGGGAATAGAGCTTTTGGGTGGAATCACGCATATGGATCAGTGACATCTTTCCCAAGGGATGTGGTTGCAGATTTAGAAGGAACAACTTCGTCTGATATAGGTTGCGAGGTAAGAGTTGGAAGGACGTCAATCGCGGCTTCCATCGGTTGAATGTCTGGCATACGTATGTGATTGTGGACGGTTCAGGAAGAACGAAGGGTGGTGATGGCATTCACCTCACCCTGGCTTGGATTACTAGATCCTGGTGTATTGGTGAGTTCAAAAGCAGTGTTTGTGGGCTTAGGGTTGGGAACTATTTGGCCAGGAAACACACCCTTTTTGGCTTTTATCCTGTGCTAACAGCTGAATAGACTGTTGGATAGATGCTAGGATTTGAGACTGTTGATTCATGTAAGTGATAAGTGCTCAAAAAGTGCAATTTAACCCTCAATTTTGCCTCTTGTTTAGCCAACCTAGTGGACTAATAGTGTTTGTAAGTTATGTTTTAAGATTCTACAGGTGAAAGAGAGAGTTTTGTGGAATATTAGAGAAAAAGGGGTAAAACGGAGCAATTCGGAGCATTAAGGATCACATGGGAGCCCCGTGGACAATCATGGAGAAGGCCAAGAAATTAGAGCTATTAAAGATGCAGCTTGGACCTATTTTAAAACCTATTTGGAAGCCCAAGGCAAAAGGATTCGTTTCTTGAACCAAAACCCGCAAAAGAGCAAAGAAAAATAGACCAAAGGTGGAAAAATAGAGTCTCGCGTTTGAGACGCGACTATCGTGCGTCCAGACATGACCCATGCGTTTGGGACGCATATATCGATCGTCCAGACGTATTGATTAAGTCTAGGACGCATGAATAGTGCGTCCAGACGCATGAATCGACACTGTAGCCAATTCCTTCTCAGTTTTGGAGATGAAGTTGGACTCTGGAAGAAGTCTATTTATATTAGGAAACAAATGACGGTTTGGAATGCTTCTAGAGCTCATTGTAACCCCTATAAATAGAGAACCTAAGTGCCTCATGTATTTTGCCAATTCACTTATATTCTTGTCTCCAGAACTTGAGGTAGAGAGAGATTAATAATAAAAGATCGGTTTTAACTAGCTGAGTCTTAATAAATTAGTCTTTCTAGTCTTATGTTCTTCGACTCTTCTTCTTCTCGTTCTTCGTGTTCTTCCTTCTATATGGAAGGCTAATCTTCTCCTTCAAGGGAGGAGATGAAGCCAGTGCTTAAGGTTTTTTGATTCTTCTGATTCATGATGTTCTTCAATCAGGTTAGTTCTTTATGTTTTTAGTTATTAGTTCCATTGCCCAGACCAGGGGATAGAAGTATAGATTAAGGTTTTTATTTATTGCAATCTAATATCATGCTAGTTTAGGGTTGTATTTATTGCAATTGAATATTTGTTAGTAACATGCTTTTATTTATTGCAATTAAATACAATGCTAGAATAGGGTTTTATTTATTGTAATTGAATATTATACTATTATTCTCTACTTTTCTTCTAGTTGTGTAGTGTTTTAGAGTAAGGGAAGTATTCCTTGTATTTGCCTTAGATGGTGATTCATTGAATAGCTGCCCAAGCTCACATAAAAGGAAAGAAGATACTAGTAACATGAACATAGGAACAACCTTAAGTAGAGTTATTTGTTAACGATGTTTAGATCGATAGGGCATCGGACTTCATTTCGATTGCCTAAATGTAGTCTACTTGTGAGAATAACCATGAAGCAAAAGGTCATTGAATCAAAAGTATTGGTGGAATCTAATCTCTTGAATTCCCTTTCTTATAAATTCTCAATAATTTAGTTTAGTTTAGTTTAGCATTAGAATCTAAAATCTCTACAATCATAGTTTTTAATCCCTTAAACCCCCTTTCTAGTCCTGTTCTTCACATAACATACACTTAAAAGTAGAACGATACCCTACTCATCATTTACTTATTGAGGGATAATTAGGTTTTGATACGCTTCTATTTGTTCAACGACTATACACCATCATCTATCTACATCATCCATATACCACATCTCACACACAAAAAGGAGCGAGTGTCAGTAAGTCAGTAAAGTTTCAACCGTTTTATCAGTAGTGGATTGTACCAGTGGGGCAGTAGGAACAAGTTCACGGTTATTGTTTATGAGTTGATTTTGGTAGCCATAACCTGGAGTAGCGAGAACAAGGCTGCGATTGTTTTGGTACCTTATATTGGTGGTGTTAGGAAACTGACTTTTCCCTTGTGGGAACTGCTGAGGATTCCCTTGACGGTAGGAATTGTAGTTCGTGGATGGCCGTACAGGAGGGTTGTTGAAACCCGGAGAAGCTGGTTGTTAGGCAAGGGTACGCCAACCAAAATTCGAATGTTGTCGCCAAGGTGTATTAGGGATGTTGAAAGCATAAGCCTCTTCAGATGTTTGGGGAGGGCACTCGTATGCCAAAGGGCAATATGAATCGGAGTGCTCAGGATTTAAGCAAAAGAAGACATAGGGAAATGTTGGCGGCCATGACTTGTTTGGGTTTTTTGATTATTCACTTGAACCGAAAGAGCATCGACCTTTTTGGTTAGGGACTCGAGTAAATTTTTTAATTCCGGATCGGGTTTGACCTCGAAAATAGACATAAATTTGGTAGGAGTGTCTTTAGAAGATCTTAAATAATCAGTGTTACCCCAATAGGTGTTTCGTGAAGCCTGTTTCTCGAGAAAAGTATATGCTTCAATAACGCCTTTGTCCATGAAACAGCCGCCGTTCATGATATTTAGTGTTTCCTTTTGATGGTTAGAGAGACCATTAAAAAATGACCGGACTAAGAAGCGGTGTCGAGTACATTCAAGAAGCATATCAGTAAATCTGCTCCATGCTTCTATAAATTACTCATGGAGATGCTGGCGAAAGAATTGAATCTTCTGAAGCATCTCTGTAGTTTTCTTATGAGTATAGAACTTTATCATAAATGCTTATACGAGCTTAGCCTATGCATCAAGGGATTGCGGCGCTTTGCCCGTGAGCCAAATTGAAGCTTTATCAGCTAAGGTAAAGAGAAACAACCTAAGCATGACTTGTTCGTTTGTAACGGTCGGATGGTGGAAAGTGGTGACCACTTGTTGAATCCGACGAAGGTGATTGTATGGTTTTTCATGGTCTAGACCATGGTAAACAAGTAACAATCCGAAAATGTTTGGTGGAATGCGAAAATCACCTGCAATCTTATTAAGTTGAATGCAGGAAGCAGGTCCTTCCTGTAAGGCAGTATAGAAGTCCGAAAGGGGTTTCTTTACTGTGGGATTTTCCCAAGTCATAACTATGGGAGGTAATGGCAACTAAGAACTTGACGAGGTTGGTTTATGGAGGAAGAACTATGTCTAGGGGATAACTTATGCAGTTATTTATTGTATTTGCGACGACAATATGTATGTTATAATTCCTTATTAGTACCAGACTGTAGTCTCATACAAACACAAATTTTATTTCTAGGCTCATACGGAACGAATTATGACATGAGAATTAGTAATTACGGAAGGAGGGAGGTGAACCACGTCCTCCTGAGCTGTTGCTAACGTGAGCAGGTAAGCTAGGATAACGTGTGAATATTCCAGCAGCCAGGTCACATGAGAGAATTAAGGGAGGTTATCCATGCTAGCACGTTTCTTAATTAGAGAACCTCAATCTTTCAAGTTTGCTAGACACTGATGGAATAGGATGATGATTAATGATGGTATATTATGCAATTATTATTAATATAATTATGATGAAATTTTATTATATGTTTTTTTATTTTTTTTAGGTTTACGTAATTAATGTATCATGGAGAAGGGGAAAAACACAGGTAATATATTCGCGCAACCGTATATGTAGCCTAAACATGTGATTAGATTATGAAACATGCAAATAAAAACAAGAAATGCCAAAATAGATGACTAATCATGCAATTAATATTCTAATCATGCAATAAGCACATGTTAGTTATACACAGGAAGGCTACACATGCAACCCTATATTACTCATACGTGAATAGAAATACGTCCTACGCATGCAATAATATATAGCTACACATACATAAAATACAACATACATCTGCAACTAGATGCGAGGTAGATGAATATTGAGAACGAACTCATGCACAGTAATGCCGCGTATGTGAATGGATGTAACATACACATACAAAAATAATCTAAACAGGCGGGTTGAAATCACATAGACATCCAAATATATTTGAATCATATTAACCGTATTAACGTCAATATGCAATGACAAACCACACATACTCAGGAAAAATTCTATACATGCAAAGAGTTCTCATGTTAACATATAAATACGCGATGTAAAATAGGTTATAACAATCAACCAAACAATTTCCTAGACAAAGTTTGATGAGGAGTGTAAGAATGTGAAACCTGGAGCTTCCTGCAACTCCACCTATTAGAATTAAGCGATTGAATTAACTCCTGAAACAAGTTGAACTCGTGCACGTACTAGAAGTTAGCTAAACAGGTCTAGAGAGTCCAAAACAGCACTGAAAAGGGAAGTGACTTGGGCCTAAAAAATGGAGGGCTGATACTCTAGGGAAGTCTTGCACGCAACCCTAGAAAGTCTCGTTCGAGACTATGAGATAAGTGCAGTACTTCAACTTCTTACAGCGTTCTTAGAATGTCCTAAGGATGATAATTCCGATCTGGTTCACAAGTACATGTAAGTAGAAAAATAAAAGTCGGTACGAGTAGTTAAGAGAAACGGTAGAATCACAAAATAAATAAAAAAGCCAAAAGAGGATAGGGCAGGAGAGGGGGGGGGGGGTTCCCCAGTGATGTATTCCAGTTGTTATATTAAGAGTCTAGAGTTCTTAGGTGTGCAGCGGCGCCATTTGATAATTAGACTTTTTAGGTTTGTTATTTTTGAGTCCAAAGTTTGTAAAACGTTTGACTAGTCAAGTTATCTTACTCACGTGGATTGGTAGCATAGATCGAGTAAGGGATCGTCCAAACTTTAGGACTAGACAAAGTTCACAACTAAATTTACAGCTTCAAGGGAATTAGTGAGTAGGATTTTAGGTTATTTCTTATGTTGCTAAAAATATTCTCAATTAAAACTTGGAATGCAAGTTAACGTAGAACTACAAAGATTAATTTCTTAGTAAACTAGATAGAGAGAGAGATACAGAAAGAAGGGTTAATCATAATCATGCAAGATCAGTTACAAACTTTTAGAGCACCTTATCACTACATCTCTAATCCATCTCGAGTTCATAAACAAACCCAAAACGGCATCGAGTATGGATCCCTAGTAAGATGTACTCATCTCTGAGTTTATCTCACTAGCATGAGGAGTTGAATTAACATTCCATCTTTGGAATATCACTTCAACTCCTAATTTAATTATATATCAGCTGGGCAAACTAGAGGGCTAACGGCTACCATAGGATCTCGTATGAGACTGATCTGGAGTATCAACACTCTAAACTTGATCAGACTCAGTCATTTTGGGACCGGATGTATAGTTAAAACCTATTTTCCTAAGTAGTGATTCTGGACTACTAAAATGCAGTCTGATCCTCACATGAGTATCATTAACCCTCCCCTTAGGAGGGTTTTAGCTCATGGTCCTTGGATGGATTTGATGTCTTTGATGTATGAAATGAAAAAGTAAGAAGAAGCAAAGTAAGAACTGGAAATTTAACTTGAAGAAAACAGATCTTATTAGAAGTTCAAGACTTCTGTATCAACCTAATACAAAAGCTTCAAATAGAAGAAAATACCATGCATGAAATGTAAACAGCAAAAATGGAATGCAATAATAAATGCCCCTTTCTACAACATCCCAAAAGATATATCCCCTTCCTCTCACATGAAGCATTCCCACCTTTTATTATAAGCTTGTCTTTTTCCACCAACCATGCCAAAAGTTAGCACACCTTTCCTACCCACAAGTCTAGTCAAACATTTATTGTTTTGTCTTGTCTTTTCTTGTAAGGTGTCACAAAAGTGTCCATAACTTGCCACTTGTCCATGTGTGATGACTTATCACTTTTTGTGGGCCTGCAGAGTGGGTCCACATGCTGTGTCCAATGGTTGCCCGAGATGTTAGGATTTTTACAATTTCCTATCGTTGCATAGAAATCGTCGCCCTGGTTGTTCTGGCAGTTCACTTGCCGAAATCGGAGTCTAGGTTTGAAAGATATGAGCTTTGGAAGTTTGCTGCTTTTTTGCACGTGATCCCGTTCTGCACTGATTCTGTCATGTTGGAATCTTCGGCTTTAGTCAGGCTTTGTTAGGCTTCACTGGGGATGAGTGGGAAGACTTCAAGTATGCACAGTATTCCCGTGCTTTGATGCAGGTTTTATCATCATATCCACGTTAACTGCAAAAACCTGCAAAAGTACGAAAATATAATTATTTCATGATTATTAAACACATAATTAACCAAAATGCTATGTCTCTACGGGGTTTAGTATTACAGTTTTGGGTGCTTATCAATCATCAATAAAGTAACATAATACTAATGCCCTAACTAAGAGTTTATTGGAGACGGTCCCCACACATTAGAATGGATAAGATCAAATGTACATGGTGAGCGATACATCCGAGAAATATAAATAGAACGAGTATGCTTAGACAATACACATATATGATAGTGAAACTTCTGAGATTAGCAAGCTTTCATCAGATCAGGAAACATCAAGCAAAGATACTGGAAGTTAACATGTCCTAACCGAGCATGCCACAAACTCACAGACTGTGAAGAGAAAATATGGGAACCTTGTTCTGGCAATACATACACTTGCAAAATAGTGTTAGGTATAGATGGGGTAAGTGGTGGTTCCCCAAAATAGTACAGTCCATCACGCTCAAACCTTCTACTAAGAATCATCCCCATACCATAATCTTTTATAAGACAACGATCAGAAAGAAAAATTACTGCACAGTTCAAACTTTTTGCTAATCTACTAACTGATAACAAATTCGATCAGAGCAAGGTCAGGTACATGTAGGACAAACTTCAGTGTAATAGATGATGAAAGGGGAATCTCACATTTACTAAAAATATGAGTGGATGATCTGTTAGCAAGGCATACATATTGATGATCAGTAGTAGATATAGTTGATGTAAATAAATTTGACTCACCCGTCATATGATCATAGGCCCCTGAATCAAGGACCCAAGTAGGTGTAGCGGTATATGTATGTGAGACGCAGACATAGCAACATGCATACCAGAATTCAGCAAATAAGAACTTTGAACCAGAGAGATAATCTGATCAAGCTTAGAATTCAGCTGATGAAAATCTATAAAAGCAGATGGATTAGTCATCTCTTACTAATCGATTCAACTGATAAATGTCTCCAATAGATCACCAAAAATAATGTAGCAGTGCCAAAGAACCAAAATATTGGTTGTCCCAGACCCAAAACAGAGGCCTATAGAAAGTTCTTCAAAGAAGATACCCCAAAAAAAAGTCTACTGCATAAAGAATTGGCTGAGAAGCCAATCACCAATGATACTACTGGATCACCACGGTAGCCACAAAATTACAAAAAACCAGATTCAAAAACTTGAAAAAGAATTGGTTAGAAAACCATCCACCAAAATGCTACTATATCGCCATAGTAGCCCCAACATAGAACAAGTTCAATTATAATAATGATAAAGAAAAAAAATGTCTAGTACATTACTAAACACCAAAATATACCACCGAACCAAATAGATAATATAGAGCACTTTGTCTTGGCATAGCCGACTTCCTTTACAAACCTAATAAAAAGAAACTTGGGAAGCAACCAAATTTACGTGGCCTTCTTTATTTATAAAGAGGGAGAGAGTAGTGGATATGATCGGTGAGTATTTTTGAATGGGGGTCCCGATCGTCTATTTCAATGGGTTATTAAGATTGATAATGAAGAAGTTGCTGGTAAGTGGTGATGGGTTATGGGTTATGGGTTATGGGATGAGATGGTGGCTGGTGATTTTTATGGAATGATATGATGGTGGGGTGGGTGGAGGTGGAAGATGGTGGCTCTGATACCAACAAGAAATGTGTAAATGCTTATTATAGTCATTGACTGAGGTCATGTATATTTATTAGGATTAAAAGATAATACAGTCTTGTAAGGAAGGAAAGAATTACAATGAAGAAGAAAAGGAAATAAAGATCAAAGGGACTAAGATCATATCAAATGACCTTTCCAGATATATAGCATCAATGGCAAGAGTTGAGAAACATGAGGAGGCTTGTAAGGCTAACCAACTAACACTACTTTATCCCATTTGCCTTTGTCACTCTTTGGTTTTTTGGCATTAATTGAGTTACTCAAATGATTGCAAAAGGTTATTTATAACAATGTGATGATGGCTAAAGCTGATGAGTTTGTTTTTAGAATGATAGGATTTGCTAGTTAGAATGGACTAGCGGCGCAAATTGTACCACTCTTGTCGCCTCAACACTCTCAGTGTAATTTATAGTCTAAAAAAATTGCCTTCTTCAGTAAACACGGAATTGGCAACATTTCCATAAAAGAATGTTAACTAATTTTTCGTTACAAAGGGGTGTCAATGAGTACAATTCTTCAGTAATCGGGCCAAATTGGGATTGCTCTTCCATATCTAAACGACTGCACTATCTTATATGATAGTGGAATTTCTTGCACCCCTTCACTATCGAAGATGCTTTTTTAATTTTCCTATTTGTACAATTTAGAAGCACCTCCCTCACTAAAATTAAACAAGCTTCCACTTTATTAAAAATTTAGAATAACCTCCCTCACTTATGTCACTGAAGATACATAATTAGGCTCCTAACATTTTTATACCACTTCTTGAATTACAATTACAATTACAATAGAAAGAAACTAGGCTACCTATTAGAGGAACAGAGGAACGAGTTTGAAGACTTCAAAAAAAACGGATGACCGTATCACGTTTGGACTTGTCAAACAATAAAGCATGGCCCAAAATATCGCCGAGATATCCGATATCTCGCCGATATATCTCGGTAAATTGGTACACCGATATCGATATTTCCGACATATATCCACCGAATATTGAACCCCTTTTTTTCCGAGATATATCGGAATTTCCGATATGAAAGTTTATATCGCCGATATAATCGATATTTCCGAGATAATCGATATATATCAGTTGACTTTTTGACCAATTGTTAATAACTTAATATTGAAATTTCCGATATATCCGAGATATATCGGTGAGATATCCGAGATATATCGGTGAGATATCCGATATTTTAGAAACTTTGGACTGGTCACTAAAAAAACCGGGCGGATATCTCTCGGTTTTTGGATACACCGATATATTAACCGATATCGAAATTTTGGGCCTTGCAATAAAGTAATTCAAACATTTACCGCTGGCTGGCTGGGGCCTTTCCATGCTTTGAGAGCAGGTCGGGCAGTGCGATTGCTCACTCAAGCCTTTACCCACCCCGACCACAACATTGTCAACGGCGCCTACTTTTACCTTTTTAAGTAAAGCAAAATGATAATAAATACTAGACCAATTTAAACCAATGAACATTCGGTCTAACGTAATTTGTCGATTGAATCAGAAAGTGATGTCCTTTTAAAACTGTTCTTTTGTTCCTTAAAGATTATCTTGGATTATAGTTTCCTGCCTGTTCTGGGTGTAGGTTGGTGTAGTAGTTGTAACTTGTAAGGGTTTAATTAATTTAAGACATGATAAGCAATGCACAAAGTAGCTAATCATTATTATCATTATTCATGGCGGTACACTTGCATCAGAAACTTGTAATCTAGTTACAATACAGTTTATGGCTGATGTTGTCAAAATAGCTAAAATAATGGGAATCAAGTCAAGGATTCTTCTTTGTTTCTTTAACACCAGGAAAGGCATATCATGCTACATAAAAATCCGGTAAAGCAGGTGGTGTAACTGTTCTATCCCAACCGCCCCTTGGCAAGGAGCTTCCCCAGCTGACTTTCTTTCTTCTTCCATAGGGTTTCCTCTTCTTCTTCTTCTTCTTCTTCTTTTGTTATTATTATTTTTTTGTTTCCTTTTGCTAATTTCTGTATGTACGTGTTCTTTTTTCTTTGTTCTTTATGGTTTTGTGTAGAGCATTAGAGATAGAGTAGATGAACTTAGATGGCACAGCCACGGAAAAAGGAAAAAAAGTGGATAAGATTTTTGCTGTGTTTATAATGACTAAGCATGTCATATCTTATTTGTTTTCTAAGTAGAATGTTTCACCTACACATTAACAAATTAGCCACTTTCCCCTGTTCCAACACTATGTACCTGTTGAACTAAAAAGATAGTCTTTGGAAAGCATCTGTACCACCTAACTTGGACTTCATATATGTTGTTATTTCAATAATGTTAGTTGGAGTTTCACTCCTATTAGAATAGATCATAACAAACTATAAAAGTTAGGCAATCTCTGTTTGATTCCGCTTTTCCTTAACAATATAAATATAACATTACAGATTGCCAGAGATGTTCAAGGCGACTGAAGGAAAATTCAAAATGAATTATACCCCAACAAAATTCTTTCAACAACTACTTGTTTGCTTAGCTTTGCTTTGTGTTGCATTCTCTTCTGAAGAGATCAGTAGAAGTCAGTTCCCAGATGGATTTTTATTTGGAGCAGCAACTTCATCATATCAGGCCTGTTTTCTTGATAGAATTTTAGTCTAGCTTAACGTACGCATGTCTATGTTATATTACTTTCTGATGTTTGAGGCTGGTAACACAGATTGAAGGAGCAGTTCTCGAAGATGGGAGGGGCCTAAACAATTGGGATGCATTTACTCACCTTCGAGGTAAACAGAATTTTACAACTAAAAATAGGTAGGAGTTCTTTTTCGGGGTAGTAGAATTTTAATCCTATTTTTTTCAGGAAAAATCGACGATGGACAAACTGCAGACGTCGCAGATGATCATTACCATCACTGGAAGGTAGGACTCTCGGTACTTGTGTCAACCTTGTATTTAGAGCTGCAACCACAACGACTTCTCTTGTTTGCTGTATGCAGGAGGACATTGAACTATTGCATTCACTAGGCGTAAATGCATACCGTTTCTCAATTTCCTGGACCAGAATATTACCTAGTAAGCCTGACCCTGTTCCTAGTGACTACAGATTCTTCATATTTATCTTAATAGCACCAGTACTTAAATAGCCTACTGAAACAATGTAGGAGGACGATTTGGAGATATAAATCCCAAAGGGATACTGTTCTACAACCAACTTATAGATAATCTTTTGATGAAAGGTATATAGAGGGATTTTTGTTTTATCTTGTTTTTTGTTTCCATTGTGTTGTCATCACCAACTCTTTCAAAGTTTATGACAGGTATTGAGCCTTTTGTGACATTGAGTCATCACGACATCCCACAAGAACTCGAGGAAAGATATAACTCATGGCTTAATCCCCAAATCCAGTAAGACTCTGATAAGTTATTTCCTTCTTAAGTTCAATTTAATAGTTTATTCGAAGAAGCTCAAATAGACAGAACCTATGATTAACGAAAAACAAAAGAAGAAAAATGAGAGAAGCTATATAATTTGTAACTTGACTAAATGGAGAAAGGAAATTTGATGGATGTATTTGGGATAGGTTGTTAGATTGTGGATTTTGAACTAAATATGTATTTGAATATTGTTTTTTATACAGGGAAGATTTTGCATATTTTGCGGAAATATGCTTTAAAAGCTTTGGTGGCAGGGTGAAGTACTGGGCAACCATCAATGAGCCAATGCTCTTTGTTAAGTTTGCCTACATGAAGGGAATATATCCACCCGGTAGATGTTCAGCGCCTT
The DNA here is from genome assembly GCF_015680905.1 of Coptis chinensis. NCBI lineage: Eukaryota > Viridiplantae > Streptophyta > Magnoliopsida > Ranunculales > Ranunculaceae > Coptis > Coptis chinensis. Next base: position 38,950,826 of record NC_141464.1, read on the forward strand.
TTGGCAATTGTTCTTCTGGAAACTCAAATACAGAGCCCCTGATTGCCATTCACAACATGATATTGTCCCATATCAAGGCCACTGTAATTTACAGAAAATTGTATCAGGTAGCTAAAATACACCGTAGGTTAAAATATTTGTTTTCGACATACATGAAATAATCAAGTACTTGTGGGGCACGTTGAGATGGGTTGTTAGGTGCAAGTGCAACTAACTAATATATTCTTTTCAGAAAAGATATACCTCTGGGCCCTGGCTTGGGAGTATGAAATCTATATTGTTGTTATAATTCACCAGTCACAGCTTCATCTGTGACTGGTGTGGAGCCCGAAAAATCAATCCTAAATTTTGGATTTACTTATATTTACTTATAATATTTATGATGTGGTGGATCTCAAGACTTATGGAATGTGAACAGTATAATAAGTGGCAATAAGACTACTGGATCATTGTTTAAAGTCCTTACTAATATAGTGGTAGAAACTAGAAAGAGCAACAAATGCGGCTTTGAGTTTTTTTCATCGGACTTTTGTTGGGGCTTTTTAGTGCCGTACGGCACGGGCCAATACTAGTACTTAATAAAATGAATTTTAAGGTTGCTTATCATAACAAACAAAAACTAACAAACACATTAATGCAGCCCAAACAAGGTGGATATATAGGAGTTGTTGTAAATGCAATCATGTATGAACCTTATGGAGATGATGACGTGAGTCGTGAAGCTGCTAACAGGGCTTTGGCTTTCAATGTTGCTTGGTAAGGACTTTGAACTTCATATTTAATTGCTTTTATATATATGATGCATTCTCTGTTACACATGAGGATTTAGGACTAATGTTATTATACATAGCACCAGATTATCAAAACTTTTGTAGGAAATAATTTAGGTATACTTTTGTTACAAAACAGGTTCCTTGATCCTCTGATACATGGAGAATATCCACCAGAGATGCGGCTTTATCTTGGAGTTGATCTACCCGAATTCTCCAACGACCAGTCAAATAAGTTGAAGGATGGACTAGATTTCATAGGTGTTAATCACTACTCATCTTTCTATGCTAAGGATTGCATCCAATCACCTTGTGATTCTGGAAACCATGCAATAGAAGGCTATACTCACATTACTGGTGAAAGAGATGGTATCCTTATAGGTGAAGAGGTATGACAATAAACAAATCACAAGAAACCATTATTTACTGAGGAGAAAATTGATACTATTGTGGTACACTTCTTTCCATTCAATTACTATTTTCAGTCACTAATCAAGGCACTATATAACTGTTTTTGAAGACGGCAATGCGTTACATGTACGTAGTACCTAATGGCATGGAAAAGATTATTGGGTATCTTAAGAGGAGATACAACAATAAGCCCATGTTTGTGACAGAAAACGGTGAGCAAAGATCAACTTGTATTTTGGACTGCATGTATGCCTGCACGCGATTTTATGTCTTGTGTCTATCTCTGTGTGAGGGTTACAGTAATTGATTCTGGTCTTTTCCCTTTTAATTAACACCATCTATTGACTTCCAACATTTGTAGGATTTCCACAAAAGAATGTACCAATTGAACAAGTAAAGGAGCTAATTCATGATGTTAAACGAGTAGAATTTCACAAGAGCTACCTTGCTTCACTAGCACGAGCGATTGAGTAAGTTTATGTTTCTCGTGATAAAACATGCATGCTACGCCTGCTGGTGCCACTGCCTTACATTTCAATGCCGCCAGCTCTGGCGTTACCTTCCTAGTTCCTACTTGTGGTATCCGCGACCAGATTGGTCCATTTAACAATGATACAGCATTACAACGCCAATGTCTCGTGTCCTCACTTTGATTGAAAATTTCTCGTAAATTACCATTTACATTGGTAATTTGCAGTGTAGGGACTCCATAATTGGAGATACACGATTCGCCATTGAGATACTCGCAGGCATGTATGAGATACAAATCAAATGTGCCCAGCTATGGAGTACGTTAACTGAGTCTGAAGAGAATTTTAAAATATAAGTTTATTTCAAAACTTTACCATATCTGTTACTTCAGCTTAGCATTTCTTGCATATATATATATATATATATATATATGTAGTAATGCAGATATACAAGAATTTGTCATGATATATTCTTGGATGGAAACTTTTATGATTCTAAATTTTGATTTCAACAGATTGAACTAGAAAACTAGCAGAGCAAAGGACCTTGAATCTGTATCATGGAATCGAGATCTGATAAATTGATTGACTTTTTTTGGCAGGGATGGTGCAGATGTTAGAGGATACTTCATTTGGTCTTTGATGGACAACTTCGAATGGACATCGGGCTATAATTTAAGATTTGGGCTTCACTACGTAGACTTCCAAACACTCAAACGAACTCCAAAATCATCCGCAACATGGTACAAAAATTTCCTCAGTAATGGTACCGAAGACAAACAACCAGAGATAACAAATATTGTTTCCGAACCAAATATGCATAATTCGCATACAATAATGTAATGAACTTTAACAATTTGTTGAAATAGGCTGGGGATCGATCCCCACAGCATTACTGAGTTACTGACCTCATTAAAACAGGCTTGCCAATCAAGAAAAAAACAACAACTTGTTGATAATATTTTTATACAAACTCTTGGTGCCACAGTTGTAATAATTGTAATGCAATTTCAAAATGAATTTACAATTATTGTATCTAATGTTACAAATCTGTACTTCGTTGAATGCATGAACTGATGATCAGTCCAACAACAAAGATTCAACGAGGGAGGTTTTTGGTTGGTTGAATGCATAAACTCATCAGTCTAGCAGAGTAGCAGGAAAGATTAAACAAAATTAGATTTCAGGTCTGTTTGAGACTCCTTTTAGTATATGAATCTGAGTGTGATGTGAGTATTTCACCGTCCACTCGTCATTTTTGTACGTTTTTCATCTAATATATACAACTCAAGTGAGTTTGAATGGATGAAGATGCTGATGTATGAAGGTTGAATGAAGATTTGATATGAATTAAACTGACTTTTATTAAAGAATGAAGTTGGCTACAACACTCTCCTCTCTTTCTCTCCGTTTCTATCTGTTTATAATATTTTTCTGGGGGAGAAGATAATGAATGTCTTTTTTTTTTTTTTTTTTGCAAACTCCGATTCTATTTATATCATAGAACCCAAGTTTCACTTCCGTAGGAACTTCTGTTACATACTTCGATAGATTAGACGACGCCGATGTTTGCCATAAGATGGGCATGTTTGATCCTAGGACAAAAGACAATTTCTGGCGTGTCTAGTTTTGAGATGATGTATCTCTTGCAAAATTCCAAACGAAGACCAAGAAACATCTTTCTCCATTCAGCTCTTGGGCGATGCTCTTATTATCGAACATTTCACCACTTTGCTAACACTTAGCCGACCTTGTTCAATCCGGTTTTATCGATACTTTATGTCGAAATATCGAATTCCATCTATTCATTGTATAGCTACACCAAAAAAGAAATAAAACTGCCATCACAAGCAAGCATAAAAATTTCAAACATGCCATTCGAATCAAATACTTCAAAACTATAGGAGGAGTGTTTGGAATAATACTCCCCTACGTGCTTGCTTAAGCATCCGAGTATGAGAAATGGCCTTATAATGAGGATCAAAACCATAGAATTTCTATCTAACCAAATCATGTATGCGATAGATGCTAGAATAGATAAATTATGAATAATGCTATCTTTTGAGTGACCATTGGAGATAACTTTTCTAACCACATCGAGACGAATTGGCAAGGGGGAAGTCTTATCAAGACTAGGGCAGCTAAAAATAGCATGCTCTAAACTCACAAATCGACAACGAGGGCGATGGAAACAGAATATACATGCTTTTCAAATAACAACTTCCTAGTGGCAAAATACCATTAAGCTTTCCACATGAAGAGCTTAATATTTTGAGGAGTTTTAGTGTTCCAAACATGACTCCACATAGTTTTAACAGATACCATAGACACGGTAAGACTACAATTCTCGATTATTGACTCGAAAACCAACTAAGAAATAGATTTGACGATTGAATACCCCATTTTTTTCTAACGGCCAAAAAATTTTCTGTTCTAAATCCAAAGGAAATAACTTGGTTTGTAAAATCTCATCCACAATAGCTTTAGTGAAAATCGTATCTAACAAACTAGTATTCCAAGAATGAGAAACATTATCAATCACCTCAGAAACATATCTAACAGAGGTCAGAGGGTTGGGTTGAGGTCCAAAAGGCTTCTCTATTTATACTCTTCCTTCTTCCTTGTCTCCTTGATGTCTAATCCTATGTTGAGGCGTGTCCATTCTTCTTCTTCTTCACCTTTCTTCCCGCTCATACCTCCAACATTTCAATTACCTTTCTCGATACTTTATGTCGATATCTCGATACTTAAAGAAATAAAAGGACTGAAATTTCAGTTTAAGATATATTTGCCCACGACATTGCCCCCTCTCGAAACTTTCAATTTTCCTTCTTGAAATTTGAATGTTTCGAAAAAAAACACTCGAAAATATTTTGAAAATTGAATTTTTGGAGAAAACGAAACAGTTGCATGTGGAAGTTGAAAATACGTCCAAAATCATAAGTATAAAAGCCTCATTGTCCCTTTCTCTCTTGCCTAATTTTCATATTTAGAAACCATAAAAAGAAAAAACCCAACACCGCCATTAAGTTCTTGAATATTCTCTCCGGTTTCTCTACAAATCACAAACTCTCTTCATTCTCTGCAATCTCGATTCTCAATTTCCATTTGATCGGAAAAAACATTATTTGTTCCCGACTCTTCAATCTCCGAGGTGTGACGCACTCTCAATTCCCAAAAACCCATAAACAGTTTAAATGTGCGGATAAATAAAACCAATAAAATTTTTAACTTAAACAAAAGTCTTCTTCATTACAAAAATTTACAAATGAAAATACAAATAATTTTGTCTCGACTGAAACTCTATATCACCTCAAAGGAAAACAAAACATATCCTGAGATGCAACGCTAACGCAAGCAGCAACCAATCATCTTCAACACTAAACCTGTCAAGACTTATCAACTGTGTTCATTTAATGAGCACACCCGATAAGCAAACATGCAAATCAGGTCAGCATTATAAAAATGCTGGTGTGAGTAGCTCTAAAATACAAAATATAATTATACATATATATACACCATCCATACGGCAGTTAGTTCCTTCCCCGAGGCGCCGTAACTTTCAACAACTAAAACAACATCCTTAAGTACAATAATCTAGGCAGGTAGTTCCTCCACTGAGGCGCCTTAACTTCCAACAACTAATACAACATACCATACACATAATAAAAAGGCATTTAGTTCCTCCACGAGGCGCCTTAGGTTCTAACTAAACTACTAACCAGCCAAACATATACAATCATCTATCTAGAGATATATCATTTACCAACATATTACCATAATTATATTAGTTTAGACTTTCTTTGTGTGTCCCTAAAATTCACATCGTATCTATGTCTTACCTAGTTTCCCTGGCTACCACAATCGCTACCCAACGCCGAACATGTACATCCACATGCCTCCCCTTACATAATGAACCACTCCGTGCGTAACCACCTCGAAATGGATGCCGCGACACCGTAAATCCTCACACGGAAGCAATTATGTAAGTAATGCCACTATTCGCATAAAAAATCGCGTCTCGCTTCTATTTTGCGAACGGAATAATCAAGCCACTATTCGGCTACGATTGCCCAACACATGGGTCAATCAACATCTTATATATACAACATCTTATATATCACATACGCCCACACAGGGCAGATCACATGAGTTGTGGTAGTCGGGGTTCTAGGATTTTCGTTACGTAATTTATTCAAAGTCATACATTAATGACTCACAATCATTCCACTATATCACGCGGGTTAATTAATTACCTTATTGCACTAAGCCACAATATTTAGAAATATCTCAATTATATCTCATAACCACTTTTATTATTTCACGTGCCAATATATTATTGCACTACGCCACACTCCCGTGAGAAAATATTCATCAATACTATACTACCTCATAGTAGCATCTCACATATATAATAATGGAGGGTTTATACATTTATTCCTCCAAAACTATTGCATTTAATATATATATATCCCAACATATTATATAATGTCACAATATCAACGTCAAATCTTAATTAGATAATGACAACCAAATTTATATCAGCTTCCACAGCATTTCAACATTTGATTTGTCCATACAATTTACAACATAAAATGTAGCACAATTAAATAGTCCACAGTCCACAATCAAAGCCCAATATATATATATATGGAAATAATATATTATAATTAACGTTGTTTGTTAATTAGAATTAACAAACAACGTTAATTCAAATCATAATTAGATAATAACAAACAATCGTTATATTTAATGTTTTCGCAACATTTTATTATTATAATAGTCCATAAAATCAAATATGAGAAAAACTTCGAAAATTTTAACATTCCACAAATATGGTCAAACGGTCAAAGTCAAATTCCACAGGACACATCATGGTCAAAAGTCAAAGGTTAAAGGTTAAAGGTCGAGTCAAAATCAACACGCCATGGTCGAAGTCAAACTGTTATTGTCAAAAGTCAAACCGCCGCTTTCCATGTTCGACAAGTTCAAGGTCATAGCCATGGTTCATGGCTAAGGTCGATAGATGGCTCAAGGGCTCATGACTAAGGTAATGGTTCGGACCCAACTGGCCAAGCCCAAACCTTAGAACCCGAAAGTCTAAAACCAACTTATTTATTCTACCTGACCCAATTGGATCTATTTTAAGTTATATGGACCGGCCCCAAAACTAACTTGAAACTGGTCCAAAGAAAAGCAATTAAAACTGGCCCCAAGCAATATTAGAAACTGGCCCAAAAACTTTAGACTGAACTAGCCCAAAACACAAGTGAGTTCGGCCCGAAAATTGAACTGAAACTGGCACAACAAAACAAATGAAACTGGCCCAACAAAACAAATGAAACGGGCCATAGACTAATATTAGAACTGGTCCAACAATTTAGAACATAATCGGGCCCAAAACAAAAGGTTAAATTCGGCCCAAAACAAACCAAATAAGGCCCAACTAATCACAACTAAAACCGGGCCCAAAGAACCAAGCCCAAGCCCGAAATGGGTTACTGTTCATCTTCTCCAATTTTCCTCCACCAGCCACCAAAACGCCGGCCACCACTATCTTCCATTTTATCAAGTCAGTTTTGATCCCCACACCAAAACAAACAACATTAATGAAATCGAAAAGCTCAAATCATTCAATCCCCATTTATACATCAACCTAGATCTAAAATTCGAGCCGCCATTAAAGCTTGTTTCAAGCTCTTACAACCCTCACTCGACAGCCCACTACCACCATACATCAAACCGCCAACCCACCATACAAAAACACAGTTCAAACACAAACAAATAAACACAAATATCAAAACCTTCAGTAGCCCAGTAATGACGTTTTTTTTCTAACAGGGGAGGTGGGGGCTGGGCTCACTCCCATAGACGCTCCCTTCAAGCTTCCATAGCCCCCTCCAAACCAACAATCCATCCCCAACAACCAGTTCCAACCAAAACCCAAGCAACAAGTTTAATTTAAATCATTTTAAGCAGCCATTAATGGAGCTTCGACGGCTCCCATCTATCGCCTCACACACCCTACACGCGACCCCCCATCACTACAAACCATTCAAAGTGACAACTTACAAAAACAAACAAAGTGACAGGCGACGCCATTACGCCTGTTCAGAGCTTGAACAGAGCTTCCACAGTTTAATTACAAAAAACGAAATTCAACAAAGTTAAATAATACAAATGACACGAAGTCCAATACAACAAGATAATGAGCAGTACATACAAAACATAAATATTAGACAGTATACACCGATACCCGAAAACCATAAATCCGGTGAAATAGCAAAATAGCTACTCACCTTTACGTAACAACTCGACGAATCCTCCTAGTCCGAATCGTCGAGCTCCAACGCTCGAGCAAACAAGTTTCAAGCTCTGCCTCCATTTTCATTATTTTTATTATTTTTAAAACCCTATTCTCTAGAAAAATGTGTTTATATACTTGGGTCTGAAACCCAAGCCCAAAACAGACTCGGGCCCAAAAACCAGGCCCACATGTCCCGAGTCCAATCCAACCAATTTTTTTTTAAATAAATTATTTAATTAATAAATAAATAAATAAAACACATTTTAAAAATACGAGCGTTACATTAGCACATAGTAAAAAAGAACTTTTTTGCTTACTATTTACATGATTTTACTTTTATTGTGTCTCTTCGTTTTCCTAGTATGTTCATCTTCATAATTAGAAATGCTAGATTTAACGTTTTATGAATTGTTATGCACTGTTTGAACTTGTTCAATACTAAGATAGGTTTGAAAAGGGTTTTTGAATTACATATTTTTACCTATTTCAGTATGGCTAGGAGAAAAACTTTTGGTAATTTTAGACAAATTACCTCGATGCACTTCTGGCTTCGAAACCGAGGTCTTATGACAAGACGTCATATTCCACCTCTTAGAACTCCGTCACCACCACCTCGAAATTTCGATACATGTATAATAAACGATATAATATATGAACCATAACGAATATAGTGATAGTGTACCGATATAGGATATAATATTAATTCAAAATTCCTTTTTTCTAGTGATAACGAAATGTCTAGTGAACGAAGATACCGAATATGTGCTAAGAGTTAGTTCATCTACCTCGACATCGACATCCAGTAAATGCTCATCTGATAACCAACCATGGGAAATTACATTCCTTGTTGCTGGTCTGTTATCTCATATGTTCGAGACGGTGGATTCGGAATCTGAGCGTGATGACACAGAAGATACCAGTATATGGAGTCGAGGGTTAAACCCTCACTTCATAAAAAGACCCAATCTATTACTGGTTCGAGCTGCATATAATATACCCGATGATATCCATCTTCGACACTACGCTAGGTCGAGGAGAGGGACCAAATGCCAAAGTGGTAACCCTCAATCCATCATCATAACCGTTTGCCAACTAGCGACAGGGTTATGACTCCCCTTCACCAACCTTGACCACGAACTGCTTAACCATTTGAGCATCTCTCCTAGCCAAGGCATGGGCAACTTCTTGAGATTGATGTATATCTGTAACTTCTATAATTTCCATTTACCTTCCAATGTGTACGAGTCAAAACGGATTAGATTGGTTGATATTCTCAATCATTACACCTGTGTCGAGGGTACCGTGAAAGAAGCTATTGGCCCCGAAAAATACACTGGCTATTTCTATCCCAAAAAATAAAATCAAATCGAAATCAAGGGCATCATTAGGGTAACCTGAGACAGTGATCGACAGTGGCCCCTCTATCCCATCATTGTTTCTGGTAAATGGGAATCATATGAAGCCGAAGCGGTACTTCCCTTGGTGCATCACGTTTTCAATCTTGGAGATACGCTAACCTCTACCATATTTTTAATAAAAACTTCCAATTTGTTACCCTGTCTCCCGATTCCGTATCTAATAAATCCAATTGCATATTATGATGTTCTTAGTGTTAAGACTTGCCACCTCAAGGAGTAAGGGAAACTCAGCGAGAGTGATGGATCTTTTGAAAGGTTCCAAAGAAGAAGTAGATGTCAAGACTGGTGCCGATATCTACGGAATCCCGCCACTCTCACCTTGCATGATGTAGACAACTATTTCCCTCCTTTATACGTACTCAAAAGTAGTGTGCTCAAAAAAGCTGAAGGTCGAGGTCGAGACCCTAAACCAAATACCAAAGCTCAAGGTTCCTTACAACCTTGCTTTTCTCGTGCTTTTTGAAATACCTTTAATTTGGAACTGCCTCGGACTATGCCTCAATGTTATTTTGATTATGTAGATAGTGGCTTAGTAATGACTGAAGATCTCTTCCCCAAATCAAATAAGAAGTCCCAGATTTCTATAATTATGCTCTTTTGCAAAATGTATTTGATCACCATTCGCTACTGTACACAGATATGACTTCTAGAATTGGGACAAGCAGCGGTGATCTTTAAGGGTTTCTGAATGCCTTTCAGCCAGCTACTGGAGGTGAATCCTCAAAAGCTCTTTCTCAAGAAAAGGAAGCTCTTTCTCAAGAAAAAGAAACTTATTCCGACTCTAACTTGAGTCGAAGAAAAAGAAACTCATTCCAAATCTAACTTGAGTCGAAGAAAAATAAAGAAAACATCCGAGATCAAGTCTGAGAAAACTGCTCCACCTCCATGCACATCGGTTGCTCCGATATCACGACCTCCAATGGTTGGTCACACTACTTTTGAGCCTCAATTTCTTCTTAAGAAAGACCAAAAGATTCCTCTCCATGTTTCTCTCCTTGCTGAAAAACCGATACCTGGTCTTAGCCGAACTCTTGCCACCACTACAATTTTCCTTCCTGAAATTTGAATGTTTCGAGAAAAAACAGCTATCGAAAATATTTTGAAAATTGAAGTTTTAAGGAAAACGAAACGTTGCATATGGAAGTTGAAAAGACGCCCAAAATCTTAAGTATAAAAGCCTCTCTGTCCCTTTCTCTCTCTTACCTTATTTTCATATTTAGAAACCATAAAAATGAAAAAACCCAGCACCGCCATTAACCAAAACTAATAAGCTCTTGAAGATTCTCTCCAGGTTCTCTACAAATCACAAACTTTCTTCATTCTCTGCAATCTCCAGAACATGTTAGCACATAGTAAAAAAGAACTTCTTTGCTTACTATTTACATGATTTTACTTTTATTGTGTCTGTTCGTTTTCCTAGTCTGTTCATCTTCATAATTAGAAATGTTAGATTTAACATTTTATGAAGCGCTATGTTGTTATGCACTGTTTAAACTTGTTCAATACTAAGATAGGTTTGAAAAGGGTTTTTGAATAACATATTTTTATCTATTTCAGTATGGGTAGGAGATAAACCTTTGGTAATTTTAGACAAATTACCTCGGTGCACTTCTGGCTTCGAAACCGAGGTCTTATGACAAAACGTCAGATTCCACCTTTTAGAACTCTATCACCATAGATTTAACTGATCTGTTTGGTGTAGTTTGTTGGTTGAGATTTGAATCTAATCATAGTTACTCAAATGACTCCTAGTAAGTGTGCTCCATCTAGTAAGATAGTGGTGAATGAAGGGAGCACATCAAAGAACGATGAATGGAGAACAAGAAGATCTGTAAGTAGAGTAGTGGAGGAAGTGGAATGGCTACATGAAGAAGAAGTTTCTCTACACGCCTTGTTGAAGAAGTTTACTGAGTTGAAGAAGCAGAATAGATCATTAATGGTAGAAAATAAGGCAGTGAGAGAACTGAATGAGAAGCATATCCACGAAGAATTATATGAGAAGGCTAGAGAGGAGTCGACCTTGGTCACCCCAATAGCTAGAAAAATTTATCTCAAAGAAGCACAATCTGTGGCGAATACAACACAGAAAGTGGTACATGAAAAGGAGTTAAAGCAAATACTACAACTAATCACAAAAGAAATGGCTCAAGAGATGATGCAATGCCAATATGGAAACAAAGCGTCAAACAAGGTATTGGCATCGGTGAGAAAAATGGCAGATGACGTTGGTCATAACCCTCTTAAAAAGGAACTTGAGCAGATGCCGTTACCTCCTAAGTTCAAACACCCGAAGTACACTCAGTATGATGGTACAACAGATCCTATAGATCATTTATTTTGTTACCGACACCAATTTTCAATATATCAAGGAACCGAGTACTAGGATTCTTTGTTATGTCGATCATTCTCATTAAGTCTAAAGGGGAAGGCATTGAAATGGTTATGTTCGTTGCCAGAAGGGTCAATTGCTTGTTATCGTGAAGTCGAAGAAAGATTCTTAATGAATTATGGCCATCAACGAGTAAAACCGAAGCAGGTATCGGCTTTATTTCATTTGAAGCAAGGAAAGAAAAAGTCACTTAAGGATTTTTTTGGCAAGGTTCAAGGCTGAAACACAATCCATTGAAAAGCTAGACGAGGCCGAGATGATGGCGGTCATGGCATTTCAAACGGGTCTAGTTTGAGCATCGGACAAGCATAATACTTGCTACACAAAAAGATAAAAAGTATGCAAGAACTGTATGACAAAGCAAAAGAGATATTCAAGTCGAGGAGGGAATCCAATTTGTTACAGTTCAAATTATACTCCAAGTAACGGACTCGAGAAAAAAAGAAAAGGATACTAAAGATCGAGGTGAGAATCGAGAGTATTCAAAATTAGATAAAAGAAGATCTCAGGGTGATTATGTAAGAGCGTAGTCTCAACACCCACATAAAAGTAGATTTGAGAAAACATTAAAAGAATAATTAGATCCAAAAATTTCGTTGCCATAAATATGACACTTGAAGATATATTGAGAAGGCTGGGGAAAGAAGCTTATGTACAATATCCACATTTCACTCCTCAAGAATTGCCAAACAAGCCCTGTTGTTAATTTCACAAAATAAGAAATCATGAAACGAACAGGTGTCTGCAATTGTTAAGGGAGATCGACAGATTGATGAAAAATGGATTGTTGCGAGAATTCAGGGTTGACGCTCGACCCGAGGTTACGGCATCAATACATGAAAAGCCAATAGGAGTCATCAATATGATTTATAAGGGAGTGATATCTCAAAAGAAGACTATCCGAGACAAAATCATAAAGATATTGACAGTAAAAGAGGTTCTAGAGGTTAATATTGAGCCCATCCCAGTAAATCCTAATCTAGTATCGACAAGCATTCCAGGAGCAATAATGTTCATCCCATATGATTTGTCGAAGGTGTTGTTGCCTCATGATAACGCATTGTTAATCACTTTGCATATTTCAGGGTATGATGTGCAAAAGATATTGGTGGATTGTGGTAGTTCTATGAATATCCTGTTTTGGAAGGCATTCACAAGCATCGGTCTTAATGAGACTCATTTAAAAGCACCACAATTCAGCTTGTACGGTTTTAACAAAAGCTCTACCAAGCCAGTTGGAGAGATAAAATTACCGGTAAGAGCTGGGCCCCAGACGGTGATGACGAAATTTGTTGTCATAAAGCATCATTTTGACCACAATGCAATTCTCAGTAGAAGGTAGATACACAATATGCGTGCAGTTCCAAGCACATTCTACCAGGTAATTAGGTTTCCTCACTGCGTATGGTTTGCATAAAATTAGGAGAGATCAGTCGGAGTCGGAAAAATGCAATTTTGTCACTGTAAAGGGAATGATGAAAGGAAAAAGCCAAGACACTGGGGGCGTCATGGAAAGCTCTAGCTTGCTTTTAGGTCGGTGGTTGGAATCGGTACCTCTACGCTGGTAGCTCTTCAGCTTATTTCTGTGATCTAGTAAAATAGTAGGTGTAGTCAAATCGGGGGTAATCATAGCATAGTTACCTTTTGTTATCAACCACTCGCAATAACTTATAGTGGTGATGCATTTATCTCACCTACATTTTCATATTCATTACTAGTATTATTGGTTACCTCAAAGCGCTGGTGTTTGTTGTTTTAGGATTAGGTATTGGCGCGATCTCGCAACACACCTTTGGTTCGGGCTTTATCTTGAGCCAACCGTCGGGTTAAATTATTAACGGATTGGACCGTGCCGTTAGATTGAGCCATGGTTTGAAAAGTTTTGCCTCACTTGTATGAAGGTGTCAAGGCGATCCGGCCAGGCGGGTGTAGTAGTCACGTGGGGTGCGGATCGAACTATTTCACGAATTATTTACGGGTGGATTTTGATAATTATTATTGACCTAACGATACCTCTATTAGCATTATAATTATTATAATTACCTTGACCTTGTGCTTGACCTTGTCGAGGCCGCACTTGGTTGTTATACTATTAAAATTACCCCGACTTCGCCCCTTTTACCGGTGGAGCTTGCTAAAGTCGCGGGCTGGCCTCCAACATATTGATTATCATTGACCCTCGAGGTGACTTTGTTTGTTATTTCTCCAACCGAGTCGGGATTTTGTCTCCGCGGGCGCTAGGTTCACTATTAATGGAACAAGCCTCGCTCATAAATAGAGATGTCGAGGAGTCGATGCCTGTGACTCCAAATGTAAAACTACATAATGGGTTTGAATTTACATTCATGACGGATAGGCTTTGTTGTACGTAAACTACCCCCATTCATTATGTCAAGGACTTCTTTTATGGGTGTAGAAGTCCTTTGAAAAGGCAACAACTAACGTAGCCTTTCGCTAAGTTATGATGCGACACTCTATAAGGAGATCGGTGAACGATTCCAAGCCTCTCAAAATGATTCATGAGGATTTTGTCGAAAAGAAATGAATCTTGAAAGCATCTCATCCGTTTTAGGGGTGGGTAAAAATGTTCCATAAACAACTCAACAAGTTTAGCCCACGAAGTCCATTGCATTAGGCTTGGGCAGTTAAGACGAAGACCTTATCGCAAAGGTGAAAGGGAATACCCTTAATTTAATTTGTTCCGTACCAACCGTAGGATGGTGGAATGTTGTTAGACTTGTTGATCAACTAATGACAGAATATAAGGTTTTTCATGGTCTAAACGATGAAAAACGGGTAACAAATTAAAAATATTTGGAGGGATTCGAAATCCCCCATCGGTCCGCTAGAACGATGCAAGATTTGGGGGCTATCGCCGCTTTGTAGAAGTCCGAGAGAGGAGTCTCTTTCTTCCCCATTATCGGGTGGTGTGTGTGAAATAGTAGTTAGAGGTGTAGTAGGTGGTATACTAGATAGATTTGATTGTTGATGTTGTTGTGTATTTACGCTCGGGTGTTTTATTCGCCGACCTTAATCTCATGCAAGACTAAGTCGAACTTAACTAAACATGCAACACCCAAACAATTCCGATATACTAGTATAAACCTCTAACAGGGAGATGCGAGGTGTGGAAGAAAGGAATACCTGATTAAGGCCCTTGCTTAAACTTTATGAATAGCGTCTTGTTTACGCTTTTGTTCAAGTGTAGAGCAGGTTAGAACACTGAAAAATATGAAAGATCAAAGTTCAATCAAAACCGTCCGAAATCCCAAAAATTTAACACGGCCAAGGCCATGCAAGATAGCCCTTCAGCGCCCGAAAGTAATTTTCAAATTACAAGTGTTTTTAGCTGGTCGCCCACATGGGGGCGGTCGCTCGGTGGAAAGTCAAATTCCATAACTTAAGCTGGTCGCGGCTTTGGTTAGCGGGTCAAGGCTTCGAAAGTCAAATTCCAAGAATAACTTAGCTGGTCGTTTGAAGCTTGCATCCTGTGTATTTTCTCGAATTTGTCAAAGCTGAAATGGGCAAACCACAAGATGAAACAAACAAGGGTGGATGGGTTTAATGGGACTTAAAAATGATTACTTCTACAAGGAAAACAATGCTAAAGTCTGCAACTAAGATGGCAGCGCCATTTGATAAAAGTAAAATGAATAGTTTACCTACTAAAATGAACGATGAATTCAATCCGTAAGTAAACTAAAATCGAGTCTTTTAATCCTCGATTATCAAAGCTTCTACTCGATGCAAATTGCACTAAGTGGAGTAGGAAGTTCGCTCCACTCCTAGTTCCCTAGCATGGATTGTTTTCTAAGTCTAAGAAATCAGTCTTTAAGTCAATGAGAGCTTTACTTAAATGTTATGCTTCTTATGCGAATATGAAATTGATTATTTGAATTTAAACTACGAATGCTATGGAAATATGATTGTTTTGAATCTAGATAAAGGATTGGGGGAATTGAATCCACATCGACTCCAACTTAACAACCTAGAGTAGAATGTTGTATCTCAATTCTCACGTTCTACTACGAGAATTTCGAAGTTCTAATCCCTAGTGTTCATGGCATTCCTACCGGATACTAACTAGCATGTGAGGTCGCCCACCCATTCTCATGGCGAAACACTCCTTCTAGAGTGGAATAGATTCTACAACCAATTCTATACTAAACAACTAAGTCTTCATCAAGGCTTCATCAACCCCTCTAATGGAGGTTTTAGCCTTGAGTCATCAAAACATCATTTCCCATATTATTATAACTAAACATACTATCAAGATTCAAATTTTACTTAATTTAAACAATAATAATGAAATCTAATTTAATGACTAAAATGAAATAAGGACAGGAATTGAAATTAGATCTAGAATTGGAAATGACAAAATCGAAATTGATAAAGAATACTACTTTATTGATCTAATCAAATTGAAGAGCAAGATTCAAAGGTTTAATCTAATACAATAATTTAAATGGAACTAAACTTAATTAAAACAATTAAATCTAGATCTAGAAGCTATTCTAATGGCTACTTTCTATATAAGCTATCTACCCTAATTCTCTACTAAATAATCTACCATTAACAAAGAGCTAAGCTTTTGTTTTTATACATCCAGATCCAAAAATCGTGCATGGGCTTGGAGCCATGTTTTGGGCCAGAGAATCAGGCCCAAAACCCAATTCTTTCAGTCCAGAAAGGCCTCTTCAGCTAGATTCGGCTTCAACAGACTTTTCATCCACTTCTGCTCCTCTGATTGGGTCAAAGCTTGGACCATTGCAAAGTTCTTTCCGAGCCGGTCGTTTTGACATAAGGTAGGCCCAATTCCGAGGTCTGAGTCCAAAGATATGGCATTCGGAAGTTCTGCTGACTTTTGCTCCTTTATCTCGCTAAAGTGGCACATTTCTGCACATAATGGACTTTGAAGCCTGAAATGCATAAAAACACGTAATTAGTATTAACTCTTACTTATTATTCACATAATTGGTCTAACAGTATGATTATTAAGGGGTTAAAACTACAGTTTTGGGCTCTTATCAGGCGCGAGTCTCATAGTTACGATGGATGGCAGCTTGCCGAGTCCGGAGATCTTCACAAATAGTATTGAGAGAAAGCATGCCACGATGAAGCACCGACATGCGTTCTGCATCAGACATACACCTCTCTAAGGCATCAGCATCAAAACATGCCATATCCTCATTATCCTCCGATTCATCCTTTTCAACTACCCTCTCTTCAGGCAACCTCCACGTCTTTTGGATACACTCCGTATAGATAGTAGGATTTTGGTGCCGCTTCAGGCAAATCCGATCAGACTTCGGAGTCGCTTTCAACCTCATCATGATCTTTGTTATCAAAACAGGGAGAGGTGCAATACTCTTCCTAACTCCTCTAATCATCGTAATAAAAAACTCAAGGATACAGAAGTCATACTCCCGCCCTGCGAGTATCCATAGAACGTGAAGACAATTCAGGCTGATGTCACTGACTTTCTCCTTGCCAATGACATTCCTCCCAATCCACTGAGCTACAGCCACCTGGTTGGTTCGCAGAGACGACTAGCGAACACAATTGTATTTACCCTCCGAAACCGTCTCGTTCATCAAGGCCTCGATCCCACTAACTTGGGAATCCTGCACTGTGGCCAAAAGAGTGTGTCCTTCCTCCATTCCAAAGATACACGCCAACAAATTTCTATCCACTTCTCGCCTTACTTTATTCACCTTAACAAAAATTTTATTCCCAACCAACTCCCTCGTCTTATAAAATTGTTGGACCAAATCTTTGTGATAAAAATCGTTCGTCGTATACCACAAATGGCTCCAATCCCCACGAATCATCTCCTCACTGTAAAACGGCTGAAAGTGGGTGGCATTAAATGTTTGTTCCGGCAAAATTCGTCGTCTTAGAGCCATTGGAGTTTTGATAAGATTTGTGGGTTTGAATAAGGTAGGGAGACGAGTTTTGAAACCAAACTCACTAAAAAAACAATGGTGGTGGCGTGGTGGGGGAGGTGGCAGTTCAAATTCTTTGATTTTTGGATGTTTTTGGTAGTTGAAATTGTTGGAGATAGTGGTGGGAGAAGTTTAGAGAAGATTTGAATTTGTTTTATACTGTTGGCGTGGGTGTATTGAGGTTTTCTATTTTTATTTTTGGTTTCTAGGGTTTGGAAGCTTTGTTAATGGCGGAATGAAAAAGAAAATCGAAATCTGTTTTAGTTTGGAAGATGGAGATGCATGTGTGGCAACGCGTGCATCTCGAGAATTTGGGCCCCAAGCCCAATTCGATTTTCGAAGTTAAATCGATTTTTTCTTAACTTCAAACTAAAATTGCCGCTTAGTCACCCCGTCCGATTTTTTGAATGAGCTATGGAAATGATCAGGAGAGACTTTCCAATCCAATGATCCATAAAACACTCTATTCCAACCGTGGGTGACATATAAAAAGATGGAAAATGCCTCAAAGTGTGTGTGTGATGTAAAGTTATGCGAACGAATGAAATCTAAGTTCATAGATAATGTCTACCGAATCGAAATATAATTAAAGGGCCTAAGCAACACAAATGGAAAGTTGAACAATCAAGGGCCGGAAAAATGAACACTGAACCCCAAACAAATTTTAGACAATGAGTTTAGAAAATTTGTTTTAAAATGGGTCTTTTAAAGTCGTTCACGAGACTTCTTAATTACTATTTTTATGAGTTAGATTTTTTTTTTTTTCTTGATGTTTACTACAAGAAAAGCGAAAAGCAATAAAGACATAATTCACACCATAGAGGAACATGACTAAAAAACCGAGAAAACATGCAATAGTGGAAAACGTGAATTATGTTAAATGTGGACTTAGGATCCGGTACTTACAGCCACACTCCCTAGGGAGGGCCCAGTTACCTGAATGATGCACTTACCAATATATGAAAATGAAAGGAAGTACACCAACCAACAAAGGTCAGTCATAGACAGAGTCCTGTAAAAGGACTTCCTCCACATCAGGGGACAATAGCTCATAAAAATGTTTCAACCATTGGCCATTGACTTGAAAGGTACTGTTGTCCTTGGGATTTACCAAGGTGATTGCCCCGTAAGGGGTGACTTCAGTAACCAGAAAAGGACCAGACCAACGGGTTTTCAATTTCCCTAGAAAAATATGTAGACGGGAGTTGTAAAGCAAGACCTTTTGACCTACCACAAACTCTTTGTGCAAGATTTTCTTATCATGAACACGTTTCATGTTAGCTTTATAATCCTTCGCGAGATCATAAGAATCGCTACGGATTTCTTCAAACTCATTCAATTACAACTTGCGCTTGACACCTGCCTCATCAAAATTGAAGTTAAAGCTTTTTATAACCTACATAGCACGGTGCTCCAATTCAACGGGCAAATGACAAGGTTTCCCAAATACAAGTCTAAAGGGAGACATACCTATAGGAGTTTTGAAAGCAGTCCTATACGCCTATAAGGCATTAGATAGACGCGTTGACCCGGTCTTTCCTATCGGGATTTATAGTTGTTTCTAAGATCTTTTTGATTTCCTATTAGAAATTTCTACTTGTCCGCTAGTTTGTAGTTGATACGGAGTTGCTACCTTATGTGTAACTCTATACTTTTTCACTAGAGATGTAACAACTCTGTTGCAAAAATGTGTTCCACCATCACTAATGATGGCTTTAGGAATGTCAAATAGGCTGAAAATGTACTCTTTAACAAAAAACACAACTGTCTTATGGTCATTGCTATGGCAAGCCATGGCCTCTGTCCATTTAGACACGTGGTTCCGACAACTAGAATATAAATGAAATGGTGGGAAATAGGAAAGGGACTCATGAAATCAATGCCCCATATGTCAAAAAACTTCTACCACCATGATTGGATTTAGTGGCATCATATTACGACGTGATTAAGCCCAAGTTGTTGTTAGCGAACACCGTCTTGCAATGCACTTGGGCATCTTTAAAAAGGCCAATAAAACCGACATTGAAGAATTTTAGCAGCTGTTTTCATACCACTAAAATGGCCACTTGCACTCTTTGTCATGGAAGAATGAGAGAACCTCATTATATTCCCATTGGGGAATCAACAACGAATAATCTGATCCGCACAATACCTAAAAAGGTAGGGCTCATCCCAGTAGTATAGCTTAACTCTGGCCAAGAACTTCTTCGTTCATTTCTTGACCAATCAGCAGGAATAGTATCGACGGCGGCTAAATAATTCACAATGTCGATACCATGGTGCAAAAAAAAATAGCATACAAATGCTCATCAGGAAAAGAGTCAGGTATGGACTCAGAATCACTATCATTGTCATTTGTAAGTCTAGATAAGTGGTCGACAACTACGTTATCGACCCCTCTTTTGTCCTTTATTTCTAATGTGAACTCTTGCAGGAGAAGAATCCATCGGATTAATCTCTGCTTAACATCCTTCTTTGCGAGATGGTACCTAAGGGCTGCATGGTCCGTGTAAACTAAAGTCTTAGAACCAACTAAATAAGGACGAAACTTCTTTAAAGCATAAACGACAGCTAATAATTCTTTTTCAGTAGTTGTATAATTCCTTTGAGCATCGTTTAAAGTTTTACTAGAATAATAAATAACAGTGGACTTATTATCTAGTTTTTGTCCCAAAGACGGCACCAACAAAGATAATCACTAGCATCACACATGAGTTGAAAGGTTTAGGACCGATTGGGAGGCTATATAATGGAGTCTTGAGAGAGGTTAAAGCGGCTTTTAAAGTTTCAAAAGCCTATTTCTGATTAAAATTAAAATCGAGAGATGGCATCCTTTAAAAGCAGATTAGTTAGAGGCCTAGCTATTTTTGAAAAATCTTTGATAAAGCTCCTATAAAAACACCTGCATGGCCTAGAAAGGCTCTAATATCCGCGGACAGTCCATGGTATAGGTAGAGTCACTATCTTATCTAGTTTGGCCTTATCTACTTGATGCCACCACTAGATACAATGTTACCTAGCGATTCCCTTTTCACCATGAAATGACATTTTTTCCAATTCAAAACCATACTCTTCTCTTCACACCGTGTCAAAACCTTAGACAGGTTAGACAGGCAGTCAGTGAAAGAGTCACTACAACATAAAAGATATTTAAAATTACTCCATAAGTGATGTCAAAAATATACGGCGTCACTTTTGCAAGTGATGAAATTAGTGGCGACGTGAAAAGTCAGGGTTTTCCACATCACTTTTTAAACGATGTCCACAATTGATGTTACTTCACATCACTTTTTAATTGATGTCCACAAGTGATGTTATAACTTTGAATCACTTTTTAATCGATGTCCACAAGTGATGTTATAACTTTTAACATCACTTTTTAAGTGAAATCAATAAGGCCGATTAACATCACTTAGAAAGTGACGTTTCGTTCAGATTCCAAATTACTTGTAAAGTGATGTGAAATAACTTTATAAATCACTTTAAAAGTGATGTCCCATTTAACAAAATAATAAAAATAATAAAAAAAAACAAAATTGCCAATATCATCCCAATGTAATACCATTTTCCTGGTAATTTATCATCAAATAAAGATGAAATGTATCTTAAAATCACATTCATCACACAAATATCATCTTCAATTACAAATATTACACTAGATACAAAAAATTGTAACAAGCCAACATATACCAACAAAATTTAATCTGCAGTACCGAAGTGAGCCAAAGAGAACCACAATCACCCAACCAAGAACCTATCACAGCCTGGCTTGATGCAATCAATTTAATCCAAGAACCTATCACGGCCTAACAAATCACTCTTTTTTTTTTTTTTTTTTTTTTTTTATTGAAATATTGAAAAATCAAAGAAAATTTAATAAAAGGAAAATAAAATGTAATGAAACATCAGCATAATATAGTACCCGAATGACAAAGGAAGTTCTATAGAAGACAATTACTTGTGTTCAAGATCGAGTCCGATACATTGCCAAAAAGTGGTTGGAGGTTGAGTTAAAATAAAAATGTTGTCGTCCATTTTCCTACATCACTAGCGGAGTAATCTAAAACTTGTGTTTGCCTAGAAAAAAAAACATTTAAATAGTTGTTAATGATTTGGGTAGTAACACCCGATAGCATGTAAAATTTGCACCGGTTAACCGGGGCTCCTATCTAGTATGCTAATCTTTTTCTAGATTATAGTACTCAAATTAATGGTGCAATTGATTAACCATCATAAGACTACCAAAAAGCTTACCACAATACGGATTGTGATAGAGACTGCATATACCAATCAGAACTCAAATTGTCTTTAAGCTCAACCCTGTAGCTCCCTGTGCAAAAATTGGAACCATTTATCAGAAAATTTTATTGCTTAAACTAAAATCCAAGATAACTTATTAAAGAAAAGAAAAGATAGATAATTTTTAGTTGGTCAGATGATATTGAACAATTGAGTGGTATGAACTAGCTAGAAAAAAAAAATAGTAATCAAGTGCATTCAAGATCGAAGCAAAAACTAGACGGTTTAGAATGTGAGAAGTTGGAAAAACGCAAGCGAAATGGTGTGGTAGTGCACACCATAAGCACCTAACCATTCCATCACAAAAAATAAAATAAAAATAAGAGCAGATGCAACTTTAATAGTAGGTTCCAACTTGTATTGAATGAAAACATAAAGATATACTTCATAGTTCCAAGTGCAAAAAAACAAAGCAAATAATTACGTATAAAAAAAGATAAAGTGAAGTGTTAAAAGCTGTTATAGTCGAGTTACTTAAACTGTGAGAAGGTGTAGTTTTATTATTGATTTAGCAAACAGTTAGGGTATAGTTTTATTATTGATTTAGCAAAAGCAGTTACAATTAAAAAGTGAATTGAGGGTGTTAAGAAGAAGGAGAAGATTCCACTTTGCACTAGTTGGGCAAAAAAAAACTTCCGGTGCAGATTGGAGTTTGGGGAGTTAGTGTGTGCAAATGTCCAATAAAAAGTCCATAGGGACAAAAACAACAACAATCACATTACCCCATGCATCTAATACGAACAAACATAGTAAGAGCCCTTTTCTTGAACTAAAAAAAAGCATACATGTTGTATATTAGAGAAGAACATCGTTGTATAGAGCTTCAAATTCCTAATATAGTCCTTATCTGACCTGGTGGATGTCTGGCCAATGACTTGGGATCAGGATAACCGTTCTCTAGATCCATGATTGCATTATAAACCAATTCGTAAGCTTCAGCAAGTGGTCTTGCAGCACAGATACAAGCTTCTGAACGCATTTGTGGACTTGCATCTGTTCAAATTAAGGCAACGAACCTTCACTCCCTAAAACGAGTCCAAATAATGCTCTCAAACAATCTGAAAGTGATACATGTGACATGCCCTCTACCTCTGCTAATGACAATTTAGTTGATGCATCACTATCTTTCTTGTTTACCAAATTCCGAATTTGAGATATTTGGTTAACAAACCACATTTTCTTAGGATGCTAGCCACCTCTTTCTCCACAAGAAGGTTCACATTTTTCTTAATCATGGATCGAAGATTTTTAACATACTCTGCAGCAACATCATGTCCTAACAATGGCTTTGGATAGCGAATAAGCGATTGATAAGGAAGATCTTGGATGGCATGTCATTACTCTACTTGACAAAATGATTTTCGGGTAAATATACATAGCTCATTAAATACTTGCAAAACAAAAAACCCAGATGTCATTTAATTATTTTCACTTTTCACATTACACAACACAAAATTGATTCTAAGAAGGAAAGAAATAGAGGATTGTAATACTTGTTAGATTGACCAAAAGCCAACTCGCTAAAGGCCAAAGGAACCAATGTACACATATAACCGTCTCGAAATCAACACATATAGCCGTCGATATACTCACCCTTTTAGATGACTTCATGAAATGATCCATTAAAGAGAGTAAAAATGCAATAATTATATTGCTAACCAACCGGGTCGATATATATTAAGAAGATCTCAAGTAAGAACCTCATAAATGTAGCCTCCTGCACTTGCGACCACGACATATACCACTACAATATTCTCTTATGACAGCTCGTATCAGACATAAATTGTCGATGAATTTGTGAATTAACAAATACATGGAGAATGAATAGAGGTTCGCAACTCACCTGAGAGGATGGGATGGAGCTGTTATTGTTCAGAAGAGCATTAATAGGTGATGAAGAATCCCTAGTAAATTGGCTTGAATCAGAACTCGCTCTACTTTTCCTTAATGACTGGACTGCTTTGGATCTATGTGCTTCTATTGCTTGCTCGCACATCTGCAGTGGTGTAAGAATCTGAGTAAATGACTTAAAAACAAAAAGACTCTGCGACTTGACATCGCAATCAATCCTGGAAGACACTGCCTAGACTCTTCAACATCAGTTTGTAAAAAATGTATGGTAGAAGAACTTATTTCAGTTTTCATCAAAGAAAGAATTGGTTTTAATGGTAGAATAGAAGCTATCAGAATCTAAGATATCTATAGTACACTAGCCTACTCATGCATGTTCTCACTAGTCACTAGATCTCCAATAATTAAACCACCTTAAGATGTTAACCACAAGAAATCTGTGCATAGAACTTGTCTTTAAACCAATGGCCGTGACTCAACCATAAAATTAAGTTATCAAGAAAAGTATTGGCTATTCCACCAAATCTATTGCTTACCCTCAGCAATAGGAACGTAGGAGCAAGGACTAAAAGGTTATTGCAGTAATACCTGAATGATGGGCTCCAGTAAAGTAGATATCACAGGCTTAAAGTCAAGCTTCTTCACCGAAGTAGGAACCATCAGGCTGTTTTAAGTATCAATAATTTCCAGCAATACTGAAACTCCTTTGCTTATTGCCAATGGAGGTGATCAATTCGACAATGTAATCAATGCCAACTTCAAAATAAACTCCACAATTTCAAAAAATTAATCCCATGTTAAAATACAAAGTGATTTCTTCAAATAGAAACGAACTCATATCACCTGTAAAAATCTTGAACTTGAAGCACGAGAGCGAGAGAGGGAGGGCGCCAAGCCTAGAAAAATGCGAGAGTAAAGAGAGAGAGAGAGAGAGAGAGAGAGAGAGAGAGAGAGAGAGAGACGAGGTGGGGGTGAGAAAGGAGACCGTCTCTTTTTGGGAGTGGGATGGATTTCAGTTTCTAGGCTGAGTGTGTTGGGTTTTGAACTGTTTGAACTTTAATTTGGAGTGTCGATTTTCTGAAATGGGAAATAATGAAAAATTTAGACAAGGCTCCCATATGGTGGCGGTTTTGGGGTGGCTGGTGAATATGGTGGGGTGGTGGCGGCTTTGCTTAGTGAGGGTTTTGATTAGAGAGAAAATCAGATGGGGTGTGTGCTAGAAATTTCATTTGAGGCGGGCCCCAAAAATTTGGTGTAAAGTCCAATAATTGACCTGCCGCAATAGCAATTACCCAACAACACAATCAATTTTATTACGCCTATTCGTCCAAACGCTCCTTAGTTTTCCAAAAAATAATTTATAGGGTTTTTTTATAAAAACTATTGAATAAATGCTATTTATTTACAGTTTTCTAGTAGATCTAGAAGTCACATTATAAGTGATTTCAAAAACATGGAAAAATCACTTTGAAAGTGATATTGAATACATATATATTACATCGCTTTATAAGTGACATGGTGAGTAACAACACCTTTAAAGTGATGTTGAATACATGGATATTACATCACTTTATAAGTGATACGGTGAGGACATAAAAAAGTGTTACTACATCACTATTACGACATCACTTATTAAAATTATGTTGTACAACTCTACTATATCAGCTTCTAAAATAAGTGATGTTAAAAAAAATTGTGATAATTATTACATCACATGCTGAGAAAAGTGATGTCATAGTTTTCATATGACATCATTTCACTGAAAATGATGTAAAATTAGTGATGTCATATGTCATATTTGTTGTAGTGAGTCTCCATAGATAGAAAAATCATCCATGAAAACTTCCATGAAGCGTTCTACCATGTCACTAAATATATGAAGCATATACCGCTGGAAGGTACTAGGAGCATTACAAATGCCAAAAGGCATTCGTTTATAGGCGTATGTTCCAAAAGGACATGTGAAGGTAGTTTTTTCTTGGTCATCAATATCAATAATAATTTGTAAATAGCCAGAGTAGCCATCCAAAAAATAGTAAAAAGCATGACCAGCTAGACATTTTAGCATCTGATCTATAAAGGGTAAAGGAAAATGATCCTTTCGTGTCATGGCATTTAAACATTTGTAATCGATACAGATTCGCCATTTCATAGGACCATGCGTTCCAACATATTCACCCTTGGCATTACGTACCATGGTAATCCCTGATTTCTTAGGAACTACATGAATGGGACTTACCTATTTGCTATCAGAGATTGGGTATATGATACCCGCATCGAGTAACCGTAAGTCTTCTTCCCTGACCACCTCTTTCATGGCATAATTTAAGCGATGCTGAGGTTCACGAGAAGTCTTTGCGTTATCCTCCAAATGGATACAATGAGTGCACACATTAGGGTCAATTCCCTTAATGTCGGCTAGGGACCAACCAATCGCAGAACGATCGATGTTCCCTAATCACCCTGTGTCTCTTCCTCTTTAGATAATAGAGAAGATATAATTACTGGATGACTACCATCTGGATCAAGTTGAATATATTTTAACTCAGAAGGAAGTGGTTTAAGCACTGGGTGGAAGGAATGTCGATAAATGCTTCTAGAGGGTCCTCATCTTGAGTAATGAATACTTGCTTAGGCAGCAAGTCTTCAAACTCAGTAGATGGAGCAACAGAAGGGTCTACGATAGGTGTAGACTCAAAGATGGTGTTGACTTCCTCTAAGTAGGAGTCATTGACAAAATCTGAACATCCAAAGGAAAGGAATTTATGCATATGGTTTTCGGGAAACGTGTTGTTAAAATAATCTTTAGCTAAGCTCTCGATCATGCTGACCTCCCCATCTACCGACGAATCAGATAACTATTTCATCATTTTAAAAACATTCACCTCAATAGAAATATGTCCAAAAGACAAGGACATCAAACCATCGCGGCAATATATAAGCACATTGGCAGTTGCCAAAAAGGGATGCCCTAAGATGATCAGAACAGAGTCGTTAACGACTTCCGTATCAAGGATAACAAAATCAGTAGGATAGTAGAAATCATGAACCTTAACAAGTACGTTTTCAACCACACCCTTAGGATACTTAATAGACCGATCCTCTAATTGCAACGTCATTTGAGTAGGTTGCATATCTTGTAGACCTATTTGTTTGTATAAATAATATGGGAGTAAGTTAACACTTGCCCCTATGTCTAATAAAGTGGTCGTCGTGTGGGAATCTCCTAAGGTGCATTGTACAGTAGGACGACCAGGGTCCTTGTACTTAACGATTCCATTATGTTATGATAAAGTTAGAAAGGCGTCTTTAGGAATATTTGTCTTACGCCTAGTAGTGCACAACTCTTTAAGAAACTTAGCGTGGTGAGGTGACTTTTTAATTGCTTCGAGAAAGGGTAGGTTTATCGTTAGATTTTTGAAAACTTCCCTAATCTCATCATAGTTTGTATCATTGTTTAACATAGCTAATCTTTGTGGAAACGGTGGTTTCTCTCTATATTTAGCGTATGGGTCAACT
This sequence comes from Coptis chinensis, assembly GCF_015680905.1. Taxonomy (NCBI): domain Eukaryota; kingdom Viridiplantae; phylum Streptophyta; class Magnoliopsida; order Ranunculales; family Ranunculaceae; genus Coptis; species Coptis chinensis. Next base: position 38,978,205 of record NC_141464.1, read on the forward strand.
GGATGTCTAACCTTGGCTTTCTGTTTCTTAGGTTGTGGTTTAATTGGTACCTCTATAGGGTGATAAAGGTAAAATTGATAGTCTACCTACGAAATGAACGATGAAAGTCAAAACGTAAGTAAACTAAAACTAAATTATGTGTCTATATTTATCAAAATTTCTACTCTCAATTCTATCGAATATAGTGGAGTAGGAAGTTCGTTCCACTCCTTGTGCTCTAGCATGGAATTGTTTTCTAATCTAATTAATCAGTCTTAAGTCAATGAGAGTTTTACGAGGGGGAATTATACTACGATGCAATATGAAATTGATTATTTTAATTTAAACTACGAATGCTATGGAAATATAATTGTTTTTGAATCTAGATAAAGGATTAGAGGGAATTGAATCCACCTCGAATCCAACTTAATAACCTAGCATAGATTGTTGTATCTCGATTCTTACGTTCTTACGGCAAGAATTTGAGTTCTAATCCCTAGTGTTAAGTGGCATTTCTACCAAATACTAACTAGCATGTGAGGTCGTCCACCCATTCTCATGGCGAAACACAACCTTCTAGAGTGGAATAGAATCTACAAACAATTTTACACTAACAACTAAGTTTTCATCAAGGCTTCATCAACCCCTCTAATGGAGGTTTTAACCTTGATTCATCAAACTAACATTTCCCATTGAATCTAAACTAAACATAATGTAAAGAATTGAAATTTACTTAATCAAACAATAATGACATCTAATTTAATGACTAAAATGAAATAAGAACAAGAATTGAAATTAGATCTAGAAATGGAAATGGCAAAAATCAAAATTGATAAAAATACTACTTTATTGATCTAATCAAATGAAGAACAAGATTCAAAGGTTTAATCTAATACAATGAATTGAAACTAATTAAACTAAGTTCTAAAACTAATTAATGGAGGCTAACTAATCTAGGTCTAACTATCTACCATTAACAAAGAGTGAAGCTTTGGTTTTTATACATTCAGATCCAAAAATCGTGCATGGGCTTGGAGCCATGTTTTGGGCTAGAGAATCAGGCCCAAAACCCAATTCTTTCAGTCCAGAAAGGCCTCTTCAGCTGCAGTTGGCTTCAACAGACTTTTTGTCCACTTTTGCTACTCTGATTGGATCAAGGCTTGGACCATTGGAAATCTCTTTCCGAGCCGGTCGTTTTGACATAAGGTAGACCCCATTCGAGGTCCGAGTCCAAAGATCTGACGCCTTCGGAAGTTCTCACGACTTGTGTGTCTTTGTTTTACGCCCGGCGTCGATTTTTCAGCTTTTGACCGGGCTTTAGAAAGGCTTTATCTTCTTGAATCTTGACCTTTAATCACGGAACTCCTTAGTAACCGACCTTTGCTCCTTTATCTCGCTAAAGTGGCACATTTCTGCACATAATGGACTTTGAAGCCTGGAATGCATAAAAACACGTAATCGTGTTTACTCCTTAATTATTACTCACATAATTGGTCTAATAGTATACTAGTACAGGGGTTAAAACTCAGTTTTGGGCTCTTATCAAACCACCCCCAAACAGCATTTTGCTTGTCCTCAAGCAAAGATGAGAAATTAGAATAAGTGACCAAAAAATGGAGTTCTAACTACTCTCATTTCATTGAAGTCTTGATTGCATTGACCATATCACAACAAGGCGCTTAAACCACTAGGAATTCCCTAGTGGGCCGAGTTATAACCTCGTGAGAGTTTTTCCCAATGAAGTTACTCACAAACTTCATCTATACTACAACGACTAAGAAAGAAAACTATTGTTTCCTTATTCATGCTCCAAATTATCTATACATCTCACTAGCTATGAACAAGAATAACCAAGTCAAAACCTAAGCTAATATATACATAATAATCAATCATCTACAATAAACATTTATATAATGAGTAATACTATGAAATGCAATAGCAGGTCCGTTTCTGAAACTCGGAATAGCGTCCTTAAGTAGGTTCTCACAATAATAGTCAAGATACAACACTCTGATTTTTCCACTCAAGTTTATTTACTCTAGTGCTTGTGATGGGCACACTTTGCCTTACAATCTCAATGACACACAAGGAAGCCGGAGTCGATCAAACACATCTGCCACTTACTATCACACTAACCAATTCCTAATTGAGCTAGAGGTCTTTATTAGGTGTTTCGGGGATTAGGAGATGGTTTAAGAAGGAAGGAAATGGATATTCAAAAGGGGCAAGTCTGAGATAATAGAGTCTTTATATTATGTAACTAGAAAAACCTTGTTATTTACTTTTTTGCTTCTACACTTTGTTTCCATCCTTAGCCATATTTTTTTTTCTTTTCTTTGGCTTTTGACTCCTTTTATTCTATTTTTTTGGAGTTTTATTTTATTTCTATTTTTGTTTTTCTTTTCTTTGGATGGAAACTTCTTTTCTTTATTTTCTAGGCCAACTAACTAATTTTTGTTTACACGGTTTTCTCTTCTTCTTTCTTCCTCATTCTATTCTCAGACTTATTCTAAATTGGGTAGGTTCATTTTTTTATTTATTTTTTTTTTATTTTGTTTTGTTTTTGTAACAAGGTAAAAGATTTGTGGTTTATGAAAGGCTAAAGAAAGGCTCAGTGGGGCGACTAGCGGAAAATATACTTAGGTCGGAATTTCTAGCTATATCGATCCAAAAAGGGCCTAAATTCTCTCTTAGGACATGGTATAGTGGTCAAGCAAGTGGACGTCTGATTTCTCTATTCGGAATATACTTCTCCCTTGTGTCATTTCTCAAATGTTTCACTCATATAAGGCTTTAGGCTATATTCTCACAGGATTTGTAGAATAAGTACTCTAGCCTAGATTTCAGAAACTTACTGCCAAACAATCATAGATACTCATGTAATATATTTATAGATAGATTCAAAGATTATTACCTACATATTAACCTAAGTTTCTAAAACTATTCTAATGCAAAAAGCTCATTGAGACTTCTAGATTATTAAGAGCATAGAGAAAGAAACAATACCAATATTCCTAAGTGTATAGCATAAACTTTTTATTTTTATTTTTATTTTTTATTTATTATTATTATTTATTATTTTTTTAAGACAAATAATACGTAATATACAACCTAATATGTGCTTAACATTTACATCGTGTTTCTATACCACCCCCAAACAATTTGGGAGAAGGGGGTTCATGAAACAATTCAATAGCACAATTAAATTATGTAACTAACTAATTTTTATAATTTTTAACATTTTATAAATAAAAGTGCATAATTTACATCCTAAAAGTGTCTAATTTTTGCAAATGTTTCTATCCCACCCCCAAACAATCGAACGCTTTGTCCTCAAAGTGTAAAGAGATAAGAAAAGAATTTACTATAGAAGCGTGGCAAAAATTGGCGTGCACATAACAGAAAATATTGTAAAGATGATATGATAATATGAAGCACAATTAAACCATTGCGTGCTAACTAACACAAACTCTCTTGGAGTAAACATGACAGGCTTAGGGTGGCAACAAGATTTGAAATGAATACCAAAATCATACCCCCCAACAAAATTGGAAAACTCTTTTTAAGTTTGAAATTTTTGTTTGGCCTATACTCGAAAGTTGGTATTGTCTGAAAACTTGGGTCTTTTAAGGTCAGATTTCGAGACTTGCTAGATTACTATTTTTATAGCTTTAAACTTTTTACTTTTTATGAATTAGGTTTAATATAAAGGAAAACAATAAGCGATAAAGACATAATTCACACCATAGAGAAACATGACTCAAAACCAAGAAAACATGCAAGAGTGGAAAAACGTGAATTATGTGAACCGTGGACTTAGGATCCGGTACCTACAACCACACACTCCATAGGGAGGGGCCAGTTTACCTGAATGGTGCATTCACCAATATATGGAAATGAAAGGAAATGCACCAAACACAAAAAATTGAGTGGTTTATAGTCGGATACTTTCGAGACTTTATCTAAATATATGTATGAATATGCAGTTTATCATATATCAACAACCGAAATAGTTGTGGATCGTTCCATAAAAAATATCGCAGAAAACATATCCAAACACAATCAAGCACCAAGATTTCCCTCTGGCCGCGACCTAGTGGAATGAAAGCGAAGTCGGATAGACCTATAACATAACCGAAAGCATGCACCTTATGTTTCATCTTTGAGCGAGAGGGTGTCCTAGTGAATAAGTGTGGAAAAGTGAATGGTTGTGGAAAATATGGTGGATTGGGATAAGTTTTAGAGGAAAGCATGGAAAAAATGAGGATGTGGGTTTAGCACAAAACTCATTCATGGTGTAGTTAGGGACCTGTCTCAAGTCTAAAAATGAAGGTGTCAAGTGGTTTATCCTTGGGAAGTATTTGTTTACTAGGTGGATTTAAAAATCATGAAGCCTGGGAGAAACTAAAGGATCGAGTGCAAACTTCGAGGTTCCTTTGAAAAGGTGGATGGTGGGGAATATTGGTGATGGAAGGTGAATGATTCTCAGCTAGAGCTCTCAAGTCCATATCATCAGAAATCTTGATATATGCAAGACATTCCTCAATAGGTGGGTCAAAAAGGATCAACTGGGATAGAGATTGAAAAATTCATCTTCCGTCATAGCATCGATGGATGAATGGTTGTTGGCAAGGGGGACTTCATGAAGTGGTAAAGAAGCGGTCAAAAAGAGTTCGGAATTCTTCTTCGATTTAAATCTACTACCGGGGAGTCATTGTTAAAAGTCGAATTTCGAAGGAAAGGAATTTGTTAATCTATTTCTCGGAAACATGTTTTGAAGTAATCTTGAGCTAAGCTCTCGATCATGCTAACCTCTCCATTTGTAGATGAATTGGGATCTTGTGTCCTCGTTTTGAAAACATTTACCTCAATGAAAAGATGGGCAAAGGACAAGGACATCGAACCATCGCGGCGGTTTATGAGCGTTGGCGTAACCAAGAAGGGGCGCCCTAAAATGATAGGTACAGAGTCGTTAGTGACTTACATTATTCGAGGATAACGAAGTCTTTGGCGGGTAGTAAAATTTTGGACTTTAACCGGCCGTTTTCAACCACACCCTTAGGATACTTAATAGAAGCCGTCGACTAATTGCAATGTCATTTTAGTAGGTTGCATCTCCTCTAGACCTATTTGTTTATACAAATAAAAGCGGGAGTAAGTTAACACTAGCCCCGGTATAGTAGCGATGGTGCGTCGTGTGAGAATCTCCTAAGGTGCATTATGCGATGGGATGACCGGGGTCCTTGTACTTAACAATTCCATTATTTTTAGATAAAGTTGGGAACCTTCGGTTAGAAAGCGTCTTTAGGTATGTTGGTCTTACCCTAGTAGTGCACAACTCCTTAAGAAACTTAGCATGGTTAGGTAGCTTTTTATAGCTTCGAGAAAAGGAAGGTTTATCGTTAGATTTTTGAAAACGTTCCTAATCTCCTCAAAGTTAGTATCCCCAGGTTAGCATGGCTAATTTCTGAGGAACGGTGGTTTAAACTCTATATTTAGCGTATGACTTCGACTTGATGTGTAACCTTGGCTTTCTGTTTCTTAGGTTGTGGTTTAACCGGTACTTCTACGGTGGTAGGTTCTTTCGTTTCTATTTGGTTATCTAGTTCGATATCCGGTGTAGAATCTTGATGGGGTAACTATAGGCATAGTTACTTTGTTATCAATCACTCTTCCGAATCGGAGAGTGGTGATGGCATTTAGCTCACCTGGTTATAGTTTTCGTACTAGTATTACCGTTTACCTCAAAGCTGTGTTTTTGCTTTTTCTAGGGTTGGGTATCGGCTTGGCACGGAAACACCTTTTGGTTGGAAACTTTCTCTTGGGCTAACTGTTGGTTTAAATTATTAACGGATTGTAGAATGTGTTGGTTAGATTGAGCCATGGTTTGGAAAAGTTGTTGGCTCACTTGTATGAAGGTGTCAAGGCGATCCGGTTGTGTGGGTGTAGTAGTCACGGGTGGTGTGGACCGGAACTATCTCGCATTGATTATTTATGGAAGGATTGTGATAGTTATTATTTACCGAACGATACCTCTATTAGCATTATAATTATTATAACTACATTGACCTTGTGCTTGACTTTGTCGAGGTTAAGCTTGGTTGATATAATTATTATAATTACCACGATCTGTCCTTGTTGTGGTGGAGCTTGGTTATAAATGCGTTGGCCTAACATATTGATTATTGTACCTGTAGGTGTGACTTGTTGGTTATTTCTCCAACCGAAGTTGGGATTTTGTCTCCAAAGGGCGTTAGGTTCACTATTAATGGAACAAGAATGTTCATAGGATATAGGGCGGGAAAATTCGGGATGCTTTCGGGGACTCAAACCGAAACTACATGGATTTGAATTTACATTCATGGCGGGGATAGGCTTTTGTTGTACTGAAATGGCCTCTACCTTTTTAGTGAGGGATTCAATTAGAGTTTTAAGCTCGGGATCTGATTTAACCTCAAACATCTTGGTAGCCTTAATCTGTTGAAGAAGAACTAAGCGGGCGGGAGTAATCGTCCACTACCCCCATTATTACTACGCTTCCCAAAATTTATAGGCTCCTTTACTTAGGAAACTACCCCATTCATTATGTCTAGGACTTCTTTATGGTGGTGTAGAAGTCCTTTGAAAAAAGCCGCGAACTAACGTGTCTTTTGCTAGGTGATGGTGTAAACACTCTATAAGGAGATCGGTGAAACGATTCCAAACCTCGAAAATGATTCATGAGGATTACGTGAAAAGAAGTGAATCTTGGAAAGCATTTCATCCGTCTTTAGGGGTGGGTAAAAATGTTCCATAAACAAATGAACAAGTTTGGCCCCACGAGTCCACGAGAATTAGGCGCTTGGGCAGTTAACCAAGGCGCCTTATCAACTAAGGTGAAAGGGAATACCCTCAATTTAATTTGTTCCGCACCAACCGTGGGATGGTGGAATGTTATAAGGACTTGTTCAATCCTACGCGTAATGTCGATAAGGTTTTCATGGTCTAAACCATGAAAAGCGGGTAACAAATTAAATATATTTGGGGGATCTTGGAAATCCCCACCGGGTCTACTAGAGCGATGCAAGATTTAGGGCTATCGCTCGAGGCTTTATAAAAGTCGAGAGAGGAGTCTCTCTTTCTTCACCCGAATATCGGTGGTGTGTGTGAAATAGCAGCTAGAGGTGTAGTGGGTGGGAAACTAGATAGACTTGTTTGTTGGCGTTGCCGTGTAATTCGTTAGTTGTTTTCTTCGACCCGGACCTTAATCTCATGCAAGACTAAGTCAAACTTAACTAAACATGCAACACTCCAAACAATTACGATATACTAGTAGAAACCTCTAACGGAGATCGCGAGGTGTGGAAGAAAGGAATACCTGATTAGTCCTTGCTTCGGCTTATGAATAAGCGTCTTGTTTTACTGGCGTGTTCGGTGTATATAACAAGTTATAACACCGAAAAACTTGAAAAATCAAAATTCAAACAAACTGTGGAAATCCGGCAAATTTCAGCTTAGGGTCTTCGCCAGAAGGCGTGCTACGCTCAGGTGTCGATAAGAAATGGCGGGTCGCGCTCGAGGTCCAATGGCGAGGGGATGGTCGCTGCTCGAGTCAACTATTGGCGCTAGCTCTCCTTATAAGCCGATGTTTCGGTGTATATTTTTGAAACTTTTCAACGCTGAAATGGACAACCCGCGGTATGAATCAAACAAGGGTGGGTGGATTTAATGGGACTTAAAATGACTAATTATACTATGAAAACAATGCTAAAATTGAAACTAAGATGGCGGCGGTATATTTTGATAAAGGTAAAATTGATAGTCTACCTGACTTAAAATGAACGATGAAAGTCAAAACGTGGGGAAACTAAAACTAAATTATGTGTCTATATTTATCAAAGTTTCTACTCTCAATTCTATCGAATATAGTGGAGTAGGAAGTTAGTTCCCTCTCCTAGTGCTCTAGCATGGAATTGTTTTCTAATCTAATTAATCGGTCTTAAAGTCAATGAGAGTTTTCTGAGGGGAATTATACTACGATGAAATATGAAATTGATTATTTTAATTTAAACTCACGAATGCTATGGAAATATGATTGTTTTGAATCTAGATAAAGGATTAGAGGGGAATTGAATCCACCTCGAATCCAACTTAATAACCTAGCATAGATTGTTGTATCTCGATTCTTACGCTCTTTCGGCAAGAATTTCGAGTTCTAATCCCTAGTGTTCGTGGCATTTCTACCAAATACTAACTAGCATGTGAGGTCGTCCACCCATTCTCATGGCGAAACACGACCTTCTAGAGTGGAATAGAATCTACAAACAATTCTACACTAACAACTAAGTTTTCATCAAGGCTTCATCAACCCCTCTAATGGAGGTTTTAGCCTTGATTCATCAAACTAACATTTCCCATTGAATCTAAACTAAACATAATGTAAAGAATTGAAATTTATTTAATCAAACAATAATGACATCTAATTTAATGACTAAAATGAAATAAGAACAAGAATTGAAATTAGATCTAGAAATGGAAATGACAAAAATCGAAATTGATAAAAAATACTACTTTATTGATCTAATCAAATGAAGAACAAGATTCAAAAGTTTAATCTAATACAATGAATTGAAACTAATTAAACTAAGTTCTAAAACTAATTAATGGAGGATAACTAATCTAGGTCTAACTATCTACCATTAACAAAGAGTGAAGCTTTGGTTTTATACATTCAGATCCAAAATCATGCATGGGCTTGGAGCCATGTTTTGGGCGAAGAATCGGGCCCAAAACCCAATCTTCGATCGAGAAAAGGCCTCTTCACTGCAGTTGGCTTCAATAGACTTTTCGTCCACTTTTGCCACTCTGATTGGGTCAAGGCTTGGACCATTAGAAAGCTCTTTCCGAGCGGTCGTTTTGACATAAGGTAGGCATTCCGAGGTCCGAGTCAAAGATCTGACCTTGGAAGTTCTGGCGACTTGTGTGTTGTTTCTACCAGCGATTTTCGATTTTTCAGCTTTTGGCCAAGACTTTAGAAAGGCTTTATCTTCTTGAATCTTGACCTTTAATCACGGAACTCCTTAGTAACCGACCTTTGCTCCTTTATCTCGCTAAAGTGGCACATTTCTGCACATAATGGACTTTGAAGCCTGAAATGCATAAAAACACGTAATCAGTGTTAACTCTTAATTATTACTCACATAATTGGTCTAATAGTATGACTGTTACAGGGTTAAAACTACAGTTTTGGGCTCTTATCATAGGGGTAGGCTCTTCAGTTTCTATTTTGGTATCTAGTTCAATATCCGGTGTAGGGACTACTTGTGGTGTAATTATAGGCATAGTTACATTGTTATCAACCACTCTGCCAGAACAGAGAGTGGTGATGGCATTTAGCTCACTTACGTTTGCATTTTCCGTACTAGTATTACCGTTTACCTCAAAGGCTGTGTTTGTTATTTTAGGATTAGGTATTGCTTGACCCAGAAACACACATTTGGGTTGTACTTTCTCTTGTGCTAATTGCTGTAAGAAAAGTTGGATGGTTTGTAAAATCTGTTGTTGGGATTGCATAAAGGCGTCAAAATGATCCGGTTGTGGAGTAGGATTTGTTACAGGTTGTGTGACAGGAACTATGTCACTATGATTATTAATGTGTGGGTTGTGATAGTTATTATTTACCAGAATGATACCTCTATTTGCATTATAATTATTATAATTACCCTAACCTTGTCCTTGTCGTGGTGGAGCTTGGTTATAATTGTTTGCTTGCCTAACATTTTGATTATTAAACCTTGGAGGTGTTACTTGTTGATTATTTCTCCAACTGAAGTTGGGATGTTGTCTCCAAGGGGCGTTAGGAATAGGATAACTATTAATTGGGCAAACGTTATCTTGTTGTGATGTTTGTTATTCATAAGCTAGAGGACAATAGGAGTCGGGATGTTCAGGACTCAAACAAAAATTACATGGATTGGAGTTGACATTCATGACAAGGATAGGCTTTTGTTTAACAGAAATAGCCTCTACCTTTTTAGTGAGAGATTGATTAAATTTTTAAGTTCGGATCGGTTTAGAGTAGGGATCGGTTATTTCGAGTCGGATCGAGGTCCGATGATTTGGAGTGCGGGTGGCTCTAAGTTTGCCCACCAAGGATGCAGCTCCGTGCTTCACCGATGACCCGATGATTTGGTAGCGGAGTGGCAATTTTTAGCCTACCAAAGGCGGTGGTGCTTCATGTAATCTGTGAGAAAAATTTTAGTTTTGAAATGGACAACCCACAGTTTAGAATCAAACAAGGGTGGGTGGGTTTAATGGGACTTTGGGAAGACTAACAATGCTAACAAAACAATTATAAAGGGAACTAAGATGGCGGTATTTGATAAGCGTAAAATGATAGTTTTACCTATAATAAGTAACAAACTTAAAAGCAAGTAAAACTAAAACTATTCGTGTCTAATTATCAAAGATTTCTACTCTCGATTCTATTGAAATAGAGTTGGAGTAAAAGATTAGTTCCACTCCTAGTTCTTTAGAATTTGCGTTTCCTAAGATTATCAATCTATCCAAAGTTAATGAGAATAATGATGGAATTATACTCACGATGCAAATTATATTAACAAGATATGATAATTCAACTACAAAATGCTAAGGTTTGAATCTAGATAAATAATTAGGGGGAATTGATTCCACCTTGAATCAACTTAATAAACTAGCATAGATTGTTGTAATCCAATTCTTACGTTCTTATGATAAGAATTGGTCGTTCTAATCCCTAATCATTCATGGCAATCTCTACCAACTAATGACTAGCATGTGCGAAAGTTCAACCCATTCTCATGGCGAATCAACTACCTTCTAGAGTGGAATAGACTCTTACAACTATTTCTATGCTACACAATCAAGTTTTCATCAAGGCTTCATTAAACCCCTCTAATGGAGGCTTAGCCTTGATTCATCAAACTATCATTTCCAATTGAATTTAAACAAGACATCATATAAAGATTGTAACTTTACTAAATTGAACTAAATGGAAATCTACTCATGCAAGATTTAATTGAAACTAATAATGATAAATAGCTAAATCTATGAATTGAAACTACAATGATTTAATGGAATGAAACTATATTATGAAGAACTAACTAACTTTATTAATCTAATGAAGAAATAATAATTGATTCAAATACTAAATTAAAAGCAAGGTAAATGAAAACTAATTAATTAATGGAGTCTAAATCTAGCTCTACACTATTCTCTAATGGCTACTTGCTACCTAAACTAATGATTGCTTAAGAGTTAAGTCTTGTGTGTTGAAATGGAGGAGACCAGATCCACATTTTCGTGCATGGGCTGAGGAGCCATGTTTCGGGCCGGAAAATCGAGCCCAAAACCCAATTTCTTCAGTCCACATAGGCCTTTTTAGTCGGATTTCTCTTCAACAGACTTTTTGTCCACTTCTGCTCCTCTGATTGGGTCAAGTGTTAGACCATTGGAAAGCGCTTTCCGAGCCGGTCATTTTGACATAAGGTAGGCCCAATTCCGAGGCCTGAGTCCAAAGATATGGTTTTCGGAAGTTTTGCTGAGTTTTGTGCGCTGTTTTTGCTCGCGTTGACTTTAACTTTTCAGCTTTGACCAGGATTTATAAAGGTTTTTTCTCCTTGAATCTTGGCCTTTAATCACAGAACTTCTTAGCAACCAACCCTTGTTCTTTTATCTCGCCAAAGTGACACATTTCTACACATAATTAACTCCAATGCCTGAAATACATAAAAACACGTAATTAGCATTAACTCTTATTTATTACTCGCATAATTGGTCTAAAAGTATTATTGTTAGGAGGTTAAAACTAAAGTTTTGGGCTCTTATCACTCTTTCATAATAGCATAACACATAACCATGAATATTGTAATCCCATGATCATGAATGAAGCTCATGTGAGGAATAACTTTTGTTATTGAATTCTAGTTATTTGTTTAGGACAAATAAACTAGACTTTATATCCTACCCCAAAATGGTAATTGGTATAGAGTCTTGTTAGGAATTGAGGTTATTTCTTAGAGATAAGTCATTGTTTTTATTTCTCATGCTAGCAATATGATCTTAGAGATGAGTTATATTGTTAGGGATCAAAACTCTAATCTTTATTAATATTTGTCTATGAATTCTAAGAAAGATTAAAGATGTAATAAACTAGATTCAATCAATAGAGGTTTGTCTTCACATGAGTGGATTTAACTCTCCACCCCTTTCTATCTATCCATTTCTCTTTTTTAGTGGTGCATGTTTACGTAACCTTAATTTAAGAATCTAAAAGTAAGCTAAGTAGTTTTAGTATAACTCAATCATTAAAAAATTCTTCTCACTAATTTTCCTTGAACAATTCTAGTTGTAATCTCATCCTTGTCTTAAGTTGGAACGAACCCTTACTCTAACAATACACACGAAGAACGTGAGTAAGGAACTTGAGTGTTGGTACGAAAACGGATAAAGAAACTTCAAATCTTACCCCGCAAAAGTGCTAACATCAATATGGAGTCACAAAGCCAAATGGCTAAATAATGAATCACAATTCGGAAGAAAAGAACAAAACGAGGTTCTTCTCTAGTTACAAGTCTCGAAGACCCAATTTCTCAACTTATTAGATTTTTTTTCCATTCTTTTTTCTTTCTAAACCATCACCCTAACCCCGTAACTCCTAATAAAATACCTTTAGCTCGATTAGGAATAGGTTGTTGTGATAGTAAGTGGCAATTGAAATCAATGGAACCACGGGTTTCTTTTGAGCGTTGTTAGTGTATCGAGAAATATAAATGCCGTTGGATTTGAGAGGACAAAACTTGAGTGAATCTATCAGAGAGTTTGTATTTTAACACATCCCTATGAGAACTCACCTTATGGACGCTCTCCAAAAGTTTCAGAAATGACTCTGCTTTTGCATTTCATTGCTAATGTTTGCTCATTTATCTTTAAATAATTTAATTATTTTACATATGTTATTCTAAGCTTAAAGGAGCTTGTCCTTATTCCCCGCTAATGAGATGTATAGACATCTGAGAATAAATAATGAGACAAGACCCTTTGTACTAGCTAGATAGAGGAAGTTTGTGAGTACCTTCTCTGCAAAACTCTCACGAGGCTTAAGCTCGTCCATTAGGAAATTCCTAGTGGTTTAAGGGCTTCTTGCATATGGTCAATGCAATCGCACTCCGTGAAATGAGATTTGGATAATAAATCACACCTGAGTCGCATCCGCCATCTAACCATCGCGCGTGCTAGTTGATATTCTCCGTTCCTGTTTCAACAGCAGCACCTCCTGGAATTATTTATTACAGAGTCGGGCCTAAGTTTCTGCAACTACAACAACTACTTCACATTCCTTTTGGAGTCGGGTAAATGTGGGTTGCATGAGCGGTCTTTCTTTTTTTTCTTGGTGGACTTGCGGGATGCTAACAGGTTCTAATATTAATATACTATTATATGATTCACATGTGTTATCTATTATGTCATAGGTAATGGACTATTATTTGCGTATTATGTTAGAAATATGTATGAATCATGTGAATACACCTGATATATATATATATATATATATATATATATATATATATGTATATATATATATGAATCATGTGAATACGCCTGATATATATATATATATATATCAGGCGTATATGCAGTTAAGTGATTATGAATTGCATATTAATGTATATATACATGCCTGTGGTACTATTTTGCATGGTTATGTCTATATACACGTATAAGTGGCTGTTGTTGCATGTTTAGTATCTATCTACGTATGAGTAATCTGTCTTGTTTAATAAGTTGATTTTGTCATGAAAGAGGAGAACATTCCAACGATGGTTAAAATCTGAGTTGGTTAAGTTATTTCTAAACCCTATGGGGTGAAGCTGCTCTCTATATGACATTCGCAATCTCAATGAGTATTGACGAAATCAAACTATTATTATCAGAACACGTGTAGTATAAATTCAATGTTAGCATAGATATCATTATACATAATATATATTTGCCTCTTAGCCTACATATCGTATTACTTATGTGTATTTGTGTGTGTGCATATCGAAGTATTTATTGATGATACAACTTTGCATATTAGTATTTCTATCACATTATGGTAGAGTATCTTCACATGCTACTGTATCTAGTAATATATGAGTAGGTTGTATTTGCATGATTGTACTTCAATTCTATCATTATATGAGTTGTATTTGCATGATTGCATGATTGTACTTTATATGCATAACTTTTAATTAAAAAATTAATAATAAAAAATGTTGTGCCTTTATCCCTTGCATAAATTTTAATTAACTAAAAAAAAAAAATCCCATAAATCTTAAACATATTCCAATGGTGTCTAGGAAACTTAAAAGATTGAGGTTATTTAATTAGAACCGTGCTTGCACGGAAAATCTCCCTCATATCTTTTTTGTGACCTTAATGTTGGTTTATGCACAAGTATTACTAGCTTCACTACTACGTTAATAGCAAATTAGGCCTCTGTTGTTCACTTCTAATGCTTCAAAAATAATAAAATTCAAGTACTAATAAGTTCCTTTTGTGCATTAGATCTAATTTTATGCTTGTATGAGATTAAAATCTGTTAATAATAAAGAATTTGAACATATTTATCGTAGGAGAAAATACGATAGGAAATTGCGTAAGTTCTCACCTCAACATAGTTCTTCATCTATTAATAAAAATCATCATGATCCCTTGTCGCCATTAACTTCATTCGTTATGGCTGACGAAACTCTACCAGCCGAGAAGCCCCTTTCAGACTTCTATACTGCCTTACAGGAAATACCTTCTTCCTGCATCAAACTCGCAGATATTGCCGGCGATTTTCGAATTCCGCCTAACGTTTTTGGCTTGTTACCTGTTTATCATGGTCTAGACCATGAGAAACCTTACAATCACCTCTATAGGATTCAGTAAGTAGCCACCGCATTTCACCATCCATCAGTCTCTACCGAACAAGTCTTGCTTAGGTTGTTTCCTTTCACTTTAGCTGATAAAGCATCAGTTTGGCTTGCAGGACAGCCACAATCCATAGAAACATGGAATAAACTTGTGTAGGCTTTCATGCTACAATTTTGTACTTAGAAGAAAACTACTGAAATACTTCAAAAAATCCAATTCTTTCGTCAAAATCCTCATGAATCCTTTACAGAAGCTTGTAGTCGGTTTACTGATCTTCTTTTAGAATGTCCTCTTCATCAGCTCGACACCGCTGTCCTTGTTCGTTCAATCTTTAATAGACTTTCCGATCATCAAAAAGAAACACTTGATATAATGAACGGCGGTTGCTTCATGGACAAAGGAGCTACTGAAGCATATAATTTTCTTGAAAAACAAGCAACAAGAGGTACACATTGGAGTAACACTGATTCTTCTAGGTCATCTAAGGACACTATTACAAAAGCTACATATATTTTTGAGGTAACACCCAATCCAGAATTAAAAAATCTGATAGAATCCCTGACTAAAAAAGTAGATGCCCTAGCAGTTCAAGTAAACGATCAAAAACTAAAATAGGTCATGAAGGTTAACACCTCCCCATGTGTTCTTTGTCTAAGTACTGACCATCCTGATGCGTATTGTCCCTTGTTATATGCTTCATTTTCACAACCATCGGAAGAGGCTTGTGCATTCAACATCCCTAACACCTTGGAGACAAAATCCAAATTTAAGCTTGGCTGGAATACCAACGGATGGCTCTTCTAGGTTTAAGCCAATCCACTGTTAGACCATCTACTAACTATATTCCATACCGTTAAGGAAATAATCAGCCGGTACCAACAAAGTCAAAATCGGTTTCAAGTAATTCCAATCTTAACCACGCGACCTTGTTCCGGCCCGATCCGGGTTATGGCTATCATCTTCAACCTCTTAGCAATAACCGTGAATTAGTCCCTGTTGCACCACACGTGCAACTCATTCTTGATAAGGCGAATGAGACTTTCTTAACTTACATGAACCAACAATCTCAAATACTTGGCGTCTATCCAACAATGCGCTTTAACTCTTAGCTCGGGATAAAAGTCGAAAAAGCGTGTTTCTGGACAAAAGCCGTTCCCAACCCCTAAGCCAAAAACACGCCTTTGAACTCAATAATGCACTGGTACAAGTAATCCAAACCAAGGTGAGTTGAATGCAATCACAACTCTTAGATCGCAAAAACTGTAGACAATCGAGTGGTATGCGGATGATCAATCAAAGATAGCTGACACTTCCAATGTACCTGTTTTTTATAATGAACCTACACTAGAAGCACCAATTCCAAATACGTTACCAACTAATAACTTGAGAAAGGAGCAGGCCAATCCATATGCCAAATTCATACCCAAGGCACCGTTTCCTGCCCGTTTGGCAAAGAACAAACCTGACGAAAATTTTAATGCGATTTGAGAAACTTTTAAGAATTTGATCATCAACTTACCTTTTCTCGATGCCTTTAAACAATTGCTAAAACATGCAAAGTTTTTGAAAGATATGTGCATAACAAAAAAGAGAACTAATGTTCCTCAACAAGCGTTCCTCACCGAACAGTTTCCTACCATCACGGAATCCAATGGTGTTGTCAAATATAAGGACGCTGGTAGACCAACCATTCCATGCACATTGAGTGACAAATATACTGCTACTGCACTACTAGACCTAGGAGCTAGTGTGAACTTACTTCTGTATTACCTGTTTAAACAACTAGGTCTTCATGAGCATGACTCTGTAGTTAGCTGATCGTTCCATTAAGTATCCCAAAAGCATTATGGAAAACGTCCTTGTACAGGTCCAAGACTTTTACTATCCTGTTGATTTTGTCATTCTGGATATAGAAGTTGCTTGTGATTCCATTCCTATCATCCTAGGGCGTCCATTTCTTGCAATTGCAAACGCCCTCATCAATTGTCCTGATGGTTCCATGACCATGTCCTTTGGAAATATCACTGTGGAAATAAATGTTTTCGAACTGATGCCAGAAACTATGGATGGTGAGATCAACATGATCTTCAATTTGGTTAATGCCTTAACTCCAACGTTGGTACCCATTCTTCTTACGGAGGACGACAAAGATCACAATTTCTTTGTCGACTTCACTACTGAGGATATTGACGAATACCTTAATGATGTACATACTTTTGTAGATTAGGATTACCATGTCAATCCAGACAAGTTGGGTGATAATACTTTGAATTCTTGAGAGCCTCTGATGAGTTACTGATAAGAGCCCAAAACTGTAGTTTTAACCCCTTAATAATCATACTGTTAGACCAATTATGTGAATAATAAGTAAGAGTTAACACTGATTACGCATTTTTATGCATTTCAGGCTTCAAAGTCCATTATGTGCGGAAATGTGCCACTTTAGCGAGATAAAGGAGCAAAAAGTCGTGAGAACTTCGAATGCCATATCTTTGGACTCAGACCTCGGAATTGGGCCTACTTTATGTCAAAACGACCGGCTCGGAAAGAGCTTCGCAATGGTCTAAGCCTTGACCCAATCAGAGGAGCAGAAGTGGACGAAAAGTCTGTGGAAGCCAACTGCAGCTGAAGAGGCCTTTTTGGACTGAAATAAATGGGTTTTGGGCTGATTCTGCGGCCCAAAACATGGCTCCAAGCCCATGCACGAATTTTAGATCTGGATGTATAAAAACAAAAGCTTCATTCTTTGTTAATGGTAGATAGTTAGGTTAGAAAATAAATTAGATTAGTTAGCCTCCATTAAACCTTAATTCTAGATCTAGTTTATTAGATTAATTAAGTTTAATTTCATTTCAATTCTTGTTTTAGATTAAACTCTCAAATTATTGTTCTTGATTGATTAGATAATAAAATAGTTATTTTGTCAATTTCGATTTATAGATCTAAATTCCATTATTGTTTGTTATCATTTCATAGTTATTAATTAGATTTCGATTATTGTTTAGTGAAATCGCGTAAAATTAGAATCTTTTCATTATGTTTAGTTTAGATTTAATGGGAATTGTTAGTTTGATGAATCAAGGCTAAATCCTCCATTAGAGGGTTTGATGAAGCCTTGATGAAAACTTAGTGGTTAGTATAGAATTGGTTGTAGAATCTATTCCACTCTCTAGAAAGTCGTGTTTTAGCCATGAGAATGGGTGACGACTTCACATGCTAGTTAGTACTCGGTAGAAATGCCATGAACACTAGGGATTAGAACTCGAATTTCTTGCCGTAAGAACGTGAGAATCGAGATACAACATTCTACGCTAGGTTGTTAAGTTGGAGTCGAGGTGGATTCAATTCCCCTCTAATCTCTTTATCTAGATTCAAAAACAAGCATATTTCCATAGTATTCGTAGTTAAATTCAACGTAGACTCATTTTAGTTTCATCGTAGTATAACACCCCATAAAAGCTCTCATTGACTTAAGGCGACTAGTTAGACTTAGAAAACAATCCATGCTAGGGAACTAGGAGTGGAGCGAACCGTACTCCATTTAGTGCAATTAGCATTGAGTAGAAGCTTTGATATTAGACACGTAAAAGGATAAGTTTTAGTTTACTTACGTTGTGAATTCATCGTTCATTTTAGGTAGGTAGACTATTCATTTTACATTTATCAAATGGGCGCTGCTGGGGGGATTTTACATGATATCAAATGGGCATTATTTGCCTTCTTAGTTGCACTTTAGCATTGTTTTCTTTGTAGAAGTAGTCATTTTTAAGTCCCATTAAACCCACCCACCCTTGTTTGATTCATCTTGTGGTTATTAGTTTCAGCGTCGAAAAATTCGAAAAAATACGCGCTTCGAAGAAAGAAGCGCGACCAGCTAAGTTCTTGGAATTTTCTTCTTAAGCGGCGCCAGGCGAGAGCCCGACCAGCCAGCCATGTTCTTGGAATTTCATCAATACACCAATAGCCAAAAAGAAGCGCGACCAGCTAAGTTCTTGTAATTTTCTTCTACCACGAGGGCGCCAGCGCCGGCAAGGAGAAGCGACCAGCTAAGTTCTTGGAACTTCGAATTTACAAATCGGCGCCAGCGCAAGTCGAAGCGCGCCAGCGCCGCCATAGCTGAAATTTCTGGATTTCCCGGGTTTGATTCGAACCGAGTTGTCAAGTTTTTCAGTGTTCTAATCTCTTATTTACACCGAACACGCGTAAACAAGGCGCTATTCAAACGCGTAGCAAGGAGGCATTCAGGTACTCCTTCTTCCACTCCCCGCCCGAGGAGTTTTAATTCTAGTATAATCGGGCTTGTTTTTCGTAGAAATAAATACAACACGCCTATCTAGAATTTCACACACTACACCCTGATATTATGGCTGAAGAAGAGAGCTCCTCTCTCGACTTTTATAAAGCTTTGGCGATAGCCCTAAATCTTGCATCGTTCTAGCGGACCACGGGGATTTTTTGAATTCCCCAAACATATTTAATCTGTTACCCGTTTTCCATGGTCTAGACCATGAAAAACCTTACCAACACATCGTAGGGATTGAACAAGTCCTTACAACATTCCATCATCCTACCGTTGAGTGCGAACAGATTAAACCGAGGGTTTCCCTTCACCTTAGCGATAAAGGCGTCTTGGTTAACTGCCCAAAGCGCTAATTAATTGTGGACTTCGTGGGCCAAACTTGTTCAATGTTTATGGAACATTTTTACCCACCCCTAAAGGCGGATGAGATGCTTTCCCAGATTCATTTTTCCGACAAAATCCTCATGAATCATTTTAGGAGGCTTGGAATCGTTTCACCGATCTGCTTATAGAGTGTCCACACCATAACTTAGCTAAAGACCGTTAGTTAAATTGCCTTTTCAAAGGACTTCTACACCACCATAAAGAAGTCCTTGACATAATGAATGGGGGTAGTTTCTAAGTAAAGGAGCCATGAGGCTTACAAATTTTTAGAGGATCAAACTAAAGCGAAATAACAACCGGGGGTAGTGGCGATTACTCCCCGCTCGCTAGTTCTTCTTCCACGATTAAAGGCTACGGTATGTTTGAGGTTAAACCCGATCTAGAACTTAAAAATTTAATCAAATCTCTAACTAAAAAGGTTGAGGCCATTTCTGTACAACAAAAGCCTATCCCGTCATGAATGTAAATTCAAATCCATGTAGTTTTTGTTGGAGTCTGAGCATCCGACTCCCATTTTGTCCCTATAGCCTATGAACATTCTTGTTCTATTAATAGTGAACCTAACGCCCCTTGGAGACAAAATCCCAACTTCGGTTGGAGAAATAACCAACAAGTCACACCTCCGGAGTACAATAATCAATATGTTAGGCCAACACACGGTTATAACCAAGCTCCTCCGGACACAAGGGCGAGTCGGGGTAATTATAATAATTATAACAACCAAGCACAACCTCGACAAGGTCAAGCACAAGGTCAATATAGTTATAATAATTATAATGCTAATAGAGGTATCGTTAGGTAAATAATAACTATCACAATCCGCCTATAAATAATCAACGCGACATAGTTCGATCCACACCACACGTGACTATTACACCCACACAACCGGATCGTCTTGACACCTTCATACAAGTGAGCCAACAACTTTTCCAAACCATGGCTCAATCTAACCAACACATTCTACAATCGTTAATAATTTAAACCAACGGTTAGCCCAAGAGAAAGCCCAACCAAAAGTGTTTCGAGGCCAAGGCGATACCCAACCCTAGAGCGACAAACCGCCTTTGAGGTAAACGGTAATACTACTATGCGGAAACTACAAGCGTGGGTGAGCTAAATGCCATCACCACTCTCCGTTACGGAAGAGTGGTTGATAACAAAGTAACTATGCCTATAGTTACCCCATCGATACTCCTACAACGGATATCGAACTAGATACCGAAATGGAAACTGAAGAGCCTACAACCGTAGAGGTACCGGTTAAACCACAACCTAAAAACAAAAGCCAAGGTTAAACATCCTGTTGATCCATATGCTAATTATAGAGAAAAACACCGTTTCCCCAAAAATTAGCCATGTTAACTAGGGATACAAATTATGAGGAGATTAGGAGCGTTTTCAAAAATCTAACTATAAACCTTCCCTTTCTCCGAAGCTATTAAAAGCTACCACACCATGCTAAGTTTCTTAAGGAGTTGTGTACTACTAGGCGTAAGACCAATATACCAAAAGGCGCCTTTTAACGCGAACAATTCCCAACGCTATCGAAAATAATGGAATTGTTAAGTACAAAGGACCCCGGTAGATCCCCTTGTACAATGCACCTTAGGAGATTCTCACCACGACGACCCGTATTTACTAGACACGGGGGCTAGTGTTAACTTACTCCCATTTTATTTGTATAAACAAATAGGTCTAGAGGAGATGCAACCTACTAAAATGACATTGCAATTAGTGATCGGTCTATTAAGTATCCTAAGGGTGTGGTTGAAAACGTGCTAGTTAAAGTCCAAAATTTTACTACCCGGCCGACTTAGTTGTCCTGACCGCGAGAACTCACTAACGACTCTGTACCTATCATTTTAGGGCGTCCCCTTCTTGGCTCTGCCAGCGGCTCATAAAGCTGCCAATGGTTCGATGTCCTTGTCCTTTGGCCATCTTTACGTTGAGGTAAATGTTTTCAAAACTAGGACCGCGGTATCGATTCATCTACAAATGGAGAGGTTAGCATGATCGAGAGCTTAGCTCAAGATTACTTCAAAACATGTTTCGAGGAGAAACAGATTAACAAATTCCTTTCCTTCGAAATTCCGACTTTAACAATGACTCCACGGTAGTAGGCGAAATAGAAGAAGAATTCACGCAACTCTTTTGCACCGCTTCTTTACCACACCGAGTCCCCCCTTGCCAACAACCATTCATCCCTTGATGCTATGGCCGGAAGATGAATTTTTCAATCTTTATCCCAATTGATCCTTTTGACCCACCTATTGAGGAATGTCTTGCATATATCAAGATTTCGATGATATGGACTTGAGAGCGCTAGCTGAGAATCATTCACCTTCCATCACCAATATTCCCCACCCTCCACCTTTTCAAAGGAACCTCGAGTTTGCACTTTCGATCCTTTAGTTTCTCACGGCTTCATGATTTTTTAAATCCACCTAGTAAACAAATACTTCCCAAGGATAAACCACTTGACACTTTCATTTTTTAGACTTGAGGCCGGTCCCTAACTACACCATGAATGAGTTTTGTGCTAAACCCACATCCTCATTTTTTCCATGCTTTTCTCTAAAACTTATCCCAATCCACCATATCTTCCACAACCATTCACTTTTCCACATTTATTCACTAGGACACCCTCTCTCGTTCAAAGATGAAACCTAAGGTGTATGCTTTCGGTTATGTTATAGGTCTATCCGGCTTTTTCATTCCACTAGGCTGTGTCCTAGGAAATCTTGGTGCTTGATTGTGTTTGGATATGTTTTCTGTGATATTTATTTATGGAACGATCCACAACTATTTAGGTTGTTGATATATGATAAAACTGCATATTCATACATATATTTAGATAAAGTCTCGAGTATCTGACTATAAACGACTCAATTTTTGTGTTTGGTGCATTTCCTTTCATTTCCATATATTGGTGAGTGCACCATTCAGGTAACCGGGCCCTCCCTATGGAGTGTGTGGCTGTAAGTACGGATCCTAAGTCCACGTTTCACATAATTCCGTTTTCCACTCTTGCATGTTTTCTCGGTTTTTGAGTCATGTTTCTCTATGGTGTGAATTATGTCTTTACTGCTTATTGTTTTCCTTTATATTAAACCTAATTCATAAAAAGTAAAAAAGTTTAAAGCTATAAAAATAGTAATCTAGCAAGTCTCGGAATCGACTTTAAAAGACCCGTTTTAAAACAAATTTTTACAAACTGTTTTCAAAAATTTGTTTGGGGAATAAGGTGTTTGGTTTTTCCATTCTTGATCACTTAAATTCCTATTCTTACCCCACCTCGCTCCTTTGAAGAGTAGCTAGATTTCTCCTTCTTTGTTGTTTTGATGTTGTTTTTATATATTTAGTAGATAGGATGTTACGTTGTTAACATTCCGTAGTTAATTTTGACTTTTTGTAGTGAAATGTTGTTTGAATGACAATATTAATATAATGTCGTTATTTTCATTGTCGCGTGATTAGTTAATGTTGATCCCACCTTCCCAAACTGTTTGGGGGTGGTGTTATCTATTCGGCATGATTTTATATAAACTTCATTCATTCTACACTCCTGACCCACACTACACCTAACTTCCATCACTCGCCTTTCACTCCCACGCGTTTAGTCTCATTTTTCAATTTTCAGCAACTCCGGGCGCTTTTCATACTCTACAGGGGGCGCTTTTCGGCTCTCTGTATATTTTGTTCTGAATTTTGCTCGGCCAGCGCCAGCGCCAGCCGAAAGCCGACCGACCATACTCATCTACTGGACCTAGAAGCGCCCAGCGCCTAAGTTGGCGTGACCAGCTAAAACACTGAATTCTAAAATTTCAGAGCGCGACTTCAGCCCTATCTGGCAGCGCCAGCGCGACTTCCGTGGACCAGAAAAATTCCAGTTTTCTCGGGTAGTTTCGGATCATTCATAGCTATTCGGGCGTAATTTTGAGATGACATCTCCTATAATAATACCGAACAGTCTTTCAAAGATTTGTTCCAAAGCACTACTTATGGTGCTTGGTTTTGTGAGTGATCACACACCGTAGGCTAGGAACGCTTATGGGTCTTGCTAGCAATTGTTCTTGGACTTGCCATGCCCACTGAAATACAAGACCCATGATGCTATTGGGTAGATAATATGCATGTCCCGGAGTGGAGGTAAGTTTTAGTTTACGGTAGTGTCCGCTTATGTCCCAAGCAATTTCATTACTGTTAACCCCATAATGGGTGGAACTCTTATAGAGTTCGTCGGTTTTTATTTCCTATATTAGTATGTTCTAACCTTGTTTTGCAGATGTTCCACAATTTAGCGTTTCCATGGTATTTTCCTACCCTCTTTATTTAAATGCTTTGAGGACAAAGCATGCTTTTTGTTTGGGGGGCATAGAAACCGCGTGTAATTAAGACATCTGCTAGGATATAAATATATAATATGCATTTGTTTTCTAGTGAAAATTTTCAAAATTTAAAAATATAAATAAATAAGTTATGCTATACACTTAGGAATATTGGTATTGTTTATTTCTCCATGCTTTTAACAATCTAGAAGTCTCACATAGGCGCGTGCATCGGAATAATTGTTAGAAACGTAGGTTAATACGTAGGTAATAATCTTTGCATCTATCTATAAATATATTACATGAGTATCTATGATTGTTAGCAGTAAGTTTCTGAAATCTAGGCTAGAGTACTTATTCTACAAATCCTGTGAGAATATAGCCTA